>NW_027362762.1:596084971-598584971 GCF_046119375.1 Phyllobates terribilis
ATCAAGGACTCATTGGGCGAATCGCTCTGGAACTGAAATCGGAATGCTCACTGACATTTCCCCTATCTGAAAGTCTGATGAACGCCAGAAAAATTACTAAGTCCAAAAAAAATTTTTTTTCAACTTTTTTCAATTTTATCCCCGTGGGATATATATTCTACCCACACACATTTGGAACTCTCCTGGGGTACCCTCACACATATTATTCTCTCATTTAGTGGATATTTTCACAAAAAAGTGAAATTTTCAAAAATCCAGAAAATTGGCTGAAAACGACTAAATATCAAGGACTCATTGGGCGAATCGCTCTGGAACTGAAATCTGAATGCTCACTGTCATTTCTCCTGTCTGAAAGTCTGATAAACGCCGGAAAAATGACTAAGTCCAAAAAAAATTTTTTTTCAACTGTTTTCAATTTTACCCCCGTGGGATATATATTCTACCCACACACATTTGGAACTCTCCTGGGGTACCCTCACACATATTATTCCCTCATTTAGTGGATTTTTTCACAAAAAAGTGAAATTTTTAAAAATCCAGAAAATTGGCTGAAAACGACTAAATATCAAGGACTCATTGATCGAATCGCTCTGGAACTGAAATCGGAACGCTCACTGACATTTCCCCTATCTGAAAGTCTGATAAACGCCGGAAAAATTACTAAGTCCCAAAAAAATGTTTTTTTCAACTTTTTTCAATTTTATCCCCGTGGGATATATATTCTACCCACACACATTTGGAACTCTCCTGGGATTCCCTCACACATATTATTGCCTCATTTAGTGGATATTTTCACAAAAAAGTGAAATGTTCAAAAATCCAGAAAATTGGCTGAAAACTACTAAATATCAAGGATTCATTGGGCGAATCGCTCTGGAACTGAAATCGGAACGCTCACTGACAATTCCCCTATCTGAAAGTCTGATAAACGACGGAAAAATGACTAAGGCCCAAAAAAATTTTTTTTCAACTTTTTTCAATTTTATCCCTGTGGGATATATATTCTACCCACACACATTTGGAACTCTCCTGGGGTACCCTCACACATATTATTCCCTCATTTAGTGGATATTTTCACCAAAAAGTGAAATTTTCAAAAATCCAGAAAATTGGCTGAAAACGACTAAATATCAAGGACTCATTGGGCGAATCGCTCTGGAACTGAAATCTGAATGCTCACTGACATTTCCCCTATCTGAAAGTCTGATAAATGTCGGAAAAATGACTAAGTCCCCCAATAAAATTTTTCAACTTTTTTCAATTTTACCCCCGTGGGATATATATTCTACCCACACACATTTGGAACTATCCTGGGGTACCCTCATACATATAATTCCCTCATTTAGTGGATATTTTCACAAAAAAGTGAAATTTTCAAAAATCCAGAAAATTGGCTGAAGACGGACTAAATATCAAGGACTCATTGGGCGAATCGCTCTGGAACTGAAATCGGAACGCTCACTGACATTTCCGCTATCTGAAAGTCTGATAAATGCCGGAAAAATGACTAAGTCCAAAAAAAATAATTTTTCAACTTTTTTCAATTTTACCCCCGAGGGATATATATTCTACCCACACACATTTGGAACTCTCCTGGGGTACCCTCACACATATTATTCCGTCATTTAGTGGATATTTTCACAAAAAAGTGAAATTTTCAAAAATCCAGAAAATTGGCTGAAAACTACTAAATATCAAGGACTCTTGGGGTGAATCGCTCTGAAACTGATATCGGAATGCTCACTGACATTTCCCCTATCTGAAAGTCTGATGAACGCCGGAAAAATTAGTAAGTCCAAAAAAAATTTTTTTTCAACTTTTTTCAATTTTATCCCCGTGGGATATATATTCTACCCACACACATTTGGAACTCTCCTGGGGTACCCTCACACATATTATTCCCTCATTTAGTGGATATTTTCACAAAAAAGTGAAATTTTCAAAAATCCTGAAAATGGGCTGAAAACGACTAAATATCAAGGACTCATTGGGCGAATCGCTCTGGAACTGAAATCTGCACGATCACTGACATTTCCCCTATCTGAAAGTCTGATAAACGATGGAAAAATGACTAAGTCCAAAAAAAAATTTTTTTCAACTTTTTTCAATTTTACCCCCGAGGGATATATATTCTACCCACACACATTTGGAACTCTCCTGGGATTCCCTCACACATATTATTGCCTCATTTAGTGGATATTTTCACAAAAAAGTGAAATTTTCAAAAATCCAGAAAATTGGCTGAAAACTACTAAATATCAAGGATACATTGGGCGAATCGCTCTGGAACTGAAATCGGAATGCTCACTGACAATTCCCCTATCTGAAAGTCTGATAAACGACGGAAAAATGACTAAGTCCCAAAAAAAAATTTTTTTCAACTTTTTTCAATTTTATCCCTGTGGGATATATATTCTACCCACACACATTTGGAACTCTCCTGGGGTACCCTCACACATATTATTCCCTCATTTAGTGGATATTTTCACCAAAAAGTGAAATTTTCAAAAATCCAGAAAATTGGCTGAAAACGACTAAATATCAAGGACTCATTAGGCGAATCGCTCTGGAACTGAAATGGGAACGCTCACTGACATTTCCCCTATCTGAAAGTCTGATGAACGCCGGAAAAATTACTAAGTCCAAAAAAAATTTTTTTTTCAACTTTTTTCAATTTTATCCCCGTGGGATATATATTCTACCCACACACATTTGGAACTCTCCTGGGGTACCATCACACATATTATTCCCTCATTTAGTGGATATTTTCACAAAAAAGTGAAATTTTTAAAAATCCAGAAAATTGGCTGAAAACGACTAAATATCAAGGACTCATTGGGCGAATCGCTCTGGAACTGAAATCTGCACGATCACTGACATTTCCCCTATCTGAAAGTCTGATAAACGACGGAAAAATGACTAAGTCCAAAAAAAAAATTTTTTCAACTTTTTTCAATTTTACCCCCGAGGGATATATATTCTACCCACACACATTTGGAACTCTCCTGGGATTCCCTCACACATATTATTGCCTCATTTAGTGGATATTTTCACAAAAAAGTGAAATTTTCAAAAATCCAGAAAATTGGCTGAAAACTACTAAATATCAAGGATTCATTGGGCGAATCGCTCTGGAACTGAAATCGGAACGCTCACTGACAATTCCCCTATCTGAAAGTCTGATAAACGACGGAAAAATGACTAAGTCCCAAAAAAAATTTTTTTTCAACTTTTTTCAATTTTATCCCTGTGGGATATATATTCTACCCACACACATTTGGAACTCTCCTGGGGTACCCTCACACATATTATTCCCTCATTTAGTGGATATTTTCACAAAAAAGTGAAATTTTCAAAAATCCTGAAAATGGGCTGAAAACGACTAAATATCAAGGACTCATTGGGCGAATCGCTCTGGAACTGAAATCTGCACGATCACTGACATTTCCCCTATCTGAAAGTTTGATAAACGATGGAAAAATGACTAAGTCCAAAAAAAAATTTTTTTCAACTTTTTTCAATTTTACCCCCGAGGGATATATATTCTACCCACACACATTTGGAACTCTCCTGGGATTCCCTCACACATATTATTGCCTCATTTAGTGGATATTTTCACAAAAAAGTGAAATTTTCAAAAATCCAGAAAATTGGCTGAAAACTACTAAATATCAAGGATACATTGGGCGAATCGCTCTGGAACTGAAATCGGAATGCTCACTGACAATTCCCCTATCTGAAAGTCTGATAAACGACGGAAAAATGACTAAGTCCCAAAAAAAAATTTTTTTCAACTTTTTTCAATTTTATCCCTGTGGGATATATATTCTACCCACACACATTTGGAACTCTCCTGGGGTACCCTCACACATATTATTCCCTCATTTAGTGGATATTTTCACCAAAAAGTGAAATTTTCAAAAATCCAGAAAATTGGCTGAAAACGACTAAATATCAAGGACTCATTAGGCGAATCGCTCTGGAACTGAAATGGGAACGCTCACTGACATTTCCCCTATCTGAAAGTCTGATGAACGCCGGAAAAATTACTAAGTCCAAAAAAAATTTTTTTTTCAACTTTTTTCAATTTTATCCCCGTGGGATATATATTCTACCCACACACATTTGGAACTCTCCTGGGGTACCATCACACATATTATTCCCTCATTTAGTGGATATTTTCACAAAAAAGTGAAATTTTTAAAAATCCAGAAAATTGGCTGAAAACGACTAAATATCAAGGACTCATTGGGCGAATCGCTCTGGAACTGAAATCTGCACGATCACTGACATTTCCCCTATCTGAAAGTCTGATAAACGACGGAAAAATGACTAAGTCCAAAAAAAAAATTTTTTCAACTTTTTTCAATTTTACCCCCGAGGGATATATATTCTACCCACACACATTTGGAACTCTCCTGGGATTCCCTCACACATATTATTGCCTCATTTAGTGGATATTTTCACAAAAAAGTGAAATTTTCAAAAATCCAGAAAATTGGCTGAAAACTACTAAATATCAAGGATTCATTGGGCGAATCGCTCTGGAACTGAAATCGGAACGCTCACTGACAATTCCCCTATCTGAAAGTCTGATAAACGACGGAAAAATGACTAAGTCCCAAAAAAAATTTTTTTTCAACTTTTTTCAATTTTATCCCTGTGGGATATATATTCTACCCACACACATTTGGAACTCTCCTGGGGTACCCTCACACATATTATTCCCTCATTTAGTGGATATTTTCACAAAAAAGTGAAATTTTCAAAAATCCAGAAAATTGGCTGAAAACTACTAAATATCAAGGACTCATTGGGCGAATCGCTCTGGAATTGAAATCGGAATGCTCACTGACATTTCCCCTATCTGAAAGTCTGATGAACGCCAGAAAAATTACTAAGTCCAAAAAAAATTTTTTTTCAACTTTTTTCAATTTTATCCCCGTGGGATATATATTCTACCCACACACATTTGGAACTCTCCTGGGGTACCCTCACACATATTATTCTCTCATTTAGTGGATATTTTCACAAAAAAGTGAAATTTTCAAAAATCCAGAAAATTGGCTGAAAACGACTAAATATCAAGGACTCATTGGGCGAATCGCTCTGGAACTGAAATCTGAATGCTCACTGTCATTTCTCCTGTCTGAAAGTCTGATAAACGCCGGAAAAATGACTAAGTCCAAAAAAAATTTTTTTTCAACTGTTTTCAATTTTACCCCCGTGGGATATATATTCTACCCACACACATTTGGAACTCTCCTGGGGTACCCTCACACATATTATTCCCTCATTTAGTGGATATTTTCACAAAAAAGTGAAATTTTTAAAAATCCAGAAAATTGGCTGAAAACGACTAAACATCAAGGACTCATTGGGCGAATCGCTCTGGAACTGAAATCGGAATGCTCACTGACATTTTCCCTATCTGAAAGTCTGATAAACGCCGGAAAAATGACTAAGTCCAAAAAAAAATTTTTTTCAACTTTTTTCAATTTTATCCCCGTGGGATATATATTCTACCCACACACATTTGGAACTCTCCTGGGGTACCCTCACACATATTATTCCCTCATTTAGTGGATATTTTCACAAAAAATGAAATTTTCAAAAATCCAGAAAATTGGCTGAAAACGACTAAATATCAAGGTCTCATTGGGCAAATCACTCTGGAACTGAAATCGGAATGCTCACTCACATTTCCCCTATCTGAAAGTCTGATGAACGCCGGAAAAATGACTAAGTCCCAAAAAAAAATTTTTTCAACTTTTTTCAATTTTACCCCCGTGGGATATATATTCTACCCACACACATTTGGTACTCTCCTGGGGTACCCTCACACTTATTATTCCCTCATTTAGTGGATATTTTCACAAAAAAGTGAAATTTTCAAAAATCCAGAAAATTGGCTGAAAACGACTAAATATCAAGGACTCATTGGGCGAATCGCTCTGGAACTGAAATCTGAATGCTCAATGTCATTTCTCCTATCTGAAAGTCTGATAAACGCCGGAAAAATGACTAAGTCCAAAAAAAATTTTTTTTCAACTTTTTTCAATTTTACCCCCGTGGGATATATATTCTACCCACACACATTTGGAACTCTCCTGGGGTACCCTCACACATATTATTCCCTCATTTAGTGGATATTTTCACAAAAAAGTGAAATTTTTAAAAATCCAGAAAATTGGCTGAAAACGACTAAACATCAACGACTCATTGGGCGAATCGCTCTGGAACTGAAATCGGAATGCTCACTGACATTTCCCCTATCTGAAAGTCTGATAAACGCAGGAAAAAAGACTAAGTCCAAAAAAAAATTTTTTTTCAATTTTACCCCCGTGGGATATATATTCTACCCACACACATTTGGAACTCTCCTGGGGTACCCTCACACATATTATTCCCTCATTTAGTGGATATTTTCACAAAAAAGTGAAATTTTTAAAAATCCAGAAAATTGGCTGAAAACGACTAAACATCAAGGACTCATTGGGCGAATCGCTCTGGAACTGAAATCGGAATGCTCACTGACATTTTCCCTATCTGAAAGTCTGATAAACGCCGGAAAAATGACTAAGTCCAAAAAAAAATTTTTTTCAACTTTTTTCAATTTTATCCCCGTGGGATATATATTCTACCCACACACATTTGGAACTCTCCTGGGGTACCCTCACACATATTATTCCCTCATTTAGTGGATATTTTCACAAAAAAGTGAAAATTTTAAAAATACAGAAAATTGGCTGAAAACGACTAAACATCAAGGACTCATTGGGCGAATCGCTCTGGAACTGAAATCGGAACGCTCACTGACATTTCCCCTATCTGAAAGTCTGATAAACGCCGGAAAAATTACTAAGTCCAAAAAAAAATTTTTTTCAACTTTTTTCAATTTTATCCCCGTGGGATATATATTCTACCCACACACATTTGGAACTCTCCTGGGGTACCCTCACACATATTATTCCCTCATTTAGTGGATATTTTCACAAAAAAGTGAAATTTTCAAAAATCCAGAAAATTGGCTGAAAACGACTAAATATCAAGGACTCATTGGGCGAATCGCTCTGGAACTGAAATCTGAATGCTCACTGACATTTTCCCTATCTGAAAGTCTGATAAACGCCAGAAAAATGACTAAGTCCAAAAAAAAATTTTTTTCAACTTTTTTCAATTTTATCCCCGTGGGATATATATTCTACCCACACACATTTGGAACTCTCCTGGGGTACCCTCACACATATTATTCCCTCATTTAGTGGATATTTTCACAAAAAAGTGAAATTTTTAAAAATCCAGAAAATTGGCTGAAAACGACTAAACATCAACGACTCATTGGGTGAATCGCTCTGGAACTGAAATCTGAACGCTCACTGTCATTTCCCCTATCTGAAAGTCTGATAAACGCCGGAAAAATGACTAAGTCCAAAAAAAAATTTTTTTCAACTTTTTTCAATTTTATCCCCGTGGGATATATATTCTACCCACACACATTTGGAACTCTCCTGGGGTACCCTCACACATATTATTCCCTCATTTAGTGGATATTTTCACAAAAAATGAAATTTTCAAAAATCCAGAAAATTGGCTGAAAACGACTAAATATCAAGGTCTCATTGGGCAAATCACTCTGGAACTGAAATCGGAATGCTCACTCACATTTCCCCTATCTGAAAGTCTGATGAACGCCGGAAAAATGACTAAGTCCAAAAAAAAAATTTTTTCAACTTTTTTCAATTTTACCCCCGTGGGATATATATTCTACCCACACACATTTGGAACTCTCCTGGGGTACCCTCACACTTATTATTCCCTCATTTAGTGGATATTTTCACAAAAAAGTGAAATTTTCAAAAATCCAGAAAATTGGCTGAAAACGACTAAATATCAAGGACTCATTTGGCGAATCGCTCTGGAACTGAAATCGGAACGCTCACTCACATTTCCCCTATCTGAAAGTCTGATAAACGCCGGACAAATGACTAAGTCCAAAAAAAAATTTTTTTCAACTTTTTTCAATTTTACCCCTGTGGGATATATATTCTACCCACACACATTTGGAACTCTCCTGGGGTACCCTCACACATATTATTCCCTCATTTAGTGGATATTTTCACAAAAAAAGTGAAATTTTCAAAAATCCAGAAAATTGGCTGAAAACGACTAAATATCAAGGTCTCATTGGGCAAATCACTCTGGAACTGAAATCGGAATGCTCACTCACATTTCCCCTATCTGAAAGTCTGATGAACGCCGGAAAAATGACTAAGTCTAAAAAAAATTTTTTTTCAACTTTTTTCAATTTTACCCCCGTGGGATATATATTCTACCCACACACATTTGAAACACTCCTGGGGTACCCTCACACATACTATTCCCTCATTTAGTGGATATTTTCACAAAAAAGTGAAATTTTCAAAAATCCAGAAAATTGGCTGAAAACGACTAAATATCAAGGACTCATTGGGCGAATCGCTCTGGAACTGAAATCGGAACGCTCACTCACATTTCCCCTATCTGAAAGTCTGATAAACGCCGGACAAATGACTAAGTCCAAAAAAAAATTTTTTTCAACTTTTTTCAATTTTATTCCCGTGGGATATATATTCTACCCACACACATTTGGAACTCTCCTGGGGTACCCTCACACATATTATTCCCTCATTTAGTGGATATTTTCACAAAAAAGTGAAATTTTTAAAAATCCAGAAAATTGGCTGAAAACGACTAAACATCAACGACTCATTGGGTGAATCGCTCTGGAACTGAAATCTGAACGCTCACTGTCATTTCCCCTATCTGAAAGTCTGATAAACGCCGGAAAAATGACTAAGTCCAAAAAAAAATTTTTTTCAACTTTTTTCAATTTTATCCCCGTGGGATATATATTCTACCCACACACATTTGGAACTCTCCTGGGGTACCCTCACACATATTATTCCCTCATTTAGTGGATATTTTCACAAAAAATGAAATTTTCAAAAATCCAGAAAATTGGCTGAAAACGACTAAATATCAAGGTCTCATTGGGCAAATCACTCTGGAACTGAAATCGGAATGCTCACTCACATTTCCCCTATCTGAAAGTCTGATGAACGCCGGAAAAATGACTAAGTCCAAAAAAAAAATTTTTTCAACTTTTTTCAATTTTACCCCCGTGGGATATATATTCTACCCACACACATTTGGAACTCTCCTGGGGTACCCTCACACTTATTATTCCCTCATTTAGTGGATATTTTCACAAAAAAGTGAAATTTTCAAAAATCCAGAAAATTGGCTGAAGACGACTAAATATCAAGGACTCATTGGGTGAATCGCTCTGTAACTGAAATCTGAACGCTCAATGTCATTTCTCCTGTCTGAAAGTCTGATAAACGCCGGACAAATGACTAACTAGAAAAAAAATTTTTTTTCAACTTTTTTCAATTTTACCCCCGTGGGATATATATTCTACCCACACACATTTGGAACTCTCCTGGGGTACCCTCACACATATTATTCCCTCATTTAGTGGATATTTTCACAAAAAAGTGAAATTTTCAAAAATCCAGAAAATTGGCTGAAAACGACTAAATATCAAGGACTCATTGGGCGAATCGCTCTGGAACTGAAATCGGAACGCTCACTCACATTTCCCCTATCTGAAAGTCTGATAAACGCCGGACAAATGACTAAGTCCAAAAAAAAATTTTTTTCAACTTTTTTCAATTTTACCCCCGTGGGATATATATTCTACCCACACACATTTGAAACTCTCCTGGGATACCCTCACACTTATTATTCCCTCATTTAGTGGATATTTTCACAAAAAAGTGAAATTTTCAAAAATCCAGAAAATTGGCTGAAAACGACTAAATATCAAGGACTCATTGGGCGAATCGCTCTGGAACTGAAATCGGAACGCTCACTCACATTTCCCCTATCTGAAAGTCTGATAAACGCCGGACAAATGACTAAGTCCAAAAAAAAAATTTTTTCAACTTTTTTCAATTTTACCCCCGTGGGATATATATTCTACCCACACACATTTGGAACTCTCCTGGGGTACCCTCACACATATTATTCCCTCATTTAGTGGATATTTTCACAAAAAAGTGAAATTTTCAAAAATCCAAAATATTGGCTGAAAATTACTAAATATCAAGGACTCATTGGGCGAATCAATCTGGAACTGAAATCGAAACGCTCACTGACATTTGCCGTATCTGAAAGTCTGATGAACGCCGGACAAATGACTAAGTCCAAAAAAAAAATTTTTTCAACTTTTTTCAATTTTACCCCCGTGGGATATATATTCTACCCACACACATTTGGAACTCTCCTGGGGTACCCTCACACATATTATTCCCTCATTTAGTGGATATTTTCACAAAAAAGTGAAATTTTCAAAAATCCAAAATATTGGCTGAAAATTACTAAATATCAAGGACTCATTGGGCGAATCAATCTGGAACTGAAATCGAAACGCTCACTGACATTTGCCGTATCTGAAAGTCTGATGAACGCCGGAAAAATGACTAAGTCTAAAAAAATTTTTTTTTTTACTTTTTTCAATTTTACCCCCGTGGGATATATATTCTGCCCACACACATTTGGAACTCTCCTGGGGTACCCTCACACATATTATTCCCTCATTTAGTGGATATTTTCACAAAAAAGTGAAATTTTCAAAAATCCAGAAAATTGGCTGAAAACGACTAAATATCCAGGACTCATTGGGAGAATCGCTCTGGAACTGAAATCGGAACGCTCACTCGCATTTCCCCTATTTGAAAGTCTGATAAACGCCGGACAAATGACTAAGTCCAAAAAAAAATTTTTTTCAACTTTTTTCAATTTTATCCCCGTGGGATATATATTCTACCCACACACATTTGGAACTCTCCTGGGGTACCCTCACACATATTATTCCCTCATTTAGTGGATATTTTCACAAAAAAGTGAAATTTTCAAAAATCCAGAAAATTGGCTGAAAACGACTAAATATCAAGGACTCATTGGGCGAATCGCTCTGGAACTGAAATCTGAATGCTCACTGACATTTTCCCTATCTGAAAGTCTGATAAACGCCAGAAAAATGACTAAGTCCAAAAAAAATTTTTTTTCAACTTTTTTCAATTTTACCCCCGTGGGATATATATTCTACCCACACACATTTGGAACTCTCCTGGGGTACCCTCACACATATTATTCCCTCATTTAGTGGATATTTTCACAAAAAAGTGAAATTTTTAAAAATCCAGAAAATTGGCTGAAAACGACTAAACATCAACGACTCATTGGGTGAATCGCTCTGGAACTGAAATCTGAACGCTCACTGTCATTTCCCCTATCTGAAAGTCTGATAAACGCCGGAAAAATGACTAAGTCCAAAAAAAAAATTTTTTCAACTTTTTTCAATTTTATCCCCGTGGGATATATATTCTACCCACACACATTTGGAACTCTCCTGGGGTACCCTCACACATATTATTCCCTCATTTAGTGGATATTTTTACAAAAAATGAAATTTTCAAAAATCCAGAAAATTGGCTGAAAACGACTAAATATCAAGGTCTCATTGGGCAAATCACTCTGGAACTGAAATCGGAATGCTCACTCACATTTCCCCTATCTGAAAGTCTGATAAACGCCGGACAAATGACTAAGTCCAAAAAAAAAATTTTTTCAACTATTTTCAATTTTACCCCCGTGGGATATATATTCTACCCACACACATTTGGAACTCTCCTGGGGTACCCTCACACATATTATTCCCTCATTTAGTGGATATTTTCACAAAAAAGTGAAATTTTCAAAAATCCAAAATATTGGCTGAAAATTACTAAATATCAAGGACTCATTGGGCGAATCAATCTGGAACTGAAATCGAAACGCTCACTGACATTTGCCGTATCTGAAAGTCTGATGAACGCCGGAAAAATGACTAAGTCTAAAAAAATTTTTTTTTTTACTTTTTTCAATTTTACCCCCGTGGGATATATATTCTGCCCACACACATTTGGAACTCTCCTGGGGTACCCTCACACATATTATTCCCTCATTTAGTGGATATTTTCACAAAAAAGTGAAATTTTCAAAAATCCAGAAAATTGGCTGAAAACGACTAAATATCCAGGACTCATTGGGAGAATCGCTCTGGAACTGAAATCGGAACGCTCACTCACATTTCCCCTATTTGAAAGTCTGATAAACGGCGGACAAATGACTAAGTCCAAAAAAAAATTTTTTTCAACTTTTTTCAATTTTATCCCCGTGGGATATATATTCTACCCACACACATTTGGAACTCTCCTGGGGTACCCTCACACATATTATTCCCTCATTTAGTGGATATTTTCACAAAAAAGTGAAATTTTCAAAAATCCAGAAAATTGGCTGAAAACGACTAAATATCAAGGACTCATTGGGCGAATCGCTCTGGAACTGAAATCTGAATGCTCACTGACATTTTCCCTATCTGAAAGTCTGATAAACGCCAGAAAAATGACTAAGTCCAAAAAAAAATTTTTTTCAACTTTTTTCAATTTTATCCCCGTGGGATATATATTCTACCCACACACATTTGGAACTCTCCTGGGGTACCCTCACACATATTATTCCCTCATTTAGTGGATATTTTCACAAAAAAGTGAAATTTTCAAAAATCCTGAAAATTGGCTGAAGACGACTAAATATCAAGGACTCATTGGATGAATTGCTCTGGAACTGAAATCTGAACGCTCAATGTCATTTCTCCTATCTGAAAGTCTGATAAACGCCGGAAAAATGACTAAGTCCAAAAAAAATTTTTTTTAAACTTTTTTCAATTTTACCCCCGTGGGATATATATTCTACCCACACACATTTGGAACTCTCCTGGGGTACCCTCACACATATTATTCCCTCATTTAGTGGATATTTTCACAAAAAAGTGAAATTTTTAAAAATCCAGAAAATTGGCTGAAAACGACTAAACATCAACGACTCATTGGGTGAATCGCTCTGGAACTGAAATCTGAACGCTCACTGTCATTTCCCCTATCTGAAAGTCTGATAAACGCCGGAAAAATGACTAAGTCCAAAAAAAAATTTTTTTCAACTTTTTTCAATTTTATCCCCGTGGGATATATATTCTACCCACACACATTTGGAACTCTCCTGGGGTACCCTCACACATATTATTCCCTCATTTAGTGGATATTTTCACAAAAAATGAAATTTTCAAAAATCCAGAAAATTGGCTGAAAACGACTAAATATCAAGGTCTCATTGGGCAAATCACTCTGGAACTGAAATCGGAATGCTCACTCACATTTCCCCTATCTGAAAGTCTGATGAACGCCGGAAAAATGACTAAGTCCAAAAAAAAAATTTTTTCAACTTTTTTCAATTTTACCCCCGTGGGATATATATTCTACCCACACACATTTGGAACTCTCCTGGGGTACCCTCACACTTATTATTCCCTCATTTAGTGGATATTTTCACAAAAAAGTGAAATTTTCAAAAATCCAGAAAATTGGCTGAAAACGACTAAATATCAAGGACTCATTGGGCGAATCGCTCTGGAACTGAAATCGGAACGCTCACTCACATTTCCCCTATCTGAAAGTCTGATAAACGCCGGACAAATGACTAAGTCCAAAAAAAAAATTTTTTTCAACTTTTTTCAATTTTACCCCTGTGGGATATATATTCTACCCACACACATTTGGAACTCTCCTGGGGTACCCTCACACATATTATTCCCTCATTTAGTGGATATTTTCACAAAAAAAGTGAAATTTTCAAAAATCCAGAAAATTGGCTGAAAACGACTAAATATCAAGGTCTCATTGGGCAAATCACTCTGGAACTGAAATCGGAATGCTCACTCACATTTCCCCTATCTGAAAGTCTGATGAACGCCGGAAAAATGACTAAGTCCAAAAAAAAAATTTTTTCAACTTTTTTCAATTTTACCCACGTGGGATATATATTCTACCCACACACATTTGGAACTCTCCTGGGGTACCCTCACACTTATTATTCCCTCATTTAGTGGATATTTTCACAAAAAAGTGAAATTTTCAAAAATCCAGAAAATTGGCTGAAAACGACTAAATATCAAGGACTCATTGGGCGAATCGCTCTGGAACTGAAATCGGAATGCTCACTCACATTTGCCCTATCTGAAAGTGTGATAAACGCCGGAAAAATGACTAAGTACAAAAAAAATTTTTTTTCAACTTTTTTCAATTTTACCCCCGTGGGATATATATTCTACCCACACACATTTGAAACACTCCTGGGGTACCCTCACACATACTATTCCCTCATTTAGTGGATATTTTCACAAAAAAGTGAAATTTTCAAAAATCCAGAAAATTGGCTGAAAACGACTAAATATCAAGGACTCATTGGGCGAATCGCTCTGAAACTGAAATCGGAACGCTCACTCACATTTCCCCTATCTGAAAGTCTGATAAACGCCGGACAAATGACTAAGTCCAAAAAAAAAATGTTTTCAACTTTTTTCAATTTTACCCCCGTGGGATATATATTCTACCCACACACATTTGGAACTCTCCTGGGGTACCCTCACACATATTATTCCCTCATTTAGTGGATATTTTCACAAAAAAGGGAAATTTTCAAAAATCCTGAAAATTGGCTGAAGACGACTAAATATCAAGGACTCATTGGGTGAATCGCTCTGTAACTGAAATCTGAACGCTCAATGTCATTTCTCCTGTCTGAAAGTCTGATAAACGCCGGACAAATGACTAACTAGAAAAAAAAATTTTTTTCAACTTTTTTCAATTTTACCCCCGTGGGATATATATTCTACCCACACACATTTGGAACTCTCCTGGGGTACCCTCACACATATTATTCCCTCATTTAGTGGATATTTTCACAAAAAAGTGAAATTTTCAAAAATCCAGAAAATTGGCTGAAAACGACTAAATATCAAGGACTCATTGGGCGAATCGCTCTGGAACTGAAATCGGAACGCTCACTCACATTTCCCCTATCTGAAAGTCTGATAAACGCCGGACAAATGACTAAGTCCAAAAAAAAATTTTTTTCAACTTTTTTCAATTTTACCCCCGTGGGATATATTCTACCCACACACATTTGGAACTCTCCTGGGGTACCCTCACACATAGTATTCCCTCATTTAGTGGATATTTTCACAAAAGAGTGAAATTTTTAAAAATCCAGAAAATTGGCTGAAAACGACTTAACATCAAGGACTCATTGGGCGAGTCGCTCTGGAACTGAAATCGGAACGCTCACTGACATTTCCCCTATCTGAAAGTCTGATAAACGCCGGAAAAATGACTAAGTCCAAAAAATTTTTTTTTTTTACTTTTTTCAATTTTATCCCCGTGGGATATAAATTCTACCCACACACATTTGGAACTCTCCTGGGGTACCCTCACACATATTATTTCCTCATTTAGTGGATATTTTCACAAAAAAGTGAAATTTTTAAAAATCCAGAAAATTGGCAGAAAATGACTAAATATCAAGGACTCATTGGGCGAATCGCTCTGGAACTGAAATCGGAGCGCTCACTAACATTTCCCTTTTCTGAAAGTCTGATAAACGCCGGACAAATGACTAAGTCCAAAAAAAAATTGTTTTCAACTTTTTTCAATTTTACCCCCGTGGGATATATATTCTACCCAGACACATTTGGAACTCTCCTGGGGTACCCTCACACATATTATTCCCTCATTTAGTGGATATTTTCACAAAAAAGTGAAATTTTTAAAAATCCAGAAAATTGGCTGAAAATGACTAAATATCAAGGACTCATTGGGTGAATCGCTCTGGAACTGAAATCGGAACACTCACTGACATTTGCCGTAACTGAAAGTCTGTTGAACGCTGGAAAAATGACTAATTCTAAAAAAATTTTTTTTTTAACTTTTTTCAATTTTACCCCCGTGGGATATATATTCTACCCACACACATTTGAAACTCTCCTGGGGTACGCTCACACATATTATTCCCTCATTTAGTGGATATTTTCACAAAAAAGTGAAATTTTCAAAAATCCAGAAAATTGGCTGAAAACGACTAAATATCAAGGACTCATTGGGCGAATCGCTCTGGAACTGAAATCGGAACACACACTCACATTTACCTATCTGAAAGTCTGATGAACGCCGGAAAAATGACTAAGTCCAAAAAAAAAATTTTTTCAACTTTTTTCAATTTTACCCCCGTGGGATATATATTCTACCCACACACATTTGGAACTCTCCTGGGGTACCCTCACACATATTATTCCCTCATTTAGTGGATATTTTCACAAAAAAGTGAAATTTTCAAAAATCCAGAAAATTGGCTGAAAACGACTAAATATCAAGGTCTCATTGGGCAAATCACTCTGGAACTGAAATCGGAATGCTCACTCACATTTCCCCTATCTGAAAGTCTGATGAACGTCGGAAAAATGACTAAGTCCAAAAAAAAAATTTTTTCAACTTTTTTCAATTTTACCCCCGTGGGATATATATTCTACCCACACACATTTGGAACTCTCCTGGGGTACCCTCACACTTATTATTCCCTCATTTAGTGGATATTTTCACAAAAAAGTGAAATTTTCAAAAATCCAGAAAATTGGCTGAAAACGACTAAATATCAAGGACTCATTGGGCGAATCGCTCTGGAACTGAAATCGGAACGCTCACTCACATTTCCCCTATCTGAAAGTCTGATAAACGCCGGACAAATGACTAAGTCCAAAAAAAAAAATTTTTTCAACTTTTTTCAATTTTACCCCCGTGGGATATATATTCTACCCACACACATTTGGAACTCTCCTGGGGTACCCTCACACATATTATTCCCTCATTTAGTGGATATTTTCACAAAAAAGTGAAATTTTCAAAAATCCAGAAAATTGGCTGAAAACGACTAAATATCAAGGACTCATTGGGCGAATCGCTCTGGAACTGAAATCGGAACACTCACTCACATTTACCTATCTGAAAGTCTGATGAACGCCGGAAAAATGACTAAGTCCAAAAAAAAATGTTTTTCAACTTTTTTCAATTTTACCCCGTGGGATATATATTCTACCCAAACACATTTGGAACTCTCTTGGGGTACCCTCACACATATTATTCCCTCATTTAGTGGATATTTTCACAAAAAAGTGAAATTTTCAAAAATCCAGAAAATTGGCTGAAAACTACTAAATATCAAGGACTCATTGGGCGAATCACTCTGGAACTGAAATCGAAACGCTCACTGACATTTGCCCTATCTGAAAGTCTGATAAACGCAGGAAAAATGACTAAGTCTAAAAAAAATTTTTTAAAACTTTTTTCAATTTTACCCCCGTGGGATATATATCCTGCCCACACACATTTGGAACTCTCCTGGGGTACCCTCACACATAGTATTCCCTCATTTAGTGGATATTTTCACAAAAGAGTGAAATTTTTAAAAATCCAGAAAATTGGCTGAAAACGACTTAACATCAAAGACTCATTGGGCGAGTCGCTCTGGATCTGAAATCGGAACGCTCACTGACATTTCCCCTATCTGAAAGTCTGATAAACGCCGGAAAAATGACTAAGTCCAAAAAAATTTTTTTTTTTACTTTTTTCAATTTTATCCCCGTGGGATATAAATTCTACCCACACACATTTGGAACTCTCCTGGGGTACCCTCACACATATTATTTCCTCATTTAGTGGATATTTTCACAAAAAAGTGAAATTTTTAAAAATCCAGAAAATTGGCAGAAAATGACTAAATATCAAGGACTCATTGGGCGAATCGCTCTGGAACTGAAATCGGAGCGCTCACTAACATTTCCCTTTTCTGAAAGTCTGATAAACGCCGGACAAATGACTAAGTCCAAAAAAAAATTGTTTTCAACTTTTTTCAATTTTACCCCCGTGGGATATATATTCTACCCACACACATTTGGAACTCTCCTGGGGTACCCTCACACATATTATTCCCTCATTTAGTGGATATTTTCACAAAAAAGTGAAATTTTTAAAAATCCAGAAAATTGGCTGAAAATGCTAAATATCAAGGACTCATTGGGTGAATCGCTCTGGAACTGAAATCAGAACACTCACTGACATTTGCCGTAACTGAAAGTCTGATGAACGCTGGAAAAATGACTAATTCTAAAAAAATTTTTTTTTTTACTTTTTTCAATTTTACCCCCGTGGGATATATATTCTACCCACACACATTTGGAACTCTCCTGGGGTACCCACACACATATTATTCCCTCATTTAGTGGATATTTTCACAAAAAAGTGAAATTTTCAAAAATCCAGAAAATTGGCTGAAAACGACTAAATATCAAGGACTCATTGGGCGAATCGCTCTGGAACTGAAATCGGAACACACACTCACATTTACCTATCTGAAAGTCTGATGAACGCCGGAAAAATGACTAAGTCCAAAAAAAAATTTTTTTCAACTTTTTTCAATTTTACCCCCGTGGGATATATATTCTACCCACACACATTTGGAACTCTCCTGGGGTACCCTCACACATATTATTCCCTCTTTTAGTGGATATTTTCACAAAAAAGCAAAATTTTCAAAAATCCAGAAAATTGGCTGAAAACAACTAAATATCAAGGACTCATTGGGCGAATCGCTCTGGAACTGAAATCTGAATGCTCACTGACATTTCC
The DNA here is from genome assembly GCF_046119375.1 of Phyllobates terribilis. Lineage (NCBI taxonomy): Eukaryota > Metazoa > Chordata > Amphibia > Anura > Dendrobatidae > Phyllobates > Phyllobates terribilis. The sequence continues at coordinate 596,103,634 of NW_027362762.1, forward strand.
CCTATCTGAAAGTCTGATGAACGCCGGAAAAATTACTAAGTCCAAAAAAATATTTTTTTCAACTTTTTTTCAATTTTATCCCTGTGGGATATATATTCTACCCACACACATTTGGAACTCTCCTGGGGTACCCTCACACATAGTATTCCCTCATTTAGTGGATATTTTCACAAAAGAGTGAAATTTTTAAAAATCCAGAAAATTGGCTGAAAACGACTAAACATCAAGGACTCATTGGGCGAATCGCTCTGGAACTGAAATCGGAACGCTCACTGACATTTCCCCTATCTGAAAGTCTGATAAACGCCGGAAAAATTACCAAGTCCAAAAAAAATTTTTTTTCAACTTTTTTCAATTTTATCCCCGTGGGATATATATTCTACCCACACACATTTGGAACTCTCCTGGGGTACCCTCACACATATTATTCCCTCATTTAGTGGATATTTTCGCAAAAAAGTGAAATTTTCAAAAATCCAAAATATTGGCTGAAAACGACTAAATATCAAGGACTCATTGGGCGAATCACTCTGGAACTGAAATGGAAACGCTCACTGACATTTGCCCTATCTGAAAGTCTGATAAACGCAGGAAAAATGACTAAGTCCAAAAAAAATAAAATTTTCAACTTTTTTCAATTTTACCCCTTGGGATATATATTCTACCCACACACATTTGGAACTCTCCTGGGGTACCCTCACACATATTATTCCCTCATTTAGTGGATATTTTCACAAAAAAGTGAAATTTTCAAAAATCCAGAAAATTGGCTGAAAACGACTAAATATCAAGGACTCGTTGGGCTAATCGCTCTGGAACTGAAATCTGAATGCTCACTGACATTTCCCCTATCTGAAAGTCTGATGAACGCCCGAAAAATTACTAAGTCCAAAAAAATATTTTTTTCAACTTTTTTCAATTTTATCCCCGTGGGATATATATTCTACCCACACACATTTGGAACTCTCCTGGGGTACCCTCACACATATTATTCCCTCATTTAGTGGATATTTTCACAAAAAAGTGAAATTTTCAAAAATCCAAAAAATTGTCTGAAAACGACTAAATGTCAAGGACTCATTGAACGAATCGCTCTGGAACTGAAATCGGAATGCTCACTGACATTTCCACTATCTGAAAGTCTGATAAACGCCGGAAAAATGACTGAGTCCAAAAAAATATTTTTTTCAACTTTTTTCAATTTTACCCCCGTGGGATATATATTCTACCCACACACATTTGGAACTGTCCTGGGGTACCCTCACACATGTTATTCCCTCATTTAGTGGATATTTTCACAAAAAAGTGAAATTTTCAAAAATCCAAAATATTGGCTGAAAACGACTAAATATCAAGGACTCATTGGGCGAATCATTCTGGAACTGAAATCGGAACGCTCAGTGACATTTGCCCTATCTGAAAGTCTGATGAACGCCGGAAAAATTACTAAGTCCAAAAAAATATTTTTTTCAACTTTTTTTCAATTTTATCCCCGTGGGATATATATTCTACCCACACACATTTGGAACTCTCCTGGGGTACCCTCACACATAGTATTCCCTCATTTAGTGGATATTTTCACAAAAGAGTGAAATTTTTAAAAATCCAGAAAATTGGCTGAAAACGACTAAACATCAAGGACTCATTGGGCGAATCGCTCTGGAACTGAAATCGGAACACTCACTGACATTTCCCCTATCTGAAAGTCTGATAAACGCCGGAAAAATGACTAAGTCTAAAAAAATTTTTTTTAAAACTTTTTTCAATTTTACCCCCACTGGGATATATATCCTGCCCACACACATTTGGAACTCTCCTGGGGTACCCTCACACATATTATTCCCTCATTTAGTGGATATTTTCGCAAAAAAGTGAAATTTTCAAAAATCCAAAATATTGGCTGAAAACGACTAAATATCAAGGACTCATTGGGCGAATCACTCTGGAACTGAAATCGAAACGCTCACTGACATTTGCCCTATCTGAAAGTCTGATGAACGCAGGAAATATAACTAAGTCCAAAAAAAAATTTTCAACTTTTTTTAATTTTACCCCCGTGGGATATATATTCTACCCACACACATTTGGATCTCGCCTGGGGTACCCTCACACATATTATTCCCTCATATAGTGGATATTTTCACAAAAAAAGTGAAATTTTCAAAAATCCAGAAAATTGGCTGAAAACGACTAAATATCAAGGACTCATTGGGCGAATCGCTCTGGAACTGAAATCTGAACGCTCACTGACATTTCCCCTATCTGAAAGTCTGATAAACGCCGGAAATATAACTAAGTCCAAAAAAAAAAATTTTCAACTTTTTTTAATTTTACCCCCGTGGGATATATATTCTGCCCACACACATTTGGAACTCTCCTGGGGTACCCTCACACATATTATTCCCTCATTTAGTGGATATTTTCACAAAAAAGTGAAATTTTCAAAAATCCAGAAAATTGGCTGAAAACGACTAAATATCAAGGACTCATTGGGCGAATCGCTCTGGAACTGAAATCTGAACGCTCACTGACATTTCCCCTATCTGAAAGTCTGATAAACGCCGGAAATATAACTAAGTCCAAAAAAAAAAATTTTCAACTTTTTTTAATTTTACCCCCGTGGGATATATATTCTGCCCACACACATTTGGAACTCTCCTGGGGTACCCTCACACATATTATTCCCTCATTTAGTGGATATTTTCACAAAAAAGTGAAATTTTCAAAAATCCAGAAAATTGGCTGAAAACGACTAAATATCAAGGACTCATTGGGCAAATCGCTCTGGAACTGAAATCGGAACGATCACTGACATTTCCCCTATCTGAAAGTCTCATAAACGCCGGAAAAATGACTAAGTCCAAAAAAAATTTTTTTTCAACTTTCTTCAATTTTACCCCCGTGGGATATATATTCTACCCACACACATTTGGAACTCTCCTGGGGTACCCTCACACATGTTATTCCCTCATTTAGTGGATATTTTCACAAAAAAGTAAAATTTTCAAAAATCCAAAATATTGGCTGAAAACGACTAAATATCAAGGACTCATTGGGCGAATCATTCTGGAACTGAAATCGGAACGCTCAGTGACATTTCCCCTATCTGAAAGTCTGATAAACGCCGGAAAAATGACTAAGTCCAAGAAATTTTTTTTTTAACTTTTTTCAATTTTATCCCGTGGGATATATATTCTACCCACACACATTTGGAACTCTCCTGGGGTACCCTCACACATATTATTCCCTCATTTAGTGGATATTTTCACAAAAAAGTGAAATTTTCAAAAATCCAGAAAATTGGCTGAAAACGACTAAATATCAAGGACTCATTGGGCGAATCGCTCTGGAACTGAAATCGGAACCCTCAATCACATTTCCCCTATCTGAAAGTCTCACACATATTATTCCCTCCTTTAGTGGATATTTTCACAAAAAAGTGAAATTTTCAAAAATCCAAAAAATTGTCTGAAAACGACTAAATGTCAAGGACTCATTGAACGAATCGCTCTGGAACTGAAATCGGAATGCTCACTGACATTTCCACTATCTGAAAGTCTGATAAACGCCGGAAAAATGACTGAGTCCAAAAAAATATTTTTTTCAACTTTTTTCAATTTTACCCCCGTGGGATATATATTCTACCCACACACATTTGGAACTCTCCTGGGGTACCCTCACACATGTTATTCCCTCATTTAGTGGATATTTTCACAAAAAAGTGAAATTTTCAAAAATCCAAAATATTGGCTGAAAACGACTAAATATCAAGGACTCATTGGGCGAATCATTCTGGAACTGAAATCGGAACGCTCAGTGACATTTCCCCTATCTGAAAGTCTGATAAACGCCGGAAAAATGACTAAGTCCAAGAAATTTTTTTTTTAACTTTTTTCAATTTTATCCCGTGGGATATATATTCTACCCACTCACATTTGGAACTCTCCTGGGGTACCCTCACACATATTATTCCCTCATTTAGTGGATATTTTCACAAAAAAGTGAAATTTTCAAAAATCCAGAAAATTGGCTGAAAACTACTATATATCAAGGACTAATTGGGCGAATCGCTCTGGAACTGAAATCGAAACGCTCACTGACATTTGCCCTATCTGAAAGTCTGATAAACGCAGGAAAAATGACTAAGTCTAAAAAAATTTTTTTTAAAACTTTTTTCAATTTTATCCCGTGGGATATATATTCTACCCACTCACATTTGGAACTCTCCTGGGGTACCCTCACACATATTATTCCCTCATTTAGTGGATATTTTCGCAAAAAAGTGAAATTTTCAAAAATCCAAAATATTGGCTGAAAATGACTAAATATCAAGGATTCATTGGGCGAATCACTCTGGAACTGAAATCGAAACGCTCACTGACATTTGCCCTATCTGAAAGTCTGATGAACGCCGGAAAAATTACTAAGTCCAAAAAAATATTTTTTTCAACTTTTTTTCAATTTTATCCCCGTGGGATATATATTCTACCCACACACATTTGGAACTCTCCTGGGGTACCCTCACACATAGTATTCCCTCATTTAGTGGATATTTTCACAAAAGAGTGAAATTTTTAAAAATCCAGAAAATTGGCTGAAAACGACTAAACATCAAGGACTCATTGGGCGAATCGCTCTGGAACTGAAATCGGAACACTCACTGACATTTCCCCTATCTGAAAGTCTGATAAACGCCGGAAAAATGACTAAGTCTAAAAAAATTTTTTTTAAAACTTTTTTCAATTTTACCCCCACTGGGATATATATCCTGCCCACACACATTTGGAACTCTCCTGGGGTACCCTCACACATATTATTCCCTCATTTAGTGGATATTTTCGCAAAAAAGTGAAATTTTCAAAAATCCAAAATATTGGCTGAAAACGACTAAATATCAAGGACTCATTGGGCGAATCACTCTGGAACTGAAATCGAAACGCTCACTGACATTTGCCCTATCTGAAAGTCTGATGAACGCAGGAAATATAACTAAGTCCAAAAAAAAATTTTCAACTTTTTTTAATTTTACCCCCGTGGGATATATATTCTACCCACACACATTTGGATCTCTCCTGGGGTACCCTCACACATATTATTCCCTCATATAGTGGATATTTTCACAAAAAAAGTGAAATTTTCAAAAATCCAGAAAATTGGCTGAAAACGACTAAATATCAAGGACTCATTGGGCGAATCGCTCTGGAACTGAAATCTGAACGCTCACTGACATTTCCCCTATCTGAAAGTCTGATAAACGCCGGAAATATAACTAAGTCCAAAAAAAAAAATTTTCAACTTTTTTTAATTTTACCCCCGTGGGATATATATTCTGCCCACACACATTTGGAACTCTCCTGGGGTACCCTCACACATATTATTCCCTCATTTAGTGGATATTTTCACAAAAAAGTGAAATTTTCAAAAATCCAGAAAATTGGCTGAAAACGACTAAATATCAAGGACTCATTGGGCGAATCGCTCTGGAACTGAAATCTGAACGCTCACTGACATTTCCCCTATCTGAAAGTCTGATAAACGCCGGAAATATAACTAAGTCCAAAAAAAAAAATTTTCAACTTTTTTTAATTTTACCCCCGTGGGATATATATTCTGCCCACACACATTTGGAACTCTCCTGGGGTACCCTCACACATATTATTCCCTCATTTAGTGGATATTTTCACAAAAAAGTGAAATTTTCAAAAATCCAGAAAATTGGCTGAAAACGACTAAATATCAAGGACTCATTGGGCAAATCGCTCTGGAACTGAAATCGGAACGATCACTGACATTTCCCCTATCTGAAAGTCTCATAAACGCCGGAAAAATGACTAAGTCCAAAAAAAATTTTTTTTCAACTTTCTTCAATTTTACCCCCGTGGGATATATATTCTACCCACACACATTTGGAACTCTCCTGGGGTACCCTCACACATGTTATTCCCTCATTTAGTGGATATTTTCACAAAAAAGTAAAATTTTCAAAAATCCAAAATATTGGCTGAAAACGACTAAATATCAAGGACTCATTGGGCGAATGATTCTGGAACTGAAATCGGAACGCTCAGTGACATTTCCCCTATCTGAAAGTCTGATAAACGCCGGAAAAATGACTAAGTCCAAGAAATTTTTTTTTTAACTTTTTTCAATTTTATCCCGTGGGATATATATTCTACCCACACACATTTGGAACTCTCCTGGGGTACCCTCACACATATTATTCCCTCATTTAGTGGATATTTTCACAAAAAAGTGAAATTTTCAAAAATCCAGAAAATTGGCTGAAAACGACTAAATATCAAGGACTCATTGGGCGAATCGCTCTGGAACTGAAATCGGAACCCTCAATCACATTTCCCCTATCTGAAAGTCTCACACATATTATTCCCTCCTTTAGTGGATATTTTCACAAAAAAGTGAAATTTTCAAAAATCCAAAAAATTGTCTGAAAACGACTAAATGTCAAGGACTCATTGAACGAATCGCTCTGGAACTGAAATCGGAATGCTCACTGACATTTCCACTATCTGAAAGTCTGATAAACGCCGGAAAAATGACTGAGTCCAAAAAAATATTTTTTTCAACTTTTTTCAATTTTACCCCCGTGGGATATATATTCTACCCACACACATTTGGAACTCTCCTGGGGTACCCTCACACATGTTATTCCCTCATTTAGTGGATATTTTCACAAAAAAGTGAAATTTTCAAAAATCCAAAATATTGGCTGAAAACGACTAAATATCAAGGACTCATTGGGCGAATCATTCTGGAACTGAAATCGGAACGCTCAGTGACATTTCCCCTATCTGAAAGTCTGATAAACGCCGGAAAAATGACTAAGTCCAAGAAATTTTTTTTTTAACTTTTTTCAATTTTATCCCGTGGGATATATATTCTACCCACTCACATTTGGAACTCTCCTGGGGTACCCTCACACATATTATTCCCTCATTTAGTGGATATTTTCACAAAAAAGTGAAATTTTCAAAAATCCAGAAAATTGGCTGAAAACTACTATATATCAAGGACTAATTGGGCGAATCGCTCTGGAACTGAAATCGAAACGCTCACTGACATTTGCCCTATCTGAAAGTCTGATAAACGCAGGAAAAATGACTAAGTCTAAAAAAATTTTTTTTAAAACTTTTTTCAATTTTACCCCCACTGGGATATATATCCTGCCCACACACATTTGGAACTCTCCTGGGGTACCCTCACACATATTATTCCCTCATTTAGTGGATATTTTCGCAAAAAAGTGAAATTTTCAAAAATCCAAAATATTGTCTGAAAACGACTAAATATCAAGGACTCATTGGGCGAATCACTCTGGAACTGAAATCGAAACGCTCACTGACATTTGCCCTATCTGAAAGTCTGATGAACGCCGGAAAAATTACTAAGTCCAAAAAAATATTTTTTTCAACTTTTTTTCAATTTTATCCCCGTGGGATATATATTCTACCCACACACATTTGGAACTCTCCTGGGGTACCCTCACACATAGTATTCCCTCATTTAGTGGATATTTTCACAAAAGAGTGAAATTTTTAAAAATCCAGAAAATTGGCTGAAAACTACTAAACATCAAGGACTCATTGGGCGAATCGCTCTGGAACTGAAATCGGAACACTCACTGACATTTCCCCTATCTGAAAGTCTGATAAACGCCGGAAAAATGACTAAGTCCAAGAATTTTTTTTTTAAACTTTTTTCAATTTTATCCCGTGGGATATATATTCTACCCACTCACATTTGGAACTCTCCTGGGGTACCCTCACACATATTATTCCCTCATTTAGTGGATATTTTCACAAAAAAGTGAAATTTTCAAAAATCCAGAAAATTGGCTGAAAACTACTAAATATCAAGGACTAATTGGGCGAATCGCTCTGGAACTGAAATCGAAACGCTCACTGACATTTGCCCTATCTGAAAGTCTGATAAACGCAGGAAAAATGACTAAGTCTAAAAAAAATTTTTTTAAAACTTTTTTCAATTTTACCCCCACTGGGATATATATCCTGCCCACACACATTTAGAACTCTCCTGATGTACCCTCACACATATTATTCCCTCATTTAGTGGATATTTTCGCAAAAAAGTGAAATTTTCAAAAATCCAAAATATTGGCTGAAAACGACTAAATATCAAGGACTCATTGGGCGAATCACTCTGGAACTGAAATCGAAACGCTCACTGACATTTGCCCTATCTGAAAGTCTGATGAACGCCGGAAAAATTACTAAGTCCAAAAAAATATTTTTTTCAACTTTTTTTCAATTTTATCCCCGTGGGATATATATTCTACCCACACACATTTGGAACTCTCCTGGGGTACCCTCACACATAGTATTCCCTCATTTAGTGGATATTTTCACAAAATTGAAATTTTCAAAAATCCAGAAAATTAGCTGAAAACTACTAAATATCAAGGACACATTGGGCGAATCGCTCTGGAACTGAAATCGGATTGCTCACTCACATTTTCCCTATCTGAAAGTCTGATAAACGCTGGAAAAATGACTAAGTCCAAAAAAAAATTTTTTTCAATTTTACCCCCGTGGGATATACATTCTACCCACACACATTTGGAACTCTCCTGGGGTACCCTCACACATATTATTCCCTCATTTAGTGGATATTTTTACAAAAAAGTGAAAATTTCAAAAATCCAGAAAACTGGCTCAAAACTACTTAATATCCAGGTCTCATTGGGCGAATCGCTCTGGAACTGAAATCGGAACGCTCACTGACATTTCCCCTATCTAAAAGTCTGATAAAAAGGCGGAAAAATGACTGCGTCCAAAAAAAATTTTTTTTCAACTTTTTTCAATTTTACCCCCGTGGGATATATATTCTACCCACACACATTTGGAACTCTCCTGGGGTACTCTCACACATATTATTCCCTCATTTAGTGGATATTTTCACAAAAAAGTGAAATTTTCAAAAATCCAGAAAATTCCCTGAAAATGACTAAATATCAAGGACTCATTGGGCGAATCGCTTTGGAACTGAAATCGGAACGCTCACTGACATTTCCCCTATCTGAAAGTCTGATAAACGCCGGAAAAAATACAAAGTCCAAAATAAAAATTTGTTAAACTTTTTTCAATTTTATCTACGTGGGATATATATTCTACCCACACACATTTGGAACTCTGCTGGGGTACTCTCACACATATTATTCCCTCATTTAGTGGATATTTTCACAAAAAAGTGAAATTTTCAAAAATCCAGAAAATTGGCTGAAAACGACTAAATATGAAGGACTCATTGGGCGAATAGCTCTGGAACTGAAATCGCAACGCTCACTGACATTTCCCCTATCTGAAAGTCTGATAAACGCCGGAAAAATGACTAAATCCAAGAAAAAAATTTTTAAAACTTTTTTCAATTTTACCCCGTGGGATATATATTCTACCCACACACATTTGGAACTCTCCTGGGGTACCCTCACACATATTGTTCTCTCATTTAGTGGATATTTTCACAAAAAAGTGAAATTTTCAAAAATCCAGAAAATTGGCTGAAAACTACTAAATATCAAGGACTCATTGGGCGAATCGCTCTGGAACTGAAATCGGAATGCTCACTGACATTTCCCCTATCTGAAAGTCTGATAAACGCCGGAAAAATGACTAAGTCCAAGAAAAATTTTTTTAAAACTTCTTTCAATTTTACCCCGTGGGATATATATTCTACCCACACATATTTGGAACTCTCCTGGGGTACCCTCACACATATTATTCTCTCATTTAGTGGATATTTTCACAAACAAGTGAAATTTTCAAAAATCCAGAAAATTCCCTGAAAATGACTAAATATCAAGGACTCATTGGGCGAATCGCTTTGGAACTGAAATCGGAACGCTCACTGACATTTCCCCTATCTGAAAGTCTGATAAACGCCGGAAAAATTACAAAGTCCAAAAAAAAAATTTTTTAAACTTTTTTCAATTTTATCCACGTGGGATATATATTCTACCCACACACATTTGGAACTCTCCTGGGGTACCCTCACACATATTATTCTCTCATTTAGTGGATATTTTCACAAAAAAGTGAAATTTTCAAAAATCCAGAAAATTGGCTGAAAACGACTAAATATCAAGGACTCATTGGGCGAATCGCTCTGGAACTGAAATCGGAACGCTCACTGACATTTCCCCTATCTGAAAGCCTGATAAACGCCGGAAAAATTACTAAGTCCAAGAAATTTTTTTTTAAAACTTCTTTCAATTTTACCCCGTGGGATATATATTCTACCCACACACATTTGGAACTCTCCTGGGGTACCCTCACACATATTATTCTCTCATTTAGTGGATATTTTCAGAAAAAAGTGAAATTTTCAAAAATCCAGAAAATTGGCTGAAAACGACTAAATATCAAGGACTCATTGGGCGAATCGCTCTGGAACTGAAATCGGAATGCTCACTGACATTTCCCCTATCTGAAAGTCTGATAAACGCCGGAAAAATGACTAAGTCCAAGAAAATTTTTTTTAAAACTTCTTTCAATTTTACCCCTTGGGATATATATTCTACCGACACACATTTGGAACTCTCCTGGGGTACCCTCACACATATTATTCTCTCATTTAGTGGATATTTTCACAAAAAAGTGAAATTTTCAAAAATCCAGAAAATTGGCTGAAAACGACTAAATATCAAGGACTCATTGGGCGAATCACTCTGGAACTGAAATCGAAACGCTCACTGACATTTGCCCTATCTGAAAGTCTGATGAACGCCGGAAAAATTACTAAGTCCAAAAAAATATTTTTTTCAACTTTTTTTCAATTTTATCCCCGTGGGATATATATTCTACCCACACACATTTGGAACTCTCCTGGGGTACCCTCACACATAGTATTCCCTCATTTAGTGGATATTTTCACAAAAAAGTGAAATTTTCAAAAATCCAGAAAATTAGCTGAAAACTACTAAATATCAAGGACACATTGGGCGAATCGCTCTGGAACTGAAATCGGATTGCTCACTCACATTTTCCCTATCTGAAAGTCTGATAAACGCTGGAAAAATGACTAAGTCCAAAAAAAAATTTTTTTCAATTTTACCCCCGTGGGATATACATTCTACCCACACACATTTGGAACTCTCCTGGGGTACCCTCACACATATTATTCCCTCATTTAGTGGATATTTTTACAAAAAAGTGAAAATTTCAAAAATCCAGAAAACTGGCTCAAAACTACTTAATATCCAGGTCTCATTGGGCGAATCGCTCTGGAACTGAAATCGGAACGCTCACTGACATTTCCCCTATCTAAAAGTCTGATAAAAAGGCGGAAAAATGACTGCGTCCAAAAAAAATTTTTTTTCAACTTTTTTCAATTTTACCCCCGTGGGATATATATTCTACCCACACACATTTGGAACTCTCCTGGGGTACTCTCACACATATTATTCCCTCATTTAGTGGATATTTTCACAAAAAAGTGAAATTTTCAAAAATCCAGAAAATTCCCTGAAAATGACTAAATATCAAGGACTCATTGGGCGAATCGCTTTGGAACTGAAATCGGAACGCTCACTGACATTTCCCCTATGTGAAAGTCTGATAAACGCCGGAAAAAATACAAAGTCCAAAATAAAAATTTGTTAAACTTTTTTCAATTTTATCTACGTGGGATATATATTCTACCCACACACATTTGGAACTCTGCTGGGGTACTCTCACACATATTATTCCCTCATTTAGTGGATATTTTCACAAAAAAGTGAAATTTTCAAAAATCCAGAAAATTGGCTGAAAACGACTAAATATGAAGGACTCATTGGGCGAATCGCTCTGGAACTGAAATCGCAACGCTCACTGACATTTCCCCTATCTGAAAGTCTGATAAACGCCGGAAAAATGACTAAATCCAAGAAAAAAATTTTTAAAACTTTTTTCAATTTTACCCCGTGGGATATATATTCTACCCACACACATTTGGAACTCTCCTGGGGTACCCTCACACATATTGTTCTCTCATTTAGTGGATATTTTCACAAAAAAGTGAAATTTTCAAAAATCCAGAAAATTGGCTGAAAACTACTAAATATCAAGGACTCATTGGGCGAATCGCTCTGGAACTGAAATCGGAATGCTCACTGACATTTCCCCTATCTGAAAGTCTGATAAACGCCGGAAAAATGACTAAGTCCAAGAAAATTTTTTTTAAAACTTCTTTCAATTTTACCCCTTGGGATATATATTCTACCCACACACATTTGGAACTCTCCTGGGGTACCCTCACACATATTATTCCCTCATTTAGTGGATATTTTCACAAAAAAGTGAAAGTTTCAAAAATCCAGAAAATTGGCTGAAAACAACTAAATATCAATGACTCATTGGGCAAATCGCTATGGAGCTGAAATCGGAACGCTCACTGACATTTCTCCTGTCTGAAAGTCTGATAAACACCGGAAAAATGACTAAGTCCAAGAAATTTTTTTTTTAAACTTTTTTAAATTTTACCCCGTGGGATATATATTCTACCCACACACATTTGGAACTCTCCTGGGGTACCCTCACACATATTATTCTCTCATTTAGTGGATATTTTCACAAACAAGTGAAATTTTCAAAAATCCAGAAAATTCCCTGAAAATGACTAAATATCAAGGACTCATTGGGCGAATCGCTTTGGAACTGAAATCGGAACGCTCACTGACATTTCCCCTATCTGAAAGTCTGATAAACGCCGGAAAAATTACAAAGTCCAAAAAAAAAATTTTTTAAACTTTTTTCAATTTTATCCACGTGGGATATATATTCTACCCACACACATTTGGAACTCTCCTGGGGTACCCTCACACATATTATTCCATCATTTAGTGGATATTTTCACAAAAAAGTGAAATTTTCAAAAATCCAGAAAATTGGCTGAAAACGACTAAATATCAAGGATTCATTGGGCGAATCGCTCTGGAACTGAAATCGGAACGCTCACTGACATTTCCTCTATCTGAAAGTCTGATAAACGCCAGAAAAATGACTAAATCCAAGAAAAAATTTTTTAAAACTTTTTTCAATTTTTTCCCCGTGGGATATATATTCTACCCACACACATTTGGATCTCTCCTGGGGTACCCTCACTCATATTATTCCCTCATTTAGTGGATATTTTCACCAAAAAGTGAAATTTTCAAAAATCCAGAAAATTGGCTGAAAACAACTAAATATCAAGGACTCATTGGGCAAATCGCTCTGGAACTGAAATCGGAATGCTCACTGACATTTCTCCTGTCTGAAAGTCTGATAAACACCGGAAAAATGACTAAGTCCAAGAAATTTTTTTTTTAACTTTTTTAAATTTTACCCCGTGGGATATATATTCTACCCACACACATTTGGAACTCTCCTGGGGTACCCTCACACATATTATTCTCTCATTTAGTGGATATTTTCACAAAAAAGTGAAATTTTCAAAAATCCAGAAAATTGGCTGAAAACGACTAAATATCAAGGACTCATTGGGCGAATCGCTCTGGAACTGAAATCGGAACGCTCACTGACATTTCCCCTATCTGAAAGCCTGATAAACGCCGGAAAAATGACTAAGTCCAAGAAATTTTTTTTTAAAACTTCTTTCAATTTTACCCCGTGGGATATATATTCTACCCACACACATTTGGAACTCTCCTGGGGTACCCTCACACATATTATTCTCTCATTTAGTGGATATTTTCAGAAAAAAGTGAAATTTTCAAAAATCCAGAAAATTGGCTGAAAACGACTAAATATCAAGGACTCATTGGGCGAATCGCTCTGGAACTGAAATCGGAATGCTCACTGACATTTCCCCTATCTGAAAGTCTGATAAACGCCGGAAAAATGACTAAGTCCAAGAAAATTTTTTTTAAAACTTCTTTCAATTTTACCCCTTGGGATATATATTCTACCGACACACATTTGGAACTCTCCTGGGGTACCCTCACACATATTATTCTCTCATTTAGTGGATATTTTCACAAAAAAGTGAAATTTTCAAAAATCCAGAAAATTGGCTGAAAACGACTAAATATCAAGGACTCATTGGGCGAATCGCTCTGGAACTGAAATCGGAACGCTCACTGACATTTCCCCTATCTGAAAGCCTGATAAACGCCGGAAAAATGACTAAGTCCAAGAAATTTTTTTTTAAAACTTCTTTCAATTTTACCCCGTGGGATATATATTCTACCCACACACATTTGGAACTCTCCTGGGGTACCCTCACACATATTATTCTCTCATTTAGTGGATATTTTCACAAAAAAGTGAAATTTTCAAAAATCCAGAAAATTGGCTGAAAACGACTAAATATCAAGGACTCATTGGGCGAATCGCTCTGGAACTGAAATCGGAATGCTCACTGACATTTCCCCTATCTGAAAGTCTGATAAACGCCGGAAAAATGACTAAGTCCAAGAAAATTTTTTTTAAAACTTCTTTCAATTTTACCCCTTGGGATATATATTCTACCCACACACATTTGGAACTCTCCTGGGGTACCCTCACACATATTATTCCCTCATTTAGTGGATATTTTCACAAAAAAGTGAAAGTTTCAAAAATCCAGAAAATTGGCTGAAAACAACTAAATATCAATGACTCATTGGGCAAATCGCTATGGAGCTGAAATCGGAACGCTCACTGACATTTCTCCTGTCTGAAAGTCTGATAAACACCGGAAAAATGACTAAGTCCAAGAATTTTTTTTTTTAAACTTTTTAAAATTTTACCCCGTGGGATATATATTCTACCCACACACATTTGGAACTCTCCTGGGGTACCCTCACACATATTATTCTCTCATTTAGTGGATATTTTCACAAAAAAGTGAAATTTTCAAAAATCCAGAAAATTCCCTGAAAATGACTAAATATCAAGGACTCATTGGGCGAATCGCTTTGGAACTGAAATAGGAACGCTCACTGACATTTCCCCTATCTGAAAGTCTGATAAACGCCGGAAAAATTACAAAGTCCAAAATAAAAATTTTTTAAACTTTTTTCAATTTTATCCACGTGGGATATATATTCTACCCACACACATTTGGTACTCTCCTGGGGTACCCTCACACATATTATTCCCTCATTTAGTGGATATTTTCACAAAAAAGTGAAATTTTCAAAAATCCAGAAAATTGGCTGAAAACGACTAAATATCAAGGATTCATTGGGCGAATCGCTCTGGAACTGAAATCGGAACGCTCACTGACATTTCCTCTATCTGAAAGTCTGATAAACGCCAGAAAAATGACTAAATCCAAGAAAAAATTTTTTAAAACTTTTTTCAATTTTTTCCCCGTGGGATATATATTCTACCCACACACATTTGGATCTCTCCTGGGGTACCCTCACTCATATTATTCCCTCATTTAGTGGATATTTTCACCAAAAAGTGAAATTTTCAAAAATCCAGAAAATTGGCTGAAAACAACTAAATATCAAGGACTCATTGGGCAAATCGCTCTGGAACTGAAATCGGAACGCTCACTGACATTTCTCCTGTCTGAAAGTCTGATAAACACCGGAAAAATGACTAAGTCCAAAAAAAAATTTTTTCAATTTTACCCCCGTGGTATATATATTCTACCCACACACATTTGGAACTCTCCTGGGGTACCCTCACACATATTATTCCCTCATTTAGTGGATATTTTCACAAAAAAGTGAAATTTTCAAAAATCCAGAAAATTGTCTGAAAACAACTAAATATCAAGGACTCATTGGGCAAATCGCTCTGGAACTGAAATCGGAACGCTCACTGACATTTCTCCTGTCTGAAAGTCTGATAAACACCGGAAAAATGACTAAGTCCAAAAAAAAATTTTTTCAATTTTACCCCCGTGGTATATATATTCTACCCACACACATTTGGAACTCTCCTGGGGTACCCTCACACATATTATTCCCTCATTTAGTGGATATTTTCACAAAAAAGTGAAATTTTCAAAAACCAGAAAATTGGCTGAAAACAACTAAATATCAAGGACTCATTGAGCGAATCACTCTGGAACTGAAATCGGAATGCTCAGTGACATTTCCCCTATCTGAAAGTCTGATAAACGCCGGAAAAATGACTAAGTCCAAAAAAAAAATGTTTTCAACTTTTTTCAATTTTATCCCTGTGGGATATATATTCTACCCACACACATTTGGAACTCTCCTGGGGAACCCTTACACATATTATTCCGTCATTTAGTGGATAATTTCACAAAAAAGTGAAATTTTCAAAAATCCAGAAAATTGGCTGAAAACGACTAAATATCAAGGACTCATTGGGCGAATCGCTCTGGAACTGAAATCGAACGCTCACTCACATTTCCCCTATCTGAAAGTCTGATAAACGCCGGAAAAATTACTAAGTCCAAAAAACATTTTTTTTTAACTTTTTTCAATTTTATCCCTGTGGGATTTATATTCTACCCACACACATTTGGAACGCTCCTAGGGTAAACTCACACATATTATTCTCTCATTTAGTGGATATTTTCACAAAAAAGTGAAATTTTCAAAAAACTAGAAAATTGGCTGAAAACGACTAAATATCAAGGACTCATTGGGCGAATCGCTCTGGAACTGAAATCGGAACGCTCACTGACATTTTCCCTATCTGAAAGTCTGATAAACGCCGGAAAAAATACTAAGTCCCCAAAAAAATTTTTTAAAACTTTTTACAATTTTACCCCGTGGGATATATATTCTACCCACACACATTTGAAACTCTCCTGGGGTACCCTCACACATATTATTCCCTCATTTAGTGGATATTTTCACAAAAAAGTGAAATTTTCAAGAATCCAGAAAATTGGCTGAAAACAACTAAATATCAAGGACTCATTGGGCAAATCGCTCTGGAACTGAAATCGGAATGCTCACTGACATTTTTCCTGTCTGAAAGTCTGATAAACACCAGAAAAATGACTAAGTCCAAGAAATTTTTTTTTTAAACTTTTTTAAATTTTACCCCGTGGGATATATATTCTACCCACACACATTTGGAACTCTCCTGGGGTACCCTCACACATATTATTCTCTCATTTAGTGGATATTTTCACAAAAAAGTGAAATTTTCAAAAATCCAGAAAATTGGCTGAAAACGACTAAATATCAAGGACTCATTGGTCGAATCGCTCTGGAACTGAAATCGGAACGCTCTCTGACATTTCCCCTATGTGAAAGTCTGATAAACGCAGGAAAAATGACTAAGTCAAAAAAAAAAATTTTTTCAACTTTTTTAAATTTTATCCCCATGGGATATATATTCTACCCACACACATTTGGAACTCTCCTGGGGTACCCTCACACATATTATGCCCTCATTTAGTGGATATTTTCACAAAAAAGTGAAATTTTCAAAAATACAGAAAATTGGCTGAAAACGACTAAATATTAAGGACTCATTGGGCGAATCGCTCTGGAATTGAAATCGGAATGCTCACTGACATTTCCCCTATCTGAAAGTTTGATGAACGCTAGAAAAATTACTAAGTCCAAAAAAAAATTTTTTTCAACTTTTTTCAATTTTATCCCTGTGGGATATATATTCTACCCACACACATTTGAAACTCTCCTGGGGTACCCTCACACATATTATTCCCTCATTTAGTGGATATTTTCACAAAAAAGTGAAATTTTTGAAAATCCAGAAAATTGGCTGAAAATGACTAAATATCAAGGACTCATTGGGCAAATCGCTCTGGAACTGAAATCGGAACGCTCACTCACATCTCCCCTATCTGAAAGTCTGATAAACGCCGGAAAAATGACTAAGTCCAAAAAAAAAAACTTTTCAACTTTTTTCAATTTTACCCCCGTGGGATATATATTCTACCCACACACATTTGGAACTCTCCTGGGGTACCCTCACACATATTATTCTCTCATTTAGTGGATATTTTCACAAAAGAGTGAAATTTTCAAAAATCCAGAAAATTCCCTGAAAATGACTAAATATCAAGGACTCATTGGGCAAATCGCTCTGGAACTGAAATCGGAACGCTCACTGACATTTCTCCTGTCTGAAAGTCTGATAAACACCGGAAAAATGACTAAGTTCAAGAAATTTTTTTTTTTTAACTTTTTTAAATTTTACCCCGTGGGATATGTATTCTACCCACACACATTTGGAACTCTCCTGGGGTACCCTCACACATATTATTCCCTCATTTAGTGGATATTTTCACAAAAAAGTGAAATTTTCAAAAATCCAGAAAATTGGCTGAAAACGACTAAATATCAAGGACTCATTGGGCGAATCGCTCTGGAACTGAAATCGGAACGCTCACTGACATTTCCCCTATCTGAAAGTCTGATAAACGCCGAAGAAATGACTAAGTCCAAGAAAAAAATTTTTAAAACTTTTTTCAATTTTACCCCGTGGGATATAAATTCTACCCACACACATTTGGAACTCTCCTGGGGTACCCTCACACATATTATTCCCTCATTTAGTGGATATGTTCACAAAAAAGTGAAATTTTCAAAAATCCAGAAAATTGGCTGAAAACAACTAAATATCAAGGACTCATTGGGCAAAACGCTCTGGATCTGAAATCGGAATGCTCACTTACATTTTTCCTGTCTGAAAGTCTGATAAACGCCGGAAAAATTACAAAGTCCAAAATAAATTTTTTTTAAACTTTTTTCAATTTTATCCACGTGGGATATATATTCTACCCACACACATTTGGAACTCTCCTTGGGTACCCTCACACATATTATTCCCTCATTTAGTGGATATTTTCACAAAAAAGTGAAATTTTCAAAAATCCAGAAAATTGGCTGAAAACGACTAAATATCAAGGACTCATTGGGCGAATCGCTCTGGAACTGAAATCGGAACGCTCACTCACATTTCCCCTATCTGAAATCTGATAAACGCCGGAAAAATGACTAAGTCCAAAAAAAATTTTTTTCAATTTTACCCCCGTGGTATGTATATTCTACCCACACACATTTGGAACTCTCCTGGGGTACCCTCACACATATTATTCCCTCATTTAGTGGATATTTTCACAAAAAAGTGAAATTTTCAAAAATCCAGAAAATTGGCTGAAAACGACTAAATATCAAGGACTCATTGGGCGAATCGCTCTGGAACTGAAATCGGAACGCTCACTGACATTTCCCCTATCTGAAAGTCTGATAAACGCCGAAGAAATGACTAAGTCCAAGAAAAATTTTTTTAAAACTTTTTTCAATTTTACCCCGTGGGATATATATTCTACCCACACACATTTGGAACTCTCCTGGGGTACCCTCACACATATTATTCCCTCATTTAGTGGATATTTTCACAAAAAAGTGAAATTGTCAAAAATCCTGAAAATTATCTGAAAACGACTAAATATCAAGGACTCATTGGGCGAATCACTCTGTAACTGAAATCGGAACGCTCACTGACATTTCCTCTATCTGAAACTTTGATAAACGCCGGAAAAATGACTAAGTCCAAAAAAAAAAAATTTTTCAACTTTTTTCAATTTTACCCTCGTGGGATATATATTCTACCCACACACATTTGGAACTCTCCTGGGGTACCCTCACACATATTATTCCCTCTTTTAGTGGATATTTTCACAAAAAAGTGAAATTTTCAAAAATCCAGAAAATTGGCTGAAAACAACTAAATATCAAGGACTCATTGGGCGAATCGCTCTGGAACTGAAATCAGAACGCTCACTGACATTTCCCCTATCTGAAAGTCTGATAAACGCCGGAAAAATGACTAAGTCCAACAAAAAATTTTTTCAATTTTACCCCCGTGGTATATATATTCTACCCACACACATTTGGAACTCTCCTGGGGTACCCTCACACATATTATTCCCTCATTTAGTGGATATTTTCACAAAAAAGTGAAATTTTCAAAAATCCAGAAAATTGGCTGAAAACGACTAAATATCAAGGACTCATTGGGCGAATCGCTCTGTAACTGAAATCGGAA
Source organism: Phyllobates terribilis (assembly GCF_046119375.1). NCBI lineage: Eukaryota > Metazoa > Chordata > Amphibia > Anura > Dendrobatidae > Phyllobates > Phyllobates terribilis. The sequence goes on from NW_027362762.1 coordinate 596,123,592, forward strand.
CGCTCACTGACATTTCCTCTATCTGAAACTTTGATAAACGCCGGAAAAATGACTAAGTCCAAAAAAAAAAATTTTTCAACTTTTTTCAATTTTACCCTCGTGGGATATTTATTCTACCCACACACATTTGGAACTCTCCTGGGGTACCCTCACACATATTATTCCCTCTTTTAGTGGATATTTTCACAAAAAAGTGAAATTTTCAAAAATCCAGAAAATTGGCTGAAAACAACTAAATATCAAGGACTCATTGGGCGAATCGCTCTGGAACTGAAATCAGAACGCTCACTGACATTTCCCCTATCTGAAAGTCTGATAAACGCCGGAAAAATGACTAAGTCAAAAAAAAATTTTTTTTCAACTTTTTCAAATTTTATCCCCGTGGGATATATATTCTACCCACACACATTTGGAACTCTCCTGGGGTACCCTCACACATATTATTCTCTCATTTAGTGGATATTTTCACAAAAGAGTGAAATTTTCAAAAATCCAGAAAATTCCCTGAAAATGACTAAATATCAAGGACTCATTGGGCGAATCGCTTTGGAACTGAAATCGGAACGCTCACTGACATTTCCCCTATCTGAAAGTCTGATAAACGCCGGAAAAATTACAAAGTCCAAAATAAATTTTTTTCAACTTTTTTCAATTTTACCGCTGTGGGATATACATTCTACCCACACACATTTGAAACTCTCCTGGGGTACTCTCACACATATTATTCCCTCATTTAGTGGATATTTTCACAAAAAAGTGAAATTTTCAAAAATCCAGAAAATTGGCTGAAAACAACTAAATATCAAGGACTCATTGGGCAAATCGCTCTGGAACTGAAATCGGAACGCTCACTGACATTTCTCCTGTCTGAAAGTCTGATAAACACCGGAAAAATGACTAAGTCCAAGAAATTTTTTTTTTTAACTTTTTTAAATTTTACCCCGTGGGATATATATTCTACCCACACACATTTGGAACTCTCCTGGGGTACCCTCACACATATTATTCTCTCATTTAGTGGATATTTTCACAAAAAAGTGAAATTTTCAAAAATTCAGAAAATTGGCTGAAAACGACTAAATATCAAGGACTCATTGGGCGAATCGCTCTGGAACTGAAATCGGAACGCTCACTGACATTTCCCCTATCTGAAAGTCTGATAAACGCCGAAGAAATGACTAAGTCCAAGAAAAATTTTTTTAAAACTTTTTTCAATTTTACCCCGTGGGATATATATTCTACCCACACACATTTGGAACTCTCCTGGGGTACCCTCACACATATTATTCCCTCATTTAGTGGATATTTTCACAAAAAAGTGAAATTTTCAAAAATCCAGAAAATTGGCTGAAAACAACTAAATATCAAGGACTCATTGGGCAAATCGCTCTGGAACTGAAATCGGAACGCTCACTTACATTTTTCCTGTCTGAAAGTCTGATAAACACCAGAAAAATGACTAAGCCAAGAAATTTTTTTTTTAAACTTTTTTAAATTTTACCCCGTGGGATATATATTCTGCCCACACACATTTGGAACTCTCCTGGGGTAACCTCACACATATTATTCTCTCATTTAGTGGATATTTTCACAAAAAAGTGAAATTTTCAAAAATTCAGAAAATTGGCTGAAAACGACTAAATATCAAGGACTCATTGGGCGAATCGCTCTGGAACTGAAATCGGAACGCTCACTCACATTTCCCCTATCTGAAAGTCTGATAAACACCGGAAAAATGACTAAGGCCCAAAAAAAATATTTTTCAACTTTTTTCAATTTTACCCCGTGGGATATATATTCTACCCACACACATTTGGAACTCTCCTGGGGTACCCTCACACATATTATTCCCTCATTTAGTGGATATTTTCACAAAAAAAGTGAAATTTTCAAAAATCCAGAAAATTGACTGAAAACGACTAAATATTAAGGACTCATTGGCCGAATCGCTCTGGAACTGAAATCGGAATGCTCACTCACATTTCCCCTATCTGAAAGTCTGATAAACGCCGGAAAAATGACTAAGTCCCAAAAAAATTTTTTTTCAACTTTTTTCATTTTTACCCCCGTGGGATATATATTCTACCCACACACATTTGGAACTCTCCTGGGGTACCGTCACACATATTATTCCCTCATTTAGTGGATATTTTCACAAAAAAGTGAAATTTTTAAAAATCCAGAAAATTGGCTGAAAACGACTAAATATCAAGGACTCATTGGGCGAATCGCTCTGGAACTGAAATCGGAACGCTCACTGATATTTCCCCTATCTGAAAGTCTGATAAACGCCGGAAAAATGACTAAATCCAAGAAAAAATTTTTTAAAACTTTTTTCAATTTTACCCCGTGGGATATATATTCTACCCACACACATTTGGAACTCTCCTGAGGTACCCTCACTCATATTATTCCCTCATTTAGTGGATATTTTCACAAAAAAGTGAAATTTTCAAAAATCCAGAAAATTGGCTGAAAACACCTAAATATCAAGGACTCATTGGGCGAATCGCTCTGGAACTGAAATCGGAATGCTCACTGACATTTCCCCTATCTGAAAGTCTGATGAACGCCGGAAAAATTACTAAGTTCAAAAAAATTTTCTTTTCAACTTTTTTCAATTTTACCCCCGTGGGATATATATTCTACCCACACACATTTGGAACTCTCCTGCGGTACCCTCACACATATTATTCTCTCATTTAGTGGATATTTTCACAAAAAAGTGAAATTTTCAAAAATCCAGAAAATTGGTTGAAAACGACTAAATATCAAGGACTCATTGGCTGAATCGCTCTGGAACTGAAATCGGAATGCTCACTGACATTTCCCCTATCTGAAAGTCTGATGAACGCCGGAAAAATTACTAAGTCCAAAAAAAAATTTTTTTCAACTTTTTTCAATTTTATCCCCGTGGGATATATATTCTACCCACACACATTTGGAACTCTCCTGAGGTACCCTCACACATATTATTCCCTCATTTAGTGGATATTTTCACAAAAAAGTGAAATTTTCAAAAATCCAGAAAATTGGCTGAAAATGACTAAATATTAAGGACTCATGGGGCGAGTCGCTCTGGAACTGAAAGCGGAACGCTCACTCACATTTCCCCTATCTGAAAGTCTAATAAACGCAGGAAAAATGACTAAGTTCAAAAAAATTTTCTTTCCAACTTTTTTCAATTTTACCCCCGTGGGATATATATTCTACCCACACACATTTGGAACTCTCCTGCGGTACCCTCACACATATTATGCCCTCATTTAGTGGATATTTTCACAAAAAAGTGAAATTTTCAAAAATTCAGAAAATTGGCTGAAAACGACTAAATATCAAGGACTCATTGGGCGAGTCGCTCTGGAACTGAAATCTGAACGCTCACTGACATTTTCTCTATCTGAAAGTCTGATAAACGCCGGAAAAATGACTAAGTCCAAAAAAAAATTTTTTTCAACTTTTTTCAATTTTATCCCCGTGGGATTTATATACTATCCACACACATTTGGAACTCTCCTGGGGTACCCTCACACATATTATTCCCTCATTTAGTGGATATTTTCACAAAAAAGTGAAATTTTCAAAAATCCAGAAAATTGGCTAAAAACGACTAAATATTAAGGACTCAATGGGCGAATCGCTCTGGAACTGAAATCGGAATGCTCACTCACATTTCCCCTATCTGAAAGTCTGATAAACGCCAGAAAAATGTCTAAGTCCAAAAAAAAAATTTTTTCAACTTTTTTCAATTTTACCCCCGTGGGATATACATTCTACCCACACACATTTGGAACTCTCCTGGGGTACACTCACACATATTATTCCCTCATTTAGTGGATATTTTCACAAAAAATTGACATTTTCAAAAATCCAGAAAATTGGCTGAAAACGACTAAATATCAAGGACTCATTGGGCGAATCGCTCGGGAACTGAAATCGGAACGCTCACTGACATTTCCCCTATCTGAAAGTCTGATAAACGCCGGTAAAATGACTAAGTCCAAAAAAAAATTTTTTTAACTTTTTTCAATTTTATCCCCGTGGGATTTATATTCTACCCACACACATTTGGAACTCTACTGGGGTACCCTCACACATATTATTCTCTCATTTAGTGGATATTTTCACAAAAAAGTGAAGTTTTCAAAAATCCAGAAAATTGGCTGAAAACGACTAAATATCAAGGACTCATTGGTCGAATCGCTCTGCAACTGAAATCGGAACGCTCACTGACATTTCCCCTATGTGAAAGTCTGATAAACGCAGGAAAAATGACTAAGTCAAAAAAAAAAATGTTTTCAACTTTTTTAAATTTTATCCCCCTGGGATATATATTCTACCCACACACATTTGGAACTCTCCTGGGGTACCCTCACACATATTATTCCCTCATTTAGTGGATATTTTCACAAAAAAGTGAAATTTTCAAAAATCCAGAAAATTGGTTGAAAACGACTAAATATCAAGGACTCATTGGCCGAATCGCTCTGGAACTGAAATCGGAATGCTCACTGACATTTCCCCTATCTGAAAGTCTGATGAACGCCGGAAAAATTACTAAGTCCAAAAAAAAATTTTTTTCAACTTTTTTCAATTTTATCCCCGTGGGATATATATTCTACCCACACACATTTGGAACTCTCCTGGGGTACCCTCACACATATTATTCCCTCATTTAGTGGATATTTTCACAAAAAAGTGAAATTTTCAAAAATCCAGAAAATTGGCTGAAAATGACTAAATATTAAGGACTCATGGGGCGAGTCGTTCTGGAACTGAAAGCGGAACGCTCACTCACATTTCCCCTATCTGAAAGTCTGATAAACGCCGGAAAAATGACTAAGGCCAAAAAAAAATTTTTTTCAACTTTTTTCAATTTTACCCCTGTGGGATATATATTCTACCCACACACATTTGGAACTCTACTGGGGTACCCTCACACATATTATTCTCTCATTTAGTGGATATTTTCACAAAAAAGTGAAATTTTCAAAAATTCAGAAAATTGGCTGAAAACGACTAAATATCAAGGACTCATTGGTCGAATCGCTCTGGAACTGAAATCGGAACGCTCACTGACATTTCCCCTATGTGAAAGTCTAATAAACGCAGGAAAAATGACTAAGTTCAAAAAAATTTTCTTTCCAACTTTTTTCAATTTTACCCCCGTGGGATATATATTCTACCCACACACATTTGGAACTCTCCTGGGGTACCCTCACGCATATTATTCTCTCATTTAGTGGATATTTTCACAAAAAAAGTGTAATTTTCAAAAATCCAGAAAATTGGCTGAAAACGACTAAATATCAAGGACTCATTGGGCGAATCGCTCTGGAACTGAAATCGGAACGCTCACTGACATTTCCCCTATCTGAAAGTCTGATAAACGCCGGAAAAATGACTAAGTCCAAGAAAATTTTTTTTAAAACTTCTTTCAATTTTACCCCCGTGGGATATATATTCTACCCACACACATTTGGAACTCTCCTGGGGTACCCTCATACATATTATTCCCTCATTTAGTGGATATTTTCACAAAAAAGTGAAATTTTCAAAAATCCAGAAAATTGGCTGAAAACGACTAAATATCAAGGACTCATTGGGCAAATCGCTCTGGAACTGAAATCGGAACGCTCACTGACATTTCCCCTATCTGAAAGTCTGATAAACGCCGGAAAAATTACTAAGTCCAAAAAAAATTTTTTTTTCAACTTTTTTTAATTTTATCCCCGTGGGATATATATTCTACCCACACACATTTGGAACTCTCCTGGGGTACCCTCACACATATTATTCCCTCATTTAGTGGATATTTTCACAAAAAAAGTGAAATTTTCAAAAATCCAGAAAATTGACTGAAAACGACTAAATATTAAGGACTCATTGGCCGAATCGCTCTGGAACTGAAATCGGAATGCTCACTCACATTTCCCCTATCTGAAAGTCTGATAAACGCCGGAAAAATGACTAAGTCCAAAAAAAATTTTTTTTCAACTTTTTTCATTTTTACCCCCGTGGGATATATATTCTACCCACACACATTTGGAACTCTCCTGGGGTACCGTCACACATATTATTCCCTCATTTAGTGGATATTTTCACAAAAAAGTGAAATTTTTAAAAATCCAGAAAATTGGCTGAAAACGACTAAATATCAAGGACTCATTGGGCGAATCGCTCTGGAACTGAAATCGGAACGCTCACTGATATTTCCCCTATCTGAAAGTCTGATAAACGCCGGAAAAATGACTAAATCCAAGAAAAAATTTTTTAAAACTTTTTTCAATTTTACCCCGTGGGATATATATTCTACCCACACACATTTGGAACTCTCCTGAGGTACCCTCACTCATATTATTCCCTCATTTAGTGGATATTTTCACAAAAAAGTGAAATTTTCAAAAATCCAGAAAATTGGCTGAAAACACCTAAATATCAAGGACTCATTGGGCGAATCGCTCTGGAACTGAAATCGGAATGCTCACTGACATTTCCCCTATCTGAAAGTCTGATGAACGCCGGAAAAATTACTAAGTTCAAAAAAATTTTCTTTTCAACTTTTTTCAATTTTACCCCCGTGGGATATATATTCTACCCACACACATTTGGAACTCTCCTGCGGTACCCTCACACATATTATTCTCTCATTTAGTGGATATTTTCACAAAAAAGTGAAATTTTCAAAAATCCAGAAAATTGGTTGAAAACGACTAAATATCAAGGACTCATTGGCTGAATCGCTCTGGAACTGAAATCGGAATGCTCACTGACATTTCCCCTATCTGAAAGTCTGATGAACGCCGGAAAAATTACTAAGTCCAAAAAAAAATTTTTTTCAACTTTTTTCAATTTTATCCCCGTGGGATATATATTCTACCCACACACATTTGGAACTCTCCTGAGGTACCCTCACACATATTATTCCCTCATTTAGTGGATATTTTCACAAAAAAGTGAAATTTTCAAAAATCCAGAAAATTGGCTAAAAACGACTAAATATTAAGGACTCAATGGGCGAATCGCTCTGGAACTGAAATCGGAATGCTCACTCACATTTCCCCTATCTGAAAGTCTGATAAACGCCAGAAAAATGACTAAGTCCAAAAAAAAAATTTTTTCAACTTTTTTCAATTTTACCCCCGTGGGATATACATTCTACCCACACACATTTGGAACTCTACTGGGGTACCCTCACACATATTATTCTCTCATTTAGTGGATATTTTCACAAAAAAGTGAAATTTTCAAAAATCCAGAAAATTGGCTGAAAACGACTAAATATCAAGGACTCATTGGTCGAATCGCTCTGCAACTGAAATCGGAACGCTCACTGACATTTCCCCTATGTGAAAGTCTGATAAACGCAGGAAAAATGACTAAGTCAAAAAAAAAAATGTTTTCAACTTTTTTAAATTTTATCCCCCTGGGATATATATTCTACCCACACACATTTGGAACTCTCCTGGGGTACCCTCACACATATTATTCCCTCATTTAGTGGATATTTTCACAAAAAAGTGAAATTTTCAAAAATCCAGAAAATTGGTTGAAAACGACTAAATATCAAGGACTCATTGGCCGAATCGCTCTGGAACTGAAATCGGAATGCTCACTGACATTTCCCCTATCTGAAAGTCTGATGAACGCCGGAAAAATGACTAAGTCCAAAAAAAAATTTTTTTCAACTTTTTTCAATTTTATCCCCGTGGGATATATATTCTACCCACACACATTTGGAACTCTCCTGGGGTACCCTCACACATATTATTCCCTCATTTAGTGGATATTTTCACAAAAAAGTGAAATTTTCAAAAATCCAGAAAATTGGCTGAAAATGACTAAATATTAAGGACTCATGGGGCGAGTCGCTCTGGAACTGAAAGCGGAACGCTCACTCACATTTCCCCTATCTGAAAGTCTGATAAACGCCGGAAAAATGACTAAGGCCAAAAAAAAATTTTTTTCAACTTTTTTCAATTTTACCCCTGTGGGATATATATTCTACCCACACACATTTGGAACTCTACTGGGGTACCCTCACACATATTATTCTCTCATTTAGTGGATATTTTCACAAAAAAGTGAAATTTTCAAAAATTCAGAAAATTGGCTGAAAACGACTAAATATCAAGGACTCATTGGTCGAATCGCTCTGGAACTGAAATCGGAACGCTCACTGACATTTCCCCTATGTGAAAGTCTAATAAACGCAGGAAAAATGACTAAGTTCAAAAAAATTTTCTTTCCAACTTTTTTCAATTTTACCCCCGTGGGATATATATTCTACCCACACACATTTGGAACTCTCCTGGGGTACCCTCACACATATTATTCTCTCATTTAGTGGATATTTTCACAAAAAAGTGAAATGTTCAAAAATCCAGAAAATTGGCTGAAAACGACTAAATATCTAGGACTCATTGGGCGAATCGCTCTGGAACTGAAATCGGAATGCTCACTGACATTTCCCCTATCTGAAAGTCTGATGAACGCCGGAAAAATTAGTAAGTCCAAAAAAAATTTTTTTTCAACTTTTTTAAATTTTATCCCCGTGGGATATATATTCTACCCACACACATTTGGAACTCTCCTGGGGTACCCTCACACATATTATTCTCTCATTTAGTGGATATTTTCACAAAAAAGTGAAATGTTCAAAAATCCAGAAAATTGGCTGAAAACTACTAAATATCAAGGATTCATTGGGAGAATCGCTCTGGAACTGAAATCGGAACGCTCACTGACAATTCCCCTATCTGAAAGTCTGATAAACGACGGAAAAATGACTAAGTCCCCCAAAAAAATGTTTTCAACTTTTTTCAATTTTACCCCCGTGGGATGTATATTCTACCCACACACATTTGGAACTCTCCTTGGGTACCCTCACACATATTATTCTCTCATTTAGTGGATATTTTCATAAAAAAAGTGAAATTTTCAAAAATCCAGAAAATTGGTTGAAAACGACTAAATATCAAGGACTCATTAGGCGAATCGCTCTGGAACTGAAATCGGAATGCTCACTCACATTTCCCCTATCTGAAAGTCTGATAAACGCCGGAAAAATGACTAAATCCAAGAAAAAATTTTTTAAAACTTTTTTCAATTTTACCCCGTGGGATATATATTCTACCCACACACATTTGGAACTCTCCTGAGGTACCCTCACTCATATTATTCCCTCATTTAGTGGATATTTTCACAAAAAAGTGAAATTTTCAAAAATCCAGAAAATTGGCTGAAAACACCTAAATATCAAGGACTCATTGGGCGAATCGCTCTGGAACTGAAATCGGAATGCTCACTGACATTTCCCCTATCTGAAAGTCTGATGAACGCCGGAAAAATTACTAAGTTCAAAAAAATTTTCTTTTCAACTTTTTTCAATTTTACCCCCGTGGGATATATATTCTACCCACACACATTTGGAACTCTCCTGCGGTACCCTCACACATATTATTCTCTCATTTAGTGGATATTTTCACAAAAAAGTGAAATTTTCAAAAATCCAGAAAATTGGTTGAAAACGACTAAATATCAAGGACTCATTGGCTGAATCGCTCTGGAACTGAAATCGGAATGCTCACTGACATTTCCCCTATCTGAAAGTCTGATGAACGCCGGAAAAATTACTAAGTCCAAAAAAAAATTTTTTTCAACTTTTTTCAATTTTATCCCCGTGGGATATATATTCTACCCACACACATTTGGAACTCTCCTGAGGTACCCTCACACATATTATTCCCTCATTTAGTGGATATTTTCACAAAAAAGTGAAATTTTCAAAAATCCAGAAAATTGGCTAAAAACGACTAAATATTAAGGACTCAATGGGCGAATCGCTCTGGAACTGAAATCGGAATGCTCACTCACATTTCCCCTATCTGAAAGTCTGATAAACGCCAGAAAAATGACTAAGTCCAAAAAAAAAATTTTTTCAACTTTTTTCAATTTTACCCCCGTGGGATATACATTCTACCCACACACATTTGGAACTCTACTGGGGTACCCTCACACATATTATTCTCTCATTTAGTGGATATTTTCACAAAAAAGTGAAATTTTCAAAAATCCAGAAAATTGGCTGAAAACGACTAAATATCAAGGACTCATTGGTCGAATCGCTCTGCAACTGAAATCGGAACGCTCACTGACATTTCCCCTATGTGAAAGTCTGATAAACGCAGGAAAAATGACTAAGTCAAAAAAAAAAATGTTTTCAACTTTTTTAAATTTTATCCCCCTGGGATATATATTCTACCCACACACATTTGGAACTCTCCTGGGGTACCCTCACACATATTATTCCCTCATTTAGTGGATATTTTCACAAAAAAGTGAAATTTTCAAAAATCCAGAAAATTGGTTGAAAACGACTAAATATCAAGGACTCATTGGCCGAATCGCTCTGGAACTGAAATCGGAATGCTCACTGACATTTCCCCTATCTGAAAGTCTGATGAACGCCGGAAAAATGACTAAGTCCAAAAAAAAATTTTTTTCAACTTTTTTCAATTTTATCCCCGTGGGATATATATTCTACCCACACACATTTGGAACTCTCCTGGGGTACCCTCACACATATTATTCCCTCATTTAGTGGATATTTTCACAAAAAAGTGAAATTTTCAAAAATCCAGAAAATTGGCTGAAAATGACTAAATATTAAGGACTCATGGGGCGAGTCGCTCTGGAACTGAAAGCGGAACGCTCACTCACATTTCCCCTATCTGAAAGTCTGATAAACGCCGGAAAAATGACTAAGGCCAAAAAAAAATTTTTTTCAACTTTTTTCAATTTTACCCCTGTGGGATATATATTCTACCCACACACATTTGGAACTCTACTGGGGTACCCTCACACATATTATTCTCTCATTTAGTGGATATTTTCACAAAAAAGTGAAATTTTCAAAAATTCAGAAAATTGGCTGAAAACGACTAAATATCAAGGACTCATTGGTCGAATCGCTCTGGAACTGAAATCGGAACGCTCACTGACATTTCCCCTATGTGAAAGTCTAATAAACGCAGGAAAAATGACTAAGTTCAAAAAAATTTTCTTTCCAACTTTTTTCAATTTTACCCCCGTGGGATATATATTCTACCCACACACATTTGGAACTCTCCTGGGGTACCCTCACACATATTATTCTCTCATTTAGTGGATATTTTCACAAAAAAGTGAAATGTTCAAAAATCCAGAAAATTGGCTGAAAACGACTAAATATCTAGGACTCATTGGGCGAATCGCTCTGGAACTGAAATCGGAATGCTCACTGACATTTCCCCTATCTGAAAGTCTGATGAACGCCGGAAAAATTAGTAAGTCCAAAAAAAATTTTTTTTCAACTTTTTTAAATTTTATCCCCGTGGGATATATATTCTACCCACACACATTTGGAACTCTCCTGGGGTACCCTCACACATATTATTCTCTCATTTAGTGGATATTTTCACAAAAAAGTGAAATGTTCAAAAATCCAGAAAATTGGCTGAAAACTACTAAATATCAAGGATTCATTGGGAGAATCGCTCTGGAACTGAAATCGGAATGCTCACTGACAATTCCCCTATCTGAAAGTCTGATAAACGACGGAAAAATGACTAAGTCCCCCAAAAAAATGTTTTCAACTTTTTTCAATTTTACCCCCGTGGGATGTATATTCTACCCACACACATTTGGAACTCTCCTTGGGTACCCTCACACATATTATTCTCTCATTTAGTGGATATTTTCATAAAAAAAGTGAAATTTTCAAAAATCCAGAAAATTGGCTGAAAACGACTAAATATCAAGGACTCATTAGGCGAATCGCTCTGGAACTGAAATCGGAATGCTCACTCACATTTCCCCTATCTGAAAGTCTGATAAACGCCGGAAAAATGACTAAGTCCAAAAAAAAAATTTTTTCAACTTTTTTCAATTTTACCCCCGTGGGATATATATTCTACCCACACACATTTGGAACTCTCCTGCGGTACCCTCACACATATTATTCCCTCATTTAGTGGATATTTTCACAAAAAAGTGAAATTTTCAAAAATCTAGAAAATTGGCTGAAAACGACTAAATATCAAGGACTCATTGGGCGAGTCGCTCTGAACTGAAATCTGAACGCTCACTGACATTTTCCCTATCTGAAAGTCTGATAAACGCCGGAAAAATGACTAAGTCCAAAAAAAAAAATTTTTCAACTTTTTTCAATTTTACCCCCGTGGGATATATATTCTACCCACACACATTTGGAACTCTCCTGGGGTTCCCTCACACATATTATTCCCTCATTTAGTGGATATTTTCACAAAAAAGTGAAATTTTCAAAAATCCAGAAAATTGGCTGAAAACAACTAAATATCAAGGACTCATTGGGCGAATCGCTCTGGAACTGAAATCGTAACGCTCACTGACATTTCTCCTGTCTGAAAGTCTGATAAACACCGGAAAAATGACTAAGTCCAAGAAATTTTTTTTTTTTACTTTTTTAAATTTTACCCCGTGGGATATATATTCTACCCACACACATTTGGAACTCTCCTGGGGTACCCTCACACATATTATTCTCTCATTTAGTGGATATTTTCACAAAAAAAGTGTAATTTTCAAAAATCCAGAAAATTGGCTGAAAACGACTAAATATCAAGGACTCATTGGGCGAATCGCTCTGGAACTGAAATCGGAACGCTCACTGACATTTCCCCTATCTGAAAGTCTGATAAACGCCGGAAAAATGACTAAGTCCAAGAAAAAAATTTTTAAAACTTCTTTCAATTTTACCCCCGTGGGATATATATTCTACCCACACACATTTGGAACTCTCCTGGGGTACCCTCATACATATTATTCCCTCATTTAGTGGATATTTTCACAAAAAAGTGAAATTTTCAAAAATCCAGAAAATTGGCTGAAAACGACTAAATATCAAGGACTCATTGGGCAAATCGCTCTGGAACTGAAATCGGAACGCTCACTGACATTTCCCCTATCTGAAAGTCTGATAAACGCCGGAAAAATTACTAAGTCCAAAAAAAATTTTTTTTTCAACTTTTTTTAATTTTATCCCCGTGGGATATATATTCTACCCACACACATTTGGAACTCTCCTGGGGTACCCTCACACATATTATTCCCTCATTTAGTGGATATTTTCACAAAAAAAGTGAAATTTTCAAAAATCCAGAAAATTGACTGAAAACGACTAAATATTAAGGACTCATTGGCCGAATCGCTCTGGAACTGAAATCGGAATGCTCACTCACATTTCCCCTATCTGAAAGTCTGATAAACGCCGGAAAAATGACTAAGTCCAAAAAAAATTTTTTTTCAACTTTTTTCATTTTTACCCCCGTGGGATATATATTCTACCCACACACATTTGGAACTCTCCTGGGGTACCGTCACACATATTATTCCCTCATTTAGTGGATATTTTCACAAAAAAGTGAAATTTTTAAAAATCCAGAAAATTGGCTGAAAACGACTAAATATCAAGGACTCATTGGGCGAATCGCTCTGGAACTGAAATCGGAACGCTCACTGATATTTCCCCTATCTGAAAGTCTGATAAACTCCGGAAAAATGACTAAATCCAAGAAAAAATTTTTTAAAACTTTTTTCAATTTTACCCCGTGGGATATATATTCTACCCACACACATTTGGAACTCTCCTGAGGTACCCTCACTCATATTATTCCCTCATTTAGTGGATATTTTCACAAAAAAGTGAAATTTTCAAAAATCCAGAAAATTGGCTGAAAACACCTAAATATCAAGGACTCATTGGGCGAATCGCTCTGGAACTGAAATCGGAATGCTCACTGACATTTCCCCTATCTGAAAGTCTGATGAACGCCGGAAAAATTACTAAGTTCAAAAAAATTTTCTTTTCAACTTTTTTCAATTTTACCCCCGTGGGATATATATTCTACCCACACACATTTGGAACTCTCCTGCGGTACCCTCACACATATTATTCTCTCATTTAGTGGATATTTTCACAAAAAAGTGAAATTTTCAAAAATCCAGAAAATTGGTTGAAAACGACTAAATATCAAGGACTCATTGGCTGAATCGCTCTGGAACTGAAATCGGAATGCTCACTGACATTTCCCCTATCTGAAAGTCTGATGAACGCCGGAAAAATTACTAAGTCCAAAAAAAAATTTTTTTCAACTTTTTTCAATTTTATCCCCGTGGGATATATATTCTACCCACACACATTTGGAACTCTCCTGAGGTACCCTCACACATATTATTCCCTCATTTAGTGGATATTTTCACAAAAAAGTGAAATTTTCAAAAATCCAGAAAATTGGCTGAAAATGACTAAATATTAAGGACTCATGGGGCGAGTCGCTCTGGAACTGAAAGCGGAACGCTCACTCACATTTCCCCTATCTGAAAGTCTAATAAACGCAGGAAAAATGACTAAGTTCAAAAAAATTTTCTTTCCAACTTTTTTCAATTTTACCCCCGTGGGATATATATTCTACCCACACACATTTGGAACTCTCCTGCGGTACCCTCACACATATTATGCCCTCATTTAGTGGATATTTTCACAAAAAATTGACATTTTCAAAAATCCAGAAAATTGGCTGAAAACGACTAAATATCAAGGACTCATTGGGCGAATCGCTCGGGAACTGAAATCGGAACGCTCACTGACATTTCCCCTATCTGAAAGTCTGATAAACGCCGGTAAAATGACTAAGTCCAAAAAAAAAATTTTTTAACTTTTTTCAATTTTATCCCCGTGGGATTTATATTCTACCCACACACATTTGGAACTCTACTGGGGTACCCTCACACATATTATTCTCTCATTTAGTGGATATTTTCACAAAAAAGTGAAATTTTCAAAAATCCAGAAAATTGGCTGAAAACGACTAAATATCAAGGACTCATTGGTCGAATCGCTCTGCAACTGAAATCGGAACGCTCACTGACATTTCCCCTATGTGAAAGTCTGATAAACGCAGGAAAAATGACTAAGTCAAAAAAAAAAATGTTTTCAACTTTTTTAAATTTTATCCCCCTGGGATATATATTCTACCCACACACATTTGGAACTCTCCTGGGGTACCCTCATACATATTATTCCCTCATTTAGTGGATATTTTCACAAAAAAGTGAAATTTTCAAAAATCCAGAAAATTGGTTGAAAACGACTAAATATCAAGGACTCATTGGCCGAATCGCTCTGGAACTGAAATCGGAATGCTCACTGACATTTCCCCTATCTGAAAGTCTGATGAACGCCGGAAAAATTACTAAGTCCAAAAAAAAATTTTTTTCAACTTTTTTCAATTTTATCCCCGTGGGATATATATTCTACCCACACACATTTGGAACTCTCCTGGGGTACCCTCACACATATTATTCCCTCATTTAGTGGATATTTTCACAAAAAAGTGAAATTTTCAAAAATCCAGAAAATTGGCTGAAAATGACTAAATATTAAGGACTCATGGGGCGAGTCGCTCTGGAACTGAAAGCGGAACGCTCACTCACATTTCCCCTATCTGAAAGTCTGATAAACGCCGGAAAAATGACTAAGGCCAAAAAAAAATTTTTTTCACCTTTTTCAATTTTACCCCTGTGGGATATATATTCTACCCACACACATTTGGAACTCTACTGGGGTACCCTCACACATATTATTCTCTCATTTAGTGGATATTTTCACAAAAAAGTGAAATTTTCAAAAATTCAGAAAATTGGCTGAAAATGACTAAATATTAAGGACTCATGGGGCGAGTCGCTCTGGAACTGAAAGCGGAACGCTCACTCACATTTCCCCTATCTGAAAGTCTAATAAACGCAGGAAAAATGACTAAGTTCAAAAAAATTTTCTTTCCAACTTTTTTCAATTTTACCCCCGTGGGATATATATTCTACCCACACACATTTGGAACTCTCCTGCGGTACCCTCACACATATTATGCCCTCATTTAGTGGATATTTTCACAAAAAAGTGAAATTTTCAAAAATTCAGAAAATTGGCTGAAAACGACTAAATATCAAGGACTCATTGGGCGAGTCGCTCTGGAACTGAAATCTGAACGCTCACTGACATTTTCTCTATCTGAAAGTCTGATAAACGCCGGAAAAATGACTAAGTCCAAAAAAAAATTTTTTTCAACTTTTTTCAATTTTATCCCCGTGGGATTTATATACTATCCACACACATTTGGAACTCTCCTGGGGTACCCTCACACATATTATTCCCTCATTTAGTGGATATTTTCAGAAAAAATTGACATTTTCAAAAATCCAGAAAATTGGCTGAAAACGACTAAATATCAAGGACTCATTGGGCGAATCGCTCGGGAACTGAAATCGGAACGCTCACTGACATTTCCCCTATCTGAAAGTCTGATAAACACCGGTAAAATGACTAAGTCCAAAAAAAAAATTTTTTAACTTTTTTCAATTTTATCCCCGTGGGATTTATATTCTACCCACACACATTTGGAACTCTACTGGGGTACCCTCACACATATTATTCTCTCATTTAGTGGATATTTTCACAAAAAAGTGAAATTTTCAAAAATCCAGAAAATTGGCTGAAAACGACTAAATATCAAGGACTCATTGGTCGAATCGCTCTGCAACTGAAATCGGAACGCTCACTGACATTTCCCCTATGTGAAAGTCTAATAAACGCAGGAAAAATGACTAAGTTCAAAAAAATTTTCTTTCCAACTTTTTTCAATTTTACCCCCGTGGGATATATATTCTACCCACACACATTTGGAACTCTCCTGCGGTACCCTCACACATATTATGCCCTCATTTAGTGGATATTTTCACAAAAAAGTGAAATTTTCAAAAATTCAGAAAATTGGCTGAAAACGACTAAATATCAAGGACTCATTGGGCAAATCGCTCTGGAACTGAAATCTGAACGCTCACTGACATTTCCCCTATCTGAAAGTCTGATGAACGCCGGAAAAATTACTAAGTCCAAAAAAAAATTTTTTTCAACTTTTTTCAATTTTATCCCCGTGGGATTTATATACTATCCACACACATTTGGAACTCTCCTGGGGTACCCTCACACATATTATTCCCTCATTTAGTGGATATTTTCACAAAAAAGTGAAATTTTTAAAAATCCAGAAAATTGGCTAAAAACGACTAAATATTAAGGACTCAATGGGCGAATCGCTCTGGAACTGAAATCGGAATGCTCACTCACATTTCCCCTATCTGAAAGTCTGACAAACGCCGGAAAAATGACTAAGTCCCAAAAAAAAATTTTTTCAACTTTTTTCAATTTTACCCCCGTGGGATATATATTCTACCCACACACATATGGAACTCTCCTGGGGTACCCTCACACATATTATTCTCTCATTTAGTGGATATTTTCACAAAAAAGTGAAATGTTCAAAAATCCAGAAAATTGGCTGAAAACTACTAAATATCAAGGATTCATTGGGAGAATCGCTCTGGAACTGAAATCGGAACGCTCACTGACATTTTCCCTATCTGAAAGTCTGATAAACGCCGGAAAAAATACTAAGTCCAAAAAAAATTTTTTTAAAACTTTTTTCAATTTTACCCCGTGGGATATATATTCTACCCACACACATTTGGAACTCTCCTGGGGTACCCTCACACATATTATTCCCTCATTTAGTGGATATTTTCACAAAAAAGTGAAATTTTCCAAAATCCAGAAGATTGGCTGAAAACGAGTAAATATCAAGGACTCATTCCGCGAATCGCTCTGGAATTGAAATCTGAACGCTCACTCACATTTCCCCTATCTGAAAGTCTGATAAACGCCGGAAAAATGACTAAGGCCAAAAAAAAATTTTTTTCAACTTTTTTCAATTTTATCCCCGTGGGATATATATTCTACCCACACACATATGGAACTCTCCTGGGGTACACTCACACATATTATGCCCTCATTTAGTGGATATTTTCACAAAAAAGTGAAATTTTCAAAAATTCAGAAAATTGGCTGAAAACAACTAAATATCTAGGACTCATTGGGCGAATCGCTCTGGAACTGAAATCGGAATGCTCACTGACATTTCCCCTATCTGAAAGTCTGATGAACGCCGGAAAAATTAGTAAGTCCAAAAAAAATTTTTTTTCAACTTTTTTAAATTTTATCCCCGTGGGATATATATTCTACCCACACACATTTGGAACTCTCCTGGGGTACCCTCACACATATTATTCTCTCATTTAGTGGATATTTTCACAAAAAAGTGAAATGTTCAAAAATCCAGAAAATTGGCTGAAAACTACTAAATATCAAGGATTCATTGGGAGAATCGCTCTGGAACTGAAATCGGAACGCTCACTGACAATTCCCCTATCTGAAAGTCTGATAAACGACGGAAAAATGACTAAGTCCCCCAAAAAAATGTTTTCAACTTTTTTCAATTTTTCCCCCGTGGGATGTATATTCTGCCCACACACATTTGGAACTCTCCTTGGGTACCCTCACACATATTATTCTCTCATTTAGTGGATATTTTCATAAAAAAAGTGAAATTTTCAAAAATCCAGAAAATTGGCTGAAAACGACTAAATATCAAGGACTCATTAGGCGAATCGCTCTGGAACTGAAATCGGAATGCTCACTCACATTTCCCCTATCTGAAAGTCAGATAAACGCCGGAAAAATGACTAAGTCCAAAAAAAAAATTTTTTCAACTTTTTTCAATTTTACCCCCGTGGGATATATATTCTACCCACACACATTTGGAACTCTCCTGCGGTACCCTCACACATATTATTCCCTCATTTAGTGGATATTTTCACAAAAAAGTGAAATTTTCAAAAATCTAGAAAATTGGCTGAAAACGACTAAATATCAAGGACTCATTGGGCGAGTCGCTCTGAACTGAAATCTGAACGCTCACTGACATTTTCCCTATCTGAAAGTCTGATAAACGCCGGAAAAAATACTAAGTCAAAAAAAAATTTTTTTTAAACTTTTTTCAATTTTACCCCGTGGGATATATATTCTACCCACACACATTTGGAACTCTCCTGGGGTACCCTCACACATATTATTCCCTCATTTAGTGGATATTTTCACAAAAAAGTGAAATTTTCCAAAATCCAGAAGATTGGCTGAAAACGAGTAAATATCAAGGACTCATTCCGCGAATCGCTCTGGAACTGAAATCTGAACGCTCACTCACATTTCCCCTATCTGAAAGTTTGATAAACGCCGGAAAAATGACTAAGGCCAAAAAAAAATTTTTTTCAACTTTTTTCAATTTTATCCCCGTGGGATATATATTCTACCCACACACATTTGGAACTCTCCTGGGGTACCCTCACACATATTATGCCCTCATTTAGTGGATATTTTCACAAAAAAGTGAAATTTTCAAAAATTCAGAAAATTGGCTGAAAACGACTAAATATCTAGGACTCATTGGGCGAATCGCTCTGGAACTGAAATCGGAATGCTCACTGACATTTCCCCTATCTGAAAGTCTGATGAACGCCGGAAAAATTAGTAAGTCCAAAAAAAATTTTTTTTCAACTTTTTTAAATTTTATCCCCGTGGGATATATATTCTACCCACACACATTTGGAACTCTCCTGGGGTACCCTCACACATATTATTCCCTCATTTAGTGGATATTTTCACAAAAAAGTGAAATTTTTAAAAATCCAGAAAATTGGCTGAAAACGACTAAATATCAAAGACTCATTGGGCGAATCGCTCTGGAACTGAAATCTGAACGCTCACTGACATTTCCGCTATCTGAAAGTCTGATAAACGACGGAAAAATGACTAAGTCCCGATAAAAATTTTTTTCAACTTTTTTAAATTTTACCCCCGTGGGATATATATTCTACCCACACACATTTGGAACTCTCCTTGGGTACCCTCACACATATTATTCTCTCATTTAGTGGATATTTTCACAAAAAAGTGAAATGTTCAAAAATCCAGAAAATTGGCTGAAAACTACTAAATATCAAGGATTCATTGGGCGAATCGCTCTGGAACTGAAATCGGAACGCTCACTGACAATTCCCCTATCTGAAAGTCTGATAAACGACGGAAAAATGACTAAGTCCCCCAAAAAAATGTTTTCAACTTTTTTCAATTTTACCCCTGTGGGATGTATATTCTACCCACACACATTTGGAACTCTCCTTGGGTACCCTCACACATATTATTCTCTCATTTAGTGGATATTTTCACAAAAAAAGTGAAATTTTCAAAAATCCAGAAAATTGGCTGAAAACGACTAAATATCAAGGACTCATTAGGCGAATCGCTCTGGAACTGAAATCGGAACGCTCACTGACATTTCCCCTATCTGAAAGTCTGATAAACGCCGGAAAAATTACCTAATCCAAAAAAAAAATTTTTTTCAACTTTTTTCAATCTTATTTCCGTGGGATATATATTCTACCCACACACATTTGGAACTCTCCTGGGGTACCCTCACACATATTATTCCCTCATTTAGTGGATATTTTCACAAAAAAGTGAAATTTTTAAAAATCCAGAAAATTGGCTGAAAACGACTAAATATCAAGGACTCATTAGGCGAATCTCTCTGGAACTGAAATCGGAATGCTCACTGACATTTCCCCTATCTGAAAGTCTGATGAACGCCGGAAAAATTAGTAAGTCCAAAAAAAATTTTTTTTCAACTTTTTTAAATTTTATCCCCATGGGATATATATTCTACCCACACACATTTGGAACTCTCCTGGGGTACCCTCACACATATTATTCCCTCATTTAGTGGATATTTTCACAAAAAAGTGAAATTTTTAAAAATCCAGAAAATTGGCTGAAAACGACTAAATATCAAGGACTCATTGGGCGAATCGCTCTGGAACTGAAATCAGAACGCTCACTGACATTTCCCCTATCTGAAAGTCTGATAAACGCCGGAAAAATTACTAAGTCCAAAAAAAAATTTTTTTTCAACTTTTTGGAATTTTATCCCCGTGGGATATATATTCTACCCACACACATTTGGAAATCTTTTGGGGTACCCTCACACATATTATTCCCTCATTTAGTGGATATTTTCACAAAAAACTGAAATGTTCAAAAATCCAGAAAATTGGCTGAAAACTACTAAATATCAAGGATTCATTGGGCGAATCGCTCTGGAACTGAAATCGGAATGCTCACTGACAGTTCCCCTATCTGAAAGCCTGATAAACGCCGGAAAAATGACTAAGTCCAAGAAAAACATTTTTTAAACTTTTTTCAATTTTACCCCGTGGGATATATATTCTACCCACACACATTTGGAACTCTCCTAGGGCACCCTCACACATATTATTCCCTTATTTAGTGGACATTTTCACAAAAAAGTGAAATTTTCAAAAATCCAGAAAATTGGCTGAAAACGACTAAATATCAAGGACTCATTGGGCGAATCGCTCTGGAACTGAAATCGGAACGCTCACTGACATTTCCCCTATCTGAAAGTCTGATAAACGCCGGAAAAATGACTAAGTCCAAGAAAAAATTTTTTTAAACTTTTTTCAATTTTACCCCGTGGGATATATATTCTACCAACACACATTTGGAACTCTCCTGGGGTACTCTCCACACATATTATTCCCTCATTTAGTGGATATTTTGACAAAAAAGTGAAATTTTAAAAAATCCAGAAAATTGGCTGAAAACGACTAAATATCAAGGACTCATTGGGCGAATCGCTCTGCAACTGAAATCGGAACGCTCACTGACATTTCCCCTATCTGAAAGTCTGATAAACGCCGGAAAAATGACTAAGTCCAAGAAAAAACTTTTTTAAACTTTTTTCAATTTTACCCCATGGGATATATATTCTACCCTCACAAATTTGGAACTCTCCTGGGGTACCCTCACACATATTATTCCTTCATTATGTGGATATTTTCACAAAAACGTGAAATTTTCAAAAATCCAGAAAATTGGCTGAAAACGACTAAATATCAAGGACTCATTGGGCGAATCGCTTTGGAACTGAAATCGTAACGCTCACTGACATTTCCCCTATCTGAAAGTCTGATAAATGGCGGAAAAATGAATAAGTCCCAAAAAAATTTTTTTTAAACTTTTTTCAATTTTACCCCCGTGGGATATATATTCTACCAACACACATTTGGAACTCTCCTGGGGTACCCTCACACATATTATTCCCTCATTTAGTGGATATTTTCGCAAAAAAGTGAAATTTTCAAAAATCCAGAAAATTGGCTGAAAACTACTAAATATCAAGGACTCATTGGGCGAATCGCTCTGGAACTGAAATCGGAACGCTCACTGACATTTCCCCTATCTGAAAGTCTGATAAACGCCGGAAAAATGACTAAGTCCAAGAAAAAATTTTTTTAAACTTTTTTCAATTTTACCCCGTGGGATATATATTCTACCCTCACACATTTGGAACTGTCCTGGGGTATCCTCACACATATTATTCCCTCATTTAGTGGATATTTTCACAAAAACGTGAAATTTTCAAAAATCCAGAAAATTGGCTGAAAACGACTAAATATCAAGGACTCATTGGGCGAATTGCTCTGGAACTGAAATCTGAACGCTCACTGACATTTCCCCTATCTGAAAGTCTGATAAACGCCGGAAAAATTACTAATTCCAAAAAAAAAAATTTTTTCAACTTTTTTCAATTTTACCCCCGTGGAATATATATTCTACCAACACACATTTGGAACTCTCCTGGGGTACTCTCCACACATATTATTCCCTCATTTAGTGGATATTTTCACAAAAAAGTGAAATTTTAAAAATTCAGAAAATTGGCTGAAAACGACTAAATATCAAGGACTCATTGGGCGTATCGCTCTGCAACTGAAATCGGAACGCTCACTGACATTTCCCCTATCTGAAAGTCTGATAAACGCCGGAAAAATTACTAAGTCCCAAAAAAAAATTTTTTAAACTTTTTTCAATTTTACCCCGGTGGGATATATATTCTACCCACACATATTTGGAACTCTTCTGGGGTACCCTCACACATATTATTCCCTCATTTAGTGGATATTTTCACAAAAAAGTGAAATTTTCAAAAATCCTGAAAATAGGCTGAAAACGACTAAATATCAAGGACTCATTGGGCGAATCGGCCTGGAACTGAAATCGGAACGCTCACTGACATCTGCCCTATCTGAAAGTCTGAAAAACGCCGGAAAAATGACTAAGTCCAAGAAAAAAAATTTTTAAACTTTTTTCAATTTTACCCCGTGGGATATATATTCTACCCACACACATTTGGAACTCTCCTAGGGCACCCTCACACATATTATTCCCTTATTTAGTGGACATTTTCACAAAAAAGTGAAATTTTCAAAAATCCACAAAATTGGCTGAAAACGACTAAATATCAAGGACTCATTGGGCGAATCGCTCTGGAACTGAAATCTGAACGCTCACTGACATTTCCCCTATCTGAAAGTCTGATAAACGCCGGAAAAATTACTAATTCCAAAAAAAAAATTTTTTTTCAACTTTTTTCAATTTTACCCCCGTGGAATATGTATTCTACCAACACACATTTGGAACTCTCCTGGGGTACTCTCACACATATTATTCCCTCATTTAGTGGATATTTTCACAAAAAAGTAAAATTTTAAAAAATCCAGAAAATTGGCTGAAAACGACTAAATATCAAGGACACATTGGGCGAATCGCTCTGGAACTGAAATCGGAACGCTCACTGACATCTGCCCTATCTTTAAGTCTGATAAACGCCGGAAAAATGACTAAGTCCAAGAAAAAACTTTTTTAAACTTTTTTCATTTTTACCCCATGGGATATATATTCTACCCTCACACATTTGGAACTCTCCTGGGGTACCCTCACACATATTATTCCCTCATTTTGTGGATATTTTCACAAAAATGTGAAATTTTCAAAAATCCAGAAAATTGGCTGAAAACGACTAAATATCAAGGACTCATTGGGCGAATCGCTTTGGAACTGAAATCGTAACGCTCACTGACATTTCCCCTATCTGAAAGTCTGATAAATGCCGGAAAAATGAATAAGTCCCAAAAAGAATTTTTTTCAATTTTACCCCCGTGGGATATATATTCTACCAACACACATTTGGAACTCTCCTGGAGTACCCTCACACATATTATTCCCTCATTTAGTGGATATTTTCGCAAAAAAGTGAAATTTTCAAAAATCCAGAAAATTGGCTGAAAACTACTAAATATCAAGAACTCATTGGAGAAACCGCTCTGGAACTGAAATCGGAATGCTCACTCACATTTCCCCTATCTGAAAGTCTGATAAACGCCAGAAAAATGACTAAGTCCCCCAAAAAATTTTTTTCAACTTTTTTCAATTTAACCCCTGTTGGATATATATTCTACCCACACACATTTGGAACTCTCCTGGGGTACCCTCACACATATTATTCCCTCACCTAGTGGATATTTTCACAAAAACGTGAAATTTTCAAAAATCCAGAAAATTGGCTGAAAACGACTAAATATCAAGGACTCAATGGGCGAATTGCTCTGGAACTGAAATCTGAACGCTCACTGACATTTCTCCTATCTGAAAGTCTGATAAACGCCGGAAAAATTACTAAGTCCAAAAAAAAATTTTTTTCAACTTTTTTCAATTTTACCCCCGTGGGATATATATTCTACCCACACATATTTGGAACTCTTCTGGGGTACCCTCACACATATTATTCCCTCATTTAGTGGATATTTTCACAAAAAAGTGAAATTTTCAAAAATCCTGAAAATTGGCTGAAAACGACTAAATATCAAGGACTCATTGGGCGAATCGCTCTGGAACTGAAATCGGAACGCACACTGACATCTGCCCTATCTGAAAGTCTGATAAATGCCGGAAAAATGACTAAGTCCAAGAAAAAATATTTTTAAACTTTTTTCAATTTTACCCCGTGGGATATATATTCTACCCACACATATTTGGAACTCTTCTGGGGTACCCTCACACATATTATTCCCTCATTTAGTGGATATTTTCACAAAAACGTGAAATTTTCAAAAATCCAGAAAATTGGCTGAAAACAACTAAATATCAAGGACTCATTGGGCGAATCGCTCTGGAACTGAAATCGGAACACTCACTGACATTTCCCCTATCTGAAAGTCTGATAAACGCCCGAAAAATGACTAAGTCTAAGAAATTTTTTTTTTAAACTTTTTTCAATTTTACCCCGTGGGATATATATTCTACCTACACACATTTGGAACTCTTCTGGTGTACCCTCACACATATTATTCCTTCATTTAGTGGATATTTTCACAAAAAAGTGAAATTTTCAAAAATCCAGAAAATTGGCTGAAAACGACTAAATATCAAGGACTCATTGGGCGAATTGCTCTGGAACTGAAATCGGAATGCTCACTGACATTTCTCCTATCTGAAAGTCTGATAAACGCCAGAAAAATGACAGTCCAAAAAAATATTTTTTTCAACTTTTTTCAATTTTACCCCCGTGGGATATATATTCTACCCACACACATTTGGAACTCTCCTGGGGTACCCTCACACATATTATTCCCTCATTCAGTGGATATTTTCACAAAAAAGTGAAATTTTCAAAAATCCAAAATATTGGCTGAAAATGACTAAATATCAAGGACTCATTGGGGAATCGCTCTGGAACTGAAATCGGAACGCTCACTGACATTTCCCCTATCTGAAAGTCTGATAAACGCCGGAAAAATAACTAAGTCCAAAAAAAAATTTTTTTCAACTTTTTTCAATTTTACCCCCGTGGGATATATATTCTACCCACACATATTTGGAACTCTTCTGGGGTACCCTCACACATATTATTCCCTCATTTAGTGGATATTTTCACAAAAAAGTAAAATTTTCAAAAATCCAAAATATTGGCTGAAAATGACTAAATATCAAGGACTCATTGGGGAATCTCTCTGGAACTGAAATCGGAATGCTCACTGACATTTCCCCTATCTGAAAATCTGATGAACGCCGGAAAAATGACTAAGTCCAAAATAAAATTTTTTTTCAACCTTTTTCAATTTTACCCCTGTGGGATATATATTCTACCCACACACATTTGGAACTTTCCTGGGGTACCCTCACACATATTATTCCCTCATTTAGTGGATGTTTTCACAAAAAAGTAAAAGTTTAAAAAATCCAGAAAATTGGCTGAAAGCGACTTAATATCAAGGACTCATTGGGCGAATCGCTCTGGAACTGAAATCAGAACGCTCACTGACATTTCCCCTATCTGAAAGTCTGATAAACGCCGGAAAATGACTAAGTCCAAAAAAAAATTTTTTTCAACTTTTTTCATTTTTACCCCTGTGTGGGATATATATTCTACCCACACACATTTGGAACTCTCCTGGGGTACCCTCACACATATTATTCCCTCATTTAGTGGATATTTTCACAAAAAAGTGTATTTTTCAAAAATCCAGAAAATTGGCTGAAAACGACTAAATATCAAGGACTCATTGGGCGAATCGCTCTGGAACTGAAATCGGAATGCTCACTGACATTTCTCCTATCTGAAAGTCTGATAAACGCCAGAAAAATGACAGTCCAAAAAAAAAATTTTTTTAAACTTTTTTCAATTTTACCCCGTGGGATATATATTCTACCCACACACATTTGGAACTCTTCTGGGGTACCCTCACACATATTATTCCCTCATTTAGTGGATATTTTCACAAAAACGTGAAATTTTCAAAAATCCAGAAAATTGGCTGAAAACAACTAAATATCAAGGACTCATTGGGCGAATCGCTCTGGAACTGAAATCGGAATGCTCACTGACATTTCTTCTATCTGAAAGTCTGATAAACGCCAGAAAAATGACAGTCCAAAAAAAAAAGTTTTTCTTAAAACTTTTTTCAATTTTACCCCGTGGGACATATATTCTACCCACACACATTTGGAATTCTTCTGGTGTACCCTCACACATATTATTCCTTCATTTAGTGGATATTTTCACAAAAAAGTGAAATTTTCAAAAATCCAGAAAATTGACTGAAAACGACTAAATATCAAGGCCTAATTGGGCGAATCGCTCTGGAACTGAAATCGGAATGATCACTGACATTTCCCCTATCTAAAAGTCTGATAAACGCCGGAAAAATGATTAAGTCCAAAAAAAAAAATTTTTAAACTTTTTTCAATTTTACCCCGTGGGATATATATTCTACCCACACACATTTGTAACTCTTGTGGGGTACCCTCACACATATTATTCCCTCATTTAGTGGATATTTTCACAAAGAAGTGAAATTTTCAAAAATCCAGAAAATTGGCTGAAAACGACTAAATATCAAGGACTCATTGGGCAAATCGCTCTGGAACTGAAATCAGAATGCTCACTGACATTTCCCCTATCTAAAAGTCTGATAAACGCCGGAAAAATGATTAAGTCAAAAAAAAAAATTTTTTCAACTTTTTTCAATTTTGCCCCCATGGGATATATATTCTACCCACACACATTTGGAACTTTCCTGGGGTACCCTCACACATATTATTCCCTCATTTAGTGGATATTTTCACAAAGAAGTGAAATTTTCAAAAATCCAGAAAATTGGCTGAAAACGACTAAATATCAAGGACTCATTGGGCAAATCGCTCTGGAACTGAAATCGGAAGGCTCACTGACATTTCCCCTATCTGAAAGTCTGATAAACGCCGGAAAAATGACTAAGTCCAAGAAAAAATTTTTTTAAACCTTTTTCAATTTTACCCCGTGGGATATATATTCTACCCACACACATTTGGAACTCTTCTGGGGTACCCTCACACATATTATTCCTTCATTTAGTGGATATTTTCACAAAAAAGTGAAATTTTCAAAAATCCAGAAAATTGGCTGGAAACGACTAAATATCAAGGACTCATTGGGCGAATCGCTCTGGAACTGAAATCGAAACGCTCACTGACATTTCCCCTATCTGAAAGTCTGATAAACGCCAGAAAAATGACTAAGTCCAAAAAAAAAATGTTTTAAACTTTTTTCAATTTTACCCTGTGGGATATATATTCTACCCACACACATTTGGAACTCTCCTGGGGTACCCTCACACATATTATTCCCTCATTCAGTGGATATTTTCACAAAAAAGTGAAATTTTCAAAAATCCAAAATATTGGCTGAAAATGACTAAATATCAAGGACTCATTTTGGAATCGCTCTGGAACTGAAATCGGAATGTTCACTGACATTTCCCCTATCTGAAAGTCTGATGAACGCCGGAAAAATGACTAAGTCCAAAACAAAAATTTTTTCAACCTTTTTCAATTTTACCCCTGTGGGATATATATTCTACCCACACACATTTGGAACTTTCCTGGGGTACCCTCACACATATTATTCCCTCATTTAGTGGATGTTTTCACAAAAAAGTAAAAGTTTCAAAAATCCAGAAAATTGGCTGAAAACGACTTAATATCAAGGACTCATTGGGCGAATCGCTCTGGAACTGAAATCGGAACGCTCACTGACATTTCCCCTATCTGAAAGTCTGATAAACGCCGGAAAAATTACTAAGTCCAAAAAAAAAATTTTTTCAACTTTTTTCAATTTTACCCCCGTGGGATATATATTCTAACCACACACATTTGGAACGCTTGTGGGGTACCCTCACACATATTATTCCCTCATTTAGTGGATATTTTCACAAAAACGTGAAATTTTCAAAAATCCAGAAAATTGGAGGAAAACGACTAAATATCAAGGTCTCATTGGGCGAATCGCTCTGGAACTGAAATCTGAACGCTCACTGACACTTCCCCTATCTGAAAGTCTGATAAACGCCGGAAAATGACTAAGTCCAAAAAAAAAATTTTTTTCAACTTTTTTCAATTTTACCCCTGTGTGGGATATATATTCTACCCACACACATTTGGAACTCTCCTGGGATACCCTCACACATATTATTCCCTCATTTAGTGGATATTTTCACAAAAAAGTGTATTTTTCAAAAATCCAGAAAATTGGCTGAAAACGACTAAATATCAAGGACTCATGGGGCGAATCGCTCTGGAACTGAAAGCGGAACGCTCACTGACATTTCCCCTATCTGAAAGTCTGATAAACGCAGGAAAAATGACTAAGTCCAAGAAAAAAAATTTTTAAACTTTTTTCAATCTTACCCCGTGGGATATATATTCTACCCACACACATTTGGAATTCTTCTGGTGTACCCTCACACATATTATTCATTCATTTTGTGGATATTTTCACAAAGAAGTGAAATTTTCAAAAATCCAGAAAATTGGCTGAAAACGACTAAATATCAAGGACTCATTGGGCAAATCGCTCTGGAACTGAAATCAGAATGCTCACTGACATTTCCCCTATCTAAAAGTCTGATAAACGCTGGAAAAAAGATTAAGTGAAAAAAAAAATTTTTTTTCAACCTTTTTCAATTTTACCCCTCTGGGATATATATTCTACCCACACACATTTGGAACTCTCCTGGGGTACCCTCACACATATTATTCCCTCATTTAGTGGATATTTTCACAAAAAAGTGAAATTTTCAAAAATCCAGAAAATTGGCTGAAAACGACTAAATATCAAGCACTCATTGGGCAAATCGCTCTGGAACTGAAATCGGAAGGCTCACTGACATTTCCCCTATCTGAAAGTCTGATAAACGCCAGAAAAATTACTAAGTCCAAGAAAAAATTTTTATGAACTTTTTTCAATTTTACCCCGTGAGATGTATATTCTACCCACACACATTTGGAACTCTTGTGGGGTACCCTCACACATATTATTCCCTCATTTAGTGGATATTTTCACAAAAAAGTGAAATTTTCAAAAATCCAGAAAATTGGCTGAAAACGACTAATTATCAAGGACTCATTGGGCAAATCGCTCTGGAACTGAAATCGGAAGGCTCACTGACATTTCCCCTATCTGAAAGTCTGATAAACGCCGGAAAAATTACTAAGCCTTAAAAAAAAAATTTTTCAACTTTTTTCAATTTTACCCCCGTGGGCTATATATTCTACCCACACACATTTGGAACTCTCCTGGGGTACCCTCACACATATTATTCCCTTATTTAGTGGATAATTTCACAAAAAAGTGAAATTTTCAAAAATCCATAAAATTGGCTGAAGACGACTAAATATCAAGGACTCATTGGGCGAATCGCTCTGGAACTGAAATCGGAACGCTCACTGACATTTCCCCTATCTGAAAGTCTGATAAACGCCGGAAAATGACTAAGTCCCAAAAACATTTTTTTTCAACTTTTTTCAATTTTACCCCTGTGGGATATATATTCTACCCACACACATTTGGAACTCTTCTGGGATACCCTCACACAAATTATTCCCTCATTTAGTGGATATTTTCACAAAAACGTGAAATTTTCAAAAATCCAGAAAATTGGCTGAAAACGACAAAATATCAAGGACTCATTGGGCGAATAGCTCTGGAACTGAAATCGAAACACTCACTGACATTTCCCCTCTCTGAAAGTCTGATAAACGCCCGAAAAATGACTAAGTCTAAGAAATTTTTTTTTTTAAACTTTTTTCAATTTTACCCCGTGGGATATATATTCTACCCACACACATTTGGAACTCTTGTGGGGTACCCTCACACATATTATTCCCTCATTTGGTGGATATTTTCACAAAAAAGTGAAATTTTCAAAAATACAGAAAATTGGCTGAAAACGACTAAATATCAAGGACTCATTGGGCGAATCGCTCTGGAACTGAAATCAGAATGCTCACTGACATTTCCACTATCTAAAAGTCTGATAAACGCTGGAAAAATAATTAAGAAAAAAAAAATATTTTTTTTCAACCTTTTTCAATTTTACCCCTCTGGGATATATATTCTACCCACACACATTTCGTACTCTCCTGGGGTACCCTCACACACATTATTCCCTCATTTAGTGGATATTTTCACAAAAAAGTGAAATTTTCAAAAATCCAGAAAATTGGCTGAAAACGAATAAATATCAAGGACTCACTGGGCGAATTGCCCTGGAACTGAAATCGGAACGCTCACTGACATTTCCCCTATCTGAAAGTCTGATAAACGCCAGAAAAATTACTAAGTCCAAGAAAAAATTTTTTTAAACTTTTTTCAATTTTTACCCCGTGGGATATATATTCTACCCAAACACATTTGGAACTCTTGTGGGGTACCCTCACACATATTATTCCCTCATTTAGTGGATATTTTCACAAAAAAATGAAATTTTCAAAAATCCAGAAAATTGGCTGAAAACGACTAAATATCAAGGACTCATTGGGCGAATCGCTCTGGAACTGAAATCGGAACGCTCACTGACATTTCCCCTATCTGAAAGTCTGATAAACGCCGGAAAAATGACTAAGTCCAAGAAAATTTTGTTATAAACTTTTTTCAATTTTACCCCGTGGGATATATATTCTACCCACACACATTTGGAACTCTTCTGGTGTACCCTCACACATATTATTCCTTCATTTAGTGGATATTTTCACAAAAAAGTGAAATTTTCAAAAATCCAGAAAATTGGCTGAAAACGACTAAATATCAAGGACTCATTGGGCGAATTGCTCTGGAACTGAAATCGGAACGCTCACTGACATTTCCCCTATCTGAAAGTCTGATAAACGCCAGAAAAATGATTAAGTCCCAAAAAAAAAATATTTTCAACTTTTTTCAATTTTACCCCCGTGGGATATATATTCTACCCACACACATTTGGAACTTTCCTGGGGTACCCTCACACATATTATTCCCTCATTTAGTGGATATTTTCACAAAAAAGTGAAATTTTCAAAAATCCAAAATATTGGCTGAAAATGAGTAAATATCAAGCACTCATTGGGCATTTCGCTCTGGAACTGAAATCGGAATGCTCACTGACATTTCCCCTATCTAAAAGTCTGATAAACGCCGGAAAAATGATTAATTCCCCAAAAAAAATTTTTTTCAACCTTTTTCAATTTTCCCCTGTGGGATATATATTCTACCCACACACATTTGGAACTCTTCTGGTGTACCCTCACACATATTATTCCTTCATTTAGTGGATATTTTCACAAAAAAGTGAAATTTTCAAAAATCCAGAAAATTGGCTGAAAACGACTAAATATCAAGGACTCACTGGGCGAATCGCTCTGGAACTGAAATCGGAACGCTCACTGACATTTCCCCTATCTGAAAGTCTGATAAACGCCGGAAAAATGACTAAGTCCAAGAAAAATTTTTTTTAAACTTTTTTCAATTTTACACCGTGGGATATATATCCTGCCCACACACATTTGGAACTCTCCTGGGGTACCCTCACACATATTATTCCCTCATTTAGTGGATATTTTCGCAAAAAAGTGAAATTTTCAAAAATCCAAAATATTGGCTGAAAACGACTAAATATCAAGGACTCATTGGGCGAATCACTCTGGAACTGAAATCGAAACGCTCACTGACATTTGCCCTATCTGAAAGTCTGATGAACGCAGGAAAAATGACTAAGTCCAAAAAAAAAAAATTTTCAAGTTTTTTCAATTTTACCCCCGTGGGATATATATTCTACCCACACACATTTGGAACTCTCCTGGGGTACCCTCACACATATTATTCCCTCATTTAGTGGATATTTTCACAAAAACGTGAAATTTTCAAAAATCCAGAAAATTGGCTGAAAACGACTAAATATCAAGGACTCATTGGGCGAATCGCTCTGGAACTGAAATCGGAACACTCACTGACATTTCCCCTATCTGAAAGTCTGATAAACGCCGGAAAAATGACTAAGTCCAAGAAAATGTTTTTTTAAACTTTTTTCAATTTTACCCCGTGGGATATATATTCTACCCACACACATTTGGATCTCTTCTTGGGTACCCTCACACATATTATTCCCTCATTTAGTGGATATTTTCACAAAAAAGTGAAATTTTCAAAAATCCAGAAAATTGGCTGAAAACGACTAAATATCAAGAACTCACTGGGCGAATCGCTCTGGAACTGAAATCGGAACGCTCACTGACATTTCCCCTATCTGAAAGTCTGATAAACGCCAGAAAAATTACTAAGTCGAAAAAAAAAATTTTTTCAACTTTTTTCAATTTTACCCCCGTGGGATATATATTCTACCCACACACATTTGGAACTATCCTGGGGTACCCTCACACATATTATTCCCTCATTTAGTGGATATTTTCACAAAAAAGTGAAATTTTCAAAAATCCAGAAAATTGGCTGAAAACGACTAAATATCAAAGACTCATTGGGCGAATCGCTCTGGAACTGAAATCGGAACGCTCACTGACATTTCCCCTATCTGAAAGTCTGATAAACGCCGGAAAAATGACTAAGTCGAAGAAAAAATTTTTTTAAACTTTTTTCAATTTTACCCCGTGGGATATATATTCTACCCACACACATTTGGAACTCTTCTGGGGTACCCTAACACATATTATTCCCTCATTTAGTGGAAATTTTCACAAAAACGTGAAATTTTCAAAAATCCAGAAAATTGGCTGAAAACGACTAAATATAAAGGACTCATTGGGCGAATCGCTCTGGTACTGAAATCGGAACACTCACTGACATTTCCCCTATCTGAAAGTCTGATAAACGCCGGAAAAATTACTAAGTCCAAAAAAAATTTTTTTTCAACTTTTTTCAATTTTACCCCCGTGGGATATATATTCTACCCACACAGATTTGGAACTTTCCTGGGGTACCCTCACACATATTATTCCCTCATTTAGTGGATATTTTCACAAAAAAGTGAAATTTTCAAAAATCCAAAATATTGGCTGAAAATGAGTAAATATCAAGGACTCATTGGGCGAATCGCTCTGGAACTGAAATCGGAATGCTCACTGACATTTCCCCTATCTAAAAGTCTGATAAACACCGGAAAAATGACTAAGTCCAAGAAAATTTTTTTTTAAACTTTTTTCAATTTTACCCCGTGGGATATATATTCTACCCACACACATTTGGAACTCTTCTGGGGTACCATCACACATATTATTCCCTCATTTAGTGGATATTTTCACAAAAACGTGAAATTTTCAAAAATCCAGAAAATTGGCTGAAAACGACTAAATATCAAGGACTCATTGGACGAATCGCTCTGGAACTGAAATCGGAACACTCACTGACATTTCCCCTATCTGAAAGTCTGATAACCGCCGGAAAAATGACTAATCGCTCTGGAACTGAAATCGGAATGCTCACTGACATTTCCCCTATCTGAAAGTCTGATAAACACCGGAAAAATGATTAAGTCCCAAAAAAATTTTTTTTTCAACCTTTTTCAATTTGAGCCCTGTGGGATATATATTCTACCCACACACATTTGAACTCTTCTGGGGTACCCTAACACATATTATTCCCTCATTTAGTGGAAATTTTCACAAAAACGTGAAATTTTCAAAAATCCAGAAAATTGGCTGAAAACGACTAAATATAAAGGACTCATTGGGCGAATCGCTCTGGTACTGAAATCGGAACACTCACTGACATTTCCCCTATCTGAAAGTCTGATAAACGCCGGAAAAATTACTAAGTCCAAAAAAAATTTTTTTTCAACTTTTTTCAATTTTACCCCCGTGGGATATATATTCTACCAACACACATTTGGAACTCTCCTGGGGTACCCTCACACATATTATTCCCTCATTTAGTGGATATTTTCACAAAAAAGTGAAATTTTCAAAAATCCAGAAAATTGGCTGAAAACGACTAAATATCAAGGACTCATTGGGCGAATCACTCTGGAGCTGAAATCGGAACACTCACTGACATCTCCCCTATCTGAAAGTCTGATAAACGCCGGAAAAATGACTAAGTCCAAGAAAACATTTTTTTAAACTTTTTTCAATTTTACCCCGTGGGATATATATTCTACCCACACACATTTGGAACTCTTCTGGTGTACCTTCACACATATTATTCCTTCATTTAGTGGATATTTTCACAAAAAAGTGAAATTTTCAAAAATCCAGAAAATTGGCTGAAAACGACTAAATATCAAGGACTCATTGGGTGAATCGCTCTGGAACTGAAATCGGAATGCTCACTAACATTTCCCCTATCTGAAAGTCTGATAAACGTCAGAAAAATGACTAAGTCCCAAAAAAAATTTTTTTCAACTTTTTTCAATTTTACCCCCGTGGGATATATATTCTACCCACACAGATTTGGAACTTTCCTGGGGTACCCTCACACATATTATTCCCTCATTTAGTGGATATTTTCACAAAAAAGTGAAATTTTCAAAAATCCAAAATATTGGCTGAAAATGAGTAAATATCAAGGACTCATTGGGCGAATCGCTCTGGAACTGAAATCGGAATGCTCACTGACATTTCCCCTATCTAAAAGTCTGATAAACACCGGAAAAATGACTAAGTCCAAGAAAAATTTTTTTTAAACTTTTTTCAATTTTACCCCGTGGGATATATATTCTACCCACACACATTTGGAACTCTTCTGGGGTACCCTCACACATATTATTCCCTCATTTAGTGGATATTTTCACAAAAACGTGAAATTTTCAAAAATCCAGAAAATTGGCGGAAAACGACTAAATATCAAGGACTCATTGGACGAATCGCTCTGGAACTGAAATCGGAACACTCACTGACATTTCCCCTATCTGAAAGTCTGATAAACGCCGGAAAAATGACTAAGTCCAAGAAATTTTTTTTATAAACTTTTTTCAATTTTACCCCGTGGGATATATATTCTACCCACACACATTTGGAACTCTTCTGGGGTACCCTCACACATATTATTCCCTCATTTAGTGGATATTTTCACAAAAAAAGTGAAATTTTCAAAAATCCAGAAAATTGGCTGAAAACGACTAAATATAAAGGACTCATTTGGCGAATCGCTCTGGAACTGAAATCGGAACACTCACTGACATTTCCCCTATCTGAAAGTCTGATAACCGCCGGAAAAATGACTAATCGCTCTGGAACTGAAATCGGAATGCTCACTGACATTTCCCCTATCTGAAAGTCTGATAAACACCGGAAAAATGATTAAGTCCCAAAAAAATTTTTTTTTCAACCTTTTTCAATTTGAGCCCTGTGGGATATATATTCTACCCACACACATTTGAACTCTTCTGGGGTACCCTAACACATATTATTCCCTCATTTAGTGGAAATTTTCACAAAAACGTGAAATTTTCAAAAATCCAGAAAATTGGCTGAAAACGACTAAATATAAAGGACTCATTGGGCGAATCGCTCTGGTACTGAAATCGGAACACTCACTGACATTTCCCCTATCTGAAAGTCTGATAAACGCCGGAAAAATTACTAAGTCCAAAAAAAATTTTTTTTCAACTTTTTTCAATTTTACCCCCGTGGGATATATATTCTACCAACACACATTTGGAACTCTCCTGGGGTACCCTCACACATATTATTCCCTCATTTAGTGGATATTTTCACAAAAAAGTGAAATTTTCAAAAATCCAGAAAATTGGCTGAAAACGACTAAATATCAAGGACTCATTGGGCGAATCACTCTGGAGCTGAAATCGGAACACTCACTGACATCTCCCCTATCTGAAAGTCTGATAAACGCCGGAAAAATGACTAAGTCCAAGAAAACATTTTTTTAAACTTTTTTCAATTTTACCCCGTGGGATATATATTCTACCCACACACATTTGGAACTCTTCTGGTGTACCTTCACACATATTATTCCTTCATTTAGTGGATATTTTCACAAAAAAGTGAAATTTTCAAAAATCCAGAAAATTGGCTGAAAACGACTAAATATCAAGGACTCATTGGGTGAATCGCTCTGGAACTGAAATCGGAATGCTCACTAACATTTCCCCTATCTGAAAGTCTGATAAACGTCAGAAAAATGACTAAGTCCCAAAAAAAATTTTTTTCAACTTTTTTCAATTTTACCCCCGTGGGATATATATTCTACCCACACAGATTTGGAACTTTCCTGGGGTACCCTCACACATATTATTCCCTCATTTAGTGGATATTTTCACAAAAAAGTGAAATTTTCAAAAATCCAAAATATTGGCTGAAAATGAGTAAATATCAAGGACTCATTGGGCGAATCGCTCTGGAACTGAAATCGGAATGCTCACTGACATTTCCCCTATCTAAAAGTCTGATAAACACCGGAAAAATGACTAAGTCCAAGAAAAATTTTTTTTAAACTTTTTTCAATTTTACCCCGTGGGATATATATTCTACCCACACACATTTGGAACTCTTCTGGGGTACCCTCACACATATTATTCCCTCATTTAGTGGATATTTTCACAAAAACGTGAAATTTTCAAAAATCCAGAAAATTGGCGGAAAACGACTAAATATCAAGGACTCATTGGACGAATCGCTCTGGAACTGAAATCGGAACACTCACTGACATTTCCCCTATCTGAAAGTCTGATAAACGCCGGAAAAATGACTAAGTCCAAGAAATTTTTTTTATAAACTTTTTTCAATTTTACCCCTTGGGATATATATTCTACCCACACACATTTGGAACTCTTCTGGGGTACCCTCACACATATTATTCCCTCATTTAGTGGATATTTTCACAAAAAAAGTGAAATTTTCAAAAATCCAGAAAATTGGCTGAAAACGACTAAATATAAAGGACTCATTTGGCGAATCGCTCTGGAACTGAAATCGGAACACTCACTGACATTTCCCCTATCTGAAAGTCTGATAACCGCCGGAAAAATGACTAATCGCTCTGGAACTGAAATCGGAATGCTCACTGACATTTCCCCTATCTGAAAGTCTGATAAACGCCGGAAAAATGATTAAGTCCCAAAAAAATTTTTTTTTCAACCTTTTTCAATTTGAGCCCTGTGGGATATATATTCTACCCACACACATTTGAACTCTTCTGGGGTACCCTAACACATATTATTCCCTCATTTAGTGGAAATTTTCACAAAAACGTGAAATTTTCAAAAATCCAGAAAATAGGCTGAAAACGACTAAATATAAAGGACTCATTGGGCGAATCGCTCTGGTACTGAAATCGGAACAGTCACTGACATTTCCCCTATCTGAAAGTCTGATAAACGCCGGAAAAATTACTAAGTCCAAAAAAAATTTTTTTTCAACTTTTTTCAATTTTACCCCCGTGGGATATATATTCTACCAACACACATTTGGAACTCTCCTGGGGTACCCTCACACATATTATTCCCTCATTTAGTGGATATTTTCACAAAAAAGTGAAATTTTAAAAAATCCAGAAAATTGGCTGAAAACGACTAAATATCAAGGACTCATTGGGCGAATCACTCTGGAGCTGAAATCGGAACACTCACTGACATCTCCCCTATCTGAAAGTCTGATAAACGCCGGAAAAATGACTAAGTCCAAGAAAACATTTTTTTAAACTTTTTTCAATTTTACCCCGTGGGATATATATTCTACCCACACACATTTGGAACTCTTCTGGTGTACCTTCACACATATTATTCCTTCATTTAGTGGATATTTTCACAAAAAAGTGAAATTTTCAAAAATCCAGAAAATTGGCTGAAAACGACTAAATATCAAGGACTCATTGGGTGAATCGCTCTGGAACTGAAATCGGAATGCTCACTAACATTTCCCCTATCTGAAAGTCTGATAAACGTCAGAAAAATGAATAAGTCCAAAAAAAAATTTTTTTCAACTTTTTTCAATTTTACCCCCGTGGGATATATATTCTACCCACACAGATTTGGAACTTTCCTGGGGTACCCTCACACATATTATTCCCTCATTTAGTGGATATTTTCACAAAAAAGTGAAATTTTCAAAAATCCAAAATATTGGCTGAAAATGAGTAAATATCAAGGACTCATTGGGAGAATCGCTCTGGAACTGAAATCGGAATGCTCACTGACATTTCCCCTATCTAAAAGTCTGATAAACACCGGAAAAATGACTAAGTCCAAGAAAATTTTTTTTTAAACTTTTTTCAATTTTACCCCGTGGGATATATATTCTACCCACACACATTTGGAACTCTTCTGGGGTACCCTCACACATATTATTCCCTCATTTAGTGGATATTTTCACAAAAACGTGAAATTTTCAAAAATCCAGAAAATTGGCTGAAAACGACTAAATATCAAGGACTCATTGGACGAATCGCTCTGGAACTGAAATCGGAACACTCACTGACATTTCCCCTATCTGAAAGTCTGATAAACGCCGGAAAAATGACTAAGTCCAAGAAATTTTTTTTATAAACTTTTTTCAATTTTACCCCGTGGGATATATATTCTACCCACACACATTTGGAACTCTTCTGGGGTACCCTCACACATATTATTCCCTCATTTAGTGGATATTTTCACAAAAAAAGTGAAATTTTCAAAAATCCAGAAAATTGGCTGAAAACGACTAAATATAAAGGACTCATTTGGCGAATCGCTCTGGAACTGAAATCGGAACACTCACTGACATTTCCCCTATCTGAAAGTCTGATAACCGCCGGAAAAATGACTAATCGCTCTGGAACTGAAATCGGAATGCTCACTGACATTTCCCCTATCTGAAAGTCTGATAAACGCCGGAAAAATGATTAAGTCCCAAAAAAATTTTTTTTTCAACCTTTTTCAATTTGAGCCCTGTGGGATATATATTCTACCCACACACATTTGAACTCTTCTGGGGTACCCTAACACATATTATTCCCTCATTTAGTGGAAATTTTCACAAAAACGTGAAATTTTCAAAAATCCAGAAAATTGGCTGAAAACGACTAAATATAAAGGACTCATTGCGCGAATCGCTCTGGTACTGAAATCGGAACACTCACTGACATTTCCCCTATCTGAAAGTCTGATAAACGCCGGAAAAATTACTAAGTCCAAAAAAAATTTTTTTTCAACTTTTTTCAATTTTACCCCCGTGGGATATATATTCTACCCACACACATTTGGAACTCTTCTGGTGTACCTTCACACATATTATTCCTTCATTTAGTGGATATTTTCACAAAAAAGTGAAATTTTCAAAAATCCAGAAAATTCGCTGAAAACGACTAAATATCAAGGACTCATTGGGTGAATCGCTCTGGAACTGAAATCGGAATGCTCACTAACATTTCCCCTATCTGAAAGTCTGATAAACGTCAGAAAAATGACTAAGTCCCAAAAAAAATTTTTTTCAACTTTTTTCAATTTTACCCCCGTGGGATATATATTCTACCCACACAGATTTGGAACTTTCCTGGGGTACCCTCACACATATTATTCCCTCATTTAGTGGATATTTTCACAAAAAAGTGAAATTTTCAAAAATCCAAAATATTGGCTGAAAATGAGTAAATATCAA
Organism: Phyllobates terribilis; assembly: GCF_046119375.1. NCBI lineage: Eukaryota > Metazoa > Chordata > Amphibia > Anura > Dendrobatidae > Phyllobates > Phyllobates terribilis. The sequence goes on from NW_027362762.1 coordinate 596,163,877, forward strand.
GGACTCATTGGGCGAATCGCTCTGGAACTGAAATCGAAATGCTCACTGACATTTCCCCTATCTAAAAGTCTGATAAACACCGGAAAAATGACTAAGTCCAAGAAAAATTTTTTTTAAACTTTTTTCAATTTTACCCCGTGGGATATATATTCTACCCACACACATTTGGAACTCTTCTGGGGTACCCTCACACATATTATTCCCTCATTTAGTGGATATTTTCACAAAAACGTGAAATTTTCAAAAATCCAGAAAATTGGCGGAAAACGACTAAATATCAAAGACTCATTGGACGAATCGCTCTGGAACTGAAATCGGAACACTCACTGACATTTCCCCTATCTGAAAGTCTGATAAACGCCGGAAAAATGACTAAGTCCAAGAAATTTTTTTTATAAACTTTTTTCAATTTTACCCCTTGGGATATATATTCTACCCACACACATTTGGAACTCTTCTGGGGTACCCTCACACATATTATTCCCTCATTTAGTGGATATTTTCACAAAAAAAGTGAAATTTTCAAAAATCCAGAAAATTGGCTGAAAACGACTAAATATAAAGGACTCATTTGGCGAATCGCTCTGGAACTGAAATCGGAACACTCACTGACATTTCCCCTATCTGAAAGTCTGATAACCGCCGGAAAAATGACTAATCGCTCTGGAACTGAAATCGGAATGCTCACTGACATTTCCCCTATCTGAAAGTCTGATAAACGCCGGAAAAATGATTAAGTCCCAAAAAAATTTTTTTTTCAACCTTTTTCAATTTGAGCCCTGTGGGATATATATTCTACCCACACACATTTGAACTCTTCTGGGGTACCCTAACACATATTATTCCCTCATTTAGTGGAAATTTTCACAAAAACGTGAAATTTTCAAAAATCCAGAAAATAGGCTGAAAACGACTAAATATAAAGGACTCATTGGGCGAATCGCTCTGGTACTGAAATCGGAACAGTCACTGACATTTCCCCTATCTGAAAGTCTGATAAACGCCGGAAAAATTACTAAGTCCAAAAAAAATTTTTTTTCAACTTTTTTCAATTTTACCCCCGTGGGATATATATTCTACCAACACACATTTGGAACTCTCCTGGGGTACCCTCACACATATTATTCCCTCATTTAGTGGATATTTTCACAAAAAAGTGAAATTTTAAAAAATCCAGAAAATTGGCTGAAAACGACTAAATATCAAGGACTCATTGGGCGAATCACTCTGGAGCTGAAATCGGAACACTCACTGACATCTCCCCTATCTGAAAGTCTGATAAACGCCGGAAAAATGACTAAGTCCAAGAAAACATTTTTTTAAACTTTTTTCAATTTTACCCCGTGGGATATATATTCTACCCACACACATTTGGAACTCTTCTGGTGTACCTTCACACATATTATTCCTTCATTTAGTGGATATTTTCACAAAAAAGTGAAATTTTCAAAAATCCAGAAAATTGGCTGAAAACGACTAAATATCAAGGACTCATTGGGTGAATCGCTCTGGAACTGAAATCGGAATGCTCACTAACATTTCCCCTATCTGAAAGTCTGATAAACGTCAGAAAAATGAATAAGTCCAAAAAAAAAATTTTTTCAACTTTTTTCAATTTTACCCCCGTGGGATATATATTCTACCCACACAGATTTGGAACTTTCCTGGGGTACCCTCACACATATTATTCCCTCATTTAGTGGATATTTTCACAAAAAAGTGAAATTTTCAAAAATCCAAAATATTGGCTGAAAATGAGTAAATATCAAGGACTCATTGGGCGAATCGCTCTGGAACTGAAATCGGAATGCTCACTGACATTTCCCCTATCTAAAAGTCTGATAAACACCGGAAAAATGACTAAGTCCAAGAAAAATTTTTTTTAAACTTTTTTCAATTTTACCCCGTGGGATATATATTCTACCCAGACACATTTGGAACTCTTCTGGGGTACCCTCACACATATTATTCCCTCATTTAGTGGATATTTTCACAAAAACGTGAAATTTTCAAAAATCCAGAAAATTGGCGGAAAACGACTAAATATCAAGGATTCATTGGACGAATCGCTCTGGAACTGAAATCGGAACACTCACTGACATTTCCCCTATCTGAAAGTCTGATAAACGCCGGAAAAATGACTAAGTCCAAGAAATTTTTTTTATAAACTTTTTTCAATTTTACCCCTTGGGATATATATTCTACCCACACACATTTGGAACTCTTCTGGGGTACCCTCACACATATTATTCCCTCATTTAGTGGATATTTTCACAAAAAAAGTGAAATTTTCAAAAATCCAGAAAATTGGCTGAAAACGACTAAATATAAAGGACTCTTTTGGCGAATCGCTCTGGAACTGAAATCGGAACACTCACTGACATTTCCCCTATCTGAAAGTCTGATAACCGCCGGAAAAATGACTAATCGCTCTGGAACTGAAATCGGAATGCTCACTGACATTTCCCCTATCTGAAAGTCTGATAAACGCCGGAAAAATTATTAAGTCCCAAAAAAATTTTTTTTTCAACCTTTTTCAATTTGAGCCCTGTGGGATATATATTCTACCCACACACATTTGAACTCTTCTGGGGTACCCTAACACATATTATTCCCTCATTTAGTGGAAATTTTCACAAAAACGTGAAATTTTCAAAAATCCAGAAAATAGGCTGAAAACGACTAAATATAAAGGACTCATTGGGCGAATCGCTCTGGTACTGAAATCGGAACACTCACTGACATTTCCCCTATCTGAAAGTCTGATAAACGCCGGAAAAATTACTAAGTCCAAAAAAAATTTTTTTTCAACTTTTTTCAATTTTACCCCCGTGGGATATATATTCTACCAACACACATTTGGAACTCTCCTGGGGTACCCTCACACATATTATTCCCTCATTTAGTGGATATTTTCACAAAAAAGTGAAATTTTCAAAAATCCAGAAAATTGGCTGAAAACGACTAAATATCAAGGACTCATTGGGCGAATCACTCTGGAGCTGAAATCGGAACACTCACTGACATCTCCCCTATCTGAAAGTCTGATAAACGCCGGAAAAATGACTAAGTCCAAGAAAACATTTTTTTAAACTTTTTTCAATTTTACCCCGTGGGATATATATTCTACCCACACACATTTGGAACTCTTCTGGTGTACCTTCACACATATTATTCCTTCATTTAGTGGATATTTTCACAAAAAAGTGAAATTTTCAAAAATCCAGAAAATTGGCTGAAAACGACTAAATATCAAGGACTCATTGGGTGAATCGCTCTGGAACTGAAATCGGAATGCTCACTAACATTTCCCCCATCTGAAAGTCTGATAAACGTCAGAAAAATGAATAAGTCCAAAAAAAAATTTTTTTCAACTTTTTTCAATTTTACCCCCGTGGGATATATATTCTACCCACACAGATTTGGAACTTTCCTGGGGTACCCTCACACATATTATTCCCTCATTTAGTGGATATTTTCACAAAAAAGTGAAATTTTCAAAAATCCAAAATATTGGCTGAAAATGAGTAAATATCAAGGACTCATTGGGCGAATCGCTCTGGAACTGAAATCGGAATGCTCACTGACATTTCCCCTATCTAAAAGTCTGATAAACACCGGAAAAATGACTAAGTCCAAGAAAATTTTTTTTTAAACTTTTTTCAATTTTACCCCGTGGGATATATATTCTACCCACACACATTTGGAACTCTTCTGGGGTACCCTCACCCATATTATTCCCTCATTTAGTGGATATTTTCACAAAAACGTGAAATTTTCAAAAATCCAGAAAATTGGCGGAAAACGACTAAATATCAAGGACTCATTGGACGAATCGCTCTGGAACTGAAATCGGAACACTCACTGACATTTCCCCTATCTGAAAGTCTGATAAACGCCGGAAAAATGACTAAGTCCAAGAAATTTTTTTTATAAACTTTTTTCAATTTTACCCCTTGGGATATATATTCTACCCACACACATTTGGAACTCTTCTGGGGTACCCTCACACATATTATTCCCTCATTTAGTGGATATTTTCACAAAAAAAGTGAAATTTTCAAAAATCCAGAAAATTGGCTGAAAACGACTAAATATAAAGGACTCATTTGGCGAATCGCTCTGGAACTGAAATCGGAACACTCACTGACATTTCCCCTATCTGAAAGTCTGATAACCGCCGGAAAAATGACTAATCGCTCTGGAACTGAAATCGGAATGCTCACTGACATTTCCCCTATCTGAAAGTCTGATAAACGCCGGAAAAATGATTAAGTCCCAAAAAAATTTTTTTTTCAACCTTTTTCAATTTGAGCCCTGTGGGATATATATTCTACCCACACACATTTGAACTCTTCTGGGGTACCCTAACACATATTATTCCCTCATTTAGTGGAAATTTTCACAAAAACGTGAAATTTTCAAAAATCCAGAAAATAGGCTGAAAACGACTAAATATAAAGGACTCATTGGGCGAATCGCTCTGGTACTGAAATCGGAACACTCACTGACATTTCCCCTATCTGAAAGTCTGATAAACGCCGGAAAAATTACTAAGTCCAAAAAAAATTTTTTTTCAACTTTTTTCAATTTTACCCCCGTGGGATATATATTCTACCAACACACATTTGGAACTCTCCTGGGGTACCCTCACACATATTATTCCCTCATTTAGTGGATATTTTCACAAAAAAGTGAAATTTTCAAAAATCCAGAAAATTGGCTGAAAACGACTAAATATCAAGGACTCATTGGGCGAATCACTCTGGAGCTGAAATCGGAACACTCACTGACATCTCCCCTATCTGAAAGTCTGATAAACGCCGGAAAAATGACTAAGTCCAAGAAAACATTTTTTTAAACTTTTTTCAATTTTACCCCGTGGGATATATATTCTACCCACACACATTTTGAACTCTCCTTGGGTACCCTCACACATATTATTCTCTCATTTAGTGGATATTTTCACAAAAAAGTGAAATTTTCAAAAATCCAGAAAATTGGCTGAAAACGACTAAATATCAAGGACTCATTGGGTGAATCGCTCTGGAACTGAAATCGGAATGCTCACTAACATTTCCCCTATCTGAAAGTCTGATAAACGTCAGAAAAATGACTAAGTCCAAAAAAAAATTTTTTTCAACTTTTTTCAATTTTACCCCCGTGGGATATATATTCTACCCACACAGATTTGGAACTTTCCTGGGGTACCCTCACACATATTATTCCCTCATTTAGTGGATATTTTCACAAAAAAGTGAAATTTTCAAAAATCCAAAATATTGGCTGAAAATGAGTAAATATCAAGGACTCATTGGGCGAATCGCTCTGGAACTGAAATCGGAATGCTCACTGACATTTCCCCTATCTAAAAGTCTGATAAACACCGGAAAAATGACTAAGTCCAAGAAAATTTTTTTTTAAACTTTTTTCAATTTTACCCCGTGGGATATATATTCTACCCACACACATTTGGAACTCTTCTGGGGTAACCTCACACATATTATTCCCTCATTTAGTGGATATTTTCACAAAAACGTGAAATTTTAAAAAATCCAGAAAATTGGCGGAAAACGACTAAATATCAAGGACTCATTGGACGAATCGCTCTGGAACTGAAATCGGAACACTCACTGACATTTCCCCTATCTGAAAGTCTGATAAACGCCGGAAAAATGACTAAGTCCAAGAAATTTTTTTTATAAACTTTTTTCAATTTTACCCCTTGGGATATATATTCTACCCACACACATTTGGTACTCTTCTGGGGTACCCTCACACATATTATTCCCTCATTTAGTGGATATTTTCACAAAAAAAGTGAAATTTTCAAAAATCCAGAAAATTGGCTGAAAACGCCTAAATATAAAGGACTCATTTGGCGAATCGCTCTGGAACTGAAATCGGAACACTCACTGACATTTCCCCTATCTGAAAGTCTGATAACCGACGGAAAAATGACTAATCGCTCTGGAACTGAAATCGGAATGCTCACTGACATTTCCCCTATCTGAAAGTCTGATAAACGCCGGAAAAATGATTAAGTCCCAAAAAAATTTTTTTTTCAACCTTTTTCAATTTGAGCCCTGTGGGATATATATTCTACCCACACACATTTGAACTCTCCTGGGGTACCCTCACACATATTATTCCCTCATTTAGTGGATATTTTCACAAAAACGTGAAATTTTCAAAAATCCAGAAAATTGGCTGAAAACGACTAAATATCAAGGACTCATTGGGCGAATCACTCTGGAACTGAAATCGGAACACTCACTGACATCTCCCCTATCTGAAAGTCTGATAAACGCCGGAAAAATGACTAAGTCCAAGAAAACATTTTTTTAAACTTTTTTAAATTTTACCCCGTGGGATATATATTCTACCCACACACATTTGGAACTCTTCTGGTGTACCTTCACACATATTATTCCTTCATTTAGTGGATATTTTCACAAAAAAGTGAAATTTTCAAAAATCCAGAAAATTGGCTGAAAACGACTAAATATCAAGGACTCATTGTTTGAATCGCTCTGGAACTGAAATCGGAATGCTCACTAACATTTCCCCTATCTGAAAGTCTGATAAACGTCAGAAAAATGACTAAGTCCAAGAAAAATTTTTTTTAAACTGTTTTCAATTTTACCCCGTGGGATATATATTCTACCCACACACATTTGGAACTCTTGTGGGGTACCCTCACACATATTATTCCCTCATTTAGTGGATATTTTCACAAAAAAGTGAAATTTTCAAAAATCCAGAAAATTGGCTGAAAACGACTAAATATCAAGGACTCATTGGGCGAATCGCTCTGGAACTGAAATCGGAATGCTCACTGACATTTCCCCTCTCTGAAAGTCTGATAAACGCCGGAAAAACGACTAAGTCCAAGAAAATTTTTTTTTTAACTTTTTCAATTTTACCCACGTGGGATATATATTCTACCCACACACATTTGGAACTCTCCTGGGGTACCCTCACACATATTATTCCCTCATTTAGTGGATATTTTCACAAAAAGGTGAAATTTTCAAAAATCCAGAAAATTGGCTGAAAACGACTAAATATCACGGACTCATTGGACGAATCGCTCTGGAACTGAAATCGGAACGCTCACTGACATTTCCCCTATCTGAAAGTCTGATAAACGCCGGAAAAATGACTAAGTCCAAGAAAATTTTTTTTTAAACTTTTTTCAATTTTACCCCGTGGGATATATATTCTACCCACACACATTTGGAACTCTTCTGGGGTACCCTCACACATATTATTCCCTCATTTAGTGGATATTTTCACAAAAATGTGAAATTTTCAAAAATCCAGAAAATTGGCTGAAAACGACTAAATATAAAGGACTCATTGGGCGAATTGCTCTGGAACTGAAATCGGAACACTCACTGACATTTCCCCTATCTGAAAGTGATAAACGCTGGAAAAATGACTAAGTCCAAGAAATTTTTTTTATAAACTTTTTTCAATTTTACCCCGTGGGATATATATTCTACGCACACACATTTGGAACTCTTCTGGTGTACCCTCACACATATTATTCCCTCATTTAGTGGATATTTTCACAAAAAAGTGAAATTTTCAAAAATCCAGAAAATTGGCTGAAAACGACTAAATATCAAGGACTCATTGGGCGAATCGCTCTGGAACTGAAATCGGAACGCTCACTGACATTTCCCCTCTCTGAAAGTCTGATAAACGCCGGAAAAACGACTAAGTCCAAGAAAAATTTTTTTTTAACTTTTTCAATTTTACCCCGTGGGATATATATTCTACCCACACACATTTGGAACTCTCCTGGGGTACCCTCACACATATTATTCCCTCATTTAGTGGATATTTTCACAAAAAGGTGAAATTTTCAAAAATCCAGAAAATTGGCTGAAAGCGAATAAATATCAAGGACTCATTGGGCGAATCGCTCTGGAACTGAAATCGGAACGCTCACTGACATTTCCCCTCTCTGAAAGTCTGATAAACGCCGGAAAAACGACTAAGTCCAAGAAAATTTTTTTTTAATTTTTTCAATTTTACCCCGTGGGATATATATTCTACCCACACACATTTGGAACTCTCCTGGGGTACCCTCACACATATTATTCCCTCATTTAGTGGATATTTTCACAAAAAGGTGAAATTTTCAAAAATCCAGAAAATTGGCTGAAAATGACTAAATATCAAGGACTCATTGGGCGAATCGCTCTGGAACTGAAATCGGAACGCTCACTGACATTTCCCCTATCTGAAAGTCTGATAAACGCCGGAAAAACGACTAAGTCCAAGAAAAATTTTTTTTAAACTTTTTTCAATTTTACCGCGTGGGATATATATTCTACCCACACACATTTGGAACTCTTGTGGGGTACCCTCACACATATTATTCCCTCATTTAGTGGATATTTTCACAAAAAAGTGAAATTTTCAAAAATCCAGAAAATTGTCTGAAAGCGAATAAATATCAAGGACTCATTGGGCGAATCGCTCTGGAACTGAAATCGGAACGCTCACTGACATTTCCCCTCTCTGAAAGTCTGATAAACGCCGGAAAAACGACTAAGTCCAAGAAAATTTTTTTTTTAACTTTTTCAATTTTACCCCGTGGGATATATATTCTACCCACACACATTTGGAACTCTCCTGGGGTACCCTCACACATATTATTCCCTCATTTTGCGGATATTTTCACAAAAAAGTTAAATTTTCAAAAATCCAGAAAATTGGCTGAAAACGACTAAATATCAAGGACTCATTGGGCGAATCGCTCTGGAACTGAAATCTAAACGCTCACTGACATTTCCCCTATCTGAAAGTCTGATAAACGCCGGAAAAACGACTAAGTCCAAGAAAAAATGTTTTTAAACTTTTTTCAATTTTTCCGCGTGGGATATATATTCTACCCACACACATTTGGAACTCTTGTGGTGTACCCTCACACATATTATTCCCTCATTTAGTGGATATTTTCACAAAAAAGTGAAATTTTCAAAAATCCAGAAAATTGGCTGAAAGCGAATAAATATCAAGGACTCATTGGGCGAATCGCTCTGGAACTGAAATCGGAACGCTCACTGACATTTCCCCTCTCTGAAAGTCTGATAAACGCCGGAAAAACGACTAAGTCCAAGAAAAATTTTTTTTTAACTTTTTCAATTTTACCCCTTGGGATATATATTCTACCCACACACATTTGGAACTCTCCTGGGGTACCCTCACACATATTATTCCCTCATTTAGTGGATATTTTCACAAAAAGGTGAAATTTTCAAAAATCCAGAAAATTGGCTGAAAATGACTAAATATCAAGGACTCATTGGGCGAATCGCTCTGGAACTGAAATCGGAACGCTCACTGACATTTCCCCTATCTGAAAGTCAGATAAACGCCGGAAAAATGACTAAGTCCAAGAAAAATTTTTCTTAAACTTTTTTCAATTTTACCCCGTGGGATATATATTCTACCCACACACATTTGGAACTCTTGTGGGGTACCCTCACACATATTATTCCCTCATTTAGTGGATATTTTCACAAAACAGTGAAATTTTCAAAAATCCAGAAAATTGGCTGAAAGCGACTAAATATCAAGGTATCATTGGGCTAATCGCTCTGGAACTGAAATCGGAAAGCTCACTGACATTTCCCCTATCTGAAAGTCTGATAAACGCCGGAAAAACGACTAAGTCCAAGAAAAATTTTTTTTAAACTTTTTTCAATTTTACCGCGTGGGATATATATTCTACCCACACACATTTGGAACTCTCCTGGGGTACCCTCACACATATTATTCCATCATTTAGTGGATATTTTCACAAAAAAGTGAAATTTTCAAAAATCCAAAATATTGGCTGAAAACGACGAAATATCGAGGAATCATTGGGCGAAACGCTCTGGAACTGAAATCGGAAAGCTCACTGACATTTCCCCTATCTGAAAGTCTGATAAACGCCGGAAAAACGACTAAGTCCAAGAAAAAATTTTTTTAAACTTTTTTCAATTTTACCGCGTGGGATATATATTCTACCCACACACATTTGGAACTCTCCTGGGGTACCCTCACACATATTATTCCATCATTTAGTGGATATTTTCACAAAAAAGTGAAATTTTCAAAAATCCAGAAAATTGGCTGAAAACGACTAAATATCAAGGACTCATTGGGCGAATCGCTCTGGAACTGAAATCTAAACGCTCACTGACATTTCCCCTATCTGAAAGTCTGATAAACGCGGGAAAAATGACTAAGTCCAAGAAAAAATGTTTTTAAACTTTTTTCAATTTTTCCACGTGGGATATATATTCTACCCACACACATTTGGAACTCTTGTGGTGTACCCTCACACATATTATTCCCTCATTTAGTGGATATTTTCACAAAAAAGTGAAATTTTCAAAAATCCAGAAAATTGGCTGAAAGCGAATAAATATCAAGGACTCATTGGGCGAATCGCTCTGGAACTGAAATCGGAACGCTCAATGACATTTCCCCTATCTGAAAGTCTGATAAACGCGGGAAAAATGACTAAGTCCAAGAAAAATTTTTTTTACACTTTTTTCAATTTTACCCCGTGGGATATATATTCTACCCACACACATTTGGAACTCTCCTGGGGTACCCTCACACATATTATTCCCTCATTTTGCGGATATTTTCACAAAAAAGTGAAATTTTCAAAAATCCAGAAAATTGGCTGAAAACGACTAAATATCAAGGACTCATTGGGCGAATCGCTCTGGAACTGAAATCGGAACGCTCACTGACATTTCCCCTATCTGAAAGTCAGATAAACGCCGGAAAAATGACTAAGTCCAAGAAAAATTTTTTTTAAACTTTTTTCAATTTTACCGCGTGGGATATATATTCTACCCACACACATTTGGAACTCTCCTGGGGTACCCTCACACATATTATTCCATCATTTAGTGGATATTTTCACAAAAAAGTGAAATTTTCAAAAATCCAAAATATTGGCTGAAAACGACGAAATATCGAGGAATCATTGGGCGAAACGCTCTGGAACTGAAATCGGAACGCTCACTGACATTTCCCCTATCTGAAAGTCTGATAAACGCGGGAAAAATGACTAAGTCCAAGAAAAATTTTTTTTAAACTTTTTTCAATTTTACCCCGTGGGATATATATTCTACCCACACACATTTGGAACTCTCCTGGGGTACCCTCACACATATTATTCCCTCATTTTGCGGATATTTTCACAAAAAAGTGAAATTTTCAAAAATCCAGAAAATTGGCTGAAAACGACTAAATATCAAGGACTCATTGGGCGAATCGCTCTGGAACTGAAATCTAAACGCTCACTGACATTTCCCCTATCTGAAAGTCTGATAAACGCCGGAAAAACGACTAAGTCCAAGAAAAAATGTTTTTAAACTTTTTTCAATTTTACCGCGTGGGATATATATTCTACCCACACACATTTGGAACTCTTGTGGGGTACCCTCACACATATTATTCCCTCATTTAGTGGATATTTTCACAAAAAAGTGAAATTTTCAAAAATCCAGAAAATTGGCTGAAAGCGAATAAATATCAAGGACTCATTGGGCGAATCGCTCTGGAACTGAAATCGGAACGCTCACTGACATTTCCCCTATCTGAAAGTCTGATAAACGCGGGAAAAATGACTAAGTCCAAGAAAAATTTTTTTTACACTTTTTTCAATTTTACCCCGTGGGATATATATTCTACCCACACACATTTGGAACTCTCCTGGGGTACCCTCACACATATTATTCTCTCATTTTGCGGATATTTTCACAAAAAAGTGAAATTTTCAAAAATCCAGAAAATTGGCTGAAAACGACTAAATATCAAGGACTCATTGGGCGAATCGCTCTGGAACTGAAATCGGAACGCTCACTGACTTTTCCCCTATCTGAAAGTCTGATAAACGCCGGAAAAATGACTAAGTCCAAGAAAAAATGTTTTTAAACTTTTTTCAATTTTACCGCGTGGGATATATATTCTACCCACACACATTTGGAACTCTTGTGGGGTACCCTCACACATATTATTCCCTCATTTAGTGGATATTTTCACAAAAAAGTGAAATTTTCAAAAATCCAGAAAATTGGCTGAAAGCGAATAAATATCAAGGACTCATTGGGCGAATCGCTCTGGAACTGAAATCGGAACGCTCACTGACATTTCCCCTATCTGAAAGTCTGATAAACGCGGGAAAAATGACTAAGTCCAAGAAAAATTTTTTTTACACTTTTTTCAATTTTACCCCGTGGGATATATATTCTACCCACACACATTTGGAACTCTCCTGGGGTACCCTCACACATATTATTCTCTCATTTTGCGGATATTTTCACAAAAAAGTGAAATTTTCAAAAATCCAGAAAATTGGCTGAAAACGACTAAATATCAAGGACTCATTGGGCGAATCGCTCTGGAACTGAAATCGGAACGCTCACTGACATTTCCCCTATCTGAAAGTCTGATAAACGCCGGAAAAATGACTAAGTCCAAGAAAAAATTTTTTTAAACTTTTTTCAATTTTACCCCGTGGGATATATATTCTACCCACACACATTTGGAACTCTTGTGGGGTACCCTCACACATATTATTCCCTCATTTAGTGGATATTTTCACAAAAAAGTGAAATTTTCAAAAATCCAGAAAATTGGCTGAAAGCGACTAAATATCAAGGTCTCATTGGGCTAATCGCTCTGGAACTGAAATCGGAACGCTCACTGACATTTCCCCTATCTGAAAGTCTGATAAACGCCGGAAAAACGACTAAGTCCAAGAAAAATTTTTTTTAAACTTTTTTCAATTTTACCACGTGGGATATATATTCTACCCACACACATTTGGAACTCTCCTGGGGTACCCTCACACATATTATTCCATCATTTAGTTGATATTTTCACAAAAAAGTGAAATTTTCAAAAATCCAAAATATTGGCTGAAAACGACGAAATATCGAGGAATCATTGGGCGAAACGCTCTGGAACTGAAATCGGAACGCTCACTGACATTTCCCCTATCTGAAAGTGTGATAAACGCGGGAAAAATGACTAAGTCCAAGAAAAATTTTTTTTAAACTTTTTTCAATTTTACCGCGTGGGATATATATTCTACCCACACACATTTGGAACTCTTGTGGGGTACCCTCACACATATTATTCCCTCATTTAGTGTATATTTTCACAAAAAGGTGAAATTTTCAAAAATCCAGAAAATTGGCTGAAAACGACTAAATATCAAGGACTCATTGGGCGAATCGCTCTGGAACTGAAATCGGAACGCTCACTGACATTTCCCCTCTCTGAAAGTCTGATAAACGCCGGAAAAACGACTAAGTCCAAGAAAATTTTTTTTTTAACTTTTTCAATTTTACCCCGTGGGATATATATTCTACCCACACACATTTGGAACTCTCCTGGGGTACCCTCACACATATTATTCCCTCATTTAGTGGATATTTTCACAAAAAGGTGACATTTTCAAAAATCCAGAAAATTGGCTGAAAGCGAATAAATATCAAGGACTCATTGGGCGAATCGCTCTGGAACTGAAATCGGAACGCTCACTGACATTTCCCCTATCTGAAAGTCTGATAAACGCCGGAAAAATGACTAAGTCCAAGAAAATTTTTTTTTAAACTTTTTTCAATTTTACCCCGTGGGATATATATTCTACCCACACACATTTGGAACTCTTGTGGGGTACCCTCACACATATTATTCCCTCATTTAGTGGATATTTTCACAAAAAAGTGAAATTTTCAAAAATCCAGAAAATTGGCTGAAAGCGACTAAATATCAAGGTCTCATTGGGCTAATCGCTCTGGAACTGAAATCGGAACGCTCACTGACATTTCCCCTATCTGAAAGTCTGATAAACGCCGGAAAAACGACTAAGTCCAAGAAAAAATTTTTTTAAACTTTTTTCAATTTTACCGCGTGGGATATATATTCTACCCACACACATTTGGAACTCTCCTGGGGTACCCTCACACATATTATTCCATCATTTAGTGGATATTTTCACAAAAAAGTGAAATTTTCAAAAATCCAAAATATTGGCTGAAAACGACGAAATATCGAGGAATCATTGGGCGAAACGCTATGGAACTGAAATCGGAACGCTCACTGACATTTCCTCTATCTGAAAGTCTGATAAACGCGGGAAAAATGACTAAGTCCAAGAAAAATTTTTTTTAAACTTTTTTCAATTTTACCGCGTGGGATATATATTCTACCCACACACATTTGGAACTCTTGTGGGGTACCCTCACACATATTATTCCCTCATTTAGTGGATATTTTCACAAAAAGGTGAAATTTTCAAAAATCCAGAAAATTGGCTGAAAACGACTAAATATCAAGGACTCATTGGGCGAATCGCTCTGGAACTGAAATCGGAACGCTCACTGACATTTCCCCTCTCTGAAAGTCTGATAAACGCCGGAAAAACGACTAAGTCCAAGAAAATTTTTTTTTTAACTTTTTCAATTTTACCCCGTGGGATATATATTCTACCCACACACATTTGGAACTCTTGTGGGGTACCCTCACACATATTATTCCCTCATTTAGTGGATATTTTCACAAAAAAGTGAAATTTTCAAAAATCCAGAAAATTGGCTGAAAGCGAATAAATATCAAGGACTCATTGGGCGAATCGCTCTGGAACTGAAATCGGAACGCTCACTGACATTTCCCCTATCTGAAAGTCTGATAAACGCGGGAAAAATGACTAAGTCCAAGAAAAATTTTTTTTACACTTTTTTCAATTTTACCCCGTGGGATATATATTCTACCCACACACATTTGGAACTCTCCTGGGGTACCCTCACACATATTATTCTCTCATTTTGCGGATATTTTCACAAAAAAGTGAAATTTTCAAAAATCCAGAAAATTGGCTGAAAACGACTAAATATCAAGGACTCATTGGGCGAATCGCTCTGGAACTGAAATCGGAACGCTCACTGACATTTCCCCTATCTGAAAGTCTGATGAACGCCGGAAAAATGACTAAGTCCAAGAAAATTTTTTTTTAAACTTTTTTCAATTTTACCCCGTGGGATATATATTCTACCCACACACATTTGGAACTCTTGTGGGGTACCCTCACACATATTATTCCCTCATTTAGTGGATATTTTCACAAAAAAGTGAAATTTTCAAAAATCCAGAAAATTGGCTGAAAGCGACTAAATATCAAGGTCTCATTGGGCTAATCGCTCTGGAACTGAAATCGGAACGCTCACTGACATTTCCCCTATCTGAAAGTCTGATAAACGCCGGAAAAACGACTAAGTCCAAGAAAAAATTTTTTTAAACTTTTTTCAATTTTACCGCGTGGGATATATATTCTACCCACACACATTTGGAACTCTCCTGGGGTACCCTCACACATATTATTCCATCATTTAGTTGATATTTTCACAAAAAAGTGAAATTTTCAAAAATCCAAAATATTGGCTGAAAACGACGAAATATCGAGGAATCATTGGGCGAAACGCTCTGGAACTGAAATCGGAACGCTCACTGACATTTCCCCTATCTGAAAGTCTGATAAACGCGGGAAAAATGACTAAGTCCAAGAAAAAATTTTTTTAAACTTTTTTCAATTTTACCGCGTGGGATATATATTCTACCCACACACATTTGGAACTCTTGTGGGGTACCCTCACACATATTATTCCCTCATTTAGTGTATATTTTCACAAAAAGGTGAAATTTTCAAAAATCCAGAAAATTGGCTGAAAACGACTAAATATCAAGGACTCATTGGGCGAATCGCTCTGGAACTGAAATCGGAACGCTCACTGACATTTCCCCTCTCTGAAAGTCTGATAAACGCCGGAAAAACGACTAAGTCCAAGAAAAATTTTTTTTTAACTTTTTCAATTTTACCCCGTGGGATATATATTCTACCCACACACATTTGGAACTCTCCTGGGGTACCCTCACACATATTATTCCCTCATTTAGTGGATATTTTCACAAAAAGGTGACATTTTCAAAAATCCAGAAAATTGGCTGAAAGCGAATAAATATCAAGGACTCATTGGGCGAATCGCTCTGGAACTGAAATCGGAACGCTCACTGACATTTCCCCTATCTGAAAGTCTGATAAACGCCGGAAAAATGACTAAGTCCAAGAAAAATTTTTTTTAAACTTTTTTCAATTTTACCCCGTGGGATATATATTCTACCCACACACATTTGGAACTCTTGTGGGGTACCCTCACACATATTATTCCCTCATTTAGTGGATATTTTCACAAAAAAGTGAAATTTTCAAAAATCCAGAAAATTGGCTGAAAGCGACGAAATATCAAGGTCTCATTGGGCTAATCCCTCTGGAACTGAAATCGTAACGCTCACTGACATTTCCCCTATCTGAAAGTCTGATAAACGCCGGAAAAACGACTAAGTCCAAGAAAAATTTTTTTTAAACTTTTTTCAATTTTACCGCGTGGGATATATATTCTACCCACACACATTTGGAACTCTCCTGGGGTACCCTCACACATATTATTCCATCATTTAGTGGATATTTTCACAAAAAAGTGAAATTTTCAAAAATCCAAAATATTGGCTGAAAACGACGAAATATCGAGGAATCATTGGGCGAAACGCTCTGGAACTGAAATCGGAACGCTCACTGACATTTCCCCTATCTGAAAGTCTGATAAACGCGGGAAAATGACTAAGTCCACAAAAAATTTTTTTTCAACCTTTTTCAATTTTACCCCTGTGGGATATATATTCTACCCGCACACATTTGGAACTCTCCTGGGGTTCCCTCACACATATTATTCCCTCATTTTGCGGATATTTTCACAAAAAAGTGAAATTTTCAAAAATCCAGAAAATTGGCTGAAAACGACTAAATATCAAGGACTCATTGGGCGAATCGCTCTGGAACAGAAATCGGAACGCTCACTGACATTTCCCCTATCTGAAAGTCTGATAAACGCCGGAAAAATGACTAAGTCCAAGAAAAAATTTTTTTAAACTTTTTTCAATTTTACCCCGTGGGATATATATTCTACCCACACACATTTGGAACTCTCCTGGGGTACCCTAACACATATTATTCCCTCATTTAGTGGATATTTTCACAAAAAGGTGAAATTTTCAAAAATCCAGAAAATTGGCTGAAAACGACTAAATATCAAGGACTCATTGGGCGAATCGCTCTGGAACTGAAATCGGAATGCTCACTGACATTTCCCCTATCTGAAAGTCTGATAAACGTCAGAAAAATGACTAAGTCCAAAAAAAAATTTTTTTCAACTTTTTTCAATTTTACCCCCGTGGGATATATATTCTACCCACACAGATTTGGAACTTTCCTGGGGTACCCTCACACATATTATTCCCTCATTTAGTGGATATTTTCACAAAAAAGTGAAATTTTCAAAAATCCAAAATATTGGCTGAAAACGACTAAATATCAAGGACTCATTGGGCAAATCGCTCTGGAACTGAAATCGGAACGCTCACTGACATTTCCCTTATCTGAAAGTCTGATAAACGCCGGAAAAATGAGTAAGTCCAAAAAAATTTGTTTTAAAACTTTTTTCAATTTTACCCCCGTGGGATATATATTCTACCCACACACATTTGGAACTCTCCTGGGGTAAACTCACACATATTATTTCCTCATTTAGTGGATATTTTCACAAAAAAGTGAAATTTTCAAAAATCCAGAAAATTGGATGAAAACGACTAAATATCAAGGACTCATTGAGCAAATCGCTCTGGAACTGAAATCGGAATGCTCACTGACATTTCCCCTCTCTGAAAGTCTGATAAACGCCGGAAAAACGACTAAGTCCAAGAAAATTTTTTTTTAAACTTTTTTCAATTTTACATTGTGAGATATATATTCTACCCACACACATTTGGAACTTTCCTGGGTTACCCTCACACATATTATTCCCTCATTTAGTGGATATTTTCACAAAAAAGTGAAATTTTCAAAAATCCAAAATATTGGCTGAAAATGAGTAAATATCAAGGACTCATTGGGCGAATCGCTCTGGAACTGAAATCGAAACGCTCACAGACATTTCCCCTATCTGAAAGTCTGATAATCGCCTGAAAAATGACTAAGGGCAAAAAAAATTTTTTTTCAACTTTTTTCAATTTTACCCCCGTGGGATATATATTCTACCCACACACATTTGGAACACTCCTGGGGTACCCTCACACATATTATTCCCTCATTTAGTGGATATTTTCACAAAAAAATGAAATTTTCAAAAATCCAGAAAATTCGCTGAAAACGATTAAATACCATGGACTCATTAGGCGAATTGCTCTGGAACTGAAATCGCAACTCTCACTGACATTTCCCCTATCTAAAAGTCTGATAAACGCCGGAAAAATGACTAAGTCCAAGAATATTTTTTTTGAACATTTTACAATTTTACCCCGTGGGATATGTAATCTGCCCACACACATTTGGAACTCTCCTGGGGTACCCTCACACATATTATTCCCTCATTTAATGGATATTTTCACAAAAAGGTGAAATTTTCAAAAATCCAGAAAATTGGCTGAAAACGACTAAATATCAAGGACTCATTGGGCGAATCGCTCTGGAACTGAAATCTGAATGCTCACTGACATTTCCCCTATCTGAAAGTCTGATAAATGCCGGAAAAATGACTAAGTCTAAGAAAAAATTTTTTTTAAACTTTTTTCAATTTTACCTTGTGGGATATATATTCTACCCACACACATTTGGAACTCTTCTGGGGTACCCTCACACATATTATTCCCTCATTTAGTGGATATTTTCACAAAAAAGTGAAATTTTCAAAAATCCAGAAAATTGGCTGAAAGCGACTAAATATCAAGGTCTCATTGGGCTAATCGCTCTGGAACTGAAATCGGAACGCTCACTGACATTTCCCCTATCTGAAAGTCTGATAAACGCCGGAAAAACGACTAAGTCCAAGAAAAAATTTTTTTAAACTTTTTTCAATTTTACCGCGTGGGATATATATTCTACCCACACACATTTGGAACTCTCCTGGGGTACCCTCACACATATTATTCCATCATTTAGTGGATATTTTCACAAAAAAGTGAAATTTTCAAAAATCCAAAATATTGGCTGAAAACGACGAAATATCGAGGAATCATTGGGCGAAATGCTCTGGAACTGAAATCGGAACGCTCACTGACATTTCCCCTATCTGAAAGTCTGATAAACGCGGGAAAAATGACTAAGTCCAAGAAAAAATTTTTTTAAACTTTTTTCAATTTTACCGCGTGGGATATATATTCTACCCACACACATTTGGAACTCTTGTGGGGTACCCTCACACATATTATTCCCTCATTTAGTGGATATTTTCACAAAAAGGTGAAATTTTCAAAAATCCAGAAAATTGGCTGAAAACGACTAAATATCAAGGACTCATTGGGCGAATCGCTCTGGAACTGAAATCGGAACGCTCACTGACATTTCCCCTCTCTGAAAGTCTGATAAACGCCGGAAAAACGACTAAGTCCAAGAAAAATTTTTTTTTAACTTTTTCAATTTTACCCCGTGGGATATATATTCTACCCACACACATTTGGAACTCTCCTGTGGTACCCTCACACATATTATTCCCTCATTTAGTGGATATTTTCACAAAAAGGTGACATTTTCAAAAATCCAGAAAATTGGCTGAAAGCGAATAAATATCAAGGACTCATTGGGCGAATCGCTCTGGAACTGAAATCGGAACGCTCACTGACATTTCCCCTCTCTGAAAGTCTGATAAACGCCGGAAAAACGACTAAGTCCAAGAAATTTTTTTTTTTAACTTTTTCAATTTTACCCCGTGGGATATATATTCTACCCACACACATTTGGAACTCTTGTGGGGTACCCTCACACATATTATTCCCTCATTTAGTGGATATTTTCACAAAAAGGTGAAATTTTCAAAAATCCAGAAATTTGGCTGAAAGCGACTAAATATCAAGGTCTCAATGGGCTAATCGCTCTGGAACTGAAATCGGAACGCTCACTGACATTTCCCCTATCTGAAAGTCTGATAAACGCCGGAAAAACGACTAAGTCCAAGAAAATTTTTTTTTAAACTTTTTTCAATTTTACCGCGTGGGATATATATTCTACCCACACACATTTGGAACTCTCCTGGGGTACCCTCACACATATTATTCCATCATTTAGTGGATATTTTCACAAAAAAGTGAAATTTTCAAAAATCCAAAATATTGGCTGAAAACGACGAAATATCGAGGAATCATTGGGCGAAACGCTCTGGAACTGAAATCGGAACGCTCACTGACATTTCCCCTATCTGAAAGACTGATAAACGCGGGAAAAATGACTAAGTCCAAGAAAAATTTTTTTTAAACTTTTTTCAATTTTACCCCGTGGGATATATATTCTACCCACACACATTTGGAACTCTCCTGGGGTACCCTCACACATATTATTCCCTCATTTTGCGGATATTTTCACAAAAAAGTGAAATTTTCAAAAATCCAGAAAATTGGCTGAAAACGACTAAATATCAAGGACTCATTGGGCGAATCGCTCTGGAACTGAAATCTAAACGCTCACTGACATTTCCCCTATCTGAAAGTCTGATAAACGCCGGAAAAATGACTAAGTCCAAGAAAAAATTTTTTTAAACTTTTTTCAATTTTACCCCGTGGGATATATATTCTACCCACACACATTTGGAACTCTCCTGGGGTACCCTAACACATATTATTCCCTCATTTAGTGGATATTTTCACAAAAAGGTGAAATTTTCAAAAATCCAGAAAATTGGCTGAAAACGACTAAATATCAAGGACTCATTGGGCGAATCGCTCTGGAACTGAAATCGGAATGCTCACTGACATTTCCCCTATCTGAAAGTCTGATAAACGTCAGAAAAATGACTAAGTCCAAAAAAAAATTTTTTTCAACTTTTTTCAATTTTACCCCCGTGGGATATATATTCTACCCACACAGATTTGGAACTTTCCTGGGGTACCCTCACACATATTATTCCCTTATTTAGTGGATATTTTCACAAAAAAGTGAAATTTTCAAAAATCCAAAATATTGGCTGAAAACGACTAAATATCAAGGACTCATTGGGCAAATCGCTCTGGAACTGAAATCGGAACGCTCACTGACATTTCCCTTATCTGAAAGTCTGATAAACGCCGGAAAAATGAGTAAGTCCAAAAAAATTTGTTTTAAAACTTTTTTCAATTTTACCCCCGTGGGATATATATTCTACCCACACACATTTGGAACTCTCCTGGGGTAAACTCACACATATTATTTCCTCATTTATTGGATATTTTCACAAAAAGGTTAAATTTTCAAAAATCCAGAAAATTGGCTGAAAACGACTAAATATCACGGACTCATTGGACGAATCGCTCTGGAACTGAAATCGGAACGCTCACTGACATTTCCCCTATCTGAAAGTCTGATAAACGCCGGAAAAATTACTAAGTCGAAAAAAAATTTTTTTTAAACTTTTTTCAATTTTACCCCCGTGGGATATATATTCTACCCACACACATTTGGAACTCTTCTGGGGTACCCTCACACATATTATTCCCTCATTTAGTGGATATTTTCACAAAAAAGTGAAATTTTCAAAAATCCAGAAAATTGGCTGAAAACGACTAAATATCACGGACTCATTGGGCGAATTGCTCTGGAACTGAAATCGGAACGCTCACCGACATTTCCCCTCTCTGAAAGTCTGATAAACGCCAGAAAAATGACAAAGTCCAAGAAAATTTTTTTTTAAACTTTTTTCAATTTTACATTGTGAGATATATATTCTACCCACACACATTTGGAACTTTCCTGGGGTACCCTCACACATATTATTCCCTCATTTAGTGGATATTTTCACAAAAAAGTGAAATTTTCAAAAATCCAAAATATTGGCTGAAAATGAGTAAATATCAAGGACTCATTGGGCGAATCGCTCTGGAACTGAAATCGAAACGCTCACAGACATTTCCCCTATCTGAAAGTCTGATAATCGCCTGAAAAATGACTAAGGGCAAAAAAAATTTTTTTTCAACTTTTTTCAATTTTACCCCCGTGGGATATATATTCTACCCACACACATTTGGAACTCTCCTGGGGTACCCTCACACATATTATTCCCTCATTTAGTGGATATTTTCACAAAAAAATGAAATTTTCAAAAATCCAGAAAATTAGCTGAAAACGACTAAATATCAAGGACTCATTAGGCGAATTGCTCTGGAACTGAAATCGCAACGCTCACTGACATTTCCCCTATCTGAAAGTCTGATAAACGCCGGAAAAATGACTAAGTCCAAGAAAAAATTTTTTTAAACTTTTTTCAATTTTACCTTGTGGGATATATATTCTACCCACACACATTTGGAACTCTTCTTGGGTACCCTCACACATATTATTCCCTCCTTTAGTGGATATTTTCACAAAAAAGTGAATTTTTCACAAATCCAGAAAATTAGCTGAAAACAACTAAATATCAAGGACTCATTGGGCGAATCGCTCTGGAACTGAAATCGGAACGCTCACTGACATTTCCTCTATCTAAAAGTCTGATAAACGCCGGAAAAATTACTAAGTCCAAAAAAAAAATTTTTTCAACTTTTTTCAATTTTACCCCCGTGGGATATATATTCTACCCACACACATTTGGAACTATCCTGGGGTACCCTCACACATATTATTCCCTCATTTAGTGGATATTTTCACAAAAAAGTGAAATTTTCAAAAATCCAGAAAATTGGATGAAAACGACTAAATATCAAGGACTCATTGGGCGAACAGCTCTGGAACTGAAATCGGAATGCTCACTGACATTTCCCCTATCTGAAAGTCTGATAAACGCCAAAAATGACAAAGTCCAAGAAAAAATTTTTTAAACTTTTTTCAATTTTACCTTGTGAGATATATATTCTACCCACACACATTTGGAACTTTCCTGGGGTACCCTCACACATATTATTCCCTCATTTAGTGGATATTTTCACAAAAAAGTGAAATTTTCAAAAATCCAAAATATTGGCTGAAAATGAGTAAATATCAAGGACTCATTGGGCGAATCGCTCTGGAACTGAAATCGAAACGCTCACAGACATTTCCCCTATCTGAAAGTCTGATAATCGCCTGAAAAATGACTAAGGGCAAAAAAAATTTTTTTTCAACTTTTTTCAATTTTACCCCCGTGGGATATATATTCTACCCACACACATTTGGAACTCTCCTGGGGTACCCTCACACATATTATTCCCTCATTTAGTGGATATTTTCACAAAAAAGTGAAATTTTCAAAAATCCAGAAAATTGGCTGAAAACGACTAAATATCAAGGACGCATTAGGCGAATTGCTCTGGAACTGAAATCGCAACGCTCACTGACATTTCCCCTATCTGAAAGTCTGATGAACGCCGGAAAAATTACTAAGTCCAAAAATAAAAAATTTTCAACTTTTTTCAATTTTACCCCCGTGGGATATATATTCTACCCACACACATTTGGAACTATCCTGGGGTACCCTCACACATATTATTCCCTCATTTAGTGGATATTTTCACAAAAAAGTGAAATTTTTAAAAATCCAGAAAATTGGCTGAAAACGACTAAATATCAAGGACTCATTGGGCGAATCGCTCTGGAACTGAAATCGGAATGCTCACTGACATTTCCCCTATCTGAAAGTCTGATAAACGCCGGAAAAATTACTAAGTCCAAAAAAAAAAATTTTTCAACTTTTTTCAATTTTACCCCCGTGGGATATATATTCTACCCACACACATTTGGAACTGTCCTGGGGTACCCTCACACATATTATTCCCTCATTTAGTGGATATTTTCACAAAAAAGTGAAATTTTCAAAAATCCAAAATATTGGCTGAAAACGACTAAATATCAAGGTCTCATTGGGCGAATCGCTCTGGAACTGAAATCGGAACGCTCACTGACATTTCCCCTATCTGAAAGTCTGATAAACACCGGAAAAATGACTAAGTCCATGAAAATTTTTTTTTAAACTTTTTTCAATTTACCTTGTGGGATATATATTCTACCCACACACATTTGGAACTCTTCTGGGGTACCCTCACACATATTATTCCCTCATTTAGTGGATATTTTCACAAAAAAGTGAAATTTTCAAAAATCCAGAAAATTGGCTGAAAATGACTAAATATCAAGGACTCATTGGGCGAATCGCTCTGGAACTGAAATCGGAATGCTCACTGACATTTCCCCTCTCTGAAAGTCTGATAAACGCCTGAAAAATGACTAAGTCCTAGAAAAAATGTTTTTGAAATTTTTCAATTTTACCCCGTGGGATATATATTCTACCCACACACATTTGGAACTCTCCTGGGGTACCCTCACACATATTGTTCCCTCATTTAGTGGATATTTTCACAAAAAGGTGAAATTTTCAAAAATCCAGAAAATTGGCTGAAAACGACTAAATATCAAGGACTCATTGGGCGAATC
Organism: Phyllobates terribilis; assembly: GCF_046119375.1. Taxonomy (NCBI): domain Eukaryota; kingdom Metazoa; phylum Chordata; class Amphibia; order Anura; family Dendrobatidae; genus Phyllobates; species Phyllobates terribilis. Next base: position 596,188,385 of record NW_027362762.1, read on the forward strand.
GCTCTGGAACTGAAATCGGAATGCTCATTGACATTTCCCCTATCTGAAAGTCTGATGAACGCCGGAAAAATTACTAAGTCCAAAAATAAAAAATTTTCAACTTTTTTCAATTTTACCCCCGTGGGATATATATTCTACCCACACACATTTGGAACTCTTCTGGGGTACCCTCACACATATTATTCCCTCATTTAGTGGATATTTTCACAAAAAAGTGAAATTTTCAAAAATCCAGAAAATTCGCTGAAAACGACTAAATATCACGGACTCATTGGGCGAATCGCTCTGGAACTGAAATCGGAACGCTCACTGACATTTCCCCTATCTGAAAGTCTGATAAACGCCAGAAAAATGACAAAGTCCAAGAAAAAAAATGTTTAAACTTTTTTCAATTTTACCTTGTGAGATATATATTCTACACACACACATTTGGAACTTTCCTAGGGTACCCTCACACATATTATTCCCTCATTTAGTGGATATTTTCACAAAAAAGTGAAATTTTCAAAAATCCAAAATATTGGCTGAAAATGAGTAAATATCAAGGACTCATTGGGCGAATCGCTCTGGAACTGAAATCGGAACGCTCACTGATATTTCCACTATCTGAAAGTCTGATGAACGCCGGAAAAATTACAAAGTCCATGAAAAATTTTTTTTAAACTTTTTTCAATTTACCTTGTCCGATATATATTCTACCCACACACATTTGGAACTCTTCTGGGGTACCCTCACACATATTATTCCCTCATTTAGTGGATATTTTCACAAAAAAGTGAAATTTTCAAAAATCCAGAAAATTGGCTGAAAATGACTAAATATCAAGGACTCATTGGGCGAATCGCTCTGGAACTGAAATCGGAACGCTCACTGACATTTCCCCTATCTGAAAGTCTGATAAACGCCGGAAAAATGACTAAGTCCTAGAAAAAATGTTTTTGAAATTTTTCAATTTTACCCCGTGGGATATATATTCTACCCACACACATTTGGAACTCTCCTGGGGTACCCTCACACATATTGTTCCCTCATTTAGTGGATATTTTCACAAAAAGGTGAAATTTTCAAAAATCCAGAAAATTGGCTGAAAACGACTAAATATCAAGGACTCATTGGGCGAATCGCTCTGGAACTGAAATCGGAATGCTCATTGACATTTCCCCTATCTGAAAGTCTGATGAACGCCGGAAAAATTACTAAGTCCAAAAATAAAAAATTTTCAACTTTTTTCAATTTTACCCCCGTGGGATATATATTCTACCCACACACATTTGGAACTCTTCTGGGGTACCCTCACACATATTATTCCCTCATTTAGTGGATATTTTCACAAAAAAGTGAAATTTTCAAAAATCCAGAAAATTCGCTGAAAACGACTAAATATCACGGACTCATTGGGCGAATCGCTCTGGAACTGAAATCGGAACGCTCACTGACATTTCCCCTATCTGAAAGTCTGATAAACGCCAGAAAAATGACAAAGTCCAAGAAAAAAAATGTTTAAACTTTTTTCAATTTTACCTTGTGAGATATATATTCTACCCACACACATTTGGAACTTTCCTAGGGTACCCTCACACATATTATTCCCTCATTTAGTGGATATTTTCACAAAAAAGTGAAATTTTCAAAAATCCAAAATATTGGCTGAAAATGAGTAAATATCAAGGACTCATTGGGCGAATCGCTCTGGAACTGAAATCGGAACGCTCACTGATATTTCCACTATCTGAAAGTCTGATGAACGCCGGAAAAATTACAAAGTCCATGAAAAATTTTTTTTAAACTTTTTTCAATTTACCTTGTCCGATATATATTCTACCCACACACATTTGGAACTCTTCTGGGGTACCCTCACACATATTATTCCCTCATTTAGTGGATATTTTCACAAAAAAGTGAAATTTTCAAAAATCCAGAAAATTGGCTGAAAATGACTAAATATCAAGGACTCATTGGGCGAATCGCTCTGGAACTGAAATCGGAACGCTCACTGACATTTCCCCTATCTGAAAGTCTGATAAACGCCGGAAAAATGACTAAGTCCAAGAAACATTTTTGTTAAACTTTTTTCAATTTTCCCCCGTGGGATATATATTCTACCCACACACATTTGGAACTCTCCTGGGGTACCCTCACACATATTATTCCCTCATTTAGTGGATATTTTCACAAAAAGGTGAAATTTTCAAAAATCCAGAAAATTGGCTGAAAACGACTAAATATCACGGACTCATTGGACGAATCGCTCTGGAACTGAAATCGGAATGCTCACTGACATTTCCCCTATCTGAAAGTCTGATAAACGCCGGAAAAATTACTAAGTCCAAAAAAAAATTTTTTTCAACTTTTTTCAATTTTACCCCCATGGGATATATATTCTACACACACACATTTGGAAATCTTCTGGGGTACCCTCACACATATTATTCCCTCATTTAGTGGATATTTTCACAAAAAAGTGAAATTTTCAAAAATCCAGAAAATTGGCTGAAAACGACTAAATATCACGGACACATTGGGCGAATCGCTCTGGAACTGAAATCGGAACGCTCACTGACATTTCCCCTATCTGAAAGTCTGATAAATGCCAGAAAAATGACAAAGTCCAAGAAAAAAAATGTTTAAACTTTTTTCAATTTTACCTTGTGAGATATATATTCTACCCACACACATTTGGAACTTTCCTGGGGTACCCTCACACATATTATTCCCTCATTTAGTGGATATTTTCACAAAAAAGTGAAATTTTCAAAAATCCAAAATATTGGCTGAAAATGAGTAAATATCAAGGACTCATTGGGCGAATCGCTCTGGAACTGAAATCGAACGCTCACTGACATTTCCACTATCTGAAAGTCTGATGAACGCCGGAAAAATTACTAAGTCCAAAAATAAAAAATGTTCAACTTTTTTCAATTTTACCCCCGTGGGATATATATTCTACCCACACACATTTGGAACTCTTCTGGGGTACCCTCACACATATTATTCCCTCATTTAGTGGATATTTTCACAAAAAAGTGAATTTTTCAAAAATCCAGAAAATTAGCTGAAAACGACTAAATATCAAGGACTCATTGGGCGAATCGCTCTGGAACTGAAATCGGAACGCTCACTGACATTTCCCCTATCTGAAAGTCTGATAAACGCCGGAAAAATTACAAAGTCCATGACAAAAATTTTTTAAACTTTTTTCAATTTACCTTGTGGGATATATATTCTACCCACACACATTTGGAACTCTTCTGGGGTACCCTCACACATATTATTCCCTCATTTAGTGGATATTTTCACAAAAAAGTGAAATTTTCAAAAATCCAGAAAATTGGCTGAAAACGACTAAATATCAAGGACTCATTGGGTGAATCGCTCTGGAACTGAAATCGGAACGCTCACTGACATTTCCCCTTATCTGAAAGTCTGATAAATGCCGGAAAAATGACTAAGTCCAAGAAAAATTTTTTTTTAAACTTTTTTCAATTTTACCTTGTGGGATATATATTCTACCCACACACATTTGGAACTCTTCTGGGGTACCCTCACACATATTATTCCCTCATTTAGTGGATATTTTCACAAAAAAGAGAAATTTTTAAAAATCCAGAAAATTGGCTGAAAACGACAAAATATCAAGGACTCATTGGGCGAATCGCTCTGGAACTGAAATCGGAATGCTCACTGACATTTCCCCTATCTGAAAGTCTGATAAACGCCGGAAAAATTACTAAGTCCAAAAAAAAAAATTTTTCAACTTTTTTCAATTTTACCCCCGTGGGATATATATTCTACCCACACACATTTGGAACTATCCTGGGGTACCCTCACACATATTATTCCCTCATTTAGTGGATATTTTCACAAAAAAGTGAAAAATTCAAAAATCCAGAAAATTGGCTGAAAACGACTAAATATCAAGGACTCATTGGGCGAATCGCTCTGGAACTGAAATCGGAATGCTCACTGACATTTCCCCTATCTGAAAGTCTAATAAACGCCGGAAAAATGACTAAGTCGAAGAAAAATTTTTTTTAAACTTTTTTCAATTTTAACCCGTGGGATATGTATTCTACCCACACACATTTGGAACTCTTGTGGGGTACCCTCACACATATTATTCCCTCATTTAGTGGATATTTTCACAAAAAGGTGAAATTTTCAAAAGTCCAGAAAATTGGCTGAAAACGACTAAATATCAAGGACTCATTGGGCGAATCGCTCTGGAACTGAAATCGGAATGCTCACTGACATTTCCCCTCTCTGAAAGTCTGATAAACGCTGGAAAAACGACTAAGTCCAAGAAAAAATTTTTTTGAACTTTTTCTATTTTACCCCATGGGATATATATTCTACCCACACACATTTGGAACTCTCCTGGGGTACCCTCACACATATTATTCCCTCATTTAGTAGATATTTTCACAAAAAAAGTGAAATTTTCAAAAATCCAAAATATTGGCTGAAAACTACTAAATATCAAGGACTCATTGGGTGAATCGCTCTGGAACTGAAATTTGAATGCTCACTGACATTTCCCCTATCTGAAAGTCTGATAAACGCCGGAAAAATGACTAAGTCCAAGAAAAAAATTTTTTTAACTTTTTTCAATTTTACCCCGTGGGATATATATTCTACCCACACACATTTGGAACTCTCCTGGGGTACCCCCACACATATTATTCCCTCATTTAGTGGATGTTTTCACAAAAAGGTGAAATTTTCAAAAATCCAGAAAATTGGCTGAAAACGAATAAATATCAAGGACTCATTGGGCGAATCGCTCTGGAACTGAAATCGGAACGCTCACTGACATTTCCACTATCTGAAAGTCTGATAAACGCCGGAAAAAGTACTAAGTCTCCCAAAAAAAATTTTTCAACTTTTTTCAATTTTACACGCGTGGGATATATATTCTACCCACACACATTTGGAACTCTCCTGGGGTACCCTCACACATATTATTCCCTCATTTAGTGGATATTTTCACAAAAAAGTGAAATTTTCAAAAATCCAGAAAATTGGCTGAAAACGACTAAATAATGACTCATTGGGCGAATCGCTCTGGAACTGAAATCGGAACGCTCACTGACATTTCCCCTATGTGAAAGTCTGATAAACGCCAGAAAAATGACTAAGTCCAAGAAAAAATGTTTTTAAACTTTTTTCAATTTTACCCCGTGGGATATATATTCTACCCACACACATTTGGAACTCTTCTGGGGTACCCGCACACATATTATTCCCTCATTTAGTGGATATTTCCTCAAAAAGGTCAAATTTTCAAAAATCCAGAAAATTGGCTGAAAACGACTAAATATCAAGGACTCATTGGGCGAATCACTCTGGAACTGAAATCGGAACGCTCACTGACATTTCCCCTATCTTGAAAGTCTGATAAACGCCGGAAAAAAGACTAAGTCCAAGAAAAAAAATTTTGAACATTTTTTCAATTTTACCCCGTGGGATATATATTCTACCCACACACATTTGGAACTCTCCTGGGGTACCCTCACACATATTATTCCCTCATTTAGTGGATATTTTCACAAAAAGGTGAAATTTTCAAAAGTCCAGAAAATTGGCTGAAAACGACTAAATATCAAGGACTCATTGGGCGAATCGCTCTGGAACTGAAATCGGAATGCTCACTGACATTTCCCCTCTCTGAAAGTCTGATAAACGCCTGAAAAACGACTAAGTCCAAGAAAATTTTTTTTTGAACTTTTTCAATTTTACCCCATGGGATATATATTCTACCCACACACATTTGGAACTCTCCTGGGGTACCCTCACACATATTATTCCCTCATTTAGTAGATATTTTCACAAAAAAGTGAAATTTTCAAAAATCCAGAAAATTGGCTGAAAACGACGAAATATCAAGGACTCATTGGGTGAATCGCTCTGGAACTGAAATTTGAATGCTCACTGACATTTCCCCTCTCTGAAAGTCTGATAAACGCCGGAAAAACGACTAAGTCCAAGAAAAATTTTTTTTGAACTTTTTCATTTTTACCCCATGGGATATACAGTCATATGAAAAAGTTTGGGCACCCCTATTAATCTTAAGCTTAATGTTTTATAAAAATTGGTGTTTTTGCAACAGCTATTTCAGTTTGATATATGTAATAACTGTTGGACACAGTAATGTTTCTGCCTTGAAATGAGGTTTATTGTACTAACAGAAAATGTGCAATCTGCATTCAAACAAAATTTGACAGGTGCATAAGTATGGGCACCCCACCAGAAAAGTGACATTAATATTTAGTAGATCCTCCTTTTGCAAAAATAACAGCCTCTAGTCGCTTCCTGTAGCTTTTAATGAGTTCCTGGATGAAGGATGAAGGTATTTTTGACCATTCCTCTTTACAAAATAATTCCAGTTCAGTAAAGTTTGATGGTCGCCGAGCATGGACAGCCCTCTTCAAATGATCCCACAGATGTTCAATAATATTCAGGTCTGGGGACTGGGATGGCCATTCCAGAACATTGTAATTGTTCCTCTGCATGAATGCCTGAGTAGATTTGGAGCGGTGTTTTGGATCATTGTCTTGCTGAAAGATCCATCCCCTGCGTAACTTCAACTTTATCACTGATTCTTGAACATTATTGTCAAGAATCTGCTGATACTGAGTGGAATACATGCATCCCTCAACTTTAACAAGATTCCCGGTGGCGGCATTGGCCACACAGCCCCAAAGCATGATGGAACCTCCACCAAATTTTAATGTGGGTAGCAAGTGTTTTTCTTGGAATGCTGTGTTTTTTTGCCGCCATGCATAACTCCTTTTTGTATGACGAAACAACTCAATCTTGGTTTCATCAGTCCACAGGACCTTCTTCCAAAAAGAAATTGGCTTCTCCAAATGTGCTTTTGCATACCTCAACCGACTCTGTTTGTGGCTTGCTTGCAGAAACGGCTTCTTTCGCATCACTCTCCCATACAGCTTCTCCTTGTGCAAAGTGCGTTGTATAGTTGACCGATGCACAGTGACACCATCTGCAGCAAGTTGATGCTGCAGCTCTCTGGAGGTGGTCTGAGGATTGTCCTTGACTGATCTCACCATTCTTCTTCTCTGCCTTTCTGATGTTTTTCTTGGCCTGCCACTTCTGGCCTTAACAAGAACTGTCCCTGTGTTCTTCCATTTCCTTACTATGTTCCTCACAGTGGAAACTGACAGGTTAAATCTCTGAGACAGCTTTTTGTATCCTTCCCCTGAACAACTATGTTGAATAATCTTTGTTTTCAGATCATTTGACAGTTGTTTTGAGGAGCCCATCATGCCACTCTTCAGAGGAGATTGAAACAGGAGAACAACTTGCAAGTGGCCACTTTAAGTAGCTTTTCTCATGATTGCATATACCTGGCTATGAAGTTCAAAGCTCAGTGAGGTTACAAAACCAAAAAAAGTGCTTTAGTAAGTCAGTAAAAAGTAGGTAGGAGTATTTAAAACAAGAAAATGATAAGGGTGCCCATACTTATGCACCTGTCAAATTTTGTTTGAGTGCAGATTGCACATTTTCTGTTAGTACAATAAACCTCATTTCAAGGCACAAACATTACTGTGTCCAACAGTTATTACATATATCAAACTGAAATAGCTGTTGCAAAAACACCAATTTTTATAAAATATTAAGCTTAAGATTAATAGGGGTGCCCAAACTTTTTCATATGACTGTATGTTCTACCCACACACATTTGGAACTCTCCTGGGGTACCCTCACACATATTATTCCCTCATTTAGTGGATATTTTCACTAAAAAGTGAAATATTCAAAAATCCAAAATATTGGCTGAAAACGACTAAATATCAAGGACTCATTGGGCGAATCGCTCTGGAACTGAAATCGGAATGCTGACTGACATTTCCCCTATCTGAAAGTCTGATAAACGCCGGAAAAATGACTAAGTTCATAAAAAAAAAATTTTCAACTTTTTTCAATTTTACCCCCGTGGGATATATATTCTACGCACACACATTTGGAACTCTCCTGGGGTACCCTCACACATATTATTCCCTCATTTAGTAGATATTTTCACAAAAAAGTGAAATTTTCAAAAATCCAGAAAATTGGCTGAAAACGACTAAATATCAAGGACTCATTGGGTGAATCGCTCTGGAACTGAAATTGGAATGCTCACTGACATTTCCCCTATCTGAAAGTGATAAACGCTGGAAAAATGACTAAGTCCAAGAAATTTTTTTTATAAACTTTTTTCAATTTTACCCCGTGGGATATATATTCTACCCACACACATTTGGAACTCTTCTGGTGTACCCTCACACATATTATTCCCTCATTTAGTGGATATTTTCACAAAAAAGTGAAATTTTCAAAAATCCAGAAAATTGGCTGAAAACGACTAAATATCAAGGACTCATTGGGCGAATCGCTCTGGAACTGAAATCGGAACGCTCACTGACATTTCCCCTCTCTGAAAGTCTGATAAACGCCGGAAAAACAACTAAGTCCAAGAAAAATTTTTTTTTAACTTTTTCAATTTTACCCCGTGGGATATATATTCTACCCACACACATTTGGAACTCTCCTGGGGTACCCTCACACATATTATTCCCTCATTTAGTGGATATTTTCACAAAAAGGTGAAATTTTCAAAAATCCAGAAAATTGGCTGAAAGCGAATAAATATCAAGGACTCATTGGGCGAATCGCTCTGGAACTGAAATCGGAACGCTCACTGACATTTCCCCTCTCTGAAAGTCTGATAAACGCCGGAAAAACGACTAAGTCCAAGAAAAATTTTTTTAAACTTTTTCAATTTTACCCCGTGGGATATATATTCTACCCACACACATTTGGAACTCTCCTGGGGTACCCTCACACATATTATTCCCTCATTTAGTGGATATTTTCACAAAAAGGTGAAATTTTCAAAAATCCAGAAAATGGCCTGAAAATGACTAAATATCAAGGACTCATTGGGCGAATCGCTCTGGAACTGAAATCGGAACGCTCACTGACATTTCCCCTATCTGAAAGTCTGATAAACGCCGGAAAAACGACTAAGTCCAAGAAATTTTTTTTTTAAACTTTTTTCAATTTTACCGCGTGGGATATATATTCTACCCACACACATTTGGAACTCTTGTGGGGTACCCTCACACACATTATTCCCTCATTTAGTGGATATTTTCACAAAAAAGTGAAATTTTCAAAAATCCAGAAAATTGGCTGAAAGCGAATAAATATCAAGGACTCATTGGGCGAATCGCTCTGGAACTGAAATCGGAACGCTCACTGACATTTCCCCTCTCTGAAAGTCTGATAAACGCCGGAAAAACGACTAAGTCCAAGAAAATTTTTTTTTTAACTTTTTCAATTTTACCCCGTGGGATATATATTCTACCCACACACATTTGGAACTCTCCTGGGGTACCCTCACACATATTATTCCCTCATTTAGTGGATATTTTCACAAAAAGGTGAAATTTTCAAAAATCCAGAAAATTGGCTGAAAATCACTAAATATCAAGGACTCATTGGGCGAATCGCTCTGGAACTGAAATCGGAACGCTCACTGACATTTCCCCTATCTGAAAGTCAGATAAACGCCGGAAAAATGACTAAGTCCAAGAAAAATTTTTTTTAAACTTTTTTCAATTTTACCCCGTGGGATATATATTCTACCCACACACATTTGGAACTCTTCTGGGGTACCCTCACACATATTATTCCCTCATTTAGTGGATATTTTCACAAAAATGTGAAATTTTCAAAAATCCAGAAAATTGGCTGAAAACGACTAAATATAAAGGACTCATTGGGCGAATTGCTCTGGAACTGAAATCGGAACACTCACTGACATTTCCCCTATCTGAAAGTGATAAACGCTGGAAAAATGACTAAGTCCAAGAAATTTTTTCTATAAACTTTTTTCAATTTTACCCCGTGGGATATATATTCTACCCACACACATTTGGAACTCTTCTGGTGTACCCTCACACATATTATTCCCTCATTTAGTGGATATTTTCACAAAAAAGTGAAATTTTCAAAAATCCAGAAAATTGGCTGAAAACGACTAAATATCAAGGACTCATTGGGCGAATCGCTCTGGAACTGAAATCGGAACGCTCACTGACATTTCCCCTCTCTGAAAGTCTGATAAACGGCGGAAAAACGACTAAGTCCAAGAAAAAATTTTTTTTAACTTTTTCAATTTTACCCCGTGGGATATATATTCTACCCACACACATTTGGAACTCTCCTGGGGTACCCTCACACATATTATTCCCTCATTTAGTGGATATTTTCACAAAAAGGTGAAATTTTCAAAAATCCAGAAAATTGGCTGAAAGCGAATAAATATCAAGGACTCATTGGGCGAATCGCTCTGGAACTGAAATCGGAACGCTCACTGACATTTCCCCTCTCTGAAAGTCTGATAAACGCCGGAAAAACGACTAAGTCCAAGAAAAAAATTTTTTAAACTTTTTTCAATTTTACCGCGTGGGATATATATTCTACCCACACACATTTGGAACTCTTGTGGGGTACCCTCACACATATTATTCCCTCATTTAGTGGATATTTTCACAAAAAAGTGAAATTTTCAAAAATCCAGAAAATTGGCTGAAAGCGAATAAATATCAAGGACTCATTGGGCGAATCGCTCTGGAACTGAAATCGGAACGCTCACTGACATTTCCCCTCTCTGAAAGTCTGATAAACGCCGGAAAAACGACTAAGTCCAAGAAAAATTTTTTTTTAACTTTTTCAATTTTACCCCGTGGGATATATATTCTACCCACACACATTTGGAACTCTCCTGGGGTACCCTCACACATATTATTCCCTCATTTAGTGGATATTTTCACAAAAAGGTGAAATTTTCAAAAATCCAGAAAATTGGCTGAAAATGACTAAATATCAAGGACTCATTGGGCGAATCGCTCTGGAACTGAAATCGGAACGCTCACTGACATTTCCCCTATCTGAAAGTCAGATAAACGCCGGAAAAATGACTAAGTCCAAGAAAAAAATTTTTTAAACTTTTTTCAATTTTACCCCGTGGGATATATATTCTACCCACACACATTTGGAACTCTTGTGGGGTACCCTCACACATATTATTCCCTCATTTAGTGGATATTTTCACAAAACAGTGAAATTTTCAAAAATCCAGAAAATTGGCTGAAAGCGACTAAATATCAAGGTCTCATTGGGCTAATCGCTCTGGAACTGAAATCGGAAAGCTCACTGACATTTCCCCTATCTGAAAGTCTGATAAACGCCGGAAAAACGACTAAGTCCAAGAAAATTTTTTTTTAAACTTTTTTCAATTTTACCGCGTGGGATATATATTCTACCCACACACATTTGGAACTCTCCTGGGGTACCCTCACACATATTATTCCATCATTTAGTGGATATTTTCACAAAAAAGTGTAATTTTCAAAAATCCAAAATATTGGCTGAAAACGACGAAATATCGAGGAATCATTGGGAGAAACGCTCTGGAACTGAAATCGGAACGCTCACTGACATTTCCCCTATCTGAAAGTCTGATAAACGCGGGAAAAATGACTAAGTCCAAGAAAAAATTTTTTTAAACTTTTTTCAATTTTACCCCGTGGGATATATATTCTACCCACACACATTTGGAACTCTCCTGGGGTACCCTCACACATATTATTCCCTCATTTTGCGGATATTTTCACAAAAAAGTGAAATTTTCAAAAATCCAGAAAATTGGCTGAAAACGACTAAATATCAAGGACTCATTGGGCGAATCGCTCTGGAACTGAAATCTAAACGCTCACTGACATTTCCCCTATCTGAAAGTCTGATAAACGCCAGAAAAACGACTAAGTCCAAGAAAAAATGTTTTTAAACTTTTTTCAATTTTACCGCGTGGGATATATATTCTACCCACACACATTTGGAACTCTTGTGGTGTACCCTCACACATATTATTCCCTCATTTAGTGGATATTTTCACAAAAAAGTGAAATTTTCAAAAATCCAGAAAATTGGCTGAAAGCGAATAAATATCAAGGACTCATTGGGCGAATCGCTCTGGAACTGAAATCGGAACGCTCACTGACATTTCCCCTATCTAAAAGTCTGATAAACGCGGAAAAAATGACTAAGTCCAAGAAAAATTTTTTTTACACTTTTTTCAATTTTACCCCGTGGGATATATATTCTACCCACACACATTTGGAACTCTCCTGGGGTACCCTCACACATATTATTCCCTCATTTTGCGGATATTTTCACAAAAAAGTGAAATTTTCAAAAATCCAGAAAATTGGCTGAAAACGACTAAATATCAAGGACTCATTGGGCGAATCGCTCTGGAACTGAAATCGGAACGCTCACTGACATTTCCCCTCTCTGAAAGTCTGATAAACGCCGGAAAAACGACTAAGTCCAAGAAAAAAATTTTTTAAACTTTTTTCAATTTTACCGCGTGGGATATATATTCTACCCACACACATTTGGAACTCTTGTGGGGTACCCTCACACATATTATTCCCTCATTTAGTGGATATTTTCACAAAAAAGTGAAATTTTCAAAAATCCAGAAAATTGGCTGAAAGCGAATAAATATCAAGGACTCATTGGGCGAATCGCTCTGGAACTGAAATCGGAACGCTCACTGACATTTCCCCTCTCTGAAAGTCTGATAAACGCCGGAAAAACGACTAAGTCCAAGAAAAATTTTTTTTTAACTTTTTCAATTTTACCCCGTGGGATATATATTCTACCCACACACATTTGGAACTCTCCTGGGGTACCCTCACACATATTATTCCCTCATTTAGTGGATATTTTCACAAAAAGGTGAAATTTTCAAAAATCCTGAAAATTGGCTGAAAATGACTAAATATCAAGGACTCATTGGGCGAATCGCTCTGGAACTGAAATCGGAACGCTCACTGACATTTCCCCTATCTGAAAGTCAGATAAACGCCGGAAAAATGACTAAGTCCAAGAAAAAAATTTTTTAAACTTTTTTCAATTTTACCCCGTGGGATATATATTCTACCCACACACATTTGGAACTCTTGTGGGGTACCCTCACACATATTATTCCCTCATTTAGTGGATATTTTCACAAAACAGTGAAATTTTCAAAAATCCAGAAAATTGGCTGAAAGCGACTAAATATCAAGGTCTCATTGGGCTAATCGCTCTGGAACTGAAATCGGAAAGCTCACTGACATTTCCCCTATCTGAAAGTCTGATAAACGCCGGAAAAACGACTAAGTCCAAGAAAATTTTTTTTTAAACTTTTTTCAATTTTACCGCGTGGGATATATATTCTACCCACACACATTTGGAACTCTCCTGGGGTACCCTCACACATATTATTCCATCATTTAGTGGATATTTTCACAAAAAAGTGTAATTTTCAAAAATCCAAAATATTGGCTGAAAACGACGAAATATCGAGGAATCATTGGGAGAAACGCTCTGGAACTGAAATCGGAATGCTCACTGACATTTCCCCTATCTGAAAGTCTGATAAACGCGGGAAAAATGACTAAGTCCAAGAAAAAATTTTTTTAAACTTTTTTCAATTTTACCCCGTGGGATATATATTCTACCCACACACATTTGGAACTCTCCTGGGGTACCCTCACACATATTATTCCCTCATTTTGCGGATATTTTCACAAAAAAGTGAAATTTTCAAAAATCCAGAAAATTGGCTGAAAACGACTAAATATCAAGGACTCATTGGGCGAATCGCTCTGGAACTGAAATCTAAACGCTCACTGACATTTCCCCTATCTGAAAGTCTGATAAACGCCGGAAAAACGACCAAGTCCAAGAAAAAATGTTTTTAAACTTTTTTCAATTTTACCGCGTGGGATATATATTCTACCCACACACATTTGGAACTCTTGTGGTGTACCCTCACACATATTATTCCCTCATTTAGTGGATATTTTCACAAAAAAGTGAAATTTTCAAAAATCCAGAAAATTGGCTGAAAGCGAATAAATATCAAGGACTCATTGGGCGAATCGCTCTGGAACTGAAATCGGAACGCTCACTGACATTTCCCCTATCTAAAAGTCTGATAAACGCGGGAAAAATGACTAAGTCCAAGAAAAATTTTTTTTACACTTTTTTCAATTTTACCCCGTGGGATATATATTCTACCCACACACATTTGGAACTCTCCTGGGGTACCCTCACTCATATTATTCCCTCATTTTGCGGATATTTTCACAAAAAAGTGAAATTTTCAAAAATCCAGAAAATTGGCTGAAAACGACTAAATATCAAGGACTCATTGGGCGAATCGCTCTGGAACTGAAATCGGAACGCTCACTGACATTTCCCCTATCTGAAAGTCAGATAAACGCCGGAAAAATGACTAAGTCCAAGAAAAATTTTTTTTAAACTTTTTTCAATTTTACCCCGTGGGATATATATTCTACCCACACACATTTGGAACTCTTGTGGGGTACCCTCACACATATTATTCCCTCATTTAGTGGATATTTTCACAAAACAGTGAAATTTTCAAAAATCCAGAAAATTGGCTGAAAGCGACTAAATATCAAGGTCTCATTGGGCTAATCGCTCTGGAACTGAAGTCGGAACGCACACTGACATTTCCCCTATCTGAAAGTCTAATAAACGCCGGAAAAATGACTAAGTCGAAGAAAAATTTTTTTTAAACTTTTTTCAATTTTAACCCGTGGGATATGTATTCTACCCACACACATTTGGAACTCTTGTGGGGTACCCTCACACATATTATTCCCTCATTTAGTGGATATTTTCACAAAAAGGTGAAATTTTCAAAAATCCAAAATATTGGCTGAAAACGACTAAATATCAAGGACTCATTGGGTGAATCGCTCTGGAACTGAAATTTGAATGCTCACTGACATTTCCCCTATCTGAAAGTCTGATAAACGCCGGAAAAATGACTAAGTCCAAGAAAAAATTTTTTTTAACTTTTTTCAATTTTACCCCGTGGGATATATATTCTACCCACACACATTTGGAACTCTCCTGGGGTACCCCCACACATATTATTCCCTCATTTAGTGGATGTTTTCACAAAAAGGTGAAATTTTCAAAAATCCAGAAAATTGGCTGAAAACGAATAAATATCAAGGACTCATTGGGCGAATCGCTCTGGAACTGAAATCGGAACGCTCACTGACATTTCCACTATCTGAAAGTCTGATAAACGCCGGAAAAAGTACTAAGTCTCCCAAAAAAAATTTTTCAACTTTTTTCAATTTTACACGCGTGGGATATATATTCTACCCACACACATTTGGAACTCTCCTGGGGTACCCTCACACATATTATTCCCTCATTTAGTGGATATTTTCACAAAAAAGTGAAATTTTCAAAAATCCAGAAAATTGGCTGAAAGCGAATAAATATCAAGGACTCATTGGGCGAATCGCTCTGGAACTGAAATCGGAACGCTCACTGACATTTCCCCTATCTGAAAGTCAGATAAACGCCGGAAAAATGACTAAGTCCAAGAAAAAAATTTTTTAAACTTTTTTCAATTTTACCCCGTGGGATATATATTCTACCCACACACATTTGGAACTCTTCTGGGGTACCCTCACACATATTATTCCCTCATTTAGTGGATATTTTCACAAAAATGTGAAATTTTCAAAAATCCAGAAAATTGGCTGAAAACGACTAAATATAAAGTACTCATTGGGCGAATTGCTCTGGAACTGAAATCGGAACACTCACTGACATTTCTCCTATCTGAAAGTGATAAACGCTGGAAAAATGACTAAGTCCAAGAAATTTTTTTTATAAACTTTTTTCAATTTTACCCCGGGGGATATATATTCTAACCACACACATTTGGAACTCTTCTGGTGTACCCTCACACATATTATTCCCTCATTTAGTGGATATTTTCACAAAAAAGTGAAATTTTCAAAAATCCAGAAAATTGGCTGAAAACTACTAAATATCAAGGACTCATTGGGCGAATCGCTCTGGAACTGAAAACGGAACGCTCACTGACATTTCCCCTCTCTGAAAGTCTGATAAACGCCGGAAAAACGACTAAGTCCAAGAAAAATTTTTTTTTAACTTTTTCAATTTTACCCCGTGGGATATATATTCTACCCACACACATTTGGAACTCTCCTGGGGTACCCTCACACATATTATTCCCTCATTTAGTGGATATTTTCACAAAAAGGTGAAATTTTCAAAAATCCAGAAAATTGGCTGAAAGCGAATAAATATCAAGGACTCATTGGGCGAATCACTCTGGAACTGAAATCGGAACGCTCACTGACATTTCCCCTCTCTGAAAGTCTGATAAACGCCGGAAAAACGACTAAGTCCAAGAAAATTTTTTTTTAACTTTTTCAATTTTACCCCGTGGGATATATATTCTACCCACACACATTTGGAACTCTCCTGGGGTACCCTCACACATATTATTCCCTCATTTAGTGGATATTTTCACAAAAAGGTGAAATTTTCAAAAATCCAGAAAATTGGCTGAAAATGACTAAATATCAAGGACTCATTGGGCGAATCGCTCTGGAACTGAAATCGGAACGCTCACTGACATTTCCCCTATCTGAAAGTCTGATAAACGCCGGAAAAACGACTAAGTCCAAGAAAAATTTTTTTTAAACTTTTTTCAATTTTACCGCGTGGGATATATATTCTACCCACACACATTTGGAACTCTTGTGGGGTACCCTCACACATATTATTCCCTCATTTAGTGGATATTTTCACAAAAAAGTGAAATTTTCAAAAATCCAGAAAATTGGCTGAAAGCGAATAAATATCAAGGACTCATTGGGCGAATCGCTCTGGAACTGAAATCGGAACGCTCACTGACATTTCCCCTCTCTGAAAGTCTGATAAACGCCGGAAAAACGACTAAGTCCAAGAAAAATTTTTTTTTAACTTTTTCAATTTTACCCCGTGGGATATATATTCTACCCACACACATTTGGAACTCTCCTGGGGTACCCTCACACATATTATTCCCTCATTTAGTGGATATTTTCACAAAAAGGTGAAATTTTCAAAAATCCAGAAAATTGGCTGAAAATGACTAAATATCAAGGACTCATTGGGCGAATCGCTCTGGAACTGAAATCGGAACGCTCACTGACATTTCCCCTATCTGAAAGTCAGATAAACGCCGGAAAAATGACTAAGTCCAAGAAAAAAATTTTTTAAACTTTTTTCAATTTTACCCCGTGGGATATATATTCTACCCACACACATTTGGAACTCTTGTGGGGTACCCTCACACATATTATTCCCTCATTTAGTGGATATTTTCACAAAACAGTGAAATTTTCAAAAATCCAGAAAATTGGCTGAAAGCGACTAAATATCAAGGTCTCATTGGGCTAATCGCTCTGGAACTGAAATCGGAAAGCTCACTGACATTTCCCCTATCTGAAAGTCTGATAAACGCCGGAAAAACGACTAAGTCCAAGAAAAAATTTTTTTAAACTTTTTTCAATTTTACCGCGTGGGATATATATTCTACCCACACACATTTGGAACTCTCCTGGGGTACCCTCACACATATTATTCCATCATTTAGTGGATATTTTCACAAAAAAGTGAAATTTTCAAAAATCCAAAATATTGGCTGAAAACGACGAAATATCGAGGAATCATTGGGCGAAACGCTCTGGAACTGAAATCGGAACGCTCGCTGACATTTCCCCTGTCTGAAAGTCTGATAAACGCGGGAAAAATGACTAAGTCCAAGAAAAATTTTTTTAAAACTTTTTTCAATTTTACCCCGTGGGATATATATTCTACCCACACACATTTGGAACTCTCCTGGGGTACCCTCACACATATTATTCTCTCATTTTGCGGATATTTTCACAAAAAAGTGAAATTTTCAAAAATCCAGAAAATTGGCTGAAAACGACTAAATATCAAGGACTCATTGGGCGAATCGCTCTGGAACTGAAATCGGAACGCTCACTGACATTTCCCCTATCTGAAAGTCTGATAAACGCCGGAAAAATGACTAAGTCCAAGAAAAAAATTTTTTAAACTTTTTTCAATTTTACCCCGTGGGATATATATTCTACCCACACACATTTGGAACTCTCCTGGGGTACCCTCACACATATTATTCCCTCATTTTGCGGATATTTTCACAAAAAAGTGAAATTTTCAAAAATCCAGAAAATTGGCTGAAAGCGAATAAATATCAAGGACTCATTGGGCGAATCGCTCTGGAACTGAAATCGGAACGCTCACTGACATTTCCCCTATCTGAAAGTCTGATAAACGCGGGAAAAATGACTAAGTCCAAGAAAAATTTTTTTTACACTTTTTTCAATTTTACCCCGTGGGATATATATTCTACCCACACACATTTGGAACTCTCCTGGGGTACCCTCACACATATTATTCCCTCATTTTGCGGATATTTTCACAAAAAAGTGAAATTTTCAAAAATCCAGAAAATTGGCTGAAAACGACTAAATATCAAGGACTCATTGGGCGAATCGCTCTGGAACTGAAATCGGAACGCTCACTGACATTTCCCCTATCTGAAAGTCAGATAAACGCCGGAAAAATGACTAAGTCCAAGAAAAAATTTTTTTAAACTTTTTTCAATTTTACCCCGTGGGATATATATTCTACCCACACACATTTGGAACTCTTGTGGGGTACCCTCACACATATTATTCCCTCATTTAGTGGATATTTTCACAAAACAGTGAAATTTTCAAAAATCCAGAAAATTGGCTGAAAGCGACTAAATATCAAGGTCTCATTGGGCTAATCGCTCTGGAACTGAAATCGGAAAGCTCACTGACATTTCCCCTATCTGAAAGTCTGATAAACGCCGGAAAAACGACTAAGTCCAAGAAAAAATTTTTTTAAACTTTTTTCAATTTTACCGTGTGGGATATATATTCTACCCACACACATTTGGAACTCTCCTGGGGTACCCTCACACATATTATTCCATCATTTAGTGGATATTTTCACAAAAAAGTGAAATTTTCAAAAATCCAAAATATTGGCTGAAAACGACGAAATATCGAGGAATCATTGGGCGAAACGCTCTGGAACTGAAATCGGAACGCTCACTGACATTTCCCCTATCTGAAAGTCTGATAAACGCGGGAAAAATGACTAAGTCCAAGAAAAAAATTTTTTAAACTTTTTTCAATTTTACCCCGTGGGATATATATTCTACCCACACACATTTGGAACTCTCCTGGTGTACCCTCACACATATTATTCCCTCATTTTGCGGATATTTTCACAAAAAAGTGAAATTTTCAAAAATCCAGAAAATTGGCTGAAAGCGAATAAACATCAAGGACTCATTGGGCGAATCGCTCTGGAACTGAAATCGGAACGCTCACTGACATTTCCCCTATCTGAAAGTCTGATAAACGCGGGAAAAATGACTAAGTCCAAGAAAATTTTTTTTTACACTTTTTTCAATTTTACCCCGTGGGATATATATTCTACCCACACACATTTGGAACTCTCCTGGGGTACCCTCACACATATTATTCTCTCATTTTGCGGATATTTTCACAAAAAAGTGAAATTTTCAAAAATCCAGAAAATTGGCTGAAAACGACTAAATATCAAGGACTCATTGGGCGAATCGCTCTGGAACTGAAATCGGAACGCTCACTGACATTTCCCCTATCTGAAAGTCTGATAAACGCCGGAAAAATGACTAAGTCCAAGAAAAAAATTTTTTAAACTTTTTTCAATTTTACCCCGTGGGATATATATTCTACCCACACACATTTGGAACTCTCCTGGGGTACCCTCACACATATTATTCCCTCATTTTGCGGATATTTTCACAAAAAAGTGAAATTTTCAAAAATCCAGAAAATTGGCTGAAAGCGAATAAATATCAAGGACTCATTGGGCGAATCGCTCTGGAACTGAAATCGGAACGCTCACTGACATTTCCCCTATCTGAAAGTCTGATAAACGCGGGAAAAATGACTAAGTCCAAGAAAAATTTTTTTTACACTTTTTTCAATTTTACCCCGTGGGATATATATTCTACCCACACACATTTGGAACTCTCCTGGGGTACCCTCACACATATTATTCTCTCATTTAGTGGATATTTTCACAAAAAAGTGAAATTTTCAAAAATCCAAAATATTGGCTGAAAACGACGAAATATCGAGGAATCATTGGGCGAAACGCTCTGGAACTGAAATCGGAACGCTCACTGACATTTCCCCTATCTGAAAGTCTGATAAACGCGTGAAAAATGACTAAGTCCAAGAAAATTTTTTTTTAAACTTTTTTCAATTTTACCGCGTGGGATATATATTCTACCCACACACATTTGGAACTCTTGTGGGGTACCCTCACACATATTATTCCCTCATTTAGTGGATATTTTCACAAAAAGGTGAAATTTTCAAAAATCCAGAAAATTGGCTGAAAACGACTAAATATCAAGGACTCATTGGGCGAATCGCTCTGGAACTGAAATCGGAACGCTCACTGACATTTCCCCTCTCTGAAAGTCTGATAAACGCCGGAAAAACGACTAAGTCCAAGAAAATTTTTTTTTTAACTTTTTCAATTTTACCCCATGGGATATATATTCTACCCACACACATTTGGAACTCTCCTGGGGTACCCTCACACATATTATTCCCTCATTTAGTGGATATTTTCACAAAAAGGTGACATTTTCAAAAATCCAGAAAATTGGCTGAAAGCGAATAAATATCAAGGACTCATTGGGCGAATCGCTCAGGAACTGAAATCGGAACGCTCACTGACATTTCCCCTCTCTGAAAGTCTGATAAACGCCGGAAAAACGACTAAGTCCAAGAAAATTTTTTTTTTAACTTTTTCAATTTTACCCCGTGGGATATATATTCTACCCACACACATTTGGAACTCTCCTGGGGTACCCTCACACATATTATTCCCTCATTTAGTGGATATCTTCACAAAAAGGTGAAATTTTCAAAAATCCAGAAAATTGGCTGAAAATGACTAAATATCAAGGACTCATTGGGCGAATCGCTCTGGAACTGAAATCGGAACGCTCACTGACATTTCCCCTATCTGAAAGTCAGATAAACGCCGGAAAAATGACTAAGTCCAAGAAAAATTTTTTTTAAACTTTTTTCAATTTTACCCCGTGGGATATATATTCTACCCACACACATTTGGAACTCTTGTGGGGTACCCTCACACATATTATTCCCTCATTTAGTGGATATTTTCACAAAAAAGTGAAATTTTCAAAAATCCAGAAAATTGGCTGAAAGCGACTAAATATCAAGGTCTCATTGGGCTAATCGCTCTGGAACTGAAATCGGAACGCTCACTGACATTTCCCCTATCTGAAAGTCTGATAAACGCCGGAAAAACGACTAAGTCCAAGAAAATTTTTTTTTAAACTTTTTTCAATTTTACCCCGTGGGATATATATTCTACCCACACACATTTGGAACTCTCCTGGGGTACTCTAACACATATTATTCCCTCATTTAGTGGATATTTTCACAAAAAGGTGAAATTTTCAAAAATCCAGAAAATTGGCTGAAAACGACTAAATATCAAGGACTCATTGGGCGAATCGCTCTGGAACTGAAATCGGAATGCTCACTGACATTTCCCCTATCTGAAAGTCTGATAAACGTCAGAAAAATGACTAAGTCCAAAAAAAAATTTTTTTCAACTTTTTTCAATTTTACCCCCGTGGGATATATATTCTACCCACACAGATTTGGAACTTTCCTGGGGTACCCTCACACATATTATTCCCTCATTTAGTGGATATTTTCACTAAAAAGTGAAATTTTCAAAAATCCAAAATATTGGCTGAAAACGACTAAATATCAAGGACTCATTGGGCAAATCGCTCTGGAACTGAAATCGGAATGCTCACTGACATTTCCCTTATCTGAAAGTCTGATAAACGCCGGAAAAATGAGTAAGTCCAAAAAAATTTTTTTTAAAACTTTTTTCAATTTTACCCCCGTGGGATATATATTCTACCCACACACATTCGGAACTCTCCTGGGGTAAACTCACACATTTTATTTCCTCATTTAGTGGATATTTTCACAAAAAAGTGAAATTTTCAAAAATCCAGAAAATTGGATGAAAACGACTAAATATCAAGGACTCATTGAGCAAATCGCTCTGGAACTGAAATAGGAATGCTCACTGACATTTCCCCTCTCTGAAAGTCTGATAAACGCCGGAAAAACGACTAAGTCCAAGAAAATTTTTTTTTTAACTTTTTCAGTTTTACCCCGTGGGATATATATTCTACCCACACACATTTGGAACTCTTCTGGGGTACCCTCACACATATTATTCCCTCATTTAGTGGATATTTTCACAAAAAAGTGAAATTTTCAAAAATCCAGAAAATTGGCTGAAAACGACTAAATATCACGGACTCATTGGGCGAATCGCTCTGGAACTGAAATCGGAACGCTCACCGACATTTCCCCTCTCTGAAAGTCTGATAAACGCCAGAAAAATGACAAAGTCCAAGAAAATTTTTTTTTAAACTTTTTTCAATTTTACCTTGTGAGATATATATTCTACCCACACACATTTGGAACTTTCCTGGGGTACCCTCACACATATTATTCCCTCATTTAGTGGATATTTTCACAAAAAAGTGAAATTTTCAAAAATCCAAAATATTGGCTGAAAATGAGTAAATATCAAGGACTCATTGGGCGAATCGCTCTGGAACTGAAATCGAAACGCTCACAGACATTTCCCCTATCTGAAAGTCTGATAATCGCCTGAAAAATGACTAAGGGCAAAAAAAATTTTTTTTCAACTTTTTTCAATTTTACCCCCGTGGGATATATATTCTACCCACACACATTTGGAACTCTCCTGGGGTACCCTCACACATATTATTCCCTCATTTAGTGGATATTTTCACAAAAAAATGAAATTTTCAAAAATCCAGAAAATTCGCTGAAAACGATTAAATATCATGGACTCATTAGGCGAATTGCTCTGGAACTGAAATCGCAACGCTCACTGACATTTCCCCTATCTGAAAGTCTGATAAACGCCGGAAAAATGACTAAGTCCAAGAAAAATTTTTTTTAAACTTTTTTCAATTTTACCTTGTGGGATATATATTCTACCCACACACATTTGGAACTCTTCTGGGGTACCCTCACACATATTATTCCCTCATTTAGTGGATATTTTCACAAAAAAGTGAATTTTTCAAAAATCCAGAAAATTAGCTGAAAACAACTAAATATCAAGGACTCATTGGGCGAATCGCTCTGGAACTGAAATCGGAACGCTCACTGACATTTCCCCTATCTAAAAGTCTGATAAACGCCGGAAAAATGACTAAGTCCAAGAATATTTTTTTTGAACATTTTACAATTTTACCCCGTGGGATATATATTCTACCCACACACATTTGGAACTCTCCTGGGGTACCCTCACACATATTATTCCCTCATTTAGTGGATATTTTCACAAAAAGGTGAAATTTTCAAAAATCCAGAAAATTGGCTGAAAACGACTAAATATCAAAGACTCATTGGGCGAATTGCTCTGGAACTGAAATCGCAACGCTCACTGACATTTCCCCTATCTGAAAGTCTGATAAACGCCGGAAAAATGACTAAGTGCAAGAAAAAAATTTTTTAAACTTTTTTCAATTTTACCTTGTGGGATATATATTCTACCCACACACATTTGGAACTCTTCTTGGGTACCCTCACACATATTATTCCCTCATTTAGTGGATATTTTCACAAAAAAGTGAATTTTTCAAAAATCCAGAAAATTAGCTGAAAACAACTAAATATCAAGGACTCATTGGGCGAATCGCTCTGGAACTGAAATCGGAATGCTCACTGACATTTCCCCAATCTAAAAGTCTGATAAACGCCGGAAAAATGACTAAGTCCAAGAATATTTTTTTTGAACATTTTACAATTTTACCCCGTGGGATATGTAATCTGCCCACACACATTTGGAACTCTCCTGGGGTACCCTCACACATATTATTCCCTCATTTAATGGATATTTTCACAAAAAGGTGAAATTTTCAAAAATCCAGAAAATTGGCTGAAAATGACTAAATATCAAGGACTCATTGGGCGAATCGCTCTGGAACTGAAATCGGAACGCTCACTGACATTTCCCCTATCTGAAAGTCTGATAAATGCCGGAAAAATGACTAAGTCCAAGAAAAAAATTTTTTTAAACTTTTTTCAATTTTACCTTGTGGGATATATATTCTACCCACACACATTTGGAACTTTCCTGGGGTACCCTCACACATATTATTCCCTCATTTAGTGGATATTTTCACAAAAAAGTGAAATTTTCAAAAATCCAGAAAATTGGATGAAAATGACTAAATATCATGGACTCATTGGGCGAACAGCTCTGGAACTGAAATCGGAATGCTCACTGACATTTCCCCTATCTGAAAGTCTGATAAACGCCAAAAATGACAAAGTCCAAGAAAAAATTTTTTAAACTTTTTTCAATTTTACCTTGTGAGATATATATTCTACCCACACACATTTGGAACTTTCCTGGGGTACCCTCACACATATTATTCCCTCATTTAGTGGATATTTTCACAAAAAAGTGAAATTTTCAAAAATCCAAAATATTGGCTGAAAATGAGTAAATATCAAGGACGCATTAGGCGAATTGCTCTGGAACTGAAATCGCAACGCTCACTGACATTTCCCCTATCTGAAAGTCTGATGAACGCCGGAAAAATTACTAAGTCCAAAAATAAAAAATTTTCAACTTTTTTCAATTTTACCCCCGTGGGATATATATTCTACCCACACACATTTGGAACTATCCTGGGGTACCCTCACACATATTATTCCCTCATTTAGTGGATATTTTCACAAAAAAGTGAAAAATTAAAAAATCCAGAAAATTTGCTGAAAACGACTAAATATCAAGGACTCAATCGGCGAATCACTCTGGAACTGAAATCGGAACGCTCACTGACATTTCCTCTATCTGAAAGTCTGATAAACGCCGGAAAAATGACTAAGTCCAAGAATATTTTTTTTGAACATTTTACAATTTTACCCCGTGGGATATATATTCTACCCACACACATTTGGAACTCTCCTGGGGTACCCTCACACATATTATTCCCTCATTTAGTGGATATTTTCACAAAAAGGTGAAATTTTCAAAAATCCAGAAAATTGGCTGAAAACGACTAAATATCAAAGACTCATTGGGCGAATCGCTCTGGAACTGAAATCGGAACGCTCACTGACATTTCCCCTATCTGAAAGTCTGATAAATGCCGGAAAAATGACGAAGGGCAAAAAAAAATTTTTTTCAACTTTTTTCAATTTTACCCCCGTGGGATATATATTCTACCCACACACATTTGGAACTCTTCTGGGGTACCCTCACACATATTATTCCCTCATTTAGTGGATATTTTCACAAAAAAGTGAAATTTTTAAAAATCCAGAAAATTGGCTGAAAACGACTAAATATCAAGGACTCATTGGGCGAATCGCTCTGGAACTGAAATCGGAATGCTCACTGACATTTCCCCTATCTGAAAGTCTGATAAACGCCGGAAAAATTACTAAGTCCAAAAAAAAAAAATTTTCAACTTTTTTCAATTTTACCCCCGTGGGATATATATTCTACCCACACACATTTGGAACTGTCCTGGGGTACCCTCACACATATTATTCCCTCATTTAGTGGATATTTTCACAAAAAAGTGAAATTTTCAAAAATCCAAAATATTGGCTGAAAACGACTAAATATCAAGGACTCATTGGGCGAATCGCTCTGGAACTGAAATCGGAACGCTCACTGACATTTCCCCTATCTGAAAGTCTGATAAATGCCGGAAAAATGACTAAGTCCAAGAAAAAATTTTTTTAAACTTTTTTCAATTTTACCTTGTGGGATATATATTCTACCCACACACATTTGGAACTCTTCTGGGGTACCCTCACACATATTATTCCCTCATTTAGTGGATATTTTCACAAAAAAGTGAATTTTTCAAAAATCCAGAAAATAAGCTGAAAACGACTAAATATCAAGGACTCATTGGGTGAATCGCTCTGGAACTGAAATCGGAACACTCACTGACATTTCCCCTATCTGAAAGTCTGATAAACGCCGGAAAAATGACTAAGTCCATGAAAATGTTTTTTTAAACTTTTTTCAATTTACCTTGTGGGATATATATTCTACCCACACACATTTGGAACTCTTCTGGGGTACCTTCACACATATTATTCCCTCATTTAGTGGATATTTTCACAAAAAAGTGAAATTTTCAAAAATCCAGAAAATTGGCTGAAAATGACTAAATATCAAGGACTCATTGGGCGAATCGCTCTGGAACTGAAATCGGAATGCTCACTGACATTTCCCCTCTCTGAAAGTCTGATAAACGCCGGAAAAATGACTAAGTCCTAGAAAAAATTTTTTTGAAATTTTTCAATTTTACCCCGTGGGATATATATTCTACCCACACACATTTGGAACTCTCCTGGGGTACCCTCACACATATTGTTCCCTCATTTAGTGGATATTTTCACAAAAAGGTGAAATTTTCAAAAATCCAGAAAATTGGCTGAAAACGACTAAATATCAAGGACTCATTGGGCGAATCGCTCTGGAACTGAAATCGGAATGCTCATTGACATTTCCCCTATCTGAAAGTCTGATGAACGCCGGAAAAATTACTAAGTCCAAAAATAAAAAATTTTCAACTTTTTTCAATTTTACCCCCGTGGGATATATATTCTACCCACACACATTTGGAACTCTTCTGGGGTACCCTCACACATATTATTCCCTCATTTAGTGGATATTTTCACAAAAAAGTGAAATTTTCAAAAATCCAGAAAATTCGCTGAAAACGACTAAATATCACGGACTCATTGGGCGAATCGCTCTGGAACTGAAATCGGAACGCTCACTGACATTTCCCCTATCTGAAAGTCTGATAAACGCCAGAAAAATGACAAAGTCCAAGAAAAAAAATGTTTAAACTTTTTTCAATTTTACCTTGTGAGATATATATTCTACCCACACACATTTGGAACTTTCCTAGGGTACCCTCACACATATTATTCCCTCATTTAGTGGATATTTTCACAAAAAAGTGAAATTTTCAAAAATCCAAAATATTGGCTGAAAATGAGTAAATATCAAGGACTCATTGGGCGAATCGCTCTGGAACTGAAATCGGAACGCTCACTGACATTTCCCCTATCTGAAAGTCTGATAAACGCCGGAAAAATGACAGAGTCCATGAAAAAAATTTTTTAAACTTTTTTCAATTTACCTTGTGGGATATATATTCTACCCACACACATTTGGAACTCTTCTGGGGTACCCTCACACATATTATTCCCTCATTTAATGGATATTTTCACAAAAAGGTGAAATTTTCAAAAATCCAGAAAATTGGCTGAAAACGACTAAATATCAAGGACTCATTGGGTGAATCGCTCTGGAACTGAAATCGGAACGCTCACTGACATTTCCCCTATCTGAAAGTCTGATAAATGCCGGAAAAATGACTAAGTCCAAGAAAAAATTTTTTTTAAACTTTTTTCAATTTTACCTTGTGGGATATATATTCTACCCACACACATTTGGAACTCTTCTGGGGTACCCTCACACATATTATTCCCTCATTTAGTGGATATTTTCACAAAAAAGAGAAATTTTTAAAAATCCAGAAAATTGGTTGAAAACGACAAAATATCAAGGACTCATTGGGCGAATCGCTCTGGAACTGAAATCGGAATGCTCACTGACATTTCCCCTATCTGAAAGTCTGATAAACGCCGGAAAAATTACTAAGTCCAAAAAAAAACAATTTTTCAACTTTTTTCAATTTTACCCCCGTGGGATATATATTCTACCCACACACATTTGGAACTATCCTGGGGTACCCTCACACATATTATTCCCTCATTTAGTGGATATTTTCACAAAAAAGTGAAAAATTCAAAAATCCAGAAAATTGGCTGAAAACGACTAAATATCAAGGACTCATTGGGCGAATCGCTCTGGAACTGAAATCGGAACGCTCACTGACATTTCCCCTATCTGAAAGTCTAATAAACGCCGGAAAAATGACTAAGTCGAAGAAAAATTTTTTTTAAACTTTTTTCAATTTTAACCCGTGGGATATGTATTCTACCCACACACATTTGGAACTCTTGTGGGGTACCCTCACACATATTATTCCCTCATTTAGTGGATATTTTCACAAAAAGTTGAAATTTTCAAAAGTCCAGAAAATTGGCTGAAAACGACTAAATATCAAGGACTCATTGGGCGAATCGCTCTGGAACTGAAATCGGAATGCTCACTGACATTTCCCCTCTCTGAAAGTCTGATAAACGCTGGAAAAACGACTAAGTCCAAGAAAAATTTTTTTTGAACTTTTTCTATTTTACCCCATGGGATATATATTCTACCCACACACATTTGGAACTCTCCTGGGGTACCCTCACACATATTATTCCCTCATTTAGTAGATATTTTCACAAAAAAGTGAAATTTTCAAAAATCCAAAATATTGGCTGAAAACGACTAAATATCAAGGACTCATTGGGTGAATCGCTGTGGAACTGAAATTTGAATGCTCACTGACATTTCCCCTATCTGAAAGTCTGATAAACGCCGGAAAAATGACTAAGTCCAAGAAAAATTTTTTTTTAACTTTTTTCAATTTTACCCCGTGGGATATATATTCTACCCACACACATTTGGAACTCTCCTGGGGTACCCCCACACATATTATTCCCTCATTTAGTGGATGTTTTCACAAAAAGGTGAAATTTTCAAAAATCCAGAAAATTGGCTGAAAACGAATAAATATCAAGGACTCATTGGGCGAATCGCTCTGGAACTGAAATCGGAACGCTCACTGACATTTCCACTATCTGAAAGTCTGATAAACGCCGGAAAAAGTACTAAGTCTCCCAAAAAAAATTTTTCAACTTTTTTCAATTTTACACGCGTGGGATATATATTCTACCCACACACATTTGGAACTCTCCTGGGGTACCCTCACACATATTACTCCCTCATTTAGTGGATATTTTCACAAAAAAGTGAAATTTTCAAAAATCCAGAAAATTGGCTGAAAACGACTAAATAATGACTCATTGGGCGAATCGCTCTGGAACTGAAATCGGATCGCTCACTGACATTTCCCCTATGTGAAAGTCTGATCAACGCCAGAAAAATGACTAAGTCCAAGAAAAAATGTTTTTAAACTTTTTTCAATTTTACCCCAATGGGATATATATTCTACCCACACACATTTGGAACTCTTCTGGGGTACCCGCACACATATTATTCCCTCATTTAGTGGATATTTCCTCAAAAAGGTCAAATTTTCAAAAATCCAGAAAATTGGCTGAAAACGACTAAATATCAAGGACTCATTGGGCGAATCACTCTGGAACTGAAATCGGAACTCTCACTGACATTTTCCCTATCTGAAAGTCTGATAAACGACGGAAAAATGACTAAGTACAAGAAAAAAATTTTTAAAACTTTTTTCAATTTTACCCCGTGGGATATATATTCTACCCACACACATTTGGAACTCTCCTGGGGTACCCTCACACATATTATTCCCTCATTTAGTGGATATCTTCACAAAAAAGTGAAATTTTCAAAAATCCAGAAAATTGGCTGCAAATGACTAAATATCAAGGACTCATTGGGCGAATAGCTCTGGAACTGAAATCGAAACGCGCACTGACATTTCCCCTATCTGAAAGTCTGATAAACGATGGAAAAATGACTAAGTACAAGAAAAAAATTTTTAAAACTTTTTTCAATTTTACCCCGTGGGATATATATTCTACCCACACACATTTGGAACTCTCCTGGGGTACCCTCACACATATTATTCTCTCATTTAGTGGATATTTTCACAAAAAAGTGAAATTATCAAAAATCCTGAAAATTGGCTGAAAATGACTAAATATCAAGGACTCATTGGGCGAATCGCTCTGGAACTGAAATCGGAACGCTCACTTACATTTCCCCTATCTGAAAGTCTGATAAACGGCGGAAAAATTACTAAGTCCAAAAAAAAATTTTTTTAAACTTTTTGCAATTTTACCCCCGTGGGATATATATTCTACCCACACATGTTTGGAACTCTCCTGGGGAACCCTCACACATATTGTTCCCTCATTTAGTGGATATTTTCACAAAAAAGCGAAATTTTCAAAAATTCCAGAAAATTGGCTGAAAACGACTAAATATCAAGGACTCATTGGGCGAATCGCTCTGGAACTGAAATCGGAACGCGCACTGATATTTCCCCTATCTGAAAGTCTGATAAACGCTGGAAAAATGACTAAGTCTCCAAAAAAAATTTTTTCAAATTTTTTCAATTTTATCCCCGTGGGATATGTATTCTACCCACACACATTTGAAACTCTCCTGGGGTACCCTCACACATATTATTTCCTCATTTAGTGGATATTTTCACAAAAAAGCGAAATTATCAAAAATCCAGAAAATTGGCTGAAAATGACTAAATATCAAGGACTCATTGGGCGAATCGCTCTGCAACTGAAATCGGAACTCTCACTGACATTTTCCCTATCTGAAAGTCTGATAAACGACGGAAAAATGACTAAGTACAAGAAAAAATTTTTTAAAACTTTTTTCAATTTTACCCCGTGGGATATATATTCTACCCACACACATTTGGAGCTCTCCTGGGGTACCCTCACACATATTATTCCCTCATTTAGTGGATATCTTCACAAAAAAGTGAAATTATCAAAAATGCTGAAAATTGGCTGAAAATGACTAAATATCAAGGACTCATTGGGCGAATCGCTCTGGAACTGAAATCGGAATGCTCTCTGACATTTCCCCTATCTGAAAGTCTGATAAACGCTGGAAAAATGACTAAGTCCCCCAAAAAAATTTTTTCAACTTTTTTCAATTTTATCCCCGTGGGATATATATTCTATCCACACACATTTGGAACTCTCCTGGGGTACCCTCACACATATTATTCCCTCATTTAGTGGATATTTTCACAAAAAAAGTGAAATTTTCAAAAATCCAAAATATTGGCTGAAAACGACTAAATATCAAGGACTCATTGGGCGAATCGCTCTGGAACTGAAATCGGAATGCTCTCTGACATTTCCCCTATCTGAAAGTCTGATAAACGCTGGAAAAATGACTAAGTCCCCCAAAAAAATTTTTTCAACTTTTTTCAATTTTATCCCCGTGGGATATATATTCTATCCACACACATTTGGAACTCTCCTGGGGTACCCTCACACATATTATTCCATTATTTAGTGGATATTTTCACAAAAAAGTGAAATTATCAAAAATCCTGAAAATTGGCTGAAAACGACTAAATATCAAGGACTCATTGGGTGAATCGCTCTGGAACTGAATTTGGAATGCTCACTGACATTTCCCCTATCTGAAAGTCTGATAAACGCCGGAAAAATGACTAAGTCCAAGAAAAAATTTTTTTCAACTTTTTTCAATTTTACTCCGTGGGATATATATTCTACCCACACACATTTGGAACTCTCCTGGGGTACCCTCACACATATTATTCCCTCATTTAGTGGATATTTTCACAAAAAAGTGAAATATTCAAAAATCCAAACTATTGGCTGAAAACGACTAAATGTCAAGGACTCATTGGGCGAATCGCTCTGGAACTGAAATCGGAATGCTGACTGACATTTCCCCTATCTGAAAGTCTGATAAACGCCGGAAAAATGACTTTCATAAAAAAAAATTTTTCAACTTTTTTCAATTTTACCCCCGTGGGATATATATTCTACGCACACATATTTGGAACTCTCCTGGGGTACCCTCACACATATTATTCCCTCATTTAGTAGATAGTTTCACAAAAAAGTGAAATTTTCAAAAATCCAGAAAATTGGCTGAAAACGACTAAATATCAAGGACTCATTGGGTGAATCGCTCTGGAACTGAAATCGGAATGCTCACTGACATTTCCTCTATCTGAAAGTCTGATAAACGGCGGAAAAATGACTAAGTCCAAGAAAAATTTTTTTTCAACTTTTTTCAATTTTACCCCGTGGGATATATATTCTACCCACACACATTTGGAACTCTCCTGGGGTACCCTCACACATATTATTCCCTCATTTAGTGGATATTTTCACAAAAAAGTGAAATTTTTCAAAAATCCAAAATATTGGCTGAAAACGACTAAATATCAAGGACTCATTGGGCGAATCGCTCTGGAACTGAAATCGGAATGTTCACTGACATTTCCCCTATCTGAAAGTCTGATAAATGCCGGAAAAATGACTAAGTCTAAATAAAAATTTTTTCAACTTTTTTCAATTTTACCCACGTGGGATATATATTCTACCCACACACTTTTGGAACTCTCCTGGGGTACCCTCACACATATTATTCCCTCATTTAGTGGATATTTTCAGAAAAAGGTGAAATTTTCAAAAATCCAGAAAATTGGCTGAAAACGACTAAATATCAAGGACTCATTGGGCGAATCGCTCTGGAACTGAAATCGGAACGCTCACTGACATTTCCCCTATCTGAAAGTCTGATGAACGCCAGAAAAATGACTAAGTCCAAGAAAAAATGTTTTTAAACTTTTTTCAATTTTACCCCGTGGGATATATATTCTACCCACACACATTTGGAACTCTTCTGGGGTACCCTCACACACATTATTCCCTCATTTAGTGGATATTTTCACAAAAAGGTGAAATTTTCAAAAATACAGAAAATTGGCTGAAAACGACTAAATATCAAGGACTCATTGGGCGAATCGCTCTGGAACTGAAATCGGAATGCTCACTGACATTTCCCCTATCTGAAGGTCTGATAAACGCTGGAAAAATGACTAAGTCCCCCCCAAAAAAATTTTCAACTTTTTTCAATTTTATCCCCGTGGGATATATATTCTATCCACACACATTTGGAACTCTCCTGGGGTACCCTCACACATATTATTCCCTCATTTAGTGGATATTTTCACAAAAAAGTGAAATTATCAAAAATCCTGAAAATTGGCTGAAAATGACTAAATATCAAGGACTCATTGGGCGAATCGCTCTGGAACTGAAATCGGAACTCTCACTGACATTTCCCCTATCTGAAAGTCTGATAAACGACGGAAAAATGACTAAGTACAAGAAAAAAAAATGTAAAACTGTTTTCAATTTTACCCCGTGGGATATATATTCTACCCACCCACATTTGGAACTCTCCTGGGGTACCCTCACACATATTATTCCCTTATTTAGTGGATATGTTCACAAAAAGGTGAAATTTTCAAAAATCCAGAAAATTGGCTGAAAATGACTAAATATCAAGGACTCATTGGGCGAATCGCTCTGGAACTGAAATCGGAACTCTCACTGACATTTCCCCTATCTGAAAGTCTGATAAACGACAGAAAAATGACTAAGTCCAAAAAAAAATTTTTTTCAACTTTTTTCAATTTTGTCCCCGTGGGATATATATACTACCCACACACATTTGGAACTCTCCTGGGGTACCCTCACACATATTATTCCCTCATTTAGTGGATATTTTCACAAAAAAGTAAAATTTTCAAAAATCCAAAATATTGGCTGAAAACGACTAAATATCAAGGACTCATTGGGCAAATCGCTCTGGAACTGAAATCGGAATGCTCACTGACATTTCCCCTATCTGAAAGTCTGATAAATGCCGGAAAAATGACTAAGTCTAAAAAAAAAATTTTTCAACTTTTTTCAATTTTACCCCCGTGGGATATATATTCTACCCACACACGTTTGGAACTCTCCTGGGGTACCCTCACACGTATTATTCCCTCATTTAGTGGATATTTTCCCAAAAAAGTGAAATTTTCAAAAATCCCAGATAATTGGCTCAAAACGACTAAGTTTCAAGGACTCATTGGGCGAATCGCTCTGGAACTGAAATCAGAACGCTCACTGACATTTCCCCTATCTGAAAGTCTGATAAACGCTGGAAAAATGACTAAGTCCCCAAAAAAATTTTTTTCAACTTTTTTCAATTTTATCCCCGTGGGATATATATTCTACCCACACACATTTGGAAATCTCCTGGGGTACCCTCACACATATTATTCCCTCATTTAGTGGATATTTTCTCAAAAAAAGTGAATTTATCAAAAATCCTGAAAATTGGCTGAAAACGACTAAATATCAAGGACTCATTGGGCGAATAACTCTGGATCTGAAATCGGAAGGCGCACTGACATTTCCCCTATCTGAAAGTCTGATAAACGACGGAAAAATGACTAAGTACAAGAAAAAATTTTTTCAAACTTTTTTCAATTTTACCCCGTGGGATATATATTCTACCCACACACATTTGGAACTCTCCTGGGGTACCCTCACACATATTATTCCCTTATTTACTGGATATGTTCACAAAAAGGTGAAATTTTCAAAAATCCAGAAAATTGGCTGCAAATGACTAAATATCAAGGACTCATTGGGCGAATAGCTCTGGAACTGAAATCGGAACGCGCACTGACATTTCCCCTATCTGAAAGTCTGATAAACGATGGAAAAATGACTAAGTACAAGAAAAAAATTTTTAAAACTTTTTTCAATTTTACCCCGTGGGATATATATTCTACCCACACACATTTGGAACTCTCCTGGGGTACCCTCACACATATTATTCTCTCATTTATTGGATATTTTCACAAAAAAGTGAAATTATCAAAAATCCTGAAAATTGGCTGAAAATGACTAAATATCAAGGACTCATTGGGCGAATCGCTCTGGAACTGAAATCGGAACGCTCACTGACATTTCCCCTATCTGAAAGTCTGATAAACGGCGGAAAAATTACTAAGTCCAAAAAAAAATTTTTTTAAACTTTTTGCAATTTTACCCCCGTGGGATATATATTCTACCCACACATGTTTGGAACTCTCCTGGGGAACCCTCACACATATTGTTCCCTCATTTAGTGGATATTTTCACAAAAAAGCGAAATTTTCAAAAATTCCAGAAAATTGGCTGAAAACGACTAAATATCAAGGACTCATTGGGAGAATCGCTCTGGAACTGAAATCGGAACGCGCACTGACATTTCCCCTATCTGAAAGTCTGATAAACGCTGGAAAAATGACTAAGTCTCCAAAAAAAATGCTTTCAACTTTTTTCAATTTTATCCCCGTGGGATATGTATTCTACCCACACACATTTTAAACTCTCCTGGGGTACCCTCACACATATTATTCCCTCATTTAGTGGATATTTTCACAAAAAAGCGAAATTATCAAAAATCCAGAAAATTGGCTGAAAATGACTAAATATCAAGGACTCATTGGGCGAATCGCTCTGCAACTGAAATCGGAACTCTCACTGACATTTTCCCTATCTGAAAGTCTGATAAACGACGGAAAAATGACTAAGTACAAGAAAAAAAATTTTAAAACTTTTTTCAATTTTACCCCGTGGGATATATACTCTACCCACACACATTTGGAACTCTCCTGGGGTACTCTCACACATATTATTCCCTCATTTAGTGGATATCTTCACAAAAAAGTGAAATTATCAAAAATGCTGAAAATTGGCTGAAAATGACTAAATATCAAGGACTCATTGGGCGAATCGCTCTGGAACTGAAATCGGAATGCTCTCTGACATTTCCCCTATCTGAAAGTCTGATAAACGCTGGAAAAATGACTAAGTCCCCCAAAAAAATTTTTTCAACTTTTTTCAATTTTATCCCCGTGGGATATATATTCTATCCACACACATTTGGAACTCTCCTGGGGTACCCTCACACATATTATTCCCTCATTTAGTGGATATTTTCACAAAAAAAGTGAAATTTTCAAAAATCCAAAATATTGGCTGAAAACGACTAAATATCAAGGACTCATTGGGCGAATCGCTCTGGAACTGAAATCGGAATGCTCTCTGACATTTCCCCTATCTGAAAGTCTGATAAACGCTGGAAAAATGACTAAGTCCCCCAAAAAAATTTTTTCAACTTTTTTCAATTTTATCCCCGTGGGATATATATACTACCCACACACATTTGGAACTCTCCTGGGGTACCCTCACACATATTATTCCCTCATTTAGTCGATATTTTCACAAAAAAGCGAAATTTTAAAAAATCCAAAATATTGGCTGAAAATGACTAAATATCAAGGACTCAATGGACGAAAAGCTCTGGAACTGAAATCGGAAGGCGCACTGACATTTCCCCTATCTGAAAGTCTGATTAACGACGGAAAAATGACTAAGTACAAGAAAAAAAAATTTAAAACTTTTTTCAATTTTACCCCGTGGGATATATATTCTACCCACACACATTTGGAACTCTCCTGGGGTACCCTCACACATATTATTCCCTCATTTAGTGGATATTTTCACAAAAAAGTGAAATTATCAAAAATCCTGAAAATTGGCTGAAAATGACTAAATATCAAGGACTCATTGGGCGAATCGCTCTGGAACTGAAATCGGAACTCTCACTGACATTTCCCCTATCTGAAAGTCTGATAAACGACGGAAAAATGACTAAGTCCAAAAAAAAATTGTTTGCAACTTTTTTCAATTTTACCCCGTGGGATATATATTCTACCCACACAAATTTGGAACTTTCCTGGGGTACCCTCACACATATTATTCCCTCATTTCGTGGATATTTTCACAAAAAAGTGAAATTATCAAAAATCCAGAAAATTGGCTGAAAATGACTAAATATCAAGGACTCATTGGGCGAATCGCTCTGGAACTGAAATCGGAACTCTCACTGACATTTCCCCTATCTGAAAGTCTGATAAACGACGGAAAAATGACTAAGTCAAAAAAAAAAATGTTTTCAACTTTTTTCAATTTTATCCCCGTGGGATATATATATACTACCCACACACATTTGGAACTCTCCTGGGGTACCCTCACACATATTATTCCCCCATTTAGTGGATATTTTCACAAAAAAGTGAAATTTTCAAAAATCCAAAATATTGGCTGAAAACGACTAAATATCAAGGACTCATTGGGCGAATCGCTCTGGAACTGAAATCGGAACTCTCACTGACATTTCCCCTATCTGAAAGTCTGATAAACGACGGAAAAATAACTAAGTACAAGAAAAAAAAATTTAAAACTTTTTTCAATTTTACCCCGTGGGATATATATTCTACCCACACACATTTGGAACTCTCCTGGGGTACCCTCACACATATTATTCCCTTATTTAGTGGATATGTTCACAAAAAGGTGAAATTTTCAAAAATCCAGAAAATTGGCTGAAAACGACTAAATATCAAGGACTCATTGGGCGAATCGCCCTGGAACTGAAATCGGAACGCTCACTGACATTTCCCCTATCTGAAAGTCTGATAAATGCCGTAAAAATTACTAAGTCCAAAAAAAAATTTTTTTCAACTTTTTTCAATTTTACCCCCGTGGGATATATATTCTACCACACACATTTGGAACTCTCCAGGGGTACCCTCACACATATTATTCCCTCATTTAGTGGATATTTTCACAAAAAGGTGAAATTTTCAAAAATCTAGAAAATTGGCTGAAAACGACTAAATATCAAGGACTCATTGGGCGAATAGCTCTGGAACTGAAATCGGAACGCGCACTGACATTTCCCCTATCTGAAAGTCTGATAAACGACGGAAAAATGACTAAGTACAAGAAAAAAATTTTTAAAACTTTTTTCAATTTTACCCCCGTGGGATATATATTCTACCCACACACATTTGGAACTCTCCTGGTTTACCCTCACACATATTATTCCATTATTTAGTGGATATGTTCACAAAAAGGTGAAATTTTCAAAAATCCCGAAAATTGGCTGAAAACGACTAAATATCAATGACTCATTGGGCGAATCGCTCTGGAACTGAAATCGGAATGTTCACTGACATTTCCTCTATCTGAAAGTCTGATAAACGCCGGAAAAATTACTAAGTCCAAAAAAAAATTTTTTTCA
This sequence comes from Phyllobates terribilis, assembly GCF_046119375.1. Taxonomy (NCBI): domain Eukaryota; kingdom Metazoa; phylum Chordata; class Amphibia; order Anura; family Dendrobatidae; genus Phyllobates; species Phyllobates terribilis. Next base: position 596,226,386 of record NW_027362762.1, read on the forward strand.
ACTTTTTTCAATTTTACCCCCGTGGGATATATATTCTACGCACACACATTTGGAACTCTCCTGGGGTACCCTCACACATATTATTCCCTCATTTAGTGGATATTTTCACAAAAAGGTGACATTTTCAAAAATCCAGAAAATTGGCTGAAAACGACTAAATATCAAGGACTCATTGGGCGAATCGCTCTGGAACTGAAATCGGAATGCTAACTGACATTTCCCCTATCTGAAAGTCTGATAAACGACGGAAAAATGACTAAGTACAAGAAAAAAAAAATTAAAACTTTTTTCAATTTTACCCCGTGGGATATATATTCTACCCACACACATTTGGAACTCTCCTGCGGTACCCTCACACATATTATTCCCTCATTTAGTGGATATTTTCACAAAAAAGTGAAATTATTAAAAATCCTGAAAATTGGCTGAAAATGACTAAATATCAAGGACTCATTGGGCGAATCGCTCTGGAACTGAAATCGGAACTCTCACTGACATTTCCCCTATCTGAAAGTCTGATAAACGACGGAAAAATGACTAAGTCCAAAAAAAATTTTTTTTCAACTTTTTTCAATTTTATCCCCGTGGGATATATATACTACCCACACACATTTGGAACTCTCCTGGGGTACCCTCACACATATTATTCCATTATTTAGTGGATATGTTCACAAAAAGGTGAAATTTTCAAAAATCTAGAAAATTGGCTGACAACGACTAAATATCAATGACTCATTGGGCGAATCGCTCTGGAACTGAAATCGGAACGCTCACTGACATTTCCCCTATCTGAAAGTCTGATAAACGCCGGCAAAATTACTAAATCGAAAAAAAATTTTTTTTCAACTTTTTTCAATTTTACCCCCGTGGGATATATATTCTACGCACACACATTTGTAACTCTCCTGGGGTACCCTCACACATATTATTCCCTCATTTAGTGGATATTTTCACAAAAAGGTGAAATTTTCAAAAATCCAGAAAATTGGCTGAAAACGACTAAATATCAAGGACTCATTGGGCGAATCGCTCTGTAACTGAAATCGGAATGCTCACTGACATTTCCCCTATCTGAAAGTCTGATAAACGCTGGAAAAATGACTAAGTCCCCAAAAAAAATTTTTTCAACTTTTTTCAATCTTATCCCCGTGGGATATATATTCTACCCACACACATTTGGAACTCTCCTGGGGTATCCTCACACATATTACTCCCTCATTTAGTGGATATTTTCTCAAAAAAAGTGAAATTATCAAAAATTCTGAAAATTGGCTGAAAATTAATAAATATCAAGGACTCATTGGGTGAATCGCTCTGGAACTGAAATCGGAACTCATACTGACATTTCCCCTATCTGAAAATCTGATAAACGACGGAAAAATGACTAAGTCCAAAAAAAAATTTTTTTCAACTTTTTTCAATTTTATCCCCGTGGGATATATATATACTACCCACACACATTTGGAACTCTCCTGGGGTACCCTCACACATATTATTCCTCATTTAGTGGATATTTTCACAAAAAAGTGAAATTTTCAAAAATCCAAAATATTGGCTGAAAACGACTTAATATCAAGGACTCATTGGGCGAATCGCTCTGGAACTGAAATCGGAATGCTCACTGACATTTACCCTATCTGAAAGTCTGATAAACGCTGGAAAAATGACTAAGTCCCCCAAAAAAATTTTTTCAACTTTTTTCAATTTTATCCCCGTGGGATATATATTCTACCCACACACACTTGGAACTCTCCAGGGTACCCTCACACATATTATTCCCTCATTTAGTGGATATTTTCACAAAAAAGTGTAATTTTCAAAAATCCAGAAAATTGGCTGAAAACGACTAAATATCAATGACTCAATGGGCGAATCGCTCTGGAACTTAAATCGGAACAACGCTCACTGACATTTCCTCTATCTGAAAGTCTGATAAACGGCGAAAAAATGACTAAGTCCAAGAAAAAAAATTTTAAAAACTTTTTTCAATTTTACCCCCGTGGGATATATATTCTACCCACACACATTTGGAACTCTCCTGGGGTACCCTCACACATATTATTCCCTCATTTAGTGGATATTTTCACAAAAAAAGTGAAATTTTCAAAAATCCAGAAAATGGTCTGAAAACGACTAAATATCAAGGACTCATTGGTCAAATCGCTCTGGAACAGAAATCGGAACTCTCACTGACATTTCCCCTATCTGAAAGTCTGATAAACAACGGAAAAATGACTAAGTCCAAAAAAAAATTTTTTTCAACTTTTTTCAATTTTACCCCCGTGGGATATATATTCTACCCACACACATTTGGAACTCTCCTGGGGTACCCTCACACATATTATTCCCTCATTTAGTGGATATTTTCTCAAAAAAAGTGAAATTATCAAAAATCCTGAAAATTGGCTGAAAATGACTAAATATCAAGGACTCATTGGGCGAATCGCTCTGGAACTGAAATCGGAACTCTCACTGACATTTCCCCTATCTGAAAGTTTGATAAACGACGGAAAGATGACAAAGTCCCCCAAAAAAATTTTTTCAACTTTTTTCAATTTTTTCCCCGTGGGATATATATACTACCCACACACATTTGGAACTCTCCTGGGGTACCCTCACACATATTATTCCCTCATTTAGTGGATATTTTCACAAAAAAGTGAAATTTTAAAAAATCCAAAATATTGGCTGAAAATGACTAAATATCAAGGACTCATTGGGCGAATAGCTCTGGAACTGAAATCGGAAGACGCACTGACATTTCCCCTATCTGAAAGTCTGATAAACGCTGGAAAAATGACTAAGTCCCCCAAAAAAATTTTTTCAACTTTTTTCAATTTTATCCCCGTGGGATATATATTCTACCCACACACATTTGGAACTCTCCTGGGGTACCCTCACACATATTATTCCCTCATTTAGTGGATATTTTCACAAAAAGGTGACATTTTCAAAAATCCAGAAAATTGGCTGAAAACGACTAAATATCAAGGACTCATTGGGAGAATCGCTCTGGAACTGAAATCGGAATGCTCACTGACATTTCCCCTATCTGAAAGTCTGATAAACGACGGAAAAATGACTAAGTACAAGAAAAAAAAATTTAAAACTTTTTTCAATTTTACCCCGTGGGATATATATTCTACCCACACACATTTGGAACTCTCCTGGGGTACCCTCACACATATTATTCCCTCATTTAGTGGATATTTTCACAAAAAAGTGAAATTATCAAAAATCCTGAAAATTGGCTTTAAATGACTAAATATCAAGGACTCATTGGGCGAATCGCTCTGGAACTGATATCGGAACTCTCACTGACATTTCCCCTATCTGAAAGTCTGATAAACGCCGGAAAAATTACTAAGTCCAAAAAAAAATTTTTTTCAACTTTTTTCAATTTTACCCCCGTGGGATATATATTCTACGCACACACATTTGGAACTCTCCTGGGGTACCCTCACACATATTATTCCCTCATTTAGTGGATATTTTCACAAAAAGGTGAAATTTTCAAAAATCCAGAAAATTGGCTGAAAACGACTAGATATCAAGGACTCATTGGGCAATTCGCTCTGGAACTGAAATCGGAACGCTCACTGACATTTCCCCTATCTGAAAGTCTGATAAACGCCGGAAAAATTACTAAGTCCAAAAAAAAATTTTTTGCAACTTTTTTCAATTTTACCCTGTGGGATATATATTCTACCCACACAAATTTGGAACTTTCCTGGGGTACCCTCACACATATTATTCCCTCATTTAGTGGATATTTTCACAAAAAAGTGAAATTATCAAAAATCCAGAAAATTGTCTGAAAATGACTAAATATCAAGGACTCATTGGGCGAATCGCTCTGGAACTGAAATCGGAATGCTCACTGACATTTACCCTATCTGAAAGTCTGATAAACGCTGGAAAAATGACTAAGTCCCCAAAAAAAATTTTTTCAACTTTTTTCAATTTTATCCCCGTGGGATATATATTCTACCCACACACATTTGGAACTCTCCTGGGGTATCCTCATACATATTATTCCCTCATTTAGTGGATATTTTCTCAAAAAAAGTGAAATTATCAAAAATTCTGAAAATTGGCTAAAAATGACTAAATATCAAGGACTCATTGCGTGAATCGCTCTGGAACTGAAATCGGAACGCTCACTGACATTTCCCCTATCTGAAAGTCTGATAAACGCTGGAAAAATGACTAAGTCCCCAAAAAAATTTTTTTCAACTTTTTTCAATTTTATCCCCGTGGGATATATATTCTACGCACACACATTTGGAACTCTCCTGGGGTACCCTCACACATATTATTCCCTCATTTAGTGGATATTTTCACAAAAAGGTGAAATTTTCAAAAATCCAGAAAATTGGCTGAAAACGACTAAATATCAAGGACTCATTGGGCGAATCGCTCTGGAACTGAAATCGGAATGCTCACTGATATTTCCCCTATCTGAAAGTCTGATAAACGCTGGAAAAATGACTAAGTCCCCAAAAAAATTTTTTTCAACTTTTTTCAATTTTATCCCCGTGGGATATATATTCTACCCACACACATTTGGAACTCTCCAGGGTACCCTCACACATATTATTCCCTCATTTAGTGGATATTTTCACAAAAAAGTGAAATTTTCAAAAATCCAGAAAATTGGCTGAAAACGACTAGATATCAATGACTCAATGGGCGAATCGCTCTGGAACTTAAATCGGAACGCTCACTGACATTTCCTCTATCTGAAAGTCTGATAAACGGTGAAAAAATGACTAAGTCCAAGAAAAAAAATTTTAAAAACTTTTTTCAATTTTACCCCTGTGGGATATATATTCTACCCACACACATTTGGAACTCTCCTGGGGTACCCTCACACATATTATTCCCTCATTTAGTGGATATTTTCACAAAAAAGTGAAATTTTCAAAAATCCAGAAAATGGCCTGAAAACGACTAAATATCAAGGACTCATTGGTCAAATCGCTCTGGAACTGAAATCGGAACTCTCACTGACATTTCCCCTATCTGAAAGTCTGATAAACAACGGAAAAATGACTAAGTCCAAAAAAAAAATTTTTTCAACTTTTTTCCATTTTACCCCCGTGGGATATATATTCTACCCACACACATTTGGAACTCTCCTGGGGTACCCTCACACATATTATACCCTCATTTAGTGGATATTTTCACAAAAAAGTGAAATTTTCAAAAATCCAGAAAATGGCCTGAAAACGACTAAATATCAAGGACTCATTGGTCAAATCGCTCTGGAACTGAAATCGGAACTCTCACTGACATTTCCCCTATCTGAAAGTCTGATAAACAACGGAAAAATGACTAAGTCAAAAAAATAATTTTTTTCAACTTTTTTCAATTTTATCCCCGTGGGATATATATTCTACCCACACACATTTGGAACTCTCCAGGGTACCCTCACACATATTATTCCCTCATTTAGTGGATATTTTCATAAAAAAGTGAAATTTTCAAAAATCCAGAAAATTGGCTGAAAACGACTAAATATCAATGACTCAATGGGCGAATCGCTCTGGAACTTAAATCGGAACGCTCACCGACATTTCCTCTATCTGAAAGTCTGATAAACGGTGAAAAAATGACTAAGTCCCCAAAAAAAAGTTTTTTTCAACTTTTTTCAATTTTATCCCCGTGGGATATGTATTCTACCCACACACATTTGGAACTGTCCTGGGGCACCCTCACACATATTATTCCATTATTTAGTGGATATGTTCACAAAAAGGTGAAATTTTCAAAAATCCCTAAAATTGGCTGAAAACGACTAAATATCAATGACTCATAGGGCGAATCGCTGTGGAACTGAAATCGGAACGCTCACTGACATTTCCCCTATCTGAAAGTCTGATAAACGCCGGAAAAATTACTAAGTCCAAAAAAAAATTTTTTTCAACTTTTTTCAATTTTACCCCCGTGGGATATATATTCTACGCAGACACATTTGGAACTCTCCTGGGGTACCCTCACACATATTATTCCCTCATTTAGTGGATATTTTCACAAAAAGGTGAAATTTTCAAAAATCCAGAAAATTGGCTGAAAACGACTAGATATCAAGGACTCATTGGGCAATTCGCTCTGGAACTGAAATCGGAACGCTCACTGACATTTCCCCTATCTGAAAGTCTGATAAACGCCGGAAAAATTACTAAGTCCAAAAAAAAATTTTTTGCAACTTTTTTCAATTTTACCCTGTGGGATATATATTCTACCCACACAAATTTGGAACTTTCCTGGGGTACCCTCACACATATTATTCCCTCATTTAGTGGATATTTTCACAAAAAAGTGAAATTATCAAAAATCCAGAAAATTGTCTGAAAATGACTAAATATCAAGGACTCATTGGGCGAATCGCTCTGGAACTGAAATCGGAATGCTCACTGACATTTACCCTATCTGAAAGTCTGATAAACGCTGGAAAAATGACTAAGTCCCCAAAAAAAATTTTTTCAACTTTTTTCAATTTTATCCCCGTGGGATATATATTCTACCCACACACATTTGGAACTCTCCTGGGGTATCCTCATACATATTATTCCCTCATTTAGTGGATATTTTCTCAAAAAAAGTGAAATTATCAAAAATTCTGAAAATTGGCTAAAAATGACTAAATATCAAGGACTCATTGCGTGAATCGCTCTGGAACTGAAATCGGAACGCTCACTGACATTTCCCCTATCTGAAAGTGTGATAAACGCTGGAAAAATGACTAAGTCCCCAAAAAAATTTTTTTCAACTTTTTTCAATTTTATCCCCGTGGGATATATATTCTACGCACACACATTTGGAACTCTCCTGGGGTACCCTCACACATATTATTCCCTCATTTAGTGGATATTTTCACAAAAAGGTGAAATTTTCAAAAATCCAGAAAATTGGCTGAAAACGACTAAATATCAAGGACTCATTGGGCGAATCGCTCTGGAACTGAAATCGGAATGCTCACTGATATTTCCCCTATCTGAAAGTCTGATAAACGCTGGAAAAATGACTAAGTCCCCAAAAAAATTTTTTTCAACTTTTTTCAATTTTATCCCCGTGGGATATATATTCTACCCACACACATTTGGAACTCTCCAGGGTACCCTCACACATATTATTCCCTCATTTAGTGGATATTTTCACAAAAAAGTGAAATTTTCAAAAATCCAGAAAATTGGCTGAAAACGACTAGATATCAATGACTCAATGGGCGAATCGCTCTGGAACTTAAATCGGAACGCTCACTGACATTTCCTCTATCTGAAAGTCTGATAAACGGTGAAAAAATGACTAAGTCCAAGAAAAAAAATTTTAAAAACTTTTTTCAATTTTACCCCTGTGGGATATATATTCTACCCACACACATTTGGAACTCTCCTGGGGTACCCTCACACATATTATTCCCTCATTTAGTGGATATTTTCACAAAAAAGTGAAATTTTCAAAAATCCAGAAAATGGCCTGAAAACGACTAAATATCAAGGACTCATTGGTCAAATCGCTCTGGAACTGAAATCGGAACTCTCACTGACATTTCCCCTATCTGAAAGTCTGATAAACAACGGAAAAATGACTAAGTCCAAAAAAAAAATTTTTTCAACTTTTTTCCATTTTACCCCCGTGGGATATATATTCTACCCACACACATTTGGAACTCTCCTGGGGTACCCTCACACATATTATACCCTCATTTAGTGGATATTTTCACAAAAAAGTGAAATTTTCAAAAATCCAGAAAATGGCCTGAAAACGACTAAATATCAAGGACTCATTGGTCAAATCGCTCTGGAACTGAAATCGGAACTCTCACTGACATTTCCCCTATCTGAAAGTCTGATAAACAACGGAAAAATGACTAAGTCAAAAAAATAATTTTTTTCAACTTCTTTCAATTTTATCCCCGTGGGATATATATTCTACCCACACACATTTGGAACTCTCCAGGGTACCCTCACACATATTATTCCCTCATTTAGTGGATATTTTCACAAAAAGGTGAAATTTTCAAAAATCCAGAAAATTGGCTGAAAACGACTAAATATCAATGACTCAATGGGCGAATCGCTCTGGAACTTAAATCGGAACGCTCACCGACATTTCCTCTATCTGAAAGTCTGATAAACGGTGAAAAAATGACTAAGTCCCCAAAAAAAAGTTTTTTTCAACTTTTTTCAATTTTATCCCCGTGGGATATGTATTCTACCCACACACATTTGGAACTGTCCTGGGGCACCCTCACACATATTATTCCATTATTTAGTGGATATGTTCACAAAAAGGTGAAATTTTCAAAAATCCCTAAAATTGGCTGAAAACGACTAAATATCAATGACTCATAGGGTGAATCGCTGTGGAACTGAAATCGGAACGCTCACTGACATTTCCCCTATCTGAAAGTCTGATAAACGCCGGAAAAATTACTAAGTCCAAAAAAAAATTTTTTTCAACTTTTTTCAATTTTACCCCCGTGGGATATATATTCTACGCACACACATTTGGAACTCTCCTGGGGTACCCTCACACATATTATTCCCTCATTTAGTGGATATTTTCACAAAAAGGTGAAATTTTCAAAAATCCAGAAAATTGGCTGAAAACGACTAGATATCAAGGACTCATTGGGCAATTCGCTCTGGAACTGAAATCGGAACGCTCACTGACATTTCCCCTATCTGAAAGTCTGATAAACGCCGGAAAAATTACTAAGTCCAAAAAAAAATTTTTTGCAACTTTTTTCAATTTTACCCTGTGGGATATATATTCTACCCACACAAATTTGGAACTTTCCTGGGGTACCCTCACACATATTATTCCCTCATTTAGTGGATATTTTCACAAAAAAGTGAAATTATCAAAAATCCAGAAAATTGTCTGAAAATGACTAAATATCAAGGACTCATTGGGCGAATCGCTCTGGAACTGAAATCGGAATGCTCACTGACATTTACCCTATCTGAAAGTCTGATAAACGCTGGAAAAATGACTAAGTCCCCAAAAAAAATTTTTTCAACTTTTTTCAATTTTATCCCCGTGGGATATATATTCTACCCACACACATTTGGAACTCTCCTGGGGTATCCTCATACATATTATTCCCTCATTTAGTGGATATTTTCTCAAAAAAAGTGAAATTATCAAAAATTCTGAAAATTGGCTAAAAATGACTAAATATCAAGGACTCATTGCGTGAATCGCTCTGGAACTGAAATCGGAACGCTCACTGACATTTCCCCTATCTGAAAGTCTGATAAACGCTGGAAAAATGACTAAGTCCCCAAAAAAATTTTTTTCAACTTTTTTCAATTTTATCCCCGTGGGATATATATTCTACGCACACACATTTGGAACTCTCCTGGGGTACCCTCACACATATTATTCCCTCATTTAGTGGATATTTTCACAAAAAGGTGAAATTTTCAAAAATCCAGAAAATTGGCTGAAAACGACTAAATATCAAGGACTCATTGGGCGAATCGCTCTGGAACTGAAATCGGAATGCTCACTGATATTTCCCCTATCTGAAAGTCTGATAAACGCTGGAAAAATGACTAAGTCCCCAAAAAAATTTTTTTCAACTTTTTTCAATTTTATCCCCGTGGGATATATATTCTACCCACACACATTTGGAACTCTCCAGGGTACCCTCACACATATTATTCCCTCATTTAGTGGATATTTTCACAAAAAAGTGAAATTTTCAAAAATCCAGAAAATTGGCTGAAAACGACTAGATATCAATGACTCAATGGGCGAATCGCTCTGGAACTTAAATCGGAACGCTCACTGACATTTCCTCTATCTGAAAGTCTGATAAACGGTGAAAAAATGACTAAGTCCAAGAAAAAAAATTTTAAAAACTTTTTTCAATTTTACCCCTGTGGGATATATATTCTACCCACACACATTTGGAACTCTCCTGGGGTACCCTCACACATATTATTCCCTCATTTAGTGGATATTTTCACAAAAAAGTGAAATTTTCAAAAATCCAGAAAATGGCCTGAAAACGACTAAATATCAAGGACTCATTGGTCAAATCGCTCTGGAACTGAAATCGGAACTCTCACTGACATTTCCCCTATCTGAAAGTCTGATAAACAACGGAAAAATGACTAAGTCCAAAAAAAAAATTTTTTCAACTTTTTTCCATTTTACGCCCGTGGGATATATATTCTACCCACACATATTTGGAACTCTCCTGGGGTACCCTCACACATATTATACCCTCATTTAGTGGATATTTTCACAAAAAAGTGAAATTTTCAAAAATCCAGAAAATGGCCTGAAAACGACTAAATATCAAGGACTCATTGGTCAAATCGCTCTGGAACTGAAATCGGAACTCTCACTGACATTTCCCCTATCTGAAAGTCTGATAAACAACGGAAAAATGACTAAGTCTAAAAAAAAATTTTTTCAACTTTTTTCAATTTTACCCCCGTGGGATATATATTCTACCCACACACATTTGGAACTCTCCTGGGGTACCCTCACACATATTATTCCCTCATTTAGTGGATATTTTCACAAAAAGGTGAAATTTTCAAAAATCCAGAAAATTGGCTAAAAATGACTAAATATCAAGGACTCATTGGGCGAATCGCTCTGGAACTGAAATCGGAACGCTCACTGACATTTCTCCTATCTGAAAGTCTGATAAATGCCGGAAAAATTACTAACTCCAAGAACATTTTTTTTTAAACTTTTTTCAATTTTACCCCGTGGGATATATATTCTACCCACACACATTTGGAACTCTCCTGGGGTACCCTCACACATATTATTCCCTCATTTAGTGGATATTTTCACAAAAAGGTGAAATTTTCAAAAATCCAGAAAATTGGCTGAAAACGACTAAATATCAAGGACTCATTGGGCGAATCGCTCTGGAACTTAAATCGGAACGCTCACTGACATTTCCCCTATCTGAAAGTCTGATAAACGACGGAAAAATGACTAAATCCAAGAAAATTTTTTTTAAACTTTTTTCAATTTTAACCCGTGGGATATATATTCTACCCACACACATTTGGAACTCTCCTGGGGTACCCTCACACATATTATTCCCTCATTTAGTGGATATTTTCATAAAAAGGTGAAATTTTCAAAAATCCAGAAAATTGGCTGAAAACGACTAAATATCAAGGACTCATTGGGCAAATCGCTCTGGAACTGAAAACGGAACGCTCACTGACATTTCCCCTATCTGAAAGTCTGATAAACGCCGGAAAAATGACTAAGTCCAAGAAAAAATTTTTTTCAACTTTTTTCAATTTTACCCCGTGGGATGTTAATTCTACCCACACACATTTGGAACTCTCCTGGGGTACCCTCACACATTTTATTCCCTCATTTAGTGGATATTTTCATAAAAAAGTGAAATTATCAAAAATCCTGAAAATTGGCTAAAAATGACTAAATATCAAGGACTCATTGGGCGAATCGCTCTGAAACTGAAGTCGGAACGATCACTCACATTTCCCCTATCTGAAAGTCTAATAAACGCCGGAGAAATGAATAAGTCCAAGAAATTTTTTTTTTTAACTTTTTTCAATTTTACCCCCGTGGGATATATATTCTACCCACACACATTTGGAACTCTCCTGGGGTACCCTCACACATATTATTCCCTCATTTAGTGGATATTTTCACAAAAAGGTGAAATTTTCAAAAATCCAGAAAATTGGCTGAAAACGACTAAATATCAAGGACTCATTGGGCGAATCGCTCTGGAACTTAAATCGGAACGCTCACTGACATTTCCCCTATCTGAAAGTCTGATAAACGACGGAAAAATGACTAAATCCAAGAAAAATTTTTTTTAACTTTTTTCAATTTTACCCCGTGGGATATATATTCTACCCACACACATTTGGAACTCTCCTGGGGTACCCTCACACATATTATTCCCTCATTTAGTGGATATTTTCACAAAAAAGTGAAATTTTCAAAAATCCAGAAAATGGCCTGAAAACGACTAAATATCAAGGACTCATTGGGCGAATCGCTCTGGAACTGAAATCGGAACGCTCACTGACATTTCCCCTATCTGAAAGTCTAATAAACGCCGGAAAAATGAGTAAGTCCAAGAAAATTTTATTTTTAACTTTTTTCAATTTTACCCCGTGGGATATATATTCTACCCACACACATTTGGAACTCTCCTGGGGTACCCTCACACATATTATTCCCTCATTTAGTGGATATTTTCACAAAAAAGTGAAATTTTCAAAAATCCAGAAAATAGGCTGAAAACGACTAAATATCAAGGACTCATTGAGCAAATCGCTCTGGAACTGAAATCGGAATGCTCACTGACATTTCCCCTATCTGAAAGTCTGATAAACGATGGAAAAATGACTAAATCCAAGAAAAAATTTTTTAAACTTTTTTCAATTTTACCCCCGTGGGATATATATTCTACCCACACACATTTGGAACTCTCCTGGGGTACCCTCACACATATTATTCCCTCATTTAGTGGATATTTTCACAAAAAAGTGACATTTTCAAAAATCCAGAAAATGGCCTGAAAACGACTTAATATCAAGGACTCATTGGGCGAATCGCTCTGGAATTGAAATCGGAACGCTCACTGACATTTCCCCTATCTGAAAGTCTAATAAACGCCGGAAAAATTAGTAAGTCCAAGAAAAATTTTTTTTTAACTTTTTTCAATTTTACCCCCGTGGGATATATATTCTACCCACACACATTTGGAACTCTCCTGGGGTACCCTCACACATATTATTCCCTCATTTAGTGGATATTTTCACAAAAAAGTGAAATTTTCAAAAATCCAGAAAATGGCCTGAAAACGACTAAATATCAAGGACTCATTGGGCGAATCGCTCTGGAACTGAAAACGGAACGCTCACTGACATTTCCCCTATCTGAAAGTCTGATAAACGCCGGAAAAATGACTAAGTCCAAGAAAAAATTTTTTTAAACTTTTTTCAATTTTACCCCGTGGGATGTTAATTCTACCCACACACATTTGGAACTCTCCTGGGGTACCCTCACACATTTTATTCCCTCATTTAGTGGATATTTTCATAAAAAAGTGAAATTATCAAAAATCCTGAAAATTGGCTAAAAATGACTAAATATCAAGGACTCATTGGGCGAATCGCTCTGAAACTGAAGTCGGAACGCTCACTCACATTTCCCCTATCTGAAAGTCTAATAAACGACGGAAAAATGACTAAGTCCAAGAAAATTTTTTTTTTAACTTTTTTCAATTTTACCCCCGTGGGATATATATTCTACCCACACACATTTGGAACTCTCCTGGGGTACCCTCACACATATTATTCCCTCATTTAGTGGATATTTTCACAAAAAGGTGAAATTTTCAAAAATCCAGAAAATGGCCTGAAAACGACTAAATATCAAGGACTCATTGGGCGAATCGCTCTGGAACTGAAATCGGAACTCTCACTGACATTTCCCCTATCTGAAAGTCTAATAAACGCCGGAAAAATGACTAAGTCCAAGAAAATTTTTTTTTTAGCTTTTTTCAATTTTACCCCCGTGGGATATATATTCTACCCACACACATTTGGAACTCTCCTGGGGTACCCTCACACATATTATTCCCTCATTTAGTGGATATTTTCACAAAAAAGTGAAATTTTCAAAAATCCAGAAAATGGCCTGAAAACGACTAAATATCAAGGACTCATTGGGCGAATCGCTCTGGAACTGAAATCGGAACACTCACTGACATTTCCCCTATCTGAAAGTCTAATAAACGCCGGAAAAATGACTAAGTCCAAGAAAAATTTTTTTTTAACTTTTTTCAATTTTACCCCCGTGGGATATATATTCTACCCACACACATTTGGAACTCTCCTGGGGTACCCTCACACATATTATTCCCTCATTTAGTGGATATTTTCACAAAAAAGTGAAATTTTCAAAAATCCAGAAAATGGCCTGAAAACGACTAAATATCAAGGACTCATTGGGCGAATCGCTCTGGAACTGAAAACGGAACGCTCACTGACATTTCCCCTATCTGAAAGTCTGATAAACGCCGGAAAAATGACTAAGTCCAAGAAAATTTTTTTTAAAACTTTTTTCAATTTTACCCTGTGGGATATATATTCTACCCACACACATTTGGAACTCTCCTGGGGTACCCTCACACATATTATTCCCTCATTTAGTGGATATTTTCACAAAAAAGTGAAATTTTCAAAAATCCAGAAAATAGGCTGAAAACGACTAAATATCAAGGACTCATTGGGCGAATCGCTCTGGAACTGAAATCGGAATGCTAACTGACATTTCCCCTATCTGAAAGTCTGATAAACGACGGAAAAATGACTAAATCCAAGAAAAATTTTTTTAAACTTTTTTCAATTTTACCCCGTGGGATATATATTCTACCCACACACATTTGGAACTCTCCTGGGGTACCCTCACACATATTATTCCCTCATTTAGTGGATATTTTCACAAAAAGGTGAAATTTTCAAAAATCCAGAAAATTGGCTGAAAACGACTAAATATCAAGGACTCATTGGGCAAATCTCTCTGGAACTGAAATCGGAATGCTCACTGACATTTCCCCTATCTGAAAGTCTGATAAACGCCGGAAAAATTACTAAGTCCAAAAAAAATTTTTTTTCATCTTTTTTCAATTTTACCCCTGTGGGATATATATTCTACCCACACACATTTGGAACTCTCCTGGGGTACCCTCACACATATTATTCCCTCATTTAGTGGATATTTTCACAAAAAAGTGAAATTTTCAAAAATCCAGAAAATTGTCTGAAAACGACTAAATATCAATGACTCAATGGGCGAAACGCTCTAGAACTGAAATCTGAACGCGCACTGACATTTCACCTATCTCAAAGTCTGATAAATGATGGAAAAATTACTAAGTCCAAGAAAATTTTTTTTTAAACTTTTTTCAATTTTACCCCGTGGGATATATATTCTACCCACACACATTTGGAACTCTCCTGGGGTACCCTCACACATATTATTCCCTCATTTGGTGGATATTTTCACAAAAAAGTGAAATTTTCAAAAATCGAGAAAATTGGCTGAAAACGACTAAATATCAAGGACTCATTGGGCAAATCACTCTGGAACTGAAATCGGAATTCTCACTGACATTTACCCTATCTGAAAGTCTGATTAACGCCGGAAAAATGACTAGGTCCAAGAAAAAAATTTTTTAAACTTTTTTCAATTTTACCCCGTGGGATATATATTCTACCCACACACATTTGGAACTCTCCTGGGGTACCCTCACACATATTATACCCTCATTTAGTGGATATTTTCACAAAAAAGTGAAATTTTCAAAAATCCAGAAAATGGCCTGAAAACGACTAAATATCAAGGACTTATTGGCCGAATCGCTCTGGAACTGAAATCGGAATGCTCACTGACATTTCCCCTATCTGAAAGTCTGATAAACGCCGGAAAAATCACTAAGTCCAAGAAAATTTTTTTTAAAACTTTTTTCAATTTTACCCTGTGGGATATATATTCTACCCACACACATTTGGAACTCTCCTGGGGTACCCTCACACATATTATTCCCTCATTTAGTGGATATTTTCACAAAAAAGTGAAATTTTCAAAAATCCAGAAAATAGGCTGAAAACGACTAAATATCAAGGACTCATTGGGCGAATCGCTCTGGAACTGAAATCGGAATGCTAACTGACATTTCCCCTATCTGAAAGTCTGATAAACGACGGAAAAATGACTAAATCCAAGAAAAATTTTTTTAAACTTTTTTCAATTTTACCCCGTGGGATATATATTCTACCCACACACATTTGGAACTCTCCTGGGGTACCCTCACACATATTATTCCCTCATTTAGTGGATATTTTCACAAAAAGGTGAAATTTTCAAAAATCCAGAAAATTGGCTGAAAACGACTAAATATCAAGGACTCATTGGGCAAATCTCTCTGGAACTGAAATCGGAATGCTCACTGACATTTCCCCTATCTGAAAGTCTGATAAACGCCGGAAAAATTACTAAGTCCAAAAAAAATTTTTTTTCATCTTTTTTCAATTTTACCCCTGTGGGATATATATTCTACCCACACACATTTGGAACTCTCCTGGGGTACCCTCACACATATTATTCCCTCATTTAGTGGATATTTTCACAAAAAAGTGAAATTTTCAAAAATCCAGAAAATTGTCTGAAAACGACTAAATATCAATGACTCAATGGGCGAAACGCTCTAGAACTGAAATCTGAACGCGCACTGACATTTCACCTATCTCAAAGTCTGATAAATGATGGAAAAATTACTAAGTCCAAGAAAATTTTTTTTTAAACTTTTTTCAATTTTACCCCGTGGGATATATATTCTACCCACACACATTTGGAACTCTCCTGGGGTACCCTCACACATATTATTCCCTCATTTGGTGGATATTTTCACAAAAAAGTGAAATTTTCAAAAATCGAGAAAATTGGCTGAAAACGACTAAATATCAAGGACTCATTGGGCAAATCACTCTGGAACTGAAATCGGAATTCTCACTGACATTTACCCTATCTGAAAGTCTGATTAACGCCGGAAAAATGACTAGGTCCAAGAAAAAAATTTTTTAAACTTTTTTCAATTTTACCCCGTGGGATATATATTCTACCCACACACATTTGGAACTCTCCTGGGGTACCCTCACACATATTATACCCTCATTTAGTGGATATTTTCACAAAAAAGTGAAATTTTCAAAAATCCAGAAAATGGCCTGAAAACGACTAAATATCAAGGACTTATTGGCCGAATCGCTCTGGAACTGAAATCGGAATGCTCACTGACATTTCCCCTATCTGAAAGTCTGATAAACGCCGGAAAAATCACTAAGTCCAAGAAAAATTTTTTTTAAACTTTTTTCAATTTTACCCCGTGGGATATATATTCTACCCACACACATTTGGAACTCTCCTGGGGTACCCTCACACATATTATTCCCTCATTTAGTGGATATTTTCATAAAAAGGTGAAATTTTCAAAAATCCAGAAAATTGGCTGAAAACGACTAAATATCAAGGACTCATTGGGCAAATCGCTCTGGAACTGAAATCGGAATCCTCACTGACATTTCCCCTATCTGAAAGTCTGATAAACGCCGGAAAAATTGCTAAGCCCAAAAAAAAATTTTTTTCATCTTTTTTCAATTTTACCCCCGTGGGATATATATTCTACCCACACACATTTGGAACTCTCCTGGGGTACCCTCACACATATTATTCCCTCATTTAGTGGATATTTTCACAAAAAAGTGACATTTTCAAAAATCCAGAAAATGGCCTGAAAACGACTTAATATCAAGGACTCATTGGGCGAATCGCTCTGGAACTGAAATCGGAACGCTCACTGACATTTCCCCTATCTGAAAGTCTAATAAACGCCGGAAAAATGAGTAAGTCCAAGAAATTTTTTTTTTTAACTTTTTTCAATTTTACCCCCGTGGGATATATCTTCTACCCACACACATTTGGAACTCTCCTGGGGTACCCTCACACATATTATTCCCTCATTTAGTGGATATTTTCACAAAAAAGTGAAATTTTCAAAAATCCAGAAAATGGCCTGAAAACGACTAAATATCAAGGACTCATTGGGCGAATCGCTCTGGAACTGAAAACGGAACGCTCACTGACATTTCCCCTATCTGAAAGTCTGATAAACGCCGGAAAAATGACTAAGTCCAAGAAAAATTTTTTTAAAACTTTTTTCAATTTTACCCCCGTGGGATATATATTCTACCCACACACATTTGGAACTCTCCTGGGGTACCCTCACACATATTATTCCCTCATTTAGTGGATATTTTCACAAAAAAGTGAAATTTTCAAAAATCCAGAAAATGGCCTGAAAACGACTAAATATCAAGGATTCATTGGGCGAATCACTCTGGAACTGAAATCGGAATGCTCACTGACATTTTCTTATCTGAAACTCTGATAAATGCCGGAAAAATGACTAAGTCTAAAAAAAAATTTTTTCAACTTTTTTCAATTTTACCCCCGTGGGATATATATTTTACCCACACACGTTTGGAACTCTCCTGGGGCACCCTCACACATATTATTCCCTCATTTAGTGGATATTTTCACAAAAAGGTGAAATTTTCAAAAATCCAGAAAATTGGCTGAAAACGACTAAATATCAAGGACTCATTGGGCGAATAGCTCTGGAACTGAAATCGGAGCGCGCACTGACATTTCCCCTATCTGAAAGTGTGATAAACGACGGAAAAATGACTAAGTCCAAGAAAAATTTTTTTTTAACTTTTTTCAATTTTACCCCCGTGGGATATATATTCTACCCACACACATTTGGAACTCTCCTGGGGTACCCTCACACATATTATTCCCTCATTTAGTGGATATTTTCACAAAAAAGTGAAATTTTCAAAAATCCAGAAAATGGCCTGAAAACGACTAAATATCAAGGACTCATTGGGCGAATCGCTCTGGAACTGAAATCGGAACGCTCACTGACATTTCCCCTATCTGAAAGTCTAATAAACGCCGGAAAAATGACTAAGTCCAAGAAAAATTTTTTTTTAACTTTTTTCAATTTTACCCCCATGGGATATATATTCTACCCACACACATTTGGAACTCTCCTGGGGTACCCTCACACATATTATTCCCTCATTTAGTGGATATTTTCACAAAAAGGTGAAATTTTCAAAAATCCAGAAAATTGGCTGAAAACGACTAAATATCAAGGACTCATTGGGCGAATCGCTCTGGAACTTAAATCGGAACGCTCACTGACATTTCCCCTATCTGAAAGTCTGATAAACGACGGAAAAATGACTAAATCCAAGAAATTTTTTTTTAAACTTTTTTCAATTTTACCCCGTGGGATATATATTCTACCCACACACATTTGGAACTCTCCTGGGGTACCCTCACACATATTATTCCCTCATTTAGTGGATATTTTCACAAAAAGGTGAAATTTTCAAAAATCCAGCAAATGGCCTGAAAACGACTAAATATCAAGGACTCATTGGGCGAATCGCTCTGGAACTGAAATCGGAACTCTCACTGACATTTCCCCTATCTGAAAGTCTAATAAACGCCGGAAAAATGACTAAGTCCAAGAAAAATTTTTTTTTAACTTTTTTCAATTTTACCCCCGTGGGATATATATTCTACCCACACACATTTGGAACTCTCCTGGGGTACCCTCACACATATTATTCCCTCATTTAGTGGATATTTTCACAAAAAAGTGAAATTTTCAAAAATCCAGAAAATGGCCTGAAAACGACTAAATATCAAGGACTCATTGGGCGAATCGCTCTGGAACTGAAATTGGAACACTCACTGAAATTTCCCCTATCTGAAAGTCTAATAAACGCCGGAAAAATGACTAAGTCCAAGAAAATTTTTTTTTTAACTTTTTTCAATTTTACCCCCATGGGATATATATTCTACCCACACACATTTGGAACTCTCCTGGGGTACCCTCACACATATTATTCCCTCATTTAGTGGATATTTTCACAAAAAGGTGAAATTTTCAAAAATCCAGAAAATTGGCTGAAAACGACTAAATATCAAGGACTCATTGGGCGAATCGCTCTGGAACTTAAATCGGAACGCTCACTGACATTTCCCCTATCTGAAAGTCTGATAAACGCCGGAAAAATTACTAAGTCCAAAAAAAAATTTTTTTAAACTTTTTTCAATTTTACCACCGTGGGAAATATATTCTACCACACACATTTGGAACTCTCCTGGGGTACCCTCACACATATTATTCCCTCATTTAGTGGATATTTTCACAAAAAAGTGAAATTTTCAAAAATCCAGAAAATGGCCTGAAAACGACTAAATATCAAGGACTCATTGGGCGAATCGCTCTGGAACTGAAATCGGAACGCTCACTGACATTTCCCCTATCTGAAAGTCTAATAAACGCCGGAAAAATGAGTAAGTCCAAGAAAAAATTTTTTTTAACTTTTTTCAATTTTACCCCCGTGGGATATATATTCTACCCACACACATTTGGAACTCTCCTGGGGTACCCTCACACATATTATTCCCTCATTTAGTGGATATTTTCACAAAAAAGTGAAATTTTCAAAAATCCAGAAAATAGGCTGAAAACGACTAAATATCAAGGACTCATTGAGCAAATCGCTCTGGAACTGAAATCGGAATGCTCACTGACATTTCCCCTATCTGAAAGTCTGATAAACGACGGAAAAATGACTAAATCCAAGAAAAAATTTTTAAAACTTTTTTCAATTTTACCCCCGTGTGATATATATTCTACCCACACACATTTGGAACTCTCCTGGGGTACCCTCACACATATTATTCCCTCATTTAGTGGATATTTTCACAAAAAAGTGACATTTTCAAAAATCCAGAAAATGGCCTGAAAACGACTTAATATCAAGGACTCATTGGGCGAATCGCTCTGGAATTGAAATCGGAACTCTCACTGACATTTCCCCTATCTGAAAGTCTAATAAACGCCGGAAAAATGACTAAGTCCAAGAAAAATTTTTTTTAAACTTTTTTCAATTTTACCCTGTGGGATATATATTCTACCCACACACATTTGGAACTCTCCTGGGGTACCCTCACACATATTATTCCCTCATTTAGTGGATATTTTCACAAAAAAGTGAAATTTTCAAAAATCCAGAAAATAGGCTGAAAACGACTAAATATCAAGGACTCATTGGGCGAATCGCTCTGGAACTGAAATCGGAATGCTCACTGACATTTCCCCTATCTGAAAGTCTGATAAACGCCGGAAAAATTACTAAGTCCAAAAAAAATTTTTTTTCATCTTTTTTCAATTTTACCCCTGTGGGATATATATTCTACCCACACACATTTGGAACTCTCCTGGGGTACCCTCACACATATTATTCCCTCATTTAGTGGATATTTTCACAAAAAAGTGAAATTTTCAAAAATCCAGAAAATTGTCTGAAAACGACTAAATATCAATGACTCAATGGGCGAAACGCTCTAGAACTGAAATCTGAACGCGCACTGACATTTCACCTATCTCAAAGTCTGATAAATGATGGAAAAATTACTAAGTCCAAGAAAAATTTTTTTTAAACTTTTTTCAATTTTACCCCGTGGGATATATATTCTACGCACACACATTTGGAACTCTCCTGGGGTACCCTCACACATATTATTCCCTCATTTGGTGGATATTTTCACAAAAAAGTGAAATTTTCAAAAATCGAGAAAATTGGCTGAAAACGACTAAATATCAAGGACTCATTGGGCAAATCACTCTGGAACTGAAATCGGAATTCTCACTGACATTTACCCTATCTGAAAGTCTGATTAACGCCGGAAAAATGACTAGATCCAAGAAAAATTTTTTTTAAACTTTTTTCAATTTTACCCCGTGGGATATATATTCTACCCACACACATTTGGAACTCTCCTGGGGTACCCTCACACATATTATACCCTCATTTAGTGGATATTTTCACAAAAAAGTGAAATTTTCAAAAATCCAGAAAATGGCCTGAAAACGACTAAATATCAAGGACTTATTGGCCGAATCGCTCTGGAACTGAAATCGGAATGCTCACTGACATTTCCCCTATCTGAAAGTCTAATAAACGCCGGAAAAATGACTAAGTCCAAGAAAAAATTTTTTTTAACTTTTTTCAATTTTACCCCCGTGGGATATATATTCTACCCACACACATTTGGAACTCTCCTGGGGTACCCTCACACATATTATTCCCTCATTTGGTGGATATTTTCACAAAAAAGTGAAATTTTCAAAAATCGAGAAAATTGGCTGAAAACGACTAAATATCATGGACTCATTGGGCGAATCGCTCTGCAACTGAAATCGGAACGCTCACAGACATTTCCCCTATCTGAAAGTCTAATAAACGCCTCAAAAATGACTAAGTCCAAGAAAAATTTTTTTTTTACTTTTTTCAATTTTACCCCGTGGGATATATATTCTACCCACACACATTTTGAACTCTCCTGGGGTACCCTCACACATATTATACCCTCATTTAGTGGATATTTTCACAAAAAAGTGAAATTTTCAAAAATCCAGAAAATGGCCTGAAAATGACTAAATATCAAGGACACATTGGGCGAATCGCTCTGGAACTGAAATCGGAACGCTCACTGACATTTCCCCTATCTGAAAGTCTAATAAATGCCGGAAAAATGACTAAGTCAAAAAAAAATTTTTTTTCATCTTTTTTCAATTTTACCCCTGTGGGATATATATTCTACCCACACACATTTGGAACTCTCCTGGGGTACCCTCACACATATTATTCCCTCATTTAGTGGATATTTTCACAAAAAAGTGAAATTTTCAAAAATCCAGAAAATTGTCTGAAAACGACTAAATATCAATGACTCAATGGGCGAATCGCTCTGGAACTGAAATCTGAACGCGCACTGACATTTCACCTATCTGAATGTCTGATAAATGATGGAAAAATTACTAAGTCCAAGAAAAATTTTTTTTAAACTTTTTTCAATTTTACCCCGTGGGATATATATTCTACCCACACACATTTGGAACTCTCCTGGGGTACCCTCACACATATTATACCCTCATTTAGTGGATATTTTCACAAAAAAGTGAAATTTTCAAAAATCCAGAAAATGGCCTGAAAATGACTAAATATCAAGGACTCATTGGGCGAATCGCTCTGGAACTGAAATCGGAACGCTCAATGACATTTCCCCTATCTGAAAGTCTAATAAACGCCGGAAAAACGACTAAGTCCAAGAAAAATTTTTTTTAAACTTTTTTCAATTTTACCCCCGTGGGATATATATTCTACCCACACACATTTGGAACTCTCCTGGGGTACCCTCACACATATTATTCCCTCATTTGGTGGATATTTTCACAAAAAAGTGAAATTTTCAAAAATCGAGAAAATTGGCGGAAAACGACTAAATATCAAGGACTCATTGGGCAAATCGCTCTGGAACTGAAATCGGAATGCTCACTGACATTTACCCTATCTGAAAGTCTGATTAACGCCGGAAAAATGACTAGGTCCAAGTAAAAAATTTTTTTAACTTTTTTCAATTTTACCCCGTGGGATATATATTCTACCCACACACATTTGGAACTCTCCTGGGGTACCCTCACACATATTATACCCTCATTTAGTGGATATTTTCACAAAAAAGTGAAATTTTCAAAAATCCAGAAAATGGCCTGAAAACGACTAAATATCAAGGACTCATTGGCCGAATCGCTCTGGAACTGAAATCGGAACACTCACTGACATTTCCCCTATCTGAAAGTCTAATAAACGCCGGAAAAATGACTAAATCCAAGAAAAAATTTTTTTTAACTTTTTTCAATTTTACCCCCATGGGATATATATTCTACCCACACACATTTGGAACTCTCCTGGGGTACCCTCACACATATTATTCCCTCATTTAGTGGATATTTTCACAAAAAGGTGAAATTTTCAAAAATCCAGAAAATTGGCTGAAAACGACTAAATATCAAGGACTCATTGGGCGAATCGCTCTGGAACTTAAATCGGAACGCTCACTGACATTTCCCCTATCTGAAAGTCTGATAAACGCCGGAAAAATTACTAAGTCCAAAAAAAAATTTTTTTAAACTTTTTTCAATTTTACCACCGTGGGAAATATATTCTACCACACACATTTGGAACTCTCCTGGGGTACCCTCACACATATTATTCCCTCATTTAGTGGATATTTTCACAAAAAAGTGAAATTTTCAAAAATCCAGAAAATGGCCTGAAAACGACTAAATATCAAGGACTCATTGGGCGAATCGCTCTGGAACTGAAATCGGAACGCTCACTGACATTTCCCCTATCTGAAAGTCTAATAAACGCCGGAAAAATGAGTAAGTCCAAGAAAAAATTTTTTTTAACTTTTTTCAATTTTACCCCCGTGGGATATATATTCTACCCACACACATTTGGAACTCTCCTGGGGTACCCTCACACATATTATTCCCTCATTTAGTGGATATTTTCACAAAAAAGTGAAATTTTCAAAAATCCAGAAAATAGGCTGAAAACGACTAAATATCAAGGACTCATTGAGCAAATCGCTCTGGAACTGAAATCGGAATGCTCACTGACATTTCCCCTATCTGAAAGTCTGATAAACGACGGAAAAATGACTAAATCCAAGAAAATTTTTTTTAAACTTTTTTCAATTTTACCCCCGTGGGATATATATTCTACCCACACACATTTGGAACTCTCCTGGGGTACCCTCACACATATTATTCCCTCATTTAGTGGATATTTTCACAAAAAAGTGACATTTTCAAAAATCCAGAAAATGGCCTGAAAACGACTTAATATCAAGGACTCATTGGGCGAATCGCTCTGGAACTGAAATCGGAACGCTCACTGACATTTCCCCTATCTGAAAGTCTAATAAACGCCGGAAAAATTAGTAAGTCCAAGAAAAATTTTTTTTTAACTTTTTTCAATTTTACCCCCGTGGGATATATATTCTACCCACACACATTTGGAACTCTCCTGGGGTACCCTCACACATATTCCCTCATTTAGTGGATATTTTCACAAAAAAGTGAAATTTTCAAAAATCCAGAAAATGGCCTGAAAACGACTAAATATCAAGGACTCATTGGGCGAATCGCTCTGGAACTGAAAACGGAACGCTCACTGACATTTCCCCTATCTGAAAGTCTGATAAACGCCGGAAAAATGACTAAGTCCAAGAAAAATTTTTTTTAAACTTTTTTCAATTTTACCCCGTGGGATGTTAATTCTACCCACACACATTTGGAACTCTCCTGGGGTACCCTCACACATTTTATTCCCTCATTTAGTGGATATTTTCATAAAAAAGTGAAATTATCAAAAATCCTGAAAATTGGCTAAAAATGACTAAATATCAAGGACTCATTGGGCGAATCGCTCTGAAACTGAAGTCGGAACGCTCACTCACATTTCCCCTATCTGAAAGTCTAATAAACGCCGGAAAAATGACTAAGTCCAAGAAAATTTTTTTTTTAACTTTTTTCAATTTTACCCCCGTGGGATATATATTCTACCCACACACATTTGGAACTCTCCTGGGGTACCCTCACACATATTATTCCCTCATTTAGTGGATATTTTCACAAAAAGGAGAAATTTTCAAAAATCCAGAAAATGGCCTGAAAACGACTAAATATCAAGGACTCATTGGGCGAATCGCTCTGGAACTGAAATCGGAACTCTCACTGACATTTCCCCTATCTGAAAGTCTAATAAACGCCGGAAAAATGACTAAGTCCAAGAAAATTTTTTTTTTAGCTTTTTTCAATTTTACCCCCGTGGGATATATATTCTACCCACACACATTTGGAACTCTCCTGGGGTACCCTCACACATATTATTCCCTCATTTAGTGGATATTTTCACAAAAAAGTGAAATTTTCAAAAATCCAGAAAATGGCCTGAAAACGACTAAATATCAAGGACTCATTGGGCGAATCGCTCTGGAACTGAAATCGGAACACTCACTGACATTTCCCCTATCTGAAAGTCTAATAAACGCCGGAAAAATGACTAAATCCAAGAAAAAATTTTTTAAACTTTTTTCAATTTTACCCCCGTGGGATATATATTCTACCCACACACATTTGGAACTCTCCTGGGGTACCCTCACACATATTATTCCCTCATTTAGTGGATATTTTCACAAAAAAGTGACATTTTCAAAAATCCAGAAAATGGCCTGAAAACGACTTAATATCAAGGACTCATTGGGCGAATCGCTCTGGAATTGAAATCGGAACGCTCACTGACATTTCCCCTATCTGAAAGTCTAATAAACGCCGGAAAAATTAGTAAGTCCAAGAAAAATTTTTTTTTAACTTTTTTCAATTTTACCCCCGTGGGATATATATTCTACCCACACACATTTGGAACTCTCCTGGGGTACCCTCACACATATTATTCCCTCATTTAGTGGATATTTTCACAAAAAAGTGAAATTTTCAAAAATCCAGAAAATGGCCTGAAAACGACTAAATATCAAGGACTCATTGGGCGAATCGCTCTGGAACTGAAAACGGAACGCTCACTGACATTTCCCCTATCTGAAAGTCTGATAAACGCCGGAAAAATGACTAAGTCCAAGAAAAATTTTTTTTAAACTTTTTTCAATTTTACCCCGTGGGATGTTAATTCTACCCACACACATTTGGAACTCTCCTGGGGTACCCTCACACATTTTATTCCCTCATTTAGTGGATATTTTCATAAAAAAGTGAAATTATCAAAAATCCTGAAAATTGGCTAAAAATGACTAAATATCAAGGACTCATTGGGCGAATCGCTCTGAAACTGAAGTCGGAACGCTCACTCACATTTCCCCTATCTGAAAGTCTAATAAACGACGGAAAAATGACTAAGTCCAAGAAAAAATTTTTTTTAACTTTTTTCAATTTTACCCCCGTGGGATATATATTCTACCCACACACATTTGGAACTCTCCTGGGGTACCCTCACACATATTATTCCCTCATTTAGTGGATATTTTCACAAAAAAGTGAAATTTTCAAAAATCCAGAAAATGGCCTGAAAACGACTAAATATCAAGGACTCATTGGGCGAATCGCTCTGGAACTGAAATCGGAACACTCACTGACATTTCCCCTATCTGAAAGTCTAATAAACGCCGGAAAAATGACTAAGTCCAAGAAAATTTTTTTTTTAACTTTTTTCAATTTTACCCCCATGGGATATATATTCTACCCACACACATTTGGAACTCTCCTGGGGTACCCTCACACATATTATTCCCTCATTTAGTGGATATTTTCACAAAAAGGTGAAATTTTCAAAAATCCAGAAAATTGGCTGAAAACGACTAAATATCAAGGACTCATTGGGCGAATCGCTCTGGAACTTAAATTGGAACGCTCACTGACATTTCCCCTATCTGAAAGTCTGATAAACGCCGGAAAAATTACTAAGTCCAAAAAAAAATTTTTTTAAACTTTTTTCAATTTTACCCCCGTGGGAAATATATTCTACCACACACATTTGGAACTCTCCTGGGGTACCCTCACACATATTATTCCCTCATTTAGTGGATATTTTCACAAAAAAGTGAAATTTTCAAAAATCCAGAAAATGGCCTGAAAACGGCTAAATATCAAGGACTCATTGGGCGAATCGCTCTGGAACTGAAATCGGAACGCTCACTGACATTTCCCCTATCTGAAAGTCTAATAAACGCCGGAAAAATGAGTAAGTCCAAGAAAAATTTTTTTTTAACTTTTTTCAATTTTACCCCCGTGGGATATATATTCTACCCACACACATTTGGAACTCTCCTGGGGTACCCTCACACATATTATTCCCTCATTTAGTGGATATTTTCACAAAAAAGTGAAATTTTCAAAAATCCAGAAAATGGCCTGAAAACGACTAAATATCAAGGACTCATTGGGCGAATCGCTCTGGAACTGAAAACGGAATGCTCACTGCCATTTCCCCTATCTGAAAGTCTGATAAACGCCGGAAAAATGACTAAGTCCAAGAAAAATTTTTTTTAAACTTTTTTCAATTTTACCCTGTGGGATATATATTCTACCCACACACATTTGGAACTCTCCTGGGGTACCCTCACACATATTATTCCCTCATTTAGTGGATATTTTCACAAAAAAGTGAAATTTTCAAAAATCCAGAAAATAGGCTGAAAACGACTAAATATCAAGGACTCATTGGGCGAATCGCTCTGGAACTGAAATCGGAATGCTCACTGACATTTCCCCTATCTGAAAGTCTGATAAAGGCCGGAAAAATTACTAAGTCCAAAAAAAATTTTTTTTCATCTTTTTTCAATTTTACCCCTGTGGGTTATATATTCTACCCACACACATTTGGAACTCTCCTGGGGTACCCTCACACATATTATTCCCTCATTTAGTGGATATTTTCACAAAAAAGTGAAATTTTCAAAAATCCAGAAAATTGTCTGAAAACGACTAAATATCAATGACTCAATGGGCGAAACGCTCTAGAACTGAAATCTGAACGCGCACTGACATTTCACCTATCTCAAAGTCTGATAAATGATGGAAAAATTACTAAGTCCAAGAAAAATTTTTTTTAAACTTTTTTCAATTTTACCCCGTGGGATATATATTCTACCCACACACATTTGGAACTCTCCTGGGGTACCCTCACACATATTATTCCCTCATTTGGTGGATATTTTCACAAAAAAGTGAAATTTTCAAAAATCGAGAAAATTGGCTGAAAACGACTAAATATCAAGGACTCATTGGGCAAATCACTCTGGAACTGAAATCGGAATTCTCACTGACATTTACCCTATCTGAAAGTCTGATTAACGCCGGAAAAATGACTAGGTCCAAGAAAAAAATTTTTTAAACTTTTTTCAATTTTACCCCGTGGGATATATATTCTACCCACACACATTTGGAACTCTCCTGGGGTACCCTCACACATATTATACCCTCATTTAGTGGATATTTTCACAAAAAAGTGAAATTTTCAAAAATCCAGAAAATGGCCTGAAAACGACTAAATATCAAGGACTTATTGGCCGAATCGCTCTGGAACTGAAATCGGAATGCTCACTGACATTTCCCCTATCTGAAAGTCTGATAAACGCCGGAAAAATCACTAAGTCCAAGAAAAATTTTTTTTAAACTTTTTTCAATTTTACCCCGTGGGATATATATTCTACCCACACACATTTGGAACTCTCCTGGGGTACCCTCACACATATTATACCCTCATTTAGTGGATATTTTCACAAAAAAAGTGAAATTTTCAAAAATCCAGAAAATGGCCTGAAAATGACTAAATATCAAGGACTCATTGGGCGAATCGCTCTGGAACTGAAATCGGAACGCTCATTGACATTTCCCCTATCTGAAAGTCTAATAAACGCCGGAAAAATGACTAAGTCCAAGAAAAATTTTTTTTTAACTTTTTTCAATTTTACCCCCGTGGGATATATATTCTACCCACACACATTTGGAACTCTCCTGGGGTACCCTCACACATATTATTCCCTCATTTGGTGGATATTTTCACAAAAAAGTGAAATTTTCAAAAATCCAGAAAATGGCCTGAAAATGACTAAATATCAAGGACTCATTGGGCGAATCGCTCTGGAACTGAAATCGGAACGCTCACTGACATTTCCCCTATCTGAAAGTCTAATAAATGCCGGAAAAATGTCTAAGTCAAAAAAAAATTTTTTTTCATCTTTTTTCAATTTTACCCCTGTGGGATATATATTCTACCCACACACATTTGGAACTCTCCTGGGGTACCCTCACACATATTATTCCCTCATTTAGTGGATATTTTCACAAAAAAGTGAAATTTTCAAAAATCCAGAAAATTGTCTGAAAACGACTAAATATCAATGACTCAATGGGCGAATCGCTCTGGAACTGAAATCTGAACGCGCACTGACATTTCACCTATCTGAATGTCTGATAAATGATGGAAAAATTACTAAGTCCAAGAAAATTTTTTTTTAAACTTTTTTCAATTTTACCCCGTGGGATATATATTCTACCCACACACATTTGGAACTCTCCTGGGGTACCCTCACACATATTATACCCTCATTTAGTGGATATTTTCACAAAAAAGTGAAATTTTCAAAAATCCAGAAAATGGCCTGAAAATGACTAAATATCAAGGACTCATTGGGCGAATCGCTCTGGAACTGAAATCGGAACGCTCAATGACATTTCCCCTATCTGAAAGTCTAATAAACGCCGGAAAAACGACTAAGTCCAAGAAAAATTTTTTTTAAACTTTTTTCAATTTTACCCCCGTGGGATATATATTCTACCCAAAAACATTTGGAACTCTCCTGGGGTACCCTCACACATATTATTCCCTCATTTGGTGGATATTTTCACAAAAAAGTGAAATTTTCAAAAATCGAGAAAATTGGCGGAAAACGACTAAATATCAAGGACTCATTGGGCAAATCGCTCTGGAACTGAAATCGGAATGCTCACTGACATTTACCCTATCTGAAAGTCTGATTAACGCCGGAAAAATGACTAGGTCCAAGTAAAAAATTTTTTAAACTTTTTTCAATTTTACCCCGTGGGATATATATTCTACCCACACACATTTGGAACTCTCCTGGGGTACCCTCACACATATTATACCCTCATTTAGTGGATATTTTCACAAAAAAGTGAAATTTTCAAAAATCCAGAAAATGGCCTGAAAACGACTAAATATCAAGGACTCATTGGGCGAATCGCTCTGGAACTGAAATCGGAATGCTCACTGACATTTCCCCTATCTGAAAGTCTGATAAACGCCGGAAAAATCACTAAGTCCAAGAAAAAATTTTTTTAAACTTTTTTCAATTTTACCCCGTGGGATATATATTCTACCCACACACATTTGGAACTCTTCTGGGGTACCCTCACACATATTATACCCTAATTTAGTGGATATTTTCACAAAAAAGTGAAATTTTCAAAAATCCAGAAAATGGCCTGAAAACGACTAAATATCAAGGACTCATTGGCCGAATCGCTCTGGAACTGAAATCGGAACACTCACTGACATTTCCCCTATCTGAAAGTCTAATAAACGCCGGAAAAATGACTAAATCCAAGAAAAAAATTTTTTTAACTTTTTTCAATTTTACCCCCATGGGATATATATTCTACCCACACACATTTGGAACTCTCCTGGGGTACCCTCACACATATTATTCCCTCATTTAGTGGATATTTTCACAAAAAGGTGAAATTTTCAAAAATCCAGAAAATTGGCTGAAAACGACTAAATATCAAGGACTCATTGGGCGAATCGCTCTGGAACTTAAATCGGAACGCTCACTGACATTTCCCCTATCTGAAAGTCTGATAAACGCCGGAAAAATTACTAAGTCCAAAAAAAAATTTTTTTAAACTTTTTTCAATTTTACCACCGTGGGAAATATATTCTACCACACACATTTGGAACTCTCCTGGGGTACCCTCACACATATTATTCCCTCATTTAGTGGATATTTTCACAAAAAAGTGAAATTTTCAAAAATCCAGAAAATGGCCTGAAAACGACTAAATATCAAGGACTCATTGGGCGAATCGCTCTGGAACTGAAATCGGAACGCTCACTGACATTTCCCCTATCTGAAAGTCTAATAAACGCCGGAAAAATGAGTAAGTCCAAGAAAAAATTTTTTTTAACTTTTTTCAATTTTACCCCCGTGGGATATATATTCTACCCACACACATTTGGAACTCTCCTGGGGTACCCTCACACATATTATTCCCTCATTTAGTGGATATTTTCACAAAAAAGTGAAATTTTCAAAAATCCAGAAAATAGGCTGAAAACGACTAAATATCAAGGACTCATTGAGCAAATCGCTCTGGAACTGAAATCGGAATGCTCACTGACATTTCCCCTATCTGAAAGTCTGATAAACGACGGAAAAATGACTAAATCCAAGAAAAATTTTTTTAAACTTTTTTCAATTTTACCCCCGTGGGATATATATTCTACCCACACACATTTGGAACTCTCCTGGGGTACCCTCACACATATTATTCCCTCATTTAGTGGATATTTTCACAAAAAAGTGACATTTTCAAAAATCCAGAAAATGGCCTGAAAACGACTTAATATCAAGGACTCATTGGGCGAATCGCTCTGGAACTGAAATCGGAACGCTCACTGACATTTCCCCTATCTGAAAGTCTAATAAACGCCGGAAAAATTAGTAAGTCCAAGAAAAATTTTTTTTTTAACTTTTTTCAATTTTACCCCCGTGGGATATATATTCTACCCACACACATTTGGAACTCTCCTGGGGTACCCTCACACATATTATTCCCTCATTTAGTGGATATTTTCACAAAAAAGTGAAATTTTCAAAAATCCAGAAAATGGCCTGAAAACGACTAAATATCAAGGACTCATTGGGCGAATCGCTCTGGAACTGAAAACGGAACGCTCACTGACATTTCCCCTATCTGAAAGTCTGATAAACGACGGAAAAATGACTAAGTCCAAGAAAATTTTTTTTTAAACTTTTTTCAATTTTACCCCGTGGGATGTTAATTCTACCCACACACATTTGGAACTCTCCTGGGGTACCCTCACACATTTTATTCCCTCATTTAGTGGATATTTTCATAAAAAAGTGAAATTATCAAAAATCCTGAAAATTGGCTAAAAATGACTAAATATCAAGGACTCATTGGGCGAATCGCTCTGAAACTGAAGTCGGAACGCTCACTCACATTTCCCCTATCTGAAAGTCTAATAAACGCCAGAAAAATGACTAAGTCCAAGAAAAATTTTTTTTTAACTTTTTTCAATTTTACCCCCGTGGGATATATATTCTACCCACACACATTTGGAACTCTCCTGGGGTACCCTCACACATATTATTCCCTCATTTAGTGGATATTTTCACAAAAAGGAGAAATTTTCAAAAATCCAGAAAATGGCCTGAAAACGACTAAATATCAAGGACTCATTGGGCGAATCGCTCTGGAACTGAAATCGGAACGCTCACTGACATTTCCCCTATCTGAAAGTCTAATAAACGCCGGAAAAATGAGTAAGTCCAAGAAAAAAATTTTTTTAACTTTTTTCAATTTTACCCCCGTGGGATATATATTCTACCCACACACATTTGGAACTCTCCTGGGGTACCCTCACACATATTATTCCCTCATTTAGTGGATATTTTCACAAAAAGGTGAAATTTTCAAAAATCCAGAAAATTGGCTGAAAACGACTAAATATCAAGGACTCATTGGGCGAATCGCTCTGGAACTTAAATTGGAACGCTCACTGACATTTCCCCTATCTGAAAGTCTGATAAACGCCGGAAAAATTACTAAGTCCAAAAAAAAATTTTTTTAAACTTTTTTCAATTTTACCCCCGTGGGAAATATATTCTACCACACACATTTGGAACTCTCCTGGGGTACCCTCACACATATTATTCCCTCATTTAGTGGATATTTTCACAAAAAAGTGAAATTTTCAAAAATCCAGAAAATGGCCTGAAAACGACTAAATATCAAGGACTCATTGGGCGAATCGCTCTGGAACTGAAATCGGAACGCTCACTGACATTTCCCCTATCTGAAAGTCTAATAAACGCCGGAAAAATGAGTAAGTCCAAGAAAATTTTTTTTTTAACTTTTTTCAATTTTACCCCCGTGGGATATATATTCTACCCACACACATTTGGAACTCTCCTGGGGTACCCTCACACATATTATTCCCTCATTTAGTGGATATTTTCACAAAAAAGTGAAATTTTCAAAAATCCAGAAAATGGCCTGAAAACGACTAAATATCAAGGACTCATTGGGCGAATCGCTCTGGAACTGAAAACGGAACGCTCACTGACATTTCCCCTATCTGAAAGTCTGATAAACGCCGGAAAAATGACTAAGTCCAAGAAAAATTTTTTTTAAACTTTTTTCAATTTTACCCTGTGGGATATATATTCTACCCACACACATTTGGAACTCTCCTGGGGTACCCTCACACATATTATTCCCTCATTTAGTGGATATTTTCACAAAAAAGTGAAATTTTCAAAAATCCAGAAAATTGTCTGAAAACGACTAAATATCAATGACTCAATGGGCGAAACGCTCTAGAACTGAAATCTGAACGCGCACTGACATTTCACCTATCTCAAAGTCTGATAAATGATGGAAAAATTACTAAGTCCAAGAAAATTTTTTTTTAAACTTTTTTCAATTTTACCCCGTGGGATATATATTCTACCCACACACATTTGGAACTCTCCTGGGGTACCCTCACACATATTATTCCCTCATTTGGTGGATATTTTCACAAAAAAGTGAAATTTTCAAAAATCGAGAAAATTGGCTGAAAACGACTAAATATCAAGGACTCATTGGGCAAATCACTCTGGAACTGAAATCGGAATTCTCACTGACATTTACCCTATCTGAAAGTCTGATTAACGCCGGAAAAATGACTAGGTCCAAGAAAAAATTTTTTTAAACTTTTTTCAATTTTACCCCGTGGGATATATATTCTACCCACACACATTTGGAACTCTCCTGGGGTACCCTCACACATATTATACCCTCATTTAGTGGATATTTTCACAAAAAAAGTGAAATTTTCAAAAATCCAGAAAATGGCCTGAAAATGACTAAATATCAAGGACTCATTGGGCGAATCGCTCTGGAACTGAAATCGGAACGCTCAATGACATTTCCCCTATCTGAAAGTCTAATAAACGCCGGAAAAATGACTAAGTCCAAGAAAAATTTTTTTTTAACTTTTTTCAATTTTACCCCCGTGGGATATATATTCTACCCACACACATTTGGAACTCTCCTGGGGTACCCTCACACATATTATTCCCTCATTTGGTGGATATTTTCACAAAAAAGTGAAATTTTCAAAAATCGAGAAAATTGGCTGAAAACGACTAAATATCATGGACTCATTGGGCGAATCGCTCTGCAACTGAAATCTGAACGCTCACTGACATTTCCCCTATCTGAAAGTCTAATAAACGCCTCAAAAATGACTAAGTCCAAGAAAAATTTTTTTTTTACTTTTTTCAATTTTACCCCGTGGGATATATATTCTACCCACACACATTTTGAACTCTCCTGGGGTACCCTCACACATATTATACCCTCATTTAGTGGATATTTTCACAAAAAAGTGAAATTTTCAAAAATCCAGAAAATGGCCTGAAAATGACTAAATATCAAGGACTCATTGGGCGAATCGCTCTGGAACTGAAATCGGAACGCTCACTGACATTTCCCCTATCTGAAAGTCTAATAAATGCCGGAAAAATGACTAAGTCAAAAAAAAATTTTTTTTCATCTTTTTTCAATTTTACCCCTGTGGGATATATATTCTACCCACACACATTTGGAACTCTCCTGGGGTACCCTCACACATATTATTCCCTCATTTAGTGGATATTTTCACAAAAAAGTGAAATTTTCAAAAATCCAGAAAATTGTCTGAAAACGACTAAATATCAATGACTCAATGGGCGAATCGCTCTGGAACTGAAATCTGAACGCGCACTGACATTTCACCTATCTGAATGTCTGATAAATGATGGAAAAATTACTAAGTCCAAGAAAATTTTTTTTTAAACTTTTTTCAATTTTACCCCGTGGGATATATATTCTACCCACACACATTTGGAACTCTCCTGGGGTACCCTCACACATATTATACCCTCATTTAGTGGATATTTTCACAAAAAAGTGAAATTTTCAAAAATCCAGAAAATGGCCTGAAAATGACTAAATATCAAGGACTCATTGGGCGAATCGCTCTGGAACTGAAATCGGAACGCTCAATGACATTTCCCCTATCTGAAAGTCTAATAAACGCCGGAAAAACGACTAAGTCCAAGAAAAAATTTTTTTAAACTTTTTTCAATTTTACCCCCGTGGGATATATATTCTACCCACACACATTTGGAACTCTCCTGGGGTACCCTCACACATATTATTCCCTCATTTGGTGGATATTTTCACAAAAAAGTGAAATTTTCAAAAATCTAGAAAATTGGCGGAAAACGACTAAATATCAAGGACTCATTGGGCAAATCGCTCTGGAACTGAAATCGGAATGCTCACTGACATTTACCCTATCTGAAAGTCTGATTAACGCCGGAAAAATGACTAGGTCCAAGTAAAAAATTTTTTAAACTTTTTTCAATTTTACCCCGTGGGATATATATTCTACCCCCACACATTTGGAACTCTCCTGGGGTACCCTCACACATATTATACCCTCATTTAGTGGATATTTTCACAAAAAAGTGAAATTTTCAAAAATCCAGAAAATGGCCTGAAAACGACTAAATATCAAGGACTCATTGGGCGAATCGCTCTGGAACTGAAATCGGAATGCTCACTGACATTTCCCCTATCTGAAAGTCTGATAAACGCCGGAAAAATCACTAAGTCCAAGAAAAAACTTTTTTAAACTTTTTTCAATTTTACCCCGTGGGATATACAGTCATATGAAAAAGTTTGGGCACCCCTATTAATCTTAAGCTTAATGTTTAATAAAAATTGGTGTTTTTGCAACAGCTATTTCAGTTTGATATATGTAATAACTGTTGGACACAGTAATGTTTCTGCCTTGAAATGAGGTTTATTGTACTAACAGAAAATGTGCAATCTGCATTCAAACAAAATTTGACAGGTGCATAAGTATGGGCACCCTTATCATTTTCTTGTTTTAAATACTCCTACCTACTTTTTACTGACTTACTAAAGCACTTTTTTTGGTTTTGTAACCTCATTGAGATTTGAACTTCATAGCCAGTTGTATGCAATCATGAGAAAAGCTACTTAAAGTGGCCACTTGCAAGTTGTTCTCATGTTTGAATCTCCTCTGAAGAGTGGCATCATGGGCTCCTCAAAACAACTGTCAAATGATCTGAAAACAAAGATTATTCAACATAGTTGTTCCGGGGAAGGATACAAAAAGCTGTCTCAGAGATTTAACCTGTCAGTTTCCACTGTGAGGAACATAGTAAGGAAATGGAAGAACACAGGGACAGTTCTTGTTAAGGCCAGAAGTGGCAGGCCAAGAAAAGCATCATAAAGGCAGAGAAGAAGAATGGTGAGATCAGTCAAGGACAATCCTCAGACCACCTCCAGAGAGCTGCAGCATCAACTTGCTGCAGATGGTGTCACTGCGCATCGGTCAACTATACAACGCACTTTGCACAAGGAGAAGCTGTATGGGAGAGTGATGCGAAAGAAGCCGTTTCTGCAAGCACGCCACAAACAGAGTCGGCTGAGGTATGCAAAAGCACATTTGGAGAAGCCAATATCTTTTTGGAAGAAGGTCCTGTGGACTGATGAAACCAAGATTGAGTTGTTTGGTCATACAAAAGGCGTTATGCATGGTGGCAAAAAAACACAGCATTCCAAGAAAAACACTTGCTACCCACAGTAAAATTTGGTGGAGGTTCCATCATGCTTTGGGGCTGTGTGGCCAATGCCGGAACTGGGAATCTTGTTAAAGTTGAGGGACGCATGGATTCCACTCAGTATCAGCAGATTCTTGATAATAATGTTCAAGAATCAGTGATAAAGTTGAAGTTACGCAGGGGATGGATCTTTCAGCAAGACAATGATCCAAAACACCGCTCCAAATCTACTCAGGCATTCATGCAGAGGAACAATTACAATGTTCTGGAATGGCCATCCCAGTCCCCACACCTGAATATCATTGAACATCTGTGGGATCATTTGAAGAGGGCTGTCCATGCTCGGCGACCATCAAACTTAACTGTACTGGAATTGTTTTGTAAAGAGGAATGGTCAAAAATACCTTCATCCAGGATCCAGGAACTCATTAAAAGCTACAAGAAGCGACTAGAGGCTGTTATTTTTGCAAAAGTAGGATCTACTAAATATTAATGTCACTTTTCTGGTGAGGTGCCCATACTTATGCACCTGTCAAATTTTGTTTGAATGCAGATTGCACATTTTCTGTTAGTACAATAAACCTCATTTCAAGGCAGAAACATTACTGTGTCCAACAGTTATTACATATATCAAACTGAAATAGCTGTTGCAAAAACACCAATTTTTATTAAACATTAAGCTTAAGATTAATAGGGGTGCCCAAACTTTTTCATATGACTGTATATTCTACCCACACACATTTGGAACTCTCCTGGGGTACCCTCACACATATTATACCCTCATTTAGTGGATATTTTCACAAAAAAAGTGAAATTTTCAAAAATCCAGAAAATGGCCTGAAAATGACTAAATATCAAGGACTCATTGGGCGAATCGCTCTGGAACTGAAATCGGAACGCTCAATGACATTTCCCCTATCTGAAACTCTAATAAACGCCGGAAAAACGACTAAGTCCAAGAAAAAAATTTTTTTAACTTTTTTAAATTTTACCCCCGTGGGATATATATTCTACCCACACACATTTGGAACTCTCCTGAGGTACCCTCACACATATTATTCCCTCATTTGGTGGATATTTTCACAAAAAAGTGAAATTTTCAAAAATCGAGAAAATTGGCTGAAAACGACTAAATATCAAGGACTCATTGGGCAAATCATTCTGGAACTGAAATCGGAATGCTCACTGACATTTACCCTATCTGAAAGTCTGATTAACGCCGGAAAAATGACTAGGTCCAAGAAAAAAAATTTTTAAACTTTTTTCAATTTTACCCCGTGGGATATATATTCTACCCACACACATTTGGAACTCTCCTGGGGTACCCTCACACATATTATACCCTAATTTAGTGGATATTTTCACAAAAAAGTGAAATTTTCAAAAATCCAGAAAATGGCCTGAAAACGACTAAATATCAAGGACTCATTGGCCGAATCGCTCTGGAACTGAAATCGGAATGCTCACGGACATTTCCCCTATCTGAAAGTCTGATAAACGTCGGAAAAATCACTAAGTCCAAGAAAATTTTTTTTTAAACTTTTTTCAATTTTACCCCGTGGGATATATATTCTACCCACACACATTTGGAACTCTCCTGGGGTACCCTCACACATATTATTCCCTCATTTGGTGGATATTTTCACAAAAAAGTGAAATTTTCAAAAATCGAGAAAATTGGCTGAAAACGACTAAATATCATGGACTCATTGGGCGAATCGCTCTGCAACTGAAATCGGAACGCTCACTGACATTTCCCCTATCTGAAAGTCTAATAAACGCCTCAAAAATGACTAAGTCCAAGAAAAATTTTTTTTTTACTTTTTTCAATTTTACCCCCGTGGGATATATATTCTACCCACACACATTTGGAACTCTCCTGGGGTACCCTCACACATATTATACCCTCATTTAGTGGATATTTTCATAAAAAAGTGAAATTTTCAAAAATCCAGAAAATGGCCTTAAAACGACTAAATATCAAGGACTCATTGGGCGAATCGCTCTGGAACTGAAATCGGAATGCTCACTGACATTTCCCCTATCTGAAAGTCTGATAAACGCCGGAAAAATGACTAAGTCCAAGAAAAAAATTTTTTAAACTTTTTTCAATTTTACCCCCGTGGGATATATATTCTACCCACACACATTTGGAAGTCTCCTGGGGTACCCTCACACATATTATTCCCTCATTTGGTGGACATTTTCACAAAAAAGTGAAATTTTCAAAAATCGAGAAAATTGGCTGAAAACGACTAAATATCATGGACGAATTGGGCAAATCGCTCTGGAACTGAAATCGGAATGCTCACTGACATTTACCCTATCTGAAAGTCTGATAAACACCGGAAAAATGACTAGGTCCAAGAAAAAAATTTTTTAAACTTTTTTCAATTTTACCCCGTTGGATATATATTCTACCCACACACATTTGGAACTCTCCTGGGGTACCCTCACACATATTATACCCTCATTTAGTGGATATTTTCACAAAAAAGTGAAATTTTCAAAAATCCAGAAAATTGGCTGAAAACGACTAAATATAAAGGACTCATTGGGCGAATCGCTCTGAAACTGAAATCGCAACGCTCACTCACATTTCCCCTATCTGAAAGTCTGATAAACGCCGGAAAAATCACTAAGTCCAAGAAAAAAATGTTTTAAACTTTTTTCAATTTTACCCCGTGGGATATATATTCTACCCACACTCATTTGGAACTCTCCTGGGGTACCCTCACACATATTATACCCTCATTTAGTGGATATTTTCACAAAAAAGTGAAATTTTCAAAAATCCAGAAAATGGCCTGAAAACGACTAAATATCAAGGACTCATTGGGCGAATCGCTCTGGAACTGAAATCGGAATGCTCACTGACATTTACCCTATCTGAAAGTCTGATAAACGCCGGAAAAATGACTAGGTCCAAGAAAAATTTTTTTTAAACTTTTTTCAATTTTACCCCGTGGGATATATATTCTACCCACACACATTTGGAACTCTCCTGGGGTACCCTCACACATATTATACCCTCATTTAGTGGATATTTTCACAAAAAAGTGAAATTTTCAAAAATCCAAAAAATGGCCTGAAAATGACTAAATATCAAGGACTCATTGGGCGAATCGCTCTGGAACTGAAATCGGAACGCTCACTGACATTTCCCCTATCTGAAAGTCTGATAAACGACGGAAAAATGACTAAATCCAAGAAAAATTTTTTTAAACTTTTTTCAATTTTACCCCGTGGGATATATATTCTACCCACACACATTTGGAACTCTCCTGTTGTACCCTCACACATATTATTCCCTCATTTAGTGGATATTTTCACAAAAAAGTGAAATTTTCAAAAATCCAGAAAATTGGCTGAAAACGACTAAATATCAAGGACTCATTGGGCGAATCGCTCTGGAACTGAAATCGGAACGCTCACTGACATTTCCCCTATCTGAAAGTCTGATAAACGATGGAAAAATGACTAGGTCCAAGAAAAATTTTTTTTAAACTTTTTTCAATTTTACCCCGTGGGATATATATTCTACCCACACACATTTGGAACTCTCCTGGGGTACCCTCACACATATTATACCCTCATTTAGTGGATATTTTCACAAAAAAGTGAAATTTTCAAAAATCCAGAAAATGGCCTGAAAACGACTAAATATCAAGGACTCATTGGGCGAATCGCTCTGGAATTGAAATCGGAATGCTCACTGACATTTCCCCTATCTGAAAGTCTGATAAACGCCGGAAAAATCACTAAGTCCAAGAAAATATTTTTTTTAAACTTTTTTCAATTTTACCCCGTGGGATATATATTCTACCCACACACATTTGGAACTCTCCTGGGGTACCCTCACACATATTATACCCTCATTTAGTGGATATTTTCACAAAAAAGTGAAATTTTCAAAAATCCAGAAAATGGCCTGAAAATGACTAAATATCAAGGACTCATTGGGCGAATCGGTCTGGAACTGAAATCGGAATGCTCACTGACATTTCCCCTATCTGAAAGTCTGATAAACGCCGGAAAAATTACTAAGTCCAAAAAAAAATTTTTTTCAACTTTTTTCAATTTTACCCCCGTGGGATATATATTCTACCCACACACATTTGGAACTCTCCTGGGGTACCCTCACACATATTATTCCCTCATTTAGTGGATATTTTCACAAAAAAGTGAAATTTTCAAAAATCCAAAGTATTTACTGAAAACGACTAAATATCAAGGACTCATTGGGCGAATCGCTCTGGAACTGAAATCTGAACGCGCACTGACATTTCACCTATCTGAAAGTCTGATAAATGATGGAAAAATTAATAAGTCCAAGAAAAAATTTTTTTAAACTTTTTTCAATTTTACCCCGTGGGATATATATTCTACCCACACACATTTGGAACTCTCTTGGGGTACCCTCACACATATTATACCCTCATTTAGTGGATATTTTCACAAAAAGGTGAAATTTTCAAAAATCCAGAAAATTGGCTGAAAACGACTAAATATC
Organism: Phyllobates terribilis; assembly: GCF_046119375.1. Lineage (NCBI taxonomy): Eukaryota > Metazoa > Chordata > Amphibia > Anura > Dendrobatidae > Phyllobates > Phyllobates terribilis. Next base: position 596,267,904 of record NW_027362762.1, read on the forward strand.
AAGGACTCATTGGGCAAATCGCTCTGGAACTGAAATCGGAATGCTCACTGACATTTACCCTATCTGAAAGTCTGATAAACGCCAGAAAAATGACTAGGTCCAAGAAAAAATTTTTTTAAACTTTTTTCAATTTTACCCCGTGGGATATATATTCTACCCACACACATTTGGAACTCTCCTGGGGTACCCTCACACATATTATACCCTCATTTAGTGGATATTTTCACAAAAAAGTGAAATTTTCAAAAATCCAGAAAATGGCCTGAAAACGACTAAATATCAAGGACTCATTGGGCGAATCGCTCTGGAACTGAAATCGGAATGCTCACTGACATTTCCCCTATCTGAAAGTCTGATAAACGCCGGAAAAATCACTAAGTCCAAGAAAATTTTTTTTTAAACTTTTTTCAATTTTACCCCGTGGGATATATATTCTACCCACACACATTTGGAACTCTCCTGGGGTACCCTCACACATATTATACCCTCATTTAGTGGATATTTTCACAAAAAAGTGAAATTTTCAAAAATCCAGAAAATGGCCTGAAAATGACTAAATATCAAGGACTCATTGGGCGAAACGCTCTGGAACTGAAATCGGAACGCTCAATGACATTTCCCCTATCTGAAAGTCTAATAAACGCTGGAAAAACGACTAAGTCCAAGAAAATTTTTTTTTAAACTTTTTTCAATTTTACCCCCGTGGGATATATATTCTACCCACACACATTTGGAACTCTCCTGGGGTACCCTCACACATATTATTCCCTCATTTAGTGGATATTTTCACAAAAAAGTGAAATTTTCAAAAATCCAGAAAATTGCCTGAAAACGACTAAATATCAAGGACTCATTGGGCGAATCGCTCTGGAACTGAAATCGGAACGCTCACTGACATTTCCCCTATCTGAAAGTCTGATAAACGACGGAAAAATGACTAAATCCAAGAAAATTTTTTTTAAACTTTTTTCAATTTTACCCCGTGGGATATATATTCTACCCACACACATTTGGAACTCTCCTGGCGTAACCTCACACATATTATTCCCTCATTTAGTGGATATTTTCACAAAAAAGTGAAATTTTCAAAAATCCAGAAAATTGCCTGAAAACGACTAAATATGAAGGACTCATTGGGCAAATCGCTCTGGAACTGAAATCGGAATGCTCACTGACATTTACCCTATCTGAAAGTCTGATAAACGCCGGAAAAATGACTAGGTCCAAGAAAAATTTTTTTTAAACTTTTTTCAATTTTACCCCGTGGGATATATATTCTACCCACACACATTTGGAACTCTCCTGGGGTACCCTCACACATATTATACCCTCATTTAGTGGATATTTTCACAAAAAAGTGAAATTTTCAAAAATCCAGAAAATGGCCTGAAAACGACTAAATATCAAGGACTCATTGGGCGAATCGCTCTGGAACTGAAATCGGAATGCTCACTGACATTTCCCCTATCTGAAAGTCTGATAAACGCCGGAAAAATCACTAAGTCCAAGAAAAATTTTTTTTAAACTTTTTTCAATTTTACCTCGTGGGATATATATTCTACCCACACACATTTGGAACTCTCCTGGGGTACCCTCACACATATTATACCCTCATTTAGTGGATATTTTCACAAAAAAGTGAAATTTTCAAAAATCCAAAAAATGGCCTGAAAATGACTAAATATCAAGGACTCATTGGGCGAATCGCTCTGGAACTGAAATCGGAACGCTCACTGACATTTCCCCTATCTGAAAGTCTGATAAACGACGGAAAAATGACTAAATCCAAGAAAAAAATTTTTAAACTTTTTTCAATTTTACCCCGTGGGATATATATTCTACCCACACACATTTGGAACTCTCCTGGCGTAACCTCACACATATTATACCCTCATTTAGTGGATATTTTCACAAAAAGGTGAAATTTTCAAAAATCCAGAAAATTGGCTGAAAACGACTAAATATCAAGGACTCATTGGGCAAATCGCTCTGGAACTGAAATCGGAATGCTCACTGACATTTACCCTATCTGAAAGTCTGATAAACGCCAGAAAAATGACTAGGTCCAAGAAAAAATTTTTTTAAACTTTTTTCAATTTTACCCCGTGGGATATATATTCTACCCACACACATTTGGAACTCTCCTGGGGTAACCTCACACATATTATTCCCTCATTTAGTGGATATTTTCACAAAAAAGTGAAATTTTCAAAAATCCAGAAAATTGCCTGAAAACGACTAAATATGAAGGACTCATTGGGCGAATCGCTCTGGAACTGAAATCGGAACGCTCACTGACATTTCCCCTATCTGAAAGTCTAATAAACGCCTCAAAAATGACTAAGTCCAAGAAAAATTTTTTTTTTACTTTTTTCAATTTTACCCCCGTGGGATATATATTCTACCCACACACATTTGAAACTCTCCTGGGGTACCCTCACACATATTATTCCCTCATTTAGTGGATATTTTCACAAAAAAGTGAAATTTTCAAAAATCCAGAAAATTGGCTGAAAACGACTAAATATCAAGGACTCATTGGGCGAATCGCTCTGGAACTGAAATCGGAATGCTCACTGACATTTCCCCTATCTGAAAGTCTGATAAACGCCGGAAAAATCACTAAGTCCAAGAAAAATTTTTTTTAAACTTTTTTCAATTTTACCCCGTGGGATATATATTCTACCCACACACATTTGGAACTCTCCTGGGGTACCCTCACACATATTATACCCTCATTTAGTGGATATTTTCACAAAAAAGTGAAATTTTCAAAAATCCAGAAAATGGCCTGAAAATGACTAAATATCAAGGACTCATTGGGCGAATCGCTCTGGAACTGAAATCGGAATGCTCACTGACATTTCCCCTATCTGAAAGTCTGATAAACGCCGGAAAAATTACTAAGTCCAAAAAAAAATTTTTTTCAACTTTTTTCAATTTTACCCCCGTGGGATATATATTCTACCCACACACATTTGGAACTCTCCTGGGGTACCCTCACACATATTATTCCCTCATTTAGTGGATATTTTCACAAAAAAGTGAAATTTTCAAAAATCCAAAGTATTTACTGAAAACGACTAAATATCAAGGACTCATTGGGCAAATCGCTCTGGAACTGAAATCTGAACGCGCACTGACATTTCACCTATCTGAAAGTCTGATAAATGATGGAAAAATTAATAAGTCCAAGAAAAAAATTTTTTAAACTTTTTTCAATTTTACCCCGTGGGATATATATTCTACCCACACACATTTGGAACTCTTTTGGGGTACCCTCACACATATTATACCCTCATTTAGTGGATATTTTCACAAAAAGGTGAAATTTTCAAAAATCCAGAAAATTGGCTGAAAACGACTAAATATCAAGGACTCATTGGGCAAATCGCTCTGGAACTGAAATCGGAATGCTCACTGACATTTACCCTATCTGAAAGTCTGATAAACGCCAGAAAAATGACTAGTTCCAAGAAAAATTTATTTAAAACTTTTTTCAATTTTACCCCGTGGGATATATATTCTACCCACACACATTTGGAACTCTCCTGGGGTACCCTCACACATATTATACCCTTATTTAGTGGATATTTTCACAAAAAAGTGAAATTTTCAAAAATCCAGAAAATGGCCTGAAAATGACTAAATATCAAGGACTCATTGGGCGAAACGCTCTGGAACTGAAATCGGAACGCTCAATGACATTTCCCCTATCTGAAAGTCTAATAAACGCTGGAAAAACGACTAAGTCCAAGAAATTTTTTTTTTAAACTTTTTTCAATTTTACCCCCGTGGGATATATATTCTACCCACACACATTTGGAACTCTCCTGGGGTACCCTCACACATATTATTCCCTCATTTAGTGGATATTTTCACAAAAAAGTGAAATTTTCAAAAATCCAGAAAATTGGCTGAAAACGACTAAATATCAAGGACTCATTGGGCGAATCGCTCTGGAACTGAAATAGGAATGCTCACTGACATTTACCCTATCTGAAAGTCTGATAAACGCCGGAAAAATGACTAGGTCCAAGAAAATTTTTTTTTAAACTTTTTTCAATTTTACCCCGTGGGATATATATTCTACCCACACACATTTGGAACTCTCCTGGGGTACCCTCACACATATTATACCCTCATTTAGTGGATATTTTCACAAAAAAGTGAAATTTTCAAAAATCCAGAAAATGGCCTGAAAACGACTAAATATCAAGGACTCATTGGGCGAATCGCTCTGGAACTGAAATCGGAATGCTCACTGACATTTCCCCTATCTGAAAGTCTGATAAACGCCGGAAAAATTACTAAGTCCAAAAAAAAATTTTTTTCAACTTTTTTCAATTTTACCCCCGTGGGATATATATTCTACCCACACACATTTGGAACTCTCCTGGGGTACCCTCACACATATTATTCCCTCATTTAGTGGATATTTTCACAAAAAAGTGAAATTTTCAAAAATCCAAAGTATTTACTGAAAACGACTAAATATCAAGGACTCATTGGGCGAATCGCTCTGGAACTGAAATCTGAACGCGCACTGACATTTCACCTATCTGAAAGTCTGACAAATGATGGAAAAATTAATAAGTCCAAGAAAAATTTTTTTTTAACTTTTTTCAATTTTACCCCGTGAGATATATATTCTACCCACACACATTTGGAACTCTCTTGGGGTACCCTCACACATATTATACCCTCATTTAGTGGATATTTTCACAAAAAGGTGAAATTTTCAAAAATCCAGAAAATTGGCTGAAAACGACTAAATATCAAGGACTCATTGGGCAAATCGCTCTGGAACTGAAATCGGAATGCTCACTGACATTTACCCTATCTGAAAGTCTGATAAACGCCAGAAAAATGACTAGGTCCAAGAAAAAATTTTTTTAAACTTTTTTCAATTTTACCCCGTGGGATATATATTCTACCCACACACATTTGGAACTCTCTTGGGGTACCCTCACACATATTATACCCTCATTTAGTGGATATTTTCACAAAAAGGTGAAATTTTCAAAAATCCAGAAAATTGGCTGAAAACGACTAAATATCAAGGACTCATTGGGCAAATCGCTCTGGAACTGAAATCGGAATGCTCACTGACATTTACCCTATCTGAAAGTCTGATAAACGCCAGAAAAATGACTAGTTCCAAGAAAAATTTATTTAAAACTTTTTTCAATTTTACCCCGTGGGATATATATTCTACCCACACACATTTGGAACTCTCCTGGGGTACCCTCACACATATTATTCCCTCATTTAGTGGATATTTTCACAAAAAAGTGAAATTTTCAAAAATCCAGAAAATTGGCTGAAAACGACTAAATATCAAGGACTCATTGGGCGAATCGCTCTGGAACTGAAATCGGAACGCTCACTGACATTTCCCCTATCTGAAAGTCTGATAAACGACGGAAAAATGACTAAATCCAAGAAAAATTTTTTTAAACTTTTTTCAATTTTACCCCGTGGGATATATATTCTACCCACACACATTTGGAACTCTCCTGGCGTAACCTCACACATATTATTCCCTCATTTAGTGGATATTTTCACAAAAAAGAGAAATTTTCAAAAATCCAGAAAATTGCCTGAAAACGACTAAATATGAAGGACTCATTGGGCAAATCGCTCTGGAACTGAAATCGGAATGCTCACTGACATTTACCCTATCTGAAAGTCTGATAAACGCCGGAAAAATGACTAGGTCCAAGAAAAAATTTTTTTAAACTTTTTTCAATTTTACCCCGTGGGATATATATTCTACCCACACACATTTGGAACTCTCCTGGGGTACCCTCACACATATTATACCCTCATTTAGTGGATATTTTCACAAAAAAGTGAAATTTTCAAAAGTCCAGAAAATGGCCTGAAAACGACTAAATATCAAGGACTCATTGGGCGAATCGCTCTGGAACTGAAATCGGAATGCTCACTGACATTTCCCCTATCTGAAAGTCTGATAAACGCCGGAAAAATTACTAAGTCCAAAAAAAAATTTTTTTCAACTTTTTTCAATTTTACCCCCGTGGGATATATATTCTACCCACACACATTTGGAACTCTCCTGGGGTACCCTCACACATATTATTCCCTCATTTAGTGGATATTTTCACAAAAAAGTGAAATTTTCAAAAATCCAAAGTATTTACTGAAAACGACTAAATATCAAGGACTCATTGGGCGAATCGCTCTGGAACTGAAATCTGAACGCGCACTGACATTTCACCTATCTGAAAGTCTGATAAATGATGGAAAAATTAATAAGTCCAAGAAAAAATTTTTTTTAACTTTTTTCAATTTTACCCCGTGGGATATATATTCTACCCACACACATTTGGAACTCTCTTGGGGTACCCTCACACATATTATACCCTCATTTAGTGGATATTTTCACAAAAAGGTGAAATTTTCAAAAATCCAGAAAATTGGCTGAAAACGACTAAATATCAAGGACTCATTGGGCAAATCGCTCTGGAACTGAAATCGGAATGCTCACTGACATTTACCCTATCTGAAAGTCTGATAAACGCCAGAAAAATGACTAGGTCCAAGAAAAATTTTTTTTAAACTTTTTTCAATTTTACCCCGTGGGATATATATTCTACCCACACACATTTGGAACTCTCCTGGGGTACCCTCACACATATTATACCCTCATTTAGTGGATATTTTCACAAAAAAGTAAAATTTTCAAAAATCCAGAAAATGGCCTGAAAATGACTAAATATCAAGGACTCATTGGGCGAATCGCTCTGGAACTGAAATCGGAATGCTCACTGACATTTCCCCTATCTGAAAGTCTGATAAACGCCGGAAAAATCACTAAGTCCAAGAAAAATTTTTTTTAAACTTTTTTCAATTTTACCCCCGTGGGATATATATTCTACCCACACACATTTGGAACTCTCCTGGGGTACCCTCACACATATTATTCCCTCATTTAGTGGATATTTTCACAAAAAAGTGAAATTTTCAAAAATCCAAAGTATTTACTGAAAACGACTAAATATCAAGGACTCATTGGGCGAATCGCTCTGGAACTGAAATCTGAACGCGCACTGACATTTCACCTATCTGAAAGTCTGATAAATGATGGAAAAATTAATAAGTCCAAGAAAAAAATTTTTTAAACTTTTTTCAATTTTACCCCGTGGGATATATATTCTACCCACACACATTTGGAACTCTCTTGGGGTACCCTCACACATATTATACCCTCATTTAGTGGATATTTTCACAAAAAGGTGAAATTTTCAAAAATCCAGAAAATTGGCTGAAAACGACTAAATATCAAGGACTCATTGGGCAAATCGCTCTGGAACTGAAATCGGAATGCTCACTGACATTTACCCTATCTGAAAGTCTGATAAACGCCAGAAAAATGACTAGTTCCAAGAAAAATTTCTTTAAAACTTTTTTCAATTTTACCCCGTGGGATATATATTCTACCCACACACATTTGGAACTCTCCTGGGGTACCCTCACACATATTATACCCTCATTTAGTGGATATTTTCACAAAAAAGTGAAATTTTCAAAAATCCAGAAAATGGCCTGAAAATGACTAAATATCAAGGACTCATTGGGCGAAACGCTCTGGAACTGAAATCGGAACGCTCAATGACATTTCCCCTATCTGAAAGTCTAATAAACGCTGGAAAAACGACTAAGTCCAAGAAATTTTTTTTTTAAACTTTTTTCAATTTTACCCCCGTGGGATATATATTCTACCCACACACATTTGGAACTCTCATGGGGTACCCTCACACATATTATTCCCTCATTTAGTGGATATTTTCACAAAAAAGTGAAATTTTCAAAAATCCAGAAAATTGGCTGAAAACGACTAAATATCAAGGACTCATTGGGCGAATCGCTCTGGAACTGAAATCGGAACGCTCACTGACATTTCCCCTATCTGAAAGTCTGATAAACGACGGAAAAATGACTAAATCCAAGAAAAATTATTTTAAACTTTTTTCAATTTTACCCCGTGGGATATATATTCTACCCACACACATTTGGAACTCTCCTGGTGTAACCTCACACATATTATTCCCTCATTTAGTGGATATTTTCACAAAAAAGTGAAATTTTCAAAAATCCAGAAAATTGCCTGAAAACGACTAAATATGAAGGACTCATTGGGCAAATCGCTCTGGAACTGAAATCGGAATGCTCACTGACATTTACCCTATCTGAAAGTCTGATAAACGCCGGAAAAATGACTAGGTCCAAGAAAAAATTTTTTTAAACTTTTTTCAATTTTACCCCGTGGGATATATATTCTACCCACACACATTTGGAACTCTCCTGGGGTACCCTCACACATATTATACCCTCATTTAGTGGATATTTTCACAAAAAAGTGAAATTTTCAAAAATCCAGAAAATGGCCTGAAAACGACTAAATATCAAGGACTCAATGGGCGAATCGCTCTGGAACTGAAATCGGAATGCTCACTGACATTTCCCCTATCTGAAAGTCTGATAAACGCCGGAAAAATTACTAAGTCCAAAAAAAAATTTTTTTCAACTTTTTTCAATTTTACCCCCGTGGGATATATATTCTACCCACACACATTTGGAACTCTCCTGGGGTACCCTCACACATATTATTCCCTCATTTAGTGGATATTTTCACAAAAAAGTGAAATTTTCAAAAATCCAAAGTATTTACTGAAAACGACTAAATATCAAGGACTCATTGGGCGAATCGCTCTGGAACTGAAATCGGAATGCTCACTGACATTTCCCCTATCTGAAAGTCTGATAAACGCCGGAAAAATTACTAAGTCCAAAAAAAAATTTTTTTCAACTTTTTTCAATTTTACCCCCGTGGGATATATATTCTACCCACACACATTTGGAACTCTCCTGGGGTACCCTCACACATATTATTCCCTCATTTAGTGGATATTTTCACAAAAAAGTGAAATTTTCAAAAATCCAAAGTATTTACTGAAAACGACTAAATATCAAGGACTCATTGGGCGAATCGCTCTGGAACTGAAATCTGAACGCGCACTGACATTTCACCTATCTGAAAGTCTGATAAATGATGGAAAAATTAATAAGTCCAAGAAAAAATTTTTTTTAACTTTTTTCAATTTTACCCCGTGGGATATATATTCTACCCACACACATTTGGAACTCTCTTGGGGTACCCTCACACATATTATACCCTCATTTAGTGGATATTTTCACAAAAAGGTGAAATTTTCAAAAATCCAGAAAATTGGCTGAAAACGACTAAATATCAAGGACTCATTGGGCAAATCGCTCTGGAACTGAAATCGGAATGCTCACTGACATTTACCCTATCTGAAAGTCTGATAAACGCCAGAAAAATGACTAGGTCCAAGAAAAATTTTTTTTAAACTTTTTTCAATTTTACCCCGTGGGATATATATTCTACCCACACACATTTGGAACTCTCCTGGGGTACCCTCACACATATTATACCCTCATTTAGTGGATATTTTCACAAAAAAGTAAAATTTTCAAAAATCCAGAAAATGGCCTGAAAATGACTAAATATCAAGGACTCATTGGGCGAATCGCTCTGGAACTGAAATCGGAATGCTCACTGACATTTCCCCTATCTGAAAGTCTGATAAACGCCGGAAAAATCACTAAGTCCAAGAAAAATTTTTTTTAAACTTTTTTCAATTTTACCCCCGTGGGATATATATTCTACCCACACACATTTGGAACTCTCCTGGGGTACCCTCACACATATTATTCCCTCATTTAGTGGATATTTTCACAAAAAAGTGAAATTTTCAAAAATCCAAAGTATTTACTGAAAACGACTAAATATCAAGGACTCATTGGGCGAATCGCTCTGGAACTGAAATCTGAACGCGCACTGACATTTCACCTATCTGAAAGTCTGATAAATGATGGAAAAATTAATAAGTCCAAGAAAAAAATTTTTTAAACTTTTTTCAATTTTACCCCGTGGGATATATATTCTACCCACACACATTTGGAACTCTCTTGGGGTACCCTCACACATATTATACCCTCATTTAGTGGATATTTTCACAAAAAGGTGAAATTTTCAAAAATCCAGAAAATTGGCTGAAAACGACTAAATATCAAGGACTCATTGGGCAAATCGCTCTGGAACTGAAATCGGAATGCTCACTGACATTTACCCTATCTGAAAGTCTGATAAACGCCAGAAAAATGACTAGTTCCAAGAAAAATTTATTTAAAACTTTTTTCAATTTTACCCCGTGGGATATATATTCTACCCACACACATTTGGAACTCTCCTGGGGTACCCTCACACATATTATACCCTCATTTAGTGGATATTTTCACAAAAAAGTGAAATTTTCAAAAATCCAGAAAATGGCCTGAAAATGACTAAATATCAAGGACTCATTGGGCGAAACGCTCTGGAACTGAAATCGGAACGCTCAATGACATTTCCCCTATCTGAAAGTCTAATAAACGCTGGAAAAACGACTAAGTCCAAGAAATTTTTTTTTTAAACTTTTTTCAATTTTACCCCCGTGGGATATATATTCTACCCACACACATTTGGAACTCTCATGGGGTACCCTCACACATATTATTCCCTCATTTAGTGGATATTTTCACAAAAAAGTGAAATTTTCAAAAATCCAGAAAATTGGCTAAAAACGACTAAATATCAAGGACTCATTGGGCGAATCGCTCTGGAACTGAAATCGGAACGCTCACTGACATTTCCCCTATCTGAAAGTCTGATAAACGACGGAAAAATGACTAAATCCAAGAAAAATTTTTTTAAACTTTTTTCAATTTTACCCCGTGGGATATATATTCTACCCACACACATTTGGAACTCTCCTGGCGTAACCTCACACATATTATTCCCTCATTTAGTGGATATTTTCACAAAAAAGTGAAATTTTCAAAAATCCAGAAAATTGCCTGAAAACGACTAAATATGAAGGACTCATTGGGCAAATCGCTCTGGAACTGAAATCGGAATGCTCACTGACATTTACCCTATCTGAAAGTCTGATAAACGCCGGAAAAATGACTAGGTCCAAGAAAAATTTTTTTTAAACTTTTTTCAATTTTACCCCGTGGGATATATATTCTACCCACACACATTTGGAACTCTCCTGGGGTACCCTCACACATATTATACCCTCATTTAGTGGATATTTTCACAAAAAAGTGAAATTTTCAAAAATCCAGAAAATGGCCTGAAAACGACTAAATATCAAGGACTCAATGGGCGAATCGCTCTGGAACTGAAATCGGAATGCTCACTGACATTTCCCCTATCTGAAAGTCTGATAAACGCCGGAAAAATTACTAAGTCCAAAAAAAAATTTTTTTCAACTTTTTTCAATTTTACCCCCGTGGGATATATATTCTACCCACACACATTTGGAACTCTCCTGGGGTACCCTCACACATATTATTCCCTCATTTAGTGGATATTTTCACAAAAAAGTGAAATTTTCAAAAATCCAAAGTATTTACTGAAAACGACTAAATATCAAGGACTCATTGGGCGAATCGCTCTGGAACTGAAATCTGAACGCGCACTGACATTTCACCTATCTGAAAGTCTGATAAATGATGGAAAAATTAATAAGTCCAAGAAAAAATTTTTTTAAACTTATTTCAATTTTACCCCGTGGGATATATATTCTACCCACACACATTTGGAACTCTCTTGGGGTACCCTCACACATATTATACCCTCATTTAGTGGATATTTTCACAAAAAGGTGAAATTTTGAAAAATCCAGAAAATTGGCTGAAAACGACTAAATATCAAGGACTCATTGGGCAAATCGCTCTGGAACTGAAATCGGAATGCTCACTGACATTTACCCTATCTGAAAGTCTGATAAACGCCAGAAAAATGACTAGGTCCAAGAAAAATTTTTTTTAAACTTTTTTCAATTTTACCCCGTGGGATATATATTCTACCCACACACATTTGGAACTCTCCTGGGGTACCCTCACACATATTATACCCTCATTTAGTGGATATTTTCACAAAAAAGTAAAATTTTCAAAAATCCAGAAAATGGCCTGAAAATGACTAAATATCAAGGACTCATTGGTCGAATCGCTCTAGAACTGAAATCGGAATGCTCACTGACATTTCCCCTATCTGAAAGTCTGATAAACGCCGGAAAAATCACTAAGTCCAAGAAAAATTTTTTTTAAACTTTTTTCAATTTTACCCCGTGGGATATATATTCTACCCACACACATTTGGAACTCTCCTGGGGTACCCTCACACATATTATACCCTCATTTAGTGGATATTTTCACAAAAAAGTGAAATTTTCAAAAATCCAGAAAATGGCCTGAAAATGACTAAATATCAAGGACTCATTGGGCGAAACGCTCTGGAACTGAAATCGGAACGCTCAATGACATTTCCCCTATCTGAAAGTCTAATAAACGCTGGAAAAACGACTAAGTCCAAGAAAATTTTTTTTTAAACTTTTTTCAATTTTACCCCCGTGGGATATATATTCTACCCACACACATTTGGAACTCTCCTGGGGTACCCTCACACATATTATTCCCTCATTTAGTGGATATTTTCACAAAAAAGTGAAATTTTCAAAAATCCAGAAAATTGGCTGAAAACGACTAAATATCAAGGACTCATTGGGCGAATCGCTCTGGAACTGAAATCGGAACGCTCACTGACATTTCCCCTATCTGAAAGTCTGATAAACGACGGAAAAATGACTAAATCCAAGAAAAAATTTTTTAAACTTTTTTCAATTTTACCCCGTGGGATATATATTCTACCCACACACATTTGGAACTCTCCTGGCGTAACCTCACACATATTATTCCCTCATTTAGTGGATATTTTCACAAAAAAGTGAAATTTTCAAAAATCCAGAAAATTGCCTGAAAACGACTAAATATGAAGGACTCATTGGGCAAATCGCTCTGGAACTGAAATCGGAATGCTCACTGACATTTACCCTATCTGAAAGTCTGATAAACGCCGGAAAAATGACTAGGTCCAAGAAAAATTTTTTTAAAACTTTTTTCAATTTTACCCCGTGGGATATATATTCTACCCACACACATTTGGAACTCTCCTGGGGTACCCTCACACATATTATACCCTCATTTAGTGGATATTTTCACAAAAAAGTGAAATTTTCAAAAATCCAGAAAATGGCCTGAAAATGACTAAATATCAAGGACTCATTGGGCGAATCGCTCTGGAACTGAAATCGGAACGCTCACTGACATTTCCCCTATCTGAAAGTCTGATAAACGATGGAAAAATGACTAAATCCAAGAAAAAATTTTTTAAACTTTTTTCAATTTTACCCCGTGGGATATATATTCTACCCACACACATTTGGAACTCTCCTGGCGTAACCTCACACATATTATTCCCTCATTTAGTGGATATTTTCACAAAAAAGTGAAATTTTCAAAAATCCAGAAAATTGCCTGAAAACGACTAAATATGAAGGACTCATTGGGCGAATCGCTCTGGAACTGAAATCGGAACGCTCACTGACATTTCCCCTATCTGAAAGTCTAATAAACGCCTCAAAAATGACTAAGTCCAAGAAAATTTTTTTTTTTACTTTTTTCAATTTTACCCCCGTGGGATATATATTCTACCCACACACATTTGAAACTCTCCTGGGGTACCCTCACACATATTATTCCCTCATTTAGTGGATATTTTCACAAAAAAGTGAAATTTTCAAAAATCCAGAAAATTGGCTGAAAACGACTAAATATCAAGGACTCATTGGGCGAATCGCTCTGGAACTGAAATCGGAACGCTCACTGACATTTCCCCTATCTGAAAGTCTGATAAACGACGGAAAAATGACTAAATCCAAGAAAAATTTTTTTAAACTTTTTTCAATTTTCCCCCTTGTGATATATATTCTACCCACACACATTTGGAACTCTCCTGGCGTAACCTCACACATATTATTCCCTCATTTAGTGGATATTTTCACAAAAAATAGAAATTTTCAAAAATCCAGAAAATTGGCTGAAAACGACTAAATATCAAGGACTCATTGGGCGAATCGCTCTGGAACTGAAATCGGAATGCTCACTGACATTTCCCCTATCTGAAAGTCTGATAAACGCCGGAAAAATTACTAAGTCCAAAAAAAAATTTTTTTCAACTGTTTTCAATTTTACCCCCGTGGGATATATATTCTACCCACACACATTTGGAACTCTCCTGGGGTACCCTCACACATATTATTCCCTCATTTAGTGTATATTTTCACAAAAAAGTGAAATTTTCAAAAATCCAAAATATTTACTGAAAACGACTAAATATCAAGGACTCATTGGGCGAATCGCTCTGGAACTGAAATCTGAACGCGCACTGACATTTCCCCTATCTGAAAGTCTGATAAACGCCGGAAAAATCACTAAGTCCAAGAAAAATTTTTTTTAAACTTTTTTCAATTTTACCCCGTGGGATATATATTCTACCCACACACATTTGGAACTCTCCTGGGGTACCCTCACACATATTATACCCTCATTTAGTGGATATTTTCACAAAAAAGTGAAATTTTCAAAAATCCAGAAAATGGCCTGAAAATGACTAAATATCAAGGACTCATTGGGCGAATCGCTCTGGAACTGAAATCGGAACGCTCACTGACATTTCCCCCATCTGAAAGTCTGATAAACGACGGAAAAATGACTAAATCCACGAAAAAATTTTTTAAACTTTTTTCAATTTTACCCCGTGGGATATATATTCTACCCACACACATTTGGAACTCTCCTGGCGTAACCTCACACATATTATTCCCTCATTTAGTGGATATTTTCACAAAAAAGTGAAATTTTCAAAAATCCAGAAAATTGCCTGAAAACGACTAAATATGAAGGACTCATTGGGCGAATCGCTCTGGAATTGAAATCGGAACGCTCACTGACATTTCCCCTATCTGAAAGTCTGATAAACGACGGAAAAATGACTAAATCCAAGAAAAAATTTTTTAAACTTTTTTCAATTTTACCCCGTGTGATATATATTCTACCCACACACATTTGGAACTCTCCTGGCGTAACCTCACACATATTATTCCCTCATTTAGTGGATATTTTCACAAAAAATAGAAATTTTCAAAAATCCAGAAAATTGCCTGAAAACGACTAAATATCAAGGACTCATTGGGCGAATCGCTCTGGAACTGAAATCGGAATGCTCACTGACATTTCCCCTATCTGAAAGTCTGATAAACGCCGGAAAAATTACTATGTCCAAAAAAAAATTTTTTTCAACTTTTTTCAATTTTACCCCCGTGGGATATATATTCTACCCACACACATTTGGAACTCTCCTGGGGTACCCTCACACATATTATTCCCTCATTTAGTGGATATTTTCACAAAAAAGTGAAATTTTCAAAAATCCAAAATATTTACTGAAAACGACTAAATATCAAGGACTCATTGAGCGAATCGCTCTGGAACTGAAATCTGAACGCGCACTGACATTTCACCTATCTGAAAGTCTGATAAATGATGGAAAAATTAATAAGTCCAAGAAAAAAATTTTTTAAACTTTTTTCAATTTTACCCCGTGGGATATATATTCTACCCACACACATTTGGAACTCTCTTGGGGTACCCTCACACATATTATACCCTCATTTAGTGGATATTTTCACAAAAAAGTGAAATTTTCAAAAATCCAGAAAATGGCCTGAAAACGACTAAATATCAAGGACTCATTGGGCGAATGGCTCTGGAACTGAAATCGGAATGCTCACTGACATTTACCCTATCTGAAAGTCTGATAAACGCCGGAAAAATGACTAGGTCCAAGAAAAATTTTTTTTAAACTTTTTTCAATTTTACCCCGTGGGATATATATTCTACCCACACACATTTGGAACTCTCCTGGGGTACCCTCACACATATTATACCCTCATTTAGTGGATATTTTCACAAAAAAGTGAAATTTTCAAAAATCCAGAAAATGGCCTGAAAACGACTAAATATCAAGGACTCATTGGGCGAATCGCTCTGGAACTGAAATCGGAACGCTCACTGACATTTCCCCTATCTGAAAGTCTGATAAACGATGGAAAAATGACTAAATCCAAGAAAATTTTTTTTAAACTTTTTTCAATTTTACCCCGTGGGATATATATTCTACCCACACACATTTGGAACTCTCCTGGCGTAACCTCACACATATTATTCCCTCATTTAGTGGATATTTTCACAAAAAAGTGAAATTTTCAAAAATCCAGAAAATTGCCTGAAAACGACTAAATATGAAGGACTCATTGGGCGAATCGCTCTGGAACTGAAATCGGAATGCTCACTGACATTTCCCCTATCTGAAAGTCTGATAAACGCCGGAAAAATTACTAAGTCCAAAAAAAAATTTTTTTCAACTTTTTTCAATTTTACCCCCGTGGGATATATATTCTACCCACACACATTTGGAACTCTCCTGGGGTACCCTCACACATATTATTCCCTCATTTAGTGTATATTTTCACAAAAAAGTGAAATTTTCAAAAATCCAAAATATTTACTGAAAACGACTAAATATCAAGGACTCATTGGGCGAATCGCTCTGGAACTGAAATCTGAACGCGCACTGACATTTCACCTATCTGAAAGTCTGATAAATGATGGAAAAATTAATAAGTCCAAGAAAAAATTTTTTTAAACTTTTTTCAATTTTACCCCGTGGGATATATATTCTACCCACACACATTTGGAACTCTCTTGGGGTACCCTCACACATATTATACCCTCATTTAGTGGATATTTTCACAAAAAAGTGAAATTTTCAAAAATCCAGAAAATGGCCTGAAAACGACTAAATACCAAGGACTCATTGGGCGAATGGCTATGGAACTGAAATCGGAATGCTCACTGACATTTACCCTATCTGAAAGTCTGATAAACGCCGGAAAAATCACTAAGTCCAAAAAAAATTTTTTTTAAACTTTTTTCAATTTTACCCCGTGGGATATATATTCTACCCACACACATTTGGAACTCTCCTGGAGTACCCTCACACATATTATACCCTCATTTAGTGGATATTTTCACAAAAAAGTGAAATTTTCAAAAATCCAGAAAATGGCCTGAAAATGACTAAATATCAAGGACTCATTGGGCGAATCGCTCTGGAACTGAAATCGGAACGCTCAATGACATTTCCCCTATCTGAAAGTCTAATAAACGCCGGAAAAACGACTAAGTCCAAGAAAATTTTTTTTTAAACTTTTTTCAATTTTACCCCCGTGGGATATATATTCTACCCACACACATTTGGAACTCTCCTGGGGTACCCTCACACATATTATTCCCTCATTTAGTGGATATTTTCACAAAAAAGTGAAATTTTCAAAAATCCAGAAAATTGCCTGAAAACGACTAAATATCAAGGACTCATTGGGCGAATCGCTCTGGAACTGAAATCGGAACGCTCACTGACATTTCCCCTATCTGAAAGTCTGATAAACGACGGAAAAATGACTAAATCCAAGAAAAATTTTTTTAAACTTTTTTAAATTTTACCCCGTGGGATATATATTCTACCCACACACATTTGGAACTCTCCTGGCGTAACCTCACACATATTATTCCCTCATTTAGTGGATATTTTCACAAAAAAGTGAAATTTTCAAAAATCCAGAAAATGGCCTGAAAACGACTAAATATGAAGGACTCATTGGGCGAATCGCTCTGGAACTGAAATCGGAACGCTCACTGACATTTCCCCTATCTGAAAGTCTAATAAACGCCTCAAAAATGACTAAGTCCAAGAAAAATTTTTTTTTTACTCTTTTCAATTTTACCCCCGTGGGATATATATTCTACCCACACACATTTGGAACTCTCCTGGGGTACCCTCACACATATTATTCCCTCATTTAGTGGATATTTTCACAAAAAAGTGAAATTTTCAAAAATCCAGAAAATTGGCTGAAAACGACTAAATATCAAGGACTCATTGGGCGAATCGCTCTGGAACTGAAATCGGAACGCTCACTGACATTTCCCCTATCTGAAAGTCTGATAAACGACGGAAAAATGACTAAATCCAAGAAAATTTTTTTTAAACTTTTTTCAATTTTACCCCGTGGGATATATATTCTACCCACACACATTTGGAACTCTCCTGGCGTAACCTCACACATATTATTCCCTCATTTAGTGGATATTTTCACAAAAAAGTGAAATTTTCAAAAATCCAGAAAATTGCCTGAAAACGACTAAATATGAAGGACTCATTGGGCAAATCGCTCTGGAACTGAAATCGGAATGCTCACTGACATTTCCCCTATCTGAAAGTCTGATAAACGCCGGAAAAATCACTAAGTCCAAGAAAAATTTTTTTTAAACTTTTTTCAATTTTACCCCGTGGGATATATATTCTACCCACACACATTTGGAACTCTCCTGGGGTACCCTCACACATATTATACCCTCATTTAGTGGATATTTTCACAAAAAAGTGAAATTTTCAAAAATCCAGAAAATGGCCTGAAAATGACTAAATATCAAGGACTCATTGGGCGAATCGCTCTGGAACTGAAATCGGAACGCTCACTGACATTTCCCCCATCTGAAAGTCTGATAAACGACGGAAAAATGACTAAATCCACGAAAATTTTTTTTAAACTTTTTTCAATTTTACCCCGTGGGATATATATTCTACCCACACACATTTGGAACTCTCCTGGCGTAACCTCACACATATTATTCCCTCATTTAGTGGATATTTTCACAAAAAAGTGAAATTTTCAAAAATCCAGAAAATTGCCTGAAAACGACTAAATATGAAGGACTCATTGGGCGAATCGCTCTGGAACTGAAATCGGAACGCTCACTGACATTTCCCCTATCTGAAAGTCTGATAAACGACGGAAAAATGACTAAATCCAAGAAAAAATTTTTTAAACTTTTTTCAATTTTACCCCGTGTGATATATATTCTACCCACACACATTTGGAACTCTCCTGGCGTAACCTCACACATATTATTCCCTCATTTAGTGGATATTTTCAAAAAAATAGAAATTTTCAAAAATCCAGAAAATTGCCTGAAAACGACTAAATATCAAGGACTCATTGGGCGAATCGCTCTGGAACTGAAATCGGAATGCTCACTGACATTTCCCCTATCTGAAAGTCTGATAAACGCCGGAAAAATTACTATGTCCAAAAAAAAATTTTTTTCAACTTTTTTCAATTTTACCCCCGTGGGATATATATTCTACCCACACACATTTGGAACTCTCCTGGGGTACCCTCACACATATTATTCCCTCATTTAGTGGATATTTTCACAAAAAAGTGAAATTTTCAAAAATCCAAAATATTTACTGAAAACGACTAAATATCAAGGACTCATTGGGCGAATCGCTCTGGAACTGAAATCTGAACGCGCACTGACATTTCACCTATCTGAAAGTCTGATAAATGATGGAAAAATTAATAAGTCCAAGAAAAAAATTTTTTAAACTTTTTTCAATTTTACCCCGTGGGATATATATTCTACCCACACACATTTGGAACTCTCTTGGGGTACCCTCACACATATTATACCCTCATTTAGTGGATATTTTCACAAAAAAGTGAAATTTTCAAAAATCCAGAAAATGGCCTGAAAACGACTAAATATCAAGGACTCATTGGGCGAATGGCTCTGGAACTGAAATCGGAATGCTCACTGACATTTACCCTATCTGAAAGTCTGATAAACGCCGGAAAAATGACTAGGTCCAAGAAAAAAATTTTTTAAACTTTTTTCAATTTTACCCCGTGGGATATATATTCTACCCACACACATTTGGAACTCTCCTGGGGTACCCTCACACATATTATACCCTCATTTAGTGGATATTTTCACAAAAAAGTGAAATTTTCAAAAATCCAGAAAATGGCCTGAAAACGACTAAATATCAAGGACTCATTGGGCGAATCGCTCTGGAACTGAAATCGTAATGCTCACTGACATTTCCCCTATCTGAAAGTCTGATAAACGCCGGAAAAATCACTAAGTCCAAGAAAAATTTTTTTTAAACTTTTTTCAATTTTACCCCGTGGGATATATATTCTACCCACACACATTTGGAACTCTCCTGGAGTACCCTCACACATATTATACCCTCATTTAGTGGATATTTTCACAAAAAAGTGAAATTTTCAAAAATCCAGAAAATGGCCTGAAAATGACTAAATATCAAGGACTCATTGGGCGAATCGCTCTGGAACTGAAATCGGAACGCTCAATGACATTTCCCCTATCTGAAAGTCTAATAAACGCCGGAAAAACGACTAAGTCCAAGAAAATTTTTTTTTAAACTTTTTTCAATTTTACCCCCGTGGGATATATATTCTACCCACACACATTTGGAACTCTCCTGGGGTACCCTCACACATATTATTCCCTCATTTAGTGGATATTTTCACAAAAAAGTGAAATTTTCAAAAATCCAGAAAATTGCCTGAAAACGACTAAATATGAAGGACTCATTGGGCGAATCGCTCTGGAACTGAAATCGGAACGCTCACTGACATTTCCCCTATCTGAAAGTCTGATAAACGACGGAAAAATGACTAAATCCAAGAAAAATTTTTTTAAACTTTTTTCAATTTTACCCCTTGGGATATATATTCTACCCACACACATTTGGAACTCTCCTGGGGTACCCTCACACATATTATTCCCTCATTTAGTGGATATTTTCACAAAAAAGTGAAATTTTCAAAAATCCAAAATATTTACTGAAAACGACTAAATATCAAGGACTCATTGGGCGAATCGCTCTGGAACTGAAATCTGAACGCGCACTGACATTTCACCTATCTGAAAGTCTGATAAATGATGGAAAAATTAATAAGTCCAAGAAAAATTTTTTTTAACCTTTTTTCAATTTTACCCCGTGGGATATATATTCTACCCACACACATTTGGAACTCTCTTGGGGTACCCTCACACATATTATACCCTCATTTAGTGGATATTTTCACAAAAAAGTGAAATTTTCAAAAATCCAGAAAATGGCCTGAAAACGACTAAATATCAAGGACTCATTGGGCGAATGGCTCTGGAACTGAAATCGGAATGCTCACTGACATTTACCCTATCTGAAAGTCTGATAAACGCCGGAAAAATTACTAGGTCCAAGAAAAATTTTTTTTAAACTTTTTTCAATTTTACCCCGTGGGATATATATTCTACCCACACACATTTGGAACTCTCCTGGGGTACCCTCACACATATTATACCCTCATTTAGTGGATATTTTCACAAAAAAGTGAAATTTTCAAAAATCCAGAAAATGGCCTGAAAACGACTAAATATCAAGGACTCATTGGGCGAATCGCTCTGGAACTGAAATCGGAATGCTCACTGACATTTCCCCTATCTGAAAGTCTGATAAACGCCGGAAAAATCACTAAGTCCAAGAAAAAATTTTTTTAAACTTTTTTCAATTTTACCCCGTGGGATATACAGTGCCTACAAGTAGTATTCAACCCCCTGCAGATTTAGCTGGTTGACACATGCGGAATTAACTTGGCATTGTGACATTTGTACTGTAGATCAGCCTGGAAGTGGGAAATGCACTGCAGCAATTTTTTTTTTTTTTTTTTTTTTTAAACGTTAAAAGTTAATTCAGAGTGTCATTTATTATTCAACCCCTCAAATCACAAGAATTCTGTTTGGTCCCCCTAAAGTATTAAGAAGTAGTTCAGGCACCAAGAATAATGAGCTTCACATGTGTGGATTAAAGATCTCTTTTGCCAGCCTTTTCTGACTATTTAAGACCCTCCGCAAACTTGTGAACAGCACTCAGACATGGTCAACATGGGAAAGACAAAGGAGCATTCCAAGGCCATCAGAGACAAGATCGTGGAGGGTCACAAGGCTGGCAAGGGGTACAAAACCCTTTACAAGGAGTTGGGCCTACCTGTCTCCACTGTTGGGAGCATCATCCATAAGTGGAAGGCTTATGGAACTACTGTTAGCCTTCCACGGCCAGGACAGCCTTTGAAAGTGTCCTCCCGTGCCGAGGCCAGGCTTGTCCGAAGAATCAAGGCTAACCCAAGGACAACAAGGAAGGAGCTCCGGGAAGATCTCATGGCAGTGGGGACATTGGTTTCAGTCAATACCATAAGTTATGTACTCCACCGCAATGGTCTCCGTTCCAGACGAGCCCGTAAGGTACCTTTACTTTCAAAGCGTCATGTCAAGGCTCGTCTATAGTTTGCTCATGATCACTTGGAGGACTCTGAGACAGACTGGTTCAAGGTTCTATGGTCTGATGAGACCAAGATCGAGATCTTTGGTGCCAACCACACACGTGACGTTTGGAGACTGGATGGCACTGCATACGACCCCAAGAATACAATCCCTACAGTCAAGCATGGTGGTGGCAGCATCATGCTGTGGGGCTGTTTCTCTGCCAAGGGGCCTGGCCATCTGGTCCGCATCCATGGGAAGATGGATAGCCCAGCCTACCTGGAGATTTTGGCCAAGAACCTCCGCTCCTCCATCAAGGATCTTAAGATGGGTCGTAATTTCATCTTCCAACAAGACAACGACCCAAAGCACACAGCCAAGAAAACCAAGGCCTGGTTCAATAGGGAAAAAGTCAAGGTGTTGGAGTGGCCTAGTCAGTCTCCTGACCTTAACCCAATTGAAAACTTGTGGAAGGAGCTCAAGAATAAAGTCCACATGAGACACCCAAAGAACCTAGATAACTTGGAGAAGATCTGCATGGAGGAGTGGGCCAAGATAACTCCACTGACCTGTGCCGGCCTGATCAGGTCTTATAAAAGACGATTATTAGCTGTAATTGCAAACAAGGGTTATTCCACAAAATATTAAACATAGGGGTTGAATAATAATTGACCGACACTTTTATGTTTAAAATGTAATAAAATTCAACTGAGCAACATAACTTTTTGGTTTGTAAGATTTATGCTTCTGTTCATAAAACCTACTCTCGTTTGCAGTTTGAAGGCTCTAACTTATTTGCATCTTATCAAACCAGCTAAATCTGCAGGGGGTTGAATACTACTTGTAGGCACTGTATATTCTACCCACACACATTTGGAACTCTCCTGGGGTACCCTCACACATATTATACCCTCATTTAGTGGATATTTTCACAAAAAAGTGAAATTTTCAAAAATCCAGAAAATGGCCTGAAAATGACTAAATATCAAGGACTCGTTGGGCGAATCGCTCTGGAACTGAAATCGGAACGCTCAATGACATTTCCCCTATCTGAAAGTCTAATAAACGCCGGAAAAATGACTAAGTCCAAGAAAAATTTTTTTTAAACTTTTTTCAATTTTACCCCCGTGAGATATATATTCTACCCACACACATTTGGAACTCTCCTGGGGTACCCTGACACATATTATTCCCTCATTTAGTGGATATTTTCACAAAAAAGTGAAATTTTCAAAAATCCAGAAAATTGGCTGAAAACGACTAAATATCAAGGACTCATTGGGCGAATCACTCTGGAACTGAAAACGGAATGCTCACTGACATTTCCCCTATCTGAAAGTCTGATAAACGCCGGAAAAATGACTAAGTCCAAGAAAAAATTTTTTTAAACTTTTTTCAATTTTACCCCGTGGGATATATATTCTACCCACACACATTTGGAACTCTCCTGGGGTACCCTCACACATATTATTCCCTCATTTAGTGGATATTTTCGCAAAAAAGTGAAATTTTCAAAAATCCAGAAAATTGGCTGAAAACGACTAAATATAAAGGACTCATTGGGCGAATCGCTCTGAAACTGAAATCGGAACACTCACTCACATTTCCCCTATCTGAAAGTCTGATAAACGACGGAAAAATGACTAAATCCAAGAAATTTTTTTTTAAACTTTTTTCAATTTTACCCCGTGGGATATATATTCTACCCACACACATTTGGAACTCTCCTGGCGTAACCTCACACATATTATTCCCTCATTTAGTGGATATTTTCACAAAAAAGTGAAATTTTCAAAAATCCAGAAAATTGCCTGAAAACGACTAAATATCAAGGACTCATTGGGCGAATCGCTCTGGAACTGAAATCGGAACGCTCACTGACATTTCCCCTATCTGAAAGTCTGATAAACGACGGAAAAATGACTAAATCCAAGAAAAAATTTTTTAAACTTTTTTCAATTTTACCCCGTGGGATATATATTCTACCCACACACATTTGGAACTCTCCTGGGGTACCCTCACACATATTATTCCCTCATTTAGTGGATATTTTCACAAAAAAGTGAAATTTTCAAAAACCAAAATATTTCCTGAAAACGACTAAATATCAAGGACTCATTGGGCGAATCGCTCTGGAACTGAAATCTGAACGCGCACTGACATTTCACCTATCTGAAAGTCTGATAAATGATGGAATAATTACTAAGTCCAAGAAAAATTTTTTTTAAACTTTTTTCAATTTTACCCCGTGGGATATATATTCTACCCACACACATTTGGAACTCTCCTGGGGTACCCTCACACATATTATACCCTCATTTAGTGAATATTTTCACAAAAAAGTGAAATTTTCAAAAATCCAGAAAATGGCCTGAAAACGACTAAATATCAAGGACTCATTGGGCGAATCGCTCTGGAACTGAAATAGGAAAGCTCACTGACATTTCCCGTATCTGAAAGTCTGATAAACGCCGGAAAAATGACTAGGTCCAAGAAAAAATTTTTTTAAACTTTTTTCAATTTTACCCCGTGGGATATATATTCTACCCACACACATTTGGAACTCTCCTGGGGTACCCTCACACATATTATACCCTCATTTAGTGGATATTTTCACAAAAAAGTGAAATTTTCAAAAATCCAGAAAATTGGCTGAAAAGGACTAAATATAAAGGACTCATTGGGCGAATCGCTCTGAAACTGAAATCGGAACACTCACTCACATTTCCCCTATCTGAAAGTCTGATAAACGACGGAAAAATGACTAAATCCAAGAAATTTTTTTTTAAACTTTTTTCAATTTTACCCCGTGGGATATATATTCTACCCACACACATTTGGAACTCTCCTGGCGTAACCTCACACATATTATTCCCTCATTTAGTGGATATTTTCACAAAAAAGTGAAATTTTCAAAAATCCAGAAAATTGCCTGAAAACGACTAAATATCAAGGACTCATTGGGCGAATCGCTCTGGAACTGAAATCGGAACGCTCACTGACATTTCCCCTATCTGAAAGTCTGATAAACGACGGAAAAATGACTAAATCCAAGAAAAAATTTTTTAAACTTTTTTCAATTTTACCCCGTGGGATATATATTCTACCCACACACATTTGGAACTCTCCTGGGGTACCCTCACACATATTATTCCCTCATTTAGTGGATATTTTCACAAAAAAGTGAAATTTTCAAAAACCAAAATATTTCCTGAAAACGACTAAATATCAAGGACTCATTGGGCGAATCGCTCTGGAACTGAAATCTGAACGCGCACTGACATTTCACCTATCTGAAAGTCTGATAAATGATGGAATAATTACTAAGTCCAAGAAAATTTTTTTTTAAACTTTTTTCAATTTTACCCCGTGGGATATATATTCTACCCACACACATTTGGAACTCTCCTGGGGTACCCTCACACATATTATACCCTCATTTAGTGAATATTTTCACAAAAAAGTGAAATTTTCAAAAATCCAGAAAATGGCCTGAAAACGACTAAATATCAAGGACTCATTGGGCGAATCGCTCTGGAACTGAAATAGGAAAGCTCACTGACATTTCCCCTATCTGAAAGTCTGATAAACGCCGGAAAAATGACTAGGTCCAAGAAAAAAATTTTTTAAACTTTTTTCAATTTTACCCCGTGGGATATATATTCTACCCACACACATTTGGAACTCTCCTGGGGTACCCTCACACATATTATACCCTCATTTAGTGGATATTTTCACAAAAAAGTGAAATTTTCAAAAATCCAGAAAATTGGCTGAAAACGACTAAATATAAAGGACTCATTGGGCGAATCGCTCTGAAACTGAAATCGGAACACTCACTCACATTTCCCCTATCTGAAAGTCTGATAAACGCCGGAAGAATCACTAAGTCCAAGAAAAATTTTTTTTCAACTTTTTTCAATTTTACCCCGTGGGATATATATTCTACCCACACACATTTGGAACTCTCCTGGGGTAACCTCACACATATTATACCCTCATTTAGTGGATATTTTCACAAAAAAGTGAAATTGTCAACAATCCAGAAAATTGGCTGAAAACGACTAAATATCAAGGACTCATTGGGCGAATCGCTCTGGAACTGAAATCGGAACGCTCACTGACATTTCCCCTATCTGAAAGTCTGATAAACGACGGAAAAATGACTGAATCCAAGAAAAAATTTTTTAAACTTTTTTCAATTTTACCCCGTGGGATATATATTCTACCCACACACATGTGGAACTCTCCTGGTGTAACCTCACACATATTATTCCCTCATTTAGTGGATATTTTCACAAAAAAGTGAAATTTTCAAAAATCCAGAAAATTGGCTGAAAACGACTAAATATCAAGGACTCATTGGGCGAATCGCTCTGGAACTGAAATCGGAACGCTCACTGACATTTCCCCTATCTGAAAGTCTGATAAACGACGGAAAAATGACTAAATCCAAGAAAAATTTTTTTAAACTTTTTCAATTTTACCCCGTGGGATATATATTCTACCCACACACATTTGGAACTCTCCTGGCGTAACCTCACACATATTATTCCCTCATTTAGTGGATTTTTTTCACAAAAAATTGAAATTTTCAAAAATCCAGAAAATTGCCTGAAAACGACTAAATATCAAGGACTCATTGGGCGAATCGCTCTGGAACTGAAATGGGAACGCTCACTGACATTTCCCCTATGTGAAAGTCTAATAAACGCCTCAAAAATGACTAAGTCCAAGAAAAAATTTTTTTTTACTTTTTCAATTTTACCCCCGTGGGATATATATTCTACCCACACACTTTTGGAACTCTCCTGGGGTACCCTCACACATATTATTCCCTCATTTAGTGGATATTTTCACAAAAAGGTGAAATTTACAAAAATCCAGAAAATTGGCTGAAAACGACTAAACATCAAGGACTCATTGGGCAAATCGCTCTGGAACTGAAATCGGAATGCTCACTGACATTTCACCTATCTGAAAGTCTGATAAATGATGGAAAAATTACTAAGTCCAAGAAAAAATTTTTTTAAACTTTTTTCAATTTTACCCCGTGGGATATATAGTCTACCCACACACATTTGGAACTCTCCTGGGGTACCCTCACACATATTATACCCTCATTTAGTGGATATTTTCACAAAAAAGTGAAATTTTCAAAAATCCAGAAAATTGGCTGAAAACGACTAAATATAAAGGACTCATTGGGCGAATCGCTCTGAAACTGAAATCGGAACACTCACTCACATTTCCCCTATCTGAAAGTCTGATAAACGCCTGAAGAATGACTAAGTCCAAGAAAAAGTTTTTTTAAACTTTTTTCAATTTTACCCCGTGGGATATATATTCTACCCACACACGTTTGGAACTATCCTGGGGTAACCTCACACATATTATACCCTCATTTAGTGGATATTTTCACAAAAAAGTGAAATTGTCAACAATCCAGAAAATTGTCTGAAAACGACTAAATATCAAGGACTCATTGGGCGAATCGCTCTGGAACTGAAATCGGAACGCTCACTGACATTTCCCCTATCTGAAAGTCTGATAAACGACGGAAAAATGACTGAATCCAAGAAATTTTTTTTTAAACTTTTTTCAATTTTACCCCGTGGGATATATATTCTACCCACACACATGTGGAACTCTCCTGGTGTAACCTCACACATATTATTCCCTCATTTAGTGGATATTTTCACAAAAAAGTGAAATTTTCAAAAATCCAGAAAATTGGCTGAAAACGACTAAATATCAAGGACTCATTGGGCGAATCGCTCTGGAACTGAAATCGGAACGCTCACTGACATTTCCCCTATCTGAAAGTCTGATAAACGACGGAAAAATGACTGAATCCAAGAAAAATTTTTTTAAACTTTTTTCAATTTTACCCCGTGGGATATATATTCTACCCACACACATGTGGAACTCTCCTGGTGTAACCTCACACATATTATTCCCTCATTTAGTGGATATTTTCACAAAAAAGTGAAATTTTCAAAAATCCAGAAAATTGGCTGAAAACGACTAAATATCAAGGACTCATTGGGCGAATCGCTCTGGAACTGAAATCGGAACGCTCACTGACATTTCCCCTATCTGAAAGTCTGATAAACGACGGAAAAATGACTAAATCCAAGAAAAAATTTTTTAAACTTTTTCAATTTTACCCCGTGGGATATATATTCTACCCACACACATTTGGAACTCTCCTGGCGTAACCTCACACATATTATTCCCTCATTTAGTGGATTTTTTTCACAAAAAATTGAAATTTTCAAAAATCCAGAAAATTGCCTGAAAACGACTAAATATCAAGGACTCATTGGGCGAATCGCTCTGGAACTGAAATGGGAACGCTCACTGACATTTCCCCTATGTGAAAGTCTAATAAACGCCTCAAAAATGACTAAGTCCAAGAAAAAATTTTTTTTTACTTTTTCAATTTTACCCCCGTGGGATATATATTCTACCCACACACTTTTGGAACTCTCCTGGGGTACCCTCACACATATTATTCCCTCATTTAGTGGATATTTTCACAAAAAGGTGAAATTTACAAAAATCCAGAAAATTGGCTGAAAACGACTAAACATCAAGGACTCATTGGGCAAATCGCTCTGGAACTGAAATCGGAATGCTCACTGACATTTCACCTATCTGAAAGTCTGATAAATGATGGAAAAATTACTAAGTCCAAGAAAAAATTTTTTTAAACTTTTTTCAATTTTACCCCGTGGGATATATAGTCTACCCACACACATTTGGAACTCTCCTGGGGTACCCTCACACATATTATACCCTCATTTAGTGGATATTTTCACAAAAAAGTGAAATTTTCAAAAATCCAGAAAATTGGCTGAAAACGACTAAATATAAAGGACTCATTGGGCGAATCGCTCTGAAACTGAAATCGGAACACTCACTCACATTTCCCCTATCTGAAAGTCTGATAAACGCCTGAAGAATGACTAAGTCCAAGAAAAAGTTTTTTTAAACTTTTTTCAATTTTACCCCGTGGGATATATATTCTACCCACACACGTTTGGAACTATCCTGGGGTAACCTCACACATATTATACCCTCATTTAGTGGATATTTTCACAAAAAAGTGAAATTGTCAACAATCCAGAAAATTGTCTGAAAACGACTAAATATCAAGGACTCATTGGGCGAATCGCTCTGGAACTGAAATCGGAACGCTCACTGACATTTCCCCTATCTGAAAGTCTGATAAACGACGGAAAAATGACTGAATCCAAGAAATTTTTTTTTAAACTTTTTTCAATTTTACCCCGTGGGATATATATTCTACCCACACACATGTGGAACTCTCCTGGTGTAACCTCACACATATTATTCCCTCATTTAGTGGATATTTTCACAAAAAAGTGAAATTTTCAAAAATCCAGAAAATTGGCTGAAAACGACTAAATATCAAGGACTCATTGGGCGAATCGCTCTGGAACTGAAATCGGAACGCTCACTGACATTTCCCCTATCTGAAAGTCTGATAAACGACGGAAAAATGACTGAATCCAAGAAAAATTTTTTTAAACTTTTTTCAATTTTACCCCGTGGGATATATATTCTACCCACACACATGTGGAACTCTCCTGGTGTAACCTCACACATATTATTCCCTCATTTAGTGGATATTTTCACAAAAAAGTGAAATTTTCAAAAATCCAGAAAATTGGCTGAAAACGACTAAATATCAAGGACTCATTGGGCGAATCGCTCTGGAACTGAAATCGGAACGCTCACTGACATTTCCCCTATCTGAAAGTCTGATAAACGACGGAAAAATGACTAAATCCAAGAAAAAATTTTTTAAACTTTTTCAATTTTACCCCGTGGGATATATATTCTACCCACACACATTTGGAACTCTCCTGGCGTAACCTCACACATATTATTCCCTCATTTAGTGGATTTTTTTCACAAAAAATTGAAATTTTCAAAAATCCAGAAAATTGCCTGAAAACGACTAAATATCAAGGACTCATTGGGCGAATCGCTCTGGAACTGAAATGGGAACGCTCACTGACATTTCCCCTATGTGAAAGTCTAATAAACGCCTCAAAAATGACTAAGTCCAAGAAAAAATTTTTTTTTACTTTTTCAATTTTACCCCCGTGGGATATATATTCTACCCACACACTTTTGGAACTCTCCTGGGGTACCCTCACACATATTATTCCCTCATTTAGTGGATATTTTCACAAAAAGGTGAAATTTACAAAAATCCAGAAAATTGGCTGAAAACGACTAAACATCAAGGACTCATTGGGCAAATCGCTCTGGAACTGAAATCGGAATGCTCACTGACATTTCACCTATCTGAAAGTCTGATAAATGATGGAAAAATTACTAAGTCCAAGAAAAAATTTTTTTAAACTTTTTTCAATTTTACCCCGTGGGATATATAGTCTACCCACACACATTTGGAACTCTCCTGGGGTACCCTCACACATATTATACCCTCATTTAGTGGATATTTTCACAAAAAAGTGAAATTTTCAAAAATCCAGAAAATTGGCTGAAAACGACTAAATATAAAGGACTCATTGGGCGAATCGCTCTGAAACTGAAATCGGAACACTCACTCACATTTCCCCTATCTGAAAGTCTGATAAACGCCTGAAGAATGACTAAGTCCAAGAAAAAGTTTTTTTAAACTTTTTTCAATTTTACCCCGTGGGATATATATTCTACCCACACACGTTTGGAACTATCCTGGGGTAACCTCACACATATTATACCCTCATTTAGTGGATATTTTCACAAAAAAGTGAAATTGTCAACAATCCAGAAAATTGTCTGAAAACGACTAAATATCAAGGACTCATTGGGCGAATCGCTCTGGAACTGAAATCGGAACGCTCACTGACATTTCCCCTATCTGAAAGTCTGATAAACGACGGAAAAATGACTGAATCCAAGAAATTTTTTTTTAAACTTTTTTCAATTTTACCCCGTGGGATATATATTCTACCCACACACATGTGGAACTCTCCTGGTGTAACCTCACACATATTATTCCCTCATTTAGTGGATATTTTCACAAAAAAGTGAAATTTTCAAAAATCCAGAAAATTGGCTGAAAACGACTAAATATCAAGGACTCATTGGGCGAATCGCTCTGGAACTGAAATCGGAACGCTCACTGACATTTCCCCTATCTGAAAGTCTGATAAACGATGGAAAAATGACTGAATCCAAGAAAAATTTTTTTAAACTTTTTTCAATTTTACCCCCGTGGGATATATATTCTACCCACACACATGTGGAACTCTCCTGGTGTAACCTCACACATATTATTCCCTCATTTAGTGGATATTTTCACAAAAAAGTGAAATTTTCAAAAATCCAGAAAATTGGCTGAAAACGACTAAATATCAAGGACTCATTGGGCGAATCGCTCTGGAACTGAAATCGGAACGCTCACTGACATTTCCCCTATCTGAAAGTCTGATAAACGACGGAAAAATGACTAAATCCAAGAAATTTTTTTTTAAACTTTTTCAATTTTACCCCGTGGGATATATATTCTACCCACACACATTTGGAACTCTCCTGGCGTAACCTCACACATATTATTCCCTCATTTAGTGGATTTTTTTCACAAAAAATTGAAATTTTCAAAAATCCAGAAAATTGCCTGAAAACGACTAAATATCAAGGACTCATTGGGCGAATCGCTCTGGAACTGAAATGGGAACGCTCACTGACATTTCCCCTATGTGAAAGTCTAATAAACGCCTCAAAAATGACTAAGTCCAAGAAAAAAATTTTTTTTACTTTTTCAATTTTACCCCCGTGGGATATATATTCTACCCACACACTTTTGGAACTCTCCTGGGGTACCCTCACACATATTATTCCCTCATTTAGTGGATATTTTCACAAAAAGGTGAAATTTACAAAAATCCAGAAAATTGGCTGAAAACGACTAAACATCAAGGACTCATTGGGCAAATCGCTCTGGAACTGAAATCGGAATGCTCACTGACATTTCACCTATCTGAAAGTCTGATAAATGATGGAAAAATTACTAAGTCCAAGAAAAAAATTTTTTAAACTTTTTTCAATTTTACCCCGTGGGATATATAGTCTACCCACACACATTTGGAACTCTCCTGGGGTACCCTCACACATATTATACCCTCATTTAGTGGATATTTTCACAAAAAAGTGAAATTTTCAAAAATCCAGAAAATTGGCTGAAAACGACTAAATATAAAGGACTCATTGGGCGAATCGCTCTGAAACTGAAATCGGAACACTCACTCACATTTCCCCTATCTGAAAGTCTGATAAACGCCTGAAGAATGACTAAGTCCAAGAAAAAGTTTTTTTAAACTTTTTTCAATTTTACCCCGTGGGATATATATTCTACCCACACACGTTTGGAACTATCCTGGGGTAACCTCACACATATTATACCCTCATTTAGTGGATATTTTCACAAAAAAGTGAAATTGTCAACAATCCAGAAAATTGTCTGAAAACGACTAAATATCAAGGACTCATTGGGCGAATCGCTCTGGAACTGAAATCGGAACGCTCACTGACATTTCCCCTATCTGAAAGTCTGATAAACGACGGAAAAATGACTGAATCCAAGAAATTTTTTTTTAAACTTTTTTCAATTTTACCCCGTGGGATATATATTCTACCCACACACATGTGGAACTCTCCTGGTGTAACCTCACACATATTATTCCCTCATTTAGTGGATATTTTCACAAAAAAGTGAAATTTTCAAAAATCCAGAAAATTGGCTGAAAACGACTAAATATCAAGGACTCATTGGGCGAATCGCTCTGGAACTGAAATCGGAACGCTCACTGACATTTCCCCTATCTGAAAGTCTGATAAACGATGGAAAAATGACTGAATCCAAGAAAAATTTTTTTAAACTTTTTTCAATTTTACCCCGTGGGATATATATTCTACCCACACACATGTGGAACTCTCCTGGTGTAACCTCACACATATTATTCCCTCATTTAGTGGATATTTTCACAAAAAAGTGAAATTTTCAAAAATCCAGAAAATTGGCTGAAAACGACTAAATATCAAGGACTCATTGGGCGAATCGCTCTGGAACTGAAATCGGAACGCTCACTGACATTTCCCCTATCTGAAAGTCTGATAAACGACGGAAAAATGACTAAATCCAAGAAATTTTTTTTTAAACTTTTTCAATTTTACCCCGTGGGATATATATTCTACCCACACACATTTGGAACTCTCCTGGCGTAACCTCACACATATTATTCCCTCATTTAGTGGATTTTTTTCACAAAAAATTGAAATTTTCAAAAATCCAGAAAATTGCCTGAAAACGACTAAATATCAAGGACTCATTGGGCGAATCGCTCTGGAACTGAAATGGGAACGCTCACTGACATTTCCCCTATGTGAAAGTCTAATAAACGCCTCAAAAATGACTAAGTCCAAGAAAAAAATTTTTTTTACTTTTTCAATTTTACCCCCGTGGGATATATATTCTACCCACACACTTTTGGAACTCTCCTGGGGTACCCTCACACATATTATTCCCTCATTTAGTGGATATTTTCACAAAAAGGTGAAATTTACAAAAATCCAGAAAATTGGCTGAAAACGACTAAACATCAAGGACTCATTGGGCAAATCGCTCTGGAACTGAAATCGGAATGCTCACTGACATTTCACCTATCTGAAAGTCTGATAAATGATGGAAAAATTACTAAGTCCAAGAAAAAAATTTTTTAAACTTTTTTCAATTTTACCCCGTGGGATATATAGTCTACCCACACACATTTGGAACTCTCCTGGGGTACCCTCACACATATTATACCCTCATTTAGTGGATATTTTCACAAAAAAGTGAAATTTTCAAAAATCCAGAAAATTGGCTGAAAACGACTAAATATAAAGGACTCATTGGGCGAATCGCTCTGAAACTGAAATCGGAACACTCACTCACATTTCCCCTATCTGAAAGTCTGATAAACGCCTGAAGAATGACTAAGTCCAAGAAAAAGTTTTTTTAAACTTTTTTCAATTTTACACCGTGGGATATATATTCTACCAACACAAATTTGGAACTATCCTGGGGTAACCTCACACATATTATACCCTCATTTAGTGGATATTTTCACAAAAAAGTGAAATTGTCAACAATCCAGAAAATTGTCTGAAAACGACTAAATATCAAGGACTCATTGGGCGAATCGCTCTGGAACTGAAATCGGAACGCTCACTGACATTTCCCCTATCTGAAAGTCTGATAAACGACGGAAAAATGACTGAATCCAAGAAATTTTTTTTTAAACTTTTTTCAATTTTACCCCGTGGGATATATATTCTACCCACACACATGTGGAACTCTCCTGGTGTAACCTCACACATATTATTCCCTCATTTAGTGGATATTTTCACAAAAAAGTGAAATTTTCAAAAATCCAGAAAATTGGCTGAAAACGACTAAATATCAAGGACTCATTGGGCGAATCGCTCTGGAACTGAAATCGGAACGCTCACTGACATTTCCCCTATCTGAAAGTCTGATAAACGACGGAAAAATGACTAAATCCAAGAAAAATTTTTTTAAACTTTTTCAATTTTACCCCGTGGGATATATATTCTACCCACACACATTTGGAACTCTCCTGGCGTAACCTCACACATATTATTCCCTCATTTAGTGGATTTTTTTCACAAAAAATTGAAATTTTCAAAAATCCAGAAAATTGCCTGAAAACGACTAAATATCAAGGACTCATTGGGCGAATCGCTCTGGAACTGAAATGTGAACGCTCACTGACATTTCCCCTATGTGAAAGTCTAATAAACGCCTCAAAAATGACTAAGTCCAAGAAAAAATTTTTTTTTACTATTTCAATTTTACCCCCGTGGGATATATATTCTACCCACACACTTTTGGAACTCTCCTGGGGTACCCTCACACATATTATTCCCTCATTTAGTGGATATTTTCACAAAAAGGTGAAATTTTCAAAAATCCAGAAAATTGGCTGAAAACGACTAAATATCAAGGACTCATTGGGAGAATCGCTCTGGAACTGAAATAGGAATGCTCACTGACATTTCACCTATCTGAAAGTCTGATAAATGATGGAAAAATTACTAAGTCCAAGAAAAATTTTTTTTAAACTTTTTTCAATTTTACCCCGTGGGATATATATTCTACCCACACACATTTGGAACTCTCCTGGGGTACCCTCACACATATTATTCCCTCATTTAGTGGATATTTTCACAAAAAAGTGAAATTTTCAAAAATCCAGAAAATGGCCTGAAAACGACAAAATATCAAGGACTCATTGGGCGAATCGCTCTGGAACTGAAATCGGAATGCTCACTGACATTTCCCCTATCTGAAAGTCTGATAAACGCCGGAAAAATCACTAAGTCCAAGAAAATTTTTTTTTAAACTTTTTTCAATTTTACCCCGTGGGATATATATTCTACCCACACACATTTGGAACTCTCCTGGGGTACCCTCACATATATTATACCCTCATTTAGTGGATATTTTCACAAAAAAGTGAAATTTTCAAAAATCCAGAAAATTGGCTGAAAACGACTAAATATCAAGGACTCATTGGGCGAATCGCTCTGGAACTGAAATCGGAACGCTCACTGACATTTCCCCTATCTGAAAGTCTGATAAACGACGGAAAAATGACTAAATCCAAGAAAAATTTTTTTAAACTTTTTTCAATTTTCCCCCGTTGGATATATATTCTACCCACACACATTTGGAACTCTCCTGGCGTAACCTCACACATATTATTCCCTCATTTAGTGGATATTTTCACAAAAAAGTGAAATTTTCAAAAATCCAGAAAATTGCCTGAAAACGACTAAATATCAAGGACTCATTGGGCGAATCGCTCTGGAACTGAAATCGGAACGCTCACTGACATTTCCCTATCTGAAAGTCTAATAAACGCCTCAAAAATGACTAAGTCCAAGAAAATTTTTTTTTTTACTTTTTTCAATTTTACCCCCGTGGGATATATATTCTACCCACACACATTTGGAACTCTCCTGGGGTACACTCACACATATTATACCCTCATTTAGTGGATATTTTCACAAAAAAGTGAAATTTTCAAAAATCCAGAAAATGGCCTGAAAACGAATAAATATCAAGGACTCATTGGGCGAATCGCTCTGGAACTGAAATCGGAATGCTCACTGACATTTCCCCTATCTGAAAGTCTGATAAACGACGGAAAAATGACTAAGTCCAAGAAAAATTTTTTTTAAACTTTTTTCAATTTTACCCCGTGGGATATATATTCTACCCACACACATTTGGAACTCTCCTGGGGTACCCTCACACATATTATACCCTCATTTAGTGGATATTTTCACAAAAAAGTGAAATTTTCAAATATCCAGAAAATGGCCTGAAAACGACTAAATGTCAAGGACTCATTGGGCGAATCGCTCTGGAACTGAAATCGGAATGCTCACTGACATTTCCCCTATCTGAAAGTCTGATAAAAGCCGGAAAAATCACTAAGTCCAAGAAAAATTTTTTTTAAACTTTTTTCAATTTTACCCCGTGGGATATATATTCTACCCACACACATTTGGAACTCTCCTGGGGTACCCTCACACATATTATACCCTCATTTAGTGGATATTTTCACAAAAAAGTGACATTTTCAAAAATCCAGAAAATGGCCTGAAAATGACTAAATATCAAGGACTCATTGGGCGAATCGCTCTGGAACTGAAATCTGAACGCGCACTGACATTTCACCTATGTGAAAGTCTGATAAATGATGGAAAAATTACTAAGTCCAAGAAAAATTTTTTTTAAACTTTTTTCAATTTTACCCCGTGGGATATATATTCTACCCACACACATTTGGAACTCTCCTGGGGTACCCTCACACATATTATACCCTCATTTAGTGGATATTTTCACAAAAAAGTGAAATTTTCAAAAATCCAGAAAATGGCCTGAAAACGACTAAATATCAAGGACTCACTGGGCGAATCGCTCTAGAACTGAAATCGGAATGCTCAATGACATTTCCCCTATCTGAAAGTCTGATAAACGCCGGAAAAATGACTAGGTCCAAGAAAAAATTTTTTTAAACTTTTTTCAATTTTACCCCGTGGGATATATATTCTACCCACACACATTTGGAACTCTCCTGGGGTACCCTCACACATATTATACCCTCATTTAGTGGATATTTTCACAAAAAAGTGAAATTTTCAAAAATCCAGAAAATGGCCTGAAAACGACTAAATATCAAGGACTCATTGGGCGAATCGCTCTGGAACTGAAATCGGAATGCTCACTGACATTTCCCCTATCTGAAAGTCTGATAAACCCCGGAAAAATCACTAAGACCAAGAAAAATTTTTTTTAAACTTTTTTCAATTTTACCCCGTGGGATATATATTCTACCCACACACATATGGAACTCTCCTGGGGTACCCTCACACATATTATTCCATCATTTAGTGGATATTTTCACAAAAAAGTGAAATTTTCAAAAATCCAGAAAATTGGCTGAAAACGACTAAATATCAAGGACTCATTGGGCAAATCGCTCTGGAACTGAAATCGGAATGCTCACTGACATTTCCCCTATCTGAAAGTCTGATAAACGTTGGAAAAATGACTAAGTCCAAAAAAAATTTTTTTTTAAATTTTTTCAATTTTACCCCGTGGGATATATATTCTACCCACACACATTTGGAACTCTCCTGGGGTACCCTCACACATATTATACCCTCATTTAGTGGATATTTTCACAAAAAAGTGAAATTTTCAAAAATCCAGAAAATGGCCTGAAAACGACTAAATATCAAGGACTCATTGGGCGAATCGCTCTAGAACTGAAATCGGAATGCTCAATGACATTTCCCCTATCTGAAAGTCTGATAAACGCCGGAAAAATGACTAGGTCCAAGAAAAATTTTTTTTAAACTTTTTTCAATTTTACCCCGTGGGATATATATTCTACCCACACACATTTGGAACTCTCCTGGGGTACCCTCACACATATTATACCCTCATTTAGTGGATATTTTCACAAAAAAGTGAAATTTTCAAAAATCCAGAAAATGGCCTGAAAACGACTAAATATCAAGGACTCATTGGGCGAATCGCTCTGGAACTGAAATCGGAATGCTCACTGACATTTCCCCTATCTGAAAGTCTGATAAACCCCGGAAAAATCACTAAGACCAAGAAAAATTTTTTTTAAACTTTTTTCAATTTTACCCCGTGGGATATATATTCTACCCACACACATATGGAACTCTCCTGGGGTACCCTCACACATATTATTCCATCATTTAGTGGATATTTTCACAAAAAAGTGAAATTTTCAAAAATCCAGAAAATTGGCTGAAAACTACTAAATATCAAGGACTCATTGGGCAAATCGCTCTGGAACTGAAATCGGAATGCTCACTGACATTTCCCCTATCTGAAAGTCTGATAAACGACGGAAAAATGACTAAGTCCAAGAAAAATTTTTTTTAAACTTTTTTCAATTTTACCCCGTGGGATATATATTCTACCCACACACATTTGGAACTCTCCTGGGGTACACTCACACATATTATACCCTCATTTAGTG
Source organism: Phyllobates terribilis (assembly GCF_046119375.1). Lineage (NCBI taxonomy): Eukaryota > Metazoa > Chordata > Amphibia > Anura > Dendrobatidae > Phyllobates > Phyllobates terribilis. The sequence goes on from NW_027362762.1 coordinate 596,306,780, forward strand.
GATATTTTCACAAAAAAGTGAAATTTTCAAAAATCCAGAAAATGGCCTGAAAACGACTAAATATCAAGGACTCATTGGGCGAATCGCTCTGGAACTGAAATCGGAATGCTCACTGACATTTCCCCTATCTGAAAGTCTGATAAACCCCGGAAAAATCACTAAGACCAAGAAAAATTTTTTTTAAACTTTTTTCAATTTTACCCCGTGGGATATATATTCTACCCACACACATATGGAACTCTCCTGGGGTACCCTCACACATATTATTCCATCATTTAGTGGATATTTTCACAAAAAAGTGAAATTTTCAAAAATCCAGAAAATTGGCTGAAAACGACTAAATATCAAGGACTCATTGGGCAAATCGCTCTGGAACTGAAATCGGAATGCTCACTGACATTTCCCCTATCTGAAAGTCTGATAAACGTTGGAAAAATGACTAAGTCCAAGAAAAATTTTTTTTAAACTTTTTTCAATTTTACCCCGTGGGATATATATTCTACCCACACACATTTGGAACTCTCCTGGGGTACACTCACACATATTATACCCTCATTTAGTGGATATTTTCACAAAAAAGTGAAATTTTCAAAAATCCAGAAAATGGCCTGAAAACGACTAAATATCAAGGACTCATTGGGAGAATCGCTCTGGAACTGAAATCGGAACGCTCACTGACATTTCCCCTATCTGAAAGTCTGATAAACGCCGGAAAAATGACTAGGTCCAAGAAAAAATTTTTTTAAACTTTTTTCAATTTTACCCCGTGGGATATATATTCTACCCACACACATTTGGAACTCTCCTGGGGTACCCTCACACATATTATACCCTCATTTAGTGGATATTTTCACAAAAAAGTGAAATTTTCAAAAATCCAGAAAATGGCCTGAAAACGACTAAATATCAAGGACTCATTGGGCGAATCGCTCTGGAACTGAAATCGGAATGCTCACTGACATTTCCCCTATCTGAAAGTCTGATAAACCCCGGAAAAATCACTAAGACCAAGAAAAATTTTTTTTAAACTTTTTTCAATTTTACCCCGTGGGATATATATTCTACCCACACACATATGGAACTCTCCTGGGGTACCCTCACACATATTATTCCATCATTTAGTGGATATTTTCACAAAAAAGTGAAATTTTCAAAAATCCAGAAAATTGGCTGAAAACTACTAAATATCAAGGACTCATTGGGCAAATCGCTCTGGAACTGAAATCGGAATGCTCACTGACATTTCCCCTATCTGAAAGTCTGATAAACGACGGAAAAATGACTAAGTCCAAGAAAAATTTTTTTTAAACTTTTTTCAATTTTACCCCGTGGGATATATATTCTACCCACACACATTTGGAACTCTCCTGGGGTACACTCACACATATTATACCCTCATTTAGTGGATATTTTCACAAAAAAGTGAAATTTTCAAAAATCCAGAAAATGGCCTGAAAACGACTAAATATCAAGGACTCATTGGGAGAATCGCTCTGGAACTGAAATCGGAACGCTCACTGACATTTCCCCTATCTGAAAGTCTGATAAACGCCGGAAAAATGACTAGGTCCAAGAAAAATTTTTTTTAAACTTTTTTCAATTTTACCCCGTGGGATATATATTCTACCCACACACATTTGGAACTCTCCTGGGGTACCCTCACACATATTATACCCTCATTTAGTGGATATTTTCACAAAAAAGTGAAATTTTCAAAAATCCAGAAAATGGCCTGAAAACGACTAAATATCAAGGACTCATTGGGCGAATCGCTCTGGAACTGAAATCGGAATGCTCACTGACATTTCCCCTATCTGAAAGTCTGATAAACCCCGGAAAAATCACTAAGACCAAGAAAAATTTTTTTTAAACTTTTTTCAATTTTACCCCGTGGGATATATATTCTACCCACACACATATGGAACTCTCCTGGGGTACCCTCACACATATTATTCCATCATTTAGTGGATATTTTCACAAAAAAGTGAAATTTTCAAAAATCCAGAAAATTGGCTGAAAACGACTAAATATCAAGGACTCATTGGGCAAATCGCTCTGGAACTGAAATCGGAATGCTCACTGACATTTCCCCTATCTGAAAGTCTGATAAACGACGGAAAAATGACTAAGTCCAAGAAAAAATTTTTTTAAACTTTTTTCAATTTTACCCCGTGGGATATATATTCTACCCACACACATTTGGAACTCTCCTGGGGTACACTCACACATATTATACCCACATTTAGTGGATATTTTCACAAAAAAGTGAAATTTTCAAAAATCCAGAAAATGGCCTGAAAACGACTAAATATCAAGGACTCATTGGGAGAATCGCTCTGGAACTGAAATCGGAACGCTCACTGACATTTCCCCTATCTGAAAGTCTGATAAACGACGGAAAAATGACTAAATCCAAGAAAAAATTTTTTAAACTTTTTTCAATTTTACCCCGTGGGATATATATTCTACCCACACACATTTGGAACTCTCCTGGGGTACCCTCACACATATTATTCCCTCATTTAGTGGATATTTTCACAAAAAGGTGAAATTTTCAAAAATCTAGAAAATTGGCTGAAAACGACTAAATATCAAGGACTCATTGGGAGAATCGCTCTGGAACTGAAATCGGAACGCGCACTGACATTTCCCCTATCTGAAAGTCTGATAAACGCCGGAAAAATTACTAAGTCCAAAAAAAAATTTTTTTCAACTTTTTTCAATTTTACCCCCGTGGGATATATATTCTACCCACACACATTTGGAACTCTCCTGGGGTACCCTCACACATATTATTCCCTCATTTAGTGGATATTTTCACAAAAAAGTGAAATTTTCAAAAATCCTAAATATTTCCTGAAAACGACTAAATATCAAGGACTCATTGGGCGAATCGCTCTGGAACTGAAATCTGAACGCGCACTGACATTTCACCTATCGGAAAGTCTGATAAATGATGGAAAAATTACTAAGTCCAAGAAAAAAATTTTTTAAACTTTTTTCAATTTTACCCCGTGGGATATATATTCTACCCACACACATTTGGAACTCTCCTGGGGTACCCTCACACATATTATACCCTCATTTAGTGGATATTTTCACAAAAAAGTGAAATTTTCAAAAATCCAGAAAATGGCCTGAAAACGACTAAATATCAAGGACTCATTGGGCGAATCGCTCTGGAACTGAAATCGGAATGCTCACTGACATTTCCCCTATCTGAAAGTCTGATAAACGCCGGAAAAATGACTAGGTCCAAGAAAATTTTTTTTTAAACTTTTTTCAATTTTACCCCGTGGGATATATATTCTACCCACACACATTTGGAACTCTCCTGGGGTACCCTCACACATATTATACCCTCATTTAGTGGATATTTTCACAGAAAAGTGAAATTTTCAAAAATCCAGAAAATGGCCTGAAAACGACTAAATATCAAGGACTCATTGGGCGAATCGCTCTGGAACTGAAATCGGAATGCTCACTGACATTTCCCCTATCTGAAAGTCTGATAAACGCTGGAAAAATGACTAGGTCCAAGAAAAATTTTTTTTAAACTTTTTTCAATTTTACCCCGTGGGATATATATTCTACCCACACACATTTGGAACTCTCCTGGGGTACCCTCACACATATTATACCCTCATTTAGTGGATATTTTCACAAAAAAGTGAAATTTTCAAAAATCCAGAAAATGGCCTGAAAACGACTAAATATCAAGGACTCATTGGGCGAATCGCTCTGGAACTGAAATCGGAATGCTCACTGACATTTCCCCTATCTGAAAGTCTGATAAACGCCGGAAAAATCACTAAGTCCATGAAAAATTTTTTTTAAACTTTTTTCAATTTTACCCCGTGGGATATATATTCTACCCACACACATTTGGAACTCTCCTGGGGTACCCTCACACATATTATACCCTCATTTAGTGGATATTTTCACAAAAAAGTGAAATTTTCAAAAATCCAGAAAATGGCCTGAAAATGACTAAATATCAAGGACTCATTGGGCGAATCGCTCTGGAACTGAAATCGGAACGCTCAATGACATTTCCCCTATCTGAAAGTCTAATAAACGCCGGAAAAATGACTAAGTCCAAGAAAAATTTTTTTTTAACTTTTTTCAATTTTACCCCCGTGGGATATATATTCTACCCACACACATTTGGAACTCTCCTGGGGTACCCTCACACATATTATTCCCTCATTTAGTGGATATTTTCACAAAAAAGTGAAATTTTCAAAAATCCAGAAAATTGGCTGAAAACGACTAAATATCAAGGACTCATTGGGCGAATCGATCTGGAACTGAAATCGGAACGCTCACTGACATTTCCCCTATCTGAAAGTCTGATAAACGCCGGAAAAATTACTAAGTCCAAAAAAAAATTTTTTTCAACTTTTTTCAATTTTACCCCCGTGGGATATATATTCTACCCACACACATTTGGAACTCTCATGGGGTACCCTCACACATATTATTCCCTCATTTAGTGGATATTTTCACAAAAAAGTGAAATTTTCAAAAATCCAGAAAATGGCCTGAAAACGACTAACTATCAAGGACTCATTGGGCGAATCGCTCTGGAACTGAAATCGGAATGCTCACTGACATTTCCCCTATCTAAAAGTCTGATAAACGCCGGAAAAATGACTAAGTCCAAGTAAAAAATTTTTTAAACTTTTTTCAATGTTACCCCGTGGGATATATATTCTACCCACACACATTTGGAACTCTCCTGGGGTACCCTCACACATATTATTCCCTCATTTAGTGGATATTTTCACAAAAAAGTGAAATTTTCAAAAATCCAGAAAATTTGCTGAAAACGACTAAATATCAAGGACTCATTGGGTGAATCGCTCTGGAACTGAAATCGGAATGCTCACTGACATTTCCCCTATCTGAAAGTCTGATAAACGACGGAAAAATGACTAAGTCCAAGACATTTTTTTTTTAAACTTTTTTCAATTTTACCCCCGTGGGATATATATTCTACCCACACACATTTGGAACACTCCTGGGGTACCCTCACACATATTATTCCCTCATTTAGTGGATATTTTCACAAAAAAGTGAAGTTTTCAAAAATCCAGAAAATTGGCTGAAAACGACTAAATATCAAGGACTTATTGGGCGAATCGCTCTGGAATTGAAATCGGAACGCTCACTGACATTTCCCCTATCTGAAAGTCTGATAAACGCCGGAAAAATGACTAAGTCCAAGAAAAAATGTTTTTAACCTTTTTTCAATTTTACCCCGTGGGATATATATTCTACCCACACACATTTGGAACTCTTCATGGGTACCCTCACACATATTATTCCCTCATTTAGTGGATATTTTCACAAAAAGGTGAAATTTTCAAAAATCCAGAAAATTGGCTGAAAACGACTAAATATCAAGGACTCATTGGGCGAATCGCTCTGGAACTGAAATCGGAACTCTCACTGACATTTCCCCTATCTGAAAGTCTGATAAACGCCGGAAAAATTACTAAGTCCAAAAGAAAATTTTTTTCAACTTTTTTCAATTTTACCCCCGTGGGATATATATTCTACCCACACACATTTGGAACTCTCCTGGGGTACCCTCACACATATTATTCCCTTATTTAGTGGATATTTTCACAAAAAGGTGAAATTATCAAAAATCCAGAAAATGGCCTGAAAACGACTAAATATCAAGGACTCATTGGGCGAATCGCTCTGGAACTGAAATCGGAATGCTCACTGACATTTCCCCTATCTGAAAGTCTGATAAACCCCGGAAAAATCACTAAGACCAAGAAAAATTTTTTTTAAACTTTTTTCAATTTTACCCCGTGGGATATATATTCTACCCACACACATATGGAACTCTCCTGGGGTACCCTCACACATATTATTCCATCATTTAGTGGATATTTTCACAAAAAAGTGAAATTTTCAAAAATCCAGAAAATTGGCTGAAAACGACTAAATATCAAGGACTCATTGGGCAAATCGCTCTGGAACTGAAATCGGAATGCTCACTGACATTTCCCCTATCTGAAAGTCTGATAAACGTTGGAAAAATGACTAAGTCCAAGAAAAATTTTTTTTAAACTTTTTTCAATTTTACCCCGTGGGATATATATTCTACCCACACACATTTGGAACTCTCCTGGGGTACACTCACACATATTATACCCTCATTTAGTGGATATTTTCACAAAAAAGTGAAATTTTCAAAAATCCAGAAAATGGCCTGAAAACGACTAAATATCAAGGACTCATTGGGAGAATCGCTCTGGAACTGAAATCGGAACGCTCACTGACATTTCCCCTATCTGAAAGTCTGATAAACGCCGGAAAAATGACTAGGTCCAAGAAAAAATTTTTTTAAACTTTTTTCAATTTTACCCCGTGGGATATATATTCTACCCACACACATTTGGAACTCTCCTGGGGTACCCTCACACATATTATACCCTCATTTAGTGGATATTTTCACAAAAAAGTGAAATTTTCAAAAATCCAGAAAATGGCCTGAAAACGACTAAATATCAAGGACTCATTGGGCGAATCGCTCTGGAACTGAAATCGGAATGCTCACTGACATTTCCCCTATCTGAAAGTCTGATAAACCCCGGAAAAATCACTAAGACCAAGAAAAATTTTTTTTAAACTTTTTTCAATTTTACCCCGTGGGATATATATTCTACCCACACACATATGGAACTCTCCTGGGGTACCCTCACACATATTATTCCATCATTTAGTGGATATTTTCACAAAAAAGTGAAATTTTCAAAAATCCAGAAAATTGGCTGAAAACTACTAAATATCAAGGACTCATTGGGCAAATCGCTCTGGAACTGAAATCGGAATGCTCACTGACATTTCCCCTATCTGAAAGTCTGATAAACGACGGAAAAATGACTAAGTCCAAGAAAATTTTTTTTTAAACTTTTTTCAATTTTACCCCGTGGGATATATATTCTACCCACACACATTTGGAACTCTCCTGGGGTACACTCACACATATTATACCCTCATTTAGTGGATATTTTCACAAAAAAGTGAAATTTTCAAAAATCCAGAAAATGGCCTGAAAACGACTAAATATCAAGGACTCATTGGGAGAATCGCTCTGGAACTGAAATCGGAACGCTCACTGACATTTCCCCTATCTGAAAGTCTGATAAACGCCGGAAAAATGACTAGGTCCAAGAAAAATTTTTTTTAAACTTTTTTCAATTTTACCCCGTGGGATATATATTCTACCCACACACATTTGGAACTCTCCTGGGGTACCCTCACACATATTATACCCTCATTTAGTGGATATTTTCACAAAAAAGTGAAATTTTCAAAAATCCAGAAAATGGCCTGAAAACGACTAAATATCAAGGACTCATTGGGCGAATCGCTCTGGAACTGAAATCGGAATGCTCACTGACATTTCCCCTATCTGAAAGTCTGATAAACCCCGGAAAAATCACTAAGACCAAGAAAAATTTTTTTTAAACTTTTTTCAATTTTACCCCGTGGGATATATATTCTACCCACACACATATGGAACTCTCCTGGGGTACCCTCACACATATTATTCCATCATTTAGTGGATATTTTCACAAAAAAGTGAAATTTTCAAAAATCCAGAAAATTGGCTGAAAACGACTAAATATCAAGGACTCATTGGGCAAATCGCTCTGGAACTGAAATCGGAATGCTCACTGACATTTCCCCTATCTGAAAGTCTGATAAACGACGGAAAAATGACTAAGTCCAAGAAAAAATTTTTTTAAACTTTTTTCAATTTTACCCCGTGGGATATATATTCTACCCACACACATTTGGAACTCTCCTGGGGTACACTCACACATATTATACCCACATTTAGTGGATATTTTCACAAAAAAGTGAAATTTTCAAAAATCCAGAAAATGGCCTGAAAACGACTAAATATCAAGGACTCATTGGGAGAATCGCTCTGGAACTGAAATCGGAACGCTCACTGACATTTCCCCTATCTGAAAGTCTGATAAACGACGGAAAAATGACTAAATCCAAGAAAAAATTTTTTAAACTTTTTTCAATTTTACCCCGTGGGATATATATTCTACCCACACACATTTGGAACTCTCCTGGGGTACCCTCACACATATTATTCCCTCATTTAGTGGATATTTTCACAAAAAGGTGAAATTTTCAAAAATCTAGAAAATTGGCTGAAAACGACTAAATATCAAGGACTCATTGGGAGAATCGCTCTGGAACTGAAATCGGAACGCGCACTGACATTTCCCCTATCTGAAAGTCTGATAAACGCCGGAAAAATTACTAAGTCCAAAAAAAAATTTTTTTCAACTTTTTTCAATTTTACCCCCGTGGGATATATATTCTACCCACACACATTTGGAACTCTCCTGGGGTACCCTCACACATATTATTCCCTCATTTAGTGGATATTTTCACAAAAAAGTGAAATTTTCAAAAATCCTAAATATTTCCTGAAAACGACTAAATATCAAGGACTCATTGGGCGAATCGCTCTGGAACTGAAATCTGAACGCGCACTGACATTTCACCTATCGGAAAGTCTGATAAATGATGGAAAAATTACTAAGTCCAAGAAAAAAATTTTTTAAACTTTTTTCAATTTTACCCCGTGGGATATATATTCTACCCACACACATTTGGAACTCTCCTGGGGTACCCTCACACATATTATACCCTCATTTAGTGGATATTTTCACAAAAAAGTGAAATTTTCAAAAATCCAGAAAATGGCCTGAAAACGACTAAATATCAAGGACTCATTGGGCGAATCGCTCTGGAACTGAAATCGGAATGCTCACTGACATTTCCCCTATCTGAAAGTCTGATAAACGCCGGAAAAATGACTAGGTCCAAGAAAATTTTTTTTTAAACTTTTTTCAATTTTACCCCGTGGGATATATATTCTACCCACACACATTTGGAACTCTCCTGGGGTACCCTCACACATATTATACCCTCATTTAGTGGATATTTTCACAGAAAAGTGAAATTTTCAAAAATCCAGAAAATGGCCTGAAAACGACTAAATATCAAGGACTCATTGGGCGAATCGCTCTGGAACTGAAATCGGAATGCTCACTGACATTTCCCCTATCTGAAAGTCTGATAAACGCTGGAAAAATGACTAGGTCCAAGAAAAATTTTTTTTAAACTTTTTTCAATTTTACCCCGTGGGATATATATTCTACCCACACACATTTGGAACTCTCCTGGGGTACCCTCACACATATTATACCCTCATTTAGTGGATATTTTCACAAAAAAGTGAAATTTTCAAAAATCCAGAAAATGGCCTGAAAACGACTAAATATCAAGGACTCATTGGGCGAATCGCTCTGGAACTGAAATCGGAATGCTCACTGACATTTCCCCTATCTGAAAGTCTGATAAACGCCGGAAAAATCACTAAGTCCATGAAAAATTTTTTTTAAACTTTTTTCAATTTTACCCCGTGGGATATATATTCTACCCACACACATTTGGAACTCTCCTGGGGTACCCTCACACATATTATACCCTCATTTAGTGGATATTTTCACAAAAAAGTGAAATTTTCAAAAATCCAGAAAATGGCCTGAAAATGACTAAATATCAAGGACTCATTGGGCGAATCGCTCTGGAACTGAAATCGGAACGCTCAATGACATTTCCCCTATCTGAAAGTCTAATAAACGCCGGAAAAATGACTAAGTCCAAGAAAAATTTTTTTTTAACTTTTTTCAATTTTACCCCCGTGGGATATATATTCTACCCACACACATTTGGAACTCTCCTGGGGTACCCTCACACATATTATTCCCTCATTTAGTGGATATTTTCACAAAAAAGTGAAATTTTCAAAAATCCAGAAAATTGGCTGAAAACGACTAAATATCAAGGACTCATTGGGCGAATCGATCTGGAACTGAAATCGGAACGCTCACTGACATTTCCCCTATCTGAAAGTCTGATAAACGCCGGAAAAATTACTAAGTCCAAAAAAAAATTTTTTTCAACTTTTTTCAATTTTACCCCCGTGGGATATATATTCTACCCACACACATTTGGAACTCTCATGGGGTACCCTCACACATATTATTCCCTCATTTAGTGGATATTTTCACAAAAAAGTGAAATTTTCAAAAATCCAGAAAATTGCCTGAAAACAACTAAATATCAAGGACTCATTGGGCGAATCGCTCTGGAACAGAAATCGGAACGCTCACTGACATTTCCCCTATCTGAAAGTCTGATAAACGACGGAAAAATGACTAAGTCCAAGACATTTTTTTTTTAAACTTTTTTCAATTTTACCCCCGTGGGATATATATTCTACCCACACACATTTGGAACACTCCTGGGGTACCCTCACACATATTATTCCCTCATTTAGTGGATATTTTCACAAAAAAGTGAAGTTTTCAAAAATCCAGAAAATTGGCTGAAAACGACTAAATATCAAGGACTTATTGGGCGAATCGCTCTGGAATTGAAATCGGAACGCTCACTGAGATTTCCCCTATCTGAAAGTCTGATAAACGCCGGAAAAATGACTAAGTCCAAGAAAAAATGTTTTTAACCTTTTTTCAATTTTACCCCGTGGGATATATATTCTACCCACACACATTTGGAACTCTTCATGGGTACCCTCACACATATTATTCCCTCATTTAGTGGATATTTTCACAAAAAGGTGAAATTTTCAAAAATCCAGAAAATTGGCTGAAATCGACTAAATAACAAGGACTCATTGGGCGAATCGCTCTAGAACTGAAATCGGAACGCTCACTGACATTTCCCATATCTGAAAGTCTGATTTACGCCGGAAAAATGACTAAGTCCAAGAAAAATTTTTTTTAAACTTTTTTCAATTTTACCCCGTGGGATATATATTCTACCCACACACATTTGGAACTCTCCTGGGGTACCCTCACACATATTATTCCCTCATTTAGTGGATATTTTCACAAAAAGGTGAAATTTTCAAAAATCCAGAAAATTGGCTGAAAACGACTAAATATCAAGGACTCATTGGGCGAATCGCTCTGGAACTGAAATCGGAACTCTCACTGACATTTCCCCTATCTGAAAGTCTGATAAACGCCGGAAAAATTACTAAGTCCAAAAGAAAATTTTTTTCAACTTTTTTCAATTTTACCCCCGTGGGATATATATTCTACCCACACACATTTGGAACTCTCCTGGGGTACCCTCACACATATTATTCCCTTATTTAGTGGATATTTTCACAAAAAGGTGAAATTATCAAAAATCCAGAAAATTGGCTGAAAATGACTAAATATCAAGGACTCATTGGGTGAATCGCTCTGGAACTGAAATCGGAATGCTCACTGACATTTCCCCTATCTGAAAGTCTGAAAAACGACGGAAAAATGACTAAGTCCAAGAACATTTTTTTTTTAACTTTTTTCAATTTTACCCCCGTGGGATATATATTCTACCCACACACATTTGGAACTCTCCTGGGGTACCCTCACACATATTATTCCCTCATTTAGTGGATATTTTCACAAAAAAGTGAAATTTTCAAAAATCCAAAAAATTGGCTGAAAACGACTAAATATCAAGGACTCATTGGGTGAATCGCTCTGGAACTGAAATCGGAATGCTCACTGACATTTCCCCTATCTGAAAGTCTAATAAACGCCTCAAAAAATGACTAAGTCCAAGAAAATTTTTTTTTTTTACTTTTTTCAATTTTACCCCCGTGGGATATATATTCTACCCACACACATTTGGAACTCTCCTGGGGTACCCTCACACATATTATTCCCTCATTTAGTGGATATTTTCACAAAAAAGTGAAATTTTCAAAAATCCAAAATATTGGCTGAAAACGACTAAATATCAAGGACTCATTGGGCGAATCGCTCTGGAACTGAAATCGGAACGCTCACTGACATTTCCCCTATCTGAAAGTCTGATAAATGCCGGAAAAATGACTAAGTCTAAAAAAAAATTTTTTCAACTTTTTTCAATTTTACCCCCGTGGGATATATATTCTACCCACACACGTTTGGAACTCTCCTGGGGTACCCTCACACATATTATTCCCTCATTTAGTGGATATTTTCACAAAAAAGTGAAATTTTCAAATATTCCAGAAAATTGGCTGAAAACGACTAAATATCAAGGACTCATTGGGCGAATCGCTCTGGTACTGAAATCGGAACGCTCACTGACATTTCCCCTATCTGAAAGTCTGATAAACGCCGGAAAAATGACTAAGTCCAAGAAAAAATGTTTTTAAACTTTTTTCAATTTTACCCCGTGGGATATATATTCTACCCACACACATTTGGAACTCTTCATGGGTACCCTCACACATATTATTCCCTCATTTAGTGGATATTTTCACAAAGAGGTGAAATTTTCAAAAATCCAGAAAATTGCCTGAAAACGACTAAATATCAAGGACTCATTGGGCGAATCGCTCTGGAACTGAAATCGGAACGCTCACTGACATTTCCCCTATCTGAAAGTCTGATAAACGACGGAAAAATGACTAAATCCAAGAAAAAATGTTTTTAAACTTTTTTCAATTTTACCCCGTGGGATATATATTCTATCCACACACATTTGGAACTCTCCTGGCGTAACCTCACACATATTATTCCCTCATTTAGTGGATATTTTCACAAAAAAGTGAAATTTTCAAAAATCCAGAAAATTGCCTGAAAACAACTAAATATCAAGGACTCATTGGGCGAATCGCTCTGGAACAGAAATCGGAACGCTCACTGACATTTCCCCTATCTGAAAGTCTGATAAACGACGGAAAAATGACTAAGTCCAAGACATTTTTTTTTTAAACTTTTTTCAATTTTACCCCCGTGGGATATATATTCTACCCACACACATTTGGAACACTCCTGGGGTACCCTCACACATATTATTCCCTCATTTAGTGGATATTTTCACAAAAAAGTGAAGTTTTCAAAAATCCAGAAAATTGGCTGAAAACGACTAAATATCAAGGACTTATTGGGCGAATCGCTCTGGAATTGAAATCGGAACGCTCACTGAGATTTCCCCTATCTGAAAGTCTGATAAACGCCGGAAAAATGACTAAGTCCAAGAAAAAATGTTTTTAACCTTTTTTCAATTTTACCCCGTGGGATATATATTCTACCCACACACATTTGGAACTCTTCATGGGTACCCTCACACATATTATTCCCTCATTTAGTGGATATTTTCACAAAAAGGTGAAATTTTCAAAAATCCAGAAAATTGGCTGAAATCGACTAAATAACAAGGACTCATTGGGCGAATCGCTCTAGAACTGAAATCGGAACGCTCACTGACATTTCCCATATCTGAAAGTCTGATTTACGCCGGAAAAATGACTAAGTCCAAGAAAAATTTTTTTTAAACTTTTTTCAATTTTACCCCGTGGGATATATATTCTACCCACACACATTTGGAACTCTCCTGGGGTACCCTCACACATATTATTCCCTCATTTAGTGGATATTTTCACAAAAAGGTGAAATTTTCAAAAATCCAGAAAATTGGCTGAAAACGACTAAATATCAAGGACTCATTGGGCGAATCGCTCTGGAACTGAAATCGGAACTCTCACTGACATTTCCCCTATCTGAAAGTCTGATAAACGCCGGAAAAATTACTAAGTCCAAAAGAAAATTTTTTTCAACTTTTTTCAATTTTACCCCCGTGGGATATATATTCTACCCACACACATTTGGAACTCTCCTGGGGTACCCTCACACATATTATTCCCTCATTTAGTGGATATTTTCACAAAAAAGTGAAATTTTCAAAAATCCAAAAAATTGGCTGAAAACGACTAAATATCAAGGACTCATTGGGTGAATCGCTCTGGAACTGAAATCGGAATGCTCACTGACATTTCCCCTATCTGAAAGTCTAATAAACGCCTCAAAAAATGACTAAGTCCAAGAAAAAATGTTTTTAAACTTTTTTCAATTTTACCCCGTGGGATATATATTCTACCCACACACATTTGGAACTCTTCATGGGTACCCTCACACATATTATTCCCTCATTTAGTGGATATTTTCACAAAAAGGTGAAATTATCAAAAATCCAGAAAATTGGCTGAAAATGACTAAATATCAAGGACTCATTGGGTGAATCGCTCTGGAACTGAAATCGGAATGCTCACTGACATTTCCCCTATCTGAAAGTCTGAAAAACGACGGAAAAATGACTAAGTCCAAGAACATTTTTTTTTTAACTTTTTTCAATTTTACCCCCGTGGGATATATATTCTACCCACACACATTTGGAACTCTCCTGGGGTACCCTCACACATATTATTCCCTCATTTAGTGGATATTTTCACAAAAAAGTGAAATTTTCAAAAATCCAAAAAATTGGCTGAAAACGACTAAATATCAAGGACTCATTGGGTGAATCGCTCTGGAACTGAAATCGGAATGCTCACTGACATTTCCCCTATCTGAAAGTCTAATAAACGCCTCAAAAAATGACTAAGTCCAAGAAAATTTTTTTTTTTTACTTTTTTCAATTTTACCCCCGTGGGATATATATTCTACCCACACACATTTGGAACTCTCCTGGGGTACCCTCACACATATTATTCCCTCATTTAGTGGATATTTTCACAAAAAAGTGAAATTTTCAAAAATCCAAAATATTGGCTGAAAACGACTAAATATCAAGGACTCATTGGGCGAATCGCTCTGGAACTGAAATCGGAACGCTCACTGACATTTCCCCTATCTGAAAGTCTGATAAATGCCGGAAAAATGACTAAGTCTAAAAAAAAATTTTTTCAACTTTTTTCAATTTTACCCCCGTGGGATATATATTCTACCCACACACGTTTGGAACTCTCCTGGGGTACCCTCACACATATTATTCCCTCATTTAGTGGATATTTTCACAAAAAAGTGAAATTTTCAAATATTCCAGAAAATTGGCTGAAAACGACTAAATATCAAGGACTCATTGGGCGAATCGCTCTGGTACTGAAATCGGAACGCTCACTGACATTTCCCCTATCTGAAAGTCTGATAAACGCCGGAAAAATGACTAAGTCCAAGAAAAAATGTTTTTAAACTTTTTTCAATTTTACCCCGTGGGATATATATTCTACCCACACACATTTGGAACTCTTCATGGGTACCCTCACACATATTATTCCCTCATTTAGTGGATATTTTCACAAAGAGGTGAAATTTTCAAAAATCCAGAAAATTGCCTGAAAACGACTAAATATCAAGGACTCATTGGGCGAATCGCTCTGGAACTGAAATCGGAACGCTCACTGACATTTCCCCTATCTGAAAGTCTGATAAACGACGGAAAAATGACTAAATCCAAGAAAAAATGTTTTTAAACTTTTTTCAATTTTACCCCGTGGGATATATATTCTATCCACACACATTTGGAACTCTCCTGGCGTAACCTCACACATATTATTCCCTCATTTAGTGGATATTTTCACAAAAAAGTGAAATTTTCAAAAATCCAGAAAATTGCCTGAAAACAACTAAATATCAAGGACTCATTGGGCGAATCGCTCTGGAACAGAAATCGGAACGCTCACTGACATTTCCCCTATCTGAAAGTCTGATAAACGACGGAAAAATGACTAAGTCCAAGACATTTTTTTTTTAAACTTTTTTCAATTTTACCCCCGTGGGATATATATTCTACCCACACACATTTGGAACACTCCTGGGGTACCCTCACACATATTATTCCCTCATTTAGTGGATATTTTCACAAAAAAGTGAAGTTTTCAAAAATCCAGAAAATTGGCTGAAAACGACTAAATATCAAGGACTTATTGGGCGAATCGCTCTGGAATTGAAATCGGAACGCTCACTGAGATTTCCCCTATCTGAAAGTCTGATAAACGCCGGAAAAATGACTAAGTCCAAGAAAAAATGTTTTTAACCTTTTTTCAATTTTACCCCGTGGGATATATATTCTACCCACACACATTTGGAACTCTTCATGGGTACCCTCACACATATTATTCCCTCATTTAGTGGATATTTTCACAAAAAGGTGAAATTTTCAAAAATCCAGAAAATTGGCTGAAATCGACTAAATAACAAGGACTCATTGGGCGAATCGCTCTAGAACTGAAATCGGAACGCTCACTGACATTTCCCATATCTGAAAGTCTGATTTACGCCGGAAAAATGACTAAGTCCAAGAAAAATTTTTTTTAAACTTTTTTCAATTTTACCCCGTGGGATATATATTCTACCCACACACATTTGGAACTCTCCTGGGGTACCCTCACACATATTATTCCCTCATTTAGTGGATATTTTCACAAAAAGGTGAAATTTTCAAAAATCCAGAAAATTGGCTGAAAACGACTAAATATCAAGGACTCATTGGGCGAATCGCTCTGGAACTGAAATCGGAACTCTCACTGACATTTCCCCTATCTGAAAGTCTGATAAACGCCGGAAAAATTACTAAGTCCAAAAGAAAATTTTTTTCAACTTTTTTCAATTTTACCCCCGTGGGATATATATTCTACCCACACACATTTGGAACTCTCCTGGGGTACCCTCACACATATTATTCCCTCATTTAGTGGATATTTTCACAAAAAAGTGAAATTTTCAAAAATCCAAAAAATTGGCTGAAAACGACTAAATATCAAGGACTCATTGGGTGAATCGCTCTGGAACTGAAATCGGAATGCTCACTGACATTTCCCCTATCTGAAAGTCTAATAAACGCCTCAAAAAATGACTAAGTCCAAGAAAAAATGTTTTTAAACTTTTTTCAATTTTACCCCGTGGGATATATATTCTACCCACACACATTTGGAACTCTTCATGGGTACCCTCACACATATTATTCCCTCATTTAGTGGATATTTTCACAAAAAGGTGAAATTTTCAAAAATCCAGAAAATTGGCTGAAAACGACTAAATATCAAGGACTCATTGGGCGAATCGCTCTGGAACTGAAATTGGAACGCTCACTGACATTTCCCCTATCTGAAAGTCTAATAAATGCCTCAAAAATGACTAAGTCCAAGAAAATTTTTTTTTTTTACTTTTTTCAATTTTACCCCCGTGGGATATATATTCTACCCACACACATTTGGAACTCTCCTGGGGTACCCTCACACATATTATTCCCTCATTTAGTGGATATTTTCACAAAAAAGTGAAATTTTCAAAAATCCAAAATATTGGCTGAAAACGACTAAATATCAAGGACTCATTGGGCGAATCGCTCTGGAACTGAAATCGGAACGCTCACTGACATTTCCCCTATCTGAAAGTCTGATAAATGCCGGAAAAATGACTAAGTCTAAAAAAAAATTTTTTCAACTTTTTTCAATTTTACCCCCGTGGGATATATATTCTACCCACACACATTTGGAACTCTCCTGGGGTACCCTCACACATATTATTCCCTCATTTAGTGGATATTTTCACAAAAAAGTGAAATTTTCAAATATTCCAGAAAATTGGCTGAAAACGACTAAATATCAAGGACTCATTGGGCGAATCGCTCTGGAACTGAAATCGGAACGCTCACTGACATTTCCCCTATCTGAAAGTCTGATAAACACCGGAAAAATGACTAAGTCCAAGAAAAAATGTTTTTAAACTTTTTTCAATTTTACCCCGTGGGATATATATTCTACCCACACACATTTGGAACTCTTCATGGGTACCCTCACACATATTATTCCCTCATTTAGTGGATATTTTCACAAAGAGGTGAAATTTTCAAAAATCCAGAAAATTGCCTGAAAACGACTAAATATCAAGGACTCATTGGGCGAATCGCTCTGGAACTGAAATCGGAACGCTCACTGACATTTCCCCTATCTGAAAGTCTGATAAACGACGGAAAAATGACTAAATCCAAGAAAAAATGTTTTTAAACTTTTTTCAATTTTACCCCGTGGGATATATATTCTATCCACACACATTTGGAACTCTCCTGGCGCAACCTCACACATATTATTCCCTCATTTAGTGGATATTTTCACAAAAAAGTGAAATTTTCAAAAATCCAGAAAATTGCCTGAAAACAACTAAATATCAAGGACTCATTGGGCGAATCGCTCTGGAACAGAAATCGGAACGCTCACTGACATTTCCCCTATCTGAAAGTCTGATAAACGCCGGAAAAATGACTAAGTCCAAGAAAAAATGTTTTTAAACTTTTTTCAATTTTACCCCGTGGGATATATATTCTACCCACACACATTTGGAACTCTTCATGGGTACCCTCACACATATTATTCCCTCATTTAGTGGATATTTTCACAAAAAGGTGAAATTTTCAAAAATCCAGAAAATTGGCTGAAATCGACTAAATAACAAGGACTCATTGGCCGAATCGCTCTAGAACTGAAATCGGAACGCTCACTGACATTTCCCATATCTGAAAGTCTGATTTACGGCGGAAAAATGACTAAGTCCAAGAAAATTTTTTTTTAAACTTTTTTCAATTTTACCCCGTGGGATATATATTCTACCCACACACATTTGGAACTCTCCTGGGGTACCCTCACACATATTATTCCCTCATTTAGTGCATATTTTCACAAAAAGGTGAAATTTTCAAAAATCCAGAAAATTGGCTGAAAACGACTAAATATCAAGGACTCATTGGGCGAATCGCTCTGGAACTGAAATCGGAACGCTCACTGACATTTCCCCTATCTGAAAGTCTGATAAACGCCGGAAAAATTACTAAGTCCAAAAGAAAATTTTTTTCAACTTTTTTCAATTTTACCACCGTGGGATATATATTCTACCCACACACATTTGGAACTCTCCTGGGGTACCCTCACACATATTATTCCCTTATTTAGTGGATATTTTCACAAAAAGGTGAAATTATCAAAAATCCAGAAAATTGGCTGAAAATGACTAAATATCAAGGACTCATTGGGTGAATCGCTCTGGAACTGAAATCGGAATGCTCACTGACATTTACCCTATCTGAAAGTCTGAAAAACGAGGAAAAATGACTAAGTCCAAGAACATTTTTTTTTTAACTTTTTTCAATTTTACCCCCGTGGGATATATATTCTACCAACACACATTTGGAACTCTCCTGGGGTACCCTCACACATATTATTCCCTCATTTAGTGGATATTTTCACAAAAAAGTGAAATTTTCAAAAATCCAAAATATTGGCTGAAAACGACTAAATATCAAGGACTCATTGGGCGAATCGCTCTGGAACTGAAATCGGAACGCTCACTGACATTTCCCCTCTCTGAAAGTCTGAAAAACGACGGAAAAATGACTAAATCCAAGAAAAAATGTTTTTAAACTTTTTTCAATTTTACCCCGTGGGATATATATTCTACCCACACACATTTGGAACTCTCCTGGCGTAACCTCACACATATTATTCCCTCATTTAGTGGATATTTTCACAAAAAAGTGAAATTTTCAATAATCCAGAAAATTGCCTGAAAACGACTAAATATCAAGGACTCATTGGGCGAATCGCTCTGGAACAGAAATCGGAACTTTCACTGACATTTCCCCTATCTGAAAGTCTAATAAACGCCTCAAAAAATAACTAAGTCCAAGAAAAAATTTTTTTTTACTTTTTTCAATTTTACCCCCGTGGGATATATATTCTACCCACACACATTTGGAACTCTCCTGGGGTACCCTCACACATATTATTCCCTCATTTGGTGGATATTTTCACAAAAAGGTGAAATTTTCAAAAATCCAGAAAATTGGCTGAAAACGACTAAATATCAAGGACTCATTGGGCAAATCGCTCTGGAACTGGAATCGGAATGCTCACTGACATTTCCCCTATCTGAAAGTCTAATAAACGCCTCAAAAAATAACTAAGTCCAAGAAAAAATTTTTTTTTACTTTTTTCAATTTTACCCCCGTGGGATATATATTCTACCCACACACATTTGGAAATCTTCATGGGTACCCTCACACATATTATTCCCTCATTTAGTGGATATTTTCACAAAAAAGTGAAATTTTCAAATATTCCAGAAAATTGGCTGAAAACGACTAAATATCAAGGACTCATTGGGCGAATCGCTCTGGAATTGAAATCGGAACGCTCACTGACATTTCCCCTATCTGAAAGTCTGATAAACGCCGGAAAAATGACTAAGTCCAAGAAAAAATGTTTTTAAACTTTTTTCAATTTTACCCCGTGGGATATATATTCTACCCACACACATTTGGAACTCTTCATGGGTACCCTCACACATATTATTCCCTCATTTAGTGGATATTTTCACAAAGAGGTGAAATTTTCAAAAATCCAGAAAATTGCCTGAAAACGACTAAATATCAAGGACTCATTGGGCGAATCGCTCTGGAACTGAAATCGGAACGCTCACTGACATTTCCCCTATCTGAAAGTCTGATAAACGACGGAAAAATTACTAAATCCAAGAAAAAATGTTTTTAAACTTTTTTCAATTTTACCCCGTGGGATATATATTCTATCCACACACATTTGGAACTCTCCTGGCGTAACCTCACACATATTATTCCCTCATTTAGTGGATATTTTCACAAAAAAGTGAAATTTTCAAAAATCCAGAAAATTGCCTGAAAACAACTAAATATCAAGGACTCATTGGGCGAATCGCTCTGGAACAGAAATCGGAACGCTCACTGACATTTCCCCTATCTGAAAGTCTGATAAACGCCGGAAAAATGACTAAGTCCAAGAAAAAATGTTTTTAATTTTTTTTCAATTTTACCCCGTGGGATATATATTCTACCCACACACATTTGGAACTCTTCATGGGTACCCTCACACATATTATTCCCTCATTTAGTGGATATTTTCACACAAAGGTGAAATTTTCAAAAATCCAGAAAATTGGCTGAAATCGACTAAATAACAAGGACTCATTGGCCGAATCGCTCTAGAACTGAAATCGGAACGCTCACTGACATTTCCCATATCTGAAAGTCTGATTTACGCCGGAAAAATGACTAAGTCCAAGAAAAATTTTTTTTAAACTTTTTTCAATTTTACCCCGTGGGATATATATTCTACCCACACACATTTGGAACTCTCCTGGGGTACCCTCACACATATTATTCCCTCATTTAGTGGATATTTTCACAAAAAGGTGAAATTTTCAAAAATCCAGAAAATTGGCTGAAAACGACTAAATATCAAGGACTCATTGGGCGAATCGCTCTGGAACTGAAATCGGAACGCTCACTGACATTTCCCCTATCTGAAAGTCTGATAAACGCCGGAAAAATTACTAAGTCCAAAAGAAAATTTTTTTCAACTTTTTTCAATTTTACCCCCGTGGGATATATATTCTACCCACACACATTTGGAACTCTCCTGGGGTACCCTCACACATATTATTCCCTTATTTAGTGGATATTTTCACAAAAAGGTGAAATTATCAAAAATCCAGAAAATTGGCTGAAAATGACTAAATATCAAGGACTCATTGGGTGAATCGCTCTGGAACTGAAATCGGAATGCTCACTGACATTTCCCCTATCTGAAAGTCTGAAAAACGAGGAAAAATTACTAAGTCCAAGAACATTTTTTTTTTAACTTTTTTCAATTTTACCCCCGTGGGATATATATTCTACCAACACACATTTGGAACTCTCCTGGGGTACCCTCACACATATTATTCCCTCATTTAGTGGATATTTTCACAAAAAAGTGAAATTTTCAAAAATCCAAAATATTGGCTGAAAACGACTAAATATCAAGGACTCATTGGGCGAATCGCTCTGGAACTGAAATCGGAACGCTCACTGACATTTCCCCTCTCTGAAAGTCTGATAAACGACGGAAAAATGACTAAATCCAAGAAAAAATGTTTTTAAACTTTTTTCAATTTTACCCCGTGGGATATATATTCTACCCACACACATTTGGAACTCTCCTGGCGTAACCTCACACATATTATTCCCTCATTTAGTGGATATTTTCACAAAAAAGTGAAATTTTCAAAAATCCAGAAAATTGCCTGAAAACGACTAAATATCAAGGACTCATTGGGCGAATCGCTCTGGAACAGAAATCGGAACGCTCACTGACATTTCCCCTATCTGAAAGTCTAATAAACGCCTCAAAAAATAACTAAGTCCAAGAAAAAATTTTTTTTTACTTTTTTCAATTTTACCCCCGTGGGATATATATTCTACCCACACACATTTGGAAATCTTCATGGGTACCCTCACACATATTATTCCCTCATTTAGTGGATATTTTCACAAAAAGGTGAAATTTTCAAAAATCCAGAAAATTGGCTGAAAACGATTAAAAATCAAGGACTCATTGGGCGAATCGCTCTGGAACTGAAATTGGAACGCTCACTGACATTTCCCCTATCTGAAAGTCTAATAAATGCCTCAAAAATGACTAAGTCCAAGAAAATTTTTTTTTTTACTTTTTTCAATTTTACCCCCGTGGGATATATATTCTACCCACACACATTTGGAACTCTCCTGGGGTACCCTCACCCATATTATTCCCTCATTTAGTGGATATTTTCACAAAAAGGTGAAATTTTCAAAAATCCAGAAAATTGGCTGAAAACGACTAAATATCAAGGACTCATTGGGCAAATCGCTCTGGAACTGGAATCGGAATGCTCACTGACATTTCCCCTATCTGAAAGTCTGATAAATGCCGGAAAAATGACTAAATCTAAAAAAAAATTTTTTCAACTTTTTTCAATTTTACCCCCGTGGGATATATATTCTACCCACACACATTTGGAACTCTCCTGGGGTACCCTCACACATATTATTCCCTCATTTAGTGGATATTTTCACAAAAAAGTGAAATTTTCAAATATTCCAGAAAATTGGCTGAAAACGACTAAATATCAAGGACTCATTGGGCGAATCGCTCTGGAACTGAAATCGGAACGCTCACTGACATTTCCCCTATCTGAAAGTCTGATAAACGCCGGAAAAATGACTAAGTCCAAGAAAAAATGTTTTTAAACTTTTTTCAATTTTACCCCGTGGGATATATATTCTACCCACACACATTTGGAACTCTTCATGGGTACCCTCACACATATTATTCCCTCATTTAGTGGATATTTTCACAAAGAGGTGAAATTTTCAAAAATCCAGAAAATTGCCTGAAAACGACTAAATATCAAGGACTCATTGGGCGAATCGCTCTGGAACTGAAATCGGAACGCTCACTGACATTTCCCCTATCTGAAAGTCTGATAAACGACGGAAAAATGACTAAATCCAAGAAAAAATGTTATTAAACTTTTTTCAATTTTACCCCGTGGGATATATATTCTACCCACACACATTTGGAACTCTCCTGGCGTAACCTCACACATATTATTCCCTCATTTAGTGGATATTTTCACAAAAAAGTGAAATTTTCAAAAATCCAGAAAATTGCCTGAAAACAACTAAATATCAAGGACTCATTGGGCGAATCGCTCTGGAACAGAAATCGGAACGCTCACTGACATTTCTCCTATCTGAAAGTCTGATAAACGCCGGAAAAATGACTAAGTCCAAGAAAAAATGTTTTTAAACTTTTTTCAATTTTACCCCGTGGGATATATATTCTACCCACACACATTTGGAACTCTTCATGGGTACCCTCACACATATTATTCCCTCATTTAGTGGATATTTTCACAAAAAAGTGAAATTTTCAAAAATCCAAAATATTGGCTGAAAACGACTAAATATCAAGGACTCATTGGGCGAATCGCTCTGGAACTGAAATCGGAACGCTCACTGACATTTCCCCTCTCTGAAAGTCTGATAAACGACGGAAAAATGACTAAATCCAAGAAAAAATGTTTTTAAACTTTTTTCAATTTTACCCCGTGGGATATATATTCTACCCACACACATTTGGAACTCTCCTGGCGTAACCTCACACATATTATTCCCTCATTTAGTGGATATTTTCACAAAAAAGTGAAATTTTCAAAAATCCAGAAAATTGCCTGAAAACGACTAAATATCAAGGACTCATTGGGCGAATCGCTCTGGAACAGAAATCGGAACGCTCACTGACATTTCCCCTATCTGAAAGTCTAATAAACGCCTCAAAAAATAACTAAGTCCAAGAAAAAATTTTTTTTTACTTTTTTCAATTTTACCCCCGTGGGATATATATTCTACCCACACACATTTGGAAATCTTCATGGGTACCCTCACACATATTATTCCCTCATTTAGTGGATATTTTCACAAAAAGGTGAAATTTTCAAAAATCCAGAAAATTGGCTGAAAACGATTAAAAATCAAGGACTCATTGGGCGAATCGCTCTGGAACTGAAATTGGAACGCTCACTGACATTTCCCCTATCTGAAAGTCTAATAAATGCCTCAAAAATGACTAAGTCCAAGAAAATTTTTTTTTTTACTTTTTTCAATTTTACCCCCGTGGGATATATATTCTACCCACACACATTTGGAACTCTCCTGGGGTACCCTCACCCATATTATTCCCTCATTTAGTGGATATTTTCACAAAAAGGTGAAATTTTCAAAAATCCAGAAAATTGGCTGAAAACGACTAAATATCAAGGACTCATTGGGCAAATCGCTCTGGAACTGGAATCGGAATGCTCACTGACATTTCCCCTATCTGAAAGTCTGATAAATGCCGGAAAAATGACTAAATCTAAAAAAAAATTTTTTCAACTTTTTTCAATTTTACCCCCGTGGGATATATATTCTACCCACACACATTTGGAACTCTCCTGGGGTACCCTCACACATATTATTCCCTCATTTAGTGGATATTTTCACAAAAAAGTGAAATTTTCAAATATTCCAGAAAATTGGCTGAAAACGACTAAATATCAAGGACTCATTGGGCGAATCGCTCTGGAACTGAAATCGGAACGCTCACTGACATTTCCCCTATCTGAAAGTCTGATAAACGCCGGAAAAATGACTAAGTCCAAGAAAAAATGTTTTTAAACTTTTTTCAATTTTACCCCGTGGGATATATATTCTACCCACACACATTTGGAACTCTTCATGGGTACCCTCACACATATTATTCCCTCATTTAGTGGATATTTTCACAAAGAGGTGAAATTTTCAAAAATCCAGAAAATTGCCTGAAAACGACTAAATATCAAGGACTCATTGGGCGAATCGCTCTGGAACTGAAATCGGAACGCTCACTGACATTTCCCCTATCTGAAAGTCTGATAAACGACGGAAAAATGACTAAATCCAAGAAAAAATGTTATTAAACTTTTTTCAATTTTACCCCGTGGGATATATATTCTACCCACACACATTTGGAACTCTCCTGGCGTAACCTCACACATATTATTCCCTCATTTAGTGGATATTTTCACAAAAAAGTGAAATTTTCAAAAATCCAGAAAATTGCCTGAAAACAACTAAATATCAAGGACTCATTGGGCGAATCGCTCTGGAACAGAAATCGGAACGCTCACTGACATTTCTCCTATCTGAAAGTCTGATAAACGCCGGAAAAATGACTAAGTCCAAGAAAAAATGTTTTTAAACTTTTTTCAATTTTACCCCGTGGGATATATATTCTACCCACACACATTTGGAACTCTTCATGGGTACCCTCACACATATTATTCCCTCATTTAGTGGATATTTTCACAAAAAGGTGAAATTTTCAAAAATCCAGAAAATTGGCTGAAAACGACTAAATATCAAGGACTCATTGGGCGAATCGCTCTGGAACTGAAATCGGAACGCTCACTGACATTTCCCCTATCTGAAAGTCTGATAAACGCCGGAAAAATTACTAAGTCCAAAAGAAAATTTTTTTCAACTTTTTTCAATTTTACCCCCGTGGGATATATATTCTACCCACACACATTTGGAACTCTCCTGGGGTACCCTCACACATATTATTCCCTTATTTAGTGGATATTTTCACAAAAAGGTGAAATTATCAAAAATCCAGAAAATTGGCTGAAAATGACTAAATATCAAGGACTCATTGGGTGAATCGCTCTGGAACTGAAATCGGAATGCTCACTGACATTTCCCCTATCTGAAAGTCTGAAAATCGAGGAAAAATGACTAAGTCCAAGAACATTTTTTTTTTAACTTTTTTCAATTTTACCCCCGTGGGATATATATTCTACCAACACACATTTGGAACTCTCCTGGGGTACCCTCACACATATTATTCCCTCATTTAGTGGATATTTTCACAAAAAAGTGAAATTTTCAAAAATCCAAAATATTGGCTGAAAACGACTAAATATCAAGGACTCATTGGGCGAATCGCTCTGGAACTGAAATCGGAACGCTCACTGACATTTCCCCTCTCTGAAAGTCTGATAAACGACGGAAAAATGACTAAATCCAAGAAAAAATGTTTTTAAACTTTTTTCAATTTTACCCCGTGGGATATATATTCTACCCACACACATTTGGAACTCTCCTGGCGTAACCTCACACATATTATTCCCTCATTTAGTGGATATTTTCACAAAAAAGTGAAATTTTCAAAAATCCAGAAAATTGCCTGAAAACGACTAAATATCAAGGACTCATTGGGCGAATCGCTCTGGAACAGAAATCGGAACGCTCACTGACATTTCCCCTATCTGAAAGTCTAATAAACGCCTCAAAAAATAACTAAGTCCAAGAAAAAAAATTTTTTTACTTTTTTCAATTTTACCCCCGTGGGATATATATTCTACCCACACACATTTGGAAATCTTCATGGGTACCCTCACACATATTATTCCCTCATTTAGTGGATATTTTCACAAAAAGGTGAAATTTTCAAAAATCCAGAAAATTGGCTGAAAACGACTAAATATCAAGGACTCATTGGGCGAATCGCTCTGGAACTGAAATTGGAACGCTCACTGACATTTCCCCTATCTGAAAGTCTAATAAATGCCTCAAAAATGACTAAGTCCAAGAAAAATTTTTTTTTTACTTTTTTCAATTTTACCCCCGTGGGATATATATTCTACCCACACACATTTGGAACTCTCCTGGGGTACCCTCACACATATTATTCCCTCATTTAGTGGATATTTTCACAAAAAGGTGAAATTTTCAAAAATCCAGAAAATTGGCTGAAAACGACTAAATATCAAGGACTCATTGGGCAAATCGCTCTGGAACTGGAATCGGAATGCTCACTGACATTTCCCCTATCTGAAAGTCTGATAAATGCAGGAAAAATGACTAAATCTAAAAAAAATTTTTTTCAACTTTTTTCAATTTTACCCCCGTGGGATATATATTCTACCCACACACATTTGGAACTCTCCTGGGGTACCCTCACACATATTATTCCCTCATTTAGTGGATATTTTCACAAAAAAGTGAAATTTTCAAATATTCCAGAAAATTGGCTGAAAACGACTAAATATCAAGGACTCATTGGGCGAATCGCTCTGGAACTGAAATCGGAACGCTCACTGACATTTCCCCTATCTGAAAGTCTGATAAACGCCGGAAAAATGACTAAGTCCAAGAAAAAATGTTTTTAAACTTTTTTCAATTTTACCCCGTGGGATATATATTCTACCCACACACATTTGGAACTCTTCATGGGTACCCTCACACATATTATTCCCTCATTTAGTGGATATTTTCACAAAGAGGTGAAATTTTCAAAAATCCAGAAAATTGCCTGAAAACGACTAAATATCAAGGACTCATTGGGCGAATCGCTCTGGAACTGAAATCGGAACGCTCACTGACATTTCCCCTATCTGAAAGTCTGATAAACGACGGAAAAATGACTAAATCCAAGAAAAAATGTTATTAAACTTTTTTCAATTTTACCCCGTGGGATATATATTCTACCCACACACATTTGGAACTCTCCTGGCGTAACCTCACACATATTATTCCCTCATTTAGTGGATATTTTCACAAAAAAGTGAAATTTTCAAAAATCCAGAAAATTGCCTGAAAACAACTAAATATCAAGGACTCATTGGGCGAATCGCTCTGGAACAGAAATCGGAACACTCACTGACATTTCCCCTATCTGAAAGTCTAATAAACGCCTCAAAAAATGACTAAGTCCAAGAAAAATTTTTTTTTTACTTTTTTCAATTTTACACCCGTGGGATATATATTCTACCCACACACATTTGGAAATCTTCATGGGTACCCTCACACATATTATTCCCTCATTTAGTGGATATTTTCACAAAAAGGTGAAATTTTCAATAATCCTGAAAATTAGCTGAAAACGACTAAATATCAAGGACTCATTGGGCGAATCGCTCTGGAACTGAAATCGGAACGCTCACTGACATTTCCCCTATCTGAAAGTCTGATAAACGACGGAAAAATGACTAAATCCAAGAAAAAATGTTTTTAAACTTTTTTCAATTTTACCCCGTGGGATATATATTCTACCCACACACATTTGGAACTCTCCTGGCGTAACCTCACACATATTATTCCCTCATATAGTGGATATTTTCACAAAAAAGTGAAATTTTCAAAAATCCAGAAAATTGCCTGAAAACGACTAAATATCAAGGACTCATTGGGCGAATCGCTCTGGAACTGAAATCGGAACGCTCACTGACATTTCCCCTATCTGAAAGTCTGATAAATGCCGGAAAAATGACTAAGTCCATGAAAAATTTTTTTTAAACTTTTTTCAATTTTACCCCGTGGGATATATATTCTACCCACACACATTTGGAACTCTCCTGGGGTACCCTCACACATATTATTCCCTCATTTAGTGGATATTTTCACAAAAAAGTGAAATTTTCAAAAATCCAGAAAATTGGCTGAAAACGACTAAATATCAAGGACTCAATGGGCGAATCACTCTGGAACTGAAATCGGAACGCTCACTGACATTTCCCCTATCTGAAAGTCTGATAAACGACGGAAAAATGACTAAATCCAAGAAAAATTTTTTTTAAACTTTTTTCAATTTTACCCCGTGGGATATATATTCTACCCACACATATTTGGAACTCTCCTGGGGTACCCTCACACATATTATTCCCTCATTTAGTGGATATTTTCACAAAAAAGTAAAATTTTCCAAAATCCAGAAAATTGGCTGAAAACGACTAAATATCAAGGACTCATTGGGCGAATCGCTCTGGAACTGAAATGGGAACGCTCACTGACATTTCCCCTATCTGAAAGTCTGATAAACGTCGGAAAAATGACTAAGTCCAAGAACATTTTTTTTTAAACTTTTTTCAATTTTACCCCCGTGGGATATATATTCTACCCACACACGTTTGGAACTCTCCTGGGGTACCCTCACACATATTATTCCCTCATTTAGTGGATATTTTCACAAAAAAGTGAAGTTTTCAAAAATCCAGAAATTTCGCTGAAAACGACTAAATATCAAGGACTCATTGGGCGAATCGCTCTGGAACTGAAATCGGAACGCTCACTAACATTTCCCCTGTCTGAAAGTCTGATAAACGCTGGAAAAATGACTAAGTCCAAGAAAAAATGTTTTTAAACTTTTTCCACTTTACCCCGTGGGATATATATTCTACCCACACACATTTGGAACTCTTCTGGGGTACCCTCACACATATTATTCCCTCATTTAGTGAATATTTTCACAAAAAGGTGAAATTTTCAAAAATCCAGAAAATTGGCTGAAAACGACTAAATATCAAGGACTCATTGGGCGAATCGCTCTGGAACTCAAATTGGAACGCTCACTGACATTTCCCCTATCTGAAAGTCTGATAAACGCCTGAAAAATCACTAAGTCCAAGAAAAAAATTTTTTAAACTTTTTTCAATTTTACCCCATGGGATATATATTCTACCCACACACATTTGGAACTCTTCTGGGGTACCCTCACACATATTATTCCCTCATTTAGTGGATATTTTCACAAAAAGGTGAAATTTTCAAAAATCCAGAAAATTGGCTAAAAAAGACTAAATATTAAGGACTCATTGGGCGAATCGCTCTAGAGCTGAAATCGGAACGCTCACTGACATTTCCCCTATCTGAAAGTCTGATAAACGACAGAAAAATGACTAAGTCCAAGAAAAAATTTTTTTTAACTTTTTTCAATTTTACCCCTTGGGATATATATTCTACCCACACACATTTGGAACTCTCCTGGGGTACCCTCACACATATTTTTCTCTTATTTAGTGGATATTTTCACAAAAAGGTGAAATTATCAAAAATCTAGAAAATTGGCTGAAAACGACTAAATATCAATGACTCATTGGGCGAATCGCTCTGGAACTGAAATCGGAACGCTCACTGACATTTCCCCTATCTGAAAGTCTGATAAACGCCGGAAAAATTACTAAGTCCAAAAAAAAATTTTTTGCAACTTTTTTCAATTTTACCCCGTGGGATACATATTCTACCCACACAAATTTGGAACTTTCCTGGGGTACCCTCACACATATTATTCCCTCATTTAGTGGATATTTTCACAAAAAAGTGAAATTATCAAAAATCCAGAAAATTGGCTGAAAATGACTAAATATCAAGGACTCATTGGGCGAATCGCTCTGGAACTGAAATCGGAACGCTCACTGACATTTCCCCTATCTGAAAGTCTGATAAACGACGGAAAAATGACTAAGTACAAGAAAAAAAATTTTAAAACTTTTTTCAATTTTACCCCGTGGGATATATATTCTACCCACACACATTTGGAACCCTCCTGGTTTACCCTCACACATATTATTCCATTATTTAGTGAATATGTTCACAAAAAGGTGAAATTTTCAAAAATCCCGAAAATTGGCTGAAAACGACTAAATATCAATAACTCATTGGGCGAATCGCTCTGGAACTGAAATCGGAACTCTCACTGACATTTCCCCTATCTGAAAGTCTGATAAACGACGGAAAAATGACTAAGTCCAAAAAAAAATTTTTTTCAACTTTTTTCAATTTTATCCCCGTGGGATATATATACTACCCACACACATTTGGAACTCTCCTGTGGTACCCTCACACATATTATTCCCTCATTTAGTGGATATTTTCACAAAAAAGTGAAATTTTCAAAAATCCAAAATATTGGCTGAAAATGACTAAATATCAAGGACTCATTGGGTGAATCGCTCTGGAACTGAAATCGGAATGCTCACTGACATTTCCCCTATCTGAAAGTCTGATTAACGACGGAAAAATGACTAAGTACAAGAAAAAAAAATTTAAAACTTTTTTCAATTTTACCCCGTGGGATATATATTCTACCCACACACATTTGGAACTCTCCTGGGGTACCCTCACACATATTATTCCATTATTTAGTGGATATGTTCACAAAAAAGTGAAATTTTCAAAAATCCAGAAAATTGGCTGAAAACGACTAAATATCAATGACTCAATGGGCGAATCGCTCTGGAACTTAAATCGGAACGCTCACTGACATTTCCCCTATCTGAAAGTCTGATAAACGCCGGAAAAATCACTAAGTCCAAGAAAAAATTTTTTTAAACTTTTTTCAATTTTACCCCGTGGGATATATATTCTACCGACACACATTTGGAACTCTCCTGGGGTACCCTCACACATATTATTCCCTCATTTAGTGGATATTTTCACAAAAAAGTGAAATTTTCAAAAATCCAGAAAATGGCCTGAAAACGACTAAATATCAATGACTCAATGGGCGAATCGCTCTGGAACTTAAATCGGAACGCTCACTGACATTTCCCCTATCTGAAAGTCTGATAAACGCCGGAAAAATCACGAAGTCCAAGAAAAATTTTTTTTTAACTTTTTTCAATTTTACCCCGTGGGATATATATTCTACCCACACACATTTGGAACTCTCCTGGGGTACCCTCACACATATTTTTCTCTTATTTAGTGGATATTTTCACAAAAAGGTGAAATTATCAAAAATCTAGAAAATTGGCTGAAAACGACTAAATATCAATGACTCATTGGGCGAATCGCTCTGGAACTGAAATCGGAACGCTCACTGACATTTCCCCTATCTGAAAGTCTGATAAACGCCGGAAAAATTACTAAGTCCAAAAAAAAATTTTTTGCAACTTTTTTCAATTTTACCCCGTGGGATATATATTCTACCCACACAAATTTGGAACTTTCCTGGGGTACCCTCACACATATTATTCCCTCATTTAGTGGATATTTTCACAAAAAGGTGAAATTTTCAAAAATCCAGAAAATTGTCTTAAAAAGACTAAATATCAAGGACTCATTGGGCGAATCGCTCTGGAACTGAAATCGGAATTCTCACTGACATTTCCCCTATCTGAATGTCTGATAAACGCTGGAAAAATGACTAAGTCCCCAAAAAAAATTTTTTCAACTTTTTTCAATTTTTTCCCCGTGGGATATATATTCTACCCACACACATTTGGAACTCTCCAGGGTACCCTCACACATATTATTCCCTCATTTAGTGGATATTTTCACAAAAAAGTGAAATTTTCAAAAATCCAGAAAATTGGCTAAAAAAGACTAAATATCAAGGACTCATTGGGCGAATCGCTCTAGAGCTGAAATCGGAACGCTCACTGACATTTCCCCTATCTGAAAGTCTGATAAACGACAGAAAAATGACTAAGTCCAAGAAAATTTTTTTTTTAACTTTTTTCAATTTTACCCCGTGGGATATATATTCTACCCACACACATTTGGAACTCTCCTGGGGTACCCTCACACATATTATTCCCTTATTTAGTGGATATGTTCACAAAAAGGTGAAATTTTCAAAAATCCAGAAAATTGGCTGAAAACGACTAAATATCAAGGACTCATTGGGCGAATCGCCCTGGAACTGAAATCGGAACGCTCACTGACATTTCCCCTATCTGAAAGTCTGATAAATGCCGGAAAAATGACTAAGTCCAAAAAAAAATTTTTTTCAACTTTTTTCAATTTTACCCCCGTGGGATATATATTCTACCCACACACATTTGGAACTCTCCAGGGGTACCCTCACACATATTATTCCCTCATTTAGTGGATATTTTCACAAAAAAGTGAAATTTTCAAAAATCCAAAATATTGGCTGAAAATGACTAAATATCAAGGACTCATTGGGTGAATCGCTCTGGAACTGAAATCGGAATGCTCACTGACATTTCCTTATCTGAAAGTCTGATTAACGACGGAAAAATGACTAAGTACAAGAAAAAAAAATTTAAAACTTTTTTCAATTTTACCCCGTGGGATATATATTCTACCCACACACATTTGGAACTCTCCTGGGGTACCCTCACACATATTATTCCATTATTTAGTGGATATGTTCACAAAAAGGTGAAATTTTCAAAAATCCCTAAAATTGGCTGAAAACGACTAAATATCAATGACTCATTGGGCGAATCGCTCTGGTACTGAAATCGGAACGCTCACTGACATTTCCCCTATCTGAAAGTCTGATAAACGCCGGAAAAATTACTAAGTCCAAAAAAAAATTTTTTGCAACTTTTTTCAATTTTACCCCGTGGGATATATATTCTACCCACACACATTTGGAACTCTCCTGGGGTACCCTCACACATATTATTCCCTCATTTAGTGGATATTTTCACAAAAAAGTGAAATTTTCAAAAATCCAGAAAATGGCCTGAAAACGACTAAATATCAAGGACTCATTGGTCAAATCGCTCTGGAACAGAAATCGGAACTCTCACTGACATTTCCCCTATCTGAAAGTCTGATAAACAACGGAAAAATGACTAAGTCCAAAAAAAAATTTTTTTCAACTTTTTTCAATTTTACCCCCGTGGGATATATATTCTACCCACACACATTTGGAACTCTCCTGGGGTACCCTCACACATATTATTCCCTCATTTAGTGGATATTTTCACAAAAAGGTGAAATTTTCAAAAATCCAGAAAATTGGCTGAAAACGACTAAATATCAAAAACTCATTGGGCGAATCGCTCTGGAACTGAAATCGGAATGCTCACTGACATTTCCCCTATCTGAAAGTCTGATAAACGCTGGAAAAATGACTAAGTCCCCAAAAAAAATTTTTTCAACTTTTTTCAATCTTATCCCCGTGGGATATATATTCTACCACACACATTTGGAACTCTCCTGGGGTATCCTCACACATATTACTCCCTCATTTAGTGGATATTTTCTCAAAAAAAGTGAAATTATCAACAATTCTGAAAATTGGCTGAAAATTACTAAATATCAAGGACTCATTGGGTGAATCGCTCTGGAACTGAAATCGGAACTCATACTGACATTTCCCCTATCTGAAAGTCTGATAAACGACGGAAAAATGACTAAGTCCAAAACAAATTTTTTTTCAACTTTTTTCAATGTTATCCCCGTGGGATATATATACTACCCACACACATTTGGAACTCTCCTGGGGTACCCTCACACATATTATTCCATTATTTAGTGGATATGTTCACAAAAAGGTGAAATTTTCAAAAATCCAGAAAATTGGCTGAAAACGACTAAATATCAATGACTCATTGGGCGAATCGCTCTGGAACTGAAATCGGAATGCTCATTGACATTTCCCCTATCTGAAAGTCTGATAAACGCTGGAAAAATGACTAAGTCCCCAAAAAAATTTTTTTCAACTTTTTTCAATTTTATGCCCGTGGGATATATATATACTACCCACACACATTTGGAACTCTCCTGGGGTACCCTCACACATATTATTCCCTCATTTAGTGGATATTTTCACAAAAAAGTGAAATTTTCAAAAATCCAAAATATTGGCTGAAAACGACTTAATATCAAGGACTCATTGGGCGAATCGCTCTGGAACTGAAATCGGAATGCTCACTGACATTTACCCTATCTGAAAGTCTGATAAACACTGGAAAAATGACTAAGTCCCCAAAAACATTTTTTTCAACTTATTTCAATTTTATCCCCGTGGGATATATATTCTACCCACACACATTTGGAACTCTCCTGGGGTACCCTCACACATATTATTCCCTCATTTAGTGGATATTTTCACAAAAAGGTGAAATTTTCAAAAATCCAGAAAATTGGCTTAAAAAGACTAAATATCAAGGACTCATTGGGCGAATCGCTCTGGAACTGAAATCGGAATGCTCACTGACATTTCCCCTATCTGAAAGTCTGATAAACGCTGGAAAAATGACTAAGTCCCCAAAAAAAATTTTTTCAACTTTTTTCAATTTTATCCCCGTGGGATATATATTCTACCCACACACATTTGGAACTCTCCAGGGTACCCTCATACATATTATTCCCTCATTTAGTGGATATTTTCACAAAAAAGTGAAATTTTCAAAAATCCAGAAAATTGGCTGAAAACGACTAAATATCAATGACTCAATGGGCGAATCGCTCTGGAACTTAAATCGGAACGCTCACTGACATTTCCTCTATCTGAAAGTCTGATAAACGGCGAAAAAATGACTAAGTCCAAGAAAAAAAATTTTAAAAACTTTTTTCAATTTTACCCCAGTGGGATATATATTCTACCCACACACATTTGGAACTCTCCTGGGGTACCCTCACACATATTATTCCCTCATTTAGTGGATATTTTCACAAAAAGGTGAAATTTTCAAAAATCTAGAAAATTGGCTGAAAACGACTAAATATCAAGGACTCATTGGGCGAATAGCTCTGGAACTGAAATCGGAACGCGCACTGACATTTCCCCTATCTGAAAGTCTGATAAACGACGGAAAAATGACTAAGTACAAGAAAAAATTTTTTAAAACTTTTTTCAATTTTACCCCGTGGGATATATATTCTACCCACACACATTTGGAACTCTCCTGGGGTACCCTCACACATATTATTCCATTATTTAGTGGATATGTTCACAAAAAGGTGAAATTTTCAAAAATCCCGAAAATTGGCTGAAAACGACTAAATATCAATGACTCATTGGGCGAATCGCTCTGGAACTGAAATCGGAATGCTCATTGACATTTCCCCTATCTGAAAGTCTGATAAACGCTGGAAAAATGACTAAGTCCCCAAAAAAATTTTTTTCAACTTTTTTCAATTTTATGCCCGTGGGATATATATATACTACCCACACACATTTGGAACTCTCCTGGGGTACCCTCACACATATTATTCCCTCATTTAGTGGATATTTTCACAAAAAAGTGAAATTTTCAAAAATCCAAAATATTGGCTGAAAACGACTTAATATCAAGGACTCATTGGGCGAATCGCTCTGGAACTGAAATCGGAATGCTCACTGACATTTCCCCTATCTGAAAGTCTGATAAACGACGGAAAAATGACTAAGTCCAAAAAAAAATTTTTTTAAACTTTTTTCAATTTTATCCCCGTGGGATATATATACTACCCACACACATTTGGAACTCTCTTGTGGTACACTCACACATATTATTCCCTCATTTAGTGGATATTTTCACAAAAAAGTGAAATTTTCAAAAATCCAAAATATTGGCTGAAAATGACTAAATATCAAGGACTCATTGGCTGAATCGCTCTGGAACTGAAATCGGAATGCTCACTGACATTTCCCCTATCTGAAAGTCTGATTAACGATGCAAAAATGACTAAGTACAAGAAAAAAAAATTTAAAACTTTTTTCAATTTTACCCCGTGGGATATATATTCTACCCACACACATTTGGAACTCTCCTGGGGTACCCTCACACATATTATTCCATTATTTAGTGGATATGTTCACAAAAAGGTGAAATTTTCAAAAATCCCTAAAATTGGCTGAAAACGACTAAATATCAATGACTCATTGGGCGAATCGCTCTGGAACTGAAATCGGAACGCTCACTGACATTTCCCCTATCTGAAAGTCTGATAAACGCCGGAAAAATTACTAAGTCCAAAAAAAAATTTTTTGCAACTTTTTTCAATTTTACCCCGTGGGATATATATTCTACCCACACAAATTTGGAACTTTTCTGGGGTACCCTCACACATATTATTCCCTCATTTAGTGGATATTTTCACAAAAAAGTGAAATTATCAAAAATCCAGAAAATTGGCTGAAAATGACTAAATATCAAGGACTCATTGGGCGAATCGCTCTGGAACTGAAATCGGAACTCTCACTGACATTTCCCCTATCTGAAAGTCTGATAAACGACGGAAAAATGACTAAGTCCAAAAAAAAATTTTTTTCAACTTTTTTCAATTTTATCCCCGTGGGATATATATACTACCCACACACATTTGGAACTCTCCTGGGGTACCCTCACACATATTATTCCCTCATTTAGTGGATATTTTCACAAAAAGGTGAAATTTTCAAAAATCCAGAAAATTGGCTTAAAAAGACTAAATATCAAGGACTCATTGGGCGAATCGCTCTGGAACTGAAATCGGAATGCTCACTGACATTTCCCTTATCTGAAAGTCTGATAAACGCTGGAAAAATGACTAAGTCCCCCAAAAAAATTTTTTCAACTTTTTTCAATTTTATCCCCGTGGGATATATATTCTACCCACACACATTTGGAACTCTCCAGGGTACCCTCACACATATTATTCCCTCATGTAGTGGATATTTTCACAAAAAAGTGAAATTTTCAAAAATCCAGAAAATTGGCTGAAAACGACTAAATATCAATGACTCAATGGGCGAATCGCTCTGGAACTTAAATCGGAACGCTCACTGACATTTCCCCTATCTGAAAGTCTGATAAACGCCGGAAAAATCACTAAGTCCAAGAAAAAAATTTTTTAAACTTTTTTCAATTTTACCCCGTGGGATATATATTCTACCCACACACATTTGGAACTCTCCTGGGGTACCCTCACACATATTATTCCCTCATTTAGTGGATATTTTCACAAAAAAGTGAAATTTTCAAAAATCCAGAAAATGGCCTGAAAACGACTAAATATCAAGGACTCATTGGTCAAATCGCTCTGGAACAGAAATCGGAACTCTCACTGACATTTCCCCTATCTGAAAGTCTGATAAACAACGGAAAAATGACTAAGTCCAAAAAAAAATTTTTTTCAACTTTTTTCAATTTTACCCCCGTGGGATATATATTCTACCCACACACATTTGGAACTCTCCTGGGGTACCCTCACACATATTATTCCCTCATTTAGTGGATATTTTCACAAAAAGGTGAAATTTTCAAAAATCCAGAAAATTGGCTGAAAACGACTAAATATCAAAAACTCATTGGGCGAATCGCTCTGGAACTGAAATCGGAATGCTCACTGACATTTCCCCTATCTGAAAGTCTGATAAACGCTGGAAAAATGACTAAGTCCCCAAAAAAATTTTTTTCAACTTTTTTCAATTTTATCCCCGTGGGATATATATTCTACCCACACACATTTGGAACTCTCCTGGGGTATCCTCACACATATTATTCCCTCATTTAGTGGATATTTTCTCAAAAAAAGTGAAATTATCAAAAATTCTGAAAATTGGCTGAAAATGACTAAATATCAAGGACTCATTGGGCGAATCGCTCTTTAACTGAAATCGGAATGCTCACTGACATTTCCCCTATCTGAAAGTCTGATAAACGCTGGAAAAATGACTAAGTCCCCCAAAAAAATTTTTTCAACTTTTTTCAATCTTATCCCCTTGGGATATATATTCTACCACACACATTTGGAACTCTCCTGGGGTATCCTCACACATATTACTCCCTCATTTAGTGGATATTTTCTCAAAAAAAGTGAAATTATCAAAAATTCTGAAATTTGGCTGAAAATTACTAAATATCAAGGACTCATTGGGTGAATCGCTCTGGAACTGAAATCGGAACTCATACTGACATTTCCCCTATCTGAAAGTCTGATAAACGACGGTAAAATGACTAAGTCCAAAAAAAATTTTTTTTCAACTTTTTTCAATGTTATCCCCGTGGGATATATATACTACCCACACACATTTGGAACTCTCCTGGGGTACCCTCACACATATTATTCCATTATTTAGTGGATATGTTCACAAAAAGGTGAAATTTTCAAAAATCCAGAAAATTGGCTGAAAACGACTAAATATCAATGACTCATTGGGCGAATCGCTCTGGAACTGAAATCGGAATGCTCACTGACATTTCCCCTATCTGAAAGTCTGATAAACGCTGGAAAAATGACTAAGTCCCCAAAAAAATTTTTTTCAACTTTTTTCAATTTTATCCCCGTGGGATATATATATACTACCCACACACATTTGGTACTCTCCTGGGGTACCCTCACACATATTATTCCCTCATTTAGTGGATATTTTCACAAAAAAGTGAAATTTTCAAAAATCCAAAATATTGGCTGAAAACGACTTAATATCAAGGACTCATTGGGCGAATCGCTCTGGAACTGAAATCGGAATGCTCACTGACATTTACCCTATCTGAAAGTCTGATAAACACTGGAAAAATGACTAAGTCCCCAAAAAAATTTTTTGCAACTTTTTTCAATTTTACCCCGTGGGATATATATTCTACCCACACAAATTTGGAACTTTCCTGGGGTACCCTCACACATATTATTCCCTCATTTAGTGGATATTTTCACAAAAAAGTGAAATTATCAAAAATCCAGAAAATTGGCTGAAAATGACTAAATATCAAGGACTCATTGGGCGAATCGCTCTGGAACTGAAATCGGAACTCTCACTGACATTTCCCCTTTCTGAAAGTCTGATAAACGACGGAAAAATGACTAAGTCCAAAAAAAAATTTTTTTCAACTTTTTTCAATTTTATCCCCGTGGGATATATATACTACCCACACACATTTGGAACTCTCCTGGGGTACCCTCACACATATTATTCCCTCATTTAGTGGATATTTTCACAAAAAGGTGAAATTTTCAAAAATCCAGAAAATTGGCTTAAAAAGACTAAATATCAAGGACTCATTGGGCGAATCGCTCTGGAACTGAAATCGGAATGCTCACTGACATTTCCCCTATCTGAAAGTCTGATAAACGCTGGAAAAATGACTAAGTCCCCCAAAAAAATTTTTTCAACTTTTTACAATTTTATCCCCGTGGGATATATATTCTACCCACACACATTTGGAACTCTCCTGGGGTACCCTCACACATATTATTCCCTCATTTAGTGGATATTTTCACAAAAAAGTGAAATTTTCAAATATCCTGAAAATTGGCTGAAAACGACTAAATATCAAGGACTCATTGGGCGAATAGCTCTGGAACTGAAATCGGAACGCGCACTGACATTTCCCCTATCTGAAAGTCTGATAAACGACGGAAAAATGACTAAGTACAAGAAAAATTTTTTTAAAACTTTTTTCAATTTTACCCCGTGGGATATATATTCTACCCACACACATTTGGAACTCTCCTGGGGTACCCTCACACATATTATTCCATTATTTAGTGGATATGTTCACAAAAAGGTGAAATTTTCAAAAATCCCGAAAATTGGCTGAAAACGACTAAATATCAATGACTCATTGGGCGAATCGCTCTGGAACTGAAATCGGAACGCTCACTGACATTTCCTCTATCTGAAAGTCTGATAAACGCCGGAAAAATTACTAAGTCCAAAAAAAAATTTTTTTCAACTTTTTTCAATTTTACCCCCGTGGGATATATATTCTATGCACTCACATTTGGAACTCTCCTGGGGTACCCTCACACATATTATTCCCTCATTTAGTGGATATTTTCACAGAAAGTTGAAATTTTCAAAAATCCAGAAAATTGGCTGAAAACGACTAAATATCAAGGACTCATTGGGCGAATCGCTCTGGAACTGAAATCGGAATGCTCACTGACATTTCCCCTATCTGAAAGTCTGATAAACGCTGGAAAAATGACTAAGTCCCCAAAAAAATTTTTTTCAACTTTTTTCAATTTTATCCCCGTGGGCTATATATTCTACCCACACACATTTGGAACTCTCCTGGGGTACCCTCACACATATTATTCCATTATTTAGTGGATATGTTCACAAAAAGGTGACATTTTCAAAAATCCCGAAAATTGGCTGAAAACGACTAAATATCAATGACTCATTGGGCGAATCGCTCTGGAACTGAAATCGGAACGCTCACTGACATTTCCTCTATCTGAAAGTCTGATAAACGCCGGAAAAATTACTAAGTCCAAAAAAAAATTTTTTGCAACTTTTTTCAATTTTACCCCGTGGGATATATATTCTACCCACACAAATTTGGAACTTTCCTGGGGTACCCTCACACATATTATTCCCTCATTTAGTGGATATTTTCACAAAAAAGTGAAATTATCAAAAATCCAGAAAATTGGCTGAAAATGACTAAATATCAAGGACTCATTGGGCGAATCGCTCTGGAACTGAAATCGGAACTCTCACTGACATTTCCCCTATCTGAAAGTCTGATAAACGACGGAAAAATGACTAAGTCCAAAAAAAAATTTTTTTCAACTTTTTTCAATTTTATCCCCGTGGGACATATATACTACCCACACACATTTGGAACTCTCCTGGGGTACCCTCACACATATTATTCCCTCATTTAGTGGATATTTTCACAAAAAGGTGAAATTTTCAAAAATCCAGAAAATTGGCTTAAAAAGACTAAATATCAAGGACTCATTGGGCGAATCGCTCTGGAACTGAAATCGGAATGCTCACTGACATTTCCCCTATCTGAAAGTCTGATAAACGCTGGAAAAATGACTAAGTCCCCAAAAAAAATTTTTTCAACTTTTTTCAATTTTATCCCCGTGGGATATATATTCTACCCACACACATTTGGAACTCTCCAGGGTACCCTCACACATATTATTCCCTCATGTAGTGGATATTTTCACAAAAAAGTGAAATTTTCAAAAATCCAGAAAATTGGCTGAAAACGACTAAATATCAATGACTCAATGGGCGAATCGCTCTGGAACTTAAATCGGAACGCTCACTGACATTTCCCCTATCTGAAAGTCTGATAAACGCCGGAAAAATCACTAAGTCCAAGAAAAAAAATTTTTAAACTTTTTTCAATTTTACCCCGTGGGATATATATTCTACCCACACACATTTGGAACTCTCCTGGGGTACCCTCACACATATTATTCCCTCATTTAGTGGATATTTTCACAAAAAAGTGAAATTTTCAAAAATCCAGAAAATGGCCTGAAAACGACTAAATATCAAGGACTCATTGGTCAAATCGCTCTGGAACAGAAATCGGAACTCTCACTGACATTTCCCCTATCTGAAAGTCTGATAAACAACGGAAAAATGACTAAGTCCAAAAAAAAATTTTTTTCAACTTTTTTCAATTTTACCCCCGTGGGATATATATTCTACCCACACACATTTGGAACTCTCCTGGGGTACCCTCACACATATTATTCCCTCATTTAGTGGATATTTTCACAAAAAGGTGAAATTTTCAAAAATCCAGAAAATTGGCTGAAAACGACTAAATATCAAAAACTCATTGGGCGAATCGCTCTGGAACTGAAATCGGAATGCTCACTGACATTTCCCCTATCTGAAAGTCTGATAAACGCTGGAAAAAT
Organism: Phyllobates terribilis; assembly: GCF_046119375.1. Classification (NCBI taxonomy): domain Eukaryota; kingdom Metazoa; phylum Chordata; class Amphibia; order Anura; family Dendrobatidae; genus Phyllobates; species Phyllobates terribilis. Next base: position 596,349,164 of record NW_027362762.1, read on the forward strand.
GACTAAGTCCCCAAAAAAATTTTTTTCAACTTTTTTCAATTTTATCCCCGTGGGATATATATTCTACCCACACACATTTGGAACTCTCCTGGGGTATCCTCACACATATTATTCCCTCATTTAGTGGATATTTTCTCAAAAAAAGTGAAATTATCAAAAATTCTGAAAATTGGCTGAAAATGACTAAATATCAAGGACTCATTGGGCGAATCGCTCTGGAACTGAAATCGGAATGCTCACTGACATTTCCCCTATCTGAAAGTCTGATAAACGCTGGAAAAATGACTAAGTCCCCCAAAAAAATTTTTTCAACTTTTTTCAATCTTATCCCCGTGGGATATATATTCTACCACACACATTTGGAACTCTCCTGGGGTATCCTCACACATATTACTCCCTCATTTAGTGGATATTTTCTCAAAAAAAGTGAAATTATCAAAAATTCTGAAAATTGGCTGAAAATTACTAAATATCAAGGACTCATTGGGTGAATCGCTCTGGAACTGAAATCGGAACTCATACTGACATTTCCCCTATCTGAAAGTCTGATAAACGACGGAAAAATGACTAAGTCCAAAAAAAATTTTTTTTCAACTTTTTTCAATGTTATCCCCGTGGGATATATATACTACCCACACACATTTGGAACTCTACTGGGGTACCCTCACACATATTATTCCATTATTTAGTGGATATGTTCACAAAAAGGTGAAATTTTCAAAAATCCAGAAAATTGGCTGAAAATGACTAAATATCAATGACTCATTGGGCGAATCGCTCTGGAACTGAAATCGGAATGCTCACTGACATTTCCCCTATCTGAAAGTCTGATAAACGCTGGAAAAATGACTAAGTCCCCAAAAAAATTTTTTTCAACTTTTTTCAATTTTATCCCCGTGGGATATATATATACTACCCACACACATTTGGTACTCTCCTGGGGTACCCTCACACATATTATTCCCTCATTTAGTGGATATTTTCACAAAAAAGTGAAATTTTCAAAAATCCAAAATATTGGCTGAAAACGACTTAATATCAAGGACTCATTGGGCGAATCGCTCTGGAACTGAAATCGGAATGCTCACTGACATTTACCCTATCTGAAAGTCTGATAAACACTGGAAAAATGACTAAGTCCCCAAAAAAATTTTTTGCAACTTTTTTCAATTTTACCCCGTGGGATATATATTCTACCCACACAAATTTGGAACTTTCCTGGGGTACCCTCACACATATTATTCCCTCATTTAGTGGATATTTTCACAAAAAAGTGAAATTATCAAAAATCCAGAAAATTGGCTGAAAATGACTAAATATCAAGGACTCATTGGGCGAATCGCTCTGGAACTGAAATCGGAACTCTCACTGACATTTCCCCTTTCTGAAAGTCTGATAAACGACGGAAAAATGACTAAGTCCAAAAAAAAATTTTTTTCAACTTTTTTCAATTTTATCCCCGTGGGATATATATACTACCCACACACATTTGGAACTCTCCTGGGGTACCCTCACACATATTATTCCCTCATTTAGTGGATATTTTCACAAAAAGGTGAAATTTTCAAAAATCCAGAAAATTGGCTTAAAAAGACTAAATATCAAGGACTCATTGGGCGAATCGCTCTGGAACTGAAATCGGAATGCTCACTGACATTTCCCCTATCTGAAAGTCTGATAAACGCTGGAAAAATGACTAAGTCCCCCAAAAAAATTTTTTCAACTTTTTACAATTTTATCCCCGTGGGATATATATTCTACCCACACACATTTGGAACTCTCCTGGGGTACCCTCACACATATTATTCCCTCATTTAGTGGATATTTTCACAAAAAAGTGAAATTTTCAAATATCCTGAAAATTGGCTGAAAACGACTAAATATCAAGGACTCATTGGGCGAATAGCTCTGGAACTGAAATCGGAACGCGCACTGACATTTCCCCTATCTGAAAGTCTGATAAACGACGGAAAAATGACTAAGTACAAGAAAAATTTTTTTAAAACTTTTTTCAATTTTACCCCGTGGGATATATATTCTACCCACACACATTTGGAACTCTCCTGGGGTACCCTCACACATATTATTCCATTATTTAGTGGATATGTTCACAAAAAGGTGAAATTTTCAAAAATCCCGAAAATTGGCTGAAAACGACTAAATATCAATGACTCATTGGGCGAATCGCTCTGGAACTGAAATCGGAACGCTCACTGACATTTCCTCTATCTGAAAGTCTGATAAACGCCGGAAAAATTACTAAGTCCAAAAAAAAATTTTTTTCAACTTTTTTCAATTTTACCCCCGTGGGATATATATTCTATGCACTCACATTTGGAACTCTCCTGGGGTACCCTCACACATATTATTCCCTCATTTAGTGGATATTTTCACAGAAAGTTGAAATTTTCAAAAATCCAGAAAATTGGCTGAAAACGACTAAATATCAAGGACTCATTGGGCGAATCGCTCTGGAACTGAAATCGGAATGCTCACTGACATTTCCCCTATCTGAAAGTCTGATAAACGCTGGAAAAATGACTAAGTCCCCAAAAAAATTTTTTTCAACTTTTTTCAATTTTATCCCCGTGGGCTATATATTCTACCCACACACATTTGGAACTCTCCTGGGGTACCCTCACACATATTATTCCATTATTTAGTGGATATGTTCACAAAAAGGTGACATTTTCAAAAATCCCGAAAATTGGCTGAAAACGACTAAATATCAATGACTCATTGGGCGAATCGCTCTGGAACTGAAATCGGAACGCTCACTGACATTTCCTCTATCTGAAAGTCTGATAAACGCCGGAAAAATTACTAAGTCCAAAAAAAAATTTTTTGCAACTTTTTTCAATTTTACCCCGTGGGATATATATTCTACCCACACAAATTTGGAACTTTCCTGGGGTACCCTCACACATATTATTCCCTCATTTAGTGGATATTTTCACAAAAAAGTGAAATTATCAAAAATCCAGAAAATTGGCTGAAAATGACTAAATATCAAGGACTCATTGGGCGAATCGCTCTGGAACTGAAATCGGAACTCTCACTGACATTTCCCCTATCTGAAAGTCTGATAAACGACGGAAAAATGACTAAGTCCAAAAAAAAATTTTTTTCAACTTTTTTCAATTTTATCCCCGTGGGATATATATACTACCCACACACATTTGGAACTCTCCTGGGGTACCCTCACACATATTATTCCCTCATTTAGTGGATATTTTCACAAAAAGGTGAAATTTTCAAAAATCCAGAAAATTGGCTTAAAAAGACTAAATATCAAGGACTCATTGGGCGAATCGCTCTGGAACTGAAATCGGAATGCTCACTGACATTTCCCCTATCTGAAAGTCTGATAAACGCTGGAAAAATGACTAAGTCCCCAAAAAAAATTTTTTCAACTTTTTTCAATTTTATCCCCGTGGGATATATATTCTACCCACACACATTTGGAACTCTCCAGGGTACCCTCACACATATTATTCCCTCATGTAGTGGATATTTTCACAAAAAAGTGAAATTTTCAAAAATCCAGAAAATTGGCTGAAAACGACTAAATATCAATGACTCAATGGGCGAATCGCTCTGGAACTTAAATCGGAACGCTCACTGACATTTCCCCTATCTGAAAGTCTGATAAACGCCGGAAAAATCACTAAGTCCAAGAAAAAAAATTTTTAAACTTTTTTCAATTTTACCCCGTGGGATATATATTCTACCCACACACATTTGGAACTCTCCTGGGGTACCCTCACACATATTATTCCCTCATTTAGTGGATATTTTCACAAAAAAGTGAAATTTTCAAAAATCCAGAAAATGGCCTGAAAACGACTAAATATCAAGGACTCATTGGTCAAATCGCTCTGGAACAGAAATCGGAACTCTCACTGACATTTCCCCTATCTGAAAGTCTGATAAACAACGGAAAAATGACTAAGTCCAAAAAAAAATTTTTTTCAACTTTTTTCAATTTTACCCCCGTGGGATATATATTCTACCCACACACATTTGGAACTCTCCTGGGGTACCCTCACACATATTATTCCCTCATTTAGTGGATATTTTCACAAAAAGGTGAAATTTTCAAAAATCCAGAAAATTGGCTGAAAACGACTAAATATCAAAAACTCATTGGGCGAATCGCTCTGGAACTGAAATCGGAATGCTCACTGACATTTCCCCTATCTGAAAGTCTGATAAACGCTGGAAAAATGACTAAGTCCCCAAAAAAATTTTTTTCAACTTTTTTCAATTTTATCCCCGTGGGATATATATTCTACCCACACACATTTGGAACTCTCCTGGGGTATCCTCACACATATTATTCCCTCATTTAGTGGATATTTTCTCAAAAAAAGTGAAATTATCAAAAATTCTGAAAATTGGCTGAAAATGACTAAATATCAAGGACTCATTGGGCGAATCGCTCTGGAACTGAAATCGGAATGCTCACTGACATTTCCCCTATCTGAAAGTCTGATAAACGCTGGAAAAATGACTAAGTCCCCCAAAAAAATTTTTTCAACTTTTTTCAATCTTATCCCCGTGGGATATATATTCTACCACACACATTTGGAACTCTCCTGGGGTATCCTCACACATATTACTCCCTCATTTAGTGGATATTTTCTCAAAAAAAGTGAAATTATCAAAAATTCTGAAAATTGGCTGAAAATTACTAAATATCAAGGACTCATTGGGTGAATCGCTCTGGAACTGAAATCGGAACTCATACTGACATTTCCCCTATCTGAAAGTCTGATAAACGACGGAAAAATGACTAAGTCCAAAAAAAATTTTTTTTCAACTTTTTTCAATGTTATCCCCGTGGGATATATATACTACCCACACACATTTGGAACTCTACTGGGGTACCCTCACACATATTATTCCATTATTTAGTGGATATGTTCACAAAAAGGTGAAATTTTCAAAAATCCAGAAAATTGGCTGAAAACGACTAAATATCAATGACTCATTGGGCGAATCGCTCTGGAACTGAAATCGGAATGCTCACTGACATTTCCCCTATCTGAAAGTCTGATAAACGCTGGAAAAATGACTAAGTCCCCAAAAAAATTTTTTTCAACTTTTTTCAATTTTATCCCCGTGGGATATATATATACTACCCACACACATTTGGTACTCTCCTGGGGTACCCTCACACATATTATTCCCTCATTTAGTGGATATTTTCACAAAAAAGTGAAATTTTCAAAAATCCAAAATATTGGCTGAAAACGACTTAATATCAAGGACTCATTGGGCGAATCGCTCTGGAACTGAAATCGGAATGCTCACTGACATTTACCCTATCTGAAAGTCTGATAAACACTGGAAAAATGACTAAGTCCCCAAAAAAATTTTTTGCAACTTTTTTCAATTTTACCCCGTGGGATATATATTCTACCCACACAAATTTGGAACTTTCCTGGGGTACCCTCACACATATTATTCCCTCATTTAGTGGATATTTTCACAAAAAAGTGAAATTATCAAAAATCCAGAAAATTGGCTGAAAATGACTAAATATCAAGGACTCATTGGGCGAATCGCTCTGGAACTGAAATCGGAACTCTCACTGACATTTCCCCTTTCTGAAAGTCTGATAAACGACGGAAAAATGACTAAGTCCAAAAAAAAATTTTTTTCAACTTTTTTCAATTTTATCCCCGTGGGATATATATACTACCCACACACATTTGGAACTCTCCTGGGGTACCCTCACACATATTATTCCCTCATTTAGTGGATATTTTCACAAAAAGGTGAAATTTTCAAAAATCCAGAAAATTGGCTTAAAAAGACTAAATATCAAGGACTCATTGGGCGAATCGCTCTGGAACTGAAATCGGAATGCTCACTGACATTTCCCCTATCTGAAAGTCTGATAAACGCTGGAAAAATGACTAAGTCCCCAAAAAAAATTTTTTCAACTTTTTACAATTTTATCCCCGTGGGATATATATTCTACCCACACACATTTGGAACTCTCCTGGGGTACCCTCACACATATTATTCCCTCATTTAGTGGATATTTTCACAAAAAAGTGAAATTTTCAAATATCCTGAAAATTGGCTGAAAACGACTAAATATCAAGGACTCATTGGGCGAATAGCTCTGGAACTGAAATCGGAACGCGCACTGACATTTCCCCTATCTGAAAGTCTGATAAACGACGGAAAAATGACTAAGTACAAGAAAAATTTTTTTAAAACTTTTTTCAATTTTACCCCGTGGGATATATATTCTACCCACACACATTTGGAACTCTCCTGGGGTACCCTCACACATATTATTCCATTATTTAGTGGATATGTTCACAAAAAGGTGAAATTTTCAAAAATCCCGAAAATTGGCTGAAAACGACTAAATATCAATGACTCATTGGGCGAATCGCTCTGGAACTGAAATCGGAACGCTCACTGACATTTCCTCTATCTGAAAGTCTGATAAACGCCGGAAAAATTACTAAGTCCAAAAAAAAATTTTTTTCAACTTTTTTCAATTTTACCCCCGTGGGATATATATTCTATGCACTCACATTTGGAACTCTCCTGGGGTACCCTCACACATATTATTCCCTCATTTAGTGGATATTTTCACAGAAAGTTGAAATTTTCAAAAATCCAGAAAATTGGCTGAAAACGACTAAATATCAAGGACTCATTGGGCGAATCGCTCTGGAACTGAAATCGGAATGCTCACTGACATTTCCCCTATCTGAAAGTCTGATAAACGCTGGAAAAATGACTAAGTCCCCAAAAAAATTTTTTTCAACTTTTTTCAATTTTATCCCCGTGGGCTATATATTCTACCCACACACATTTGGAACTCTCCTGGGGTACCCTCACACATATTATTCCATTATTTAGTGGATATGTTCACAAAAAGGTGACATTTTCAAAAATCCCGAAAATTGGCTGAAAACGACTAAATATCAATGACTCATTGGGCGAATCGCTCTGGAACTGAAATCGGAACGCTCACTGACATTTCCTCTATCTGAAAGTCTGATAAACGCCGGAAAAATTACTAAGTCCAAAAAAAAATTTTTTGCAACTTTTTTCAATTTTACCCCGTGGGATATATATTCTACCCACACAAATTTGGAACTTTCCTGGGGTACCCTCACACATATTATTCCCTCATTTAGTGGATATTTTCACAAAAAAGTGAAATTATCAAAAATCCAGAAAATTGGCTGAAAATGACTAAATATCAAGGACTCATTGGGCGAATCGCTCTGGAACTGAAATCGGAACTCTCACTGACATTTCCCCTATCTGAAAGTCTGATAAACGACGGAAAAATGACTAAGTCCAAAAAAAAATTTTTTTCAACTTTTTTCAATTTTATCCCCGTGGGATATATATACTACCCACACACATTTGGAACTCTCCTGGGGTACCCTCACACATATTATTCCCTCATTTAGTGGATATTTTCACAAAAAGGTGAAATTTTCAAAAATCCAGAAAATTGGCTTAAAAAGACTAAATATCAAGGACTCATTGGGCGAATCGCTCTGGAACTGAAATCGGAATGCTCACTGACATTTCCCCTATCTGAAAGTCTGATAAACGCTGGAAAAATGACTAAGTCCCCAAAAAAAATTTTTTCAACTTTTTTCAATTTTATCCCCGTGGGATATATATTCTACCCACACACATTTGGAACTCTCCAGGGTACCCTCACACATATTATTCCCTCATGTAGTGGATATTTTCACAAAAAAGTGAAATTTTCAAAAATCCAGAAAATTGGCTGAAAACGACTAAATATCAATGACTCAATGGGCGAATCGCTCTGGAACTTAAATCGGAACGCTCACTGACATTTCCCCTATCTGAAAGTCTGATAAACGCCGGAAAAATCACTAAGTCCAAGAAAAAAAATTTTTAAACTTTTTTCAATTTTACCCCGTGGGATATATATTCTACCCACACACATTTGGAACTCTCCTGGGGTACCCTCACACATATTATTCCCTCATTTAGTGGATATTTTCACAAAAAAGTGAAATTTTCAAAAATCCAGAAAATGGCCTGAAAACGACTAAATATCAAGGACTCATTGGTCAAATCGCTCTGGAACAGAAATCGGAACTCTCACTGACATTTCCCCTATCTGAAAGTCTGATAAACAACGGAAAAATGACTAAGTCCAAAAAAAAATTTTTTTCAACTTTTTTCAATTTTACCCCCGTGGGATATATATTCTACCCACACACATTTGGAACTCTCCTGGGGTACCCTCACACATATTATTCCCTCATTTAGTGGATATTTTCACAAAAAGGTGAAATTTTCAAAAATCCAGAAAATTGGCTGAAAACGACTAAATATCAAAAACTCATTGGGCGAATCGCTCTGGAACTGAAATCGGAATGCTCACTGACATTTCCCCTATCTGAAAGTCTGATAAACGCTGGAAAAATGACTAAGTCCCCAAAAAAATTTTTTTCAACTTTTTTCAATTTTATCCCCGTGGGATATATATTCTACCCACACACATTTGGAACTCTCCTGGGATATCCTCACACATATTATTCCCTCATTTAGTGGATATTTTCTCAAAAAAAGTGAAATTATCAAAAATTCTGAAAATTGGCTGAAAATGACTAAATATCAAGGACTCATTGGGCGAATCGCTCTGGAACTGAAATCGGAATGCTCACTGACATTTCCCCTATCTGAAAGTCTGATAAACGCTGGAAAAATGACTAAGTCCCCCAAAAAAATTTTTTCAACTTTTTTCAATCTTATCCCCGTGGGATATATATTCTACCACACACATTTGGAACTCTCCTGGGGTATCCTCACACATATTACTCCCTCATTTAGTGGATATTTTCTCAAAAAAAGTGAAATTATCAAAAATTCTGAAAATTGGCTGAAAATTACTAAATATCAAGGACTCATTGGGTGAATCGCTCTGGAACTGAAATCGGAACTCATACTGACATTTCCCCTATCTGAAAGTCTGATAAACGACGGAAAAATGACTAAGTCCAAAAAAAATTTTTTTTCAACTTTTTTCAATGTTATCCCCGTGGGATATATATACTACCCACACACATTTGGAACTCTCCTGGGGTACCCTCACACATATTATTCCATTATTTAGTGGATATGTTCACAAAAAGGTGAAATTTTCAAAAATCCAGAAAATTGGCTGAAAACGACTAAATATCAATGACTCATTGGGCGAATCGCTCTGGAACTGAAATCGGAATGCTCACTGACATTTCCCCTATCTGAAAGTCTGATAAACGCTGGAAAAATGACTAAGTCCCCAAAAAAATTTTTTTCAACTTTTTTCAATTTTATCCCCGTGGGATATATATATACTACCCACACACATTTGGTACTCTCCTGGGGTACCCTCACACATATTATTCCCTCATTTAGTGGATATTTTCACAAAAAAGTGAAATTTTCAAAAATCCAAAATATTGGCTGAAAACGACTTAATATCAAGGACTCATTGGGCGAATCGCTCTGGAACTGAAATCGGAATGCTCACTGACATTTCCCCTATCTGAAAGTCTGATAAACACTGGAAAAATGACTAAGTCCCCAAAAAATTTTTTTTCAACTTTTTTCAATTTTATCCCCGTGGGATATATATTCTACCCACACACATTTGGAACTCTCCAGGGTACCCTCACACATATTATTCCCTCATTTAGTGGATATTTTCACAAAAAGGTGAAATTTTCAAAAATCCAGAAAATTGGCTGAAAACGACTAAATATCAAGGACTCATTGGGCGAATCGCTCTGGAACTGAAATGTGAACGCTCACTGACATTTCCCCTATCTGAAAGTCTGATAAACGCCGGAAAAATGACTAAGTCCAAGAAAAATTTTTTTTAAACTTTTTTCAATTTTACCCCGTGGGATATATATTCTACCCACACACATTTGGAACTCTCCTGGGGTACCCTCACACATATTATTCCCTCATTTAGTGGATATTTTCACAAAAAGGTGAAATTTTCAAAAATCTAGAAAATTGGCTGAAAACGACTAAATATCAAGGACTCATTGGGCGAATAGCTCTGGAACTGAAATCGGAACGCGCACTGACATTTCCCCTATCTGAAAGTCTGATAAACGACGGAAAAATGACTAAGTAGAAGAAAAAAATTTTTAAAACTTTTTTCAATTTTACCCCGTGGGATATATATTCTACCCACACACATTTGGAACTCTCCTGGGGTACCCTCACACATATTATTCCATTATTTAGTGGATATGTTCACAAAAAGGTGAAATTTTCAAAAATCCCGAAAATTGGCTGAAAACTACTAAATATCAATGACTCATTGGGCGAATCGCTCTGGAACTGAAATCGGAACGCTCACTGACATTTCCTCTATCTGAAAGTCTGATAAACGCCGGAAAAATTACTAAGTCCAAAAAAAAATTTTTTTCAACTTTTTTCAATTTTACCCCCGTGGGATATATATTCTATGCACTCACATTTGGAACTCTCCTGGGGTACCCTCACACATATTATTCCCTCATTTAGTGGATATTTTCACAGAAAGGTGAAATTTTCAAAAATCCAGAAAATTGGCTGAAAACGACTAAATATCAAGGACTCATTGGGCGAATCGCTCTGGAACTGAAATCGGAATGCTCACTGACATTTCCCCTATCTGAAAGACTGATAAACGCTGGAAAAATGACTAAGTCCCCAAAAAAATTTTTTTCAACTTTTTTCAATTTTATCCCCGTGGGCTATATATTCTACCCACACACATTTGGAACTCTCCTGGGGTACCCTCACACATATTATTCCATTATTTAGTGGATATGTTCACAAAAAGGTGACATTTTCAAAAATCCCGAAAATTGGCTGAAAACGACTAAATATCAATGACTCATTGGGCGAATCGCTCTGGAACTGAAATCGGAACGCTCACTGACATTTCCTCTATCTGAAAGTCTGATAAACGCCGGAAAAATTACTAAGTCCAAAAAAAAATTTTTTTCAACTTTTTTCAATTTTACCCCCGTGGGATATATATTCTACGCACTCACATTTGGAACTCTCCTGGGGTACCCTCACACATATTATTCCCTCATTTAGTGGATATTTTCACAAAAAGGTGAAATTTTCAAAAATCCAGAAAATTGGCTGAAAACGACTAAATATCAAGGACTCATTGGGCGAATCGCTCTGGAACTGAAATCGGAATGCTCACTGACATTTCCCCTATCTGAAAGTCTGATAAACGCTGGAAAAATGACTAAGTCCCCAAAAAAATTTTTTTCAACTTTTTTCAATTTTATCCCCGTGGGATATATATTCTACCCACACACATTTGGAACTCTCCTGGGGTACCCTCACACATATTATTCCCTCATTTAGTGGATATTTTCTCAAGAAAAGTGAAATTATCAAAAATCCTGAAAATTGGCTGAAAATGACTAAATATCAAGGACTCATTGGGCGAATCGCTCTGGAACTGAAATCGGAACTCTCACTGACATTTCCCCTATCTGAAAGTTTGATAAACGACGGAAAAATGACAAAGTCCTCCAAAAAAATTTTTTCAACTTTTTTCAATTTTATCCCCGTGGGATATATATACTACCCACACACATTTGGAACTCTCCTGGGGTACCCTCACACATATTATTCCCTCATTTAGTGGATATTTTCACAAAAAAGTGAAATTTTAAAAAATCCAAAATATTGGCTGAAAATGACTAAATATCAAGGACTCATTGGGGGAATAGCTCTGGAACTGAAATCGGAAGACGCACTGACATTTCCCCTATCTGAAAGTCTGATAAATGCTGGAAAAATGACTAAGTCCCCCAAAAAAATTTTTTCAACTTTTTTCAATTTTATCCCCGTGGGATATATATTCTACCCACACACATTTGGAACTCTCCTGGGGTACCCTCACACATATTATTCCCTCATTTAGTGGATATTTTCACAAAAAGGTGACATTTTCAAAAATACAGAAAATTGGCTGAAAACGACTAAATATCAAGGACTCATTGGGAGAATCGCTCTGGAACTGAAATCGGAATGCTCACTGACATTTCCCCTTTCTGAAAGTCTGATAAACGACGGAAAAATGACTAAGTACAAGAAAAAAAAATTTAAAACTTTTTTCAATTTTACCCCGTGGGATATATATTCTACCCACACACATTTGGAACTCTCCTGGGCTACCCTCACACATATTATTCCCTCATTTAGTGGATATTTTCACAAAAAAGGGAAATTATCAAAAATCCTGAAAATTGGCTGAAAATGACTAAATATCAAGGACTCATTGGGCGAATCGCTCTGGAACTGAAATCGGAACTCTCACTGACATTTCCCCTATCTGAAAGTCTGATAAACGCCGGAAAAATGACTAAGTCCAAGAAAAAATTTTTTTAAACTTTTTTCAATTTTACTCCGTGGGATATATATTCTACCCACACACATTTGCATCTCTTCTGGGGTACCCTCACACATATTATTCCCTCATTTAGTGGATATTTTCACAAAAAGGTGAAATTTTCAAAAATCCAGAAAATTGGCTGAAAACGACTAAATATCAAGGACTCATTGGGCGAATCGCTCTGGAACTGAAATGTGAACGCTCACTGACATTTCCCCTATCTGAAAGTCTGATAAACGCCGGAAAAATGACTAAGTCCAAGAAAAATTTTTTTTAAACTTTTTTCAATTTTACCCCGTGGGATATATATTCTACCCACACACATTTGGAACTCTCCTGGGGTACCCTCACACATATTATTCCCTCATTTAGTGGATATTTTCACAAAAAGGTGAAATTTTCAAAAATCTAGAAAATTGGCTGAAAACGACTAAATATCAAGGACTCATTGGGCGAATAGCTCTGGAACTGAAATCGGAACGCGCACTGACATTTCCCCTATCTGAAAGTCTGATAAACGACGGAAAAATGACTAAGTAGAAGAAAAAAATTTTTAAAACTTTTTTCAATTTTACCCCGTGGGATATATATTCTACCCACACACATTTGGAACTCTCCTGGGGTACCCTCACACATATTATTCCATTATTTAGTGGATATGTTCACAAAAAGGTGAAATTTTCAAAAATCCCGAAAATTGGCTGAAAACTACTAAATATCAATGACTCATTGGGCGAATCGCTCTGGAACTGAAATCGGAACGCTCACTGACATTTCCTCTATCTGAAAGTCTGATAAACGCCGGAAAAATTACTAAGTCCAAAAAAAAATTTTTTTCAACTTTTTTCAATTTTACCCCCGTGGGATATATATTCTATGCACTCACATTTGGAACTCTCCTGGGGTACCCTCACACATATTATTCCCTCATTTAGTGGATATTTTCACAGAAAGGTGAAATTTTCAAAAATCCAGAAAATTGGCTGAAAACGACTAAATATCAAGGACTCATTGGGCGAATCGCTCTGGAACTGAAATCGGAATGCTCACTGACATTTCCCCTATCTGAAAGACTGATAAACGCTGGAAAAATGACTAAGTCCCCAAAAAAATTTTTTTCAACTTTTTTCAATTTTATCCCCGTGGGCTATATATTCTACCCACACACATTTGGAACTCTCCTGGGGTACCCTCACACATATTATTCCATTATTTAGTGGATATGTTCACAAAAAGGTGACATTTTCAAAAATCCCGAAAATTGGCTGAAAACGACTAAATATCAATGACTCATTGGGCGAATCGCTCTGGAACTGAAATCGGAACGCTCACTGACATTTCCTCTATCTGAAAGTCTGATAAACGCCGGAAAAATTACTAAGTCCAAAAAAAAATTTTTTTCAACTTTTTTCAATTTTACCCCCGTGGGATATATATTCTACGCACTCACATTTGGAACTCTCCTGGGGTACCCTCACACATATTATTCCCTCATTTAGTGGATATTTTCACAAAAAGGTGAAATTTTCAAAAATCCAGAAAATTGGCTGAAAACGACTAAATATCAAGGACTCATTGGGCGAATCGCTCTGGAACTGAAATCGGAATGCTCACTGACATTTCCCCTATCTGAAAGTCTGATAAACGCTGGAAAAATGACTAAGTCCCCAAAAAAATTTTTTTCAACTTTTTTCAATTTTATCCCCGTGGGATATATATTCTACCCACACACATTTGGAACTCTCCTGGGGTACCCTCACACATATTATTCCCTCATTTAGTGGATATTTTCTCAAGAAAAGTGAAATTATCAAAAATCCTGAAAATTGGCTGAAAATGACTAAATATCAAGGACTCATTGGGCGAATCGCTCTGGAACTGAAATCGGAACTCTCACTGACATTTCCCCTATCTGAAAGTTTGATAAACGACGGAAAAATGACAAAGTCCTCCAAAAAAATTTTTTCAACTTTTTTCAATTTTATCCCCGTGGGATATATATACTACCCACACACATTTGGAACTCTCCTGGGGTACCCTCACACATATTATTCCCTCATTTAGTGGATATTTTCACAAAAAAGTGAAATTTTAAAAAATCCAAAATATTGGCTGAAAATGACTAAATATCAAGGACTCATTGGGGGAATAGCTCTGGAACTGAAATCGGAAGACGCACTGACATTTCCCCTATCTGAAAGTCTGATAAATGCTGGAAAAATGACTAAGTCCCCCAAAAAAATTTTTTCAACTTTTTTCAATTTTATCCCCGTGGGATATATATTCTACCCACACACATTTGGAACTCTCCTGGGGTACCCTCACACATATTATTCCCTCATTTAGTGGATATTTTCACAAAAAGGTGACATTTTCAAAAATACAGAAAATTGGCTGAAAACGACTAAATATCAAGGACTCATTGGGAGAATCGCTCTGGAACTGAAATCGGAATGCTCACTGACATTTCCCCTTTCTGAAAGTCTGATAAACGACGGAAAAATGACTAAGTACAAGAAAAAAAAATTTAAAACTTTTTTCAATTTTACCCCGTGGGATATATATTCTACCCACACACATTTGGAACTCTCCTGGGCTACCCTCACACATATTATTCCCTCATTTAGTGGATATTTTCACAAAAAAGGGAAATTATCAAAAATCCTGAAAATTGGCTGAAAATGACTAAATATCAAGGACTCATTGGGCGAATCGCTCTGGAACTGAAATCGGAACTCTCACTGACATTTCCCCTATCTGAAAGTCTGATAAACGCCGGAAAAATGACTAAGTCCAAGAAAAAATTTTTTTAAACTTTTTTCAATTTTACTCCGTGGGATATATATTCTACCCACACACATTTGCATCTCTTCTGGGGTACCCTCACACATATTATTCCCTCATTTAGTGGATATTTTCACAAAAAGGTGAAATTTTCAAAAATCCAGAAAATTGGCTGAAAATGACTAAATATAAAGGACTCATTGGGCGAATCGCTCTGGAACTGAAATCGGAACTCTCACTGACATTTCCCCTTTCTGAAAGTCTGATAAACGACGGAAAAATGACTAAGTCCAAAAAAAAATTTTTTTCAACTTTTTTCAATTTTATCCCCGTGGGATATATATACTACCCACACACATTTGGAACTCTCCTGGGGTACCCTCACACATATTATTCCCTCATTTAGTGGATATTTTCACAAAAAGGTGAAATTTTCAAAAATCCAGAAAATTGGCTTAAAAAGACTAAATATCAAGGACTCATTGGGCGAATCGCTCTGGAACTGAAATCGGAATGCTCACTGACATTTCCCCTATCTGAAAGTCTGATAAACGCTGGAAAAATGACTAAGTCCCCCAAAAAAATTTTTTCAACTTTTTACAATTTTATCCCCGTGGGATATATATTCTACCCACACACATTTGGAACTCTCCTGGGGTACCCTCACACATATTATTCCCTCATTTAGTGGATATTTTCACAAAAAAGTGAAATTTTCAAATATCCTGAAAATTGGCTGAAAACGACTAAATATCAAGGACTCATTGGGCGAATAGCTCTGGAACTGAAATCGGAACGCGCACTGACATTTCCCCTATCTGAAAGTCTGATAAACGACGGAAAAATGACTAAGTACAAGAAAAATTTTTTTAAAACTTTTTTCAATTTTACCCCGTGGGATATATATTCTACCCACACACATTTGGAACTCTCCTGGGGTACCCTCACACATATTATTCCATTATTTAGTGGATATGTTCACAAAAAGGTGAAATTTTCAAAAATCCCGAAAATTGGCTGAAAACGACTAAATATCAATGACTCATTGGGCGAATCGCTCTGGAACTGAAATCGGAACGCTCACTGACATTTCCTCTATCTGAAAGTCTGATAAACGCCGGAAAAATTACTAAGTCCAAAAAAAAATTTTTTTCAACTTTTTTCAATTTTACCCCCGTGGGATATATATTCTATGCACTCACATTTGGAACTCTCCTGGGGTACCCTCACACATATTATTCCCTCATTTAGTGGATATTTTCACAGAAAGTTGAAATTTTCAAAAATCCAGAAAATTGGCTGAAAACGACTAAATATCAAGGACTCATTGGGCGAATCGCTCTGGAACTGAAATCGGAATGCTCACTGACATTTCCCCTATCTGAAAGTCTGATAAACGCTGGAAAAATGACTAAGTCCCCAAAAAAATTTTTTTCAACTTTTTTCAATTTTATCCCCGTGGGCTATATATTCTACCCACACACATTTGGAACTCTCCTGGGGTACCCTCACACATATTATTCCATTATTTAGTGGATATGTTCACAAAAAGGTGACATTTTCAAAAATCCCGAAAATTGGCTGAAAACGACTAAATATCAATGACTCATTGGGCGAATCGCTCTGGAACTGAAATCGGAACGCTCACTGACATTTCCCCTATCTGAAAGTCTGATAAACGACGGAAAAATGACTAAGTCCAAAAAAAAATTTTTTTCAACTTTTTTCAATTTTATCCCCGTGGGATATATATACTACCCACACACATTTGGAACTCTCCTGGGGTACCCTCACACATATTATTCCCTCATTTAGTGGATATTTTCACAAAAAGGTGAAATTTTCAAAAATCCAGAAAATTGGCTTAAAAAGACTAAATATCAAGGACTCATTGGGCGAATCGCTCTGGAACTGAAATCGGAATGCTCACTGACATTTCCCCTATCTGAAAGTCTGATAAACGCTGGAAAAATGACTAAGTCCCCAAAAAAAATTTTTTCAACTTTTTTCAATTTTATCCCCGTGGGATATATATTCTACCCACACACATTTGGAACTCTCCAGGGTACCCTCACACATATTATTCCCTCATGTAGTGGATATTTTCACAAAAAAGTGAAATTTTCAAAAATCCAGAAAATTGGCTGAAAACGACTAAATATCAATGACTCAATGGGCGAATCGCTCTGGAACTTAAATCGGAACGCTCACTGACATTTCCCCTATCTGAAAGTCTGATAAACGCCGGAAAAATCACTAAGTCCAAGAAAAAAAATTTTTAAACTTTTTTCAATTTTACCCCGTGGGATATATATTCTACCCACACACATTTGGAACTCTCCTGGGGTACCCTCACACATATTATTCCCTCATTTAGTGGATATTTTCACAAAAAAGTGAAATTTTCAAAAATCCAGAAAATGGCCTGAAAACGACTAAATATCAAGGACTCATTGGTCAAATCGCTCTGGAACAGAAATCGGAACTCTCACTGACATTTCCCCTATCTGAAAGTCTGATAAACAACGGAAAAATGACTAAGTCCAAAAAAAAATTTTTTTCAACTTTTTTCAATTTTACCCCCGTGGGATATATATTCTACCCACACACATTTGGAACTCTCCTGGGGTACCCTCACACATATTATTCCCTCATTTAGTGGATATTTTCACAAAAAGGTGAAATTTTCAAAAATCCAGAAAATTGGCTGAAAACGACTAAATATCAAAAACTCATTGGGCGAATCGCTCTGGAACTGAAATCGGAATGCTCACTGACATTTCCCCTATCTGAAAGTCTGATAAACGCTGGAAAAATGACTAAGTCCCCAAAAAAATTTTTTTCAACTTTTTTCAATTTTATCCCCGTGGGATATATATTCTACCCACACACATTTGGAACTCTCCTGGGGTATCCTCACACATATTATTCCCTCATTTAGTGGATATTTTCTCAAAAAAAGTGAAATTATCAAAAATTCTGAAAATTGGCTGAAAATGACTAAATATCAAGGACTCATTGGGCGAATCGCTCTGGAACTGAAATCGGAATGCTCACTGACATTTCCCCTATCTGAAAGTCTGATAAACGCTGGAAAAATGACTAAGTCCCCCAAAAAAATTTTTTCAACTTTTTTCAATCTTATCCCCGTGGGATATATATTCTACCACACACATTTGGAACTCTCCTGGGGTATCCTCACACATATTACTCCCTCATTTAGTGGATATTTTCTCAAAAAAAGTGAAATTATCAAAAATTCTGAAAATTGGCTGAAAATTACTAAATATCAAGGACTCATTGGGTGAATCGCTCTGGAACTGAAATCGGAACTCATACTGACATTTCCCCTATCTGAAAGTCTGATAAACGACGGAAAAATGACTAAGTCCAAAAAAAATTTTTTTTCAACTTTTTTCAATGTTATCCCCGTGGGATATATATACTACCCACACACATTTGGAACTCTCCTGGGGTACCCTCACACATATTATTCCATTATTTAGTGGATATGTTCACAAAAAGGTGAAATTTTCAAAAATCCAGAAAATTGGCTGAAAACGACTAAATATCAATGACTCATTGGGCGAATCGCTCTGGAACTGAAATCGGAATGCTCACTGACATTTCCCCTATCTGAAAGTCTGATAAACGCTGGAAAAATGACTAAGTCCCCAAAAAAATTTTTTTCAACTTTTTTCAATTTTATCCCCGTGGGATATATATATACTACCCACACACATTTGGTACTCTCCTGGGGTACCCTCACACATATTATTCCCTCATTTAGTGGATATTTTCACAAAAAAGTGAAATTTTCAAAAATCCAAAATATTGGCTGAAAACGACTTAATATCAAGGACTCATTGGGCGAATCGCTCTGGAACTGAAATCGGAATGCTCACTGACATTTCCCCTATCTGAAAGTCTGATAAACACTGGAAAAATGACTAAGTCCCCAAAAAATTTTTTTTCAACTTTTTTCAATTTTATCCCCGTGGGATATATATTCTACCCACACACATTTGGAACTCTCCAGGGTACCCTCACACATATTATTCCCTCATTTAGTGGATATTTTCACAAAAAGGTGAAATTTTCAAAAATCCAGAAAATTGGCTGAAAACGACTAAATATCAAGGACTCATTGGGCGAATCGCTCTGGAACTGAAATGTGAACGCTCACTGACATTTCCCCTATCTGAAAGTCTGATAAACGCCGGAAAAATGACTAAGTCCAAGAAAAATTTTTTTTAAACTTTTTTCAATTTTACCCCGTGGGATATATATTCTACCCACACACATTTGGAACTCTCCTGGGGTACCCTCACACATATTATTCCCTCATTTAGTGGATATTTTCACAAAAAGGTGAAATTTTCAAAAATCTAGAAAATTGGCTGAAAACGACTAAATATCAAGGACTCATTGGGCGAATAGCTCTGGAACTGAAATCGGAACGCGCACTGACATTTCCCCTATCTGAAAGTCTGATAAACGACGGAAAAATGACTAAGTAGAAGAAAAAAATTTTTAAAACTTTTTTCAATTTTACCCCGTGGGATATATATTCTACCCACACACATTTGGAACTCTCCTGGGGTACCCTCACACATATTATTCCATTATTTAGTGGATATGTTCACAAAAAGGTGAAATTTTCAAAAATCCCGAAAATTGGCTGAAAACTACTAAATATCAATGACTCATTGGGCGAATCGCTCTGGAACTGAAATCGGAACGCTCACTGACATTTCCTCTATCTGAAAGTCTGATAAACGCCGGAAAAATTACTAAGTCCAAAAAAAAATTTTTTTCAACTTTTTTCAATTTTACCCCCGTGGGATATATATTCTATGCACTCACATTTGGAACTCTCCTGGGGTACCCTCACACATATTATTCCCTCATTTAGTGGATATTTTCACAGAAAGGTGAAATTTTCAAAAATCCAGAAAATTGGCTGAAAACGACTAAATATCAAGGACTCATTGGGCGAATCGCTCTGGAACTGAAATCGGAATGCTCACTGACATTTCCCCTATCTGAAAGACTGATAAACGCTGGAAAAATGACTAAGTCCCCAAAAAAATTTTTTTCAACTTTTTTCAATTTTATCCCCGTGGGCTATATATTCTACCCACACACATTTGGAACTCTCCTGGGGTACCCTCACACATATTATTCCATTATTTAGTGGATATGTTCACAAAAAGGTGACATTTTCAAAAATCCCGAAAATTGGCTGAAAACGACTAAATATCAATGACTCATTGGGCGAATCGCTCTGGAACTGAAATCGGAACGCTCACTGACATTTCCTCTATCTGAAAGTCTGATAAACGCCGGAAAAATTACTAAGTCCAAAAAAAAATTTTTTTCAACTTTTTTCAATTTTACCCCCGTGGGATATATATTCTACGCACTCACATTTGGAACTCTCCTGGGGTACCCTCACACATATTATTCCCTCATTTAGTGGATATTTTCACAAAAAGGTGAAATTTTCAAAAATCCAGAAAATTGGCTGAAAACGACTAAATATCAAGGACTCATTGGGCGAATCGCTCTGGAACTGAAATCGGAATGCTCACTGACATTTCCCCTATCTGAAAGTCTGATAAACGCTGGAAAAATGACTAAGTCCCCAAAAAAATTTTTTTCAACTTTTTTCAATTTTATCCCCGTGGGATATATATTCTACCCACACACATTTGGAACTCTCCTGGGGTACCCTCACACATATTATTCCCTCATTTAGTGGATATTTTCTCAAGAAAAGTGAAATTATCAAAAATCCTGAAAATTGGCTGAAAATGACTAAATATCAAGGACTCATTGGGCGAATCGCTCTGGAACTGAAATCGGAACTCTCACTGACATTTCCCCTATCTGAAAGTTTGATAAACGACGGAAAAATGACAAAGTCCTCCAAAAAAATTTTTTCAACTTTTTTCAATTTTATCCCCGTGGGATATATATACTACCCACACACATTTGGAACTCTCCTGGGGTACCCTCACACATATTATTCCCTCATTTAGTGGATATTTTCACAAAAAAGTGAAATTTTAAAAAATCCAAAATATTGGCTGAAAATGACTAAATATCAAGGACTCATTGGGGGAATAGCTCTGGAACTGAAATCGGAAGACGCACTGACATTTCCCCTATCTGAAAGTCTGATAAATGCTGGAAAAATGACTAAGTCCCCCAAAAAAATTTTTTCAACTTTTTTCAATTTTATCCCCGTGGGATATATATTCTACCCACACACATTTGGAACTCTCCTGGGGTACCCTCACACATATTATTCCCTCATTTAGTGGATATTTTCACAAAAAGGTGACATTTTCAAAAATACAGAAAATTGGCTGAAAACGACTAAATATCAAGGACTCATTGGGAGAATCGCTCTGGAACTGAAATCGGAATGCTCACTGACATTTCCCCTTTCTGAAAGTCTGATAAACGACGGAAAAATGACTAAGTACAAGAAAAAAAAATTTAAAACTTTTTTCAATTTTACCCCGTGGGATATATATTCTACCCACACACATTTGGAACTCTCCTGGGCTACCCTCACACATATTATTCCCTCATTTAGTGGATATTTTCACAAAAAAGGGAAATTATCAAAAATCCTGAAAATTGGCTGAAAATGACTAAATATCAAGGACTCATTGGGCGAATCGCTCTGGAACTGAAATCGGAACTCTCACTGACATTTCCCCTATCTGAAAGTCTGATAAACGCCGGAAAAATGACTAAGTCCAAGAAAAAATTTTTTTAAACTTTTTTCAATTTTACTCCGTGGGATATATATTCTACCCACACACATTTGCATCTCTTCTGGGGTACCCTCACACATATTATTCCCTCATTTAGTGGATATTTTCACAAAAAGGTGAAATTTTCAAAAATCCAGAAAATTGGCTGAAAATGACTAAATATCAAGGACTCATTGGGCGAATCGCTATAGAACTGAAATCGGAACACTCACTGACATTTCCCCTATCTGAAAGTTTGATAAACGCCGGAAAAATTACTAAGTCCAAAAAAAAATTTTTTTCAACATTTTTCAATTTTGCCACCGTGGGATATATATTCTACCCAAACACATTTGGAACTCTCCTGGGGTACCCTCACACATATTATTCCCTTATTTAGTGGATCTTTTCACAAAAAGGTGAAATTATCAAAAATCCAGGAAATTGGCTGAAAATGACTAAATATCAAGGACTCATTGGGCGAATCGCTCTGGAACTGAAATCGGAATGCTCACTGACATTTCCCCTATCTGAAAGTCTGATAAATCCCGGAAAAATGACTAAATCTAAAAAAAAATTTTTTCAACTTCTTTCAATTTTACCCCCGTGGGATATATATTCTACCCACACACGTTTGGAACTCTCCTGGGGTACCCTCACACATATTATTCCCTCATTTAGTGGATATTTTCACAAAAAAGTGAACTTTTCAAAAATTCCAGAAAATTGTCTGAAAACGACTAAATATCAAGGACTCATTGGGCGAATCGCTCGGGAATTGAAATCGGAACGCTCACTGACATTTCTCCTATCTGATAGTCTGATAAATGCCGAAAAAATTACTAAGTCCCAAAAAAAATTTTTTTCAACTTTTTTCAATTTTTTTACCCGTGGGATATATATTCTACCCACACACATTTGGAACTCTCCTGGGGTACCCTCACACATATTATTCCCTCATTTAGTGGATATTTTCACAAAAAAGTGAAGTTTTCAAAAATCCAGAAAATTGGCTGAAAACGACTAAATATCAAGGACTCATTGGGCGAATCGCTCTGGAACTGAAATCGGAACGCTCACTGACATTTCCCCTATCTGAAAGTCTGATAAACGCCGGAAAAATGACTAAGTCCAAGGAAAAATGTTTTTAAACTTTTTTCAATTTTACTCCATGGGATATATATTCTACCCACACACATTTGCATCTCTTCTGGGGTACCCTCACACATATTATTCCCTCATTTAGTGGATATTTTCACAAAAAGGTGAAATTTTCAAAAATCCAGAAAATTGGCTGAAAATGACTAATTATCAAGGACTCATTGGGCGAATCGCTCTAGAACTGAAATCGGAACACTCACTGACATTTCCCCTATCTGAAAGTCTGATAAACGCCGGAAAAATGACTAAGTCCAAGAAATTTTTTTATAAACTTTTTTCATTTTTACCCCGTGGGATATATATTCTACCCACACACATTTGGAACTCTCCTGGGGTACCCTCACACATATTATTCCCTTATTTAGTGGATATTTTCACAAAAAGGTGAAATTATCAAAAATCCAGAAAATTGGCTGAAAATGACTAAATATCAAGGACTCATTGGGCGAATCGCTCTGGAACTGAAATGGGAATGCTCACTGACATTTCCCCTATCTGAAAGTCTGATAAATGCCGGAAAAATGACTAAGTCTAAAAAAAAATTTTTTCAACTTTTTTCAATTTTACCCCCGTGGGATATATATTCTACCCACACACATTTGCATCTCTTCTGGGGTACCCTCACACATATTATTCCCTCATTTAGTGGATATTTTCACAAAAAGGTGAAATTTTCAAAAATCCAGAAAATTGGCTGAAAATGACTAAATATCAAGGACTCATTGGGCGAATCGCTCTAGAACTGAAATCGGAACACTCACTGACATTTCCCCTATCTGAAAGTTTGATAAACGACGGAAAAATGACTAAGTCCAAGAAATTTTTTTTATAAACTTTTTTCAATTTTACCCCGTGGGATATATATTCTACCCACACACATTTGGAACTCTTCTGGGGTACCCTCACACATATTATTCCCTCATTTAGTGGATATTTTCACAAAAAGGTGAAATTTTCAAAAATCCAGAAAATTGGCTAAAAAAGACTAAATATCAAGGACTCATTGGGCGAATCGCTCTAGAACTGAAATCGGAACGCTCACTGACATTTCCCCTATCTGAAAGTCTGATAAACGACAGAAAAATGACTAAGTACAAGAAGAAATTTTTTTTTACTTTTTTCAATTTTACCCCGTGGGATATATATTCTACCCACACACATTTGGAACTCTCCTGGGGTACCCTCACACATATTATTCCCTCATTTAGTGGATATTATCACAAAAAAGTGAAATTTTCAAAAATCCAGAAAATTGGCTGAAAACGACTAAATATCAAGGACTCATTGGGCGAATCGCTCTGGAACTGAAATCGGAACGCTCACCGACATTTCTCCTATCTGAAAGTCTGATAAATGCCGAAAAAATTACTAAGTCCCAAAAAAATTTTTTTTCAACTTTTTTCTATTTTATCCCCGTGGGATATATATTCTACCCACACACATTTGGAACTCTCCTGGGTTACCCTCACACATATTATTCCCTCATTTAGTGTATATTTTCACAAAAAAGTGAAGTTTTCAAAAATCCAGAAAATTGGCTGAAAACGACTAAATATCAAGAACTAATTGGGCGAATCGCTCTGGAACTCAAATCGGAACGTTCACTGACATTTCCCCTATCTGAAAGTCTGATAAGCGCCGGAAAAATGACTAAGTCCAAGAAAAAATGTTTTTAAACTTTTTCCATTTTACCCCGTGGGATATATATTCTACCCACACACATTTGGAACTCTCCTGGGGTACCCTCACACATATTTTTCTCTTATTTAGTGGATATTTTCACAAAAAGGTGAAATTTTCAAAAATCCAGAAAATTGGCTGAAAATGACTAAATATCAAGGACTCATTGGGCGAATCACTCTGGAACTGAAATCGGAACTCTCACTGACATTTCCCCTATCTAAAAGTCTGATAAACGACGGAAAAATGACTAAGTCCCAAAAAAATTTTTTTTCAACTTTTTTCAATTTTATCCCCGTGGGATATATATACTACCCATACACGTTTGGAACTCTCCTGGGGTACCCTCACACATGTTATTCCCTCATTTAGTGGATATTTTCACAAAAAAGTGAAATTTTCAAAAATTCCAGAAAATTGGCTGAAAACGACTAAATATCAAGGACTCATTGGGCGAATCGCTCTGGAACTGAAATCGGAACGCTCACTGACATTTCCCCTATCTAAAAGTCTGATAAACGACAGAAAAATGACTAAGTACAAAAAAATTTTTTTTTTTAACTTTTTTCAATTTTACCCCGTGGGATATATATTCTACCCACACTCATTTCGAACTCTCCTGGGGTACCCTCACACATATTATTCCCTCATTTAGTGGATATTTTCACAAAAACGTGAAATTTTCAAAAATTCAGAAACTTGGCTGAAAACAACTAAATATCAAGGACTCATTGGGCGAATCGCTCTGGAACTGAAATCGGAACGCTCACTGACATTTCTCCTATCTGAAAGTCTTATAAATGCCGAAAAAATTACTAAGTCCAAAAAAAATTTTTTTTCAACTTTTTTCAATTTTATCCCCGTGGGATATATATTCTACCGACACACATTTGGAACTCTCCTAGGGTACCCTCACACATATTATTCCCTCATTTAGTGGATATTTTCACAAAAAGGTGAAATTTTCAAAAATCCAGAAAATTGGCTGAAAATGACTAAATATCAAGGACTCATTGGGCGAATCGCTCTAGAACTGAAATCGGAACACTCACTGACATTTTCCCTATCTGAAAGTCTGATAAACGCCGGAAAAATGACTAAGTTCAAGAAAATTTTTTTTATAAACTTTTTTCAATTTTATCCCGTGGGATATATATTCTACCCACACACATTTGGAACTCTCCTGGGGTACCCTCACACATATTATTCCCTCATTTAGTGGATATTTTCACAAAAAGGTGAAATTTTCAAAAATCCAGAAAATTGGCTGAAAACAACTAAATATCAAGGACTCAATTGGGCGAACCGCTCTGGAACTGAAATCGGAACGCTCACTGACATTTCCCCTATCTGAAAGTCTGATAAATGCCGGAAAAATGACTAAGTCCAAGAAAAAATGTTTTTAAACTTTTTTCAATTTTACCCCGTGGGATATATATTCTACCCACACACATTTGGAACACTTCTGGGGTACCCTCACACATATTATTCCCACATTTAGTGAATATTTTCACAAAAAGGTGAAATTTTCAAAAATCCAGAAAATTGGCTGAAAACGACTAAATATCAAGGACTCATTGGGCGATTCACTCTAGAACTGAAATCGGAACGCTCACTGACATTTCCCCTATCTGAAAGTCTGGTAAACGCCGGAAAAATGACGAAGTCCAACAAACATTTTTTTTAAACTCTTTTCAATTTTACCCTCGTGGGATATATATTCTACCCACACACATTTGCAACTCTTCTGGGGTACCCTCACACATATTATTCCCTCATTTAGTGGATATTTTCACAAAAAGGTGAAATTTTCAAAAATCCAGAAAATTGGCTGAAAATGACTAAATATCAAGGACTCATTGGGCGAATCGCTCTAGAACTGAAATCGGAACACTCACTGACATTTCCCCTATCTGAAAGTCTGATAAACGCCGGAAAAATGACTAAGTCCAAGAAATTTTTTTTATAAACTTTGTTCAATTTTACCCCGTGGGATATATATTCTGCCCACACACGTTTGGAACTCTCCTGGGGTACCCTCACACATAATATTCCCTCCTTTAGTGGATATTTTCACAAAAAGGTGAAATTTTCAAAAATCCAGAAAATTGGCTGAAAATGACTAAATATCAAGGACTCATTGGGCGAATCGCTCTAGAACTGAAATCGGAACACTCACTGACATTTCCCCTATCTGAAAGTCTGATAAACGCCGGAAAAATGACTAAGTCCAAGAAATTTTTTTTATAAACTTTGTTCAATTTTACCCCGTGGGATATATATTCTACCCACACACGTTTGGAACTCTCCTGGGGTACCCTCACACATAATATTCCCTCCTTTAGTGGATATTTTCACAAAAAGGTGAAATTATCAAAAATCCAGAAAATTGGCTGAAAATGAATAAATATCAAGGACTCATTGTGCGAATCGCTCTGGAACTGAAATCGGAACTCTCACTGACATTTCCCCTATCTGAAAGTCTGATAAACGACGGAAAAATGACTAAGTCCAAAAAAAAATTTTTTCAACTTTTTTCAATTTTATCCCCGTGAGATATATATACTACCCACACACATTTGGAACTCTCCTGGGGTACCCTCACACATATTATTCCCTCATTTAGTGGATATTTTCACAAAAAAGTGAAATTTTCAAAAATTCCAGAAAATTGGCTGAAAACGACTAAATATCAAGGACTCATTGGGCGAATCGCTCTGGAACTGAAATCGGAACGCTCACTGACATTTCTCCTCTCTGAAAGTCTGATAAATGCCGGAAAAATGACTAAGTCCAAGAAAAAATGTTTTTAAACTTTTTTCAATTTTACCCCGTGGGATATATATTCTACCCACACACATTTGGAACACTTCTGGGGTACCCTCACACATATTATTCCCACATTTAGTGAATATTTTCACAAAAAGGTGAAATTTTCAAAAATCCAGAAAATTGGCTGAAAACGACTAAATATCAAGGACTCATTGGGCGATTCACTCTAGAACTGAAATCGGAACGCTCACTGACATTTCCCCTATCTGAAAGTCTGGTAAACGCCGGAAAAATGACGAAGTCCAACAAACATTTTTTTTAAACTCTTTTCAATTTTACCCTCGTGGGATATATATTCTACCCACACACATTTGCAACTCTTCTGGGGTACCCTCACACATATTATTCCCTCATTTAGTGGATATTTTCACAAAAAGGTGAAATTTTCAAAAATCCAGAAAATTGGCTGAAAATGACTAAATATCAAGGACTCATTGGGCGAATCGCTCTAGAACTGAAATCGGAACACTCACTGACATTTCCCCTATCTGAAAGTCTGATAAACGCCGGAAAAATGACTAAGTCCAAGAAATTTTTTTTATAAACTTTGTTCAATTTTACCCCGTGGGATATATATTCTGCCCACACACGTTTGGAACTCTCCTGGGGTACCCTCACACATAATATTCCCTCCTTTAGTGGATATTTTCACAAAAAGGTGAAATTTTCAAAAATCCAGAAAATTGGCTGAAAATGACTAAATATCAAGGACTCATTGGGCGAATCGCTCTAGAACTGAAATCGGAACACTCACTGACATTTCCCCTATCTGAAAGTCTGATAAACGCCGGAAAAATGACTAAGTCCAAGAAATTTTTTTTATAAACTTTGTTCAATTTTACCCCGTGGGATATATATTCTACCCACACACGTTTGGAACTCTCCTGGGGTACCCTCACACATAATATTCCCTCCTTTAGTGGATATTTTCACAAAAAGGTGAAATTATCAAAAATCCAGAAAATTGGCTGAAAATGAATAAATATCAAGGACTCATTGTGCGAATCGCTCTGGAACTGAAATCGGAACTCTCACTGACATTTCCCCTATCTGAAAGTCTGATAAACGACGGAAAAATGACTAAGTCCAAAAAAAAATTTTTTCAACTTTTTTCAATTTTATCCCCGTGAGATATATATACTACCCACACACATTTGGAACTCTCCTGGGGTACCCTCACACATATTATTCCCTCATTTAGTGGATATTTTCACAAAAAAGTGAAATTTTCAAAAATTCCAGAAAATTGGCTGAAAACGACTAAATATCAAGGACTCATTGGGCGAATCGCTCTGGAACTGAAATCGGAACGCTCACTGACATTTCTCCTCTCTGAAAGTCTGATAAATGCCGGAAAAATGACTAAGTCCAAGAAAAAATGTTTTTAAACTTTTTTCAATTTTACCCCGTGGGATATATATTCTACCCACACACATTTGGAACTCTTCTGGGGTTACCCTCACACATATTATTCCCTCATTTAGTGGATATTTTCACAAAAAGGTGAAATTTTCAAAAATCCAGAAAATTGGCTGAAAACGACTAAATATCAAGGACTCATTGGGCGAATCGCTCTGGAACTGAAATCGGACAGCTCACTGACATTTCCCCTATCTGAAAGTCTGATAAACGCCGGAAAAATGACAAAGTCCAAGAAAAAAATTTTTTCAACTTTTTTCAATTTTACCCCCGTGGGATATACAGTCTTATGAAAAAGTTTGGGCACCCCTATTAATCTTAAGCTTAATGTTTTATTAAAATTGGTGTTTTTGCAACAGCTATTTCAGTTTGATGTATGTAATAACTGTTGGACACAGTAATGTTTCTGCCTTGAAATGAGGTTTATTGTGCTACCAGAAAATGTGCAATCTGCATTCAAACAAAATTTGACCGGTGCATAAGTATGGGCACCCTTATCATTTTCTTGTTTTAAATACTCCTGCCTACTTTTTACTGACTTACTAAAGCACTTTTTTTGGTTTTGTAACCTCATTGAGCTTTGAACTTTATAGCCAGGTGTATGCAATCATGAGAAAAGCTACTTAAAGTGGCCACTTGCAAGTTGTTCTCCTGTTTGAATCTCCTCTGAAGAGTGGCATCATGGGCTTCTCAAAACAACTGTCAAATGATCTGAAAACAAAGATTATTCAACATAGTTGTTCAGGGGAAGGATACAAAAAGCTGTCTCAGAGATTTAACCTGTCAGTTTCCACTGTGAGGAACATAGTAAGGAAATGGAAGAACATAGGGACAGTTCTTGTTAAGGCCAGAAGTGTCAGGACAAGAAAAACATCAGAAAGGCAGAGAAGAAGAATGGTGAGATCAGTCAAGGACAATCCTCAGACCACCTCCAGAGAGCTGCAGCATCAACTTGCTGCAGATGGTGTCACTGTGCATCGGTCAACTATACAACGCACTTTGCACAAGGAGAAGCTGTATGGGAGAGTGATGCGAAAGAAGCCGTTTCTGCAAGTACGCACAAACAGAGTCGGCTGAGGTATGCAAAAGCACATTTGAAGAAGCCTATTTCGTTTTGGAAGAAGGTCCTGTGGACTGATGAAACCAAGATTGAGTTGTTTGGTCATACAAAAAGGCATTATGCATGGTGGCAAAAAAACACAGCATTCCAAGAAAAACACTTGCTACCCACAGTAAAATTTGGTGGAGGTTCCATCATGCTTTGGGGCTGTGTGGTCAATGCCGGCACTGGGAATCTTGTTAAAGTTGAGGGACGCATGGATTCCACTCAGTATCAGCAGATTCTTGGCAATAGTGTTCAAGAATCAGTGATAAAGTTGAAGTTACGCAGTGGATGGATCTTTCAGCAAGACAATGATCCAAAACACGGCTCCAAATCTACTCAGGCATTCATGCAGAGGAACAATTACAATGTTCTGGAATGGCCATCCCAGTCCCCAGACCTGAATATCATTGAACATCTGTGGGATCATTTGAAGAGGCTGTCCATGCTCGGCGACCATCAAACTTAACTGAACTGGAATTGTTTTGTAAAGAGGAATGGTCAAAAATACCTTCATCCAGGATCCAGGAACTCATTAAAAGCTACAGGAAGCGACTAGAGGCTGTTATTTTTGCAAAAGGAGGATCTACTAAATATTAATGTCACTTTTCTGGTGAGGTGCCCATACTTATGCACCTGTCAAATTTTGTTTGAATGCAGATTGCACATTTTCTGTTAGTACAATAAACCTCATTTCAAGGCAGAAACATTACTGTATCCAACAGTTATTACATATATCAAACTGAAATAGCTGTTGCAAAAACACCAATTTTTATAAAACATTAAGCTTAAGATTAATAGGGGTGCCCAAACTTTTTCATAAGACTGTATATTCTACCCACACACATTTGGAACTCTCCTAGGGTACCCTCACACATATTATTCCCTCATTTAGTGGATATTTTCACAAAAAAGTGAAATTTTCAAAAATCCAGAAAATTGGCTGAAAACGACTAAATATCAAGGACTCATTGGGCCAATCGCTCTGGAACTGAAATCGGAACGCTCACTGACATTTCTCCTCTCTGAAAGTCTGATAAACGCCGGAAAAATGACTAAGTCCAAGAAAAAATGTTTTTAAACTTTTTTCAATTTTACCCCGTGGGATATATATTCTACCCACACACATTTGCATCTCTTCTGGGGTACCCTCACACATATTATTCCCTCATTTAGTGGATATTTTCACAAAAAGGTGAAATTTTCAAAAATCCAGAAAATTGGCTGAAAATGACTAAATATCAAGGACTCATTGGGCGAATCGCTCTAGAACTGAAATCGGAACACTCACTGACATTTCCCCTATCTGAAAGTTTGATAAACGACGGAAAAATGACTAAGTCCAAGAAATTTTTTTTATAAACTTTTTTCAATTTTACCCCGTGGGATATATATTCTACCCACACACATTTGGAACTCTTCTGGGGTACCCTCACACATATTATTCCCTCATTTAGTGGATATTTTCACAAAAAGGTGAAATTTTCAAAAATCCAGAAAATTGGCTAAAAAAGACTAAATATCAAGGACTCATTGGGCGAATCGCTCTAGAACTGAAATCGGAACG
Source organism: Phyllobates terribilis (assembly GCF_046119375.1). Lineage (NCBI taxonomy): Eukaryota > Metazoa > Chordata > Amphibia > Anura > Dendrobatidae > Phyllobates > Phyllobates terribilis. The sequence continues at coordinate 596,380,915 of NW_027362762.1, forward strand.
CTCACTGACATTTCCCCTATCTGAAAGTCTGATAAACGACAGAAAAATGACTAAGTACAAGAAGAAATTTTTTTTTACTTTTTTCAATTTTACCCCGTGGGATATATATTCTACCCACACACATTTGGAACTCTCCTGGGGTACCCTCACACATATTATTCCCTCATTTAGTGGATATTATCACAAAAAAGTGAAATTTTCAAAAATCCAGAAAATTGGCTGAAAACGACTAAATATCAAGGACTCATTGGGCGAATCGCTCTGGAACTGAAATCGGAACGCTCACCGACATTTCTCCTATCTGAAAGTCTGATAAATGCCGAAAAAATTACTAAGTCCCAAAAAAATTTTTTTTCAACTTTTTTCTATTTTATCCCCGTGGGATATATATTCTACCCACACACATTTGGAACTCTCCTGGGTTACCCTCACACATATTATTCCCTCATTTAGTGTATATTTTCACAAAAAAGTGAAGTTTTCAAAAATCCAGAAAATTGGCTGAAAACGACTAAATATCAAGAACTAATTGGGCGAATCGCTCTGGAACTCAAATCGGAACGTTCACTGACATTTCCCCTATCTGAAAGTCTGATAAGCGCCGGAAAAATGACTAAGTCCAAGAAAAAATGTTTTTAAACTTTTTCCATTTTACCCCGTGGGATATATATTCTACCCACACACATTTGGAACTCTCCTGGGGTACCCTCACACATATTTTTCTCTTATTTAGTGGATATTTTCACAAAAAGGTGAAATTTTCAAAAATCCAGAAAATTGGCTGAAAATGACTAAATATCAAGGACTCATTGGGCGAATCACTCTGGAACTGAAATCGGAACTCTCACTGACATTTCCCCTATCTAAAAGTCTGATAAACGACGGAAAAATGACTAAGTCCCAAAAAAATTTTTTTTCAACTTTTTTCAATTTTATCCCCGTGGGATATATATACTACCCATACACGTTTGGAACTCTCCTGGGGTACCCTCACACATGTTATTCCCTCATTTAGTGGATATTTTCACAAAAAAGTGAAATTTTCAAAAATTCCAGAAAATTGGCTGAAAACGACTAAATATCAAGGACTCATTGGGCGAATCGCTCTGGAACTGAAATCGGAACGCTCACTGACATTTCCCCTATCTAAAAGTCTGATAAACGACAGAAAAATGACTAAGTACAAAAAAATTTTTTTTTTTAACTTTTTTCAATTTTACCCCGTGGGATATATATTCTACCCACACTCATTTCGAACTCTCCTGGGGTACCCTCACACATATTATTCCCTCATTTAGTGGATATTTTCACAAAAACGTGAAATTTTCAAAAATTCAGAAACTTGGCTGAAAACAACTAAATATCAAGGACTCATTGGGCGAATCGCTCTGGAACTGAAATCGGAACGCTCACTGACATTTCTCCTATCTGAAAGTCTTATAAATGCCGAAAAAATTACTAAGTCCAAAAAAAATTTTTTTTCAACTTTTTTCAATTTTATCCCCGTGGGATATATATTCTACCGACACACATTTGGAACTCTCCTAGGGTACCCTCACACATATTATTCCCTCATTTAGTGGATATTTTCACAAAAAGGTGAAATTTTCAAAAATCCAGAAAATTGGCTGAAAATGACTAAATATCAAGGACTCATTGGGCGAATCGCTCTAGAACTGAAATCGGAACACTCACTGACATTTTCCCTATCTGAAAGTCTGATAAACGCCGGAAAAATGACTAAGTTCAAGAAAATTTTTTTTATAAACTTTTTTCAATTTTATCCCGTGGGATATATATTCTACCCACACACATTTGGAACTCTCCTGGGGTACCCTCACACATATTATTCCCTCATTTAGTGGATATTTTCACAAAAAGGTGAAATTTTCAAAAATCCAGAAAATTGGCTGAAAACAACTAAATATCAAGGACTCAATTGGGCGAACCGCTCTGGAACTGAAATCGGAACGCTCACTGACATTTCCCCTATCTGAAAGTCTGATAAATGCCGGAAAAATGACTAAGTCCAAGAAAAAATGTTTTTAAACTTTTTTCAATTTTACCCCGTGGGATATATATTCTACCCACACACATTTGGAACACTTCTGGGGTACCCTCACACATATTATTCCCACATTTAGTGAATATTTTCACAAAAAAGTGAAATTTTCAAAAATCCAGAAAATTGGCTGAAAACGACTAAATATCAAGGACTCATTGGGCGATTCACTCTAGAACTGAAATCGGAACGCTCACTGACATTTCCCCTATCTGAAAGTCTGGTAAACGCCGGAAAAATGACGAAGTCCAACAAACATTTTTTTTAAACTCTTTTCAATTTTACCCTCGTGGGATATATATTCTACCCACACACATTTGCAACTCTTCTGGGGTACCCTCACACATATTATTCCCTCATTTAGTGGATATTTTCACAAAAAGGTGAAATTTTCAAAAATCCAGAAAATTGGCTGAAAATGACTAAATATCAAGGACTCATTGGGCGAATCGCTCTAGAACTGAAATCGGAACACTCACTGACATTTCCCCTATCTGAAAGTCTGATAAACGCCGGAAAAATGACTAAGTCCAAGAAATTTTTTTTATAAACTTTGTTCAATTTTACCCCGTGGGATATATATTCTGCCCACACACGTTTGGAACTCTCCTGGGGTACCCTCACACATAATATTCCCTCCTTTAGTGGATATTTTCACAAAAAGGTGAAATTATCAAAAATCCAGAAAATTGGCTGAAAATGAATAAATATCAAGGACTCATTGTGCGAATCGCTCTGGAACTGAAATCGGAACTCTCACTGACATTTCCCCTATCTGAAAGTCTGATAAACGACGGAAAAATGACTAAGTCCAAAAAAAAATTTTTTCAACTTTTTTCAATTTTATCCCCGTGAGATATATATACTACCCACACACATTTGGAACTCTCCTGGGGTACCCTCACACATATTATTCCCTCATTTAGTGGATATTTTCACAAAAAAGTGAAATTTTCAAAAATTCCAGAAAATTGGCTGAAAACGACTAAATATCAAGGACTCATTGGGCGAATCGCTCTGGAACTGAAATCGGAACGCTCACTGACATTTCTCCTCTCTGAAAGTCTGATAAATGCCGGAAAAATGACTAAGTCCAAGAAAAAATGTTTTTAAACTTTTTTCAATTTTACCCCGTGGGATATATATTCTACCCACACACATTTGGAACTCTTCTGGGGTTACCCTCACACATATTATTCCCTCATTTAGTGGATATTTTCACAAAAAGGTGAAATTTTCAAAAATCCAGAAAATTGGCTGAAAACGACTAAATATCAAGGACTCATTGGGCGAATCGCTCTGGAACTGAAATCGGACAGCTCACTGACATTTCCCCTATCTGAAAGTCTGATAAACGCCGGAAAAATGACAAAGTCCAAGAAAAAAATTTTTTCAACTTTTTTCAATTTTACCCCCGTGGGATATACAGTCTTATGAAAAAGTTTGGGCACCCCTATTAATCTTAAGCTTAATGTTTTATTAAAATTGGTGTTTTTGCAACAGCTATTTCAGTTTGATGTATGTAATAACTGTTGGACACAGTAATGTTTCTGCCTTGAAATGAGGTTTATTGTGCTACCAGAAAATGTGCAATCTGCATTCAAACAAAATTTGACCGGTGCATAAGTATGGGCACCCTTATCATTTTCTTGTTTTAAATACTCCTGCCTACTTTTTACTGACTTACTAAAGCACTTTTTTTGGTTTTGTAACCTCATTGAGCTTTGAACTTTATAGCCAGGTGTATGCAATCATGAGAAAAGCTACTTAAAGTGGCCACTTGCAAGTTGTTCTCCTGTTTGAATCTCCTCTGAAGAGTGGCATCATGGGCTTCTCAAAACAACTGTCAAATGATCTGAAAACAAAGATTATTCAACATAGTTGTTCAGGGGAAGGATACAAAAAGCTGTCTCAGAGATTTAACCTGTCAGTTTCCACTGTGAGGAACATAGTAAGGAAATGGAAGAACATAGGGACAGTTCTTGTTAAGGCCAGAAGTGTCAGGACAAGAAAAACATCAGAAAGGCAGAGAAGAAGAATGGTGAGATCAGTCAAGGACAATCCTCAGACCACCTCCAGAGAGCTGCAGCATCAACTTGCTGCAGATGGTGTCACTGTGCATCGGTCAACTATACAACGCACTTTGCACAAGGAGAAGCTGTATGGGAGAGTGATGCGAAAGAAGCCGTTTCTGCAAGTACGCACAAACAGAGTCGGCTGAGGTATGCAAAAGCACATTTGAAGAAGCCTATTTCGTTTTGGAAGAAGGTCCTGTGGACTGATGAAACCAAGATTGAGTTGTTTGGTCATACAAAAAGGCATTATGCATGGTGGCAAAAAAACACAGCATTCCAAGAAAAACACTTGCTACCCACAGTAAAATTTGGTGGAGGTTCCATCATGCTTTGGGGCTGTGTGGTCAATGCCGGCACTGGGAATCTTGTTAAAGTTGAGGGACGCATGGATTCCACTCAGTATCAGCAGATTCTTGGCAATAGTGTTCAAGAATCAGTGATAAAGTTGAAGTTACGCAGTGGATGGATCTTTCAGCAAGACAATGATCCAAAACACGGCTCCAAATCTACTCAGGCATTCATGCAGAGGAACAATTACAATGTTCTGGAATGGCCATCCCAGTCCCCAGACCTGAATATCATTGAACATCTGTGGGATCATTTGAAGAGGCTGTCCATGCTCGGCGACCATCAAACTTAACTGAACTGGAATTGTTTTGTAAAGAGGAATGGTCAAAAATACCTTCATCCAGGATCCAGGAACTCATTAAAAGCTACAGGAAGCGACTAGAGGCTGTTATTTTTGCAAAAGGAGGATCTACTAAATATTAATGTCACTTTTCTGGTGAGGTGCCCATACTTATGCACCTGTCAAATTTTGTTTGAATGCAGATTGCACATTTTCTGTTAGTACAATAAACCTCATTTCAAGGCAGAAACATTACTGTATCCAACAGTTATTACATATATCAAACTGAAATAGCTGTTGCAAAAACACCAATTTTTATAAAACATTAAGCTTAAGATTAATAGGGGTGCCCAAACTTTTTCATAAGACTGTATATTCTACCCACACACATTTGGAACTCTCCTAGGGTACCCTCACACATATTATTCCCTCATTTAGTGGATATTTTCACAAAAAAGTGAAATTTTCAAAAATCCAGAAAATTGGCTGAAAACGACTAAATATCAAGGACTCATTGGGCCAATCGCTCTGGAACTGAAATCGGAACGCTCACTGACATTTCTCCTCTCTGAAAGTCTGATAAACGCCGGAAAAATGACTAAGTCCAAGAAAAAATGTTTTTAAACTTTTTTCAATTTTACCCCGTGGGATATATATTCTACCCACACACATTTGGAACTCTTCTGGGGTTACCCTCACACATATTATTCCCTCATTTAGTGGATATTTTCACAAAAAGGTGAAATTTTCAAAAATCCAGAAAATTGGCTGAAAACGACTAAATATCAAGGACTCATTGGGCGAATCACTCTGGAACTGAAATCGGAACGCTCACTGACATTTCCCCTATCTGAAAGTCTGATAAACGCCGGAAAAATGACAAAGTCCAAGAAAAAATGTTTTTAAACTTTTTTCAATTTTACCCCGTGGGATATATATTCTACCCACACACATTTGGAACTCTTCTGGGGTACCCTCACACATATTATTCCCTCATTTAGTGGATATTTTCAAAAAAAGGTGAAATTTTCAAAAATCCAGAAAATTGGCTGAAAACGACTAAATATCAAGGACTCATTGGGCGAATCGCTCTGGAACTGAAATCGGACAGCTCACTGACATTTCCCCTATCTGAAAGTCTGATAAACGCCGGAAAAATGACAAAGTCCAAGAAAAAAATTTTTTCAACTTTTTTCAAATTTACCCCCGTGGGATATATATTCTACCCACACACATTTGGAACTCTCCTGGGGTACCCTCACACATATTATTCCCTCATTTAGTGGATATTTTCACAAAAAAGTGAAATTTTCAAAAATCCAGAAAATTGGCTGAAAACGACTAAATATTAAGGACTCATTGGGCCAATCGCTCTGGAACTGAAATCGGAACGCTCACTGACATTTCCCCTATCTGAAAGTCTGATAAACGCCGGAAAAATCACTAAGTCCAAGAAAAAATTTTTTTAAACTTTTTTCAATTTTACCGCTTGGGAAATATATTCTACCCACACACATTTGGAACTCTCCTGGGGTACCCTCACACATATTATTCCCTCATTTAGTGGATATTTTCACAAAAAAGTGAAAATTTCAAAAATCTAGAAAATTGGCTGAAAACGACTAAATATCAAGGACTCATTGGGCGAATCGCTCTGGAACTGAAATCGGAACGCTCACTGACATTTCCCCTACCTGAAAGTCTGATAAACGCCGGAAAAATCACAAAGTCCAAGAAAAAATGTTTTTAAACTTTTTTCAATTTTACCCCGTGGGATATATATTCTACCCACACACATTTGGAACTCTTCTGGGGTACCGTCACACATATTATTCCCTCATTTAGTGGATATTTTCAAAAAAAGGTGAAATTTTCAAAAATCCAGAAAGTTGGTTGAAAACGACTAAATATCAAGGACTCATTGGGCGAATCGCTCTGGAACTGAAATCTGAACGCTCACTGACATTTCCCCTATCTGAAAGTCTGATAAACGCCGGAAAAATTACTAAGTCCAAAAAAAAATTTTTTAAACTTTTTTCAATTTTACCGCTTGGGATATATATTCTACCCACACACATTTGGAACTCTCCTGGAGTACCCTCACACATATTATTCCCTCATTTAGTGGATATTTTCAAAAAAAGGTGAAATTTTCAAAAATCCAGAAAATTGGCTGAAAACGACTAAATACCAAGGACTCATTGGGCGAATCGCTCTGGAACTGAAATCGGACAGCTCACTGACATTCCCCCTATCTGAAAGTCTGATAAACGCCAGAAAAATGACAAAGTCCAAGAAAAAATTTTTTTCAACTTTTTTCAATTTTACCCCCGTGGGATATATATTCTACCCACACACATTTGGAACTCTCCTGGGGTACCCTCACACATATTATTCCCTCATTTAGTGGATATTTTCACAAAAAAGTGAAATTTTCAAAAATCTAGAAAATTGGCTGAAAACGACTAAATATCAAGGACTCATTGGGCCAATCGCTCTGGAACTGAAATCGTAACGCTCACTGACATTTCCCCTATCTGAAAGTCTGATAAACGCCAGAAAAATCACTAAGTCCAAGAAAAAATGTTTTTAAACTTTTTTCAATTTTACCGCTTGGGATATATATTCTACCCACACACATTTGGAACTCTCCTGGGGTACCCTCACACATATTATTCCCTCATTTAGTGGATATTTTCACAAAAAAGTGAAATTTTCAAAAATCTAGAAAATTGGCTGAAAACGACTAAATATCAAGGACTCATTGGGCGAATCGCTCTGGAACTGAAATCTGAACGCTCACTGACATTTCCCCTATCTGAAAGTCTAATAAACGCCGGAAAAATGACTAAGTCCAAGAAATTTTTTTTATAAACTTTGTTCAATTTTACCCCGTGGGATATATATTCTACCCACACACATTTGGAACTCTCCTGGGGTACCCTCACACATATTATTCCATCATTTAGTGGATATTTGCACAAAAAGGTGAAATTATCAAAAATCCAGAAAATTGGCTGAAAATGACTAAATATCAAGGACTCATTGGGCGAATCGCTCTGGAACTGAAATCGGAATGCTCACTGACATTTCCCCTATCTGAAAGTCTGATAAATGCCGGAAAAATGACTAAGTCTAAAAAAAAATTTTTTCAACTTTTTTCAATTTTACCCCCGTGGGATATATATTCTACCCACACACGTTTGGAACTCTCCTGGGGTACCCTCACACATATTATTCCCATATTTAGTGGATATTTTCACAAAAAAGTGAAATTTTCAAAAATTCCAGGAAATTGGCTGAAAACGACTAAATATCAAGGACTCATTGGGCGAGTCGCTCTGGAACTGAAATCGGAACGCTCACTGACATTTCCCCTATCTGAAAGTCTGATAAACAACAGAAAAATGACTAAGTACAAGAAAAATTTTTTTTTTACTTTTTTCAATTTTACCACCGTGGGATATATATTCTAACCACACACATTTGGAACTCTCCTGGGGTACCCTCACACATATTTTTCTCTTATTTAGTGGATATTTTCACAAAAAGGTGAAATTATCAAAAATCCAGAAAATTGGCTGAAAATGAATAAATATCAAGGACTCATTGGGCGAATCGCTCTGGAACTGAAATCGGAACTCTCACTGACATTTCCCCTATCTGAAAGTCTGATAAACGACGGAAAAATGACTAAGTCCAAAAAAAAATTTTTTTCAACTTTTTTCAATTTTATCCCCGTGAGATATATATACTACCCACACACATTTGGAACTCTCCTGGGGTACCCTCACACATATTATTCCCTCATTTAGTGGATATTTTCACAAAAAAGTGAAATTTTCAAAAATTCCAGAAAATTGGCTGAAAACGACTAAATATCAAGGACTCATTGGGCGAATCGCTCTGGAACTGAAATCGGAACGCTCACTGACATTTCTCCTCTCTGAAAGTCTGATAAACACCGGAAAAATGACTAAGTCCAAGAAAAAATGTTTTTAAACTTTTTTCAATTTTACCCCGTGGGATATATATTCTACCCACACACATTTGGAACTCTTCTGGGGTTACCCTCACACATATTATTCCCTCATTTAGTGGATATTTTCACAAAAAGGTGAAATTTTCAAAAATCCAGAAAATTGGCTGAAAACGACTAAATATCAAGGACTCATTGGGCGAATCACTCTGGAACTGAAATCGGAACGCTCACTGACATTTCCCCTATCTGAAAGTCTGATAAACGCCGGAAAAATTAATAAGTCCCAAAAAAAATTTGTTTTCAACTTTTTTCAATTTTACCCCCGTCGGATATATATTCTACCCACACACATTTGGAACTCTCCTGGGGTACCCTCACACATATTATTCCCTTATTTAGTGGATATTTTCACAAACAGGTGAAATTTTCAAAAATCCAGAAAATTGGCTGAAAACGACTAAATATCAAGGACTCATTGGGCGAATCGCTCTGGAACTGAAATCGGAACGCTCACTGACATTTCCCCTATCTGAAAGTCTGATAAACGCCGGAAAAATGACAAAGTCCAAGAAAAAAAATTTTTAAACTTTTTTCAATTTTACCGCTTGGGATACATATTCTACCCACACACATTTGGAACTCTTCTGGGGTACCGTCACACATATTATTCCCTCATTTAGTGGATATTTTCAAAAAAAGGTGAAATTTTCAAAAATCCAGAAAGTTGGCTGAAAACGACTAAATATCAAGGACTCATTGGGCGAATCGCTCTGGAACTGAAATCTGAACGCTCACTGACATTTCCCCTATCTGAAAGTCTGATAAACGCCGGAAAAATTACTAAGTCCAAAAAAAAATTTTTTTCAACTTTTTTCAATTTTACCCCCGTCGGATATATATTCTACCCACACACATTTGGAACTCTCCTGGGGTACCCTCACACATATTATTCCCTCATTTAGTGGATATTTTCACAAAAAAGTGAAATTTTCAAAAATCTAGAGAATTGGCTGAAAACGACTAAATATCAAGGACTCATTGGGCGAATCGCTCTGGAACTGAAATCGGAACGCTCACTGACATTTCCCCTATCTGAAAGTCTGATAAACGCCGGAAAAATGACAAAGTCCAAGAAAAAATGTTTTTAAACTTTTTTCAATTTTACCCCGTGGGATATATATTCTACCCACACACATTTTTAACTCTTCTGGGGTACCCTCACACATATTATTCCCTCATTTAGTGGATATTTTCAAAAAAAGGTGAAATTTTCAAAAATCCAGAAAATTGGCTGAAAACGACTAAATATCAAGGACTCATTGGGCGAATCGCTCTGGAACTGAAATCGGACAGCTCACTGACATTTCCCCTATCTGAAAGTCTGATAAACGCCGGAAAAATGACAAAGTCCAAGAAAAAAATTTTTTCAACTTTTTTCAATTTTACCCCCGTGGGATAGATATTCTACCCACACACATTTGGAACTCTCCTGGGGTACCCTCACACATATTATTCCCTCATTTAGTGGATATTTTCACAAAAAAGTGAAATTTTCAAAAATCTAGAAAATTGGCTGAAAACGACTAAATATCAAGGACTCATTGGGCCAATCGCTCTGGAACTGAAATCGGAACGCTCACTGACATTTCCCCTATCTGAAAGTCTGATAAACGCCGGAAAAATCACAAAGTCCAAGAAAAAATGTTTTTAAACTTTTTTCAATTTTACCCCGTGGGATATATATTCTACCCACACACATTTGGAACTCTTCTGGGGTACCGTCACACATATTATTCCCTCATTTAGTGGATATTTTCAAAAAAAGGTGAAATTTTCAAAAATCCAGAAATTTGGCTGAAAACGACTAAATATCAAGGACTCATTGGGCGAAACGCTCTGGAACTGAAATCGGACAGCTCACTGACATTTCCCCTGTCTGAAAGTCTGATAAACGCCGGAAAAATGACAAAGTCCAAGAAAAAATTTTTTTCAACTTTTTTCAATTTTACCCCCGTGGGATAGATATTCTACCCACACACATTTGGAACTCTCCTGGGGTACCCTCACACATATTATTCCCTCATTTAGTGGATATTTTCACAAAAAAGTGAAATTTTCAAAAATCTAGAAAATTGGCTGAAAACGACTAAATATCAAGGACTCATCGGGCCAATCGCTCTGGAACTGAAATCGGAACGCTCACTGACATTTCCCCTATCTGAAAGTCTGATAAACGCCGGAAAAATCACTAAGTCCAAGAAAAATTTTTTTTAAACTTTTTTCAATTTTACCGCTTGGGATATATATTCTACCCACACACATTTGGAACTCTCCTGGGGTACCCTCACACATATTATTCCCTCATTTAGTGGATATTTTCACAAAAAAGTGAAATTTTCAAAAATCTAGAAAATTGGCTGAAAACGACTAAATATCAAGGACTCATTGGGCGAATCGCTCTGGAACTGAAATCTGAACGCTCACTGACATTTCCCCTATCTGAAAGTCTGATAAACGCCGGAAAAATTACTAAGTCCAAAAAAAAATTTTTTTTCAACTTTTTTCAATTTTACCGCTTGGGATATATATTCTACCCACACACATTTGGAACTCTCCTGGAGTACCCTCACACATATTATTCCCTCATTTAGTGGATATTTTCAAAAAAAGGTGAAATTTTCAAAAATCCAGAAAATTGGCTGAAAACGACTAAATACCAAGGACTCATTGGGCGAATCGCTCTGGAACTGAAATCGGACAGCTCACTGACATTTCCCCTATCTGAAAGTCTGATAAACGCCGGAAAAATGACAAAGTCCAAGAAAAAATGTTTTTAAACTTTTTTCAATTTTACCGCTTGGGATATATATTCTACCCACACACATTTGGAACTCTCCTGGGGTACCCTCACACATATTATTCCCTCATTTAGTGGATATTTTCACAAAAAAGTGAAATTTTCAAAAATCTAGAAAATTGGCTGAAAACGACTAAATATCAAGGACTCATTGGGCGAATCGCTCTGGAACTGAAATCGGAATGCTCACTGACATTTCCCCTATCTGAAAGTCTGATAAATGCCGGAAAAATGACTAAGTCTAAAAAAAAATTTTTTCAACTTTTTTCAATTTTACCCCCGTGGGATATATATTCTACCCACACACGTTTGGAACTCTCCTGGGGTACCCTCACACATATTATTCCCTCATTTAGTGGATATTTTCACAAAAAAGTGAAATTTTCAAAAATTCCAGAAAATTGGCTGAAAACGACTAAATATCAAGGACTCATTGGGCGAATCGCTCTGGAACTGAAATCGGAACGCTCACTGACATTTCCCCTATCTGAAAGTCTGATAAACAACAGAAAAATGACTAAGTACAAGAAAATTTTTTTTTTAACTTTTTTCAATTTTACCCCCGTGGAATATATATTCTAACCACACACATTTGGAACTCTCCTGGGGTACCCTCACACATATTTTTCTCTTATTTAGTGGATATTTTCACAAAAAGGTGAAATTATCAAAAATCCAGAAAATTGGCTGAAAATGAATAAATATCAAGGACTCATTGGGCGAATCGCTCTGGAACTGAAATCGGAACTCTCACTGACATTTCCCCTATCTGAAAGTCTGATAAACGACGGAAAAATGACTAAGTCCAAAAAAAAATTTTTTTCAACTTTTTTCAATTTTATCCCCGTGAGATATATATACTACCCACACACATTTGGAACTCTCCTGGGGTACCCTCACACATATTATTCCCTCATTTAGTGGATATTTTCACAAAAAAGTGAAATTTTCAAAAATTCCAGAAAATTGGCTGAAAACGACTAAATATCAAGGACTCATTGGGCGAATCGCTCTGGAACTGAAATCGGAACGCTCACTGACATTTCTCCTCTCTGAAAGTCTGATAAACACCGGAAAAATGACTAAGTCCAAGAAAAAATGTTTTTAAACTTTTTTCAATTTTACCCCGTGGGATATATATTCTACCCACACACATTTGAAACTCTTCTGGGGTTACCCTCACACATATTATTCCCTCATTTAGTGGATATTTTCACAAAAAGGTGAAATTTTCAAAAATCCAGAAAGTTGGCTGAAAACGACTAAATATCAAGGACTCATTGGGCGAATCGCTCTGGAACTGAAATCTGAACGCTCACTGACATTTCCCCTATCTGAAAGTCTGATAAACGCCGGAAAAATTACTAAGTCCAAAAAAAAATTTTTTCAACTTTTTTCAATTTTACCCCCGTGGGATATATATTCTACCCACACACATTTGGAACTCTCCTGGGGTACCCTCACACATATTATTCCCTCATTTAGTGGATATTTTCACAAAAAAGTGAAATTTTCAAAAATCTAGAGAATTGGCTGAAAACGACTAAATATCAAGGACTCATTGGGCGAATAGCTCTGGAACTGAAATCGGAACGCTCACTGACATTTCCCCTATCTGAAAGTCTGATAAACGCCGGAAAAATGACAAAGTCCAAGAAAAAATGTTTTTAAACTTTTTTCAATTTTACCCCGTGGGATATATATTCTACCCACACACATTTTTAACTCTTCTGGGGTACCCTCACACATATTATTCCCTCATTTAGTGGATATTTTCAAAAAAAGGTGAAATTTTCAAAAATCCAGAAAATTGGCTGAAAACGACTAAATATCAAGGACTCATTGGGCGAATCGCTCTGGAACTGAAATCGGACAGCTCACTGACATTTCCCCTATCTGAAAGTCTGATAAACGCCGGAAAAATGACAAAGTCCAAGAAAAAAATTTTTTCAACTTTTTTCAATTTTACCCCCGTGGGATATATATTCTACCCACACACATTTGGAACTCTCCTGGGGTACCCTCACACATATTATTCCCTCATTTAGTGGATATTTTCACAAAAAAGTGAAATTTTCAAAAATCTAGAAAATTGGCTGAAAACGACTAAATATCAAGGACTCATTGGGCCAATCGCTCTGGAACTGAAATCGGAACGCTCACTGACATTTCCCCTATCTGAAAGTCTGATAAACGCCGGAAAAATCACAAAGTCCAAGAAAAAATGTTTTTAAACTTTTTTCAATTTTACCCCGTGGGATATATATTCTACCCACACACATTTGGAACTCTTCTGGGGTACCGTCACACATATTATTCCCTCATTTAGTGGATATTTTCAAAAAAAGGTGAAATTTTCAAAAATCCAGAAAATTGGCTGAAAACGACTAAATATCAAGGACTCATTGGGCGAATCGCTCTGGAACTGAAATCGGACAGCTCACTGACATTTCCCCTATCTGAAAGTCTGATAAACGCCGGAAAAATGACAAAGTCCAAGAAAAAAAATTTTTCAACTTTTTTCAATTTTACCCCCGTGGGATATATATTCTACCCACACACATTTGGAACTCTCCTGGGGTACCCTCACACATATTATTCTCTCATTTAGTGGATATTTTCACAAAAAAGTGAAATTTTCAAAAATCTAGAAAATTGGCTGAAAACGACTAAATATCAAGGACTCATTGGGCCAATCGCTCTGGAACTGAAATCGGAACGCTCACTGACATTTCCCCTATCTGAAAGTCTGATAAACGCCGGAAAAATCACAAAGTCCAAGAAAAAATGTTTTTAAACTTTTTTCAATTTTACCCCGTGGGATATATATTCTACCCACACACATTTGGAACTCTTCTGGGGTACCGTCACACATATTATTCCCTCATTTAGTGGATATTTTCAAAAAAAGGTGAAATTTTCAAAAATCCAGAAATTTGGCTGAAAACGACTAAATATCAAGGACTCATTGGGCGAATCGCTCTGGAACTGAAATCGGACAGCTCACTGACATTTCCCCTATCTGAAAGTCTGATAAACGCCGGAAAAATGACAAAGTCCAAGAAAAATTTTTTTTCAACTTTTTTCAATTTTACCCCCGTGGGATATATATTCTACCCACACACATTTGGAACTCTCCTGGGGTACCCTCACACATATTATTCCCTCATTTAGTGGATATTTTCACAAAAAAGTGAAATTTTCAAAAATCTAGAAAATTGGCTGAAAACGACTAAATATCAAGGACTCATTGGGCCAATCGCTCTGGAACTGAAATCGGAACGCTCACTGACATTTCCCCTATCTGAAAGTCTGATAAACGCCGGAAAAATCACTAAGTCCAAGAAAAATTTTTTTTAAACTTTTTTCAATTTTACCGCTTGGGATATATATTCTACCCACACACATTTGGAACTCTCCTGGGGTACCCTCAATACATATTATTCCCTCATTTAGTGGATATTTTCACAAAAAAGTGAAATTTTCAAAAATCTAGAAAATTGGCTGAAAACGACTAAATATCAAGGACTCATTGGGCGAATCGCTCTGGAACTGAAATCGGAACGCTCACTGACATTTCCCCTATCTGAAAGTCTGATAAACGCCGGAAAAATCACAAAGTCGAAGAAAAAATGTTTTTAAACTTTTTTCAATTTTACCCCGTGGGATATATATTCTACCCACACACATTTGGTACTCTTCTGGGGTACCGTCACACATATTATTACATCATTTAGTGGATATTTTCAAAAAAAGGTGAAATTTTCAAAAATCCAGAAAGTTGGCTGAAAACGACTAAATATCAAGGACTCATTGGGCGAATCGCTCTGGAACTGAAATCTGAACGCTCACTGACATTTCCCCTATCTGAAAGTCTGATAAACGCCGGAAAAATGACTAAGTCCAAGAAATTTTTTTTATAAACTTTGTTCAATTTTACCCCGTGGGATATATATTCTACCCACACACATTTGGAACTCTCCTGGGGTACCCTCACACATATTATTCCATCATTTAGTGGATATTTTCACAAAAAGGTGAAATTATCAAAAATCCAGAAAATTGGCTGAAAATGACTGAATATCAAGGACTCATTTGGCGAATCGCTCTGGAACTGAAATCGGAATGCTCACTGACATTTCCCCTATCTGAAAGTCTGATAAACGACGGAAAAATGACTAAGTCCAAAAAAAATTTTTTTTCAACCTTTTTCAATTTTATCCCCTTGAGATATATATACTACCCACACACATTTGGAACTCTCCTGGGGTACCCTCACACATATTATTCCCTCATTTAGTGGATATTTTCACAAAAAGGTGAAATTTTCAAAAATCCAGAAAATTGGCTGAAAACGACTAAATATCAAGGACTCATTGGGCGAATCACTCTGGAACTGAAATCGGAACGCTCACTGACATTTCCCCTATCTGAAAGTCTGATAAACGCCGGAAAAAATAATAAGTCCCAAAAAAAATTTGTTTTCAACTTTTTTCAATTTTACCCCCGTGGGATATATATTCTACCCACACACATTTGGAACTCTCCTGGGGTACCCTCACACATATTATTCCCTTATTTAGTGGATATTTTCACAAACAGGTGAAATTTTCAAAAATCCAGAAAATTGGCTGAAAACGACTAAATATCAAGGACTCATTGGGCGAATCGCTCTGGAACTGAAATCGGAACGCTCACTGACATTTCCCCTATCTGAAAGTCTGATAAATGCCGGAAAAATGACAAAGTCCAAGAAAAAATGTTTTTAAACTTTTTTCAATTTTACCCCGTGGGATATATATTCTACCCACACTCATTTGGAACTCTTCTGGGGTACCCTCACACATATTATTCCCTCATTTAGTGGATATTTTCAAAAAAAGGTGAAATTTTCAAAAATCCAGAAAATTGGCTGAAAACAACTAAATATCAAGGACTCATTGGGCGAATCGCTCTGGAACTGAAATCGGACAGCTCACTGACATTTCCCCTATCTGAAAGTCTGATAAACGCCGGAAAAATGACAAAGTCCAAGAAAAATTTTTTTTCAACTTTTTTCAATTTTACCCCCGTGGGATATATATTCTACCCACACACATTTGGAACTCTCCTGGGGTACCCTCACACATATTATTCCCTCATTTAGTGGATATTTTCACAAAAAAGTGAAATTTTCAAAAATCTAGAGAATTGGCTGAAAACGACTAAATATCAAGGACTCATTGGGCGAATCGCTCTGGAACTGAAATCGGAACGCTCACTGACATTTCCCCTATCTGAAAGTCTGATAAACGCCGGAAAAATGACAAAGTCCAAGAAAAAATGTTTTTAAACTTTTTTCAATTTTACCCCGTGGGATATATATTCTACCCACACACATTTGGAACTCTTCTGGCGTACCCTCACACATATTATTCCCTCATTTAGTGGATATTTTCAAAAAAAGGTGAAATTTTCAAAAATCCAGAAAATTGGATGAAAACGACTAAATATCAAGGACTCATTGTGCGAATCGCCCTGGAACTGAAATCGGACAGCTCACTGACATTTCCCCTATCTGAAAGTCTGATAAACGCCGGAAAAATGACAAAGTCCAAGAAAAAATTTTTTTCAACTTTTTTCAATTTTACCCCCGTGGGATATATATTCTACCCACACACATTTGGAACTCTCCTGGGGTACCCTCACACATATTATTCTCTCATTTAGTGGATATTTTCACAAAAAAGTGAAATTTTCAAAAATCTAGAAAATTGGCTGAAAACGACTAAATATCAAGGACTCATTGGGCCAATCGCTCTGGAACTGAAATCGGAACGCTCACTGACATTTCCCCTATCTGAAAGTCTGATAAACGCCGGAAAAATCACAAAGTCCAAGAAAAAATGTTTTTAAACTTTTTTCAATTTTACCCCGTGGGATATATATTCTACCCACACACATTTGGAACTCTTCTGGGGTACCGTCACACATATTATTCCCTCATTTAGTGGATATTTTCAAAAAAAGGTGAAATTTTCAAAAATCCAGAAATTTGGCTGAAAACGACTAAATATCAAGGACTCATTGGGCGAATCGCTCTGGAACTGAAATCGGACAGCTCACTGACATTTCCCCTATCTGAAAGTCTGATAAACGCCGGAAAAATGACAAAGTCCAAGAAAAATTTTTTTTCAACTTTTTTCAATTTTACCCCCGTGGGATATATATTCTACCCACACACATTTGGAACTCTCCTGGGGTACCCTCACACATATTATTCCCTCATTTAGTGGATATTTTCACAAAAAAGTGAAATTTTCAAAAATCTAGAAAATTGGCTGAAAACGACTAAATATCAAGGACTCATTGGGCCAATCGCTCTGGAACTGAAATCGGAACGCTCACTGACATTTCCCCTATCTGAAAGTCTGATAAACGCCGGAAAAATCACTAAGTCCAAGAAAAAATTTTTTTAAACTTTTTTCAATTTTACCGCTTGGGATATATATTCTACCCACACACATTTGGAACTCTCCTGGGGTACCCTCAATACATATTATTCCCTCATTTAGTGGATATTTTCACAAAAAAGTGAAATTTTCAAAAATCTAGAAAATTGGCTGAAAACGACTAAATATCAAGGACTCATTGGGCGAATCGCTCTGGAACTGAAATCGGAACGCTCACTGACATTTCCCCTATCTGAAAGTCTGATAAACGCCGGAAAAATCACAAAGTCGAAGAAAAAATGTTTTTAAACTTTTTTCAATTTTACCCCGTGGGATATATATTCTACCCACACACATTTGGTACTCTTCTGGGGTACCGTCACACATATTATTACATCATTTAGTGGATATTTTCAAAAAAAGGTGAAATTTTCAAAAATCCAGAAAGTTGGCTGAAAACGACTAAATATCAAGGACTCATTGGGCGAATCGCTCTGGAACTGAAATCTGAACGCTCACTGACATTTCCCCTATCTGAAAGTCTGATAAACGCCGGAAAAATGACTAAGTCCAAGAAATTTTTTTTATAAACTTTGTTCAATTTTACCCCGTGGGATATATATTCTACCCACACACATTTGGAACTCTCCTGGGGTACCCTCACACATATTATTCCATCATTTAGTGGATATTTTCACAAAAAGGTGAAATTATCAAAAATCCAGAAAATTGGCTGAAAATGACTGAATATCAAGGACTCATTTGGCGAATCGCTCTGGAACTGAAATCGGAATGCTCACTGACATTTCCCCTATCTGAAAGTCTGATAAACGACGGAAAAATGACTAAGTCCAAAAAAAAATTTTTTTCAACCTTTTTCAATTTTATCCCCTTGAGATATATATACTACCCACACACATTTGGAACTCTCCTGGGGTACCCTCACACATATTATTCCCTCATTTAGTGGATATTTTCACAAAAAGGTGAAATTTTCAAAAATCCAGAAAATTGGCTGAAAACGACTAAATATCAAGGACTCATTGGGCGAATCACTCTGGAACTGAAATCGGAACGCTCACTGACATTTCCCCTATCTGAAAGTCTGATAAACGCCGGAAAAAATAATAAGTCCCAAAAAAAATTTGTTTTCAACTTTTTTCAATTTTACCCCCGTGGGATATATATTCTACCCACACACATTTGGAACTCTCCTGGGGTACCCTCACACATATTATTCCCTTATTTAGTGGATATTTTCACAAACAGGTGAAATTTTCAAAAATCCAGAAAATTGGCTGAAAACGACTAAATATCAAGGACTCATTGGGCGAATCGCTCTGGAACTGAAATCGGAACGCTCACTGACATTTCCCCTATCTGAAAGTCTGATAAATGCCGGAAAAATGACAAAGTCCAAGAAAAAATGTTTTTAAACTTTTTTCAATTTTACCCCGTGGGATATATATTCTACCCACACTCATTTGGAACTCTTCTGGGGTACCCTCACACATATTATTCCCTCATTTAGTGGATATTTTCAAAAAAAGGTGAAATTTTCAAAAATCCAGAAAATTGGCTGAAAACAACTAAATATCAAGGACTCATTGGGCGAATCGCTCTGGAACTGAAATCGGACAGCTCACTGACATTTCCCCTATCTGAAAGTCTGATAAACGCCGGAAAAATGACAAAGTCCAAGAAAAATTTTTTTTCAACTTTTTTCAATTTTACCCCCGTGGGATATATATTCTACCCACACACATTTGGAACTCTCCTGGGGTACCCTCACACATATTATTCCCTCATTTAGTGGATATTTTCACAAAAAAGTGAAATTTTCAAAAATCTAGAGAATTGGCTGAAAACGACTAAATATCAAGGACTCATTGGGCGAATCGCTCTGGAACTGAAATCGGAACGCTCACTGACATTTCCCCTATCTGAAAGTCTGATAAACGCCGGAAAAATGACAAAGTCCAAGAAAAAATGTTTTTAAACTTTTTTCAATTTTACCCCGTGGGATATATATTCTACCCACACACATTTGGAACTCTTCTGGCGTACCCTCACACATATTATTCCCTCATTTAGTGGATATTTTCAAAAAAAGGTGAAATTTTCAAAAATCCAGAAAATTGGATGAAAACGACTAAATATCAAGGACTCATTGTGCGAATCGCTCTGGAACTGAAATCGGACAGCTCACTGACATTTCCCCTATCTGAAAGTCTGATAAACGCCGGAAAAATGACAAAGTCCAAGAAAAAATTTTTTTCAACTTTTTTCAATTTTACCCCCGTGGGATATATATTCTACCCACACACATTTGGAACTCTCCTGGGGTACCCTCACACATATTATTCCCTCATTTAGTGGATATTTTCACAAAAAAGTGAAATTTTCAAAAATCTAGAAAATTGGCTGAAAACGACTAAATATCAAGGACTCATTGGGCCAATCGCTCTGGAACTGAAATCGGAACGCTCACTGACATTTCCCCTATCTGAAAGTCTGATAAAAACGCCGGAAAAATGACAAAGTCCAAGAAAAAATGTTTTTAAACTTTTTTCAATTTTACACCGTGGGATATATATTCTACCCACACACATTTGGAACTCTTCTGGGGTACCCTCACACATATTATTCCCTCATTTAGTGGATATTTTCAAAAAAAGGTGAAATTTTCAAAAATCCAGAAAATTGGCTGAAAACGACTAAATATCAAGGACTCATTGGGCGAATCGCTCTGGAACTGAAATCGGACAGCTCACTGACATTTCCCCTATCTGAAAGTCTGATAAACGCCGGAAAAATGACAAAGTCCAAGAAAAAAATTTTTTCAACTTTTTTCAATTTTACCCCCGTCGGATATATATTCTACCCACACACATTTGGAACTCTCCTGGGGTACCCTCACACATATTATTCCCTCATTTAGTGGATATTTTCACAAAAAAGTGAAATTTTCAAAAATCTAGAAAATTGGCTGAAAACGACTAAATATCAAGGACTCATTGGGCCAATCGCTCTGGAACTGAAATCGGAACGCTCACTGACATTTCCCCTATCTGAAAGTCTGATAAACGCCGGAAAAATCACAAAGTCCAAGAAAAATGTTTTTAAACTTTTTTCAATTTTACCCCGTGGGATATATATTCTACCCACACACATTTGGAACTCTTCTGGGGTACCGTCACACATATTATTCCCTCATTTAGTGGATATTTTCAAAAAAAGGTGAAATTTTCAAAAATCCAGAAATTTGGCTGAAAACGACTAAATATCAAGGACTCATTGGGCGAATCGCTCTGAAACTGAAATCGGACAGCTCACTGACATTTCCCCTATCTGAAAGTCTGAAAAACGCCGGAAAAATGACAAAGTCCAAGAAAAAATTTTTTTCAACTTTTTTCAATTTTACCCCCGTGGGATATATATTCTACCCACACACATTTGGAACTCTTCTGGGGTACCGTCACACATATTATTCCATCATTTAGTGGATATTTTCACAAAAAAGTGAAATTTTCAAAAATCTAGAAAATTGGCTGAAAACGACTAAATATCAAGGACTCATTGGGCCAATCGCTCTGGAACTGAAATCGGAACGCTCACTGACATTTCCCCTATCTGAAAGTCTGATAAACGCCGGAAAAATCACAAAGTCCAAGAAAAAATGTTTTTAAACTTTTTTCAATTTTACCCCGTGGGATATATATTCTACCCACACACATTTGGAACTCTCCTGGGGTACCCTCACACATATTATTTCATCATTTAGTGGATATTTTCACAAAAAGGTGAAATTATCAAAAATCCAGAAAATTGGCTGAAAATGACTAAATATCAAGGACTCATTGGGCGAATCGCTCTGGAACTGAAATCGGAATGCTCACTGACATTTCCTCTATCTGAAAGTCTGATAAATGCCGGAAAAATGACTAAGTCTAAAAAAAAAGTTTTTCAACTTTTTTCAATTTTACCCCCGTGGGATATATATTCTACCCACACACGTTTGGAACTCTCCTGGGGTACCCTCACACATATTATTCCCTCATTTAGTGGATATTTTCACAAAAAAGTGAAATTTTCAAAAATTCCAGAAAATTGGCTGAAAACGACTAAATATCAAGGACTCATTGGGCGAATCGCTCTGGAACTGAAATCGGAACGCTCACTGACATTTCCCCTATCTGAAAGTCTGATAAACAACAGAAAAATGACTAAGTACAAGAAAATTTTTTTTTAACTTTTTTCAATTTTACCCCCGTGGGATATATATTCTAACCACACACATTTGGAACTCTCCTGGGGTACCCTCACACATATTTTTCTCTTATTTAGTGGATATTTTCACAAAAAGGTGAAATTATCAAAAATCCAGAAAATTGGCTGAAAATGAATAATTATCAAGGACTCATTGGGCGAATCGCTCTGGAACTGAAATCGGAACTCTCACTGACATTTCCCCTATCTGAAAGTCTGATAAACGACGGAAAAATGACTAAGTCCAAAAAAAAATTTTTTTCAACCCTTTTCAATTTTATCCCCGTGAGATATATATATTACCCACACACATTTGGAACTCTCCTGGGGTACCCTCACACATATTATTCCCTCATTTAGTGGATATTTTCACAAAAAGGTGAAATTTTCAAAAATCCTGAAAATTGGCTGAAAACGACTAAATATCAAGGACTCATTGGGCGAATCACTCTGGAACTGAAATCGGAACGCTCACTGACATTTCCCCTATCTGAAAGTCTGATAAACGCCGGAAAAATTAATAAGTCCCCAAAAAAATTTGTTTTCAACTTTTTTCAATTTTACCCCCGTGGGATTTATATTCTACCCACACACATTTGGAACTCTCCTGGGGTACCCTCACACATATTATTCCCTTATTTAGTGAATATTTTCACAAACAGGTGAAATTTTCAAAAATCCAGAAAATTGTCTGAAAACGACTAAATATCAAGGACTCATTGGGTGAATCGCTCTGGAACTGAAATCGGAACGCTCACTGACATTTCCCCTATCTGAAAGTCTGATAAACGCCGGAAAAATGACAAAGTCCAAGAAAAACTGTTTTTAAACTTTTTTCAATTTTACCCCGTGGGATATATATTCTACCCACACACATTTGGAACTCTTCTGGGGTACCCTCACACATATTATTCCCTCATTTAGTGGATATTTTCAAAAAAAGGTGAAATTTTCAAAAATCCAGAAAATTGGCTGAAAACGACTAAATATCAAGGACTCATTGGGCGAATCGCTCTGGAACTGAAATCGGACAGCTCACTGTCATTTCCCCTATCTGAAAGTCTGATAAACGCCGGAAAAATGACAAAGTCCAAGAAAAAATTTTTTTCAACTTTTTTCAATTTTACCCCCGTGGGATATATATTCTACCCACACACATTTGGAACTCTCCTGGGGTACCCTCACACATATTATTCCCTCATTTAGTGGATATTTTCACAAAAAAGTGAAATTTTCAAAAATCTAGAAAATTGGCTGAAAACGACTAAATATCAAGGACTCATTGGGCCAATCGCTCTGGAACTGAAATCGGAACGCTCACTGACATTTCCCCTTTCTGAAAGTCTGATAAACGCCGGAAAAATCACTAAGTCCAAGAAAAATTTTTTTTTAACTTTTTTCAATTTTACCGCTTGGGATACATATTCTACCCACACACATTTGGAACTCTTCTGGGGTACCGTCACACATATTATTCCCTCATTTAGTGGATATTTTCAAAAAAAGGTGAAATTTTCAAAAATCCAGAAAGTTGGCTGAAAACGACTAAATATCAAGGACTCATTGGGCGAATCGCTCTGGAACTGAAATCTGAACGCTCACTGACATTTCCCCTATCTGAAAGTCTGATAAACGCCGGAAAAATTACTAAGTCCAAAAAAAAATTTTTTTCAACTTTTTTCAATTTTACCCCCGTGGGATATATATTCTACCCACACACATTTGGAACTCTCCTGGGGTACCCTCACA
This sequence comes from Phyllobates terribilis, assembly GCF_046119375.1. Classification (NCBI taxonomy): domain Eukaryota; kingdom Metazoa; phylum Chordata; class Amphibia; order Anura; family Dendrobatidae; genus Phyllobates; species Phyllobates terribilis. The sequence continues at coordinate 596,404,968 of NW_027362762.1, forward strand.
CATATTATTCCCTCATTTAGTGGATATTTTCACAAAAAAGTGAAATTTTCAAAAATCTAGAGAATTGGCTGAAAACGACTAAATATCAAGGACTCATTGGGCGAATCGCTCTGGAACTGAAATCGGAACGCTCACTGACATTTCCCCTATCTGAAAGTCTGATAAACGCCGGAAAAATCACAAAGTCCAAGAAAAAATGTTTTTAAACTTTTTTCAATTTTACCCCGTGGGATATATATTCTACCCACACACATTTGGAACTCTTCTGGGGTACCGTCACACATATTATTCCCTCATTTAGTGGATATTTTCAAAAAAAGGTGAAATTTTCAAAAATCCAGAAAATTGGCTGAAAACGACTAAATATCAAGGACTCATTGGGCGAATCGGTCTGGAACTGAAATCTGAACTCTCATTGACATTTCCCCTATCTGAAAGTCTGATAAACGGCGGAAAAATTACTAAGTCCAAAAAAAATTTTTTTTTCAACTTTTTTCAATTTTACCGCTTGGGATATATATTCTACCCACACACATTTGGAACTCTCCTGGAGTTCCCTCACACATATTATTCCCTCATTTAGTGGATATTTTCACAAAAAAGTGAAATTTTCAAAAATCCAGAAAATTAGCTGAAAACGACTAAATATCAAGGAATCATTGGGCGAATCGCTCTGGAACTGAAATCGGAACGCTCACTGACATTTCACCTATCTGAAAGTCTGATAAACGCTGGAAAAATCACAAAGTCCAAGAAAAAATGTTTTTAAACTTTTTTCAATTTTATCCCCGTGGGATATATATACTACCCACACACATTTGGAACTCTCCTGGGGTACCCTCACACATATTATTCCCTCATTTAGTGAATGTTTTCACAAAAAAGTGAAATTTTCAAAAATTCAAGAAAATTGGCTGAAAACGACTAAATATCAAGGACTCATTGGGCGAATCGCTCTGGAACTGAAATCGGAATGCTCACTGACATTTCCTCTATCTGAAAGTCTGATAAATGCCGGAAAAATGACTAAGTCTAAAAAAAAAGTTTTTCAACTTTTTTCAATTTTACCCCCGTGGGATATATATTCTACCCACACACGTTTGGAACTCTCCTGGGGTACCCTCACACATATTATTCCCTCATTTAGTGGATATTTTCACAAAAAAGTGAAATTTTCAAAAATTCAAGAAAATTGGCTGAAAACGACTAAATATCAAGGACTCATTGGGCGAATCGCTCTGGAACTGAAATCGGAACGCTCACTGACATTTCCCCTATCTGAAAGTCTGATAAACAACAGAAAAATGACTAAGTACAAGAAAAATTTTTTTTAACTTTTTTCAATTTTACCCCCGTGGGATATATATTCTAACCACACACATTTGGAACTCTCCTGGGGTACCCTCACACATATTTTTCTCTTATTTAGTGGATATTTTCACAAAAAGGTGAAATTATCAAAAATCCAGAAAATTGGCTGAAAATGAATAATTATCAAGGACTCATTGGGCGAATCGCTCTGGAACTGAAATCGGAACTCTCACTGACATTTCCCCTATCTGAAAGTCTGATAAACGACGGAAAAATGACTAAGTCCAAAAAAAAATTTTTTTCAACCTTTTTCAATTTTATCCCCGTGAGATATATATACTACCCACACACATTTGGAACTCTCCTGGGGTACCCTCACACATATTATTCCCTCATTTAGTGGATATTTTCACAAAAAGGTGAAATTTTCAAAAATCCAGAAAATTGGCTGAAAACGACTAAATATCAAGGACTCATTGGGCGAATCACTCTGGAACTGAAATCGGAACGCTCACTGACATTTCCCCTATCTGAAAGTCTGATAAACGCCGGAAAAATTAATAAGTCCCAAAAAAAATTTGTTTTCAACTTTTTTCAATTTTACCCCCGTGGGATTTATATTCTACCCACACACATTTGGAACTCTCCTGGGGTACCCTCACACATATTATTCCCTTATTTAGTGAATATTTTCACAAACAGGTGAAATTTTCAAAAATCCAGAAAATTGTCTGAAAACGACTAAATATCAAGGACTCATTGGGCGAATCGCTCTGGAACTGAAATCGGAACGCTCACTGACATTTCCCCTATCTGAAAGTCTGATAAACGCCGGAAAAATGACAAAGTCCAAGAAAAAATGTTTTTAAACTTTTTTCAATTTTACCCCGTGGGATATATATTCTACCCACACACATTTGGAAATCTTCTGGGGTACCCTCACACATATTATTCCCTCATTTAGTGGATATTTTCAAAAAAAGGTGAAATTTTCAAAAATCCAGAAAATTGGCTGAAAACGACTAAATATCAAGGACTCATTGGGCGAATCGCTCTGGAACTGAAATCGGACAGCTCACTGTCATTTCCCCTATCTGAAAGTCTGATAAACGCCGGAAAAATGACAAAGTCCAAGAAAATTTTTTTTTCAACTTTTTTCAATTTTACCCCCGTGGGATATATATTCTACCCACACACATTTGGAACTCTCCTGGGGTACCCTCACACATATTATTCCCTCATTTAGTGGATATTTTCACAAAAAAGTGAAATTTTCAAAAATCTAGAAAATTGGCTGAAAACGACTAAATATCAAGGACTCATTGGGCCAATCGCTCTGGAACTGAAATCGGAACGCTCACTGACATTTCCCCTATCTGAAAGTCTGATAAACGCCGGAAAAATCACTAAGTCCAAGAAAAAAAATTTTTAAACTTTTTTCAATTTTACCGCTTGGGATACATATTCTACCCACACACATTTGGAACTCTTCTGGGGTACCGTCACACATATTATTCCCTCATTTAGTGGATATTTTCAAAAAAAGGTGAAATTTTCAAAAATCCAGAAAGTTGGCTGAAAACGACTAAATATCAAGGACTCATTGGGCGAATCGCTCTGGAACTGAAATCTGAACGCTCACTGACATTTCCCCTATCTGAAAGTCTGATAAACGCCGGAAAAATTACTAAGTCCAAAAAAAAATTTTTTTCAACTTTTTTCAATTTTACCCCCGTGGGATATATATTCTACCCACACACATTTGGAACTCTCCTGGGGTACCCTCACACATATTATTCCCTCATTTAGTGGATATTTTCACAAAAAAGTGAAATTTTCAAAAATCTAGAGAATTGGCTGAAAACGACTAAATATCAAGGACTCATTGGGCGAATCGCTCTGGAACTGAAATCGGAACGCTCACTGACATTTCCCCTATCTAAAAGTCTGATAAACGCCGGAAAAATCACAAAGTCCAAGAAAAAATGTTTTTAAACTTTTTTCAATTTTACCCCGTGGGATATATATTCTACCCACACACATTTGGAACTCTTCTGGGGTACCGTCACACATATTATTCCCTCATTTAGTGGATATTTTCAAAAAAAGGTGAAATTTTCAAAAATCCAGAAAATTGGCTGAAAACGACTAAATATCAAGGACTCATTGGGCGAATCGGTCTGGAACTGAAATCTGAACTCTCATTGACATTTCCCCTATCTGAAAGTCTGATAAACGCCGGAAAAATTACTAAGTCCAAAAAAAATTTTTTTTTCAACTTTTTTCAATTTTACCGCTTGGGATATATATTCTACCCACACACATTTGAAACTCTCCTGGAGTACCCTCACACATATTATTCCCTCATTTAGTGGATATTTTCACAAAAAAGTGAAATTTTCAAAAATCCAGAAAATTAGCTGAAAACGACTAAATATCAAGGAATCATTGGGCGAATCGCTCTGGAACTGAAATCGGAACGCTCACTGACATTTCACCTATCTGAAAGTCTGATAAACGCCGGAAAAATCACAAAGTCCAAGAAAAAATGTTTTTAAACTTTTTTCAATTTTATCCCCGTGGGATATATATACTACCCACACACATTTGGAACTCTCCTGGGGTACCCTCACACATATTATTCCCTCATTTAGTGAATGTTTTCACAAAAAAGTGAAATTTTCAAAAATTCAAGAAAATTGGCTGAAAACGACTAAATATCAAGGACTCATTGGGCGAATCGCTCTGGAACTGAAATCTGACCACTCACTGACATTTCCCCTATCTGAAAGACTGATAAACGGCGTAAAAATTACTAAGTCCAAAAAAAATTTTTTTTTCAACTTTTTTCAATTTTACCCCCGTGGGATATATATTCTACCCACACACATTTGGAACTCTTCTGGGGTACCCTCACACATATTATTCCCTCATTTAGTGGATATTTTCAAAAAAAGGTGAAATTTTCAAAAATCCAGAAAATTGGCTGAAAACGACTAAATATCAAGGACTCATTGGGCCAATCGCTCTGGAACTGAAATCGGAACGCTCACTGACATTTCCCCTATCTGAAAGTCTGATAAACGCTGGAAAAATCACTAAGTCCAAGAAAAAATGTTTTTAAACTTTTTTCAATTTTAACGCTTGGAATATATATTCTACCCACACACATTTGGAACTCTCCTGGGGTACCCTCACACATATTATTCCCTCATTTAGTGGATATGTTCACAAAAAAGTGAAATTTTCAAAAATCCAGAAAATTGGCTGAAAACAACTAAATATCAAGGACTCATTGGGCAAAACGCTCTGGATCTGAAATCGGAATGCTCACTTACATTTTTCCTGTCTGAAAGTCTGATAAACGCCGGAAAAATTACAAAGTCCAAAATAAATTTTTTTTAAACTTTTTTCAATTTTATCCACGTGGGATATATATTCTACCCACACACATTTGGAACTCTCCTTGGGTACCCTCACACATATTATTCCCTCATTTAGTGGATATTTTCACAAAAAAGTGAAATTTTCAAAAATCCAGAAAATTGGCTGAAAACGACTAAATATCAAGGACTCATTGGGCGAATCGCTCTGGAACTGAAATCGGAACGCTCACTCACATTTCCCCTATCTGAAATCTGATAAACGCCGGAAAAATGACTAAGTCCAAAAAAAATTTTTTTCAATTTTACCCCCGTGGTATGTATATTCTACCCACACACATTTGGAACTCTCCTGGGGTACCCTCACACATATTATTCCCTCATTTAGTGGATATTTTCACAAAAAAGTGAAATTTTCAAAAATCCAGAAAATTGGCTGAAAACGACTAAATATCAAGGACTCATTGGGCGAATCGCTCTGGAACTGAAATCGGAACGCTCACTGACATTTCCCCTATCTGAAAGTCTGATAAACGCCGAAGAAATGACTAAGTCCAAGAAAAATTTTTTTAAAACTTTTTTCAATTTTACCCCGTGGGATATATATTCTACCCACACACATTTGGAACTCTCCTGGGGTACCCTCACACATATTATTCCCTCATTTAGTGGATATTTTCACAAAAAAGTGAAATTGTCAAAAATCCTGAAAATTATCTGAAAACGACTAAATATCAAGGACTCATTGGGCGAATCACTCTGTAACTGAAATCGGAACGCTCACTGACATTTCCTCTATCTGAAACTTTGATAAACGCCGGAAAAATGACTAAGTCCAAAAAAAAAAATTTTTCAACTTTTTTCAATTTTACCCTCGTGGGATATATATTCTACCCACACACATTTGGAACTCTCCTGGGGTACCCTCACACATATTATTCCCTCTTTTAGTGGATATTTTCACAAAAAAGTGAAATTTTCAAAAATCCAGAAAATTGGCTGAAAACAACTAAATATCAAGGACTCATTGGGCGAATCGCTCTGGAACTGAAATCAGAACGCTCACTGACATTTCCCCTATCTGAAAGTCTGATAAACGCCGGAAAAATGACTAAGTCCAACAAAAATTTTTTTCAATTTTACCCCCGTGGTATATATATTCTACCCACACACATTTGGAACTCTCCTGGGGTACCCTCACACATATTATTCCCTCATTTAGTGGATATTTTCACAAAAAAGTGAAATTTTCAAAAATCCAGAAAATTGGCTGAAAACGACTAAATATCAAGGACTCATTGGGCGAATCGCTCTGGAACTGAAATCGGAACGCTCACTGACATTTCCCCTATCTGAAAGTCTGATAAACGCCGAAGAAATGACTAAGTCCAAGAAAAAATTTTTTAAAACTTTTTTCAATTTTACCCCGTGGGATATATATTCTACCCACACACATTTGGAACTCTCCTGGGGTACCCTCACACATATTATTCCCTCATTTAGTGGATATTTTCACAAAAAAGTGAAATTGTCAAAAATCCTGAAAATTATCTGAAAACGACTAAATATCAAGGACTCATTGGGCGAATCGCTCTGTAACTGAAATCGGAACGCTCACTGACATTTCCTCTATCTGAAACTTTGATAAACGCCGGAAAAATGACTAAGTCCAAAAAAAAAAATTTTTCAACTTTTTTCAATTTTACCCTCGTGGGATATTTATTCTACCCACACACATTTGGAACTCTCCTGGGGTACCCTCACACATATTATTCCCTCTTTTAGTGGATATTTTCACAAAAAAGTGAAATTTTCAAAAATCCAGAAAATTGGCTGAAAACAACTAAATATCAAGGACTCATTGGGCGAATCGCTCTGGAACTGAAATCAGAACGCTCACTGACATTTCCCCTATCTGAAAGTCTGATAAACGCCGGAAAAATGACTAAGTCAAAAAAAATTTTTTTTTCAACTTTTTCAAATTTTATCCCCGTGGGATATATATTCTACCCACACACATTTGGAACTCTCCTGGGGTACCCTCACACATATTATTCTCTCATTTAGTGGATATTTTCACAAAAGAGTGAAATTTTCAAAAATCCAGAAAATTCTCTGAAAATGACTAAATATCAAGGACTCATTGGGCGAATCGCTTTGGAACTGAAATCGGAACGCTCACTGACATTTCCCCTATCTGAAAGTCTGATAAACGCCGGAAAAATTACAAAGTCCAAAATAAATTTTTTTCAACTTTTTTCAATTTTACCGCTGTGGGATATACATTCTACCCACACACATTTGAAACTCTCCTGGGGTACCCTCACACATATTATTCCCTCATTTAGTGGATATTTTCACAAAAAAGTGAAATTTTCAAAAATCCAGAAAATTGGCTGAAAACAACTAAATATCAAGGACTCATTGGGCAAATCGCTCTGGAACTGAAATCGGAACGCTCACTGCCATTTCTCCTGTCTGAAAGTCTGATAAACACCGGAAAAATGACTAAGTCCAAGAAATTTTTTTTTTTAACTTTTTTAAATTTTACCCCGTGGGATATATATTCTACCCACACACATTTGGAACTCTCCTGGGGTACCCTCACACATATTATTCTCTCATTTAGTGGATATTTTCACAAAAAAGTGAAATTTTCAAAAATTCAGAAAATTGGCTGAAAACGACTAAATATCAAGGACTCATTGGGCGAATCGCTCTGGAACTGAAATCGGAACGCTCACTGACATTTCCCCTATCTGAAAGTCTGATAAACGCCGAAGAAATGACTAAGTCCAAGAAAAATTTTTTTAAAACTTTTTTCAATTTTACCCCGTGGGATATATATTCTACCCACACACATTTGGAACTCTCCTGGGGTACCCTCACACATATTATTCCCTCATTTAGTGGATATTTTCACAAAAAAGTGAAATTTTCAAAAATCCAGAAAATTGGCTGAAAACAACTAAATATCAAGGACTCATTGGGCAAATCGCTCTGGAACTGAAATCGGAACGCTCACTTACATTTTTCCTGTCTGAAAGTCTGATAAACACCAGAAAAATGACTAAGCCAAGAAATTTTTTTTTTAAACTTTTTTAAATTTTACCCCGTGGGATATATATTCTGCCCTCACACATTTGGAACTCTCCTGGGGTAACCTCACACATATTATTCTCTCATTTAGTGGATATTTTCACAAAAAAGTGAAATTTTCAAAAATTCAGAAAATTGGCTGAAAACGACTAAATATCAAGGACTCATTGGGCGAATCGCTCTGGAACTGAAATCGGAACGCTCACTCACATTTCCCCTATCTGTAAGTCTGATAAACGCCGGAAAAATTACTAAGTCCAAAAAAAATTTTTTTTTTACTTTTTTCAATTTTATCCCTGTGGGATTTATATTCTACCCACACACATTTGGAACTCTCCTGGGGTAACCTCACACATATTATTCTCTCATTTAGTGGATATTTTCACAAAAAAGTGAAATTTTCAAAAATCCAGAAAATTGGCTGAAAACGACTAAATATCAATGACTCATTGGGTGATTCGCTCTGGAACTGAAATCGGAACGCTCAGTGACATTTCCCCTATCTGAAAGTCTGATAAACGCAGAAAAAAATGACTAAGTCCAAGAAAATTTTTTTTTAAACTTTTTTCAATTTTACCCCCGTGGGATATGTATTCTACCCACACACATTTGGAACTCTCCTGGGGTACCCTCACACATATTATGCCCTCATTTAGTGGATATTTTCATAAAAAAGTGAAATTTTCTAAAAACTAGAAAATTGGCTGAAAACGACTAAATATCAAGGACTCATTGGGCGAATCGCTCTGGAACTGAAATCGGAACGCTCACTGACATTTTCCCTATCTGAAAGTCTGATAAACGCCGGAAAAAATACTAAGTCCCAAAAAAAATTTTTTAAAACTTTTTTCAATTTTACCCCGTGGGATATATATTCTACCCACACACATTTGGAACTCTCCTGGGGTACCCTCACACATATTATTCTCTCATTTAGTGGATATTTTCACAAAAAAGTGAAATGTTCCAAAATCCAGAAGATTGGCTGAAAACGACTAAATATCAAGGACTCATTCCGCGAATCGCTCTGGAACTGAAATCTGAACGCTCACTCACATTTCCCCTATCTGAAAGTCTGATAAACACCGGAAAAATGACTAAGGCCCAAAAAAAATATTTTTCAACTTTTTTCAATTTTACCCCGTGGGATATATATTCTACCCACACACATTTGGAACTCTCCTGGGGTACCCTCACACATATTATTCCCTCATTTAGTGGATATTTTCACAAAAAAAGTGAAATTTTCAAAAATCCAGAAAATTGACTGAAAACGACTAAATATTAAGGACTCATTGGCCGAATCGCTCTGGAACTGAAATCGGAATGCTCACTCACATTTCCCCTATCTGAAAGTCTGATAAACGCCGGAAAAATGACTAAGTCCAAAAAAAATTTTTTTTCAACTTTTTTCATTTTTACCCCCGTGGGATATATATTCTTCCCACACACATTTGGAACTCTCCTGGGGTACCGTCACACATATTATTCCCTCATTTAGTGGATATTTTCACAAAAAAGTGAAATTTTTAAAAATCCAGAAAATTGGCTGAAAACGACTAAATATCAAGGACTCATTGGGCGAATCGCTCTGGAACTGAAATCGGAACGCTCACTGATATTTCCCCTATCTGAAAGTCTGATAAACGCCGGAAAAATGACTAAATCCAAGAAAAAATTTTTTAAAACTTTTTTCAATTTTACCCCGTGGGATATATATTCTACCCACACACATTTGGAACTCTCCTGAGGTACCCTCACTCATATTATTCCCTCATTTAGTGGATATTTTCACAAAAAAGTGAAATTTTCAAAAATCCAGAAAATTGGCTGAAAATGACTAAATATTAAGGACTCATGGGGCGAGTCGCTCTGGAACTGAAAGCGGAACGCTCACTCACATTTCCCCTATCTGAAAGTCTAATAAACGCAGGAAAAATGACTAAGTTCAAAAAAATTTTCTTTCCAACTTTTTTCAATTTTACCCCCGTGGGATATATATTCTACCCACACACATTTGGAACTCTCCTGCGGTACCCTCACACATATTATGCCCTCATTTAGTGGATATTTTCACAAAAAAGTGAAATTTTCAAAAATTCAGAAAATTGGCTGAAAACGACTAAATATCAAGGACTCATTGGGCGAGTCGCTCTGGAACTGAAATCTGAACGCTCACTGACATTTTCTCTATCTGAAAGTCTGATAAACGCCGGAAAAATGACTAAGTCCAAAAAAAAATTTTTTTCAACTTTTTTCAATTTTATCCCCGTGGGATTTATATACTATCCACACACATTTGGAACTCTCCTGGGGTACCCTCACACATATTATTCCCTCATTTAGTGGATATTTTCACAAAAAAGTGAAATTTTCAAAAATCCAGAAAATTGGCTAAAAACGACTAAATATTAAGGACTCAATGGGCGAATCGCTCTGGAACTGAAATCGGAATGCTCACTCACATTTCCCCTATCTGAAAGTCTGATAAACGCCAGAAAAATGTCTAAGTCCAAAAAAAAAATTTTTTCAACTTTTTTAAATTTTATCCCCCTGGGATATATATTCTACCCACACACATTTGGAACTCTCCTGGGGTACCCTCACACATATTATTCCCTCATTTAGTGGATATTTTCACAAAAAAGTGAAATTTTCAAAAATCCAGAAAATTGGTTGAAAACGACTAAATATCAAGGACTCATTGGCCGAATCGCTCTGGAACTGAAATCGGAATGCTCACTGACATTTCCCCTATCTGAAAGTCTGATGAACGCCGGAAAAATTACTAAGTCCAAAAAAAAATTTTTTTCAACTTTTTTCAATTTTATCCCCGTGGGATATATATTCTACCCACACACATTTGGAACTCTCCTGGGGTACCCTCACACATATTATTCCCTCATTTAGTGGATATTTTCACAAAAAAGTGAAATTTTCAAAAATCCAGAAAATTGGCTGAAAATGACTAAATATTAAGGACTCATGGGGCGAGTCGCTCTGGAACTGAAAGCGGAACGCTCACTCACATTTCCCCTATCTGAAAGTCTGATAAACGCCGGAAAAATGACTAAGGCCAAAAAAAAATTTTTTTCAACTTTTTTCAATTTTACCCCTGTGGGATATATATTCTACCCACACACATTTGGAACTCTACTGGGGTACCCTCACACATATTATTCTCTCATTTAGTGGATATTTTCACAAAAAAGTGAAATTTTCAAAAATTCAGAAAATTGGCTGAAAACGACTAAATATCAAGGACTCATTGGTCGAATCGCTCTGGAACTGAAATCGGAACGCTCACTGACATTTCCCCTATGTGAAAGTCTAATAAACGCAGGAAAAATGACTAAGTTCAAAAAAATTTTCTTTCCAACTTTTTTCAATTTTACCCCCGTGGGATATATATTCTACCCACACACATTTGGAACTCTCCTGCGGTACCCTCACACATATTATGCCCTCATTTAGTGGATATTTTCACAAAAAAGTGAAATTTTCAAAAATCCAGAAAATTGGCTGAAAACAACTAAATATCAAGGACTCATTGGGCGAATCGCTCTGGAACTGAAATCGTAACGCTCACTGACATTTCTCCTGTCTGAAAGTCTGATAAACGCCGGAAAAATCACTAAGTCCAAGAAATTTTTTTTTTTTACTTTTTTAAATTTTACCCCGTGGGATATATATTCTACCCACACACATTTGGAACTCTCCTGGGGTACCCTCACGCATATTATTCTCTCATTTAGTGGATATTTTCACAAAAAAAGTGTAATTTTCAAAAATCCAGAAAATTGGCTGAAAACGACTAAATATCAAGGACTCATTGGGCGAATCGCTCTGGAACTGAAATCGGAACGCTCACTGACATTTCCCCTATCTGAAAGTCTGATAAACGCCGGAAAAATGACTAAGTCCAAGAAAAATTTTTTTAAAACTTCTTTCAATTTTACCCCCGTGGGATATATATTCTACCCACACACATTTGGAACTCTCCTGGGGTACCCTCATACATATTATTCCCTCATTTAGTGGATATTTTCACAAAAAAGTGAAATTTTCAAAAATCCAGAAAATTGGCTGAAAACGACTAAATATCAAGGACTCATTGGGCAAATCGCTCTGGAACTGAAATCGGAACGCTCACTGACATTTCCCCTATCTGAAAGTCTGATAAACGCCGGAAAAATTACTAAGTCCAAAAAAAATTTTTTTTTCAACTTTTTTTAATTTTATCCCCGTGGGATATATATTCTACCCACACACATTTGGAACTCTCCTGGGGTACCCTCACACATATTATTCCCTCATTTAGTGGATATTTTCACAAAAAAAGTGAAATTTTCAAAAATCCAGAAAATTGACTGAAAACGACTAAATATTAAGGACTCATTGGCCGAATCGCTCTGGAACTGAAATCGGAATGCTCACTCACATTTCCCCTATCTGAAAGTCTGATAAACGCCGGAAAAATGACTAAGTCCAAAAAAAATTTTTTTTCAACTTTTTTCATTTTTACCCCCGTGGGATATATATTCTACCCACACACATTTGGAACTCTCCTGGGGTACCGTCACACATATTATTCCCTCATTTAGTGGATATTTTCACAAAAAAGTGAAATTTTTAAAAATCCAGAAAATTGGCTGAAAACGACTAAATATCAAGGACTCATTGGGCGAATCGCTCTGGAACTGAAATCGGAACGCTCACTGATATTTCCCCTATCTGAAAGTCTGATAAACGCCGGAAAAATGACTAAATCCAAGAAAAAATTTTTTAAAACTTTTTTCAATTTTACCCCGTGGGATATATATTCTACCCACACACATTTGGAACTCTCCTGAGGTAACCTCACTCATATTATTCCCTCATTTAGTGGATATTTTCACAAAAAAGTGAAATTTTCAAAAATCCAGAAAATTGGCTGAAAACACCTAAATATCAAGGACTCATTGGGCGAATCGCTCTGGAACTGAAATCGGAATGCTCACTGACATTTCCCCTATCTGAAAGTCTGATGAACGCCGGAAAAATTACTAAGTTCAAAAAAATTTTCTTTTCAACTTTTTTCAATTTTACCCCCGTGGGATATATATTCTACCCACACACATTTGGAACTCTCCTGCGGTACCCTCACACATATTATTCTCTCATTTAGTGGATATTTTCACAAAAAAGTGAAATTTTCAAAAATCCAGAAAATTGGTTGAAAACGACTAAATATCAAGGACTCATTGGCTGAATCGCTCTGGAACTGAAATCGGAATGCTCACTGACATTTCCCCTATCTGAAAGTCTGATGAACGCCGGAAAAATTACTAAGTCCAAAAAAAAATTTTTTTCAACTTTTTTCAATTTTATCCCCGTGGGATATATATTCTACCCACACACATTTGGAACTCTCCTGAGGTACCCTCACACATATTATTCCCTCATTTAGTGGATATTTTCACAAAAAAGTGAAATTTTCAAAAATCCAGAAAATTGGCTGAAAATGACTAAATATTAAGGACTCATGGGGCGAGTCGCTCTGGAACTGAAAGCGGAACGCTCACTCACATTTCCCCTATCTGAAAGTCTAATAAACGCAGGAAAAATGACTAAGTTCAAAAAAATTTTCTTTCCAACTTTTTTCAATTTTACCCCCGTGGGATATATATTCTACCCACACACATTTGGAACTCTCCTGCGGTACCCTCACACATATTATGCCCTCATTTAGTGGATATTTTCACAAAAAAGTGAAATTTTCAAAAATTCAGAAAATTGGCTGAAAACGACTAAATATCAAGGACTCATTGGGCGAGTCGCTCTGGAACTGAAATCTGAATGCTCACTGACATTTTCTCTATCTGAAAGTCTGATAAACGCCGGAAAAATGACTAAGTCCAAAAAAAAATTTTTTTCAACTTTTTTCAATTTTATCCCCGTGGGATTTATATACTATCCACACACATTTGGAACTCTCCTGGGGTACCCTCACACATATTATTCCCTCATTTAGTGGATATTTTCACAAAAAAGTGAAATTTTCAAAAATCCAGAAAATTGGCTAAAAACGACTAAATATTAAGGACTCAATGGGCGAATCGCTCTGGAACTGAAATCGGAATGCTCACTCACATTTCCCCTATCTGAAAGTCTGATAAACGCCAGAAAAATGACTAAGTCCAAAAAAAAAATTTTTTCAACTTTTTTCAATTTTACCCCCGTGGGATATACATTCTACCCACACACATTTGGAACTCTACTGGGGTACCCTCACACATATTATTCTCTCATTTAGTGGATATTTTCACAAAAAAGTGAAATTTTCAAAAATCCAGAAAATTGGCTGAAAACGACTAAATATCAAGGACTCATTGGTCGAATCGCTCTGCAACTGAAATCGGAACGCTCACTGACATTTCCCCTATGTGAAAGTCTGATAAACGCAGGAAAAATGACTAAGTCAAAAAAAAAAATGTTTTCAACTTTTTTAAATTTTATCCCCCTGGGATATATATTCTACCCACACACATTTGGAACTCTCCTGGGGTACCCTCACACATATTATTCCCTCATTTAGTGGATATTTTCACAAAAAAGTGAAATTTTCAAAAATCCAGAAAATTGGTTGAAAACGACTAAATATCAAGGACTCATTGGCCGAATCGCTCTGGAACTGAAATCGGAATGCTCACTGACATTTCCCCTATCTGAAAGTCTGATGAACGCCGGAAAAATGACTAAGTCCAAAAAAAAATTTTTTTCAACTTTTTTCAATTTTATCCCCGTGGGATATATATTTTACCCACACACATTTGGAACTCTCCTGGGGTACCCTCACACATATTATTCCCTCATTTAGTGGATATTTTCACAAAAAAGTGAAATTTTCAAAAATCCAGAAAATTGGCTGAAAATGACTAAATATTAAGGACTCATTGGGCGAGTCGCTCTGGAACTGAAAGCGGAACGCTCACTCACATTTCCCCTATCTGAAAGTCTGATAAACGCCGGAAAAATGACTAAGGCCAAAAAAAAATTTTTTTCAACTTTTTTCAATTTTACCCCTGTGGGATATATATTCTACCCACACACATTTGGAACTCTACTGGGGTACCCTCACACATATTATTCTCTCATTTAGTGGATATTTTCACAAAAAAGTGAAATTTTCAAAAATTCAGAAAATTGGCTGAAAACGACTAAATATCAAGGACTCATTGGTCGAATCGCTCTGGAACTGAAATCGGAACGCTCACTGACATTTCCCCTATGTGAAAGTCTAATAAACGCAGGAAAAATGACTAAGTTCAAAAAAATTTTCTTTCCAACTTTTTTCAATTTTACCCCCGTGGGATATATATTCTACCCACACACATTTGGAACTCTCCTGGGGTACCCTCACACATATTATTCTCTCATTTAGTGGATATTTTCACAAAAAAGTGAAATGTTCAAAAATCCAGAAAATTGGCTGAAAACGACTAAATATCTAGGACTCATTGGGCGAATCGCTCTGGAACTGAAATCGGAATGCTCACTGACATTTCCCCTATCTGAAAGTCTGATGAACGCCGGAAAAATTAGTAAGTCCAAAAAAAATTTTTTTTCAACTTTTTTAAATTTTATCCCCGTGGGATATATATTCTACCCACACACATTTGGAACTCTCCTGGGGTACCCTCACACATATTATTCTCTCATTTAGTGGATATTTTCACAAAAAAGTGAAATGTTCAAAAATCCAGAAAATTGGCTGAAAACTACTAAATATCAAGGATTCATTGGGAGAATCGCTCTGGAACTGAAATCGGAACGCTCACTGACAATTCCCCTATCTGAAAGTCTGATAAACGACGGAAAAATGACTAAGTCCCCCAAAAAAATGTTTTCAACTTTTTTCAATTTTACCCCCGTGGGATGTATATTCTACCCACACACATTTGGAACTCTCCTTGGGTACCCTCACACATATTATTCTCTCATTTAGTGGATATTTTCATAAAAAAAGTGAAATTTTCAAAAATCCAGAAAATTGGCTGAAAACGACTAAATATCAAGGACTCATTGGGCGAATCGCTCTGGAACTGAAATCGGAATGCTCACTCACATTTCCCCTATCTGAAAGTCTGATAAACGCCGGAAAAATGACTAAGTCCAAAAAAAAAATTTTTTCAACTTTTTTCAATTTTACCCCCGTGGGATATATATTCTACCCACACACATTTGGAACTCTCCTGCGGTACCCTCACACATATTATTCCCTCATTTAGTGGATATTTTCACAAAAAAGTGAAATTTTCAAAAATCTAGAAAATTGGCTGAAAACGACTAAATATCAAGGACTCATTGGGCGAGTCGCTCTGAACTGAAATCTGAACGCTCACTGACATTTTCCCTATCTGAAAGTCTGATAAACGCCGGAAAAATGACTAAGTCCAAAAAAAAAAATTTTTCAACTTTTTTCAATTTTACCCCCGTGGGATATATATTCTACCCACACACATTTGGAACTCTCCTGGGGTTCCCTCACACATATTATTCCCTCATTTAGTGGATATTTTCACAAAAAAGTGAAATTTTCAAAAATCCAGAAAATTGGCTGAAAACAACTAAATATCAAGGACTCATTGGGCGAATCGCTCTGGAACTGAAATCGTAACGCTCACTGACATTTCTCCTGTCTGAAAGTCTGATAAACACCGGAAAAATGACTAAGTCCAAGAAATTTTTTTTTTTTACTTTTTTAAATTTTACCCCGTGGGATATATATTCTACCCACACACATTTGGAACTCTCCTGGGGTACCCTCACACATATTATTCTCTCATTTAGTGGATATTTTCACAAAAAAAGTGTAATTTTCAAAAATCCAGAAAATTGGCTGAAAACGACTAAATATCAAGGACTCATTGGGCGAATCGCTCTGGAACTGAAATCGGAACGCTCACTGACATTTCCCCTATCTGAAAGTCTGATAAACGCCGGAAAAATGACTAAGTCCAAGAAAAAAATTTTTAAAACTTCTTTCAATTTTACCCCCGTGGGATATATATTCTACCCACACACATTTGGAACTCTCCTGGGGTACCCTCATACATATTATTCCCTCATTTAGTGGATATTTTCACAAAAAAAGTGAAATTTTCAAAAATCCAGAAAATTGACTGAAAACGACTAAATATTAAGGACTCATTGGCCGAATCGCTCTGGAACTGAAATCGGAATGCTCACTGACATTTCCCCTATCTGAAAGTCTGATAAATGCCGGAAAAATGACTAAGTCTAAAAAAAAATTTTTTCAACTTTTTTCAATTTTACCCCCGTGGGATATATATTCTACCCACACACGTTTGGAACTCTCCTGGGGTACCCTCACACATATTATTCCCTCATTTAGTGGATATTTTCACAAAAAAGTGAAATTTTCAAAAATTCCAGAAAATTGGCTGAAAACGACTAAATATCAAGGACTCATTGGGCGAATCGCTCTGGAACTGAAATCGGAACGCTCACTGACATTTCCCCTATCTGAAAGTCTGATAAACAACAGAAAAATGACTAAGTACAAGAAAAAATTTTTTTTTAACTTTTTTCAATTTTACCCCCGTGGAATATATATTCTAACCACACACATTTGGAACTCTCCTGGGGTACCCTCACACATATTTTTCTCTTATTTAGTGGATATTTTCACAAAAAGGTGAAATTATCAAAAATCCAGAAAATTGGCTGAAAATGAATAAATATCAAGGACTCATTGGGCGAATCGCTCTGGAACTGAAATCGGAACTCTCACTGACATTTCCCCTATCTGAAAGTCTGATAAACGACGGAAAAATGACTAAGTCCAAAAAAAAATTTTTTTCAACTTTTTTCAATTTTATCCCCGTGAGATATATATACTACCCACACACATTTGGAACTCTCCTGGGGTACCCTCACACATATTATTCCCTCATTTAGTGGATATTTTCACAAAAAAGTGAAATTTTCAAAAATTCCAGAAAATTGGCTGAAAACGACTAAATATCAAGGACTCATTGGGCGAATCGCTCTGGAACTGAAATCGGAACGCTCACTGACATTTCTCCTCTCTGAAAGTCTGATAAACACCGGAAAAATGACTAAGTCCAAGAAAAAATGTTTTTAAACTTTTTTCAATTTTACCCCGTGGGATATATATTCTACCCACACACATTTGAAACTCTTCTGGGGTTACCCTCACACATATTATTCCCTCATTTAGTGGATATTTTCACAAAAAGGTGAAATTTTCAAAAATCCAGAAAGTTGGCTGAAAACGACTAAATATCAAGGACTCATTGGGCGAATCGCTCTGGAACTGAAATCTGAACGCTCACTGACATTTCCCCTATCTGAAAGTCTGATAAACGCCGGAAAAATTACTAAGTCCAAAAAAAAATTTTTTCAACTTTTTTCAATTTTACCCCCGTGGGATATATATTCTACCCACACACATTTGGAACTCTCCTGGGGTACCCTCACACATATTATTCCCTCATTTAGTGGATATTTTCACAAAAAAGTGAAATTTTCAAAAATCTAGAGAATTGGCTGAAAACGACTAAATATCAAGGACTCATTGGGCGAATAGCTCTGGAACTGAAATCGGAACGCTCACTGACATTTCCCCTATCTGAAAGTCTGATAAACGCTGGAAAAATGACAAAGTCCAAGAAAAAATGTTTTTAAACTTTTTTCAATTTTACCCCGTGGGATATATATTCTACCCACACACATTTTTAACTCTTCTGGGGTACCCTCACACATATTATTCCCTCATTTAGTGGATATTTTCAAAAAAAGGTGAAATTTTCAAAAATCCAGAAAATTGGCTGAAAACGACTAAATATCAAGGACTCATTGGGCGAATCGCTCTGGAACTGAAATCGGACAGCTCACTGACATTTCCCCTATCTGAAAGTCTGATAAACGCCGGAAAAATGACAAAGTCCAAGAAAAAAATTTTTTCAACTTTTTTCAATTTTACCCCCGTGGGATATATATTCTACCCACACACATTTGGAACTCTCCTGGGGTACCCTCACACATATTATTCCCTCATTTAGTGGATATTTTCACAAAAAAGTGAAATTTTCAAAAATCTAGAAAATTGGCTGAAAACGACTAAATATCAAGGACTCATTGGGCCAATCGCTCTGGAACTGAAATCGGAACGCTCACTGACATTTCCCCTATCTGAAAGTCTGATAAACGCCGGAAAAATCACAAATTCCAAGAAAAAATGTTTTTAAACTTTTTTCAATTTTACCCCGTGGGATATATATTCTACCCACACACATTTGGAACTCTTCTGGGGTACCGTCACACATATTATTCCCTCATTTAGTGGATATTTTCAAAAAAAGGTGAAATTTTCAAAAATCCAGAAAATTGGCTGAAAACGACTAAATATCAAGGACTCATTGGGCGAATCGCTCTGGAACTGAAATCGGACAGCTCACTGACATTTCCCCTATCTGAAAGTCTGATAAACGCCGGAAAAATGACAAAGTCCAAGAAAAAAAATTTTTCAACTTTTTTCAATTTTACCCCCGTGGGATATATATTCTACCCACACACATTTGGAACTCTCCTGGGGTACCCTCACACATATTATTCTCTCATTTAGTGGATATTTTCACAAAAAAGTGAAATTTTCAAAAATCTAGAAAATTGGCTGAAAACGACTAAATATCAAGGACTCATTGGGCCAATCGCTCTGGAACTGAAATCGGAACGCTCACTGACATTTCCCCTATCTGAAAGTCTGATAAACGCCGGAAAAATCACAAAGTCCAAGAAAAAATGTTTTTAAACTTTTTTCAATTTTACCCCGTGGGATATATATTCTACCCACACACATTTGGAACTCTTCTGGGGTACCGTCACACATATTATTCCCTCATTTAGTGGATATTTTCAAAAAAAGGTGAAATTTTCAAAAATCCAGAAATTTGGCTGAAAACGACTAAATATCAAGGACTCATTGGGCGAATCGCTCTGGAACTGAAATCGGACAGCTCACTGACATTTCCCCTATCTGAAAGTCTGATAAACGCCGGAAAAATGACAAAGTCCAAGAAAAATTTTTTTTCAACTTTTTTCAATTTTACCCCCGTGGGATATATATTCTACCCCCACACATTTGGAACTCTCCTGGGGTACCCTCACACATATTATTCCCTCATTTAGTGGATATTTTCACAAAAAAGTGAAATTTTCAAAAATCTAGAAAATTGGCTGAAAACGACTAAATATCAAGGACTCATTGGGCCAATCGCTCTGGAACTGAAATCGGAACGCTCACTGACATTTCCCCTATCTGAAAGTCTGATAAACGCCGGAAAAATTACTAAGTCCAAAAAAAATTTTTTTTTCAACTTTTTTTAATTTTATCCCCGTGGGATATATATTCTACCCACACACATTTGGAACTCTCCTGGGGTACCCTCACACATATTATTCCCTCATTTAGTGGATATTTTCACAAAAAAAGTGAAATTTTCAAAAATCCAGAAAATTGACTGAAAACGACTAAATATTAAGGACTCATTGGCCGAATCGCTCTGGAACTGAAATCGGAATGCTCACTGACATTTCCCCTATCTGAAAGTCTGATAAATGCCGGAAAAATGACTAAGTCTAAAAAAAAATTTTTTCAACTTTTTTCAATTTTACCCCCGTGGGATATATATTCTACCCACACACGTTTGGAACTCTCCTGGGGTACCCTCACACAGATTATTCCCTCATTTAGTGGATATTTTCACAAAAAAGTGAAATTTTCAAAAATTCCAGAAAATTGGCTGAAAACGACTAAATATCAAGGACTCATTGGGCGAATCGCTCTGGAACTGAAATCGGAACGCTCACTGACATTTCCCCTATCTGAAAGTCTGATAAACAACAGAAAAATGACTAAGTACAAGAAAAAATTTTTTTTAACTTTTTTCAATTTTACCCCCGTGGAATATATATTCTAACCACACACATTTGGAACTCTCCTGGGGTACCCTCACACATATTTTTCTCTTATTTAGTGGATATTTTCACAAAAAGGTGAAATTATCAAAAATCCAGAAAATTGGCTGAAAATGAATAAATATCAAGGACTCATTGGGCGAATCGCTCTGGAACTGAAATCGGAACTCTCACTGACATTTCCCCTATCTGAAAGTCTGATAAACGACGGAAAAATGACTAAGTCCAAAAAAAAATTTTTTTCAACTTTTTTCAATTTTATCCCCGTGAGATATATATACTACCCACACACATTTGGAACTCTCCTGGGGTACCCTCACACATATTATTCCCTCATTTAGTGGATATTTTCACAAAAAAGTGAAATTTTCAAAAATTCCAGAAAATTGGCTGAAAACGACTAAATATCAAGGACTCATTGGGCGAATCGCTCTGGAACTGAAATCGGAACGCTCACTGACATTTCTCCTCTCTGAAAGTCTGATAAACACCGGAAAAATGACTAAGTCCAAGAAAAAATGTTTTTAAACTTTTTTCAATTTTACCCCGTGGGATATATATTCTACCCACACACATTTGAAACTCTTCTGGGGTTACCCTCACACATATTATTCCCTCATTTAGTGGATATTTTCACAAAAAGGTGAAATTTTCAAAAATCCAGAAAGTTGGCTGAAAACGACTAAATATCAAGGACTCATTGGGCGAATCGCTCTGGAACTGAAATCTGAACGCTCACTGACATTTCCCCTATCTGAAAGTCTGATAAACGCCGGAAAAATTACTAAGTCCAAAAAAAAATTTTTTCAACTTTTTTCAATTTTACCCCCGTGGGATATATATTCTACCCACACACATTTGGAACTCTCCTGGGGTACCCTCACACATATTATTCCCTCATTTAGTGGATATTTTCACAAAAAAGTGAAATTTTCAAAAATCTAGAGAATTGGCTGAAAACGACTAAATATCAAGGACTCATTGGGCGAATAGCTCTGGAACTGAAATCGGAACGCTCACTGACATTTCCCCTATCTGAAAGTCTGATAAACGCCGGAAAAATGACAAAGTCCAAGAAAAAATGTTTTTAAACTTTTTTCAATTTTACCCCGTGGGATATATATTCTACCCACACACATTTTTAACTCTTCTGGGGTACCCTCACACATATTATTCCCTCATTTAGTGGATATTTTCAAAAAAAGGTGAAATTTTCAAAAATCCAGAAAATTGGCTGAAAACGACTAAATATCAAGGACTCATTGGGCGAATCGCTCTGGAACTGAAATCGGACAGCTCACTGACATTTCCCCTATCTGAAAGTCTGATAAACGCCGGAAAAATGACAAAGTCCAAGAAAAAAATTTTTTCAACTTTTTTCAATTTTACCCCCGTGGGATATATATTCTACCCACACACATTTGGAACTCTCCTGGGGTACCCTCACACATATTATTCCCTCATTTAGTGGATATTTTCACAAAAAAGTGAAATTTTCAAAAATCTAGAAAATTGGCTGAAAACGACTAAATATCAAGGACTCATTGGGCCAATCGCTCTGGAACTGAAATCGGAACGCTCACTGACATTTCCCCTATCTGAAAGTCTGATAAACGCCGGAAAAATCACAAAGTCCAAGAAAAAATGTTTTTAAACTTTTTTCAATTTTACCCCGTGGGATATATATTCTACCCACACACATTTGGAACTCTTCTGGGGTACCGTCACACATATTATTCCCTCATTTAGTGGATATTTTCAAAAAAAGGTGAAATTTTCAAAAATCCAGAAAATTGGCTGAAAACGACTAAATATCAAGGACTCATTGGGCGAATCGCTCTGGAACTGAAATCGGACAGCTCACTGACATTTCCCCTATCTGAAAGTCTGATAAACGCCGGAAAAATGACAAAGTCCAAGAAAAAAATTTTTTCAACTTTTTTCAATTTTACCCCCGTGGGATATATATTCTACCCACACACATTTGGAACTCTCCTGGGGTACCCTCACACATATTATTCTCTCATTTAGTGGATATTTTCACAAAAAAGTGAAATTTTCAAAAATCTAGAAAATTGGCTGAAAACGACTAAATATCAAGGACTCATTGGGCCAATCGCTCTGGAACTGAAATCGGAACGCTCACTGACATTTCCCCTATCTGAAAGTCTGATAAACGCCGGAAAAATCACAAAGTCCAAGAAAAAATGTTTTTAAACTTTTTTCAATTTTACCCCGTGGGATATATATTCTACCCACACACATTTGGAACTCTTCTGGGGTACCGTCACACATATTATTCCCTCATTTAGTGGATATTTTCAAAAAAAGGTGAAATTTTCAAAAATCCAGAAATTTGGCTGAAAACGACTAAATATCAAGGACTCATTGGGCGAATCGCTCTGGAACTGAAATCGGACAGCTCACTGACATTTCCCCTATCTGAAAGTCTGATAAACGCCGGAAAAATGACAAAGTCCAAGAAAATTTTTTTTTCAACTTTTTTCAATTTTACCCCCGTGGGATATATATTCTACCCACACACATTTGGAACTCTCCTGGGGTACCCTCACACATATTATTCCCTCATTTAGTGGATATTTTCACAAAAAAGTGAAATTTTCAAAAATCTAGAAAATTGGCTGAAAACGACTAAATATCAAGGACTCATTGGGCCAATCGCTCTGGAACTGAAATCGGAACGCTCACTGACATTTCCCCTATCTGAAAGTCTGATAAACGCCGGAAAAATCACAAAGTCGAAGAAAAAATGTTTTTAAACTTTTTTCAATTTTACCCCGTGGGATATATATTCTACCCACACACATTTGGTACTCTTCTGGGGTACCGTCACACATATTATTACATCATTTAGTGGATATTTTCAAAAAAAGGTGAAATTTTCAAAAATCCAGAAAGTTGGCTGAAAACGACTAAATATCAAGGACTCATTGGGCGAATCGCTCTGGAACTGAAATCTGAACGCTCACTGACATTTCCCCTATCTGAAAGTCTGATAAACGCCGGAAAAATGACTAAGTCCAAGAAATTTTTTTTATAAACTTTGTTCAATTTTACCCCGTGGGATATATATTCTACCCACACACATTTGGAACTCTCCTGGGGTACCCTCACACATATTATTCCATCATTTAGTGGATATTTTCACAAAAAGGTGAAATTATCAAAAATCCAGAAAATTGGCTGAAAATGACTGAATATCAAGGACTCATTTGGCGAATCGCTCTGGAACTGAAATCGGAATGCTCACTGACATTTCCCCTATCTGAAAGTCTGATAAACGACGGAAAAATGACTAAGTCCAAAAAAAAATTTTTTTCAACCTTTTTCAATTTTATCCCCTTGAGATATATATACTACCCACACACATTTGGAACTCTCCTGGGGTACCCTCACACATATTATTCCCTCATTTAGTGGATATTTTCACAAAAAGGTGAAATTTTCAAAAATCCAGAAAATTGGCTGAAAACGACTAAATATCAAGGACTCATTGGGCGAATCACTCTGGAACTGAAATCGGAACGCTCACTGACATTTCCCCTATCTGAAAGTCTGATAAACGCCGGAAAAAATAATAAGTCCCAAAAAAAATTTGTTTTCAACTTTTTTCAATTTTACCCCCGTGGGATATATATTCTACCCACACACATTTGGAACTCTCCTGGGGTACCGTCACACATATTATTCCCTCATTTAGTGGATATTTTCAAAAAAAGGTGAAAATTTCAAAAATCCAGAAAATTGGCTGAAAACGACTAAATATCAAGGACTCATTGGGCGAATCGCTCTGGAACTGAAATCGGACAGCTCACTGACATTTCCCCTATCTGAAAGTCTGATAAACGCCGGAAAAATGACAAAGTCCAAGAAAAAAATTTTTTCAACTTTTTTCAATTTTACCCCCGTGGGATATATATTCTACCCACACACATTTGGAACTCTCCTGGGGTACCCTCACACATATTATTCTCTCATTTAGTGGATATTTTCACAAAAAAGTGAAATTTTCAAAAATCTAGAAAATTGGCTGAAAACGACTAAATATCAAGGACTCATTGGGCCAATCGCTCTGGAACTGAAATCGGAACGCTCACTGACATTTCCCCTATCTGAAAGTCTGATAAACGCCGGAAAAATCACAAAGTCCAAGAAAAAATGTTTTTAAACTTTTTTCAATTTTACCCCGTGGGATATATATTCTACCCACACACATTTGGAACTCTTCTGGGGTACCGTCACACATATTATTCCCTCATTTAGTGGATATTTTCAAAAAAAGGTGAAATTTTCAAAAATCCAGAAATTTGGCTGAAAACGACTAAATATCAAGGACTCATTGGGCGAATCGCTCTGGAACTGAAATCGGACAGCTCACTGACATTTCCCCTATCTGAAAGTCTGATAAACGCCGGAAAAATGACAAAGTCCAAGAAAAATTTTTTTTCAACTTTTTTCAATTTTACCCCCGTGGGATATATATTCTACCCACACACATTTGGAACTCTCCTGGGGTACCCTCACACATATTATTCCCTCATTTAGTGGATATTTTCACAAAAAAGTGAAATTTTCAAAAATCTAGAAAATTGGCTGAAAACGACTAAATATCAAGGACTCATTGGGCCAATCGCTCTGGAACTGAAATCGGAACGCTCACTGACATTTCCCCTATCTGAAAGTCTGATAAACGCCGGAAAAATCACAAAGTCGAAGAAAAAATGTTTTTAAACTTTTTTCAATTTTACCGCTTGGGATATATATTCTACCCACACACATTTGGTACTCTTCTGGGGTACCGTCACACATATTATTACATCATTTAGTGGATATTTTCAAAAAAAGGTGAAATTTTCAAAAATCCAGAAAGTTGGCTGAAAACGACTAAATATCAAGGACTCATTGGGCGAATCGCTCTGGAACTGAAATCTGAACGCTCACTGACATTTCCCCTATCTGAAAGTCTGATAAACGCCGGAAAAATGACTAAGTCCAAGAAATTTTTTTTATAAACTTTGTTCAATTTTACCCCGTGGGATATATATTCTACCCACACACATTTGGAACTCTCCTGGGGTACCCTCACACATATTATTCCCTCATTTAGTGGATATTTTCACAAAAAGGTGAAATTTTCAAAAATCCAGAAAATTGGCTGAAAACGACTAAATATCAAGGACTCATTGGGCGAATCACTCTGGAACTGAAATCGGAACGCTCACTGACATTTCCCCTATCTGAAAGTCTGATAAACGCCGGAAAAAATAATAAGTCCCAAAAAAAATTTGTTTTCAACTTTTTTCAATTTTACCCCCGTGGGATATATATTCTACCCACACACATTTGGAACTCTCCTGGGGTACCCTCACACATATTATTCCCTTATTTAGTGGATATTTTCACAAACAGGTGAAATTTTCAAAAATCCAGAAAATTGGCTGAAAACGACTAAATATCAAGGACTCATTGGGCGAATCGCTCTGGAACTGAAATCGGAACGCTCACTGACATTTCCCCTATCTGAAAGTCTGATAAATGCCGGAAAAATGACAAAGTCCAAGAAAAAATGTTTTTAAACTTTTTTCAATTTTACCCCGTGGGATATATATTCTACCCACACTCATTTGGAACTCTTCTGGGGTACCCTCACACATATTATTCCCTCATTTAGTGGATATTTTCAAAAAAAGGTGAAATTTTCAAAAATCCAGAAAATTGGCTGAAAACAACTAAATATCAAGGACTCATTGGGCGAATCGCTCTGGAACTGAAATCGGACAGCTCACTGACATTTCCCCTATCTGAAAGTCTGATAAACGCCGGAAAAATGACAAAGTCCAAGAAAAATTTTTTTTCAACTTTTTTCAATTTTACCCCCGTGGGATATATATTCTACCCACACTCATTTGGAACTCTTCTGGGGTACCCTCACACATATTATTCCATCATTTAGTGGATATTTTCACAAAAAAGTGAAATTTTCAAAAATCTAGAAAATTGGCTGAAAACGACTAAATATCAAGGACTCATTGGGCCAATCGCTCTGGAACTGAAATCGGAACGCTCACTGACATTTCCCCTATCTGAAAGTCTGATAAACGCCGGAAAAATCACAAAGTCCAAGAAAAAATGTTTTTAAACTTTTTTCAATTTTACCCCGTGGGATATATATTCTACCCACACACATTTGGAACTCTCCTGGGGTACCCTCACACATATTATTTCATCATTTAGTGGATATTTTCACAAAAAGGTGAAATTATCAAAAATCCAGAAAATTGGCTGAAAATGACTAAATATCAAGGACTCATTGGGCGAATCGCTCTGGAACTGAAATCGGAATGCTCACTGACATTTCCTCTATCTGAAAGTCTGATAAATGCCGGAAAAATGACTAAGTCTAAAAAAAAAGTTTTTCAACTTTTTTCAATTTTACCCCCGTGGGATATATATTCTACCCACACACGTTTGGAACTCTCCTGGGGTACCCTCACACATATTATTCCCTCATTTAGTGGATATTTTCACAAAAAAGTGAAATTTTCAAAAATTCCAGAAAATTGGCTGAAAACGACTAAATATCAAGGACTCATTGGGCGAATCGCTCTGGAACTGAAATCGGAACGCTCACTGACATTTCCCCTATCTGAAAGTCTGATAAACAACAGAAAAATGACTAAGTACAAGAAAAATTTTTTTTAACTTTTTTCAATTTTACCCCCGTGGGATATATATTCTAACCACACACATTTGGAACTCTCCTGGGGTACCCTCACACATATTTTTCTCTTATTTAGTGGATATTTTCACAAAAAGGTGAAATTATCAAAAATCCAGAAAATTGGCTGAAAATGAATAATTATCAAGGACTCATTGGGCGAATCGCTCTGGAACTGAAATCGGAACTCTCACTGACATTTCCCCTATCTGAAAGTCTGATAAACGACGGAAAAATGACTAAGTCCAAAAAAAAATTTTTTTCAACCTTTTTCAATTTTATCCCCGTGAGATATATATATTACCCACACACATTTGGAACTCTCCTGGGGTACCCTCACACATATTATTCCCTCATTTAGTGGATATTTTCACAAAAAGGTGAAATTTTCAAAAATCCAGAAAATTGGCTGAAAACGACTAAATATCAAGGACTCATTGGGCGAATCACTCTGGAACTGAAATCGGACAGCTCACTGTCATTTCCCCTATCTGAAAGTCTGATAAACGCCGGAAAAATGACAAAGTCCAAGAAAAAATTTTTTTCAACTTTTTTCAATTTTACCCCCGTGGGATATATATTCTACCCACACACATTTGGAACTCTCCTGGGGTACCCTCACACATATTATTCCCTCATTTAGTGGATATTTTCACAAAAAAGTGAAATTTTCAAAAATCTAGAAAATTGGCTGAAAACGACTAAATATCAAGGACTCATTGGGCCAATCGCTCTGGAACTGAAATCGGAACGCTCACTGACAATTCCCCTTTCTGAAAGTCTGATAAACGCCGGAAAAATCACTAAGTCCAAGAAAAATTTTTTTTTAACTTTTTTCAATTTTACCGCTTGGGATACATATTCTACCCACACACATTTGGAACTCTTCTGGGGTACCGTCACACATATTATTCCCTCATTTAGTGGATATTTTCAAAAAAAGGTGAAATTTTCAAAAATCCAGAAAGTTGGCTGAAAACGACTAAATATCAAGGACTCATTGGGCGAATCGCTCTGGAACTGAAATCGGAACGCTCACTGACATTTCCCCTATCTGAAAGTCTGATAAACGCCGGAAAAATCACAAAGTCCAAGAAAAAATGTTTTTAAACTTTTTTCAATTTTACCCCGTGGGATATATATTCTACCCACACACATTTGGAACTCTTCTGGGGTACCGTCACACATATTATTCCCTCATTTAGTGGATATTTTCAAAAAAAGGTGAAATTTTCAAAAATCCAGAAAATTGGCTGAAAACGACTAAATATCAAGGACTCATTGGGCGAATCGGTCTGGAACTGAAATCTGAACTCTCATTGACATTTCCCCTATCTGAAAGTCTGATAAACGCCGGAAAAATTACTAAGTCCAAAAAAAATTTTTTTTTCAACTTTTTTCAATTTTACCGCTTGGGATATATATTCTACCCACACACATTTGGAACTCTCCTGGAGTTCCCTCACACATATTATTCCCTCATTTAGTGGATATTTTCACAAAAAAGTGAAATTTTCAAAAATCCAGAAAATTAGCTGAAAACGACTAAATATCAAGGAATCATTGGGCGAATCGCTCTGGAACTGAAATCGGAACGCTCACTGACATTTCACCTATCTGAAAGTCTGATAAACGCTGGAAAAATCACAAAGTCCAAGAAAAAATGTTTTTAAACTTTTTTCAATTTTATCCCCGTGGGATATATATACTACCCACACACATTTGGAACTCTCCTGGGGTACCCTCACACATATTATTCCCTCATTTAGTGAATGTTTTCACAAAAAAGTGAAAATTTCAAAAATTCAAGAAAATTGGCTGAAAACGACTAAATATCAAGGACTCATTGGGCGAATCGCTCTGGAACTGAAATCGGAATGCTCACTGACATTTCCTCTATCTGAAAGTCTGATAAATGCCGGAAAAATGACTAAGTCTAAAAAAAAAGTTTTTCAACTTTTTTCAATTTTACCCCCGTGGGATATATATTCTACCCACACACGTTTGGAACTCTCCTGGGGTACCCTCACACATATTATTCCCTCATTTAGTGGATATTTTCACAAAAAAGTGAAATTTTCAAAAATTCCAGAAAATTGGCTGAAAACGACTAAATATCAAGGACTCATTGGGCGAATCGCTCTGGAACTGAAATCGGAACGCTCACTGACATTTCCCCTATCTGAAAGTCTGATAAACAACAGAAAAATGACTAAGTACAAGAAAAATTTTTTTTAACTTTTTTCAATTTTACCCCCGTGGGATATATATTCTAACCACACACATTTGGAACTCTCCTGGGGTACCCTCACACATATTTTTCTCTTATTTAGTGGATATTTTCACAAAAAGGTGAAATTATCAAAAATCCAGAAAATTGGCTGAAAATGAATAATTATCAAGGACTCATTGGGCGAATCGCTCTGGAACTGAAATCGGAACTCTCACTGACATTTCCCCTATCTGAAAGTCTGATAAACGACGGAAAAATGACTAAGTCCAAAAAAAAATTTTTTTCAACCTTTTTCAATTTTATCCCCGTGAGATATATATACTACCCACACACATTTGGAACTCTCCTGGGGTACCCTCACACATATTATTCCCTCATTTAGTGGATATTTTCACAAAAAGGTGAAATTTTCAAAAATCCAGAAAATTGGCTGAAAACGACTAAATATCAAGGACTCATTGGGCGAATCACTCTGGAACTGAAATCGGAACGCTCACTGACATTTCCCCTATCTGAAAGTCTGATAAACGCCGGAAAAATTAATAAGTCCCAAAAAAAATTTGTTTTCAACTTTTTTCAATTTTACCCCCGTGGGATTTATATTCTACCCACACACATTTGGAACTCTCCTGGGGTACCCTCACACATATTATTCCCTTATTTAGTGAATATTTTCACAAACAGGTGAAATTTTCAAAAATCCAGAAAATTGTCTGAAAACGACTAAATATCAAGGACTCATTGGGCGAATCGCTCTGGAACTGAAATCGGAACGCTCACTGACATTTCCCCTATCTGAAAGTCTGATAAACGCCGGAAAAATGACAAAGTCCAAGAAAAAATGTTTTTAAACTTTTTTCAATTTTACCCCGTGGGATATATATTCTACCCACACACATTTGGAACTCTTCTGGGGTACCCTCACACATATTATTCCCTCATTTAGTGGATATTTTCAAAAAAAGGTGAAATTTTCAAAAATCCAGAAAATTGGCTGAAAACGACTAAATATCAAGGACTCATTGGGCGAATCGCTCTGGAATTGAAATCGGACAGCTCACTGTCATTTCCCCTATCTGAAAGTCTGATAAACGCCGGAAAAATGACAAAGTCCAAGAAAATTTTTTTTTCAACTTTTTTCAATTTTACCCCCGTGGGATATATATTCTACCCACACACATTTGGAACTCTCCTGGGGTACCCTCACACATATTATTCCCTCATTTAGTGGATATTTTCACAAAAAAGTGAAATTTTCAAAAATCTAGAAAATTGGCTGAAAACGACTAAATATCAAGGACTCATTGGGCCAATCGCTCTGGAACTGAAATCGGAACGCTCACTGACATTTCCCCTATCTGAAAGTCTGATAAACGCCGGAAAAATCACTAAGTCCAAGAAAAAAAATTTTTAAACTTTTTTCAATTTTACCGCTTGGGATACATATTCTACCCACACACATTTGGAACTCTTCTGGGGTACCGTCACACATATTATTCCCTCATTTAGTGGATATTTTCAAAAAAAGGTGAAATTTTCAAAAATCCAGAAAGTTGGCTGAAAACGACTAAATATCAAGGACTCATTGGGCGAATCGCTCTGGAACTGAAATCTGAACGCTCACTGACATTTCCCCTATCTGAAAGTCTGATAAACGCCGGAAAAATTACTAAGTCCAAAAAAAAATTTTTTTAAACTTTTTTCAATTTTACCCCCGTGGGATATATATTCTACCCACACACATTTGGAACTCTCCTGGGGTACCCTCACACATATTATTCCCTCATTTAGTGGATATTTTCACAAAAAAGTGAAATTTTCAAAAATCTAGAGAATTGGCTGAAAACAACTAAATATCAAGGACTCATTGGGCGAATCGCTCTGGAACTGAAATCGGAACGCTCACTGACATTTCCCCTATCTGAAAGTCTGATAAACGCCGGAAAAATCACAAAGTCCAAGAAAAAATGTTTTTAAACTTTTTTCAATTTTACCCCGTGGGATATATATTCTACCCACACACATTTGGAACTCTTCTGGGGTACCGTCACACATATTATTCCCTCATTTAGTGGATATTTTCAAAAAAAGGTGAAATTTTCAAAAATCCAGAAAATTGGCTGAAAACGACTAAATATCAAGGACTCATTGGGCGAATCGGTCTGGAACTGAAATCTGAACTCTCATTGACATTTCCCCTATCTGAAAGTCTGATAAACGCCGGAAAAATTACTAAGTCCAAAAAAAATTTTTTTTTCAACTTTTTTCAATTTTACCGCTTGGGATATATATTCTACCCACACACATTTGAAACTCTCCTGGAGTACCCTCACACATATTATTCCCTCATTTAGTGGATATTTTCACAAAAAAGTGAAATTTTCAAAAATCCAGAAAATTAGCTGAAAACGACTAAATATCAAGGAATCATTGGGCGAATCGCTCTGGAACTGAAATCGGAACGCTCACTGACATTTCACCTATCTGAAAGTCTGATAAACGCCGGAAAAATCACAAAGTCCAAGAAAAAATGTTTTTAAACTTTTTTCAATTTTATCCCCGTGGGATATATATACTACCCACACACATTTGGAACTCTCCTGGGGTACCCTCACACATATTATTCCCTCATTTAGTGAATGTTTTCACAAAAAAGTGAAATTTTCAAAAATTCAAGAAAATTGGCTGAAAACGACTAAATATCAAGGACTCATTGGGCGAATCGCTCTGGAACTGAAATCTGACCACTCACTGACATTTCCCCTATCTGAAAGACTGATAAACGGCGTAAAAATTACTAAGTCCAAAAAAAATTTTTTTTTCAACTTTTTTCAATTTTACCCCCGTGGGATATATATTCTACCCACACACATTTGGAACTCTTCTGGGGTACCCTCACACATATTATTCCCTCATTTAGTGGATATTTTCAAAAAAAGGTGAAATTTTCAAAAATCCAGAAAATTGGCTGAAAACGACTAAATATCAAGGACTCATTGGGCCAATCGCTCTGGAACTGAAATCGGAACGCTCACTGACATTTCCCCTATCTGAAAGTCTGATAAACGCTGGAAAAATCACTAAGTCCAAGAAAAATTTTTTTTTAACTTTTTTCAATTTTAACGCTTGGAATATATATTCTACCCACACACATTTGGAACTCTCCTGGGGTACCCTCACACATATTATTCCCTCATTTAGTGGATATTTTCACAAAAAAGTGAAATTTTCAAAAATCTAGCAAATTGGCTGAAAACGACTAAATATCAAGGACTCATTGGGCCAATCGCTCTGGAACTGAAATCGGAATGCTCACTGACATTTCCCCTATCTGAAAGTCTGATAAACGCTGGAAAAATCACTAAGTCCAAGAAAATTTTTTTTTAAACTTTTTTCAATTTTAACGCTTGGGATATATATTCTACCCACACACATTTGGAACTCTCCTGGGGTACCCTCACACATATTATTCCCTCATTTAGTGGATATTTTCACAAAAAAGTGAAATTTTCAAAAATCTAGAGAATTGGCTGAAAACGACTAAATATCAAGGACTCATTGGGCGAATCGCTCTGGAACTGAAATCGGAACGCTCACTGACATTTCCCCTATCTGAAAGTCTGATAAACGCCGGAAAAATCACAAAGTCCAAGAAAAAATGTTTTTAAACTTTTTTCAATTTTACCCCGTGGGATATATATTCTACCCACACACATTTGGAACTCTTCTGGGGTACCGTCACACATATTATTCCCTCATTTAGTGGATATTTTCAAAAAAAGGTGAAATTTTCAAAAATCCAGAAAATTGGCTGAAAACGACTAAATATCAAGGACTCATTGGGCGAATCGGTCTGGAACTGAAATCTGAACTCTCATTGACATTTCCCCTATCTGAAAGTCTGATAAACGCCGGAAAAATTACTAAGTCCAAAAAAAATTTTTTTTTCAACTTTTTTCAATTTTACCGCTTGGGATATATATTCTACCCACACACATTTGGAACTCTCCTGGAGTACCCTCACACATATTATTCCCTCATTTAGTGGATATTTTCACAAAAAAGTGAAATTTTCAAAAATCCAGAAAATTAGCTGAAAACGACTAAATATCAAGGAATCATTGGGCGAATCGCTCTGGAACTGAAATCGGAACCCTCACTGACATTTCACCTATCTGAAAGTCTGATAAACGCCGGAAAAATCACAAAGTCCAAGAAAAAATGTTTTTAAACTTTTTTCAATTTTATCCCCGTGGGATATATATACTACCCACACACATTTGGAACTCTCCTGGGGTACCCTCACACATATTATTCCCTCATTTAGTGAATGTTTTCACAAAAAAGTGAAATTTTCAAAAATTCAAGAAAATTGGCTGAAAACGACTAAATATCAAGGACTCATTGGGCGAATCGCTCTGGAACTGAAATCTGACCACTCACTGACATTTCCCCTATCTGAAAGACTGATAAACGGCGTAAAAATTACTAAGTCCAAAAAAAATTTTTTTTTCAACTTTTTTCAATTTTACCCCCGTGGGATATATATTCTACCCACACACATTTGGAACTCTTCTGGGGTACCCTCACACATATTATTCCCTCATTTAGTGGATATTTTCAAAAAAAGGTGAAATTTTCAAAAATCCAGAAAATTGGCTGAAAACGACTAAATATCAAGGACTCATTGGGCCAATCGCTCTGGAACTGAAATCGGAACGCTCACTGACATTTCCCCTATCTGAAAGTCTGATAAACGCTGGAAAAATCACTAAGTCCAAGAAAAATTTTTTTTAAACTTTTTTCAATTTTAACGCTTGGGATATATATTCTACCCACACACATTTGGAACTCTCCTGGGGTACCCTCACACATATTATTCCCTCATTTAGTGGATATTTTCACAAAAAAGTGAAATTTTCAAAAATCTAGCAAATTGGCTGAAAACGACTAAATATCAAGGACTCATTGGGCCAATCGCTCTGGAACTGAAATCGGAATGCTCACTGACATTTCCCCTATCTGAAAGTCTGATAAACGCTGGAAAAATCACTAAGTCCAAGAAAATTTTTTTTTAAACTTTTTTCAATTTTAACGCTTGGGATATATATTCTACCCACACACATTTGGAACTCTCCTGGGGTACCCTCACACATATTATTCCCTCATTTAGTGGATATTTTCACAAAAAAGTGAAATTTTCAAAAATCTAGAAAATTGGCTGAAAACGACTAAATATCAAGGACTCATTGGGCGAATCGCTCTGGAACTGAAATCGGAACGCTCACTGACATTTCCCCTATCTGAAAGTCTGATAAACGCCGGAAAAATCACAAAGTCCAAGAAAAAATGTTTTTAAACTTTTTTCAATTTTACCCCGTGGGATATATATTCTACCCACACACATTTGGAACTCTTCTGGGGTACCCTCACACATATTATTCCCTCATTTAGTGGATATTTTCAAAAAAAGGTGAAATTTTCAAAAATCCAGAAAATTGCCTGAAAACGACTAAATATCAAGGACTCATTGGGCGAATCGCTCTGGAACTGAAATCGGACAGCTCACTGACATTTCCCCTATCTGAAAGTCTGATAAACGCCGGAAAAATGGCAAAGTCCAAGAAAAAAATGTTTTCAACTTTTTTCAATTTTACCCCCGTGGGATATATACTCTACCCACACACATTTGGAACTCTCCTGGGGTACCCTCACACATATTATTCCCTCATTTAGTGGATATTTTCACAAAAAAGTGAAATTTTCAAAAATCTAGAAAATTGGCTGAAAACGACTAAATATCAAGGACTCATTGGGCCAATCGCTCTGGAACTGAAATCGGAACGCTCACTGACATTTCCCCTATCTGAAAGTCTGATAAACGCCGGAAAAATCACTAAGTCCAAGAAAAAATTTTTTTAAACTTTTTTCAATTTTACCGCTTGGGATATATATTCTACCCACACACATTTGGAACTCTCCTGGGGTACCCTCACACATATTATTCCCTCATTTAGTGGATATTTTCACAAAAAAGTGAAATTTTCAAAAATCTAGAAAATTGGCTGAAAACGACTAAATATCAAGGACTCATTGGGCGAATCGCTATGGAACTGAAATCGGAACGCTCACTGACATTTCCCAAATCTGAAAGTCTGATAAACGCCGGAAAAATCACAAAGTCCAAGAAAAAATGTTTTTAAACTTTTTTCAATTTTACCCCGTGGGATATATATTCTACCCACACACATTTGGAAATCTTGTGGGGTACCGTCACACATATTATTCCCTCATTTAGTGGATATTTTCAAAAAAAGGTGAAATTTTCAAAAATCCAGAAAGTTGGCTGAAAACGACTAAATATCAAGGACTCATTGGGCGAATCGCTCTGGAATTGAAATCTGAACGCTCACTGACATTTCCCCTATCTGAAAGTCTGATAAACGCCGGAAAAATTACTAAGTCCAAAAAAAAATTTTTTTCAACTTTTTTCAATTTTACCCCCGTGGGATATATATTCTACCCACACACATTTGGAACTCTCCTGGGGTACCCTCACACATATTATTCCCTCATTTAGTGGATATTTTCACAAAAAAGTGAAATTTTCAAAAATCTAGAAAATTGGCTGAAAACGACTAAATATCAAGGACTCATTGGGCGAATCGCTCTGGAACTGAAATCGGAACACTCACTGACATTTCCCCTATCTGAAAGTCTGATAAACGCCGGAAAAATCACAAAGTCCAAGAAAAAATGTTTTTAAACTTTTTTCAATTTTATCCCCGTGGGATATATATACTA
Source organism: Phyllobates terribilis (assembly GCF_046119375.1). NCBI lineage: Eukaryota > Metazoa > Chordata > Amphibia > Anura > Dendrobatidae > Phyllobates > Phyllobates terribilis. The sequence goes on from NW_027362762.1 coordinate 596,441,542, forward strand.
CCCACACACATTTGGAACTCTCCTGGGGTACCCTCACACATATTATTCCCTCATTTAGTGGATATTTTCACAAAAAAGTGAAATTTTCAAAAATCTAGAAAATTGGCTGAAAACGACTAAATATCAAGGACTCATTGGGCGAATCGCTCTGGAACTGAAATCGGAACGCTCACTGACATTTCCCCTATCTGAAAGTCTGATAAACGCCGGAAAAATCACAAAGTCCAAGAAAAAATGTTTTTAAACTTTTTTCAATTTTACCCCGTGGGATATATATTCTACCCACACACATTTGGAACTCTTCTGGGGTACCGTCACACATATTATTCCCTCATTTAGTGGATATTTTAAAAAAAAGGTGAAATTTTCAAAAATCCAGAAAGTTGGCTGAAAACGACTAAATATCAAGGACTCATTGGGCGAATCGCTCTGGAACTGAAATCTGAACGCTCACTGACATTTCCCCTATCTGAAAGTCTGATAAACGCCGGAAAAATTACTAAGTCCAAAAAAAAATTTTTTTCAACTTTTTTCAATTTTACCCCCGTGGGATATATATTCTACCCACACACATTTGGAACTCTTCTGGGGTACCCTCACACATATTATTCCCTCATTTAGTGGATATTTTCAAAAAAAGGTGAAATTTTCAAAAATCCAGAAAATTGGCTGAAAACGACTAAATATCAAGGACTCATTGGGCGAATCGCTCTGGAACTGAAATCGGACAGCTCACTGACATTTCCCCTATCTGAAAGTCTGATAAACGCCGGAAAAATGGCAAAGTCCAAGAAAAAATTGTTTTCAACTTTTTTCAATTTTACCCCCGTGGGATATATATTCTACCCACACACATTTGGAACTCTCCTGGGGTACCCTCACACATATTATTCCCTCATTTAGTGGATATTTTCACAAAAAAGTGAAATTTTCAAAAATCTAGAAAATTGGCTGAAAACGACTAAATATCAAGGACTCATTTGGCCAATCGCTCTGGAACTGAAATCGGAACGCTCACTGACATTTCCCCTATCTGAAAGTCTGATAAACGCCGGAAAAATCACTAAGTCCAAGAAAAATTTTTTTTAAACTTTTTTCAATTTTACCGCTTGGGATATATATTCTACCCACACACATTTGGAACTCTCCTGGGGTACCCTCACACATATTATTCCCTCATTTAGTGGATATTTTCACAAAAAAGTGAAATTTTCAAAAATCTAGAAAATTGGCTAAAAACGACTAAATATCAAGGACTCATTGGGCGAATCGCTATGGAACTGAAATCGGAACGCTCACTGACATTTCCCCAATCTGAAAGTCTGATAAACGCCGGAAAAATCACAAAGTCCAAGAAAAAATGTTTTTAAACTTTTTTCAATTTTACCCCGTGGGATATATATTCTACCCACACACATTTGGAACTCTTCTGGGGTACCGTCACACATATTATTCCCTCATTTAGTGGATATTTTCACAAAAAAGTGAAATTTTCAAAAATCCAAAATATTGGCTGAAAACGACTAAATATCAAGGACTCATTGGGCGAATCGCTCTGGAACTGAAATCGGAACGCTCATTGACATTTCCCCTATCTGAAAGTCTGATAAACGCCGGAAAAATCACAAAGTCCAAGAAAAAATGTTTTTAAACTTTTTTCAATTTTATTCCCGTGGGATATATATACTACCCACACACATTTGGAACTCTCCTGGGGTACCCTCACACATATTATTCCCTCATTTAGTGAATGTTTTCACAAAAAAGTGAAATTTTCAAAAATTCAAGAAAATTGGCTGAAAACGACTAAATATCAAGGACTCATTGGGCGAATCGCTCTGGAACTGAAATCTGACCACTCACTGACATTTCCCCTATCTGAAAGACTGATAAACGGCGTAAAAATTACTAAGTCCAAAAAAAATTTTTTTTCAACTTTTTTCAATTTTACCCCCGTGGGATATATATTCTACCCACACACATTTGGAACTCTTCTGGGGTACCCTCACACATATTATTCCCTCATTTAGTGGATATTTTCACAAAAAAGTGAAATTTTCAAAAATCTAGAACATTGGCTGAAAACGACTAAATATCAAGGACTCATTGGGCGAATCGCTCTGGAACTGAAATCTGAACGCTCACTGACATTTCACCTATCTGAAAGTCTGATAAATGCTGGAAAAATTACTAAGTCCAAGAAAAAATGTTTTAAACTTTCTTCAATTTTACCCCGTGGGATATGAATTTTACCCACACACATTTGGAACTCTTCTGGGGTACCCTCACACATATTATTCCCTCATTTAGTGGATATTTTCACAAAAAGGTGAAATTTTCAAAAATCCAGAAAATTGGCTGAAAACGACTAAATATCAAGGACTCATTGGGCCAATCGCTCTGGAACTGAAATCGGAACGCTCACTCACATTTCCCCTATCTGAAAGTCTGATAAACACCTGAAAAATGACTAAGTCCAAGAAAATTTTTTTTTAAACTTTTTTCAATTTTACCCCGTTTGATATATATTCTACCCACACACATTTGGAACTCTTCTGGGGAACCGTCACACATATTATTCCCTCATTTAGTGGATATTTTCAAAAAAAGGTGACATTTTCAAAAATCCAGAAAATTGGCTGAAAACGACTAAATATCAAGGACTCATTGGGCGAATCGCTCTGGAACTGAAATCTGAACGCTCATTGACATTTCCCCTATCTGAAGGTCTGATAAACGCCGGAAAAATTACTAAGTCGAAAAAAAAATTTTTTTTCAACTTTTTTAAATTTTACCGCTTGGGATATATATTCTACCCACACACATTTGGAACTCTCCTGGAGTACCCTCACACATATTATTCCCTCATTTAGTGGATATTTTCACAAAAAAGTGAAATTTTCAAAAATCCAGAAAATTAGCTGAAAACGACTAAATATCAAGGACTCATTGGGCGAATCGCTCTGGAACTGAAATCGGAACGCTCACTGACATTTCACCTATCTGAAAGTCTGATAAACGCCGGAAAAATCACAAAGTCCAAGAAAAAATGTTTTTAAACTTTTTTCAATTTTATCCCCGTGGGATATATATACTACCCACACACATTTGGAACTCTCCTGGGGTACCCTCACACATATTATTCCCTCATTTAGTGAATGTTTTCACAAAAAAGTGAAATTTTCAAAAATTCAAGAAAATTGGCTGAAAACGACTAAATATCAAGGACTCATTGGGCGAATCGCTCTGGAACTGAAATCTGACCACTCACTGACATTTCCCCTATCTGAAAGACTGATAAACGGCGTAAAAATTACGAAGTCCAAAAAAAATTTTTTTTCAACTTTTTTCAATTTTACCCCCGTGGGATATATATTCTACCCACACACATTTGGAACTCTTCTGGGGTACCCTCACACATATTATTCCCTCATTTAGTGGATATTTTCAAAAAAAGGTGAAATTTTCAAAAATCCAGAAAATTGGCTGAAAACGACTAAATATCAAGGACTCATTGGGCGAATCGCTCTGGAACTGAAATCGGACAGCTCACTGACATTTCCCCTATCTGAAAGTCTGATAGACGCCGGAAAAATGACAAAGTCCAAGAAAAAAATTTTTTCAGCTTTTTTCAATTTTACCCCCGTGGGATATATATTCTACCCACACACATTTGGAACTCTCCTGGGGTACCCTCACACATATTATTCCCTCATTTAGTGGATATTTTCACAAAAAAGTGAAATTTTCAAAAATCTAGAAAATTGGCTGAAAACGACTAAATATCAAGGACTCATTGGGCCAATCGCTCTGGAACTGAAATCGGAACGCTCACTGACATTTCCCCTATCTGAAAGTCTGATAAACGCTGGAAAAATCACTAAGTCCAAGAAAAAATTTTTTTAAAGTTTTTTCAATTTTAACGCTTGGGATATATATTCTACCCACACACATTTGGAACTCTCCTGGAGTACCCTCACACATATTATTCCCTCATTTAGTGGATATTTTCACAAAAAAGTGAAATTTTCAAAAATTCAAGAAAATTGGCTGAAAACGACTAAATATCAAGGACTCATTGGGCGAATCGCTCTGGAACTGAAATCTGACCGCTCACTGACATTTCCCCTATCTGAAAGACTGATAAACGGCGTAAAAATGACTAAGTCCAAAAAAAATTTTTTTTCAACTTTTTTCAATTTTACCCGCGTGGGATATATATTCTTCCCACACACATTTGGAACTCTTCTGGGGTACCCTCACACATATTATTCCCTCATTTAGTGGATATTTTCACAAAAAAGTGAAATTTTCAAAAATCTAGAAAATTGGCTGAAAACGACTAAATATCAAGGACTCATTGGGCCAATCGCTCTAGAACTGAAATCGGAACGCTCACTGACATTTCCCCTATCTGAAAGTCTGATAAATGCCGGAAAAATGACTAAGTCCAAGAAAAAATGTTTTTAAACTTTTTTCAATTTTTCCCCGTGGGATATATATTCTACCCCCACACATTTGGTACTCTTCTGGGGTACCCTCACACATATTATTCCCTCATTTAGTGGATATTTTCACAAAAAGGTGAAATTTTCAAAAATCCAGAAAATTGGCTGAAAACGACTAAATATCAAGGACTCATTGGGCGAATCGCTCTGGAACTGAAATCTGACCGCTCACTGACATTTCCCCTATCTGAAAGACTGATAAACGGCGTAAAAATTACTAAGTCCAAGAAAATTTTTTTTTAAACTGTTTTCAATTTTATCCCGTGGGATATATATTCTACCCACACACATTTGGAACTCTCCTGGGGTACCCTCACACATATTATTCCCTCATTTACTGGATATTTTCCCAAAAAAGTGAAATTTTCAAAAATCCAGAAAATTGGCTGAAAACGACTAAATATCAAAGACTCATTGGGCGAATCGCTCTGGAACTGAAATCGGAACGCTCACTGACATTTCCCCTATCTGAAAGTCTGATAAACGCCTGAAAAATGACTAAGTCCAAGAAAATTTTTTTTTAAACTTTTTTCAATTTTACCCCGTGGGATATATATTCTACCCACACACATTTGGAACTCTCCTGGGGTACCCTCACACATATTATTCCCTCATTTAGTGGATATTTTCACAAAAAAGTGAAATTTTCAAAAATCTAGAAAATTGGCTGAAAACGACTAAATATCAAGGACTCATTGGGCCAATCGCTCTGGAACTGAAATCGGAACGCTCACTGACATTTCCCCTATCTGAAAGTCTGATAAACGCCGGAAAAATCACTAAGTCCAAGAAAAATTTTTTTTAAACTTTTTTCAATTTTACCGCTTGGGATATATATTCTACCCACACACATTTGGAACTCTCCTGGGGTACCCTCACACATATTATTCCCTCATTTAGTGGATATTTTCACAAAAAAGTGAAATTTTCAAAAATCTAGAAAATTGGCTGAAAACGACTAAATATCAAGGACTGATTGGGCGAATCGCTCTGGAACTGAAATCGGAACGCTCACTGACATTTCCCCAATCTGAAAGTCTGATAAACGCCGGAAAAATCACAAAGTCCAAGAAAAAATGTTTTTAAACTTTTTTCAATTTTACCCCGTGGGATATATATTCTACCCACACACATTTGGAACTCTTCTGGGGTACCGTCACACATATTATTCCCTCATTTAGTGGATATTTTCAAAAAAAGGTGAAATTTTCAAAAATCCAGAAAGTTGGCTGAAAACGACTAAATATCAAGGACTCATTGGGCGAATCGCTCTGGAACTGAAATCTGAACGCTCACTGACATTTCCCCTATCTGAAAGTTTGATAAACGCCGGAAAAATTACTAAGTCCAAAAAAAAATTTTTTTCAACTTTTTTCAATTTTACCCCCGTGGGATATATATTCTACCCTCACACATTTGGAACTCTCCTGGGGTACCCTCACACATATTATTCCCTCATTTAGTGGATATTTTCACAAAAAAGTGAAATTTTCAAAAATCTAGAAAATTGGCTGAAAACGACTAAATATCAAGGACTCATTGGGCGAATCGCTCTGGAACTGAAATCGGAACGCTCACTGACATTTCCCCTATCTGAAAGTCTGATAAACGCCGGAAAAATCACAAAGTCCAAGAAAAAATGTTTTTAAACTTTTTTCAATTTTATCCCCGTGGGATATATATACTACCCACACACATTTGGAACTCTCCTGGGGTACCCTCACACATATTATTCCCTCATTTAGTGAATGTTTTCACAAAAAAGTGAAATTTTCAAAAATTCAAGAAAATTGGCTGAAAACGACTAAATATCAAGGACTCATTGGGCGAATCGCACTGAAACTGAAATCTGACCACTCACTGACATTTCCCCTATCTGAAAGACTGATAAACGGCGTAAAAATTACTAAGTCCAAAAAAATTTTTTTTCAACTTTTTTCAATTTTACCCCCGTGGGATATATATTCTACCCACACACATTTGGAACTCTTCTGGGGTACCCTCACACATATTATTCCCTCATTTAGTGGATATTTTCACAAAAAAGTGAAATTTTCAAAAATCTAGAACATTGGCTGAAAACGACTAAATATCAAGGACTCATTGGTCGAATCGCTCTGGAACTGAAATCTGAACGCTCACTGACATTTCACCTATCTGAAAGTCTGATAAATGCTGGAAAAATTACTAAGTCCAAGAAAAAATGTTTTTAAACTTTTTTCAATTTTATCCCCGTGGGATATATATTGTACCCACACACATTTGGAATTCTCCTGGGGCACCCTCACACATATTACTCCCTCATTTAGTGGATATTTTCACAAAAAAGTGAAATTGTCAACAATCCAGAAAATTGGCTGAAAACGACTAAATATCAAGGACTCATTGGGCGAATCGCTCTGGAACTGAAATCGGAACGCTCACTCACATTTCCCCTATCTGAAAGTCTGAAAAACGCTGGAAAAATGACTAAGTCCCAAAAAAAATTATTTTCAACTTTTTTCAATTTTATCCCCGTGGGATATATATTCTACCCACACACATTTGGAACTCTCCTGGGGTACCCTCACACATATTATTCCCTCATTTAGTGGATATTTTCCCAAAAAAGTGAAATTTTCAAAAATCCAGAAAATTGGTTGAAAACGACTAAATATCACGGACTCATTGGGCCAATCGCTCTGGAACTGAAATCGGAACGCTCACTGACATTTCCCCTATCTGAAAGTCTGATAAACGCTGGAAAAATCACAAAGTCCAAGAAAAAATGTTTTTAAACTTTTTTCAATTTTACCCCGTGGGATATATATTCTACCCACACACATTTGGAACTCTTCTGGGGTACCGTCACACATATTATTCCCTCATTTAGTGGATATTTTCAAAAAAAGGTGAAATTTTGAAAAATCCAGAAAGTTGGCTGAAAACGACTAAATATCAAGGACTCATTGGGCGAATCGCTCTGGAACTGAAATCTGAACGCTCACTGACATTTCCCCTATCTGAAAGTTTGATAAACGCCGGAAAAATTACTAAGTCCAAAAAAAAATTTTTTTCAACTTTTTTCAATTTTACCCCCGTGGGATATATATTCTACCCTCACACATTTGGAACTCTTCTGGGGTACCGTCACACATATTATTCCCTCATTTAGTGGATATTTTCAAAAAAAGGTGAAATTTTGAAAAATCCAGAAAGTTGGCTGAAAACGACTAAATATCAAGGACTCATTGGGCGAATCGCTCTGGAACTGAAATCTGAACGCTCACTGACATTTCCCCTATCTGAAAGTTTGATAAACGCCGGAAAAATTACTAAGTCCAAGAAAAAACGTTTTTAAAATTTTTTTCAATTTTACCCCGTGGGATATATATTCTACCCACACACATTTGGTACTCTTCTGGGGTACCCTCACACATATTATTCCCTCATTTAGTGGATATTTTCACAAAAAAGTGAAATTTTCAAAAATCTAGAACATTGGCTGAAAACGACTAAATATCAAGGACTCATTGGTCGAATCGCTCTGGAACTGAAATCTGAACGCTCACTGACATTTCACCTATCTAAAAGTCTGATAAATGCTGGAAAAATTACTAAGTCCAAGAAAAAATGTTTTTAAACTTTTTTCAATTTTATCCCCGTGGGATATATATACTACCCACACACATTTGGAACTCTCCTGCGGTACCCTCACACATATTATTCCCTCATTTAGTGAATATTTTCACAAAAAAGTGAAATTTTCAAAAATTCAAGAAAATTGGCTGAAAACGACTAAATATCAAGGACTCATTGGGCGAATCGCTCTGGAACTGAAATCTGACCGCTCACTGACATTTCCCCTATCTGAAAGACTGATAAACGGCATAAAAATTACTAAGTCCAAGAAAAAATTTTTAAAACTTTTTTCAATTTTACCCCGTGGGATATGTATTTTACCCACACACATTTGGAACTCTCCTGGGGTACCCTCAAACATATTATTCCCTCATTTAGTGGATATTTTCACAAAAAAGTGAAATTTTCAAAAATCCAGAAAATTGGCTGAAAACGACTAAATATCAAGGACTCATTGGGCCAATCGCTCTGGAACTGAAATCGGAACGCTCACTGACATTTCCCCTATCTGAAAGTCTGATAAATGCCGGAAAAATGACTAAGTCCAAGAAAAAATGTTTTTAAACTTTTTTCAATTTTACCCCGTGGGATATATATTCTACCCACACACATTTGGTACTCTTCTGGGGTACCCTCACACATATTATTCCCTCATTTAGTGGATATTTTCACAAAAAGGTGAAATTTTCAAAAATCCAGAAAATTGGCTGAAAACGACTAAATATCAAGGACTCATTGGGCGAATCGCTCTGGAACTGAAATCGGAACGCTCACTGACATTTCCCCTATCTGAAAGTCTGATAAACGCTGGAAAAATGACTAAGTTCAAAAAAAATTTTTTTCAACTTTTTTCAACTTTATCCCCGTGGGATATATATTCTACCCACACACATTTGGAACTCTCCTGGGGTACCCTCACACATATTATTCCCTCATTTAGTGGATATTTTCCCAAAAAAGTGAAATTTTCAAAAATCCAGAAAATTGGTTGAAAACGACTAAATATCAAGGACTCATTGGGCCAATCGCTCTGGAACTGAAATCGGAACGCTCACTGACATTTCCCCTATCTGAAAGTCTGATAAACGTCGGAAAAATGACTAAGTCCAAGAAATTTTTTTTTTAAACTGTTTTCAATTTTATCCCGTGGGATATATATTCTACCCACACACATTTGGAACTCTCCTGGTGTACCCTCACACATATTATTCCCTCATTTACTGGATATTTTCCCAAAAAAGTGAAATTTTCAAAAATCCAGAAAATTGGCTGAAAACGACTAAATATCAAGGACTCATTGGGCGAATCGCACTGAAACTGAAATCTGACCACTCACTGACATTTCCCCTATCTGAAAGACTGATAAACGCCTGAAAAATGACTAAGTCCAAGAAAAAATTTTTTAAACTTTTTTCAATTTTACCCCGTGGGATATGTATTTTACCCACACACATTTGGAACTCTCCTGGGGTACCCTCACACATATTATTCCCTCATTTAGTGGATATTTTCACAAAAAAGTGAAATTTTCAAAAATCCAGAAAATTCGCTGAAAACGACTAAATATCAAGGACTCATTGGGCCAATCGCTCTGGAACTGAAATCGGAACGCTCACTGACATTTCCCCTATCTGAAAGTCTGATAAATGCCGGAAAAATGACTAAGTCCAAGAAAAAACGTTTTTAAACTTTTTTCAATTTTACCCCGTGGGATATATATTCTACCCACACACATTTGGTACTCTTCTGGGGTACCCTCACACATATTAATCCCTCATTTAGTGGATATTTTCACAAAAAGGTGAAATTTTCAAAAATCCAGAAAATTGGCTGAAAACGACTAAATATCAAGGACTCATTGGGCGAATCGCTCTGGAACTGAAATCGGAACGCTCACTCACATTTCCCCTATCTGAAAGTCTGATAAACGCTGGAAAAATGACTAAGTTCCAAAAAAAATTTTTTTCAACTTTTTTCAATTTTATCCCCGTGGGATATATATTCTTCCCACACACATTTGGAATTCTCCTGGGGCACCCTCACACATATTACTCCCTCATTTAGTGGATATTTTCACAAAAAAGTGAAATTTTCAAAAATCCAGAAAATTGGCTGAAAACGACTAAATATCAAGGACTCATTGGGCGAATCGCTCTGGAACTGAAATCGGAACGCTCACTGACATTTCCCCTATCTGAAAGTCTGATAAACGCCGGAAAAATGACTAAGTCCAAGAAAATTTTTTTTTAAACTTTTTTCAATTTTACCCCGTGGGATATATATTCTACCCACACACATTTGGAACTCTCCTGGGGTAACCTCACACATATTATACCCTCATTTAGTGGATATTTTCACAAAAAAGTGAAATTGTCAACAATCCAGAAAATTGGCTGAAAACAACTAAATATCAAGGACTCATTGGGCGAATCGCTCTGGAACTGAAATCGGAACGCTCACTCACATTTCCCCTATCTGAAAGTCTGAAAAACGCTGGAAAAATGACTAAGTCCCAAAAAAAATTATTTTCAACTTTTTTCAATTTTATCCCCGTGGGATATATATTCTACCCACACACATTTGGAACTCTCCTGGGGTACCCTCACACATATTATTCCCTCATTTAGTGGATATTTTCCCAAAAAAGTGAAATTTTCAAAAATCCAGAAAATTGGTTGAAAACGACTAAATATCAAGGACTCATTGGGCCAATCGCTCTGGAACTGAAATCGGAACGCTCACTGACATTTCCCCTATCTGAAAGTCTGATAAACGCCGGAAAAATGACTAAGTCCAAGAAAATTTTTTTTTAAACTGTTTTCAATTTTATCCCGTGGGATATATATTCTACCCACACACATTTGGAACTCTCCTGGGGTACCCTCACACATATTATTCCCTCATTTACTGGATATTTTCCCAAAAAAGTGAAATTTTCAAAAATCCAGAAAATTGGCTGAAAACGACTAAATATCAAGGACTCATTGGGCGAATCGCTCTGGAACTGAAATCGGAATGCTCACTGACATTTCCCCTATCTGAAAGTCTGATAAACGCCTGAAAAATGACTAAGTCCAAGAAAAATTTTTTTTAAACTTTTTTCAATTTTACCCCGTGGGATATATATTCTACCCACACACATTTGGAACTCTCCTGGGGTACCCTCACACATATTATTCCCTCATTTAGTGGATATTTTCACAAAAATTGAAATTTTCAAAAATCCAGAAAATTGGCTGAAAACGACTAAATATCAATGACTCATTGGGCGAATCGCTCTGGAACTGAAATCTGAACGCTCACTGACATTTCTTCTATCTGAAAGTCTGATGAATGCCGGAAAAATGACTAAGTCCAAAAAAAAGATGTTTTTAAACTTTTTTCAATTTTACCCCGTGGGATATATTTTCTACCCACACACATTTGGTACTCTTCTGGGGTACCCTCACACATATTATTCCCTCATTTAGAGGATATTTTCAAAAGAAGGTGAAATTTTAAAAAATCCAGAAAATTGGCTGAAAACGACTAAATATCAAGGACTCATTGGGCGAATCGCTCTGGAACTGAAATCGGAATGCTCACTGACATTTCCCCTATCTGAAAGTCTGATACACGCCGGAAAACTGACTAAGTCCAAAAAAAAGATGTTTTCAACTTTTTTCAATTTTACCCCCGTGGGATATATATTCTACCCACACACATTTGGAACTCTCCTGGGGTACCCTCACACATATTATTCCCTCATTTAGTGGATATTTTCCCAAAAAAGTGAAATTTTCAAAAATCCAGAAAATTGGTTGAAAACGACTAAATATCAAGGACTCATTGGGCCAATCGCTCTGGAACTGAAATCTGAACGCTCACTGACATTTCCCCTATCTGAAAGTCTGATAAACGACGGAAAAATGACTAAGTCCAAGAAAAAATTTTTTTAAACTTTTTTCAATTTTACCCCGTGGGATATATATTCTACCCACACACATTTGGAACTCTCCTGGGGTACCCTCACACATATTATTCCCTCATTTAGTGGATATTTCACAAAAAAGTGAAATTTTCAAAAATCCAGAAAATTGGCTGAAAACGACTAAATATCAAGGACTCATTGGGCGAATCGCTCTGGAACTGAAATCGGAACGCTCACTGACATTTCCTCTATCTGAAAGTCTGATGAACGCCGGAAAAATGACTAAGTCCAAAAAAAAGATGTTTTCAACTTTTTTCAATTTTACCCCCGTGGGATATATATTCTACCCACACACATTTGGAATTCTCCTGGGGCACCCTCACACATATTACTCCCTCATTTAGTGGATATTTTCACAAAAAAGTGAAATTTTCAAAAATCCAGAAAATTGGCTGAAAACGACTAAATATCAAGGACTCATTGGGCGAATCGCTCTGGAACTGATATCGGAACGCTCACTGACATTTCCCCTATCTGAAAGTCTGATAAACGTCGGAAAAATGACTAAGTCCAAGAAAAAATGTTTTTAAACTTTTTTCAATTTTACCCCGTGGGATATATATTCTACCCAAACACATTTGGTACTCTTCTGGGGTACCCTCACACATATTATTCCCTCATTTAGTGGATATTTTCACAAAAAGGTGAAATTTTCAAAAATCCAGAAAATTGGCTGAAAACGACTAAATATCAAGGATTCATTGGGCCAATCGCTCTGGAACTGAAATCGGAATGCTCACTGACATTTCCCCTATCTGAAAGTCTGATAAACGCCGGAAAAATGACTAAGTCCAAGAAAAAATGTTTTTAAACTTTTTTCAATTTTACCCCGTGGGATATATATTCTACCCACACACATTTGGTACTCTTCTGGGGTACCCTCACACATATTATTCCCTCATTTAGAGGATATTTTCAAAAGAAGGTGAAATTTTAAAAAATCCAGAAAATTGGCTGAAAACGACTAAATATCAAGGACTCATTGGGCGAATCGCTCTGGAACTGAAATCGGAACGCTCACTGACATTTCCCCTATCTGAAAGTCTGATAAACGCCGGAAAAATGACTAAGTCCAAGAAAAAATGTTTTTAAACTTTTTTCAATTTTACCCCGTGGGATATATATTCTACCCACACACATTTGGTACTCTTCTGGGGTACCCTCACACATATTATTCCCTCATTTAGAGGATATTTTCAAAAGAAGGTGAAATTTTAAAAAATCCAGAAAATTGGCTGAAAACGACTAAATATCAAGGACTCATTGGGCAAATCGCTCTGGAACTGAAATCGGAACGCTCACTGACATTTCCCCTATCTGAAAGTCTGATAAACGCCGGAAAAATGACTAAGTCCAAGAAAATTTTTTTTTAAACTGTTTTCAATTTTATCCCGTGGGATATATATTCTACCCACACACATTTGGAACTCTCCTGGGGTACCCTCACACATATTATTCCCTCATTTACTGGATTTTTTCCCAAAAAAGTGAAATTTTCAAAAATCCAGAAAATTGGCTGAAAACGACTAAATATCAAGGACTCATTGGGCGAATCGCTCTGGAACTGAAATCGGAACGCTCACTGACATTTCCCCTATCTGAAAGTCTGATAAACGCCTGAAAAATGACTAAGTCCAAGAAAAATTTTTTTTAAACTTTTTTCAATTTTACCCCGTGGGATATATATTCTACCCACACACATTTGGAACTCTCCTGGGGTACCCTCACACATATTATTCCCTCATTTAGTGGATATTGTCACAAAAATTGAAATTTTCAAAAATCCAGAAAATTGGCTGAAAACGACTAAATATCAATGACTCATTGGGCGAATCGCTCTGGAACTGAAATCTGAACGCTCACTGACATTTCTTCTATCTGAAAGTCTGATGAATGCCGGAAAAATGACTAAGTCCAAAAAAAAGATGTTTTTAAACTTTTTTCAATTTTACCCCGTGGGATATATTTTCTACCCACACACATTTGGTACTCTTCTGGGGTACCCTCACACATATTATTCCCTCATTTAGAGGATATTTTCAAAAGAAGGTGAAATTTTAAAAAATCCAGAAAATTGGCTGAAAACGACTAAATATCAAGGACTCATTGGGCGAATCGCTCTGGAACTGAAATCGGAATGCTCACTGACATTTCCCCTATCTGAAAGTCTGATACACGCCGGAAAACTGACTAAGTCCAAAAAAAAGATGTTTTCAACTTTTTTCAATTTTACCCCCGTGGGATATATATTCTACCCACACACATTTGGAACTCTCCTGGGGTACCCTCACACATATTATTCCCTCATTTAGTGGATATTTTCACAAAAAAGTGAAATTTTCAAAAATCCAGAAAATTGGCTGAAAACGACTAAATATCAAGGACTCATTGGGCGAATCGCTCTGGAACTGAAATCGGAACGCTCACTGACATTTCCTCTATCTGAAAGTCTGATGAACGCCGGAAAAATGACTAAGTCCAAAAAAAAGATGTTTTCAACTTTTTTCAATTTTACCCCCGTGGGATATATATTCTACCCACACACATTTGGAATTCTCCTGGGGCACCCTCACACATATTACTCCCTCATTTAGTGGATATTTTCACAAAAAAGTGAAATTTTCAAAAATCCAGAAAATTGGCTGAAAACGACTAAATATCAAGGATTCATTGGGCGAATCGCTCTGGAACTGAAATCGGAACGCTCACTGACATTTCCCCTATCTGAAAGTCTGATAAATGCCGGAAAAATGACTAAGTCCAAGAAAATTTTTTTTTAAACTTTTTTCAATTTTACCCCGTGGGATATATATTCTACCCACACACATTTGGAACTCTCCTGGGGTACCCTCACACATATTATTCCCTTATTTAGTGAAAATTTTCACAAAAAGGTGAAATTTTCAAAAATCCAGAAAATTGGCTGAAAACGACTAAATATCAAGGACTCATTGGGCGAATCGCTCTGGAACTGAAATCGGAACGCTCACTCACATTTCCCCTATCTGAAAGTCTGAAAAACGCTGGAAAAATGACTAAGTCCCAAAAAAAATTATTTTCAACTTTTTTCAATTTTATCCCCGTGGGATATATATTGTACCCACACACATTTGGAACTCTCCTGGGGTACCCTCACACATATTATTCCCTCATTTAGTGGATATTTTCCCAAAAAAGTGAAATTTTCAAAAATCCAGAAAATTGGTTGAAAACGACTAAATATCAAGGACTCATTGGGCGAATCGCTCTGGAACTGAAATCGGAACGCTCACTGACATTTCCCCTATCTGAAAGTCTGATAAACGCCGGAAAAATGACTAAGTCCAAGAAAAATTTTTTTTAAACTTTTTTCAATTTTACCCCGTGGGATATATATTCTACCCACACACATTTGGAACTCTCCTGGGGTACCCTCACACATATTATTCCCTCATTTAGTGGATATTTTCACAAAAAAGTGAAATTTTCAAAAATCCAGAAAATTGGCTGAAAACGATTAAATATCAAGGACTCATTGGGCGAATCACTCTTGGACTGAAATCTGAACGCTCACTGACATTTCCCCTATCTGAAAGTCTGATAAACGTCGGAAAAATGACTAAGTCCAAGAAAAAATGTTTTTAAACTTTTTTCAATTTTACCCCGTGGGATATATATTCTACCCAAACACATTTGGTACTCTTCTGGGGTACCCTCACACATATTATTCCCTCATTTAGTGGATATTTTCACAAAAAGGTGAAATTTTCAAAAATCCAGAAAATTGGCTGAAAACGACTAAATATCAAGGACTCATTGGGCCAATCGCTCTGGAACTGAAATCGGAACGCTCACTGACATTTCCCCTATCTGAAAGTCTGATAAACGCCGGAAAAATGACTAAGTCCAAGAAAAAATGTTTTTAAACTTTTTTCAATTTTACCCCGTGGGATATATATTCTACCCAAACACATTTGGTACTCTTCTGGGGTACCCTCACACATATTATTCCCTCATTTAGAGGATATTTTCAAAAGAAGGTGAAATTTTAAAAAATCCAGAAAATTGGCTGAAAACGACTAAATATCAAGGACTCATTGGGCGAATCGCTCTGGAACTGAAATCGGAACGCTCACTGACATTTCCCCTATCTGAAAGTCTGATACACGCCGGAAAACTGACTAAGTCCAAAAAAAAGATGTTTTCAACTTTTTTCAATTTTACCCCCGTGGGATATATATTCTACCCACACACATTTGGAACTCTCCTGGGGTACCCTCACACATATTATTCCCTCATTTAGTGGATATTTTCACAAAAAAGTGAAATTTTCAAAAATCCAGAAAATTGGCTGAAAACGACTAAATATCAAGGACTCATTGGGCGAATCGCTCTGGAACTGAAATCGGAACGCTCACTGACATTTCCCCTATTTGAAAGTCTGATAAACGCCGGAAAAATGACTAAGTCCAAGAAAAAATTTTTTTAAACTTTTTTCAATTTTACCCCGTGGGATATATATTCTACCCACACACATTTGGAACTCTCCTGGGGTACCCTCACACATATTATTCCCTTATTTAGTGAAAATTTTCACAAAAAGGTGAAATTTTCAAAAATCCAGAAAATTGGCTGAAAACGACTAAATATCAAGGACTCATTGGGCGAATCGCTCTGGAACTGAAATCGGAACGCTCACTCACATTTCCCCTATCTGAAAGTCTGAAAAACGCTGGAAAAATGACTAAGTCCCCCAAAAAATTATTTTCAACTTTTTTCAATTTTATCCCCGTGGGATATATATTCTACCCACACACATTTGGAACTCTCCTGGGGTACCCTCACACATATTATTCCCTCATTTAGTGGATATTTTCCCAAAAAAGTGAAATTTTCAAAAATCCAGAAAATTGGTTGAAAACGACTAAATATCAAGGACTAATTGGGCCAATCGCTCTGGAACTGAAATCGGAACGCTCACTGACATTTCCCCTATCTGAAAGTCTGATAAACGACGGAAAAATGACTAAGTCCAAGAAAAATTTTTTTTAAACTTTTTTCAATTTTACCCCGTGGGATATATATTCTACCCACACACATTTGGAACTCTCCTGGGGTACCCTCACACATATTATTCCCTCATTTAGTGGATATTTTCACAAAAAAGTGAAATTTTCAAAAATCCAGAAAATTGGCTGAAAACGACTAAATATCAAGGACTCATTGGGCGAATCGCTCTGGAACTGAAATCGGAACGCTCACTGACATTTCCTGTATCTGAAAGTCTGATGAACGCCGGAAAAATGACTAAGTCCAAAAAAAAGATGTTTTCAACTTTTTTCAATTTTACCCCCGTGGGATATATATTCTACCCACACACATTTGGAATTCCCTTGGGGCACCCTCACACATATTACTCCCTCATTTAGTGGATATTTTCACAAAAAAGTGAAATTTTCAAAAATCCAGAAAATTGGCTGAAAACGACTAAATATCAAGGACTCATTGGGCGAATCGCTCTGGAACTGAAATCGGAACGCTCACTGACATTTCCCCTATCTGAAAGTCTGATAAACGCCGGAAAAATGACTAAGTCCAAGAAAAAATGTTTTTAAACTTTTTTCAATTTTACCCCGTGGGATATATATTCTACCCACACACATTTGGAACTCTCCTGGGGTACCCTCACACATATTATTCCCTTATTTAGTGAAAATTTTCACAAAAAGGTGAAATTTTCAAAAATCCAGAAAATTGGCTGAAAACGACTAAATATCAAGGACACATTGGGCGAATCGCTCTGGAACTGAAATCGGAACGCTCACTCACATTTCCCCTATCTGAAAGTCTGAAAAACGCTGGAAAAATGACTAAGTCCCAAAAAAAATTATTTTCAACTTTTTTCAATTTTATCCCCGTGGGATATATATTCTACCCACACACATTTGGAACTCTCCTGGGGTACCCTCACACATATTATTCCCTCATTTAGTGGATATTTTCCCAAAAAAGTGAAATTTTCAAAAATCCAGAAAATTCGCTGAAAACGACTAAACATCAAGGACTCATTGGGCGAATCGCTCTGGAACTGAAATCTGAACGCTCACTGACATTTCCCCTATCTGAAAGTCTGATAAACGTCGGAAAAATGACTAAGTCCAAGAAAAAATGTTTTTAAACTTTTTTCAATTTTACCCCGTGGGATATATATTCTACCCAAACACATTTGGTACTCTTCTGGGGTACCCTCACACATATTATTCCCTCATTTAGTGGATATTTTCACAAAAAGGTGACATTTTCAAAAATCCAGAAAATTGGGTGAAAACGACTAAATATCAAGGACTCATTGGGCCAATCGCTCTGGAACTGAAATCGGAACGCTCACTGAAATTTCCCCTATCTGAAAGTCTGATAAACGCCAGAAAAATGACTAAGTCCAAGAAAAAATATTTTTAAACTTTTTTCAATTTTACCCCGTGGGATATATATTCTACCCACACACATTTGGTACTCTTCTGGGGTACCCTCACACATATTATTCCCTCATTTAGAGGATATTTTCAAAAGAAGGTGAAATTTTAAAAAATCCAGAAAATTGGCTGAAAACGACTAAATATCAAGGACTCATTGGGCGAATCGCTCTGGAACTGAAATCGGAACGCTCACTGACATTTCCCCTATCTGAAAGTCTGATACACGCCGGAAAAATGACTAAGTCCAAAAAAAAGATGTTTTCAACTTTTTTCAATTTTACCCCCGTGGGATATATATTCTACCCACACACATTTGGAACTCTCCTGGGGTACCCTCACACATCTTAGTGGATATTTTCACAAAAAAGTGAAATTTTCAAAAATACAGAAAATTGGCTGAAAACGACTAAATATCAAGGACTCATTGGGCGAATCGCTCTGGAACTGAAATCGGAACGCTCACTGACATTTCCCCTATCTGAAAGTCTGATAAACGCCGGAAAAATGACTAAGTCCAAGAAAAATTTTTTTTAAACTTTTTTCAATTTTACCCCGTGGGATATATATTCTACCCACACACATTTGGAACTCTCCTGGGGTACCCTCACACATATTATTCCCTTATTTAGTGAAAATTTTCACAAAAAGGTGAAATTTTCAAAAATCCAGAAAATTGGCTGAAAACGACTAAATATCAAGGACTCATTGGGCGAATCGCTCTGGAACTGAAATCGGAACGCTCACTCACATTTCCCCTATCTGAAAGTCTGATAAACGCTGGAAAAATGACTAAGTCCCAAAAAAAAATTTTTTCAACTTTTTGCAATTTTATCCCCGTGGGATATATATTCTACCCACACACATTTGGAACTCTCCTGGGGTACCCTCACACATCTTATTCCCTCATTTAGTGGATATTTTCCCAAAAAAGTGAAATTTTCAAAAATCCAGAAAATTGGTTGAAAAAGACTAAATATCAAGGATTCATTGGGCCAATCGCTCTGGAACTGAAATCGGAACGCTCACTGACATTTCCCCTATCTGAAAGTCTGATAAACGCCGGAAAAATGACTAAGTCCAAGAAAAATTTTTTTTAAACTTTTTTCAATTTTACCCCGTGGGATATATATTCTACCCACACACATTTGGAACTCTCCTGGGGTACCCTCACACATATTATTCCCTCATTTAGTGGATATTTTCACAAAAAAGTGAAATTTTCAAAAATCCAGAAAATTGGCTGAAAACGACTAAATATCAAGGACTCATTGGGCGAATCGCTCTGGAACTGAAATCTGAACGCTCACTGACATTTCCCCCATCTGAAAGTCTGATAAACGCCGGAAAAATGACTAAGTCCAAGAAAAAATGTTTTTAAACTTTTTTCAATTTTACCCCGTGGGATATATATTCTACCCACACACATTTGGTACTCTTCTGGGGTACCCTCACACATATTATTCCCTCATTTAGTGGATATTTTCACAAAAAGGTGAAATTTTCAAAAATCCAGAAAATTGGCTGAAAACGACTAAATATCAAGGACTCATTGGGCCAATCGCTCTGGAACTGAAATCGGAACGCTCACTGACATTTCCCCTATCTGAAAGTCTGATAAACGCCGGAAAAATGACTAAGTCCAAGAAAAAATGTTTTTAAACTTTTTTCAATTTTACCCCGTGGGATATATATTCTACCCACACACATTTGGTACTCTTCTGGGGTACCCTCACACATATTATTCCCTCATTTAGAGGATATTTTCAAAAGAAGGTGAAATTTTCAAAAATCCAGAAAATTGGCTGAAAACGACTAAATGTCAAGGACTCATTGGGCGAATCGCTCTGGAACTGAAATCGGAACGCTCACTGACATTTCCCCTATCTGAAAGTCTGATAAACGCCGGAAAAATGACTAAGTCCAAGAAATTTTTTTAAACTTTTTTCAATTTTACCCCGTGGGATATATATTCTACCCACACACATTTGGAACTCTCCTGGGGTACCCTCACACATATTATTCCCTCATTTAGTGGATATTTTCACAAAAAAGTGAAATTTTCAAAAATCCAGAAAATTGGCTGAAAACGACTAAATATCAAGGACTCATTGGGCCAATCGCTCTGGAACTGAAATCAGAACGCTCACTCACATTTCCCCTATCTGAAAGTCTGATAAACGCTGGAAAAATGACTAAGTCCCCAAAAAAATTTTTTTCAACTTTTTTCAATTTTATCCCCGTGGGATATATATTCTACCCACACACATTTGGAACTCTCCTGGGGTACCCTCACACATATTGTTCCCTCATTTAGTGGATATTTTCCCAAAAAAGTGAAATTTTCAAAAATCCAGAAAATTGGTTGAAAACGACTAAATATCAAGGACTCATTGGGCCAATCGCTCTGGAACTGAAATCGGAACGCTCACTGACATTTCCCCTATCTGAAAGTCTGATAAATGCCGGAAAAATGACTAAGTCCAAGAAAATGTTTTTTTAAACTTTTTTCAATTTTACCCCGTGGGATATATATTCTACCCACACACATTTGTAACTCTCCTGGGGTACCCTCACACATATTATTCCCTCATTTAGTGGATATTTTCACAAAAAAGTGAAATTTTCAAAAATCCAGAAAATTGGCTGAAAACGACTAAATATCAAGGACTCATTGGGCGAATCGCTCTGAAACTGAAATCGGAACGCTCACTGACATTTCCTGTATCTGAAAGTCTGATGAACGCCGGAAAAATGACTAAGTCCAAAAAAAAGATGTTTTCAACTTTTTTCAATTTTACCCCCGTGGGATATATATTCTACCCACACACATTTGGAATTCTCCTGGGGCACCCTCACACATATTACTCCCTCATTTAGTGGATATTTTCACAAAAAAGTGAAATTTTCAAAAATCCAGAAAATTGGCTGAAAACGACTAAATATCAAGGACTCATTGGGCGAATCGCTCTGGAACTGAAATCGGAACGCTCACTGACATTTCCCCTATCTGAAAGTCTGATAAACGCCGGAAAAATGACTAAGTCCAAGAAAAAATGTTTTTAAACTTTTTTCAATTTTACCCCGTGGGATATATATTCTACCCACACACATTTGGAACTCTCCTGGGGTACCCTCACACATATTATTCCCTTATTTAGTGAAAATTTTCACAAAAAGGTGAAATTTTCAAAAATCCAGAAAATTGGCTGAAAACGACTAAATATCAAGGACACATTGGGCGAATCGCTCTGGAACTGAAATCGGAACGCTCACTCACATTTCCCCTATCTGAAAGTCTGAAAAACGCTGGAAAAATGACTAAGTCCCAAAAAAAATTATTTTCAACTTTTTTCAATTTTATCCCCGTGGGATATATATTCTACCCACACACATTTGGAACTCTCCTGGGGTACCCTCACACATATTATTCCCTCATTTAGTGGATATTTTCCCAAAAAAGTGAAATTTTCAAAAATCCAGAAAATTCGCTGAAAACGACTAAACATCAAGGACTCATTGGGCGAATCGCTCTGGAACTGAAATCTGAACGCTCACTGACATTTCCCCTATCTGAAAGTCTGATAAACGCCAGAAAAATGACTAAGTCCAAGAAAAAATGTTTTTAAACTTTTTTCAATTTTACCCCGTGGGATATATATTCTACCCAAACACATTTGGTACTCTTCTGGGGTACCCTCACACATATTATTCCCTCATTTAGTGGATATTTTCACAAAAAGGTGACATTTTCAAAAATCCAGAAAATTGGGTGAAAACGACTAAATATCAAGGACTCATTGGGCCAATCGCTCTGGAACTGAAATCGGAACGCTCACTGACATTTCCCCTATCTGAAAGTCTGATAAACGCCAGAAAAATGACTAAGTCCAAGAAAAAATATTTTTAAACTTTTTTCAATTTTACCCCGTGGGATATATATTCTACCCACACACATTTGGTACTCTTCTGGGGTACCCTCACACATATTATTCCCTCATTTAGAGGATATTTTCAAAAGAAGGTGAAATTTTAAAAAATCCAGAAAATTGGCTGAAAACGACTAAATATCAAGGACTCATTGGGCCAATCGCTCTGGAACTGAAATCGGAACGCTCACTGACATTTCCCCTATCTGAAAGTCTGATAAATGCCGGAAAAATGACTAAGTCCAAGAAAATGTTTTTTTAAACTTTTTTCAATTTTACCCCGTGGGATATATATTCTACCCACACACATTTGTAACTCTCCTGGGGTACCCTCATACATATTGTTCCCTCATTTAGTGGATATTTTCACAAAAAAAGTGAAATTTTCAAAAATCCAGATAATTGGCTGAAAACGACTAAATATCAAGGACTGATTGGGCGAATCGCTCTGGCACTGAAATCGGAATGCTCACTGACATTTCCCCTATCTGAAAGTCTGATAAACGCCGGAAAAATGACTAAGTCCCAGAAAAATGTTTTTAAAACTATTTTCAATTTTACCCCGTGGGATATATATTCTACCCACACACATTTGGAACTCTCCTGGGGTACCCTCACAAATATTATGCCCTCATTTAGTGGATATTTTCACAAAAAAGTGAAATTTTCAAAAATCCAGAAAATTGGCTGAAAACGACTAAATATCAAGGACTCATTGGGCGAATCGCTCTGGAACTGAAATCGGAACGCTCACTGACATTTCCCCTATTTGAAAGTCTGATAAACGCCGGAAAAATGACTAAGTCCAAGAAAAAAATTTTTTAAACTTTTTTCAATTTTACCCGGTGGGATATATATTCTACCCACACACAATTGGAACTCTCCTGGGGTACCCTCACACATATTGTTCCCTCATTTAGTGGATATTTTCCCAAAAAAGTGAAATTTTCAAAAATCCAGAAAATTGGTTGAAAACGACTAAATATCAAGGACTCATTGGGCCAATCGCTCTGGAACTGAAATCGGAACGCTCACTGACATTTCCCCTATTTGAAAGTCTGATAAACGCCGGAAAAATGACTAAGTCCAAGAAAAAATTTTTTTAAACTTTTTTCAATTTTACCCCGTGGGATATATATTCTACCCACACACATTTGGAACTCTCCTGGGGTACCCTCACACATATTATTCCCTTATTTAGTGAAAATTTTCACAAAAAGGTGAAATTTTCAAAAATCCAGAAAATTGGCTGAAAACGACTAAATATCAAGGACTCATTGGGCGAATCGCTCTGGAACTGAAATCGGAACGCTCACTCACATTTCCCCTATCTGAAAGTCTGAAAAACGCTGGAAAAATGACTAAGTCCCCAAAAAAATTATTTTCAACTTTTTTCAATTTTATCCCCGTGGGATATATATTCTACCCACACACATTTGGAACTCTCCTAGCGTACCCTCACACATATTATTCCCTCATTTAGTGGATATTTTCCCAAAAAAGTGAAATTTTCAAAAATCCAGAAAATTGGTTGAAAACGACTAAATATCAAGGACTCATTGGGCCAATCGCTCTGGAACTGAAATCGGAACGCTCACTGACATTTCCCCTATCTGAAAGTCTGATAAACGACGGAAAAATGACTAAGTCCAAGAAAATTTTTTTTTAAACTTTTTTCAATTTTACCCCGTGGGATATATATTCTACCCACACACATTTGGAACTCTCCTGGGGTACCCTCACACATATTATTCCCTCATTTAGTGGATATTTTCACAAAAAAGTGAAATTTTCAAAAATCCAGAAAATTGGCTGAAAACGACTAAATATCAAGGACTCATTGGGCGAATCGCTCTGGAACTGAAATCGGAACGCTCACTGACATTTCCTGTATCTGAAAGTCTGATGAACGCCGGAAAAATGACTAAGTCCAAAAAAAAGATGTTTTCAACTTTTTTCAATTTTACCCCCGTGGGATATATATTCTACCCACACACATTTGGAATTCTCCTGGGGCACCCTCACACATATTACTCCCTCATTTAGTGGATATTTTCACAAAAAAGTGAAATTTTCAAAAATCCAGAAAATTGGCTGAAAACGACTAAATATCAAGGACTCATTGGGCGAATCGCTCTGGAACTGAAATCGGAACGCTCACTCACATTTCCCCTATCTGAAAGTCTGATAAATGCCGGAAAAATGACTAAGTCCAAGAAAAATTTTTTTTAAACTTTTTTCAATTTTACCCCGTGGGATATATATTCTACCCACACACATTTGGAACTCTCCTGGGGTACCCTCACACATATTATTCCCTTATTTAGTGAAAATTTTCACAAAAAGGTGAAATTTTCAAAAATCCAGAAAATTGGCTGAAAACGACTAAATATCAAGGACACATTGGGCGAATCGCTCTGGAACTGAAATCTGAACGCTCACTCACATTTCCCCTATCTGAAAGTCTGAAAAACGCTGGAAAAATGACTAAGTCCCAAAAAAAATTATTTTCAACTTTTTTCAATTTTATCCCCGTGGGATATATATTCTACCCACACACATTTGGAACTCTCCTGGGGTACCCTCACACATATTATTCCCTCATTTAGTGGATATTTTCCCAAAAAAGTGAAATTTTCAAAAATCCAGAAAATTCGCTGAAAACGACTAAACATCAAGGACTCATTGGGCGAATCGCTCTGGAACTGAAATCTGAACGCTCACTGACATTTCCCCTATCTGAAAGTCTGATAAACGTCGGAAAAATGACTAAGTCCAAGAAAAAATGTTTTTAAACTTTTTTCAATTTTACCCCGTGGGATATATATTCTACCCAAACACATTTGGTACTCTTCTGGGGTACCCTCACACATATTATTCCCTCATTTAGTGGATATTTTCACAAAAAGGTGACATTTTCAAAAATCCAGAAAATTGGGTGAAAACGACTAAATATCAAGGACTCATTGGGCCAATCGCTCTGGAACTGAAATCGGAACGCTCACTGACATTTCCCCTATCTGAAAGTCTGATAAACGCCGGAAAAATGACTAAGTCCAAGAAAAAATATTTTTAAACTTTTTTCAATTTTACCCCGTGGGATATATATTCTACCCACACACATTTGGTACTCTTCTGGGGTACCCTCACACATATTATTCCCTCATTTAGAGGATATTTTCAAAAGAAGGTGAAATTTTCAAAAATCCAGAAAATTGGCTGAAAACGACTAAATATCAAGGACTCATTGGGCGAATCGCTCTGGAACTGAAATCGGAACGCTCACTGACATTTCCCCTATCTGAAAGTCTGATAAACGCCGGAAAAATGACTAAGTCCAAGAAATTTTTTTAAACTTTTTTCAATTTTACCCCGTGGGATATATATTCTACCCACACACATTTGGAACTCTCCTGGGGTACCCTCACACATATTATTCCCTCATTTAGTGGATATTTTCACAAAAAAGTGAAATTTTCAAAAATCCAGAAAATTGGCTGAAAACGACTAAATATCAAGGACTCATTGGGCCAATCGCTCTGGAACTGAAATCAGAACGCTCACTCACATTTCCCCTATCTGAAAGTCTGATAAACGCTGGAAAAATGACTAAGTCCCAAAAAAAATTTTTTTCAACTTTTTTCAATTTTATCCCCGTGGGATATATATTCTACCCACACACATTTGGAACTCTCCTGGGGTACCCTCACACATATTGTTCCCTCATTTAGTGGATATTTTCCCAAAAAAGTGAAATTTTCAAAAATCCAGAAAATTGGTTGAAAACGACTAAATATCAAGGACTCATTGGGCCAATCGCTCTGGAACTGAAATCGGAACGCTCACTGACATTTCCCCTATCTGAAAGTCTGATAAACGCCGGAAAAATGACTAAGTCCAAGAAAATGTTTTTTTAAACTTTTTTCAATTTTACCCCGTGGGATATATATTCTACCCACACACATTTGTAACTCTCCTGGGGTACCCTCATACATATTGTTCCCTCATTTAGTGGATATTTTCACAAAAAAAGTGAAATTTTCAAAAATCCAGAAAATTGGCTGAAAACGACTAAATATCAAGGACTGATTGGGCGAATCGCTCTGGCACTGAAATCGGAACGCTCACTGACATTTCCCCTATCTGAAAGTCTGATAAACGCCGGAAAAATGACTAAGTCCCAGAAAAATGTTTTTAAAACTATTTTCAATTTTACCCCGTGGGATATATATTCTACCCACACACATTTGGAACTCTCTTGGGGTACCCTCACGCATATTATTCCCTCATTTAGTGGATATTTTCACAAAAAAGTGAAATTTTCAAAAATTCAGAAAATTGGCTGAAAACGTCTAAATATCAAGGACTCATTGGACGAATCGCTCTGGAACTGAAATCTGAACGCTCACTCACATTTCACCTATCTGAAAGTCTGATAAATGCTGGAAAAATTACTAAGTCCCAAAAAAAATTTTTTTCAACTTTTTTCAATTTTATCCCCGTGGGATATATATTCTACCCACACACATTTGGAACTCTCCTGTGGTACCCTCACACATATTGTTCCCTCATTTAGTGGATATTTTCCCAAAAAAGTGAAATTTTCAAAAATCCAGAAAATTGGTTGAAAACGACTAAATATCAAGGACTCATTGGGCCAATCGCTCTGGAACTGAAATCGGAACGCTCACTGACATTTCCCCTATCTGAAAGTCTGATAAACGCCGGAAAAATGACTAAGTCCAAAAAAAAATGTTTTCAACTTTTTTCAATTTTACCCCCGTGGGATATATATTCTACCCACACACATTTGGAACTCTTCTGGGGTACCCTCACACATATTATTCCCTCATTTAGTGGGTATTTTCACAAAAAAGTGAAACTTGCAAAAATCCAGAAAATTGGCTGAAAACGACTAAATATCAAGGACTGATTGGGCGAATCGCTCTGGCACTGAAATCGGAACGCTCACTGACATTTCCCCTATCTGAAAGTCTGATAAATGCCGGAAAAATGACTAAGTCCCAGAAAAATGTTTTTAAAACTATTTTCAATTTTACCCCGTGGGATATATATTCTACCCACACACATTTGGAACTCTCCTAGGGTACCCTCACAAATATTATGCCCTCATTTAGTGGATATTTTCACAAAAAAGTGAAATTTTCAAAAATCCAGAAAATTGGCTGAAAACGACTAAATATCAAGGACTCATTGGGCGAATCGCTCTGGAACTGAAATCGGAACGCTCACTGACATTTCCCCTATCTAAAAGTCTGATAAACGACGGAAAAATGACTAAGTCCAAGAAAAAAATTTTTTAAACTTTTTTCAATTTTACCCGGTGGGATATATATTCTACCCACACACATTTGGAACTCTCTTGGGGTACCCTCACGCATATTATTCCCTCATTTAGTGGATATTTTCACAAAAAAGTGAAATTTTCAAAAATTCAGGAAATTGGCTGAAAACGACTAAATATCAAGGACTCATTGGACGAATCGCTCTGGAACTGAAATCTGAACGCTCACTCACATTTCACCTATCTGAAAGTCTGATAAATGCTGGAAAAATTACTAAGTCCATGAAAAATTTTTTTAAACTTTTTTCAATTTTACCCCGTGGGATATATATTCTACCCACACACATTTGGAACTCTCCTGGGGTACCCTCACACATATTATTCCCTCATTTAGTGGATATTTTCACAAAAAAGTGAAATTTTCAAAAATCCAGAAAATTGGCTGAAAACGACTAAATATCAAGGACTCATTGGGCGAATCGCTCTGGAACTGAAATCGGAACGCTCACTTACATTTCCCCTATCTTAAAGTCTGATAAACGCCGGAAAAATGACTAAGTCCAAAAAAAATTTTTTTTCAACTTTTTTCAATTTTACCCCCGTGGGATATATATTCTACCCACACACATTTGGAACTCTCCTGGGGTACCCTCACACATATTATTCCCTCATTTAGTGGATATTTTCACAAAAAAGTGAAATTTTCAAAAATCCAGAAAATTGGCTGAAAACGACTAAATATCAAGGACTCATTGGGCGAATCGCTCTGGAACTGAAATCGGAACGCTCACTAGCATTTCCCCTATCTGAAAGTCTGATAAACGGCGGAAAAATGACTAAGTCCAAAAAAAAATTTTTTTCAACTTTTTTCAATTTTACCCCCGTGGTATATATATATTCTACCCACACACATTTGGAACTCTCCTGGGGTACCCTCACACATATTATTCCCTCATTTAGTGGGTATTTTCACAAAAAAGTGAAATTTGCAAAAATCCAGAAAATTGGCTGAAAACGACTAAATATCAAGGACTCATTGGGCGAATCGCTCTGGAACTGAAATCTGAACGCTCACTGACATTTCACCTATTTGAAAGTATGATAAATGCTGGAAAAATTACTAAGTCCAAAAAAAATTTTTTTTAAACTTTTTTCAATTTTACCCACGTGGGATAAATATTCTACTCACACACATTTGTAACTCTCCTGGGGTACCCTCACACATACTATTCCCTAATTTAGTGGATATTTTCACAAAAAAGTGAAATTTTCAAAAATCCTAAATATTGGCTGAAAACGACTAAATATCAAGGACTCATTGGCCGAATCGCTCTGGAAGTGAAATCGGAATGCTCACTGACATTTCCCCTATCTGAAAGTCTGATAAACGTCGGAAAAATGACTAAGTCCAAGAAAAAATGTTTTTAAACTTTTTTCAATTTTACCCCGTGGGATATATATTCTACCCAAACACATTTGGTACTCTTCTGGGGTACCCTCACACATATTATTCCCTCATTTAGTGGATATTTTCACAAAAAGGTGAAATTTTCAAAAATCCAGAAAATTGGCTGAAAACGACTAAATATCAAGGACTCATTGGGCCAATCGCTCTGGAACTGAAATCGGAACGCTCACTGACATTTCCCCTATCTGAAAGTCTGATAAACGCCGGAAAAATGACTAAGTCCAAGAAAAAATATTTTTAAACTTTTTTCAATTTTACCCCGTGGGATATATATTCTACCCACAAACATTTGGTACTCTTCTGGGGTACCCTCACACATATTATTCCCTCATTTAGAGGATATTTTCAAAAGAAGGTGAAATTTTAAAAAATCCAGAAAATTGGCTGAAAACGACTAAATATCAAGGACTCATTGGGCGAATCGCTCTGGAACTGAAATCGGAACGCTCACTGACATTTCCCCTATCTGAAAGTCTGATACACGCCGGAAAAATGACTAAGTCCAAAAAAAAGATGTTTTCAACTTTTTTCAATTTTACCCCCGTGGGATATATATTCTACCCACACACATTTGGAACTCTCCTGGGGTACCCTCACACATATTATTCCCTCATTTAGTGGATATTTTCACAAAAAAGTGAAATTTTCAAAAATTCAGAAAATTGGCTGAAAACGACTAAATATGAAGGACTCATTGGACGAATCGCTCTGGAACTGAAATCTGAACGCTCACTCACATTTCACCTATCTGAACGTCTGATAAATGCTGGAAAAATTACTAAGTCCAAGAAAAAATTTTTTAAACTTTTTTCAATTTTACCCCGTGGGATATATATTCTACCCACACACATTTGGAACTCTCCTGGGGTACCCTCACACATATTATTCCCTCATTTAGTGGATATTTTCACAAAAAAGTGAAATTTTCAAAAATCCAGAAAATTGGCTGAAAACGACTAAATATCAAGGACTCATTGGGCGAATCGCTCTGGAACTGAAATCGGAACGCTCACTTACATTTCCCCTATCTTAAAGTCTGATAAACGCCGGAAAAATGACTAAGTTCAAAAAAAAATTTTTTTCAACTTTTTTCAATTTTACCCCCGTGGGATATATATTCTACCCACACACATTTGGAACTCTCCTGGGGTACCCTCACACATATTATTCCCTCATTTAGTGGATATTTTCACAAAAAAGTGAAAGTTTCAAAAATCCAGAAAATTGGCTGAAAACGACTAAATATCAAGGACTCATTGGGCGAATCGCTCTGGAACTGAAATCGGAACGCTCACTAGCATTTCCCCTATCTGAAAGTCTGATAAACGGCGGAAAAATGACTAAGTCCAAAAAAAAATTTTTTTCAACTTTTTTCAATTTTACCCCCGTGGTATATATATATTCTACCCACACACATTTGGAACTCTCCTGGGGTACCCTCACACATATTATTCCCTCATTTAGTGGGTATTTTCACAAAAAAGTGAAATTTGCAAAAATCCAGAAAATTGGCTGAAAACGACTAAATATCAAGGACTCATTGGGCGAATCGCTCTGGAACTGAAATCTGAACGCTCACTGACATTTCACCTATTTGAAAGTATGATAAATGCTGGAAAAATTACTAAGTCCAAAAAAAATTTTTTTTAAACTTTTTTCAATTTTACCCACGTGGGATAAATATTCTACTCACACACATTTGTAACTCTCCTGGGGTACCCTCACACATACTATTCCCTAATTTAGTGGATATTTTCACAAAAAAGTGAAATTTTCAAAAATCCTAAATATTGGCTGAAAACGACTAAATATCAAGGACTCATTGGCCGAATCGCTCTGGAAGTGAAATCGGAATGCTCACTGACATTTCCCCTATCTGAAAGTCTGATAAACGTCGGAAAAATGACTAAGTCCAAGAAAAAATGTTTTTAAACTTTTTTCAATTTTACCCCGTGGGATATATATTCTACCCAAACACATTTGGTACTCTTCTGGGGTACCCTCACACATATTATTCCCTCATTTAGTGGATATTTTCACAAAAAGGTGAAATTTTCAAAAATCCAGAAAATTGGCTGAAAACGACTAAATATCAAGGACTCATTGGGCCAATCGCTCTGGAACTGAAATCGGAACGCTCACTGACATTTCCCCTATCTGAAAGTCTGATAAACGCCGGAAAAATGACTAAGTCCAAGAAAAAATATTTTTAAACTTTTTTCAATTTTACCCCGTGGGATATATATTCTACCCACAAACATTTGGTACTCTTCTGGGGTACCCTCACACATATTATTCCCTCATTTAGAGGATATTTTCAAAAGAAGGTGAAATTTTAAAAAATCCAGAAAATTGGCTGAAAACGACTAAATATCAAGGACTCATTGGGCGAATCGCTCTGGAACTGAAATCGGAACGCTCACTGACATTTCCCCTATCTGAAAGTCTGATACACGCCGGAAAAATGACTAAGTCCAAAAAAAAGATGTTTTCAACTTTTTTCAATTTTACCCCCGTGGGATATATATTCTACCCACACACATTTGGAACTCTCCTGGGGTACCCTCACACATATTATTCCCTCATTTAGTGGATATTTTCACAAAAAAGTGAAATTTTCAAAAATTCAGAAAATTGGCTGAAAACGACTAAATATGAAGGACTCATTGGACGAATCGCTCTGGAACTGAAATCTGAACGCTCACTCACATTTCACCTATCTGAACGTCTGATAAATGCTGGAAAAATTACTAAGTCCAAGAAAAAATTTTTTAAACTTTTTTCAATTTTACCCCGTGGGATATATATTCTACCCACACACATTTGGAACTCTCCTGGGGTACCCTCACACATATTATTCCCTCATTTAGTGGATATTTTCACAAAAAAGTGAAATTTTCAAAAATCCAGAAAATTGGCTGAAAACGACTAAATATCAAGGACTCATTGGGCGAATCGCTCTGGAACTGAAATCGGAACGCTCACTTACATTTCCCCTATCTTAAAGTCTGATAAACGCCGGAAAAATGACTAAGTTCAAAAAAAAATTTTTTTCAACTTTTTTCAATTTTACCCCCGTGGGATATATATTCTACCCACACACATTTGGAACTCTCCTGGGGTACCCTCACACATATTATTCCCTCATTTAGTGGATATTTTCACAAAAAAGTGAAATTTTCAAAAATCCAGAAAATTGGCTGAAAATGACTAAATATCAAGGAATCATTGGGCGATCGCTCTGGACCTGAAATCTGAACGCTCACTGACATTTCCCCTATCTGAAAGTCTGATAAACGCCGGAAAAATGATTAAGTCCAAAAAAAAATTTTTTTCAACTTTTTTCAATTTTACCCCCGTGGGATATATATTCTACCCACACACATTTGGAACTCTCCTGGGGTACCCTCACACATATTATTCCCTCATTTAGTGGATATTTTCACAAAAAAGTGAAAGTTTCAAAAATCCAGAAAATTGGCTGAAAACGACTAAATATCAAGGACTCATTGGGCGAATCGCTCTGGAACTGAAATCGGAACGCTCACTGACATTTCCCCTATCTAAAAGTCTGATAAACGACGGAAAAATGACTAAGTCCAAGAAAAAAATTTTTTAAACTTTTTTCAATTTTACCCCGTGGGATATATATTCTACCCACACACATTTGGAACTCTCCTGGGGTACCCTCACACATATTATTCCCTCATTTACTGGATATTTTCACAAAAAAGTGAAATTTTCAAAAATCCAGAAAATTGGTTGAAAACGACTAAATATCAAGGACTCATTGGGCCAATCGCTCTGGAACTGAAATCGGAACGCTCACTGACATTTCCCCTATCTGAAAGTCTGATAAATGCCGGAAAAATGACTAAGTCCAAAAAAAAATGTTTTCAACTTTTTTCAATTTTACCCCCGTGGGATATATATTCTACCCACACACATTTGGAACTCTCCTGGGGTACCCTCACACATATTATTCCCTCATTTAGTGGATATTTTCACAAAAAAGTGAAATTTTCAAAAATCCAGAAAATTGGCTGAAAACGACTAAATATCAAGGACTGATTGGGCGAATCGCTCTGGCACTGAAATCGGAACGCTCACTGACATTTCCCCTATCTGAAAGTCTGATAAACGACGGAAAAATGACTAAGTCCAAGAAAAAATTTTTTTAAACTTTTTTCAATTTTACCCGGTGGGATATATATTCTACCCACACACATTTGGAACTCTCCTGGGGTACCCTCACACATATTATTCCCTCATTTAGTGGATATTTTCACAAAAAAGTGAAATTTTCAAAAATCCAGAAAATTGGCTGAAAACGACTAAATATCAAGGACTGATTGGGCGAATCGCTCTGGCACTGAAATCGGAACGCTCACTGACATTTCCCCTATCTGAAAGTCTGATAAACGACGGAAAAATGACTAAGTCCAAGAAAAATTTTTTTTAAACTTTTTTCAATTTTACCCGGTGGGATATATATTCTACCCACACACATTTGGAACTCTCTTGGGGTACCCTCACGCATATTATTCCCTCATTTAGTGGATATTTTCACAAAAAAGTGAAATTTTCAAAAATTCAGAAAATTGGCTGAAAACGACTAAATATCAAGGACTCATTGGACGAATCGCTCTGGAACTGAACTCTGAACGCTCACTCACATTTCACCTATCTTAAAGTCTGATAAATGCTGGAAAAATTACTAAGTCCAAGAAAAATTTTTTTAAACTTTTTTCAATTTTACCCCGTGGGATATATATTCTACCCACACACATTTGGAACTCTCCTGGGGTACCCTCACACATATTATTCCCTCATTTAGTGGATATTTTCACAAAAAAAGTGAAATTTTCAAAAATCCAGAAAATTGGCTGAAAACGACTAAATATCAAGGACTCATTGGGCGAATCGCTCTGGAACTGAAATCGGAACGCTCACTTACATTTCCCCTATCTTAAAGTCTGATAAACGCCGGAAAAATGACTAAGTTCAAAAAAAAATTTTTTTCAACTTTTTTCAATTTTACCCCCGTGGGATATATATTCTACCCACACACATTTGGAACTCTCCTGGGGTACCCTCACACATATTATTCCCTCATTTAGTGGATATTTTCACAAAAAAGTGAAATTTTCAAAAATCCAGAAAATTGGCTGAAAATGACTAAATATCAAGGAATCATTGGGCGATCGCTCTGGACCTGAAATCTGACCGCTCACTGACATTTCCCCTATCTGAAAGTCTGATAAACGCCGGAAAAATGATTAAGTCCAAAAAAAAATTTTTTTCAACTTTTTTCAATTTTACCCCCGTGGGATATATATTCTACCCACACACATTTGGAACTCTCCTGGGGTACCCTCACACATATTATTCCCTCATTTAGTGGATATTTTCACAAAAAAGTGAAAGTTTCAAAAATCCAGAAAATTGGCTGAAAACGACTAAATATCAAGGACTGATTGGGCGAATCGCTCTGGCACTGAAATCGGAACGCTCACTGACATTTCCCCTATCTGAAAGTCTGATAAACGACGGAAAAATGCCTAAGTCCAAGAAAAAAATTTTTTAAACTTTTTTCAATTTTACCCGGTGGGATATATATTCTACCCACACACATTTGGAACTCTCTTGGGGTACCCTCACGCATATTATTCCCTCATTTAGTGGATATTTTCACAAAAAAGTGAAATTTTCAAAAATTCAGAAAATTGGCTGAAAACGACTAAATATCAAGGACTCATTGGACGAATCGCTCTGGAACTGAAATCTGAACGCTCACTCACATTTCACCTATCTTAAAGTCTGATAAATGCTGGAAAAATTACTAAGTCCAAGAAAATTTTTTTTAAACTTTTTTCAATTTTACCCCGTGGGATATATATTCTACCCACACACATTTGGAACTCTCCTGGGGTACCCTCACACATATTATTCCCTCATTTAGTGGATATTTTCACAAAAAAAGTGAAATTTTCAAAAATCCAGAAAATTGGCTGAAAACGACTAAATATCAAGGACTCATTGGGCGAATCGCTCTGGAACTGAAATCGGAACGCTCACTTACATTTCCCCTATCTTAAAGTCTGATAAACGCCGGAAAAATGACTAAGTTCAAAAAAAATTTTTTTTCAACTTTTTTCAATTTTACCCCCGTGGGATATATATTCTACCCACACACATTTGGAACTCTCCTGGGGTACCCTCACACATATTATTCCCTCATTTAGTGGATATTTTCACAAAAAAGTGAAATTTTCAAAAATCCAGAAAATTGGCTGAAAATGACTAAATATCAAGGAATCATTGGGCGATTGCTCTGGACCTGAAATCTGAACGCTCACTGACATTTCCCCTATCTGAAAGTCTGATAAACGCCGGAAAAATGATTAAGTCCAAAAAAAAATTTTTTTCAACTTTTTT
Organism: Phyllobates terribilis; assembly: GCF_046119375.1. Taxonomy (NCBI): domain Eukaryota; kingdom Metazoa; phylum Chordata; class Amphibia; order Anura; family Dendrobatidae; genus Phyllobates; species Phyllobates terribilis. Next base: position 596,477,233 of record NW_027362762.1, read on the forward strand.
CAATTTTACCCCCGTGGGATATATATTCTACCCACACACATTTGGAACTCTCCTGGGGTACCCTCACACATATTATTCCCTCATTTAGTGGATATTTTCACAAAAAAGTGAAAGTTTCAAAAATCCAGAAAATTGGCTGAAAACGACTAAATATCAAGGACTCATTGGGCGAATCGCTCTGGAACTGAAATCGGAACGCTCACTGACATTTCCCCTATCTGAAAGTCTGATAAACGCCGGAAAAATGACTAAGTCCAAGAAAAATGTTTTTAAAACTATTTTCAATTTTACCCCGTGGGATATATATTCTACCCACACACATTTGGAACTCTCCTAGGGTACCCTCACAAATATTATGCCCTCATTTAGTGGATATTTTCACAAAAAAGTGAAATTTTCAAAAATCCAGAAAATTGGCTGAAAACGACTAAATATCAAGGACTCATTGGGCGAATCGCTCTGGAACTGAAATCGGAACGCTCACTGACATTTCCCCTATCTAAAAGTCTGATAAACGACGGAAAAATGACTAAGTCCAAGAAAAAAAATTTTTAAACTTTTTTCAATTTTACCCGGTGGGATATATATTCTACCCACACACATTTGGAACTCTCTTGGGGTACCCTCACGCATATTATTCCCTCATTTAGTGGATATTTTCACAAAAAAGTGAAATTTTCAAAAATTCTGAAAATTGGCTGAAAATGACTAAATATCAAGGACTCATTGGACGAATCGCTCTGGAACTGAAATCGGAACGCTCACTGACATTTCCCCTATCTGAAAGTCTGATAAACGACGGAAAAATGACTAAGTCCAAGAAAAAAATTTTTTAAACTTTTTTCAATTTTACCCGGTGGGATATATATTCTACCCACACACATTTGGAACTCTCTTGGGGTACCCTCACGCATATTATTCCCTCATTTAGTGGATATTTTCACAAAAAAGTGAAATTTTCAAAAATTCAGAAAATTCCCTGAAAACGACTAAATATCAAGGACTCATTGGACGAATCGCTCTGGAACTGAAATCTGAACGCTCACTCACATTTCACCTATCTTAAAGTCTGATAAATGCTGGAAAAATTACTAAGTCCAAGAAAAAATTTTTTAAACTTTTTTCAATTTTACCCCGTGGGATATATATTCTACCCACACACATTTGGAACTCTCCTGGGGTACCCTCACACATATTATTCCCTCATTTAGTGGATATTTTCACAAAAAAGTGAAATTTTCAAAAATCCAGAAAATTGGCTGAAAACGACTAAATATCAAGGACTCATTGGGCGAATCGCTCTGGAACTGAAATCGGAACGCTCACTTACATTTCCCCTATCTTAAAGTCTGATAAACGCCGGAAAAATGACTAAGTTCAAAAAAAAATGTTTTTCAACTTTTTTCAATTTTACCCCCGTGGGATATATATTCTACCCACACACATTTGGAACTCTCCTGGGGTACCCTCACACATATTATTCCCTCATTTAGTGGATATTTTCACAAAAAAGTGAAATTTTCAAAAATCCAGAAAATTGGCTGAAAATGACTAAATATCAAGGAATCATTGGGCGATCGCTCTGGACCTGAAATCTGAACGCTCACTGACATTTCCCCTATCTGAAAGTCTGATAAACGCCGGAAAAATTATTAAGTCCAAAAAAAAATTTTTTTCAACTTTTTTCAATTTTACCCCCGTGGGATATATATTCTACCCACACACATTTGGAACTCTCCTGGGGTACCCTCACACATATTATTCCCTCATTTAGTGGATATTTTCACAAAAAAGTGAAAGTTTCAAAAATCCAGAAAATTGGCTGAAAACGACTAAATATCAAGGACTCATTGGGCGAATCGCTCTGGAACTGAAATCGGAACGCTCACTGACATTTCCCCTATCTGAAAGTCTGATAAACGCCGGAAAAATTACTAAGTCCAAGAAAAATGTTTTTAAAACTATTTTCAATTTTACCCCGTGGGATATATATTCTACCCACACACATTTGGAACTCTCTTAGGGTACCCTCACAAATATTATGACCTCATTTAGTGGATATTTTCACAAAAAAGTGAAATTTTCAAAAATCCAGAAAATTGGCTGAAAACGACTAAATATCAAGGACTGATTGGGCCAATCGCTCTGGCACTGAAATCGGAACGCTCACTGACATTTCCCCTATCTGAAAGTCTGATAAACGACGGAAAAATGACTAAGTCCAAGAAAAAAATTTTTTAAACTTTTTTCAATTTTACCCGGTGGGATATATATTCTACCCACACACATTTGGAACTCTCTTGGGGTACCCTCACGCATATTATTCCCTCATTTAGTGGATATTTTCACAAAAAAGTGAAATTTTCAAAAATTCAGAAAATTGGCTGAAAACGACTAAATATCAAGGACTCATTGGACGAATCGCTCTGGAACTGAAATCTGAACGCTCACTCACATTTCACCTATCTTAAAGTCTGATAAATGCTGGAAAAATTACTAAGTCCAAGAAAAATTTTTTTAAACTTTTTTCAATTTTACCCCGTGGGATATATATTCTACCCACACACATTTGGAACTCTCCTGGGGTACCCTCACACATATTATTCCCTCATTTAGTGGATATTTTCACAAAAAAAGTGAAATTTTCAAAAATCCAGAAAATTGGCTGAAAACGACTAAATATCAAGGACTCATTGGGCGAATCGCTCTGGAACTGAAATCGGAACGCTCACTTACATTTCCCCTATCTTAAAGTCTGATAAACGCCGGAAAAATGACTAAGTTCAAAAAAAAATTTTTTTCAACTTTTTTCAATTTTACCCCCGTGGGATATATATTCTACCCACACACATTTGGAACTCTCCTGGGGTACCCTCACACATATTATTCCCTCATTTAGTGGATATTTTCACAAAAAAGTGAAATTTTCAAAAATCCAGAAAATTGGCTGAAAATGACTAAATATCAAGGAATCATTGGGCGATCGCTCTGGACCTGAAATCTGAACGCTCACTGACATTTCCCCTATCTGAAAGTCTGATAAACGCCGGAAAAATGATTAAGTCCAAAAAAAAATTTTTTTCAACTTTTTTCAATTTTACCCCCGTGGGATATATATTCTACCCACACACATTTGGAACTCTCCTGGGGTACCCTCACACATATTATTCCCTCATTTAGTGGATATTTTCACAAAAAAGTGAAAGTTTCAAAAATCCAGAAAATTGGCTGAAAACGACTAAATATCAAGGACTCATTGGGCGAATCGCTCTGGAACTGAAATCGGAACGCTCACTGACATTTCCCCTATCTGAAAGTCTGATAAACGCCGGAAAAATGACTAAGTCCAAGAAAAATGTTTTTAAAACTATTTTCAATTTTACCCCGTGGGATATATATTCTACCCACACACATTTGGAACTCTCCTAGGGTACCCTCACAAATATTATGCCTCATTTAGTGGATATTTTCACAAAAAAGTGAAATTTTCAAAAATCCAGAAAATTGGCTGAAAACGACTAAATATCAAGGACTCATTGTGCGAATCGCTCTGGAACTGAAATCGGAACGCTCACTGACATTTCCCCTATCTAAAAGTCTGATAAACGACGGAAAAATGACTAAGTCCAAGAAAAAATTTTTTTAAACTTTTTTCAATTTTACCCCGTGGGATATATATTCTACCCACACACATTTGGAACTCTCTTGGGGTACCCTCACGCATATTATTCCCTCATTTAGTGGATATTTTCACAAAAAAGTGAAATTTTCAAAAATTCTGAAAATTGGCTGAAAATGACTAAATATCAAGGACTCATTGGACGAATCGCTCTGGAACTGAAATCTGAACGCTCACTCACATTTCACCTATCTTAAAGTCTGATAAATGCTGGAAAAATTACTAAGTCCAAGAAAAAATTTTTTAAACTTTTTTCAATTTTACCCCGTGGGATATATATTCTACCCACACACATTTGGAACTCTCCTGGGGTACCCTCACACATATTATTCCCTCATTTAGTGGATATTTTCACAAAAAAGTGAAATTTTCAAAAATCCAGAAAATTGGCTGAAAACGACTAAATATCAAGGACTCATTGGGCGAATCGCTCTGGAACTGAAATCGGAACGCTCACTTACATTTCCCCTATCTTAAAGTCTGATAAACGCCGGAAAAATGACTAAGTTCAAAAAAAATTTTTTTTCAACTTTTTTCAATTTTACCCCCGTGGGATATATATTCTACCCACACACATTTGGAACTCTCCTGGGGTACCCTCACACATATTATTCCCTCATTTAGTGGATATTTTCACAAAAAAGTGAAATTTTCAAAAATCCAGAAAATTGGCTGAAAATGACTAAATATCAAGGAATCATTGGGCGATCGCTCTGGACCTGAAATCTGAACGCTCACTGACATTTCCCCTATCTGAAAGTCTGATAAACGCCGGAAAAATGATTAAGTCCAAAAAAAAAAATTTTTTCAACTTTTTTCAATTTTACCCCCGTGGGATATATATTCTACCCACACACATGTGGAACTCTCCTGGGGTACCCTCACACATATTATTCCCTCATTTAGTGGATATTTTCACAAAAAAGTGAAATTTTCAAAAATCCAGAAAATTGGCTGAAAACGACTAAATATCAAGGACTCATTGGGCGAATCGCTCTGGAACTGAAATCTGAACGCTCACTGGCATTTCACCTATCTGAAAGTCTGATAAATGCTGAAAAAATTACTAAGTCCAAGAAATTTTTTTTTAAACTTTTTTCAATTTTACCCCGTGGGATACACATTCTACCCACACACATTTGGAACTCTCCTGGGGTACCCTCACACATATTATTCCCTCATTTAGTGGATATTTTCACAAAAAAGAGAAATTTTCAAAAATCCAGAAAATTGGTTGAAAGCGACTAAATATCAAGGACTCATTGGGCGAATCACTCTGGAACTGAAATCTGAACGCTCATTAACAATTCCCCTATCTGAAAGTCTGATAAACGCCGTAAAAATGACTAAGTCCAAAAAAAAATTTTTTTCAACTTTTTTCAATGTTGCCCCCGTGGGATATATTAAATATTCTACCCACACACATTTGGAACTCTCCTGGGGTACCCTCACACATATTATTCCCTCATTTAGTGGATATTTTCACAAAAAAGTGAAATTTTCAAAAATTCTGAAAATTGGCTGAAAACGACTAAATATCAAGGACTCATTTTTCGAATCGCTCTGGAACTGAAATCGGAACGCTCACTGACATTTCCCATATCTGAAAGTCTGATAAACGCCGGAAAAATGACAAAGTCCAAAAAATAATTTTTTTCAACTTATTTCAATTTTACCCCCGTGGGATATATATTCTACCCACACACATTTGGAACTCTCCTGGGGTACCCTCACACATATTATTCCCTCATTTAGTGGATATTTTCACAAAAAAGAGAAATTTTCAAAAATCCAGATAATTGGTTGAAAGCGACTAATTATCAAGGACTCATTGGTCGAATCGCTCTGGAACTGAAATCGGAACGCTCACTGACATTTCCCCTATCTGAAAGTCTGATAAACGCCGGAAAAATGACTAAGTCCAAGAAAAATTTTTTTTAAACTTTTTTAAATTTTACCCCGTGGGATATATATTCTGCCCACACACAATTGGAACTTTCCTGGGGTACCGTCACACATATTAATCCCTCATTTAGTGGATATTTTCACAAAAACGTGAAATTTTCAAAAATCCAGAAAATTGGCTGAAAACGACTAAATATCAAGGACTCATTGGGCGAATCGCTCTGGAACTGAAATCGGAAGGCTCACTGACATTTCCCCTCTCTGAAAGTCTTATAAACGCAGGAAAAATGACTAAGTCCAAAAAAAAAAAAATTATTCAACTTTTTTCAATTTTACCCCCGTGGGATATATATTCTACCCACACACATTTGGAACTCTCCTGGGGTACCCTCACACATATTATTCCCTCATTTAGTGGATATTTTCACAAAAAAGTGAAATTTTCAAAAATTCTGAAAATTGGCTGAAAAAGACTAAATATCAAGGACTCATTTTTCGAATCACTCTGGAACTGAAATCGGAACACTCACTGACATTTCCCATATCTGAAAGTCTGATAAACGCCGGAAAAATGACAAAGTCCAAGAAAAATTTTTTTTAAACTTTTTTAAATTTTACCCCGTGGGATATATATTCTGCCCACACACAATTGGAACTCTCCTGGGGTACCGTCACACATATTAATCCCTCATTTAGTGGATATTTTCACAAAAACGTGAAATTTTCAAAAATCCTGAAAATTGGCTAAAACGACTAAATATCAAGGACTCATTGGGCGAATCGCTCTGGAACTGAAATCGGAACGCTCACTGATATTTGCCCTATCTGAAAGTCTGATAAACGCCGGAAAAATGACAAAGTCCAAAAAATAATTTTTTTCAACTTTTTTCAATTTTACCCCCGTGGGATATATATTCTGCCCACACACATTTGGAACTCTCCTGGGGTACCCTCACACTTATTATTCCCTCATTTAGTGGATATTTTCACAAAAAAGAGAAATTTTCAAAAATCCAGATAATTGGTTGAAAGCGACTAAATATCAAGGACTCATTGGTCGAATCGCTCTGGAACTGAAGTCGGAACGCTCACTGACATTTCCCCTATCTGAAAGTCTGATAAACGCCGGAAAAATGACTAAGTCCAAGAAAATCTTTTTTTAAACTTTTTTAAATTTTACCCCGTGGGATATATATTCTGCCCACACACAATTGGAACTCTCCTGGGGTACCGTCACACATATTAATGCCTCATTTAGTGGAGATTTTCACAAAAACGTGAAATTTTCAAAAATCCTGAAAATTGGCTGAAAACGACTAAATATCAAGGACTCATTGGGCGAATCGCTCTGGAACTGAAATCGGAACGCTCACTGATATTTGCCCTATCTGAAAGTCTGATAAACGCCGGAAAAATGACTAAGTCCAAAAAAAAAATTTTTTCCACTTTTTTCAATGTTACCCCCGTGGGATATATATTCTAACCACACACATTTGGAGCTCTTCTGGGGTACCCTCACACATATTATTCCCTCATTTAGTGGATATTTTCACAAAAAAGTGAAATTTTCAAAAATCCAGAAAATTGGCTGAAAACGACTAAATATCAAGGACTCATTGGGCGAATCGCTCTGGAACTGAAATCGGAATGTTCACTGACATTTTCCCTATCTGAAAGTCTGATGAACTCCGGAAAAATTACTAAGTCCAAAAAAAATTTTTTTTCAACTTTTTTCAATTTTACCCCCGTGGGATATATATTCTACCCACACACATTTGGAACTCTCCTGGGGTACCCTCACACATAGTATTCTCTCATTTAGTGGATATTTTCACAAAAAAGTGAAATTTTCAAAAATCCAGAAAATTGGCTAAAAACGACTAAATATCAAGGACTCATTGGGCGAATCGCTCTAGAACTGAAATCGCAACGCTCACTGACATTTCCCCTATGTGAAAGTCTGATAAACGCCGGTAAAATGACTAAGTTCAAAAAAAAATTTTTTCAACTTTTTTCAATTTTACCCCCGTGGGATATATATTCTACCCACACACATTTGGAACTCTCCTGGGGTACCCTCACACATATTATGCCCTCATTTAGTGGATATTTTCACAAAAAAGTGAAATTTTCAAAAATTGGATGAAAACGACTAAATATCAAGGACTCATTCGGCGAATCGCTCTGGAACTGTAATCGGAACGCTCACTGACATTTTCCCTATCTGAAAGTCTGATAAACAGCGGAAAAATTACTAAGTCCAAAAAAAAATTTTTTTTCAACTTTTTTCAATTTTATCCCCGTGGGATATATATTCTACCCACACACATTTGGAACTCTCCTGGGGTACCCTCACACATATTATTCCCTCATTTAGTGGATATTTTTCACAAAAAAGTGAAATTTTCAAAAATCCAGAAAATTGGCTGAAAACGACTAAATATCAAGGACTCATTGGGCGAATCGCTCTGGAACTGAAATCTGAACGCTCACTGACATTTCCCCGATCTGAAAGTCTGATAAATGCCGGAAAAATGACTAAGTTCAAAAAAAAAAATTTTTTCAACTTTTTTCAATTTTACCCTGTGGGATATATATTCTACCCACACACATTTGGAACTCTCCTGGGGTACCCTCACACATATTATTCTCTCATTTAGTGGATATTTTCACAAAAAAGTGAAATTTTCAAAAATCCAGAAAATTGGCTAAAAACGACTAAATATCAAGGACTCATTGGGCGAATCGCTCTGGAACTGAAATCGGAATGCTCACTGACATTTTCCCTATCTGAAAGTCTGATGAACGCCGGAAAAATTACTAAGTCCAAAAAAAAATTTTTTTCAACTTTTTTCAATTTTATCCCCGTGGGATATATATTCTACCCACACACATTTGGAACTCTCCTGGGGTACCCTCACACATATTATGCCCTCATTTAGTGGATATTTTCACAAAAAAGTGAAATTTTCAAAAATTGGATGAAAACGACTAAATATCAAGGACTCATTGGGCGAATCGCTCTGGAACTGTAATCGGAACACTCACTGACATTTTCCCTATCTGAAAGTCTGATAAACAGCGGAAAAATTACTAAGTCCAAAAAAAAATTTTTTTTCAACTTTTTTCAATTTTATCCCCGTGTTATATATATTCTACCCACACACATTTGGAACTCTCCTGGGGTACCCTCACACATATTATTCCCTCATTTAGTGGATATTTTTCAAAAAAAAGTGAAATTTTCAAAAATCCAGAAAATTGGCTGAAAACGACTAAATATCAAGGACTCATTGGGCGAATCGCTCTGGAACTGAAATCGGAACGCTCACTGACATTTCCCCTATGTGAAAGTCTGATAAACGCAGGAAAAATGACTAAGTCCAAAAAAAAAAATTTTTCAACTTTTTTCAATTTTATCCCCGTGGGATATATATTCTACCCACACACATTTGGAACTCTCCTGGGGTACCCTCACACATATTATGCCCTCATTTAGTGGATATTTTCACAAAAAAGTGAAATTTTCAAAAATCCAGAAAATTGGCTGAAAACGACTAAATATCAAGGACTCATTGGGCGAATCGCTCTGGAACTGTAATCGGAACGCTCACTGACATTTTCCCTATCTGAAAGTCTGATAAACAGCGGAAAAATTACTAAGTCCAAAAAAAAATTTTTTTTCAACTTTTTTCAATTTTATCCCCGTGGGATATATATTCTACCCACACACATTTGGAACTCTCCTGGGGTACCCTCACACATATTATTCCCTCATTTAGTGGATATTTTTCACAAAAAAGTGAAATTTTCAAAAATCCAGAAAATTGGCTGAAAACGACTAAATATCAAGGACTCATTGGGCGAATCGCTCTGGAACTGAAATCTGAACGCTCACTGACATTTCCCCTATCTGAAAGTCTGATAAATGCCGGAAAAATGACTAAGTTCAAAAAAAAATTTTTTTCAACTTTTTTCAATTTTACCCCGTGGGATATATATTCTACCCACACACATTTGGAACTCTCCTGGGTACCCTCACACATATTATTCTCTCATTTAGTGGATATTTTCACAAAAAAGTGAAATTTTCAAAAATCCAGAAAATTGGCTAAAAACGACTAAATATCAAGGACTCATTGGGCGAATCGCTCTGGAACTGAAATCGGAATGCTCACTGACATTTCCCCTATCTGAAAGTCTGATGAACGCAGGAAAAATGACTAAGTCCAAAAAAAAAAATTTTTCAACTTTTTTCAATTTAACCCCCGTGGGATATATATTCTACCCACACACATTTGGAACTCTCCTGGGGTACCCTCACACATATTATTCCCTCATTTAGTGGATGTTTTCACAAAAAAGTGAAATTTTCAAAAATCCAGAAAATTGGCTGAAAACGACTAAATATCAAGGACTCATTGGGCGAATCGCTCTGGAACTGAAATCGGAATGCTCACTGACATTTCCCCTATCTGAAAGTCTGATGAACGCCGGAAAAATTACTAAGTCCAAAAAAAAATTTTTTTCAACTTTTTTCAATTTTATCCCCGTGGGATATATATTCTACCCACACACATCTGAAACTCTCCTGGGGTACCCTCACACATATTATGCCCTCATTTAGTGGATATTATCACAAAAAAGTGAAATTTTCAAAAATTGGATGAAAACGACTAAATATCAAGGACTCATTGGGCGAATCGCTCTGGAACTGTAATCGGAACGCTCACTGACATTTTCCCTATCTGAAAGTCTGATAAACAGCGGAAAAATTAATAAGTCGAAAAAAAAATTTTTTTTCAACTTTTTTCAATTTTATCCCCGTGGGATATATATTCTACCCACACACATTTGGAACTCTCCTGGGGTACCCTCACACATATTATGCCCTCATTTAGTGGATATTTTCACAAAAAAGTGAAATTTTCAAAAATCCAGAAAATTGGCTGAAAACGACTAAATATCAAGGACTCATTGGGCGAATCGCTCTGGAACTGAAATCGGAATGCTCACTGACATTTTCCCTATCTGAAAGTCTGATGAACGCCGGAAAAATTACTAAGTCCAAAAAAAAATTTTTTTCAACTTTTTTCAATTTTACCCCCGTGGGATATATATTCTACCCACACACATTTGGAACTCTCCTGGGGTACCCTCACACATAGTATTCTCTCATTTAGTGGATATTTTCACAAAAAAGTGAAATTTTCAAAAATCCAGAAAATTGGCTAAAAACGACTAAATATCAAGGACTCATTGGGCGAATCGCTCTAGAACTGAAATCGGAACGCTCACTGACATTTCCCCTATGTGAAAGTCTGATAAACGCCGGTAAAATGACTAAGTTGAAAAAAAATTTTTTTCAACTTTTTTCAATTTTACCCCCGTGGGATATATATTCTACCCACACACATTTGGAACTCTTCTGGGGTACCCTCACACATATTATTCCCTCATTAATGGATATTTTCACAAAAAAGTGAAATTTTCAAAAATCCAGAAAATTGGCTGAAAACTACTAAATATCAAGGACTCATTGGGCGAATCGCTCTGGAACTGAAATCGGAATGCTCACTGACATTTCCCCTATGTGAAAGTCTGATAAACGCATCAAAAATGACTAAGTCCAAAAAAAAAAATTTTTCAACTTTTTTCAATTTTACCCCCGTGGGATATATATTCTACCCACACACATTTGGAACTCTCCTGGGGTACCCTCACACATATTATGCCCTCATTTAGTGGATATTTTCACAAAAAAGTGAAATTTTCAAAAATCCAGAAAATTGGCTGAAAACGACTAAATATCAAGGACTCATTGGGCGAATCGCTCTGGAACTGAAATCTGAACGCTCACTGACATTTCCCCTATCTGAAAGTCTGATAAATGCCGGAAAAATGACTAAGTTCAAAAAAAAATTATTTTCAACTTTTTTCAATTTTACCCCGTAGGATATATATTCTACGCACACACATTTGGAACTCTCCTGGGGTACCCTCACACATATTATTCTCTCATTTAGTGGATATTTTCACAAAAAAGTGAAATTTTCAAAAATCCAGAAAATTGGCTAAAAACGACTAAATATCAAGGACTCATTGGGCGAATCGCTCTAGAACTGAAATCGGAACGCTCACTGACATTTCCCCTAAGTGAAAGTCTGATAAACGCCGGTAAAATGACTAAGATGAAAAAAAAAATTTTTCAACTTTTTTCAATTTTACCCCCGTGGGATATATATTCTACCCACACACATTTGGAACTCTCCTGGGGTACCCTCACACATATTATTCCCTCATTTAGTGGATATTTTCACAAAAAAGTGAAATTTTCAAAAATCCAGAAAATTGGCTGAAAACGACTAAATGTCAAGGACTCATTGGGCAAATCGCTCTGGAACTGAAATCGGAATGCTCACTGATATTTCCCCTATCTGAAAGTCTGATGAACGCCGGAAAAATAACTAAGTCCAAAAAAAAATTTTTTTCAACTTTTTTCAATTTTATCCCCGTGGGATATATATTCTACCCACACACATCTGGAACTCTCCTGGGGTACCCTCACACATATTATGCCCTCATTTAGTGGATATTTTCACAAAAAAGTGAAATTTTCAAAAATTGGATGAAAACGACTAAATATCAAGGACTCATTGGGCGAATCGCTCTGGAACTGTAATCGGAACGCTCACTGACATTTTCCCTATCTAAAAGTCTGATAAACAGCGGAAAAATTACTAAGTCCAAAAAAAAATTTTTTTTCAACTTTTTTCAATTTTATCCCCGTGGGATATATATTTTACCCACACACATTTGGAACTCTCCTGGGGTACCCTCACACATATTATTCCCTCATTTAGTGGATATTTTTCACAAAAAAGTGAAATTTTCAAAAATCCAGAAAATTGGCTGAAAACGACTAAATATCAAGGATTCATTGGGCGAATCGCTCTGGAACTGAAATCGGAATGCTCACTGACATTTCCCCTATCTGAAAGTCTGATGAACGCAGGAAAAATGACTAAGTCCAAAAAAAAAAATTTTTTAACTTTTTTCAATTTAACCCCCGTGGGATATATATTCTACCCACACACATTTGGAACTCTCCTGGGGTACCCTCACACATATTATTCCCTCATTTAGTGGATGTTTTCACAAAAAAGTGAAATTTTCAAAAATCCAGAAAATTGGCTGAAAACGACTAAATATCAAGGACTCATTGGGCGAATCGCTCTGGAACTGAAATCGGAATGCTCACTGACATTTCCCCTATCTGAAAGTCTGATGAACGCCGGAAAAATTACTAAGTCCAAAAAAAATTTTTTTCAACTTTTTTCAATTTTATCCCCGTGGGATATATATTCTACCCACACACATCTGGAACTCTCCTGGGGTACCCTCACACATATTATGCCCTCATTTAGTGGATATTTTCACAAAAAAGTGAAATTTTCAAAAATCCAGAAAATTGTCTGAAAACGACTAAATATCAAGGACTCATTGGGCGAATCGCTCTGAAACTGAAATCGGAACGCTCACTGACATTTCCCCTATGTGAAAGTCTGATAAACGCAGGAAAAATGACTAAGTCCAAAAAAAAAAAATTTTCAACTTTTTTCAATTTTATCCCCGTGGGATATATATTCTACCCACACACATTTGGAACTCTCCAGGGGTACCCTCACACATATTATGCCCTCATTTAGTGGATATTTTCACAAAAAAGTGAAATTTTCAAAAATCCAGAAAATTGGCTGAAAACGACTAAATATCAAGGACTCCATGGGCGAATCGCTCTGGAACTGAAATCGGAATGCTCACTGACATTTCCCCTATGTGAAAGTCTGATAAACGCAGGAAAAATGACTAAGTCCAAAAAAAAAAATTTTTCAACTTTTTTCAATTTTACCCCCGTGGGATATATATTCTACCCACACACATTTGGAACTCTCCTGGGGTACCCTCACACATATTATGCCCTCATTTAGTGGATATTTTCACAAAAAAGTGAAATTTTCAAAAATCCAGAAAATTGGCTGAAAACGACTAAATATCAAGGACTCCATGGGCGAATCGCTCTGGAACTGAAATCGGAATGCTCACTGACATTTCCCCTATGTGAAAGTCTGATAAACGCAGGAAAAATGACTAAGTCCAAAAAAAAAAATTTTTCAACTTTTTTCAATTTTACCCCCGTGGGATATATATTCTACCCACACACATTTGGAACTCTCCTGGGGTACCCTCACACATATTATGCCCTCATTTAGTGGATATTTTGACAAAAAAGAGAAATTTTCAAAAATCCAGCAAATTGGCTGAAAACGACTAAATATCAAGGACTCATTGGGCGAATCGCTCTGAAACTGAAATCGGAACGCTCACTGACATTTCCCCTATGTGAAAGTCTGATAAACGCAGGAAAAATGTCTAAGTCCAAAAAAAAAAATTTTTCAACTTTTTTCAATTTTACCCCCGTGGGATATATATTCTACCCACACACATTTGGAACTCTCCTGGGGTACCCTCACACATATTATTCCCTCATTTAGTGGATGTTTTCACAAAAAAGTGAAATTTTCAAAAATCCAGAAAATTGGCTGAAAACGACTAAATATCAAGGACTCATTGGGCGAATCGCTCTGGAACTGAAATCGGAATCCTCACTGACATTTCCCCTATCTGAAAGTCTGATGAACGCCGGAAAAATGACTAAGTCCAAAAAAAAATTTTTTTAAACTTTTTTCAATTTTATCCCCGTGGGATATATATTCTACCCACACACATTTGGAACTCTCCTGGGGTACCCTCACACATATTATGCCCTCATTTAGTGGATATTTTCACAAAAAAGTGAAATTTTCAAAAATCCAGAAAATTGGCTGAAAACGACTAAATGTCAAGGACTCATTGGGCGAATCGCTCTGGAACTGAGATCGGAACGCTCACTGACATTTCCCCTATGTGAAAGTCTGATAAACGCAGGAAAAATGACTAAGTCCAAAAAAAAAAATCTTTCTACTGTTTTCAATTTTACCCCCGTGGGATATATATTCTACCCACACACATTTGGAACTCTTCTGGGGTACCCTCACACATATTATTCCCTCATTTAGTGGATATTTTGACAAAAAGAGAAATTTTCAAAAATCCAGAAAATTGGCTGAAAACGACTAAATATCAAGGACTCATTGGGCGAATCGCTCTGGAACTGAAATCGGAACGCTCACTGACATTTGCCCTATGTGAAAGTCTGATATTCGAAAGAAAAATGACTAAGTTCAAAAAAAAAAATTTTTCAACTTTTTTCAATTTTACCCCCATGGGATATATATTCTGCCCACACACATTTGGGGTACCCTCACACATATTATTCCCTCATTTAGTGGATATTTTCACAAAAAAGTGAAATTTTTAAAAATCCAGAAAATTGGCTGAAAACGACTAAATATCAAGGACTCATTGGGCAAATCGCTCTGGAACTGAAATCTGAACGCTCACTGACATTTCCCCTCTCTGAAAGTCTGATAAATGCCGGAAAAATTACAAAGTCCAAAAAAAATTTTTTTTCAACTTTTTTCAATTTTACCCCCGTGGGATATATATTCTACCCACACACATTTGGAACTCTCCTGGGGTACCCTCACACATATTATTCCCTCATTTAGTGGATATTTTCACAAAAAAGTGAAATTTTTAAAAATCCAGAAAATTGGCTGAAAACGACTAAATATCAAGGACTCATTGGACAAATCGCTCTGGAACTGAAATCTGAACGCTCACTGACATTTCCCCTCTCTGAAAGTCTGATAAATGCCGGAAAAATTACAAAGTCCAAAAAAAATTTTTTTTCAACTTTTTTCAATTTTACCCCCGTGGGATATATATTCTACCCACACACATTTGGAACTCTCCTGGGGTACCCTCACACATATTATTCCCTCATTTAGTGGATATTTTCACAAAAAAGTGAAATTTTCAAAAATCCAGAAAATTGGCTGAAAACGACTAAATATCAAGGACTCATTGGGCGTATCGCTCTGGAACTGAAATCGGAATGCTCACTGACATTTCCCCTATCTTAAAGTCTGATAAACGCCGGAAAAATGACTAAGTCCAAAAAAATTTTTTTTTCAATTTTACCCCCGTGGGATATACATTCTTCCCACACACATTTGGAACTCTCCTGGGGTACCCTCACACATATTATTCTCTCATTTAGTGGATATTTTCACAAAAAAGTGAAATTTTTAAAAATCCAGAAAATTGGCTGAAAACGACTAAATATCAAGGACTCTTTGGACAAATCGCTCTGGAACTGAAATCTGAACGCTCACTGACATTTCCCCTCTCTGAAAGTCTGATAAATGCCGGAAAAATTACAAAGTCCAAAAAAAATTTTTTTTCAACTTTTTTCAATTTTACCCCCGTGGGATATATATTCTACCCACACACATTTGGAACTCTCCTGGGGTACCCTCACACATATTATTCCCTCATTTAGTGGATATTTTCACAAAAAAGTGAAATTTTCAAAAATCCAGAAAATTGGCTGAAAACGACTAAATATCAAGGACTCATTGGGCGTATCGCTCTGGAACTGAAATCGGAATGCTCACTGACATTTCCCCTATCTGAAAGTCTGATAAACGCCGGAAAAATGACTAAGTCCAAAAAAAAAAATTTTTCAACTTTTTTAAATTTTACCCCCGTGGGATATATATTCTACCACACACATTTGGAACTCTCCTGGGGTACCCTCACACATATTATTCCCTCATTTAGTGGATATTTTCACAAAAAAGTGACATTTTTAAAAATCCAGAAAATTGGCTGAAAACGACTAAATATCAAGGACTCATTGGGCAAATCGCTCTGGAACTAAAATCTGAACGCTCACTGACATTTCCCCTATCTGAAAGTCTGAGAAATGCGGGAAAAATTACTAAGTCAAAAAAAACAATTTTTTCAACTTTTTTCAATTTTACCCCTGTGGGATATATATTCTACGCACACACATTTGGAACTCTCCTGGGGTACCCTCACACATATTATTCCCTCATTTAGTGGATATTTTCACAAAAAAGTGAAATTTTCAAAAATCCAGAAAATTGGCTGAAAACGACTAAATATCAAGGACTCATTGGGCGTATCGCTCTGGAACTGAAATCGGAATGCTCACTGACATTTCCCCTATCTGAAAGTCTGATAAACGCCGGAAAAATGACTAAGTCCAAAAAAAAAAATTTTTCAACTTTTTTAAATTTTACCCCCGTGGGATATATATTCTACCACACACATTTGGAACTCTCCTGGGGTACCCTCACACATATTATTCCCTCATTTAGTGGATATTTTCACAAAAAAGTGACATTTTTAAAAATCCAGAAAATTGGCTGAAAACGACTAAATATCAAGGACTCATTGGGCAAATCGCTCTGGAACTAAAATCTGAACGCTCACTGACATTTCCCCTATCTGAAAGTCTGAGAAATGCGGGAAAAATTACTAAGTCAAAAAAAACAATTTTTTCAACTTTTTTCAATTTTACCCCTGTGGGATATATATTCTACGCACACACATTTGGAACTCTCCTGGGGTACCCTCACACATATTATTCCCTCATTTAGTGGATATTTTCACAAAATAGTGAAATTTTCAAAAATCCAGAAAATTGGCTGAGAACGACTAAATATCAAGGACTCATTGAGCGAATTGCTCTGGAACTGAAATCAGAATGCTCACTGACATTTCCACTATCTGAAAGTCTGATAAACGCTGGAAAAATGACTAAGTCCAAAAAAAATTTTTTTTCAACTTTTTTCAATTTTACCCCCGTGGGATATATATTCTACCCACACACATTTGGAACTCTCCTGGGGTACCCTCACACATATTATTCTCTCATTTAGTGGATATTTTCACAAAAAAGTGAAATTTTCAAAAATCCAGAAAATTGACTGAAAACGACTAAATATCAAGGACTCATTGGGCGAATCGCTCTGGAACTGAAATCGGAACGCTCACTGACATTTGCCCTATGTGAAAGTCTGATATTCGCCAGAAAAATGACTAAGTTCAAAAAAAAAATTTTTTCAACTTTTTTCAATTTTACCCCCATGGGATATATATTTTGCCCACACACATTTGGGGTACCCTCACACATATTATTCCCTCATTTAGTGGATATTTTCACAAAAAAGTGAAATTTTTAAAAATCCAGAAAATTGGCTGAAAACGACTAAATATCAAGGACTCATTGGACAAATCGCTCTGGAACTGAAATCTGAACGCTCACTGACATTTCCCCTCTCTGAAAGTCTGATAAATGCCGGAAAAATTACAAAGTCGAAAAAAAAATTTTTTTAAACTTTTTTCAATTTTACCCCCATGGGATATATATTCTACCCACACACATTTGGAACTCTCCTGGGGTACCCTCACACATATTATTCCCTCATTTAGTGGATATTTTCACAAAAAAGTGAAATTTTCAAAAATCCAGAAAATTGGCTGAGAACGACTAAATATCAAGGACTCATTGGGCGAATCGCTCTGGAACTGAAATCAGAATGCTCACTGACATTTAACCTATCTGAAAGTCTGATAAACGCCGGAAAAATGACAGTCCAAAAAAAATTTTTTTTTCAACTTTTTTCAATTTTATCCCCGTGGGATATATATTCTACCCACACACATTTTGAACTCTCCTTATGTACCCTCACACATATTATTCTCTCATTTAGTGGATATTTTCACAAAAAAGTGAAATTTTCAAAAATCAAGAAAATTGGCTGAAAACGACTAAATATCAAGGACTCATTGGGCGAATCGCTCTGGAACTGAAATCTGAACGCTCACTGACATTTCCCCTATCTGAAAGTCTGATAAACGCAGGAAAAATGACTAAGTCCAAAAAAAAAATTTTTTCAACTTTTTTCAATTTTATCCCCGTGGGATATATATTCTACCGACACACATTTGGAACTCTCCTGGGGTACCCTCACACATATTATTCCCTCATTTAGTGGATATTTTCACAAAAAAGTGAAATTTTTAAAAATCCAGAAAATTGGCTGAAAACGACTAAATATCAAGGACTCATTGGGCAAATCGCTCTGGAACTAAAATCTGAACGCTCACTGACATTTCCCCTATCTGAAAGTCTGATAAATGCCGGAAAAATTACTAAGTCAAAAAAAAAATTTTTTTCAACTTTTTTCAATTTTACCCCCGTGGGATATATATTCTACCCACACACATTTGGAACTCTCCTGGGGTACCCTCACACATATTATTCTCTCATTTAGTGGATATTTTCACAAAAAAGTGAAATTTTCAAAAATCCAGAAAATTGGCTGAAAACAACTAAATATCATGGACTCATTGGGCGAATCACTCTGGAACTGAAATCGGAACGCTCACTGACATTTTCCCTATGTGAAAGTCTGATAAACGCAGGAAAAATGACTAAGTCCAAAAAAAAAAATTTTTCAACTTTTTTCAATTTTACCCCCATGGGATATATATTTTGCCCACACACATTTGGGGTACCCTCACACATATTATTCCCTCATTTAGTGGATATTTTCACAAAAAAGTGAAATTTTTAAAAATCCAGAAAATTGGCTGAAAACGACTAAATATCAAGGACTCATTGGACAAATCGCTCTGGAACTGAAATCTGAACGCTCACTGACATTTCCCCTCTCTGAAAGTCTGATAAATGCCGGAAAAATTACTAAGTCGAAAAAAAATTTTTTTTAAACTTTTTTCAATTTTACCCCCATGGGATATATATTCTACCCACACACATTTGGAACTCTCCTGGGGTACCCTCACACATATTATTCCCTCATTTAGTGGATATTTTCACAAAAAAGTGAAATTTTCAAAAATCCAGAAAATTGGCTGAGAACGACTAAATATCAAGGACTCATTGGGCGAATCGCTCTGGAACTGAAATCAGAATGCTCACTGACATTTAACCTATCTGAAAGTCTGATAAACGCCGGAAAAATGACAGTCCAAAAAAAATTTTTTTTTCAACTTTTTTCAATTTTATCCCCGTGGGATATATATTCTACCCACACACATTTTGAACTCTCCTTATGTACCCTCACACATATTATTCTCTCATTTAGTGGATATTTTCACAAAAAAGTGAAATTTTCAAAAATCAAGAAAATTGGCTGAAAACGACTAAATATCAAGGACTCATTGGGCGAATCGCTCTGGAACTGAAATCTGAACGCTCACTGACATTTCCCCTATCTGAAAGTCTGATAAACGCAGGAAAAATGACTAAGTCCAAAAAAAAAATTTTTTCAACTTTTTTCAATTTTATCCCCGTGGGATATATATTCTACCGACACACATTTGGAACTCTCCTGGGGTACCCTCACACATATTATTCCCTCATTTAGTGGATATTTTCACAAAAAAGTGAAATTTTTAAAAATCCAGAAAATTGGCTGAAAACGACTAAATATCAAGGACTCATTGGGCAAATCGCTCTGGAACTAAAATCTAAACGCTCACTGACATTTCCCCTATCTGAAAGTCTGATAAATGCCGGAAAAATTACTAAGTCAAAAAAAAAATTTTTTTCAACTTTTTTCAATTTTACCCCCGTGGGATATATATTCTACCCACACACATTTGGAACTCTCCTGGGGTACCCTCACACATATTATTCTCTCATTTAGTGGATATTTTCACAAAAAAGTGAAATTTTCAAAAATTCAGAAAATTGGCTGAAAACAACTAAATATCATGGATTCATTCGGCGACTCACTCTGGAACTGAAATCGGAACGCTCACTGACATTTCCCCTATGTGAAAGTCTGATAAACGCAGGAAAAATGACTAAGTCCAAAAAAAAAAATTTTTCAACTTTTTTCAATTTTACCCCCTGGGATATATATTCTACCACACACATTTGGAACTCTCCTGGGGTACCCTCACACATATTATTCCCTCATTTAGTGGATATTTTCACAAAAAAGTGAAATTTTTAAAAATCCAGAAAATTGGCTGAAAACGACTAAATATCAAGGACTCATTGGGCGAATCGCTCTGGAACTGAAATCGGAACGCTCACTGACATTTCACCTATCTGAAAGTCTGATAAACGCCGGAAAAATTACTAAGTCCAAAAAAAAAAATTTTTTCAACTTTTTTCAATTTTATCCCCGTGGGATATATATTCTACCCACACACATTTGGAACTCTCCTGGGGTACCCTCACACATATTATTCTCTCATTTAGTGGATATTTTCACAAAAAAGTGATATTTTCAAAAATCCAGAAAATTGTTCTGAAAACGACTAAATATCATGGACTCATTGGGCGAATCGCTCTGGAACTGAAATCGGAACGCTCACTGACATTTCCCCTATGTGAAAGTCTGATAAACGCAGGAAAAATGACTAAGTCCAAAAAAAAATTTTTTCAACTTTTTTCAATTTTACCCCCGTGGGATATATATTCTACCCACACAGATTTGGAACTCTCCTGGGGTACCCTCACACATATTATTCCCTCATTTAGTGGATATTTTCACAAAAAAGTGAAATTTTCAAAAATCTAGAAAATTGGCTGAAAACGACTAAATATCAAGGACTCATTGGGCGTATCGCTCTGGAACTGAAATCGGAATGCTCACTGACATTTCCCCTATCTGAAAGTCTGATAAATGCCGGAAAAATGACTAAGTCCAAAAAAAAAAATTTTTCAACTTTTTTAAATTTTACCCCCGTGGGATATATATTCTACCACACACATTTGGAACTCTCCTGGGGTACCCTCACACATATTGTTCCCTCATTTAGTGGATATTTTCACAAAAAAGTGACATTTTTAAAAATCCAGAAAATTGGCTGAAAACGACTAAATATCAAGGACTCATTGGGCAAATCGCTCTGGAACTAAAATCTGAATGCTCACTGACATTTCCCCTCTCTGAAAGTCTGATAAATGGCGGAAAAATTACAAAGTCCAAAAAAAATTTTTTTTAAACTTTTTTCAATTTTACCCCCGTGGGATATATATTCTACCCACACACATTTGGAACTCTCCTGGGGTACCCTCACACATATTATTCCCTCATTTAGTGGATATTTTCACAAAAAACTGAAATTTTCAAAAATCCAGAAAATTGGCTGAAAACGACTAAATATCAAGGACTCATTGGGCGAATCGCTCTGGAACTGAAATCAGAATGCTCACTGACATTTAACCTATCTTAAAGTCTGATAAACGCCGGAAAAATGACTAAGTCCAAAAAAAATTTTTTTTCAATTTTACCCCCGTGGGATATATATTCTTCCCACACATTTGGAACTCTCCTGGGGTACCCTCACACATATTATTCCCTCATTTAGTGGATATTTTCACAAAAAAGTGAAATTTTCAAAAATCCAGAAAATTGGCTGAGAACGACTAAATATCAAGGACTCATTGGGCGAATCGCTCTGGAACTGAAATCAGAATGCTCACTGACATTTAACCTATCTGAAAGTCTGATAAACGCCGGAAAAATGACTAAGTCCAAAAAAAATTTTTTTTTCAACTTTTTTCAATTTTATCCCCGTGGGATATATATTCTACCCACACACATTTGGAACTCTCCTGGGGTACCCTCACACATATTATTCCCTCATTTAGTGGATATTTTCACAAAAAAGTGAAATTTTCAAAAATCCAGAAAATTGGCTGAAAACGACTAAATATCAAGGACTCATTGGGCGAATCGCTCTGGAACTGAAATCTGAACACTCACTGACATTTCCCCTATCTGAAAGTCTGATAAATGCCGGAAAAATTACTAAGTCAAAAAAAAAAAAATTTAAAACTTTTTTCAATTTTACCCCCGTGGGATATATATTCTACCCACACACATTTGGAACTCTCCTGGGGTACCCTCACACATATTATTCTCTCATTTAGTGGATATTTTCACAAAAAAGTGAAATTTTCAAAAATCCAGAAAATTGGCTGAAAACGACTAAATAGCAAGGACTCATTGGAAGAATCGCTCTGGAACTGAAATCGGAACGCTCACTGACATTTGCCGTATGTGAAAGTCTGATATTCGCCAGAAAAATGACTAAGTTTAAAAAAAAAATTTTTCAACTTTTTTCAATTTTACCCCCATGGGATATATATTTTGCCCACACACATTTGGGGTACCCTCACACATATTATTCCCTCATTTAGTGGATATTTTCACAAAAAAGTGAAATTTTTAAAAATCCAGAAAATTGGCTGAAAACGACTAAATATCAAGGACTCATTGGGCAAATCGCTCTGGAACTGAAATCTGAACGCTCAATGACATTTCCCCTCTCTGAAAGTCTGATAAATGGCGGAAAAATTACAAAGTCCAAAAAAAATTTTTTTAAAACTTTTTTCAATTTTACCCCCGTGGGATATATATTCTACCCACACACATTTGGAACTCTCCTGGGGTACCCTCACACATATTATTCCCTCATTTAGTGGATATTTTCACAAAAAACTGAAATTTTCAAAAATCCAGAAAATTGGCTGAAAACGACTAAATATCAAGGACTCATTGGGCATATCGCTCTGGAACTGAAATCGGAATGCTCACTGACATTTCCCCTATCTTAAAGTCTGATAAACGCCGGAAAAATGACTAAGTCCAAAAAAAAATTTTTTTCAATTTTACCCCCGTGGGATATACATTCTTCCCACACACATTTGGAACTCTCCTGGGGTACCCTCACACATATTATTCTCTCATTTAGTGGATATTTTCACAAAAAAGTGAAATTTTTAAAAATCCAGAAAATTGGCTGAAAACGACTAAATATCAACGACTCATTGGACAAATCGCTCTGGAACTGAAATCTGAACGCTCACTGACATTTCCCCTATGTGAAAGTCTGATAAATGCCGGAAAAATTACAAAGTCGAAAAAAAAAATTTTTTAAACTTTTTTCAATTTTACCCCCGTGGGATATATATTCTACCCACACACATTTGGAACTCTCCTGGGGTACCCTCACACATATTATTCCCTCATTTAGTGGATATTTTCACAAAAAAGTGAAATTTTCAAAAATCCAGAAAATTGGCTGAGAACGACTAAATATCAAGGACTCATTGGGCGAATTGCTC
This sequence comes from Phyllobates terribilis, assembly GCF_046119375.1. Classification (NCBI taxonomy): domain Eukaryota; kingdom Metazoa; phylum Chordata; class Amphibia; order Anura; family Dendrobatidae; genus Phyllobates; species Phyllobates terribilis. Next base: position 596,500,968 of record NW_027362762.1, read on the forward strand.
TGGAACTGAAATCAGAATGCTCACTGACATTTCCACTATCTGAAAGTCTGATAAACGCAGTAAAAATGACTAAGTCCAAAAAAAAAATTTTTTCAACTTTTTTCAATTTTACCCCCGTGGGATATATATTCTACCGACACACATTTGGAACTCTCCTGGGGTACCCTCACACATATTATTCCCTCATTTAGTGGATATTTTCACAAAAAAGTGAAATTTTTAAAAATCCAGAAAATTGGCTGAAAACGACTAAATATCATGGACTCATTGGGCGAATCACTCTGGAACTGAAATCGGAACGCTCACTGACATTTTCCCTATGTGAAAGTCTGATAAACGCAGGAAAAATGACTAAGTCCAAAAAAAAAAAATTTTTCAACTTTTTTCAATTTTACCCCCATGGGATATATATTCTACCCACACACATTTGGAACTCTCCTGGGGTACCCTCACACATATTATTCCCTCATTTAGTGGATATTTTCACAAAAAAGTGAAATTTTTAAAAATCCAGAAAATTGGCTGAAAATAACTAAATATCAGGGACTCATTGGGCGAATCGCTCTGGAACTGAAATCTGAACGCTCACTGACATTTTCCCTATCTGAAAGTCTGATAAATGCCGGAAAAATTACTAAGTAAAAAAAAAATTTTTTTAAAACTTTTTTCAATTTTACCCCCGTGGGATATATATTCTACCCACACACATTTGGAACTCTCCTGGGGTACCCTCACACATATTATTCCCTCATTTAGTGGATGTTTTCACAAAAAAGTGAAATTTTCAAAAATCCAGAATATTGGCTGAAAACGACTAAATATCAAGGACTCATTGGGCGAATCGCTCTGGAACTGAAATCGGAATGCTCACTGACATTTCCCCTATCTGAAAGTCTGATGAACGCCGGAAAAATTACTAAGTCCAAAAAAAAATTTTTTTCAACTTTTTTTAATTTTATCCCCGTGGGATATATATTCTGCCCACACACATTTGGGGTACCCTCACACATATTATTCCCTCATTTAGTGGATATTTTCACAAAAAAGTGAAATTTTCAAAAATCCAGAAAATTGGCTGAAAACGACTAAATATCAAGGACTCATTGGGCGTATCGCTCTGGAACTGAAATCGGAACGCTCACTGACATTTGCCCTATGTGAAAGTCTGATATTCGCCAGAAAAATGACTAAGTTCAAAAAAAAAAATTTTTCAACTTTTTTCAATTTTACCCCCATGGGATATATATTTTGCCCACACACATTTGGGGTACCCTCACACATATTATTCCCTCATTTAGTGGATATTTTCACAAAAAAGTGAAATTTTTAAAAATCCAGAAAATTGGCTGAAAACGACTAAATATCAAGGACTCATTGGACAAATCGCTCTGGAACTGAAATCTGAACGCTCACTGACATTTCCCCTCTCTGAAAGTCTGATAAATGCCGGAAAAATTACAAAGTCGAAAAAAAAATTTTTTTAAACTTTTTTCAATTTTACCCCCATGGGATATATATTCTACCCACACACATTTTGAACTCTCCTTATGTACCCTCACACATATTATTCTCTCATTTAGTGGATATTTTCACAAAAAAGTGAAATTTTCAAAAATCAAGAAAATTGGCTGAAAACGACTAAATATCAAGGACTCATTGGGCGAATCGCTCTGGAACTGAAATCTGAACGCTCACTGACATTTCCCCTATCTGAAAGTCTGATAAACGCAGTAAAAATGACTAAGTCCAAAAAAAAAATTTTTTCAACTTTTTTCAATTTTACCCCCGTGGGATATATATTCTACCGACACACATTTGGAACTCTCCTGGGGTACCCTCACACATATTATTCCCTCATTTAGTGGATATTTTCACAAAAAAGTGAAATTTTTAAAAATCCAGAAATTTGGCTGAAAACGACTAAATATCATGGACTCATTGGGCGAATCACTCTGGAACTGAAATCGGAACGCTCACTGACATTTTCCCTATCTGAAAGTCTGATAAATGCCGGAAAAATTACTAAGTAAAAAAAAAATTTTTTTTAAACTTTTTTCAATTTTACCCCCGTGGGATATATATTCTACCCACACACATTTGGAACTCTCCTGGGGTACCCTCACACATATTATTCTCTCATTTAGTGGATATTTTCACAAAAAAGTGAAATTTTCAAAAATTCAAAAAATTGGCTGAAAACAACTAAATATCATGGATTCATTCGGCGACTCACTCTGGAACTGAAATCGGAACGCTCACTGACATTTCCCCTATGTGAAAGTCTGATAAACGCAGGAAAAATGACTAAGTCCAAAAAAAAAAATTTTTCAACTTTTTTCAATTTTACCCCCTGGGATATATATTCTACCACACACATTTGGAACTCTCCTGGGGTACCCTCACACATATTATTCCCTCATTTAGTGGATATTTTCACAAAAAAGTGAAATTTTTAAAAATCCAGAAAATTGGCTGAAAACGACTAAATATCAATGACTCATTGGGCGAATCGCTCTGGAACTGAAATCGGAACGCTCACTGACATTTCACCTATCTGAAAGTCTGATAAACGCCGGAAAAATTACTAAGTCCAAAAAAAAAAATTTTTTCAACTTTTTTCAATTTTATCCCCGTGGGATATATATTCTACCCACACACATTTGGAACTCTCCTGGGGTACCCTCACACATATTATTCTCTCATTTAGTGGATATTTTCACAAAAAAGTGATATTTTCAAAAATCCAGAAAATTGTTCTGAAAACGACTAAATATCATGGACTCATTGGGCGAATCGCTCTGGAACTGAAATCGGAACGCTCACTGACATTTCCCCTATGTGAAAGTCTGATAAACGCAGGAAAAATGACTAAGTCCAAAAAAAAAATTTTTCAACTTTTTTCAATTTTACCCCTGTGGGATATATATTCTACCCACACACATTTGGAACTCTCCTGGGGTACCCTCACACATATTATTCCCTCATTTAGTGGATATTTTCACAAAAAAGTGAAATTTTCAAAAATCCAGAAAATTGGCTGAAAACGACTAAACATCAAGGACTCATTGGGCGTATCGCTCTGGAACTGAAATCGGAATGCTCACTGACATTTCCCCTATCTGAAAGTCTGATAAACGCCGGAAAAATGACTAAGTCCAAAAAAAAAAATTTTTCAACTTTTTTAAATTTTACCCCCGTGGGATATATATTCTACCACACACATTTGGAACTCTCCTGGGGTACCCTCACACATATTATTCCCTCATTTAGTGGATATTTTCACAAAAAAGTGACATTTTTAAAAATCCAGAAAATTGGCTGAAAACGACTAAATATCAAGGACTCATTGGGCAAATCGCTCTGGAACTAAAATCTGAACGCTCACTGACATTTCCCCTATCTGAAAGTCTGAGAAATGCGGGAAAAATTACTAAGTCAAAAAAAACAATTTTTTCAACTTTTTTCAATTTTACCCCCGTGGGATATATATTCTACGCACACACATTTGGAACTCTCCTGGGGTACCCTCACACATATTATTCCCTCATTTAGTGGATATTTTCACAAAAAAGTGAAATTTTCAAAAATCCAGAAAATTGGCTGAGAACGACTAAATATCAAGGACTCATTGGGCGAATTGCTCTGGAACTGAAATCAGAATGCTCACTGACATTTCCACTATCTGAAAGTCTGATAAACGCTGGAAAAATGACTAAGTCCAAAAAAAATTTTTTTTCAACTTTTTTCAATTTTACCCCCGTGGGATATATATTCTACCCACACACATTTTGAACTCTCCTTGGGTACCCTCACACATATTATTCTCTCATTTAGTGGATATTTTCACAAAATAGTGACATTTTCAAAAATCAAGAAAATTGGCTGAAAACGACTAAATATCAAGGACTCATTGGGCGAATCGCTCTGGAACTGAAATCTGAACGCTCACTGACATTTCCCCTATCTGAAAGTCTGATAAACGCAGGAAAAATGACTAAGTCCAAAAAAAAAAATTTTTTGAACTTTTTTCAATTTTACCCCCGTGGGATATATATTCTACCCACACACATTTGGAACTCTCCTGGGGTACCCTCACACATATTATTCCCTCATTTAGTGGATATTTTCACAAAAAAGTGAAATTTTCAAAAATCCAGAAAATTGGCTGAAAACGACTAAATATCAAGGACTCATTGGGCGTATCACTCTGGAACTGAAATCGGAATGCTCACTGACATTTCCCCTATCTTAAAGTCTGATAAACGCCGGAAAAATGACTAAGTCCAAAAAAAATATTTTTTCAATTTTACCGCCGTGGGATATACATTCTTCCCACACACATTTGGAACTCTCCTGGGGTACCCTCACACATATTATTCTCTCATTTAGTGGATATTTTCACAAAAAAGTGAAATTTTTAAAAATCCAGAAAATTGGCTGAAAACGACTAAATATCAAGGACTCATTGGACAAATCGCTCTGGAACTGAAATCTGAACGCTCACTGACATTTCCCCTCTCTGAAAGTCTGATAAATGCCGGAAAAATTACAAAGTCGAAAAAAAAATTTTTTTAAACTTTTTTCAATTTTACCCCCGTGGGATATATATTCTACCCACACACATTTGGAACTCTCCTGGGGTACCCTCACACATATTATTCCCTCATTTAGTGGATATTTTCACAAAAAAGTGAAATTTTCAAAAATTCAGAAAATTGGCTGAGAACGACTAAATATCAAGGACTCATTGGGCGAATCGCTCTGGAACTGAAATCAGAATGCTCACTGACATTTAACCTATCTGAAAGTCTGATAAACGCCGGAAAAATGACTAAGTCCAAAAAAAAATTTTTTTTCAACTTTTTTCAATTTTATCCCCGTGGGATATATATTCTACCCACACACATTTTGAACTCTCCTTATGTACCCTCACACATATTATTCTCTCATTTAGTGGATATTTTCACAAAAAAGTGAAATTTTCAAAAATCAAGAAAATTGGCTGAAAATAACTAAATATCAAGGACTCATTGGGCGAATCGCTCTGGAACTGAAATCTGAACGCTCACTGACATTTTCCCTATCTGAAAGTCTGATAAATGCCGGAAAAATTACTAAGTAAAAAAAAATTTTTTTTTAAACTTTTTTCAATTTTACCCCCGTGGGATATATATTCTACCCACACACATTTGGAACTCTCCTGGGGTACCCTCACACATATTATTCTCTCATTTAGTGGATATTTTCACAAAAAAGTGAAATTTTCAAAAATTCAAAAAATTGGCTGAAAACAACTAAATATCATGGATTCATTCGGCGACTCACTCTGGAACTGAAATCGGAACGCTCACTGACATTTCCCCTATGTGAAAGTCTGATAAACGCAGGAAAAATGACTAAGTCCAAAAAAAAAAATTTTTTCAACTTTTTTCAATTTTATCCCCGTGGGATATATATTCTACCCACACACATTTGGAACTCTCCTGGGGTACCCTCACACATATTATTCTCTCATTTAGTGGATATTTTCACAAAAAAGTGATATTTTCAAAAATCCAGAAAATTGTTCTGAAAACGACTAAATATCATGGATTCATTGGGCGAATCGCTCTGGAACTGAAATCGGAACGCTCACTGACATTTCCCCTATGTGAAAGTCTGATAAACGCAGGAAAAATGACTAAGTCCAAAAAAAAAATTTTTCAACTTTTTTCAATTTTACCCCCGTGGGATATATATTCTACCCACACACATTTGGAACTCTCCTGGGGTACCCTCACACATATTATTCCCTCATTTAGTGGATATTTTCACAAAAAAGTGAAATTTTCAAAAATCCAGAAAATTGGCTGAAAACGACTAAATATCAAGGACTCATTGGGCGTATCGCTCTGGAACTGAAATCGGAATGCTCACTGACAGTTCCCCTATCTGAAAGTCTGATAAACGCCGGAAAAATGACTAAGTCCAAAAAAAAAAATTTTTCAACTTTTTTAAATTTTACCCCCGTGGGATATATATTCTACCACACACATTTGGAACTCTCCTGGGGTACCCTCACACATATTATTCCCTCATTTAGTGGATATTTTCACAAAAAAGTGACATTTTTAAAAATCCAGAAAATTGGCTGAAAACGACTAAATATCAAGGACTCATTGGGCAAATCGCTCTGGAACTAAAATCTGAACGCTCACTGACATTTCCCCTATCTGAAAGTCTGAGAAATGCGGGAAAAATTACTAAGTCAAAAAAAACAATTTTTTCAACTTTTTTCAATTTTACCCCCGTGGGATATATATTCTACGCACACACATTTGGAACTCTCCTGGGGTACCCTCACACATATTATTCTCTCATTTAGTGGATATTTTCACAAAAAAGTGAAATTTTCAAAAATCCAGAAAATTGGCTGAAAACGACTAAATAGCAAGGTCTCATTGGACGAATCGCTCTGGAACTGAAATCAGAATGCTCACTGACATTTAACCTATCTGAAAGTCTGATAAACGCCGGAAAAATGACTAAGTCCAAAAAAAATTTTTTTTTCAACTTTTTTAAATTTTATCCCCGTGGGATATATATTCTACCCACACACATTTTGAACTCTCCTTATGTACCCTCACACATATTATTCCCTCATTTAGTGGATATTTTCACAAAAAAGTGAAATTTTCAAAAATTCAGAAAATTGGCTGAAAACAACTAAATATCATGGATTCATTCGGCGACTCACTCTGGAACTGAAATCGGAACGCTCACTGACATTTCCCCTATGTGAAAGTCTGATAAACGCTGGAAAAATTACTAAGTCCAAAAAAAAAAATTTTTTCAACTTTTTTCAATTTTATCCCCGTGGTATATATATTCTACCCACACACATTTGGAACTCTCCTGGGGTACCCTCACACATATTATTCTCTCATTTAGTGGATATTTTCACAAAAAAGTGATATTTTCAAAAATCCAGAAAATTGTTCTGAAAACGACTAAATATCATGGACTCATTGGGCGAATCGCTCTGGAACTGAAATCGGAACGCTCACTGACATTTCCCCTATGTGAAAGTCTGATAAACGCAGGAAAAATGACTAAGTCCAAAAAAAAATTTTTCAACTTTTTTCAATTTTACCCCCGTGGGATATATATTCTACCCACACACATTTGGAACTCTCCTGGGGTACCCTCACACATATTATTCCCTCATTTAGTGGATATTTTCACAAAAAAGTGAAATTTTCAAAAATCCAGAAAATTGGCTGAAAACGACTAAATATCAAGGACTCATTGGGCGTATCGCTCTGGAACTGAAATCGGAATGCTCACTGACATTTCCCCTATCTGAAAGTCTGATAAACGCCGGAAAAATGACTAAGTCCAAAAAAAAAAATTTTTCAACTTTTTTAAATTTTACCCCCGTGGGATATATATTCTACCACACACATTTGGAACTCTCCTGGGGTACCCTCACACATATTATTCCCTCATTTAGTGGATATTTTCACAAAAAAGTGAAATTTTCAAAAATCCAGAAAATTGGCTGAAAACGACTGAATATTAAGGACGCATTGGGCAAATCACTCTGGAACTGAAATCTGAACGCTCACTGACATTTTCCCTATCTGAAAGTCTGATAAATGCCGGAAAAATTACTAAGTCAAAAAAAAATTTTTTTTCAACTTTTTTAAATTTTACCCTCGTGGGATATAAATTCTACCCACACACATTTGGAACTCTCCTGGGGTACCCTCACACATATTATTCTCTCATTTAGTGGATATTTTCACAAAAAAGTGAAATTTTCAAAAATCCAGAAAATTGGCTGAAAACAACTAAATATCATGGACTCATTGGGCGAATCACTCTGGAACTGAAATCGGAACGCTCACTGACATTTTCCCAATGTGAAAGTCTGATAAACGCAGGAAAAATGACTAAGTCCAAAAAAAATTTTTTTTCAACTTTTTTCAATTTTACCCCCGTGGGATATACATTCTTCCCACACACATTTGGAACTCTCCTGGGGTACCCTCACACATATTATTCTCTCATTTAGTGGATATTTTCACAAAAAAGTGAAATTTTTAAAAATCCAGAAAATTGGCTGAAAACGACTAAATATCAAGGACTCATTGGACAAATCGCTCTGGAACTGAAATCTGAACGCTCACTGACATTTCCCCTCTCTGAAAGTCTGATAAATGCCGGAAAAATTACAAAGTCGAAAAAAAAATTTTTTTAAACTTTTTTCAATTTTACCCCCGTGGGATATATATTCTACCCACACACATTTGGAACTCTCCTGGGGTACCCTCACACATATTATTCCCTCATTTAGTGGATATTTTCACAAAAAGTGAAATTTTCAAAAATCCAGAAAATTGGCTGAGAACGACTAAATATCAAGGACTCATTGGGCGAGTCGCTCTGGAACTGAAATCAGAATGCTCACTGACATTTAACCTATCTGAAAGTCTGATAAACGCCGGAAAAATGACTAAGTCCAAAAAAAATTTTTTTTTCAACTTTTTTAAATTTTATCCCCGTGGGATATATATTCTACCCACACACATTTTGAACTCTCCTTATGTACCCTCACACATATTATTCCCTCATTTAGTGGATATTTTCACAAAAAAGTGAAATTTTTAAAAATCCAGAAAATTGGCTGAAAATAACTAAATATCAAGGACTCATTGGGCGAATCGCTCTGGAACTGAAATCTGAACGCTCACTGACATTTTCCCTATCTGAAAGTCTGATAAATGCCGGAAAAATTACTAAGTAAAAAAAAAATTTTTTTTAAACTTTTTTCAATTTTACCCCCGTGGGATATATATTCTACCCACACACATTTGGAACTCTCCTGGGGTACCCTCACACATATTATTCTCTCATTTAGTGGATATTTTCACAAAAAAGTGAAATTTTCAAAAATTCAGAAAATTGGCTGAAAACAACTAAATATCATGGATTCATTCGGCGACTCACTCTGGAACTGAAATCGGAACGCTCACTGACATTTCCCCTATGTGAAAGTCTGATAAACGCAGGAAAAATGACTAAGTCCAAAAAAAAAAATTTTTCAACTTTTTTCAATTTTACCCCCTGGGATATATATTCTACCACACACATTTGGAACTCTCCTGGGGTACCCTCACACATATTATTCCCTTATTTAGTGGATATTTTCACAAAAAAGTGAAATTTTTAAAAATTCAGTAAATTGGCTGAAAACGACTAAATATCATTGACTCATTGGGCGAATCGCTCTGGAACTGAAATCGGAACGCTCACTGACATTTCTCCTATCTGAAAGTCTGATAAATGCCGGAAAAATTACTAAGTCCAAAAAAAATTTTTTTAAACTTTTTTCAATTTTACCTCCGTGGGATATATATTCTACCCACACACATTTGGAGCTCTCCTGGGGTACCCTCACACATATTATTCTCTCATTTAGTGGATATTTTCACAAAAAAGTGAAATTTTCAAAAATCCAGAAAATTGGCTGAAAACTACTAAATATCAAGGACTCATTGGGCGAATCGCTCTGGAACTGAAATCGGAACGCTCACTGACATTTCCCCTATGTGAAAGTCTGATAAACGCAGGAAAAATGACTAAGTCCAAAAAAAAAACCTTTTCAACTTTTTTCAATTTTACCCCCTGGGATATATATTCTACCACACACATTTGGAACTCTCCTGGGGTACCCTCACACATATTATTCCCTCATTTAGTGGATATTTTCACAAAAAAGTGAAATTTTTAAAAATTCAGGAAAATTGGTCGAAAACGACTAAATATCAAGGACTCATTGGGCAAATCACTCTGGAACTAAAATCTGAACGCTCACTGACATTTCCCCTATCTGAAAGTCTGATAAATGCCGGAAAAATTACTAAGTAAAAAAAAAATTTTTTTAAACTTTTTTCAATTTTACCTCCGTGGGATATATATTCTACCCACACACATTTGGAACTCTCCTGGGGTACCCTCACACATATTATTCTCTCATTTAGTGGATATTTTTACAAAAAAAGTGAAATTTTCAAAAATTCAGAAAATTGGCTGAAAACAACTAAATATCATGGATTCATTCGGCGACTCACTCTGGAACTGAAATTGGAACGCTCACTGACATTTCCCCTATCTGAAAGTCTGATAAACGCCGGAAAAATGACTAAGTCCAAAAAAAATTTTTTTTTCAACTTTTTTAAATTTTACCCCCGTAGGATATATATTCTACCCACACACATTTGGAACTCTCCTGGGGTACCCTCACACATATTATTCTCTCATTTAGTGGATATTTTCACAAAAAAGTGAAATTTTCAAAAATCCAGAAAATTGGCTGAAAACAACTAAATATCATGGACTCATTGGGCGAATCACTCTGGAACTGAAATCGGAACGCTCACTGACATTTTCCCTATGTGAAAGTCTGATAAACGCAGGAAAAATGACTAAGTCCAAAAAAAAAAATTTTTCAACTTTTTTCAATTTTACCCCCATGGGATATATATTCTACCCACACACATTTGGAACTCTCCTGGGGTACCCTCACACATATTATTCCCTCATTTAGTGGATATTTTCACAAAAAAGTGAAATTTTTAAAAATCCAGAAAATTGGCTGAAAATAACTAAATATCAAGGACTCATTGGGCGAATCGCTCTGGAACTGAAATCTGAACGCTCACTGACATTTTCCCTATCTGAAAGTCTGATAAATGCCGGAAAAATTACTAAGTAAAAAAAAAATTTTTTTTAAACTTTTTTCAATTTTACCCCCGTGGGATATATATTCTACCCACACACATTTGGAACTCTCCTGGGGTACCCTCACACATATTATTCTCTCATTTAGTGGATATTTTCACAAAAAAGTGATATTTTCAAAAATCCAGAAAATTGTTCTGAAAACGACTAAATATCATGGACTCATTGGGCGAATCGCTCTGGAACTGAAATCGGAACGCTCACTGACATTTCCGCTATGTGAAAGTCTGATAAACGCAGGAAAAATGACTAAGTCCAAAAAAAAATTTTTCAACTTTTTTCAATTTTACCCCCGTGGGATATATATTCTACCCACACACATTTGGAACTCTCCTGGGGTACCCTCACACATATTATTCCCTCATTTAGTGGATATTTTCACAAAAAAGTGAAATTTTTAAAAATCCAGAAAATTGTCTGAAAACTACTAAATATCAAGGACTCATTGGGCGAATCGCTCTGGAACTGAAATCGGAACGCTCACTGACATTTCCGCTATGTGAAAGTCTGATAAACGCAGGAAAAATGACTAAGTCCAAAAAAAAATTTTTCAACTTTTTTCAATTTTACCCCCGTGGGATATATATTCTACCCACACACATTTGGAACTCTCCTGGGGTACCCTCACACATATTATTCCCTCATTTAGTGGATATTTTCACAAAAAAGTGATATTTTCAAAAATCCAGAAAATTGTTCTGAAAACGACTAAATATCATGGACTCATTGGGCGAATCGCTCTGGAACTGAAATCGGAACGCTCACTGACATTTCCGCTATGTGAAAGTCTGATAAACGCAGGAAAAATTACTAAGTCCAAAAAAAAATTTTTCAACTTTTTTCAATTTTACCCCCGTGGGATATATATTCTACCCACACACATTTGGAACTCTCCTGGGGTACCCTCACACATATTATTCCCTCATTTAGTGGATATTTTCACAAAAAAGTGAAATTTTCAAAAATCCAGAAAATTGGCTGAAAACGACTAAATATCAAGGACTCATTGGGCGTATCGCTCTGGAACTGAAATCGGAATGCTCACTGACATTTCCCCTATCTGAAAGTCTGATAAACGCCGGAAAAATGACTAAGTCCAAAAAAAAAAAATTTTCAACTTTTTTAAATTTTACCCCCGTGGGATATATATTCTACCACACACATTTGGAACTCTCCTGGGGTACCCTCACACATATTATTCCCTCATTTAGTGGATATTTTCACAAAAAAGTGAAATTTTCAAAAATCCAGAAAATTGGCTGAAAACGACTGAATATTAAGGACGCATTGGGCAAATCGCTCTGGAACTGAAATCTGAACGCTCACTGACATTTTCCCTATCTGAAAGTCTGATAAACGCCGGAAAAATGACTAAGTCCCAAAAATAATTTTTTTAAACTTTTTTCAATTTTACCCCAGTGGGATATATATTCTACCCAAACACATTTGGAACTCTCCTGGGGTACCCTCACACATATTATTCCCTCATTTAGTGGATATTTTCACAAAAAAGTGAAATTTTCAAAAATCAAGAAAATTGGCTGAAAACGACTAAATATCAAGGACTCATTGGGCAAATCGCTCTGGAACTAAAATCTGAACGCTCACTGACATTTCCCCTATCTGAAAGTCTGATAAATGCCGGAAAAATGACTAAGTCAAAAAAAAATTTTTTTTCAACTTTTTTAAATTTTACCCTCGTGGGATATAAATTCTACCCACACACATTTGGAACTCTCCTGGGGTACCCTCACACATATTATTCTCTCATTTAGTGGATATTTTCACAAAAAAGTGAAATTTTCAAAAATCCAGAAAATTGGCTGAAAACAACTAAATATCATGGACTCATTGGGCGAATCACTCTGGAACTGAAATCGGAACGCTCACTGACATTTTCCCAATGTGAAAGTCTGATAAACGCAGGAAAAATGACTAAGTCCAAAAAAAATTTTTTTTCAACTTTTTTCAATTTTACCCCCGTGGGATATATATTCTACACAAACACATTTAGAACTCTCCTGGGGTACCCTCACACATATTATTCCCTCATTTAGTGGATATTTTCACAAAAAAGTGAAATTTTTAAAAATTCAGTAAATTGGCTGAAAACGACTAAATATCATTGACTCATTGGGCGAATCGCTCTGGAACTGAAATCGGAACGCTCACTGACATTTCTCCTATCTGAAAGTCTGATCAATGCCGGAAAAATTACTAAGTCCAAAAAAAAATTTTTTAAACTTTTTTCAATTTTACCTCCGTGGGATATATATTCTACGCACACACATTTGGAGCTCTCCTGGGGTACCCTCACACATATTATTCTCTCATTTAGTGGATATTTTCACAAAAAAGTGAAATTTTCAAAAATCCAGAAAATTGGCTGAAAACTACTAAATATCAAGGACTCATTGGGCGAATCGCTCTGGAACTGAAATCGGAACGCTCACTGACATTTCCCCTATCTGAAAGTCTGATAAACGCCGGAAAAATGACTAAGTCCAAAAAAAATTTTTTTTTCAACTTTTTTCAATTTTATCCCCGTGGGATATATATTCTACCCACACACATTTTGAACTCTCCTTGGGTACCCTCACACATATTATTCTCTCATTTAGTGGATATTTTCACAAAAAAGTGAAATTTTCAAAAATCAAGAAAATTGGCTGAAAACGACTAAATATCAAGGACTCATTGGGCGAATCGCTCTGGAACTGAAATCGGAACGCTCACTGACATTTCCCCTATGTGAATGTCTGATAAACGCAGGAAAAATGACTAAGTCCAAAAAAAAAAACTTTTCAACTTTTTTCAATTTTACCCCCTGGGATATATATTCTACCACACACATTTGGAACTCTCCTGGGGTACCCTCACACATATTAATCCCTCATTTAGTGGATATTTTCACAAAAAAGTGAAATTTTTAAAAATCCAGGAAAATTGGTTGAAAACGACTAAATATCAAGGACTCATTGGGCAAATCACTCTGGAACTAAAATCTGAACGCTCACTGACATTTCCCCTATCTGAAAGTCTGATAAATGCCGGAAAAATTACTAAGTAAAAAAAAAATTTTTTTAAACTTTTTTCAATTTTACCTCCGTGGGATATATATTCTACCCACACACATTTGGAACTCTCCTGGGGTACCCTCACACATATTATTCTCTCATTTAATGGATATTTTCACAAAAAAAGTGAAATTTTCAAAAATTCAGAAAATTGGCTGAAAACAACTAAATATCATGGATTCATTCGGCGACTCACTCTGGAACTGAAATCGGAACGCTCACTGACATTTCCCCTATCTGAAAGTCTGATAAACGCCGGAAAAATGACTAAGTCCAAAAAAAATTTTTTTTTCAACTTTTTTAAATTTTACCCCCGTGGGATATATATTCTACCCACACACATTTGGAACTCTCCTGGGGTACCCTCACACATATTATTCTCTCATTTAGTGGATATTTTCACAAAAAAGTGAAATTTTCAAAAATCCAGAAAATTGGCTGAAAACAACTAAATATCATGGACTCATTGGGCGAATCACTCTGGAACTGAAATCGGAACGCTCACTGACATTTTCCCTATGTGAAAGTCTGATAAACGCAGGAAAAATGACTAAGTCCAAAAAAAAAAATTTTTCAACTTTTTTCAATTTTACCCCCATGGGATATATATTCTACCCACACACATTTGGAACTCTCCTGGGGTACCCTCACACATATTATTCCCTCATTTAGTGGATATTTTCACAAAAAAGTGAAATTTTTAAAAATCCAGAAAATTGGCTGAAAATAACTAAATATCAAGGACTCATTGGGCGAATCGCTCTGGAACTGAAATCTGAACGCTCACTGACATTTCCCCTATGTGAAAGTCTGATAAACGCAGGAAAAATGACTAAGTCCAAAAAAAAAATTTTTCAACTTTTTTCAATTTTACCCCCTGGGATATATATTCTACCACACACATTTGGAACTCTCCTGGGGTACCCTCACACATATTATTCCCTCATTTAGTGGATATTTTCACAAAAAAGTGAAATTTTTAAAAATCCAGAAAATTGGCTGAAAACGACTAAATATCAAGGACTCATTGGGCGAATCGCTCTGGAACTGAAATCGGAACGCTCACTGACATTTCACCTATCTGAAAGTCTGATAAACGCTGGAAAAATTACTAAGTCCAAAAAAAAAAATTTTTTCAACTTTTTTCAATTTTATCCCCGTGGTATATATATTCTACCCACACACATTTGGAACTCTCCTGGGGTACCCTCACACATATTATTCTCTCATTTAGTGGATATTTTCACAAAAAAGTGATATTTTCAAAAATCCAGAAAATTGTTCTGAAAACGACTAAATATCATGGACTCGTTGGGCGAATCGCTCTGGAACTGAAATCGGAACGCTCACTGACATTTCCCCTATGTGAAAGTCTGATAAACGCAGGAAAAATGACTAAGTCCAAAAAAAAATTTTTCAACTTTTTTCAATTTTACCCCCGTGGGATATATATTCTACCCACACACATTTGGAACTCTCCTGGGGTACCCTCACACATATTATTCCCTCATTTAGTGGATATTTTCACAAAAAAGTGAAATTTTCAAAAATCCAGAAAATTGGCTGAAAACGACTAAATATCAAGGACTCATTGGGCGTATCGCTCTGGAACTGAAATCGGAATGCTCACAGACATTTCCCCTATCTGAAAGTCTGATAAACGCCGGAAAAATGACTAAGTCCAAAAAAAAAAATTTTTCAACTTTTTTAAATTTTACCCCCGTGGGATATATATTCTACCACACACATTTGGAACTCTCCTGGGGTACCCTCACACATATTATTCCCTCATTTAGTGGATATTTTCACAAAAAAGTGAAATTTTGAAAAATCCAGAAAATTGGCTGAAAACAACTAAATATCATGGACTCATTGGGCGAATCACTCTGGAACTGAAATCGGAACGCTCACTGACATTTTCCCAATGTGAAAGTCTGATAAACGCAGGAAAAATGACTAAGTCCAAAGTAAATTTTTTTTCAACTTTTTTCAATTTTACCCCCGTGGGATATATATTCTACCCACACACATTTGGAGCTCTCCTGGGGTACCCTCACACATATTATTCTCTCATTTAGTGGATATTTTCACAAAAAAGTGAAATTTTCAAAAATCCAGAAAATTGGCTGAAAACTACTAAATATCAAGGACTCATTGGGCGAATCGCTCTGGAACTGAAATCGGAACGCTCACTGACATTTCCCCTATGTGAATGTCTGATAAACGCAGGAAAAATGACTAAGTCCAAAAAAAAAAACTTTTCAACTTTTTTCAATTTTACCCCCTGGGATATATATTCTACCACACACATTTGGAACTCTCCTGGGGTACCCTCACACATATTAATCCCTCATTTAGTGGATATTTTCACAAAAAAGTGAAATTTTTAAAAATCCAGGAAAATTGGTTGAAAACGACTAAATATCAAGGACTCATTGGGCAAATCACTCTGGAACTAAAATCTGAACGCTCACTGACATTTCCCCTATCTGAAAGTCTGATAAATGCCGGAAAAATTACTAAGTAAAAAAAAAATTTTTTTAAACTTTTTTCAATTTTACCTCCGTGGGATATATATTCTACCCACACACATTTGGAAATCTCCTGGGGTACCCTCACACATATTATTCTCTCATTTAGTGGATATTTTCACAAAAAAAGTGAAATTTTCAAAAATTCAGAAAATTGGCTGAAAACAACTAAATATCATGGATTCATTCGGCGACTCACTCTGGAACTGAAATCGGAACGCTCACTGACATTTCCCCTATCTGAAAGTCTGATAAACGCCGGAAAAATGACTAAGTCCAAAAAAAATTTTTTTTTCAACTTTTTTAAATTTTACCCCCGTGGGATATATATTCTACCCACACACATTTGGAACTCTCCTGGGGTACCCTCACACATATTATTCTCTCATTTAGTGGATATTTTCACAAAAAAGTGAAATTTTCAAAAATCCAGAAAATTGGCTGAAAACAACTAAATATCATGGACTCATTGGGCGAATCACTCTGGAACTGAAATCGGAACGCTCACTGACATTTTCCCTATGTGAAAGTCTGATAAACGCAGGAAAAATGACTAAGTCCAAAAAAAAAAATTTTTCAACTTTTTTCAATTTTACCCCCATGGGATATATATTCTACCCACACACATTTGGAACTCTCCTGGGGTACCCTCACACATATTATTCCCTCATTTAGTGGATATTTTCACAAAAAAGTGAAATTTTTAAAAATCCAGAAAATTGGCTGAAAACAACTAAATATCAAGGACTCATTGGGCAAATCGCTCTGGAACTAAAATCTGAACGCTCACTGACATTTCCCCTATCTGAAAGCCTGATAAATGCCGGAAAAATTACGAAGTCAAAAAAAAAATTTTTTTCAACTTTTTTAAATTTTACCCTCGTGGGATATAAATTCTACCCACACACATTTGGAACTCTCCTGGGGTACCCTCACACATATTATTCTCTCATTTAGTGGATATTTTCACAAAAAAGTGAAATTTTCAAAAATCCAGAAAATTGGCTGAAAACAACTAAATATCATGGACTCATTGGGCGAATCACTCTGGAACTGAAATCGGAACGCTCACTGACATTTTCCCAATGTGAAAGTCTGATAAACGCAGGAAAAATGACTAAGTCCAAAAAAAATTTTTTTTCAACTTTTTTCAATTTTACCCCCGTGGGATATATATTCTACACAAACACATTTAGAACTCTCCTGGGGTACCCTCACACATATTTTTCCCTCATTTAGTGGATATTTTCACAAAAAAGTGATATTTTTAAAAATTCAGTAAATTGGCTGAAAACGACTAAATATCATTGACTCATTGGGCGAATCGCTCTGGAACTAAAATCTGAACGCTCACTGACATTTCCCCTATCTGAAAGTCTGATAAATGCCGGAAAAATTACTAAGTCCAAAAAAAATTTTTTTAAACTTTTTTCAATTTTACCTCCGTGGGATATATATTCTACCCACACACATTTGGAGCTCTCCTGGGGTACCCTCACACATATTATTCTCTCATTTAGTGGATATTTTCACAAAAAAGTGAAATTTTCAAAAATCCAGAAAATTGGCTGAAAACTACTAAATATCAAGGACTCATTGGGCGAATCGCTCTGGAACTGAAATCGGAACGCTCACTGACATTTCCCCTATGTGAAAGTCTGATAAACGCAGGAAAAATGACTAAGTCCAAAAAAAAAAACTTTTCAACTTTTTTCAATTTTACCCCCTGGGATATATATTCTACCACACACATTTGGAACTCTCCTGGGGTACACATATTATTCCCTCATTTAGTGGATATTTTCACAAAAAAGTGAAATTTTTAAAAATTCAGTAAATTGGCTGAAAACGACTAAATATCATTGACTCATTGGGCGAATCGCTCTGGAACTGAAATCGGAACGCTCACTGACATTTCCCCTATCTGAAAGTCTGATAAACGCCGGAAAAATGACTAAGTCCAAAAAAAATTTTTTTTTCAACTTTTTTCAATTTTATCCCCGTGGGATATATATTCTACCCACACACATTTTGAACTCTCCTTGGGTACCCTCACACATATTATTCTCTCATTTAGTGGATATTTTCACAAAAAAGTGAAATTTTCAAAAATCAAGAAAATTGGCTGAAAACGACTAAATATCAAGGACTCATTGGGCGAATCGCTCTGGAACTGAAATCGGAACGCTCACTGACATTTCCCCTATGTGAATGTCTGATAAACGCAGGAAAAATGACTAAGTCCAAAAAAAAAAACTTTTCAACTTTTTTCAATTTTACCCCCTGGGATATATATTCTACCACACACATTTGGAACTCTCCTGGGGTACCCTCACACATATTAATCCCTCATTTAGTGGATATTTTCACAAAAAAGTGAAATTTTTAAAAATCCAGGAAAATTGGTTGAAAACGACTAAATATCAAGGACTCATTGGGCAAATCACTCTGGAACTAAAATCTGAACGCTCACTGACATTTCCCCTATCTGAAAGTCTGATAAATGCCGGAAAAATTACTAAGTAAAAAAAAAATTTTTTTAAACTTTTTTCAATTTTACCCCCGTGGGATATATATTCTACCCACACACATTTGGAACTCTCCTGGGGTACCCTCACACATATTATTCTCTCATTTAGTGGATATTTTCACAAAAAAAGTGAAATTTTCAAAAATTCAGAAAATTGGCTGAAAACAACTAAATATCATGGATTCATTCGGCGACTCACTCTGGAACTGAAATCGGAACGCTCACTGCCATTTCCCCTATCTGAATGTCTGATAAACGCTGGAAAAATTACTAAGTCCAAAAAAAATTTTTTTTTCAACCTTTTTCAATTTTATCCCCGTGGGATATATATTCTACCCACACACATTTGGAACTCTCCTGGGACTCCCTCACACATATTATTCCCTCATTTAGTGGATATTTTCACAAAAAAGTGAAATTTTCAAAAATTCAGAAAATTGGCTGAAAACAACTAAATATCATGGATTCATTCGGCGACTCACTCTGGAACTGAAATCGGAACGCTCACTGACATTTTCCCTATCTGAAAGTCTGATGAACGCCGGAAAAATTAGTAAGTCCAAAAAAAATTTCTTTCAACTTTTTTCAATTTTATCCCCGTGGGATATATATTCTACCCACACACATTTTGAACTCTCCTTATGTACCCTCACACATATTATTCTCTCATTTAGTGGATATTTTCACAAAAAAGTGAAATTTTCAAAAATCAAGAAAATTGGCTGAAAACGACTAAATATCAAGGACTCATTGGGCGAATCGCTCTGGAACTGAAATATGAACGCTCACTGACATTTCCCCTATCTGAAAGTCTGATAAACGCAGGAAAAATGACTAAGTCCAAAAAAAAATTTTTTTAAACTTTTTTCAATTTTACCCCCGTGGGATATATATTCTACCCACACACATTTGGAACTCTCCTGGGGTACCCTCACACATATTATTCCCTCATTTAGTGGATATTTTCACAAAAAAGTGAAATTTTTAAAAATCCAGAAAATTGGCTGAAACCGACTAAATATCAAGGATTCATTGGGCGAATCGCTCTGGAACTGAAATCGGAACGTGCACTGACAATTCCCCTATCTGAAACTCTGATAAACGATGGAAAAATGACTAGGGCCCCAAAAAAATTTTTTTCAACTTTTTTCAATTTTACCCCCGTTGGATATATATTGTACCCACACACATTTTGAACTCTTCTTGGGTACCCTCACACATATTATTCTCTCATTTAGTGGATATTTTCACAAAAAAGTGAAATTTTTAAAAATCCAGAAAATTGGCTGAAAACGACTAAATATCAAGGACTCATTGGGCAAATCGCTCTGGAACTAAAATCTGAACGCTCACTGACATTTCCCCTATCTGAAAGTCTGATAAATGCCGGAAAAATTACTAAGTCAAAAAAAAAATTTTTTTCAACTTTTTTAAATTTTACCCCCGTGGGATATATATTCTACCCACACACATTTGGAACTCTCCTGGGGTACCCTCACACATATTATTCCCTCATTTAGTGGATATTTTCACAAAAAAGTGAAATTTTTAAAAATCCAGAAAATTGGCTGAAAATAACTAAATATCAAGGACTCATTGGGCGAATCGCTCTGGAACTGAATTCTGAATGCTCACTGACATTTTCCCTATCTGAAAGTCTGATAAACGCCGGAAAAATGACTAAGTCCCCCAAAAATTTTTTTTAAACTTTTTTCAATTTTACCACCGTGGGATATATATTCTACCCACACACATTTGGAACTCTCCTGGGGTACCCTCACACATATTATTCCCTCATTTAGTGGATATTTTCACAAAAAAGTGAAATTTTTAAAAATCCAGGAAAATTGGCTGAAGACGACTAAATATCAAGGACTCATTGGGCAAATCGCTCTGGAACTGAAATCGGAACATTCACTGACATTTCCCCTATGTGAAAGTCTGATAAACGCAGGAAAAATGACTAAGTCCAAAAAAAAAAATTTTTCAACTTTTTTCAATTTTACCCCCTGGGATATATATTCTACCACACACATTTGGAACTCTCCTGGGGTACCCTCACACATATTATTCCCTTAATTAGTGGATATTTTCACAAAAAAGTGAAATTTTTAAAAATCCAGGAAAATTGGCTGAAAACGACTAAATATCAAGGACTCATTGGGCAAATCGCTCTGGAACTGAAATCTGAACGCTCACTGACATTTCCCCTATCTGAAAGTCTGATAAATGCCGGAAAAATTACTAAGTCAAAAAAAAATTTTTTTTCAACTTTTTTCAATTTTACCCCCGTGGGATATATATTCTACCCAAACACATTTGGAACTCTCCTGGGGTACCCTCACACATATTATTCCCTCATTTAGTGGATATTTTCACAAAAAAAGTGAAATTTTTAAAAATCCAGAAAATTGGCTGAAACGACTAAATATCATGGACTCATTGGGCGAATCGCTCCGGAACTGCAATTGGAACGCTCACTGACATCTCCCCTATCTGAAAGTCTGATGAACGCCGAAAAAATTAGTAAGTCCAAAAAAAAATTTTTTTCAACTTTTTTCAATTTTAGACCCGTGGGATATATATTCTACCCACACACATTTGGAACTCTCCTGGGGTACCCTCACACATATTATTCCCTCATTTAGTGGATTTTTTCACAAAAAAGTGAAATTTTTAAAAATCCAGAAAATTGGCTGAAAACGACTAAATATCAAGGACTCATTGGGCGAATCGCTCTGGAACTGAAATCGGAACGCTCACTGACATTTCCCCTATCTGAAAGTCTGATAAATGCCGGAAAAATTACTAAGTAAAAAAAAAATTTTTTTAAACTTTTTTCAATTTTACCCCCGTGGGATATATATTCTACCCACACACATTTGGAACTCTCCTGGGGTACCCTCACACATATTATTCTCTCATTTAGTGGATATTTTCACAAAAAAAGTGAAATTTTCAAAAATTCAGAAAATTGGCTGAAAACAACTAAATATCATGGATTCATTCGGCGACTCACTCTGGAACTGAAATCGGAACGCTCACTGCCATTTCCCCTATCTGAATGTCTGATAAACGCTGGAAAAATTACTAAGTCCAAAAAAAATTTTTTTTTCAACCTTTTTCAATTTTATCCCCGTGGGATATATATTCTACCCACACACATTTGGAACTCTCCTGGGACTCCCTCACACATATTATTCCCTCATTTAGTGGATATTTTCACAAAAAAGTGAAATTTTCAAAAATTCAGAAAATTGGCTGAAAACAACTAAATATCATGGATTCATTCGGCGACTCACTCTGGAACTGAAATCGGAACGCTCACTGACATTTTCCCTATCTGAAAGTCTGATGAACGCCGGAAAAATTAGTAAGTCCAAAAAAAATTTCTTTCAACTTTTTTCAATTTTATCCCCGTGGGATATATATTCTACCCACACACATTTTGAACTCTCCTTATGTACCCTCACACATATTATTCTCTCATTTAGTGGATATTTTCACAAAAAAGTGAAATTTTCAAAAATCAAGAAAATTGGCTGAAAACGACTAAATATCAAGGACTCATTGGGCGAATCGCTCTGGAACTGAAATATGAACGCTCACTGACATTTCCCCTATCTGAAAGTCTGATAAACGCAGGAAAAATGACTAAGTCCAAAAAAAAATTTTTTTAAACTTTTTTCAATTTTACCCCCGTGGGATATATATTCTACCCACACACATTTGGAACTCTCCTGGGGTACCCTCACACATATTATTCCCTCATTTAGTGGATATTTTCACAAAAAAGTGAAATTTTTAAAAATCCAGAAAATTGGCTGAAAACGACTAAATATCAAGGATTCATTGGGCGAATCGCTCTGGAACTGAAATCGGAACGTGCACTGACAATTCCCCTATCTGAAACTCGGATAAACGATGGAAAAATGACTAGGGCCCCAAAAAAATTTTTTTCAACTTTTTTCAATTTTACCCCCGTTGGATATATATTGTACCCACACACATTTTGAACTCTTCTTGGGTACCCTCACACATATTATTCTCTCATTTAGTGGATATTTTCACAAAAAAGTGAAATTTTTAAAAATCCAGAAAATTGGCTGAAAACGACTAAATATCAAGGACTCATTGGGCAAATCGCTCTGGAACTAAAATCTGAACGCTCACTGACATTTCCCCTATCTGAAAGTCTGATAAATGCCGGAAAAATTACTAAGTCAAAAAAAAAATTTTTTTCAACTTTTTTAAATTTTACCCCCGTGGGATATATATTCTACCCACACACATTTGGAACTCTCCTGGGGTACCCTCACACATATTATTCCCTCATTTAGTGGATATTTTCACAAAAAAGTGAAATTTTTAAAAATCCAGAAAATTGGCTGAAAATAACTAAATATCAAGGACTCATTGGGCGAATCGCTCTGGAACTGAATTCTGAATGCTCACTGACATTTTCCCTATCTGAAAGTCTGATAAACGCCGGAAAAATGACTAAGTCCCCCAAAAATTTTTTTTAAACTTTTTTCAATTTTACCACCGTGGGATATATATTCTACCCACACACATTTGGAACTCTCCTGGGGTACCCTCACACATATTATTCCCTCATTTAGTGGATATTTTCACAAAAAAGTGAAATTTTTAAAAATCCAGGAAAATTGGCTGAAGACGACTAAATATCAAGGACTCATTGGGCAAATCGCTCTGGAACTGAAATCGGAACATTCACTGACATTTCCCCTATGTGAAAGTCTGATAAATGCAGGAAAAATGACTAAGTCCAAAAAAAAAAATTTTTCAACTTTTTTCAATTTTACCCCCTGGGATATATATTCTACCACACACATTTGGAACTCTCCTGGGGTACCCTCACACATATTATTCCCTTAATTAGTGGATATTTTCACAAAAAAGTGAAATTTTTAAAAATCCAGGAAAATTGGCTGAAAACGACTAAATATCAAGGACTCATTGGGCAAATCGCTCTGGAACTGAAATCTGAACGCTCACTGACATTTCCCCTATCTGAAAGTCTGATAAATGCCGGAAAAATTACTAAGTCACAAAAAAAATTTTTTTTCAACTTTTTTCAATTTTACCCCCGTGGGATATATATTCTACCCAAACACATTTGGAACTCTCCTGGGGTACCCTCACACATATTATTCCCTCATTTAGTGGATATTTTCACAAAAAAAGTGAAATTTTTAAAAATCCAGAAAATTGGCTGAAACGACTAAATATCATGGACTCATTGGGCGAATCGCTCCGGAACTGCAATTGGAACGCTCACTGACATCTCCCCTATCTGAAAGTCTGATGAACGCCGAAAAAATTAGTAAGTCCAAAAAAAAATTTTTTTCAACTTTTTTCAATTTTAGACCCGTGGGATATATATTCTACCCACACACATTTGGAACTCTCCTGGGGTACCCTCACACATATTATTCCCTCATTTAGTGGATATTTTCACAAAAAAGTGAAATTTTTAAAAATCCAGAAAATTGGCTGAAAACGACTAA
Source organism: Phyllobates terribilis (assembly GCF_046119375.1). NCBI lineage: Eukaryota > Metazoa > Chordata > Amphibia > Anura > Dendrobatidae > Phyllobates > Phyllobates terribilis. The sequence goes on from NW_027362762.1 coordinate 596,525,422, forward strand.
ATATCAAGGACTCATTGGGCGAATCGCTCTGGAACTGAAATCGGAACGCTCACTGACATTTCCCCTATGTGAAAGTCTGATAAACGCAGGAAAAATGACTAAGTCCAAAAAAAAAAAACTTTTCAACTTTTTTCAATTTTACCCCCTGGGATATATATTCTACCACACACATGTGGAACTCTCCTGGGGTACCCTCACACATATTATTCCCTCATTTAGTGGATATTTTCACAAAAAGTGAAATTTTCAAAAATCCAGAAAATTGGCTGAAAACTACTAAATATCAAGGATTCATTGGGCGAATCGCTCTGGAACTGAAAACGGAACGTGCACTGACAATTCCCCTATCTGAAAGTCTGATAAATGCCGGAAAAATGACTAAGGCCCAAAAAATTTTTTTTTCGACTTTTTTCAATTTTACCCCCGTGGGATATATATTCTACCCACACACATTTTGAACTCTCCTTGGGTACCCTCACACATATTATTCCCTCATTTAGTGGATATTTTCACAAAAAAGTGAAATTTTCAAAAATCCAGAAAATTGGCTGAAAATGACTAAATATCAAGGACTCATTGGGAGAATCGCTCTGGAACTGAAATCTGAACGCTCACTGACATTTCCCCTATATGAAAGTCTGATAAATACCGGAAAAATTACTAAGTCCAAAGAAAATTTTTTTAAACTTTTTTCAATTTTACCTCCGTGGGATATATATTCTCCCCACACACATTTGAAACTCTCCTGGGGTACCCTCACACATATTATACTCTCATTTAGTGGATATTTTCACAAAAAAGTGAAATTTTCAAAAATCCAGAAAATTGGCTGAAAATGACTAAATATCAAGGACTCATTGGGCGAATCGCTCTGGAGCTGAAATCGGAACGCTCACTGACATTTCCCCTATGTGAAAGTCTGATAAACGCAGGAAAAATGACTAAGTCCAAAAAAAAAAATTTTTCAACTTTTTTCAATTTTACCCCCGTTGGATATATATTCTACCCACACACATTTGGAACTCTCCTGGGGTACCCTCACACATATTATTCCCTCATTTAGTGGATATTTTCACAAAAAAGTGAAATTTTCAAAAATCCAGAAAATTGGCTGAGAACGATTAAATATCAAGGACTCATTGGGCGAATCGCTCTGGAACTGAAATCAGAATGCTCACTGACATTTAACCTATCTGAAAGTCTGATAAACGCCAGAAAAATGATTAAGTCCCCAAAAAAATTTTTTTTCAACTTTTTTCAATTTTACCCCCGTGGGATATATATTCAACCCAAACACATTTGGAACTCTCCTGGGGTACCCTTACACATATTATTCCCTCATTTAGTGGATATTTTCACAAAAAAGTGAAATTTTTAAAAATCCAGAAAATTGGCTGAAAATGACTAAATATCATGGACTCATTGGGCGAATCGCTCTGGAACTGAAATCGGAACGCTGACTGACATTTCCACTATCTGAAAGTCTGATAAACGCCGGAAGAATGACTAAGTCCAAAAAAATATATTTTTTAAACTTTTTTCAATTTTACCCCCGTGGGATATATATTCTACCCACACACATTTGGAACTCTCCTGGGGTACCCTCACACATATTATTCCCTCATTTAGTGGATATTTTCACAAAAAAGTGAAATTTTCAAAAATCCTGAAAATTGTCTGAAAGCGACTAAATATCAAGGACTCATTGGGCGAATCGCTCTGGAACTGAAATCGGAATGCTCACTGACATTTCCCCTATCTGAAAGTCTGATAAACGCCGGAAAAATTACTAAGTCGAAAAAAAATTTTTTTTTCAATTTTATCCCCGTGGGATATATATTCTACCCATACACATTTGGAACTCTCCTGGGGTACCCTCACACATATTATTCCCTCATTTAGTGGATATTTTCACAAAAAAGTGAAATATTTAAAAATCCAGAAAATTGGCTGAAAACGACTAAATATCAAGGACTCATTGGGCGAATCGCTCTGGAACTGAAATCGGAACGCTCACTGACATTTCCCCTATCTGAAAGTCTGATAAATGCCGGAAAAATTACTAAGTCCAAAAAAAAATTTTTTTTCAACTTTTTTCAATTTTATCCCCGTGGGATATATATTCTACCCACACACATTTGGAACTCTCCTGGGGTTCCCTCACACATATTATTCTCTCATTTAGTGGATATTTTCACGAAAAAGTGAAATTTTCAAAAATCCAGAAAATTGGCTGAAAACGACTAAATATCAAGGACTCATTGGGTGAATCGCTCTGGAACTGAAATCAGAACGCTCACTGACAATTCCCCTATCTGAAAGTCTGATAAACAACGGAAAAATGACTGAGTCCCAAAAAAATTTTTTTCAACTTTTTTCAATTTTACCCCCGTGGGATATATATTCTACCCAAACACATTTAGAACTCACCTGGGGTACCCTCACACATATTATTCTCTCATTTAGTGGATATTTTCACAAAAAAGTGAAATTTTCAAAAATCCAGAAAATTGGCTGAAAATGACTAAATATCAAGGACTCATTGGGAGAATCGCTCTGGAACTGAAATCTGAACGCTCACTGACATTTCCCCTATATGAAAGTCTGATAAATGCCGAAAAATTACTAAGTCCAAAGAAAATTTTTTTAAACTTTTTTCAATTTTACCTCCGTGGGATATATATTCTCCCCACACACATTTGAAACTCTCCTGGGGTACCCTCACACATATTATACTCTCATTTAGTGGATATTTTCACAAAAAAGTGAAATTTTCAAAAATCCAGAAAATTGGCTGAAAATGACTAAATATCAAGGACTCATTGGGCAAATCGCTCTGGAACTGAAATCGGAACGCTCACTGACATTTCCCCTATGTGAAAGTCTGATAAACGCAGGAAAAATGACTAAGTCCAAAAAAAAAAATTTTTCAACTTTTTTCAATTTTACCCCCGTTGGATATATATTCTACCCACACACATTTGGAACTCTCCTGGGGTACCCTCACACATATTATTCCCTCATTTAGTGGATATTTTCACAAAAAAGTGAAATTTTCAAAAATCCAGAAAATTGGCTGAGAACGACTAAATATCAAGGACTCATTGCGCGAATCGCTCTGGAACTGAAATAAGAATGCTCACTGACATTTCCCCTATCTGAAAGTCTAATAAACGCCGGAAAAATGACTAAGTCCAAAAAAAATTTTTTTTCAACTTTTTTCAATTTTACTCCCGTGGGATATATATTCTACCCACTCACATTTGGAACGCTCCTGGGGTACCCTCACACATATTATTCCCTCATTTAGTGGATATTTTCACAAAAAAGTGAAATTTTCAAAAATCCAGAAAATTGGCTGAGAACGACTAAATATCAAGGACTCATTGGGCGAATCGCTCTGGAACTGAAATCAGAATGCTCACTGACATTTAACCTATCTGAAAGTCTGATAAACGCCAGAAAAATGATTAAGTCCCCAAAAAAATTTTTTTCAACTTTTTTCAATTTTACCCCCGTGGGATTCAACCCAAACACATTTGGAACTCTCCTGGGGTACCCTTACACATATTATTCCCTCATTTAGTGGATATTTTCACAAAAAAGTGAAATTTTTAAAAATCCAGAAAATTGGCTGAAAATGACTAAATATCATGGACTCATTGGGCGAATCGCTCTGGAACTGAAATTGGAACGCTCACTGACATTTCCCCTATCTGAAAGTCTGATAAACGCCGGAAAAATTACTAAGTCCAAAAAAAATTTTTTTTTCAATTTTATCCCCGTGGGATATATATTCTACCCACACACATTTGGAACTCTACTGGGATTCCCTCACACATATTATTCCCTCATTTAGTGGATATTTTCACAAAAAAGTGAAATTTTCAAAAATCCAGAAAATTGGCTGAAAACTACTAAATATTAAGGATTTATTGGGCGAATCGCTCTGGAACTGAAATCGGAACGTGCACTGACATTTCCCCTATCTGAAAGTCTGATAAACGCCGGAAAAATGACTAAGGCCCAAAAAAAATTTTTTTCAACTTTTTTCAATTTTACCCCCGTGGGATATATATTCTACCCACACACATTTTGAACTCTCCTTGGGTACCCTCACACATATTATTCTCTCATTTAGTGGATATTTTCACAAAAAAGTGAAATTTTCAAAAATCCTGAAAATTGTCTGAAAGCGACTAAATATCAAGGACTCATTGGGCGAATCGCTCTGGAACTGAAATCGGAATGCTCACTGACATTTCCCCTATCTGAAAGTCTGATAAACGCCGGAAAAATTACTAAGTCCAAAAAAAATTTTTTTTTCAACTTTTTTCAATTTTATCCCCGTGGGATATATATTCTACCCACACACATTTGGAACTCTCCTGGGGTTCCCTCACACATATTATTCTCTCATTTAGTGGATATTTTCACGAAAAAGTGAAATTTTCAAAAATCCAGAAAATTGGCTGAAAACGACTAAATATCAAGGACTCATTGGGTGAATCGCTCTGGAACTGAAATCAGAACGCTCACTGACATTTCCCCTATCTGAAAGTCTGATAAACGCCGGAAAAATGACTAAGTCAAAAAAAAATTTTTTTAAAACTTTTTTCAATTTTACCCCCGAGGGATATATATTCTACCCACACACATTTGGAACTCTCCTGGGGTTCCCTCACACATATTATTCCCTCATTTAGTGGATATCTTCACAAAAAAGTGAAATTTTCAAAAATCCAGAAAATTGGCTGAAAACTACTAAATATCAACGATTAATTGGGCGAATCGCTCTGGAACTGAAATCGGAACGCTCACTGACAATTCCCCTATCTGAAAGTCTGATAAACAACGGAAAAATGACTGAGTCCCAAAAAAATTTTTTTCAACTTTTTTCAATTTTACCCCCGTGGGATATATATTCTACCCAAACACATTTAGAACTCACCTGGGGTACCCTCACACATATTATTCTCTCATTTAGTGGATATTTTCACAAAAAAGTGAAATTTTCAAAAATCCAGAAAATTGGCTGAAAATGACTAAATATCAAGGACTCATTGGGAGAATCGCTCTGGAACTGAAATCTGAACGCTCACTGACATTTCCCCTATATGAAAGTCTGATAAATGCCGAAAAATTACTAAGTCCAAAGAAAATTTTTTTAAACTTTTTTCAATTTTACCTCCGTGGGATATATATTCTCCCCACACACATTTGAAACTCTCCTGGGGTACCCTCACACATATTATACTCTCATTTAGTGGATATTTTCACAAAAAAGTGAAATTTTCAAAAATCCAGAAAATTGGCTGAAAATGACTAAATATCAAGGACTCATTGGGCAAATCGCTCTGGAACTGAAATCGGAACGCTCACTGACATTTCCCCTATGTGAAAGTCTGATAAACGCAGGAAAAATGACTAAGTCCAAAAAAAAAAATGTTTCAACTTTTTTCAATTTTACCCCCGTTGGATATATATTCTACCCACACACATTTGGAACTCTCCTGGGGTACCCTCACACATATTATTCCCTCATTTAGTGGATATTTTCACAAAAAAGTGAAATTTTCAAAAATCCAGAAAATTGGCTGAGAACGACTAAATATCAAGGACTCATTGGGCGAATCGCTCTGGAACTGAAATCGGAACGCTCACTGACATTTCCCCTATCTGAAAGTCTGATAAACGCCGGAAAAATTACTAAGTCCAAAAAAAAATTTTTTTTTAACTTTTTTCAATTTTATCCCCGTGGGATATATATTCTACCCACACACATTTGGAACTCTCCTGGGGTACCCTCACACATATTATTCCCTCATTTAGTGGATATTTTCACAAAAAAGTGAAATTTTTAAAAATCCAGAAAATTGACTGAAAACTACTAAATATTAAGGACTCATTGGGCGAATCGCTCTGGAACTGAAATCAGAATGCTCACTGACAATTCCCCTATCTGAAAGTCTGATAAACGACGGAAAAATGACTAAGTCCAAAAAAAAAATTTTTTCAACTTTTTTCAATTTTACCCCCGAGGGATATATATTCTACCCACACACATTTGGAACTCTCCTGGGGTACCCTCACACATTTTATTCTCTCATTTAGTGGATATTTTCACAAAAAAGTGAAATTTTCAAAAATCCAGAAAATTGCCTGAAAACGCCTAAATATCAAGGACTCATTGGGCGAATCGCTCTGGAACTGAAATCGGAACGCTCACTGACAATTCCCCTATCTGAAAGTCTGATAAACGACGGAAAAATGACTAAGTCCCCAAAAAAATTTTTTTCAATTTTACTCCCGTGGGATATATATTCTACCCACACACATTTGGAACTCTCCTGGGGTACCCTCACACATATTATTCCCTCATTTAGTGGATATTTTCACAAAAAAGTGAAATTTTTAAAAATCCAGAAAATTGGCTGAAAACGACTAAATATCAAGGACTCATTGGGCGAATCGCTCTGGAACTGAAATCGGAACGCTCACTGACATTTCCCCTATCTGAAAGTCTGATAAATGCCGGAAAAATTACTAAGTCCAAAAAAAATTTTTTTTTCAACTTTTTTCAATTTTATCCCCGTGGGATATATATTCTACCCACACACATTTGGAACTCTCCTGGGGTTCCCTCACACATATTATTCTCTCATTTAGTGGATATTTTCACAAAAAAGTGAAATTTTCAAAAATCCAGAAAATTGGCTGAAAACGACTAAATATCAAGGACTCATTGGGTGAATCGCTCTGGAACTGAAATCAGAACACTCACTGACATTTCCCCTATCTGAAAGTCTGATAAACGCCGGAAAAATGACTAAGTCAAAAAAAAATTTTTTTAAAACTTTTTTCAATTTTACCCCCGAGGGATATATATTCTACCAACACACATTTGGAACTCTCCTGGGGTTCCCTCACACATATTATTCCCTCATTTAGTGGATATCTTCACAAAAAAGTGAAATTTTCAAAAATCCAGAAAATTGGCTGAAAATTACTAAATATCAACGATTAATTGGGCGAATCGCTCTGGAACTGAAATCGGAACGCTCACTGACATTTCCCCTATCTGAAAGTCTGATAAACGACGGAAAAATGACTAAGTCCCCCAAAAAATTTTTTTGAATTTTACTCCCGTGGGATATATATTCTACCCACACACATTTGGAACTCTCCTGGGGTACCCTCACACATATTATTCCCTCATTTAGTGGATATTTTCACAAAAAAGTGAAATTTTTAAAAATCCAGAAAATTGGCTGAAAACGACTAAATATCAAGGACTCATTGGGCGAATCGCTCTGGAACTGAAATCGGAACGCTCACTGACATTTCCCCTATCTGAAAGTCTGATAAATGCCGGAAAAATTACTAAGTCCAAAAAAAATTTTTTTTTCAACTTTTTTCAATTTTATCCCCGTGGGATATATATTCTACCCACACACATTTGGAACTCTCCTGGGGTTCCCTCACACATATTATTCTCTCATTTAGTGGATATTTTCACAAAAAAGTGAAATTTTCAAAAATCCAGAAAATTGGCTGAAAACGACTAAATATCAAGGACTCATTGGGTGAATCGCTCTGGAACTGAAATCAGAACGCTCACTGACATTTCCCCTATCTGAAAGTCTGATAAACGCCGGAAAAATGACTAAGTCAAAAAAAAATTTTTTTAAAACTTTTTTCAATTTTACCCCCGAGGGATATATATTCTACCCACACACATTTGGAACTCTCCTGGGGTTCCCTCACACATATTATTCCCTCATTTAGTGGATATCTTCACAAAAAAGTGAAATTTTCAAAAATCCAGAAAATTGGCTGAAAACTACTAAATATCAACGATTAATTGGGCGAATCGCTCTGGAACTGAAATCGGAACGCTCACTGACAATTCCCCTATCTGAAAGTCTGATAAACAACGGAAAAATGACTAAGTCCAAAAAAAATTTTTTTCAACTTTTTTCAATTTTACCCCCGTGGGATATATATTCTACCCAAACACATTTAGAACTCATCTGGGGTACCCTCACACATATTATTCCCTTATTTAGTGGATATTTTCACAAAAAAGTGAAATTTTCAAAAATCCAGAAAATTGGCTGAAAATTACTAAATATCAACGATTAATTGGGCGAATCGCTCTGGAACTGAAATCGGAACGCTCACTGACATTTCCCCTATCTGAAAGTCTGATAAACGACGGAAAAATGACTAAGTCCCCAAAAAAAATTTTTTCAATTTTACTCCCGTGGGATATATATTCTACCCACACACATTTGGAACTCTCCTGGGGTACCCTCACACATATTATTCCCTCATTTAGTGGATATTTTCACAAAAAAGTGAAATTTTTAAAAATCCAGAAAATTGGCTGAAAACGACTAAATATCAAGGACTCATTGGGCGAATCGCTCTGGAACTGAAATCGGAACGCTCACTGACATTTCCCCTATCTGAAAGTCTGATAAATGCCGGAAAAATTACTAAGTCCAAAAAAAATTTTTTTTTCAACTTTTTTCAATTTTATCCCCGTGGGATATATATTCTACCCACACACATTTGGAACTCTCCTGGGGTTCCCTCACACATATTATTCTCTCATTTAGTGGATATTTTCACAAAAAAGTGAAATTTTCAAAAATCCAGAAAATTGGCTGAAAACGACTAAATATCAAGGACTCATTGGGTGAATCGCTCTGGAACTGAAATCAGAACGCTCACTGACATTTCCCCTATCTGAAAGTCTGATAAACGCCGGAAAAATGACTAAGTCAAAAAAAAATTTTTTTAAAACTTTTTTCAATTTTACCCCCGAGGGATATATATTCTACCCACACACATTTGGAACTCTCCTGGGGTTCCCTCACACATATTATTCCCTCATTTAGTGGATATCTTCACAAAAAAGTGAAATTTTCAAAAATCCAGAAAATTGGCTGAAAACTACTAAATATCAACGATTAATTGGGCGAATCGCTCTGGAACTGAAATCGGAACGCTCACTGACAATTCCCCTATCTGAAAGTCTGATAAACAACGGAAAAATGACTAAGTCCAAAAAAAATTTTTTTCAACTTTTTTCAATTTTACCCCCGTGGGATATATATTCTACCCAAACACATTTAGAACTCATCTGGGGTACCCTCACACATATTATTCCCTCATTTAGTGGATATTTTCACAAAAAAGTGAAATTTTCAAAAATCCAGAAAATTGGCTGAAAACGACTAAATATCAAGGACTCATTGGGTGAATCGCTCTGGAACTGAAATCAGAACGCTCACTGACATTTCCCCTATCTGAAAGTCTGATAAACGCCGGAAAAATGACTAAGTCAAAAAAAAATTTTTTTAAAACTTTTTTCAATTTTACCCCCGAGGGATATATATTCTACCCACACACATTTGGAACTCTCCTGGGGTTCCCTCACACATATTATTCCCTCATTTAGTGGATATCTTCACAAAAAAGTGAAATTTTCAAAAATCCAGAAAATTGGCTGAAAACTACTAAATATCAACGATTAATTGGGCGAATCGCTCTGGAACTGAAATCGGAACGCTCACTGACAATTCCCCTATCTGAAAGTCTGATAAACAACGGAAAAATGACTAAGTCCAAAAAAAATTTTTTTCAACTTTTTTCAATTTTACCCCCGTGGGATATATATTCTACCCAAACACATTTAGAACTCATCTGGGGTACCCTCACACATATTATTCCCTTATTTAGTGGATATTTTCACAAAAAAGTGAAATTTTCAAAAATCCAGAAAATTGGCTGAAAATTACTAAATATCAACGATTAATTGGGCGAATCGCTCTGGAACTGAAATCGGAACGCTCACTGACATTTCCCCTATCTGAAAGTCTGATAAACGACGGAAAAATGACTAAGTCCCCAAAAAAAATTTTTTCAATTTTACTCCCGTGGGATATATATTCTACCCACACTCATTTGGAACTCTCCTGGGGTACCCTCACACATATTATTCCCTCATTTAGTGGATATTTTCACAAAAAATTGAAATTTTTAAAAATCCAGAAAATTGGCTGAAAACGACTAAATATCAAGGACTCATTGGGCGAATCGCTCTGGAACTGAAATCGGAACGCTCACTGACATTTCCCCTATCTGAAAGTCTGATAAATGCCGGAAAAATTACTAAGTCCAAAAAAAATTTTTTTTTCAACTTTTTTCAATTTTATCCCCGTGGGATATATATTCTACCCACACACATTTGGAACTCTCCTGGGGTTCCCTCACACATATTATTCTCTCATTTAGTGGATATTTTCACAAAAAAGTGAAATTTTCAAAAATCCAGAAAATTGGCTGAAAACGACTAAATATCAAGGACTCATTGGGTGAATCGCTCTGGAACTGAAATCAGAACGCTCACTGACATTTCCCCTATCTGAAAGTCTGATAAACGCCGGAAAAATGACTAAGTCAAAAAAAAATTTTTTTAAAACTTTTTTCAATTTTACCCCCGAGGGATATATATTCTACCCACACACATTTGGAACTCTCCTGGGGTTCCCTCACACATATTATTCCCTCATTTAGTGGATATCTTCACAAAAAAGTGAAATTTTCAAAAATCCAGAAAATTGGCTGAAAACTACTAAATATCAACGATTAATTGGGCGAATCGCTCTGGAACTGAAATCGGAACGCTCACTGACAATTCCCCTATCTGAAAGTCTGATAAACAACGGAAAAATGACTAAGTCCAAAAAAAATTTTTTTCAACTTTTTTCAATTTTACCCCCGTGGGATATATATTCTACCCAAACACATTTAGAACTCATCTGGGGTACCCTCACACATATTATTCCCTTATTTAGTGGATATTTTCACAAAAAAGTGAAATTTTCAAAAATCCAGAAAATTGGCTGAAAATTACTAAATATCAACGATTAATTGGGCGAATCGCTCTGGAACTGAAATCGGAACGCTCACTGACATTTCCCCTATCTGAAAGTCTGATAAACGACGGAAAAATGACTAAGTCCCCAAAAAAATTTTTTTCAATTTTACTCCCGTGGGATATATATTCTACCCACACACATTTGGAACTCTCCTGGGGTACCCTCACACATATTATTCCCTCATTTAGTGGATATTTTCACAAAAAAGTGAAATTTTTAAAAATCCAGAAAATTGGCTGAAAACGACTAAATATCAAGGACTCATTGGGCGAATCGCTCTGGAACTGAAATCGGAACGCTCACTGACATTTCCCCTATCTGAAAGTCTGATAAATGCCGGAAAAATTACTAAGTCCAAAAAAAATTTTTTTTTCAACTTTTTTCAATTTTATCCCCGTGGGATATATATTCTACCCACACACATTTGGAACTCTCCTGGGGTTCCCTCACACATATTATTCTCTCATTTAGTGGATATTTTCACAAAAAAGTGAAATTTTCAAAAATCCAGAAAATTGGCTGAAAACGACTAAATATCAAGGACTCATTGGGTGAATCGCTCTGGAACTGAAATCAGAACGCTCACTGACATTTCCCCTATCTGAAAGTCTGATAAACGCCGGAAAAATGACTAAGTCAAAAAAAAATTTTTTTAAAACTTTTTTCAATTTTACCCCCGAGGGATATATATTCTACCCACACACATTTGGAACTCTCCTGGGGTTCCCTCACACATATTATTCCCTCATTTAGTGGATATCTTCACAAAAAAGTGAAATTTTCAAAAATCCAGAAAATTGGCTGAAAACTACTAAATATCAACGATTAATTGGGCGAATCGCTCTGGAACTGAAATCGGAACGCTCACTGACAATTCCCCTATCTGAAAGTCTGATAAACAACGGAAAAATGACTAAGTCCAAAAAAAATTTTTTTCAACTTTTTTCAATTTTACCCCCGTGGGATATATATTCTACCCAAACACATTTAGAACTCATCTGGGGTACCCTCACACATATTATTCCCTCATTTAGTGGATATTTTCACAAAAAAGTGAAATTTTCAAAAATCCAGAAAATTGGCTGAAAATGACTAAATATCAAGGACTCATTGGGAGAATCGCTCTGGAACTGAAATCTGAACGCTCACTGACATTTCCCCTATATGAAAGTCTGATAAATGCCGGAAAAATTACTAAGTCCAAAGAAATTTTTTTTAAACTTTTTTCAATTTTACCTCCGTGGGATATATATTCTCCCCACACACATTTGAAACTCTCCTGGGGTACCCTCACACATATTATACTCTCATTTAGTGGATATTTTCGCAAAAAAGTGAAATTTTCAAAAATCCAGAAAATTGGCTGAAAATGACTAAATATCAAGGACTCATTGGGCGAATCGCTCTGGAACTGAAATCGGAACGCTCACTGACATTTCCCCTATGTGAAAGTCTGATAAACGCAGGAAAAATGACTAAGTCCAAAAAAAAAAATTTTTCAACTTTTTTCAATTTTACCCCCGTTGGATATATATTCTACCCACACACATTTGGAACTCTCCTGGGGTACCCTCACACATATTATTCCCTCATTTAGTGGATATTTTCACAAAAAAGTGAAATTTTCAAAAATCCAGAAAATTGGCTGAGAACGACTAAATATCAAGGACTCATTGGGCGAATCGCTCTGGAACTGAAATAAGAATGCTCACTGACATTTCCCCTATCTGAAAGTCTAATAAACGCCGGAAAAATGACTAAGTCCAAAAAAAATTTTTTTTCAACTTTTTTCAATTTTACTCCCGTGGGATATATATTCTACCCACACACATTTGGAACGCTCCTGGGGTACCCTCACACATATTATTCCCTCATTTAGTGGATATTTTCACAAAAAAGTGAAATTTTCAAAAATCCAGAAAATTGGCTGAGAACGACTAAATATCAAGGACTCATTGGGCGAATCGCTCTGGAACTGAAATCAGAATGCTCACTGATATTTAACCTATCTGAAAGTCTGATAAATGCCAGAAAAATGATTAAGTCCCTAAAAAAAAATTTTTCAACTTTTTTCAATTTTACCCCTGTGGGATTCAACCCAAACACATTTGGAACTCTCCTGGGGTACCCTCACACATTTTATTCTCTCATTTAGTGGATATTTTCACAAAAAAGTGAAATTTTCAAAAATCCAGAAAATTGCCTGAAAACGCTTAAATATCAAGGACTCATTGGGTGAATCACTCTGGAACTGAAATCGGAACGCTCACTGACAATTCCCCTATCTGAAAGTCTGATAAACGACGGAAAAATGACTAAGTCCCCAAAAAAAATTTTTTCAATTTTACTCCCGTGGGATATATATTCTACCCACACACATTTGGAACTCTCCTGGGGTTCCCTCACACATATTATTCCCTCATTTAGTGGATATCTTCACAAAAAAGTGAAATTTTCAAAAAATCAAGAAAATTGGCTGAAAATTACTAAATATCAACGATTAATTGGGCGAATCGCTCTGGAACTGAAATCGGAACGCTCACTTACATTTCCCCTATCTGAAAGTCTGATAAACGCCGGAAAAATTACTAAGTCAAAAAAAAATTTTTTTAAAACTTTTTTCAATTTTACCCCCGAGGGATATATATTCTATCCACACACATTTGGAACTCTCCTGGGGTTCCCTCACACATATTATTCCCTCATTTAGTGGATATCTTCACAAAAAAGTGAAATTTTCAAAAAATCAAGAAAATTGGCTGAAAATTACTAAATATCAACGATTAATTGGGCGAATCGCTCTGGAACTGAAATCGGAACGCTCACTTACATTTCCCCTATCTGAAAGTCTGATAAACGCCGGAAAAATTACTAAGTCCAAAAAAAATTTTTTTTTCAACTTTTTTCAATTTTATCCCCGTGGGATATATATTCTACCCACACACATTTGGAACTCTCCTGGGGTACCCTCACACATTTTAATCCCTCATTTAGTGGATATTTTCACAAAAAAGTGAAATTTTTAAAAATCCAGAAAATTGGCCGAAAACGACTAAATATCAAGGACTCATTGGGCGAATCGCTCTGGAACTGAAATCGGAACGCTCACTGACATTTCCCCTATCTGACAGTCTGATAAATGCCGGAAAAATTACTAAGTCCAAAAAAATTTTTTTTTCAACTTTTTTCAATTTTATCCCCGTGGCATATATATTCTACCCACACACATTTGGAACTCTCCTGGGATTCCCTCACACATATTATTCCCTCATTTAGTGGATATTTTCACAAAAAAGTGAAATTTTCAAAAATCCAGAAAAGTGGCAGAAAACTACTAAATATCAAGGATACATTGGGCGAATCGCTCTGGAACTGAAATCGGAACGTGCACTGACAATTCCCCTATCTGAAAGTCTCATAAACGACGGAAAAATGACTAAGGCCCAAAAAAAATTTTTTTCAACTTTTTTCAATTTTACCCCCGTGGGTTATATATTCTACCCACACACATTTTGAACTCTCCTTGGGTACCCTCACACATATTATTCCCTCATTTAGTGGATATTTTCACAAAAAAGTGAAATTTTTAAAAATCCAGAAAATTGGCTGAAAACGACTAAATATCAAGGACTCATTGGGCGAATCGCTCTGGAACTGAAATCGGAACGCTCACTGACATTTCCCCTATCTGAAAGTCTGATAAACGCCGGAAAAATTACTAAGTCCAAAAAAAAAATTTTTTTCAACTTTTTTCAATTTTATCCCCGTGGGATATATATTTTACCCGCACACATTTGGAACTCTCCTGGGATTCCCTCACACATATTATTCCCTCATTTAGTGGATATTTTCACAAAAAAGTGAAATTTTCAAAAATCCAGAAAATTGGCTGAAAACTACTAAATATCAAGGATACATTGGGCGAATCGCTCTGGAACTGAAATCGGAACGTTCACTGACAATTCCCCTATCTGAAAGTCTGATAAACGACGGAAAAATGACTAAGGCCCCAAAAAAATTTTTTTCAACTTTTTTCAATCTTATCCCCGTGGGATATATATTCTACCCACACACATTTTGAACTCTCCTTGGGTACCCTCACACATATTATTCCCTCATTTGGTGGATATTTTCACAAAAAAGTGAAATTTTCAAAAATCCTGAAAATTGACTGAAAACTACTAAATATTAAGGACTCATTGGGCGAATCGCTCTGGAACTGAAATCAGAACGCTCACTGACAATTCCCCTATCTGAAAGTCTGATAAACGACGGAAAAATGACTAAGTCCCCAAAAAAAATTTTTTCAATTTTACTCCCGTGGGATATATATTCTACCCACACACATTTGGAACTCTCCTGGGGTACCCTCACACATATTATTCCCTCATTTAGTGGATATTTTCACAAAAAAGTGAAATTTTTAAAAATCCAGAAAATTGGCTGAAAACGACTAAATATCAAGGACTCATTGGGCGAATCGCTCTGGAACTGAAATCGGAACGCTCACTGACATTTCCCCTATCTGAAAGTCTGATAAATGCCGGAAAAATTACTAAGTCCAAAAAAAATTTTTTTTTCAACTTTTTTCAATTTTATCCCCGTGGGATATATATTCTACCCACACACATTTGGAACTCTCCTGGGGTTCCCTCACACATATTATTCTCTCATTTAGTGGATATTTTCACAAAAAAGTGAAATTTTCAAAAATCCAGAAAATTGGCTGAAAATGACTAAATATCAAGGACTCATTGGGTGAATCGCTCTGGAACTGAAATCAGAACACTCACTGACATTTCCCCTATCTGAAAGTCTGATAAACGCCGGAAAAATGACTAAGTCCAAAAAAAAATTTTTTAAAACTTTTTTCAATTTTACCCCCGAGGGATATATATTCTACCCACACACATTTGGAACTCTCCTGGGGTACTCTCACACATATTATTCTGTCATTTAGTGGATATTTTCACAAAAAAGTGAAATTTTCAAAAATCCAGAAAATTGGCTGAAAACTACTAAATATCAAGGATTCATTGGGCGAATCGCTCTGGAACTGAAATCAGAACGCTCACTGACAATTCCCCTATCTGAAAGTCTGATAAACGACGGAAAAATGACTAAGTCCCCAAAAAAATTTTTTTCAACTTTTTTCAATTTTACCCCCGTGGGATATATATTCTACCCACACACATTTGGAACTCTCCTTGGGTACCCTCACACATTTTATTCTCTCATTTAGTGGATATTTTCACAAAAAAGTGAAATTTTCAAAAATCCAGAAAATTGCCTGAAAACGCTTAAATATCAAGGACTCATTGGGTGAATCGCTCTGGAACTGAAATCGGTACGCTCACTGACAATTCCCCTATCTGAAAGTCTGATAAACGACGGAAAAATGACTAAGTCCCCAAAAAAAATTTTTTCAATTTTACTCCCGTGGGATATATATTCTACCCAGACACATTTGGAACTCTCCTGGGGTACCCTCACACATATTATTCCCTCATTTAGTGGATATTTTCACAAAAAAGTGAAATTTTTAAAAATCCAGAAAATTGGCTGAAAACGACTGAATATCAAGGACTCATTGGGCGAATCGCTCTGGAACTGAAATCGGAATGCTCACTGACATTTCCCCTATCTGAAAGTGTGATAAATGCCGGAAAAATTACTAAGTCCCAAAAAAATTTTTTTTTCAACTTTTTTCAATTTTATCCCCGTGGGATATATATTCTACCCACACACATTTGGAACTCTCCTGGGGTTCCCTCACACATATTATTCTCTCATTTAGTGGATATTTTCACAAAAAAGTGAAATTTTCAAAAATCCAGAAAATTGGCTGAAAACGACTAAATATCAAGGACTCATTGGGTGAATCGCTCTGGAACTGAAATCAGAACGCTCACTGACATTTCCCCTATCTGAAAGTCTGATAAACGCCGGAAAAATGACTAAGTCAAAAAAAAATTTTTTTAAAACTTTTTTCAATTTTACCCCCGAGGGATATATATTCTATCCACACACATTTGGAACTCTCCTGGGGTTCCCTCACACATATTATTCCCTCATTTAGTGGATATCTTCACAAAAAAGTGAAATTTTCAAAAATCCAGAAAATTGGCTGAAAATTACTAAATATCAACGATTAATTGGGCGAATCGCTCTGGAACTGAAATCGGAACGCTCACTGACATTTCCCCTATCTGAAAGTCTGATAAACGCCGGAAAAATTACTAAGTCCAAAAAAAATTTTTTTTTCAACTTTTTTCAATTTTATCCCCGTGGGATATATATTCCACCCACACACATTTGGAACTCTCCTGGGATTCCCTCACACATATTATTCCCTCATTTAGTGGATATTTTCACAAAAAAGTGAAATTTTTAAAAATCCAGAAAATTGGCTGAAAACGACTAAATATCAAGGACTCATTGGGCGAATAGCTCTGGAACTGAAATTGGAACGCTCACTGACATTTCCCCTATCTGAAAGTCTGACAAACGGCGGAAAAATGACTAAGTCCAAAAAAAATTTTTTTTAAACTTTTTTCAATTTTATCCCCGTGGGATATATATTCTACCCACACACATTTGGAACTCTCCTGGGGTACCCTCACACATTTTAATCCCTCATTTAGTGGATATTTTCACAAAAAAGTGAAATTTTTAAAAATCCAGAAAATTGGCTGAAAACGACTAAATATCAAGGACTCATTGGGCGAATCGCTCTGGAACTGAAATCGGAACGCTCACTGACATTTCCCCTATCTGACAGTCTGATAAATGCCG
Source organism: Phyllobates terribilis (assembly GCF_046119375.1). Classification (NCBI taxonomy): domain Eukaryota; kingdom Metazoa; phylum Chordata; class Amphibia; order Anura; family Dendrobatidae; genus Phyllobates; species Phyllobates terribilis. The sequence continues at coordinate 596,543,169 of NW_027362762.1, forward strand.
GAAAAATTACTAAGTCCAAAAAAATTTTTTTTTCAACTTTTTTCAATTTTATCCCCGTGGCATATATATTCTACCCACACACATTTGGAACTCTCCTGGGATTCCCTCACACATATTATTCCCTCATTTAGTGGATATTTTCACAAAAAAGTGAAATTTTCAAAAATCCAGAAAAGTGGCAGAAAACTACTAAATATCAAGGATACATTGGGCGAATCGCTCTGGAACTGAAATCGGAACGTTCACTGACAATTCCCCTATCTGAAAGTCTGATAAACGACGGAAAAATGACTAAGGCCCAAAAAAAATTTTTTTCAACTTTTTTCAATCTTATCCCCGTGGGATATATATTCTACCCACACACATTTTGAACTCTCCTTGGGTACCCTCACACATATTATTCCCTCATTTGGTGGATATTTTCACAAAAAAGTGAAATTTTCAAAAATCCTGAAAATTGGCTGAAAACGACTAAATATCAAATACTCATTGGGCGAATCGCTCTGGAACTGAAATCGGAACGCTCACTGACAATTCCCCTATCTGAAAGTCTGATAAACGACGGAAAAATGACAGTCCCAAAAAAATTTTTTTCAACTTTTTTCAATTTTACCCCCGTGGGATATATATTCTACCCAAACACATTTGGAACTCTCCTGGGGTACCCTCACACATATTATTCCCTCATTTAGTGGATATTTTCACAAAAAAGTGAAATTTTTAAAAATACAGAAAATTGGCTGAAAACGACTAAATATCAAGGACTCATTGGGCGAATCGCTCTGGAACTGAAATCGGAACGCTCACTGACATTTCCGCTATCTGAAAGTCTGATAAACGCCGGAAAAATGACTAAGTCCAAAAAAAAAAATTTTTCAACTTTTTTCAATTTTACCCCCGAGGGATATATATTCTACCCACACACATTTGGAACTCTCCTGGGGTACCCTCAGACATTTTATTCTCTCATTTAGTGGATATTTTCACAAAAAAGTGAAATTTTCAAAAATCCAGAAAATTGCCTGAAAACGCCTAAATATCAAGGACTCATTGGGCGAATCGCTCTGGAACTGAAATCGGAACGCTCACTGACAATTCCCCTATCTGAAAGTCTGATAAACGACGGAAAAATGACTAAGTCCCCAAAAAAAATTTTTTCAATTTTACTCCCGTGGGATATATATTCTACCCAAACACATTTGGAACTCTCCTGGGGTACCCTCACACATATTATTCCCTCATTTAGTGGATATTTTCACAAAAAAGTGAAATTTTTAAAAATCCAGAAAATTGGCTGAAAACGACTAAATATCAAGGACTCATTGGGCGAATCGCTCTGGAACTGAAATCGGAACGCTCACTGACATTTCCCCTATCTGAAAGTCTGATAAACGCCGGAAAAATTACTAAGTCCAAAAAAAAATTTTTTTTCAACTTTTTTCAATTTTATCCCCGTGGGATATATATTTTACCCGCACACATTTGGAACTCTCCTGGGATTCCCTCACACATATTATTCCCTCATTTAGTGGATATTTTCACAAAAAAGTGAAATTTTCAAAAATCCAGAAAATTGGCTGAAAACTACTAAATATCAAGGATACATTGGGCGAATCGCTCTGGAACTGAAATCGGAACGTTCACTGACAATTCCCCTATCTGAAAGTCTGATAAACGACGGAAAAATGACTAAGGCCCAAAAAAAATTTTTTTCAACTTTTTTCAATCTTATCCCCGTGGGATATATATTCTACCCACACACATTTTGAACTCTCCTTGGGTACCCTCACACATATTATTCCCTCATTTGGTGGATATTTTCACAAAAAAGTGAAATTTTCAAAAATCCTGAAAATTGGCTGAAAACGACTAAATATCAAATACTCATTGGGCGAATCGCTCTGGAACTGAAATCGGAACGCTCACTGACAATTCCCCTATCTGAAAGTCTGATAAACGACGGAAAAATGACAGTCCCAAAAAAATTTTTTTCAACTTTTTTCAATTTTACCCCCGTGGGATATATATTCTACCCAAACACATTTGGAACTCTCCTGGGGTACCCTCATACATATTATTCCCTCATTTAGTGGATATTTTCACAAAAAAGTGAAATTTTTAAAAATACAGAAAATTGGCTGAAAACGACTAAATATCAAGGACTCATTGGGCGAATCGCTCTGGAACTGAAATCGGAACGCTCACTGACATTTCCCCTAACTGAAAGTCTGATAAACGCCGGAAAAATTACTAAGTCCAAAAAAAATTTTTTTTTAACTTTTTTCAATTTTATCCCCGTGGGATATATATTCTACCCACACACATTTGGAACTCTCCTGGGGTACCCTCACACATATTATTCCCTCATTTAGTGGATATTTTCACAAAAAAGTGAAATTTTTAAAAATCCAGAAAATTGACTGAAAACTACTAAATATTAAGGACTCATTGGGCGAATCGCTCTGGAACTGAAATCAGAACGCTCACTGACAATTCCCCTATCTGAAAGTCTGATAAACGACGGAAAAATGACTAAGTCCCCAAAAAAAAATTTTTCAACTTTTTTAAATTTTACCCCCGTGAGATATATATTCTACCCACACACATTTGGAACTCTCCTTGGGTACCCTAACACATATTATTCTCTCATTTAGTGGATATTTTCACAAAAAAGTGAAATTTTCAAAAATCCAAAAAATTGCCTGAAAACGACTAAATATCAAGGACTCATTGGGCGAATCGCTCTGGAACTGAAATCGGAACGCTCACTGACATTTCCGCTATCTGAAAGTCTGATAAACGGCGGAAAAATGACTAAGTCCAAAAAAAAAAATTTTTCAACTTTTTTCAATTTTACCCCCGAGGGATATATATTCTACCCACACACATTTGGAACTCTCCTGGGGTACCCTCACACATTTTATTCTCTCATTTAGTGGATATTTTCACAAAAAAGTGAAATTTTCAAAAATCCAGAAAATTGCCTGAAAACGCCTAAATATCAAGGACTCATTGGGCGAATCGCTCTGGAACTGAAATCGGAACGCTCACTGACAATTCCCCTATCTGAAAGTCTGATAAACGACGGAAAAATGACTAAGTCCCCAAAAAAAATTTTTTCAATTTTACTCCCGTGGGATATATATTCTACCCACACACATTTGGAACTCTCCTGGGGTACCCTCACACATATTATTCCCTCATTTAGTGGATATTTTCACAAAAAAGTGAAATTTTTAAAAATCCAGAAAATTGGCTGAAAACGACTAAATATCAAGGACTCATTGGGCGAATCGCTCTGGAACTGAAATCGGAACGCTCACTGACATTTCCCCTATCTGAAAGTCTGATAAATGCCGGAAAAATTACTAAGTCCAAAAAAAATTTTTTTTTCAACTTTTTTCAATTTTATCCCCATGGGATATATATTCTACCCACACACATTTGGAACTCTCCTGGGGTTCCCTCACACATATTATTCTCTCATTTAGTGGATATTTTCACAAAAAAGTGAAATTTTCAAAAATCCAGAAAATTGGCTGAAAACGACTAAATATCAAGGATACATTGGGCGAATCGCTCTGGAACTGAAATCGGAACGTGCACTGACAATTCCCCTATCTGAAAGTCTGATAAACGACGGAAAAATGACTAAGGCCCAAAAAAAATTTTTTTCAACTTTTTTCAATTTTACCCCTGTGGGATATATATTCTACCCAAACACATTTGGAACTCTCCTGGGGTACCCTCACACATATTATTCCCTCATTTAGTGGATATTTTCACAAAAAAGTTAAATTTTTAAAAATCCAGAAAATTGGCTGAAAACGACTAAATATCAAGGACTCATTGGGCGAATCGCTCTGGAACTGAAATCGGAACGCTCACTGACATTTCCCCTATCTGAAAGTCAGATAAACGCCGGAAAAATTACTAAGTCCAAAAAAAAATTTTTTTTCAACTTTTTTCAATTTTATCCCCGTGGGATATATATTCTACCCAAACACATTTGGAACTCTCCTGGGGTACCCTCACACATATTATTCCCTCATTTAGTGGATATTTTCACAAAAACGTGAAATTTTCAAAAATCCAGAAAATTGGCTGAAAACGACTAAATATCAAGGACTCATTGGGCGAATCGCTCTGGAACTGAAATCTGAACGCTCGCTGACATTTCCCCTATCTGAAAGTCAGATAAACGCCGGAAAAATTACTAAGTCCAAAAAAAAATTTTTTTTTCAACTTTTTTCAATTTTATCCCCGTGGGATATATATTCTACCCACACACATTTGGAACTCTCCTGGGGTACCCTCACACTTATTATTCCCTCATTAGGTGGATATTTTCACAAAAAAGTGAAATTTTTAAAAATCCAGAAAATTGGCTGAAAACGAATAAATATCAAGGACTCATTGGGCGAATCGCTCTGGAACTGAAATCGGAACGCTCACTGACTTTTCCCCTATCTGAAAGTCTGATAAATGCCGGAAAATTACTAAGTCCAAAAAAAAATTTTTTTTCAACTTTTTTCAATTTTCTCCTCGTGGGATATATATTCTACCCACACACATTTGGAACTCTCCTGGGGTTCCCTCACACATATTATTCCCTCATTTAGTGGATATCTTCACAAAAAAGTGAAATTTTCAAAAATCCTGAAAATTGGCTGAAAACTACTAAATATCAACGATTCACTGGGCGAATCGCTCTGGAACTGAAATCGGAACGCTCACTGACAATTCCCCTATCTGAAAGTCTGATAAACGAAGGAAAAATGACTAAGTCCAAAAAAAATTTTTTTCAACTTTTTTCAATTTTACCCCCGTGGGATATATATTCTACCCAAACACATTTGGAACTCTCCTGGGGTACCCTCACACATATTATTCCCTCATTTAGTGGATATTTTCACAAAAAAGTGAAATTTTTAAAAATCCAGAAAATTGGCTGAAAACGACTAAATATCAAGGACTCATTGGGCGAATCGCTCTGGAACTGAAATCGGAACGCTCACTGACATTTCCCCTATCTGAAAGTCAGATAAACGCCGGAAAAATTACTAAGTCCAAAAAAAAATTTTTTTTCAACTTTTTTCAATTTTATCCCCGTGGGATATATATTCTACCCAAACACATTTGGAACTCTGCTGGGGTACCCTCACACATATTATTCCCTCATTTAGTGGATATTTTCACAAAAAAGTGAAATTTTCAAAAATCCAGAAAATTGGCTGAAAACGACTAAATATCAAGGACTCATTGGGCGAATCGCTCTGGAACTGAAATCTGAACGCTCACTGACATTTTCCCTATCTGAATGTCTGATAAACGCCGGAAAAATGACTAAGTCCAAAAAAAATTTTTTTTCAACTTTTTTCAATTTTACCCCCGTGGGATATATATTCTACCCACACACATTTGGAACTCTCCTGGGGTACCCTCACACATATTATTCCCTCATTTAGTGGATATTTTCACAAAAAAGTGAAATTTTTAAAAATCCAGAAAATTGGCTGAAAACGACAAAATATCAAGGACTCATTGGGCGAATCGCTCTGGAACTGAAATCGGAACGCTCACTGACATTTCCCCTATCTGAAATTCTGATAAACGCCGGAAAAATTACTAAGTCCAAAAAAAAATTTTTTTCAACTTTTTTCAATTTTATCCCCGTGGGATATATATTCTACCCACACACATTTGGAACTCTCCTGGGGTACCCTCACATATATTATTCCCTCATTTAGTGGATATTTTCACAAAAACGTGAAATTTTCAAAAATCCAGAAAATTGGCTGAAAACGACTAAATATCAAGGACTCATTGGGCGAATCGCTCTGGAACTGAAATCGGAACGCTCACTGACATTTCCCCTATCTGAAAGTCAGATAAACGCCGGAAAAATTACTAAGTCCAAAAAAAATTTTTTTTTCAACTTTTTTCAATTTTATCCCCGTGGGATATATATTCTACCCACACACATTTGGAACTCTCCTGGGGTACCCTCACACATATTATTCCCTCATTTAGTGGATATTTTCACAAAAAAGTGAAATTTTTAAAAATCCAGAAAATTGGCTGAAAACGAATAAATATCAAGGACTCATTGGGCGAATCGCTCTGGAACTGAAATCGGAACGCTCACTGACTTTTCCCCTATCTGAAAGTCTGATAAATGCCGGAAAATTACTAAGTCCAAAAAAAATTTTTTTTTCAACTTTTTTCAATTTTATCCTCGTGGGATATATATTCTACCCACACACATTTGGAACTCTCCTGGGGTTCCCTCACACATATTATTCCCTCATTTAGTGGATATCTTCACAAAAAAGTTAAATTTTCAAAAATCCTGAAAATTGGCTGAAAACTACTAAATATCAACGATTCACTGGACGAATCGCTCTGGAACTGAAATCGGAACGCTCACTGACAATTCCCCTATCTGAAAGTCTGATAAACGAAGGAAAAATGACTAAGTCCAAAAAAAATTTTTTTCAACTTTTTTCAATTTTACCCCCGTGGGATATATATTCTACCCAAACACATTTGGAACTCTCCTGGGGTACCCTCACACATATTATTCCCTCATTTAGTGGATATTTTCACAAAAAAGTGAAATTTTTAAAAATCCAGAAAATTGGCTGAAAACGACTAAATATCAAGGACTCATTGGGCGAATCGCTCTGGAACTGAAATCGGAATGCTCACTGACATTTCCCCTATCTGAAAGTCTGATAAACGCCGGAAAAATTACTAAGTCCCAAAAAAATTTTTTTTTCAACTTTTTTCAATTTTATCCCCGTGGGATATATATTCTACCCACACACATTTGGAACTCTCCTGGGATTCCCTCACACATATTATTCCCTCATTTAGTGGATATTTTCACAAAAAAGTGAAATTTTCAAAAATCCAGAAAATTGGCTGAAAACGACTAAATATCAACGATTCACTGGACGAATCGCTCTGGAACTGAAATCGGAACGCTCACTGACAATTCCCCTATCTGAAAGTCTGATAAACGAAGGAAAAATGACTAAGTCCCAAAAAAATTTTTTTCAACTTTTTTCAATTTTACCCCCGTGGGATATATATTCTACCCAAACACATTTGGAACTCTCCTGGGGTACCCTCACACATATTATTCCCTCATTTAGTGGATATTTTCACAAAAAAGTGAAATTTTTAAAAATCCAGAAAATTGGCTGAAAACGACTAAATATCAAGGACTCATTGGGCGAATCGCTCTGGAACTGAAATCGGAACGCTCACTGACATTTCCCCTATCTGAAAGTCTGATAAACGCCGGAAAAATTACTAAGTCCAAAAAAAATTTTTTTTTCAACTTTTTTCAATTTTATCCCCGTGGGATATATATTTTACCCGCACACATTTGGAACTCTCCTGGGATTCCCTCACACATATTATTCCCTCATTTAGTGGATATTTTCACAAAAAAGTGAAATTTTCAAAAATCCAGAAAATTGGCTGAAAACTACTAAATATCAAGGATACATTGGGCGAATCGCTCTGGAACTGAAATCGGAACGTTCACTGACAATTCCCCTATCTGAAAGTCTGATAAACGACGGAAAAATGACTAAGGCCCAAAAAAAATTTTTTTCAACTTTTTTCAATCTTATCCCCGTGGGATATATATTCTACCCACACACATTTTGAACTCTCCTTGGGTACCCTCACACATATTATTCCCTCATTTAGTGGATATTTTCACAAAAAAGTGAAATTTTCAAAAATCCTGAAAATTGGCTGAAAACGACTAAATATCAAACACTCATTGGGCGAATCGCTCTGGAACTGAAATCGGAACGCTCACTGACAATTCCCCTATCTGAAAGTCTGATAAACGACGGAAAAATGACAGTCCAAAAAAAAATTTTTTCAACTTTTTTCAATTTTACCCCCGTGGGATATATATTCTACCCAAACACATTTGGAACTCTCCTGGGGTACCCTCACACATATTATTCCCTCATTTAGTGGATATTTTCACAAAAAAGTGAAATTTTTAAAAATACAGAAAATTGGCTGAAAACGACTAAATATCAAGGACTCATTGGGCGAATCGCTCTGGAACTGAAATCGGAACGCTCACTGACATTTCCCCTAACTGAAAGTCTGATAAACGCCGGAAAAATTACTAAGTCCAAAAAAAATGTTTTTTTCAACTTTTTTCAATTTTACCCCCGTGGGATATATATTCTACCCACACACCTTTGGAACTCTCCTGGGGTACCCTCACACATATTCCCTCATTTAGTGGATATTTTCACAAAAAAGTGAAATTTTTAAAAATAAAGAAAATTGGCTGAAAAATACTAAATATCAACGATTCACTGGGCGAATCGCTCTGGAACTGAAATCGGAATGCTCACTGACAATTCCCCTATCTGAAAGTCTGATAAACGAAGGAAAAATGACTAAGTCCAAAAAAAATTTTTTTCAACTTTTTTCAATTTTACCCCCGTGGGATATATATTCTACCCAAACACATTTGGAACTCTCCTGGGGTACCCTCACACATATTATTCCCTCATTTAGTGGATATTTTCACAAAAACGTGAAATTTTCAAAAATCCACAAAATTGGCTGAAAACGACTAAATATCAAGGACTCATTGGGCGAATCGCTCTGGAACTGAAATCGGAATGCTCGCTGACATTTCCCCTATCTGAAAGTCAGATAAACGCAGGAAAAATTACTAAGTCCAAAAAAAAATTTTTTTTTCGACTTTTTTCAATTTTATCCCCGTGGGATATATATTCTACCCACACACATTTGGAACTCTCCTGGGGTACCCTCACACTTATTATTCCCTCATTTAGTGGATATTTTCACAAAAAAGTGAAATTTTTAAAAATCCAGAAAATTGGCTGAAAACGAATAAATATCAAGGACTCATTGGGCGAATCGCTCTGGAACTGAAATCGGAACGCTCACTGACTTTTCCCCTATCTGAAAGTCTGATAAATGCCGGAAAATTACTAAGTCCAAAAAAAATTTTTTTTTCAACTTTTTTCAATTTTATCCTCGTGGGATATATATTCTACCCACACACATTTGGAACTCTCCTGGGGTTCCCTCACACATATTATTCCCTCATTTAGTGGATATCTTCACAAAAAAGTGAAATTTTCAAAAATCCTGAAAATTGGCTGAAAACTACTAAATATCAACGATTCACTGGGCGAATCGCTCTGGAACTGAAATCGGAATGCTCACTGACAATTCCCCTATCTGAAAGTCTGATAAACGAAGGAAAAATGACTAAGTCCAAAAAAAATTTTTTTCAACTTTTTTCAATTTTACCCCCGTGGGATATATATTCTACCCAAACACATTTGGAACTCTCCTGGGGTACCCTCACACATATTATTCCCTCATTTAGTGGATATTTTCACAAAAACGTGAAATTTTCAAAAATCCAGAAAATTGGCTGAAAACGACTAAATATCAAGGACTCATTGGGCGAATCGCTCTGGAACTGAAATCGGAATGCTCGCTGACATTTCCCCTATCTGAAAGTCAGATAAACGCAGGAAAAATTACTAAGTCCAAAAAAAAATTTTTTTTTCGACTTTTTTCAATTTTATCCCCGTGGGATATATATTCTACCCACACACATTTGGAACTCTCCTGGGGTACCCTCACACTTATTATTCCCTCATTTAGTGGATATTTTCACAAAAAAGTGAAATTTTTAAAAATCCAGAAAATTGGCTGAAAACGAATAAATATCAAGGACTCATTGGGCGAATCGCTCTGGAACTGAAATCGGAACGCTCACTGACTTTTCCCCTATCTGAAAGTCTGATAAATGCCGGAAAATTACTAAGTCCAAAAAAAATTTTTTTTTCAACTTTTTTCAATTTTATCCTCGTGGGATATATATTCTACCCACACACATTTGGAACTCTCCTGGGGTTCCCTCACACATATTATTCCCTCATTTAGTGGATATCTTCACAAAAAAGTGAAATTTTCAAAAATCCTGAAAATTGGCTGAAAACTACTAAATATCAACGATTCACTGGGCGAATCGCTCTGGAACTGAAATCGGAACGCTCACTGACAATTCCCCTATCTGAAAGTCTGATAAACGAAGGAAAAATGACTAAGTCCAAAAAAAATTTTTTTCAACTTTTTTCAATTTTACCCCCGTGGGATATATATTCTACCCAAACACATTTGGAACTCTCCTGGGGTACCCTCACACATATTATTCCCTCATTTAGTGGATATTTTCACAAAAAAGTGAAATTTTTAAAAATCCAGAAAATTGGCTGAAAACGACTAAATATCAAGGACTCATTGGGCGAATCGCTCTGGAACTGAAATCTGAATGCTCACTGACATTTTCCCTATCTGAATGTCTGATAAACGCCGGAAAAATGACTAAGTCCAAAAAAAAATTTTTTTCAACTTTTTTCAATTTTACCCCCGTGGGATATATATTCTACCCACACACATTTGGAACTCTCCTGGGGTACCCTCACACATATTATTCCCTCATTTAGTGGATATTTTCACAAAAAAGTGAAATTTTTAAAAATCCAGAAAATTGGCTGAAAACGACTAAATATCAAGGACTCATTGGGCGAATCGCTCTGGAACTGAAATCGGAACGCTCACTGACATTTCCCCTATCTGAAAGTCTGATAAACGCCGGAAAAATTACTAAGTCCAAAAAAAAATTTTTTTCAACTTTTTTCAATTTTATCCTCGTGGGATATATATTCTACCCACACACATTTGGAACTCTCCTGGGGTACCCTCACATATATTATTCCCTCATTTAGTGGATATTTTCACAAAAACGTGAAATTTTCAAAAATCCAGAAAATTGGCTGAAAACGACTAAATATCAAGGACTCATTGGGCGAATCGCTCTGGAACTGAAATCGGAACGCTCACTGACTTTTCCCCTATCTGAAAGTCTGATAAATGCCGGAAAAATTACTAAGTCCCAAAAAAATTTTTTTTTCAACTTTTTTCAATTTTATCCCCGTGGGATATATATTCTACCCACACACATTTGGAACTCTCCTGGGATTCCCTCACACATATTATTCCCTCATTTAGTGGATATTTTCACAAAAAAGTGAAATTTTCAAAAATCCAGAAAATTGGCTGAAAACGACTAAATATCAACGATTCACTGGACGAATCGCTCTGGAACTGAAATCGGAACGCTCACTGACAATTCCCCTATCTGAAAGTCTGATAAACGAAGGAAAAATGACTAAGTCCAAAAAAAATTTTTTTCAACTTTTTTCAATTTTACCCCCGTGGGATATATATTCTACCCAAACACATTTGGAACTCTCCTGGGGTACCCTCACACATATTATTCCCTCATTTAGTGGATATTTTCACAAAAAAGTGAAATTTTTAAAAATCCAGAAAATTGGCTGAAAACGACTAAATATCAAGGACTCATTGGGCGAATCGCTCTGGAACTGAAATCGGAACGCTCACTGACAATTCCCCTATCTGAAAGTCTGATAAACGACGGAAAAATGACAGTCCAAAAAAAAATTTTTTCAACTTTTTTCAATTTTACCCCCGTGGGATATATATTCTACCCAAACACATTTGGAACTCTCCTGGGGTACCCTCACACATATTATTCCCTCATTTAGTGGATATTTTCACAAAAAAGTGAAATTTTTAAAAATACAGAAAATTGGCTGAAAACGACTAAATATCAAGGACTCATTGGGCGAATCGCTCTGGAACTGAAATCGGAACGCTCACTGACATTTCCCCTAACTGAAAGTCTGATAAACGCCGGAAAAATTACTAAGTCCAAAAAAAATGTTTTTTTCAACTTTTTTCAATTTTACCCCCGTGGGATATATATTCTACCCACACACCTTTGGAACTCTCCTGGGGTACCCTCACACATATTCCCTCATTTAGTGGATATTTTCACAAAAAAGTGAAATTTTTAAAAATAAAGAAAATTGGCTGAAAAATACTAAATATCAACGATTCACTGGGCGAATCGCTCTGGAACTGAAATCGGAATGCTCACTGACAATTCCCCTATCTGAAAGTCTGATAAACGAAGGAAAAATGACTAAGTCCAAAAAAAATTTTTTTCAACTTTTTTCAATTTTACCCCCGTGGGATATATATTCTACCCAAACACATTTGGAACTCTCCTGGGGTACCCTCACACATATTATTCCCTCATTTAGTGGATATTTTCACAAAAACGTGAAATTTTCAAAAATCCACAAAATTGGCTGAAAACGACTAAATATCAAGGACTCATTGGGCGAATCGCTCTGGAACTGAAATCGGAATGCTCGCTGACATTTCCCCTATCTGAAAGTCAGATAAACGCAGGAAAAATTACTAAGTCCAAAAAAAAATTTTTTTTTCGACTTTTTTCAATTTTATCCCCGTGGGATATATATTCTACCCACACACATTTGGAACTCTCCTGGGGTACCCTCACACTTATTATTCCCTCATTTAGTGGATATTTTCACAAAAAAGTGAAATTTTTAAAAATCCAGAAAATTGGCTGAAAACGAATAAATATCAAGGACTCATTGGGCGAATCGCTCTGGAACTGAAATCGGAACGCTCACTGACTTTTCCCCTATCTGAAAGTCTGATAAATGCCGGAAAATTACTAAGTCCAAAAAAAATTTTTTTTTCAACTTTTTTCAATTTTATCCTCGTGGGATATATATTCTACCCACACACATTTGGAACTCTCCTGGGGTTCCCTCACACATATTATTCCCTCATTTAGTGGATATCTTCACAAAAAAGTGAAATTTTCAAAAATCCTGAAAATTGGCTGAAAACTACTAAATATCAACGATTCACTGGGCGAATCGCTCTGGAACTGAAATCGGAATGCTCACTGACAATTCCCCTATCTGAAAGTCTGATAAACGAAGGAAAAATGACTAAGTCCAAAAAAAATTTTTTTCAACTTTTTTCAATTTTACCCCCGTGGGATATATATTCTACCCAAACACATTTGGAACTCTCCTGGGGTACCCTCACACATATTATTCCCTCATTTAGTGGATATTTTCACAAAAACGTGAAATTTTCAAAAATCCAGAAAATTGGCTGAAAACGACTAAATATCAAGGACTCATTGGGCGAATCGCTCTGGAACTGAAATCGGAATGCTCGCTGACATTTCCCCTATCTGAAAGTCAGATAAACGCAGGAAAAATTACTAAGTCCAAAAAAAAATTTTTTTTTCGACTTTTTTCAATTTTATCCCCGTGGGATATATATTCTACCCACACACATTTGGAACTCTCCTGGGGTACCCTCACACTTATTATTCCCTCATTTAGTGGATATTTTCACAAAAAAGTGAAATTTTTAAAAATCCAGAAAATTGGCTGAAAACGAATAAATATCAAGGACTCATTGGGCGAATCGCTCTGGAACTGAAATCGGAACGCTCACTGACTTTTCCCCTATCTGAAAGTCTGATAAATGCCGGAAAATTACTAAGTCCAAAAAAAATTTTTTTTTCAACTTTTTTCAATTTTATCCTCGTGGGATATATATTCTACCCACACACATTTGGAACTCTCCTGGGGTTCCCTCACACATATTATTCCCTCATTTAGTGGATATCTTCACAAAAAAGTGAAATTTTCAAAAATCCTGAAAATTGGCTGAAAACTACTAAATATCAACGATTCACTGGGCGAATCGCTCTGGAACTGAAATCGGAACGCTCACTGACAATTCCCCTATCTGAAAGTCTGATAAACGAAGGAAAAATGACTAAGTCCAAAAAAAATTTTTTTCAACTTTTTTCAATTTTACCCCCGTGGGATATATATTCTACCCAAACACATTTGGAACTCTCCTGGGGTACCCTCACACATATTATTCCCTCATTTAGTGGATATTTTCACAAAAAAGTGAAATTTTTAAAAATCCAGAAAATTGGCTGAAAACGACTAAATATCAAGGACTCATTGGGCGAATCGCTCTGGAACTGAAATCTGAACGCTCACTGACATTTTCCCTATCTGAATGTCTGATAAACGCCGGAAAAATGACTAAGTCCAAAAAAAAATTTTTTTCAACTTTTTTCAATTTTACCCCCGTGGGATATATATTCTACCCACACACATTTGGAACTCTCCTGGGGTACCCTCACACATATTATTCCCTCATTTAGTGGATATTTTCACAAAAAAGTGAAATTTTTAAAAATCCAGAAAATTGGCTGAAAACGACTAAATATCAAGGACTCATTGGGCGAATCGCTCTGGAACTGAAATCGGAACGCTCACTGACATTTCCCCTATCTGAAAGTCTGATAAACGCCGGAAAAATTACTAAGTCCAAAAAAAAATTTTTTTCAACTTTTTTCAATTTTATCCTCGTGGGATATATATTCTACCCACACACATTTGGAACTCTCCTGGGGTACCCTCACATATATTATTCCCTCATTTAGTGGATATTTTCACAAAAACGTGAAATTTTCAAAAATCCAGAAAATTGGCTGAAAACGACTAAATATCAAGGACTCATTGGGCGAATCGCTCTGGAACTGAAATCGGAACGCTCACTGACATTTCCCCTATCTGAAAGTCTGATAAACGCCGGAAAAATTACTAAGTCCAAAAAAAAATTTTTTTCAACTTTTTTCAATTTTATCCTCGTGGGATATATATTCTACCCACACACATTTGGAACTCTCCTGGGGTACCCTCACATATATTATTCCCTCATTTAGTGGATATTTTCACAAAAACGTGAAATTTTCAAAAATCCAGAAAATTGGCTGAAAACGACTAAATATCAAGGACTCATTGGGCGAATCGCTCTGGAACTGAAATCGGAACGCTCACTGACTTTTCCCCTATCTGAAAGTCTGATAAATGCCGGAAAAATTACTAAGTCCCAAAAAAATTTTTTTTTCAACTTTTTTCAATTTTATCCCCGTGGGATATATATTCTACCCACACACATTTGGAACTCTCCTGGGATTCCCTCACACATATTATTCCCTCATTTAGTGGATATTTTCACAAAAAAGTGAAATTTTCAAAAATCCAGAAAATTGGCTGAAAACGACTAAATATCAACGATTCACTGGACGAATCGCTCTGGAACTGAAATCGGAACGCTCACTGACAATTCCCCTATCTGAAAGTCTGATAAACGAAGGAAAAATGACTAAGTCCAAAATAAATTTTTTTCAACTTTTTTCAATTTTACCCCCGTGGGATATATATTCTACCCAAACACATTTGGAACTCTCCTGGGGTACCCTCACACATATTATTCCCTCATTTAGTGGATATTTTCACAAAAAAGTGAAATTTTTAAAAATCCAGAAAATTGGCTGAAAACGACTAAATATCAAGGACTCATTGGGCGAATCGCTCTGGAACTGAAATCGGAACGCTCACTGACAATTCCCCTATCTGAAAGTCTGATAAACGACGGAAAAATGACAGTCCAAAAAAAAATTTTTTCAACTTTCTTCAATTTTACCCCCGTGGGATATATATTCTACCCAAACACATTTGGAACTCTCCTGGGGTACCCTCACACATATTATTCCCTCATTTAGTGGATATTTTCACAAAAAAGTGAAATTTTTAAAAATACAGAAAATTGGCTGAAAACGACTAAATATCAAGGACTCATTGGGCGAATCGCTCTGGAACTGAAATCGGAACGCTCACTGACATTTCCCCTAACTGAAAGTCTGATAAACGCCGGAAAAATTACTAAGTCCAAAAAAAATGTTTTTTTCAACTTTTTTCAATTTTACCCCCGTGGGATATATATTCTACCCACACACCTTTGGAACTCTCCTGGGGTACCCTCACACATATTCCCTCATTTAGTGGATATTTTCACAAAAAAGTGAAATTTTTAAAAATAAAGAAAATTGGCTGAAAAATACTAAATATCAACGATTCACTGGGCGAATCGCTCTGGAACTGAAATCGGAATGCTCACTGACAATTCCCCTATCTGAAAGTCTGATAAACGAAGGAAAAATGACTAAGTCCAAAAAAAATTTTTTTCAACTTTTTTCAATTTTACCCCCGTGGGATATATATTCTACCCAAACACATTTGGAACTCTCCTGGGGTACCCTCACACATATTATTCCCTCATTTAGTGGATATTTTCACAAAAACGTGAAATTTTCAAAAATCCACAAAATTGGCTGAAAACGACTAAATATCAAGGACTCATTGGGCGAATCGCTCTGGAACTGAAATCGGAATGCTCGCTGACATTTCCCCTATCTGAAAGTCAGATAAACGCAGGAAAAATTACTAAGTCCAAAAAAAAATTTTTTTTTCGACTTTTTTCAATTTTATCCCCGTGGGATATATATTCTACCCACACACATTTGGAACTCTCCTGGGGTACCCTCACACTTATTATTCCCTCATTTAGTGGATATTTTCACAAAAAAGTGAAATTTTTAAAAATCCAGAAAATTGGCTGAAAACGAATAAATATCAAGGACTCATTGGGCGAATCGCTCTGGAACTGAAATCGGAACGCTCACTGACTTTTCCCCTATCTGAAAGTCTGATAAATGCCGGAAAATTACTAAGTCCAAAAAAAATTTTTTTTTCAACTTTTTTCAATTTTATCCTCGTGGGATATATATTCTACCCACACACATTTGGAACTCTCCTGGGGTTCCCTCACACATATTATTCCCTCATTTAGTGGATATCTTCACAAAAAAGTGAAATTTTCAAAAATCCTGAAAATTGGCTGAAAACTACTAAATATCAACGATTCACTGGGCGAATCGCTCTGGAACTGAAATCGGAATGCTCACTGACAATTCCCCTATCTGAAAGTCTGATAAACGAAGGAAAAATGACTAAGTCCAAAAAAAATTTTTTTCAACTTTTTTCAATTTTACCCCCGTGGGATATATATTCTACCCAAACACATTTGGAACTCTCCTGGGGTACCCTCACACATATTATTCCCTCATTTAGTGGATATTTTCACAAAAACGTGAAATTTTCAAAAATCCAGAAAATTGGCTGAAAACGACTAAATATCAAGGACTCATTGGGCGAATCGCTCTGGAACTGAAATCGGAATGCTCGCTGACATTTCCCCTATCTGAAAGTCAGATAAACGCAGGAAAAATTACTAAGTCCAAAAAAAAATTTTTTTTTCGACTTTTTTCAATTTTATCCCCGTGGGATATATATTCTACCCACACACATTTGGAACTCTCCTGGGGTACCCTCACACTTATTATTCCCTCATTTAGTGGATATTTTCACAAAAAAGTGAAATTTTTAAAAATCCAGAAAATTGGCTGAAAACGAATAAATATCAAGGACTCATTGGGCGAATCGCTCTGGAACTGAAATCGGAACGCTCACTGACTTTTCCCCTATCTGAAAGTCTGATAAATGCCGGAAAATTACTAAGTCCAAAAAAAATTTTTTTTTCAACTTTTTTCAATTTTATCCTCGTGGGATATATATTCTACCCACACACATTTGGAACTCTCCTGGGGTTCCCTCACACATATTATTCCCTCATTTAGTGGATATCTTCACAAAAAAGTGAAATTTTCAAAAATCCTGAAAATTGGCTGAAAACTACTAAATATCAACGATTCACTGGGCGAATCGCTCTGGAACTGAAATCGGAACGCTCACTGACAATTCCCCTATCTGAAAGTCTGATAAACGAAGGAAAAATGACTAAGTCCAAAAAAAATTTTTTTCAACTTTTTTCAATTTTACCCCCGTGGGATATATATTCTACCCAAACACATTTGGAACTCTCCTGGGGTACCCTCACACATATTATTCCCTCATTTAGTGGATATTTTCACAAAAAAGTGAAATTTTTAAAAATCCAGAAAATTGGCTGAAAACGACTAAATATCAAGGACTCATTGGGCGAATCGCTCTGGAACTGAAATCTGAACGCTCACTGACATTTTCCCTATCTGAATGTCTGATAAACGCCGGAAAAATGACTAAGTCCAAAAAAAAATTTTTTTCAACTTTTTTCAATTTTACCCCCGTGGGATATATATTCTACCCACACACATTTGGAACTCTCCTGGGGTACCCTCACACATATTATTCCCTCATTTAGTGGATATTTTCACAAAAAAGTGAAATTTTTAAAAATCCAGAAAATTGGCTGAAAACGACTAAATATCAAGGACTCATTGGGCGAATCGCTCTGGAACTGAAATCGGAACGCTCACTGACATTTCCCCTATCTGAAAGTCTGATAAACGCCGGAAAAATTACTAAGTCCAAAAAAAAATTTTTTTCAACTTTTTTCAATTTTATCCTCGTGGGATATATATTCTACCCACACACATTTGGAACTCTCCTGGGGTACCCTCACATATATTATTCCCTCATTTAGTGGATATTTTCACAAAAACGTGAAATTTTCAAAAATCCAGAAAATTGGCTGAAAACGACTAAATATCAAGGACTCATTGGGCGAATCGCTCTGGAACTGAAATCGGAACGCTCACTGACTTTTCCCCTATCTGAAAGTCTGATAAATGCCGGAAAAATTACTAAGTCCCAAAAAAATTTTTTTTTCAACTTTTTTCAATTTTATCCCCGTGGGATATATATTCTACCCACACACATTTGGAACTCTCCTGGGATTCCCTCACACATATTATTCCCTCATTTAGTGGATATTTTCACAAAAAAGTGAAATTTTCAAAAATCCAGAAAATTGGCTGAAAACGACTAAATATCAACGATTCACTGGACGAATCGCTCTGGAACTGAAATCGGAACGCTCACTGACAATTCCCCTATCTGAAAGTCTGATAAACGAAGGAAAAATGACTAAGTCCAAAAAAAATTTTTTTCAACTTTTTTCAATTTTACCCCCGTGGGATATATATTCTACCCAAACACATTTGGAACTCTCCTGGGGTACCCTCACACATATTATTCCCTCATTTAGTGGATATTTTCACAAAAAAGTGAAATTTTTAAAAATCCAGAAAATTGGCTGAAAACGACTAAATATCAAGGACTCATTGGGCGAATCGCTCTGGAACTGAAATCGGAATGCTCACTGACATTTCCCCTATCTGAAAGTCTGATAAACGCCGGAAAAATTACTAAGTCCCAAAAAAATTTTTTTTTCAACTTTTTTCAATTTTACCCCCGTGGGATATATATTCTACCCAAACACATTTGGAACTCTCCTGGGGTACCCTCACACATATTATTCCCTCATTTAGTGGATATTTTCACAAAAAAGTGAAATTTTCAAAAATCCTGAAAATTGTCTGAAAGCGACTAAATATCAAGGACTCATTGGGCGAATCGCTCTGGAACTGAAATCGGAATGCTCACTGACATTTCCCCTATCTGAAAGTCTGATAAACGCCGGAAAAATTACTAAGTCCAAAAAAAAAATGTTTTCAACTTTTTTCAATTTTATCCCCGTGGGATATATATTCTACCCACACACATTTGGAACTCTCCTGGGGTACCCTCACACATATTATTCCCTCATTTAGTGGATATTTTCACAAAAACGTGAAATTTTCAAAAATCCAGAAAATTGGCTGAAAACGACTAAATATCAAGGACTCATTGGGCGAATCGCTCTGGAACTGAAATCGGAACGCTCACTGACATTTCCCCTATCTGATAGTCAGATAAACGCCGGAAAAATTACTAAGTCCAAAAAAAAATTTTTTTTCAACTTTTTTCAATTTTATCCCCGTGGGATATATATTCTACCCACACACATTTGGAACTCTCCTGGGGTACCCTCACACATATTATTCCCTCATTTAGTGGATATTTTCACAAAAAAGTGAAATTTTTAAAAATCCAGAAAATTGGCTGAAAACGAGTAAATATCAAGGACTCATTGGGCGAATCGCTCTGGAACTGAAATCGGAATGCTCACTGACATTTCCCCTATCTGAAAGTCTGATAAACGCCGGAAAAATTACTAAGTCCCAAAAAAATTTTTTTTTCAACTTTTTTCAATTTTATCCCCGTGGGATATATATTCTACCCACACACATTTGGAACTCTCCTGGGATTCCCTCACACATATTATTCCCTCATTTAGTGGATATTTTCACAAAAAAGTGAAATTTTCAAAAATCCAGAAAATTGGCTGAAAACGACTAAATATCAACGATTCACTGGACGAATCGCTCTGGAACTGAAATCGGAACGCTCACTGACAATTCCCCTATCTGAAAGTCTGATAAACGAAGGAAAAATGACTAAGTCCAAAAAAAATTTTTTTCAACTTTTTTCAATTTTACCCCCGTGGGATATATATTCTACCCAAACACATTTGGAACTCTCCTGGGGTACCCTCACACATATTATTCCCTCATTTAGTGGATATTTTCACAAAAAAGTGAAATTTTTAAAAATCCAGAAAATTGGCTGAAAACGACTAAATATCAAGGACTCATTGGGCGAATCGCTCTGGAACTGAAATCGGAATGCTCACTGACATTTCCCCTATCTGAAAGTCTGATAAACGCCGGAAAAATTACTAAGTCCCAAAAAAATTTTTTTTTCAACTTTTTTCAATTTTACCCCCGTGGGATATATATTCTACCCAAACACATTTGGAACTCTCCTGGGGTACCCTCACACATATTATTCCCTCATTTAGTGGATATTTTCACAAAAAAGTGAAATTTTCAAAAATCCTGAAAATTGTCTGAAAGCGACTAAATATCAAGGACTCATTGGGCGAATCGCTCTGGAACTGAAATCGGAATGCTCACTGACATTTCCCCTATCTGAAAGTCTGATAAACGCCGGAAAAATTACTAAGTCCAAAAAAAAAATGTTTTCAACTTTTTTCAATTTTATCCCCGTGGGATATATATTCTACCCACACACATTTGGAACTCTCCTGGGGTACCCTCACACATATTATTCCCTCATTTAGTGGATATCTTCACAAAAAAGTGAAATTTTCAAAAATCCAGAAAATTGGCTGAAAACTACTAAATATCAACGATTCATTGGGCGAATCGCTCTGGAACTGAAATCGGAACGCTCACTGACAATTCCCCTATCTGAAAGTCTGATAAACGAAGGAAAAATGACTAAGTCCAAAAAAAATTTTTTTCAACTTTTTTCAATTTTACCCCCGTGGGATATATATTCTACCCAAACACATTTGGAACTCTCCTGGGGTACCCTCACACATATTATTCCCTCATTTAGTGGATATTTTCACAAAAAAGTGAAATTTTTAAAAATCCAGAAAATTGGCTGAAAACGACTAAATATCAAGGACTCATTGGGCGAATCGCTCTGGAACTGAAATCGGAATGCTCACTGACATTTCCCCTATCTGAAAGTCTGATAAACGCCGGAAAAATTACAAAGTCCCAAAAAAATTTTTTTTTCAACTTTTTTCAATTTTATCCCCGTGGGATATATATTCTACCCACACACATTTGGAACTCTCCTGGGATTCCCTCACACATATTATTCCCTCATTTAGTGGATATTTTCACAAAAAAGTGAAATTTTCAAAAATCCAGAAAATTGGCTGAAAACGACTAAATATCAAGGACACATTGGACGAATCGCTCTGGAACTGAAATCGGAACGCTCACTGACATTTCCCCTATCTGAAAGTCTAATAAACGCCGGAAAAATTACTAAGTCCAAAAAAAAAATTTTTTCAACTTTTTTCAATTTTATCCCCGTGGGATATATATTCTACCCACACACATTTGGAACTCTCCTGGGGTACCCTCACACATATTATTCCCTCATTTAGTGGATATTTTCACAAAAAAGTGAAATTTTCAAAAATCCAGAAAATTGGCTGAAAACGACTAAATATCAAGGACTCATTGGGCGAATCGCTCTGGAACTGAAATCGGAATGCTCACTGACATTTCCCCTATCTGAAAGTCTGATAAACGCCGGAAAAATTACTAAGTCCCAAAAAAAATTTTTTTTCAACTTTTTTCAATTTTACCCCCGTGGGATATATATTCTACCCACACACATTTGGAACTCTCCTGGGGTACCCTCACACATATTATTCCCTCATTTAGTGGATATTTTCACAAAAAAGTGAAATTTTTAAAAATCCAGAAAATTGGCTGAAAACGACTAAATATCAAGGACTCATTGGGCGAATCGCTCTGGAACTGAAATCGGAATGCTCACTGACATTTCCCCTATCTGAAAGTCTGATAAACGCCGGAAAAATTACTAAGTCCCAAAAAAAATTTTTTTTCAACTTTTTTCAATTTTACCCCCGTGGGATATATATTCTACCCACACACATTTGGAACTCTCCTGGGATTCCCTCACACATATTATTCCCTCATTTAGTGGATATTTTCACAAAAAAGTGAAATTTTCAAAAATCCAGAAAATTGGCTGAAAACGACTAAATATCAAGGACTCATTGGGCGAATCGCTCTGGAACTGAAATCTGAACGCTCACTGACATTTTCCCTATCTGAATGTCTGATAAACGCCGGAAAAATGACTAAGTCCAAAAAAAATTTTTTTTCAACTTTTTTCAATTTTACCCCCGTGGGATATATATTCTACCCACACACATTTGGAACTCTCCTGGGGTACCCTCACACATATTATTCCCTCATTTAGTGGATATCTTCACAAAAAAGTGAAATTTTCAAAAATCCAGAAAATTGGCTGAAAACTACTAAATATCAACGATTCATTGGGCGAATCGCTCTGGAACTGAAATCGGAACGCTCACTGACAATTCCCCTATCTGAAAGTCTGATAAACGACGGAAAAATGACTAAGTCCAAAAAAAATTTTTTTCAACTTTTTTCAATTTTACCCCCGTGGGAAATATTTTCTACCCAAACACATTTGGAACTCTCCTGGGGTACCCTCACACATATTATTCCCTCATTTAGTGGATATTTTCACAAAAAAGTGAAATTTTTAAAAATCCAGAAAATTGGCTGAAAACGACTAAATATGAAGGACTCATTGGGCGAATCGCTCTGGAACTGAAATCAGAACGCTCACTGACATTTCCCCTATCTGAAAGTCTGATAAACGCCGGAAAAATTACTAAGTCTAAAAAAAATTTTTTTTTCAACTTTCTTCAATTTTATCCCCGTGGGATATATATTCTACCCACACACATTTGGAACTCTCCTGGGATTCCCTCACACATATTATTCCCTCATTTAGTGGATATTTTCACAAAAAAGTGAAATTTTCAAAAATCCAGAAAATTGGCTGAAAACGACTAAATATCAAGGACTCATTGGGCGAATCGCTCTGGAACTGAAATCGGAACGCTCACTGACTTTTCCCCTATCTGAAAGTCTGATAAATGCCGGAAAATTACTAAGTCCAAAAAAAATTTTTTTTTCAACTTTTTTCAATTTTATCCTCATGGGATATATATTCTACCCACACACATTTGGAACTCTCCTGGGGTTCCCTCACACATATTATTCCCTCATTTAGTGGATATCTTCACAAAAAAGTGAAATTTTCAAAAATCCTGAAAATTGGCTGAAAACTACTAAATATCAACGATTCACTGGACGAATCGCTCTGGAACTGAAATCGGAACGCTCACTGACATTTCCCCTATCTGAAAGTCTGATAAACGCCGGAAAAATTACTAAGTCCAAAAAAAAAATGTTTTCAACTTTTTTCAATTTTATCCCCGTGGGATATATATTCTACCCACACACATTTGGAACTCTCCTGGGGTACCCTCACACATATTATTCCCTCATTTAGTGGATATTTTCACAAAAACGTGAAATTTTCAAAAATCCAGAAAATTGGCTGAAAACGACTAAATATCAAGGACTCATTGGACGAATCGCTCTGGAACTGAAATCGGAACGCTCACTGACATTTCCCCTATCTGAAAGTCTGATAAACGCCGGAAAAATTACTAAGTCCAAAAAAAAAATTTTTTCAACTTTTTTCAATTTTATCCCCGTGGGATATATATTCTACCCACACACATTTGGAACTCTCCTGGGGTACCCTCACACATATTATTCCCTCATTTAGTGGATATTTTCACAAAAACGTGAAATTTTCAAAAATCCAGAAAATTGGCTGAAAACGACTAAATATCAAGGACTCATTGGGCGAATCGCTCTGGAACTGAAATCGGAACGCTCACTGACATTTCCCCTATCTGATAGTCAGATAAACGCCGGAAAAATTACTAAGTCCAAAAAAAAATTTTTTTTCAACTTTTTTCAATTTTATCCCCGTGGGATATATATTCTACCCACACACATTTGGAACTCTCCTGGGGTACCCTCACACATATTATTCCCTCATTTAGTGGATATCTTCACAAAAAAGTGAAATTTTCAAAAATCCAGAAAATTGGCTGAAAACTACTAAATATCAACGATTCATTGGGCAAATCGCTCTGGAACTGAAATCGGAACGCTCACTGACAATTCCCCTATCTGAAAGTCTGATAAACGACGGAAAAATGACTAAGTCCAAAAAAAATTTTTTTCAACTTTTTTCAATTTTACCCCCGTGGGAAATATTTTCTACCCAAACACATTTGGAACTCTCCTGGGGTACCCTCACACATATTATTCCCTCATTTAGTGGATATCTTCACAAAAAAGTGAAATTTTTAAAAATCCAGAAAATTGGCTGAAAACGACTAAATATCAAGGACTCATTGGGCGAATCGCTCTGGAACTGAAATCGGAACGCTCACTGACATTTCCCCTATCTGAAAGTCTGATAAACGCCGGAAAAATTACTAAGTCTAAAAAAAATTTTTTTTTCAACTTTTTTCAATTTTATCCCCGTGGGATATATATTCTACCCACACACATTTGGAACTCTCCTGGGATTCCCTCACACATATTATTCCCTCATTTAGTGGATATTTTCACAAAAAAAGTGAAATTTTCAAAAATCCAGAAAATTGGCTGAAAACGACTAAATATCAAGGACTCATTGGGCGAATCGCTCTGGAACTGAAATCTGAACGCTCACTGACATTTCCCCTATCTGAAAGTCTGATAAACGCCGGAAAAATGACTAAGTCCAAAAAAAAATTTTTTTCAACTTTTTTCAATTTTACCCCCGTGGGAAATATATTCTACCCACACACATTTGGAACTCTCCTTGGGTACCCTCACACATATTATTCCCTCATTTAGTGGATATTTTCACAAAAAAGTGACATTTTTAAAAATCCAGAAAATTGGCTGAAAACGACTAAATTTTGCGAATTGGGCGAATCGCTCTGGAACTGAAATCGGAACGCTCACTGACATTTCCCCTATCTGAAAGTCTGATAAACGCCGGAAAAATTACTAAGTCCAAAAAAAAAATTTTTTCAACTTTTTTCAATTTTATCCCCGTGGGATATATATTCTACCCACACATATTTGGAACTCTCCTGGGATTCCCTCACACATATTATTCCCTCATTTAGTGGATATTTTCACAAAAAAGTGAAAATTTCAAAAAATTTTCAAAAATCCAGAAAATTGGCTGAAAACGACTAAATATCAAGGACTCATTGGGCGAATCGCTCTGAAACTGAAATCGGAACGCTCACTGACTTTTCCCCTATCTGAAAGTCTGATAAATGCCGGAAAATTACTAAGTCCAAAAAAAATTTTTTTTTCAACTTTTTTCAATTTTATCCTCGTGGGATATATATTCTACCCACACACATTTGGAACTCTCCTGGGGTTCCCTCACACATATTATTCCCTCATTTAGTGGATATCTTCACAAAAAAGTGAAATTTTCAAAAATCCTGAAAATTGGCTGAAAACTACTAAATATCAACGATTCACTGGACGAATCGCTCTGGAACTGAAATCGGAACGCTCACTGACAATTCCCCTATCTGAAAGTCTGATAAACGAAGGAAAAATGAGTAAGTCCAAAAAAAATTTTTTTCAACTTTTTTCAATTTTACCCCCGTGGGATATATATTCTACCCAAACACATTTGGAACTCTCCTGGGGTACCCTCACACATATTATTCCCTCATTTAGTGGATATTTTCACAAAAAAGTGAAATTTTTAAAAATCCAGAAAATTGGCTGAAAACGACTAAATATCAAGGACTCATTGGGCGAATCGCTCTGGAACTGAAATCGGAATGCTCACTGACATTTCCCCTATCTGAAAGTCTGATAAACGCCGGAAAAATTACTAAGTCCCAAAAAAAATTTTTTTTCAACTTTTTTCAATTTTACCCCCGTGGGATATATATTCTACCCACACACATTTGGAACTCTCCTGGGATTCCCTCACACATATTATTCCCTCATTTAGTGGATATTTTCACAAAAAAGTGAAATTTTCAAAAATCCAGAAAATTGGCTGAAAACGACTAAATATCAAGGACTCATTGGGCGAATCGCTCTGGAACTGAAATATGAACGCTCACTGACATTTTCCCTATCTGAATGTCTGATAAACGCCGGAAAAATGACTAAGTCCAAAAAAAATTTTTTTTCAACTTTTTTCAATTTTACCCCCGTGGGATATATATTCTACCCACACACATTTGGAACTCTCCTGGGGTACCCTCACACATATTATTCCCTCATTTAGTGGATATCTTCACAAAAAAGTGAAATTTTCAAAAATCCAGAAAATTGGCTGAAAACTACTAAATATCAACGATTCATTGGGCGAATCGCTCTGGAACTGAAATCGGAACGCTCACTGACAATTCCCCTATCTGAAAGTCTGATAAACGACGGAAAAATGACTAAGTCCAAAAAAAATTTTTTTCAACTTTTTTCAATTTTACCCCCGTGGGAAATATTTTCTACCCAAACACATTTGGAACTCTCCTGGGGTACCCTCACACATATTATTCCCTCATTTAGTGGATATTTTCACAAAAAAGTGAAATTTTTAAAAATCCAGAAAATTGGCTGAAAACGACTAAATATGAAGGACTCATTGGGCGAATCGCTCTGGAACTGAAATCGGAACGCTCACTGACATTTCCCCTATCTGAAAGTCTGATAAACGCCGGAAAAATTACTAAGTCTAAAAAAAATTTTTTTTTCAACTTTCTTCAATTTTATCCCCGTGGGATATATATTCTACCCACACACATTTGGAACTCTCCTGGGATTCCCTCACACATATTATTCCCTCATTTAGTGGATATTTTCACAAAAAAGTGAAATTTTCAAAAATCCAGAAAATTGGCTGAAAACAACTAAATATCAAGGACTCATTGGGCGAATCGCTCTGGAACTGAAATCGGAACGCTCACTGACTTTTCCCCTATCTGAAGGTCTGATAAATGCCGGAAAATTACTAAGTCCAAAAAAAATTTTTTTTTCAACTTTTTTCAATTTTATCCTCATGGGATATATATTCTACCCACACACATTTGGAACTCTCCTGGGGTTCCCTCACACATATTATTCCCTCATTTAGTGGATATCTTCACAAAAAAGTGAAATTTTCAAAAATCCTGAAAATTGGCTGAAAACTACTAAATATCAACGATTCACTGGACGAATCGCTCTGGAACTGAAATCGGAACGCTCACTGACAATTCCCCTATCTGAAAGTCTGATAAACGCCGGAAAAAATACTAAGTCCCAAAAAAATTTTTTTTTCAACTTTTTTCAATTTTACCCCCGTGGGATATATATTCTACCCACACACATTTGGAACTCTCCTGGGATTCCCTCACACATATTATTCCCTCATTTAGTGGATATTTTCACAAAAAAGTGAAATTTTCAAAAATCCAGAAAATTGGCTGAAAACGACTAAATATCAAGGACTCATTGGGCGAATCGCTCTGGAACTGAAATCTGAACGCTCACTGACATTTCCCCTATCTGAAAGTCTGATAAACGCCGGAAAAATGACTAAGTCCAAAAAAAAATTTTTTTCAACTTTTTTCAATTTTACCCCCGTGGGAAATATATTCTACCCACACACATTTGGAACTCTCCTTGGGTACCCTCACACATATTATTCCCTCATTTAGTGGATATTTTCACAAAAAAGTGACATTTTTAAAAATCCAGAAAATTGGCTGAAAACGACTAAATTGGGCGAATTGGGCGAATCGCTCTGGAACTGAAATCGGAACGCTCACTGACATTTCCCCTATCTGAAAGTCTGATAAACGCCGGAAAAATTACTAAGTCCAAAAAAAAAATTTTTTCAACTTTTTTCAATTTTATCCCCGTGGGATATATATTCTACCCACACATATTTGGAACTCTCCTGGGATTCCCTCACACATATTATTCCCTCATTTAGTGGATATTTTCACAAAAAAGTGAAAATTTCAAAAAATTTTCAAAAATCCAGAAAATTGGCTGAAAACGACTAAATATCAAGGACTCATTGGGCGAATCGCTCTGGAACTGAAATCGGAACGCTCACTGACTTTTCCCCTATCTGAAAGTCTGATAAATGCCGGAAAATTACTAAGTCCAAAAAAAATTTTTTTTTCAACTTTTTTCAATTTTATCCTCGTGGGATATATATTCTACCCACACACATTTGGAACTCTCCTGGGGTTCCCTCACACATATTATTCCCTCATTTAGTGGATATCTTCACAAAAAAGTGAAATTTTCAAAAATCCTGAAAATTGGCTGAAAACTACTAAATATCAACGATTCACTGGACGAATCGCTCTGGAACTGAAATCGGAACGCTCACTGACAATTCCCCTATCTGAAAGTCTGATAAACGAAGGAAAAATGAGTAAGTCCAAAAAAAATTTTTTTCAACTTTTTTCAATTTTACCCCCGTGGGATATATATTCTACCCAAACACATTTGGAACTCTCCTGGGGTACCCTCACACATATTATTCCCTCATTTAGTGGATATTTTCACAAAAAAGTGAAATTTTTAAAAATCCAGAAAATTGGCTGAAAACGACTAAATATCAAGGACTCATTGGGCGAATCGCTCTGGAACTGAAATCGGAATGCTCACTGACATTTCCCCTATCTGAAAGTCTGATAAACGCCGGAAAAATTACTAAGTCCCAAAAAAATTTTTTTTTCAACTTTTTTCAATTTTACCCCCGTGGGATATATATTCTACCCACACACATTTGGAACTCTCCTGGGATTCCCTCACACATATTATTCCCTCATTTAGTGGATATTTTCACAAAAAAGTGAAATTTTCAAAAATCCAGAAAATTGGCTGAAAACGACTAAATATCAAGGACTCATTGGGCGAATCGCTCTGGAACTGAAATCTGAACGCTCACTGACATTTTCCCTATCTGAATGTCTGATAAACGCCGGAAAAATGACTAAGTCCAAAAAAAAATTTTTTTCAACTTTTTTCAATTTTACCCCCGTGGGATATATATTCTACCCACACACATTTGGAACTCTCCTGGGGTACCCTCACACATATTATTCCCTCATTTAGTGGATATCTTCACAAAAAAGTGAAATTTTCAAAAATCCAGAAAATTGGCTGAAAACTACTAAATATCAACGATTCATTGGGCGAATCGCTCTGGAACTGAAATCGGAACGCTCACTGACAATTCCCCTATCTGAAAGTCTGATAAACGACGGAAAAATGACTAAGTCCAAAAAAAATTTTTTTTCAACTTTTTTCAATTTTACCCCCGTGGGATATATATTCTACCCACACACATTTGGAACTCTCCTGGGGTACCCTCACACATATTATTCCCTCATTTAGTGGATATCTTCACAAAAAAGTGAAATTTTCAAAAATCCAGAAAATTGGCTGAAAACTACTAAATATCAACGATTCATTGGGCGAATCGCTCTGGAACTGAAATCGGAACGCTCACTGACAATTCCCCTATCTGAAAGTCTGATAAACGACGGAAAAATGACTAAGTCCAAAAAAAATTTTTTTCAACTTTTTTCAATTTTACCCCCGTGGGAAATATTTTCTACCCAAACACATTTGGAACTCTCCTGGGGTACCCTCACACATATTATTCCCTCATTTAGTGGATATTTTCACAAAAAAGTGAAATTTTTAAAAATCCAGAAAATTGGCTGAAAACGACTAAATATGAAGGACTCATTGGGCGAATCGCTCTGGAACTGAAATCGGAACGCTCACTGACATTTCCCCTATCTGAAAGTCTGATAAACGCCGGAAAAATTACTAAGTCTAAAAAAAATTTTTTTTTCAACTTTCTTCAATTTTATCCCCGTGGGATATATATTCTACCCACACACATTTGGAACTCTCCTGGGATTCCCTCACACATATTATTCCCTCATTTAGTGGATATTTTCACAAAAAAGTGAAATTTTCAAAAATCCAGAAAATTGGCTGAAAACGACTAAATATCAAGGACTCATTGGGCGAATCGCTCTGGAACTGAAATCGGAACGCTCACTGACTTTTCCCCTATCTGAAAGTCTGATAAATGCCGGAAAATTACTAAGTCCAAAAAAAATTTTTTTTTCAACTTTTTTCAATTTTATCCTCATGGGATATATATTCTACCCACACACATTTGGAACTCTCCTGGGGTTCCCTCACACATATTATTCCCTCATTTAGTGGATATCTTCACAAAAAAGTGAAATTTTCAAAAATCCTGAAAATTGGCTGAAAACTACTAAATATCAACGATTCACTGGACGAATCGCTCTGGAACTGAAATCGGAACGCTCACTGACAATTCCCCTATCTGAAAGTCTGATAAACGCCGGAAAAAATACTAAGTCCCAAAAAAATTTTTTTTTCAACTTTTTTCAATTTTACCCCCGTGGGATATATATTCTACCCACACACATTTGGAACTCTCCTGGGATTCCCTCACACATATTATTCCCTCATTTAGTGGATATTTTCACAAAAAAGTGAAATTTTCAAAAATCCAGAAAATTGGCTGAAAACGACTAAATATCAAGGACTCATTGGGCGAATCGCTCTGGAACTGAAATCTGAACGCTCACTGACATTTCCCCTATCTGAAAGTCTGATAAACGCCGGAAAAATGACTAAGTCCAAAAAAAAATTTTTTTCAACTTTTTTCAATTTTACCCCCGTGGGAAATATATTCTACCCACACACATTTGGAACTCTCCTTGGGTACCCTCACACATATTATTCCCTCATTTAGTGGATATTTTCACAAAAAAGTGACATTTTTAAAAATCCAGAAAATTGGCTGAAAACGACTAAATTGGGCGAATTGGGCGAATCGCTCTGGAACTGAAATCGGAACGCTCACTGACATTTCCCCTATCTGAAAGTCTGATAAACGCCGGAAAAATTACTAAGTCCAAAAAAAAAATTTTTTCAACTTTTTTCAATTTTATCCCCGTGGGATATATATTCTACCCACACATATTTGGAACTCTCCTGGGATTCCCTCACACATATTATTCCCTCATTTAGTGGATATTTTCACAAAAAAGTGAAATTTTCAAAAATCCTGAAAATTGTCTGAAAGCGACTAAATATCAAGGACTCATTGGGCGAATCGCTCTGGAACTGAAATCG
Source organism: Phyllobates terribilis (assembly GCF_046119375.1). Taxonomy (NCBI): domain Eukaryota; kingdom Metazoa; phylum Chordata; class Amphibia; order Anura; family Dendrobatidae; genus Phyllobates; species Phyllobates terribilis. The sequence goes on from NW_027362762.1 coordinate 596,574,694, forward strand.
GAATGCTCACTGACATTTCCCCTATCTGAAAGTCTGATAAACGCCGGAAAAATTACTAAGTCCAAAAAAAAAATGTTTTCAACTTTTTTCAATTTTATCCCCGTGGGATATATATTCTACCCACACACATTTGGAACTCTCCTGGGGTACCCTCACACATATTATTCCCTCATTTAGTGGATATTTTCACAAAAACGTGAAATTTTCAAAAATCCAGAAAATTGGCTGAAAACGACTAAATATCAAGGACTCATTGGGCGAATCGCTCTGGAACTGAAATCGGAACGCTCACTGACATTTCCCCTATCTGATAGTCAGATAAACGCCGGAAAAATTACTAAGTCCAAAAAAAAATTTTTTTTCAACTTTTTTCAATTTTATCCCCGTGGGATACATATTCTACCCACACACATTTGGAACTCTCCTGGGGTTCCCTCACACATATTATTCCCTCATTTAGTGGATATCTTCACAAAAAAGTGAAATTTTCAAAAATCCTGAAAATTGGCTGAAAACTACTAAATTGGGCGAATTGGGCGAATCGCTCTGGAACTGAAATCGGAACGCTCACTGAAATTTCCCCTATCTGAAAGTCTGATAAACGCCGGAAAAATTACTAAGTACCAAAAAAATGTTTTTTTCAACTTTTTTCAATTTTATCCCCGTGGGATACATATTCTACCCACACACATTTGGAACTCTCCTGGGGTTCCCTCACACATATTATTCCCTCATTTAGTGGATATCTTCACAAAAAAGTGAAATTTTCAAAAATCCTGAAAATTGGCTGAAAACTACTAAATATCAACGATTCACTGGGCGAATCGCTCTGGAACTGAAATCTGAACGCTCACTGACATTTTCCCCATCTGAATGTCTGATAAACGCCGGAAAAATGACTAAGTCCAAAAAAAATTTTTTTTCAACTTTTTTCAATTTTACCCCCGTGGGATATATATTCTACCCACACACATTTGGAACTCTCCTGGGGTACCCTCACACATATTATTCCCTCATTTAGTGGATATTTTCACAAAAAAGTGAAATTTTTAAAAATCCAGAAAATTGGCTGAAAACGACTAAATATCAAGGACTCATTGGGCGAATCGCTCTGGAACTGCAATCGGAATGCTCACTGACATTTCCCCTGTCTGAAAGTCAGATAAACGCCGGAAAAATTACTAAGTCCACAAAAAAAATTTTTTTCAACTTTTTTCAATTTTATCCCCGTGGGATATATATTCTACCCAAACACATTTGGAACTCTCCTGGGGTTCCCTCACACATATTATTCCCTCATTTAGTGGATATCTTCACAAAAAAGTGAAATTTTCAAAAATCCTGAAAATTGGCTGAAAACTACTAAATTGGGCGAATTGGGCGAATCGCTCTGGAACTGAAATCTGAACGCTCACTGAAATTTCCCCTATCTGAAAGTCTGATAAACGCCGGAAAAATTACTAAGTACCAAAAAAATGTTTTTTTCAACTTTTTTCAATTTGACCCCCGTGGGATACATATTCTACCCACACACATTTGGAACTCTCCTGGGGTTCCCTCACACATATTATTCCCTCATTTAGTGGATATTTTCACAAAAAAGTGAAATTTTTAAAAATCCAGAAAATTGGCTGAAAACGACTAAATATCAAGGACTCATTGGGCGAATCGCTCTGGAACTGAAATCGGAATGCTCACTGACATTTCCCCTATCTGAAAGTCTGATAAACGCCGGAAAAATTACTAAGTCCAAAAAAAATTTTTTTTTCAACTTTTTTCAATTTTATCCCCGTGGGATATATATTCTACCCACACACATTTCGAACTCTCCTGGGATTCCCTCACACATATTATTCCCTCATTTAGTGGATATTTTCACAAAAAAGTGAAATTTTCAAAAATCCAGAAAATTGGCTGTAAACGACTAAATATCATGGACTCATTGGGCGAATCGCTCTGGAACTGAAATCTGAACGCTCACTGACATTTTCCCTATCTGAATGTCTGATAAACGCCGGAAAAATGACTAAGTCCAAAAAAAATTTTTTTTCAACTTTTTTCAATTTTACCCCCGTGGGATATATATTCTACCCACACACATTTGGAACTCTCCTGGGGTACCCTCACACATATTATTCCCTCATTTAGTGGATATTTTCACAAAAAAGTGAAATTTTTAAAAATCCAGAAAATTGGCTGAAAACGACTAAATATCAAGGACTCATTGGGCGAATCGCTCTGGAACTGCAATCGGAATGCTCACTGACATTTCCCCTGTCTGAAAGTCAGATAAACGCCGGAAAAATTACTAAGTCCACAAAAAAATTTTTTTTCAACTTTTTTCAATTTTATCCCCGTGGGATATATATTCTACCCAAACACATTTGGAACTCTCCTGGGGTACCCTCACACATATTATTCCCTCATTTAGTGGATATTTTCACAAAAAAGTGAAATTTTCAAAAATCCAGAAAATTGGCTGAAAACGACTAAATATCAAGGACTCATTGGGCGAATCGCTCTGGAACTGAAATTGGAACGCTCACTGACATTTCCCCTATCTGAAAGTCTGATGAACGCCGGAAAAATTACTAAGTCCAAAAAAAAATTTTTTTCAACTTTTTTCAATTTTATCCCCGTGGGATATATATTCTACCCAAACACATTTGGAACTCTCCTGGGGTTCCCTCACACATATTATTCCCTCATTTAGTGGATATCTTCACAAAAAAGTGAAATTTTCAAAAATCCTGAAAATTGGCTGAAAACTACTAAATTGGGCGAATTGGGCGAATCGCTCTGGAACTGAAATCTGAACGCTCACTGAAATTTCCCCTATCTGAAAGTCTGATAAACGCCGGAAAAATTACTAAGTACCAAAAAAATGTTTTTTTCAACTTTTTTCAATTTTATCCCCGTGGGATACATATTCTACCCACACACATTTGGAACTCTCGTGGGGTTCCCTCACACATATTATTCCCTCATTTAGTGGATATCTTCACAAAAAAGTGAAATTTTCAAAAATCCTGAAAATTGGCTGAAAACTACTAAATATCAACGATTCACTGGGCGAATCGCTCTGGAACTGAAATCGGAACGCTCACTGACAATTCCGCTATCTGAAAGTCTGATAAACGAAGGAAAAATGACTAAGTCCAAAAAAATTTTTTTTCAACTTTTTTCAATTTTACCCCCGTGGGATATATATTCTACCCAAACACATTTGGAACTCTCCTGGGGTACCCTCACACATATTATTCCCTCATTTAGTGGATATTTTCACAAAAAAGTGAAATTTTTAAAAATCCAGAAAATTGGCTGAAAACGACTAAATATCAAGGACTCATTGGGCGAATCGCTCTGGAACTGAAATCGGAATGCTCACTGACATTTCCCCTATCTGAAAGTCTGATAAACGCCGGAAAAATTACTAAGTCCAAAAAAAATTTTTTTTTCAACTTTTTTCAATTTTATCCCCGTGGGATATATATTCTACCCACACACATTTCGAACTCTCCTGGGATTCCCTCACACATATTATTCCCTCATTTAGTGGATATTTTCACAAAAAAGTGAAATTTTTAAAAATCCAGAAAATTGGCTGAAAACGACTAAATATCAAGGACTCATTGGGCGAATCGCTCTGGAACTGCAATCGGAATGCTCACTGACATTTCCCCTGTCTGAAAGTCAGATAAACGCCGGAAAAATTACTAAGTCCACAAAAAAATTTTTTTTCAACTTTTTTCAATTTTATCCCCGTGGGATATATATTCTACCCAAACACATTTGGAACTCTCCTGGGGTACCCTCACACATATTATTCCCTCATTTAGTGGATATTTTCACAAAACAGTGAAATTTTCAAAAATCCAGAAAATTGGCTGAAAACGACTAAATATCAAGGACTCATTGGGCGAATCGCTCTGGAACTGAAATTGGAACGCTCACTGACATTTCCCCTATCTGAAAGTCTGATGAACGCCGGAAAAATTACTAAGTCCAAAAAAAAATTTTTTTCAACTTTTTTCAATTTTATCCCCGTGGGATATATATTCTACCCACACACATTTGGAACTCTCCTGGAGTTCCCTCACACATATTATTCCCTCATTTAGTGGATATCTTCACAAAAAAGTGAAATTTTCAAAAATCCTGAAAATTGGCTGAAAACTACTAAATTGGGCGAATTGGGCGAATCGCTCTGGAACTGAAATCGGAACGCTCACTGACATCTCCCCTATCTGAAAGTCTGATAAACGCCGGAAAAATTAATAAGTACCAAAAAAATGTTTTTTTCAACTTTTTTCAATTTTATCCCCGTGGGATACATATTCTACCCACACACATTTGGAACTCTCCTGGGGTTCCCTCACACATATTATTCCCTCATTTAGTGGATATCTTCACAAAAAAGTGAAATTTTCAAAAATCCTGAAAATTGGCTGAAAACTACTAAATATCAACGATTCACTGGGCGAATCGCTCTGGAACTGAAATCGGAACGCTCACTGACAATTCCCCTATCTGAAAGTCTGATAAACGAAGGAAAAATGACTAAGTCCAAAAAAATTTTTTTTCAACTTTTTTCAATTTTACCCCCGTGGGATATATATTCTACCCAAACACATTTGGAACTCTCCTGGGGTACCCTCACACATATTATTCCCTCATTTAGTGGATATTTTCACAAAAAAGTGAAATTTTTAAAAATCCAGAAAATTGGCTGAAAACGACTAAATATCAAGGACTCATTGGGCGAATCACTCTGGAACTGAAATCGGAATGCTCACTGACATTTCCCCTATCTGAAAGTCTGATAAACGCCGGAAAAATTACTAAGTCCAAAAAAAATTTTTTTTTCAACTTTTTTCAATTTTATCCCCGTGGGATATATATTCTACCCACACACATTTCGAACTCTCCTGGGATTCCCTCACACATATTATTCCCTCATTTAGTGGATATTTTCACAAAAAAGTGAAATTTTCAAAAATCCAGAAAATTGGCTGAAAACGACTAAATATCAAGGACTCATTGGGCGAATCGCTCTGGAACTGAAATCTGAACGCTCACTGACATTTTCCCTATCTGAATGTCTGATAAACGCCGGAAAAATGACTAAGTCCAAAAAAAATTTTTTTTCAACTTTTTTCAATTTTACCCCCGTGGGATATATATTCTACCCACACACATTTGGAACTCTCCTGGGGTACCCTCACACATATTATTCCCTCATTTAATGGATATTTTCACAAAAAAGTGAAATTTTCAAAAATCCAGAAAATTGGCTGAAAACTACTAAATATCAACGATTCATTGGGCGAATTGCTCTGGAACTGAAATCGGAACGCTCACTGACAATTCCCCTATCTGAAAGTCTGATAAACGACGGAAAAATGACTAAGTCCCAAAAAAAATTTTTTTCAACTTTTTTCAATTTTACCCCCGTGGGATATATATTCTACCCAAACACATTTGGAACTCTCCTGGAGTACCCTCACACATATTATTCCCTCATTTAGTAAATATTTTCACCAAAAAGTGAAATTTTCAAAAATCCAGAAAATTGGCTGAAAACGACTAAATATCAAGGACTCATTGGGCGAATCGCTCTGGAACTGAAATCTGAATGTTCACTGACATTTCCCCTATCTGAAAGTCTGATAAACGCCGGAAAAATGACTAAGTCCCCAAAAAAATTTTTTCAGCTTTTTTCAATTTTATACCCGTGGGATATATATTCTACCCACACACATTTGGAACTCTCCTGGGGTACCCTCACACATATTATTCCCTCATTTAGTGGATATTTTCAGAAAAAAAGTGAAATTTTTAGAAATCCAGAAAATTGGCTGAAAACGACTTAATATCAAGGACTCATTGGGCGAATCGCTCTGGAACTGAAATCTGAACGCTCACTGACATTTTCCCTATCTGAATGTCTGATAAACGCCGGAAAAATGACTAAGTCCAAAAAAAATTTTTTTTCAACTTTTTTCAATTTTACCCCCGTGGGATATATATTCTACCCACACACATTTGGAACTCTCCTGGGGTACTCTCACACATATTATTCCCTCATTTAGTGGATATTTTCACAAAAAAGTGAAATTTTTAAAAATCCAGAATATTGGCTGAAAACGACTAAATATCAAGGACTCATTGGGCGAATCGCTCTGGAACTGAAATCGGAACGCTCACTGACATTTTCCCTATCTGAATGTCTGATAAACGCCGGAAAAATGACTAAGTCCAAAAAAAAATTTTTTTCAACTTTTTTCAATTTTACCCCCGTGGGATATATATTCTACCCACACACATTTGGAACTCTCCTGGGGTACCATCACACATATTATTCCCTCATTTAGTGGATATTTTCACAAAAAAGTGAAATTTTTAAAAATCCAGAAAATTGGCTGAAAACGACTAAATATCAAGGACTCATTGGGCGAATCGCTCTGGAACTGAAATCGGAACGGTCACTGACATTTTCCCTATCTGAATGTCTGATAAACGCCGGAAAAATGACTAAGTCCAAAAAAATTTTTTTTTCAACTTTTTTCAATTTTATCCCCTTGAGATATATATTCTACCCACACACATTTGGAACTCTCCTGGGGTACCCTCACACATATTATTCTGTCATTTAGTGGATATTTTCACAAAAAAGTGAAATTTTCAAAAATCCAGAAAATTGGCTGAAAACGACTAAATATCAAGGACTCATTGGGCGAATCGCTCTGGAACTGAAATCGGAACGCTCACTGACAATTCCCCTATCTGAAAGTCTGATAAACGACGGAAAAATGACTAAGTCCAAAAAAAATTTTTTTAAAACTTTTTTCAATTTTACCCCCGTAGGATATATATTCTACCCACACACATTTGGAACTCTCCTGGGGTACCCTCACACATATTATTCCCTCATTTAGTGGATATTTTCACAAAAAAGTGAAATTTTCAAAAATCCAGAAAATTGGCTGAAAACGACTAAATATCAAGGACTCATTGGGCGAATCGCTCTGGAACTGATATCGGAATGCTCACTGACATTTCCCCTATCTGAAAGTCTGATGAGCGCCGGAAAAATTAGTAAGTCCAAAAAAAAATTTTTTTCAACTTTTTTCAATTTTATACCCGTGGGATATATATTCTACCCACACACATTTGGAACTCTCCTGGGGTACCCTCACACATATTATTCCCTCATTTAGTGGATATTTTCACAAAAAAGTGAAATTTTTAAAAATACAGAAAATTGGCTGAAAACGACTAAATATCAAGGACTCATTGGGCGAATCGCTCTGGAACTGATATCGGAATGCTCACTGACATTTCCCCTATCTGAAAGTCTGATGAGCGCCGGAAAAATTAGTAAGTCCAAAAAAAAATTTTTTTCAACTTTTTTCAATTTTATACCCGTGGGATATATATTCTACCCACACACATTTCAAACTCTCCTGGGGTACACATATTATTCCCTCATTTAGTAAATATTTTCACCAAAAAGTGAAATTTTCAAAAATCCAGAAAATTGGCTGAAAACAACTAAATATCAAGGACTCATTGGGCGAATCGCTCTGGAACTGAAATCTGAATGCTCACTGACATTTCCCCTATCTGAAAGTCTGATAAACGCCGGAAAAATGACTAAGTCCCCAAAAAAAATTTTTCAGCTTTTTTCATTTTTACCCCCGTGGGATATATATTCTACCCACACACATTTGGAACTCTCCTGGGGTACCCTCACACATATTATTCCCTCATTTAGTGGATATTTTCACAAAAAAAGTGAAATTTTTAAAAACCCAGAAAATTGGCTGAAAACGACTTAATATCAAGGACTCATTGGGCGAATCGCTCTGGAACTGAAATCTGAATGCTCACTTACATTTTCCCTATCTGAATGTCTGATAAACGCCGGAAAAATGACTAAGTCCAAAAAAAATTTTTTTTCAACTTTTTTCAATTTTACCCCCGTGGGATATATATTCTACCCACACACATTTGGAACTCTCCTGGGGTTCCCTCACACATATTATTCCCTAATTTAGTGGATATCCTCACAAAAAAGTGAAATTTTCAAAAATCCAGAAAATTGGCTGAAAACTACTAAATATCAACGATTCATTGGGCGAATCGCTCTGGAACTGAAATCGGAACGCTCACTGACATTTCCCCTATCTGAAAGTCTGATAAACGACGGAAAAATGACTAAGTCCAAAAAAAAAATTTTTTCAACTTTTTTCAATTTTACCCCCGAGGGATATATATTCTACCCACACACATTTGGAACTCTCCTGGGGTACCCTCACACATATTATTCTGTCATTTAGTGGATATTTTCACAAAAAAGTGAAATTTTCAAAAATCCAGAAAATTGGCTGAAAACGACTAAATATCAAGGACTCATTGGGCGAATCGCTCTGGAACTGAAATCGGAACGCTCACTGACATTTCCCCTATCTGAAAGTCTGATAAACGGCGGAAAAATTACTAAGTCCCAAAAAAATATTTTTTTCAACTTTTTTCAATTTTATCCCCTTGGGATATATATTCTACCCACACACATTTGGAACTCTCCTGGGGTACCCTCACACATATTATTCTGTCATTTAGTGGATATTTTCACAAAAAAGTGAAATTTTCAAAAATCCAGAAAATTGGCTGAAAACTACTAAATATCAAAGATTCATTGGGCGAATCGCTCTGGAACTGAAATCGGAACGCTCACTGACAATTCCCCTATCTGAAAGTCTGATGAGCGCCGGAAAAATTAGTAAGTCCAAAAAAAATTTTTTTTCAACTTTTTTCAATTTTTTACCCGTGGGATATATATTCTACCCACACATATTTGGAACTCTCCTGGGGTACCCTCACACATATTATTCCCTCATTTAGTGGATATTTTCACAAAAAAGTGAAATTTTTAAAAATACAGAAAATTGGCTGAAAATGACTAAATATCAAGGACTCATTGGGCGAATCGCTCTGGAACTGATATCGGAATGCTCACTGACATTTCCCCTATCTGAAAGTCTGATGAGCGCCGGAAAAATTAGTAAGTCCAAAAAAAAATTTTTTTCAACTTTTTTCAATTTTATGCCCGTGGGATATATATTCTACCCACACACATTTGGAACTCTCCTGGGGTACCCTCACACATATTATTCCCTCATTTAGTGGATATTTTCACAAAAAAGTGAAATTTTCAAAAATCCAGAAAATTGGCTGAAAACGACTAAATATCAAGGACTCATTGGGCGAATCGCTCTGGAACTGATATCGGAATGCTCACTGACATTTCCCCTATCTGAAAGTCTGATGAGCGCCGGAAAAATTAGTAAGTCCAAAAAAAATTTTTTTTCAACTTTTTTCAATTTTATACCCGTGGGATATATATTCTACCCACACACATTTGGAACTCTCCTGGGGTACCCTCACACATATTATTCCCTCATTTAGTGGATATTTTTACAAAAAAGTGAAATTTTTAAAAATCCTGAAAATTGGCTGAAAATGACTAAATATCAAGGACTCATTGGGCGAATCGCTCTGGAACTGAAATCGGAACGCTCACTGACATTTCCCCTGTCTGAAAGTCTGATAAACGCAGGAAAAATTACTAAGTCCAAAAAAAATTTTTTTTTCAACTTTTTTCAATTTTATCCCCGTGGGATATATATTCTACCCACACACATTTGGAACTCTCCTGGGATTCCCTCACACATATTATTCCCTCATTTAGTGGATATTTTCACAAAAAAGTGAAATTTTCAAAAATCCAGAAAATTGGCTGAAAACGACTAAATATCAAGGACTCATTGAGCGAATCGCTCTGGAACTGATATCGGAACGCTCACTGACATTTCCCCTATCTGAAAGTCTGATAAACGCCGGAAAAATTACTAAGTCCAAAAAAAAAATTTTTTTCAACTTTTTTCAATTTTATCCCCGTGGGATATATATTCTACCCACACACATTTGGAACTCTCCTGGGGTACCCTCACACATATTATTCCCTCATTTAGTGGATATTTTCACAAAAAAGTGAAATTTTCAAAAATCCAGAAAATTGGCTGAAAACTACTAAATATCAAGGATACATTGGGCGAATCGCTCTGGAACTGAAATCGGAACGTGCACTGACAATTCCCCTATCTGAAAGTCTGATAAACGACGGAAAAATGACTAAGGCCCAAAAAAAATTTTTTTCAACTTTTTTCAATTTTACCCCCGTGGGATATATATTCTACCCACACACATTTGGAACTCTCCTGGGGTTCCCTCACACATATTATTCCCTCATTTAGTGGATATCTTCACAAAAAAGTGAAATTTTCAAAAATCCAGAAAATTGGCTGAAAACTACTAAATATCAACGATTCATTGGGCGAATCGCTCTGGAACTGAAATCGGAACGCTCACTGACAATTCCCCTATCTGAAAGTCTGATAAACGACGAAAAAATGACTAAGGCCCAAAAAAAATTTTTTCAACTTTTTTCAATTTTACCCCCGTGGGATGTATATTCTACCCAAACACATTTGGAACTCTCCTGGGGTACCCTCACACATATTATTCCCTCATTTAGTGGATATTTTCACAAAAAAGTGAAATTTTTAAAAATCCAGAAAATTGGCTGAAAACGACTAAATATCAATGACTCATTGGGCGAATCGCTCTGGAACTGAAATCGGAATGCTCACTGACATTTTCCCTATCTGAATGTCTGATAAACGCCGGAAAAATGACTAAGTCCAAAAAAAATTTTTTTTTCAACTTTTTTCAATTTTATCCCCGTGGGATATATATTCTACCCACACACATTTGGAACTCTCCTGGGATTCCCTCACACATATTATTCCCTCATTTAGTGGATATTTTCACAAAAAAGTGAAATTTTCAAAAATCCAGAAAATTGGCTGAAAACTACTAAATATCAAGGATACATTGGGCGAATCGCTCTGGAACTGAAATCGGAACGTGCACTGACAATTCCCCTATCTGAAAGTCTGATAAACGATGGAAAAATGACTAAGTCCCAAAAAAATTTTTTTCAACTTTTTTCAATTTTACCCCCGTGGGATGTATATTCTACCCAAACACATTTGGAACTCTCCTGGGGTACCCTCACACATATTATTCCCTCATTTAGTGGATATTTTCACAAAAAAGTGAAATTTTTAAAAATCCAGAAAATTGGCTGAAAACGACTAAATATCAAGGACTCATTGGGCGAATCGCTCTGGAACTGAAATCGGAACGCTCACTGACATTTCCCCTATCTGAAAGTCTGATGAGCGCCGGAAAAATTAGTAAGTCCAAAAAAAAAATTTTTTAAACTTTTTTCAATTTTATCCCCGTGGGATATATATTCTACCCACACACATTTGGAACTCTCCTGGGGTACCCTCACACATATTATTCCCTCATTTAGTGGATATTTTCACAAAAAAGTGAAATTTTCAAAAATCATGAAAATTGGCTGAAAACGACTAAATATCAAGGACTCATTGGGCGAATCGCTCTGGTACTTAAATCGGAACGCTCACTGACATTTCCCCTGTCTGAAAGTCTGATAAACGCCAGAAAAATTACTAAGTCCAAAAAAAATTTTTTTTTCAACTTTTTTCAATTTTATCCCCTTGGGATATATATTCTACCCACACACATTTGGAACTCTCCTGGGGTACCCTCACACATATTATTCTGTCATTTAGTGGATATTTTCACAAAAAAGTGAAATTTTCAAAAATCCAGAAAATTGGCTGAAAACTACTAAATATCAAAGATTCATTGGGCGAATCGCTCTGGAACTGAAATCGGAACGCTCACTGACAATTCCCCTATCTGAAAGTCTGATAAACGACGGAAAAATGACTAAGTCCAAAAAAAATTTTTTTAAAACTTTTTTCAATTTTACCCCCGTAGGATATATATTCTACCCACACACATTTGGAACTCTCCTGGGGTACCCTCACACATATTATTCCCTCATTTAGTGGATATTTTCACAAAAAAGTGAAATTTTCAAAAATCCAGAAAATTGGCTGAAAACGACTAAATATCAAGGACTCATTGGGCGAATCGCTCTGGAACTGATATCGGAATGCTCACTGACATTTCCCCTATCTGAAAGTCTGATGAGCGCCGGAAAAATTAGTAAGTCCAAAATAAATTTTTTTTCAACTTTTTTCAATTTTTTACCCGTGGGATATATATTCTACCCACACATATTTGGAACTCTCCTGGGGTACCCTCACACATATTATTCCCTCATTTAGTGGATATTTTCACAAAAAAGTGAAATTTTTAAAAATACAGAAAATTGGCTGAAAATGACTAAATATCAAGGACTCATTGGGCGAATCGCTCTGGAACTGATATCGGAATGCTCACTGACATTTCCCCTATCTGAAAGTCTGATGAGCGCCGGAAAAATTAGTAAGTCCAAAAAAAAATTTTTTTCAACTTTTTTCAATTTTATGCCCGTGGGATATATATTCTACCCACACACATTTGGAACTCTCCTGGGGTACCCTCACACATATTATTCCCTCATTTAGTGGATATTTTCACAAAAAAGTGAAATTTTCAAAAATCCAGAAAATTGGCTGAAAACGACTAAATATCAAGGACTCATTGGGCGAATCGCTCTGGAACTGATATCGGAATGCTCACTGACATTTCCCCTATCTGAAAGTCTGATGAGCGCCGGAAAAATTAGTAAGTCCAAAAAAAAATTTTTTTCAACTTTTTTCAATTTTATACCCGTGGGATATATATTCTACCCACACACATTTGGAACTCTCCTGGGGTACCCTCACACATATTATTCCCTCATTTAGTGGATATTTTCACAAAAAAGTGAAATTTTTAAAAATCCTGAAAATTGGCTGAAAATGACTAAATATCAAGGACTCATTGGGCGAATCGCTCTGGAACTGAAATCGGAACGCTCACTGACATTTCCCCTGTCTGAAAGTCTGATAAACGCAGGAAAAATTACTAAGTCCAAAAAAAATTTTTTTTTCAACTTTTTTCAATTTTATCCCCGTGGGATATATATTCTACCCACACACATTTGGAACTCTCCTGGGATTCCCTCACACATATTATTCCCTCATTTAGTGGATATTTTCACAAAAAAGTGAAATTTTCAAAAATCCAGAAAATTGGCTGAAAACTACTAAATATCAAGGATACATTGGGCGAATCGCTCTGGAACTGAAATCGGAACGTGCACTGACAATTCCCCTATCTGAAAGTCTGATAAACGATGGAAAAATGACTAAGTCCCAAAAAAATTTTTTTCAACTTTTTTCAATTTTACCCCCGTGGGATGTATATTCTACCCAAACACATTTGGAACTCTCCTGGGGTACCCTCACACATATTATTCCCTCATTTAGTGGATATTTTCACAAAAAAGTGAAATTTTTAAAAATCCAGAAAATTGGCTGAAAACGACTAAATATCAAGGACTCATTGGGCGAATCGCTCTGGAACTGAAATCGGAACGCTCACTGACATTTCCCCTATCTGAAAGTCTGATGAGCGCCGGAAAAATTAGTAAGTCCAAAAAAAAAATTTTTTAAACTTTTTTCAATTTTATCCCCGTGGGATATATATTCTACCCACACACATTTGGAACTCTCCTGGGGTACCCTCACACATATTATTCCCTCATTTAGTGGATATTTTCACAAAAAAGTGAAATTTTCAAAAATACTGAAAATTGGCTGAAAACGACTAAATATCAAGGACTCATTGGGCGAATCGCTCTGGTACTTAAATCGGAACGCTCACTGACATTTCCCCTGTCTGAAAGTCTGATAAACGCCGGAAAAATTACTAAGTCCAAAAAAAATTTTTTTTTCAACTTTTTTCAATTTTATCCCCGTGGGATATATATTCTACCCACACACATTTGGAACTCTACTGGGGTACCCTCACACATATTATTCCCTCATTTAGTAAATATTTTCACCAAAAAGTGAAATTTTCAAAAATCCAGAAAATTTGCTGAAAACGACTAAATATCAAGGACTCATTGGGCGAATCGCTCTGGAACTGAAATCTGAATGCTCACTGACATTTCCCCTATCTGAAAGTCTGATAAACGCCGGAAAAATGACTAAGTCCCCAAAAAAATTTTTTCAGCTTTTTTCAATTTTACCCCCGTGGGATATATATTCTACCCACACACATTTGGAACTCTCCTGGGGTACCCTCACACATATTATTCCCTCATTTAGTGGATATTTTCACAAAAAAAGTGAAATTTTCAAAAATCCAGAAAATTGGCTGAAAACTACTAAATATCAAGGATACATTGGGCGAATCGCTCTGGAACTGAAATCGGAACGTGCACTGACAATTCCCCTATCTGAAAGTCTGATAAACGACGGAAAAATGACTAAGGCCCAAAAAAAATTTTTTTCAACTTTTTTCAATTTTACCCCCGTGGGATATATATTCTACCCACACACATTTGGAACTCTCCTGGGGTTCCCTCACACATATTATTCCCTCATTTAGTGGATATCTTCACAAAAAAGTGAAATTTTCAAAAATCCAGAAAATTGGCTGAAAACTACTAAATATCAACGATTCATTGGGCGAATCGCTCTGGAACTGAAATCGGAACGCTCACTGACAATTCCCCTATCTGAAAGTCTGATAAACGACGAAAAAATGACTAAGGCCCAAAAAAAATTTTTTCAACTTTTTTCAATTTTACCCCCGTGGGATGTATATTCTACCCAAACACATTTGGAACTCTCCTGGGGTACCCTCACACATATTATTCCCTCATTTAGTGGATATTTTCACAAAAAAGTGAAATTTTTAAAAATCCAGAAAATTGGCTGAAAACGACTAAATATCAATGACTCATTGGGCGAATCGCTCTGGAACTGAAATCGGAATGCTCACTGACATTTTCCCTATCTGAATGTCTGATAAACGCCGGAAAAATGACTAAGTCCAAAAAAAATTTTTTTTTCAACTTTTTTCAATTTTATCCCCGTGGGATATATATTCTACCCACACACATTTGGAACTCTCCTGGGATTCCCTCACACATATTATTCCCTCATTTAGTGGATATTTTCACAAAAAAGTGAAATTTTCAAAAATCCAGAAAATTGGCTGAAAACTACTAAATATCAAGGATACATTGGGCGAATCGCTCTGGAACTGAAATCGGAACGTGCACTGACAATTCCCCTATCTGAAAGTCTGATAAACGATGGAAAAATGACTAAGTCCCAAAAAAATTTTTTTCAACTTTTTTCAATTTTACCCCCGTGGGATGTATATTCTACCCAAACACATTTGGAACTCTCCTGGGGTACCCTCACACATATTATTCCCTCATTTAGTGGATATTTTCACAAAAAAGTGAAATTTTTAAAAATCCAGAAAATTGGCTGAAAACGACTAAATATCAAGGACTCATTGGGCGAATCGCTCTGGAACTGAAATCGGAACGCTCACTGACATTTCCCCTATCTGAAAGTCTGATGAGCGCCGGAAAAATTAGTAAGTCCAAAAAAAAAATTTTTTAAACTTTTTTCAATTTTATCCCCGTGGGATATATATTCTACCCACACACATTTGGAACTCTCCTGGGGTACCCTCACACATATTATTCCCTCATTTAGTGGATATTTTCACAAAAAAGTGAAATTTTCAAAAATCATGAAAATTGGCTGAAAACGACTAAATATCAAGGACTCATTGGGCGAATCGCTCTGGTACTTAAATCGGAACGCTCACTGACATTTCCCCTGTCTGAAAGTCTGATAAACGCCAGAAAAATTACTAAGTCCAAAAAAAATTTTTTTTTCAACTTTTTTCAATTTTATCCCCTTGGGATATATATTCTACCCACACACATTTGGAACTCTCCTGGGGTACCCTCACACATATTATTCTGTCATTTAGTGGATATTTTCACAAAAAAGTGAAATTTTCAAAAATCCAGAAAATTGGCTGAAAACTACTAAATATCAAAGATTCATTGGGCGAATCGCTCTGGAACTGAAATCGGAACGCTCACTGACAATTCCCCTATCTGAAAGTCTGATAAACGACGGAAAAATGACTAAGTCCAAAAAAAATTTTTTTAAAACTTTTTTCAATTTTACCCCCGTAGGATATATATTCTACCCACACACATTTGGAACTCTCCTGGGGTACCCTCACACATATTATTCCCTCATTTAGTGGATATTTTCACAAAAAAGTGAAATTTTCAAAAATCCAGAAAATTGGCTGAAAACGACTAAATATCAAGGACTCATTGGGCGAATCGCTCTGGAACTGATATCGGAATGCTCACTGACATTTCCCCTATCTGAAAGTCTGATGAGCGCCGGAAAAATTAGTAAGTCCAAAATAAATTTTTTTTCAACTTTTTTCAATTTTTTACCCGTGGGATATATATTCTACCCACACATATTTGGAACTCTCCTGGGGTACCCTCACACATATTATTCCCTCATTTAGTGGATATTTTCACAAAAAAGTGAAATTTTTAAAAATACAGAAAATTGGCTGAAAATGACTAAATATCAAGGACTCATTGGGCGAATCGCTCTGGAACTGATATCGGAATGCTCACTGACATTTCCCCTATCTGAAAGTCTGATGAGCGCCGGAAAAATTAGTAAGTCCAAAAAAAAATTTTTTTCAACTTTTTTCAATTTTATGCCCGTGGGATATATATTCTACCCACACACATTTGGAACTCTCCTGGGGTACCCTCACACATATTATTCCCTCATTTAGTGGATATTTTCACAAAAAAGTGAAATTTTCAAAAATCCAGAAAATTGGCTGAAAACGACTAAATATCAAGGACTCATTGGGCGAATCGCTCTGGAACTGATATCGGAATGCTCACTGACATTTCCCCTATCTGAAAGTCTGATGAGCGCCGGAAAAATTAGTAAGTCCAAAAAAAAATTTTTTTCAACTTTTTTCAATTTTATACCCGTGGGATATATATTCTACCCACACACATTTGGAACTCTCCTGGGGTACCCTCACACATATTATTCCCTCATTTAGTGGATATTTTCACAAAAAAGTGAAATTTTTAAAAATCCTGAAAATTGGCTGAAAATGACTAAATATCAAGGACTCATTGGGCGAATCGCTCTGGAACTGAAATCGGAACGCTCACTGACATTTCCCCTGTCTGAAAGTCTGATAAACGCAGGAAAAATTACTAAGTCCAAAAAAAATTTTTTTTTCAACTTTTTTCAATTTTATCCCCGTGGGATATATATTCTACCCACACACATTTGGAACTCTCCTGGGATTCCCTCACACATATTATTCCCTCATTTAGTGGATATTTTCACAAAAAAGTGAAATTTTTAAAAATCCAGAAAATTGGCTGAAAACGACTAAATATCAAGGACTCATTGGGCGAATCGCTCTGGAACTGAAATCGGAACGCTCACTGACATTTCCCCTATCTGAAAGTCTGATGAGCGCCGGAAAAATTAGTAAGTCCAAAAAAAAAATTTTTTAAACTTTTTTCAATTTTATCCCCGTGGGATATATATTCTACCCACACACATTTGGAACTCTCCTGGGGTACCCTCACACATATTATTCCCTCATTTAGTGGATATTTTCACAAAAAAGTGAAATTTTCAAAAATACTGAAAATTGGCTGAAAACGACTAAATATCAAGGACTCATTGGGCGAATCGCTCTGGTACTTAAATCGGAACGCTCACTGACATTTCCCCTGTCTGAAAGTCTGATAAACGCCGGAAAAATTACTAAGTCCAAAAAAAATTTTTTTTTCAACTTTTTTCAATTTTATCCCCGTGGGATATATATTCTACCCACACACATTTGGAACTCTACTGGGGTACCCTCACACATATTATTCCCTCATTTAGTAAATATTTTCACCAAAAAGTGAAATTTTCAAAAATCCAGAAAATTTGCTGAAAACGACTAAATATCAAGGACTCATTGGGCGAATCGCTCTGGAACTGAAATCTGAATGCTCACTGACATTTCCCCTATCTGAAAGTCTGATAAACGCCGGAAAAATGACTAAGTCCCCAAAAAAATTTTTTCAGCTTTTTTCAATTTTACCCCCGTGGGATATATATTCTACCCACACACATTTGGAACTCTCCTGGGGTACCCTCACACATATTATTCCCTCATTTAGTGGATATTTTCACAAAAAAAGTGACATTTTTAAAAATCCAGAAAATTGGCTGAAAACGACTTAATATCAAGGACTCATTGGGCGAATCGCTCTGGAACTGAAATCTGAACGCTCACTGACATTTTCCCTATCTGAATGTCTGATAAACGCCGGAAAAATGACTAAGTCCAAAAAAATTTTTTTTTCAACTTTTTTCAATTTTATCCCCGTGGGATATATATTCTACCCACACACATTTTGAACTCTCCTTGGGTACCCTCACACATATTATTCTCTCATTTAGCGGATATTTTCACAAAAAAGTGAAATTTTCAAAAATCAAGAAAATTGGCTGAAAACGACTAAATATCATGGACTCATTGGGCGAATCGCTCTGGAACTGAAATCTGAACGCTCACTGACATTTCCCCTATCTGAAAGTCTGATAAACGCAGGAAAAATGGCTAAGTCCAAAAAAAAAATTTTTCAACTTTTTTCAATTTTACCCCCTGGGATATATATTCTACCCACACACATTTGGAACTCTCCTGGGGTACCCTCACACATATTATTCTCTCATTTAGTGGATATTTTCACAAAAAAAGTGAAATTTTCAAAAATCCAGAAAATTGGCTGAAAACAACTAAATATCATGGACTCATTGGGCGATTCACTCTGGAACTGAAATCGGAACGCTCACTGACATTTTCCCTATATGAAAGTCTGATAAACGCAGGAAAAATGACTAAGTCCAAAAAAAAAAATTTTTCAACTTTTTTCAATTTTACCCCCGTGGGATATATATTCTACCCACACACAATTGGAACTCTCCTGGGGTACCCTCACACATATTATTCCCTCATTTAGTGGATATTTTCACAAAAAAGTGAAATTTTTAAAAATCCAGAAAATTGGCTGAAAACGACTAAATATCAAGGACTCATTGGGCGAATCGCTCTGGAACTGAAATCGGAACGCTCACTGACAATTCCCCTATCTGAAAGTCTGATAAACGCCGTAAAAATTAGTAAGTCCAAAAAAAAATTTTTCAACTTTTTTCAATTTTACCCCCGTGGGATATATATTCTACCCACACACATTTGGAACTCTCCTGGGGTACCCTCACACATATTATTCCCTCATTTAGTGGATATTTTCACAAAAAAAATGAAATTTTTAAAAATCCAGAAAATTGGCTGAAAACGACTAAATATCAAGGACTCATTGGGCGAATCGCTCTGGATCTGAAATCGGAACGCTCACTGACATTTCCCCTATCTGAAAGTCTGATAAATGCCGGAAAAATTACTAAGTCCCAAAAAAATTTTTTTTTCAACTTTTTTCAATTTTATCCCCGTGGGATATATCTTCTACCCACACACATTTTGAACTCTCCTTGGGTACCCTCACACATATTATTCTCTCATTTAGTGGATATTTTCACAAAAAAGTGAAATTTTAAAAAATCCAGAAAATTGGCTGAAAACGACTAAATATCAAGGACTCATTGGGCGTATCGCTCTGGAACTGAAATCGGAACGCTCACTGACATTTCCCCTATCTGAAATTCTGATAAACGCCGGAAAAATTACTAAGTCCAAAAAAAATTTTTTTTTCAACTTTTTACAATTTTATCCCCGTGGGATATATATTCTACCCACACACATTTGGTACTCTCCTGTGATTCCCTCACACATATTATTCCCTCATTTAGTGGATATTTTCACAAAAAAGTGAAATTTTCAAAAATCCAGAAAATTGTCTGAAAACTACTAAATATCAAGGATTCATTGGGCGAATCGCTCTGGAACTGAAATCGGAACGTGCACTGTCAATTCCCCTATCTGAAAGTCTGATAAACGAAGGAAAAATGACTAAGGCCCAAAAAAAATTTTTTTCAACTTTTTTCAATTTTACCCCCGTGGGATATATATTCTACCCACACACATTTGGAACTCTCCTGGGGTTCCCTCACACATATTATTCCCTCATTTAGTGGATATTTTCACAAAAAAGTGAAATTTTCAAAAATCCAGAAAATTGGCTGAAAACTACTAAATATCAACCATTCATTGGGCGAATCGCTCTGGAACTGAAATCTGAACGCTCACTGACATTTTCCCTATCTGAAAGTCTGATAAACGCCGGAAAAATGACTATGTCCCAAAAAAAATTTTTTTCAACTTTTTTCAATTTTACCACCGTGGGATATATATTCTACCCAAACACATTTGGAACTCTCCTGGGGTACCCTCACACATATTACTCCCTCATTTAGTGGATATTTTCACAAAAAAGTGAAATTTTTAAAAATCCAGAAAATTGGCTGAAAACGACTAAATATCATGGACTCATTGGGCGAATCGCTCTGGAACTGAAATCGGAACGCTCACTGACATTTCCCCTATCTGAAAGTCTGATGAACGCCGGAAAAATTAGTAAGTCCAAAAAAAAATTTTTTTCAACTTTTTTCAATTTTAGACCCGTGGGATATATATTCTACCCACACACATTTGGAACTCTCCTGGGGTACCCTCACACATATTATTCCCTCATTTAGTGGATATTTTCACAAAAAAGTGAAATTTTTAAAAATCCAGGAAAATTGGCTGAAAACGACTAAATGTCAAGGACTCATTGGGCAAATCGCTCTGGAACTGATATCGGAACGCTCACTGACATTTCCCCTATCTGAAAGTCTGATAAACGCCGGAAAAATTACTAAGTCCAAAAAAAAAATTTTTTTCAACTTTTTTCAATTTTATCCCCGTGGGATATATATTCTACCCACACACATTTGGAACTCTCCTGGGGTACCCTCACACATATTATTCCCTCATTTAGTGGATATTTTCACAAAAAAGTGAAATTTTCAAAAATCCAGAAAATTGGCTGAAAACTACTAAATATCAAGGATACATTGGGCGAATCGCTCTGGAACTGAAATCGGAACGTGCACTGACAATTCCCCTATCTGAAAGTCTGATAAACGACGGAAAAATGACTAAGGCCCAAAAAAAATTTTTTTCAACTTTTTTCAATTTTACCCCCGTGGGATATATATTCTACCCACACACATTTGGAACTCTCCTGGGGTTCCCTCACACATATTATTCCCTCATTTAGTGGATATCTTCACAAAAAAGTGAAATTTTCAAAAATCCAGAAAATTGGCTGAAAACTACTAAATATCAACGATTCATTGGGCGAATCGCTCTGGAACTGAAATCGGAACGCTCACTGACAATTCCCCTATCTGAAAGTCTGATAAACGACGAAAAAATGACTAAGGCCCAAAAAAAATTTTTTCAACTTTTTTCAATTTTACCCCCGTGGGATGTATATTCTACCCAAACACATTTGGAACTCTCCTGGGGTACCCTCACACATATTATTCCCTCATTTAGTGGATATTTTCACAAAAAAGTGAAATTTTTAAAAATCCAGAAAATTGGCTGAAAACGACTAAATATCAATGACTCATTGGGCGAATCGCTCTGGAACTGAAATCGGAATGCTCACTGACATTTTCCCTATCTGAATGTCTGATAAACGCCGGAAAAATGACTAAGTCCAAAAAAAATTTTTTTTTCAACTTTTTTCAATTTTATCCCCGTGGGATATATATTCTACCCACACACATTTGGAACTCTCCTGGGATTCCCTCACACATATTATTCCCTCATTTAGTGGATATTTTCACAAAAAAGTGAAATTTTCAAAAATCCAGAAAATTGGCTGAAAACTACTAAATATCAAGGATACATTGGGCGAATCGCTCTGGAACTGAAATCGGAACGTGCACTGACAATTCCCCTATCTGAAAGTCTGATAAACGATGGAAAAATGACTAAGTCCCAAAAAAATTTTTTTCAACTTTTTTCAATTTTACCCCCGTGGGATGTATATTCTACCCAAACACATTTGGAACTCTCCTGGGGTACCCTCACACATATTATTCCCTCATTTAGTGGATATTTTCACAAAAAAGTGAAATTTTTAAAAATCCAGAAAATTGGCTGAAAACGACTAAATATCAAGGACTCATTGGGCGAATCGCTCTGGAACTGAAATCGGAACGCTCACTGACATTTCCCCTATCTGAAAGTCTGATGAGCGCCGGAAAAATTAGTAAGTCCAAAAAAAAAATTTTTTAAACTTTTTTCAATTTTATCCCCGTGGGATATATATTCTACCCACACACATTTGGAACTCTCCTGGGGTACCCTCACACATATTATTCCCTCATTTAGTGGATATTTTCACAAAAAAGTGAAATTTTCAAAAATCATGAAAATTGGCTGAAAACGACTAAATATCAAGGACTCATTGGGCGAATCGCTCTGGTACTTAAATCGGAACGCTCACTGACATTTCCCCTGTCTGAAAGTCTGATAAACGCCAGAAAAATTACTAAGTCCAAAAAAAATTTTTTTTTCAACTTTTTTCAATTTTATCCCCTTGGGATATATATTCTACCCACACACATTTGGAACTCTCCTGGGGTACCCTCACACATATTATTCTGTCATTTAGTGGATATTTTCACAAAAAAGTGAAATTTTCAAAAATCCAGAAAATTGGCTGAAAACTACTAAATATCAAAGATTCATTGGGCGAATCGCTCTGGAACTGAAATCGGAACGCTCACTGACAATTCCCCTATCTGAAAGTCTGATAAACGACGGAAAAATGACTAAGTCCAAAAAAAATTTTTTTAAAACTTTTTTCAATTTTACCCCGTAGGATATATATTCTACCCACACACATTTGGAACTCTCCTGGGGTACCCTCACACATATTATTCCCTCATTTAGTGGATATTTTCACAAAAAAGTGAAATTTTCAAAAATCCAGAAAATTGGCTGAAAACTACTAAATATCAAAGATTCATTGGGCGAATCGCTCTGGAACTGAAATCGGAACGCTCACTGACAATTCCCCTATCTGAAAGTCTGATAAACGACGGAAAAATGACTAAGTCCAAAAAAAATTTTTTTAAAACTTTTTTCAATTTTACCCCCGTAGGATATATATTCTACCCACACACATTTGGAACTCTCCTGGGGTACCCTCACACATATTATTCCCTCATTTAGTGGATATTTTCACAAAAAAGTGAAATTTTCAAAAATCCAGAAAATTGGCTGAAAACGACTAAATATCAAGGACTCATTGGGCGAATCGCTCTGGAACTGATATCGGAATGCTCACTGACATTTCCCCTATCTGAAAGTCTGATGAGCGCCGGAAAAATTAGTAAGTCCAAAATAAATTTTTTTTCAACTTTTTTCAATTTTTTACCCGTGGGATATATATTCTACCCACACATATTTGGAACTCTCCTGGGGTACCCTCACACATATTATTCCCTCATTTAGTGGATATTTTCACAAAAAAGTGAAATTTTTAAAAATACAGAAAATTGGCTGAAAATGACTAAATATCAAGGACTCATTGGGCGAATCGCTCTGGAACTGATATCGGAATGCTCACTGACATTTCCCCTATCTGAAAGTCTGATGAGCGCCGGAAAAATTAGTAAGTCCAAAAAAAAATTTTTTTCAACTTTTTTCAATTTTATGCCCGTGGGATATATATTCTACCCACACACATTTGGAACTCTCCTGGGGTACCCTCACACATATTATTCCCTCATTTAGTGGATATTTTCACAAAAAAGTGAAATTTTCAAAAATCCAGAAAATTGGCTGAAAACGACTAAATATCAAGGACTCATTGGGCGAATCGCTCTGGAACTGATATCGGAATGCTCACTGACATTTCCCCTATCTGAAAGTCTGATGAGCGCCGGAAAAATTAGTAAGTCCAAAAAAAAATTTTTTTCAACTTTTTTCAATTTTATACCCGTGGGATATATATTCTACCCACACACATTTGGAACTCTCCTGGGGTACCCTCACACATATTATTCCCTCATTTAGTGGATATTTTCACAAAAAAGTGAAATTTTTAAAAATCCTGAAAATTGGCTGAAAATGACTAAATATCAAGGACTCATTGGGCGAATCGCTCTGGAACTGAAATCGGAACGCTCACTGACATTTCCCCTGTCTGAAAGTCTGATAAACGCAGGAAAAATTACTAAGTCCAAAAAAAATTTTTTTTTCAACTTTTTTCAATTTTATCCCCGTGGGATATATATTCTACCCACACACATTTGGAACTCTCCTGGGATTCCCTCACACATATTATTCCCTCATTTAGTGGATATTTTCACAAAAAAGTGAAATTTTCAAAAATCCAGAAAATTGGCTGAAAACTACTAAATATCAAGGATACATTGGGCGAATCGCTCTGGAACTGAAATCTGAATGCTCACTGACATTTCCCCTATCTGAAAGTCTGATAAACGCCGGAAAAATGACTAAGTCCCCAAAAAAATTTTTTCAGCTTTTTTCAATTTTACCCCCGTGGGATATATATTCTACCCACACACATTTGGAACTCTCCTGGGGTACCCTCACACATATTATTCCCTCATTTAGTGGATATTTTCACAAAAAAAGTGACATTTTTAAAAATCCAGAAAATTGGCTGAAAACGACTTAATATCAAGGACTCATTGGGCGAATCGCTCTGGAACTGAAATCTGAACGCTCACTGACATTTTCCCTATCTGAATGTCTGATAAACGCCGGAAAAATGACTAAGTCCAAAAAAAAAATTTTTTTCAACTTTTTTCAATTTTACCCCCGTGGGATATATATTCTACCCACACACATTTGGAACTCTCCTGGGGTACCCTCACACATATTATTCCCTCATTTAGTGGATATTTTCACAAAAAAGTGAAATTTTTAAAAATCCAGTAAATTGGCTGAAGACGACTAAATATCATGGACTCATTGGGCGAATCGCTCTGGAACTGAAATCGGAACGCTCACTGACATTTTCCCTATCTGAAAGTCTGATAAACGCCGGAAAAATGACTAAGTCCCCAAAAAAATTTTTTTAAACTTTTTTCAATTTTACCCCCGTGGGATATATATTCTACCCAAACACATTTGGAACTCTCCTGGGGTACCCTCACACATATTATTCCCTCATTTAGTGGATATTTTCACAAAAAAGTGAAATTTTTAAAAATCCAGTAAATTGGCTGAAAACGACTAAATATCATGGACTCATTGGGCGAATCGCTCTGGAACTGAAATCGGAACGCTCACTCACATTTCCCCTTCTGAAAGTCTGATAAACGCCGGAAAAATGACTAAGTCCAAAAAAATTTTTTTTTCAACTTTTTTCAATTTTATCCCCGTGGGATATATATTCTACCCACACACATTTTGAACTCTCCTTGGGTACCCTCACACATATTATTCTCTCATTTAGCGGATATTTTCACAAAAAAGTGAAATTTTCAAAAATCAAGAAAATTGGCTGAAAACGACTAAATATCATGGACTCATTGGGCGAATCGCTCTGGAACTGAAATCTGAACGCTCACTGACATTTCCCCTATCTGAAAGTCTGATAAACGCAGGAAAAATGGCTAAGTCCAAAAAAAAAATTTTTCAACTTTTTTCAATTTTACCCCCTGGGATATATATTCTACCCACACACATTTGGAACTCTCCTGGGGTACCCTCACACATATTATTCTCTCATTTAGTGGATATTTTCACAAAAAAAGTGAAATTTTCAAAAATCCAGAAAATTGGCTGAAAACAACTAAATATCATGGACTCATTGGGCGATTCACTCTGGAACTGAAATCGGAACGCTCACTGACATTTTCCCTATATGAAAGTCTGATAAACGCAGGAAAAATGACTAAGTCCAAAAAAAAAAATTTTTCAACTTTTTTCAATTTTACCCCCGTGGGATATATATTCTACCCACACACAATTGGAACTCTCCTGGGGTACCCTCACACATATTATTCCCTCATTTAGTGGATATTTTCACAAAAAAGTGAAATTTTTAAAAATCCAGAAAATTGGCTGAAAACGACTAAATATCAAGGACTCATTGGGCGAATCGCTCTGGAACTGAAATCGGAACGCTCACTGACAATTCCCCTATCTGAAAGTCTGATAAACGCCGTAAAAATTAGTAAGTCCAAAAAAAAATTTTTCAACTTTTTTCAATTTTACCCCCGTGGGATATATATTCTACCCACACACATTTGGAACTCTCCTGGGGTACCCTCACACATATTATTCCCTCATTTAGTGGATATTTTCACAAAAAAAATGAAATTTTTAAAAATCCAGAAAATTGGCTGAAAACGACTAAATATCAAGGACTCATTGGGCGAATCGCTCTGGATCTGAAATCGGAACGCTCACTGACATTTCCCCTATCTGAAAGTCTGATAAATGCCGGAAAAATTACTAAGTCCCAAAAAAATTTTTTTTTCAACTTTTTTCAATTTTATCCCCGTGGGATATATCTTCTACCCACACACATTTTGAACTCTCCTTGGGTACCCTCACACATATTATTCTCTCATTTAGTGGATATTTTCACAAAAAAGTGAAATTTTAAAAAATCCAGAAAATTGGCTGAAAACGACTAAATATCAAGGACTCATTGGGCGTATCGCTCTGGAACTGAAATCGGAACGCTCACTGACATTTCCCCTATCTGAAATTCTGATAAACGCCGGAAAAATTACTAAGTCCAAAAAAAATTTTTTTTTCAACTTTTTACAATTTTATCCCCGTGGGATATATATTCTACCCACACACATTTGGTACTCTCCTGTGATTCCCTCACACATATTATTCCCTCATTTAGTGGATATTTTCACAAAAAAGTGAAATTTTCAAAAATCCAGAAAATTGTCTGAAAACTACTAAATATCAAGGATTCATTGGGCGAATCGCTCTGGAACTGAAATCGGAACGTGCACTGTCAATTCCCCTATCTGAAAGTCTGATAAACGAAGGAAAAATGACTAAGGCCCAAAAAAAATTTTTTTCAACTTTTTTCAATTTTACCCCCGTGGGATATATATTCTACCCACACACATTTGGAACTCTCCTGGGGTTCCCTCACACATATTATTCCCTCATTTAGTGGATATTTTCACAAAAAAGTGAAATTTTCAAAAATCCAGAAAATTGGCTGAAAACTACTAAATATCAACCATTCATTGGGCGAATCGCTCTGGAACTGAAATCTGAACGCTCACTGACATTTTCCCTATCTGAAAGTCTGATAAACGCCGGAAAAATGACTATGTCCCAAAAAAAATTTTTTTCAACTTTTTTCAATTTTACCACCGTGGGATATATATTCTACCCAAACACATTTGGAACTCTCCTGGGGTACCCTCACACATATTACTCCCTCATTTAGTGGATATTTTCACAAAAAAGTGAAATTTTTAAAAATCCAGAAAATTGGCTGAAAACGACTAAATATCATGGACTCATTGGGCGAATCGCTCTGGAACTGAAATCGGAACGCTCACTGACATTTCCCCTATCTGAAAGTCTGATGAACGCCGGAAAAATTAGTAAGTCCAAAAAAAAATTTTTTTCAACTTTTTTCAATTTTAGACCCGTGGGATATATATTCTACCCACACACATTTGGAACTCTCCTGGGGTACCCTCACACATATTATTCCCTCATTTAGTGGATATTTTCACAAAAAAGTGAAATTTTTAAAAATCCAGGAAAATTGGCTGAAAACGACTAAATGTCAAGGACTCATTGGGCAAATCGCTCTGGAACTGATATCGGAACGCTCACTGACATTTCCCCTATCTGAAAGTCTGATAAACGCCGGAAAAATTACTAAGTCCAAAAAAAAAATTTTTTTCAACTTTTTTCAATTTTATCCCCGTGGGATATATATTCTACCCACACACATTTGGAACTCTCCTGGGGTACCCTCACACATATTATTCCCTCATTTAGTGGATATTTTCACAAAAAAGTGAAATTTTCAAAAATCCAGAAAATTGGCTGAAAACTACTAAATATCAAGGATACATTGGGCGAATCGCTCTGGAACTGAAATCGGAACGTGCACTGACAATTCCCCTATCTGAAAGTCTGATAAACGACGGAAAAATGACTAAGGCCCAAAAAAAATTTTTTTCAACTTTTTTCAATTTTACCCCCGTGGGATATATATTCTACCCACACACATTTGGAACTCTCCTGGGGTTCCCTCACACATATTATTCCCTCATTTAGTGGATATCTTCACAAAAAAGTGAAATTTTCAAAAATCCAGAAAATTGGCTGAAAACTACTAAATATCAACGATTCATTGGGCGAATCGCTCTGGAACTGAAATCGGAACGCTCACTGACAATTCCCCTATCTGAAAGTCTGATAAACGACGAAAAAATGACTAAGGCCCAAAAAAAATTTTTTCAACTTTTTTCAATTTTACCCCCGTGGGATGTATATTCTACCCAAACACATTTGGAACTCTCCTGGGGTACCCTCACACATATTATTCCCTCATTTAGTGGATATTTTCACAAAAAAGTGAAATTTTTAAAAATCCAGAAAATTGGCTGAAAACGACTAAATATCAATGACTCATTGGGCGAATCGCTCTGGAACTGAAATCGGAATGCTCACTGACATTTTCCCTATCTGAATGTCTGATAAACGCCGGAAAAATGACTAAGTCCAAAAAAAATTTTTTTTTCAACTTTTTTCAATTTTATCCCCGTGGGATATATATTCTACCCACACACATTTGGAACTCTCCTGGGATTCCCTCACACATATTATTCCCTCATTTAGTGGATATTTTCACAAAAAAGTGAAATTTTCAAAAATCCAGAAAATTGGCTGAAAACTACTAAATATCAAGGATACATTGGGCGAATCGCTCTGGAACTGAAATCGGAACGTGCACTGACAATTCCCCTATCTGAAAGTCTGATAAACGATGGAAAAATGACTAAGTCCCAAAAAAATTTTTTTCAACTTTTTTCAATTTTACCCCCGTGGGATGTATATTCTACCCAAACACATTTGGAACTCTCCTGGGGTACCCTCACACATATTATTCCCTCATTTAGTGGATATTTTCACAAAAAAGTGAAATTTTTAAAAATCCAGAAAATTGGCTGAAAACGACTAAATATCAAGGACTCATTGGGCGAATCGCTCTGGAACTGAAATCGGAACGCTCACTGACATTTCCCCTATCTGAAAGTCTGATGAGCGCCGGAAAAATTAGTAAGTCCAAAAAAAAAATTTTTTAAACTTTTTTCAATTTTATCCCCGTGGGATATATATTCTACCCACACACATTTGGAACTCTCCTGGGGTACCCTCACACATATTATTCCCTCATTTAGTGGATATTTTCACAAAAAAGTGAAATTTTCAAAAATCATGAAAATTGGCTGAAAACGACTAAATATCAAGGACTCATTGGGCGAATCGCTCTGGTACTTAAATCGGAACGCTCACTGACATTTCCCCTGTCTGAAAGTCTGATAAACGCCAGAAAAATTACTAAGTCCAAAAAAAATTTTTTTTTCAACTTTTTTCAATTTTATCCCCTTGGGATATATATTCTACCCACACACATTTGGAACTCTCCTGGGGTACCCTCACACATATTATTCTGTCATTTAGTGGATATTTTCACAAAAAAGTGAAATTTTCAAAAATCCAGAAAATTGGCTGAAAACTACTAAATATCAAAGATTCATTGGGCGAATCGCTCTGGAACTGAAATCGGAACGCTCACTGACAATTCCCCTATCTGAAAGTCTGATAAACGACGGAAAAATGACTAAGTCCAAAAAAAATTTTTTTAAAACTTTTTTCAATTTTACCCCCGTAGGATATATATTCTACCCACACACATTTGGAACTCTCCTGGGGTACCCTCACACATATTATTCCCTCATTTAGTGGATATTTTCACAAAAAAGTGAAATTTTCAAAAATCCAGAAAATTGGCTGAAAACGACTAAATATCAAGGACTCATTGGGCGAATCGCTCTGGAACTGATATCGGAATGCTCACTGACATTTCCCCTATCTGAAAGTCTGATGAGCGCCGGAAAAATTAGTAAGTCCAAAATAAATTTTTTTTCAACTTTTTTCAATTTTTTACCCGTGGGATATATATTCTACCCACACATATTTGGAACTCTCCTGGGGTACCCTCACACATATTATTCCCTCATTTAGTGGATATTTTCACAAAAAAGTGAAATTTTTAAAAATACAGAAAATTGGCTGAAAACGACTAAATATCAAGGACTCATTGGGCGAATCGCTCTGGAACTGATATCGGAATGCTCACTGACATTTCCCCTATCTGAAAGTCTGATGAGCGCCGGAAAAATTAGTAAGTCCAAAAAAAAATTTTTTTAAACTTTTTTCAATTTTATACCCGTGGGATATATATTCTACCCACACACATTTGGAACTCTCCTGGGGTACCCTCACACATATTATTCCCTCATTTAGTGGATATTTTCACAAAAAAGTGAAATTTTCAAAAATCATGAAAATTGGCTGAAAACGACTAAATATCAAGGACTCATTGGGCGAATCGCTCTGGTACTTAAATCGGAACGCTCACTGACATTTCCCCTGTCTGAAAGTCTGATAAACGCCAGAAAAATTACTAAGTCCAAAAAAAATTTTTTTTTCAACTTTTTTCAATTTTATCCCCTTGGGATATATATTCTACCCACACACATTTGGAACTCTCCTGGGGTACCCTCACACATATTATTCTGTCATTTAGTGGATATTTTCACAAAAAAGTGAAATTTTCAAAAATCCAGAAAATTGGCTGAAAACTACTAAATATCAAAGATTCATTGGGCGAATCGCTCTGGAACTGAAATCGGAACGCTCACTGACAATTCCCCTATCTGAAAGTCTGATAAACGACGGAAAAATGACTAAGTCCAAAAAAAATTTTTTTAAAACTTTTTTCAATTTTACCCCCGTAGGATATATATTCTACCCACACACATTTGGAACTCTCCTGGGGTACCCTCACACATATTATTCCCTCATTTAGTGGATATTTTCACAAAAAAGTGAAATTTTCAAAAATCCAGAAAATTGGCTGAAAACGACTAAATATCAAGGACTCATTGGGCGAATCGCTCTGGAACTGATATCGGAATGCTCACTGACATTTCCCCTATCTGAAAGTCTGATGAGCGCCGGAAAAATTAGTAAGTCCAAAATAAATTTTTTTTCAACTTTTTTCAATTTTTTACCCGTGGGATATATATTCTACCCACACATATTTGGAACTCTCCTGGGGTACCCTCACACATATTATTCCCTCATTTAGTGGATATTTTCACAAAAAAGTGAAATTTTTAAAAATACAGAAAATTGGCTGAAAATGACTAAATATCAAGGACTCATTGGGCGAATCGCTCTGGAACTGATATCGGAATGCTCACTGACATTTCCCCTATCTGAAAGTCTGATGAGCGCCGGAAAAATTAGTAAGTCCAAAAAAAAATTTTTTTCAACTTTTTTCAATTTTATGCCCGTGGGATATATATTCTACCCACACACATTTGGAACTCTCCTGGGATTCCCTCACACATATTATTCCCTCATTTAGTGGATATTTTCACAAAAAAGTGAAATTTTCAAAAATCCAGAAAATTGGCTGAAAACTACTAAATATCAAGGATACATTGGGCGAATCGCTCTGGAACTGAAATCGGAACGTGCACTGACAATTCCCCTATCTGAAAGTCTGATAAACGATGGAAAAATGACTAAGTCCCAAAAAAATTTTTTTCAACTTTTTTCAATTTTACCCCCGTGGGATGTATATTCTACCCAAACACATTTGGAACTCTCCTGGGGTACCCTCACACATATTATTCCCTCATTTAGTGGATATTTTCACAAAAAAGTGAAATTTTTAAAAATCCAGAAAATTGGCTGAAAACGACTAAATATCAAGGACTCATTGGGCGAATCGCTCTGGAACTGAAATCGGAACGCTCACTGACATTTCCCCTATCTGAAAGTCTGATGAGCGCCGGAAAAATTAGTAAGTCCAAAAAAAAAATTTTTTAAACTTTTTTCAATTTTATCCCCGTGGGATATATATTCTACCCACACACATTTGGAACTCTCCTGGGGTACCCTCACACATATTATTCCCTCATTTAGTGGATATTTTCACAAAAAAGTGAAATTTTCAAAAATCCTGAAAATTGGCTGAAAACGACTAAATATCAAGGACTCATTGGGCGAATCGCTCTGGTACTTAAATCGGAACGCTCACTGACATTTCCCCTGTCTGAAAGTCTGATAAACGCCGGAAAAATTACTAAGTCCAAAAAAAATTTTTTTTTCAACTTTTTTCAATTTTATCCCCGTGGGATATATATTCTACCCACACACATTTGGAACTCTACTGGGGTACCCTCACACATATTATTCCCTCATTTAGTAAATATTTTCACCAAAAAGTGAAATTTTCAAAAATCCAGAAAATTTGCTGAAAACGACTAAATATCAAGGACTCATTGGGCGAATCGCTCTGGAACTGAAATCTGAATGCTCACTGACATTTCCCCTATCTGAAAGTCTGATAAACGCCGGAAAAATGACTAAGTCCCCAAAAAAATTTTTTCAGCTTTTTTCAATTTTACCCCCGTGGGATATATATTCTACCCACACACATTTGGAACTCTCCTGGGGTACCCTCACACATATTATTCCCTCATTTAGTGGATATTTTCACAAAAAAAGTGACATTTTTAAAAATCCAGAAAATTGGCTGAAAACGACTTAATATCAAGGACTCATTGGGCGAATCGCTCTGGAACTGAAATCTGAACGCTCACTGACATTTTCCCTATCTAAATGTCTGATAAACGCCGGAAAAATGACTAAGTCCAAAAAAAAAATTTTTTTCAACTTTTTTCAATTTTACCCCCGTGGGATATATATTCTACCCACACACATTTGGAACTCTCCTGGGGTACCCTCACACATATTATTCCCTCATTTAGTGGATATTTTCACAAAAAAGTGAAATTTTTAAAAATCCAGTAAATTGGCTGAAGACGACTAAATATCATGGACTCATTGGGCGAATCGCTCTGGAACTGAAATCGGAACGCTCACTGACATTTTCCCTATCTGAAAGTCTGATAAACGCCGGAAAAATGACTAAGTCCCCAAAAAAATTTTTTTAAACTTTTTTCAATTTTACCCCCGTGGGATATATATTCTACCCAAACACATTTGGAACTCTCCTGGGGTACCCTCACACATATTATTCCCTCATTTAGTGGATATTTTCACAAAAAAGTGAAATTTTTAAAAATCCAGTAAATTGGCTGAAAACGACTAAATATCATGGACTCATTGGGCGAATCGCTCTGGAACTGAAATCGGAACGCTCACTCACATTTCCCCTTCTGAAAGTCTGATAAACGCCGGAAAAATGACTAAGTCCAAAAAAATTTTTTTTTCAACTTTTTTCAATTTTATCCCCGTGGGATATATATTCTACCCACACACATTTTGAACTCTCCTTGGGTACCCTCACACATATTATTCTCTCATTTAGCGGATATTTTCACAAAAAAGTGAAATTTTCAAAAATCAAGAAAATTGGCTGAAAACGACTAAATATCATGGACTCATTGGGCGAATCGCTCTGGAACTGAAATCTGAACGCTCACTGACATTTCCCCTATCTGAAAGTCTGATAAACGCAGGAAAAATGGCTAAGTCCAAAAAAAAAATTTTTCAACTTTTTTCAATTTTACCCCCTGGGATATATATTCTACCCACACACATTTGGAACTCTCCTGGGGTACCCTCACACATATTATTCTCTCATTTAGTGGATATTTTCACAAAAAAAGTGAAATTTTCAAAAATCCAGAAAATTGGCTGAAAACAACTAAATATCATGGACTCATTGGGCGATTCACTCTGGAACTGAAATCGGAATGCTCACTGACATTTTCCCTATATGAAAGTCTGATAAACGCAGGAAAAATGACTAAGTCCAAAAAAAAAAATTTTTAAACTTTTTTCAATTTTACCCCCGTGGGATATATATTCTACCCACACACAATTGGAACTCTCCTGGGGTACCCTCACACATATTATTCCCTCATTTAGTGGATATTTTCACAAAAAAGTGAAATTTTTAAAAATCCAGAAAATTGGCTGAAAACGACTAAATATCAAGGACTCATTGGGCGAATCGCTCTGGAACTGAAATCGGAACGCTCACTGACGATTCCCCTATCTGAAAGTCTGATAAACGCCGGAAAAATTAGTAAGTCCAAAAAAAAATTTTTCAACTTTTTTCAATTTTACCCCCGTGGGATATATATTCTACCCACACACATTTGGAACTCTCCTGGGGTACCCTCACACATATTATTCCCTCATTTAGTGGATATTTTCACAAAAAAAATGAAATTTTTAAAAATCCAGAAAATTGGCTGAAAACGACTAAATATCAAGGACTCATTGGGCGAATCGCTCTGGATCTGAAATCGGAACGCTCACTGACATTTCCCCTATCTGAAAGTCTGATAAATGCCGGAAAAATTACTAAGTCCCAAAAAAATTTTTTTTTCAACTTTTTTCAATTTTATCCCCGTGGGATATATCTTCTAGCCACACACATTTTGAACTCTCCTTGGGTACCCTCACACATATTATTCTCTCATTTAGTGGATATTTTCACAAAAAAGTGAAATTTTCAAAAATCAAGAAAATTGGCTGAAAACGACTAAATATCAAGGACTCATTGGGCGAATCGCTCTGGAACTGAAATCTGAACGCTCACTGACATTTCCCCTATCTGAAAGTCTGATAAACGCAGGAAAAATGACTAAGTCCAAAAAAAAATTTTTTTCAACTTTTTTCAATTTTACCCCCTGGGAAATATATTCTACCACACACATTTGGAGCTCTCCTGGGGTACCCTCACACATATTATTCCCTCATTTAGTGGATATTTTCACAAAAAAGTGAAATTTTAAAAAATCCAGAAAATTGGCTGAAAACGACTAAATATCAAGGACTCATTGGGCGTATCGCTCTGGAACTGAAATCGGAACGCTCACTGACATTTCCCCTATCTGAAATTCTGATAAACGCCGGAAAAATTACTAAGTCCAAAAAAAATTTTTTTTTCAACTTTTTACAATTTTATCCCCGTGGGATATATATTCTACCCACACACATTTGGTACTCTCCTGTGATTCCCTCACACATATTATTCCCTCATTTAGTGGATATTTTCACAAAAAAGTGAAATTTTCAAAAATCCAGAAAATTGTCTGAAAACTACTAAATATCAAGGATTCATTGGGCGAATCGCTCTGGAACTGAAATCGGAACGTGCACTGTCAATTCCCCTATCTGAAAGTCTGATAAACGAAGGAAAAATGACTAAGGCCCAAAAAAAATTTTTTTCAACTTTTTTCAATTTTAGACCCGTGGGATATATATTCTACCCACACACATTTGGAACTCTCCTGGGGTACCCTCACACATATTATTCCCTCATTTAGTGGATATTTTCACAAAAAAGTGAAATTTTTAAAAATCCAGGAAAATTGGCTGAAAACGACTAAATGTCAAGGACTCATTGGGCAAATCGCTCTGGAACTGAAATCGGAACGCTCACTGACATTTCCCTATGTGAAAGTCTGATAAACGCCGGAAAAATGACTAAGTCCAGAAAAAAAAATTTTTCACCTTTTTTCAATTTTACCCCCTGGGATATATATTCTACCACACACATTTGGAACTCTCCTGGGGTACCCTCACACATATTATTCCCTCATTTAGTGGATATTTTCATAAAAAAGTGAAATTTTTAAAAATCCAGGAAAATTGGCTGAAAACGACTAAATATCAAGGACTCATTGGGCAAATCGCTCTGGAACTAAAATCTGAACGCTCACTGACATTTCCCCTATCTGAAAGTCTGATAAATGCCGGAAAAATTACTAAGTCAAAAAAAAAATTTTTTTCAACTTTTTTCAATTTTACCCCCGTGGGATATATATTCTACCCACACACATTTGGAACTCTCCTGGGGTACCCTGACACATATTATTCTCTCATTTACTGGATATTTTCACAAAAAAGTGAAATTTTCAAAAATCCAGAAAATTGGCTGAAAACAACTAAATATCATGGACTCATTGGGCAAATCACTCTGGAACTGAAATCAGAACGCTCACTGACATTTCCCCTATCTGAAAGTCTGATAAATGCCGGAAAAATTACTAAGTCAAAAAAAAAATTTTTTTCAACTTTTTTCAATTTTACCCCCGTGGGATATATATTCTACCCACACACATTTGGAACTCTCCTGGGGTACCCTCACACATATTATTCCCTCATTTAGTGGATATTTTCACAAAAAAGGGAAATTTTCAAAAATCCAGAAAATTGGCTGAAAACTACTAAATATCAAGGATTCATTGGGCGAATCGCTCTGGAACTGAAATCGGAACGTGCACTGACAATTCCCTTATCTGAAAGTCTGATAAACGACGGAAAAATGACTAAAGCCCAAAAAAATTTTTTTTCGACTTTTTTAAATTTTACCCCCGTGGGATATATATTCTACCCACACACATTTTGAACTCTCCTTGGGTACCCTCACACATGTTATTCCCTCATTTAGTGGATATTTTCACAAAAAAGTGAAATTTTCAAAAATGCAGACAATTGGCTGAAAATGACTAAATATCAAGGACTCATTGGGCGAATCGCTCTGGAACTGAAATCTGAACGCTCACTGACATTTCTCCTATCTGAAAGTCTGATAAACGCCGGAAAAATGACTAAGTTCAAAAAAAAATTTTTTTCAACTTTTTTCAATTTTACCCCCGTGTGATATATATTCTACCCACACACATTTGGAACTCTCCTGGGGTACCCTCACACATATTATTCCCTCATTTAGTGGATATTTTCACAAAAAATGAAATTTTCAAAAATCCAGAAAATTGGCTGAAAACGACTAAATATCAAGGACTCATTGGGCGAATCGCTCTGGAACTGAAATCTGAACGCTCACTGACATTTCCCCTATCTGAAAGTCTGATAAATGCCGGAAAAATTACTAAGTCCAAAAAAATTTTTTTTAAACTTTTTTCAATTTTACCTCCGTGGGATATATATTCTATCCAAACACATTTGGAGCTCTCCTGGGGTACCCTCACACATATTATTCTCTCATTTAGTGGATATTTTCACAAAAAAGTGAAATTTTCAAAAATCCAAAAAATTGGCTGAAAACTACTAAATATCAAGGACTCATTGGGCGAATCGCTCTGGAACTGAAATCGGAACGCTCACTGACATTTCCCCTATGTGAAAGTCTGATAAACGCAGGAAAATGACTAAGTCCAAAAAAAAAAACTTTTCAACTGTTTTCAATTTTACCCCCTGGGATATATATTCTACCCACACACATTTGGAACTCTCCTGGGGTACCCTCACACATATTATTCCCTCATTTAGTGGATATTTTCACAAAAAATGAAATTTTCAAAAATCCAGAAAATTGGCTGAAAACGACTAAATATCAAGGACTCATTGGGAGAATCGCTCTGGAACTGAAATCGGAACGCTCACTGACATTTTCCCTATCTGAAAGTCTGATAAACGCCGGAAAAATTACTAAGTCCCAAAAAAATGTTTTTTTCAACTTTTTTCAATTTTATCCCCGTGGGATATATATTCTACCCACACACATTTGGAACTCTCCTCGGGTTCCCTCACACATATTATTCCCTCATTTAGTGGATATTTTCACAAAAAAGTGAAATTTTCAAAAATCCAGAAAATTGGCTGAAAACTACTAAATATCAAGGATTCATTGGGCGAATCACTCTGGAACTGAAATCAGAATGCTCATTGACAATTCCCCTATCTGAAAGTCTGATAAACGACGGAAAAATGACTAAGTCCCCAAAAAAATTTTTTTCAACTTTTTTAAATTTTACCCCCGTGGGATATATATTCTACCCACACACATTTGGAACTCTCCTTGGGTACCCTCACACATATTATTCTCTCATTTAGTGGATATTTTCACAAAAAAGTGAAATTTTCAAAAATCCGGAAAATTGCCTGAAAACGACTAAATATCAAGGACTCACTGGGCGAATCGCTCTGGAACTGAAATCGGAACGCTCACTGACATTTCCCATATCTGAAAGTCTGATAATCGCCGGAAAAATGACTAAGTCCCCAAAAAATTTTTTTTCAACTTTTTTCAATTTTACCCCCGTGGGATATATATTCTACCCACACACATTTGTAACTCTCCTGGGGTACCCTCATACATATTATTCCCTCATTTAGTGGATATTTTCACAAAAAAGTAAAATTTTCAAAAATCCTGAAAATTGGCTGAAAACGACTAAATATGAAGGACTCATTGGGCGAATCGCTCTGGAACTGAAATCGGAACGTGCACTGACAATTCCCCTATCTGAAAGTCTGATAAACGATGGAAAAATGACTAGGGCCCAAAAAAAAAATTTTTTCCACTTTTTTCAATTTTACCCCCGTGGGACATATATTCTACCCACACACATTTTGAACTCTTCTTGGGTACCCTCACACATATTATTCTCTCATTTAGTGGATATTTTCACAAAAAAGTGAAATTTTCAAAAATCCAGAAAATTGGCTGAAAACGACTAAATATCAAGGACTCATTGGGCGAATCGCTCTGGAACTGAATTCTGAATGCTCACTGACATTTTCCCTATCTGAAAGTCTGATGAACGCCGGGAAAATTACTAAGACAAAAAAAAAAATTTTTCAACTTTTTTCAATTTTACCCCCGTGGGATATATATTCTACCCACACACATATGGAACTCTCCTGGGGTACCCTCACACATATTATTCTCTCATTTACTGGATATTTTCACAAAAAAGTGAAATTTTCAAAAATCCAGAAAATTGGCTGAAAACAACTAAATATCATGGACTCATTGGGCGAATCACTCTAGAACTGAAATCGGAATGCTCACTGACATTTTCCCTATCTGAAAGTCTGATGAACGCCGGAAAAATTAGTAAGTCCAAAAAAAATTTTTTTCAACTTTTTTCAATTTTACCCCCGTGGGATATATATTCTTCCCTCACACATTTGGAACTCTCCAGGGGTACCCTCACACGTATTATTCCCTCATTTAGTGGATATTTTCACAAAAAAGTGAAATTTTCAAAAATCCAGAAAATTGGCTAAAAATAACTAAATATCAAGGACTCATTGGGCGAATTGCTCTGGAACTGAAATCGGAACGCTCACTGACATTTCCCCTTTCTGAAAGTCTGATAAATGCCAGAAAAATGACTAAGTCCAAAAAAAAAATTTTTTTCAACTTCTTTCAATTTTACCCCCGTGGGATATATATTATACCCACACACATTTGTAACTCTCCTGGGGTACCCTCAAACATATTATTCCCTCATTTAGTGGATATTTTCACAAAAAAGTGAAATTTTCAAAAATCCAGAAAATTGGCTGAAAACGACTAAATATCAAGGACTCATTTGGCGAATCGCTCTGGAACTGAAATCGGAACGTGCACTGACAATTCCCCTATCTGAAAGTCTGATAAACGATGGAAAAATGACTAGGGCCCAAAAAAAAATTTTTTCAACTTTTTTCAATTTTACCCCCGTGGGACATATATTCTACCCACACACATTTGGAACTCTCCTCGGGTTCCCTCACACATATTATTCCGTCATTTAGTGGATATTTTCACAAAAAAGTGAAATTTTCAAAAATCCAGAAAATTGGCTGAAAACGACTAAATATCAAGGACTCATTGGGCGAATCGCTCTGGAACTGAAATCGGAACGCTCACTGACATTTCCCATATCTGAAAGTCTGATAATCGCCGGAAAAATGACTAAGTCCCAAAAAAATTTTTTTTCAACTTTTTTCAATTTTACCCCCGTGGGATATATATTCTACCCACACACATTTGGAACTCTCCTGGGGTACCCTCATACATATTATTCCCTCATTTAGTGGATATTTTCACAAAAAAGTAAAATTTTCAAAAATCCTGAAAATTGGCTGAAAACGACTAAATATCAAGGACTCATTGGGTGAATCGCTCTGGTACTGAAATCAGAACGCTCACTGACATTTTCCCTATCTGAATGTCTGATAAACGCCGGAAAAATGACTAAGTCCCAAAAAAATGTTTTTTTCAACTTTTTTCAATTTTATCCCCGTGGGATATATATTCTACCCACACACATTTGGAACTCTCCTCGGGTTCCCTCACACATATTATTCCCTCATTTAGTGGATATTTTCAC
Source organism: Phyllobates terribilis (assembly GCF_046119375.1). NCBI lineage: Eukaryota > Metazoa > Chordata > Amphibia > Anura > Dendrobatidae > Phyllobates > Phyllobates terribilis. Next base: position 596,615,202 of record NW_027362762.1, read on the forward strand.
AAAAAAGTGAAATTTTCAAAAATCCAGAAAATTGGCTGAAAACTACTAAATATCAAGGACTCATTGGGCGAATCGCTCTGGAACTGAAATCGGAACGCTCACTGACATTTCCCCTATCTGAAAGTCTGATAAACGCCGGAAAAATTACTAAGTCCAAAAAAAAATTTTTTTTCAACTTTTTTCAATTTTATCCCCGTGGGATATATATTCTACCCACACACATTTGGAACTCTCCTGGGGTACCCTCATACATATTATTCCCTCATTTAGTGGATATTTTCACAAAAAAGTGAAATTTTCAAAAATCCAGAAAATTGGCTGAAAACGACTAAATATCAAAGACTCATTGGGCGAATCCCTCTGGAACTGAAATCTGAATGCTCACTGACATTTCCCCTATCTGAAAGTCTGATAAATGCCGGAAAAATGACTAAGTCCCCCAAAAAAATTTTTCAACTTTTTTCAATTTTACCCCCGTGGGATATATATTCTACCCACACACATTTGGAACTCTCCTGGGGTACCCTCACACATATTATTCCGTCATTTAGTGGATATTTTCACAAAAAAGAGAAAAATTTTCAAAAATCCAGAAAATTGGCTGAAAACGACTAAATATCAAGGACTCATTGGGCGAATCGCTCTGGAACTGAAATCGGAACGCTCACTGACATTTCCCATATCTGAAAGTCTAATAATCGCCGGAAAAATGACTAAGTCCCAAAAAAATTTTTTTTAAACTTTTTTCAATTTTACCCCCGTGGGATATATATTCTACCCACACACATTTGGAACTCTCCTGGGGTACCCTCATACATATTATTCCCTCATTTAGTGGATATTTTCACAAAAAAGTAAAATTTTCAAAAATCCTGAAAATTGGCTGAAAACGACTAAATATCAAGGACTCATTGGGTGAATCGCTCTGGAACTGAAATCAGAACGCTCACTGACATTTCCCCTATCTGAAAGTCTGATAAATGCCGGAAAAATGACTAAGTCCCGCAAAAAAAATTTTCAACTTTTTTCAATTTTACCCCCGTGGGATATATATTCTACCCACACACATTTGGAACTCTCCTGGGGTACCCTCACACATATTATTCCGTCATTTAGTGGATATTTTCACAAAAAAGTGAAATTTTCAAAAATCCAGAAAATTGGCTGAAAACGACTAAATATCAAGGACTCATTGGGCAAATCGCTCTGGAACGGAAATCGGAACGCTCACTGACATTTCCTCTATCTGAAAGTCTGATAAACGCCGGAAAAATGACTAAGTCCAAAAAAAAAATTTTTTCAACTTTTTTCAATTTTACCCCCGAAGGATATATATTCTACCCACACACATTTGGAACTCTCCTTGGGTACCCTCACACATATTATTCCGTCATTTAGTGGATATTTTCACAAAAAAGTGAAATTTTCAAAAATCCAGAAAATTGGCTGAAAACGACAAAATATCAAGGACTCATTGGGCGAATCGCTCTGGAACTGAAATCGGAACGCTCACTGACATTTCCGCTATCTGAAAGTCTGATAAAGGCCGGAAAAATGACTAAGTCCAAAAAAAAAATTTTTTCAACTTTTTTCAATTTTACCCCCGTGGGATATATATTCTACCCACACACATTTGGAACTCTCCTGGGGTACCCTCACACATATTATTCCCTCATTTAGTGGATATTTTCACAAAAAAGTGAAATTTTTAAAAATCCAGAAAATTGGCTGAAAACGACTAAATATCAAGGACTCATTGGGCGAATCGCTCTGGAACTGAAATCTGAACGCTCACTGACATTTTCCCTATCTGAATGTCTGATAAACGCCAGAAAAATTACTAAGTCCAAAAAAAATTTTTTTTCAACTTTTTTCAATTTTACCCCCGTGGGATATATATTCTACCCACACACATTTGGAACTCTCCTGGGGTACCATCACACATATTATTCCCTCATTTAGTGGATATTTTCACAAAAAAGTGAAATTTTCAAAAATCCAGAAAATTGGCTGAAAACGACTAAATATCAAGGACTCATTGGGCGAATCGCTCTGGAACTGAAATCGGAACGCTCACTGACATTTCCCATATCTGAAAGTCTGATAATCGCCGGAAAAATGACTAAGTCCCAAAAAAATTTTTTTTCAACTTTTTTCAATTTTACCCCCGCGGGATATATATTCTACCCACACACATTTGGAACTCTCCTGGGGTACCCTCATACATATTATTCCCTCATTTAGTGGATATTTTCACAAAAAAGTGAAATTTTTAAAAATCCAGAAAATTGGCTGAAAACGACTAAATATCAAGGACTCATTGGGCGAATCGCTCTGGAACTGAAATCTGAACGCTCACTGACATTTTCCCTATCTGAATGTCTGATAAACGCCGGAAAAATGACTAAGTCCAAAAAAAATTTTTTTTCAACTTTTTTCAATTTTACCCCCGTGGGATATATATTCTACCCACACACATTTGGAACTCTCCTTGGGTACCCTCACACATATTATTCTCTCATTTAGTGGATATTTTCACAAAAAAGGGAAATTTTCAAAAATCCAGAAAATTGCCTGAAAACGACTAAATATCAAGGACTCATTGGGCGAATCGCTCTGGAACTGAAATCGGAACGCTCACTGACATTTCCCCTATCTGAAAGTCTGATAAACGCCGGAAAAATTACTAAGTCCAAAAAAAAATTTTTTTTCAACTTTTTTCAATTTTATCCCCGTGGGATATATATTCTACCCACACACATTTGGAACCCTCCCTCACACATATTATTCCCTCATTTAGTGGATATTTTCACAAAAAAAGTGAAATTTTCAAAAATCCAGAAAATTTGCTGAAAACGACTAAATATCAAAGACTCATTGGGCGAATCGCTCTGGAACTGAAATCAGAATGCTCACTGACATTTCCCCTATCTGAAAGTCTGATGAACGCCGGAAAAATTACTAAGTCCAAAAAAAATTTTTTTTCAAGTTTTTTCAATTTTATCCCCGTGGGATATATATTCTACCCACACACATTTGGAACTCTCCTGGGATACCCTCACACATAATATTCCCTCATTTATTGGATTTTTTCACAAAAAAGTGAAATTTTCAAAAATCCAGAAAATTGGCTGAAAACGACTAAATATCAAGGACTCATTGGGCGAATCGCTCTGGAACTGATATCGGAATGCTCACTGACATTTCCCCTATCTGAAAGTCTGATGAACGCCGGAAAAATTACTAAGTCCAAAAAAATTTTTTTTCAACTTTTTTCAATTTTATCCCCGTGGGATATATATTCTACCCACACACATTTGGAACTCTCCTGGGGTACCCTCACACATATTATTCAATCATTTAGTGGATATTTTCACAAAAAAGTGAAATTTTTAAAAATCCAGAAAATTGGCTGAAAACGACTAAATATCAAGGACTCAATGGGCGAATCACTCTGGAACTGAAATCTGAACGCTCACTGTCAATTCCCCTATCTGAAAGTCTGATAAACGACAGAAAAATTACTAATTCCCCAAAAAAAAATTTTTTCAACTTTTTTCAATTTTACCCCGTGGGATATATATTCTACCCACACACATTTGGAACTCTCCTGGGGTACCCTCACACATACTATTCCCTCATTTAGTGGATATTTTCACAAAAAAATGAAATTTTCAAAAATCCAGAAAATTGGCTGAAAACGACTAAATATCAAGGACTCATTGGGCGAATCGCTCTGGAACTGAAATCTGAACACTCACTGACATTTTCCCTATCTGAAAGTCTGATAAACGCCGGAAAAATGACTAAGTCCCTAATAAATTTTTTTTCAACTTTTTTCAATTTTACCCCCGTGGGATATATATTCTACCCACACACATTTGGAACTCTCCTGGGGTACCCTCACACATATTATTCCCTCATTTAGTGGATATTTTCACAAAAAAGTGAAATTTTCAAAAATCCTGAAAATTGGCTGAAAACGACTAAATATCAAGGACTCATTGGGCGAATCGCTCTGGAACGGAAATCTGAACACTCACTGACATTTTCCCTATCTGAAAGTCTGATAAACGCCGGAAAAATGACTAAGTCCCCAATAAATTTTTTTTCAACTTTTTTCAATTTTACCCCCGTGGGATATATATTCTACCCACACACATTTGGAACTCTCCTGGGGTACCCTCACGCATATTATTTCCTCATTTAGTGGATATTTTCACAAAAAAGTGAAATTTTCAAAAATCCAGAAAATTGGCTGAAAACTACTAAAAATCAAGGATTCATTGGGCGAATCGCTCTGGAACTGAAATCGGAACGCTCACTGACAATTCCGCTATCTGAAAGTCTGATAAATGATGGAAAAATGACTAAGTCCCAAAAACATTTTTTTTCAACTTTTTTCAATTTTACCCCCGTGGGATATATATTCTACCCACACACATTTGGAACTCTCCTGGGGTACCCTCACACATATTATTCCCTCATTTAGTGGATATTTTCACAAAAAAGTGAAATTTTCAAAAATCCAGAAAATTGGCTGAAAACGACTAAATATCAAGGACTCATTGGGCAAATCACTCTGGAACTGATATCGGAATGCTCACTGACATTTCCCCTATCTGAAAGTCTGATGAACGCCGGAAAAATTACTAAGTTCAAAAAAAAATTTTTTTCAAGTTTTTTCAATTTTATCCCCGTGGGATATATATTCTACCCACACACATTTGGAACTCTCCTGGGGTACCCTCACACATATTATTCAATCATTTAGTGGATATTTTCACAAAAAAGTGAAATTTTTAAAAATCCAGAAAATTGGCTGAAAACGACTAAATATCAAGGACTCATTGGGCAAATCACTCTGGAACTGATATCGGAATGCTCACTGACATTTCCCCTATCTGAAAGTCTGATGAACGCCGGAAAAATTACTAAGTCCAAAAAAAATTTTTTTTCAAGTTTTTTCAATTTTATCCCCGTGGGATATATATTCTACCCACACACATTTGGAACTCTCCTGGGGTACCCTCACACATAATATTCCCTCATTTAGTGGATTTTTTCACAAAAAAGTGAAATTTTCAAAAATCCAGAAAATTGGCTGAAAACGACTAAATATCAAGGACTCATTGGGCGAATCGCTCTGGAACTGATATCGGAATGCTCACTGACATTTCCCCTATCTGAAAGTCTGATGAACGCCGGAAAAATTACTAAGTCCAAAAAAATTTTTTTTCAACTTTTTTCAATTTTATCCCCGTGGGATATATATTCTACCCACACACATTTGGAACTCTCCTGGGGTACCCTCACACATATTATTCAATCATTTAGTGGATATTTTCACAAGAAAGTGAAATTTTTAAAAATCCAGAAAATTGGCTGAAAACGACTAAATATCAAGGACTCAATGGGCGAATCACTCTGGAACTGAAATCTGAACGCTCACTGTCAATTCCCCTATCTGAAAGTCTGATAAACGACGGAAAAATTACTAATTCCCAAAAAAAAAATTTTTTCAACTTTTTTCAATTTTACCCCCGTGGGATATATATTCTACCCACACACATTTGGAACTCTCCTGGGGTACCCTCACACATATTATTCCCTCATTTAGTGGATATTTTCACAAAAAAATGAAATTTTCAAAAATCCAGAAAATTGGCTGAAAACGACTAAATATCAAGGACTCATTGGGCGAATCGCTCTAGAACGGAAATCTGAACACTCACTGACATTTTCCCTATCTGAAAGTCTGATAAACGCCGGAAAAATGACTAAGTCCCCAATAAATTTTTTTTCAACTTTTTTCAATTTTACCCCCGTGGGATATATATTCTACCCACACACATTTGGAACTCTCCTGGGGTACCCTCACGCATATTATTTCCTCATTTAGTGGATATTTTCACAAAAAAGTGAAATTTTCAAAAATCCAGAAAATTGGCTGAAAACTACTAAATATCAAGGATTCATTGGGCGAATCGCTCTGGAACTGAAATCGGAACGCTCACTGACAATTCCGCTATCTGAAAGTCTGATAAATGACGGAAAAATGACTAAGTCCCAAAAACATTTTTTTTCAACTTTTTTCAATTTTACCCCCGTGGGATATATATTCTACCCAAACACATTTGGAACTCTCCTGGGGTACCCTCACACATATTATTCCCTCATTTAGTGGATATTTTCACAAAAAAGTGAAATTTTCAAAAATCCAGAAAATTGGCTGAAAACGACTAAATATCAAGGACTCATTGGGCGAATCGCTGTGGAACTGATATCGGAATGCTCACTGACATTTCCCCTATCTGAAAGTCTGATGAACGCCGGAAAAATTACTAAGTCCAAAAAAATTTTTTTTCAACTTTTTTCAATTTTATCCCCGTGGGATATATATTCTACTCACACACATTTGGAACTCTCCTGGGGTACCCTCACACATATTATTCAATCATTTAGTGGATATTTTCACAAAAAAGTGAAATTTTTAAAAATCCAGAAAATTGGCTGAAAACGACTAAATATCAAGGACTCAATGGGCGAATCACTCTGGAACTGAAATCTGAACGCTCACTGACAATTCCCCTATCTGAAAGTCTGATAAACGACGGAAAAATTACTAATTCCCCAAAAAAAAATTTTTTCAACTTTTTTCAATTTTACCCCCGTGGGATATATATTCTACCCACACACATTTGGAACTCTCCTGGGGTACCCTCACACATATTATTCCCTCATTTAGTGGATATTTTCACAAAAAAGTGAAATTTTCAAAAATCCAGAAAATTGGCTGAAAACGACTAAATATCAAGGACTCATTGGGCGAATCGCTCTGGAACTGAAATCTGAACACTCACTGACATTTTCCCTATCTGAAAGTCTGATAAACGCCGGAAAAATGACTAAGTCCCCAATAAATTTTTTTTCAACTTTTTTCAATTTTACCCCCGTGGGATATATATTCTACTCACACACATTTGGAACTCTCCTGGGGTACCCTCACGCATATTATTTCCTCATTTAGTGGATATTTTCACAAAAAAGTGAAATTTTCAAAAATCCAGAAAATTGGCTGAAAACTACTAAATATCAAGGATTCATTGGGCGAATCGCTCTGGAACTGAAATCGGAATGCTCACTGACAATTCCGCTATCTGAAAGTCTGATAAATGACGGAAAAATGACTAAGTCCCAAAAACATTTTTTTTCAACTTTTTTCAATTTTACCCCCGTGGGATATATATTCTACCCACACACATTTGGAACTCTCCTGGGGTACCCTCACACATATTATTCAATCATTTAGTGGATATTTTCACAAAAAAGTGAAATTTTTAAAAATCCAGAAAATTGGCTGAAAACGACTAAATATCAAGGACTCAATGGGCGAATCACTCTGGAACTGAAATCTGAACGCTCACTGACAATTCCCCTATCTGAAAGTCTGATAAACGACGGAAAAATTACTAATTCCCAAAAAAAAATTTTTTTCAACTTTTTTCAATTTTACCCCCGTGGGATATATATTCTACCCACACACATTTGGAACTCTCCTGGGGTACCCTCACACATATTATTCCCTCATTTAGTGGATATTTTCACAAAAAAGTGAAATTTTCAAAAATCCAGAAAATTGGCTGAAAACGACTAAATATCAAGGACTCATTGGGCGAATCGCTCTGGAACTGAAATCTGAACACTCACTGACATTTTCCCTATCTGAAAGTCTGATAAACGCCGGAAAAATGACTAAGTCCCCAATAAATTTTTTTTCAAATTTTTTCAATTTTACCCCCGTGGGATATATATTCTACCCACACACATTTGGAACTCTCCTGGGGTACCCTCACACATATTATTCCCTCATTTAGTGGATATTTTCACAAAAAAGTGAAATTTTCAAAAATCCTGAAAATTGGCTGAAAACGACTAAATATCAAGGACTCATTGGGCGAATCGCTCTGGAACGGAAATCTGAACACTCACTGACATTTTCCCTATCTGAAAGTCTGATAAACGCCGGAAAAATGACTAAGTCCCCAATAAATTTTTTTTCAACTTTTTTCAATTTTACCCCCATGGGATATATATTCTACCCACACACATTTGGAACTCTCCTGGGGTACCCTCACGCATATTATTTCCTCATTTAGTGGATATTTTCACAAAAAAGTGAAATTTTCAAAAATCCAGAAAATTGGCTGAAAACTACTAAATATCAAGGATTCATTGGGCGAATTGCTCTGGAACTGAAATCGGAACGCTCACTGACAATTCCGCTATCTGAAAGTCTGATAAATGACGGAAAAATGACTAAGTCCCAAAAACATTTTTTTTCAACTTTTTTCAATTTTACCCCCGTGGGATATATATTCTACCCACACACATTTGGAACTCTCCTGGGGTACCCTCACACATATTATTCCCTCATTTAGTGGATATTTTCACAAAAAAGTGAAATTTTCAAAAATCCAGAAAATTGGCTGAAAACGACTAAATATCAAGGACTCATTGGGCGAATCGCTCTGGAACTGATATCGGAATGCTCACTGACATTTCCCCTATCTGAAAGTCTGATGAACGCCGGAAAAATTACTAAGTCCAAAAAAATTTTTTTTCAACTTTTTTCAATTTTATCCCCGTGGGATATATATTCTACCCACACACATTTGGAACTCTCCTGGGGTACCCTCACACATATTATTCAATCATTTAGTGGATATTTTCACAAAAAAGTGAAATTTTCAAAAATCCAGAACATTGGCTGAAAACTACTAAATATCAAGGATTCATTGGGCAAATCGCTCTGGAACTGAAATCGGAACGCTCACTGACAATTCCGCTATCTGAAAGTCTGATAAATGACGGAAAAATGACTAAGTCCCAAAAACATTTTTTTTCAACTTTTTTCAATTTTACCCCCGTGGGATATATATTCTACCCACACACATTTGGAACTCTCCTGGGGTACCCTCACACATATTATTCCCTCATTTAGTGGATATTTTCACAAAAAAGTGAAATTTTCAAAAATCCAGAAAATTGGCTGAAAACGACTAAATATCAAGGACTCATTGGGCAAATCACTCTGGAACTGATATCGGAATGCTCACTGACATTTCCCCTATCTGAAAGTCTGATGAACGCCGGAAAAATTACTAAGTCCAAAAAAAATTTTTTTCAACTTTTTTCAATTTTATCCCCGTGTGATATATATTCTACCCACACACATTTGGAACTCTCCTGGGGTACCCTCACACATATTATTCAATCATTTAGTGGATATTTTCACAAAAAAGTGAAATTTTTAAAAATCCAGAAAATTGGCTGAAAACGACTAAATATCAAGGACTCAATGGGCGAATCACTCTGGAACTGAAATCTGAACGCTCACTGACAATTCCCCTATCTGAAAGTCTGATAAACGACGGAAAAATTACTAATTCCCAAAAAAAAATTTTTTTCAACTTTTTTCAATTTTACCCCCGTGGGATATATATTCTACCCACACACATTTGGAACTCTCCTGGGGTACCCTCACACATATTATTCCCTCATTTAGTGGATATTTTCACAAAAAAGTGAAATTTTCAAAAATCCAGAAAATTGGCTGAAAACGACTAAATATCAAGGACTCATTGGGCGAATCGCTCTGGAACTGATATCGGAATGCTCACTGACATTTCCCCTATCTGAAAGTCTGATGAACGCCGGAAAAATTACTAAGTCCAAAAAAATTTTTTTTCAACTTTTTTCAATTTTATCCCCGTGGGATATATATTCTACCCACACACATTTGGAACTCTCCTGGGGTACCCTCACACATATTATTCAATCATTTAGTGGATATTTTCACAAAAAAGTGAAATTTTCAAAAATCCAGAAAATTGGCTGAAAACTACTAAATATCAAGGATTCATTGGGCAAATCGCTCTGGAACTGAAATCGGAACGCTCACTGACAATTCCGCTATCTGAAAGTCTGATAAATGACGGAAAAATGACTAAGTCCCAAAAACATTTTTTTTCAACTTTTTTCAATTTTACCCCCGTGGGATATATATTCTACCCACACACATTTGGAACTCTCCTGGGGTACCCTCACACATATTATTCCCTCATTTAGTGGATATTTTCACAAAAAAGTGAAATTTTCAAAAATCCAGAAAATTGGCTGAAAACGACTAAATATCAAGGACTCATTGGGCAAATCACTCTGGAACTGATATCGGAATGCTCACCGACATTTCCCCTATCTGAAAGTCTGATGAACGCCGGAAAAATTACTAAGTCCAAAAAAATTTTTTTTCAACTTTTTTCAATTTTATCCCCGTGTGATATATATTCTACCCACACACATTTGGAACTCTCCTGGGGTACCCTCACACATATTATTCAATCATTTAGTGGATATTTTCACAAAAAAGTGAAATTTTTAAAAATCCAGAAAATTGGCTGAAAACGACTAAATATCAAGGACTCAATGGGCGAATCACTCTGGAACTGAAATCTGAACGCTCACTGACAATTCCCCAATCTGAAAGTCTGATAAACGACGGAAAAATTACTAATTCCCAAAAAAAAAATTTTTTCAACTTTTTTCAATTTTACCCCCGTGGGATATATATTCTACCCACACACATTTGGAACTCTCCTGGGGTACCCTCACACATATTATTCCCTCATTTAGTGGATATTTTCACAAAAAAGTGAAATTTTCAAAAATCCAGAAAATTGGCTGAAAACGACTAAATATCAAGGACTCATTGGGCGAATCGCTCTGGAACTGAAATCTGAACACTCACTGACATTTTCCCTATCTGAAAGTCTGATAAACGCCGGAAAAATGACTAAGTCCCCAATAAATTTTTTTTCAACTTTTTTCAATTTTACCCCCGTGGGATATATATTCTACCCACACACATTTGGAACTCTCCTGGGGTACCCTCACGCATATTATTTCCTCATTTAGTGGATATTTTCACAAAAAAGTGAAATTTTCAAAAATCCAGAAAATTGGCTGAAAACTACTAAATATCAAGGATTCATTGGGCGAATCGCTCTGGAACTGAAATCGGAACGCTCACTGACAATTCCGCTATCTGAAAGTCTGATAAATGACGGAAAAATGACTAAGTCCCAAAAACATTTTTTTTCAACTTTTTTCAATTTTACCCCCGTGGGATATATATTCTACCCACACACATTTGGAACTCTCCTGGGGTACCCTCACACATCTTATTCCCTCATTTAGTGGATATTTTCACAAAAAAGTGAAATTTTCAAAAATCCAGAAAATTGGCTGAAAACGACTAAATATCAAGGACTCATTGGGCGAATCGCTCTGGAACTGATATCGGAATGCTCACTGACATTTCTCCTATCTGAAAGTCTGATGAACGCCGGAAAAATTACTAAGTCCAAAAAAATTTTTTTTCAACTTTTTTCAATTTTATCCCCGTGGGATATATATTCTACCCACACACATTTGGAACTCTCCTGGGGTACCCTCACACATATTATTCAATCATTTAGTGGATATTTTCACAAAAAAGTGAAATTTTAAAAAATCCAGAAAATTGGCTGAAAACGACTAAATATCAAGGACTCAATGGGCGAATCACTCTGGAACTGAAATCTGAATGCTCACTAACAATTCCCCTATCTGAAAGTCTGATAAACGACGGAAAAATTACTAATTCCCAAAAAAAAAAATTTTTCAACTTTTTTCAATTTTACCCCCGTGGGATATATATTCTACCCACACACATTTGCAACTCTCCTGGGGTACCCTCACACATATTATTCCCTCATTTAGTGGATATTTTCACAAAAAAGTGAAATTTTCAAAAATCCAGAAAATTGGCTGAAAACGACTAAATATCAAGGACTCATTGGGCGAATCGCTCTGGAACTGAAATCTGAACACTCACTGACATTTTCCCTATCTGAAAGTCTGATAAACGCCGGAAAAATGACTAAGTCCCCAATAAAAATTTTTTCAACTTTTTTCAATTTTACCCCCGTGGGATATATATTCTACCCACACACATTTGGAACTCTCCTGGGGTACCCTCAGACATATTATTCCCTCATTTAGTGGATATTTTCACAAAAAAGTGAAATTTTCAAAAATCCAGAAAATTGGCTGAAAACGACTAAATATCAAGGACTCATTGGGCGAATCGCTCTGGAACTGAAATCTGAACACTCACTGACATTTTCCCTATCTGAAAGTCTGATAAACGCCGGAAAAATGACTAAGTCCCCAATAAATTTTTTTTCAACTTTTTTCAATTTTACCCCCGTGGGATATATATTCTACCCACACACATTTGGAACTCTCCTGGGGTACCCTCACACATATTATTCCCTCATTTAGTGGATATTTTCACAAAAAAGTGAAATTTTCAAAAATCCAGAAAATTGGCTGAAAACGACTAAATATCAAGGACTCATTGGGCGAATCGCTCTGGAACGGAAATCTGAACACTCACTGACATTTTCCCTATCTGAAAGTCTGATAAACGCCGGAAAAATGACTAAGTCCCCAATAAATTTTTTTTCAACTTTTTTCAATTTTACCCCCGTGGGATATATATTCTACCCACACACATTTGGATCTCTCCTGGGGTACCCTCACACATATTATTTCCTCATTTAGTGGATATTTTCACAAAAAAGAGAAATTTTCAAAAATCCAGAAAATTGGCTGAAAACTACTAAATATCAAGGATTCATTGGGCGAATCGCTCTGGAACTGAAATCGGAACGCTCACTGACAATTCCGCTATCTGAAAGTCTGATAAATGACGGAAAAATGACTAAGTCCAAAAAAAATTTTTTTTCAAGTTTTTTCAATTTTATCCCCGTGGGATATATATTCTACCCACAGACATTTGGAACTCTCCTGGGGTACCCTCACACATAATATTCGCTCATTTAGTGGATTTTTTCACAAAAAAGTGAAATTTTCAAAAATCCAGAAAATTGGCTGAAAACGACTAAATATCAAGGACTCAATGGGCGAATCACTCTGGAACTGAAATCTGAACGCTCACTGACAATTCCCCTATCTGAAAGTCTGATAAACGACGGAAAAATTACTAATTCCTAAAAAAAAATTTTTTTCAACTTTTTTCAATTTTATCCCCATGGGATATATATTCTACCCACACACATTTGGAACTCTCCCGGGGTTCCCTCACACATATTATGCCCTCATTTAGTGGATATTTTCACAAAAAAGTGAAATTTTCAAAAATCCAGAAAATTGGCTGAAAACGACTAAATATCAAGGACTCATTGGGCGAATCGCTCTGGAACTCATATCGGAATGCTCACTGACATTTCCCCTGTCTGAAAGTCTGATGAACGCCGGAAAAATTACTAAGTCCAAAAAAAATTTTTTTTCAACTTTTTTCAATTTTATCCCCGTGGGATATATATTCTACCCACACACATTTGGAACTCTCCTGGGGTACCCGCACACATATTATTCCCTCATTTAGTGGATATTTTCACAAAAAAGTGAAATTTTCAAAAATCCAGAAAATTGGCTGAAAACGACTAAATATCAAGGACTCATTGGGCGAATCGCTCTGGGACTGATATCTGAACGCTCACTGACATTTTCCCTATCTGAAAGTCTGATAAACGCCAGAAAAATGACTAAGGACAAAAAAATTTTTTTTTTAAACTTTTTTCAATTTTATCCCCGTGGGATATATATTCTACCCACACACATCTGGAACTCTCCCGGGGTTCCCTCACACATATTATGCCCTCATTTAGTGGATATTTTCACAAAAAAGTGAAATTTTCAAAAATCCAGAAAATTGGCTGAAAACGACTAAATATCAAGGACTCATTGGGCGAATCGCTCTGGAACTGAAATCGGAACGCTCACTCACATTTCCCATATCTGAAAGTCTGATAAACGCCGGAAACATGACTAAGTCCTCAAAAAAAAATTTTTCAACTTTTTTCAATTTTACCCCCGTGGGATATATATTCTATCCACACACATTTGGAACTCTCCTTGGGTACCCTCACACATATTATTCTCTCATTTAGTGGATATTTTCACAAAAAAGTGAAATTTTCAAAAATCCAGAAAATTGGTTGAAAACGACTAAATATCAAGGACTCATTGGGCAAATCGCTCTGGAACTGAAATCGGAATGCTCACTGACATTTCCGCTATCTGAAAGTCTGATGAACGCTGGAAAAATTACTAATTCCCCAAAAAAAAATTTTTTAAACTTTTTTCAGTTTTATCCCCATGGGATATATATTCTACCCACACACATTTGGAACTCTCCTGGGGTACCATCACACATATTATTCTCTCATTTAGTGGATATTTTCACAAAAAAGTGAAATTTTCAAAAATCCAGAAAATTGGCTGAAAACGACTAAATATCACGGACTTATTGGGCGAATCGCTCTGGAACTGAAATCGGAACGCTCACTGACATTTCAACTATCTGAAAGTCTGATAAACGCCGGAAAAATTACTAATTCCCCCCAAAAAAATTTTTTCAACTTTTTTAAATTTTATCCCCATGGGATATATATTCTACCCACACACATTTGGAACTCTCCTGGGGTACCCTCACACATATTATTCCCTCATTTAGTGGATATTTTCACAAAAAAGTGAAATTTTCAAATATCCAGAAAATTGGCTGAAAACGACTAAATATCAAGGACTAATTGGGCGAATCGCTCTGGAACTGATATCGGAATGCTCACTGACATTTCCCCTATCTGAAAATCTGATGAACGCCGGAAAAATTACTAAGTCCAGAAAAAGTTTTTTTTTAAACTTTTTTCAATTTTTTCCCCGTGGGATATATATTCTACCCACACACATTTGGAACTCTCCTGGGGTACCCTCACACATATTATTCCCTCATTTAGTGGATATTTTCACAAAAAAGTGAAATTTTCAAAAATCCAGAAATTTGGCTGAAAACTACTAAATATCAAGGACTCATTGGGCGAATCGCTCTGGAACTGAAATCGGAACGCTCACTGACATTTCCCCTATCTGAAAGTCTGATAAACGACGGAAAAATGACTAAGTCCCAAAAAAAAATTTTTCAACTTTTTTCAATTTTACCCCGTGGGATATATATTCTACCCACACACATTTGGAACTCTCCTGGGGTACCCTCACACATATTATTCCCTCATTTAGTGGATATTTTCACAAAAAAGTGAAATTTTCAAAAATCCAGAAAATTGGCTGAAAACGACTAAATATCAAGGACTCATTGGGCGAATCGCTCTGGAACTGAAATCTGAACGCTCACTGACATTTTCCCTATCTGAAAGTCTGATAAACGCCTTAAAAATTACTAAGTCCAAAAAAAAATTTTTTTCAACTTTTTTCAATTTTACCCCGTGGGATATATATTCTACCCACACACATTTGGAACTCTCCTGGGGTACCCTCACACATATTATTCCCTCATTTAGTGGATATTTTCACAAAAAAGTGAAATTTTCAAAAATCCAGAAAATTGGCTGAAAACGACTAAATATCAAGGACTCATT
The DNA here is from genome assembly GCF_046119375.1 of Phyllobates terribilis. Lineage (NCBI taxonomy): Eukaryota > Metazoa > Chordata > Amphibia > Anura > Dendrobatidae > Phyllobates > Phyllobates terribilis. The sequence goes on from NW_027362762.1 coordinate 596,630,771, forward strand.
GGGCGAATCGCTCTGGAACTGAAATCTGAACGCTCACTGACATTTTCCCGATCTGAAAGTCTGATAAACGCCTTAAAAATTACTAAGTCCAAAAAAAAAAATTTTTCAACTTTTTTCAATTTTACCCCGTGGGATATATATTCTACCCACACACATTTGGAACTCTCCTGGGGTACCCTCACACATATTATTCCCTCATTTAGTGGATATTTTCACAAAAAAGTGAAATTTTCAAAAATCCAGAAAATTGGCTGAAAACTACTAAATATCAAGGATTCATTGGGCGAATCGCTCTGGAACTGAAATCGGAACGCTCACTGACAATTCCGCTATCTGAAAGTCTGATAAATGACGGAAAAATGACTAAGTCCAAAAAAAATTTTTTTTCAAGTTTTTTCAATTTTATCCCCGTGGGATATATATTCTACCCACAGACATTTGGAACTCTCCTGGGGTACCCTCACACATAATATTCGCTCATTTAGTGGATTTTTTCACAAAAAAGTGAAATTTTCAAAAATCCAGAAAATTGGCTGAAAACGACTAAATATCAAGGACTCAATGGGCGAATCACTCTGGAACTGAAATCTGAACGCTCACTGACAATTCCCCTATCTGAAAGTCTGATAAACGACGGAAAAATTACTAATTCCCAAAAAAAAATTTTTTTCAACTTTTTTCAATTTTATCCCCATGGGATATATATTCTACCCACACACATTTGGAACTCTCCCGGGGTTCCCTCACACATATTATGCCCTCATTTAGTGGATATTTTCACAAAAAAGTGAAATTTTCAAAAATCCAGAAAATTGGCTGAAAACGACTAAATATCAAGGACTCATTGGGCGAATCGCTCTGGAACTGAAATCTGAACACTCACTGACATTTTCCCTATCTGAAAGTCTGATAAACGCCGGAAAAATGACTAAGTCCAAAAAAAAATTTTTTCAACTTTTTTCAATTTTACCCCCGTGGGATATATATTCTACCCACACACATTTGGAACTCTCCTGGGGTACCCTCACACATATTATTCCCTCATTTAGTGGATATTTTCACAAAAAAGTGAAATTTTCAAAAATCCAGAAAATTGGCTGAAAACGACTAAATATCAAGGACTCATTGGGCGAATCGCTCTGGAACTCATATCAGAATGCTCACTGACATTTCCCCTGTCTGAAAGTCTGATGAACGCCGGAAAAATTACTAAGTCCAAAAAAAAATTTTTTTCAACTTTTTTCAATTTTATCCCCGTGGGATATATATTCTACCCACACACATTTGGAACTCTCCTGGGGTACCCGCACACATATTATTCCCTCATTTAGTGGATATTTTCACAAAAAAGTGAAATTTTCAAAAATCCAGAAAATTGGCTGAAAACGACTAAATATCAAGGACTCATTGGGCGAATCACTCTGGAACTGAAATCTGAACGCTCACTGACAATTCCCCTATCTGAAAGTCTGATAAACGACGGAAAAATTACTAATTCCCAAAAAAAAATTTTTTTCAACTTTTTTCAATTTTATCCCCATGGGATATATATTCTACCCACACACATTTGGAACTCTCCCGGGGTTCCCTCACACATATTATTCCCTCATTTAGTGGATATTTTCACAAAAAAATGAAATTTTCAAAAATCCAGAAAATTGGCTGAAAACGACTAAATATCAAGGACTCATTGGGCGAATCGCTCTGGGACTGATATCTGAACGCTCACTGACATTTTCCCTATCTGAAAGTCTGATAAACGCCAGAAAAATGACTAAGGACAAAACAATTTTTTTTTTAAACTTTTTTCAATTTTATCCCCGTGGGATATATATTCTACCCACACACATCTGGAACTCTCCCGGGGTTCCCTCACACATATTATGCCCTCATTTAGTGGATATTTTCACAAAAAAGTGAAATTTTCAAAAATCCAGAAAATTGGCTGAAAACGACTAAATATCAAGGACTCATTGGGCGAATCGCTCTGGAACTGAAATCGGAACGCTCACTCACATTTCCCATATCTGAAAGTCTGATAAACGCCGGAAACATGACTAAGTCCTCAAAAAAAAATTTTTCAACTTTTTTCAATTTTACCCCCGTGGGATATATATTCTATCCACACACATTTGGAACTCTCCTTGGGTACCCTCACACATATTATTCTCTCATTTAGTGGATATTTTCACAAAAAAGTGAAATTTTCAAAAATCCAGAAAATTGGTTGAAAACGACTAAATATCAAGGACTCATTGGGCAAATCGCTCTGGAACTGAAATCGGAACGCTCACTGACATTTCCGCTATCTGAAAGTCTGATGAACGCTGGAAAAATTACTAATTCCCCCCAAAAAAATTTTTTAAACTTTTTTCAGTTTTATCCCCATGGGATATATATTCTACCCACACACATTTGGAACTCTCCTGGGGTACCCTCACACATATTATTCTCTCATTTAGTGGATATTTTCACAAAAAAGTGAAATTTTCAAAAATCCAGAAAATTGGCTGAAAACGACTAAATATCACGGACTTATTGGGCGAATCGCTCTGGAACTGAAATCGGAACGCTCACTGACATTTCAACTATCTGAAAGTCTGATAAACGCCGAAAAAATTACTAATTCCCCCCAAAAAAATTTTTTCAACTTTTTTAAATTTTATCCCCATGGGATATATATTCTACCCACACACATTTGGAACTCTCCTGGGGTACCCTCACACATATTATTCCCTCATTTAGTGGATATTTTCACAAAAAAGTGAAATTTTCAAATATCCAGAAAATTGGCTGAAAACGACTAAATATCAAGGACTAATTGGGCGAATCGCTCTGGAACTGATATCGGAATGCTCACTGACATTTCCCCTATCTGAAAATCTGATGAACGCCGGAAAAATTACTAAGTCCAGAAAAAGTTTTTTTTTAAACTTTTTTCAATTTTTTCCCCGTGGGATATATATTCTACCCACACACATTTGGAACTCTCCTGGGGTACCCTCACACATATTATTCCCTCATTTAGTGGATATTTTCACAAAAAAGTGAAATTTTCAAAAATCCAGAAATTTGGCTGAAAACTACTAAATATCAAGGATTCATTGGGCGAATCGCTCTGGAACTGAAATCGGAACGCTCACTGACATTTCCCCTATCTGAAAGTCTGATAAACGACGGAAAAATGACTAAGTCCCAAAAAAAAATTTTTCAACTTTTTTCAATTTTACCCCGTGGGATATATATTCTACCCACACACATTTGGAACTCTCCTGGGGTACCCTCACACATATTATTCCCTCATTTAGTGGATATTTTCACAAAAAAGTGAAATTTTCAAAAATCCAGAAAATTGGCTGAAAACGACTAAATATCAAGGACTCATTGGGCGAATCGCTCTGGAACTGAAATCTGAACGCTCACTGACATTTTCCCTATCTGAAAGTCTGATAAACGCCTTAAAAATTACTAAGTCCAAAAAAAAATTTTTTTCAACTTTTTTCAATTTTACCCCGTGGGATATATATTCTACCCACACACATTTCAAACTCTCCTGGGGTACCCTCACACATATTATTCCCTCATTTAGTGGATATTTTCACAAAAAAGTGAAATTTTCAAAAATCCAGAAAATTGGCTGAAAACGACTAAATATCAAGGACTCATTGGGCGAATCGCTCTGGAACTGAAATCTGAACGCTCACTGACATTTTCCCGATCTGAAAGTCTGATAAACGCCTTAAAAATTACTAAGTCCAAAAAAAAAAATTTTTCAACTTTTTTCAATTTTACCCCGTGGGATATATATTCTACCCACACACATTTGGAACTCTCCTGGGGTACCCTCACACATATTATTCCCTCATTTAGTGGATATTTTCACAAAAAAGTGAAATTTTCAAAAATCCAGAAAATTGGCTGAAAACTACTAAATATCAAGGATTCATTGGGCGAATCGCTCTGGAACTGAAATCGGAACACTCACTGACAATTCCCCTATCTGAAAGTCTGATAAACGACGGAAAAATGACTAAGTCCCAAAAAAAAAATTTTTCAACTTTTTTCAATTTTACCCCGTGGGATATATATTCTACCCACACACATTTGGAACTCTCCTGGGGTACCCTCACACATATTATTCCCTCATTTAGTGGATATTTTCACAAAAAAGTGAAATTTTCAAAAATCCAGAAAATTGGCTGAAAACGACTAAATATCAAGGACTCATTGGGCAAATCGCTCTGGAACTGAAATCGGAACGCTCACTGACATTTCCCCTATCTGAAAGTCTGATAAACGCCGGAAAAATAACTAAGTCCCCGATAAAAAAATGTTCAACTTTTTTCAATTTTACCCCGTGGGATATATATTCTACCCACACACATTTGGAACTCTCCTGGGGTACCCTCACACATATTATTTCCTCATTTAGTGGATATTTTCACAAAAAAGTGAAATTTTCAAAAATCCAGAAAATTGGCTGAAAATGACTAAATATCAAGGACTCATTGGCCGAATCGCTCTGGAACTCATATCGGAATGCTCACTGACATTTCCCCTATCTGAAAGTCTGATGAACGCCGGAAAAATTACTAAGTCCCCAAAAAAATTTTTTTCAACTTTTTTCAATTTTACCCCGTGGGATATATATTCTACCCACACACATTTGGAAATCTCCTTGGGTACCCTCACACATATTATTCTCTCATTTAGTGGATATTTTAACAAAAAAGTGAAATTTTCAAAAATACAGAAAATTGGCTGAAAACGACTAAATATCAAGGACTCATTGGGCGAATCGCTCTGGAACTGAAATCGGAACGCTCACTCACATTTCCCCTATCTGAAAGTCTGATAAACGCCGGAAAAATGACTAAGTCCAAAAAAAAAATTTTTTCAACTTTTTTCAATTTTTCCCCCGTGGGATATATATTCTACCCACACACATTTGGAACTCTCCTGGGGTACCCTCACACATATTATTCCCTCATTTAGTGGATATTTTCACAAAAAAGTGAAATTTTCAAAAATCCAGAAAATTGGCTGAAAACGACTAAATATCAAGGACTCATTGGGCAAATCGCTCTGGAACTGAAATCGGAAGGCTCACTGACATTTCCCCGATCTGAAAGTCTGATAAACGACGGAAAAATGACTAAGTCCCCAAAAAAAATTTTTTCAACTTTTTTCAATTTTACCCCGTGGGATATATATTCTACCAACACACATTTGGAAATCTCCTTGGGTACCCTCACACATATTATTCTCTCATTTAGTGGATATTTTCACAAAAAAGTGAAATTTTCAAAAATCCAGAAAATTGGCTGAAAACGACTAAATATCAAGGACTCATTGGGCGAATCGCTCTGGAACTGAAATCTGAACGCTCACTGACATTTCCCCTATCTGAAAGTCTGATAAACGCCGGAAAAATAACTAAGTCCCCGATAAAAAAATGTTCAACTTTTTTCAATTTTACCCCGTGGGATATATATTCTACCCACACACATTTGGAACTCTCCTGGGGTACCCTCACACATATTATTTCCTCATTTAGTGGATATTTTCACAAAAAAGTGAAATTTTCAAAAATCCAGAAAATTGGCTGAAAATGACTAAATATCAAGGACTCATTGGCCGAATCGCTCTGGAACTCATATCGGAATGCTCACTGACATTTCCCCTATCTGAAAGTCTGATGAACGCCGGAAAAATTACTAAGTCCCCAAAAAAATTTTTTTCAACTTTTTTCAATTTTACCCCGTGGGATATATATTCTACCCACACACATTTGGAAATCTCCTTGGGTACCCTCACACATATTATTCTCTCATTTAGTGGATATTTTAACAAAAAAGTGAAATTTTCAAAAATACAGAAAATTGGCTGAAAACGACTAAATATCAAGGACTCATTGGGCGAATCGCTCTGGAACTGAAATCGGAACGCTCACTCACATTTCCCCTATCTGAAAGTCTGATAAACGCCGGAAAAATGACTAAGTCCAAAAAAAAAATTTTTTCAACTTTTTTCAATTTTTCCCCCGTGCGATATATATTCTACCCACACACATTTGGAACTCTCCTGGGGTACCCTCACACATATTATTCCCTCATTTAGTGGATATTTTCACAAAAAAGTGAAATTTTCAAAAATCCAGAAAATTGGCTGAAAACGACTAAATATCAAGGACTCATTGGGCAAATCGCTCTGGAACTGAAATCGGAAGGCTCACTGACATTTCCCCGATCTGAAAGTCTGATAAACGACGGAAAAATGACTAAGTCCCCAAAAAAAATTTTTTCAACTTTTTTCAATTTTACCCCGTGGGATATATATTCTACCAACACACATTTGGAAATCTCCTTGGGTACCCTCACACATATTATTCTCTCATTTAGTGGATATTTTCACAAAAAAGTGAAATTTTCAAAAATCCAGAAAATTGGCTGAAAACGACTAAATATCAAGGACTCATTGGGCGAATCGCTCTGGAACTGAAATCTGAACGCTCACTGACATTTCCCCTATCTGAAAGTCTGATAAACGCCGGAAAAATAACTAAGTCCCCGATAAAAAAATGTTCAACTTTTTTCAATTTTACCCCCGTGGGATATATATTCTACCCACACACATTTGGAACTCTCCTGGGGAACCCTCACACATATTATTTCCTCATTTAGTGGATATTTTCACAAAAAGTGAAATTTTCAAAAATTCAGAAAATTGGCTGAAAATGACTAAATATCAAGGACTCATTGGGCGAATCGCTCTGGAACTCATATCGGAATGCTCACTGACATTTCCCCTATCTGAAAGTCTGATGAACGCCGGAAAAATTACTAAGTCCCCAAAAAATTTTTTTTCAACTTTTTTCAATTTTACCCCGTGGGATATATATTCTACCCACACACATTTGGAAATCTCCTTGGGTACCCTCACACATATTATTCTCTCATTTAGTGGATATTTTCACAAAAAAGTGAAATTTTCAAAAATCCAGAAAATTGGCTGAAAACGACTAAATATCAAGGACTCAATGGGCGAATCACTCTGGAACTGAAATCTGAACGCTCACTGACAATTCCCCTATCTGAAAGTCTGATAAATGACGGAAAAATTACTAATTCCCAAAAAAAAATTTTTTTCAACTTTTTTCAATTTTATCCCCATGGGATATATATTCTACCCACACACATTTGGAACTCTCCCGGGGTTCCCTCACACATATTATGCCCTCATTTAGTGGATATTTTCACAAAAAAGTGAAATTTTCAAAAATCCAGAAAATTGGCTGAAAACGACTAAATATCCAGGACTCATTGGGCGAATCGCTCTGGAACTGAAATCGGAATGCTCACTCACATTTCCCCTATCTGAAAGTCTGATAAACGCCGGAAAAATGACTAAGTCCCCAAAAAAAATTTTTTCAACTTTTTTCAATTTTACCCCCGTGGGATATATATTCTACCCACACACATTTGGAACTCTCCTGGGGTACCGTCACACATATTATTCCCTCATTTAGTGGATATTTTCACAAAAAAGTGAAATTTTCAAAAATCCAGAAAATTGGCTGAAAACGACTAAATATCAAGGACTCATTGGGCGAATCGCTCTGGAACTGAAATCTGAACACTCACTGACATTTTCCCTATCTGAAAGTCTGATAAACGCCGGAAAAATGACTAAGTCCAAAAAAAAATTTTTTAAACTTTTTTCAATTTTACCCCCGTGGGATATATATTCTACCCACACACATTTGGAACTCTCCTGGGGTACCCTCACACATATTATTCCCTCATTTAGTGGATATTTTCACAAAAAAGTGAAATTTTCAAAAATCCAGAAAATTGGCTGAAAACGACTAAATATCAAGGACTCATTGGGCGAATCGCTCTGGAACTCATATCGGAATGCTCACTGACATTTCCCCTGTCTGAAAGTCTGATGAACGCCGGAAAAATTACTAAGTCCAAAAAAAAATTTTTTTCAACTTTTTTCAATTTTATCCCCGTGGGATATATATTCTACCCACACACATTTGGAACTCTCCTGGGGTACCCGCACACATATTATTCCCTCATTTAGTGGATATTTTCACAAAAAAGTGAAATTTTCAAAAATCCAGAAAATTGGCTGAAAACGACTAAATATCAAGGACTCATTGGGCGAATCGCTCTGGGACTGATATCTGAACGCTCACTGACATTTTCCCTATCTGAAAGTCTGATAAACGCCAGAAAAATGACTAAGGACAAAAAAATTTTTTTTTTAAACTTTTTTCAATTTTATCCCCGTGGGATATATATTCTACCCACACACATCTGGAACTCTCCCGGGGTTCCCTCACACATATTATGCCCTCATTTAGTGGATATTTTCACAAAAAAGTGAAATTTTCAAAAATCCAGAAAATTGGCTGAAAACGACTAAATATCAAGGACTCATTGGGCGAATCGCTCTGGAACTGAAATCGGAACGCTCACTCACATTTCCCATATCTGAAAGTCTGATAAACGCCGGAAACATGACTAAGTCCTCAAAAAAAAATTTTTTAAACTTTTTTCAGTTTTATCCCCATGGGATATATATTCTACCCACACACATTTGGAACTCTCCTGGGGTACCCTCACACATATTATTCTCTCATTTAGTGGATATTTTCACAAAAAAGTGAAATTTTCAAAAATCCAGAAAATTGGCTGAAAACGACTAAATATCACGGACTTATTGGGCGAATCGCTCTGGAACTGAAATCGGAACGCTCACTGACATTTCAACTATCTGAAAGTCTGATAAACGCCGGAAAAATTACTAATTCCCCCCAAAAAAAATTTTTCAACTTTTTTAAATTTTATCCCCATGGGATATATATTCTACCCACACACATTTGGAACTCTCCTGGGGTACCCTCACACATATTATTCCCTCATTTAGTGGATATTTTCACAAAAAAGTGAAATTTTCAAAAATCCAGAAAATTGGCTGAAAACGACTAAATATCAAGGACTAATTGGGCGAATCGCTCTGGAACTGATATCGGAATGCTCACTGACATTTCCCCTATCTGAAAATCTGATGAACGCCGGAAAAATTACTAAGTCCAGAAAAAGTTTTTTTTTAAACTTTTTTCAATTTTTTCCCCGTGGGATATATATTCTACCCACACACATTTGGAACTCTCCTGGGGTACCCTCACACATATTATTCCCTCATTTAGTGGATATTTTCACAAAAAAGTGAAATTTTCAAAAATCCAGAAAATTGGCTGAAAACGACTAAATATCAAGGACTCATTGGGCGAATCGCTCTGGAACTGAAATCTGAACGCTCACTGACATTTTCCCTATCTGAAAGTCTGATAAACGCCTTAAAAATTACTAAGTCCAAAAAAAAATTTTTTTCAACTTTTTTCAATTTTACCCCGTGGGATATATATTCTACCCACACACATTTGGAACTCTCCTGGGGTACCCTCACACATATTATTCCCTCATTTAGTGGATATTTTCACAAAAAAGTGAAATTTTCAAAAATCCAGAAAATTGGCTGAAAACGACTAAATATCAAGGACTCATTGGGCGAATCGCTCTGGAACTGAAATCTGAACGCTCACTGACATTTTCCCTATCTGAAAGTCTGATAAACGCCTTAAAAATTACTAAGTCCAAAAAAAAATTTTTTTCAACTTTTTTCAATTTTACCCCGTGGGATATATATTCTACCCACACACATTTGGAACTCTCCTGGGGTACCCTCACACATATTATTCCCTCATTTAGTGGATATTTTCACAAAAAAGTGAAATTTTCAAAAATCCAGAAAATTGGCTGAAAACGACTAAATATCAAGGACTCATTGGGCGAATCGCTCTGGAACTGAAATCTGAACGCTCACTGACATTTTCCCGATCTGAAAGTCTGATAAACGCCTTAAAAATTACTAAGTCCAAAAAAAAAATTTTTTCAACTTTTTTCAATTTTACCCCGTGGGATATATATTCTACCCATACACATTTGGAACTCTCCTGGGGTACCCTCACACATATTATTCCCTCATTTAGTGGATATTTTCACAAAAAAAGTGAAATTTTCAAAAATCCAGAAAATTGGCTGAAAACTACTAAATATCAAGGATTCATTGGGCGAATCGCTCTGGAACTGAAATCTGAACGCTCACTGACATTTTCCCGATCTGAAAGTCTGATAAACGCCTTAAAAATTACTAAGTCCAAAAAAAAAATTTTTTCAACTTTTTTCAATTTTACCCCGTGGGATATATATTCTACCCATACACATTTGGAACTCTCCTGGGGTACCCTCACACATATTATTCCCTCATTTAGTGGATATTTTCACAAAAAAGTGAAATTTTCAAAAATCCAGAAAATTGGCTGAAAACTACTAAATATCAAGGATTCATTGGGCGAATCGCTCTGGAACTGAAATCGGAACACTCACTGACAATTCCCCTATCTGAAAGTCTGATAAACGACGGAAAAATGACTAAGTCCCAAAAAAAAATTTTTTCAACTTTTTTCAATTTTACCCCGTGGGATATATATTCTACCCACACACATTTGGAACTCTCCTGGGGTACCCTCACACATATTATTCCCTCATTTAGTGGATATTTTCACAAAAAAGTGAAATTTTCAAAAATCCAGAAAATTGGCTGAAAACGACTAAATATCAAGGACTCATTGGGCAAATCGCTCTGGAACTGAAATCGGAACGCTCACTGACATTTCCCCTATCTGAAAGTCTGATAAACGCCGGAAAAATAACTAAGTCCCCGATAAAAAAATGTTCAACTTTTTTCAATTTTACCCCCGTGGGATATATATTCTACCCACACACATTTGGAACTCTCCTGGGGTACCCTCACACATATTATTTCCTCATTTAGTGGATATTTTCACAAAAAAGTGAAATTTTCAAAAATCCAGAAAATTGGCTGAAAATGACTAAATATCAAGGACTCATTGGGCGAATCGCTCTGGAACTCATATCGGAATGCTCACTGACATTTCCCCTATCTGAAAGTCTGATGAACGCCGGAAAAATTACTAAGTCCCCAAAAAAATTTTTTTCAACTTTTTTCAATTTTACCCCGTGGGATATATATTCTACCCACACACATTTGGAAATCTCCTTGGGTACCCTCACACATATTATTCTCTCATTTAGTGGATATTTTCACAAAAAAGTGAAATTTTCAAAAATCCAGAAAATTGGCTGAAAACGACTAAATATCAAGGACTCATTGGGCGAATCGCTCTGGAACTGAAATCGGAACGCTCACTCACATTTCCCCTATCTGAAAGTCTGATAAACGCCGGAAAAATGACTAAGTCCAAAAAAAAAAATTTTTCAACTTTTTTCAATTTTTCCCCCGTGGGATATATATTCTACCCACACACATTTGAAACTCTCCTGGGGTACCCTCACACATATTATTCCCTCATTTAGTGGATATTTTCACAAAAAAGTGAAATTTTCAAAAATCCAGAAAATTGGCTGAAAACGACTAAATATCAAGGACTCATTGGGCAAATCGCTCTGGAACTGAAATCGGAAGGCTCACTGACATTTCCCCGATCTGAAAGTCTGATAAACGACGGAAAAATGACTAAGTCCCCAAAAAAATTTTTTTCAACTTTTTTCAATTTTACCCCGTGGGATATATATTCTACCCACACACATTTGGAAATCTCCTTGGGTACCCTCACACATATTATTCTCTCATTTAGTGGATATTTTCACAAAAAAGTGAAATTTTCAAAAATCCAGAAAATTGGCTGAAAACGACTAAATATCAAGGACTCATTGGGCGAATCGCTCTGGAACTGAAATCGGAACGCTCACTCACATTTCCCCTATCTGAAAGTCTGATAAACGCCGGAAAAATGACTAAGTCCAAAAAAAAAAATTTTTCAACTTTTTTCAATTTTTCCCCCGTGGGATATATATTCTACCCACACACATTTGGAACTCTCCTGGGGTGCCCTCACACATATTATTCCCTCATTTAGTGGATATTTTCACAAAAAAGTGAAATTTTCAAAAATCCAGAAAATTGGCTGAAAACGACTAAATATCAAGGACTCATTGGGCAAATCGCTCTGGAACTGAAATCGGAAGGCTCACTGACATTTCCCCGATCTGAAAGTCTGATAAACGACGGAAAAATGACTAAGTCCCCAAAAAAATTTTTTTCAACTTTTTTCAATTTTACCCCGTGGGATATATATTCTACCCACACACATTTGGAAATCTCCTTGGGTACCCTCACACATATTATTCTCTCATTTAGTGGATATTTTCACAAAAAAGTGAAATTTTCAAAAATCCAGAAAATTGGCTGAAAACGACTAAATATCAAGGACTCATTGGGCGAATCGCTCTGGAACTGAAATCTGAACGCTCACTGACATTTCCCCTATCTGAAAGTCTGATAAACGCCGGAAAAATAACTAAGTCCCCAAAACATTTTTTTTAAACTTTTTTCAATTTTACCCCCGTGGGATATATATTCTACCCACACACATTTGGAACTCTCCTGGGGTACCCTCATACATATTATTCCCTCATTTAGTGGATATTTTCACAAAAAAAGTGAAATTTTCAAAAATCCAGAAAATTGGCTGAAATCGACTAAATATCAAGGACTCATTGGGCGAATCGCTCTGGAACTGAAATCTGAACGCTCACTGACATTTCCCCTATCTGAAAGTCTGATAAACGCCGGAAAAATAACTAAGTACCCGATAAAAAAATGTTCAACTTTTTTCAATTTTACCCCCGTGGGATATATATTCTACCCACACACATTTGGAACTCTCCTGGGGTACCCTCACACATATTATTTCCTCATTTAGTGGATATTTTCACAAAAAAGTGAAATTTTCAAAAATCCAGAAAATTGGCTGAAAATGACTAAATGTCAAGGACTCATTGGGCGAATCGCTCTGGAACTCATATCGGAATGCTCACTGACATTTCCCCTATCTGAAAGTCTGATGAACGCCGGAAAAATTACTAAGTCCAAAAAAAATTTTTTTTTAAACTTTTTTCAATTTTATCCCCGTGTCATATATATTCTACCCACACACATTTGGAACTCTCCTAGGGTTCCCTCACACATATTATTCCCTCATTTAGTGGATATTTTCACAAAAAAGTGAAATTTTCAAAAATCCAGAAAATTGGTTGAAAACTACTAAATATCAAGGATTCATTGGGCGAAACACTCTGGAACTGAAATCGGAACACTCACTGACAATTCCCCTATCTGAAAGTCTGATAAACAACGGAAAAATGACTAAGTCCCAAAAAAAAAATGTTTCAACTTTTTTCAATTTTACCCCGTGGGATATATATTCTACCCACACACATTTGGAACTCTCCTTGGGTACCCTCACACATATTATTCTCTCATTTAGTGGATATTTTCACAAAAAAGTGAAATTTTCAAAAATCCAGAAAATTGGCTGAAAACGACTAAATATCAAGGACTCAATGGGCGAATCGCTCTGGAACTGAAATCGGAACGCTCACTGCCAATTCCCCTATCTGAAAGTCTGATAAACGACGGAAAAATGACTAAGTCCAAAAAAAATTTTTTTTCAACTTTTTTCAATTTTACCCCCGTGGGATATATATTCTACCCACACACATTTGGAACTCTCCTTGGGTACCTTCACACATATTATTCTGTCATTTAGTGGATATTTTCACAAAAAAGTGAAATTTTCAAAAATCCAGAAAATTGGCTGAAAACGACTAAATATCAAGGACTCATTGGGCAAATCGCTCTGGAACTGAAATCGGAACGCTCACTGACATTTCCCCTATCTGAAAGTCTGATAAACGCCGGAAAAATGACTAAGTCCAAAAAAAAAAATTTTTCAACTTTTTTCAATTTTACCCCCGTGGGATATATATTCTACCCACACACATTTGGAACTCTCCTGGGGTACCCTCACACATATTATTCCCTCATTTAGTGGATATTTTCACAAAAAAGTGAAATTTTCAAAAATCCAGAAAATTGGCTGAAAACGACTAAATATCAAGGACTCATTGGGCGAATCGCTCTGGAACTGAAATCTGAACGCTCACTGACATTTCCCCTATCTGAAAGTCAGATAAACGCCGGAAAAATAACTAAGTCCCCAAAAAATTTTTTTTCAACTTTTTTCAATTTTACCCCCGTGGGATATATATTCTACCCACACACATTTGGAACTCTCCTGGGGTACCCTCATACATATTATACCCTCATTTAGTGGATATTTTCACAAAAAAAGTGAAATTTTCAAAAATCCAGAAAATTGGCTGAAATCGACTAAATATCAAGGACTCATTGGGCGAATCGCTCTGGAACTGAAATCTGAACGCTCACTGACATTTCCCCTATCTGAAAGTCTGATAAACGCCGGAAAAATAACTAAGTCCCCGATAAAAAAATTTTCAACTTTTTTCAATTTTACCCCCGTGGGATATATATTCTACCCACACACATTTGGAACTCTCCTGGGGTACCCTCACACATATTATTTCCTCATTTAGTGGATATTTTCACAAAAAAGTGAAATTTTCAAAAATCCAGAAAATTGGCTGAAAATGACTAAATATCAAGGACTCATTGGGCGAATCGCTCTGGAACTCATATCGGAATGCTCACTGACATTTCCCCTATCTGAAAGTCTGATGAACGCCGGAAAAATTACTAAGTCCCCAAAAAAAATTTTTTCAACTTTTTTCAATTTTACCCCGTGGGATATATATTCTACCCACACACATTTGGAAATCTCCTTGGGTACCCTCACACATATTATTCTCTCATTTAGTGGATATTTTCACAAAAAAGTGAAATTTTCAAAAATCCAGAAAATTGGCTGAAAATGACTAAATATCAAGGACTCATTGGGCGAATCGCTCTGGAACTCATATCGGAATGCTCACTGACATTTCCCCTATCTGAAAGTCTGATGAACGCCGGAAAAATTACTAAGTCCAAAAAAAATTTTTTTTTAAACTTTTTTCAATTTTATCCCCGTGTCATATATATTCTACCCACACACATTTGGAACTCTCCTGGGGTTCCCTCACACATATTATTCCCTCATTTAGTGGATATTTTCACAAAAAAGTGAAATTTTCAAAAATCCAGAAAATTGGTTGAAAACTACTAAATATCAAGGATTCATTGGGCGAAACACTCTGGAACTGAAATCGGAACACTCACTGACAATTCCCCTATCTGAAAGTCTGATAAACAACGGAAAAATGACTAAGTCCCAAAAAAAAAATGTTTCAACTTTTTTCAATTTTACCCCGTGGGATATATATTCTACCCACACACATTTGGAACTCTCCTTGGGTACCCTCACACATATTATTCTCTCATTTAGTGGATATTTTCACAAAAAAGTGAAATTTTCAAAAATCCAGAAAATTGGCTGAAAACGACTAAATATCAAGGACTCATTGGGCAAATCGCTCTGGAACTGAAATCGGAACGCTCACTGACATTTCCCCTATCTGAAAGTCTGATAAACGCCGGAAAAATGACTAAGTCCAAAAAAAAAAATTTTTCAACTTTTTTCAATTTTACCCCCGTGGGATATATATTCTACCCACACACATTTGGAACTCTCCTGGGGTACCCTCACACATATTATTCCCTCATTTAGTGGATATTTTCACAAAAAAGTGAAATTTTCAAAAATCCAGAAAATTGGCTGAAAACGACTAAATATCAAGGACTCATTGGGCAAATCGCTCTGGAACTGAAATTGGAAGGCTCACTGACATTTCCCCTATCTGAAAGTCTGATAAACGACGGAAAAATGACTAAGTCCCCCAAAAAATTTTTTTCAACTTTTTTCAATTTTACCCCGTGGGATATATATTCTACCCACACACATTTGGAAATCTCCTTGGGTACCCTCACACATATTATTCTCTCATTTAGTGGATATTTTCACAAAAAAGTGAAATTTTCAAAAATCCAGAAAATTGGCTGAAAACGACTAAATATCAAGGACTCATTGGGCGAATCGCTCTGGAACTGAAATCTGAACGCTCACTGACATTTCCCCTATCTGAAAGTCAGATAAACGCCGGAAAAATAACTAAGTCCCCAAAAAATTTTTTTTCAACTTTTTTCAATTTTACCCCCGTGGGATATATATTCTACCCACACACATTTGGAACTCTCCTGGGGTACCCTCATACATATTATACCCTCATTTAGTGGATATTTTCACAAAAAAAGTGAAATTTTCAAAAATCCAGAAAATTGGCTGAAATCGACTAAATATCAAGGACTCATTGGGCGAATCGCTCTGGAACTGAAATCTGAACGCTCACTGACATTTCCCCTATCTGAAAGTCTGATAAACGCCGGAAAAATAACTAAGTCCCCGATAAAAAAATTTTCAACTTTTTTCAATTTTACCCCCGTGGGATATATATTCTACCCACACACATTTGGAACTCTCCTGGGGTACCCTCACACATATTATTTCCTCATTTAGTGGATATTTTCACAAAAAAGTGAAATTTTCAAAAATCCAGAAAATTGGCTGAAAATGACTAAATATCAAGGACTCATTGGGCGAATCGCTCTGGAACTCATATCGGAATGCTCACTGACATTTCCCCTATCTGAAAGTCTGATGAACGCCGGAAAAATTACTAAGTCCAAAAAAAATTTTTTTTTAAACTTTTTTCAATTTTATCCCCGTGTCATATATATTCTACCCACACACATTTGGAACTCTCCTGGGGTTCCCTCACACATATTATTCCCTCATTTAGTGGATATTTTCACAAAAAAGCGAAATTTTCAAAAATCCAGAAAATTGGTTGAAAACTACTAAATATCAATGATTCATTGGGCGAATCACTCTGGAACTGAAATCGGAACACTCACTGACAATTCCCCTATCTGAAAGTCTGATAAACAACGGAAAAATGACTAAGTCCCAAAAAAAAAATTTTTCAACTTTTTTCAATTTTACCCCGTGGGATATATATTCTAGCCACACACATTTGGAACTCTCCTTGGGTACCTTCACACATGTTATTCTCTCATTTAGTGGATATTTTCACAAAAAAGTGAAATTTTCAAAAATCCAGAAAATTGGCTGAAAACGACTAAATATCAAGGACTCATTGAGTGAATCGCTCTGGAACTGAAATCGGAACGCTCACTGACATTTCCCCTATCTGAAAGACTGATAAACGCCGGAAAAATTACTAAGTCCCAAAAAAAAATTTTTTCAACTTTTTTCAATTTTATCCCCGTGGGATACATATTCTACCCACACACATTTGGAACTCTCCTGGGGAACCCTCACACATATTATTCTGTCATTTAGTGGATATTTTCACAAAAAAGTGAAATTTTCAAAAATCCAGAAAATTGGCTGAAAACGACTAAATATCAAGGACTCATTGGGCGAATCGCTCTGGAACTGAAATCGGAACGCTCACTCACATTTCCCCTATCTGAAAGTCTGATAAACGCCGGAAAAATTACTAAGTCCAAAAAAAATTTTTTTTCAACTTTTTTCAATTTTATCCCCGTGGGATATGTATTCTACCCACACACATTTGGAACTCTCCTGGGGTTCCCTCACACATATTATTCCCTCATTTAGTGGATATTTTCACAAAAAAGTGAAATTTTCAAAAATCCAGAAAATTGGCTGAAAACGACTAAATATCAAGGACTCATTGGGCAAATCGCTCTGGAACTGAAATCGGAACGCTCACTGACATTTCCCCTATCTAAAAGTCTGATAAACACCGGAAAAATGACTAAGTCCAAGAAATTTTTTTTTTAAACTTTTTTCAAATTTACCCCGTGGGATATATATTCTACCCACACACATTTGGAACTCTCCTTGGGTACCCTCACACATATTATTCCCTCATTTAGTGGATATTTTCACAAAAAAGTGAAATTTTCAAAAATTCAGAAAATTGGCTGAAAACGACTAAATATCAAGGACTCATTGAGTGAATCGCTCTGGAACTGAAATCGGAACGCTCACTGACATTTCCCCTATCTGAAAGTCTGATAAACGCCGGAAAAATTACTAAGTCCCAAAAAAAAATTTTTTCAACTTTTTTCAATTTTATCCCCGTGGGATATATATTCTACCCACACACATTTGGAACTCTCCTGGGGAACCCTCACACATATTATTCTGTCATTTAGTGGATATTTTCACAAAAAAGTGAAATTTTCAAAAATCCAGAAAATTGGCTGAAAACGACTAAATATCAAGGACTCATTGGGCGAATCGCTCTGGAACTGAAATCTGAACGCTCACTGACATTTCCCCTATCTGAAAGTCTGATAAACGCCGGAAAAATAACTAAGTCCCCAAAAAAATTTTTTTCAACTTTTTTCAATTTTACCCCCGTGGGATATATATTCTACCCATACACATTTGGAACTCTAGTGGGGTACCCTCATACATATTATTCCCTCATTTAGTGGATATTTTCACAAAAAAAGTGAAATTTTCAAAAATCCAGAAAATTGGCTGAAATCGACTAAATATCAAGGACTCATTGGGCGAATCACTCTGGAACTGAAATCGGAACACTCACTGACAATTCCCCTATCTGAAAGTCTGATAAACAACGGAAAAATGACTAAGTCCCAAAAAAAAAATTTTTCAACTTTTTTCAATTTTACCCCGTGGGATATATATTCTACCCACACACATTTGGAACTCTCCTTGGGTACCCTCACACATATTATTCTCTCATTTAGTGGATATTTTCACAAAAAAGTGAAATTTTCAAAAATCCAGAAAATTGGCTGAAAACGACTAAATATCAAGGAGTCAATGGGCGAATCGCTCTGGAACTGAAATCGGAACGCTCACTGCCAATTCCCCTATCTGAAAGTCTGATAAACGACGGAAAAATGACTAAGTCCAAAAAAAATTTTTTTTCAACTTTTTTCAATTTTACCCCCGTGGGATATATATTCTACCCACACACATTTGGAACTCTCCTTGGGTACCTTCACACATGTTATTCTCTCATTTAGTGGATATTTTCACAAAAAAGTGAAATTTTCAAAAATTCAGAAAATTGGCTGAAAACGACTAAATATCAAGGACTCATTGAGAGAACAGCTCTGGAACTGGAATCGGAACGCTCACTGACATTTCCCCTATCTGAAAGTCTGATAAACGCCGGAAAAATTACTAAGTCCCAAAAAAAATTTTTTTCAACTTTTTTCAATTTTATCCCCGTGGGATATATATTCTACCCACACACATTTGGAACTCTCCTGGGGAACCCACACACATATTATTCTGTCATTTAGTGAATATTTTCACAAAAAAGTGAAATTTTCAAAAATCCAGAAAATTGGCTGAAAACGACTAAATATCAAGGACTCATTGGGAGAATCGCTCTGGAACTGAAATCGGAACGCTCACTCACATTTCCCCTATCTGAAAGTCTGCTAAACGCCAGAAATATGACTAAGTCCCAAAAAAAAATTTTTTCAACTTTTTTCAATTTTACCCACGTGGGATGTATATTCTACCCACACACATTTCGAACTCTCCTGGGGTACCCTCACACATATTATTCCCTCATTTAGTGGATATTTTCACAAAAAAGTGAAATTTTCAAAAATCCAGAAAATTGGCTGAAAACGACTAAATATCAAGAACTCAATGGGCGAATCGCTCTGGAACTGAAATCGGAACGCTCACTGACAATTCCCCTATCTGAAAGTCTGACAAACGAGGGAAAAATGACTAAGTCCAAAAAAAAATTTTTTTTCAACTTTTTTCAATTTTACCCCCGTGGGATATATATTCTACCCACACACATTTGGAACTCTCCTTGGGTACCCTCACACATATTATTCCCTCATTTAGTGGATATTTTCACAAAAAAGTGAAATTTTCAAAAATCCAGAAAATTGGCTGAAAATGACTAAATATCAAGAACTCAATGGGCGAATCGCTCTGGAACTGAAATCGGAACGCTCACTGACAATTCCCCTATCTGAAAGTCTGATAAACGCCGGAAAAATTACTAAGTCCCAAAAAAAATTTTTTTCAACTTTTTTCAATTTTATCCCCGTGGGATATATATTCTACCCACACACATTTGGAACTCTCCTGGGGAACCCTCACACATATTATTCTGTCATTTAGTGGATATTTTCACAAAAAAGTGAAATTTTCAAAAATCCAGAAAAATTGGCTGAAAACGACTAAATATCAAGGACTCATTGGACGAATCGCTCTGGAACTGAAATCGGAACGCTCACTGACAATTCCCCTATCTGAAAGTCTGACAAACGAGGGAAAAATGACTAAGTCCAAAAAAAAAAATGTTCAACTTTTTTCAATTTTATCCCCGTGGGATATATATTCTACCCACACACATTTGGAACTCTCCTGGGGAACCCTCACACATATTATTCCCTCATTTAGTGGATATTTTCACAAAAAAGTGAAATTTTCAAAAATCCAGAAAATTGGCTGAAAACGACTAAATATCAAGGATTCATTGGGCGAATCGCTCTGGAACTGAAATCGGAACGCTCACTCACATTTCCCGTATCTGAAAGTCTGATAAACGCCGGAAAAATGACTAAGTCCAAAAAAAAATTTTTTTAAACTTTTTTCAATTTTACCCTTGTGGGATATATATTCTACCCACACACATTTGGAACTCTCCTGGGGTACCCTCACACATATTATTCCCTCATTTAGTGGATATTTTCACAAAAAAGTGAAATTTTCAAAAATCCAGAAAATTGGCTGAAAACGACTAAATATCAAGGACTCAATGGGCGAATCGCTCTGGAACTGAAATCTGAACGCTCACTGACATTTTCCCTATCTGAAAGTCTGATGAACGCCGGAAAGATGACTAAGTCCAAAAAAAAAAAATTTTCAACTTTTTTCAATTTTACCCCCGTGGGATATATATTCTACCCACACACATTTGGAACTCTCCTGGGGTACCCTCACACATATGATTCCCTCATTTAGTGGATATTTTCACAAAAAGGTGAAATTTTCAAAAATCCAGAAAATTGGCTGAAAACGTCTAAATATCAAGGACTCATTGGGCGAATCACTCTGGAACTGAAATCGGAACGCTCACTCACATTTCCCCTATCTGAAAGTCTGATAACGCCGGAAAAATGACTAAGTCCCAAAAAAAAATTTTTTCAACTTTTTTCAATTTTACCCCCGTGGGATATATATTCTACCCACATCCATTTGGAACTCTCCTGGGGTACCCTCACACATATTATTACCTCATTTAGTGGATATTTTCACAAAAAAGTGAAATTTTCAAAAATCCAGAAAATTGTTTGAAAACGACTAAATATCAAGGACTCAATGGGCGAATCGCTCTGGAACTGAAATCGGAACGCTCACTGACATTTCCCCTATCTGAAAGTCTGATAAACGACGGAAAAATGACTAAGTCCAAAAAAAAAATTTTTTCAACTTTTTTCAATTTTACCCCCGTGGGATATATATTCTACCCACACACATTTGGAACTCTCCTTGGGTACCCTTACACATATTATTCTCTCATTTAGTGGATATTTTCACAAAAAAGTGAAATTTTCCAAAATCCAGAAAATTGGCTGAAATCGACTAAATATCAAGGACTCATTGGGCGAATCGCTCTGGAACTGAAATCAGAACGCTCACTCACATTTCCCCTATCTGAAAGTCTGATAAACGTCAGAAAAATGACTATGTCAAAAATAAAATGTTTTCAACTTTTTTCAATTTTACCCCCGTGGGATATATATTCTACCCACACACATTTGGAACTCTCCTGGGGTACCCTCACACATATTATTCCCTCATTTAGTGGATATTTTCACAAAAAAGTGAAATTTTCAAAAATCCAGAAAATTGGCTGAAAACGAGTTAAATATCAAAGACTCATTGGGCGAATCGCTCTGGAACTGAAATTGAAACGCTCACTGACATTTGCCCTATCTGAAAATCTAATAAACGCTGGAAAAAAATCCAAAAAAAAAATCTTTTCAACTTTTTTCAATTTTACCCCCGTGGGATTTATATTCTTCCCACACACATTTGGAACTCTCCTGGGGTACCCTCACACATATTATTCCCTCATTTATTGGATATTTTCACAAAAAAGTGAAATTTTCAAAAATCCAGAAAATTGGCTGAAAACGACTAAATAACAAGGACTCATTGGGCGAATCGCTCTGGAACTGAAATCGGAACGCTCACTGACATTTCCACTATCTGAAAGTCTGATAAACGTCTGAAAAATGACTAAGTCCAAAAAAAAATGTTTTCATCTTTTTTCAATTTTACCCCCGTGGGATATATAATATATTCTACCCACACACATTTGGATCTCTCCTGGGGTACCCTCACACATATTATTCCCTCATTTTGTGGACATTTTCACAAAAAAGTGAAATTTTCAAAAATCCAGAAAATTGGCTGAAAACGACTAAATAACAAGGACTCATTGGGCGAATCGCTCTGGAACTGAAATCGCCACGCTCACTGACATTTCCCCTATCTGAAAGTCTGATAAACGCCGGAAAAATGACAGTCCAAAAAAAAATTTTTTTCAACTTTTTTCAATTTTACCCCCGTGGGATATATATTCTACCCACACACATTTGGAACTCTCCTGGGGTACCCTCACACATATTATTCCCTCATTTCGTGGATACTTTCACAAAAAAGGTGAAATTTTCAAAAATCCAGAAAATTGGCTGAAATCGACTAAATATCAAGGACTCATTGGGCGAATCGCTCTGGAACTGAAATCGGAATGCTCACTGACATTTCCCCTATCTGAAAGTCTGATAAACGTCAGAAAAATGACTATGTCCAAAAAAAAAAATGTTTTCAACTTTTTTCAATTTTACCCCCGTGGGATATATATTCTACCCACACACATTTGAAACTCTCCTGGGGTATCCTCACTCATATTATTCCTTCATTTAGTGGATATTTTCACAAAAAAGTGAAATTTTCAAAAATCCAGAAAATTGGCTGAAAACGAGTAAATATCAAAGACTCATTGGGCGAATCGCTCTGGAACTGAAATTGGAACGCTCACTGACATTTGCCCTATCTGAAAATCTAATAAACGCTGGAAAAAAATCCAAAAAAAAATGTTTTCAACTTTTTTCAATTTTACCCCCGTGGGATTTATATTCTTCCCACACACATTTGGAACTCTCCTGGGGTACCCTCACACATATTATTCCCTCATTTATTGGATATTTTCACAAAAAAGTGAAATTTTCAAAAATCCAGAAAATTGGCTGAAAACGACTAAATAACAAGGACTCATTGGGCGAATCGCTCTGGAACTGAAATTGCCACGCTCACTGACATTTCCCCTATCTGAAAGTCTGATAAACGCCGGAAAAATGACTAAGGCCCAAAAAAAAATGTTTTTAACTTTTTTCAATTTTACCCCCGTGGGATATATATTCTACCCACACACATTTGGAACTCTCCTGGGGTACCCTCACACATAATATTCCCTCATTTAGTGGATATTTTCACAAAAAAGTGAAATTTTCAAAAATGCAGAAAATTGGCTGAAAACGACTCAATAACAAGGTCTCATTGAGCGATTCGCTCTGGAACTGAAATCGGAACGCTCACTGACAATTCCCCTATCTGAAATTCTGATAAACGACGGAAAAATGACTAAGTCCAAGAAAAAAAAATGTTTTCAACTTTTTTCAATTTTACCCCCGTGGGATTTATATTCTTCCCACACACATTTGGAACTCTCCTGGGGTACCCTCACACATATTATTCCCTCATTTATTGGATATTTTCACAAAAAAGTGAAATTTTCAAAAAGCCAGAAAATTGGCTGAAAACGACTCAATAACAAGGTCTCATTGAGCGATTCGCTCTGGAACTGAAATCGGAACGCTCACTGACATTTCCCCTATCTGAAAGTCTGATAAACGTCCGAAAAATGACTAAGTCCAAAAAAAAAATGTTTTCAACTTTTTTCAATCTTAACCCCGTGGGATATATATTCTACCCTCACACATTTGGAACTCTCCTGGGGTACCCTCACACATAATATTCCCTCATTTTGTGGATATTTTCACAAAAAAGTGAAATTTTCAAAAATCCTGAAAATTGGCTGAAATCGACTAAATATCAAGGACTCATTGGGCGAATCGCTCTGGAACTGAAATCGGAATGCTCACTGACATTTCCCCTATCTGAAAGTCTGATAAACGTCAGAAAAATGACTATGTCCAAAAAAAAAATGTTTTCAACTTTTTTCAATTTTACCACCATGGGATATATATTCTTCCCACACACATTTGGAACTCTCCTGGGGTACCCTCACACATATTATTCCCTCATTTAGTGGTTATTTTCACAAAAAAGTGAAATTTTCAAAAATCCAGAAAATTGGCTGAAAACGACTAAATATCAAGGACTCATTGGGCAAATCGCTCTGGAACTGAAATCGGAATGCTCACTGACATTTCCCCTATCTGAAAGTCTGATAAACGCCGGAAAAATGACTAAGTCCAAAAAAAAAAATTTTTCAACTTTTTTCAATTTTACCCCCGTGGGATATATATTCTACCCACACACATTTGGAACTCTCCTGGGGTACCCTCACACATATTATTCCCTCATTTAGTGGATATTTTCACAAAAAAGTGAAATTTTCAAAAATCCAGAAAATTGGTTGAAAACTACTAAATATCAATGATTCATTGGGCGAATCACTCTGGAACTGAAATCGGAACACTCACTGACAATTCCCCTATCTGAAAGTCTGATAAACAACGGAAAAATGACTAAGTCCCAAAAAAAAAATTTTTCAACTTTTTTCAATTTTACCCCGTGGGATATATATTCTACCCACACACATTTGGAACTCTCCTTGGGTACCCTCACACATATTATTCTCTCATTTAGTGGATATTTTCACAAAAAAGTGAAATTTTCAAAAATCCAGAAAATTGGCTGAAAACGACTAAATATCAAGGACTCAATGGGCGAATCGCTCTGGAACTGAAATCGGAACGCTCACTGCCAATTCCCCTATCTGAAAGTCTGATAAACGACGGAAAAATGACTAAGTCCAAAAAAAATTTTTTTTCAACTTTTTTCAATTTTACCCCCGTGGGATATATATTCTACCCACACACATTTGGAACTCTCCTTGGGTACCTTAACACATGTTATTCTCTCATTTAGTGGATATTTTCACAAAAAAGTGAAATTTTCAAAAATTCAGAAAATTGGCTGAAAACGACTAAATATCAAGGACTCATTGAGTGAATCACTCTGGAACTGAAATCGGAACGCTCACTGACATTTCCCCTATCTGAAAGTCTGATAAACGCCGGAAAAATTACTAAGTCCCAAAAAAAAATTTTTTCAACTTTTTTCAATTTTATCCCCGTGGGATACATATTCTACCCACACACATTTGGAACTCTCCTGGGGAACCCTCACACATATTATTCTGTCATTTAGTGGATATTTTCACAAAAAAGTGAAATTTTCAAAAATCCAGAAAATTGGCTGAAAACGACTAAATATCAAGGACTCATTGGGCGAATCGCTCTGGAACTGAAATCGGAACGCTCACTCACATTTCCCCTATCTGAAAGTCTGATAAACGCCGGAAAAATTACTAAGTCCAAAAAAAAATTTTTTTCAACTTTTTTCAATTTTATCCCCGTGGGATATATATTCTACCCACACACATTTGGAACTCTCCTGGGGTACCCTCACACATATTATTCCCTCATTTAGTGGATATTTTCACAAAAAAGTGATATTTTCAAAAATCCAGAAAATTGGCTGAAAACGACTAAATATCAAGGACTCATTGGGCGAATCGCTCTGGAACTGAAATCTGAACGCTCACTGACATTTCCCCTATCTGAAAGTCTGATAAACGCCGGAAAAATAACTAAGTCCCCGATAAAAAAATTTTCAACTTTTTTCAATTTTACCCCCGTGGGATATATATTCTACCCACACACATTTGGAACTCTCCTGGGGTACCCTCACACATATTATTCCCTCATTTAGTGGATATTTTCACAAAAAAGTGAAATTTTCAAAAATCCAGAAAATTGGCTGAAAACGACTAAATATCAAGGACTCATTGGGCAAATCGCTCTGGAATTGAAATCGGAACGCTCACTGACAATTCCCCTATCTGAAAGTCTGACAAACGAGGGAAAAATGACTAAGTCCAAAAAAAAAAATTTTTCAACTTTTTTCAATTTTACCCCCGTGGAATATATATTCTACCCACACACATTTGGAACTATCCTGGGGAACCCTCACACATATTATTCCCTCATTTAGTGGATATTTTCACAAAAAAGTGATATTTTCAAAAATCCAAAATATTGGCTGAAAACGACTAAATATCAAGGACTCATTGGGCGAATCGCTCTGGATTTGAAATCGGAACGCACACTGACATTTCCCCTATCTGAAAGTCTGATAAACTCCGGAAAAATGACTGTCCAAAAAAAAATTTTTTTAAACTTTTTTCAATTTTACCCCCATTGGGATATATATTCTGCCCACACACATTTGGAACTCTCCTGGGGTACCCTCACACATATTATTCCCTCATTTAGTGGTTATTTTCACAAAAAAGTGAAATTTTCAAAAATCCAGAAAATTGGCTGAAAACGACTAAATATCAAGGACTCATTGGGCAAATCGCTCTGGAACTGAAATCGGAATGCTCACTGACATTTCCCCTATCTGAAAGTCTGATAAACGCCGGAAAAATGACTAAGTCCAAAAAAAAAAATTTTTCAACTTTTTTCAATTTTACCCCCGTGGGATATATATTCTACCCACACACATTTGGAACTCTCCTGGGGTACCCTCACACATATTATTCCCTCATTTAGTGGATATTTTCACAAAAAAGTGAAATTTTCAAAAATCCAGAAAATTGGTTGAAAACTACTAAATATCAATGATTCATTGGGCGAATCACTCTGGAACTGAAATCGGAACACTCACTGACAATTCCCCTATCTGAAAGTCTGATAAACAACGGAAAAATGACTAAGTCCCAAAAAAAAAATTTTTCAACTTTTTTCAATTTTACCCCGTGGGATATATATTCTACCCACACACATTTGGAACTCTCCTTGGGTACCCTCACACATATTATTCTCTCATTTAGTGGATATTTTCACAAAAAAGTGAAATTTTCAAAAATCCAGAAAATTGGCTGAAAACGACTAAATATCAAGGACTCAATGGGCGAATCGCTCTGGAACTGAAATCGGAACGCTCACTGCCAATTCCCCTATCTGAAAGTCTGATAAACGACGGAAAAATGACTAAGTCCAAAAAAAATTTTTTTTAAACTTTTTTCAATTTTACCCCCGTGGGATATATATTCTACCCACACACATTTGGAACTCTCCTTGGGTACCTTAACACATGTTATTCTCTCATTTAGTGGATATTTTCACAAAAAAGTGAAATTTTCAAAAATTCAGAAAATTGGCTGAAAACGACTAAATATCAAGGACTCATTGAGTGAATCACTCTGGAACTGAAATCGGAACGCTCACTGACATTTCCCCTATCTGAAAGTCTGATAAACGCCGGAAAAATTACTAAGTCCCAAAAAAAAATTTTTTCAACTTTTTTCAATTTTATCCCCGTGGGATACATATTCTACCCACACACATTTGGAACTCTCCTGGGGAACCCTCACACATATTATTCTGTCATTTAGTGGATATTTTCACAAAAAAGTGAAATTTTCAAAAATCCAGAAAATTGGCTGAAAACGACTAAATATCAAGGACTCATTGGGCGAATCGCTCTGGAACTGAAATCGGAACGCTCACTCACATTTCCCCTATCTGAAAGTCTGATAAACGCCGGAAAAATTACTAAGTCCAAAAAAAAATTTTTTTCAACTTTTTTCAATTTTATCCCCGTGGGATATATATTCTACCCACACACATTTGGAACTCTCCTGGGGTACCCTCACACATATTATTCCCTCATTTAGTGGATATTTTCACAAAAAAGTGATATTTTCAAAAATCCAGAAAATTGGCTGAAAACGACTAAATATCAAGGACTCATTGGGCGAATCGCTCTGGAACTGAAATCTGAACGCTCACTGACATTTCCCCTATCTGAAAGTCTGATAAACGCCGGAAAAATAACTAAGTCCCCGATAAAAAAATTTTCAACTTTTTTCAATTTTACCCCCGTGGGATATATATTCTACCCACACACATTTGGAACTCTCCTGGGGTACCCTCACACATATTATTTCCTCATTTAGTGGATATTTTCACAAAAAAGTGAAATTTTCAAAAATCCAGAAAATTGGCTGAAAATGACTAAATATCAAGGACTCATTGGGCGAATCGCTCTGGAACTCATATCGGAATGCTCACTGACATTTCCCCTATCTGAAAGTCTGATGAACGCCGGAAAAATTACTAAGTCCAAAAAAAATTTTTTTTTAAACTTTTTTCAATTTTATCCCCGTGTCATATATATTCTACCCACACACATTTGGAACTCTCCTGGAGTTCCCTCACACATATTATTCCCTCATTTAGTGGATATTTTCACAAAAAAGTGACATTTTCAAAAATCCAGAAAATTGGTTGAAAACGACTAAATATCAATGATTCATTGGGCGAATCACTCTGGAACTGAAATCGGAACACTCACTGCCTATTCCCCTATCTGAAAGTCTGATAAACGACGGAAAAATGACTAAGTCCAAAAAAAATTTTTTTTCAACTTTTTTCAATTTTACCCCCGTGGGATATATATTCTACCCACACACATTTGGAACTCTCCTTGGGTACCTTCACACATGTTATTCTCTCATTTAGTGGATATTTTCACAAAAAAGTGAAATTTTCAAAAATTCAGAAAATTGGCTGTAAACGACTAAATATCAAGGACTCATTGGGCGAATCGCTCTGGAACTGAAATCGGAATGCACACTGACATTTCCCCTATCTGAAAGTCTGATAAACGTCAGAAAAATGACTAAGTCCAAAAAAAAAAATGTTTTCAACTTTTTTCAATTTTACCCCCGTGGGATATATATTCTACCCACACACATTTGGAACTCTCCTGGGGTACCCTCACACATATTATTCCCTCATTTAGTGGATATTTTCACAAAAAAGTGAAATTTTCAAAAATCCAGAAAATTGGCTGAAAATGACTAAATATCAAGGACTCATTGGGCGAATCGCTCTGGAACTCATATCGGAATGCTCACTGACATTTCCCCTATCTGAAAGTCTGATGAACGTCGGAAAAATTACTAAGTCCAAAAAAAATTTTTTTTTAAACTTTTTTCAATTTTATCCCCGTGTCATATATATTCTACCCACACACATTTGGAACTCTCCTGGAGTTCCCTCACACATATTATTCCCTCATTTAGTGGATATTTTCACAAAAAAGTGAAATTTTCAAAAATCCAGAAAATTGGTTGAAAACTACTAAATATCAATGATTCATTGGGCGAATCACTCTGGAACTGAAATCGGAACACTCACTGACAATTCCCCTATCTGAAAGTCTGATAAACAACGGAAAAATGACTAAGTCCCAAAAAAAAAATTTTTCAACTTTTTTCAATTTTACCCCGTGGGATATATATTCTACCCACACACATTTGGAACTCTCCTTGGGTACCCTCACACATATTATTCTCTCATTTAGTGGATATTTTCACAAAAAAGTGAAATTTTCAAAAATCCAGAAAATTGGCTGAAAACGACTAAATATCAAGGACTCAATGGGCGAATCGCTCTGGAACTGAAATCGGAACGCTCACTGCCTATTCCCCTATCTGAAAGTCTGATAAACGACGGAAAAATGACTAAGTCCAAAAAAAATTTTTTTTCAACTTTTTTCAATTTTACCCCCGTGGGATATATATTCTACCCACACACATTTGGAACTCTCCTTGGGTACCTTCACACATGTTATTCTCTCATTTAGTGGATATTTTCACAAAAAAGTGAAATTTTCAAAAATTCAGAAAATTGGCTGAAAACGACTAAATATCAAGGACTCATTGAGTGAATCACTCTGGAACTGAAATCGGAACGCTCACTGACATTTCCCCTATCTGAAAGTCTGATAAACGCCGGAAAAATTACTAAGTCCCAAAAAAAAATTTTTTCAACTTTTTTCAATTTTATCCCCGTGGGATACATATTCTACCCACACACATTTGGAACTCTCCTGGGGAACCCTCACACATATTATTCTGTCATTTAGTGGATATTTTCACAAAAAAGTGAAATTTTCAAAAATCCAGAAAATTGGCTGAAAACGACTAAATATCAAGGACTCATTGGGCGAATCGCTCTGGAACTGAAATCGGAACGCTCACTCACATTTCCCCTATCTGAAAGTCTGATAAACGCCGGAAAAATTACTAAGTCCAAAAAAAAATTTTTTTCAACTTTTTTCAATTTTATCCCCGTGGGATATATATTCTACCCACACACATTTGGAACTCTCCTGGGGTACCCTCACACATATTATTCCCTCATTTAGTGGATATTTTCACAAAAAAGTGAAATTTTCAAAAATCCAGAAAATTGGCTGAAAACGACTAAATATCAAGGACTCATTGGGCAAATCGCTCTGGAACTGAAATCGGAACGCTCACTGACAATTCCCCTATCTGAAAGTCTGACAAACGAGGGAAAAATGACTAAGTCCAAAAAAAAAAATTTTTCAACTTTTTTCAATTTTACCCCCGTGGAATATATATTCTACCCACACACATTTGGAACTATCCTGGGGAACCCTCACACATATTATTCCCTCATTTAGTGGATATTTTCACAAAAAAGTGATATTTTCAAAAATCCAAAATATTGGCTGAAAACGACTAAATATCAAGGACTCATTGGGCGAATCGCTCTGGATTTGAAATCGGAACGCACACTGACATTTCCCCTATCTGAAAGTCTGATAAACTCCGGAAAAATGACTGTCCAAAAAAAAATTTTTTTAAACTTTTTTCAATTTTACCCCCATTGGGATATATATTCTGCCCACACACATTTGGAACTCTCCTGGGGTACCCTCACACATATTATTCCCTCATTTAGTGGATATTTTCACAAAAAAGTGATATTTTCAAAAATCCAAAATATTGGCTGAAAACGACTAAATATCAAGGACTCATTGGGCGAATCGCTCTGGAACTGAAATCGGAACGCTCACTGACATTTCCCCTATCTAAAAGTCTGATAAACACCGGAAAAATTACTAAGTCCAAAAAAAAATTTTTTTCAACTTTTTTCAATTTTATCCCCGTGGGATATATATTCTACCCACACACATTTGGAACTCTCCTGGGGTACCCTCACACATATTATTCCCTCATTTAGTGGATATTTTCACAAAAAAGTGAAATTTTCAAAAATCCAGAAAATTGGCTGAAAACGACTAAATATCAAGGACTCATTGGGCAAATCGCTCTGGAACTGAAATCGGAACGCTCACTGACAATTCCCCTATCTGAAAGTCTGACAAACGAGGGAAAAATGACTAAGTCCAAAAAAAAAAATTTTTCAACTTTTTTCAATTTTACCCCCGTGGAATATATATTCTACCCACACACATTTGGAACTATCCTGGGGAACCCTCACACATATTATTCCCTCATTTAGTGGATATTTTCACAAAAAAGTGATATTTTCAAAAATCCAAAATATTGGCTGAAAACGACTAAATATCAAGGACTCATTGGGCGAATCGCTCTGGATTTGAAATCGGAACGCACACTGACATTTCCCCTATCTGAAAGTCTGATAAACTCCGGAAAAATGACTGTCCAAAAAAAAATTTTTTTAAACTTTTTTCAATTTTACCCCGTGGGATATATATTCTACCCACACACATTTGGAACTCTCCTTGGGTACCCTCACACATATTATTCCCTCATTTAGTGGATATTTTCACAAAAAAGTGAAATTTTCAAAAATTCAGAAAATTGGCTGAAAACGACTAAATATCAAGGACTCATTGAGTGAATCGCTCTGGAACTGAATTCGGAACGCTCACTGACATTTCCCCTATCTGAAAGTCTGATAAACGCCGGAAAAATTACTAAGTCCCAAAAAAAAATTTTTTCAACTTTTTTCAATTTTATCCCCGTGGGATATATATTCTACCCACAAACATTTGGAACTCTCCTGGGGAACCCTCACACATATTATTCTGTCATTTAGTGGATATTTTCACAAAAAAGTGAAATTTTCAAAAATCCAGAAAATTGGCTGAAAACGACTAAATATCAAGGACTCATTGGGCGAATCGCTCTGGAACTGAAATCGGAACGCTCACTGACAATTCCCCTATCTGAAAGTCTGACAAACGAGGGAAAAATGACTAAGTCCAAAAAAAAAAATGTTCAACTTTTTTCAATGTTATCCCCATGGGATATATATTCTACCCACACACATTTGGAACTCTCCTGGGGAACCCTCACACATATTATTCCCTCATTTAGTGGATATTTTCACAAAAAAGTGATATTTTCAAAAATCCAGAAAATTGGCTGAAAACGACTAAATATCAAGGACTCATTGGGCGAATCGCTCTGGAACTGAAATCTGAACGCTCACTGACATTTCCCCTATCTGAAAGTCTGATAAACGCCGGAAAAATAACTAAGTCCCCGATAAAAAAATTTTCAACTTTTTTCAATTTTACCCCCGTGGGATATATATTCTACCCACACACATTTGGAACTCTCCTGGGGTACCCTCACACATATTATTTCCTCATTTAGTGGATATTTTCACAAAAAAGTGAAATTTTCAAAAATCCAGAAAATTGGCTGAAAATGACTAAATATCAAGGACTCATTGGGCGAATCGCTCTGGAACTCATATCGGAATGCTCACTGACATTTCCCCTATCTGAAAGTCTGATGAACGCCGGAAAAATTACTAAGTCCAAAAAAAATTTTTTTTTAAACTTTTTTCAATTTTATCCCCGTGTCATATATATTCTACCCACACACATTTGGAACTCTCCTGGAGTTCCCTCACACATATTATTCCCTCATTTAGTGGATATTTTCACAAAAAAGTGAAATTTTCAAAAATCCAGAAAATTGGTTGAAAACGACTAAATATCAATGATTCATTGGGCGAATCACTCTGGAACTGAAATCGGAACACTCACTGCCTATTCCCCTATCTGAAAGTCAGATAAACGACGGAAAAATGACTAAGTCCAAAAAAAATTTTTTTTCAACTTTTTTCAATTTTACCCCCGTGGGATATATATTCTACCCACACACATTTGGAACTCTCCTTGGGTACCTTCACACATGTTATTCTCTCATTTAGTGGATATTTTCACAAAAAAGTGAAATTTTCAAAAATTCAGAAAATTGGCTGTAAACGACTAAATATCAAGGACTCATTGGGCGAATCGCTCTGGAACTGAAATCGGAATGCACACTGACATTTCCCCTATCTGAAAGTCTGATAAACGTCAGAAAAATGACTAAGTCCAAAAAAAAAAATGTTTTCAACTTTTTTCAATTTTACCCCCGTGGGATATATATTCTACCCACACACATTTGGAACTCTCCTGGGGTACCCTCACACATATTATTCCCTCATTTAGTGGATATTTTCACAAAAAAGTGAAATTTTCAAAAATCCAGAAAATTGGCTGAAAATGACTAAATATCAAGGACTCATTGGGCGAATCGCTCTGGAACTCATATCGGAATGCTCACTGACATTTCCCCTATCTGAAAGTCTGATGAACGTCGGAAAAATTACTAAGTCCAAAAAAAATTTTTTTTTAAACTTTTTTCAATTTTATCCCCGTGTCATATATATTCTACCCACACACATTTGGAACTCTCCTGGAGTTCCCTCACACATATTATTCCCTCATTTAGTGGATATTTTCACAAAAAAGTGAAATT
The DNA here is from genome assembly GCF_046119375.1 of Phyllobates terribilis. Lineage (NCBI taxonomy): Eukaryota > Metazoa > Chordata > Amphibia > Anura > Dendrobatidae > Phyllobates > Phyllobates terribilis. The sequence goes on from NW_027362762.1 coordinate 596,664,820, forward strand.
TTCAAAAATCCAGAAAATTGGTTGAAAACTACTAAATATCAATGATTCATTGGGCGAATCACTCTGGAACTGAAATCGGAACACTCACTGACAATTCCCCTATCTGAAAGTCTGATAAACAACGGAAAAATGACTAAGTCCCAAAAAAAAAATTTTTCAACTTTTTTCAATTTTACCCCGTGGGATATATATTCTACCCACACACATTTGGAACTCTCCTTGGGTACCCTCACACATATTATTCTCTCATTTAGTGGATATTTTCACAAAAAAGTGAAATTTTCAAAAATTCAGAAAATTGGCTGAAAACGACTAAATATCAAGGACTCATTGAGTGAATCACTCTGGAACTGAAATCGGAACGCTCACTGACATTTCCCCTATCTGAAAGTCTGATAAACGCCGGAAAAATTACTAAGTCCCAAAAAAAAATTTTTTCAACTTTTTTCAATTTTATCCCCGTGGGATACATATTCTACCCACACACATTTGGAACTCTCCTGGGGAACCCTCACACATATTATTCTGTCATTTAGTGGATATTTTCACAAAAAAGTGAAATTTTCAAAAATCCAGAAAATTGGCTGAAAACGACTAAATATCAAGGACTCATTGGGCGAATCGCTCTGGAACTGAAATCGGAACGCTCACTCACATTTCCCCTATCTGAAAGTCTGATAAACTCCGGAAAAATGACTGTCCAAAAAAAAATTTTTTTAAACTTTTTTCAATTTTACCCCCATTGGGATATATATTCTGCCCACACACATTTGGAACTCTCCTGGGGTACCCTCACACATATTATTCCCTCATTTAGTGGATATTTTCACAAAAAAGTGATATTTTCAAAAATCCAAAATATTGGCTGAAAACGACTAAATATCAAGGACTCATTGGGCGAATCGCTCTGGAACTGAAATCGGAACGCTCACTGACATTTCCCCTATCTAAAAGTCTGATAAACACCGGAAAAATGACTAAGTCCAAGAAATTTTTTTTTTAAACTTTTTTCAATTTTACCCCGTGGGATATATATTCTACCCACACACATTTGGAACTCTCCTTGGGTACCCTCACACATATTATTCCCTCATTTAGTGGATATTTTCACAAAAAAGTGAAATTTTCAAAAATTCAGAAAATTGGCTGAAAACGACTAAATATCAAGGACTCATTGAGTGAATCGCTCTGGAACTGAATTCGGAACGCTCACTGACATTTCCCCTATCTGAAAGTCTGATAAACGCCGGAAAAATTACTAAGTCCCAAAAAAAAATTTTTTCAACTTTTTTCAATTTTATCCCCGTGGGATATATATTCTACCCACAAACATTTGGAACTCTCCTGGGGAACCCTCACACATATTATTCTGTCATTTAGTGGATATTTTCACAAAAAAGTGAAATTTTCAAAAATCCAGAAAATTGGCTGAAAACGACTAAATATCAAGGACTCATTGGGCGAATCGCTCTGGAACTGAAATCGGAACGCTCACTGACAATTCCCCTATCTGAAAGTCTGACAAACGAGGGAAAAATGACTAAGTCCCAAAAAAAAAATGTTCAACTTTTTTCAATGTTATCCCCATGGGATATATATTCTACCCACACACATTTGGAACTCTCCTGGGGAACCCTCACACATATTATTCCCTCATTTAGTGGATATTTTCACAAAAAAGTGAAATTTTCAAAAATCCAGAAAATTGGCTGAAAACGACTAAATATCAAGGACTCATTGGGTGAATCGCTCTGGAACTGAAATCGGAACACTCACTGACATTTCCCGTATCTGAAAGTCTGATAAACGCCGGAAAAATGACTAAGTCCAAAAAAAAATTTTTTTTAACTTTTTTCAATTTTACCCTTGTGGGATATATATTCTACCCACACACATTTGGAACTCTCCTGGGGTACCCTCACACATATTATTCCCTCATTTAGTGGATATTTTCACAAAAAAGTGAAATTTTCAAAAATCCAGAAAATTGGCTGAAAACGACTAAATATCAAGGACTCAATGGGCGAATCGCTCTGGAACTGAAATCGGAACGCTCACTGACATTTTCCCTATCTGAAAGTCTGATGAACGCCGGAAAGATGACTAAGTCCAAAAAAAAAAATTTTTCAACTTTTTTCAATTTTACCCCCGTGGGATATATATTCTACCCACACACATTTGGAACTCTCCTGGGGTACCCTCACACATATTATTCCCTCATTTAGTGGATATTTTCACAAAAAAGTGAAATTTTCAAAAATCCAGAAAATTGGCTGAAAACGACTAAATATCAAGGACTCAATGGGCGAATCGCTCTGGAACTGAAATCGGAACGCTCACTGACATTTTCCCTATCTGAAAGTCTGATGAACGCCGGAAAGATGACTAAGTCCAAAAAAAAAAATTTTTCAACTTTTTTCAATTTTACCCCCGTGGGATATATATTCTACCCACACACATTTGGAACTATCCTGGGGTACCCTCACACATATCATTCCCTCATTTAGTGGATATTTTCACAAAAAAGTGAAATTTTCAAAAATCCAGAAAATTGGCTGAAAACGACTAAATATCAAGGACTCATTGGGCGAATCGCTCTGGAACTGAAATATGAACGCTCACTGACATTTCCCCTATCTGAAAGTCTGATAAACGCCGGAAAAATAACTAAGTCCCCAAAAAATTTTTTTTCAACTTTTTTTAATTTTACCCCCGTGGGATATATATTCTACCCACACACATTTGGAACTCTAGTGGGGTACCCTCATACATATTATTCCCTCATTTAGTGGATTTTTCACAAAAAAGTGAAATTTTCAAAAATCCAGAAAATTGGCTGAAAATGACTAAATATCAAGGACTCATTGGGCGAATCACTCTGGAACTGAAATCGGAACACTCACTGACAATTCCCCTATCTGAAAGTCTGATAAACAACGGAAAAATGACTAAGTCCCAAAAAAAAAATTTTTCAACTTTTTTCAATTTTACCCCGTGGGATATATATTCTACCCACACACATTTGGAACTCTCCTTGGGTACCCTCACACATATTATTCTCTCATTTAGTGGATATTTTCACAAAAAAGTGAAATTTTCAAAAATCCAGAAAATTGGCTGAAAACGACTAAATATCAAGGACTCATTGGGCGAATCGCTCTGGAACTGAAATCGGAACGCTCACTCACATTTCCCCTATCTGAAAGTCTGCTAAACGCCGGAAATATGACTAAGTCCCAAAAAAAATTTTTTTCAACTTTTTTCAATTTTACCCACGTGGGATGTATATTCTACCCACACACATTTCGAACTCTCCTGGGGTACCCTCACACATATTATTCCCTCATTTAGTGGATATTTTCACAAAAAAGTGAAATTTTCAAAAATCCAGAAAATTGGCTGAAAACGACTAAATATCAAGAACTCAATGGGCGAATCACTCTGGAACTGAAATCGGAACGCTCACTGACAATTCCCCTATCTGAAAGTCTGACAAACGAGGGAAAAATGACTAAGTCCAAAAAAAAAAATGTTCAACTTTTTTCAATTTTATCCTCGTGGGATATATATTCTACCCACACACATTTGGAACTCTCCTGGGGTACCCTCACACATATTATTCCCTCATTTAGTGGATATTTTCATAAAAAAGTGAAATTTTCAAAAATCCAGAAAATTGGCTGAAAACTACTAAATATCAAGGACTCATTGGGTGAATCGCTCTGGAACTGAAATCGGAACGCTCACTGACATTTCCCCTATCTGAAAGTCTGATAAACGCCGGAAAAATTACTAAGTCCCAAAAATAATTTTTTTCAACTTTTTTCAATTTTATCCCTGTGGGATATATATTCTACCCACACACATTTGGAACTCTCCTGGGGAACCCTCACACATATTATTCCGTCATTTAGTGGATATTTTCACAAAAAAGTGAAATTTTCAAAAATCCAGAAAATTGGCTGAAAACGACTAAATATCAAGGACTCATTGGGCGGATCGCTCTGGAACTGAAATCGGAACGCTCACTGACAATTCCCCTATCTGAAAGTCTGACAAACGAGGGAAAAATGACTAAGTCCAAAAAAAAAAATGTTCAACTTTTTTCAATTTTATCCTCGTGGGATATATATTCTACCCACACACATTTGGAACTCTCCTGGGGAACCCTCACACATATTATTCCCTCATTTAGTGGATATTTTCACAAAAAAGTGAAATTTTCAAAAATCCAGAAAATTGGCTGAAAACGACTAAATATCAAGGACTCAATGGGCGAATCGCTCTGGAACTGAAATCGGAACGCTCACTGACATTTTCCCTATCTGAAAGTCTGATGAACGCCGGAAAGATGACTAAGTCCAAAAAAAAAATTTTTTCAACTTTTTTCAATTTTACCCCCGTGGGATATATATTCTACCCACACACATTTGGAACTATCCTGGGGTACCCTCACACATATTATTCCCTCATTTAGTGGATATTTTCACAAAAAAGTGATATTTTCAAAAATCCAAAATATTGGCTGAAAACGACTAAATATCAAGGACTCATTGGGCGAATCGCTCTGGAACTGAAATCGGAACGCACACTGACATTTCCCCTATCTGAAAGTCTGATAAACTCCGGAAAAATGACTGTCCAAAAAAAAATTTTTTTAAACTTTTTTCAATTTTACCCCCATTGGGATATATATTCTGCCCACACACATTTGGAACTCTCCCGGGGTACCCTCACACATATTATTCCCTCATTTAGTGGATATTTTCACAAAAAAGTGATATTTTCAAAAATCCAAAATATTGGCTGAAAACGACTAAATATCAAGGACTCATTGGGCGAATCGCTCTGGAACTGAAATCGGAACGCTCACTGACATTTCCCCTATCTAAAAGTCTGATAAACACCGGAAAAATGACTAAGTCCAAGAAATTTTTTTTTTAAACTTTTTTCAATTTTACCGCGTGGGATATGTATTCTACCCACACACATTTGGAACTCTCCTTGGGTACCCTCACACATATTATTCCCTCATTTAGTTTATATTTTCACAAAAAAGTGAAATTTTCAAAAATTTAGAAAATTGGCTGAAAACGACTAAATATCAAGGACTCATTGAGTGAATCGCTCTGGAACTGAAATCGGAACGCTCAAAGACATTTCCCCTATCTGAAAGTCTGATAAACGCCGGAAAAATTACTAAGTCCCAAAAAAAATTTTTTTCAACTTTTTTCAATTTTATCCCCGTGGGATATATATTCTACCCACACACATTTGGAACTCTCCTTGGGTACCCTCACACATATTATTCTGTCATTTAGTGGATATTTTCACAAAAAAGTGAAATTTTCAAAAATCCAGAAAATTGGCTGAAAACGACTAAATATCAAGGACTCATTGGACGAATCGCTCTGGAACTGAAATCGGAACGCTCACTCACATTTCCCCTATCTGAAAGTCTGATAAACGCCGGAAAAATGACTAAGTCAAAGAAATTTTTTTTTTAAACTTTTTTCAATTTTACCCCGTGGGATATATATTCTACCCACACACATTTGGAACTCTCCTGGGGTACCCTCACACATATTATTCCCTCATTTAGTGGATATTTTCACAAAAAGGTGAAATTTTCAAAAATCCAGAAAATTGGCTGAAAACGTCTAAATATCAAGGACGCATTGGGCGAATCGCTCTGGAACTGAAATCGGAACGCTCACTGACATTTCCCCTATCTGAAAGTCTGATAAATGCCGGAAAAATGACTAAGTCCAAAAAAAAAATGTTTTCAACTTTTTTCAATATTACCCCCGTGGGATATATATTCTACCCACACACATTTGGTACTCTCCTTGGGTACCCTTACACATATTATTCTCTCATTTAGTGGATATTTTCACAAAAAAGTGAAATTTTCAAAAATCCAGAAAATTGTTTGAAAACGACTAAATATCAAAGACTCAATGGGCGAATCGCTCTGGAACTGAAATCGGAACGCTCACTGACATTTCCCCTATCTGAAAGTCTGATAAACGACGGAAAAATGACTAAGTCCAAAAAAAAATTTTTTTAAACTTTTTTCAATTTTACCCTTGTGGGATATATATTCTACCCACACACATTTGGAACTCTCCTGGGGTACCCTCACACATATTATTCCCTCATTTAGTGGATATTTTCACAAAAAAGTGAAATTTTCAAAAATCCAGAAAATTGGCTGAAAACGACTAAATATCAAGGACTCAATGGGCGAATCGCTCTGGAACTGAAATCGGAACGCTCACTGACATTTTCCCTATCTGAAAGTCTGATGAACGCCGGAAAGATGACTAAGTCCAAAAAAAAAAATTTTTCAACTTTTTTCAATTTTACCCCCGTGGGATATATATTCTACCCACACACATTTAGAACTCTCCTGGGGTACCCTAACACATATTATTCCCTCATTTAGTGGATATTTTCACAAAAAAGTGAAATTTTCAAAAATCCAGAAAATTGGCTGAAAATGACTAAATATCAAGGACACATTGGGCAAATCGCTCTGGAACTGAAATCAGAACGCTCACTCACATTTCCCCTATCTGAAAGTCTGATAAACGCCGGAAAAATGACTAAGTCAAAGAAATTTTTTTTTTAAACTTTTTTCAATTTTACCCCGTGGGATATATATTCTACCCACACACATTTGGAACTCTCCTGGGGTACCCTCACACATATTATTCCCTCATTTAGTGGATATTTTCACAAAAAGGTGAAATTTTCAAAAATCCAGAAAATTGGCTGAAAACGTCTAAATATCAAGGACGCATTGGGCGAATCGCTCTGGAACTGAAATCGGAACGCTCACTGACATTTCCCCTATCTGAAAGTCTGATAAATGCCGGAAAAATGACTAAGTCCAAAAAAAAAATGTTTTCAACTTTTTTCAATATTACCCCCGTGGGATATATATTCTACCCACACACATTTGGTACTCTCCTTGGGTACCCTTACACATATTATTCTCTCATTTAGTGGATATTTTCACAAAAAAGTGAAATTTTCAAAAATCCAGAAAATTGGCTGAAAACGACTAAATATCAAGGACTCATTGGGCGAATCACTCTGGAACTGAAATCGGAACGCTCACTCACATTTCCCCTATCTGAAAGTCTGATAACGCCGGAAAAATGACTAAGTCCCAAAAAAAATTTTTTCAACTTTTTTCAATTTTACCCCCGTGGGATATATATTCTACCCACATCCATTTGGAACTCTCCTGGGGTACCCTCACACATATTATTACCTCATTTAGTGGATATTTTCACAAAAAAGTGAAATTTTCAAAAATCCAGAAAATTGTTTGAAAACGACTAAATATCAAGGACTCAATGGGCGAATCGCTCTGGAACTGAAATCGGAACGCTCACTGACATTTCCCCTCTCTGAAAGTCTGATAAACGACGGAAAAATGACTAAGTCCAAAAAAAAAATTTTTTCAACTTTTTTCAATTTTACCCCGTGGGATATATATTCTACCCACACACATTTGGAACTCTCCTGGGGTACCCTCACACATATTATTCCCTCATTTAGTGGATATTTTCACAAAAAAGTGAAATTTTCAAAAATCCAGAAAATTGGCTGAAAACGAGTTAAATATCAAAGACTCATTGGGCGAATCGCTCTGGAACTGAAATTGAAACGCTCACTGACATTTGCCCTATCTGAAAATCTAATAAACGCTGGAAAAAAATCCAAAAAAAAAATCTTTTCAACTTTTTTCAATTTTACCCCCGTGGGATTTATATTCTTCCCACACACATTTGGAACTCTCCTGGGGTACCCTCACACATATTATTCCCTCATTTATTTGATATTTTCACAAAAAAGTGAAATTTTCAAAAATCCAGAAAATTGGCTGAAATCAACTAAATATCAAGGACTCATTGGGCGAATCGCTCTGGAACTGAAATCGGAATGCTCACTGACATTTCCCCTATCTGAAAAGTCTGATAAACGTCAGAAAAATGACTATGTCCAAAAAAAAAATGTTTTCAACTTTTTTCAATTTTACCCCCGTGGGATATATATTCTACCCACACACATTTGGAACTCTCCTGGGGTACCCTCACACATATTATTCCCTCATTTAGTGGATATTTTCACAAAAAAGTGAAATTTTCAAAAATCCAGAAAATTGTCTGAAAACGAGTAAATATCAAAGACTCATTGGGCGAATCGCTCTGGAACTGAAAATGGAATGCTCACTGACATTTCCCCTATCTGAAAGTCTGATAAACGTCAGAAAAATGACTAAGTCCTCAAAAAAATTTTTTTCAACTTTTTTCAATTTTACCCCCGTGGGATATATATTCTACCCACATCCAATTGGAACTCTCCTGGGGTACCCTCACACATATTATTCCCTCATTTAGTGGATATTTTCACAAAAAAGTGAAATTTTCAAAAATCCAGAAAATTGTTTGAAAACGACTAAATATCAAGGACTCAATGGGCGAATCGCTCTGGAACTGAAATCGGAACGCTCACTGACAATTCCCCTATCTGAAATTCTGATAAACGACGGAAAAATGACTAAGTCCAAGAAAAAAAAATGTTTTCAACTTTTTTCAATTTTACCCCCGTGGGATTTATATTCTTCTCACACACATTTGGAACTCTCCTGGGGTACCCTCACACATATTATTCCCTCATTTATTGGATATTTTCACAAAAAAGTGAAATTTTCAAAAATCCAGAAAATTGGCTGAAAACGACTAAATAACAAGGACTCATTGGGCGAATCGCTCTGGAACTGAAATCGCCACGCTCACTGACATTTCCCCTATCTGAAAGTCTGATAAACGCTGGAAAAATGACAGTCCAAAAAAAATTTTTTTTCAACTTTTTTCAATTTTACCCCCGTGGGATATATATTCTACCCACACACATTTGGAACTCTCCTGGGGTACCCTCACACATATTATTCCCTCATTTCGTGGATACCTTCACAAAAAAGGTGAAATTTTCAAAAATCCAGAAAATTGGCTGAAATCGACTAAATATCAAGGACTCATTGGGCGAATCGCTCTGGAACTGAAATCGGAATGCTCACTGACATTTCCCCTATCTGAAAGTCTGATAAACGTCAGAAAAATGACTATGTCCAAAAAAAAAAATGTTTTCAACTTTTTTCAATTTTACCCCCGTGGGATATATATTCTACCCACACACATTTGGAACTCTCCTGGGGTATCCTCACTCATATTATTCCCTCATTTAGTGGATATTTTCACAAAAAAGTGAAATTTTCAAAAATCCAGAAAATTGGCTGAAAACGAGTAAATATCAAAGACTCATTGGGTGAATCGCTCTGGAACTGAAATTGGAACGCTCACTGACATTTGCCCTATCTGAAAATCTAATAAACGCTGGAAAAAAATCCAAAAAAAAATGTTTTCAACTTTTTTCAATTTTACCCCCGTGGGATTTATATTCTTCCCACACACATTTGGAACTCTCCTGGGGTACCCTCACACATATTATTCCCTCATTTATTGGATATTTTCACAAAAAAGTGAAATTTTCAAAAATCCAGAAAATTGGCTGAAAACGACTAAATAACAAGGACTCATTGGGCGAATCGCTCTGGAACTGAAATCGCCACGCTCACTGACATTTCCCCTATCTGAAAGTCTGATAAACGCCGGAAAAAAGACTAAGGCCCAAAAAAAAATGTTTTTAACTTTTTTCAATTTTACCCCCGTGGGATATATATTCTACCCACACACATTTGGAACTCTCCTGGGGTACCCTCACACATATTATTCCCTCATTTAGTGGATATTTTCACAAAAAAGTGAAATTTTTAAAAATCCAGAAAATTGGCTGAAAACGACTAAATATCAAGGACTCATTGGGCGAATCGCTCTGGAACTGAAATCTGAACGCTCACTGACAATTCCCCTATCTGAAATTCTGATAAACGACGGAAAAATGACTAAGTCCAAGAGAAAAAAATGTTTTCAACTTTTTTCAATTTTACCCCCGTGGGATTTATATTCTTCCCACACACATTTGGAACTCTCCTGGGGTACCCTCACACATATTATTCCCTCATTTATTGGATATTTTCACAAAAAAGTGAAATTTTCAAAAATCCAGAAAATTGGCTGAAAACGACTAAATAACAAGGACTCATTGGGCGAATCGCTCTGGAACTGAAATCGCCACGCTCACTGACATTTCCCCTATCTGAAAGTCTGATAAACGCCGGAAAAATGACAGTCCAAAAAAAAATTTTTTTCAACTTTTTTCAATTTTACCCCCGTGAGATATATATTCTACCCACACACATTTGGAACTCTCCTGGGGTACCCTCACACATATTATTCCCTCATTTTGTGGATATTTTCACAAAAAAGTGAAATTTTCAAAAATCCAGAAAATTGGCTGAAATCGACTAAATATCAAGGACTCATTTTGCGAATCGCTCTGGAGCTGAAATCGGAATGCTCACTGACATTTCCCCTATCGGAAAGTCCGATAAACGTCAGAAAACTGACTATGTCCAAAAAAAAAATGTTTTCAACTTTTTTCAATTTTACCCCGGTGGGATATATATTCTACCCACACACATTTGGAACTCTCCTGGGGTATCCTCACTCATATTATTCCCTCATTTAGTGGATATTTTCACAAAAAAGTGAAATTTTCAAAAATCCAGAAAATTGGCTGAAAACGCGTAAATATCAAAGACTCATTGGGCGAATCGCTCTGGAACTGAAATTTGAACGCTCACTGACATTTGCCCTATCTGAAATTCTAATAAACGCCGGAAAAAAATCCAAAAAAAAAAATGTTTTCAACTTTTTTCAATTTTACCCCCGTGGGATATATATTCTACCCACACACATTTGGAACTCTCCTGGGGTACCCACACACATAATATTCCATCATTTAGTGGATATTTTCACAAAAAAGTGAAATTTTCAAAAATCCTGAAAATTGGCTGAAAACGACTAAATAACAAGGACTCATTGGGCGAATCGCTCTGGAACTGAAATCGGAATGCACACTGACATTTCCCCTATCTGAAAGTCTGATAAACGTCAGAAAAATGACTAAGTCCAAAAAAAAAAATGTTTTCAACTTTTTTCAATTTTACCCCCGTGGGATATATATTCTACCCACACACATTTGGAACTCTCCTGGGGTACCCTCACACATATTATTCCCTCATTTAGTGGATATTTTCACAAAAAAGTGAAATTTTCAAAAATCAAGAAAATTGGCTGAAAATGACTAAATATCAAAGACTCATTGGGCGAATCGCTCTGGAACTGAAATTTGAACGCTCACTGACATTTCCCCTATCTGAAATTCTAATAAACGCCGGAAAAAAATCCAAAAAAAAAAAATGTTTTCAACTTTTTTCAATTTTACCCCCGTGGGATTTATATTCTTCCCACACACATTTGGAACTCTCCTGGGGTACCCTCACACATATTATTCCCTCATTTAGTGGATATTTTCACAAAAAAGTGAAATTTTCAAAAATCCAGAAAATTGGCTGAAAACGACTAAATAACAAGGACTCATTGGGTGAATCGCTCTGGAACTGAAATCGCCACGCTCACTGACATTTCCCCTATCTGAAAGTCTGATAAACGCCGGAAAAATGACAGTCCAAAAAAAAATTTTTTTCAACTTTTTTCAATTTTACCCCCGTGAGATATATATTCTACCCACACACATTTGGAACTCTCCTGGGGTACCCTCACACATATTATTCCCTCATTTTGTGGATATTTTCACAAAAAAGTGAAATTTTCAAAAATCCAGAAAATTGGCTGAAATCGACTAAATATCAAGGACTCATTTTGCGAATCGCTCTGGAGCTGAAATCGGAATGCTCACTGACATTTCCCCTATCGGAAAGTCCGATAAACGTCAGAAAACTGACTATGTCCAAAAAAAAAATGTTTTCAACTTTTTTCAATTTTACCCCGGTGGGATATATATTCTACCCACACAAATTTGGAACTCTCCTGGGGTATCCTCACTCATATTATTCCCTCATTTAGTGGATATTTTCACAAAAAAGTGAAATTTTCAAAAATCCAGAAAATTGGCTGAAAACGCGTAAATATCAAAGACTCATTTTGTGAATCGCTCTGGAACTGAAATTTGAACGCTCACTGACATTTGCCCTATCTGAAATTCTAATAAACGCCGGAAAAAAATCAAAAAAAAAATATGTTTTCAACTTTTTTCAATTTTACCCCCGTGGGATATATATTCTACCCACACACATTTGGAACTCTCCTGGAGTACCCACACACATAATATTCCATCATTTAGTGGATATTTTCACAAAAAAGTGAAATTTTCAAAAATCCTGAAAATTGGCTGAAAACGACTAAATAACAAGGACTCATTGGGCGAATCGCTCTGGAACTGAAATCGGAATGCACACTGACATTTCCCCTATCTGAAAGTCTGATAAACGTCAGAAAAATGACTAAGTCCAAAAAAAAAAGTGTTTTCAACTTTTTTCAATTTTACCCCCGTGGGATATATATTCTACCCACACACATTTGGAACTCTCCTGGGGTACCCTCACACATATTATTCCCTCATTTAGTGGATATTTTCACAAAAAAGTGAAATTTTCAAAAATCAAGAAAATTGGCTGAAAATGACTAAATATCAAAGACTCATTGGGCGAATCGCTCTGGAACTGAAATTTGAACGCTCACTGACATTTCCCCTATCTGAAATTCTAATAAACGCCGGAAAAAAATCCCCAAAAAAAAAATGTTTTCAACTTTTTTCAATTTTACCCCCGTGGGATTTATATTCTTCCCACACACATTTGGAACTCTCCTGGGGTACCCTCACACATATTATTCCCTCATTTAGTGGATATTTTAACAAAAAAGTGAAATTTTCAAAAATCCAGAAAATTGGCTGAAAACGAGTAAATAACAAGGACTCATTGGGCGAATCGCTCTGGAACTGAAATCGGTACGCTCACTGACATTTCCCCTATCTGAAAGTCTAATAAACGCCGGAAAAATGACTAAGTCCAAAAAAAAAATTGTTTCAACTTTTTTCAATTTTACCCCCGTGGGATATATATTCCACCCACACACATTTGGAACTCTCCTGGGGTACCCTCACACATATTATTCCCTCATTTAGTGGATATTTTCACAAAAAAGGAAAATTTTCAAAAATGCAGAAAATTGGCTGAAAACAACTCAATAACAAGGTCTCATTGAGCGATTCGCTCTGGAACTGAAATCGGTACGCTCACTGACATTTCCCCTATCTGAAAGTCTGATAAACGTCCGAAAAATGACTAAGTCCAAAAAAAAAATGTTTTCAACTTTTTTCAATCTTAACCCCGTGGGATATATATTCTACCCTCACACATTTGGAACTCTCCTGGGGTACCCTCACACATAATATTCCCTCATTTTGTGGATATTTTCACAAAAAAGTGAAATTTTCAAAAATCCTGAAAATTGGCTGAAATCGACTAAATATCAAGGACTCATTGGGCGAATCGCTCTGGAACTGAAATCGGAATGCTCACTGACATTTCCCCTATCTGAAAGTCTGATAAACGTCAGAAAAATGACTATGTCCAAAAAAAAAATGTTTTCAACTTTTTTCAATTTTACCACCATGGGATATATATTCTTCCCACACACATTTGGAACTCTCCTGGGGTACCCTCACACATATTATTCCCTCATTTAGTGGATATTTTCACAAAAAAGTGAAATTTTCAAAAATCAAGAAAATTGGCTGAAAATGACTAAATATCAAAGACTCATTGGGCGAATCGCTCTGGAACTGAAATTTGAACGCTCACTGACATTTCCCCTATCTGAAAGTCTGATAAAAGCCGGAAAAATGACTAAGTCCAAAAAAAATTTTTTTTCAACTTTTTTCAATTTTACCCCCGTGGGATATATATTCTACCCACACACATTTGGAACTCTCCTGGGGTACCCTCACACATATTATTCCCTCATTTCGTGGATATTTTCACAAAAAAAGTGAAATTTTCAAATATCCAGAAAATTGGCTGAAATCGACTAAATATCAACGACTCATTGGGCGAATCGCTCTGGAACTGAAATCGGAATGCTCACTGACATTTCCCCTATCTGAAAGTCTGATAAACGTCAGAAAAATGACTAAGTCCAAAAAAAAAATGTTTTCAACTTTTTTCAATTTTACCACCATGGGATATATATTCTTCCCACACACATTTGGAACTCTTCTGGGGTACCCTCACACATATTATTCCCTCATTTAGTGGATATTTTCACAAAAAAGTAAAATTTTCAAAAATCCAGAAAATTGGCTGAAAACGACTAAATATCAAAGACTCATTGGGCGAATCGCTCTGGAACTGAAATTGGAACTCTCACTGACATTTGCCATATCTGAAAGTCTGATAAACACCGGAAAAATGACTAAGTCCAAAAAAAAATGTTTTCAACTTTTTTCAATTTTACCACCGTGGGATATATATTCTTCCCACACACATTTGGAACTCTTCTGGGGTACCCTCACACATATTATTCCCTCATTTAGTGGATATTTTCACAAAAAAGAGAAATTTTCAAAAATCAAGAAAATTGGCTGAAAATGACTAATTATCAAAGACTCATTGGGCGAATCGCTCTGGAACTGAAATTGGAACGCTCACTGACATTTCCCCTATCTGAAAGTCTGATAAAAGCCAGAAAAATGACTAAGTCCAAAAAAAAATTTTTTTCAACTTTTTTCAATTTTACCCCCGTGGGATATATATTCTACCCACACACATTTGGAACTCTCCTGGGGTACCCTCACACATATTATTCCCTCATTTAGTGGATATTTTCACAAAAAAGTGAAATTTTCAAAAATCAAGAAAATTGGCTGAAAATGACTAAATATCAAAGACTCATTGGGCGAATCGCTCTGGAACTGAAATTTGAACGCTCACTGACATTTCCCCTATCTGAAAGTCTGATAAAAGCCGGAAAAATGACTAAGTCCAAAAAAAATTTTTTTTCAACTTTTTTCAATTTTACCCCCGTGGGATATATATTCTACCCACACACATTTGGAACTCTCCTGGGGTACCCTCACACATATTATTCCCTCATTTCGTGGATATTTTCACAAAAAAAGTGAAATTTTCAAATATCCAGAAAATTGGCTGAAATCGACTAAATATCAACGACTCATTGGGCGAATCGCTCTGGAACTGAAATCGGAATGCTCACTGACATTTCCCCTATCTGAAAGTCTGATAAACGTCAGAAAAATGACTAAGTCCAAAAAAAAAATGTTTTCAACTTTTTTCAATTTTACCACCATGGGATATATATTCTTCCCACACACATTTGGAACTCTTCTGGGGTACCCTCACACATATTATTCCCTCATTTAGTGGATATTTTCACAAAAAAGTAAAATTTTCAAAAATCCAGAAAATTGGCTGAAAACGACTAAATATCAAAGACTCATTGGGCGAATCGCTCTGGAACTGAAATTGGAAGTCTCACTGACATTTGCCATATCTGAAAGTCTGATAAACACCGGAAAAATGACTAAGTCCAAAAAAAAATGTTTTCAACTTTTTTCAATTTTACCACCGTGGGATATATATTCTTCCCACACACATTTGGAACTCTTCTGGGGTACCCTCACACATATTATTCCCTCATTTAGTGGATATTTTCACAAAAAAGAGAAATTTTCAAAAATCAAGAAAATTGGCTGAAAATGACTAATTATCAAAGACTCATTGGGCGAATCGCTCTGGAACTGAAATTGGAACGCTCACTGACATTTCCCCTATCTGAAAGTCTGATAAAAGCCAGAAAAATGACTAAGTCCAAAAAAAAATTTTTTTTCAACTTTTTTCAATTTTACCCCCGTGGGATATATATTCTACCCACACACATTTGGAACTCTCCTGGGGTACCCTCACACATATTATTCCCTCATTTAGTGGATATTTTCACAAAAAAGTGAAATTTTCAAAAATCAAGAAAATTGGCTGAAAATGACTAAATATCAAAGACTCATTGGGCGAATCGCTCTGGAACTGAAATTTGAATGCTCACTGACATTTCCCCTATCTGAAAGTCTGATAAAAGCCGGAAAAATTACTAAGTCCCAAAAAAAATTTTTTTCAACTTTTTTCAATTTTACCCCCGTGGGATATATATTCTACCCACACACATTTGGAACTCTCCTGGGGTACCCTCACACATATTATTCCCTCATTTCGTGGATATTTTCACAAAAAAAGTGAAATTTTCAAAAATCCAGAAAATTGGCTGAAATCGACTAAATATCAAGGACTCATTGGGCGAATCGCTCTGGAACTGAAATCGGAATGCTCACTGACATTTCCCCTATCTGAAAGTCTGATAAACGTCAGAAAAATGACTAAGTAAAAAAAAAATGTTTTCTACTTTTTTCAATTTTACCACCATGCGATATATATTCTTCCCACACACATTTGGAACTCTTCTGGGGTACCCTCACACATATTATTCCCTCATTTAGTGGATATTTTCACAAAAAAGTAAAATTTTCAAAAATCCAGAAAATTGGCTGAAAACGACTAAATATCAAAGACTCATTGGGCGAATCGCTCTGGAACTGAAATTGGAACTCTCACTGACATTTGCCATATCTGAAAGTCTGATAAACACCGGAAAAATGACTAAGTCCAAAAAAAATGTTTTCAACTTTTTTCAATTTTACCCCCGTGGGATATATATTCTACCCACACACATTTGGAACTCTCCTGGGGTACCCACACACATAATATTCCATCATTTAGTGGATATTTTCACAAAAAAGTGAAATTTTCAAAAATCCAGAAAATTGGCTGAAAACGACTAAATAACAAGGACTCATTGGGCAAATCGCTCTGGAACTGAAATCGGAATGCACACTGACATTTCCCCTATCTGAAAGTCTGATAAACGTCAGAAAAATGACTAAGTCCAAAAAAAAAATGTTTTCAACTTTTTTCAATTTTACCCCCGTGGGATATATATTCTACCCACACACATTTGGAACTCTCCTGGGGTACCCTCACACATATTATTCCCTCATTTAGTGGATATTTTCACAAAAAAGTGAAATTTTCAAAAATCAAGAAAATTGGCTGAAAATGACTAAATATCAAAGACTCATTGGGCGAATCGCTCTGGAACTGAAATTGGAACGCTCACTGACATTTCCCCTATCTGAAAGTCTGATAAAAGCCGGAAAAATGACTAAGTCCAAAAAAAATTTTTTTTAAACTTTTTTTAATTTTACCCCCGTGGGATATATATTCTACCCACACACATTTGGAACTCTCCTGGGGTACCCTCACACATATTATTCCCTCATTTCGTGGATATTTTCACAAAAAAAGTGAAATTTTCAAAAATCCAGAAAATTGGCTGAAATCGACTAAATATCAAGGACTCATTGGGCGAATCGCTCTGGAACTGAAATCGGAATGCTCACTGACATTTCCCCTATCTGAAAGTCTGATAAACGTCAGAAAAATGACTAAGTCCAAAAAAAATGTTTTCAACTTTTTTCAATTTTACCCCCGTGGGATATATATTCTACCCACACACATTTGGAACTCTCCTGGGGTACCCTCACACATATTATTCCCTCATTTAGTAGATATTTTCACAAAAAAGTGAAATTTTCAAAAATCAAGAAAATTGGCTGAAAATGACTAAATATCAAAGACTCATTGGGCGAATCGCTCTGGAACTGAAATTTGAACGCTCACTGACATTTCCCCTATCTGAAAGTCTGATAAAAGCCGGAAAAATGACTAAGTCCAAAAAAATTTTTTTTTCAACTTTTTTCAATTTTACCCCCGTGGGATATATATTCTACCCACACACATTTGGAACTCTCCTGGGGTACCCTCACACATATTATTCCCTCATTTCGTGGATATTTTCACAAAAAAAGTGAAATTTTCAAAAATCCAGAAAATTGGCTGAAATCGACTAAATATCAAGGACTCATTGGGCGAAGCGCTATGGAACTGAAATCGGAATGCTCACTGACATTTCCCCTATCTGAAAGTCTGATAAACGTCAGAAAAATGACTAAGTCCAAAAAAAAAATTTTTCCACTTTTTTCAATTTTACCACCGTGGGATATATATTCTTCCCACACACATTTGGAACTCTCCTGGGGTACCCTCACACATATTATTCCCTCATTTAGTGGATATTTTCACAAAAAAGTAAAATTTTCAAAAATCCAGAAAATTGGCTGAAAACGACTAAATAACAAGTACTCATTGGGCGAATTGCTCTGGAACTGAAATCGGAATGCACACTGACATTTCCCCTATCTGAAAGTCTGATAAACGTCAGAAAAATGACTAAGTCCAAAAAAAAAAATGTTTTCAACTTTTTTCAATTTTACCCCCGTGGGATATATATTCTACCCACACACATTTGGAACTCTCCTGGGGTACCCTCACACATATTATTCCCTCATTTAGTGGATATTTTCACAAAAAAGTGAAATTTTCAAAAATCAAGAAAATTGGCTGAAAATGACTAAATATCAAAGACTCATTGGGCGAATCGCTCTGGAACTGAAATTGGAACGCTCACTGACATTTCCCCTATCTGAAAGTCTGATAAAAGCCGGAAAAATGACTAAGTCCAAAAAAAATTTTTTTCAACTTTTTTAAATTTTACCCCCGTGGGATATATATTCTACCCACACACATTTGGAACTCTCCTGGGGTACCTTCACACATATTATTCCCTCATTTCGTGGATATTTTCACAAAAAAAGTGAAATTTTCAAAAATCCAGAAAATTGGCTGAAAACAACTAAATATCATGGACTCATTGGGCGAATCACTCTGGAACTGAAATCGGAACGCTCACTGACATTTCCCCTGTCTGAAAGTCTGATAAACGTCAGAAAAATGACTAAGTCCAAAAAAAAAATTTTTCCACTTTTTTCAATTTTACCACCGTGGGATATATATTCTTCCCACACACATTTGGAACTCTCCTGGGGTACCCTCACACATATTATTCCCTCATTTAGTGGATATTTTCACAAAAAAGTAAAATTTTCAAAAATCCAGAAAATTGGCTGAAAACGACTAAATAACAAGTACTCATTGGGCGAATTGCTCTGGAACTGAAATCGGAATGCACACTGACATTTCCCCTATCTGAAAGTCTGATAAACGTCAGAAAAATGACTAAGTCCAAAAAAAAAAATGTTTTCAACTTTTTTCAATTTTACCCCCGTGGGATATATATTCTACCCACACACATTTGGAACTCTCCTGGGGTACCCTCACACATATTATTCCCTCATTTAGTGGATATTTTCACAAAAAAGTGAAATTTTCAAAAATCAAGAAAATTGGCTGAAAATGACTAAATATCAAAGACTCATTGGGCGAATCGCTCTGGAACTGAAATTGGAACGCTCACTGACATTTCCCCTATCTGAAAGTCTGATAAAAGCCGGAAAAATGACTAAGTCCAAAAAAAATTTTTTTCAACTTTTTTAAATTTTACCCCCGTGGGATATATATTCTACCCACACACATTTGGAACTCTCCTGGGGTACCTTCACACATATTATTCCCTCATTTCGTGGATATTTTCACAAAAAAAGTGAAATTTTCAAAAATCCAGAAAATTGGCTGAAAACAACTAAATATCATGGACTCATTGGGCGAATCACTCTGGAACTGAAATCGGAACGCTCACTGACATTTCCCCTGTCTGAAAGTCTGATAAACGTCAGAAAAATGACTAAGTAAAAAAAAAAAATTTTTAAACTTTTTTCAATTTTACCCCGTGGGATATATATTCTACCCACACACATTTGGAACTCTCCTGGGGTACCCTCAAACATATTATTCCCTCATTTAGTGGATATTTTCACAAAAAAGTGAAATTTTCAAAAATTCACAAAATTGGCTGAAAACGACTAAATATCAAAGACTCATTGAGCGAATCGCTCTGGAACTGAAATTGGAACTCTCACTGACATTTGCCATATCTGAAAGTCTGATAAACGCCGGAAAAATGACTAAGTCGAAAAAAAAAATGTTTTCAACTTTTTTCAATTTTACCCCCGTGGGATATATATTCTACCCACACACATTTGGAACTCTCCTGGGGTACCCTCACACATATTATTCCCTCATTTAGTGGATTTTTCACAAAAAAGTGAAATTTTCAAAAATCCAGAAAATTGGCTGAAAACGACTAAATAACAAGGACTCATTGGGCGAATCACTCTGGAACTGAAATCGGAATGCTCACTGACATTTCCCCTATCTGAAAGTCTGATAAAAGCGGGAAAAATGACTAAGTCCAAAAAAAATTTTTTTTCAACTTTTTTCAATTTTACCCCCGTGAGATATATATTCTACCCACACACATTTGGAACTCTCCTGGGGTACCCTCACACATATTATTCCCTCATTTAGTGGATATTTTCACAAAAAAGTGAAATTTTCAAAAATTCAGAAAATTGGCTGAAAACGACTAAATATCAAAGACTCATTGGGCGAATCGCTCTGGAACTGAAATTGGAACGCTCACTGACAATTGCCCTATCTGAAAGTCTGAGAAAAGCCAGAAAAATGACTAAGTCCAAAAAAAATTTTTTTTCAACTTTTTTCAATTTTACCCCTGTGGGATATATATTCTACCCACACAAATTTGGAACTCTCCTGGGGTACCCTCACACATATTATTCCCTCATTTTGTGGATATTTTCACAAAAAAGTGAAATTTTCAAAAATCCAGAAAATTGGCTGAATTCGACTAAATATCAAGGACTCATTGGGCGAATCGCTCTGTAACTGAAATCGGAATGCTCACTGACATTTCCCCTATCTGAAAGTCTGATAAACGTCAGAAAAATGACTATGTCCAAAAAAAAAATGTTTTCAACTTTTTTCAATTTTACCCCCGTGGGATATATATTCTACCCACACACATTTGGAACTCTCCTGGGGTACCCTCACACATATTATTCCCTCATTTAGTGGATATTTTCACAAAAAAAGTGAAATTTTCAAAAATTCAGAAAATTGGCTGAAAACGACTAAATATCAAAGACTCATTGGGTGAATCGCTCTGGAACTGAAATTGGAACGCTCACTGACAATTGCCCTATCTGAAAGTCTGATAGAAGCCGGAAAAATGACTAAGTCCAAAAGAAAAATGTTTTCATCTTTTTTCAATTTTACCCACATGGGATATATATTCTACCCACACACATTTGGAACTCTCCTGGGGTACCCTCATACATATTATTCTCTCATTTAGTGGATATTTTCACAAAAAAGTGAAATTTTCAAAAATCCAGAAAATTGGCTGAAAACGACTAAATAACAAGGACTGATTGTGCGAATCGCTCTGGAACTGAAATCAGAACGCTCACTGACATTTCCCCTTTCTGAAAGTCTAATAAACGCCGGAAAAATGACTAAGTCCAAAAGAAAAATGTTTTCATCTTTTTTCAATTTTACCCACATGGGATATATATTCTACCCACACACATTTGGAACTCTCCTGGGGTACCCTCACACATATTATTCCCTCATTTAGTGGATATTTTCACAAAAAAGTGAAATTTTCAAAAATTCAGAAAATTGGCTGAAAACGACTAAATATCAAAGACTCATTGGGCGAATCGCTCTGGAACTGAAATTGGAACGCTCACTGACAATTGCCCTATCTGAAAGTCTGATAAACGCCGGAAAAATGACTAAGTCCAAAAGAAAAATGTTTTCATCTTTTTTCAATTTTACCCACATGGGATATATATTCTACCCACACACATTTGGAACTCTCCTGGGGTACCCTCACGCATATTATTCTCTCATTTAGTGGATATTTTCACAAAAAAGTGAAATTTTCAAAAATCCAGAAAATTGGCTGAAAACGACTAAATAACAAGGACTGATTGGGCGAATCGCTCTGGAAATGAAATCAGAACGCTCACTGACATTTCCCCTTTCTGAAAGTCTAATAAACGCCGGAAAAATGACTAAGTCCAAAAAAAAAATTGTTTCAACTTATTTCAATTTTACCCCCGTGGGATATATATTCTACCCACACACATTTGGAACTCTGCTGGGATACCCTCACACATATTATTCCCTCATTTCGTGGACATTTTCACAAAAAAGTGAAATTTTCAAAAATCCAGAAAATTGGCTGAAAACGACTAAATAACAAGGACTCATTGGGCGAATCGCTCTGGAACTGAAATCGGAACGCTCACTGACATTTCCCCTATCTGAAAGTCTGATAAACACCAGAAAAATGACTAAGTCCAGAAAAAAAAAATTTTCAACTTTTTTCAATTTTACCCCCGTGGGATATATATTCTACCCACACACATTTGGAACTCTCCTGGGGTACCATCACACATATTATTCTCTCATTTAGTGGATATTTTCACAAAAAAGTGAAATTTTCAAAAATCCAGAAAATTGGCTGAAAACGACTAAACAACAAGGACTCATTGGGCGATTCGCTCTGGAACTGAAATCAGAACGCTCACTGACATTTCCCCTTTCACAAAAGCCTAATAAACGCCGGAAAAATGACTAAGTCCAAAAAAAAAATTGTTTCAACTTATTTCAATTTTACCCCCGTGGGATATATATTCTACCCACACACATTTGGAACTCTCCTGGGGTACCCTCACACATATTATTCCCTCATTTAGTGGATATTTTCACAAGAAAGTGAAATTTTCAAAAATCCAGAAAATTGGCTGAAAACGACTAAATAACAAAGACTCATTGGGCGAATCGCTCTGGAACTGAAATTGGAACGCTCACTGACAATTGCCCTATCTGAAAGTCTGATAAACGCCGGAAAAATGACTAAGTCCAAAAGAAAAATGTTTTCATCTTTTTTCAATTTTACCCACAGGGGATATATATTCTACCCACACACATTTGGAACTCTCCTGGTGCACCCTCACATATATTATTCTCTCATTTAGTGGATATTTTCACAAAAAAGTGAAATTTTCAAAAATCCAGAAAATTGGCTGAAAACGACTAAATAACAAGGACTGATTGGGCGAATCGCTCTGGAACTGAAATCAGAACGCTCACTGACATTTCCCCTTTCTGAAAGTCTAATAAACGCGGGAAAAATGACTAAGTCCAAAAAAAAAATTGTTTCAACTTATTTCAATTTTACCCCCGTGGGATATATATTCTACCCACACACATTTGGAACTCTCCTGGGGTACCCTCACACATATTATTCCCTCATTTAGTGGATATTTTCACAAGAAAGTGAAATTTTCAAAAATCCAGAAAATTGGCTGAAAACGACTAAATAACAAAGACTCATTGGGCGAATCGCTCTGGAACTGAAATTGGAACGCTCACTGACAATTGCCCTATCTGAAAGTCTGATAAACGCCGGAAAAATGACTAAGTCCAAAAGAAAAATGTTTTCATCTTTTTTCAATTTTACCCACAGGGGATATATATTCTACCCACACACATTTGGAACTCTCCTGGTGCACCCTCACATATATTATTCTCTCATTTAGTGGATATTTTCACAAAAAAGTGAAATTTTCAAAAATCCAGAAAATTGGCTGAAAACGACTAAATAACAAGGACTGATTGGGCGAATCGCTCTGGAACTGAAATCAGAACGCTCACTGACATTTCCCCTTTCTGAAAGTCTAATAAACGCGGGAAAAATGACTAAGTCCAAAAAAAAAATTGTTTCAACTTATTTCAATTTTACCCCCGTGGGATATATATTCTACCCACACACATTTGGAACTCTCCTGGGGTACCCTCACACATATTATTCCCTCATTTCGTGGATATTTTCACAAAAAAGAGAAATTTTCAAAAATCCAGAAAATTGGCTGAAAACGACTAAATAACAAGGACTCATTGGGCGAATCGCTCTGGAACTGAAATCGGAACGCTCACTGACATTTCCCCTATCTGAAAGTCTGATAAACACCGGAAAAATGACTAAGTCCAGAAAAAAAAAATTTTCAACTTTTTTCAATTTTACCCCCGTGGGATATATATTCTACCCACACACATTTGGAACTCTCCTGGGGTACCCTCACACATATTATTCCCTCATTTAGTGGATATTTTCACAAAAAAGTGAAATTTTCAAAAATTCACAAAATTGGCTGAAAACGACTAAATATCAAAGACTCATTGGGCGAATCGCTCTGGAACTGAAATTGGAACGCTCACTGACAATTGCCCTATCTGAAAGTCTGATAAACGACGGAAAAATGACTAACTCCAAAAAAAAATGGTTTTCAACTTCTTTCAATTTTACCCCCGTGGGATATATATTCTACCCACACACATTTGGAACTCTCCTGGGGTACCCTCACACATATTATTCCCTCATTTAATGGATATTTTCGCAAAAAAGTGAAAATTTCAAAAATTCAGAAAATTGCCTGAAAACGACTTAATATCCAGGACTCATTGGGCGGATTGCTCTGGAACTAAAATCGGAACGCTCACTGACATTTCCCCTATCTGAAAGTCTGAAAAACGGCGGAAAAATTACTAAGTCCAAAAAAAATTTTTTTTCAACTATTTTCAATTTTATCCCCGTGGGATATATATTCTACCCACACACATTTGGAACTCTCCTGGGGTACCCTCACACATTTTATTCCCTCATTTAGTGGATATTTTCACAAAAAAGTGAAATTTTCAAAAAACCTGAAAATTGGCTGAAGACGACTAAATAGCAAGGACTCATTGGGCGAATCGCTCTGGAACTGAATTCGGAACGCTCACTCACATTTCCCCTATCTGAAAGTCAGATAAACGCCGGACAAGTGACTAAGTCCAAAAAAAATTTTTTTTAAACTTTTTTCAATTTTACCCCCGTGGGATAAATATTCTACCCACACACATTTGGAACTCTCCTGGGGTACCCTCACACATATTATTCCCTCATTTAGTGGATATTTTCACAAAAAAGTGAAATTTTCAAAAATCCAGAAAATTGGCTGAAAACGACTAAATATCAAGGACTCATTGGGCGAATCGCTCTGGAACTGAAATCGGAACGCTCACTCACATTTGCCCTATCTGAAAGTCTGATAAACGCCGGAAAAATGACTAAGTCCAAAAAAAAAAAATTTTTCAACTTTTTTTAATTTTACCCCCATGGGATATGTATTCTACCCACACACATTTGGAACTCTCCTGGGGTACCCTCACACAAATTATTCCCTCATTTAGTGGATATTTTCTCAAAAAAGTAAAATTTTAAAAAATCCAGAAAATTGTTTGAAAACAACTAAATATAAAGGACTCATTGTGCGAATCGCTCTTGAACTGAAATTGGAACGCTCACTGACATTTCCCCTATGTGAAAGTCTGATAAACGCAGGAAAAATGACTAAGTCCAAAAAAAAAAACTTTTCAACTTTTTTCAATTTTACCCCCTGGGATATATATTCTACCACACACATTTGGAACTCTCCTGGGGTACCCTCACACATATTATTCCCTCATTTAGTGGATATTTTCACAAAAAAGTGAAATTTTTAAAAATCCAGGAAAATTGGCTGAAAACGACTAAATATCAAGGACTCATTGGGCAAATCGCTCTGGAACTAAAATCTGAACGCTCACTGACATTTCCCCTATCTGAAAGTCTGATAAATGCCGGAAAAATTACTAAGTAAAAAAAAAATTTTTTTTAAACTTTTTTCAATTTTACCCCCGTGGGATATATATTCTACCCACACACATTTGGAACTCTCCTGGGGTACCCTCACACATATTATTCCCTCATTTAGTGGATATTTTCACAAAAAAGTGAAATTTTTAAAAATCCAGGAAAATTGGCTGAAAACGACTAAATATCAAGGACTCATTGGGCGAATCGCTCTGGAACTGAAATCGGAACGCTCACTGACAATTGCCCTATCTGAAACTCTGATAAACGATGGAAAAATGACTAGGGCCCAAAAAAAAATTTTTTCAACTTTTTTCAATTTTACCCCCGTGGGATATATATTCTACCCACACACATTTTGAACTCTTCTTGGGTACCCTCACACATATTATTCTCTCATTTAGTGGATATTTTCCCAAAAAAGTGAAATTTTTAAAAATCCAGAAAATTGTCTGAAAACGACTAAATATCAAGGACTCATTGGGCGAATCGCTCTGGAACTGAAATCGGAACGCTCACTGACATTTCCCCTATGTGAAAGTCTGATAAACGCAGGAAAAATGACTAAGTCCAAAAAAAAAAACTTTTCAATCTTTTTCAATTTTACCCCCTGGGATATATATTCTACCACACACATTTGGAACTCTCCTGGGGTACCCTCATTTAGTGGATATTTTCACAAAAAAGTGAAATTTTTAAAAATCCAGGAAAATTGGCTGAAGACGACTAAATATCAAGGACTCATTGGGCAAATCGCTCTGGAACTGAAATCGGAACGCTCACTGACATTTCCCCTATGTGAAAGTCTGATAAACGCAGGAAAAATGACTAAGTCCAAAAAAAAAAATTTTTCAACTTTTTTCAATTTTACCCCCTGGGATATATATTCTACCACACACATTTGGAACTCTCCTGGGGTACCCTCACACATATTATTCCCTTATTTAGTGGATATTTTCACAAAAAAGTGAAATTTTTAAAAATCCAGGAAAATTGGCTGAAAACGACTAAATATCAAGGACTCATTGGGCAAATCGCTCTGGAACTGAAATCTGAACGCTCACTGACATTTCCCCTATCTGAAAGTCTGATAAATGCCGGAAAAATTACTAAGTCAAAAAAAAAATTTTTTTAAACTTTTTTAAATTTTACCCCCGTGGGATATATATTCTACCCAAACACATTTGGAACTCTCCTGGGGTACCCTCACACATATTATTCCCTCATTTAGTGGATATTTTCACAAAAAAGTGAAATTTTTAAAAATCCAGAAAATTGGCTGAAAACGACTAAATATCAAGGACTCATTGGGCGAATCGCTCTGGAACTGAAATCGGAATGCTCACTGACATTTCCCCTATCTGAAAGTCTGATAAACGCCGGAAAAATTACTAAGTCCCCAAAAAATTTTTTTTTCAACTTTTTTCAATTTTATCCCGTGGGATATATATTCTACCCACACACATTTGGAACTCTCCTGGGATTCCCTCACACATATTATTCCCTCATTTAGTGGATATTTTCACAAAAAAGTGAAATTTTCAAAAATCCTGAAAATTGGCTGAAAACGACTAAATATCAAGGACTCATTGGGCGAATCGCTCTGGAACTGAAATCTGAACGCTCACTGACATTTTCCCTATCTGAATGTCTGATAAACGCCGGAAAAATGACTAAGTCCAAAAAAAATTTTTTTCAACTTTTTTCAATTTTACCCCCGTGGGATGTATATTCTACCCACACACATTTGGAACTCTCCTGGGGTACCCTCACACATATTATTCCCTCATTTAGTGGATATTTTCACAAAAAAGTGAAATTTTTAAAAATCCAGAAAATTGGCTGAAAACGACTAAATATCAAGGACTCATTGGGCGAATCGCTCTGGAATTGAAATCGGAACGCTCACTGACATTTCCCCTATCTGAAAGTCTGATAAACGCCGGAAAAATTACTAAGTCCAAAAAAAAATTTTTTTCAACTTTTTTCAATTTTATCCCCGTGGGATATATATTCTACCCACACACATTTGGAACTCTCCTGGGGTACCCTCACACATATTATTCCCTCATTTAGTGGATATTTTCTCAAAAACGTGAAATTTTCAAAAATCCAGAAAATTGGCTGAAAACGACTAAATATCAAGGACTCATTGGGCGAATCGCTCTGGAACTGAAATCGGAACGCTCACTGACTTTTCCCCTATCTGAAAGTCTGATAAATGCCGGAAAATTACTAAGTCCAAAAAAAATTTTTTTTTCAACTTTTTTCAATTTTATCCTCATGGGATATATATTCTACCCACACACATTTGGAATTCTCCTGGGGTTCCCTCACACATATTATTCCCTCATTTAGTGGATATCTTCACAAAAAAGTGAAATTTTCAAAAATCCTGAAAATTGGCTGAAAACTACTAAATATCAACGATTCACTGGGCGAATCGCTCTGGAACTGAAATCGGAACGCTCACTGACAATTCCCCTATCTGAAAGTCTGATAAACAACGGAAAAATGACTAAGTCCAAAAAAAATTTTTTTCAACTTTTTTCAATTTTACCACCGTGGGATATATATTCTTCCCAAACACATTTGGAACTCTCCTGGGGTACCCTCACACATATTATTCCCTCATTTAGTGGATATTTTCACAAAAAAGTGAAATTTTTAAAAATCCAGAAAATTGGCTGAAAACGACTAAATATCAAGGACTCATTGGGCGAATCGCTCTGGAACTGAAATCGGAATGCTCACTGACATTTCCCCTATCTGAAAGTCTGATAAACGCCGGAAAAATTACTAAGTCCAAAAAAAATTTTTTTTTCAACTTTTTTCAATTTTATCCCTGTGGGATATATATTCTACCCACACACATTTGGAACTCTCCTGTGATTCCCTCACACATATTATTCCCTCATTTAGTGGATATTTTCACAAAAAAGTGAAATTTTCAAAACTCCAGAAAATTGGCTGAAAACGACTAAATATCAAGGACTCATTGGGCGAATCGCTCTGGAACTGAAATCTGAACGCTCACTGACATTTTCCCTATCTGAATGTCTGATAAACGCCGGAAAAATTACTAAGTCCAAAAAAAATTTTTTTTTCAACTTTTTTCAATTTTATCCCTGTGGGATATATATTCTACCCACACACATTTGGAACTCTCCTGTGATTCCCTCACACATATTATTCCCTCATTTAGTGGATATTTTCACAAAAAAGTGAAATTTTCAAAAATCCAGAAAATTGGCTGAAAACGACTAAATATCAAGGACTCATTGGGCGAATCGCTCTGGAACTGAAATCTGAACGCTCACTGACATTTTCCCTATCTGAATGTCTGATAAACGCCGGAAAAATGACTAAGTCCAAAAAAAATTTTTTTCAACTTTTTTCAATTTTACCCCCGTGGGATGTATATTCTACCCACACACATTTGGAACTCTCCTGGGGTACCCTCACACATATTATTCCCTCATTTAGTGGATATTTTCACAAAAAAGTGAAATTTTTAAAAATCCAGAAAATTGGCTGAAAACGACTAAATATCAAGGACTCATTGGGCGAATCGCTCTGGAATTGAAATCGGAACGCTCACTGACATTTCCCCTATCTGAAAGTCTGATAAACGCCGGAAAAATTACTAAGTCCAAAAAAAATTTTTTTCAACTTTTTTCAATTTTATCCCCGTGGGATATATATTCTACCCACACACATTTGGAACTCTCCTGGGGTACCCTCACACATATTATTCCCTCATTTAGTGGATATTTTCTCAAAAACGTGAAATTTTCAAAAATCCAGAAAATTGGCTGAAAACGACTAAATATCAAGGACTCATTGGGCGAATCGCTCTGGAACTGAAATCGGAACGCTCACTGACATTTCCCCTATCTGAAAGTCAGATAAACGCCGGAAAAATTACTAAGTCCAAAAAAAAATTTTTTTTCAACTTTTTTCAATTTTATCCCCGTGGGATATATATTCTACCCACACACATTTGGAACTCTCCTGGGGTACCCTCACACATATTATTCCCTCATTTAGTGGATATTTTCACAAAAAAGTGAAATTTTTAAAAATCCAGAAAATTGGCTGAAAACGAATAAATATCAAGGACTCATTGGGCGAATCGCTCTGGAACTGAAATCGGAACGCTCACTGACTTTTCCCTATCTGAAAGTCTGATAAATGCCGGAAAATTACTAAGTCCAAAAAAAATTTTTTTTTCAACTTTTTTCAATTTTATCCTCATGGGATATATATTCTACCCACACACATTTGGAATTCTCCTGGGGTTCCCTCACACATATTATTCCCTCATTTAGTGGATATCTTCACAAAAAAGTGAAATTTTCAAAAATCCTGAAAATTGGCTGAAAACTACTAAATATCAACGATTCACTGGGCGAATCGCTCTGGAACTGAAATCGGAACGCTCACTGACAATTCCCCTATCTGAAAGTCTGATAAACAACGGAAAAATGACTAAGTCCAAAAAAAATTTTTTTCAACTTTTTTCAATTTTACCCCCGTGGGATATATATTCTACCCAAACACATTTGGAACTCTCCTGGGGTACCCTCACACATATTATTCCCTCATTTAGTGGATATTTTCACAAAAAAGTGAAATTTTTAAAAATCCAGAAAATTGGCTGAAAACGACTAAATATCAAGGACTCATTGGGCGAATCGCTCTGGAACTGAAATCGGAATGCTCACTGACATTTCCCCTATCTGAAAGTCTGATAAACGCCGGAAAAATTACTAAGTCCAAAAAAAATTTTTTTTTCAACTTTTTTCAATTTTATCCCTGTGGGATATATATTCTACCCACACACATTTGGAACTCTCCTGTGATTCCCTCACACATATTATTCCCTCATTTAGTGGATATTTTCACAAAAAAGTGAAATTTTCAAAAATCCAGAAAATTGGCTGAAAACGACTAAATATCAAGGACTCATTGGGCGAATCGCTCTGGAACTGAAATCTGAACGCTCACTGACATTTTCCCTATCTGAATGTCTGATAAACGCCTGAAAAATGACTAAGTCCAAAAAAAATTTTTTTTCAACTTTTTTCAATTTTACCCACGTGGGATATATATTCTACCCAAACACATTTGGAACTCTCCTGGGGTACCCTCACACATATTATTCCCTCATTTAGTGGATATTTTCACAAAAAAGTGAAATTTTTAAAAATCCAGAAAATTGTCTGAAAACGACTAAATATCAAGGACTCATTGGGCGAATCGCTCTGGAACTGAAATCGGAATGCTCACTGACATTTCCGCTATCTGAAAGTCTGATAAACGCCGGAAAAATTACTAAGTCCCAAAAAAATTTTTTTTTCAACTTTTTTCAATTTTATCCCGTGGGATATATATTCTACCCACACACATTTGGAACTCTCCTGGGATTCCCTCACACATATTATTCCCTCATTTAGTAGATATTTTCACAAAAAAGTGAAATTTTCAAAAATCCAGAAAATTGGCTGAAAACGACTAAATATCAAGGACTCATTGGGCTTATCGCTCTGGAACTGAAATCTGAACGCTCACTGACATTTTCCCTATCTGAATGTCTGATAAACGCCGGAAAAATGACTAAGTCCAAAAAAATTTTTTTTCAACTTTTTTCAATTTTACCCCCGTGGGATGTATATTCTACCCACACACATTTGGAACTCTCCTGGGGTACCCTCACACATATTATTCCCTCATTTAGTGGATATTTTCACACAAAAGTGAAATTTTTAAAAATCCAGAAAATTGGCTGAAAACGACTAAATATCAAGGACTCATTGGGCGAATCGCTCTGGAATTGAAATCGGAACGCTCACTGACATTTCCCCTATCTGAAAGTCTGATAAACGCCGGAAAAATTACTAAGTCCAAAAAAAAATTTTTTTCAACTTTTTTCAATTTTATCCCCGTGGGATATATATTCTACCCACACACATTTGGAACTCTCCTGGGGTACCCTCACACATATTATTCCCTCATTTAGTGGATATTTTCTCAAAAACGTGAAATTTTCAAAAATCCAGAAAATTGGCTGAAAACGACTAAATATCAAGGACTCATTGGGCGAATCGCTCTGGAACTGAAATCGGAACGCTCACTGACTTTTCCCCTATCTGAAAGTCTGATAAATGCCGGAAAATTACTAAGTCCAAAAAAAATTTTTTTTTCAACTTTTTTCAATTTTATCCTCATGGGATATATATTCTACCCACACACATTTGGAATTCTCCTGGGGTTCCCTCACACATATTATTCCCTCATTTAGTGGATATCTTCACAAAAAAGTGAAATTTTCAAAAATCCTGAAAATTGGCTGAAAACTACTAAATATCAACGATTCACTGGGCGAATCGCTCTGGAACTGAAATCGGAACGCTCACTGACAATTCCCCTATCTGAAAGTCTGATAAACAACGGAAAAATGACTAAGTCCAAAAAAAATTTTTTTCAACTTTTTTCAATTTTACCCCCGTGGGATATATATTCTACCCAAACACATTTGGAACTCTCCTGGGGTACCCTCACACATATTATTCCCTCATTTAGTGGATATTTTCACAAAAAAGTGAAATTTTTAAAAATCCAGAAAATTGGCTGAAAACGACTAAATATCAAGGACTCATTGGGCGAATCGCTCTGGAACTGAAATCGGAATGCTCACTGACATTTCCCCTATCTGAAAGTCTGATAAACGTCAGAAAAATGACTAAGTAAAAAAAAAAAATTTTTAAACTTTTTTCAATTTTACCCCGTGGGATATATATTCTACCCACACACATTTGGAACTCTCCTGGGGTACCCTCAAACATATTATTCCCTCATTTAGTGGATATTTTCACAAAAAAGTGAAATTTTCAAAAATTCACAAAATTGGCTGAAAACGACTAAATATCAAAGACTCATTGAGCGAATCGCTCTGGAACTGAAATTGGAACTCTCACTGACATTTGCCATATCTGAAAGTCTGATAAACGCCGGAAAAATGACTAAGTCGAAAAAAAAAATGTTTTCAACTTTTTTCAATTTTACCCCCGTGGGATATATATTCTACCCACACACATTTGGAACTCTCCTGGGGTACCCTCACACATATTATTCCCTCATTTAGTGGATTTTTCACAAAAAAGTGAAATTTTCAAAAATCCAGAAAATTGGCTGAAAACGACTAAATAACAAGGACTCATTGGGCGAATCACTCTGGAACTGAAATCGGAATGCTCACTGACATTTCCCCTATCTGAAAGTCTGATAAAAGCGGGAAAAATGACTAAGTCCAAAAAAAATTTTTTTTCAACTTTTTTCAATTTTACCCCCGTGAGATATATATTCTACCCACACACATTTGGAACTCTCCTGGGGTACCCTCACACATATTATTCCCTCATTTAGTGGATATTTTCACAAAAAAGTGAAATTTTCAAAAATTCAGAAAATTGGCTGAAAACGACTAAATATCAAAGACTCATTGGGCGAATCGCTCTGGAACTGAAATTGGAACGCTCACTGACAATTGCCCTATCTGAAAGTCTGAGAAAAGCCAGAAAAATGACTAAGTCCAAAAAAAATTTTTTTTCAACTTTTTTCAATTTTACCCCTGTGGGATATATATTCTACCCACACAAATTTGGAACTCTCCTGGGGTACCCTCACACATATTATTCCCTCATTTTGTGGATATTTTCACAAAAAAGTGAAATTTTCAAAAATCCAGAAAATTGGCTGAATTCGACTAAATATCAAGGACTCATTGGGCGAATCGCTCTGTAACTGAAATCGGAATGCTCACTGACATTTCCCCTATCTGAAAGTCTGATAAACGTCAGAAAAATGACTATGTCCAAAAAAAAAATGTTTTCAACTTTTTTCAATTTTACCCCCGTGGGATATATATTCTACCCACACACATTTGGAACTCTCCTGGGGTACCCTCACACATATTATTCCCTCATTTAGTGGATATTTTCACAAAAAAAGTGAAATTTTCAAAAATTCAGAAAATTGGCTGAAAACGACTAAATATCAAAGACTCATTGGGTGAATCGCTCTGGAACTGAAATTGGAACGCTCACTGACAATTGCCCTATCTGAAAGTCTGATAGAAGCCGGAAAAATGACTAAGTCCAAAAGAAAAATGTTTTCATCTTTTTTCAATTTTACCCACATGGGATATATATTCTACCCACACACATTTGGAACTCTCCTGGGGTACCCTCATACATATTATTCTCTCATTTAGTGGATATTTTCACAAAAAAGTGAAATTTTCAAAAATCCAGAAAATTGGCTGAAAACGACTAAATAACAAGGACTGATTGTGCGAATCGCTCTGGAACTGAAATCAGAACGCTCACTGACATTTCCCCTTTCTGAAAGTCTAATAAACGCCGGAAAAATGACTAAGTCCAAAAGAAAAATGTTTTCATCTTTTTTCAATTTTACCCACATGGGATATATATTCTACCCACACACATTTGGAACTCTCCTGGGGTACCCTCACACATATTATTCCCTCATTTAGTGGATATTTTCACAAAAAAGTGAAATTTTCAAAAATTCAGAAAATTGGCTGAAAACGACTAAATATCAAAGACTCATTGGGCGAATCGCTCTGGAACTGAAATTGGAACGCTCACTGACAATTGCCCTATCTGAAAGTCTGATAAACGCCGGAAAAATGACTAAGTCCAAAAGAAAAATGTTTTCATCTTTTTTCAATTTTACCCACATGGGATATATATTCTACCCACACACATTTGGAACTCTCCTGGGGTACCCTCACGCATATTATTCTCTCATTTAGTGGATATTTTCACAAAAAAGTGAAATTTTCAAAAATCCAGAAAATTGGCTGAAAACGACTAAATAACAAGGACTGATTGGGCGAATCGCTCTGGAAATGAAATCAGAACGCTCACTGACATTTCCCCTTTCTGAAAGTCTAATAAACGCCGGAAAAATGACTAAGTCCAAAAAAAAAATTGTTTCAACTTATTTCAATTTTACCCCCGTGGGATATATATTCTACCCACACACATTTGGAACTCTGCTGGGATACCCTCACACATATTATTCCCTCATTTCGTGGACATTTTCACAAAAAAGTGAAATTTTCAAAAATCCAGAAAATTGGCTGAAAACGACTAAATAACAAGGACTCATTGGGCGAATCGCTCTGGAACTGAAATCGGAACGCTCACTGACATTTCCCCTATCTGAAAGTCTGATAAACACCAGAAAAATGACTAAGTCCAGAAAAAAAAAATTTTCAACTTTTTTCAATTTTACCCCCGTGGGATATATATTCTACCCACACACATTTGGAACTCTCCTGGGGTACCATCACACATATTATTCTCTCATTTAGTGGATATTTTCACAAAAAAGTGAAATTTTCAAAAATCCAGAAAATTGGCTGAAAACGACTAAACAACAAGGACTCATTGGGCGATTCGCTCTGGAACTGAAATCAGAACGCTCACTGACATTTCCCCTTTCACAAAAGCCTAATAAACGCCGGAAAAATGACTAAGTCCAAAAAAAAAATTGTTTCAACTTATTTCAATTTTACCCCCGTGGGATATATATTCTACCCACACACATTTGGAACTCTCCTGGGGTACCCTCACACATATTATTCCCTCATTTAGTGGATATTTTCACAAGAAAGTGAAATTTTCAAAAATCCAGAAAATTGGCTGAAAACGACTAAATAACAAAGACTCATTGGGCGAATCGCTCTGGAACTGAAATTGGAACGCTCACTGACAATTGCCCTATCTGAAAGTCTGATAAACGCCGGAAAAATGACTAAGTCCAAAAGAAAAATGTTTTCATCTTTTTTCAATTTTACCCACAGGGGATATATATTCTACCCACACACATTTGGAACTCTCCTGGTGCACCCTCACATATATTATTCTCTCATTTAGTGGATATTTTCACAAAAAAGTGAAATTTTCAAAAATCCAGAAAATTGGCTGAAAACGACTAAATAACAAGGACTGATTGGGCGAATCGCTCTGGAACTGAAATCAGAACGCTCACTGACATTTCCCCTTTCTGAAAGTCTAATAAACGCGGGAAAAATGACTAAGTCCAAAAAAAAAATTGTTTCAACTTATTTCAATTTTACCCCCGTGGGATATATATTCTACCCACACACATTTGGAACTCTCCTGGGGTACCCTCACACATATTATTCCCTCATTTAGTGGATATTTTCACAAGAAAGTGAAATTTTCAAAAATCCAGAAAATTGGCTGAAAACGACTAAATAACAAAGACTCATTGGGCGAATCGCTCTGGAACTGAAATTGGAACGCTCACTGACAATTGCCCTATCTGAAAGTCTGATAAACGCCGGAAAAATGACTAAGTCCAAAAGAAAAATGTTTTCATCTTTTTTCAATTTTACCCACAGGGGATATATATTCTACCCACACACATTTGGAACTCTCCTGGTGCACCCTCACATATATTATTCTCTCATTTAGTGGATATTTTCACAAAAAAGTGAAATTTTCAAAAATCCAGAAAATTGGCTGAAAACGACTAAATAACAAGGACTGATTGGGCGAATCGCTCTGGAACTGAAATCAGAACGCTCACTGACATTTCCCCTTTCTGAAAGTCTAATAAACGCGGGAAAAATGACTAAGTCCAAAAAAAAAATTGTTTCAACTTATTTCAATTTTACCCCCGTGGGATATATATTCTACCCACACACATTTGGAACTCTCCTGGGGTACCCTCACACATATTATTCCCTCATTTCGTGGATATTTTCACAAAAAAGAGAAATTTTCAAAAATCCAGAAAATTGGCTGAAAACGACTAAATAACAAGGACTCATTGGGCGAATCGCTCTGGAACTGAAATCGGAACGCTCACTGACATTTCCCCTATCTGAAAGTCTGATAAACACCGGAAAAATGACTAAGTCCAGAAAAAAAAAATTTTCAACTTTTTTCAATTTTACCCCCGTGGGATATATATTCTACCCACACACATTTGGAACTCTCCTGGGGTACCCTCACACATATTATTCCCTCATTTAGTGGATATTTTCACAAAAAAGTGAAATTTTCAAAAATTCACAAAATTGGCTGAAAACGACTAAATATCAAAGACTCATTGGGCGAATCGCTCTGGAACTGAAATTGGAACGCTCACTGACAATTGCCCTATCTGAAAGTCTGATAAACGACGGAAAAATGACTAACTCCAAAAAAAAATGGTTTTCAACTTCTTTCAATTTTACCCCCGTGGGATATATATTCTACCCACACACATTTGGAACTCTCCTGGGGTACCCTCACACATATTATTCCCTCATTTAATGGATATTTTCGCAAAAAAGTGAAAATTTCAAAAATTCAGAAAATTGCCTGAAAACGACTTAATATCCAGGACTCATTGGGCGGATTGCTCTGGAACTAAAATCGGAACGCTCACTGACATTTCCCCTATCTGAAAGTCTGAAAAACGGCGGAAAAATTACTAAGTCCAAAAAAAATTTTTTTTCAACTATTTTCAATTTTATCCCCGTGGGATATATATTCTACCCACACACATTTGGAACTCTCCTGGGGTACCCTCACACATTTTATTCCCTCATTTAGTGGATATTTTCACAAAAAAGTGAAATTTTCAAAAAACCTGAAAATTGGCTGAAGACGACTAAATAGCAAGGACTCATTGGGCGAATCGCTCTGGAACTGAATTCGGAACGCTCACTCACATTTCCCCTATCTGAAAGTCAGATAAACGCCGGACAAGTGACTAAGTCCAAAAAAAATTTTTTTTAAACTTTTTTCAATTTTACCCCCGTGGGATAAATATTCTACCCACACACATTTGGAACTCTCCTGGGGTACCCTCACACATATTATTCCCTCATTTAGTGGATATTTTCACAAAAAAGTGAAATTTTCAAAAATCCAGAAAATTGGCTGAAAACGACTAAATATCAAGGACTCATTGGGCGAATCGCTCTGGAACTGAAATCGGAACGCTCACTCACATTTGCCCTATCTGAAAGTCTGATAAACGCCGGAAAAATGACTAAGTCCAAAAAAAAAAAATTTTTCAACTTTTTTTAATTTTACCCCCATGGGATATGTATTCTACCCACACACATTTGGAACTCTCCTGGGGTACCCTCACACAAATTATTCCCTCATTTAGTGGATATTTTCTCAAAAAAGTAAAATTTTAAAAAATCCAGAAAATTGTTTGAAAACAACTAAATATAAAGGACTCATTGTGCGAATCGCTCTTGAACTGAAATTGGAACGCTCACTGACATTTCCCCTATGTGAAAGTCTGATAAACGCAGGAAAAATGACTAAGTCCAAAAAAAAAAACTTTTCAACTTTTTTCAATTTTACCCCCTGGGATATATATTCTACCACACACATTTGGAACTCTCCTGGGGTACCCTCACACATATTATTCCCTCATTTAGTGGATATTTTCACAAAAAAGTGAAATTTTTAAAAATCCAGGAAAATTGGCTGAAAACGACTAAATATCAAGGACTCATTGGGCAAATCGCTCTGGAACTAAAATCTGAACGCTCACTGACATTTCCCCTATCTGAAAGTCTGATAAATGCCGGAAAAATTACTAAGTAAAAAAAAAATTTTTTTTAAACTTTTTTCAATTTTACCCCCGTGGGATATATATTCTACCCACACACATTTGGAACTCTCCTGGGGTACCCTCACACATATTATTCCCTCATTTAGTGGATATTTTCACAAAAAAGTGAAATTTTTAAAAATCCAGGAAAATTGGCTGAAAACGACTAAATATCAAGGACTCATTGGGCGAATCGCTCTGGAACTGAAATCGGAACGCTCACTGACAATTGCCCTATCTGAAACTCTGATAAACGATGGAAAAATGACTAGGGCCCAAAAAAAAATTTTTTCAACTTTTTTCAATTTTACCCCCGTGGGATATATATTCTACCCACACACATTTTGAACTCTTCTTGGGTACCCTCACACATATTATTCTCTCATTTAGTGGATATTTTCCCAAAAAAGTGAAATTTTTAAAAATCCAGAAAATTGTCTGAAAACGACTAAATATCAAGGACTCATTGGGCGAATCGCTCTGGAACTGAAATCGGAACGCTCACTGACATTTCCCCTATGTGAAAGTCTGATAAACGCAGGAAAAATGACTAAGTCCAAAAAAAAAAACTTTTCAATCTTTTTCAATTTTACCCCCTGGGATATATATTCTACCACACACATTTGGAACTCTCCTGGGGTACCCTCATTTAGTGGATATTTTCACAAAAAAGTGAAATTTTTAAAAATCCAGGAAAATTGGCTGAAGACGACTAAATATCAAGGACTCATTGGGCAAATCGCTCTGGAACTGAAATCGGAACGCTCACTGACATTTCCCCTATGTGAAAGTCTGATAAACGCAGGAAAAATGACTAAGTCCAAAAAAAAAAATTTTTCAACTTTTTTCAATTTTACCCCCTGGGATATATATTCTACCACACACATTTGGAACTCTCCTGGGGTACCCTCACACATATTATTCCCTTATTTAGTGGATATTTTCACAAAAAAGTGAAATTTTTAAAAATCCAGGAAAATTGGCTGAAAACGACTAAATATCAAGGACTCATTGGGCAAATCGCTCTGGAACTGAAATCTGAACGCTCACTGACATTTCCCCTATCTGAAAGTCTGATAAATGCCGGAAAAATTACTAAGTCAAAAAAAAAATTTTTTTAAACTTTTTTAAATTTTACCCCCGTGGGATATATATTCTACCCAAACACATTTGGAACTCTCCTGGGGTACCCTCACACATATTATTCCCTCATTTAGTGGATATTTTCACAAAAAAGTGAAATTTTTAAAAATCCAGAAAATTGGCTGAAAACGACTAAATATCAAGGACTCATTGGGCGAATCGCTCTGGAACTGAAATCGGAATGCTCACTGACATTTCCCCTATCTGAAAGTCTGATAAACGCCGGAAAAATTACTAAGTCCCCAAAAAATTTTTTTTTCAACTTTTTTCAATTTTATCCCGTGGGATATATATTCTACCCACACACATTTGGAACTCTCCTGGGATTCCCTCACACATATTATTCCCTCATTTAGTGGATATTTTCACAAAAAAGTGAAATTTTCAAAAATCCTGAAAATTGGCTGAAAACGACTAAATATCAAGGACTCATTGGGCGAATCGCTCTGGAACTGAAATCTGAACGCTCACTGACATTTTCCCTATCTGAATGTCTGATAAACGCCGGAAAAATGACTAAGTCCAAAAAAAATTTTTTTCAACTTTTTTCAATTTTACCCCCGTGGGATGTATATTCTACCCACACACATTTGGAACTCTCCTGGTGTACCCTCACACATATTATTCCCTCATTTAGTGGATAT
Source organism: Phyllobates terribilis (assembly GCF_046119375.1). Lineage (NCBI taxonomy): Eukaryota > Metazoa > Chordata > Amphibia > Anura > Dendrobatidae > Phyllobates > Phyllobates terribilis. Next base: position 596,705,039 of record NW_027362762.1, read on the forward strand.
TTTCACAAAAAAGTGAAATTTTTAAAAATCCAGAAAATTGGCTGAAAACGACTAAATATCAAGGACTCATTGGGCGAATCGCTCTGGAATTGAAATCGGAACGCTCACTGACATTTCCCCTATCTGAAAGTCTGATAAACGCCGGAAAAATTACTAAGTCCAAAAAAAAATTTTTTTCAACTTTTTTCAATTTTATCCCCGTGGGATATATATTCTACCCACACACATTTGGAACTCTCCTGGGGTACCCTCACACATATTATTCCCTCATTTAGTGGATATTTTCTCAAAAACGTGAAATTTTCAAAAATCCAGAAAATTGGCTGAAAACGACTAAATATCAAGGACTCATTGGGCGAATCGCTCTGGAACTGAAATCGGAACGCTCACTGACTTTTCCCCTATCTGAAAGTCTGATAAATGCCGGAAAATTACTAAGTCCAAAAAAAATTTTTTTTTCAACTTTTTTCAATTTTATCCTCATGGGATATATATTCTACCCACACACATTTGGAATTCTCCTGGGGTTCCCTCACACATATTATTCCCTCATTTAGTGGATATCTTCACAAAAAAGTGAAATTTTCAAAAATCCTGAAAATTGGCTGAAAACTACTAAATATCAACGATTCACTGGGCGAATCGCTCTGGAACTGAAATCGGAACGCTCACTGACAATTCCCCTATCTGAAAGTCTGATAAACAACGGAAAAATGACTAAGTCCAAAAAAAATTTTTTTCAACTTTTTTCAATTTTACCACCGTGGGATATATATTCTTCCCAAACACATTTGGAACTCTCCTGGGGTACCCTCACACATATTATTCCCTCATTTAGTGGATATTTTCACAAAAAAGTGAAATTTTTAAAAATCCAGAAAATTGGCTGAAAACGACTAAATATCAAGGACTCATTGGGCGAATCGCTCTGGAACTGAAATCGGAATGCTCACTGACATTTCCCCTATCTGAAAGTCTGATAAACGCCGGAAAAATTACTAAGTCCAAAAAAAATTTTTTTTTCAACTTTTTTCAATTTTATCCCTGTGGGATATATATTCTACCCACACACATTTGGAACTCTCCTGTGATTCCCTCACACATATTATTCCCTCATTTAGTGGATATTTTCACAAAAAAGTGAAATTTTCAAAACTCCAGAAAATTGGCTGAAAACGACTAAATATCAAGGACTCATTGGGCGAATCGCTCTGGAACTGAAATCTGAACGCTCACTGACATTTTCCCTATCTGAATGTCTGATAAACGCCGGAAAAATTACTAAGTCCAAAAAAAATTTTTTTTTCAACTTTTTTCAATTTTATCCCTGTGGGATATATATTCTACCCACACACATTTGGAACTCTCCTGTGATTCCCTCACACATATTATTCCCTCATTTAGTGGATATTTTCACAAAAAAGTGAAATTTTCAAAAATCCAGAAAATTGGCTGAAAACGACTAAATATCAAGGACTCATTGGGCGAATCGCTCTGGAACTGAAATCTGAACGCTCACTGACATTTTCCCTATCTGAATGTCTGATAAACGCCGGAAAAATGACTAAGTCCAAAAAAAATTTTTTTCAACTTTTTTCAATTTTACCCCCGTGGGATGTATATTCTACCCACACACATTTGGAACTCTCCTGGGGTACCCTCACACATATTATTCCCTCATTTAGTGGATATTTTCACAAAAAAGTGAAATTTTTAAAAATCCAGAAAATTGGCTGAAAACGACTAAATATCAAGGACTCATTGGGCGAATCGCTCTGGAATTGAAATCGGAACGCTCACTGACATTTCCCCTATCTGAAAGTCTGATAAACGCCGGAAAAATTACTAAGTCCAAAAAAAATTTTTTTCAACTTTTTTCAATTTTATCCCCGTGGGATATATATTCTACCCACACACATTTGGAACTCTCCTGGGGTACCCTCACACATATTATTCCCTCATTTAGTGGATATTTTCTCAAAAACGTGAAATTTTCAAAAATCCAGAAAATTGGCTGAAAACGACTAAATATCAAGGACTCATTGGGCGAATCGCTCTGGAACTGAAATCGGAACGCTCACTGACATTTCCCCTATCTGAAAGTCAGATAAACGCCGGAAAAATTACTAAGTCCAAAAAAAAATTTTTTTTCAACTTTTTTCAATTTTATCCCCGTGGGATATATATTCTACCCACACACATTTGGAACTCTCCTGGGGTACCCTCACACATATTATTCCCTCATTTAGTGGATATTTTCACAAAAAAGTGAAATTTTTAAAAATCCAGAAAATTGGCTGAAAACGAATAAATATCAAGGACTCATTGGGCGAATCGCTCTGGAACTGAAATCGGAACGCTCACTGACTTTTCCCCTATCTGAAAGTCTGATAAATGCCGGAAAATTACTAAGTCCAAAAAAAATTTTTTTTTCAACTTTTTTCAATTTTATCCTCATGGGATATATATTCTACCCACACACATTTGGAATTCTCCTGGGGTTCCCTCACACATATTATTCCCTCATTTAGTGGATATCTTCACAAAAAAGTGAAATTTTCAAAAATCCTGAAAATTGGCTGAAAACTACTAAATATCAACGATTCACTGGGCGAATCGCTCTGGAACTGAAATCGGAACGCTCACTGACAATTCCCCTATCTGAAAGTCTGATAAACAACGGAAAAATGACTAAGTCCAAAAAAAATTTTTTTCAACTTTTTTCAATTTTACCCCCGTGGGATATATATTCTACCCAAACACATTTGGAACTCTCCTGGGGTACCCTCACACATATTATTCCCTCATTTAGTGGATATTTTCACAAAAAAGTGAAATTTTTAAAAATCCAGAAAATTGGCTGAAAACGACTAAATATCAAGGACTCATTGGGCGAATCGCTCTGGAACTGAAATCGGAATGCTCACTGACATTTCCCCTATCTGAAAGTCTGATAAACGCCGGAAAAATTACTAAGTCCAAAAAAAATTTTTTTTTCAACTTTTTTCAATTTTATCCCTGTGGGATATATATTCTACCCACACACATTTGGAACTCTCCTGTGATTCCCTCACACATATTATTCCCTCATTTAGTGGATATTTTCACAAAAAAGTGAAATTTTCAAAAATCCAGAAAATTGGCTGAAAACGACTAAATATCAAGGACTCATTGGGCGAATCGCTCTGGAACTGAAATCTGAACGCTCACTGACATTTTCCCTATCTGAATGTCTGATAAACGCCTGAAAAATGACTAAGTCCAAAAAAAATTTTTTTTCAACTTTTTTCAATTTTACCCACGTGGGATATATATTCTACCCAAACACATTTGGAACTCTCCTGGGGTACCCTCACACATATTATTCCCTCATTTAGTGGATATTTTCACAAAAAAGTGAAATTTTTAAAAATCCAGAAAATTGTCTGAAAACGACTAAATATCAAGGACTCATTGGGCGAATCGCTCTGGAACTGAAATCGGAATGCTCACTGACATTTCCGCTATCTGAAAGTCTGATAAACGCCGGAAAAATTACTAAGTCCCAAAAAAATTTTTTTTTCAACTTTTTTCAATTTTATCCCGTGGGATATATATTCTACCCACACACATTTGGAACTCTCCTGGGATTCCCTCACACATATTATTCCCTCATTTAGTAGATATTTTCACAAAAAAGTGAAATTTTCAAAAATCCAGAAAATTGGCTGAAAACGACTAAATATCAAGGACTCATTGGGCTTATCGCTCTGGAACTGAAATCTGAACGCTCACTGACATTTTCCCTATCTGAATGTCTGATAAACGCCGGAAAAATGACTAAGTCCAAAAAAATTTTTTTTCAACTTTTTTCAATTTTACCCCCGTGGGATGTATATTCTACCCACACACATTTGGAACTCTCCTGGGGTACCCTCACACATATTATTCCCTCATTTAGTGGATATTTTCACACAAAAGTGAAATTTTTAAAAATCCAGAAAATTGGCTGAAAACGACTAAATATCAAGGACTCATTGGGCGAATCGCTCTGGAATTGAAATCGGAACGCTCACTGACATTTCCCCTATCTGAAAGTCTGATAAACGCCGGAAAAATTACTAAGTCCAAAAAAAAATTTTTTTCAACTTTTTTCAATTTTATCCCCGTGGGATATATATTCTACCCACACACATTTGGAACTCTCCTGGGGTACCCTCACACATATTATTCCCTCATTTAGTGGATATTTTCTCAAAAACGTGAAATTTTCAAAAATCCAGAAAATTGGCTGAAAACGACTAAATATCAAGGACTCATTGGGCGAATCGCTCTGGAACTGAAATCGGAACGCTCACTGACTTTTCCCCTATCTGAAAGTCTGATAAATGCCGGAAAATTACTAAGTCCAAAAAAAATTTTTTTTTCAACTTTTTTCAATTTTATCCTCATGGGATATATATTCTACCCACACACATTTGGAATTCTCCTGGGGTTCCCTCACACATATTATTCCCTCATTTAGTGGATATCTTCACAAAAAAGTGAAATTTTCAAAAATCCTGAAAATTGGCTGAAAACTACTAAATATCAACGATTCACTGGGCGAATCGCTCTGGAACTGAAATCGGAACGCTCACTGACAATTCCCCTATCTGAAAGTCTGATAAACAACGGAAAAATGACTAAGTCCAAAAAAAATTTTTTTCAACTTTTTTCAATTTTACCCCCGTGGGATATATATTCTACCCAAACACATTTGGAACTCTCCTGGGGTACCCTCACACATATTATTCCCTCATTTAGTGGATATTTTCACAAAAAAGTGAAATTTTTAAAAATCCAGAAAATTGGCTGAAAACGACTAAATATCAAGGACTCATTGGGCGAATCGCTCTGGAACTGAAATCGGAATGCTCACTGACATTTCCCCTATCTGAAAGTCTGATAAACGCCGGAAAAATTACTAAGTCCAAAAAAAATTTTTTTTTCAACTTTTTTCAATTTTATCCCTGTGGGATATATATTCTACGCACACACATTTGGAACTCTCCTGTGATTCCCTCACACATATTATTCCCTCATTTAGTGGATATTTTCACAAAAAAGTGAAATTTTCAAAAATCCAGAAAATTGGCTGAAAACGACTAAATATCAAGGACTCATTGGGCGAATCGCTCTGGAACTGAAATCTGAACGCTCACTGACATTTTCCCTATCTGAATGTCTGATAAACGCCGGAAAAATTACTAAGTCCAAAAAAAATTTTTTTTTCAACTTTTTTCAATTTTATCCCTGTGGGATATATATTCTACCCACACACATTTGGAACTCTCCTGGGGTACCCTCACACATATTATTCCCTCATTTAGTGGATATTTTCACAAAAAAGTGAAATTTTTAAAAATCCAGAAAATTGGCTGAAAACGACTAAATATCAAGGACTCATTGGGCGAATCGCTCTGGAACTGAAATCGGAATGCTCACTGACATTTCCCCTATCTGAAAGTCTGATAAACGCCGGAAAAATTACTAAGTCCCAAAAAAATTTTTTTTTCAACTTTTTTCAATTTTATCCCGTGGGATATATATTCTACCCACACACATTTGGAACTCTCCTGGGATTCCCTCACACATATTATTCCCTCATTTAGTGGATATTTTCACAAAAAAGTGAAATTTTCAAAAATCCTGAAAATTGGCTGAAAACGACTAAATATCAAGGACTCATTGGGCGAATCGCTCTGCAACTGAAATCGGAACGCTCACTGACTTTTCCCCTATCTGAAAGTCTGATAAATGCCGGAAAATTACTAAGTCCAAAAAAAATTTTTTTTTCAACTTTTTTCAATTTTATCCTCATGGGATATATATTCTACCCACACACATTTGGAATTCTCCTGGGGTTCCCTCACACATATTATTCCCTCATTTAGTGGATATCTTCACAAAAAAGTGAAATTTTCAAAAATCCTGAAAATTGGCTGAAAACTACTAAATATCAACGATTCACTGGGCGAATCGCTCTGGAACTGAAATCGGAACGCTCACTGACAATTCCCCTATCTGAAAGCCTGATAAACAACGGAAAAATGACTAAGTCCAAAAAAAATTTTTTTCAACTTTTTTCAATTTTACCCCCGTGGGATATATATTCTACCCAAACACATTTGGAACTCTCCTGGGGTACCCTCACACATATTATTCCCTCATTTAGTGGATATTTTCACAAAAAAGTGAAATTTTTAAAAATCCAGAAAATTGGCTGAAAACGACTAAATATCAAGGACTCATTGGGCGAATCGCTCTGGAACTGAAATCGGAATGCTCACTGACATTTCCCCTATCTGAAAGTCTGATAAACGCCGGAAAAATTACTAAGTCCCAAAAAAATTTTTTTTTCAACTTTTTTCAATTTTATCCCGTGGGATATATATTCTACCCACACACATTTGGAACTCTCCTGTGATTCCCTCACACATATTATTCCCTCATTTAGTGGATATTTTCACAAAAAAGTGAAATTTTCAAAAATCCAGAAAATTGGCTGAAAACGACTAAATATCAAGGACTCATTGGGCGAATCGCTCTGGAACTGAAATCTGAACGCTCACTGACATTTTCCCTATCTGAATGTCTGATAAACGCCGGAAAAATGACTAAGTCCCAAAAAAATTTTTTTTCAACTTTTTTCAATTTTACCCACGTGGGATATATATTCTACCCACACACATTTGGAACTCTCCTGGGGTACCCTCACACATATTATTCCCTCATTTAGTGGATATTTTCACAAAAACGTGAAATTTTCAAAAATCCAGAAAATTGGCTGAAAACGACTAAATATCAAGGACTCATTGGGCGAATCGCTCTGGAATTGAAATCGGAACGCTCACTGACATTTCCCCTATCTGAAAGTCTGATAAACGCCGGAAAAATTACTAAGTCCAAAAAAAAATTTTTTTCAACTTTTTTCAATTTTATCCCCGTGGGATATATATTCTACCCACACACATTTGGAACTCTCCTGGGGTACCCTCACACATATTATTCCCTCATTTAGTGGATATTTTCACAAAAAAGTGAAATTTTTAAAAATCCAGAAAATTGGCTGAAAACGAATAAACATCAGGGACTCATTGGGCGAATCGCTCTGGAACTGAAATCGGAACGCTCACTGACTTTTCCCCTATCTGAAAGTCTGATAAATGCCGGAAAATTACTAAGTCCAAAAAAAATTTTTTTTTCAACTTTTTTCAATTTTATCCTCATGGGATATATATTCTACCCACACACATTTGGAATTCTCCTGGGGTTCCCTCACACATATTATTCCCTCATTTAGTGGATATCTTCACAAAAAAGTGAAATTTTCAAAAATCCTGAAAATTGGCTGAAAACTACTAAATATCAACGATTCACTGGGCGAATCGCTCTGGAACTGAAATCGGAACGCTCACTGACAATTCCCCTATCTGAAAGTCTGATAAACAACGGAAAAATGACTAAGTCCAAAAAAAATTTTTTTCAACTTTTTTCAATTTTACCCCCGTGGGATATATATTCTACCCAAACACATTTGGAACTCTCCTGGGGTACCCTCACACATATTATTCCCTCATTTAGTGGATATTTTCACAAAAAAGTGAAATTTTTAAAAATCCAGAAAATTGGCTGAAAACGACTAAATATCAAGGACTCATTGGGCGAATCGCTCTGGAACTGAAATCGGAATGCTCACTGACATTTCCCCTATCTGAAAGTCTGATAAACGCCGGAAAAATTACTAAGTCCAAAAAAAATTTTTTTTTCAACTTTTTTCAATTTTATCCCTGTGGGATATATATTCTACCCACACACATTTGGAACTCTCCTGTGATTCCCTCACACATATTATTCCCTCATTTAGTGGATATTTTCACAAAAAAGTGAAATTTTCAAAAATCCAGAAAATTGGCTGAAAACGACTAAATATCAAGGACTCATTGGGCGAATGCTCTGGAACTGAAATCTGAATGCTCACTGACATTTTCCCTATCTGAATGTCTGATAAACGCCTGAAAAATGACTAAGTCCAAAAAAAATTTTTTTTCAACTTTTTTCAATTTTACCCCCGTGGGATATATATTCTACCCAAACACATTTGGAACTCTCCTGGGGTACCCTCACACATATTATTCCCTCATTTAGTGGATATTTTCACAAAAAAGTGAAATTTTTAAAAATCCAGAAAATTGGCTGAAAACGACTAAATATCAAGGACTCATTGGGCGAATCGCTCTGGAACTGAAATCGGAATGCTCACTGACATTTCCCCTATCTGAAAGTCTGATAAACGCCGGAAAAATTACTAAGTCCCAAAAAAATTTTTTTTTCAACTTTTTTCAATTTTATCCCATGGGATATATATTCTACCCACACACATTTGGAACTCTCCTGTGATTCCCTCACACATATTATTCCCTCATTTAGTGGATATTTTCACAAAAAAGTGAAATTTTCAAAAATCCAGAAAATTGGCTGAAAACGACTAAATATCAAGGACTCATTGGGCGAATCGCTCTGGAACTGAAATCTGAACGCTCACTGACATTTTCCCTATCTGAATGTCTGATAAACGCCGGAAAAATGACTAAGTCCCAAAAAAATTTTTTTTCAACTTTTTTCAATTTTACCCACGTGGGATATATATTCTACCCACACACATTTGGAACTCTCCTGGGGTACCCTCACACATATTATTCCCTCATTTAGTGGATATTTTCACAAAAACGTGAAATTTTCAAAAATCCAGAAAATTGGCTGAAAACGACTAAATATCAAGGACTCATTGGGCGAATCGCTCTGGAATTGAAATCGGAACGCTCACTGACATTTCCCCTATCTGAAAGTCTGATAAACGCCGGAAAAATTACTAAGTCCAAAAAAAAATTTTTTTCAACTTTTTTCAATTTTATCCCCGTGGGATATATATTCTACCCACACACATTTGGAACTCTCCTGGGGTACCCTCACACATATTATTCCCTCATTTAGTGGATATTTTCACAAAAAAGTGAAATTTTTAAAAATCCAGAAAATTGGCTGAAAACGAATAAACATCAAGGACTCATTGGGCGAATCGCTCTGGAACTGAAATCGGAACGCTCACTGACTTTTCCCCTATCTGAAAGTCTGATAAATGCCGGAAAATTACTAAGTCCAAAAAAAATTTTTTTTTCAACTTTTTTCAATTTTATCCCTGTGGGATATATATTCTACCCACACACATTTGGAACTCTCCTGTGATTCCCTCACACATATTATTCCCTCATTTAGTGGATTTTTTCACAAAAAAGTGAAATTTTCAAAAATCCAGAAAATTGGCTGAAAACGACTAAATATCAAGGACTCATTGGGCGAATCGCTCTGGAATTGAAATCGGAACGCTCACTGACATTTCCCCTATCTGAAAGTCTGATAAACACCGGAAAAATTACTAAGTCCAAAAAAAATTTTTTTTTCAACTTTTTTCAATTTTATCCTCATGGGATATATATTCTACCCACACATATTTGGAATTCTCCTGGGGTTCCCTCACACATATTATTCCCTCATTTAGTGGATATCTTCACAAAAAAGTGAAATTTTCAAAAATCCTGAAAATTGGCTGAAAACTGCTAAATATCAACGATTCACTGGGCGAATCGCTCTGGAACTGAAATCGGAACGCTCACTGACAATTCCCCTATCTGAAAGTCTGATAAACAACGGAAAAATGACTAAGTCCAAAAAAAATTTTTTTCAACTTTTTTCAATTTTACCCCCGTGGGATATATATTCTACCCAAACACATTTGGAACTCTCCTGGGGTACCCTCACACATATTATTCCCTCATTTAGTGGATATTTTCACAAAAAAGTGAAATTTTTAAAAATCCAGAAAATTGGCTGAAAACGACTAAATATCAAGGACTCATTGGGCGAATCGCTCTGGAACTGAAATCGGAATGCTCACTGACATTTCCCCTATCTGAAAGTCTGATAAACGCCGGAAAAATTACTAAGTCCAAAAAAAATTTTTTTTTCAACTTTTTTCAATTTTATCCCTGTGGGATATATATTCTACCCACACACATTTGGAACTCTCCTGTGATTCCCTCACACATATTATTCCCTCATTTAGTGGATATTTTCACAAAAAAGTGAAATTTTCAAAAATCCAGAAAATTGGCTGAAAACGACTAAATATCAAGGACTCATTGGGCGAATCGCTCTGGAACTGAAATCTGAACGCTCACTGACATTTTCCCTATCTGAATGTCTGATAAACGCCTGAAAAATGACTAAGTCCAAAAAAAATTTTTTTTCAACTTTTTTCAATTTTACCCACGTGGGATATATATTCTACCCAAACACATTTGGAACTCTCCTGGGGTACCCTCACACATATTATTCCCTCATTTAGTGGATATTTTCACAAAAAAGTGAAATTTTTAAAAATCCAGAAAATTGGCTGAAAACGACTAAATATCAAGGACTCATTGGGCGAATCGCTCTGGAACTGAAATCTGAACGCTCACTGACATTTTCCCTATCTGAATGTCTGATAAACGCTGGAAAAATGACTAAGTCCAAAAAAAATTTTTTTCAACTTTTTTCAATTTTACCCCCGTGGGATGTATATTCTACCCACACACATTTGGAACTCTCCTGGGGTACCCTCACACATATTATTCCCTCATTTAGTGGATATTTTCACAAAAAAGTGAAATTTTTAAAAATCCAGAAAATTGGCTGAAAACGACTAAATATCAAGGACTCATTGGGCGAATCGCTCTGGAATTGAAATCGGAACGCTCACTGACATTTCCCCTATCTGAAAGTCTGATAAACGCCGGAAAAATTACTAAGTCCAAAAAAAAATTTTTTTCAACTTTTTTCAATTTTATCCCCGTGGTATATATATTCTACCCACACACATTTGGAACTCTCCTGGGGTACCCTCACACATATTATTCCCTCATTTAGTGGATATTTTCTCAAAAACGTGAAATTTTCAAAAATCCAGAAAATTGGCTGAAAACGACTAAATATCAAGGACTCATTGGGCGAATCGCTCTGGAACTGAAATCGGAACGCTCACTGACTTTTCCCCTATCTGAAAGTTTGATAAATGCCGGAAAATTACTAAGTCCAAAAAAAATTTTTTTTTCAACTTTTTTCAATTTTATCCTCATGGGATATATATTCTACCCACACACATTTGGAATTCTCCTGGGGTTCCCTCACACATATTATTCCCTCATTTAGTGGATATCTTCACAAAAAAGTGAAATTTTCAAAAATCCTGAAAATTGGCTGAAAACTACTAAATATCAACGATTCACTGGGCGAATCGCTCTGGAACTGAAATCGGAACGCTCACTGACAATTCCCCTATCTGAAAGTCTGATAAACAACGGAAAAATGACTAAGTCCAAAAAAAATTTTTTTCAACTTTTTTCAATTTTACCCCCGTGGGATATATATTCTACCCAAACACATTTGGAACTCTCCTGGGGTACCCTCACACATATTATTCCCTCATTTAGTGGATATTTTCACAAAAAAGTGAAATTTTTAAAAATCCAGAAAATTGGCTGAAAACGACTAAATATCAAGGACTCATTGGGCGAATCGCTCTGGAACTGAAATCTGAACGCTCACTGACATTTTCCCTATCTGAATGTCTGATAAACGCTGGAAAAATGACTAAGTCCAAAAAAAATTTTTTTCAACTTTTTTCAATTTTACCCCCGTGGGATGTATATTCTACCCACACACATTTGGAACTCTCCTGGGGTACCCTCACACATATTATTCCCTCATTTAGTGGATATTTTCACAAAAAAGTGAAATTTTTAAAAATCCAGAAAATTGGCTGAAAACGACTAAATATCAAGGACTCATTGGGCGAATCGCTCTGGAATTGAAATCGGAACGCTCACTGACATTTCCCCTATCTGAAAGTCTGATAAACGCCGGAAAAATTACTAAGTCCAAAAAAAAATTTTTTTCAACTTTTTTCAATTTTATCCCCGTGGTATATATATTCTACCCACACACATTTGGAACTCTCCTGGGGTACCCTCACACATATTATTCCCTCATTTAGTGGATATTTTCTCAAAAACGTGAAATTTTCAAAAATCCAGAAAATTGGCTGAAAACGACTAAATATCAAGGACTCATTGGGCGAATCGCTCTGGAACTGAAATCGGAACGCTCACTGACTTTTCCCCTATCTGAAAGTTTGATAAATGCAGGAAAATTACTAAGTCCAAAAAAAATTTTTTTTTCAACTTTTTTCAATTTTATCCTCATGGGATATATATTCTACCCACACACATTTGGAATTCTCCTGGGGTTCCCTCACACATATTATTCCCTCATTTAGTGGATATCTTCACAAAAAAGTGAAATTTTCAAAAATCCTGAAAATTGGCTGAAAACTACTAAATATCAACGATTCACTGGGCGAATCGCTCTGGAACTGAAATCGGAACGCTCACTGACAATTCCCCTATCTGAAAGTCTGATAAACAACGGAAAAATGACTAAGTCCAAAAAAAATTTTTTTCAACTTTTTTCAATTTTACCCCCGTGGGATATATATTCTACCCAAACACATTTGGAACTCTCCTGGGGTACCCTCACACATATTATTCCCTCATTTAGTGGATATTTTCACAAAAAAGTGAAATTTTTAAAAATCCAGAAAATTGGCTGAAAACGACTAAATATCAAGGACTCATTGGGCGAATCGCTCTGGAACTGAAATCGGAAAGCTCACTGACATTTCCCCTATCTGAAAGTCTGATAAACGGCGGAAAAATTACTAAGTCCAAAAAAAATTTTTTTTTCAACTTTTTTCAATTTTATCCTCATGGGATATATATTCTACCCACACACATTTGGAATTCTCCTGGGGTTCCCTCACACATATTATTCCCTCATTTAGTGGATATCTTCACAAAAAAGTGAAATTTTCAAAAATCCTGAAAATTGGCTGAAAACGACTAAATATCAAGGACTCATAGGGCGAATCGCTCTGGAACTGAAATCTGAACGCTCACTGACATTTTCCCTATCTGAATGTCTGATAAACGCCGGAAAAATGACTAAGTCCAAAAAAAAATTTTTTTCAACTTTTTTTAATTTTACCCCCGTGGGATATATATTCTACCCACACACATTTGGAACTCTCCTGGGGTACCCTCACACATATTATTCTCTCATTTAGTGGATTTTTTCACAAAAAAGTGAAATTTTTAAAAATCCAGAAAATTGGCTGAAAACGACTAAATATCAAGGACTCATTGGGCGAATCGCTCTGGAACTGAAATCGGAACGCTCACTGACATTTTCCCTATCTGAATGTCTGATAAGCGCCGGAAAAATGACTAAGTCCAAAAAAAAAATGTTTTCAACTTTTTTCAATTTTACCCCCGAGGGATATATATTCTACCCACACACATTTGGAACTCTCCTGGGGTACCCTCACACATATTATTCTGTCATTTAGTGGATATTTTCACAAAAAAGTGAAATTTTCAAAAATCCAGAAAATTGGCTGAAAATGACTAAATATCAAGGACTCATTGGGCGAATCGCTCTGGAACTGAAATCTGAACGCTCACTGATATTTTCCCTATCTGAATGTCTGATAAACGCCTGAAAAATGACAGTCCAAAAAAAAATTTTTTTCAACTTTTTTCAATTTTACCCCCGTGGGATATATATTCTACCCACACACATTTGGAACTCTCCTGGGGCACCCTCACACATATTATTCCGTCATTTAGTGGATATTTTCACAAAAAAGTGAAATTTTCAAAAATCCAGAAAATTGGCTGAAAACTACTAAATATCAAGGATTCAGTGGGCGAATCGCTCTGGAACTGAAATCGGAACGCTCACTGACAATTCCCCTATCTGAAAGTCTGATAAATGACGGAAAAATGACTAAGTCCCCCAAAAAATTTTTTTTCAACTTTTTTCAATTTTATCCCCGTGGGATATATATTCTACCCACACACATTTGGAACTCTCCTGGGGTACCCTCACACATATTATTCCCTCATTTAGTGGATATTTTCACCAAAAAGTGAAATTTTAAAAAATCCAGAAAATTGGCTGAAAACGACTAAATATCAAGGACTCATTGGGCGAATCGCTCTGGAACTGAAATCTGAATGCTCACTGACATTTCCCCTATCTGAAAGTCTGATAAATGCCGGAAAAATGACTAAGTCCCCCAAAAAAATTTTTCAACTTTTTTCAATTTTACCCCCGTGGGATATATATTCTACCCACACACATTTGGAACTCTCCTGGGGTACCCTCATACATATGATTCCCTCATTTAGTGGATATTTTCACAAAAAAGTGAAATTTTCAAAAATCCAGAAAATTGGCTGAAGACGACTAAATATCAAGGACTCATTGGGCAAATCGCTCTGGAACTGAAATCGGCACGCTCACTGACATTTCCGCTATCTGAAAGTCTGATAAACGCTGGAAAAATGACTAAGTCCAAAAAAAAAAATTTTTCAACTTTTTTCAATTTTACCCCCGAGGGATATATATTCTACCCACACACATTTGGAACTCTCCTGGGGCACCCTCACACATATTATTCCGTCATTTAGTGGATATTTTCACAAAAAAGTGAAATTTTCAAAAATCCAGAAAATTGGCTGAAAACTACTAAATATCAAGGACTCATGGGGCGAATCGCTCTGAAACTGATATCGGAATGCTCACTGACATTTCCCCTATCTGAAAGTCTGATGAACGCCGGAAAAATTAGTAAGTCCAAAAAAAATTTTTTTTCAACTTTTTTCAATTTTATCCCCGTGGGATATATATTCTACCCACACACATTTGGAACTCTCCTGGGGTACCCTCACACATATTATTCCCTCATTTAGTGGATATTTTCACAAAAAAGTGAAATTTTCAAAAATCCAGAAAATTGGCTGAAAACGACTAAATATCAAGGACTCATTGGGCGAATCGCTCTGGAACTGAAATCTGCACGCTCACTGACATTTCCCCTATCTGAAAGTTTGATAAACGACGGAAAAATGACTAAGTCCAAAAAAAAAATTTTTCAAACTTTTTTCAATTTTACCCCCGAGGGATATATATTCTACCCACACACATTTGGAACTCTCCTGGGGTACCCTCACACATATTATTCCCTCATTTAGTAAATATTTTCACCAAAAAGTGAAATTTTCAAAAATCCAGAAAATTGGCTGAAAACGACTAAATATCAAGGACTCATTGGGCGAATCGCTCTGGAACTGAAATCTGAACGCTCACTGACATTTTCCCTATCTGAATGTCTGATAAACGCCGGAAAAATGACTAAGTCCAAAAAAAATTTTTTTTTCAACTTTTTTTAATTTTACCCCCGTGGGATATATATTCTACCCACACACATTTGGAACTCTCCTGGGGTACCCTCACACATATTATTCTCTCATTTAGTGGATATTTTCACAAAAAAGTGAAATTTTTAAAAATCCAGAAAATTGGCTGAAAACGACTAAATATCAAGGACTCATTGGGCGAATCGCTGTGGAACTGAAATCGGAACGCTCACTGACATTTTCCCTATCTGAATGTCTGATAAGCGCCGGAAAAATGACTAAGTCCAAAAAAAATTTTTTTTCAACTTTTTTCAATTTTACCCCCGTGGGATATATATTCTACCCACACACATTTGGAACTCTCCTGGGGTACCCTCACACATATTATTCCCTCATTTAGTGGATATTTTCACAAAAAAGTGAAATTTTCAAAAATCCTGAAAATTGGCTGAAAACGACTAAATATCAAGGATTCAGTGGGCGAATCGCTCTGGAACTGAAATCGGAACGCTCACTGACAATTCCCCTATCTGAAAGTCTGATAAATGACGGAAAAATGACTAAGTCCCCCAAAAAAATTTTTTTCAACTTTTTTCAATTTTATCCCTGTGGGATATATATTCTACCCACACACATTTGGAACTCTCCTGGGGTACCCTCACACATATTATTCCCTCATTTAGTGGATATTTTCACCAAAAAGTGAAATTTTAAAAAATCCAGAAAATTGGCTGAAAACGACTAAATATCAAGGACTCATTGGGCGAATCGCTCTGGAACTGAAATCTGAATGCTCACTGACATTTCCCCTATCTGAAAGTCTGATAAATGTCGGAAAAATTACTAAGTCCCCCAAAAAAATTTTTCAACTTTTTTCAATTTTACCCCCGTGGGATATATATTCTACCCACACACATTTGGAACTCTCCTGGGGTACCCTCATACATATGATTCCCTCATTTAGTGGATATTTTCACAAAAAAGTGAAATTTTCAAAAATCCAGAAAATTGGCTGAAGACGACTAAATATCAAGGGCTCATTGGGCAAATCGCTCTGGAACTGAAATCGGAACGCTCACTGACATTTCCGCTATCTGAAAGTCTGATAAACGCCGGAAAAATGACTAAGTCCCCAAAAAAATTTTTTCAGCTTTTTTCATTTTTACCCCCGTGGGATATACATTCTACCCACACACATTTGGAACTCTCCTGGGGTACCCTCACACATATTATTCCCTCATTTAGTGAATATTTTCACAAAAAAGTGAAATTTTTAAAAATCCAGAAAATTGGCTGAAAACGACTAAATTGGGCGAATTGGGTGAATCGCTCTGGAACTGAAATCGGAACGCTCACTGACATTTCCCCTATCTGAAAGTCTGATAAACGCCGGAAAAATTACTAAGTCCCAAAAAAATGTTTTTTTCAACTTTTTTCAGTTTTATCCCCGTGGGATATATATTCTACCCACACACATTTGGAACTCTCCTGGGGTACCATCACACATATTATTCCCTCATTTAGTGGATATTTTCACAAAAAAGTGAAATTTTTAAAAATCCAGAAAATTGGCTGAAAACGACTAAATATCAAGGACTCATTGGGCGAATCGCTCTGGAACTGAAATCGGAATGCTCACTGACATTTTCCCTATCTGAATGTCTGATAAACGCCGGAAAAATGACTAAGTCCCAAAAAAATTTTTTTTCAACTTTTTTCAATTTTACCCCCGTTGGATATATATTCTACCCACACACATTTGGAACTCTCCTGGGGTACCATCACACATATTATTCCCTCATTTAGTGGATATTTTCACAAAAAAGTGAAATTTTTAAAAATCCAGAAAATTGGCTGAAAACGACTAAATATCAAGGACTCATTGGGCGAATCATTCTGGAACTGAAATCTGAATGCTCACTGACATTTCCCCTATCTGAAAGTCTGATAAATGCCGGAAAAATGACTAAGTCCCCCAAAAAAATTTTTCAACTTTTTTCAATTTTACCCCCGTGGGATATATATTCTACCCACACACATTTGGAACTCTCCTGGGGTACCCTCATACATATGATTCCCTCATTTAGTGGATATTTTCACAAAAAAGTGAAATTTTCAAAAATCCAGAAAATTGGCTGAAGACGACTAAATATCAAGGACTCATTGGGCGAATCGCTCAGGAACTGAAATCGGAATGCTCACTGATATTTCCGCTATCTGAAAGTCTGATAAACGCCGGAAAAATGACTAAGTCCAAAAAAAAAAATTTTTCAACTTTTTTCAATTTTACCCCCGAGGGATATATATTCTACCCACACACATTTGGAACTCTCCTGGGGTACCCTCACACATATTATTCCGTCATTTAGTGGATATTTTCACAAAAAAGTGAAATTTTCAAAAATCCAGAAAATTGGCTGAAAACTACTAAATATCAAGGACTCATGGGGCGAATCGCTCTGAAACTGATATCGGAATGCTCACTGACATTTCCCCTATCTGAAAGTCTGATGAACGCCGGAAAAATTGGTAAGTAAAAAAAAAATTTTTTTTCAACTTTTTTCAATTTTATCCCCGTGGGATATATATTCTACCCACACACATTTCGAACTCTCCTGGGGTACCCTCACACATATTATTCCCTCATGTAGGGGATATTTTCACAAAAAAGTGAAATTTTCAAAAATCCTGAAAATTGGCTGAAAACGACTAAATATCAAGGACTCATTGGGCGAATCGATCTGGAACTGAAATCTGCACGCTCACTGACATTTCCCCTATCTGAAAGTCTGATAAATGACGGAAAAATGACTAATTCCAAAAAAAACATTTTTTCAACTTTTTTCAATTTTACCCCCGTGGGATATATATTCTACCCACACACATTTGGAACTCTCCTGGGGTACCATCACACATATTATTCCCTCATTTAGTGGATATTTTCACAAAAAAGTGAAATTTTTAAAAATCCAGAAAATTGGCTGAAAACGACTAAATATCAAGGACTCATTGGGCGAATCGCTCTGGTACTGAAATCGGAATGCTCACTGACATTTCCCCTATCTGAAAGTCTGATAAACGCCGGAAAAATTATTAAGTCCAAAAAAAAATTTTTTTTCAACTTTTTTCAATTTTATCCCTGTGGGATATATATTCTACCCACACACATTTGGAACTCTCCTGGGGTACCCTCACACATATTATTCCCTCATTTAGTGGATATTTTCACAAAAAAAGTGACATTTTTAAAAATCCAGAAAATTGGCTGAAAACGACTAAATATCAAGGAATCATTGGGCGAATCGCTCTGGAACTGAAATCTGAACGCTCACTGACAATTCCCCTATCTGAAAGTCTGATAAACGACGGAAAAATGACTAAGTCCCAAAAAAAATTTTTTTTAAACTTTTTTCAATTTTATCCCTGTGGGATATATATTCTACCCACACACATTTGGAACTCTCCTGGGGTACCCTCACACATATTATTCCCTCATTTAGTGGATATTTTCACCAAAAAGTGAAATTTTCCAAAATCCAGAAAATTGGCTGAAAACGACTAAATATCAAGGACTCATTGGGCGAATCGCTCTGGAACTGAAATCTGAATGCTCACTGACATTTCCCCTATCTGAAAGTCTGATAAATGCCGGAAAAATGACTAAGTCCCCCAAAAAAATTTTTCAACTTTTTTCAATTTTATCCCTGTGGGATATATATTCTACCCACACACATTTGGAACTCTCCTGGGGTACCCTCACACATATTATTCCGTCATTTAGTGGATATTTTCACAAAAAAGTGAAATTTTCAAAAATCCAGAAAATTTGCTGAAAACTACTAAATATCAAGGACTCATTGGGCGAATCGCTCTGGAACTGATATCTGAATGCTCACTGACATTTCCCCTATCTGAAAGTCTGATAAACGCCGGAAAAATGACTAAGTCCCCAAAAAAATTTTTTCAGCTTTTTTTAATTTTACCCCCGTGGGATATATATTCTACCCACACACATTTGGAACTCTCCTGGGGTACCCTCACACATATTATTCCCTCATTTAGTGGATATTTTCACAAAAAATGTGAAATTTTTAAAAATCCAGAAAATTGGCTGAAAACGACTTAATATCAAGGACTCATTGGGCGAATCGCTCTGGAACTGAAATCTGAACGCTCACTGACATTTTCCCTATCTGAATGTCTGATAAACGCCGGAAAAATGACTAAGTCCAAAAAAAATTTTTTTTCAACTTTTTTCAATTTTACCCCCGTGGGATATATATTCTACCCACACACATTTGGAACTCTCCTGGGGTACCCTCACACATATTATTCCCTCATTTAGTGGATATTTTCACAAAAAAGTGAAATTTTTAAAAATCCAGAAAATTGGCTGAAAACGACTAAATATCAAGGACTCATTGGGCGAATCGCTCTGGAACTGAAATCTGAATGCTCACTGACATTTCCCCTATCTGAAAGTCTGATAAATGCCGGAAAAATGACTAAGTTCCCCAAAAAAATTTTTCAACTTTTTTCAATTTTACCCCCGTGGGATATATATTCTACCCACACACATTTGGAACTCTCCTGGGGTACCCTCATACATATGATTCCCTCATTTAGTGGATATTTTCACAAAAAAGTGAAATTTTCAAAAATCCAGAAAATTTGGCTGAAGACGACTAAATATCAAGGACTCATTGGGCGAATCGCTCTGGAACTGAAATCAGAATGCTCACTGACATTTCCGCTATCTGAAAGTCTGATAAACGCCGGAAAAATGACTAAGTCCAAAAAAAAAAATTTTTCAACTTTTTTCAATTTTACCCCCGAGGGATATATATTCTACCCAAACACATTTGGAACTCTCCTGGGGTACCCTCACACATATTATTCCGTCATTTAGTGGATATTTTCACAAAAAAGTGAAATTTTCAAAAATCCAGAAAATTTGCTGAAAACTACTAAATATCAAGGACTCATTGGGCGAATCGCTCTGGAACTGATATCTGAATGCTCACTGACATTTCCCCTATCTGAAAGTCTGATAAACGCCGGAAAAATGACTAAGTCCCCAAAAAATTTTTTTCAGATTTTTTCAATTTTACCCCCGTGGGATATATATTCTACCCACACACATTTGGAACTCTCCTGGGGTACCCTCACACATATTATTCCCTCATTTAGTGGATATTTTCACAAAAAATGTGAAATTTTTAAAAATCCAGAAAATTGGCTGAAAACGACTTAATATCAAGGACTCATTGGGCGAATCGCTCTGGAACTGAAATCTGAACGCTCACTGACATTTTCCCTATCTGAATGTCTGATAAACGCCGGAAAAATGACTAAGTCCAAAAAATATTTTTTTTCAACTTTTTTCAATTTTACCCCCGTGGGATATATATTCTACCCACACACATTTGGAACTCTCCTGGGGTACCCTCACACATATTATTCCCTCATTTAGTGGATATTTTCACAAAAAAGTGAAATTTTTAAAAATCCAGAAAATTGGCTGAAAACGACTAAATATCAAGGACTCATTGGGCGAATCGCTCTGGAACTGAAATCGGAATGCTCACTGACATTTTCCCTATCTGAATGTCTGATAAACGCCGGAAAAATGACTAAGTCCAAAAAAAATTTTTTTTCAACTTTTTTCAATTTTACCCCCGTGGGATATATATTCTACCCAAACACATTTGGAACTCTCCTGGGGTACCCTCACACATATTATTCCGTCATTTAGTGGATATTTTCACAAAAAAGTGAAATTTTCAAAAATCCAGAAAATTTGCTGAAAACTACTAAATATCAAGGACTCATTGGGCGAATCGCTCTGGAACTGATATCTGAATGCTCACTGACATTTCCCCTATCTGAAAGTCTGATAAACGCCGGAAAAATGACTAAGTCCCCAAAAAATTTTTTTCAGCTTTTTTCAATTTTACCCCCGTGGGATATATATTCTACCCACACACATTTGGAACTCTCCTGGGGTACCCTCACACATATTATTCCCTCATTTAGTGGATATTTTCACAAAAAATGTGAAATTTTTAAAAATCCAGAAAATTGGCTGAAAACGACTTAATATCAAGGACTCATTGGGCGAATCGCTCTGGAACTGAAATCTGAACGCTCACTGACATTTCCCCTATCTGAAAGTCTGATGAGCGCCGGAAAAATTAGTAAGTCCAAAAAAAATTTTTTTTCAACTTTTTTCAATTTTATACCCGTGGGATATATATTCTACCCACACACATTTGGAACTCTCCTGGGGTACCCTCACACATATTATTCCCTCATTTAGTGGATATTTTCACAAAAAAAGTGACATTTTTAAAAATCCAGAAAATTGGCTGAAAACGACTAAATATCAAGGACTCATTGGGCGAATCGCTCTGGAACTGAAATCGGAATGCTCACTGACATTTTCCCTATCTGAATGTCTGATAAACGCCGGAAAAATGACTAAGTCCAAAAAAAATTTTTTTTCAACTTTTTTCAATTTTACCCCCGTGGGATATATATTCTACCCACACACATTTGGAACTCTCCTGGGGTACCATCACACATATTATTCCCTCATTTAGTGGATATTTTCACAAAAAAGTGAAATTTTTAAAAATCCAGAAAATTGGCTGAAAACGACTAAATATCAAGGACTCATTGGGCGAATCGTTCTGGAACTGAAATCTGAATGCTCACTGACATTTCCCCTATCTGAAAGTCTGATAAATGCCGGAAAAATGACTAAGTCCCCCAAAAAAATTTTTCAACTTTTTTCAATTTTACCCCCGTGGGATATATATTCTACCCACACACATTTGGAACTCTCCTGGGGTACCCTCATACATATGATTCCCTCATTTAGTGGATATTTTCACAAAAAAGTGAAATTTTCAAAAATCCAGAAAATTGACTGAAGACGACTAAATATCAAGGACTCATTGGGCGAATCGCTCTGGAACTGAAATCGGAATGCTCACTGATATTTCCGCTATCTGAAAGTCTGATAAACGCCGGAAAAATGACTAAGTCCAAAAAAAAAAATTTTTCAACTTTTTTCAATTTTACCCCCGAGGGATATATATTCTACCCACACACATTTGGAACTCTCCTGGGGTACCCTCACACATGTTATTCCATCATTTAGTGGATATTTTCACAAAAAAGTGAAATTTTCAAAAATCCAGAAAATTGGCTGAAAACTACTAAATATCAAGGACTCATGGGGCGAATCGCTCTGAAACTGATATCGGAATGCTCACTGACATTTCCCCTATCTGAAAGTCTGATGAACGCCGGAAAAATTGGTAAGTAAAAAAAAAATTTTTTTTCAACTTTTTTCAATTTTATCCCCGTGGGATATATATTCTACCCACACACATTTCGAACTCTCCTGGGGTACCCTCACACATATTATTCCCTCATTTAGGGGATATTTTCACAAAAAAGTGAAATTTTCAAAAATCCTGAAAATTGGCTGAAAACGACTAAATATCAAGGACTCATTGGGCGAATCGATCTGGAACTGAAATCTGCACGCTCACTGACATTTCCCCTATCTGAAAGTCTGATAAATGACGGAAAAATGACTAATTCCAAAAAAAAAATTTTTTCAACTTTTTTCAATTTTACCCCCGTGGGATATATATTCTACCCACACACATTTGGAACTCTCCTGGGGTACCATCACACATATTATTCCCTCATTTAGTGGATATTTTCACAAAAAAGTGAAATTTTTAAAAATCCAGAAAATTGGCTGAAAACGACTAAATATCAAGGACTCATTGGGCGAATCGCTCTGGAACTGAAATCGGAACGCTCACTGACATTTCCCCTATCTGAAAGTCTGATAAACGCCGGAAAAATTACTAAGTCCCAAAAAAATATTTTTTTCAACTTTTTTCAATTTTATCCCCGTGGGATATATATTCTACCCACACACATTTGGAACTCTCCTGGGGCACCCTCACACATATTATTCCCTCATTTAGTGGATATTTTCACAAAAAATTGAAATTTTTAAAAATCCAGAAAATTGGCTGAAAACGACTAAATATCAAGGACTCATTGGGCGAATCGCTCTGGTACTGAAATCGGAATGCTCACTGACATTTCCCCTATCTGAAAGTCTGATAAACGCCGGAAAAATTATTAAGTCCAAAAAAAAATTTTTTTTCAACTTTTTTCAATTTTATCCCTGTGGGATATATATTCTACCCACACACATTTGGAACTCTCCTGGGGTACCCTCACACATATTATTCCCTCATTTAGTGAATATTTTCACAAAAAAGTGAAATTTTTAAAAATCCAGAAAATTGGCTGAAAACGACTAAATATCAAGGAATCATTGGGCAAATCGCTCTGGAACTGATATCGGAATGCTCACTGACATTTCCCCTATCTGAAAGTCTGATGAGCGCCGGAAAAATTAGTAAGTCCAAAAAAAATTTTTTTTCAACTTTTTTCAATTTTATACCCGTGGGATATATATTCTACCCACACACATTTGGAACTCTCCTGGGGTACCCTCACACATATTATTCCCTCATTTAGTGGATATTTTCACAAAAAAAGTGACATTTTTAAAAATCCAGAAAATTGGCTGAAAACGACTAAATATCAAGGACTCATTGGGCGAATCGATCTGGAACTGAAATCTGCACGCTCACTGACATTTCCCCTATCTGAAAGTCTGATAAATGACGGAAAAATGACTAATTCCAAAAAAAAAATTTTTTCAACTTTTTTCAATTTTACCCCCGTGGGATATATATTCTACCCACACACATTTGGAACTCTCCTGGGGTACCATCACACATATTATTCCCTCATTTAGTGGATATTTTCACAAAAAAGTGAAATTTTTAAAAATCCAGAAAATTGGCTGAAAACGACTAAATATCAAGGACTCATTGGGCGAATCGCTCTGGAACTGAAATCGGAACGCTCACTGACATTTCCCCTATCTGAAAGTCTGATAAACGCCGGAAAAATTACTAAGTCCCAAAAAAATATTTTTTTCAACTTTTTTCAATTTTATCCCCGTGGGATATATATTCTACCCACACACATTTGGAACTCTCCTGGGGCACCCTCACACATATTATTCCCTCATTTAGTGGATATTTTCACAAAAAATTGAAATTTTTAAAAATCCAGAAAATTGGCTGAAAACGACTAAATATCAAGGACTCATTGGGCGAATCGCTCTGGTACTGAAATCGGAATGCTCACTGACATTTCCCCTATCTGAAAGTCTGATAAACGCCGGAAAAATTATTAAGTCCAAAAAAAAATTTTTTTTCAACTTTTTTCAATTTTATCCCTGTGGGATATATATTCTACCCACACACATTTGGAACTCTCCTGGGGTACCCTCACACATATTATTCCCTCATTTAGTGAATATTTTCACAAAAAAGTGAAATTTTTAAAAATCCAGAAAATTGGCTGAAAACGACTAAATATCAAGGAATCATTGGGCAAATCGCTCTGGAACTGATATCGGAATGCTCACTGACATTTCCCCTATCTGAAAGTCTGATGAGCGCCGGAAAAATTAGTAAGTCCAAAAAAAATTTTTTTTCAACTTTTTTCAATTTTATACCCGTGGGATATATATTCTACCCACACACATTTGGAACTCTCCTGGGGTACCCTCACACATATTATTCCCTCATTTAGTGGATATTTTCACAAAAAAAGTGACATTTTTAAAAATCCAGAAAATTGGCTGAAAACGACTAAATATCAAGGAATCATTGGGCGAATCGCTCTGGAACTGAAATCGGAATGCTCACTGACATTTCCCCTGTCTGAAAGTCTGATAAACGCCGGAAAAATTACTAAGTCCAAAAAAAATTTTTTTTTCAACTTTTTTCAATTTTATCCCCGTGGGATATATATTCTGCCCACACACATTTGGAACTCTCCTGGGATTCCCTCACACATATTATTCCCTCATTTAGTGGATATTTTCACAAAAAAGTGAAATTTTCAAAAATCCAGAAAATTGGCTGAAAACGACTAAATATCAAGGACTCATTGGGCGAATCGCTCTGGAACTGATATCGGAATGCTCACTGACATTTCCCCTATCTGAAAGTCTGATGAGCGCCGGAAAAATTAGTAAGTCCAAAAAAAAATTTTTTTCAACTTTTTTCAATTTTATACCCTTGGGATATATATTCTACCCACACACATTTGGAACTCTCCTGGGGTTCCCTCACACATATTATTCCCTCATTTAGTGGATATTTTCACAAAAAAGTGAAATTTTCAAAAATCCAGAAAATTGGCTGAAAACTACTAAATATCAAGGATTCATTGGGCGAATCGCTCTGGAACTGAAATCAGAACGCTCACTGACAATTCCCCTATCTGAAAGTCTGATGAACGCCGGAAAAATTAGTAAGTCCAAAAAAAATTTTTTTTAAACTTTTTTAAATTTTATCCCCGTGGGATATATATTCTACCCACACACATTTGGAACTCTCCTGGGGTACCCTCACACATATTATTCCCTCATTTAGTAAATATTTTCACCAAAAAGTGAAATTTTCAAAAATCCTGAAAATTGGCTGAAAACGACTAAATATCAAGGACTCATTGGGCGAATCGCTCTGGAACTGAAATCTGAACGCTCACTGACAATTCCCCTATCTGAAAGTCTGATAAACGACGGAAAAATGACTAAGTCCCAAAAAAAATTTTTTTTAAACTTTTTTCAATTTTATCCCTGTGGGATATATATTCTACCCACACACATTTGGAACTCTCCTGGGGTACCCTCACACATATTATTCCCTCATTTAGTGGATATTTTCACCAAAAAGT
The DNA here is from genome assembly GCF_046119375.1 of Phyllobates terribilis. Lineage (NCBI taxonomy): Eukaryota > Metazoa > Chordata > Amphibia > Anura > Dendrobatidae > Phyllobates > Phyllobates terribilis. The sequence goes on from NW_027362762.1 coordinate 596,731,279, forward strand.
GAAATTTTCCAAAATCCACAAAATTGGCTGAAAACGACTAAATATCAAGGACTCATTGGGCGAATCGCTCTGGAACTGAAATCTGAATGCTCACTGACATTTCCCCTATCTGAAAGTCTGATAAATGCCGGAAAAATGACTAAGTCCCCCAAAAAAATTTTTCAACTTTTTTCAATTTTATCCCTGTGGGATATATATTCTGCCCACACACATTTGGAACTCTCCTGGGATTCCCTCACACATATTATTCCCTCATTTAGTGGATATTTTCACAAAAAAGTGAAATTTTCAAAAATCCAGAAAATTGGCTGAAAACGACTAAATATCAAGGACTCATTGGGCGAATCGCTCTGGAACTGATATCGGAATGCTCACTGACATTTCCCCTATCTGAAAGTCTGATGAGCGCCGGAAAAATTAGTAAGTCAAAAAAAAAATTTTTTTCAACTTTTTTCAATTTTATCCCCGTGGGATATATATTCTACCCACACACATTTGGAACTCTCCTGGGGTACCCTCACACATATTATTCCCTCATTTAGTAAATATTTTCACCAAAATTGAAATTTTCAAAAATCCTGAAAATTGGCTGAAAACGACTAAATATCAAGGACTCATTGGGCGAATCGCTCTGGAACTGAAATCTGAACGCTCACTGACAATTCCCCTATCTGAAAGTCTGATAAACGACGGAAAAATGACTAAGTCCCAAAAAAAATTTTTTTTAAACTTTTTTCAATTTTATCCCTGTGGGATATATATTCTACCCACACACATTTGGAACTCTCCTGGGGTACCCTCACACATATTATTCCCTCATTTAGTGGATATTTTCACCAAAAAGTGAAATTTTCCAAAATCCAGAAAATTGGCTGAAAACGACTAAATATCAAGGACTCATTGGGCGAATCGCTCTGGAACTGAAATCTGAATGCTCACTGACATTTCCCCTATCTGAAAGTCTGATAAATGCCGGAAAAATGACTAAGTCCCCCAAAAAAATTTTTCAACTTTTTTCAATTTTATCCCTGTGGGATATATATTCTACCCACACACATTTGGAACTCTCCTGGGGTACCCTCACACATATTATTCCGTCATTTAGTGGATATTTTCACAAAAAAGTGAAATTTTCAAAAATCCAGAAAATTTGGCTGAAGACGACTAAATATCAAGGACTCATTGGGCGAATCGCTCTGAAACTGAAATCAGAACGCTCACTGACATTTCCGCTATCTGAAAGTCTGATAAACGCCGGAAAAATGACTAAGTCCAAAAAAAAAAATTTTTCAACTTTTTTCAATTTTACCCCCGAGGGATATATATTCTACCCAAACACATTTGGAACTCTCCTGGGGTACCCTCACACATATTATTCCGTCATTTAGTGGATATTTTCACAAAAAAGTGAAATTTTCAAAAATCCAGAAAATTTTCTGAAAACTACTAAATATCAAGGACTCATTGGGCAAATCGCTCTGGAACTGATATCTGAATGCTCACTGACATTTCCCCTATCTGAAAGTCTGATAAACGCCGGAAAAATGACTAAGTCCCCAAAAAATTTTTTTCAGCTTTTTTCAATTTTACCCCCGTGGGATATATATTCTACCCACACACATTTGGAACTCTCCTGGGGTACCCTCACACATATTATTCCCTCATTTAGTGGATATTTTCACAAAAAAGTGAAATTTTTAAAAATCCAGAAAATTGGCTGAAAACTACTAAATATCAAGGACTCATTTGGCGAATCGCTCTGGAACTGAAATCGGAACGCTCACTGACATTTCCCCTATCTGAAAGTCTGATAAACGCCAGAAAAATTACAAAGTCCCAAAAAAATGTTTTTTTCAACTTTTTTCAATTTTATCCCCGTGGGATATATATTCTACCCACACACATTTGGAACTCTCCTCGGGTTCCCTCACACATATTATTCCCTCATTTAGTGGATATTTTCACAAAAAAGTGAAATTTTCAAAAATCCAGAAAATTGGCTGAAAACTACTAAATATCAAGGATTCATTCGGCGAATCGCTCTGGAACTGAAATCAGAATGCTCACTGACAATTCCCCTATCTGAAAGTCTGATAAACGATGGAAAAATGACTAAGTCCCAAAAAAAATTTTTTTCAACTTTTTTAAATTTTACCCCCGTGGGATATATATTCTACCCACACACATTTGGAACTCTCCTTGGGTACCCTCACACATATTATTCTCTCATTTAGTGGATATTTTCACAAAAAAAGTGAAATTTTCAAAAATCCAGAAAATTGCCTGAAAACGACTAAATATGAAGGACTCATTGGGCGAATCGCTCTGGAACTGAAATCGGAACGCTCACTGACATTTCCCCTATCTGAAAGTCTGATAAACGCCGGAAAAATTACTAAGTCCAAAAAAAAATTTTTTTTCAACTTTTTTCAATTTTATCCCCGTGGGATATATATTCTACCCACACACATTTGGAACTCTCCTGGGGTACCCTCATACATATTATTCCCTCATTTAGTGGATATTTTCACAAAAAAGTGAAATTTTCAAAAATCCTGAAAATTGGCTGAAAACGACTAAATATCAAGGACTCATTGGGCGAATCGCTCTGGAACTGAAATCGGAATGCTCACTGACATTTCCCCTATCTGAAAGTCTGATAAACGCCGGAAAAATGACTAAGTCCCCCAAAAAAATTTTTTCAGCTTTTTTCAATTTTACCCCTGTGGGATATATATTCTACCCACACACATTTGGAACTCTCCTGGGGTACCCTCACACATATTATTCCCTCATTTAGTGGATATTTTCAAAAAAAAGTGAAATTTTTAAAAATCCAGAAAATTGACTGAAAACGACTAAATATCAAGGACTCATTGGGCGAATCGCTCTAGAACTGAAATCGGAACGTTCACTGACATTTTCCCTATCTGAATGTCTGATAAACGCCGGAAAAATGACTAAGTCCAAAAAAAATTTTTTTAAAACTTTTTTCAATTTTACCCCCGTGGGATATATATTCTACCCACACACATTTGGAACTCTCCTGGGGTACCCTCACACATATTATTCCCTCATTTAGTGGATATTTTCACAAAAAAGTGAAATTTTCAAAAATCCAGAAAATTGGCTGAAAACGACTGAATATCAAAGACTCATTGGGCGAATCGCTCTGGAACTGAAATCTGAATGCTCACTGACATTCTATCTGAAAGTCTGATAAATGCCAGAAAAATGACTAAGTCCCCAAAAAAATTTTTTCACCTTTTTTCAATTTTACCCCCGTGGGATATATATTCTACCCACACAAATTTGGAACTCTCCTTGGGTACCCTCACACATATTATTCTCTCATTTAGTGGATATTTTCACAAAAAAGTGAAATTTTCAAAAATCCAGAAAATTGCCTGAAAACGACTAAATATCAAGGACTCATTGGGCGAATCGCTGTGGAACTGAAATCGGAACGCTCACTGACATTTCCCTATCTGAAAGTCTGATAAACGCCGGAAAAATTACTAAGTCCAAAAAAAAATTTTTTTTCAACTTTTTTCAATTTTATCCCCGTGGGATATATATTCTACCCACACACATTTGGAACTCTCCTTGGGTACCCTCACACATATTATTCTCTCATTTAGTGGATATTTTCACAAAAAAGTGAAATTTTCAAAAATCCAGAAAATTGCCTGAAAACGACTAAATATCAAGGACTCATTGGGCGAATCGCTCTGGAACTGAAATCGGAACGCTCACTGACATTTCCCCTATCTGAAAGTCTGATAAACGCCGGAAAAATGACTAAGTCCAAAAAAAATTTTTTTTTTACTTTTTTCAATTTTACCCCCGTGGGATATATATTTTACCCACACAAATTTGGAACTCTTCTGGGGTACCCTCACACATATTATTCCCTCATTTAGTGGATATTTTCACAAAAAAGTGAAATTTTCAAAAATCCAGAAAATTGGCTGAAAACGACTAAATATCAAAGACTCATTGGGCGAATCGCTCTGGAACTGAAATGTGAATGCTCACTGACATTTCCCCTATCTGAAAGTCTGATAAATGCCGGAAAAATGACTAAGTCCCCCCAAAAAATTTTTCAACTTTTTTCAATTTTACCCCCGTGGGATATATATTCTACCCACACACATTTGGAACTCTCCTGGGGTACCCTCACACATATTATTCCGTCATTTAGTGGATATTTTCACAACAAAGTGAAATTTTCAAAAATCCAGAAAATTGGCTGAAAACGACTAAATATCAAGGACACATTGGGCGAATCGCTCTGGAACTGAAATCGGAACGCTCACTGACATTTCCCATATCTGAAAGTCTGATAATCGCCGGAAAAATGACTAAGTCCCAAAAAAATTTTTTTTCAACTTTTTTCAATTTTACCCCCGTGGGATATATATTCTACCCACACACATTTGGAACTCTCTTGGGGTACCCTCATACATATTATTCCCTCATTTAGTGGATATTTTCACAAAAAAGTAAAATTTTCAAAAATCCTGAAAATTGGCTGAAAACGACTAAATATCAAGGACTCATTGGGTGAATCGCTCTGGAACTGAAATCAGAACGCTCACTGACATTTCCCCTATCTGAAAGTCTAATAAACGCCGGAAAAATGACTAAGTCCCAAAAAAAATTTTTTTCAACTTTTTTCAATTTTACCCCCGTGGGATATATATTCTACCCACACACATTTGGAACTCTCCTTGGGTACCCTCACAGATATTATTCCGTCATTTAGTGGATATTTTCACAAAAAAGTGAAATTTTCAAAAATCCAGAAAATTGGCTGAAAACGACTAAATATCAAGGACTCATTGGGCGAATCGCTCTGGAACTGAAATCGGAATGCTCACTGACATTTCCCATATCTGAAAGTCTGATAATCGCCGGAAAAATGACTAAGTCCCAAAAAAAATTTTTTTCAACTTTTTTCAATTTTACCCCCGTGGGATATATATTCTACCCACACACATTTGGAACTCTCCTGGGGTACCCTCATACATATTATTCCCTCATTTAGTGGATATTTTCACAAAAAAGTAAAATTTTCAAAAATCCTGAAAATTGGCTGAAAACGACTAAATATCAAGGACTCATTGGGTGAATCGCTCTGGAACTGAAATCAGAACGCTCACTGACATTTCCCCTATCTGAAAGTCTGATAATCGCCGGAAAAATGACTAAGTCCCAAAAAAAATTTTTTTCAACTTTTTTCAATTTTACCCCCGTGGGATATATATTCTACCCACACACATTTGGAACTCTCCTGGGGTACCCTCATACATATTATTCCCTCATTTAGTGGATATTTTCACAAAAAAGTGAAATTTTTAAAAATCCTGAAAATTGGCTGAAAACGACTAAATATCAAGGACTCATTGGGCGAATCGCTCTGGAACTGAAATCGGAACGCTCACTGACATTTCCCCTATCTGAAAGTCTGATAAACGCCGGAAAAATTACTAAGTCCAAAAAAAAATTTTTTTTCAACTTTTTTCAATTTTATCCCCGTGGGATATATATTCTACCCACACACATTTGGAACTCTCCTGGGGTACCCTCATACATATTATTCCCTCATTTAGTGGATATTTTCACAAAAAAGTGAAATTTTCAAAAATCCAGAAAATTGGCTGAAAACGACTAAATATCAAAGACTCATTGGGCGAATCGCTCTGGAACTGAAATCTGAATGCTCACTGACATTTCCCCTATCTGAAAGTCTGATAAATGCCGGAAAAATGACTAAGTCCCCCAAAAAAATTTTTCAACTTTTTTCAATTTTACCCCCGTGGGATATATATTCTACCCAAACACATTTGGAACTCTCCTGGGGTACCCTCACACATATTATTCCGTCATTTAGTGGATATTTTCACAAAAAAGTGAAATTTTCAAAAATCCAGAAAATTGGCTGAAAACGACTAAATATCAAGGACTCATTGGGTGAATCGCTCTGGAACTGAAATCAGAACACTCACTGACATTTCCCCTATCTGAAAGTCTGATAATCGCCGGAAAAATGACTAAGTCCCAAAAAAATTTTTTTTCAACTTTTTTCAATTTTACCCCCGTGGGATATATATTCTACCCACACACATTTGGAACTCTCCTGGGGTACCCTCATACATATTATTCCCTCATTTAGTGGATATTTTCACAAAAAAGTGAAATTTTTAAAAATCCTGAAAATTGGCTGAAAACGACTAAATATCAAGGACTCATTGGGCGAATCGCTCTGGAACTGTAATCGGAACGCTCACTGACATTTCCCCTATCTGAAAGTCTGATAAACGCCGGAAAAATGACTAAGTCCAAAAAAAAATTTTTTTTCAACTTTTTTCAATTTTATCCCCGTGGGATATATATTCTACCCACACACATTTGGAACTCTCCTTGAGTACCCTCACACATATTATTCTCTCATTTAGTGGATATTTTCACAAAAAAGTGAAATTTTCAAAAATCCAGAAAATTGGCTGAAAACACTAAATATCAAAGACTCATTGGGCGAATCGCTCTGGAACTGAAATCAGAACGCTCACTGACATTTCCCCTATCTGAAAGTCTAATAAACGCCGGAAAAATGACTAAGTTCCAAAAAAAAATTTTTTCAACTTTTTTCAATTTTACCCCCGTGGGATATATATTTTACCCACACACATTTGGAACTCTCCTTGGGTACCCTCACACATATTATTCTCTCATTTAGTGGATATTTTCACAAAAAAGTGAAATTTTCAAAAATCCAGAAAATTGGCTGAAAACGACTAAATATCAAGGACTCATTGGGCGAATCGCTCTGGAACTGAAATCGGAACGCTCACTGACATTTCCGCTATCTGAAAGTCTGATAAAGGCCGGAAAAATGACTAAGTCCAAAAAAAAAATTTTTTCAACTTTTTTCAATTTTATCCCCGTGGGATATATATTCTACCCACACACATTTGGAACTCTCCTTGGGTACCCTCACACATATTATTCCCTCATTTAGTGGATATTTTCACAAAAAAGTGAAATTTTTAAAAATCCTGAAAATTGGCTGAAAACGACTAAATATCAAGGACTCATTGGGCGAATCGCTCTGGAACTGAAATCGGAACGCTCACTGACATTTCCCCTATCTGAAAGTCTGATAAACGCCGGAAAAATTACTAAGTCCAAAAAAAAATTTTTTTTCAACTTTTTTCAATTTTATCCCCGTGGGATATATATTCTACCCACACACATTTGGAACTCTCCTGGGGTACCCTCATACATATTATTCCCTCATTTAGTGGATATTTTCACAAAAAAGTGAAATTTTCAAAAATCCAGAAAATTGGCTGAAAACGACTAAATATCAAAGACTCATTGGGCGAATCGCTCTGGAACTGAAATCTGAATGCTCACTGACATTTCCCCTATCTGAAAGTCTGATAAATGCCGGAAAAATGACTAAGTCCCCCAAAAAAATTTTTCAACTTTTTTCAATTTTACCCCCGTGGGATATATATTCTACCCAAACACATTTGGAACTCTCCTGGGGTACCCTCACACATATTATTCCGTCATTTAGTGGATATTTTCACAAAAAAGTGAAATTTTCAAAAATCCAGAAAATTGGCTGAAAACGACTAAATATCAAGGACTCATTGGGTGAATCGCTCTGGAACTGAAATCAGAACACTCACTGACATTTCCCCTATCTGAAAGTCTGATAATCGCCGGAAAAATGACTAAGTCCCAAAAAAATTTTTTTTCAACTTTTTTCAATTTTACCCCCGTGGGATATATATTCTACCCACACACATTTGGAACTCTCCTGGGGTACCCTCATACATATTATTCCCTCATTTAGTGGATATTTTCACAAAAAAGTGAAATTTTTAAAAATCCTGAAAATTGGCTGAAAACGACTAAATATCAAGGACTCATTGGGCGAATCGCTCTGGAACTGTAATCGGAACGCTCACTGACATTTCCCCTATCTGAAAGTCTGATAAACGCCGGAAAAATGACTAAGTCCAAAAAAAAATTTTTTTTCAACTTTTTTCAATTTTATCCCCGTGGGATATATATTCTACCCACACACATTTGGAACTCTCCTTGAGTACCCTCACACATATTATTCTCTCATTTAGTGGATATTTTCACAAAAAAGTGAAATTTTCAAAAATCCAGAAAATTGGCTGAAAACACTAAATATCAAAGACTCATTGGGCGAATCGCTCTGGAACTGAAATCAGAACGCTCACTGACATTTCCCCTATCTGAAAGTCTAATAAACGCCGGAAAAATGACTAAGTTCCAAAAAAAAATTTTTTCAACTTTTTTCAATTTTACCCCCGTGGGATATATATTTTACCCACACACATTTGGAACTCTCCTTGGGTACCCTCACACATATTATTCTCTCATTTAGTGGATATTTTCACAAAAAAGTGAAATTTTCAAAAATCCAGAAAATTGGCTGAAAACGACTAAATATGAAGGACTCATTGGGAGAATCGCTCTGGAACTGAAATCGGAACGCTCACTGACATTTCCTCTATCTGAAAGTCTGATAAACGCCGGAAAAATGACTAAGTCCAAAAAAAAAATTTTTTCAACTTTTTTCAATTTTACCCCCGAGGGATATATATTCTACCCACACACATTTGGAACTCTCCTGGGGTACCCTCACACATATTATTCCGTCATTTAGTGGATATTTTCACAAAAAAGTGAAATTTTCAAAAATCCAGAAAATTGGCTGAAAACGACTAAATATCAAGGACTCATTGGGCGAATCGCTCTGGAACTGAAATCGGAACGCTCACTGACATTTCCGCTATCTGAAAGTCTGATAAAGGCCGGAAAAATGACTAAGTCCAAAAAAAAAATTTTTTCAACTTTTTTCAATTTTATCCCCGTGGGATATATATTCTACCCACACACATTTGGAACTCTCCTTGGGTACCCTCACACATATTATTCCCTCATTTAGTGGATATTTTCACAAAAAAGTGAAATTTTTAAAAATCCTGAAAATTGGCTGAAAACGACTAAATATCAAGGACTCATTGGGCGAATCGCTCTGGAACTGAAATCGGAACGCTCACTGACATTTCCCCTATCTGAAAGTCTGATAAACGCCGGAAAAATTACTAAGTCCAAAAAAAAATTTTTTTTCAACTTTTTTCAATTTTATCCCCGTGGGATATGTATTCTACCCACACACATTTGGAACTCTCCTGGGGTACCCTCATACATATTATTCCCTCATTTAGTGGATATTTTCACAAAAAAGTGAAATGTTCAAAAATCCAGAAAATTGGCTGAAAACGACTAAATATCAAAGACTCATTGGGCGAATCGCTCTGGAACTGAAATCTGAATGCTCACTGACATTTCCCCTATCTGAAAGTCTGATAAATGCCGGAAAAATGACTAAGTCCCCCAAAAAAATTTTTCAACTTTTTTCAATTTTACCCCCGTGGGATATATATTCTACCCAAACACATTTGGAACTCTCCTGGGGTACCCTCACACATATTATTCCGTCATTTAGTGGATATTTTCACAAAAAAGTGAAATTTTCAAAAATCCAGAAAATTGGCTGAAAACGACTAAATATCAAGGACTCATTGGGTGAATCGCTCTGGAACTGAAATCAGAACACTCACTGACATTTCCCCTATCTGAAAGTCTGATAATCGCCGGAAAAATGACTAAGTCCCAAAAAAATTTTTTTTCAACTTTTTTCAATTTTACCCCCGTGGGATATATATTCTACCCACACACATTTGGAACTCTCCTGGGGTACCCTCATACATATTATTCCCTCATTTAGTGGATATTTTCACAAAAAAGTGAAATTTTTAAAAATCCTGAAAATTGGCTGAAAACGACTAAATATCAAGGACTCATTGGGCGAATCGCTCTGGAACTGTAATCGGAACGCTCACTGACATTTCCCCTATCTGAAAGTCTGATAAACGCCGGAAAAATGACTAAGTCCAAAAAAAAATTTTTTTTCAACTTTTTTCAATTTTATCCCCGTGGGATATATATTCTACCCACACACATTTGGAACTCTCCTTGAGTACCCTCACACATATTATTCTCTCATTTAGTGGATATTTTCACAAAAAAGTGAAATTTTCAAAAATCCAGAAAATTGGCTGAAAACACTAAATATCAAAGACTCATTGGGCGAATCGCTCTGGAACTGAAATCAGAACGCTCACTGACATTTCCCCTATCTGAAAGTCTAATAAACGCCGGAAAAATGACTAAGTTCCAAAAAAAAATTTTTTCAACTTTTTTCAATTTTACCCCCGTGGGATATATATTTTACCCACACACATTTGGAACTCTCCTTGGGTACCCTCACACATATTATTCTCTCATTTAGTGGATATTTTCACAAAAAAGTGAAATTTTCAAAAATCCAGAAAATTGGCTGAAAACGACTAAATATGAAGGACTCATTGGGAGAATCGCTCTGGAACTGAAATCGGAACGCTCACTGACATTTCCTCTATCTGAAAGTCTGATAAACGCCGGAAAAATGACTAAGTCCAAAAAAAAAATTTTTTCAACTTTTTTCAATTTTACCCCCGAGGGATATATATTCTACCCACACACATTTGGAACTCTCCTGGGGTACCCTCACACATATTATTCCGTCATTTAGTGGATATTTTCACAAAAAAGTGAAATTTTCAAAAATCCAGAAAATTGGCTGAAAACGACTAAATATCAAGGACTCATTGGGCGAATCGCTCTGGAACTGAAATCGGAACGCTCACTGACATTTCCGCTATCTGAAAGTCTGATAAAGGCCGGAAAAATGACTAAGTCCAAAAAAAAAATTTTTTCAACTTTTTTCAATTTTATCCCCGTGGGATATATATTCTACCCACACACATTTGGAACTCTCCTTGGGTACCCTCACACATATTATTCTCTCATTTAGTGGATATTTTCACAAAAAAGTGAAATTTTCAAAAATCCAGAAAATTGCCTGAAAACGACTAAATATCAAGGACTCATTGGGCGAATCGATCTGGAACTGAAATCTGAACGCTCACTGACATTTCCCCTATCTGAAAGACTGATAAACGCCGGAAAAATAACTAAGTCCAAAAAAAAAATTTTTTTCAACTTTTTTCAATTTTATCCCCGTGGGATATATATTCTACCCACACACATTTGGAACTCTCCTGGGGTACCCTCATACATATTATTCCCTCATTTAGTGGATATTTTCACAAAAAAGTGAAATTTTCAAAAATCCAGAAAATTGGCTGAAAACGACTAAATATCAAAGACTCATTGGGCAAATCGCTCTGGAACTGAAATCTGATCGCTCACTGACATTTTCCCTATCTGAATGTCTGATAAACGCCGGAAAAATGACTAAGTCCAAAAAAATTTTTTTTTCAACTTTTTTCAATTTTACCCCCGTGGGATATATATTCTACCCACACACATTTGGAACTCTCCTGGGGTACCATCACACATATTATTCCCTCATTTAGTGGATATTTTCACAAAAAAGTGAAATTTTTAAAAATCCAGAAAATTGGCTGAAAACGACTAAATATCAAGGACTCATTGGGCGAATCGCTCTGGAACTGAAATCGGAACGCTCACTGACATTTGCCATATCTGAAAGTCTGATAATCGCCGAAAAAATGACTAAGTCCCAAAAAAAATTTTTTTCAACTTTTTTCAATTTTACCCCTGTGGGATATATATTCTACCCACACACATTTGGAACTCTCCTGGGGTACCCTCATACATATTATTCCCTCATTTAGTGGATATTTTCACAAAAAAGTAAAATTTTCAAAAATCCTGAAAATTGGCTGAAAACGACTAAATATCAAGGACTCATTGGGTGAATCGCTCTGGAACTGAAATCAGAACGCTCACTGACATTTCCGCTATCTGAAAGTCTGATAAAGGCCGGAAAAATGACTAAGTCCAAAAAAAAAATTTTTTCAACTTTTTTCAATTTTATCCCCGTGGGATATATATTCTACCCACACACATTTGGAACTCTCCTGGGGTACCCTCATACATATTATTACCTCATTTAGTGGATATTTTCACAAAAAAGTGAAATTTTCAAAAATCCAGAAAATTGGCTGAAAACGACTAAATATCAAAGACTCATTGGGCAAATCGCTCTGGAACTGAAATCTGAACGCTCACTGACATTTTCCCTATCTGAATGTCTGATAAACGCCGGAAAAATGACTAAGTCCAAAAAAATTTTTTTTTCAACTTTTTTCAATTTTACCCCCGTGGGATATATATTCTACCCACACACATTTGGAACTCTCCTGGGGTACCATCACACATATTATTCCCTCATTTAGTGGATATTTTCACAAAAAAGTGAAATTTTTAAAAATCCAGAAAATTGGCTGAAAACGACTAAATATCAAGGACTCATTGCTCGAATCGCTCTGGAACTGAAATCGGAACGCTCACTGACATTTCCCCTATCTGAAAGTCTGATAAATGCCGGAAAAATTACTAAGTCCAAAAAAAAATTTTTTTTCAACTTTTTTCAATTTTATCCCCGTGGGATATATATTCTACCCACACACATTTGGAACTCTCCTTGGGTACCCTCACACATATTATTCTCTCATTTAGTGGATATTTTCACAAAAAAGTGAAATTTTCAAAAATCCAGAAAATTGCCTGAAAACGACTAAATATCAAGGACTCATTGGGCGAATCGCTCTGGAACTGAAATCGGAACGCTCACTGACATTTCCCCTATCTGAAAGTCTGATAAATGCCGGAAAAATGACTAAGTCCCCCAAAAAAATTTTTCAACTTTTTTCAATTTTACCCCCGTGGGATATATATTCTACCCACACACATTTGGAACTCTCCTGGGGTACCCTCACACATATTATTCCGTCATTTAGTGGATATTTTCACAAAAAAGTGAAATTTTCAAAAATCCAGAAAATTGGCTGAAAACGACTAAATATCAAGGACTCATTGGGCGAATCGCTCTGGAACTGTAATCGGAACGCTCACTGACATTTCCCCTATCTGAAAGTCTGATAAACGCCGGAAAAATGACTAAGTCCAAAAAACAATTTTTTTTCAACTTTTTTCAATTTTATCCCCGTGGGATATATATTCTACCCACACACATTTGGAACTCTCCTTGAGTACCCTCACACATATTATTCTCTCATTTAGTGGATATTTTCACAAAAAAGTGAAATTTTCAAAAATCCAGAAAATTGGCTGAAAACACTAAATATCAAAGACTCATTGGGCGAATCGCTCTGGAACTGAAATCAGAACGCTCACTGACATTTCCCCTATCTGAAAGTCTAATAAACGCCGGAAAAATGACTAAGTTCCAAAAAAAAATTTTTTCAACTTTTTTCAATTTTACCCCCGTGGGATATATATTTTACCCACACACATTTGGAACTCTCCTTGGGTACCCTCACACATATTATTCTCTCATTTAGTGGATATTTTCACAAAAAAGTGAAATTTTCAAAAATCCAGAAAATTGGCTGAAAACGACTAAATATCAAAGACTCATTGGGCGAATCGCTCTGGAACTGAAATCTGAATGCTCACTGACATTTCCCCTATCTGAAAGTCTGATAAATGCCGGAAAAATGACTAAGTCCCCCAAAAAAATTTTTTTCAACTTTTTTCAATTTTACCCCCGTGGGATATATATTCTACCCACACACATTTGGAACTCTCCTGGGGTACCCTCATACATATTATTCCCTCATTTAGTGGATATTTTCACAAAAAAGTGAAATTTTCAAAAATCCAGAAAATTGGCTGAAAACGACTAAATATGAAGGACTCATTGGGAGAATCGCTCTGGAACTGAAATCGGAACGCTCACTGACATTTCCTCTATCTGAAAGTCTGATAAACGCCGGAAAAATGACTAAGTCCAAAAAAAAAATTTTTTCAACTTTTTTCAATTTTACCCCCGAGGGATATATATTCTACCCACACACATTTGGAACTCTCCTGGGGTACCCTCACACATATTATTCCGTCATTTAGTGGATATTTTCACAAAAAAGTGAAATTTTCAAAAATCCAGAAAATTCCCTGAAAACGACTAAATATCAAGGACTCATTGGGCGAATCGCTCTGGAACTGAAATCAGAACGCTCACTGACATTTCCGCTATCTGAAAGTCTGATAAAGGCCGGAAAAATGACTAAGTCCAAAAAAAAAATTTTTTCAACTTTTTTCAATTTTATCCCCGTGGGATATATATTCTACCCACACACATTTGGAACTCTTCTTGGGTACCCTCACACATATTATTCTCTCATTTAGTGGATATTTTCACAAAAAAGTGAAATTTTCAAAAATCCAGAAAATTGCCTGAAAACGACTAAATATCAAGGACTCATTGGGCGAATCGCTCTGGAACTGAAATCTGAACGCTCACTGACATTTCCCCTATCTGAAAGTCTGATAAACGCCGGAAAAATTACTAAGTCCAAAAAAAAATTTTTTTTCAACTTTTTTCAATTTTACCCCCGTGGGATATATATTCTACCCACACACATTTGGAACTCTCCTTGGGTACCCTCACACATATTATTCTCTCATTTAGTGGATATTTTCACAAAAAAGTGAAATTTTCAAAAATCCAGAAAATTGGCTGAAAACGACTAAATATGAAGGACTCATTGGGAGAATCGCTCTGGAACTGAAATCGGAACGCTCACTGACATTTCCTCTATCTGAAAGTCTGATAAACGCCGGAAAAATGACTAAGTCCAAAAAAAAAAATTTTTTCAACTTTTTTCAATTTTACCCCCGAGGGATATATATTCTACCCACACACATTTGGAACTCTCCTGCGGTACCCTCACACATATTATTCCGTCATTTAGTGGATATTTTCACAAAAAAGTGAAATTTTCAAAAATCCAGAAAATTGGCTGAAAACGACTAAATATCAAGGACTCATTGGGCGAATCGCTCTGGAACGGAAATCGGAATGCTCACTGACATTTCCTCTATCTGAAAGTCTGATAAACGCCGGAAAAATGACTAAGTCCAAAAAAAAAATTTTTTCAACTTTTTTCAATTTTACCCCCGAGGGATATATATTCTACCCACACACATTTGGAACTCTCCTGGGGTACCCTCACACATATTATTCCATCATTTAGTGGATATTTTCACAAAAAAGTGAAATTTTCAAAAATCCAGAAAATTGGCTGAAAACGACTAAATATCAAGGACTCATTGGGCGAATCGCTCTGGAACTGAAATCGGAACGCTCACTGACATTTCCGCTATCTGAAAGTCTGATAAAGGCCGGAAAAATGACTAAGTCCAAAAAAAAAATTTTTTCAACTTTTTTCAATTTTATCCCCGTGGGATATATATTCTACCCACACACATTTGGAACTCTCCTTGGGTACCCTCACACATATTATTCTCTCATTTAGTGGATATTTTCACAAAAAAGTGAAATTTTCAAAAATCCAGAAAATTGGCTGAAAACGACTAAATATCAAGGACTCATTGGGCGAATCGCTCTGGAACTGAAATCGGAACGCTCACTGACATTTCCCCTATCTGAAAGTCTGATAAACGCCGGAAAAATTACTAAGTCCCAAAAAATTTTTTTTTCAACTTTTTTCAATTTTATCCCCGTGGGATATATATTCTACCCACACACATTTGGAACTCTCCTTGGGTACCCTCACACATATTGTTCTCTCATTTAGTGGATATTTTCACAAAAAAGTGAAATTTTCAAAAATCCAGAAAATTGGCTGAAAACGACTAAATATCAAGGACTCATTGGGCGAATCGCTCTGGAACTGAAATCGGAACGCTCACTGACATTTCCCCTATCTGAAAGTCTGATAAAGGCCGGAAAAATGACTAAGTCCAAAAAAAAAATTTTTTCAACTTTTTTCAATTTTATCCCCGTGGGATATATATTCTACCCACACACATTTGGAACTCTCCTGGGGTACCCTCATACATATTATTACCTCATTTAGTGGATATTTTCACAAAAAAGTGAAATTTTCAAAAATCCAGAAAATTGGCTGAAAACGACTAAATATCAAGGACTCATTGCTCGAATCGCTCTGGAACTGAAATCGGAACGCTCACTGACATTTCCCCTATCTGAAAGTCTGATAGATGCCGGAAAAATTACTAAGTCCAAAAAAAAATTTTTTTTCAACTTTTTTCAATTTTATCCCCGTGGGATATATATTCTACCCACACACATTTGGAACTCTCCTTGGGTACCCTCACACATATTATTCTCTCATTTAGTGGATATTTTCACAAAAAAGTGAAATTTTCAAAAATCCAGAAAATTGCCTGAAAACGACTAAATATCAAGGACTCATTGGGCGAATCGCTCTGGAACTGAAATCGGAACGCTCACTGACATTTCCCCTATCTGAAAGTCTGATAAATGCCGGAAAAATGACTAAGTCCCCCAAAAAAATTTTTCAACTTTTTTCAATTTTACCCCCGTGGGATATATATTCTACCCACACACATTTGGAACTCTCCTGGGGTACCCTCACACATATTATTCCGTCATTTAGTGGATATTTTCACAAAAAAAGTGAAATTTTCAAAAATCCAGAAAATTGGCTGAAAACGACTAAATATCAAGGACTCATTGGGCGAATCGCTCTGGAACTGAAATCGGAACGCTCACTGACATTTCCCCTATCTGAAAGTCTGATAAACGCCGGAAAAATGACTATGTCCAAAAAAAAATTTTTTTTCAACTTTTTTCAATTTTATCCCCGTGGGATATATATTCTACCCACACACATTTGGAACTCTCCTTGAGTACCCTCACACATATTATTCTCTCATTTAGTGGATATTTTCACAAAAAAGTGAAATTTTCAAAAATCCAGAAAATTGGCTGAAAACGACTAAATATCAAAGACTCATTGGGCGAATCGCTCTGGAACTGAAATCTGAATGCTCACTGACATTTCCCCTATCTGAAAGTCTGATAAATGCCGGAAAAATGACTAAGTCCCCCAAAAAAATTTTTTTCAACTTTTTTCAATTTTACCCCCGTGGGATATATATTCTACCCACACACATTTGGAACTCTCCTGGGGTACCCTCATACATATTATTCCCTCATTTAGTGGATATTTTCACAAAAAAGTGAAATTTTCAAAAATCCAGAAAATTGGCTGAAAACGACTAAATATGAAGGACTCATTGGGAGAATCGCTCTGGAACTGAAATCGGAACGCTCACTGACATTTCCTCTATCTGAAAGTCTGATAAACGCCGGAAAAATGACTAAGTCCAAAAAAAAAATTTTTTCAACTTTTTTCAATTTTACCCCCGAGGGATATATATTCTACCCACACACATTTGGAACTCTCCTGGGGTACCCTCACACATATTATTCCGTCATTTAGTGGATATTTTCACAAAAAAGTGAAATTTTCAAAAATCCAGAAAATTCCCTGAAAACGACTAAATATCAAGGACTCATTGGGCGAATCGCTCTGGAACTGAAATCAGAACGCTCACTGACATTTCCGCTATCTGAAAGTCTGATAAAGGCCGGAAAAATGACTAAGTCCAAAAAAAAAATTTTTTCAACTTTTTTCAATTTTATCCCCGTGGGATATATATTCTACCCACACACATTTGGAACTCTTCTTGGGTACCCTCACACATATTATTCTCTCATTTAGTGGATATTTTCACAAAAAAGTGAAATTTTCAAAAATCCAGAAAATTGCCTGAAAACGACTAAATATCAAGGACTCATTGGGCGAATCGCTCTGGAACTGAAATCTGAACGCTCACTGACATTTCCCCTATCTGAAAGTCTGATAAACGCCGGAAAAATTACTAAGTCCAAAAAAAAATTTTTTTTCAACTTTTTTCAATTTTACCCCCGTGGGATATATATTCTACCCACACACATTTGGAACTCTCCTTGGGTACCCTCACACATATTATTCTCTCATTTAGTGGATATTTTCACAAAAAAGTGAAATTTTCAAAAATCCAGAAAATTGGCTGAAAACGACTAAATATGAAGGACTCATTGGGAGAATCGCTCTGGAACTGAAATCGGAACGCTCACTGACATTTCCTCTATCTGAAAGTCTGATAAACGCCGGAAAAATGACTAAGTCCAAAAAAAAAAATTTTTTCAACTTTTTTCAATTTTACCCCCAAGGGATATATATTCTACCCACACACATTTGGAACTCTCCTGCGGTACCCTCACACATATTATTCCGTCATTTAGTGGATATTTTCACAAAAAAGTGAAATTTTCAAAAATCCAGAAAATTGGCTGAAAACGACTAAATATCAAGGACTCATTGGGCGAATCGCTCTGGAACTGAAATCGGAACGCTCACTGACATTTCCCCTATCTGAAAGTCTGATAAATGCCGGAAAAATGACTAAGTCCCCCAAAAAAATTTTTCAACTTTTTTCAATTTTACCCCCGTGGGATATATATTCTACCCACACACATTTGGAACTCTCCTGGGGTACCCTCACACATATTATTCCGTCATTTAGTGGATATTTTCACAAAAAAAGTGAAATTTTCAAAAATCCAGAAAATTGGCTGAAAACGACTAAATATCAAGGACTCATTGGGCGAATCGCTCTGGAACTGAAATCGGAACGCTCACTGACATTTCCCCTATCTGAAAGTCTGATAAACGCCGGAAAAATGACTATGTCCAAAAAAAAATTTTTTTTCAACTTTTTTCAATTTTATCCCCGTGGGATATATATTCTACCCACACACATTTGGAACTCTCCTTGAGTACCCTCACACATATTATTCTCTCATTTAGTGGATATTTTCACAAAAAAGTGAAATTTTCAAAAATCCAGAAAATTGGCTGAAAACGACTAAATATCAAAGACTCATTGGGCGAATCGCTCTGGAACTGAAATCTGAATGCTCACTGACATTTCCCCTATCTGAAAGTCTGATAAATGCCGGAAAAATGACTAAGTCCCCCAAAAAAATTTTTTTCAACTTTTTTCAATTTTACCCCCGTGGGATATATATTCTACCCACACACATTTGGAACTCTCCTGGGGTACCCTCATACATATTATTCCCTCATTTAGTGGATATTTTCACAAAAAAGTGAAATTTTCAAAAATCCAGAAAATTGGCTGAAAACGACTAAATATGAAGGACTCATTGGGAGAATCGCTCTGGAACTGAAATCGGAACGCTCACTGACATTTCCTCTATCTGAAAGTCTGATAAACGCCGGAAAAATGACTAAGTCCAAAAAAAAAATTTTTTCAACTTTTTTCAATTTTACCCCCGAGGGATATATATTCTACCCACACACATTTGGAACTCTCCTGGGGTACCCTCACACATATTATTCCGTCATTTAGTGGATATTTTCACAAAAAAGTGAAATTTTCAAAAATCCAGAAAATTCCCTGAAAACGACTAAATATCAAGGACTCATTGGGCGAATCGCTCTGGAACTGAAATCAGAACGCTCACTGACATTTCCGCTATCTGAAAGTCTGATAAAGGCCGGAAAAATGACTAAGTCCAAAAAAAAAATTTTTTCAACTTTTTTCAATTTTATCCCCGTGGGATATATATTCTACCCACACACATTTGGAACTCTTCTTGGGTACCCTCACACATATTATTCTCTCATTTAGTGGATATTTTCACAAAAAAGTGAAATTTTCAAAAATCCAGAAAATTGCCTGAAAACGACTAAATATCAAGGACTCATTGGGCGAATCGCTCTGGAACTGAAATCTGAACGCTCACTGACATTTCCCCTATCTGAAAGTCTGATAAACGCCGGAAAAATTACTAAGTCCAAAAAAAAATTTTTTTTCAACTTTTTTCAATTTTACCCCCGTGGGATATATATTCTACCCACACACATTTGGAACTCTCCTTGGGTACCCTCACACATATTATTCTCTCATTTAGTGGATATTTTCACAAAAAAGTGAAATTTTCAAAAATCCAGAAAATTGGCTGAAAACGACTAAATATGAAGGACTCATTGGGAGAATCGCTCTGGAACTGAAATCGGAACGCTCACTGACATTTCCTCTATCTGAAAGTCTGATAAACGCCGGAAAAATGACTAAGTCCAAAAAAAAAAATTTTTTCAACTTTTTTCAATTTTACCCCCAAGGGATATATATTCTACCCACACACATTTGGAACTCTCCTGCGGTACCCTCACACATATTATTCCGTCATTTAGTGGATATTTTCACAAAAAAGTGAAATTTTCAAAAATCCAGAAAATTGGCTGAAAACGACTAAATATCAAGGACTCATTGGGCGAATCGCTCTGGAACGGAAATCGGAATGCTCACTGACATTTCCTCTATCTGAAAGTCTGATAAACGCCGGAAAAATGACTAAGTCCAAAAAAATAATTTTTTCAACTTTTTTCAATTTTACCCCCGAGGGATATATATTCTACCCACACACATTTGGAACTCTCCTGGGGTACCCTCACACATATTATTCCATCATTTAGTGGATATTTTCACAAAAAAGTGAAATTTTCAAAAATCCAGAAAATTGGCTGAAAACGACTAAATATCAAGGACTCATTGGGCGAATCGCTCTGGAACTGAAATCGGAACGCTCACTGACATTTCCGCTATCTGAAAGTCTGATAAAGGCCGGAAAAATGACTAAGTCCAAAAAAAAAATTTTTTCAACTTTTTTCAATTTTATCCCCGTGGGATATATATTCTACCCACACACATTTGGAACTCTCCTTGGGTACCCTCACACATATTATTCTCTCATTTAGTGGATATTTTCACAAAAAAGTGAAATTTTCAAAAATCCAGAAAATTGGCTGAAAACGACTAAATATCAAGGACTCATTGGGCGAATCGCTCTGGAACTGAAATCGGAACGCTCACTGACATTTCCCCTATCTGAAAGTCTGATAAACGCCGGAAAAATTACTAAGTCCCAAAAAAATTTTTTTTCAACTTTTTTCAATTTTATCCCCGTGGGATATATATTCTACCCACACACATTTGGAACTCTCCTTGGGTACCCTCACACATATTGTTCTCTCATTTAGTGGATATTTTCACAAAAAAGTGAAATTTTCAAAAATCCAGAAAATTGGCTGAAAACGACTAAATATCAAGGACTCATTGGGCGAATCGCTCTGGAACTGAAATCGGAACGCTCACTGACATTTCCCCTATCTGAAAGTCTGATAAAGGCCGGAAAAATGACTAAGTCCAAAAAAAAAATTTTTTCAACTTTTTTCAATTTTATCCCCGTGGGATATATATTCTACCCACACACATTTGGAACTCTCCTGGGGTACCCTCATACATATTATTACCTCATTTAGTGGATATTTTCACAAAAAAGTGAAATTTTCAAAAATCCAGAAAATTGGCTGAAAACGACTAAATATCAAGGACTCATTGCTCGAATCGCTCTGGAACTGAAATCGGAACGCTCACTGACATTTCCCCTATCTGAAAGTCTGATAGATGCCGGAAAAATTACTAAGTCCAAAAAAAAATTTTTTTTCAACTTTTTTCAATTTTATCCCCGTGGGATATATATTCTACCCACACACATTTGGAACTCTCCTTGGGTACCCTCACACATATTATTCTCTCATTTAGTGGATATTTTCACAAAAAAGTGAAATTTTCAAAAATCCAGAAAATTGCCTGAAAACGACTAAATATCAAGGACTCATTGGGCGAATCGCTCTGGAACTGAAATCGGAACGCTCACTGACATTTCCCCTATCTGAAAGTCTGATAAATGCCGGAAAAATGACTAAGTCCCCCAAAAAAATTTTTCAACTTTTTTCAATTTTACCCCCGTGGGATATATATTCTACCCACACACATTTGGAACTCTCCTGGGGTACCCTCACACATATTATTCCGTCATTTAGTGGATATTTTCACAAAAAAAGTGAAATTTTCAAAAATCCAGAAAATTGGCTGAAAACGACTAAATATCAAGGACTCATTGGGCGAATCGCTCTGGAACTGAAATCGGAACGCTCACTGACATTTCCCCTATCTGAAAGTCTGATAAACGCCGGAAAAATGACTATGTCCAAAAAAAAATTTTTTTTCAACTTTTTTCAATTTTATCCCCGTGGGATATATATTCTACCCACACACATTTGGAACTCTCCTTGAGTACCCTCA
This sequence comes from Phyllobates terribilis, assembly GCF_046119375.1. Taxonomy (NCBI): domain Eukaryota; kingdom Metazoa; phylum Chordata; class Amphibia; order Anura; family Dendrobatidae; genus Phyllobates; species Phyllobates terribilis. The sequence continues at coordinate 596,753,524 of NW_027362762.1, forward strand.
CACATATTATTCTCTCATTTAGTGGATATTTTCACAAAAAAGTGAAATTTTCAAAAATCCAGAAAATTGGCTGAAAACGACTAAATATCAAAGACTCATTGGGCGAATCGCTCTGGAACTGAAATCTGAATGCTCACTGACATTTCCCCTATCTGAAAGTCTGATAAATGCCGGAAAAATGACTAAGTCCCCCAAAAAAATTTTTTTCAACTTTTTTCAATTTTACCCCCGTGGGATATATATTCTACCCACACACATTTGGAACTCTCCTGGGGTACCCTCATACATATTATTCCCTCATTTAGTGGATATTTTCACAAAAAAGTGAAATTTTCAAAAATCCAGAAAATTGGCTGAAAACGACTAAATATGAAGGACTCATTGGGAGAATCGCTCTGGAACTGAAATCGGAACGCTCACTGACATTTCCTCTATCTGAAAGTCTGATAAACGCCGGAAAAATGACTAAGTCCAAAAAAAAAAATTTTTTCAACTTTTTTCAATTTTACCCCCAAGGGATATATATTCTACCCACACACATTTGGAACTCTCCTGCGGTACCCTCACACATATTATTCCGTCATTTAGTGGATATTTTCACAAAAAAGTGAAATTTTCAAAAATCCAGAAAATTGGCTGAAAACGACTAAATATCAAGGACTCATTGGGCGAATCGCTCTGGAACGGAAATCGGAATGCTCACTGACATTTCCTCTATCTGAAAGTCTGATAAACGCCGGAAAAATGACTAAGTCCAAAAAAAAAATTTTTTCAACTTTTTTCAATTTTACCCCCGAGGGATATATATTCTACCCACACACATTTGGAACTCTCCTGGGGTACCCTCACACATATTATTCCATCATTTAGTGGATATTTTCACAAAAAAGTGAAATTTTCAAAAATCCAGAAAATTGGCTGAAAACGACTAAATATCAAGGACTCATTGGGCGAATCGCTCTGGAACTGAAATCGGAACGCTCACTGACATTTCCCCTATCTGAAAGTCTGATAAACGCCGGAAAATTTACTAAGTCCCAAAAAAATTTTTTTTCAACTTTTTTCAATTTTATCCCCGTGGGATATATATTCTACCCACACACATTTGGAACTCTCCTTGGGTACCCTCACACGTATTATTCTCTCATTTAGTGGATATTTTCACAAAAAAGTGAAATTTTCAAAAATCCAGAAAATTGGCTGAAAACGACTAAATATCAAGGACTCATTGGGCGAATCGCTCTGGAACTGAAATCGGAACGCTCACTGACATTTCCCCTATCTGAAAGTCTGATAAACGCCGGAAAAATTACTAAGTCCCAAAAAAATTTTTTTTCAACTTTTTTCAATTTTATCCCCGTGGGATATATATTCTACCCACACACATTTGGAACTCTCCTTGGGTACCCTCACACATATTGTTCTCTCATTTAGTGGATATTTTCACAAAAAAGTGAAATTTTCAAAAATCCAGAAAATTGGCTGAAAACGACTAAATATCAAGGACTCATTGGGCGAATCGCTCTGGAACTGAAATCGGAACGCTCACTGACATTTCCCCTATCTGAAAGTCTGATAAAGGCCGGAAAAATGACTAAGTCCAAAAAAAAAATTTTTTCAACTTTTTTCAATTTTATCCCCGTGGGATATATATTCTACCCACACACATTTGGAACTCTCCTGGGGTACCCTCATACATATTATTACCTCATTTAGTGGATATTTTCACAAAAAAGTGAAATTTTCAAAAATCCAGAAAATTGGCTGAAAACGACTAAATATCAAGGACTCATTGCTCGAATCGCTCTGGAACTGAAATCGGAACGCTCACTGACATTTCCCCTATCTGAAAGTCTGATAGATGCCGGAAAAATTACTAAGTCCAAAAAAAAATTTTTTTTCAACTTTTTTCAATTTTATCCCCGTGGGATATATATTCTACCCACACACATTTGGAACTCTCCTTGGGTACCCTCACACATATTATTCTCTCATTTAGTGGATATTTTCACAAAAAAGTGAAATTTTCAAAAATCCAGAAAATTGCCTGAAAACGACTAAATATCAAGGACTCATTGGGCGAATCGCTCTGGAACTGAAATCGGAACGCTCACTGACATTTCCCCTATCTGAAAGTCTGATAAATGCCGGAAAAATGACTAAGTCCCCCAAAAAAATTTTTTTCAACTTTTTTCAATTTTACCCCCGTGGGATATATATTCTACCCACACACATTTGGAACTCTCCTGGGGTACCCTCATACATATTATTCCCTCATTTAGTGGATATTTTCACAAAAAAGTGAAATTTTCAAAAATCCAGAAAATTGGCTGAAAACGACTAAATATGAAGGACTCATTGGGAGAATCGCTCTGGAACTGAAATCGGAACGCTCACTGACATTTCCTCTATCTGAAAGTCTGATAAACGCCGGAAAAATGACTAAGTCCAAAAAAAAAATTTTTTCAACTTTTTTCAATTTTACCCCCGAGGGATATATATTCTACCCACACACATTTGGAACTCTCCTGGGGTACCCTCACACATATTATTCCGTCATTTAGTGGATATTTTCACAAAAAAGTGAAATTTTCAAAAATCCAGAAAATTCCCTGAAAACGACTAAATATCAAGGACTCATTGGGCGAATCGCTCTGGAACTGAAATCAGAACGCTCACTGACATTTCCGCTATCTGAAAGTCTGATAAAGGCCGGAAAAATGACTAAGTCCAAAAAAAAAATTTTTTCAACTTTTTTCAATTTTATCCCCGTGGGATATATATTCTACCCACACACATTTGGAACTCTTCTTGGGTACCCTCACACATATTATTCTCTCATTTAGTGGATATTTTCACAAAAAAGTGAAATTTTCAAAAATCCAGAAAATTGCCTGAAAACGACTAAATATCAAGGACTCATTGGGCGAATCGCTCTGGAACTGAAATCTGAACGCTCACTGACATTTCCCCTATCTGAAAGTCTGATAAACGCCGGAAAAATTACTAAGTCCAAAAAAAAATTTTTTTTCAACTTTTTTCAATTTTACCCCCGTGGGATATATATTCTACCCACACACATTTGGAACTCTCCTGGGGTACCCTCACACATATTATTCCGTCATTTAGTGGATATTTTCACAAAAAAGTGAAATTTTCAAAAATCCAGAAAATTGGCTGAAAACGACTAAATATCAAGGACTCATTGGGCGAATCGCTCTGGAACTGAAATCGGAACGCTCACTGACATTTCCGCTATCTGAAAGTCTGATAAAGGCCGGAAAAATGACTAAGTCCAAAAAAAAAATTTTTTCAACTTTTTTCAATTTTATCCCCGTGGGATATATATTCTACCCACACACATTTGGAACTCTCCTGGGGTACCCTCATACATATTATTCCCTCATTTAGTGGATATTTTCACAAAAAAGTGAAATTTTCAAAAATCCAGAAAATTGGCTGAAAACGACTAAATATCAAAGACTCATTGGGCGAATCGCTCTGGAACTGAAATCTGAATGCTCACTGACATTTCCCCTATCTGAAAGTCTGATAAATGCCGGAAAAATGACTAAGTCCCCCAAAAAATGTTTTCAACTTTTTTCAATTTTACCCCCGTGGGATATATATTCTACCCACACACATTTGGAACTCTCCTGGGGTACCCTCACACATATTATTCCGTCATTTAGTGGATATTTTCACAAAAAAGTGAAATTTTCAAAAATCCAGAAAATTGGCTGAAAACGACTAAATATCAAGGACTCATTGGGCGAATCGCTCTGGAACGGAAATCGGAACGCTCACTGACATTTCCTCTATCTGAAAGTCTGATAAACGCCGGAAAAATGACTAAGTCCAAAAAAAAAATTTTTTCAACTTTTTTCAATTTTACCCCCGAGGGATATATATTCTACCCACACACATTTGGAACTCTCCTGGGGTACCCTCACACATATTATTCTCTCATTTAGTGGATATTTTCACAAAAAAGTGAAATTTTCAAAAATCCAGAAAATTGCCTGAAAACGACTAAATATCAAGGACTCATTGGGCGAATCGCTCTGGAACTGAAATCTGAACACTCACTGACATTTCCCCTATCTGAAAGACTGATAAACGCCGGAAAAATTACTAAGTCCAAAAAAAAATTTTTTTTCAACTTTTTTCAATTTTATCCCCGTGGGATATATATTCTACCCACACACATTTGGAACTCTCCTGGGGTACCCTCATACATATTATTCCCTCATTTAGTGGATATTTTCACAAAAAAGTGAAATTTTCAAAAATCCAGAAAATTGGCTGAAAACGACTAAATATCAAAGACTCATTGGGCAAATCGCTCTGGAACTGAAATCTGAACGCTCACTGACATTTTCCCTATCTGAATGTCTGATAAACGCCGGAAAAATGACTAAGTCCAAAAAAATTTTTTTTTCAACTTTTTTCAATTTTACCCCCGTGGGATATATATTCTACCCACACACATTTGGAACTCTCCTGGGGTACCATCACACATATTATTCCCTCATTTAGTGGATATTTTCACAAAAAAGTGAAATTTTTAAAAATCCAGAAAATTGGCTGAAAACGACTAAATATCAAGGACTCATTGGGCGAATCGCTCTGGAACTGAAATCGGAACGCTCACTGACATTTCCCCTATCTCAAAGTCTGATAAACGCCGGAAAAATTACTAAGTCCAAAAAAAAATTTTTTTTCAACTTTTTTCAATTTTATCCCCGTGGGATATATATTCTACCCACACACATTTGGAACTCTCCTGGGGTACCCTCATACATATTATTCCCTCATTTAGTGGATATTTTCACAAAAAAGTAAAATTTTCAAAAATCCTGAAAATTGGCTGAAAACGACTAAATATCAAGGACTCATTGGGTGAATCGCTCTGGAACTGAAATCAGAACGCTCACTGACATTTCCCCTATCTGAAAGTCTAATAAACGCCGGAAAAATGACTAAGTCCAAAAAAAAAATTTTTTCAACTTTTTTCAATTTTACCCCCGAGGGATATATATTCTACCCACACACATTTGGAACTCTCCTGGGGTACCATCACACATATTATTCCCTCATTTAGTGGATATTTTCACAAAAAAGTGAAATTTTAAAAAATCCAGAAAATTGGCTGAAAACGACTAAATATCAAGGACTCATTGGGCGAATCGCTCTGGAACTGAAATCGGAACGCTCACTGACATTTCCCCTATCTGAAAGTCTGATAAACGCCGGAAAAATTACTAAGTCCAAAAAAAAATTTTTTTTCAACTTTTTTCAATTTTATCCCCGTGGGATATATATTCTACCCACACACATTTGGAACTCTCCTTGGGTACCCTCACACATATTATTCTCTCATTTAGTGGATATTTTCACAAAAAAGTGAAATTTTCAAAAATCCAGAAAATTGGCTGAAAACGACTAAATATCAAAGACTCATTGGGCAAATCGCTCTGGAACTGAAATCTGAACGCTCACTGACATTTTCCCTATCTGAATGTCTGATAAACGCCGGAAAAATGACTAAGTCCAAAAAAATTTTTTTTTCAACTTTTTTCAATTTTACCCCCGTGGGATATATATTCTACCCACACACATTTGGAACTCTCCTGGGGTACCATCACACATATTATTCCCTCATTTAGTGGATATTTTCACAAAAAAGTGAAATTTTTAAAAATCCAGAAAATTGGCTGAAAACGACTAAATATCAAGGACTCATTGGGCGAATCGCTCTGGAACTGAAATCGGAACGCTCACTGACATTTCCCCTATCTCAAAGTCTGATAAACGCCGGAAAAATTACTAAGTCCAAAAAAAAATTTTTTTTCAACTTTTTTCAATTTTATCCCCGTGGGATATATATTCTACCCACACACATTTGGAACTCTCCTGGGGTACCCTCATACATATTATTCCCTCATTTAGTGGATATTTTCACAAAAAAGTAAAATTTTCAAAAATCCTGAAAATTGGCTGAAAACGACTAAATATCAAGGACTCATTGGGTGAATCGCTCTGGAACTGAAATCAGAACGCTCACTGACATTTCCCCTATCTGAAAGTCTAATAAACGCCGGAAAAATGACTAAGTCCAAAAAAAAAATGTTTTCAACTTTTTTCAATTTTACCCCCGAGGGATATATATTCTACCCACACACATTTGGAACTCTCCTGGGGTACCATCACACATATTATTCTCTCATTTAGTGGATATTTTCACAAAAAAGTGAAATTTTCAAAAATCCAGAAAATTGGCTGAAAACGACTAAATATCAAAGACTCATTGGGCGAATCGCTCTGGAACTGAAATCTGAATGCTCACTGACACTTCCCCTATCTGAAAGTCTGATAATCGCCGAAAAAATGACTAAGTCCCAAAAAAATTTTTTTTCAACTTTTTTCAATTTTACCCCCGTGGGATATATATTCTACCCACACACATTTGGAACTCTCCTGGGGTACCCTCACACATATTATTCCGTCATTTAGTGGATATTTTCACAAAAAAGTGAAATTTTCAAAAATCCAGAAAATTGGCTGAAAACGACTAAATATCAAGGACTCATTGGGCGAATCGCTCTGGAACGGAAATCGGAACGCTCACTGACATTTCCTCTATCTGAAAGTCTGATAAACGCCGGAAAAATGACTAAGTCCAAAAAAAAAATGTTTTCAACTTTTTTCAATTTTATCCCCGTGGGATATATATTCTACCCACACACATTTGGAACTCTCCTTGGGTACCCTCACACATATTATTCTCTCATTTAGTGGATATTTTCACAAAAAAGTGAAATTTTCAAAAATCCAGAAAATTGCCTGAAAACGACTAAATATCAAGGACTCATTGGGCGAATCGCTCTGGAACTGAAATCTGAACGCTCACTGACATTTCCCCTATCTGAAAGACTGATAAACGCCGGAAAAATTACTAAGTCCAAAAAAAATATTTTTTTCAACTTTTTTCAATTTTATCCCCGTGGGATATATATTCTACCCACACACATTTGGAACTCTCCTGGGGTACCCTCATACATATTATTCCCTCATTTAGTGGATATTTTCACAAAAAAGTGAAATTTTCAAAAATCCAGAAAATTGCCTGAAAACGACTAAATATCAAGGACTCATTGGGCGAATCGCTCTGGAACTGAAATCGGAACACTCACTGACATTTCCCCTATCTGAAAGTCTGATAAATGCCGGAAAAATGACTAAGTCCCCCAAAAAAATTTTTCAACTTTTTTCAATTTTACCCCCGTGGGATATATATTCTACCCACACACATTTGGAACTCTCCTGGGGTACCCTCACACATATTATTCCGTCATTTAGTGGATATTTTCACAAAAAAAGTGAAATTTTCAAAAATCCAGAAAATTGGCTGAAAACGACTAAATATCAAGGACTCATTGGGCGAATCGCTCTGGAACTGAAATCGGAACGCTCACTGACATTTCCCATATCTGAAAGTCTGATAATCGCCGGAAAAATGACTAAGTCCCAAAAAAAAATTTTTTCAACTTTTTTCAATTTTACCCCCGTGGGATATATATTCTACCCACACACATTTGGAACTCTCCTGGGGTACCCTCATACATATTATTCCCTCATTTAGTGGATATTTTCACAAAAAAGTAAAATTTTCAAAAATCCTGAAAATTGGCTGAAAACGACTAAATATCAAGGACTCATTGGGCGTATCGCTCTGGAACTGAAATCGGAACGCTCACTGACATTTCCCCTATCTGAAAGTCTGATAAACGCCGGAAAAATTACTAAGTCCAAAAAAAAATTTTTTTTCAACTTTTTTCAATTTTATCCCCGTGGGATATATATTCTACCCACACACATTTGGAACTCTCCTTGGGTACCCTCACACATATTATTCTCTCATTTAGTGGATATTTTCACAAAAAAGTGAAATTTTCAAAAATCCAGAAAATTGGCTGAAAACGACTAAATATCAAAGACTCATTGGGCAAATCGCTCTGGAACTGAAATCTGAACGCTCACTGACATTTTCCCTATCTGAATGTCTGATAAACGCCGGAAAAATGACTAAGTCCAAAAAAATTTTTTTTTCAACTTTTTTCAATTTTACCCCCGTGGGATATATATTCTACCCACACACATTTGGAACTCTCCTGGGGTACCATCACACATATTATTCCCTCATTTAGTGGATATTTTCACAAAAAAGTGAAATTTTTAAAAATCCAGAAAATTGGCTGAAAACGACTAAATATCAAGGACTCATTGGGCGAATCGCTCTGGAACTGAAATCGGAACGCTCACTGACATTTCCCCTATCTCAAAGTCTGATAAACGCCGGAAAAATTACTAAGTCCAAAAAAAAATTTTTTTTCAACTTTTTTCAATTTTATCCCCGTGGGATATATATTCTACCCACACACATTTGGAACTCTCCTGGGGTACCCTCATACATATTATTCCCTCATTTAGTGGATATTTTCACAAAAAAGTAAAATTTTCAAAAATCCTGAAAATTGGCTGAAAACGACTAAATATCAAGGACTCATTGGGTGAATCGCTCTGGAACTGAAATCAGAACGCTCACTGACATTTCCCCTATCTGAAAGTCTAATAAACGCCGGAAAAATGACTAAGTCCAAAAAAAAAATGTTTTCAACTTTTTTCAATTTTACCCCCGAGGGATATATATTCTACCCACACACATTTGGAACTCTCCTGGGGTACCATCACACATATTATTCTCTCATTTAGTGGATATTTTCACAAAAAAGTGAAATTTTCAAAAATCCAGAAAATTGGCTGAAAACGACTAAATATCAAAGACTCATTGGGCGAATCGCTCTGGAACTGAAATCTGAATGCTCACTGACACTTCCCCTATCTGAAAGTCTGATAATCGCCGAAAAAATGACTAAGTCCCAAAAAAATTTTTTTTCAACTTTTTTCAATTTTACCCCCGTGGGATATATATTCTACCCACACACATTTGGAACTCTCCTGGGGTACCCTCATACATATTATTCCCTCATTTAGTGGATATTTTCACAAAAAAGTAAAATTTTCAAAAATCCTGAAAATTGGCTGAAAACGACTAAATATCAAGGACTCATTGGGTGAATCGCTCTGGAACTGAAATCAGAACGCTCACTGACATTTCCCCTATCTGAAAGTCTAATAAACGCCGGAAAAATGACTAAATCCAAAAAAAAAATTTTTTCAACTTTTTTCAATTTTACCCCCGAGGGATATATATTCTACCCACACACATTTGGAACTCTCCTGGGGTACCCTCACACATATTATTCCGTCATTTAGTGGATATTTTCACAAAAAAGTGAAATTTTCAAAAATCCAGAAAATTGGCTGAAAACGACTAAATATCAAGGACTCATTGGGCGAATCGCTCTGGAACGGAAATCGGAACGCTCACTGACATTTCCTCTATCTGAAAGTCTGATAAACGCCGGAAAAATGACTAAGTCCAAAAAAAAAATGTTTTCAACTTTTTTCAATTTTATCCCCGTGGGATATATATTCTACCCACACACATTTGGAACTCTCCTTGGGTACCCTCACACATATTATTCTCTCATTTAGTGGATATTTTCACAAAAAAGTGAAATTTTCAAAAATCCAGAAAATTGCCTGAAAACGACTAAATATCAAGGACTCATTGGGCGAATCGCTCTGGAACTGAAATCTGAACGCTCACTGACATTTCCCCTATCTGAAAGACTGATAAACGCCGGAAAAATTACTAAGTCCAAAAAAAATATTTTTTTCAACTTTTTTCAATTTTATCCCCGTGGGATATATATTCTACCCACACACATTTGGAACTCTCCTGGGGTACCCTCATACATATTATTCCCTCATTTAGTGGATATTTTCACAAAAAAGTGAAATTTTCAAAAATCCAGAAAATTGCCTGAAAACGACTAAATATCAAGGACTCATTGGGCGAATCGCTCTGGAACTGAAATCGGAACACTCACTGACATTTCCCCTATCTGAAAGTCTGATAAATGCCGGAAAAATGACTAAGTCCCCCAAAAAAATTTTTCAACTTTTTTCAATTTTACCCCCGTGGGATATATATTCTACCCACACACATTTGGAACTCTCCTGGGGTACCCTCACACATATTATTCCGTCATTTAGTGGATATTTTCACAAAAAAAGTGAAATTTTCAAAAATCCAGAAAATTGGCTGAAAACGACTAAATATCAAGGACTCATTGGGCGAATCGCTCTGGAACTGAAATCGGAACGCTCACTGACATTTCCCATATCTGAAAGTCTGATAATCGCCGGAAAAATGACTAAGTCCCAAAAAAAAATTTTTTCAACTTTTTTCAATTTTACCCCCGTGGGATATATATTCTACCCACACACATTTGGAACTCTCCTGGGGTACCCTCATACATATTATTCCCTCATTTAGTGGATATTTTCACAAAAAAGTTAAATTTTCAAAAATCCTGAAAATTGGCTGAAAACGACTAAATATCAAGGACTCATTGGGCGTATCGCTCTGGAACTGAAATCGGAACGCTCACTGACATTTCCCCTATCTGAAAGTCTGATAAACGCCGGAAAAATGACTATGTCCAAAAAAAAATTTTTTTTCAACTTTTTTCAATTTTATCCCCGTGGGATATATATTCTACCCACACACATTTGGAACTCTCCTTGAGTACCCTCACACATATTATTCTCTCATTTAGTGGATATTTTCACAAAAAAGTGAAATTTTCAAAAATCCAGAAAATTGGCTGAAAACGACTAAATATCAAAGACTCATTGGGCGAATCGCTCTGGAACTGAAATCTGAATGCTCACTGACATTTCCCCTATCTGAAAGTCTGATAAATGCCGGAAAAATGACTAAGTCCCCCAAAAAAATTTTTTTCAACTTTTTTCAATTTTACCCCCGTGGGATATATATTCTACCCACACACATTTGGAACTCTCCTGGGGTACCCTCATACATATTATTCCCTCATTTAGTGGATATTTTCACAAAAAAGTGAAATTTTCAAAAATCCAGAAAATTGGCTGAAAACGACTAAATATGAAGGACTCATTGGGAGAATCGCTCTGGAACTGAAATCGGAACGCTCACTGACATTTCCTCTATCTGAAAGTCTGATAAACGCCGGAAAAATGACTAAGTCCAAAAAAAAAATTTTTTCAACTTTTTTCAATTTTACCCCCGAGGGATATATATTCTACCCACACACATTTGGAACTCTCCTGGGGTACCCTCACACATATTATTCCGTCATTTAGTGGATATTTTCACAAAAAAGTGAAATTTTCAAAAATCCAGAAAATTCCCTGAAAACGACTAAATATCAAGGACTCATTGGGCGAATCGCTCTGGAACTGAAATCGGAACGCTCACTGACATTTCCGCTATCTGAAAGTCTGATAAAGGCCGGAAAAATGACTAAGTCCAAAAAAAAAATTTTTTCAACTTTTTTCAATTTTATCCCCGTGGGATATATATTCTACCCACACACATTTGGAACTCTTCTTGGGTACCCTCACACATATTATTCTCTCATTTAGTGGATATTTTCACAAAAAAGTGAAATTTTCAAAAATCCAGAAAATTGCCTGAAAACGACTAAATATCAAGGACTCATTGGGCGAATCGCTCTGGAACTGAAATCTGAACGCTCACTGACATTTCCCCTATCTGAAAGTCTGATAAACGCCGGAAAAATTACTAAGTCCAAAAAAAAATTTTTTTTCAACTTTTTTCAATTTTACCCCCGTGGGATATATATTCTACCCACACACATTTGGAACTCTCCTGGGGTACCCTCACACATATTATTCCGTCATTTAGTGGATATTTTCACAAAAAAGTGAAATTTTCAAAAATCCAGAAAATTGGCTGAAAACGACTAAATATCAAGGACTCATTGGGCGAATCGCTCTGGAACGGAAATCGGAACGCTCACTGACATTTCCTCTATCTGAAAGTCTGATAAACGCCGGAAAAATGACTAAGTCCAAAAAAAAAATTTTTTCAACTTTTTTCAATTTTACCCCCGAGGGATATATATTCTACCCACACACATTTGGAACTCTCCTGGGGTACCCTCACACATATTATTCCGTCATTTAGTGGATATTTTCACAAAAAAGTGAAATTTTCAAAAATCCAGAAAATTGGCTGAAAACGACTAAATATCAAGGACTCATTGGGCGAATCGCTCTGGTACTGAAATCGGAACGCTCACTGACATTTCCGCTATATGAAAGTCTGATAAAGGCCGGAAAAATGACTAAGTCCAAAAAAAAAATTTTTTCAACTTTTTTCAATTTTATCCCCGTGGGATATATATTCTACCCACACACATTTGGAACTCTCCTTGGGTACCCCCACACATATTATTCTCTCATTTAGTGGATATTTTCACAAAAAAGTGAAATTTTCAAAAATCCAGAAAATTGCCTGAAAACGACTAAATATCAAGGACTCATTGGGCGAATCGCTCTGGAACTGAAATCTGAACACTCACTGACATTTCCCCTATCTGAAAGACTGATAAACGCCGGAAAAATTACTAAGTCCAAAAAAAAATTTTTTTTCAACTTTTTTCAATTTTATCCCCGTGGGATATATATTCTACCCACACACATTTGGAACTCTCCTGGGGTACCCTCATACATATTATTCCCTCATTTAGTGGATATTTTCACAAAAAAGTGAAATTTTCAAAAATCCAGAAAATTGGCTGAAAACGACTAAATATCAAAGACTCATTGGGCAAATCGCTCTGGAACTGAAATCTGAACGCTCACTGACATTTTCCCTATCTGAATGTCTGATAAACGCCGGAAAAATGACTAAGTCCAAAAAAATTTTTTTTTCAACTTTTTTCAATTTTACCCCCGTGGGATATATATTCTACCCACACACATTTGGAACTCTCCTGGGGTACCCTCATACATATTATTCCCTCATTTAGTGGATATTTTCACAAAAAAGTAAAATTTTCAAAAATCCTGAAAATTGGCTGAAAACGACTAAATATCAAGGACTCATTGGGTGAATCGCTCTGGAACTGAAATCAGAACGCTCACTGACATTTCCCCTATCTGAAAGTCTAATAAACGCCGGAAAAATGACTAAGTCCAAAAAAAAAATTTTTTCAACTTTTTTCAATTTTACCCCCGAGGGATATATATTCTACCCACACACATTTGGAACTCTCCTGGGGTACCATCACACATATTATTCCATCATTTAGTGGATATTTTCACAAAAAAGTGAAATTTTTAAAAATCCAGAAAATTGGCTGAAAACGACTAAATATCAAGGACTCATTGGGCGAATCGCTCTGGAACTGAAATCGGAACGCTCACTGACATTTCCCCTATCTGAAAGTCTGATAAACGCCGGAAAAATTACTAAGTCCAAAAAAAAATTTTTTTTCAACTTTTTTCAATTTTATCCCCGTGGGATATATATTCTACCCACACACATTTGGAACTCTCCTTGGGTACCCTCACACATATTATTCTCTCATTTAGTGGATATTTTCACAAAAAAGTGAAATTTTCAAAAATCCAGAAAATTGGCTGAAAACGACTAAATATCAAAGACTCATTGGGCAAATCGCTCTGGAACTGAAATCTGAACGCTCACTGACATTTTCCCTATCTGAATGTCTGATAAACGCCGGAAAAATGACTAAGTCCAAAAAAATTTTTTTTTCAACTTTTTTCAATTTTACCCCCGTGGGATATATATTCTACCCACACACATTTGGAACTCTCCTGGGGTACCATCACACATATTATTCCCTCATTTAGTGGATATTTTCACAAAAAAGTGAAATTTTTAAAAATCCAGAAAATTGGCTGAAAACGACTAAATATCAAGGACTCATTGGGCGAATCGCTCTGGAACTGAAATCGGAACGCTCACTGACATTTCCCCTATCTCAAAGTCTGATAAACGCCGGAAAAATTACTAAGTCCAAAAAAAAATTTTTTTTCAACTTTTTTCAATTTTATCCCCGTGGGATATATATTCTACCCACACACATTTGGAACTCTCCTGGGGTACCCTCATACATATTATTCCCTCATTTAGTGGATATTTTCACAAAAAAGTAAAATTTTCAAAAATCCTGAAAATTGGCTGAAAACGACTAAATATCAAGGACTCATTGGGTGAATCGCTCTGGTACTGAAATCGGAACGCTCACTGACATTTCCGCTATATGAAAGTCTGATAAAGGCCGGAAAAATGACTAAGTCCAAAAAAAAAATTTTTTCAACTTTTTTCAATTTTATCCCCGTGGGATATATATTCTACCCACACACATTTGGAACTCTCCTTGGGTACCCCCACACATATTATTCTCTCATTTAGTGGATATTTTCACAAAAAAGTGAAATTTTCAAAAATCCAGAAAATTGCCTGAAAACGACTAAATATCAAGGACTCATTGGGCGAATCGCTCTGGAACTGAAATCTGAACACTCACTGACATTTCCCCTATCTGAAAGACTGATAAACGCCGGAAAAATTACTAAGTCCAAAAAAAAATTTTTTTTCAACTTTTTTCAATTTTATCCCCGTGGGATATATATTCTACCCACACACATTTGGAACTCTCCTGGGGTACCCTCATACATATTATTCCCTCATTTAGTGGATATTTTCACAAAAAAGTGAAATTTTCAAAAATCCAGAAAATTGGCTGAAAACGACTAAATATCAAAGACTCATTGGGCAAATCGCTCTGGAACTGAAATCTGAACGCTCACTGACATTTTCCCTATCTGAATGTCTGATAAACGCCGGAAAAATGACTAAGTCCAAAAAAATTTTTTTTTCAACTTTTTTCAATTTTACCCCCGTGGGATATATATTCTACCCACACACATTTGGAACTCTCCTGGGGTACCCTCATACATATTATTCCCTCATTTAGTGGATATTTTCACAAAAAAGTAAAATTTTCAAAAATCCTGAAAATTGGCTGAAAACGACTAAATATCAAGGACTCATTGGGTGAATCGCTCTGGAACTGAAATCAGAACGCTCACTGACATTTCCCCTATCTGAAAGTCTAATAAACGCCGGAAAAATGACTAAGTCCAAAAAAAAAATTTTTTCAACTTTTTTCAATTTTACCCCCGAGGGATATATATTCTACCCACACACATTTGGAACTCTCCTGGGGTACCATCACACATATTATTCCATCATTTAGTGGATATTTTCACAAAAAAGTGAAATTTTTAAAAATCCAGAAAATTGGCTGAAAACGACTA
The DNA here is from genome assembly GCF_046119375.1 of Phyllobates terribilis. Classification (NCBI taxonomy): domain Eukaryota; kingdom Metazoa; phylum Chordata; class Amphibia; order Anura; family Dendrobatidae; genus Phyllobates; species Phyllobates terribilis. The sequence continues at coordinate 596,768,854 of NW_027362762.1, forward strand.
AATATCAAGGACTCATTGGGCGAATCGCTCTGGAACTGAAATCGGAACGCTCACTGACATTTCCCCTATCTGAAAGTCTGATAAACGCCGGAAAAATTACTAAGTCCAAAAAAAAATTTTTTTTCAACTTTTTTCAATTTTATCCCCGTGGGATATATATTCTACCCACACACATTTGGAACTCTCCTTGGGTACCCTCACACATATTATTCTCTCATTTAGTGGATATTTTCACAAAAAAGTGAAATTTTCAAAAATCCAGAAAATTGGCTGAAAACGACTAAATATCAAAGACTCATTGGGCAAATCGCTCTGGAACTGAAATCTGAACGCTCACTGACATTTTCCCTATCTGAATGTCTGATAAACGCCGGAAAAATGACTAAGTCCAAAAAAATTTTTTTTTCAACTTTTTTCAATTTTACCCCCGTGGGATATATATTCTACCCACACACATTTGGAACTCTCCTGGGGTACCATCACACATATTATTCCCTCATTTAGTGGATATTTTCACAAAAAAGTGAAATTTTTAAAAATCCAGAAAATTGGCTGAAAACGACTAAATATCAAGGACTCATTGGGCGAATCGCTCTGGAACTGAAATCGGAACGCTCACTGACATTTCCCCTATCTCAAAGTCTGATAAACGCCGGAAAAATTACTAAGTCCAAAAAAAAATTTTTTTTCAACTTTTTTCAATTTTATCCCCGTGGGATATATATTCTACCCACACACATTTGGAACTCTCCTGGGGTACCCTCATACATATTATTCCCTCATTTAGTGGATATTTTCACAAAAAAGTAAAATTTTCAAAAATCCTGAAAATTGGCTGAAAACGACTAAATATCAAGGACTCATTGGGTGAATCGCTCTGGAACTGAAATCAGAACGCTCACTGACATTTCCCCTATCTGAAAGTCTAATAAACGCCGGAAAAATGACTAAATCCAAAAAAAAAATTTTTTCAACTTTTTTCAATTTTACCCCCGAGGGATATATATTCTACCCACACACATTTGGAACTCTCCTGGGGTACCCTCACACATATTATTCCGTCATTTAGTGGATATTTTCACAAAAAAGTGAAATTTTCAAAAATCCAGAAAATTGGCTGAAAACGACTAAATATCAAGGACTCATTGGGCGAATCGCTCTGGAACGGAAATCGGAACGCTCACTGACATTTCCTCTATCTGAAAGTCTGATAAACGCCGGAAAAATGACTAAGTCCAAAAAAAAAATGTTTTCAACTTTTTTCAATTTTATCCCCGTGGGATATATATTCTACCCACACACATTTGGAACTCTCCTTGGGTACCCTCACACATATTATTCTCTCATTTAGTGGATATTTTCACAAAAAAGTGAAATTTTCAAAAATCCAGAAAATTGCCTGAAAACGACTAAATATCAAGGACTCATTGGGCGAATCGCTCTGGAACTGAAATCGGAACGCTCACTGACATTTCCGCTATCTGAAAGTCTGATAAAGGCCGGAAAAATGACTAAGTCCAAAAAAAAAATTTTTTCAACTTTTTTCAATTTTATCCCCGTGGGATATATATTCTACCCACACACATTTGGAACTCTTCTTGGGTACCCTCACACATATTATTCTCTCATTTAGTGGATATTTTCACAAAAAAGTGAAATTTTCAAAAATCCAGAAAATTGCCTGAAAACGACTAAATATCAAGGACTCATTGGGCGAATCGCTCTGGAACTGAAATCTGAACGCTCACTGACATTTCCCCTATCTGAAAGTCTGATAAACGCCGGAAAAATTACTAAGTCCAAAAAAAAATTTTTTTTCAACTTTTTTCAATTTTACCCCCGTGGGATATATATTCTACCCACACACATTTGGAACTCTCCTGGGGTACCCTCACACATATTATTCCGTCATTTAGTGGATATTTTCACAAAAAAGTGAAATTTTCAAAAATCCAGAAAATTGGCTGAAAACGACTAAATATCAAGGACTCATCGGGCGAATCGCTCTGGAACGGAAATCGGAACGCTCACTGACATTTCCTCTATCTGAAAGTCTGATAAACGCCGGAAAAATGACTAAGTCCAAAAAAAAAATTTTTTCAACTTTTTTCAATTTTACCCCCGAGGGATATATATTCTACCCACACACATTTGGAACTCTCCTGGGGTACCCTCACACATATTATTCCGTCATTTAGTGGATATTTTCACAAAAAAGTGAAATTTTCAAAAATCCAGAAAATTGGCTGAAAACGACTAAATATCAAGGACTCATTGGGCGAATCGCTCTGGTACTGAAATCGGAACGCTCACTGACATTTCCGCTATATGAAAGTCTGATAAAGGCCGGAAAAATGACTAAGTCCAAAAAAAAAATTTTTTCAACTTTTTTCAATTTTATCCCCGTGGGATATATATTCTACCCACACACATTTGGAACTCTCCTTGGGTACCCCCACACATATTATTCTCTCATTTAGTGGATATTTTCACAAAAAAGTGAAATTTTCAAAAATCCAGAAAATTGCCTGAAAACGACTAAATATCAAGGACTCATTGGGCGAATCGCTCTGGAACTGAAATCTGAACACTCACTGACATTTCCCCTATCTGAAAGACTGATAAACGCCGGAAAAATTACTAAGTCCAAAAAAAAATTTTTTTTCAACTTTTTTCAATTTTATCCCCGTGGGATATATATTCTACCCACACACATTTGGAACTCTCCTGGGGTACCCTCATACATATTATTCCCTCATTTAGTGGATATTTTCACAAAAAAGTGAAATTTTCAAAAATCCAGAAAATTGGCTGAAAACGACTAAATATCAAAGACTCATTGGGCAAATCGCTCTGGAACTGAAATCTGAACGCTCACTGACATTTTCCCTATCTGAATGTCTGATAAACGCCGGAAAAATGACTAAGTCCAAAAAAATTTTTTTTTCAACTTTTTTCAATTTTACCCCCGTGGGATATATATTCTACCCACACACATTTGGAACTCTCCTGGGGTACCCTCATACATATTATTCCCTCATTTAGTGGATATTTTCACAAAAAAGTAAAATTTTCAAAAATCCTGAAAATTGGCTGAAAACGACTAAATATCAAGGACTCATTGGGTGAATCGCTCTGGAACTGAAATCAGAACGCTCACTGACATTTCCCCTATCTGAAAGTCTAATAAACGCCGGAAAAATGACTAAGTCCAAAAAAAAAATTTTTTCAACTTTTTTCAATTTTACCCCCGAGGGATATATATTCTACCCACACACATTTGGAACTCTCCTGGGGTACCATCACACATATTATTCCATCATTTAGTGGATATTTTCACAAAAAAGTGAAATTTTTAAAAATCCAGAAAATTGGCTGAAAACGACTAAATATCAAGGACTCATTGGGCGAATCGCTCTGGAACTGAAATCGGAACGCTCACTGACATTTCCCCTATCTGAAAGTCTGATAAACGCCGGAAAAATTACTAAGTCCAAAAAAAAATTTTTTTTCAACTTTTTTCAATTTTATCCCCGTGGGATATATATTCTACCCACACACATTTGGAACTCTCCTTGGGTACCCTCACACATATTATTCTCTCATTTAGTGGATATTTTCACAAAAAAGTGAAATTTTCAAAAATCCAGAAAATTGGCTGAAAACGACTAAATATCAAAGACTCATTGGGCAAATCGCTCTGGAACTGAAATCTGAACGCTCACTGACATTTTCCCTATCTGAATGTCTGATAAACGCCGGAAAAATGACTAAGTCCAAAAAAATTTTTTTTTCAACTTTTTTCAATTTTACCCCCGTGGGATATATATTCTACCCACACACATTTGGAACTCTCCTGGGGTACCATCACACATATTATTCCCTCATTTAGTGGATATTTTCACAAAAAAGTGAAATTTTTAAAAATCCAGAAAATTGGCTGAAAACGACTAAATATCAAGGACTCATTGGGCGAATCGCTCTGGAACTGAAATCGGAACGCTCACTGACATTTCCCCTATCTCAAAGTCTGATAAACGCCGGAAAAATTACTAAGTCCAAAAAAAAATTTTTTTTCAACTTTTTTCAATTTTATCCCCGTGGGATATATATTCTACCCACACACATTTGGAACTCTCCTGGGGTACCCTCATACATATTATTCCCTCATTTAGTGGATATTTTCACAAAAAAGTAAAATTTTCAAAAATCCTGAAAATTGGCTGAAAACGACTAAATATCAAGGACTCATTGGGTGAATCGCTCTGGAACTGAAATCAGAACGCTCACTGACATTTCCCCTATCTGAAAGTCTAATAAACGCCGGAAAAATGACTAAATCCAAAAAAAAAATTTTTTCAACTTTTTTCAATTTTACCCCCGAGGGATATATATTCTACCCACACACATTTGGAACTCTCCTGGGGTACCCTCACACATATTATTCCGTCATTTAGTGGATATTTTCACAAAAAAGTGAAATTTTCAAAAATCCAGAAAATTGGCTGAAAACGACTAAATATCAAGGACTCATTGGGCGAATCGCTCTGGAACGGAAATCGGAACGCTCACTGACATTTCCTCTATCTGAAAGTCTGATAAACGCCGGAAAAATGACTAAGTCCAAAAAAAAAATGTTTTCAACTTTTTTCAATTTTATCCCCGTGGGATATATATTCTACCCACACACATTTGGAACTCTCCTTGGGTACCCTCACACATATTATTCTCTCATTTAGTGGATATTTTCACAAAAAAGTGAAATTTTCAAAAATCCAGAAAATTGCCTGAAAACGACTAAATATCAAGGACTCATTGGGCGAATCGCTCTGGAACTGAAATCTGAATGCTCACTGACATTTCCCCTATCTGAAAGACTGATAAACGCCGGAAAAATTACTAAGTCCAAAAAAAAAATTTTTTTCAACTTTTTTCAATTTTATCCCCGTGGGATATATATTCTACCCACACACATTTGGAACTCTCCTGGGGTACCCTCATACATATTATTCCCTCATTTAGTGGATATTTTCACAAAAAAGTGAAATTTTCAAAAATCCTGAAAATTGGCTGAAAACGACTAAATATCAAAGACTCATTGGGCAAATCGCTCTGGAACTGAAATCTGAACGCTCACTGCCATTTTCCCTATCTGAATGTCTGATAAACGCCGGAAAAATGACTAAGTCCAAAAAAATTTTTTTTTCAACTTTTTTCAATTTTACCCCCGTGGGATATATATTCTACCCACACACATTTGGAACTCTCCTGGGGTACCATCACACATATTATTCCCTCATTTAGTGGATATTTTCACAAAAAAGTGAAATTTTTAAAAATCCAGAAAATTGGCTGAAAACGACTAAATATCAAGGACTCATTGGGCGAATCGCTCTGGAACTGAAATCGGAACGCTCACTGACATTTCCCCTATCTGAAAGTCTGATAAATGCCGGAAAAATTACTAAGTCCAAAAAAAAATTTTTTTTCAACTTTTTTCAATTTTATCCCCGTGGGATATATATTCTACCCACACACATTTGGAACTCTCCTTGGGTACCCTCACACATATTATTCTCTCATTTAGTGGATATTTTCACAAAAAAGTGAAATTTTCAAAAATCCAGAAAATTGCCTGAAAACGACTAAATATCAAGGACTCATTGGGCGAATCGCTCTGGAACTGAAATCGGAACGCTCACTGACATTTCCCCTATCTGAAAGTCTGATAAACGCCGGAAAAATGACTAAATCCAAAAAAAAATTTTTTTAAACTTTTTTCAATTTTACCCCCGTGGGATATATATTTTACCCACACACATTTGGAGCTCTTCTGGGGTACCCTCACACATATTATTCCCTCATTTAGTGGATATTTTCACAAAAAAGTGAAATTTTCAAAAATCCAGAAAATTGGCTGAAAACGACTAAATATCAAACACTCATTGGGCGAATCGCTCTGGAACTGAAATGTGAATGAACTCACTGACATTTCCCCTATCTGAAAGTCTGATAAATGCCGGAAAAATGACTAAGTCCACCAAAAAAATTTTTCAACTTTTTTCAATTTTACCCCCGTGGGATATATATTCTACTCACACACATTTGGAACTCTCCTGGGGTACCCTCACACATATTATTCCGTCATTTAGTGGATATTTTCACAACAAAGTGAAATTTTCAAAAATCCAGAAAATTGGCTGAAAACGACTAAATATCAAGGACTCATTGGGCGAATCGCTCTGGAACTGAAATCGGAACGCTCACTGACATTTCCCATATCTGAAAGTCTGATAATCGCCGGAAAAATGACTAAGTCCCAAAAAAATTTTTTTTCAACTTTTTTCAATTTTACCCCCGTGGGATATATATTCTACCCACACACATTTGGAACTCTCTTGGGGTACCCTCATACATATTATTCCCTCATTTAGTGGATATTTTCACAAAAAAGTAAAATTTTCAAAAATCCTGAAAATTGGCTGAAAACGACTAAATATCAAGGACTCATTGGGTGAATCGCTCTGGAACTGAAATCAGAACGCTCACTGACATTTCCCCTATCTGAAAGTCTAATAAACGCCGGAAAAATGACTAAGTCCCAAAAAAAATTTTTTTCAACTTTTTTCAATTTTACCCCCGTGGGATATATATTTTACCCACACACATTTGGAACTCTCCTGGGGTACCCTCATACATATTATTCCCTCATTTAGTGGATATTTTCACAAAAAAGTGAAATTTTTAAAAATCCTGAAAATTGGCTGAAAACGACTAAATATCAAGGACTCATTGGGCGAATCGCTCTGGAACTGAAATCGGAACGCTCACTGACATTTCCCCTATCTGAAAGTCTGATAAACGCCGGAAAAATTACTAAGTCCAAAAAAAAATTTTTTTTCACCTTTTTTCAATTTTATCCCCGTGGGATATATATTCTACCCACACACATTTGGAACTCTCCCTCACACATATTATTCCCTCATTTAGTGGATATTTTCATAAAAAAAGTGAAATTTTCAAAAATCCAGAAAATTGGCTGAAAACGACTAAATATCAAAGACTCATTGGGCGAATCGCTCTGGAACTGAAATCAGAATGCTCACTGACATTTCCCCTATCTGAAAGTCTGATAAACGCCGGAAAAATGATTAAGTCCAAAAAAAAATTTTTTTCAACTTTTTTCAATTTTACCCCCGAGGGATATATATTCTACCCACACACATTTGGAACTTTCCTGGGGTACCCTCACACATATTATTCGATTATTTAGTGGATATTTTCACAAAAAAGTGAAATTTTCAAAAATCCAGAAAATTGGCTGAAAACGACTAAATATCAAGGACTCATTGGGCGAATCGCTCTGGAACTGAAATCGGAACGCTCACTGACATTTCCCCTATCTCAAAGTCTGATAAACGCCGGAAAAATTACTAAGTCCAAAAAAAAATTTTTTTTCAACTTTTTTCAATTTTATCCCCGTGGGATATATATTCTACCCACACACATTTGGAACTCTCCTGGGGTACCCTCATACATATTATTCCCTCATTTAGTGGATATTTTCACAAAAAAGTAAAATTTTCAAAAATCCTGAAAATTGGCTGAAAACGACTAAATATCAAGGACTCATTGGGTGAATCGCTCTGGAACTGAAATCAGAACGCTCACTGACATTTCCCCTATCTGAAAGTCTAATAAACGCCGGAAAAATGACTAAATCCAAAAAAAAAATTTTTTCAACTTTTTTCAATTTTACCCCCGAGGGATATATATTCTACCCACACACATTTGGAACTCTCCTGGGGTACCCTCACACATATTATTCCGTCATTTAGTGGATATTTTCACAAAAAAGTGAAATTTTCAAAAATCCAGAAAATTGGCTGAAAACGACTAAATATCAAGGACTCATTGGGCGAATCGCTCTGGAACGGAAATCGGAACGCTCACTGACATTTCCTCTATCTGAAAGTCTGATAAACGCCGGAAAAATGACTAAGTCCAAAAAAAAAATGTTTTCAACTTTTTTCAATTTTATCCCCGTGGGATATATATTCTACCCACACACATTTGGAACTCTCCTTGGGTACCCTCACACATATTATTCTCTCATTTAGTGGATATTTTCACAAAAAAGTGAAATTTTCAAAAATCCAGAAAATTGCCTGAAAACGACTAAATATCAAGGACTCATTGGGCGAATCGCTCTGGAACTGAAATCTGAATGCTCACTGACATTTCCCCTATCTGAAAGACTGATAAACGCCGGAAAAATTACTAAGTCCAAAAAAAAAATTTTTTTCAACTTTTTTCAATTTTATCCCCGTGGGATATATATTCTACCCACACACATTTGGAACTCTCCTGGGGTACCCTCATACATATTATTCCCTCATTTAGTGGATATTTTCACAAAAAAGTGAAATTTTCAAAAATCCTGAAAATTGGCTGAAAACGACTAAATATCAAAGACTCATTGGGCAAATCGCTCTGGAACTGAAATCTGAACGCTCACTGCCATTTTCCCTATCTGAATGTCTGATAAACGCCGGAAAAATGACTAAGTCCAAAAAAATTTTTTTTTCAACTTTTTTCAATTTTACCCCCGTGGGATATATATTCTACCCACACACATTTGGAACTCTCCTGGGGTACCATCACACATATTATTCCCTCATTTAGTGGATATTTTCACAAAAAAGTGAAATTTTTAAAAATCCAGAAAATTGGCTGAAAACGACTAAATATCAAGGACTCATTGGGCGAATCGCTCTGGAACTGAAATCGGAACGCTCACTGACATTTCCCCTATCTGAAAGTCTGATAAATGCCGGAAAAATTACTAAGTCCAAAAAAAAATTTTTTTTCAACTTTTTTCAATTTTATCCCCGTGGGATATATATTCTACCCACACACATTTGGAACTCTCCTTGGGTACCCTCACACATATTATTCTCTCATTTAGTGGATATTTTCACAAAAAAGTGAAATTTTCAAAAATCCAGAAAATTGCCTGAAAACGACTAAATATCAAGGACTCATTGGGCGAATCGCTCTGGAACTGAAATCGGAACGCTCACTGACATTTCCCCTATCTGAAAGTCTGATAAACGCCGGAAAAATGACTAAATCCAAAAAAAAATTTTTTTAAACTTTTTTCAATTTTACCCCCGTGGGATATATATTTTACCCACACACATTTGGAGCTCTTCTGGGGTACCCTCACACATATTATTCCCTCATTTAGTGGATATTTTCACAAAAAAGTGAAATTTTCAAAAATCCAGAAAATTGGCTGAAAACGACTAAATATCAAACACTCATTGGGCGAATCGCTCTGGAACTGAAATGTGAATGAACTCACTGACATTTCCCCTATCTGAAAGTCTGATAAATGCCGGAAAAATGACTAAGTCCACCAAAAAAATTTTTCAACTTTTTTCAATTTTACCCCCGTGGGATATATATTCTACTCACACACATTTGGAACTCTCCTGGGGTACCCTCACACATATTATTCCGTCATTTAGTGGATATTTTCACAACAAAGTGAAATTTTCAAAAATCCAGAAAATTGGCTGAAAACGACTAAATATCAAGGACTCATTGGGCGAATCGCTCTGGAACTGAAATCGGAACGCTCACTGACATTTCCCATATCTGAAAGTCTGATAATCGCCGGAAAAATGACTAAGTCCCAAAAAAATTTTTTTTCAACTTTTTTCAATTTTACCCCCGTGGGATATATATTCTACCCACACACATTTGGAACTCTCTTGGGGTACCCTCATACATATTATTCCCTCATTTAGTGGATATTTTCACAAAAAAGTAAAATTTTCAAAAATCCTGAAAATTGGCTGAAAACGACTAAATATCAAGGACTCATTGGGTGAATCGCTCTGGAACTGAAATCAGAACGCTCACTGACATTTCCCCTATCTGAAAGTCTAATAAACGCCGGAAAAATGACTAAGTCCCAAAAAAAATTTTTTTCAACTTTTTTCAATTTTACCCCCGTGGGATATATATTTTACCCACACACATTTGGAACTCTCCTGGGGTACCCTCATACATATTATTCCCTCATTTAGTGGATATTTTCACAAAAAAGTGAAATTTTTAAAAATCCTGAAAATTGGCTGAAAACGACTAAATATCAAGGACTCATTGGGCGAATCGCTCTGGAACTGAAATCGGAACGCTCACTGACATTTCCCCTATCTGAAAGTCTGATAAACGCCGGAAAAATTACTAAGTCCAAAAAAAAATTTTTTTTCACCTTTTTTCAATTTTATCCCCGTGGGATATATATTCTACCCACACACATTTGGAACTCTCCCTCACACATATTATTCCCTCATTTAGTGGATATTTTCATAAAAATAGTGAAATTTTCAAAAATCCAGAAAATTGGCTGAAAACGACTAAATATCAAAGACTCATTGGGCGAATCGCTCTGGAACTGAAATCAGAATGCTCACTGACATTTCCCCTATCTGAAAGTCTGATAAACGCCGGAAAAATGATTAAGTCCAAAAAAAAATTTTTTTCAACTTTTTTCAATTTTACCCCCGAGGGATATATATTCTACCCACACACATTTGGAACTTTCCTGGGGTACCCTCACACATATTATTCGATTATTTAGTGGATATTTTCACAAAAAAGTGAAATTTTCAAAAATCCAGAAAATTGGCTGAAAACGACTAAATATCAAGGACTCATTGGGCGAATCGCTCTGGAACTGAAATCGGAATGCTCACTGACATTTCCCCTATCTGAAAGTCTGATAATCGCCGGAAAAATGACTAAGTCCCAAAAAAAATTTTTTTCAACTTTTTTCAATTTTACCCCCGTGGGATATATATTCTACCGACACACATTTGGAACTCTCCTGGGGTACCCTCATACATATTATTCCCTCATTTAGTGGATATTTTCACAAAAAAGTGAAATTTTCAAAAATCCAGAAAATTGCCTGAAAACGACTAAATATCAAGGACTCATTGGGCGAATCGCTCTGGAACTGAAATCTGAACGCTCACTGACATTTCCCCTATCTGAAAGACTGATAAACGCCGGAAAAATTACTAAGTCCAAAAAAAAAATTTTTTTCAACTTTTTTCAATTTTATCCCCGTGGGATATATATTCTCCCCACACACATTTGGAACTCTCCTGGGGTACCCTCATACATATTATTCCCTCATTTAGTGGATATTTTCACAAAAAAGTGAAATTTTCAAAAATCCAGAAAATTGGCTGAAAACGACTAAATATCAAAGACTCATTGGGCAAATCGCTCTGGAACTGAAATCTGAACGCTCACTGACATTTTCCCTATCTGAATGTCTGATAAACGCCGGAAAAATGACTAAGTCCCAAAAAAATTTTTTTTCAACTTTTTTCAATTTTACCCCCGTGGGATATATATTCTACCCACACACATTTGGAACTCTCCTGGGGTACCCTCATACATATTATTCCCTCATTTAGTGGATATTTTCACAAAAAAGTGAAATTTTCAAAAATCCAGAAAATTGCCTGAAAACGACTAAATATCAAGGACTCATTGGGCGAATCGCTCTGGAACTGAAATCTGAACGCTCACTGACATTTCCCCTATCTGAAAGACTGATAAACGCCGGAAAAATTACTAAGTCCAAAAAAAAAATTTTTTTCAACTTTTTTCAATTTTATCCCCGTGGGATATATATTCTCCCCACACACATTTGGAACTCTCCTGGGGTACCCTCATACATATTATTCCCTCATTTAGTGGATATTTTCACAAAAAAGTGAAATTTTCAAAAATCCAGAAAATTGGCTGAAAACGACTAAATATCAAAGACTCATTGGGCAAATCGCTCTGGAACTGAAATCTGAACGCTCACTGACATTTTCCCTATCTGAATGTCTGATAAACGCCGGAAAAATGACTAAGTCCAAAAAAATTTTTTTTTCAACTTTTTTCAATTTTACCCCCGTGGGATATATATTCTACCCACACACATTTGGAACTCTCCTGGGGTACCCTCATACATATTATTCCCTCATTTAGTGGATATTTTCACAAAAAAGTGAAATTTTTAAAAATCCTGAAAATTGGCTGAAAATGACTAAATATCAAGGACTCATTGGGCGAATCGCTCTGGAACTGAAATCTGAATGCTCACTGACATTTCCCCTATCTGAAAGTCTGATAAATGCCGGAAAAATGACTAAGTCCCCCAAAAAAATTTTTTTCAACTTTTTTCAATTTTACCCCCGTGGGATATATATTCTACCCACACACATTTGGAACTCTCCTGGGGTACCCTCACACATATTATTCCCTCATTTAGTGGATATTTTCACAAAAAAGTAAAATTTTCAAAAATCCTGAAAATTGGCTGAAAACGACTAAATATCAAGGACTCATTGGGTGAATCGCTCTGGAACTGAAATCAGAACGCTCACTGACATTTCCCCTATCTGAAAGTCTAATAAACGCCGGAAAAATGACTAAGTCCCAAAAAAAATTTTTTTCAACTTTTTTCAATTTTACCCCCGTGGGATATATATTCTACCCACAAACATTTGGAACTCTCCTTGGGTACCCTCACACATATTATTCTCTCATTTAGTGGATATTTTCACAAAAAAGTGAAATTTTCAAAAATCCAGAAAATTGGCTGAAAACGACTAAATATCAAGGACTCATTGGGCGAATCGCTCTGGAACTGAAATCGGAACGCTCACTGACATTTCCGCTATCTGAAAGTCTGATAAAGGCCGGAAAAATGACTAAGTCCAAAAAAAAAATTTTTTCAACTTTTTTCAATTTTATCCCCGTGGGATATATATTCTACCCACACACATTTGGAACTCTCCTTGGGTACCCTCACACATATTATTCTCTCATTTAGTGGATATTTTCACAAAAAAGTGAAATTTTCAAAAATCCAAAAAATTGCCTGAAAACGACTAAATATCAAGGACTCATTGGGCGAATCGCTCTGGAACTGAAATCTGAACGCTCACTGACATTTCCCCTATCTGAAAGTCTGATAAACGCCGGAAAAATTACTAAGTCCAAAAAAAAATTTTTTTTCAACTTTTTTCAATTTTATCCCCGTGGGATATATATTCTACCCACACACATTTGGAACTCTCGTGGGGTACCCTCATACATATTATTCCCTCATTTAGTGGATATTTTCACAAAAAAGTGAAATTTTCAAAAATCCAGAAAATTGGCTGAAAACGACTAAATATCAAAGACTCATTGGGCGAATCGCTCTGGAACTGAAATCTGAATGCTCACTGACATTTCCCCTATCTGAAAGTCTGATAAACGCCGGAAAAATTACTAAGTCCAAAAAAAAATTTTTTTTCAACTTTTTTCAATTTTACTCCCGTGGGATATATATTCTACCCACACACATTTGGAACTCTCCTGGGGTACCCTCACACATATTATTCCGTCATTTAGTGGATATTTTCACAAAAAAGTGAAATTTTCAAAAATCCAGAAAATTGGCTGAAAACGACTAAATATCAAGGACTCATTGGGCGAATCGCTCTGGAACTGAAATCGGAACGCTCACTGACATTTCCCATATCTGAAAGTCTGATAATCGCCGGAAAAATGACTAAGTCCCCAAAAAAATTTTTTTCAACTTTTTTCAATTTTACTCCCGTGGGATATATATTCTACCCACACACATTTGGAACTCTCCTGGGGTACCCTCATACATATTATTCCCTCATTTAGTGGATATTTTCACAAAAAAGTAAAATTTTCAAAAATCCTGAAAATTGGCTGAAAACGACTAAATATCAAGGACTCATTGGGTGAATCGCTCTGGAACTGAAATCAGAACGCTCACTGACATTTCCCCTATCTGAAAGTCTGATAATCGCCGGAAAAATGACTAAGTCCCAAAAAAATTTTTTTTCAACTTTTTTCAATTTTATCCCCGTGGGATATATATTCTACCCACACACATTTGGAACTCTCCTTGAGTACCCTCACACATATTATTCTCTCATTTAGTGGATATTTTCACAAAAAAGTGAAATTTTCAAAAATCCAGAAAATTGGCTGAAAACGACTAAATATCAAAGACTCATTGGGCGAATCGCTCTGGAACTGAAATCTGAATGCTCACTGACATTTCCCCTATCTGAAAGTCTGATAAATGCCGGAAAAATTACTAAGTCCAAAAAAAAATTTTTTTTCAACTTTTTTCAATTTTACCCCCGTGGGATATATATTCTACCCACACACATTTGGAACTCTCCTGGGGTACCCTCACACATATTATTCCGTCATTTAGTGGATATTTTCACAAAAAAGTGAAATTTTCAAAAATCCAGAAAATTGGCTGAAAACGACTAAATATCAATGACTCATTGGGCGAATCGCTCTGGAACTGAAATCGGAACGCTCACTGACATTTCCCATATCTGAAAGTCTGATAATCGCCGGAAAAATGACTAAGTCCCAAAAAAAATTTTTTTCAACTTTTTTCAATTTTACCCCCGTGGGATATATATTCTACCCACACACATTTGGAACTCTCCTGGGGTACCCTCATACATATTATTCCCTCATTTAGTGGATATTTTCACAAAAAAGTGAAATTTTTAAAAATCCTGAAAATTGGCTGAAAATGACTAAATATCAAGGACTCATTGGGCGAATCGCTCTGGAACTGAAATCGGAACGCTCACTGACATTTCCCCTATCTGAAAGTCTGATGAACGCCGGAAAAATGACTAAGTCCAAAAAAAAATTTTTTTTCAACTTTTTTCAATTTTATCCCCGTGGGATATATATTCTACCCACACACATTTGGAACTCTCCTTGAGTACCCTCACACATATTATTCTCTCATTTAGTGGATATTTTCACAAAAAAGTGAAATTTTCAAAAATCCAGAAAATTGGCTGAAAACGACTAAATATCAAAGACTCATTGGGCGAATCGCTCTGGAACTGAAATCTGAATGCTCACTGACATTTCCCCTATCTGAAAGTCTGATAAATGCCGGAAAAATGACTAAGTCCCCCAAAAAAATTTTTCAACTTTTTTCAATTTTACCCCCGTGGGATATATATTCTACCCACACACATTTGGAACTCTCCTGGGGTACCCTCACACATATTATTCCGTCATTTAGTGGATATTTTCACAAAAAAGTGAAATTTTCAAAAATCCAGAAAATTGGCTGAAAACGACTAAATATCAAGGACTCATTGGGCGAATAGCTCTGGAACTGAAATCGGAACGCTCACTGACATTTCCCATATCTGAAAGTCTGATAATCGCCGGAAAAATGACTAAGTCCCCAAAAAAATTTTTTTCAACTTTTTTCAATTTTACCCCCGTGGGATATATATTCTACCCACACACATTTGGAACTCTCCTGGGGTACCCTCATACATATTATTCCCTCATTTAGTGGATATTTTCACAAAAAAGTAAAATTTTCAAAAATCCTGAAAATTGGCTGAAAACGACTAAATATCAAGGACTCATTGGGTGAATCGCTCTGGAACTGAAATCAGAACGCTCACTGACATTTCCCCTATCTGAAAGTCTAATAAACGCCGGAAAAATGACTAAGTCCCAAAAAAAATTTTTTTCAACTTTTTTCAATTTTACCCCTGTGGGATATATATTCTACCCACACACATTTGGAACTCTCCTTGGGTACCCTCACACATATTATTCTCTCATTTAGTGGATATTTTCACAAAAAAGTGAAATTTTCAAAAATCCAGAAAATTGGCTGAAAACGACTAAATATCAAGGACTCATTGGGCGAATCGCTCTGGAACTGAAATCGGAATGCTCACTGACATTTCCGCTATCTGAAAGTCTGATAAAGGCCGGAAAAATGACTAAGTCCAAAAAAAAAATTTTTTCAACTTTTTTCAATTTTATCCCCGTGGGATATATATTCTACCCACACACATTTGGAACTCTCCTTGGGTACCCTCACACATTTTATTCTCTCATTTAGTGGATATTTTCACAAAAAAGTGAAATTTTCAAAAATCCAGAAAATTGCCTGAAAACGACTAAATATCAAGGACTCATTGGGCGAATCGCTCTGGAACTGAAATCTGAACGCTCACTGACATTTCCCCTATCTGAAAGTCTGATAAACGCCGGAAAAATTACTAAGTCCAAAAAAAAATTTTTTTTCAACTTTTTTCAATTTTATCCCCGTGGGATATATATTCTACCCACACACATTTGGAACTCTCGTGGGGTACCCTCATGCATATTATTCCCTCATTTAGTGGATATTTTCACAAAAAAGTGAAATTTTCAAAAATCCAGAAAATTGGCTGAAAACGACTAAATATCAAAGACTCATTGGGCGAATCACTCTGGAACTGAAATCTGAATGCTCACTGACATTTCCCCTATCTGAAAGTCTGATAAATGCCGGAAAAATGACTAAGTCCCAAAAAAAATTTTTTTCAACTTTTTTCAATTTTACCCCCGTGGGATATATATTCTACCCACACACATTTGGAACTCTCCTGGGGTACCCTCATACATATTATTCCCTCATTTAGTGGATATTTTCACAAAAAAGTAAAATTTTCAAAAATCCTGAAAATTGGCTGAAAACGACTAAATATCAAGGACTCATTGGGTGAATCGCTCTGGAACTGAAATCAGAACGCTCACTGACATTTCCCCTATCTGAAAGTCTGATAATCGCCGGAAAAATGACTAAGTCCCAAAAAAAATTTTTTTCAACTTTTTTCAATTTTACCCCCGTGGGATATATATTCTACCCACACACATTTGGAACTCTCCTGGGGTACCCTCATACATATTATTCCCTCATTTAGTGGATATTTTCACAAAAAAGTGAAATTTTTAAAAATCCTGAAAATTGGCTGAAAATGACTAAATATCAAGGACTCATTGGGCGAATCGCTCTGGAACTGAAATCGGAACGCTCACTGACATTTCCCCTATCTGAAAGTCTGATGAACGCCGGAAAAATGACTAAGTCCAAAAAAAAATTTTTTTTCAACTTTTTTCAATTTTATCCCCGTGGGATATATATTCTACCCACACACATTTGGAACTCTCCTTGAGTACCCTCACACATATTATTCTCTCATTTAGTGGATATTTTCACAAAAAAGTGAAATTTTCAAAAATCCAGAAAATTGGCTGAAAACGACTAAATATCAAAGACTCATTGGGCGAATCGCTCTGGAACTGAAATCTGAATGCTCACTGACATTTCCCCTATCAGAAAAGTCTGATAAATGCCGGAAAAATGACTAAGTCCCCCAAAAAAATTTTTCAACTTTTTTCAATTTTACCCCCGTGGGATATATATTCTACCCACACACATTTGGAACTCTCCTGGGGTACCCTCACACATATTATTCCGTCATTTAGTGGATATTTTCACAAAAAAGTGAAATTTTCAAAAATCCAGAAAATTGGCTGAAAACGACTAAATATCAAGGACTCATTGGGCGAATAGCTCTGGAACTGAAATCGGAACGCTCACTGACATTTCCCATATCTGAAAGTCTGATAATCGCCGGAAAAATGACTAAGTCCCAAAAAAAATTTTTTTCAACTTTTTTCAATTTTATCCCCGTGGGATATATATTCTACCCACACACATTTGGAACTCTCCTTGGGTACCCTCACACATATTATTCTCTCATTTAGTGGATATTTTCACAAAAAAGTGAAATTTTCAAAAATCCAGAAAATTGCCTGAAAACGACTAAATATCAAGGACTCATTGGGCGAATCACTCTGGAACTGAAATCTGAACGCTCACTGACATTTCCCCTATCTGAAAGTCTGATAAACGCTGGAAAAATTACTAAGTCCAAAAAAAAATTTTTTTTCAACTTTTTTCAATTTTATCCCCGTGGGATATATATTCTACCCACACACATTTGGAACTCTCGTGGGGTACCCTCATACATATTATTCCCTCATTTAGTGGATATTTTCACAAAAAAGTGAAATTTTCAAAAATCCAGAAAATTGGCTGAAAACGACTAAATATCAAAGACTCATTGGGCGAATCACTCTGGAACTGAAATCTGAATGCTCACTGACATTTCCCCTATCTGAAAGTCTGATAAATGCCGGAAAAATGACTAAGTCCCCCAAAAAAATTTTTTAACTTTTTTCAATTTTACCCCCGTGGGATATATATTCTACCCACACACATTTGGAACTCTCCTGGGGTACCCTCACACATATTATTCCGTCATTTAGTGGATATTTTCACAAAAAAGTGAAATTTTCAAAAATCCAGAAAATTGGCTGAAAACGACTAAATATCAAGGACTCATTGGGCGAATCGCTCTGGAACTGAAATCGGAACGCTCACTGACATTTCCGCTATCTGAAAGTCTGATAAAGGCCGGAAAAATGACTAAGTCCAAAAAAAAAATTTTTTCAACTTTTTTTAATTTTATCCCCGTGGGATATATATTCTACCCACACACATTTGGAACTCTCCTTGGGTACCCTCACACATATTATTCTCTCATTTAGTGGATATTTTCACAAAAAAGTGAAATTTTCAAAAATCCAGAAAATTGCCTGAAAACGACTAAATATCAAGGACTCATTGGGCGAATCGCTCTGGAACTGAAATCTGAATGCTCACTGACATTTCCCCTATCTGAAAGACTGATAAACGCCGGAAAAATTACTAAGTCCAAAAAAAAATTTTTTTTCAACTTTTTTCAATTTTATCCCCGTGGGATATATATTCTACCCACACACATTTGGAACTCTCCTTGGGTACCCTCACACATATTATTCTCTCATTTAGTGGATATTTTCACAAAAAAGTGAAATTTTCAAAAATCCAGAAAATTGCCTGAAAACAACTAAATATCAAGGACTCATTGGGCGAATCGCTCTGGAACTGAAATCGGAACGCTCACTGACATTTCCCCTATCTGAAAGTCTGATAAATGCCGGAAAAATGACTAAGTCCCCCAAAAAAATTTTTCAACTTTTTTCAATTTTACCCCCGTGGGATATATATTCTACCCACACACATTTGGAACTCTCCTGGGGTAAACTCACACATATTATTCCGTCATTTAGTGGATATTTTCACAAAAAAGTGAAATTTTCAAAAATCCAGAAAATTGGCTGAAAACGACTAAATATCAAGGACTCATTGGGCGAATCGCTCTGGTACTGAAATCGGAACGCTCACTGACATTTGCCATATCTGAAAGTCTGATAATCGCCGAAAAAATGACTAAGTCCCAAAAAAAATTTTTTTCAACTTTTTTCAATTTTACCCCCGTGGGATATATATTCTACCCACACACATTTGGAACTCTCCTGGGGTACCCTCATACATATTATTCCCTCATTTAGTGGATATTTTCACAAAAAAGTAAAATTTTCAAAAATCCTGAAAATTGGCTGAAAACGACTAAATATCAAGGACTCATTGGGTGAATCGCTCTGGAACTGAAATCAGAACGCTCACTGACATTTCCCCTATCTGAAAGTCTAATAAACGCCGGAAAAATGATTAAGTCCAAAAAAAAAATTTTTTCAACTTTTTTCAATTTTACCGCCGAGGGATATATATTCTACCCACACACATTTGGAAGTCTCCTGGGGTACCCTCACACATATTATTCCGTCATTTAGTGGATATTTTCACAAAAAAGTGAAATTTTCAAAAATCCAGAAAATTGGCTGAAAGCGACTAAATATCAAGGACTCATTGGGCGAATCGCTCTGGAACTGAAATCGGAACGCTCACTGACATTTCCGCTATCTGAAAGTCTGATAAAGGCCGGAAAAATGACTAAGTCCAAAAAAAAAATTTTTTCAACTTTTTTCAATTTTATCCCCGTGGGATATATATTCTACCCACACACATTTGGAACTCTCCTTGGGTACCCTCACACATATTATTCTCTCATTTAGTGGATATTTTCACAAAAAAGTGAAATTTTCAAAAATCCAGAAAATTGCCTGAAAACGACTAAATATCAAGGACTCATTGGGCGAATCGCTCTGGAACTGAAATCTGAACGCTCACTGACATTTCCCCTATCTGAAAGACTGATAAACGCCAGAAAAATTACTAAGTCCAAAAAAAAAATTTTTTTCAACTTTTTTCAATTTTATCCCCGTGGGATATATATTCTACCCACACACATTTGGAACTCTCCTGGGGTACCCTCATACA
This sequence comes from Phyllobates terribilis, assembly GCF_046119375.1. NCBI lineage: Eukaryota > Metazoa > Chordata > Amphibia > Anura > Dendrobatidae > Phyllobates > Phyllobates terribilis. Next base: position 596,789,087 of record NW_027362762.1, read on the forward strand.
TATTATTCCCTCATTTAGTGGATATTTTCACAAAAAAGTGAAATTTTCAAAAATCCAGAAAATTGGCTGAAAACGACTAAATATCAAAGACTCATTGGGCAAATCGCTCTGGAACTGAAATCAGAATGCTCACTGACATTTCCCCTATCTGAAAGTCTGATAAACGCCGGAAAAATGACTAAGTCCAAAAAAAAAATTTTTTCAACTTTTTTCAATTTTACCCCCGAGGGATATATATTCTACCCACACACATTTGGAACTTTCCTGGGGTACCCTCACACATATTATTCCCTTATTTAGTGGATATTTTCACAAAAAAGTGAAATTTTTAAAAATCCTGAAAATTGCCTGAAAACGACTAAATATCAAGGACTCATTGGGCGAATCGCTCTGGAACTGAAATCGGAACGCTCACTGACATTTCCCCTATCTGAAAGTCTGATAAACGCCGGAAAAATTACTAAGTCCAAAAAAAAAATTTTTTTTCAACTTTTTTCAATTTTACCCCCGTGGGATATATATTCTACCCACACACATTTGGAACTCTCCTTGGGTACCCTCACACATATTATTCTCTCATTTAGTGGATATTTTCACAAAAAAGTGAAATTTTCAAAAATCCAGAAAATTGCCTTAAAACGACTAAATATCAAGGACTCATTGGGCGAATCGCTCTGGAACTGAAATCGGAACGCTCACTGACATTTCCCCTATCTGAAAGTCTGATAAACGCCGGAAAAATTACTAAGTCCAAAAAAAAATTTTTTTTCAACTTTTTTCAATTTTATCCCCGTGGGATATATATTCTACCCACACACATTTGGAACTCTCCCTCACACATATTATTCCCTCATTTAGTGGATATTTTCACAAAAAAAGTGAAATTTTCAAAAATCCAGAAAATTGGCTGAAAACGACTAAATATCAAAGACTCATTGGGCGAATCGCTCTGGAACTGAAATCAGAATGCTCACTGACATTTCCCCTATCTGAAAGACTGATAAACGCCGGAAAAATTACTAAGTCCAAAAAAAAAATTTTTTTCAACTTTTTTCAATTTTATCCCCGTGGGATATATATTCTACCCACACACATTTGGAACTCTCCTAGGGTACCCTCATACATATTATTCCCTCATTTAGTGGATATTTTCACAAAAAAGTGAAATTTTCAAAAATCCAGAAAATTGGCTGAAAACGACTAAATATCAAAGAATCATTGGGCAAATCGCTCTGGAACTGAAATCTGAACGCTCACTGACATTTTCCCTATCTGAATGTCTGATAAACGCCGGAAAAATTACTAAGTCCAAAAAAATTTTTTTTTCAACTTTTTTCAATTTTACCCCCGTGGGATATATATTCTACCCACACACATTTGGAACTCTCCTGGGGTACCATCACACATATTATTCCCTCATTTAGTGGATATTTTCACAAAAAAGTGAAATTTTTAAAAATCCAGAAAATTGGCTGAAAACGACTAAATATCAAGGACTCATTGGGCGAATCGCTCTGGAACTGAAATCGGAACGCTCACTGACATTTCCCCTATCTGAAAGTCTGATAAACGCCGGAAAAATTACTAAGTCCAAAAAAAAATGTTTTTTCAACTTTTTTCAATTTTATCCCCGTGGGATATATATTCTACCCACACACATTTGGAACTCTCCTTGGGTACCCTCACACATATTATTCCCTCATTTAGTGGATATTTTCACAAAAAAGTGAAATTTTCAAAAATCCAGAAAATTGGCTGAAAACGACTAAATATCAAACACTCATTGGGCGAATCGCTCTGGAACTGAAATGTGAATGCTCACTGACATTTCCCCTATCTGAAAGTCTGATAAATGCCGGAAAAATGACTAAGTCCCCCAAAAAAATTTTTCAACTTTTTTCAATTTTACCCCCGTGGGATATATATTCTACTCACACACATTTGGAACTCTCCTGGGGTACCCTCACACATATTATTCCGTCATTTAGTGGATATTTTCACAACAAAGTGAAATTTTCAAAAATCCAGAAAATTGGCTGAAAACGACTAAATATCAAGGACTCATTGGGCGAATCGCTCTGGAACTGAAATCGGAACGCTCACTGACATTTCCCATATCTGAAAGTCTGATAATCGCCGGAAAAATGACTAAGTCCCAAAAAAAATTTTTTTCAACGTTTTTCAATTTTACCCCCGTGGGATATATATTCTACCCACACACATTTGGAACTCTCCTTGGGTACCCTCACACATATTATTCTCTCATTTAGTGGATATTTTCACAAAAAAGTGAAATTTTCAAAAATCCAGAAAATTGCCTGAAAACGACTAAATATCAAGGACTCATTGGGCGAATCGCTCTGGAACTGAAATCGGAACGCTCACTGACATTTCCCCTATCTGAAAGTCTGATAAACGCCGGAAAAATTACTAAGTCCAAAAAAAAATTTTTTTTCAACTTTTTTCAATTTTATCCCCGTGGGATATATATTCTACCCACACACATTTGGAACTCTCCCTCACACATATTATTCCCTCATTTAGTGGATATTTTCACAAAAAAAGTGAAATTTTCAAAAATCCAGAAAATTGGCTGAAAACGACTAAATATCAAAGACTCATTGTGCGAATCGCTCTGGAACTGAAATCAGAATGCTCACTGACATTTCCCCTATCTGAAAGTCTGATAAACGCCGGAAAAAAGACTAAGTCCAAGAAAAAAAATTTTTTTCAACTTTTTTCAATTTTACCCCCGAGGGATATATATTCTACCCACACACATTTGGAACTCTCCTGGGGTACCCTCACACATATTATTCCGTCATTTAGTGGATATTTTCACAAAAAAGGGAAATTTTCAAAAATCCAGAAAATTGGCTGAAAACGACTAAATATCAAGGACTCATTGGGCGAATCGCTCTGGAACTGAAATCGGAACGCTCACTGACATTTCCGCTATCTGAAAGTCTGATAAAGGCCGGAAAAATGACTAAGTCCAAAAAAAAAATTTTTTCAACTTTTTCAATTTTATCCCCGTGGGATATATATTCTACCCACAAACATTTGGAACTCTCCTTGGGTACCCTCACACATATTATTCTCTCATTTAGTGGATATTTTCACAAAAAAGTGAAATTTTCAAAAATCCAGAAAATTGCCTGAAAACGACTAAATATCAAGGACTCATTGGGCGAATCGCTCTGGAACTGAAATCTGAACGCTCACTGACATTTCCCCTGTCTGAAAGACTGATAAACGCCGGAAAAATTACTAAGTCCAAAAAAAAATTTTTTTCAACTTTTTTCAATTTTATCCCCGTGGGATATATATTCTACCCACACACATTTGGAACTCTCCTGGGGTACCCTCATACATATTATTCCCTCATTTAGTGGATATTTTCACAAAAAAGTGAAATTTTCAAAAATCCAGAAAATTGGCTGAAAACGACTAAATATCAAAGACTCATTGGGCAAATCGCTCTGGAACTGAAATCAGAATGCTCACTGACATTTCCCCTATCTGAAAGTCTGATAAACGCCGGAAAAATGACTAAGTCCAAAAAAAAAATTTTTTCAACTTTTTTCAATTTCACCCCCGAGGGATATATATTCTACCCACACACATTTGGAACTTTCCTGGGGTACCCTCACACATATTATTCCCTTATTTAGTGGATATTTTCACAAAAAAGTGAAATTTTTAAAAATCCTGAAAATTGCCTGAAAACGACTAAATATCAAGGACTCATTGGGCGAATCGCTCTGGAACTGAAATCGGAACGCTCACTGACATTTCCCCTATCTGAAAGTCTGATAAACGCCGGAAAAATTACTAAGTCCAAAAAAAAAATTTTTTTTCAACTTTTTTCAATTTTACCCCCGTGGGATATATATTCTACCCACACACATTTGGAACTCTCCTTGGGTACCCTCACACATATTATTCTCTCATTTAGTGGATATTTTCACAAAAAAGTGAAATTTTCAAAAATCCAGAAAATTGCCTTAAAACGACTAAATATCAAGGACTCATTGGGCGAATCGCTCTGGAACTGAAATCGGAACGCTCACTGACATTTCCCCTATCTGAAAGTCTGATAAACGCCGGAAAAATTACTAAGTCCAAAAAAAAATTTTTTTTCAACTTTTTTCAATTTTATCCCCGTGGGATATATATTCTACCCACACACATTTGGAACTCTCCCTCACACATATTATTCCCTCATTTAGTGGATATTTTCACAAAAAAAGTGAAATTTTCAAAAATCCAGAAAATTGGCTGAAAACGACTAAATATCAAAGACTCATTGGGCGAATCGCTCTGGAACTGAAATCAGAATGCTCACTGACATTTCCCCTATCTGAAAGACTGATAAACGCCGGAAAAATTACTAAGTCCAAAAAAAAAATTTTTTTCAACTTTTTTCAATTTTATCCCCGTGGGATATATATTCTACCCACACACATTTGGAACTCTCCTAGGGTACCCTCATACATATTATTCCCTCATTTAGTGGATATTTTCACAAAAAAGTGAAATTTTCAAAAATCCAGAAAATTGGCTGAAAACGACTAAATATCAAAGAATCATTGGGCAAATCGCTCTGGAACTGAAATCTGAACGCTCACTGACATTTTCCCTATCTGAATGTCTGATAAACGCCGGAAAAATTACTAAGTCCAAAAAAAAATGTTTTTTCAACTTTTTTCAATTTTATCCCCGTGGGATATATATTCTACCCACACACATTTGGAACTCTCCTTGGGTACCCTCACACATATTATTCTCTCATTTAGTGGATATTTTCACAAAAAAGTGAAATTTTCAAAAATCCAGAAAATTGCCTGAAAACGACTAAATATCAAGGACTCATTGGGCGAATCGCTCTGGAACTGAAATGTGAATGCTCACTGACATTTCCCCTATCTGAAAGTCTGATAAATGCCGGAAAAATGACTAAGTCCCCCAAAAAAATTTTTCAACTTTTTTCAATTTTACCCCCGTGGGATATATATTCTACTCACACACATTTGGAACTCTCCTGGGGTACCCTCACACATATTATTCCGTCATTTAGTGGATATTTTCACAACAAAGTGAAATTTTCAAAAATCCAGAAAATTGGCTGAAAACGACTAAATATCAAGGACTCATTGGGCGAATCGCTCTGGAACTGAAATCGGAACGCTCACTGACATTTCCCATATCTGAAAGTCTGATAATCGCCGGAAAAATGACTAAGTCCCAAAAAAAATTTTTTTCAACGTTTTTCAATTTTACCCCCGTGGGATATATATTCTACCCACACACATTTGGAACTCTCCTTGGGTACCCTCACACATATTATTCTCTCATTTAGTGGATATTTTCACAAAAAAGTGAAATTTTCAAAAATCCAGAAAATTGCCTGAAAACGACTAAATATCAAGGACTCATTGGGCGAATCGCTCTGGAACAGAAATCGGAACGCTCACTGACATTTCCCCTATCTGAAAGTCTGATAAACGCCGGAAAAATTACTAAGTCCAAAAAAAAATTTTTTTTCAACTTTTTTCAATTTTATCCCCGTGGGATATATATTCCACCCACACACATTTGGAACTCTCCCTCACACATATTATTCCCTCATTTAGTGGATATTTTCACAAAAAAAGTGAAATTTTCAAAAATCCAGAAAATTGGCTGAAAACGACTAAATATCAAAGACTCATTGGGCAAATCGCTCTGGAACTGAAATCAGAATGCTCACTGACATTTCCCCTATCTGAAAGTCTGATAAACGCCGGAAAAATGACTAAGTCCAAAAAAAAAATTTTTTCAACTTTTTTCAATTTCACCCCCGAGGGATATATATTCTACCCACACACATTTGGAACTTTCCTGGGGTACCCTCACACATATTATTCCCTTATTTAGTGGATATTTTCACAAAAAAGTGAAATTTTTAAAAATCCTGAAAATTGCCTGAAAACGACTAAATATCAAGGACTCATTGGGCGAATCGCTCTGGAACTGAAATCGGAACGCTCACTGACATTTCCCCTATCTGAAAGTCTGATAAACGCCGGAAAAATTACTAAGTCCAAAAAAAAAATTTTTTTTCAACTTTTTTCAATTTTACCCCCGTGGGATATATATTCTACCCACACACATTTGGAACTCTCCTTGGGTACCCTCACACATATTATTCTCTCATTTAGTGGATATTTTCACAAAAAAGTGAAATTTTCAAAAATCCAGAAAATTGCCTTAAAACGACTAAATATCAAGGACTCATTGGGCGAATCGCTCTGGAACTGAAATCGGAACGCTCACTGACATTTCCCCTATCTGAAAGTCTGATAAACGCCGGAAAAATTACTAAGTCCAAAAAAAAATTTTTTTTCAACTTTTTTCAATTTTATCCCCGTGGGATATATATTCTACCCACACACATTTGGAACTCTCCCTCACACATATTATTCCCTCATTTAGTGGATATTTTCACAAAAAAAGTGAAATTTTCAAAAATCCAGAAAATTGGCTGAAAACGACTAAATATCAAAGACTCATTGGGCGAATCGCTCTGGAACTGAAATCAGAATGCTCACTGACATTTCCCCTATCTGAAAGACTGATAAACGCCGGAAAAATTACTAAGTCCAAAAAAAAAATTTTTTTCAACTTTTTTCAATTTTATCCCCGTGGGATATATATTCTACCCACACACATTTGGAACTCTCCTAGGGTACCCTCATACATATTATTCCCTCATTTAGTGGATATTTTCACAAAAAAGTGAAATTTTCAAAAATCCAGAAAATTGGCTGAAAACGACTAAATATCAAAGAATCATTGGGCAAATCGCTCTGGAACTGAAATCTGAACGCTCACTGACATTTTCCCTATCTGAATGTCTGATAAACGCCGGAAAAATTACTAAGTCCAAAAAAAAATGTTTTTTCAACTTTTTTCAATTTTATCCCCGTGGGATATATATTCTACCCACACACATTTGGAACTCTCCTTGGGTACCCTCACACATATTATTCTCTCATTTAGTGGATATTTTCACAAAAAAGTGAAATTTTCAAAAATCCAGAAAATTGCCTGAAAACGACTAAATATCAAGGACTCATTGGGCGAATCGCTCTGGAACTGAAATGTGAATGCTCACTGACATTTCCCCTATCTGAAAGTCTGATAAATGCCGGAAAAATGACTAAGTCCCCCAAAAAAATTTTTCAACTTTTTTCAATTTTACCCCCGTGGGATATATATTCTACTCACACACATTTGGAACTCTCCTGGGGTACCCTCACACATATTATTCCGTCATTTAGTGGATATTTTCACAACAAAGTGAAATTTTCAAAAATCCAGAAAATTGGCTGAAAACGACTAAATATCAAGGACTCATTGGGCGAATCGCTCTGGAACTGAAATCGGAACGCTCACTGACATTTCCCATATCTGAAAGTCTGATAATCGCCGGAAAAATGACTAAGTCCCAAAAAAAATTTTTTTCAACGTTTTTCAATTTTACCCCCGTGGGATATATATTCTACCCACACACATTTGGAACTCTCCTTGGGTACCCTCACACATATTATTCTCTCATTTAGTGGATATTTTCACAAAAAAGTGAAATTTTCAAAAATCCAGAAAATTGCCTGAAAACGACTAAATATCAAGGACTCATTGGGCGAATCGCTCTGGAACAGAAATCGGAACGCTCACTGACATTTCCCCTATCTGAAAGTCTGATAAACGCCGGAAAAATTACTAAGTCCAAAAAAAAATTTTTTTTCAACTTTTTTCAATTTTATCCCCGTGGGATATATATTCCACCCACACACATTTGGAACTCTCCCTCACACATATTATTCCCTCATTTAGTGGATATTTTCACAAAAAAAGTGAAATTTTCAAAAATCCAGAAAATTGGCTGAAAACGACTAAATATCAAAGACTCATTGGGCGAATCGCTCTGGAACTGAAATCAGAATGCTCACTGACATTTCCCCTATCTGAAAGTCTGATAAACGCCGGAAAAATGACTAAGTCCAAAAAAAAAATTTTTTCCACTTTTTTCAATTTTACCCCCGAGGGATATATATTCTACCCACACACATTTGGAACTTTCCTGGGGTACCCTCACACATATTATTCCCTTATTTAGTGGATATTTTCACAAAAAAGTGAAATTTTCAAAAATCCAGAAGATTGGCTGAAAACGACTAAATATCAAGGACTCATTGGGCGAATCGCTCTGGAACTGAAATCGGAACGCTCACTGACATTTCCCCTATCTGAAAGTCTGATAAACGCCGGAAAAATTACTAAGTCCAAAAAAAAATTTTTTTTCAACTTTTTTCAATTTTATCCCCGTGGGATATATATTCTACCCACACACATTTGGAACTCTCCTTGGGTACCCTCACACATATTATTCTCTCATTTAGTGGATATTTTCACAAAAAAGTGAAATTTTCAAAAATCCAGAAAATTGGCTGAAAACGACTAAATATCAAGGACTCATTGGGCGAATCGCTCTGGAACTGAAATCGGAACGCTCACTGACATTTCCCCTATCTGAAAGTCTGATAAACGCCGGAAAAATGACTAAGTCCAAAAAAAATTTTTTTTAAACTTTTTTCAATTTTACCCCCGTGGGATATATATTTTACCCACACACATTTGGAACTCTTCTGGGGTACCCTCACACATATTATTCCCTCATTTAGTGGATATTTTCACAAAAAAGTGAAATTTTCAAAAATCCAGAAAATTGGCTGAAAACGACTAAATATCAAACACTCATTGGGCGAATCGCTCTGGAACTGAAATGTGAATGCTCACTGACATTTCCCCTATCTGAAAGTCTGATAAATGCCGGAAAAATGACTAAGTCCCCCAAAAAAATTTTTCAACTTTTTTCAATTTTACCCCCGTGGGATATATATTCTACTCACACACATTTGGAACTCTCCTGGGGTACCCTCACACATATTATTCCGTCATTTAGTGGATATTTTCACAACAAAGTGAAATTTTCAAAAATCCAGAAAATTGGCTGAAAACGACTTAATATCAAGGACTCATTGGGCGAATCGCTCTGGAACTGAAATCGGAACGCTCACTGACATTTCCCATATCTGAAAGTCTGATAATCGCCGGAAAAATGACTAAGTCCCAAAAAAAATTTTTTTCAACTTTTTTCAATTTTATCCCCGTGGGATATATATTCTACCCACACACATTTGGAACTCTCCCTCACACATATTATTCCCTCATTTAGTGGATATTTTCACAAAAAAAGTGAAATTTTCAAAAATCCAGAAAATTGGCTGAAAACGACTAAATATCAAAGACTCATTGGGCGAATCGCTCTGGAACTGAAATCAGAATGCTCACTGACATTTCCCCTATCTGAAAGTCTGATAAACGCCGGAAAAATGACTAAGTCCAAAAAAAAATTTTTTTCAACTTTTTTCAATTTTACCCCCGAGGGATATATATTCTACCCACACACATTTGGAACTTTCCTGGGGTACCCTCACACATATTATTCCCTTATTTAGTGGATATTTTCACAAAAAAGTGAAATTTTCAAAAATCCAGAAAATTGGCTGAAAACGACTAAATATCAAGGACTCATTGGGCGAATCGCTCTGGAACTGAAACGGAACGCTCACTGACATTTCCCCTATCTGAAAGTCTGATAATCGCCGGAAAAATGACTAAGTCCCAAAAAAATTTTTTTTCAACTTTTTTCAATTTTACCCCCGTGGGATATATATTCTACCCACACACATTTGGAACTCTCCTGGGGTACCCTCATACATATTATTCCCTCATTTAGTTAATATTTTCACAAAAAAGTGAAATTTTTAAAAGTCCTGAAAATTGGCTGAAAACGACTAAATATCAAGGACTCATTGGGCGAATCGCTCTGGAACTGAAATCGGAACGCTCACTGACATTTCCCCTATCTGAAAGTCTGATAAACGCCGGAAAAATGACTAAGTCCAAAAAAAAATTTTTTTTCAACTTTTTTCAATTTTATCCCCGTGGGATATATATTCTACCCCCACACATTTGGAACTCTCCTTGGGTACCCTCACACATATTATTCTCTCATTTAGTGGATATTTTCACAAAGAAGTGAAATTTTCAAAAATCCAGAAAATTGCCTGAAAACGACTAAATATCAAGGACTCATTGGGCGAATCGCTCTGGAACTGAAATCTGAATGCTCACTGACATTTCCCCTATCTGAAAGACTGATAAACGCCGGAAAAATTACTAAGTCCAAAAAAAAATTTTTTTTCAACTTTTTTCAATTTTATCCCCGTGGGATATATATTCTACCCACACACATTTGGAACTCTCCTTGGGTACCCTCACACATATTATTCTCTCATTTAGTGGATATTTTCACAAAAAAGTGAAATTTTCAAAAATCCAGAAAATTGGCTGAAAACGACTAAATATCAAGGACTCATTGGGCGAATCGCTCTGGAACTGAAATCGGAACGCTCACTGACATTTCCCCTATCTGAAAGTCTGATAAACGCCGGAAAAATGACTAAGTCCAAAAAAAATTTTTTTTAAACTTTTTTCAATTTTACCCCCGTGGGATATATATTTTACCCACACACATTTGGAACTCTTCTGGGGTACCCTCACACATATTATTCCCTCATTTAGTGGATATTTTCACAAAAAAGTGAAATTTTCAAAAATCCAGAAAATTGGCTGAAAACGACTAAATATCAAACACTCATTGGGCGAATCGCTCTGGAACTGAAATGTGAATGCTCACTGACATTTCCCCTATCTGAAAGTCTGATAAATGCCGGAAAAATGACTAAGTCCCCCAAAAAAATTTTTCAACTTTTTTCAATTTTACCCCCGTGGGATATATATTCTACTCACACACATTTGGAACTCTCCTGGGGTACCCTCACACATATTATTCCGTCATTTAGTGGATATTTTCACAACAAAGTGAAATTTTCAAAAATCCAGAAAATTGGCTGAAAACGACTTAATATCAAGGACTCATTGGGCGAATCGCTCTGGAACTGAAATCGGAACGCTCACTGACATTTCCCATATCTGAAAGTCTGATAATCGCCGGAAAAATGACTAAGTCCCAAAAAAAATTTTTTTCAACTTTTTTCAATTTTACCCCGTGGGATATATATTCTACCCACACACATTTGGAACTCTCCTTGGGTACCCTCACACATATTATTCTCTCATTTAGTGGATATTTTCACAAAAAAGTGAAATTTTCAAAAATCCAGAAAATTGCCTGAAAACGACTAAATATCAAGGACTCATTGGGCGAATCGCTCTGGAACTGAAATCGGAACGCTCACTGACATTTCCCCTATCTGAAAGTCTGATAAACGCCGGAAAAATTACTAAGTCCAAAAAAAAATTTTTTTTCAACTTTTTTCAATTTTATCCCCGTGGGATATATATTCCACCCACACACATTTGGAACTCTCCCTCACACATATTATTCCCTCATTTAGTGGATATTTTCACAAAAAAAGTGAAATTTTCAAAAATCCAGAAAATTGGCTGAAAACGACTAAATATCAAAGACTCATTGGGCGAATCGCTCTGGAACTGAAATCAGAATGCTCACTGACATTTCCCCTATCTGAAAGTCTGATAAACGCCGGAAAAATGACTAAGTCCAAAAAAAAAATTTTTTCCACTTTTTTCAATTTTACCCCCGAGGGATATATATTCTACCCACACACATTTGGAACTTTCCTGGGGTACCCTCACACATATTATTCCCTTATTTAGTGGATATTTTCACAAAAAAGTGAAATTTTCAAAAATCCAGAAGATTGGCTGAAAACGACTAAATATCAAGGACTCATTGGGCGAATCGCTCTGGAACTGAAATCGGAACGCTCACTGACATTTCCCCTATCTGAAAGTCTGATAAACGCCGGAAAAATGACTAAGTCCAAAAAAAATTTTTTTTAAACTTTTTTCAATTTTACCCCCGTGGGATATATATTCTACCCACACACATTTGGAACTCTCCTGGGGTACCCTCATACATATTATTCCCTCATTTAGTTAATATTTTCACAAAAAAGTGAAATTTTTAAAAGTCCTGAAAATTGGCTGAAAACGACTAAATATCAAGGACTCATTGGGCGAATCGCTCTGGAACTGAAATCGGAACGCTCACTGACATTTCCCCTATCTGAAAGTCTGATAAACGCCGGAAAAATGACTAAGTCCAAAAAAAAATTTTTTTTCAACTTTTTTCAATTTTATCCCCGTGGGATATATATTCTACCCCCACACATTTGGAACTCTCCTTGGGTACCCTCACACATATTATTCTCTCATTTAGTGGATATTTTCACAAAGAAGTGAAATTTTCAAAAATCCAGAAAATTGCCTGAAAACGACTAAATATCAAGGACTCATTGGGCGAATCGCTCTGGAACTGAAATCTGAATGCTCACTGACATTTCCCCTATCTGAAAGACTGATAAACGCCGGAAAAATTACTAAGTCCAAAAAAAAATTTTTTTTCAACTTTTTTCAATTTTATCCCCGTGGGATATATATTCTACCCACACACATTTGGAACTCTCCTTGGGTACCCTCACACATATTATTCTCTCATTTAGTGGATATTTTCACAAAAAAGTGAAATTTTCAAAAATCCAGAAAATTGGCTGAAAACGACTAAATATCAAGGACTCATTGGGCGAATCGCTCTGGAACTGAAATCGGAACGCTCACTGACATTTCCCCTATCTGAAAGTCTGATAAACGCCGGAAAAATGACTAAGTCCAAAAAAAATTTTTTTTAAACTTTTTTCAATTTTACCCCCGTGGGATATATATTTTACCCACACACATTTGGAACTCTTCTGGGGTACCCTCACACATATTATTCCCTCATTTAGTGGATATTTTCACAAAAAAGTGAAATTTTCAAAAATCCAGAAAATTGGCTGAAAACGACTAAATATCAAACACTCATTGGGCGAATCGCTCTGGAACTGAAATGTGAATGCTCACTGACATTTCCCCTATCTGAAAGTCTGATAAATGCCGGAAAAATGACTAAGTCCCCCAAAAAAATTTTTCAACTTTTTTCAATTTTACCCCCGTGGGATATATATTCTACTCACACACATTTGGAACTCTCCTGGGGTACCCTCACACATATTATTCCGTCATTTAGTGGATATTTTCACAACAAAGTGAAATTTTCAAAAATCCAGAAAATTGGCTGAAAACGACTTAATATCAAGGACTCATTGGGCGAATCGCTCTGGAACTGAAATCGGAACGCTCACTGACATTTCCCATATCTGAAAGTCTGATAATCGCCGGAAAAATGACTAAGTCCCAAAAAAAATTTTTTTCAACTTTTTTCAATTTTACCCCGTGGGATATATATTCTACCCACACACATTTGGAACTCTCCTTGGGTACCCTCACACATATTATTCTCTCATTTAGTGGATATTTTCACAAAAAAGTGAAATTTTCAAAAATCCAGAAAATTGCCTGAAAACGACTAAATATCAAGGACTCATTGGGCGAATCGCTCTGGAACTGAAATCGGAACGCTCACTGACATTTCCCCTATCTGAAAGTCTGATAAACGCCGGAAAAATTACTAAGTCCAAAAAAAAATTTTTTTTCAACTTTTTTCAATTTTATCCCCGTGGGATATATATTCTACCCACACACATTTGGAACTCTCCCTCACACATATTATTCCCTCATTTAGTGGATATTTTCACAAAAAAAGTGAAATTTTCAAAAATCCAGAAAATTGGCTGAAAACGACTAAATATCAAAGACTCATTGGGCGAATCGCTCTGGAACTGAAATCAGAATGCTCACTGACATTTCCCCTATCTGAAAGTCTGATAAACGCCGGAAAAATGACTAAGTCCAAAAAAAAATTTTTTTCAACTTTTTTCAATTTTACCCCCGAGGGATATATATTCTACCCACACACATTTGGAACTTTCCTGGGGTACCCTCACACATATTATTCCCTTATTTAGTGGATATTTTCACAAAAAAGTGAAATTTTCAAAAATCCAGAAAATTGGCTGAAAACGACTAAATATCAAGGACTCATTGGGCGAATCGCTCTGGAACTGAAATCGGAACGCTCACTGACATTTCCCCTATCTGAAAGTCTGATAATCGCCGGAAAAATGACTAAGTCCCAAAAAAATTTTTTTTCAACTTTTTTCAATTTTACCCCCGTGGGATATATATTCTACCCACACACATTTGGAACTCTCCTGGGGTACCCTCATACATATTATTCCCTCATTTAGTTAATATTTTCACAAAAAAGTGAAATTTTTAAAAGTCCTGAAAATTGGCTGAAAACGACTAAATATCAAGGACTCATTGGGCGAATCGCTCTGGAACTGAAATCGGAACGCTCACTGACATTTCCCCTATCTGAAAGTCTGATAAACGCCGGAAAAATGACTAAGTCCAAAAAAAAATTTTTTTTCAACTTTTTTCAATTTTATCCCCGTGGGATATATATTCTACCCCCACACATTTGGAACTCTCCTTGGGTACCCTCACACATATTATTCTCTCATTTAGTGGATATTTTCACAAAGAAGTGAAATTTTCAAAAATCCAGAAAATTGCCTGAAAACGACTAAATATCAAGGACTCATTGGGCGAATCGCTCTGGAACTGAAATCTGAACGCTCACTGACATTTCCCCTATCTGAAAGACTGATAAACGCCGGAAAAATTACTAAGTCCAAAAAAAAAATTTTTTTCAACTTTTTTCAATTTTATCCCCGTGGGATATATATTCTACCCACACACATTTGGAACTCTCCTGGGGTACCCTCATACATATTATTCCCTCATTTAGTGGATATTTTCACAAAAAAGTGAAATTTTCAAAAATCCAGAAAATTGGCTGAAAACGACTAAATATCAAAGACTCATTGGGCAAATCGCTCTGGAACTGAAATCTGAACGCTCACTGACATTTTCCCTATCTGAATGTCTGATAAACGCCGGAAAAATGACTAAGTCCAAAAAAATTTTTTTTTCAACTTTTTTAAATTTTACCCCCGTGGGATATATATTCTACCCACACACATTTGGAACTCTCCTGGGGTACCATCACACATATTATTCCCTCATTTAGTGGATATTTTCACAAAAAAGTGAAATTTTTAAAAATCCAGAAAATTGGCTGAAAACGACTAAATATCAAGGACTCATTGGGCGAATCGCTCTGGAACTGAAATCGGAATGCTCACTGACATTTCCCCTATCTGAAAGTCTGATAAACGCCGGAAAAATTACTAAGTCCAAAAAAAAATTTTTTTTCAACTTTTTTCAATTTTATCCCCGTGGGATATATATTCTACCCACACACATTTGGAACTCTCCTTGGGTACCTTCACACATATTATTCTCTCATTTAGTGGATATTTTCACAAAAAAGTGAAATTTTCAAAAATCCAGAAAATTGGCTGAAAACGACTAAATATGAAGGACTCATTGGGCGAATCGCTCTGGAACTGAAATCGGAATGCTCACTGACATTTAGTCTATCTGAAAGTCTGATAAACGCCGGAAAAATGACTAAGTCAAAAAAAAATTTTTTTCAACTTTTTTCAATTTTTTGCCCGTGGGATATATATTCTACCCACACACATTTGGAACTCTCCTGGGGTACCCTCACACATATTATTCCCTTATTTAGTGGATATTTTCACAAAAAAGTGAAATTTTCAAAAATCCAGAAAATTGGCTGAAAACGACTAAATATCAAGGACTCATTGGGCGAATCGCTCTGGAACTGAAACGGAACGCTCACTGACATTTCCCCTATCTGAAAGTCTGATAATCGCCGGAAAAATGACTAAGTCCCAAAAAAATTTTTTTTCAACTTTTTTCAATTTTACCCCCGTGGGATATATATTCTACCCACACACATTTGGAACTCTCCTGGGGTACCCTCATACATATTATTCCCTCATTTAGTTAATATTTTCACAAAAAAGTGAAATTTTTAAAAGTCCTGAAAATTGGCTGAAAACGACTAAATATCAAGGACTCATTGGGCGAATCGCTCTGGAACTGAAATCGGAACGCTCACTGACATTTCCCCTATCTGAAAGTCTGATAAACGCCGGAAAAATGACTAAGTCCAAAAAAAAATTTTTTTTCAACTTTTTTCAATTTTATCCCCGTGGGATATATATTCTACCCCCACACATTTGGAACTCTCCTTGGGTACCCTCACACATATTATTCTCTCATTTAGTGGATATTTTCACAAAGAAGTGAAATTTTCAAAAATCCAGAAAATTGCCTGAAAACGACTAAATATCAAGGACTCATTGGGCGAATCGCTCTGGAACTGAAATCTGAATGCTCACTGACATTTCCCCTATCTGAAAGACTGATAAACGCCGGAAAAATTACTAAGTCCAAAAAAAAATTTTTTTTCAACTTTTTTCAATTTTATCCCCGTGGGATATATATTCTACCCACACACATTTGGAACTCTCCTTGGGTACCCTCACACATATTATTCTCTCATTTAGTGGATATTTTCACAAAAAAGTGAAATTTTCAAAAATCCAGAAAATTGGCTGAAAACGACTAAATATCAAGGACTCATTGGGCGAATCGCTCTGGAACTGAAATCGGAACGCTCACTGACATTTCCCCTATCTGAAAGTCTGATAAACGCCGGAAAAATGACTAAGTCCAAAAAAAATTTTTTTTAAACTTTTTTCAATTTTACCCCCGTGGGATATATATTTTACCCACACACATTTGGAACTCTTCTGGGGTACCCTCACACATATTATTCCCTCATTTAGTGGATATTTTCACAAAAAAGTGAAATTTTCAAAAATCCAGAAAATTGGCTGAAAACGACTAAATATCAAACACTCATTGGGCGAATCGCTCTGGAACTGAAATGTGAATGCTCACTGACATTTCCCCTATCTGAAAGTCTGATAAATGCCGGAAAAATGACTAAGTCCCCCAAAAAAATTTTTCAACTTTTTTCAATTTTACCCCCGTGGGATATATATTCTACTCACACACATTTGGAACTCTCCTGGGGTACCCTCACACATATTATTCCGTCATTTAGTGGATATTTTCACAACAAAGTGAAATTTTCAAAAATCCAGAAAATTGGCTGAAAACGACTTAATATCAAGGACTCATTGGGCGAATCGCTCTGGAACTGAAATCGGAACGCTCACTGACATTTCCCATATCTGAAAGTCTGATAATCGCCGGAAAAATGACTAAGTCCCAAAAAAAATTTTTTTCAACTTTTTTCAATTTTACCCCGTGGGATATATATTCTACCCACACACATTTGGAACTCTCCTTGGGTACCCTCACACATATTATTCTCTCATTTAGTGGATATTTTCACAAAAAAGTGAAATTTTCAAAAATCCAGAAAATTGCCTGAAAACGACTAAATATCAAGGACTCATTGGGCGAATCGCTCTGGAACTGAAATCGGAACGCTCACTGACATTTCCCCTATCTGAAAGTCTGATAAACGCCGGAAAAATTACTAAGTCCAAAAAAAAATTTTTTTTCAACTTTTTTCAATTTTATCCCCGTGGGATATATATTCTACCCACACACATTTGGAACTCTCCCTCACACATATTATTCCCTCATTTAGTGGATATTTTCACAAAAAAAGTGAAATTTTCAAAAATCCAGAAAATTGGCTGAAAACGACTAAATATCAAAGACTCATTGGGCGAATCGCTCTGGAACTGAAATCAGAATGCTCACTGACATTTCCCCTATCTGAAAGTCTGATAAACGCCGGAAAAATGACTAAGTCCAAAAAAAAATTTTTTTCAACTTTTTTCAATTTTACCCCCGAGGGATATATATTCTACCCACACACATTTGGAACTTTCCTGGGGTACCCTCACACATATTATTCCCTTATTTAGTGGATATTTTCACAAAAAAGTGAAATTTTCAAAAATCCAGAAAATTGGCTGAAAACGACTAAATATCAAGGACTCATTGGGCGAATCGCTCTGGAACTGAAATCGGAACGCTCACTGACATTTCCCCTATCTGAAAGTCTGATAATCGCCGGAAAAATGACTAAGTCCCAAAAAAATTTTTTTTCAACTTTTTTCAATTTTACCCCCGTGGGATATATATTCTACCCACACACATTTGGAACTCTCCTGGGGTACCCTCATACATATTATTCCCTCATTTAGTTAATATTTTCACAAAAAAGTGAAATTTTTAAAAGTCCTGAAAATTGGCTGAAAACGACTAAATATCAAGGACTCATTGGGCGAATCGCTCTGGAACTGAAATCGGAACGCTCACTGACATTTCCCCTATCTGAAAGTCTGATAAACGCCGGAAAAATGACTAAGTCCAAAAAAAAATTTTTTTTCAACTTTTTTCAATTTTATCCCCGTGGGATATATATTCTACCCCCACACATTTGGAACTCTCCTTGGGTACCCTCACACATATTATTCTCTCATTTAGTGGATATTTTCACAAAGAAGTGAAATTTTCAAAAATCCAGAAAATTGCCTGAAAACGACTAAATATCAAGGACTCATTGGGCGAATCGCTCTGGAACTGAAATCTGAACGCTCACTGACATTTCCCCTATCTGAAAGACTGATAAACGCCGGAAAAATTACTAAGTCCAAAAAAAAAATTTTTTTCAACTTTTTTCAATTTTATCCCCGTGGGATATATATTCTACCCACACACATTTGGAACTCTCCTGGGGTACCCTCATACATATTATTCCCTCATTTAGTGGATATTTTCACAAAAAAGTGAAATTTTCAAAAATCCAGAAAATTGGCTGAAAACGACTAAATATCAAAGACTCATTGGGCAAATCGCTCTGGAACTGAAATCTGAACGCTCACTGACATTTTCCCTATCTGAATGTCTGATAAACGCCGGAAAAATGACTAAGTCCAAAAAAATTTTTTTTTCAACTTTTTTAAATTTTACCCCCGTGGGATATATATTCTACCCACACACATTTGGAACTCTCCTGGGGTACCATCACACATATTATTCCCTCATTTAGTGGATATTTTCACAAAAAAGTGAAATTTTTAAAAATCCAGAAAATTGGCTGAAAACGACTAAATATCAAGGACTCATTGGGCGAATCGCTCTGGAACTGAAATCGGAACGCTCACTGACATTTCCCCTATCTGAAAGTCTGATAAACGCCGGAAAAATTACTAAGTCCAAAAAAAAATTTTTTTTCAACTTTTTTCAATTTTATCCCCGTGGGATATATATTCTACCCACACACATTTGGAACTCTCCTTGGGTACCCTCACACATATTATTCTCTCATTTAGTGGATATTTTCACAAAAAAGTGAAATTTTCAAAAATCCAGAAAATTGGCTGAAAACGACTAAATATGAAGGACTCATTGGGCGAATCGCTCTGGAACTGAAATCGGAATGCTCACTGACATTTAGTCTATCTGAAAGTCTGATAAACGCCGGAAAAATGACTAAGTCAAAAAAAAATTTTTTTCAACTTTTTTCAATTTTTTGCCCGTGGGATATATATTCTACCCACACACATTTGGAACTCTCCTGGGGTACCCTCACACATATTATTCCCTTATTTAGTGGATATTTTCACAAAAAAGTGAAATTTTCAAAAATCCAGAAAATTGGCTGAAAACGACTAAATATCAAGGACTCATTGGGCGAATCGCTCTGGAACTGAAATCGGAACGCTCACTGACATTTCCCCTATCTGAAAGTCTGATAATCGCCGGAAAAATGACTAAGTCCCAAAAAAATTTTTTTTCAACTTTTTTCAATTTTACCCCCGTGGGATATATATTTTACCCACACACATTTGGAACTCTCCTGGGGTACCCTCATACATATTATTCCCTCATTTAGTTAATATTTTCACAAAAAAGTGAAATTTTTAAAAGTCCTGAAAATTGGCTGAAAACGACTAAATATCAAGGACTCATTGGGCGAATCGCTCTGGAACTGAAATCGGAACACTCACTGACATTTCCCCTATCTGAAAGTCTGATAAACGCCGGAAAAATGACTAAGTCCAAAAAAAAATTTTTTTTCAACTTTTTTCAATTTTATCCCCGTGGGATATATATTCTACCCCCACACATTTGGAACTCTCCTTGGGTACCCTCACACATATTATTCTCTCATTTAGTGGATATTTTCACAAAGAAGTGAAATTTTCAAAAATCCAGAAAATTGCCTGAAAACGACTAAATATCAAGGACTCATTGGGCGAATCGCTCTGGAACTGAAATCTGAACGCTCACTGACATTTCCCCTATCTGAAAGACTGATAAACGCCGGAAAAATTACTAAGTCCAAAAAAAAAATTTTTTTCAACTTTTTTCAATTTTATCCCCGTGGGATATATATTCTACCCACACACATTTGGAACTCTCCTGGGGTACCCTCATACATATTATTCCCTCATTTAGTGGATATTTTCACAAAAAAGTGAAATTTTCAAAAATCCAGAAAATTGCCTTAAAACGACTAAATATCAAGGACTCATTGGGCGAATCGCTCTGGAACTGAAATCGGAACGCTCACTGACATTTCCCCTATCTGAAAGTCTGATAAACGCCGGAAAAATTACTAAGTCCAAAAAAAAATGTTTTTTCAACTTTTTTCAATTTTATCCCCGTGGGATATATATTCTACCCACACACATTTGGAACTCTCCTTGGGTACCCTCACACATATTATTCTCTCATTTAGTGGATATTTTCACAAAAAAGTGAAATTTTCAAAAATCCAGAAAATTGCCTGAAAACGACTAAATATCAAGGACTCATTGGGCGAATCGCTCTGGAACTGAAATCGGAACGCTCACTGACATTTCCCCTATCTGAAAGTCTGATAAACGCCGGAAAAATGACTAAGTCCAAAAAAAATTTTTTTTAAACTTTTTTCAATTTTACCCCCGTGGGATATATATTTTACCCACACACATTTGGAACTCTTCTGAGGTACCCTCACACATATTATTCCCTCATTTAGTGGATATTTTCACAAAAAAGTGAAATTTTCAAAAATCCAAAAAATTGGCTGAAAACGACTAAATATCAAACACTCATTGGGCGAATCGCTCTGGAACTGAAATGTGAATGCTCACTGACATTTCCCCTATCTGAAAGTCTGATAAATGCCGGAAAAATGACTAAGTCCCCCAAAAAAATTTTTCAACTTTTTTCAATTTTACCCCCGTGGGATATATATTCTACTCACACACATTTGGAACTCTCCTGGGGTACCCTCACACATATTATTCCGTCATTTAGTGGATATTTTCACAACAAAGTGAAATTTTCAAAAATCCAGAAAATTGGCTGAAAACGACTAAATATCAAGGACTCATTGGGCGAATCGCTCTGGAACTGAAATCGGAACGCTCACTGACATTTCCCATATCTGAAAGTCTGATAATCGCCGGAAAAATGACTAAGTCCCAAAAAAAATTTTTTTCAACGTTTTTCAATTTTACCCCCGTGGGATATATATTCTACCCACACACATTTGGAACTCTCCTTGGGTACCCTCACACATATTATTCTCTCATTTAGTGGATATTTTCACAAAAAAGTGAAATTTTCAAAAATCCAGAAAATTGCCTGAAAACGACTAAATATCAAGGACTCATTGGGCGAATCGCTCTGGAACTGAAATCGGAACGCTCACTGACATTTCCCCTATCTGAAAGTCTGATAAACGCCGGAAAAATTACTAAGTCCAAAAAAAAATTTTTTTTCAACTTTTTTCAATTTTATCCCCGTGGGATATATATTCCACCCACACACATTTGGAACTTTCCTGGGGTACCCTCACACATATTATTCCCTTATTTAGTGGATATTTTCACAAAAAAGTGAAATTTTCAAAAATCCAGAAGATTGGCTGAAAACGACTAAATATCAAGGACTCATTGGGCGAATCGCTCTGGAACTGAAATCGGAACGCTCACTGACATTTCCCCTATCTGAAAGTCTGATAAACGCCGGAAAAATTACTAAGTCCAAAAAAAAATTTTTTTTCAACTTTTTTCAATTTTATCCCCGTGGGATATATATTCTACCCACACACATTTGGAACTCTCCTTGGGTACCCTCACACATATTATTCTCTCATTTAGTGGATATTTTCACAAAAAAGTGAAATTTTCAAAAATCCAGAAAATTGGCTGAAAACGACTAAATATCAAGGACTCATTGGGCGAATCGCTCTGGAACTGAAATCGGAACGCTCACTGACATTTCCCCTATCTGAAAGTCTGATAAACGCCGGAAAAATTACTAAGTCCAAAAAAAAATTTTTTTTCAACTTTTTTCAATTTTATCCCCGTGGGATATATATTCTACCCACACACATTTGGAACTCTCCTTGGGTACCCTCACACATATTATTCTCTCATTTAGTGGATATTTTCACAAAAAAGTGAAATTTTCAAAAATCCAGAAAATTGGCTGAAAACGACTAAATATCAAGGACTCATTGGGCGAATCGCTCTGGAACTGAAATCGGAACGCTCACTGACATTTCCCCTATCTGAAAGTCTGATAAACGCCGGAAAAATGACTAAGTCCAAAAAAAATTTTTTTTAAACTTTTTTCAATTTTACCCCCGTGGGATATATATTTTACCCACACACATTTGGAACTCTTCTGGGGTACCCTCACACATATTATTCCCTCATTTAGTGGATATTTTCACAAAAAAGTGAAATTTTCAAAAATCCAGAAAATTGGCTGAAAACGACTAAATATCAAACACTCATTGGGCGAATCGCTCTGGAACTGAAATGTGAATGCTCACTGACATTTCCCCTATCTGAAAGTCTGATAAATGCCGGAAAAATGACTAAGTCCCCCAAAAAAATTTTTCAACTTTTTTCAATTTTACCCCCGTGGGATATATATTCTACTCACACACATTTGGAACTCTCCTGGGGTACCCTCACACATATTATTCCGTCATTTAGTGGATATTTTCACAACAAAGTGAAATTTTCAAAAATCCAGAAAATTGGCTGAAAACGACTTAATATCAAGGACTCATTGGGCGAATCGCTCTGGAACTGAAATCGGAACGCTCACTGACATTTCCCATATCTGAAAGTCTGATAATCGCCGGAAAAATGACTAAGTCCCAAAAAAAATTTTTTTCAACTTTTTTCAATTTTATCCCCGTGGGATATATATTCTACCCACACACATTTGGAACTCTCCCTCACACATATTATTCCCTCATTTAGTGGATATTTTCACAAAAAAAGTGAAATTTTCAAAAATCCAGAAAATTGGCTGAAAACGACTAAATATCAAAGACTCATTGGGCGAATCGCTCTGGAACTGAAATCAGAATGCTCACTGACATTTCCCCTATCTGAAAGTCTGATAAACGCCGGAAAAATGACTAAGTCCAAAAAAAAATTTTTTTCAACTTTTTTCAATTTTACCCCCGAGGGATATATATTCTACCCACACACATTTGGAACTTTCCTGGGGTACCCTCACACATATTATTCCCTTATTTAGTGGATATTTTCACAAAAAAGTGAAATTTTCAAAAATCCAGAAAATTGGCTGAAAACGACTAAATATCAAGGACTCATTGGGCGAATCGCTCTGGAACTGAAACGGAACGCTCACTGACATTTCCCCTATCTGAAAGTCTGATAATCGCCGGAAAAATGACTAAGTCCCAAAAAAATTTTTTTTCAACTTTTTTCAATTTTACCCCCGTGGGATATATATTCTACCCACACACATTTGGAACTCTCCTGGGGTACCCTCATACATATTATTCCCTCATTTAGTTAATATTTTCACAAAAAAGTGAAATTTTTAAAAGTCCTGAAAATTGGCTGAAAACGACTAAATATCAAGGACTCATTGGGCGAATCGCTCTGGAACTGAAATCGGAACGCTCACTGACATTTCCCCTATCTGAAAGTCTGATAAACGCCGGAAAAATGACTAAGTCCAAAAAAAAATTTTTTTTCAACTTTTTTCAATTTTATCCCCGTGGGATATATATTCTACCCCCACACATTTGGAACTCTCCTTGGGTACCCTCACACATATTATTCTCTCATTTAGTGGATATTTTCACAAAGAAGTGAAATTTTCAAAAATCCAGAAAATTGCCTGAAAACGACTAAATATCAAGGACTCATTGGGCGAATCGCTCTGGAACTGAAATCTGAATGCTCACTGACATTTCCCCTATCTGAAAGACTGATAAACGCCGGAAAAATTACTAAGTCCAAAAAAAAATTTTTTTTCAACTTTTTTCAATTTTATCCCCGTGGGATATATATTCTACCCACACACATTTGGAACTCTCCTTGGGTACCCTCACACATATTATTCTCTCATTTAGTGGATATTTTCACAAAAAAGTGAAATTTTCAAAAATCCAGAAAATTGGCTGAAAACGACTAAATATCAAGGACTCATTGGGCGAATCGCTCTGGAACTGAAATCGGAACGCTCACTGACATTTCCCCTATCTGAAAGTCTGATAAACGCCGGAAAAATGACTAAGTCCAAAAAAAATTTTTTTTAAACTTTTTTCAATTTTACCCCCGTGGGATATATATTTTACCCACACACATTTGGAACTCTTCTGGGGTACCCTCACACATATTATTCCCTCATTTAGTGGATATTTTCACAAAAAAGTGAAATTTTCAAAAATCCAGAAAATTGGCTGAAAACGACTAAATATCAAACACTCATTGGGCGAATCGCTCTGGAACTGAAATGTGAATGCTCACTGACATTTCCCCTATCTGAAAGTCTGATAAATGCCGGAAAAATGACTAAGTCCCCCAAAAAAATTTTTCAACTTTTTTCAATTTTACCCCCGTGGGATATATATTCTACTCACACACATTTGGAACTCTCCTGGGGTACCCTCACACATATTATTCCGTCATTTAGTGGATATTTTCACAACAAAGTGAAATTTTCAAAAATCCAGAAAATTGGCTGAAAACGACTTAATATCAAGGACTCATTGGGCGAATCGCTCTGGAACTGAAATCGGAACGCTCACTGACATTTCCCATATCTGAAAGTCTGATAATCGCCGGAAAAATGACTAAGTCCCAAAAAAAATTTTTTTCAACTTTTTTCAATTTTACCCCGTGGGATATATATTCTACCCACACACATTTGGAACTCTCCTTGGGTACCCTCACACATATTATTCTCTCATTTAGTGGATATTTTCACAAAAAAGTGAAATTTTCAAAAATCCAGAAAATTGCCTGAAAACGACTAAATATCAAGGACTCATTGGGCGAATCGCTCTGGAACTGAAATCGGAACGCTCACTGACATTTCCCCTATCTGAAAGTCTGATAAACGCCGGAAAAATTACTAAGTCCAAAAAAAAATTTTTTTTCAACTTTTTTCAATTTTATCCCCGTGGGATATATATTCTACCCACACACATTTGGAACTCTCCCTCACACATATTATTCCCTCATTTAGTGGATATTTTCACAAAAAAAGTGAAATTTTCAAAAATCCAGAAAATTGGCTGAAAACGACTAAATATCAAAGACTCATTGGGCGAATCGCTCTGGAACTGAAATCAGAATGCTCACTGACATTTCCCCTATCTGAAAGTCTGATAAACGCCGGAAAAATGACTAAGTCCAAAAAAAAATTTTTTTCAACTTTTTTCAATTTTACCCCCGAGGGATATATATTCTACCCACACACATTTGGAACTTTCCTGGGGTACCCTCACACATATTATTCCCTTATTTAGTGGATATTTTCACAAAAAAGTGAAATTTTCAAAAATCCAGAAAATTGGCTGAAAACGACTAAATATCAAGGACTCATTGGGCGAATCGCTCTGGAACTGAAATCGGAACGCTCACTGACATTTCCCCTATCTGAAAGTCTGATAATCGCCGGAAAAATGACTAAGTCCCAAAAAAATTTTTTTTCAACTTTTTTCAATTTTACCCCCGTGGGATATATATTCTACCCACACACATTTGGAACTCTCCTGGGGTACCCTCATACATATTATTCCCTCATTTAGTTAATATTTTCACAAAAAAGTGAAATTTTTAAAAGTCCTGAAAATTGGCTGAAAACGACTAAATATCAAGGACTCATTGGGCGAATCGCTCTGGAACTGAAATCGGAACGCTCACTGACATTTCCCCTATCTGAAAGTCTGATAAACGCCGGAAAAATGACTAAGTCCAAAAAAAAATTTTTTTTCAACTTTTTTCAATTTTATCCCCGTGGGATATATATTCTACCCCCACACATTTGGAACTCTCCTTGGGTACCCTCACACATATTATTCTCTCATTTAGTGGATATTTTCACAAAGAAGTGAAATTTTCAAAAATCCAGAAAATTGCCTGAAAACGACTAAATATCAAGGACTCATTGGGCGAATCGCTCTGGAACTGAAATCTGAACGCTCACTGACATTTCCCCTATCTGAAAGACTGATAAACGCCGGAAAAATTACTAAGTCCAAAAAAAAAATTTTTTTCAACTTTTTTCAATTTTATCCCCGTGGGATATATATTCTACCCACACACATTTGGAACTCTCCTGGGGTACCCTCATACATATTATTCCCTCATTTAGTGGATATTTTCACAAAAAAGTGAAATTTTCAAAAATCCAGAAAATTGGCTGAAAACGACTAAATATCAAAGACTCATTGGGCAAATCGCTCTGGAACTGAAATCTGAACGCTCACTGACATTTTCCCTATCTGAATGTCTGATAAACGCCGGAAAAATGACTAAGTCCAAAAAAATTTTTTTTTCAACTTTTTTCAATTTTACCCCCGTGGGATATATATTCTACCCACACACATTTGGAACTCTCCTGGGGTACCATCACACATATTATTCCCTCATTTAGTGGATATTTTCACAAAAAAGTGAAATTTTTAAAAATCCAGAAAATTGGCTGAAAACGACTAAATATCAAGGACTCATTGGGCGAATCGCTCTGGAACTGAAATCGGAACGCTCACTGACATTTCCCCTATCTGAAAGTCTGATAAACGCCGGAAAAATTACTAAGTCCAAAAAAAAATTTTTTTTCAACTTTTTTCAATTTTATCCCCGTGGGATATATATTCTACCCACACACATTTGGAACTCTCCTTGGGTACCCTCACACATATTATTCTCTCATTTAGTGGATATTTTCACAAAAAAGTGAAATTTTCAAAAATCCAGAAAATTGCCTGAAAACGACTAAATATCAAGGACTCATTGGGCGAATCGCTCTGGAACTGAAATCGGAACGCTCACTGACATTTCCCCTATCTGAAAGTCTGATAAACACCGGAAAAATGACTAAGTCCAAAAAAAATTTTTTTTAAACTTTTTTCAATTTTACCCCCGTGGGATATATATTTTACCCACACACATTTGGAACGCTTCTGGGGTACCCTCACACATATTATTCCCTCATTTAGTGGATATTTTCACAAAAAAGTGAAATTTTCAAAAATCCAGAAAATTGGCTGAAAACGACTAAATATCAAACACTCATTGGGCGAATCGCTCTGGAACTGAAATGTGAATGCTCACTGACATTTCCCCTATCTGAAAGTCTGATAAATGCCGGAAAAATGACTAAGTCCCCAAAAAAATTTTTCAACTTTTTTCAATTTTACCCCCGTGGGATATATATTCTACTCACACACATTTGGAACTCTCCTGGGGTACCCTCACACATATTATTCTCTCATTTAGTGGATATTTTCACAAAAAAGTGAAATTTTTAAAAATCCAGAAAATTGCCTGAAAACGACTAAATATCAAGGACTCATTGGGCGAATCGCTCTGGAACTGAAATCAGAACGCTCACTGACATTTCCCCTATCTGAAAGTCTAATAAACGCCGGAAAAATGACTAAGTCCTAAAAAAAATTTTTTTCAACTTTTTTCAATTTTACCCCCGTGGGATATATATTTTACCCACACACATTTGGAACTCTCCTTGGGTACCCTCACACATATTATTCTCTCATTTAGTGGATATTTTCACAAAAAAGAGAAATTTTCAAAAATCCAGAAAATTGGCTGAAAACGACTAAATATGAAGGACTCATTGGGCGAATCGCTCTGGAACTGAAATCGGAATGCTCACTGACATTTAGTCTATCTGAAAGTCTGATAAACGCCGGAAAAATGACTAAGTCAAAAAAAAATTTTTTTCAACTTTTTTCAATTTTTTCCCCGTGGGATATATATTCTACCCACACACATTTGGAACTCTCCTGGGGTACCCTCACACATATTATTCCCTTATTTAGTGGATATTTTCACAAAAAAGTGAAATTTTCAAAAATCCAGAAAATTGGCTGAAAACGACTAAATATCAAGGACTCATTGGGCGAATCGCTCTGGAACTGAAATCGGAACGCTCACTGACATTTCCCCTATCTGAAAGTCTGATAATCGCCGGAAAAATGACTAAGTCCCAAAAAAATTTTTTTTCAACTTTTTTCAATTTTACCCCCGTGGGATATATATTCTACCCACACACATTTGGAACTCTCCTGGGGTACCCTCATACATATTATTCCCTCATTTAGTTAATATTTTCACAAAAAAGTGAAATTTTTAAAAGTCCTGAAAATTGGCTGAAAACGACTAAATATCAAGGACTCATTGGGCGAATCGCTCTGGAACTGAAATCGGAACACTCACTGACATTTCCCCTATCTGAAAGTCTGATAAACGCCGGAAAAATGACTAAGTCCAAAAAAAAATTTTTTTTCAACTTTTTTCAATTTTATCCCCGTGGGATATATATTCTACCCCCACACATTTGGAACTCTCCTTGGGTACCCTCACACATATTATTCTCTCATTTAGTGGATATTTTCACAAAGAAGTGAAATTTTCAAAAATCCAGAAAATTGCCTGAAAACGACTAAATATCAAGGACTCATTGGGCGAATCGCTCTGGAACTGAAATCTGAACGCTCACTGACATTTCCCCTATCTGAAAGACTGATAAACGCCGGAAAAATTACTAAGTCCAAAAAAAAAATTTTTTTCAACTTTTTTCAATTTTATCCCCGTGGGATATATATTCTACCCACACACATTTGGAACTCTCCTGGGGTACCCTCATACATATTATTCCCTCATTTAGTGGATATTTTCACAAAAAAGTGAAATTTTCAAAAATCCAGAAAATTGCCTGAAAACGACTAAATATCAAGGACTCATTGGGCGAATCGCTCTGGAACTGAAATCAGAATGCTCACTGACATTTCCCCTATCTGAAAGTCTGATAAACGCCGGAAAAATGACTAAGTCCAAAAAAATTTTTTTTCAACTTTTTTCAATTTTACCCCCGTGGGATATATATTCTACCCACACACATTTGGAACTCTCCTGGGGTACCCTCATACATATTATTCCCTCATTTAGTGGATATTTTCACAAAAAAGTGAAATTTTTAAAAATCCTGAAAATTGGCTGAAAACGACTAAATATCAAGGACTCATTGGGCGAATCGCTCTGGAACTGAAATCGGAACGCTCACTGACATTTCCCCTATCTGAAAGTCTGATAAACGCCGGAAAAATGACTAAGTCCAAAAAAAAAATTTTTTTCAACTTTTTTCAATTTTACCCCCGTGGGATATATATTCTACCCACACACATTTGGAACTCTCCTTGGGTACCCTCACACATATTATTCTCTCATTTAGTGGATATTTTCACAAAAAAGTGAAATTTTTAAAAATCCTGAAAATTGCCTGAAAACGACTAAATATCAAGGACTCATTGGGCGAATCGCTCTGGAACTGAAATCGGAACGCTCACTGACATTTCCCCTATCTGAAAGTCTGATAAACGCCTGAAAAATTACTAAGTCCAAAAAAAAATTTTTTTCAACTTTTTTCAATTTTATCCCCGTGGGATATATATTCTACCCACACACATTTGGAACTCTCCCTCACACATATTATTCCCTCATTTAGTGGATATTTTCACAAAAAAAGTGAAATTTTCAAAAATCCAGAAAATTGGCTGAAAACGACTAAATATCAATGAATCATTGGGCGAATCGCTCTGGAACTGAAATCAGAATGCTCACTGACATTTCCCCTATCTGAAAGTCTGATAAACGCCGGAAAAATGACTAAGTCCAAAAAAAAATTTTTTTCAACTTTTTTCAATTTTACCCCCGAGGGATATATATTCTACCCACACACATTTGGAACTTTCCTGGGGTACCCTCACACATATTATTCCCTTATTTAGTGGATGTTTTCACAAAAAAGTGAAATTTTCAAAAATCCAGAAAATTGGCTGAAAACGACTAAATATCAAGGACTCATTGGGCGAATCGCTCTGGAACTGAAATCGGAACGCTCACTGACATTTCCCCTATATGAAAGTCTGATAAACGCCTGAAAAATTACTAAGTCCAAAAAAAAATTTTTTTTCAACTTTTTTCAATTTTATCCCCGTGGGATATATATTCTACCCACACACATTTGGAACTCTCCTGGGGTACCCTCATACATATTATTCCCTCATTTAGTGGATATTTTCACAAAAAAGTGAAATTTTCAAAAATCCAGAAAATTGGCTGAAAACGACTAAATATCAAAGACTCATTGGGCGAATCGCTCTGGAACTGAAATCTGAATGCTCACTGACATTTCCCCTATCTGAAAGTCTGATAAATGCCGGAAAAATGACTAAGTCCCCCAAAAAGAATTTTCAACTTTTTTCAATTTTACCCCCGTGGGATATATATTCTACCCACACACATTTGGAACTCTCCTGGGGTACCCTCACACATATTATTCCGTCATTTAGTGGATATTTTCACAAAAAAGTGAACTTTTCAAAAATCCAGAAAATTGGCTGAAAACGACTAAATATCAAGGACTCATTGGGCGAATCGCTCTGGAACTGAAATCGGAACGCTCACTGACATTTCCCATATCTGAAAGTCTGATAATCGCCGGAAAAATGACTAAGTCCCCAAAAAATTTTTTTTCAACTTTTTTCAAATTTACCCCCGTGGGATATATATTCTACCCACACACATTTGGAACTCTCCTGGGGTACCCTCATACATATTATTCCCTCATTTAGTGGATATTTTCACAAAAAAGTAAAATTTTCAAAAATCCTGAAAATTGGCTGAAAACGACTAAATATCAAGGACTCATTGGGTGAATCGCTCTGGAACTGAAATCAGAACGCTCACTGACATTTCCCCTATCTGAAAGTCTGATAAACGCCGGAAAAATTACCAAGTCCAAAAAAAAATTTTTTTTCAACTTTTTTCAATTTTATCCCCGTGGGATATATATTCTACCCACACACATTTGGAACTCATACATATTATTCCCTCATTTAGTGGATATTTTCACAAAAAAGTGAAATTTTCAAAAATCCAGAAAATTGGCTGAAAACGACTAAATATCAAAGACTCATTGGGCGAATCGCTCTGGAACTGAAATCTGAATGCTCACTGACATTTCCCCTATCTGAAAGTCTGATAAATGCCGGAAAAATGACTAAGTCCCCCAAAAAAATTTTTCAACTTTTTTCAATTTTACCCCCGTGGGATATATATTCTACCCACACACATTTGGAACTCTCCTGGGGTACCCTCACACATATTATTCTCTCATTTAGTGGATATTTTCACAAAAAAGTGAAATTTTTAAAAATCCAGAAAATTTCCTGAAAACGACTAAATATCAAGGACTCATTGGGCGAATCGCTCTGGAACTGAAATCTGAACGCTCACTGACATTTTCCCTATCTGAATGTCTGATAAACGCCGGAAAAATGACTAAGTCCAAAAAAAATTTTTTTTCAACTTTTTTCAATTTTACCCCCGTGGGATATATATTCTACCCACACACATTTGGAACTCTCCTGGGGTACCCTCATACATATTATTCCCTCATTTAGTGGATATTTTCACAAAAAAGTGAAATTTTTAAAAATCCTGAAAATTGGCTGAAAACGACTAAATATCAAGGACTCATTGGGCGAATCGCTCTGGAACTGAAATCGGAACGCTCACTGACATTTCCCCTATCTGAAAGTCTGATAAACGCCGGAAAAATGACTAAGTCCAAAAAAAAAATTTTTTTCAACTTTTTTCAATTTTACCCCCGTGGGATATATATTCTACCCACACACATTTGGAACTCTCCTTGGGTACCCTCACACATATTATTCTCTCATTTAGTGGATATTTTCACAAAAAAGTGAAATTTTTAAAAATCCTGAAAATTGCCTGAAAACGACTAAATATCAAGGACTCATTGGGCGAATCGCTCTGGAACTGAAATCGGAACGCTCACTGACATTTCCCCTATCTGAAAGTCTGATAAACGCCTGAAAAATTACTAAGTCCAAAAAAAAATTTTTTTCAACTTTTTTCAATTTTATCCCCGTGGGATATATATTCTACCCACACACATTTGGAACTCTCCCTCACACATATTATTCCCTCATTTAGTGGATATTTTCACAAAAAAAGTGAAATTTTCAAAAATCCAGAAAATTGGCTGAAAACGACTAAATATCAATGACTCATTGGGCGAATCGCTCTGGAACTGAAATCAGAATGCTCACTGACATTTCCCCTATCTGAAAGTCTGATAAACGCCGGAAAAATGACTAAGTCAAAAAAAAATTTTTTTCAACTTTTTTCAATTTTTTCCCCGTGGGATATATATTCTACCCACACACATTTGGAACTCTCCTGGGGTACCCTCACACATATTATTCCCTTATTTAGTGGATATTTTCACAAAAAAGTGAAATTTTCAAAAATCCAGAAAATTTTCTGAAAACGACTAAATATCAAGGACTCATTGGGCGAATCGCTCTGGAACTGAAATCGGAACGCTCACTGACATTTCCCCTATCTGAAAGTCTGATAATCGCCGGAAAAATGACTAAGTCCCAAAAAAATTTTTTTTCAACTTTTTTCAATTTTACCCCCGTGGGATATATATTCTACCCACACACATTTGGAACTCTCCTGGGGTACCCTCATACATATTATTCCCTCATTTAGTTAATATTTTCACAAAAAAGTGAAATTTTTAAAAGTCCTGAAAATTGGCTGAAAACGACTAAATATCAAGGACTCATTGGGCGAATCGCTCTGGAACTGAAATCGGAACACTCACTGACATTTCCCCTATCTGAAAGTCTGATAAACGCCGGAAAAATGACTAAGTCCAAAAAAAAATTTTTTTTCAACTTTTTTCAATTTTATCCCCGTGGGATATATATTCTACCCCCACACATTTGGAACTCTCCTTGGGTACCCTCACACATATTATTCTCTCATTTAGTGGATATTTTCACAAAGAAGTGAAATTTTCAAAAATCCAGAAAATTGCCTGAAAACGACTAAATATCAAGGACTCATTGGGCGAATCGCTCTGGAACTGAAATCTGAACGCTCACTGACATTTCCCCTATCTGAAAGACTGATAAACGCCGGAAAAATTACTAAGTCCAAAAAAAAAATTTTTTTCAACTTTTTTCAATTTTATCCCCGTGGGATATATATTCTACCCACACACATTTGGAACTCTCCTGGGGTACCCTCATACATATTATTCCCTCATTTAGTGGATATTTTCACAAAAAAGTGAAATTTTCAAAAATCCAGAAAATTGCCTGAAAACGACTAAATATCAAGGACTCATTGGGCGAATCGCTCTGGAACTGAAATCAGAATGCTCACTGACATTTCCCCTATCTGAAAGTCTGATAAACGCCGGAAAAATGACTAAGTCCAAAAAAATTTTTTTTCAACTTTTTTCAATTTTACCCCCGTGGGATATATATTCTACCCACACACATTTGGAACTCTCCTGGGGTACCCTCATACATATTATTCCCTCATTTAGTGGATATTTTCACAAAAAAGTGAAATTTTTAAAAATCCTGAAAATTGGCTGAAAACGACTAAATATCAAGGACTCATTGGGCGAATCGCTCTGGAACTGAAATCGGAACGCTCACTGACATTTCCCCTATCTGAAAGTCTGATAAACGCCGGAAAAATGACTAAGTCCAAAAAAAAAATTTTTTTCAACTTTTTTCAATTTTACCCCCGTGGGATATATATTCTACCCACACACATTTGGAACTCTCCTTGGGTACCCTCACACATATTATTCTCTCATTTAGTGGATATTTTCACAAAAAAGTGAAATTTTTAAAAATCCTGAAAATTGCCTGAAAACGACTAAATATCAAGGACTCATTGGGCGAATCGCTCTGGAACTGAAATCGGAACGCTCACTGACATTTCCCCTATCTGAAAGTCTGATAAACGCCTGAAAAATTACTAAGTCCAAAAAAAAATTTTTTTCAACTTTTTTCAATTTTATCCCCGTGGGATATATATTCTACCCACACACATTTGGAACTCTCCCTCACACATATTATTCCCTCATTTAGTGGATATTTTCACAAAAAAAGTGAAATTTTCAAAAATCCAGAAAATTGGCTGAAAACGACTAAATATCAATGACTCATTGGGCGAATCGCTCTGGAACTGAAATCAGAATGCTCACTGACATTTCCCCTATCTGAAAGTCTGATAAACGCCGGAAAAATGACTAAGTCCAAAAAAAAATTTTTTTCAACTTTTTTCAATTTTATCCCCGTGGGATATATATTCTACCCACACACATTTGGAACTCTCCTGGGGTACCCTCATACATATTATTCCCTCATTTAGTGGATATTTTCACAAAAAAGTGAAATTTTCAAAAATCCAGAAAATTGGCTGAAAACGACTAAATATCAAAGACTCATTGGGCGAATCGCTCTGGAACTGAAATCTGAATGCTCACTGACATTTCCCCTATCTGAAAGTCTGATAAATGCCGGAAAAATGACTAAGTCCCCCAAAAAGAATTTTCAACTTTTTTCAATTTTACCCCCGTGGGATATATATTCTACCCACACACATTTGGAACTCTCCTGGGGTACCCTCACACATATTATTCCGTCATTTAGTGGATATTTTCACAAAAAAGTGAACTTTTCAAAAAACCAGAAAATTGGCTGAAAACGACTAAATATCAAGGACTCATTGGGCGAATCGCTCTGGAACTGAAATCGGAACGCTCACTGACATTTCCCATATCTGAAAGTCTGATAATCGCCGGAAAAATGACTAAGTCCCCAAAAAATTTTTTTTCAACTTTTTTCAAATTTACCCCCGTGGGATATATATTCTACCCACACACATTTGGAACTCTCCTGGGGTACCCTCATACATATTATTCCCTCATTTAGTGGATATTTTCACAAAAAAGTAAAATTTTCAAAAATCCTGAAAATTGGCTGAAAACGACTAAATATCAAGGACTCATTGGGTGAATCGCTCTGGAACTGAAATCAGAACGCTCACTGACATTTCCCCTATCTGAAAGTCTGATAAACGCCGGAAAAATTACCAAGTCCAAAAAAAAATTTTTTTTCAACTTTTTTCAATTTTATCCCCGTGGGATATATATTCTACCCACACACATTTGGAACTCATACATATTATTCCCTCATTTAGTGGATATTTTCACAAAAAAGTGAAATTTTCAAAAATCCAGAAAATTGGCTGAAAACGACTAAATATCAAAGACTCATTGGGCGAATCGCTCTGGAACTGAAATCTGAATGCTCACTGACATTTCCCCTATCTGAAAGTCTGATAAATGCCGGAAAAATGACTAAGTCCCCCAAAAAAATTTTTCAACTTTTTTCAATTTTACCCCCGTGGGATATATATTCTACCCACACACATTTGGAACTCTCCTGGGGTACCCTCACACATATTATTCTCTCATTTAGTGGATATTTTCACAAAAAAGTGAAATTTTTAAAAATCCAGAAAATTTCCTGAAAACGACTAAATATCAAGGACTCATTGGGCGAATCGCTCTGGAACTGAAATCTGAACGCTCACTGACATTTTCCCTATCTGAATGTCTGATAAACGCCGGAAAAATGACTAAGTCCAAAAAAAATTTTTTTTCAACTTTTTTCAATTTTACCCCCGTGGGATATATATTCTACCCACACACATTTGGAACTCTCCTTGGGTACCCTCACACATATTATTCTCTCATTTAGTGGATATTTTCACAAAAAAGTGAAATTTTCAAAAATCCAGAAAATTGCCTGAAAACGACTAAATATCAAGGACTCATTGGGCGAATCGCTCTGGAACTGAAATCGGAACGCTCACTGACATTTCCCCTATCTGAAAGTCTGATAAACGCCGGAAAAATTACTAAGTCCAAAAAAAAATTTTTTTTCAACTTTTTTCAATTTTATCCCCGTGGGATATATATTCTACCCACACACATTTGGAACTCTCCCTCACACATATTATTCCCTCATTTAGTGGATATTTTCACAAAAAAAGTGAAATTTTCAAAAATCCAGAAAATTGGCTGAAAACGACTAAATATCAAAGACTCATTGGGCGAATCGCTCTGGAACTGAAATCAGAATGCTCACTGACATTTCCCCTATCTGAAAGACTGATAAACGCCGGAAAAATGACTAAGTCCAAAAAAAAAATTTTTTCAACTTTTTTCAATTTTACCCCCGAGGGATATATATTCCACCCACACACATTTGGCACTTTCCTGGGGTACCCTCACACATATTATTCCCTTATTTAGTGGATATTTTCACAAAAAAGTAAAATTTTCAAAAATCCTGAAAATTGGCTGAAAACGACTAAATATCAAGGACTCATTGGGTGAATCGCTCTGGAACTGAAATCAGAACGCTCACTGACATTTCCCCTATCTGAAAGTCTAATAAACGCCGGAAAAATGACTAAGTCCCCAAAAAATTTTTTTTCAACTTTTTTCAATTTTACCCCCGTGGGATATATATTCTACCCACACACATTTGGAACTCTCCTTGGGTACCCTCACACATATTATTCTCTCATTTAGTGGATATTTTCACAAAAAAAGTGAAATTTTCAAAAATCCAGAAAATTGGCTGAAAACGACTAAATATCAAGGACTCATTGGGTGAATCGCTCTGGAACTGAAATCGGAACACTCACCGACATTTCCCATATCTGAAAGTCTGATAAACGCCGGAAAAATGACTAAGTCCAAAAAAAATTTTTTTTCAACTTTTTTCAATTTTACCCCCGTGGGATATATATTCTACCCACACACATTTGGAACTCTCCTGGGGTACCCTCACACATATTATTCCCTCATTTAGTGGATATTTTCACAAAAAAGTGAAATTTTTAAAAATCCAGAAAATTGGCTGAAAACGACTAAATATCAAGGACTCATTGGGCGAATCGCTCTGGAACTGAAATCTGAACGCTCACTGACATTTTCCCTATCTGAATGTCTGATAAACGCCGGAAAAATGACTAAGTCCAAAAAAATTTTTTTTTCAACTTTTTTCAATTTTACCCCCGTGGGATATATATTCTACCCACACACATTTGGAACTCTCCTGGGGTACCATCACACATATTATTCCCTCATTTAGTGTATATTTTCACAAAAAAGTGAAATTTTTAAAAATCCAGAAAATTGGCTGAAAACGACTAAATATCAAGGACTCATTGGGCGAATCGCTCTGGAACTGAAATCGGAACGCTCACTGACATTTCCCCTATCTGAAAGTCTGATAAACGCCGGAAAAATGACTAAGTCCAAAAAAAATTTTTTTTAAACTTTTTTCAATTTTACCCCCGTGGGATAATATTTTACCCACACACATTTGGAACTCTTCTGGGGTACCCTCACACATATTATTCCTTCATTTAGTGGATATTTTCACAAAAAAGTGAAATTTTCAAAAATCCAGAAAATTGTCTGAAAACGACTAAATATCAAAGACTCATTGGGCGAATCGCTCTGGAACTGAAATGTGAATGCTCACTGACATTTCCCCTATCTGAAAGTCTGATAAATGCCGGAAAAATGACTAAGTCCCCCAAAAAAATTTTTCAACTTTTTTCAATTTTACCCCCGTGGGATATATATTCTACCCACACACATTTGGAACTCTCCTGGGGTACCCTCACACATATTATTCCGTCATTTAGTGGATATTTTCACAACAAAGTGAAATTTTCAAAAATCCAGAAAATTGGCTGAAAACGACTAAATATCAAGGACTCATTGGGCGAATCGCTCTGGAACTGAAATCGGAACGCTCACTGACATTTCCCATATCTGAAAGTCTGATAATCGCCGGAAAAATGACTAAGTCCCAAAAAAATTTTTTTTCAACTTTTTTCAATTTTACCCCCGTGGGATATATATTCTACCCACACACATTTGGAACTCTCTTGGGGTACCCTCACACATATTATTCCGTCATTTAGTGGATATTTTCACAAAAAAGTAAAATTTTCAAAAATCCTGAAAATTGGCTGAAAACGACTAAATATCAAGGACTCATTGGGTGAATCGCTCTGGAACTGAAATCAGAACGCTCACTGACATTTCCCCTATCTGAAAGTCTAATAAACGCCGGAAAAATGACTAAGTCCCAAAAAAAAATTTTTTCAACTTTTTTCAATTTTACCCCCGTGGGATATATATTTTACCCACACACATTTGGAACTCTCCTTGGGTACCCTCACACATATTATTCTCTCATTTAGTGGATATTTTCACAAAAAAATGAAATTTTCAAAAATCCAGAAAATTGGCTGAAAACGACTAAATATGAAGGACTCATTGGGCGAATCGCTCTGGAACTGAAATCAGAACGCTCACTGACATTTCCTCTATCTGAAAGTCTGATAAACGCCGGAAAAATGACTAAGTCAAAAAAAAAATTTTTTCAACTTTTTTCAATTTTACCCCCGAGGGATATATATTCTACCCACACACATTTGGAACTCTCCTGGGGTACCCTCACACATATTATTCCGTCATTTAGTGGATATTTTCACAAAAAAGTGAAATTTTTAAAAATCCAGAAAATTGGCTGAAAACGACTAAATATCAAGGACTCATTGGGCGAATCGCTCTGGAACTGAAATCGGAACGCTCACTGACATTTCCCCTATCTGAAAGTCTGATAAACACCGGAAAAATGACTAAGTCCAAAAAAAATTTTTTTTAAACTTTTTTCAATTTTACCCCCGTGGGATATATATTTTACCCACACACATTTGGAACGCTTCTGGGGTACCCTCACACATATTATTCCCTCATTTAGTGGATATTTTCACAAAAAAGTGAAATTTTCAAAAATCCAGAAAATTGGCTGAAAACGACTAAATATCAAACACTCATTGGGCGAATCGCTCTGGAACTGAAATGTGAATGCTCACTGACATTTCCCCTATCTGAAAGTCTGATAAATGCCGGAAAAATGACTAAGTCCCCCAAAAAAATTTTTCAACTTTTTTCAATTTTACCCCCGTGGGATATATATTCTACTCACACACATTTGGAACTCTCCTGGGGTACCCTCACACATATTATTCTCTCATTTAGTGGATATTTTCACAAAAAAGTGAAATTTTTAAAAATCCAGAAAATTGCCTGAAAACGACTAAATATCAAGGACTCATTGGGCGAATCGCTCTGGAACTGAAATCAGAACGCTCACTGACATTTCCCCTATCTGAAAGTCTAATAAACGCCGGAAAAATGACTAAGTCCAAAAAAAATTTTTTTTAAACTTTTTTCAATTTTACCCCCGTGGGATAATATTTTACCCACACACATTTGGAACTCTTCTGGGGTACCCTCACACATATTATTCCTTCATTTAGTGGATATTTTCACAAAAAAGTGAAATTTTCAAAAATCCAGAAAATTGTCTGAAAACGACTAAATATCAAAGACTCATTGGGCGAATCGCTCTGGAACTGAAATGTGAATGCTCACTGACATTTCCCCTATCTGAAAGTCTGATAAATGCCGGAAAAATGACTAAGTCCCCCAAAAAAATTTTTCAACTTTTTTCAATTTTACCCCCGTGGGATATATATTCTACCCACACACATTTGGAACTCTCCTGGGGTACCCTCACACATATTATTCCGTCATTTAGTGGATATTTTCACAACAAAGTGAAATTTTCAAAAATCCAGAAAATTGGCTGAAAACGACTAAATATCAAGGACTCATTGGGCGAATCGCTCTGGAACTGAAATCGGAACGCTCACTGACATTTCCCATATCTGAAAGTCTGATAATCGCCGGAAAAATGACTAAGTCCCAAAAAAATTTTTTTTCAACTTTTTTCAATTTTACCCCCGTGGGATATATATTCTACCCACACACATTTGGAACTCTCTTGGGGTACCCTCACACATATTATTCCGTCATTTAGTGGATATTTTCACAAAAAAGTAAAATTTTCAAAAATCCTGAAAATTGGCTGAAAACGACTAAATATCAAGGACTCATTGGGTGAATCGCTCTGGAACTGAAATCAGAACGCTCACTGACATTTCCCCTATCTGAAAGTCTAATAAACGCCGGAAAAATGACTAAGTCCCAAAAAAAAATTTTTTCAACTTTTTTCAATTTTACCCCCGTGGGATATATATTTTACCCACACACATTTGGAACTCTCCTTGGGTACCCTCACACATATTATTCCGTCATTTAGTGGATATTTTCACAAAAAAGTGAAATTTTCAAAAATCCAGAAAATTGGCTGAAAACGACTAAATATCAAGGACTCATTGGGCGAATCGCTCTGGAACTGAAATCGGAACGCTCACTGACATTTCCCCTATCTGAAAGTCTGATAAACGCCGGAAAAATGACTAAGTCAAAAAAAATTTTTTAAAACTTTTTTCAATTTTACCCCCGTGGGATATATATTTTACCCACACACATTTGGAACTCTC
Source organism: Phyllobates terribilis (assembly GCF_046119375.1). Taxonomy (NCBI): domain Eukaryota; kingdom Metazoa; phylum Chordata; class Amphibia; order Anura; family Dendrobatidae; genus Phyllobates; species Phyllobates terribilis. The sequence goes on from NW_027362762.1 coordinate 596,830,105, forward strand.
CTTGGGTACCCTCACACATATTATTCTCTCATTTAGTGGATATTTTCACAAAAAAATGAAATTTTCAAAAATCCAGAAAATTGGCTGAAAACGACTAAATATGAAGGACTCATTGGGCGAATCGCTCTGGAACTGAAATCAGAACGCTCACTGACATTTCCTCTATCTGAAAGTCTGATAAACGCCGGAAAAATGACTAAGTCAAAAAAAAAATTTTTTCAACTTTTTTCAATTTTACCCCCGAGGGATATATATTCTACCCACACACATTTGGAACTCTCCTGGGGTACCCTCACACATATTATTCCGTCATTTAGTGGATATTTTCACAAAAAAGTGAAATTTTTAAAAATCCAGAAAATTGGCTGAAAACGACTAAATATCAAGGACTCATTGGGCGAATCGCTCTGGAACTGAAATCGGAACGCTCACTGACATTTCCCCTATCTGAAAGTCTGATAAACACCGGAAAAATGACTAAGTCCAAAAAAAATTTTTTTTAAACTTTTTTCAATTTTACCCCCGTGGGATATATATTTTACCCACACACATTTGGAACGCTTCTGGGGTACCCTCACACATATTATTCCCTCATTTAGTGGATATTTTCACAAAAAAGTGAAATTTTCAAAAATCCAGAAAATTGGCTGAAAACGACTAAATATCAAACACTCATTGGGCGAATCGCTCTGGAACTGAAATGTGAATGCACACTGACATTTCCCCTATCTGAAAGTCTGATAAATGCCGGAAAAATGACTAAGTCCCCCAAAAAAATTTTTCAACTTTTTTCAATTTTACCCCCGTGGGATATATATTCTACTCACACACATTTGGAACTCTCCTGGGGTACCCTCACACATATTATTCTCTCATTTAGTGGATATTTTCACAAAAAAGTGAAATTTTTAAAAATCCAGAAAATTGGCTGAAAACGACTAAATATCAAGGACTCATTGGGCGAATCGCTCTGGAACTGAAATCGGAACGCTCACTGACATTTCCCATATCTGAAAGTCTGATAATCGCCGGAAAAATGACTAAGTCCCAAAAAAATTTTTTTTCAACTTTTTTCAATTTTACCCCCGTGGGATATATATTCTACCCACACACATTTGGAACTCTCTTGGGGTACCCTCACACATATTATTCCGTCATTTAGTGGATATTTTCACAAAAAAGTAAAATTTTCAAAAATCCTGAAAATTGGCTGAAAACGACTAAATATCAAGGACTCATTGGGTGAATCGCTCTGGAACTGAAATCAGAACGCTCACTGACATTTCCCCTATCTGAAAGTCTAATAAACGCCGGAAAAATGACTAAGTCCCAAAAAAAAATTTTTTCAACTTTTTTCAATTTTACCCCCGTGGGATATATATTTTACCCACACACATTTGGAACTCTCCTTGGGTACCCTCACACATATTATTCTCTCATTTAGTGGATATTTTCACAAAAAAATGAAATTTTCAAAAATCCAGAAAATTGGCTGAAAACGACTAAATATGAAGGACTCATTGGGCGAATCGCTCTGGAACTGAAATCAGAACGCTCACTGACATTTCCTCTATCTGAAAGTCTGATAAACGCCGGAAAAATGACTAAGTCAAAAAAAAAATTTTTTCAACTTTTTTCAATTTTACCCCCGAGGGATATATATTCTACCCACACACATTTGGAACTCTCCTGGGGTACCCTCACACATATTATTCCGTCATTTAGTGGATATTTTCACAAAAAAGTGAAATTTTTAAAAATCCAGAAAATTGGCTGAAAACGACTAAATATCAAGGACTCATTGGGCGAATCGCTCTGGAACTGAAATCGGAACGCTCACTGACATTTCCCCTATCTGAAAGTCTGATAAACGCCGGAAAAATGACTAAGTCAAAAAAAATTTTTTAAAACTTTTTTCAATTTTACCCCCGTGGGATATATATTTTACCCACACACATTTGGAACTCTCCTTGGGTACCCTCACACATATTATTCTCTCATTTAGTGGATATTTTCACAAAAAAATGAAATTTTCAAAAATCCAGAAAATTGGCTGAAAACGACTAAATATGAAGGACTCATTGGGCGAATCGCTCTGGAACTGAAATCAGAACGCTCACTGACATTTCCTCTACAGGAAAGTCTGATAAACGCCGGAAAAATGACTAAGTCAAAAAAAAAATTTTTTCAACTTTTTTCAATTTTACCCCCGAGGGATATATATTCTACCCACACACATTTGGAACTCTCCTGGGGTACCCTCACACATATTATTCCGTCATTTAGTGGATATTTTCACAAAAAAGTGAAATTTTTAAAAATCCAGAAAATTGGCTGAAAACGACTAAATATCAAGGACTCATTGGGCGAATCGCACTGGAACTGAAATCGGAACGCTCACTGACATTTCCCCTATCTGAAAGTCTGATAAACACCGGAAAAATGACTAAGTCCAAAAAAAATTTTTTTTAAACTTTTTTCAATTTTACCCCCGTGGGATATATATTTTACCCACACACATTTGGAACGCTTCTGGGGTACCCTCACACATATTATTCCCTCATTTAGTGGATATTTTCACAAAAAAGTGAAATTTTCAAAAATCCAGAAAATTGGCTGAAAACGACTAAATATCAAACACTCATTGGGCGAATCGCTCTGGAACTGAAATGTGAATGCTCACTGACATTTCCCCTATCTGAAAGTCTGATAAATGCCGGAAAAATGACTAAGTCCCCCAAAAAAATTTTTCAACTTTTTTCAATTTTACCCCCGTGGGATATATATTCTACTCACACACATTTGGAACTCTCCTGGGGTACCCTCACACATATTATTCTCTCATTTAGTGGATATTTTCACAAAAAAGTGAAATTTTTAAAAATCCAGAAAATTGCCTGAAAACGACTAAATATCAAGGACTCATTGGGCGAATCGCTCTGGAACTGAAATCAGAACGCTCACTGACATTTCCCCTATCTGAAAGTCTAATAAACGCCGGAAAAATGACTAAGTCCCAAAAAAAATTTTTTTCAACTTTTTTCAATTTTACCCCCGTGGGATATATATTTTACCCACACACATTTGGAACTCTCCTTGGGTACCCTCACACATATTATTCTCTCATTTAGTGGATATTTTCACAAAAAAGTGAAATTTTTAAAAATCCAGAAAATTTCCTGAAAACGACTAAATATCAAGGACTCATTGGGCGAATCGCTCTGGAACTGAAATCTGAATGCTCACTGACATTTTCCCTATCTGAATGTCTGATAAACGCCGGAAAAATGACTAAGTCCAAAAAAAATTTTTTTTCAACTTTTTTCAATTTTACCCCCGTGGGATATATATTCTACCCACACACATTTGGAACTCTCCTTGGGTACCCTCACACATATTATTCTTTCATTTAGTGGATATTTTCACAAAAAAGTGAAATTTTCAAAAATCCAGAAAATTGCCTGAAAACGACTAAATATCAAGGACTCATTGGGCGAATCGCTCTGGAACTGAAATCAGAATGCTCACTGACATTTCCCCTATCTGAAAGTCTGATAAACGCCGGAAAAATGACTAAGTCCAAAAAAATTTTTTTTCAACTTTTTTCAATTTTACCCCCGTGGGATATATATTCTACCCACACACATTTGGAACTCTCCTGGGGTACCCTCATACATATTATTCCCTCATTTAGTGGATATTTTCACAAAAAAGTGAAATTTTTAAAAATCCTGAAAATTGGCTGAAAACGACTAAATATCAAGGACTCATTGGGCGAATCGCTCTGGAACTGAAATCGGAACGCTCACTGACATTTCCCCTATCTGAAAGTCTGATAAACGCCGGAAAAATGACTAAGTCCAAAAAAAAAATTTTTTTCAACTTTTTTCAATTTTACCCCCGTGGGATATATATTCTACCCACACACATTTGGAACTCTCCTTGGGTACCCTCACACATATTATTCTCTCATTTAGTGGATATTTTCACAAAAAAGTGAAATTTTTAAAAATCCTGAAAATTGCCTGAAAACGACTAAATATCAAGGACTCATTGGGCGAATCGCTCTGGAACTGAAATCGGAACGCTCACTGACATTTCCCCTATCTGAAAGTCTGATAAACGCCTGAAAAATTACTAAGTCCAAAAAAAATTTTTTTCAACTTTTTTCAATTTTATCCCCGTGGGATATATATTCTACCCACACACATTTGGAACTCTCCCTCACACATATTATTCCCTCATTTAGTGGATATTTTCACAAAAAAAGTGAAATTTTCAAAAATCCAGAAAATTGGCTGAAAACGACTAAATATCAATGACTCATTGGGTGAATCGCTCTGGAACTGAAATCAGAATGCTCACTGACATTTCCCCTATCTGAAAGTCTGATAAACGCCGGAAAAATGACTAAGTCCAAAAAAAAATTTTTTTCAACTTTTTTCAATTTTACCCCCGAGGGATATATATTCTACCCACACACATTTGGAACTTTCCTGGGGTACCCTCACACATATTATTCCCTTATTTAGTGGATGTTTTCACAAAAAAGTGAAATTTTCAAAAATCCAGAAAATTGGCTGAAAACGACTAAATATCAAGGACTCATTGGGCGAATCGCTCTGGAACTGAAATCGGAACGCTCACTGACATTTCCCCTATATGAAAGTCTGATAAACGCCTGAAAAATTACTAAGTCCAAAAAAAAATTTTTTTTCAACTTTTTTCAATTTTATCCCCGTGGGATATATATTCTACCCACACACATTTGGAACTCTCCTGGGGTACCCTCATACATATTATTCCCTCATTTAGTGGATATTTTCACAAAAAAGTGAAATTTTCAAAAATCCAGAAAATTGGCTGAAAACGACTAAATATCAAAGACTCATTGGGCGAATCGCTCTGGAACTGAAATCTGAATGCTCACTGACATTTCCCCTATCTGAAAGTCTGATAAATGCCGGAAAAATGACTAAGTCCCCCAAAAAAATTTTTCAACTTTTTTCAATTTTACCCCCGTGGGATATATATTCTACCCACACACATTTGGAACTCTCCTTGGGTACCCTCACACATATTATTCTCTCATTTAGTGGATATTTTCACAAAAAAGTGAAATTTTCAAAAATCCAGAAAATTGCCTGAAAACGACTAAATATCAAGGACTCATTGGGCGAATCGCTCTGGAACTGAAATCGGAACGCTCACTGACATTTCCCCTATCTGAAAGTCTGATAAACGCCGGAAAAATTACTAAGTCCAAAAAAAAATTTTTTTTCAACTTTTTTCAATTTTATCCCCGTGGGATATATATTCTACCCACACACATTTGGAACTCTCCCTCACACATATTATTCCCTCATTTAGTGGATATTTTCACAAAAAAAGTGAAATTTTCAAAAATCCAGAAAATTGGCTGAAAACGACTAAATATCAAAGACTCATTGGGCGAATCGCTCTGGAACTGAAATCAGAATGCTCACTGACATTTCCCCTATCTGAAAGACTGATAAACGCCGGAAAAATGACTAAGTCCAAAAAAAAAATTTTTTCAACTTTTTTCAATTTTACCCCCGAGGGATATATATTCTACCCACACACATTTGGAACTTTCCTGGGGTACCCTCACACATATTATTCCCTTATTTAGTGGATATTTTCACAAAAAAGTAAAATTTTCAAAAATCCTGAAAATTGGCTGAAAACGACTAAATATCAAGGACTCATTGGGTGAATCGCTCTGGAACTGAAATCAGAACGCTCACTGACATTTCCCCTATCTGAAAGTCTAATAAACGCCGGAAAAATGACTAAGTCCCCAAAAAATTTTTTTTCAACTTTTTTCAATTTTACCCCCGTGGGATATATATTCTACCCACACACATTTGGAACTCTCCTTGGGTACCCTCACACATATTATTCTCTCATTTAGTGGATATTTTCACAAAAAAGTGAAATTTTCAAAAATCCAGAAAATTGGCTGAAAACGACTAAATATCAAGGACTCATTGGGCGAATCGCTCTGGAACTGAAATCGGAACACTCACCGACATTTCCCCTATCTGAAAGTCTGATAAACGCCGGAAAAATGACTAAGTCCAAAAAAAATTTTTTTTCAACTTTTTTCAATTTTACCCCCGTGGGATATATATTCTACCCACACACATTTGGAACTCTCCTGGGGTACCCTCACACATATTATTCCCTCATTTAGTGGATATTTTCACAAAAAAGTGAAATTTTTAAAAATCCAGAAAATTGGCTGAAAACGACTAAATATCAAGGACTCATTGGGCGAATCGCTCTGGAACTGAAATCTGAACGCTCACTGACATTTTCCCTATCTGAATGTCTGATAAACGCCGGAAAAATGACTAAGTCCAAAAAAATTTTTTTTTCAACTTTTTTCAATTTTACCCCCGTGGGATATATATTCTACCCACACACATTTGGAACTCTCCTGGGGTACCATCACACATATTATTCCCTCATTTAGTGTATATTTTCACAAAAAAGTGAAATTTTTAAAAATCCAGAAAATTGGCTGAAAACGACTAAATATCAAGGACTCATTGGGCGAATCGCTCTGGAACTGAAATCGGAACGCTCACTGACATTTCCCCTATCTGAAAGTCTGATAAACGCCGGAAAAATGACTAAGTCCAAAAAAAATTCTTTTTAAACTTTTTTCAATTTTACCCCCGTGGGATAATATTTTACCCACACACATTTGGAACTCTTCTGGGGTACCCTCACACATATTATTCCCTCATTTAGTGGATATTTTCACAAAAAAGTGAAATTTTCAAAAATCCAGAAAATTGTCTGAAAACGACTAAATATCAAAGACTCATTGGGCGAATCGCTCTGGAACTGAAATGTGAATGCTCACTGACATTTCCCCTATCTGAAAGTCTGATAAATGCCGGAAAAATGACTAAGTCCCCCAAAAAAATTTTTCAACTTTTTTCAATTTTACCCCCGTGGGATATATATTCTACCCACACACATTTGGAACTCTCCTGGGGTACCCTCACACATATTATTCCGTCATTTAGTGGATATTTTCACAACAAAGTGAAATTTTCAAAAATCCAGAAAATTGGCTGAAAACGACTAAATATCAAGGACTCATTGGGCGAATCGCTCTGGAACTGAAATCGGAACGCTCACTGACATTTCCCATATCTGAAAGTCTGATAATCGCCGGAAAAATGACTAAGTCCCAAAAAAATTTTTTTTCAACTTTTTTCAATTTTACCCCCGTGGGATATATATTCTACCCACACACATTTGGAACTCTCTTGGGGTACCCTCACACATATTATTCCGTCATTTAGTGGATATTTTCACAAAAAAGTAAAATTTTCAAAAATCCTGAAAATTGGCTGAAAACGACTAAATATCAAGGACTCATTGGGTGAATCGCTCTGGAACTGAAATCAGAACGCTCACTGACATTTCCCCTATCTGAAAGTCTAATAAACGCCGGAAAAATGACTAAGTCCAAAAAAATTTTTTTTTCAACTTTTTTCAATTTTACCCCCGTGGGATACATATTCTACCCACACACATTTGGAACTCTCCTGGGGCACCATCACACATATTATTCCCTCATTTAGTGTATATTTTCACAAAAAAGTGAAATTTTTAAAAATCCAGAAAATTGGCTGAAAACGACTAAATATCAAGGACTCATTGGGCGAATCGCTCTGGAACTGAAATCGGAACGCTCACTGACATTTCCCCTATCTGAAAGTCTGATAAACGCCGGAAAAATTACTAAGTCCAAAAAAAAATTTTTTTTCAACTTTTTTAAATTTTATCCCCGTGGGATATATATTCTACCCACACACATTTGGAACTCTCCTTGGGTACCCTCACACATATTATTCTCTCATTTAGTGGATATTTTCATAAAAAAGTGAAATTTTCAAAAATCCAGAAAATTGCCTGAAAACGACTAAATATCAAGGACTCATTGGGCGAATCGCTCTGGAACTGAAATCGGAACGCTAACTGACATTTCCCCTATCTGAAAGTCTGATAAACGCCGGAAAAATGACTAAGTCCGAAAAAAAATTTTTTTAAACTTTTTTCAATTTTACCCCCGTGGGATATATATTTTACCCACACACATTTGGAACTCTTCTGGGGTACCCTCACACATATTATTCCCTCATTTAGTGGATATTTTCACAAAAAAGTGAAATTTTCAAAAATCCAGAAAATTGGCTGAAAACGACTAAATATCAAAGACTCATTGGGCGAATCGCTCTGGAACTGAAATGTGAATGCTCACTGACATTTCCCCTATCTGAAAGTCTGATAAATGCCGGAAAAATGACTAAGTCCCCCCAAAAAATTTTTCAACTTTTTTCAATTTTACCCCCGTGGGATATATATTCTACCCACACACATTTGGAACTCTCCTGGGGTACCCTCACACATATTATTCCGTCATTTAGTGGATATTTTCACAAAAAAGTGAAATTTTCAAAAATCCAGAAAATTGGCTGAAAACGACTAAATATCAAAGACTCATTGGGCGAATCGCTCTGGAACTGAAATCAGAATGCTCACTGACATTTCCCCTATCTGAAAGTCTGATAAACGCCGGAAAAATGACTAAGTCCAAAAAAAAATTTTTTTCAACTTTTTTCAATTTTACCCCCGAGGGATATATATTCTACCCACACACATTTGGAACTTTCCTGGGGTACCCTCACACATATTATTCCCTCATTTAGTGGATATTTTCACAAAAAAGTGAAATTTTCAAAAATCCAGAAAATTGGCTGAAAACGACTAAATATCAAGGACTCATTGGGTGAATCGCTCTGGAACTGAAATCGGAACGCTCACTGACAATTCCCCTATCTGAAAGTCTGATAAACGACGGAAAAATGACTAAGTCCCAAAAAAAATTTTTTTCAACTTTTTTCAATTTTACCCCCGTGGGATATATATTCTACCCACACACATTTGGAACTCTCCTGGGGTACCCTCATACATATTATTCCCTCATTTAGTGGATATTTTCACAAAAAAGTGAAATTTTCAAAAATCCAGAAAATTGGCTGAAAACGACTAAATATCAAAGACTCATTGGGCGAATCGCTCTGGAACTGAAATCTGAATGCTCACTGACATTTCCCCTATCTGAAAGTCTGATAAATGCCGGAAAAATGACTAAGTCCCCCCAAAAAAATTTTCAACTTCTTTCAATTTTACCCCCGTGGGATATATATTCTACCCACACACATTTGGAACTCTCCTGGGGTACCCTCATACATATTATTCCCTCATTTAGTGGATATTTTCACAAAAAAGTGAAATTTTCAAAAATCCAGAAAATTGGCTGAAAACGACTAAATATCAAAGACTCATTGGGCGAATCGCTCTGGAACTGAAATGTGAATGCTCACTGACATTTCCCCTATCTGAAAGTCTGATAAATGCCGGAAAAATGACTAAGTCCCCCAAAAAAATGTTTCAACTTTTTTCAATTTTACCCCCGTGGGATATATATTCTACCCACACACATTTGGAACTCTCTTGGGGTACCCTCATACATATTATTCTCTCATTTAGTGGATATTTTCACAAAAAAGTGAAATTTTCAAAAATCCAGAAAATTGGCTGAAAACGACTAAATATGAAGGACTCATTGGGCGAATCGCTCTGGAACTGAAATCGGAACGCTCACTGACATTTCCCCTATCTGAAAGTCTGATAAACGCCGGAAAAATTACTAAGTCCAAAAAAAAATTTTTTTTCAACTTTTTTCAATTTTATCCCCGTGGGATATATATTCTACCCACACACATTTGGAACTCTCCTTGGGTACCCTCACACATATTATTCTCTCATTTAGTGGATATTTTCACAAAAAAGTGAAATTTTTAAAAATCCAGAAAATTGCCTGAAAACGACTAAATATCAAGGACTCATTGGGCGAATCGCTCTGGAACTGAAATCGGAACGCTCACTGACATTTCCCCTATCTGAAAGTCTGATAAACGCCGGAAAAATGACTAAGTCCAAAAAAATTTTTTTTTCAACTTTTTTCAATTTTACCCCCGTGGGATATATATTCTACCCACACACATTTGGAACTCTCCTGGGGTACCATCACACATATTATTCCCTCATTTAGTGTATATTTTCACAAAAAAGTGAAATTTTTAAAAATCCAGAAAATTGGCTGAAAACGACTAAATATCAAGGACTCATTGGGCGAATCGCTCTGGAACTGAAATCGGAACGCTCACTGACATTTCCCCTATCTGAAAGTCTGATAAATGCCGGATAAATTACTAAGTCCAAAAAAAAATTTTTTTTCAACTTTTTTAAATTTTATCCCCGTGGGATATATATTCTACCCACACACATTTGGAACTCTCCTTGGGTACCCTCACACATATTATTCTCTCATTTAGTGGATATTTTCATAAAAAAGTGAAATTTTCAAAAATCCAGAAAATTGCCTGAAAACGACTAAATATCAAGGACTCATTGGGCGAATCGCTCTGGAACTGAAATCGGAACGCTCACTGACATTTCCCCTATCTGAAAGTCTGATAAACGCCGGAAAAATGACTAAGTCCAAAAAAAATTTTTTTTAAACTTTTTTCAATTTTACCCCCGTGGGATATATATTTTACCCACACACATTTGGAACTCTTCTGGGGTACCCTCACACATATTATTCCCTCATTTAGTGGATATTTTAACAAAAAAGTGAAATTTTCAAAAATCCAGAAAATTGGCTGAAAACGACTAAATATCAAAGACTCATTGGGCGAATCGCTCTGGAACTGAAATGTGAATGCTCACTGACATTTCCCCTATCTGAAAGTCTGATAAATGCCGGAAAAATGACTAAGTCCCCCAAAAAAATTTTTCAACTTTTTTCAATTTTACCCCCGTGGGATATATATTCTACCCACACACATTTGGAACTCTCCTGGGGTACCCTCACACATATTATTCCATCATTTAGTGGATATTTTCACAACAAAGTGAAATTTTCAAAAATCCAGAGAATTGGCTGAAAACGACTAAATATCAAGGACTCATTGGGCGAATCGCTCTGGAACTGAAATCGGAACACTCACTGACATTTCCCATATCTGAAAGTCTGATAATCGCCGGAAAAATGACTAAGTCCCAAAAAAAATTTTTTTCAACTTTTTTCAATTTTACCCCCGTGGGATATATATTCTACCCACACACATTTGGAACTCTCTTGGGGTACCCTCATACATATTATTCTCTCATTTAGTGGATATTTTCACAAAAAAGTGAAATTTTCAAAAATCCAGAAAATTGGCTGAAAACGACTAAATATGAAGGACTCATTGGGCGAATCGCTCTGGAACTGAAATCGGAACGCTCACTGACATTTCCCCTATCTGAAAGTCTGATAAACGCCGGAAAAATGACTAAGTCCCAAAAAAATTTTTTTTCAACTTTTTTCAATTTTACCCCCATGGGATATATATTCTACCCACACACATTTGGAACTCTCCCTCACACATATTATTCCCTCATTTAGTGGATATTTTCACAAAAAAAGTGAAATTTTCAAAAATCCAGAAAATTGGCTGAAAACGACTAAATATCAAAGACTCATTGGGCGAATCGCTCTGGAACTGAAATCAGAATGCTCACTGACATTTCCCCTATCTGAAAGTCTGATAAACGCCGGAAAAATGACTAAGTCCAAAAAAAAATTTTTTTCAACTTTTTTCAATTTTACCCCCGAGGGATATATATTCTACCCACACACATTTGGAACTTTCCTGGGGTACCCTCACACATATTATTCCCTCATTTAGTGGATATTTTCACAAAAAAGTGAAATTTTCAAAAATCCAGAAAATTGGCTGAAAACGACTAAATATCAAGGACTCATTGGGTGAATCGCTCTGGAACTGAAATCGGAACGCTCACTGACAATTCCCCTATCTGAAAGTCTGATAAACGACGGAAAAATGACTAAGTCCCAAAAAAAAATTTTTTCAACTTTTTTCAATTTTACCCCCGTGGGATATATATTCTACCCACACACATTTGGAACTCTCCTGGGGTACCCTCATACATATTATTCCCTCATTTAGTGGATATTTTCACAAAAAAGTGAAATTTTTAAAAATCCTGAAAATTGGCTGAAAACGAGTAAATATCAAGGACTCATTGGGCGAATCGCTCTGGAACTGAAATCGGAACGCTCACTGACATTTCCCCTATCTGAAAGTCTGATAAACGCCGGAAAAATGACTAAGTCCAAAAAAAAATTTTTTTTCAACTTTTTTCAATTTTATCCCCGTGGGATATATATTCTACCCACACACATTTGCAACTCTCCTTGGGTACCCTCACACATATTATTCTCTCATTTAGTGGATATTTTCACAAAAAAGTGAAATTTTCAAAAATCCAGAAAATTGGCTGAAAACTACTAAATATCAAGGATTCATTGGGCGAATCGCTCTGGAACTGAAATCGGAACGCTCACTGACAATTCCCCTATCTGAAAGTCTGATAAATGACGGAAAAATGACTAAGTCCCAAAAAAATTTTTTTTCAACTTTTTTCAATTTTACCCCCGTGGGATATATATTCTACCCACACACATTTGGAACTCTCCTTGGGTACCCTCACACATATTATTCTCTCATTTAGTGGATATTTTCACAAAAAAGTGAAATTTTCAAAAATCCAGAAAATTGGCTGAAAACGACTAAATATCAAGGACTCATTGGGCGAATCGCTCTGGAACTGAAATCGGAACGCTCACTGACATTTCCCCTATCTGAAAGTCTGATAAACGCCGGAAAAATGACTAAGTCCAAAAAAAATTTTTTTTAAACTTTTTTCAATTTTACCCCCGTGGGATATATATTTTACCCACACACATTTGGAACTCTTCTGGGGTACCCTCACACATATTATTCCCTCATTTAGTGGATATTTTAACAAAAAAGTGAAATTTTCAAAAATCCAGAAAATTGGCTGAAAACGACTAAATATCAAAGACTCATTGGGCGAATCGCTCTGGAACTGAAATGTGAATGCTCACTGACATTTCCCCTATCTGAAAGTCTGATAAATGCCGGAAAAATGACTAAGTCCCCCAAAAAAATTTTTCAACTTTTTTCAATTTTACCCCCGTGGGATATATATTCTACCCACACACATTTGGAACTCTCCTGGGGTACCCTCACACATATTATTCCATCATTTAGTGGATATTTTCACAACAAAGTGAAATTTTCAAAAATCCAGAGAATTGGCTGAAAACGACTAAATATCAAGGACTCATTGGGCGAATCGCTCTGGAACTGAAATCGGAACACTCACTGACATTTCCCATATCTGAAAGTCTGATAATCGCCGGAAAAATGACTAAGTCCCAAAAAAAATTTTTTTCAACTTTTTTCAATTTTACCCCCGTGGGATATATATTCTACCCACACACATTTGGAACTCTCTTGGGGTACCCTCATACATATTATTCTCTCATTTAGTGGATATTTTCACAAAAAAGTGAAATTTTCAAAAATCCAGAAAATTGGCTGAAAACGACTAAATATGAAGGACTCATTGGGCGAATCGCTCTGGAACTGAAATCGGAACGCTCACTGACATTTCCCCTATCTGAAAGTCTGATAAACGCCGGAAAAATGACTAAGTCCAAAAAAAATATTTTTTTGAACTTTTTTCAATTTTACCCCCGTAGGATATATATTCTACCCACACACATTTGGAACTCTCCTGGGGTACCCTCACACATATTATTCCCTCATTTAGTGGATATTTTCACAAAAAAGTGAAATTTTTAAAAATCCAGAAAATTGCCTGAAAACGACTAAATATCAAGGACTCATTGGGCGAATCGCTCTGGAACTGAAATCTGAACGCTCACTGACATTTTCCCTATCTGAAAGTCTGATAAACGCCGGAAAAATGACTAAGTCCAAAAAAAATTTTTTTTCAACTTTTTTCAATTTTACCCCCATGGGATATATATTCTACCCACACACATTTGGAACTCTCCCTCACACATATTATTCCCTCATTTAGTGGATATTTTCACAAAAAAAGTGAAATTTTCAAAAATCCAGAAAATTGGCTGAAAACGACTAAATATCAAAGACTCATTGGGCGAATCGCTCTGGAACTGAAATCAGAATGCTCACTGACATTTCCCCTATCTGAAAGTCTGATAAACGACGGAAAAATGACTAAGTCCCAAAAAAAAATTTTTTCAACTTTTTTCAATTTTACCCCCGTGGGATATATATTCTACCCACACACATTTGGAACTCTCCTGGGGTACCCTCATACATATTATTCCCTCATTTAGTGGATATTTTCACAAAAAAGTGAAATTTTTAAAAATCCTGAAAATTGGCTGAAAACGAGTAAATATCAAGGATTCATTGGGCGAATCGCTCTGGAACTGAAATCGGAACGCTCACTGACAATTCCCCTATCTGAAAGTCTGATAAATGACGGAAAAATGACTAAGTCCCAAAAAAATTTTTTTTCAACTTTTTTCAATTTTACCCCCGTGGGATATATATTCTACCCACACACATTTGGAACTCTCCTTGGGTACCCTCACACATATTATTCTCTCATTTAGTGGATATTTTCACAAAAAAGTGAAATTTTCAAAAATCCAGAAAATTGGCTGAAAACGACTAAATATCAAGGACTCATTGGGCGAATCGCTCTGGAACTGAAATCTGAACACTCACTGACATTTTCCCTATCTGAAAGTCTGATAAACGCCGGAAAAATGACTAAGTCCAAAAAAAAAATTTTTCAACTTTTTTCAATTTTACCCCCGTGGGATTTATATTCTACCCACACACATTTGGAACTCTCCTGGGGTACCCTCACACATATTATTCCCTCATTTAGTGGATATTTTCACAAAAAAGTGAAATTTTCAAAAATCCAGAAAATTGGCTGAAAATGACTAAATATCAAGGACTCATTGGGCTAATCGCTCTGGAACTGATATCGGAATGCTCACTGACATTTCCCCTATCTGAAAGTCTGATGAACGCCGGAAAAATTACTAAGTCCAAAAAAAATTTTTTTTTAAACTTTTATCAATTTTATCCCCGTGAGATATATATTCTACCCACACACATTTGGAACACTCCTGGGGTTCCCTCACACATATTATTCCCTCATTTAGTGGATATTTTCACAAAAAAGTGAAATTTTCAAAAATCCAGAAAATTGGCTGAAAACGACTAAATATCAAGGACTCAATGGGCGAATCACTCTGGAACTGAAATCTGAACGCTCTCTGACAATTCCCCTATCTGAAAGTCTGATAAACGCCGGAAAAATAACTAAGTCCCCCCAAAAAAATTTTTCAACTTTTTTCAATTTTACCCCCGTGGGATATATATTCTACCCACACACATTTGGAACTCTCCTTGGGTACCCTCACACATATTATTCTCTCATTTAGTGGATATTTTCACAAAAAAGTGAAATTTTCAAAAATCCAGAAAATTGGCTGAAAACGACTAAATATCACGGACTTATTGTGCGAATCGCTCTGGAACTGAAATCGGAACGCTCACTGACATTTCAACTATCTGAAAGTCTGATAAACGCCGGAAAAATTACTAATTCCCCCGAAAAAAATTTTTTCAACTTTTTTAAATTTTATCCCCATGGGATATATATTCTACCCACACACATTTGGAACTCTCCTTGGGTACCCTCACACATATTATTCTCTCATTTAGTGGATATTTTCACAAAAAAGTGAAATTTTCAAAAATCCAGAAAATTGGCTGAAAACGAATAAATATCAAGGACTCATTGGGCAAATCGCTCAGGAACTGAAATCGGAACGCTCACTGACATTTCCCCTATCTGAAAGTTTGATAAACGCCGGAAAAATGACTAAGTCCAAAAAAAAAAATTTTTCAACTTTTTTCAATTTTACCCCCGTGGGATATATATTCTACCCACACACATTTGGAACTCTCCTGGGGTACCCTCACACATATTATTCCCTTATTTAGTGGATATTTTCACAAAAAAATGAAATTTTCAAAAATCCAGAAAATTGGCTGAAAACGACTAAATATCAAGGACTCATTGGGCGAATCGCTCTGGTACTGATATCTGAACGCTCACTGACATTTTCCCTATCTGAAAGTCTGATAAACGCCGGAAAAATGACTAAGGACAAAAAAAATTTTTTTTTTAACTTTTTTCAATTTTATCCCCGTGGGATATATATTCTACCCGCACACATTTGGAACTCTCCCGGAGTTCCCTCACACATATTATGCCCTCATTTAGTGGATATTTTCACAAAAAAGTGAAATTTTCAAAAATCCAGAAAATTGGCTGAAAACGACTAAATATCAAGGACTCATTGGGCGAATCGCTCTGGAACTGAAATCGGAACGCTCACTCACACTTCCCCTATCTGAAAGTCTGATAAACGCCGGAAACATGACTAAGTCCCCCCAAAAAAATTTTCAACTTTTTTCAATTTTACCCCCGTGGGATATATATTCTACCCACACACATTTGGAACTCTCCTGGGGTACCCTCACACATATTATTCCCTCATTTAGTGGATATTTTCACAAAAAAGTGAAATTTTCAAAAATCCAGAAAATTGGCTGAAAACGACTAAATATCAAGGACTCATTGGGCGAATCGCTCTGGAACTGATATCGGAATGCTCACTGACATTTCCCCTATCTGAAAGTCTGATGAACGCCGGAAAAATTACTAAGTCCAAAAAAAATTTTTTTTTAAACTTTTTTCAATTTTATCCCCGTGGGATATATATTCTACCCACACACATTTGGAACTCTCCTTGGGTACCCTCACACATATTATTCTCTCATTTAGTGGATATTTTCACAAAAAAGTGAAATTTTCAAAAATCCAGAAAATTGGCTGAAAACTACTAAATATCAAGGATTCATTGGGCGAATCGCTCTGGAACTGAAATCGGAACGCTCACTGACAATTCCCCTATCTGAAAGTCTGATAAATGACGGAAAAATGACTAAGTCCCAAAAAAAATTTTTTTCAACTTTTTTCAATTTTACCCCCGTGGGATATATATTCTACCCACACACATTTGGAACTCTCCTTGGGTACCCTCACACATATTATTCTCTCATTTAGTGGATATTTTCACAAAAAAGTGAAATTTTCAAAAATCCAGAAAATTGGCTGAAAACGACTAAATATCAAGGACTCATTGGGCGAATCGCTCTGGAACTGAAATCTGAACACTCACTGACATTTTCCCTATCTGAAAGTCTGATAAACGCCGGAAAAATGACTAAGTCCAAAAAAAAAATTTTTCAACTTTTTTCAATTTTACCCCCGTGGGATTTATATTCTACCCACACACATTTGGAACTCTCCTGGGGTACCCTCACACATATTATTCCCTCATTTAGTGGATATTTTCACAATAAAGTGAAATTTTCAAAAATCCAGAAAATTGGCTGAAAATGACTAAATATCAAGGACTCATTGGGCTAATCGCTCTGGAACTGATATCGGAATGCTCACTGACATTTCCCCTATCTGAAAGTCTGATGAACGCCGGAAAAATTACTAAGTCCAAAAAAAATTTTTTTTTAAACTTTTATCAATTTTATCCCCGTGAGATATATATTCTACCCACACACATTTGGAACACTCCTGGGGTTCCCTCACACATATTATTCCCTCATTTAGTGGATATTTTCACAAAAAAGTGAAATTTTCAAAAATCCAGAAAATTGGCTGAAAACGACTAAATATCAAGGACTCAATGGGCGAATCACTCTGGAACTGAAATCTGAACGCTCACTGACAATTCCCCTATCTGAAAGTCTGATAAACGCCGGAAAAATAACTAAGTCCCCCCAAAAAAATTTTTCAACTTTTTTCAATTTTACCCCCGTGGGATTTATATTCTACCCACACACATTTGGAACTCTCCTTGGGTACCCTCACACATATTATTCTCTCATTTAGTGGATATTTTCACAAAAAAGTGAAATTTTCAAAAATCCAGAAAATTGGCTGAAAACGACTAAATATCACGGACTTATTGTGCGAATCGCTCTGGAACTGAAATCGGAACGCTCACTGACATTTCAACTATCTGAAAGTCTGATAAACGCCGGAAAAATTACTAATTCCCCCCAAAAAAATTTTTTCAACTTTTTTAAATTTTATCCCCATGGGATATATATTCTACCCACACACATTTGGAACTCTCCTTGGGTACCCTCACACATATTATTCTCTCATTTAGTGGATATTTTCACAAAAAAGTGAAATTTTCAAAAATCCAGAAAATTGGCTGAAAACGAATAAATATCAAGGACTCATTGGGCAAATCGCTCAGGAACTGAAATCGGAACGCTCACTGACATTTCCCCTATCTGAAAGTTTGATAAACGCCGGAAAAATGACTAAGTCCAAAAAAAAAAATTTTTCAACTTTTTTCAATTTTACCCCCGTGGGATATATATTCTACCCACACACATTTGGAACTCTCCTGGGGTTCCCTCACACATATTATTCCCTCATTTAGTGGATATTTTCACAAAAAAGTGAAATTTTTAAAAATCCAGAAAATTGGCTGAAAACGACTAAATATCAAGGACTCATTGGGCGAATCGCTCTGGTACTGATATCTGAACGCTCACTGACATTTTCCCTATCTGAAAGTCTGATAAACGCCGGAAAAATGACTAAGGACAAAAAAATTTTTTTTTTTAACTTTTTTCAATTTTATCCCCGTGGGATATATATTCTACCCGCACACATTTGGAACTCTCCCGGAGTTCCCTCACACATATTATGCCCTCATTTAGTGGATATTTTCACAAAAAAGTGAAATTTTCAAAAATCCAGAAAATTGGCTGAAAACGACTAAATATCAAGGACTCATTGGGCGAATCGCTCTGGAACTGAAATCGGAACGCTCACTCACACTTCCCCTATCTGAAAGTCTGATAAACGCCGGAAACATGACTAAGTCCCCCAAAAAAAATTTTCAACTTTTTTCAATTTTACCCCCGTGGGATATATATTCTACCCACACACATTTGGAACTCTCCTGGGGTACCCTCACACATATTATTCCCTCATTTAGTGGATATTTTCCCAAAAAAGTGAAATTTTCAAAAATCCAGAAAATTGGCTGAAAACGACTAAATATCAAGGACTCATTGGGCGAATCGCTCTGGAACTGATATCGGAATGCTCACTGACATTTCCCCTATCTGAAAGTCTGATGAACGCCGGAAAAATTACTAAGTCCAAAAAAAATTTTTTTTTAAACTTTTTTCAATTTTATCCCCGTGGGATATATATTCTACCCACACACATTTGGAACTCTCCTTGGGTACCCTCACACATATTATTCTCTCATTTAGTGGATATTTTCACAAAAAAGTGAAATTTTCAAAAATCCAGAAAATTGGCTGAAAACTACTAAATATCAAGGATTCATTGGGCGAATCGCTCTGGAACTGAAATCGGAACGCTCACTGACAATTCCCCTATCTGAAAGTCTGATAAATGACGGAAAAATGACTAAGTCCCAAAAAAATTTTTTTTCAACTTTTTTCAATTTTACCCCCGTGGGATATATATTCTACCCACACACATTTGGAACTCTCCTTGGGTACCCTCACACATATTATTCTCTCATTTAGTGGATATTTTCACAAAAAAGTGAAATTTTCAAAAATCCAGAAAATTGGCTGAAAACGACTAAATATCAAGGACTCATTGGGCGAATCGCTCTGGAACTGAAATCTGAACACTCACTGACATTTTCCCTATCTGAAAGTCTGATAAACGCCGGAAAAATGACTAAGTCCAAAAAAAAAATTTTTCAACTTTTTTCAATTTTACCCCCGTGGGATTTATATTCTACCCACACACATTTGGAACTCTCCTGCGGGACCCTCACACATATTATTCCCTCATTTAGTGGATATTTTCACAAAAAAGTGAAATTTTCAAAAATCCAGAAAATTGGCTGAAAATGACTAAATATCAAGGACTCATTGGGCTAATCGCTCTGGAACTGATATCGGAATGCTCACTGACATTTCCCCTATCTGAAAGTCTGATGAACGCCAGAAAAATTACTAAGTCCAAAAAAAATTTTTTTTTAAACTTTTATCAATTTTATCCCCGTGAGATATATATTCTACCCACACACATTTGGAACACTCCTGGGGTTCCCTCACACATATTATTCCCTCATTTAGTGGATATTTTCACAAAAAAGTGAAATTTTCAAAAATCCAGAAAATTGGCTGAAAACGACTAAATATCAAGGACTCAATGGGCGAATCACTCTGGAACTGAAATCTGAACGCTCACTGACAATTCCCCTATCTGAAAGTCTGATAAACGCCGGAAAAATAACTAAGTCCCCCCAAAAAAATTTTTCAACTTTTTTCAATTTTACCCCCGTGGGATATATATTCTACCCACACACATTTGGAACTCTCCTTGGGTACCCTCACACATATTATTCTCTCATTTAGTGGATATTTTCACAAAAAAGTGAAATTTTCAAAAATCCAGAAAATTGGCTGAAAACGACTAAATATCACGGACTTATTGTGCGAATCGCTCTGGAACTGAAATCGGAACGCTCACTGACATTTCAACTATCTGAAAGTCTGATAAACGCCGGAAAAATTACTAATTCCCCCCAAAAAAATTTTTTCAACTTTTTTAAATTTTATCCCCATGGGATATATATTCTACCCACACACATTTGGAACTCTCCTTGGGTACCCTCACACATATTATTCTCTCATTTAGTGGATATTTTCACAAAAAAGTGAAATTTTCAAAAATCCAGAAAATTGGCTGAAAACGAATAAATATCAAGGACTCATTGGGCAAATCGCTCAGGAACTGAAATCGGAACGCTCACTGACATTTCCCCTATCTGAAAGTTTGATAAACGCCGGAAAAATGACTAAGTCCAAAAAAAAAAATTTTTCAACTTTTTTCAATTTTACCCCCGTGGGATATATATTCTACCCACACACATTTGGAACTCTCCTGGGGTACCCTCACACATATTATTCCCTTATTTAGTGGATATTTTCACAAAAAAATGAAATTTTCAAAAATCCAGAAAATTGGCTGAAAACGACTAAATATCAAGGACTCATTGGGCGAATCGCTCTGGAACTGATATCGGAATGCTCACTGACATTTCCCCTATCTGAAAGTCTGATGAACGCCGGAAAAATTACTAAGTCCAAAAAAAATTTTTTTTTAAACTTTTTTCAATTTTATCCCCGTGGGATATATATTCTACCCACACACATTTGGAACTCTCCTGGGGTTCCCTCACACATATTATTCCCTCATTTAGTGGATATTTTCACAAAAAAGTGAAATTTTTAAAAATCCAGAAAATTGGCTGAAAACGACTAAATATCAAGGACTCATTGGGCGAATCGCTCTGGTACTGATATCTGAACGCTCACTGACATTTTCCCTATCTGAAAGTCTGATAAACGCCGGAAAAATGACTAAGGACAAAAAAAATTTTTTTTTTAACTTTTTTCAATTTTATCCCCGTGGGATATATATTCTACCCGCACACATTTGGAACTCTCCCGGAGTTCCCTCACACATATTATGCCCTCATTTAGTGGATATTTTCACAAAAAAGTGAAATTTTCAAAAATCCAGAAAATTGGCTGAAAACGACTAAATATCAAGGACTCATTGGGCGAATCGCTCTGGAACTGAAATTGGAACGCTCACTCACACTTCCCCTATCTGAAAGTCTGATAAACGCCGGAAACATGACTAAGTCCCCAAAAAAAAATTTTCAACTTTTTTCAATTTTACCCCCGTGGGATATATATTCTACCCACACACATTTGGAACTCTCCTGGGGTACCCTCACACATATTATTCCCTCATTTAGTGGATATTTTCACAAAAAAGTGAAATTTTCAAAAATCCAGCAAATTGGCTGAAAACGACTAAATATCAAGGACTCATTGGGCGAATCGCTCTGGAACTGATATCGGAATGCTCACTGACATTTCCCCTATCTGAAAGTCTGATGAACGCCGGAAAAATTACTAAGTCCAAAAAAAATTTTTTTTTAAACTTTTTTCAATTTTATCCCCGTGGGATATATATTCTACCCACACACATTTGGAACTCTCCTGGGGTTCCCTCACACATATTATTCCCTCATTTAGTGGATATTTTCACAAAAAAGTGAAATTTTTAAAAATCCAGAAAATTGGCTGAAAACGACTAAATATCAAGGACTCATTGGGCGAATCGCTCTGGAACTGAAATCGGAATGCTCACTCACACTTCCCCTATCTGAAAGTCTGATAAACGCCGGAAAAATGACTAAGTCCAAAAAAAAAAATTTTTCAACTTTTTTAAATTTTACCCACGTGGGATATATATTCTACCCACACACATTTGGAACTCTCCTGGGGTACCCTCACACATATTATTCCCTCATTTAGTGGATATTTTCACAAAAAAGTGAAATTTTCAAAAATCCAGAAAATTAGCTGAAAACGACTAAATATCAAGGACTCATTGGGCGAATCGCTCTGGAAATGAAATCTGAACCCTCACTGACATTTCCCCTATCTGAAAGTCTGATAAACGCCGGAAAAATAACTAAGTCCCCCCAAAAAAATTTTTCAACTTTTTTCAATTTTACCCCCGTGGGATATATATTCTACCCACACACATTTGGAACTCTCCTTGGGTACCCTCACACATATTATTCTCTCATTTAGTGGATATTTTCACAAAAAAGTGAAATTTTCAAAAATCCAGAAAATTGGCTGAAAACGACTAAATATCACGGACTTATTGGGCGAATCGCTCTGGAACTGAAATCGGAACGCTCACTGACATTTCAACTATCTGAAAGTCTGATAAACGCCGGAAAAATTACTAATTCCCCCAAAAAAATTTTTTTCAACTATTTTAAATTTTATCCCCATGGGATATATATTCTACCCACACACATTTGGAACTCTCCTTGGGTACCCTCACACATATTATTCCCTCATTTAGTGGATATTTTCACAAAAAAAGTGAAATTTTCAAAAATCCAGAAAATTGGCTGAAAACGACTAAATATCAAGGACTCATTGGGCGAATCGCTCTGGAACTGAAATCGGAATGCTCACTGACATTTCCCCTATCTGAAAGTCTGATGAACGCCGGAAAAATTACTAAGTCCAAAAAAAAATTTTTTTTAAACTTTTTTCAATTTTATCCCCGTGGGATATATATTCTACCCACACACATTTGGAACTCTCCTGGGGTTCCCTCACACATATTATTCCCTCATTTAGTGGATATTTTCATAAAAAAGTGAAATTTTTAAAAATCCAGAAAATTGGCTGAAAACGACTAAATATCAAGGACTCATTGGGCGAATCGCTCTGGAACTGATATCTGAACGCTCACTGACATTTTCCCTATCTGAAAGTCTGATAAACGCCGGAAAAATGACTAAGGACAAAAAAAAATTTTTTTAAAACTTTTTTCAATTTTATCCCCGTGGGATATATATTCTACCCACACACATTTTGAACTCTCCCGGTGTTCCCTCACACATATTATGCCCTCATTTAGTGGATATTTTCACAAAAAAGTGAAATTTTCAAAAATCCAGAAAATTGGCTGAAAACGACTAAATATCAAGGACTCATTGGGCGAATCGCTCTGGAACTGATATCGGAATGCTCACTAACATTTCCCCTATCTGAAAGTCTGATGAATGCCGGAAAAATTACTAAGTCCAAAAAAAATTTTTTTTAAACTTTTTTCAATTTTATCCCCGTGGGATATATATTCTACCCACACACATTTGGAACTCTCCTGGGTTTCCCTCACACATATTATTCCCTCATTTAGTGGATATTTTCACAAAAAAGTGAAATTTTCAAAAATCCAGAAAATTGGCTGAAAACGACTAAATATCACGGACTTATTGGGCGAATCGCTCTGGAACTGAAATCGGAACGCTCACTGACATTTCAACTATCTGAAAGTCTGATAAACGCCAGAAAAATTACTAATTCCCCCAAAAAAATTTTTTTCAACTTTTTTAAATTTTATCCCCATGGGATATATATTCTACCCACACACATTTGGAACTCTCCTTGGGTACCCTCACACATATTATTCCCTCATTTAGTGGATATTTTCACAAAAAAGTGAAATTTTCAAAAATGCAGAAAATTGGCTGAAAACGACTAAATATCAAGGACTCATTGGGCGAATCGCTCTGGAACTGATATCGGAATGCTCACTGACATTTCCCCTATCTGAAAGTCTGATGAACGCCGGAAAAATTACTAAGTCCAAAAAAAATTTTTTTTTAAACTTTTTTCAATTTTATCCCCGTGGGATATATATTCTACCCACACACATTTGGAACTCTCCTGGGGTTCCCTCACACATATTATTCCCTCATTTAGTGGATATTTT
The DNA here is from genome assembly GCF_046119375.1 of Phyllobates terribilis. NCBI lineage: Eukaryota > Metazoa > Chordata > Amphibia > Anura > Dendrobatidae > Phyllobates > Phyllobates terribilis. The sequence goes on from NW_027362762.1 coordinate 596,854,657, forward strand.
CACAAAAAAGTGAAATTTTTAAAAATCCAGAAAATTGGCTGAAAACGACTAAATATCAAGGACTCATTGGGCGAATCGCTCTGGAACTGATATCTGAACGCTCACTGACATTTTCCCTATCTGAAAGTCTGATAAACGCCGGAAAAATGACTAAGGACAAAAAAATTTTTTTTTTAAACTTTTTTCAATTTTATCCCCGTGGGATATATATTCTACCCACACACATTTGGAACTCTCCTGGGGTTCCCTCACACATATTATTCCCTCATTTAGTGGATATTTTCACAAAAAAGTGAAATTTTTAAAAATCCAGAAAATTGGCTGAAAACGACTAAATATCAAGGACTCATTGGGCGAATCGCTCTGGAACTGAAATCGGAATGCTCACTCACACTTCCCCTATCTGAAAGTCTGATAAACGCCGGAAAAATGACTAAGTCCAAAAAAAAAAATTTTTCAACTTTTTTAAATTTTACCCCCGTGGGATATATATTCTACCCACACACATTTGGAACTCTCCTTGGGTACCGTCACACATATTATTCTCTCATTTAGTGGATATTTTCACAAAAAAGTGAAATTTTCAAAAATCCAGAAAATTAGCTGAAAACGACTAAATATCAAGGACTCATTGGGCGAATCGCTCTGGAAATGAAATCTGAACCCTCACTGACATTTCCCCTATCTGAAAGTCTGATAAACGCCGGAAAAATAACTAAGTCCCCCAAAAAAAATTTTTCAACTTTTTTCAATTTTACTCCCGTGGGATATATATTCTACCCACACACATTTGGAAGTCTCCTGGGTTTCCCTCACACATATTATTCCCACATTTAGTGGATATTTTCACAAAAAAGTGAAATTTTCAAAAATCCAGAAAATTGGCTGAAAACGACTAAATATCAAGGACTAATCATGCAAATCGCTCTGGAACTGAAATCGGAACGCTCACTGACATTTCCCCTATCTGAAAGTCTGATAAACGCCGGAAAAATGACTAAGTCCAAAAAAAAAAATTTTTCAACTTTTTTCAATTTTACCCCGTGGGATATATATTCTACCCACAAACATTTGGAACTCTCCTGGGGTACCCTCACACATATTATTCCCTCATTTAGTGGATATTTTCACAAAAAAGTGAAATTTTCAAAAATCCAGAAAATTGGCTGAAAACGACTAAATATCAAGGACTCATTGGGCGAATCGCTCTGGAACTGATATCGGAATGCTCACTGACATTTCCCCTATCTGAAAGTCTGATGAACGCCGGAAAAATTACTAAGAACAAAAAAAATTTTTTTTTAAACTTTTTTCAATTTTATCCCCGTGGGATATATATTCTACCCACACACACTTGGAACTCTCCTGGGTTTCCCTCACACATATTATTCCCTCATTTAGTGGATATTTTCACAAAAAAGTGAAATTTTCAAAAATCCAGAAAATTGGCTGAAAACTACTAAATATCAAGGATTCATTGGGCGAATCGCTCTGGAACTGAAATCTGAACGCTCACTGACATTTCCCCTATCTGAAAGTCTGATAAACGCCGGAAAAATAACTAAGTCCCAAATAAAAAAATGTTCAACTTTTTTCAATTTTACCCCCGTGGGATATATATTCTACCCACACATATTTGGAACTCTCCTGGGGTACCCTCACACATATTATTTCCTCATTTAGTGGATATTTTCACAAAAAAAGTGAAATTTTCAAAAATCCAGAAAATTGGCTGAAAATGACTAAATATCAAGGACTCATTGGGCGAATCGCTCTGGAACTCATATCGGAATGCTCACTGACATTTCCCCTATCTGAAAGTCTGATGAACGCCGGAAAAATTACTAAGTCCAAAAAAAAATTTTTTTTAAACTTTTTTCAATTTTATCCCCGTGTCATATATATTCTACCCACACACATTTGGAACTCTCCTGGGGTTCCCTCACACATATTATTCCCTCATTTAGTGGATATTTTCACAAAAAAGTGAAATTTTCAAAAATCCAGAAAATTGGTTGAAAACTACTAAATATCAAGGATTCATTGGGCGAATCACTCTGGAACTGAAATCGGAACACTCACTGACAATTCCCCTGTCTGAAAGTCTGATAAACAACGGAAAAATGACTAAGTCCCCCAAAAAAAATTTTTCAACTTTTTTCAATTTTACCCCGTGGGATATATATTCTACCCACAAACATTTGGAACTCTCCTTGGGTACCCTCACACATATTATTCTCTCATTTAGTGGATATTTTCACAAAAAAGTGAAATTTTCAAAAATCCAGAAAATTGGCTGAAAACGACTAAATATCAAGGACTCATTGGGCGAATCGCTCTGGAACTGAAATCTGAATGCTCACTGACATTTCCCCTATCTGACAGTCTGATAAACGCCGGAAAAATGACTAAGTCCAAGAAATTTTTTTTTTTTACTTTTTTCAATTTTACCCCAGTGGGATATATATTCTACCCACACACATTTGGAACTCTCCTGGGGTTCCCTCACACATATTATTCCCTCATTTAGTGGATATTTTCACAAAAAAGTTAAATTTTAAAAAATCCACAAAATTGGCTGAAAACGATTAAATATCAAGGACTCATTGGGCGAATCGCTCTGGAACTGAAATCGGAACGCTCACTGACATTTCCCCTATCTGAAAGTCTGATAAATTCCAGAAAAATGACTAAGTCAAAAAAAAAATGTTTTTCAACTTTTTTCAATTTTACCCCCGTGGGATATATATTCTACCCACACACATTTGGAACTCTCCTTGGGTACCATCACACATATTATTCTCTCATTTAGTGGATATTTTCACAAAAAAGTGAAATTTTCAAAAATCCAGAAATTGGCAGAAAATGTCTAAATATCAAGGACTCATTGGGCGAATCGCTCTGGAACTGAAATCAGAACGCTCACTGACATTTTCCCTATCTGAAAGTCTGATGAACGCCGGAAAGATGACTAAGTCCAAAAAAAAAAATTTTTCAACTTTTTTCAATTTTACCCCCGTGGGATATATATTCTACCCACACACATTTGGAACTATCCTGGGGTACCCTCACACATATTATTCCCTCATTTAGTGGATATTTTCACAAAAAAGTGATATTTTCAAAAATCCAAAATATTGGCTGAAAACGACTAAATATCAAGGACTCATTGGGCGAATCGCTCTGGAACTGAAATCGGAACGCACACTGACATTTCCCCTATCTGAAAGTCTGATAAACTCCGGAAAAATGACTGTCCAAAAAAAAATTTTTTTAAACTTTTTTCAATTTTACCCCCATTGGGATATATATTCTGCCCACACACATTTGGAACTCTCCTGGGGTACCCTCACACATATTATTCCCTCATTTAGTGGATATTTTCACAAAAAAGTGATATTTTCAAAAATCCAAAATATTGGCTGAAAACTACTAAATATCAAGGAATCATTGGGCGAATCGCTCTGGAACTGAAATCGGAACGCTCACTGACATTTCCCCTATCTAAAAGTCTGATAAACACCGGAAAAATGACTAAGTCCAAGAAATTTTTTTTTTAAACTTTTTTCAATTTTACCCCGTGGGATATATATTCTACCCACACACATTTGGAACTCTCTTGGGGAAACCTCACACATATTATTCTGTCATTTAGTGGATATTTTCACAAAAAAGTGAAATTTTCAAAAATCCAGAAATTGGCAGAAAATGTCTAAATATCAAGGACTCATTGGGCGAATCGCTCTGGAACTGAAATCAGAACGCTCACTGACATTTTCCCTATCTGAAAGTCTGATGAACGCCGGAAAGATGACTAAGTCCAAAAAAAAATTTTTTTCAACTTTTTTCAATTTTACCCCCGTGGGATATATATTCTACCCACACACATTTGGAACTCTCCTTGGGTACCTTCACACATGTTATTCTCTCATTTAGTGGATATTTTCACAAAAAAGTGAAATTTTCAAAAATTCAGAAAATTGGCTGAAAACGACTAAATATCAAGGACTCATTGGGCGAATCGCTCTGGAACTGAAATCGGAACGCTCACTCACATTTCCCCTATCTGAAAGTCTGCTAAACGCCGGAAATATGACTAAGTCCCCAAAAAAATTTTTTTCAACTTTTTTCAATTTTACCCACGTGGGATGTATATTCTACCCACACACATTTGGAACTCTCCTGGGGTACCCTCACACATATTATTCCCTCATTTAGTGGATATTTTCACAAAAAAGTGAAATTTTCAAAAATCCAGAAAATTGGCTGAAAACGACTAAATATCAAGAACTCAATGGGCGAATTGCTCTGGAACTGAAATCGGAACGCTCACTGACAATTCCCCTATCTGACAGTCTGACAAACGAGGGAAAAATGACTAAGTCCAAAAAAAAATTTTTTTTCAACTTTTTTCAATTTTACCCGCGTGGGATATATATTCTACCCACACACATTTGGAACTCTCCTTGGGTACCCTCACACATATTATTCCCTCATTTAGTGGATATTTTCATAAAAAAGTGAAATTTTCAAAAATCCAGAAAATTGGCTGAAAACTACTAAATATCAAGGACTCATTGAGTGAATCGCTCTGGAACTGAAATCGGAACGCTCACTGACATTTCCCCTATCTGAAAGTCTGATAAACGCCGGAAAAATTACTAAGTCCCAAAAATAATTTTTTCAACTTTTTTCAATTTTATCCCCGTGGGATATATATTCTACCCACACACATTTGGAACTCTCCTGGGGAACCCTCACACATATTATTCCGTCATTTAGTGGATATTTTCACAAAAAAGTGAAATTTTCAAAAATCCAGAAAATTGGCTGAAAACGACTAAATATCAAGGATTCATTGGGCGAATCACTCTGGAACTGAAATCCGAACGCTCACTCACATTTCCCCTATCTGAAAGTCTGCTAAATGCCGGAAATATGACTAAGTCTCAAAAAAATTTTTTTCAACTTTTTTTCAATTTTACCCCCGTGGGATATATATTCTACCCACACACATTTGGAACTCTCCTTGGATACCCTCACACATATTATTCCCTCATTTAGTGGATATTTTCATAAAAAAGTGAAATTTTCAAAAATCCAGAAAATTGGCTGAAAACTACTAAATATCAAGGACTCATTGAGTGAATCGCTCTGGAACTGAAATCGGAACGCTCACTGACATTTCCCCTATCTGAAAGTCTGATAAACGCCGGAAAAATTACTAAGTCCCAAAAATAATTTTTTTCAACTTTTTTCAATTTTATCCCCGTGGGATATATATTCTACCCACACACATTTGGAACTCTCCTGGGGAACCCTCACACATATTATTCCGTCATTTAGTGGATATTTTCACAAAAAAGTGAAATTTTCAAAAATCCTGAAAATTGGCTGAAAACGACTAAATATCAAGGACTCATTGGGCGAATCGCTCTGGAACTGAAATCGGAACGCTCACTGACAATTCCCCTATCTGAAAGTCTGACAAACGAGGGAAAAATGACTAAGTCCAAAAAAAAAAATGTTCAACTTTTTTCAATTTTATCCCCGTGGGATATATATTCTACCCACACACATTTGGAACTCTCCTGGGGTACCCTCACACATATTATTCCCTCATTTAGTGGATATTTTCACAAAAAAGTGAAGTTTTCAAAAATCCAGAAAATTGGCTGAAAACGAGTAAATATCAAAGACTCATTGGGCGAATCGCTCTGGAACTGAAATTGGAATGCTCACTGACATTTCCCCTATCTGAAAGTCTGATAAACGTCAGAAAAATGACTAAGTCCCCAAAAAAATTTTTTTAAACTTTTTTCAATTTTACCCCCGTGGGATATATATTCTACCCACATCCATTTGGAACTCTCCTGGGGTACCCTCACACATATTATTCCCTCATTTAGTGGATATTTTCACAAAAAAGTGAAATTTTCAAAAATCCAGAAAATTGTTTGAAAACGACTAAATATCAAGGACTCAATGGGCGAATCGCTCTGGAACTGAAATCGGAACGCTCACTGACAATTCCCCTATCTGAAATTCTGATAAACGACGGAAAAATGACTATGTCCAAGAAAAAAAAATGTTTTCAACTTTTTTCAATTTTACCCCCGTGGGATTTATATTCTTACCACACACATTTGGAACTCTCCTGGGGTACCCTCATACATATTATTCCCTCATTTATTGGATATTTTCACAAAAAAGTGAAATTTTCAAAAATCCAGAAAATTGGCTGAAAACGACTAAATAACAAGGACTCATTGGGCGAATCGCTCTGGAACTGAAATCGCCACTCTCACTGACATTTCCCCTATCTGAAAGTCTGATAAACGCCAGAAAAATGACAGTCCAAAAAAAAATTTTTTTCAACTTTTTTCAATTTTACCCCCGTGGGATATATATTCTACCCACACACATTTGGAACTCTCCTGGGGTACCCTCACACATATTATTCCCTCATTTCGTGGATATTTTCACAAAAAAGGTGAAATTTTCAAAAATCCAGAAAATTGGCTGAAATCGACTAAATATCAAGGACTCATTGGGCGAATCGCTCTGGAACTGAAATCGGAATGCTCACTGACATTTCCCCTATCTGAAAGTCTGATAAACGTCAGAAAAATGACTATGTCCAAAAAAAAAAAATGTTTTCAACTTTTTTCAATTTTACCCCCGTGGGATATATATTCTACCCACACCCATTTGGAACTCTCCTGGGGTAACCTCACACATATTATTCCCTCATTTAGTGGATATTTTCACAAAAAAGTGAAATTTTCAAAAATACAGAAAATTGGCTGAAAACGACTCAATAACAAGGACTCATTGGGCGAATCGCTCTGGAACTGAAATCGGAACGCTCACTGACATTTCCCCTATCTGAAATTCTGATAAACGTCAGAAAAATGACTATGTCCAAAAAAAAAAAATGTTTTCAACTTTTTTCAATTTTACCCCCGTGGGATATATATTCTACCCACACACATTTGGAACTCTCCTGGGGTACCCTCACACATATTATTCCTCATTTAGTGGATATTTTCACAAAAAAGTGAAATTTTCAAAAATCCAGAAAATTGGCTGAAAACGACTGAATAACAAGGACTCATTGGGCGAATCGCTCTGGAACTGAAATCGCCACGCTCACTGACATTTCCCCTATCTGAAAGTCTGATAAACGCCGGAAAAATGACTAAGGCCCAAAAAAAAATGTTTTTAACTTTTTTCAATTTTACCCCCGTGGGATATATATTCTACCCACACACATTTGGAACTCTCCTGGGGTACCCTCACACATAATATTCCCTCATTTAGTGGATATTTTCCCAAAAAAGTGAAATTTTCAAAAATCCAGAAAATTGGCTGAAAACGACTAAATAACAAGGACTCATTGGGCGAATCGCTCTGGAACTGAAATCGGAACGCTCACTGACATTTCCCCTATCTGAAAATCTAATAAACGCTGGAAAAAAATCCAAAAAAAATGTTTTCAACTTTTTTCAATTTTACCACCGTGGGATTTATATTCTTCCCACACACATTTGGAACTCTCCTGGGGTACCCTCACACATATTATTCCCTCATTTATTGGATATTTTCACAAAAAAGTGAAATTTTCAAAAATCCAGAAAATTGGCTGAAAACGACTAAATAACAAGGACTCATTGGGAGAATCGCTCTGGAACTGAAATCGCCACGCTCACTGACATTTCCCCTATCTGAAAGTCTGATAAACGCCGGAAAAATGACTAAGGCCCAAAAAAAAATGTTTTTAACTTTTTTCAATTTTACCCCCGTGGGATATATATTCTACCCACACACATTTGGAACTCTCCTGGGGTACCCTCACACATATTATTCCCTCATTTTGTGGATATTTTCACAAAAAAGTGAAATTTTCAAAAATCCAGAAAATTGTTTGAAAATGACTAAATATCAAGGACTCAATGGGCGAATCGCTCTGGAACTGAAATCGGAACGCTCACTGACAATTCCCCTATCTAAAAGTCTGATAAACACCGGAAAAATGACTAAGTCCAAGAAATTTTTTTTTTAAACTTTTTTCAATTTTACCCCGTGGGATATATATTCTACCCACACACATTTGGAACTCTCTTGGGGAAACCTCACACATATTATTCTGTCATTTAGTGGATATTTTCACAAAAAAGTGAAATTTTCAAAAATCCAGAAAATTGGCTGAAAACGACTAAATAACAAGGACTCATTGGGCGAATCGCTCTGGAACTGAAATCGGAATGCACACTGCCAATTCCCCTATCTGAAAGTCTGATAAACGACGGAAAAATGACTAAGTCCAAAAAAAAATTTTTTTCAACTTTTTTCAATTTTACCCCCGTGGGATATATATTCTACCCACACACATTTGGAACTCTCCTTGGGTACCTTCACACATGTTATTCTCTCATTTAGTGGATATTTTCACAAAAAAGTGAAATTTTCAAAAATTCAGAAAATTGGCTGAAAACGACTAAATATCAAGGACTCATTGGGCGAATCGCTCTGGAACTGAAATCGGAACGCTCACTCACATTTCCCCTATCTGAAAGTCTGCTAAACGCCGGAAATATGACTAAGTCCCCAAAAAAAATTTTTTCAACTTTTTTCAATTTTACCCACGTGGGATGTATATTCTACCCACACACATTTGGAACTCTCCTGGGGTACCCTCACACATATTATTCCCTCATTTAGTGGATATTTTCACAAAAAAGTGAAATTTTCAAAAATCCAGAAAATTGGCTGAAAACGACTAAATATCAAGAACTCAATGGGCGAATTGCTCTGGAACTGAAATCGGAACGCTCACTGACAATTCCCCTATCTGACAGTCTGACAAACGAGGGAAAAATGACTAAGTCCAAAAAAAAATTTTTTTTCAACTTTTTTCAATTTTACCCGCGTGGGATATATATTCTACCCACACACATTTGGAACTCTCCTTGGGTACCCTCACACATATTATTCCCTCATTTAGTGGATATTTTCATAAAAAAGTGAAATTTTCAAAAATCCAGAAAATTGGCTGAAAACTACTAAATATCAAGGACTCATTGAGTGAATCGCTCTGGAACTGAAATCGGAACGCTCACTGACATTTCCCCTATCTGAAAGTCTGATAAACGCCGGAAAAATTACTAAGTCCCAAAAATAATTTTTTCAACTTTTTTCAATTTTATCCCCGTGGGATATATATTCTACCCACACACATTTGGAACTCTCCTGGGGAACCCTCACACATATTATTCCGTCATTTAGTGGATATTTTCACAAAAAAGTGAAATTTTCAAAAATCCAGAAAATTGGCTGAAAACGACTAAATATCAAGGACTCATTGGGCGAATCACTCTGGAACTGAAATCCGAACGCTCACTCACATTTCCCCTATCTGAAAGTCTGCTAAATGCCGGAAATATGACTAAGTCTCAAAAAATTTTTTTTCAACTTTTTTTCAATTTTACCCCCGTGGGATATATATTCTACCCACACACATTTGGAACTCTCCTTGGATACCCTCACACATATTATTCCCTCATTTAGTGGATATTTTCATAAAAAAGTGAAATTTTCAAAAATCCAGAAAATTGGCTGAAAACTACTAAATATCAAGGACTCATTGAGTGAATCGCTCTGGAACTGAAATCGGAACGCTCACTGACATTTCCCCTATCTGAAAGTCTGATAAACGCCGGAAAAATTACTAAGTCCCAAAAATAATTTTTTTCAACTTTTTTCAATTTTATCCCCGTGGGATATATATTCTACCCACACACATTTGGAACTCTCCTGGGGAACCCTCACACATATTATTCCGTCATTTAGTGGATATTTTCACAAAAAAGTGAAATTTTCAAAAATCCTGAAAATTGGCTGAAAACGACTAAATATCAAGGACTCATTGGGCGAATCGCTCTGGAACTGAAATCGGAACGCTCACTGACAATTCCCCTATCTGAAAGTCTGACAAACGAGGGAAAAATGACTAAGTCCAAAAAAAAAAATGTTCAACTTTTTTCAATTTTATCCCCGTGGGATATATATTCTACCCACACACATTTGGAACTCTCCTGGGGTACCCTCACACATATTATTCCCTCATTTAGTGGATATTTTCACAAAAAAGTGAAGTTTTCAAAAATCCAGAAAATTGGCTGAAAACGAGTAAATATCAAAGACTCATTGGGCGAATCGCTCTGGAACTGAAATTGGAATGCTCACTGACATTTCCCCTATCTGAAAGTCTGATAAACGTCAGAAAAATGACTAAGTCCCCAAAAAAATTTTTTTAAACTTTTTTCAATTTTACCCCCGTGGGATATATATTCTACCCACATCCATTTGGAACTCTCCTGGGGTACCCTCACACATATTATTCCCTCATTTAGTGGATATTTTCACAAAAAAGTGAAATTTTCAAAAATCCAGAAAATTGTTTGAAAACGACTAAATATCAAGGACTCAATGGGCGAATCGCTCTGGAACTGAAATCGGAACGCTCACTGACAATTCCCCTATCTGAAATTCTGATAAACGACGGAAAAATGACTAAGTCCAAGAAAAAAAAATGTTTTCAACTTTTTTCAATTTTACCCCCGTGGGATTTATATTCTTACCACACACATTTGGAACTCTCCTGGGGTACCCTCATACATATTATTCCCTCATTTATTGGATATTTTCACAAAAAAGTGAAATTTTCAAAAATCCAGAAAATTGGCTGAAAACGACTAAATAACAAGGACTCATTGGGCGAATCGCTCTGGAACTGAAATCGCCACGCTCACTGACATTTCCCCTATCTGAAAGTCTGATAAACGCCAGAAAAATGACAGTCCAAAAAAAAATTTTTTTCAACTTTTTTCAATTTTACCCCCGTGGGATATATATTCTACCCACACACATTTGGAACTCTCCTGGGGTACCCTCACACATATTATTCCCTCATTTCGTGGATATTTTCACAAAAAAGGTGAAATTTTCAAAAATCCAGAAAATTGGCTGAAATCGACTAAATATCAAGGACTCATTGGGCGAATCGCTCTGGAACTGAAATCGGAATGCTCACTGACATTTCCCCTATCTGAAAGTCTGATAAACGTCAGAAAAATGACTATGTCCAAAAAAAAAAAATGTTTTCAACTTTTTTCAATTTTACCCCCGTGGGATATATATTCTACCCACACCCATTTGGAACTCTCCTGGGGTAACCTCACACATATTATTCCCTCATTTAGTGGATATTTTCACAAAAAAGTGAAATTTTCAAAAATACAGAAAATTGGCTGAAAACGACTCAATAACAAGGACTCATTGGGCGAATCGCTCTGGAACTGAAATCGGAACGCTCACTGACATTTCCCCTATCTGAAAGTCTGATAAACGTCAGAAAAATGACTATGTCCAAAAAAAAAAAATGTTTTCAACTTTTTTCAATTTTACCCCCGTGGGATATATATTCTACCCACACACATTTGGAACTCTCCTGGGGTACCCTCACACATATTATTCCTCATTTAGTGGATATTTTCACAAAAAAGTGAAATTTTCAAAAATCCAGAAAATTGGCTGAAAACGACTGAATAACAAGGACTCATTGGGCGAATCGCTCTGGAACTGAAATCGCCACGCTCACTGACATTTCCCCTATCTGAAAGTCTGATAAACGCCGGAAAAATGACTAAGGCCCAAAAAAAAATGTTTTTAACTTTTTTCAATTTTACCCCCGTGGGATATATATTCTACCCACACACATTTGGAACTCTCCTGGGGTACCCTCACACATAATATTCCCTCATTTAGTGGATATTTTCCCAAAAAAGTGAAATTTTCAAAAATCCAGAAAATTGGCTGAAAACGACTAAATAACAAGGACTCATTGGGCGAATCGCTCTGGAACTGAAATCGGAACGCTCACTGACATTTCCCCTATCTGAAAATCTAATAAACGCTGGAAAAAAATCCAAAAAAAATGTTTTCAACTTTTTTCAATTTTACCACCGTGGGATTTATATTCTTCCCACACACATTTGGAACTCTCCTGGGGTACCCTCACACATATTATTCCCTCATTTATTGGATATTTTCACAAAAAAGTGAAATTTTCAAAAATCCAGAAAATTGGCTGAAAACGACTAAATAACAAGGACTCATTGGGAGAATCGCTCTGGAACTGAAATCGCCACGCTCACTGACATTTCCCCTATCTGAAAGTCTGATAAACGCCGGAAAAATGACTAAGGCCCAAAAAAAAATGTTTTTAACTTTTTTCAATTTTACCCCCGTGGGATATATATTCTACCCACACACATTTGGAACTCTCCTGGGGTACCCTCACACATATTATTCCCTCATTTTGTGGATATTTTCACAAAAAAGTGAAATTTTCAAAAATCCAGAAAATTGTTTGAAAATGACTAAATATCAAGGACTCAATGGGCGAATCGCTCTGGAACTGAAATCGGAACGCTCACTGACAATTCCCCTATCTGAAATTCTGATAAACGACGGAAAAATGACTAAGTCCAAGAAAAAAAAATGTTTTCAACTTTTTTCAATTTTACCCCCGTGGGATTTATATTCTTCCCACACACATTTGGAACTCTCCTGGGGTACCCTCACACATATTATTCCCTCATTTATTGGATATTTTCACAAAAAAGTGAAATTTTCAAAAATCCAGAAAATTGGCTGAAAACGACTAAATAACAAGGACTCATTGGGCGAATCGCTCTGGAACTGAAATTGCCACGCTCACTGACATTTCCCCTATCTGAAAGTCTGATAAACGCCGGAAAAATGACAGTCCAAAAAAAAATTTTTTTCAACTTTTTTCAATTTTACCCCCGTGGGATATATATTCTACCCACATCCATTTGGAACTCTCCTGGGGTACCCTCACACATATTATTCCCTCATTTAGTGGATATTTTCACAAAAAAGTGAAATTTTCAAAAATCCAGAAAATTGTTTGAAAATGACTAAATATCAAGGACTCAATGGGCGAATCGCTCTGGAACTGAAATCGGAACGCTCACTGACAATTCCCCTATCTGAAATTCTGATAAACATCAGAAAAATGACTATGTCCAAAAAAAAAAATGTTTTCAACTTTTTTCAATTTTACCCCCGTGGGATATATATTCTACCCACACACATTTGGAACTCTCCTGGGGTACCCTCACACATATTATTCCCTCATTTTGTGGATATTTTCACAAAAAAGTGAAATTTTCAAAAATCCAGAAAATTGGCTGAAATCGACTAAATATCAAGGACTCATTTTGCGAATCGCTCTGGAACTGAAATCGGAATGCTCACTGACATTTCCCCTATCTGAAAGTCTCATAAACGTCAGAAAAATGACTATGTCCAAAAAAAAAAAATGTTTTCAACTTTTTTCAATTTTACCCCCGTGGGATATATATTCTACCCACACACATTTGGAACTCTCCTGGGGTACCCTCACACATATTATTCCTCATTTAGTGGATATTTTCACAAAAAAGTGAAATTTTCAAAAATCCAGAAAATTGGCTGAAAACGACTGAATAACAAGGACTCATTGGGCGAATCGCTCTGGAACTGAAATCGCCACGCTCACTGACATTTCCCCTATCTGAAAGTCTGATAAACGCCGGAAAAATGACTAAGGCCCAAAAAAAAATGTTTTTAACTTTTTTCAATTTTACCCCCGTGGGATATATATTCTACCCACACACATTTGGAACTCTCCTGGGGTACCCTCACACATAATATTCCCTCATTTAGTGGATATTTTCCCAAAAAAGTGAAATTTTCAAAAATCCAGAAAATTGGCTGAAAACGACTAAATAACAAGGACTCATTGGGCGAATCGCTCTGGAACTGAAATCGGAACGCTCACTGACATTTCCCCTATCTGAAAATCTAATAAACGCTGGAAAAAAATCCAAAAAAAATGTTTTCAACTTTTTTCAATTTTACCACCGTGGGATTTATATTCTTCCCACACACATTTGGAACTCTCCTGGGGTACCCTCACACATATTATTCCCTCATTTATTGGATATTTTCACAAAAAAGTGAAATTTTCAAAAATCCAGAAAATTGGCTGAAAACGACTAAATAACAAGGACTCATTGGGCGAATCGCTCTGGAACTGAAATCGCCACGCTCACTGACATTTCCCCTATCTGAAAGTCTGATAAACGCCGGAAAAATGACTAAGGCCCAAAAAAAAATGTTTTTAACTTTTTTCAATTTTACCCCCGTGGGATATATATTCTACCCACACACATTTGGAACTCTCCTGGGGTACCCTCACACATATTATTCCCTCATTTTGTGGATATTTTCACAAAAAAGTGAAATTTTCAAAAATCCAGAAAATTGTTTGAAAATGACTAAATATCAAGGACTCAATGGGCGAATCGCTCTGGAACTGAAATCGGAACGCTCACTGACAATTCCCCTATCTGAAATTCTGATAAACGACGGAAAAATGACTAAGTCCAAGAAAAAAAAATGTTTTCAACTTTTTTCAATTTTACCCCAGTGGGATTTATATTCTTCCCACACACATTTGGAACTCTCCTGGGGTACCCTCACACATATTATTCCCTCATTTATTGGATATTTTCACAAAAAAGTGAAATTTTCAAAAATCCAGAAAATTGGCTGAAAACGACTAAATAACAAGGACTCATTGGGCGAATCGCTCTGGAACTGAAATTGCCACGCTCACTGACATTTCCCCTATCTGAAAGTCTGATAAACGCCGGAAAAATTACAGTCCAAAAAAAAATTTTTTTCAACTTTTTTCAATTTTACCCCCGTGGGATATATATTCTACCCACATCCATTTGGAACTCTCCTGGGGTACCCTCACACATATTATTCCCTCATTTAGTGGATATTTTCACAAAGAAGTGAAATTTTCAAAAATCCAGAAAATTGTTTGAAAATGACTAAATATCAAGGACTCAATGGGCGAATCGCTCTGGAACTGAAATCGGAACGCTCACTGACAATTCCCCTATCTGAAATTCTGATAAACATCAGAAAAATGACTATGTCCAAAAAAAAAAATGTTTTCAACTTTTTTCAATTTTACCCCCGTGGGATATATATTCTACCCACACACATTTGGAACTCTCCTGGGGTACCCTCACACATATTATTCCCTCATTTTGTGGATATTTTCACAAAAAAGTGAAATTTTCAAAAATCCAGAAAATTGGCTGAAATCGACTAAATATCAAGGACTCATTTTGCGAATCGCTCTGGAACTGAAATCGGAATGCTCACTGACATTTCCCCTATCTGAAAGTCTGATAAACGTCAGAAAAATGACTATGTCCAAAAAAAAAATGTTTTCAACTTTTTTCAATTTTACCCCCGTGGGATATATATTCTACCCACACACATTTGGAACTCTCCTGGGGTTCCCTCACATATATTATTCCCTTATTTAGTGGATATTTTCACAAAAAAGTGAAATTTTCAAAAATCCAGAAAATTGGCTGAAAACGAGTAAATATCAAAGACTCATTGGGCGAATCGCTCTGGAACTGAAATTGGAATACTCACTGACATTTGCTCTATCTGAAAGTCTAATAAACGCCGGAAAAAAATCCAAGAAAAAAAATGTTTTCAACTTTTTTCAATTTTACCCCCGTGGGATATATATTCTACCCACACACATTTGGAACTCTCCTGGGGTACCCTCACACATATTATTCCCTCATTTAGTGGATTTTTCCCAAAAAAGTGAAATTTTCAAAAATCCAGAAAATTGGCTGAAAACGACTAAATAACAAGGACTCATTGGGCGAATCGCTCTGGAACTGAAATCGGAACGCTCACTGACATTTCCCCTATCTGAAAGTCTGATAAACGTCAGAAAAATGACTAAGTCCAAAAAAAAAATGTTTTCAACTTTTCTCAATTTTACCCCCGTGGGATATATATTCTACCCACACACATTTGGAGCTCTCCTGGGGTACCCTCACACATATTATTCCCTCATTTAGTGGATATTTTCACAAAAAAGTGAAATTTTCAAAAATCCAGAAAATTGCCTGAAAACGGCTCAATAACAAGGACTGATTGGGCGAATCGCTCTGGAACTGAAATCGGAACGCTCACTGACATTTCCCCTATCGGAAAGTCTGATAAACGTCAGAAAACTGACTATGTCCAAAAAAAAAATGTTTTCAACTTTTTTCAATTTTACCCCGGTGGGATATATATTCTACCCACACACATTTGGAACTCTCCTGGGGTATCCTCACTCATATTATTCCCTCATTTAGTGGATATTTTCACAAAAAAGTGAAATTTTCAAAAATCCAGAAAATTGGCTGAAAACGCGTAAATATCAAAGACTCATTGGGCGAATCGCTCTGGAACTGAAATCGGAATGCTCACTGACATTTCCCCTATCTGAAAGTCTGATAAACGTCAGAAAAATGAATAAGTCCAAAAAAAATGTTTTCAACTTTTTTCAATTTTACCCCCGTGGGATATATATTCTACCCACACACATTTGGAACTCTCCTGGGGTACCCTCACACATATTATTCCCTCATTTAGTGGATATTTTCACAAAAAAGTGAAATTTTCAAAAATAAAGAAAATTGGCTGAAAATGACTAAATATCAAAGACGCATTGGGCGAATCGCTCTGGAACTGAAATTGGAATGCTCACTGACATTTGCCCTATCTGAAAATCTAATAAACGCTGGAAAAAAATCCAAAAAAAATGTTTTCAACTTTTTTCAATTTTACCCCCGTGGGATTTATATTCTTCCCACACACATTTGGAACTCTCCTGGGGTACCCTCACACATATTATTCCCTCATTTATTGGATATTTTCACAAAAAAGTGAAATTTTCAAAAATCCAGAAAATTGGCTGAAAACGACTAAATAACAAGGACTCATTGGGCGAATCGCTCTGGAACTGAAATCGCCACGCTCACTGACATTTCCCCTATCTGAAAGTCTGATAAACGCCGGAAAAATGACTAAGGCCCAAAAAAAAATGTTTTTAACTTTTTTCAATTTTACCCCCGTGGGATATATATTCTACCCACACACATTTGGAACTCTCCTGGGGTACCCTCACACATATTATTCCCTCATTTTGTGGATATTTTCACAAAAAAGTGAAATATTCAAAAATCCAGAAAATTGTTTGAAAATGACTAAATATCAAGGACTCAATGGGCGAATCGCTCTGGAACTGAAATCGGAACGCTCACTGACAATTCCCCTATCTGAAATTCTGATAAACGACGGAAAAATGACTAAGTCCAAGAAAAAAAAATGTTTTCAACTTTTTTCAATTTTACCCCCGTGGGATTTATATTCTTCCCACACACATTTGGAACTCTCCTGGGGTACCCTCACACATATTATTCCCTCATTTATTGGATATTTTCACAAAAAAGTGAAATTTTCAAAAATCCAGAAAATTGGCTGAAAACGACTAAATAACAAGGACTCATTGGGCGAATCGCTCTGGAACTGAAATTGCCACGCTCACTGACATTTCCCCTATCTGAAAGTCTGATAAACGCCGGAAAAATGACAGTCCAAAAAAAAATTTTTTTAAACTTTTTTCAATTTTACCCCCGTGGGATATATATTCTACCCACATCCATTTGGAACTCTCCTGGGGTACCCTCACACATATTATTCCGTCATTTAGTGGATATTTTCACAAAAAAGTGAAATTTTCAAAAATCCAGAAAATTGGCTGAAAACGAGTAAATATCAAAGACTCATTGGGCGAATCGCTCTGGAACTGAAATTGGAATACTCACTGACATTTGCTCTATTTGAAAGTCTAATAAACGCCGGAAAAAAATCCAAGAAAAAAAATGTTTTCAACTTTTTTCAATTTTACCCCCGTGGGATATATATTCTACCCACACACATTTGGAACTCTCCTGGGGTACCCTCACACATATTGTTCCCTCATTTAGTGGATTTTTCCCAAAAAAGTGAAATTTTCAAAAATCCAGAAAATTGCCTGAAAACGGCTCAATAACAAGGACTGATTGGGCGAATCGCTCTGGAACTGAAATTGGAACGCTCACTGACATTTGCCCTATCTGAAAATCTAATAAACGCTGGAAAAAAATCCCAAAAAAATGTTTTCAACTTTTTTCAATTTTACCCCCGTGGGATTTATATTCTACCCACACACATTTGGAACTCTCCTGGGGTACCCTCACACATATTATTCCCTCATTTTGTGGATATTTTCACAAAAAAGTTAAATTTTCAAAAATCCAGAAAATTGGCTGAAAACGACTAAATAACAAGGACTCATTGGGCGAATCGCTCTGGAACTGAAATCGCCACGCTCACTGACATTTCCCCTATCTGAAAGTCTGATAAACGCCGGAAAAATGACTAAGGCCCAAAAAAAAATGTTTTTAACTTTTTTCAATTTTACCCCCGTGGGATATATATTCTACCCACACACATTTGGAACTCTCCTGGGGTACCCTCACACATATTATTCCCTCATTTTGTGGATATTTTCACAAAAAAGTGAAATATTCAAAAATCTAGAAAATTGTTTGAAAATGACTAAATATCAAGGACTCAATGGGCGAATCGCTCTGGAACTGAAATCGGAACGCTCACTGACAATTCCCCTATCTGAAATTCTGATAAACGACGGAAAAATGACTAAGTCCAAGAAAAAAAAATGTTTTCAACTTTTTTCAATTTTACCCCCGTGGGATTTATATTCTTCCCACACACATTTGGAACTCTCCTGGGGTACCCTCACACATATTATTCCCTCATTTATTGGATATTTTCACAAAAAAGTGAAATTTTCAAAAATCCAGAAAATTGGCTGAAAACGACTAAATAACAAGGACTCATTGGGCGAATCGCTCTGGAACTGAAATTGCCACGCTCACTGACATTTCCCCTATCTGAAAGTCTGATAAACGCCGGAAAAATGACAGTCCAAAAAAAAATTTTTTTAAACTTTTTTCAATTTTACCCCCGTGGGATATATATTCTACCCACATCCATTTGGAACTCTCCTGGGGTACCCTCACACATATTATTCCGTCATTTAGTGGATATTTTCACAAAAAAGTGAAATTTTCAAAAATCCAGAAAATTGGCTGAAAACGAGTAAATATCAAAGACTCATTGGGCGAATCGCTCTGGAACTGAAATTGGAATACTCACTGACATTTGCTCTATCTGAAAGTCTAATAAACGCCGGAAAAAAATCCAAGAAAAAAAATGTTTTCAACTTTTTTCAATTTTACCCCCGTGGGATATATATTCTACCCACACACATTTGGAACTCTCCTGGGGTACCCTCACACATATTGTTCCCTCATTTTGTGGATTTTTCCCAAAAAAGTGAAATTTTCAAAAATCCAGAAAATTGGCTGAAAACGACTAAATAACAAGGACTCATTGGGCGAATCGCTCTGGAACTGAAATCGGAATGCTCACTGACATTTCCCCTATCTGAAAGTCTGATAAACGTCAGAAAAATGACTAAGTCCAAAAAAAAAATGTTTTCAACTTTTCTCAATTTTACCCCCGTGGGATATATATTCTACCCACACACATTTGGAGCTCTCCTGGGGTACCCTCACACATATTATTCCCTCATTTAGTGGATATTTTCACAAAAAAGTGAAATTTTCAAAAATCCAGAAAATTGCCTGAAAACGGCTCAATAACAAGGACTGATTGGGCGAATCGCTCTGGAACTGAAATCGGAACGCTCACTGACATTTCCCCTATCGGAAAGTCTGATAAACGTCAGAAAACTGACTATGTCCAAAAAAAAAATGTTTTCAACTTTTTTCAATTTTACCCCGGTGGGATATATATTCTACCCACACACATTTGGAACTCTCCTGGGGTATCCTCACTCATATTATTCCCTCATTTAGTGGATATTTTCACAAAAAAGTGAAATTTTCAAAAATCCAGAAAATTGGCTGAAAACGCGTAAATATCAAAGACTCATTGGGCGAATCGCTCTGGAACTGAAATCGGAATGCTCACTGACATTTCCCCTATCTGAAAGTCTGATAAACGTCAGAAAAATGAATAAGTCCAAAAAAAATGTTTTCAACTTTTTTCAATTTTACCCCCGTGGGATATATATTCTACCCACACACATTTGGAACTCTCCTGGGGTACCCTCACACATATTATTCCCTCATTTAGTGGATATTTTCACAAAAAAGTGAAATTTTCAAAAATAAAGAAAATTGGCTGAAAATGACTAAATATCAAACACTCCTTGGGCGAATCGCTCTGGAACTGAAATTTGAACGCTCACTGACATTTGCCCTATCTGAAATTCTAATAAACGCCGGAAAAAAATCCAAAAAAAAAAATGTTTTCAACTTTTTTCAATTTTACCCCTGTGGGATTTATATTCTTCCCAGACACATTTGGAACTCTCCTGGGGTACCCTCACACATATTATTCCCTCATTTAGTGGATATTTTAACAAAAAAGTGAAATTTTCAAAAATCCAGAAAATTGGCTGAAAACGAGTAAATAACAAGGACTCATTGGGCGAATCGCTCTGGAACTGAAATCGGAACGCTCACTGACATTTCCCCTTTCTGAAAGTCTAATAAACGCCGGAAAAATGACTAAGTCCAAAAAAAAAATTGTTTCAACTTTTTTCAATTTTACCCCCGTGGGATATATATTCTACCCACACACATTTGGAACTCTCCTGGGGTACCCTCACACATATTATTCCCTCATTTAGTCGATATTTTCACAAAAAAGTGAAATTTTCAAAAATGCAGAAAATTGGCTGAAAACGACTCAATAACAAGGTCTCATTGAGCGATTCGCTCTGGAACTGAAATCGGAACGCTCACTGACATTTCCCCTATCTGAAAGTCTGATAAACGTCAGAAAAATGACTATGTCCAAAAAAAAAATGTTTTCAACTTTTTTCAATTTTACCACCATGGGATATATATTCTTCCCACACACATTTGGAACTCTCCTGGGGTACCCTCACACATATTATTCCCTCATTTAGTGGATATTTTCACAAAAAAGTGAAATTTTCAAAAATCCAGAAAATTGGCTGAAAACTACTAAATAACAAGGACTCATTGGGCGAATCGCTATGGAACTGAAATCGGAATGCACACTGACATTTCCCCTATCTGAAAGTCTGATAAAAGCCGGAAAAATGAATAAGTCCAAAAAAAATTTTTTTTCAACTTTTTTCAATTTTACCCCCGTGGGATATATATGCTACCCACACACATTTGGAACTCTCCTGGGGTACCCTCACACATATTATTCCCTCATTTAGTGGATATTTTCACAAAAAAGTGAAATTTTCAAAAATCAAGAAAATTGGCTGAAAATGACTAAATATCAAAGACTCATTGGGCGAATCGCTCTGGAACTGAAATTTGAATGTTCACTGACATTTCCCCTATCTGAAAGTCTGATAAAAGCCGGAAAAATGACTAAGTCCAAAAAAAATTTTTTTTCAACTTTTTTCAATTTTACCCCCGTGGGATATATATTCTACCCACACACATTTGGAACTCTCCTGGGGTACCCTCACACATAATATTCCCTCATTTCGTGGATATTTTCACAAAAAAAGTGAAATTTTCAAAAATCCAGAAAATTGGCTGAAATCGACTAAATATCAAGGACTCATTGGGCGAATCGCTCTGGAACTGAAATCGGAATGCTCACTGACATTTCCCCTATCTGAAAGTCTGATAAACGTCAGAAAAATGACTAAGTCCAAAAAAAATGTTTTCAACTTTTTTCAATTTTACCCCCGTGGGATATATATTCTACCCACACACATTTGGAACTCTCCTGGGGTACCCTCACACATATTATTCCCTCATTTAGTGGATATTTTCACAAAAAAGTGAAATTTTCAAAAATCAAGAAAATTGGCTGAAAATGACTAAATATCAAAGACTCGTTGGGCGAATCGCTCTGGAACTGAAATTGGAACGCTCACTGACATTTCCCCTATCTGAAAGTCTGATAAAAGCCGGAAAAATGACTAAGTCCAAAAAAAATTTTTTTTCAACTTTTTTCAATTTTACCCCCGTGGGATATATATTCTACCCACACACATTTGGAACTCTCCTGGGGTACCCTCACACATATTATTCCCTCATTTAGTGGATATTTTCACAAAAAAGTGAAATTTTCAAAAATCAAGAAAATTGGCTGAAATAGACTAAATATCAAAGACTCATTGGGCGAATCGCTCTGGAACTGAAATTTGAATGCTCACTGACATTTCCCCTATCTGAAAGTCTGATAAACGTCAGAAAAATGACTAAGTCCAAAAAAAAAATGTTTTCAACTTTTTTGAATTTTACCACCATGGGATATATATTCTTCCCACACACATTTGGAACTCTTCTGGGGTACCCTCACACATATTATTCCCTCATTTTGTGGATATTTTCACAAAAAAGTAAAATTTTCAAAAATCCAGAAAATTGGCTGAAAACGACTAAATATCAAAGACTCATTGGGCGAATCGCTCTGGAACTGAAATTCGAACTCTCACTGACATTTGCCATATCTGAAAGTCTGATAAACACCGGAAAAATGACTAAGTCCAAAAAAAAATGTTTTCAACTTTTTTCAATTTTACCCCGTGGGATATATATTCTACCCACACACATTTGGAACTCTCCTGGGGTACCCTCACACATATTATTCCCTCATTTAGTGGATATTTTCACAAAAAAGTGAAATTTTCAAAAATCAAGAAAATTGGCTGAAATAGACTAAATATCAAAGACTCATTGGGCGAATCGCTCTGGAACTGAAATTTGAACGCTCACTGACATTTCCCCTATCTGAAAGTCTGATAAACGTCAGAAAAATGACTAAGTCCAAAAAAAATGTTTTCAACTTTTTTCAATTTTACCCCCGTGGGATATATATTCTACCCACACACATTTGGAACTCTCCTGGGGTACCCTCACACATATTATTCCCTCATTTAGTGGATATTTTCACAAAAAAGTGAAATTTTCAAAAGTCAAGAAAATTGGCTGAAAATGACTAAATATCAAAGACTCATTGGGCGAATCGCTCTGGAACTGAAATTGGAACGCTCACTGACATTTCCCCTATCTGAAAGTCTGATAAAAGCCGGAAAAATGACTAAGTAAAAAAAATTTTTTTTCAACTTTTTTCAATTTTACCCCTGTGGGATATATATTCTACCCACACACATTTGGAACTCTCCTGGGGTACCCTCACACATATTATTCCCTCATTTAGTGGATATTTTCACAAAAAAGTGAAATTTTCAAAAATCAAGAAATTTGGCTGAAAATGACTAAATATCAAAGACTCATTGGGCGAATCGCTCTGGAACTGAAATTTGAACGCTCACTGACATTTCCCCTATCTGAAAGTCTGATAAAAGCCGGAAAAATGACTAAGTCCAAAAAAATTTTTTTTTCAACTTTTTTCAATTTTACCCCCGTGGGATATGTATTCTACCCACACACATTTGGAACTCTCCTGGGGTACCCTCACACATATTATTCCCTCATTTCGTGGATATTTTCACAAAAAAGTGAAATTTTCAAAAATCAAGAAAATTGGCTGAAAATGACTAAATATCAAAGACTCATAGGGCGAATCGCTCTGGAACTGAAATTTGAACGCTCACTGACATTTCCCCTATCTGAAAGTCTGATAAAATCCGGAAAAATGACTAAGTCCAAAAAAAATTTTTTTTCAACTTTTTTCAATTTTACCCCCGTGGGATATATATTCTACCCACACACATTTGGAACTCTCCTGGGGTACCCTCACACATATTATTCCCTCATTTCGTGGATATTTTCACAAAAAAAGTGAAATTTTCAAATATCCAGAAAATTGTCTGAAATCGACTAAATATCAAGGACTCATTGGGCGAATCGCTCTGGAACTGAAATCGGAATGCTCACTGACATTTCCCCTATCTGAAAGTCTGATAAACGTCAGAAAAATGACTAAGTCCAAAAAAAATGTTTTCAACTTTTTTCAATTTTACCCCCATGGGATATATATTCTACCCACACACATTTGGAACTCTCCTGGGGTACCCTCACACATATTATTCCCTCATTTAGTGGATATTTTCACAAAAAAGTAAAATTTTCAAAAATCCAGAAAATTGGCTGAAAACGACTAAATATCAAAGACTCATTGGGCGAATCGCTCTGGAACTGAAATTCGAACTCTCACTGACATTTGCCATATCTGAAAGTCTGATAAACACCGGAAAAATGACTAAGTCCAAAAAAAAATGTTTTCAACTTTTTTCAATTTTACCCCCGTGGGATATATATTCTACCCACACACATTTGGAACTCTCCTGGGGTACCCTCACACATATTATTCCCTCATTTAGTGGATATTTTCACAAAAAAGTGAAATTTTCAAAAATCCAGAAAATTGGCAGAAAACGACTAAATAACAAGGACTCATTGGGCGAATCGCTCTGGAACTGAAATCGGAATGCACACTGACATTTCCCCTATCTGAAAGTCTGATAAACGTCAGAAAAATGACTAAGTCCAAAAAAAATGTTTTCAACTTTTTTCAATTTTACCCCCGTGGGATATATATTCTACCCACACACATTTGGAACTCTCCTGGGGTACCCTCACACATATTATTCCCTCATTTAGTGGATATTTTCACAAAAAAGTGAAATTTTCAAAAGTCAAGAAAATTGGCTGAAAATGACTAAATATCAAAGACTCATTGGGCGAATCGCTCTGGAACTGAAATTGGAACGCTCACTGACATTTCCCCTATCTGAAAGTCTGATAAAAGCCGGAAAAATGACTAAGTAAAAAAAATTTTTTTTCAACTTTTTTCAATTTTACCCCCGTGGGATATATATTCTACCCACACACATTTGGAACTCTCCTGGGGTACCCTCACACATATTATTCCCTCATTTAGTGGATATTTTCACAAAAAAGTGAAATTTTCAAAAATCAAGAAATTTGGCTGAAAATGACTAAATATCAAAGACTCATTGGGCGAATCGCTCTGGAACTGAAATTTGAACGCTCACTGACATTTCCCCTATCTGAAAGTCTGATAAAAGCCGGAAAAATGACTAAGTCCAAAAAAAATTTTTTTTCAACTTTTTTCAATTTTACCCCCGTGGGATATATATTCTACCCACACACATTTGGAACTCTCCTGGGGTACCCTCACACATATTATTCCCTCATTTCGTGGATATTTTCACAAAAAAGTGAAATTTTCAAAAATCAAGAAAATTGGCTGAAAATGACTAAATATGAAAGACTCATTGGGCGAATCGCTCTGGAACTGAAATTTGAGCGCTCACTGACATTTCCCCTATCTGAAAGTCTGATAAAAGCCGGAAAAATGACTAAGTCCAAAAAAAATTTTTTTTCAACTTTTTTCAATTTTACCCCCGTGGGATATATATTCTACCCACACACATTTGGAACTCTCCTGGGGTACCCTCACACATATTATTCCCTCATTTCGTGGATATTTTCACAAAAAAAGTGAAATTTTCAAATATCCAGAAAATTGTCTGAAATCGACTAAATATCAAGGACTCATTGGGCGAATCGCTCTGGAACTGAAATCGGAATGCTCACTGACATTTCCCCTATCTGAAAGTCTGATAAACGTCAGAAAAATGACTAAGTCCAAAAAAAATGTTTTCAACTTTTTTCAATTTTACCCCCGTGGGATATATATTCTACCCACACACATTTGGAACTCTCCTGGGGTACCCTCACACATATTATTCCCTCATTTAGTGGATATTTTCACAAAAAAGTGAAATTTTCAAAAATCAAGAAAATTGGCTGAAAATGACTAAATATCAAGGACTCATTGGGCGAATCGCTCTGGAACTGAAATTGGAACGCTCATTGACATTTCCCCTATCTGAAAGTCTGATAAAAGCCGGAAAAATGACTAAGTCCAAAAAAAAAATGTTTTCAACTTTTTTGAATTTTACCACCATGGGATATATATTCTTCCCACACACATTTGGAACTCTTCTGGGGTACCCTCACACATATTATTCCCTCATTTAGTGGATATTTTCACAAAAAAGTAAAATTTTCAAAAATCCAGAAAATTGGCTGAAAACGACTAAATATCAAAGACTCATTGGGCGAATCGCTCTGGAACTGAAATTCGAGCTCTCACTGACATTTGCCATATCTGAAAGTCTGATAAACACCGGAAAAATGACTAAGTCCAAAAAAAAATGTTTTCAACTTTTTTCAATTTTACCCCCGTGGGATATATATTCTACCCACACACATTTGGAACTCTCCTGGGGTACCCTCACACATATTATTCCCTCATTTAGTGGATATTTTCACAAAAAAGTGAAATTTTCAAAAATCCAGAAAATTGGCTGAAAACGACTAAATAACAAGGACTCATTGGGCGAATCGCTCTGGAACTGAAATCGGAATGCACACTGACATTTCCCCTATCTGAAAGTCTGATAAACGTCAGAAAAATGACTAAGTCCAAAAAAAATGTTTTCAACTTTTTTCAATTTTACCCCCGTGGGATATATATTCTACCCACACACATTTGGAACTCTCCTGGGGTACCCTCACACATATTATTCCCTCATTTAGTGGATATTTTCACAAAAAAGTGAAATTTTCAAAAATTAAGAAATTTGGCTGAAAATGACTAAATATCAAAGACTCATTGGGCGAATCGCTCTGGAACTGAAATTTGAACGCTCACTGACATTTCCCCTATCTGAAAGTCTGATAAAAGCCGGAAAAATGACTAAGTCCAAAAAAAATTTTTTTTCAACTTTTTTCAATTTTACCCCCGTGGGATATATATTCTACCCACACACATTTGGAACTCTCCTGGGGTACCCTCACACATATTATTCCCTCATTTCGTGGATATTTTCACAAAAAAGTGAAATTTTCAAAAATCAAGAAAATTGGCTGAAAATGACTAAATATCAAAGACTCATTGGGCGAATCGCTCTGGAACTGAAATTTGAACGCTCACTGACATTTCCCCTATCTGAAAGTCTGATAAAAGCCGGAAAAATGACTAAGTCCAAAAAAAATTTTTTTTCAACTTTTTTCAATTTTACCCCCGTGGGATATATATTCTACCCACACACATTTGGAACTCTCCTGGGGTACCCTCACACATATTATTCCCTCATTTCGTGGATATTTTCACAAAAAAAGTGAAATTTTCAAATATCCAGAAAATTGTCTGAAATCGACTAAATATCAAGGACTCATTGGGCGAATCGCTCTGGAACTGAAATCGGAATGCTCACTGACATTTCCCCTATCTGAAAGTCTGATAAACGTCAGAAAAATGACTAAGTCCAAAAAAAAAATGTTTTCAACTTTTTTCAATTTTACCACCATGGGATATATATTCTTCCCACACACATTTGGAACTCTTCTGGGGTACCCTCACACATATTATTCCCTCATTTAGTGGATATTTTCACAAAAAAGTAAAATTTTCAAAAATCCAGAAAATTGGCTGAAAACGACTAAATATCAATGACTCACTGGGCGAATCGCTCTGGAACTGAAATTGGAACTCTCACTGACATTTGCCATATCTGAAAGTCTGATAAACACCGGAAAAATGACTAAGTCCAAAAAAAAATGTTTTCAACTTTTTTCAATTTTACCCCCGTGGGATATATATTCTACCCACACACATTTGGAACTCTCCTGGGGTACCCTCACACATATTATTCCCTCATTTAGTGGATATTTTCACAAAAAAGTGAAATTTTCAAAAATCCAGAAAATTGGCTGAAAACGACTAAATAACAAGGACTCATTGGGCGAATCGCTCTGGAACTGAAATCGGAATGCACACTGACATTTCCCCTATCTGAAAGTCTGATAAACGTCAGAAAAATGACTAAGTCCAAAAAAAATGTTTTCAACTTTTTTCAATTTTACCCCCGTGGGATACATATTCTACCCACACACATTTGGAACTCTCCTTCGGTACCCTCACACATATTATTCCCTCATTTAGTGGACATTTTCACAAAAAAGTGAAATTTTCAAAAATCAAGAAAATTGGCTGAAAATGACTAAATATCAAAGACTTATTAGGCGAATCGCTCTGGAACTGAAATTGGAACGCTCACTGACATTTCCCCTATCTGAAAGTCTGATAAAAGCCGGAAAAATGACTAAGTCCAAAAAAAATTTTTTTTCAACTTTTTTCAATTTTACCCCCGTGGGATATATATTCTACCCACACACATTTGGAACTCTCCTGGGGTACCCTCACACATATTATTCCCTCATTTCGTGGATATTTTCACAAAAAAGTGAAATTTTCAAAAATCAAGAAAATTGGCTGAAAATGACTAAATATCAAAGACTCATTGGGCGAATCGCTCTGGAACTGAAATTTGAACGCTCACTGACATTTCCCCTATCTGAAAGTCTGATAAAAGCCGGAAAAATGACTAAGTCCAAAAAAAATTTTTTTTCAACTTTTTTCAATTTTACCCCCGTGGGATATATATTCTACCCACACACATTTGGAACTCTCCTGGGGTACCCTCACACATATTATTCCCTCATTTAGTGGATATTTTCACAAAAAAGTGAAATTTTCAAAAATCAAGAAAATTGGCTGAAAATGACTAAATATCAAAGACTCATTGGGCGAATCGCTCTGGAACTGAAATTTGAACGCTCACTGACATTTCCCCTATCTGAAAGTCTGATAAAAGCCGGAAAAATGACTAAGTCCAAAAAAAATTTTTTTTCAACTTTTTTCAATTTTACCCCCGTGGGATATATATTCTACCCACACACATTTGGAACTCTCCTGGGGTACCCTCACACATATTATTCCCTCATTTAGTGGATATTTTCACAAAAAAGTGAAATTTTCAAAAATCAAGAAAATTGGCTGAAAATGACTAAATATCAAAGACTCATTGGGCGAATCGCTCTGGAACTGAAATTGGAACGCTCACTGACATTTCCCCTATCTGAAAGTCTGATAAAAGCCGGAAAAATGACTAAGTCCAAAAAAAATTTTTTTTCAACTTTTTTCAATTTTACCCCCGTGGGATATATATTCTACCCACACACATTTGGAACTCTCCTGGGTTACCCTCACACATATTATTCCCTCATTTAGTGGATATTTTCACAAAAAAGTGAAATTTTCAAAAATCAAGAAAATTGGCTGAAATAGACTAAATATCAAAGACTCATTGGGCGAATCGCTCTGGAACTGAAATTTGAACGCTCACTGACATTTCCCCTATCTGAAAGTCTGATAAACGTCAGAAAAATGACTAAGTCCAAAAAAAAAATGTTTTCAACTTTTTTGAATTTTACCACCATGGGATATATATTCTTCCCACACACATTTGGAACTCTTCTGGGGTACCCTCACACATATTATTCCCTCATTTAGTGGATATTTTCACAAAAAAGTAAAATTTTCAAAAATCCAGAAAATTGGCTGAAAACGACTAAATATCAAAGACTCATTGGGCGAATCGCTCTGGAACTGAAATTCGAACTCTCACTGACATTTGCCATATCTGAAAGTCTGATAAACACCGGAAAAATGACTAAGTCCAAAAAAAAATGTTTTCAACTTTTTTCAATTTTACCCCCGTGGGATATATATTCTACCCACACACATTTGGAACTCTCCTGGGGTACCCTCACACATATTATTCCCTCATTTAGTGGATATTTTCACAAAAAAGTGAAATTTTCAAAAATCCAGAAAATTGGCTGAAAATGACTAAATATCAAAGACTCATTGGGCGAATCGCTCTGGAACTGAAATTTGAACGCTCACTGACATTTCCCCTATCTGAAAGTCTGATAAAAGCCGGAAAAATGACTAAGTCCAAAAAAAATTTTTTTTCAACTTTTTTCAATTTTACCCCCGTGGGATATATATTCTACCCACACACATTTGGAACTCTCCTGGGGTACCCTCACACATATTATTCCCTCATTTCGTGGATATTTTCACAAAAAAAGTGAAATTTTCAAATATCCAGAAAATTGATTGAAATCGACTAAATATCAAGGACTCATTGGGCGAATCGCTCTGGAACTGAAATCGGAATGCTCACTGACATTTCCCCTATCTGAAAGTCTGATAAACGTCAGAAAAATGACTAAGTCCAAAAAAAAAATGTTTTCAACTTTTTTCAATTTTACCACCATGGGATATATATTCTTCCCACACACATTTGGAACTCTTCTGGGGTACCCTCACACATATTATTCCCTCATTTAGTGGATATTTTCACAAAAAAGTAAAATTTTCAAAAATCTAGAAAATTGGCTGAAAACGACTAAATATCAATGACTCACTGGGCGAATCGCTCTGGAACTGAAATTGGAACTCTCACTGACATTTGCCATATCTGAAAGTCTGATAAACACCGGAAAAATGACTAAGTCCAAAAAAAAATGTTTTCAACTTTTTTCAATTTTACCCCCGTGGGATATATATTCTACCCACACACATTTGGAACTCTCCTGGGGTACCCTCACACATATTATTCCCTCATTTAGTGGATATTTTCACAAAAAAGTGAAATTTTCAAAAATCAAGAAATTTGGCTGAAAATGACTAAATATCAAAGACTCATTGGGCGAATCGCTCTGGAACTGAAATTTGAACGCTCACTGACATTTCCCCTATCTGAAAGTCTGCTAAAAGCCGGAAAAATGACTAAGTCCAAAAAAAATTTTTTTTCAACTTTTTTCAATTTTACCCCCGTGGGATATATATTCTACCCACACACATTTGGAACTCTCCTGGGGTACCCTCACACATATTATTCCCTCATTTCGTGGATATTTTCACAAAAAAGTGAAATTTTCAAAAATCAAGAAAATTGGCTGAAAATGACTAAATATCAAAGACTCATTGGGCGAATCGCTCTGGAACTGAAATTTGAACGCTCACTGACATTTCCCCTATCTGAAAGTCTGATAAAAGCCGGAAAAATGACTAAGTCCAAAAAAAATTTTTTTTCAACTTTTTTCAATTTTACCCCCGTGGGATATATATTCTACCCACACACATTTGGAACTCTCCTGGGGTACCCTCACACATATTATTCCCTCATTTCGTGGATATTTTCACAAAAAAAGTGAAATTTTCAAATATCCAGAAAATTGTCTGAAATCGACTAAATATCAAGGACTCATTGGGCGAATCGCTCTGGAACTGAAATCGGAATGCTCACTGACATTTCCCCTATCTGAAAGTCTGATAAACGTCAGAAAAATGACTAAGTCCAAAAAAAAAATGTTTTCAACTTTTTTCAATTTTACCACCATGGGATATATATTCTTCCCACACACATTTGGAACTCTTCTGGGGTACCCTCACACATATTATTCCCTCATTTAGTGGATATTTTCACAAAAAAGTAAAATTTTCAAAAATCCAGAAAATTGGCTGAAAACGACTAAATATCAATGACTCACTGGGCGAATCGCTCTGGAACTGAAATTGGAACTCTCACTGACATTTGCCATATCTGAAAGTCTGATAAACACCGGAAAAATGACTAAGTCCAA
Organism: Phyllobates terribilis; assembly: GCF_046119375.1. Lineage (NCBI taxonomy): Eukaryota > Metazoa > Chordata > Amphibia > Anura > Dendrobatidae > Phyllobates > Phyllobates terribilis. The sequence goes on from NW_027362762.1 coordinate 596,886,321, forward strand.
AAAAAAATGTTTTCAACTTTTTTCAATTTTACCCCCGTGGGATATATATTCTACCCACACACATTTGGAACTCTCCTGGGGTACCCTCACACATATTATTCCCTCATTTAGTGGATATTTTCACAAAAAAGTGAAATTTTCAAAAATCAAGAAATTTGGCTGAAAATGACTAAATATCAAAGACTCATTGGGCGAATCGCTCTGGAACTGAAATTTGAACGCTCACTGACATTTCCCCTATCTGAAAGTCTGATAAAAGCCGGAAAAATGACTAAGTCCAAAAAAAATTTTTTTTCAACTTTTTTCAATTTTACCCACGTGGGATATATATTCTACCCACACACATTTGGAACTCTCCTGGGGTACCCTCACACATATTATTCCCTCATTTCGTGGATATTTTCACAAAAAAGTGAAATTTTCAAAAATCAAGAAAATTGGCTGAAAATGACTAAATATCAAAGACTCATTGGGCGTATCGCTCTGGAACTGAAATTTGAACGCTCACTGACATTTCCCCTATCTGAAAGTCTGATAAAAGCCGGAAAAATGACTAAGTCCAAAAAAAATTTTTTTTCAACTTTTTTCAATTTTACCCCCGTGGGATATATATTCTACCCACACACATTTGGAACTCTCCTGGGGTACCCTCACACATATTATTCCCTCATTTCATGGATATTTTCACAAAAAAAGTGAAATTTTCAAATATCCAGAAAATTGTCTGAAATCGACTAAATATCAAGGACTCATTGGGCGAATCGCTCTGGAACTGAAATCGGAATGTTCACTGACATTTCCCCTATCTGAAAGTCTGATAAACGTCAGAAAAATGACTAAGTCCAAAAAAAATGTTTTCAACTTTTTTCAATTTTACCCCCGTGGGATATATATTCTACCCACACACATTTGGAACTCTCCTGGGGTACCCTCACACATATTATTCCCTCATTTAGTGGATATTTTCACAAAAAAGTGAAATTTTCAAAAATCAAGAAAATTGGCTGAAAATGACTAAATATCAAAGACTCATTGGGCGAATCGCTCTGGAACTGAAATTGGAACGCTCACTGACATTTCCCCTATCTGAAAGTCTGATAAAAGCCGGAAAAATGACTAAGTCCAAAAAAAATTTTTTTTCAACTTTTTTCAATTTTACCCCCGTGGGATATATATTCTACCCACACACATTTGGAACTCTCCTGGGTTACCCTCACACATATTATTCCCTCATTTAGTGGATATTTTCACAAAAAAGTGAAATTTTCAAAAATCAAGAAAATTGGCTGAAATAGACTAAATATCAAAGACTCATTGGGCGAATCGCTCTGGAACTGAAATTTGAACGCTCACTGAAATTTCCCCTATCTGAAAGTCTGATAAACGTCAGAAAAATGACTAAGTCCAAAAAAAAAATGTTTTCAACTTTTTTGAATTTTACCACCATGGGATATATATTCTTCCCACACACATTTGGAACTCTTCTGGGGTACCCTCACACATATTATTCCCTCATTTAGTGGATATTTTCACAAAAAAGTAAAATTTTCAAAAATCCAGAAAATTGGCTGAAAACGACTAAATATCAAAGACTCATTGGGCGAATCGCTCTGGAACTGAAATTCGAACTCTCACTGACATTTGCCATATCTGAAAGTCTGATAAACACCGGAAAAATGACTAAGTCCAAAAAAAAATGTTTTCAACTTTTTTCAATTTTACCCCCGTGGGATATATATTCTACCCACACACATTTGGAACTCTCCTGGGGTACCCTCACACATATTATTCCCTCATTTAGTGGATATTTTCACAAAAAAGTGAAATTTTCAAAAATCCAGAAAATTGGCTGAAAACGACTAAATAACAAGGACTCATTGGGCGAATCGCTCTGGAACTGAAATCGGAATGCACACTGACATTTCCCCTATCTGAAAGTCTGATAAACGTCAGAAAAATGACTAAGTCCAAAAAAAATGTTTTCAACTTTTTTCAATTTTACCCCCGTGGGATATATATTCTACCCACACACATTTGGAACTCTCCTGGGGTACCCTCACACATATTATTCCCTCATTTAGTGGATATTTTCACAAAAAAGTGAAATTTTCAAAAGTCAAGAAAATTGGCTGAAAATGACTAAATATCAAAGACTCATTGGGCGAATCGCTCTGGAACTGAAATTGGAACGCTCACTGACATTTCCCCTATCTGAAAGTCTGATAAAAGCCGGAAAAATGACTAAGTAAAAAAAATTTTTTTTCAACTTTTTTCAATTTTACCCCCGTGGGATATATATTCTACCCACACACATTTGGAACTCTCCTGGGGTACCCTCACACATATTATTCCCTCATTTAGTGGATATTTTCACAAAAAAGTGAAATTTTCAAAAATCAAGAAATTTGGCTGAAAATGACTAAATATCAAAGACTCATTGGGCGAATCGCTCTGGAACTGAAATCGGAATGCTCACTGACATTTCCCCTATCTGAAAGTCTGATAAACGTCAGAAAAATGACTAAGTCCAAAAAAAATGTTTTCAACTTTTTTCAATTTTACCCCCGTGGGATATATATTCTACCCACACACATTTGGAACTCTCCTGGGGTACCCTCACACATATTATTCCCTCATTTAGTGGATATTTTCACAAAAAAGTGAAATTTTCAAAAATCCAGAAAATTGGCTGAAAACGACTAAATAACAAGGACTCATTGGGCGAATCGCTCTGGAACTGAAATCGGAATGCACACTGACATTTCCCCTATCTGAAAGTCTGATAAACGTCAGAAAAATGACTAAGTCCAAAAAAAATGTTTTCAACTTTTTTCAATTTTACCCCCGTGGGATATATATTCTACCCACACACATTTGGAACTCTCCTGGGGTACCCTCACACATATTATTCCCTCATTTAGTGGATATTTTCACAAAAAAGTGAAATTTTCAAAAGTCAAGAAAATTGGCTGAAAATGACTAAATATCAAAGACTCATTGGGCGAATCGCTCTGGAACTGAAATTGGAACGCTCACTGACATTTCCCCTATCTGAAAGTCTGATAAAAGCCGGAAAAATGACTAAGTAAAAAAAATTTTTTTTCAACTTTTTTCAATTTTACCCCCGTGGGATATATATTCTACCCACACACATTTGGAACTCTCCTGGGGTACCCTCACACATATTATTCCCTCATTTAGTGGATATTTTCACAAAAAAGTGAAATTTTCAAAAATCAAGAAATTTGGCTGAAAATGACTAAATATCAAAGACTCATTGGGCGAATCGCTCTGGAACTGAAATCGGAATGCTCACTGACATTTCCCCTATCTGAAAGTCTGATAAACGTCAGAAAAATGACTAAGTCCAAAAAAAATGTTTTCAACTTTTTTCAATTTTACCCCCGTGGGATATATATTCTACCCACACACATTTGGAACTCTCCTGGGGTACCCTCACACATATTATTCCCTCATTTAGTGGATATTTTCACAAAAAAGTGAAATTTTCAAAAATCCAGAAAATTGGCTGAAAACGACTAAATAACAAGGACTCATTGGGCGAATCGCTCTGGAACTGAAATTGGAACGCTCACTGACATTTCCCCTATCTGAAAGTCTGATAAAAGCCGGAAAAATGACTAAGTAAAAAAAATTTTTTTTCAACTTTTTTCAATTTTACCCCCGTGGGATATATATTCTACCCACACACATTTGGAACTCTCCTGGGGTACCCTCACACATATTATTCCCTCATTTAGTGGATATTTTCACAAAAAAGTGAAATTTTCAAAAATCAAGAAATTTGGCTGAAAATGACTAAATATCAAAGACTCATTGGGCGAATCGCTCTGGAACTGAAATCGGAATGCTCACTGACATTTCCCCTATCTGAAAGTCTGATAAACGTCAGAAAAATGACTAAGTCCAAAAAAAATGTTTTCAACTTTTTTCAATTTTACCCCCGTGGGATATATATTCTACCCACACACATTTGGAACTCTCCTGGGGTACCCTCACACATATTATTCCCTCATTTAGTGGATATTTTCACAAAAAAGTGAAATTTTCAAAAATCCAGAAAATTGGCTGAAAACGACTAAATAACAAGGACTCATTGGGCGAATCGCTCTGGAACTGAAATCGTTATGCACACTGACATTTCCCCTATCTGAAAGTCTGATAAACGTCAGAAAAATGACTAAGTCCAAAAAAAATGTTTTCAACTTTTTTCAATTTTACCCCCGTGGGATATATATTCTACCCACACACATTTGGAACTCTCCTGGGGTACCCTCACACATATTATTCCCTCATTTAGTGGATATTTTCACAAAAAAGTGAAATTTTCAAAAGTCAAGAAAATTGGCTGAAAATGACTAAATATCAAAGACTCATTGGGCGAATCGCTCTGGAACTGAAATTGGAACGCTCACTGACATTTCCCCTATCTGAAAGTCTGATAAAAGCCGGAAAAATGACTAAGTAAAAAAAATTTTTTTTCAACTTTTTTCAATTTTACCCCCGTGGGATATATATTCTACCCACACACATTTGGAACTCTCCTGGGGTACCCTCACACATATTATTCCCTCATTTAGTGGATATTTTCACAAAAAAGTGAAATTTTCAAAAATCAAGAAATTTGGCTGAAAATGACTAAATATCAAAGACTCATTGGGCGAATCGCTCTGGAACTGAAATCGGAATGCTCACTGACATTTCCCCTATCTGAAAGTCTGATAAACGTCAGAAAAATGACTAAGTCCAAAAAAAATGTTTTCAACTTTTTTCAATTTTACCCCCGTGGGATATATATTCTACCCACACACATTTGGAACTCTCCTGGGGTACCCTCACACATATTATTCCCTCATTTAGTGGATATTTTCACAAAAAAGTGAAATTTTCAAAAATCAAGAAAATTGGCTGAAAATGACTAAATATCAAAGACTCATTGGGCGAATCGCTCTGGAACTGAAATTTGAACGCTCACTGACATTTCCCCTATCTGAAAGTCTGATAAAAGCCGGAAAAATGACTAAGTCCAAAAAAAATTTTTTTTCAACTTTTTTCAATTTTACCCCCGTGGGATATATATTCTACCCACACACATTTGGAACTCTCCTGGGGTACCCTCACACATATTATTCCCTCATTTCATGGATATTTTCACAAAAAAAGTGAAATTTTCAAATATCCAGAAAATTGTCTGAAATCGACTAAATATCAAGGACTCATTGGGCGAATCGCTCTGGAACTGAAATCGGAATGCTCACTGACATTTCCCCTATCTGAAAGTCTGATAAACGTCAGAAAAATGACTAAGTCCAAAAAAAATGTTTTCAACTTTTTTCAATTTTACCCCCGTGGGATATATATTCTACCCACACACATTTGGAACTCTCCTGGGGTACCCTCACACATATTATTCCCTCATTTAGTGGATATTTTCACAAAAAAGTGAAATTTTCAAAAATCAAGAAAATTGGCTGAAAATGACTAAATATCAAAGACTCATTGGGCGAATCGCTCTGGAACTGAAATTTCAACGCTCACTGACATTTCCCCTATCTGAAAGTCTGATAAAAGCCGGAAAAATGACTAAGTCCAAAAAAAATTTTTTTTCAACTTTTTTCAATTTTACCCCCGTGGGATATATATTCTACCCACAGACATTTGGAACTCTCCTGGGTTACCCTCACACATATTATTCCCTCATTTAGTGGATATTTTCACAAAAAAGTGAAATTTTCAAAAATCAAGAAAATTGGCTGAAATAGACTAAATATCAAAGACTCATTGGGCGAATCGCTCTGGAACTGAAATTTGAACGCTCACTGAAATTTCCCCTATCTGAAAGTCTGATAAACGTCAGAAAAATGACTAAGTCCAAAAAAAAAATGTTTTCAACTTTTTTGAATTTTACCACCATGGGATATATATTCTTCCCACACACATTTGGAACTCTTCTGGGGTACCCTCACACATATTATTCCCTCATTTAGTGGATATTTTCACAAAAAAGTAAAATTTTCAAAAATCCAGAAAATTGGCTGAAAACGACTAAATATCAAAGACTCATTGGGCGAATCGCTCTGGAACTGAAATTCGAACTCTCACTGACATTTGCCATATCTGAAAGTCTGATAAACACCGGAAAAATGACTAAGTCCAAAAAAAAATGTTTTTCAACTTTTTTCAATTTTACCCCCGTGGGATATGTATTCTACCCACACACATTTGGAACTCTCCTGGGGTACCCTCACACATATTATTCCCTCATTTAGTGGATATTTTCACAAAAAAGTGAAATTTTCAAAAATCAAGAAAATTGGCTGAAATAGACTAAATATCAAAGACTCATTGGGCGAATAGCTCTGGAACTGAAATTGGAACGCTCACTGACATTTCCCCTATCTGAAAGTCTGATAAAAGCCGGAAAAATGACTAAGTAAAAAAAATTTTTTTTCAACTTTTTTCAATTTTACCCCCGTGGGATATATATTCTACCAACACACATTTATTTAGAACTCTCCTGGGGTACCCTCACACATATTATTCCCTCATTTAGTGGATATTTTCACAAAAAAGTGAAATTTTCAAAAATCAAGAAATTTGGCTGAAAATGACTAAATATCAAAGACTCATTGGGCAAATCGCTCTGGAACTGAAATTTGAACGCTCACTGACATTTCCCCTATCTGAAAGTCTGATAAAAGCCGGAAAAATGACTAAGTCCAAAAAAAATTTTTTTTCAACTTTTTTCAATTTTACCCCCGTGGGATATATATTCTACCCACACACATTTGGAACTCTCCTGGGGTACCCTCACACATATTATTCCCTCATTTCGTGGATATTTTCACAAAAAAAGTGAAATTTTCAAAAATCCAGAAAATTGGCTGAAATCGACTAAATATCAAGGACTCATTGGGCGAATCGCTCTGGAACTGAAATCGGAATGCTCACTGACATTTCCCCTATCTGAAAGTCTGATAAACGTCAGAAAAATAACTTAAGTCCAAAAAAAATGTTTTCAACTTTTTTCAATTTTACCCCCGTGGGATATATATTCTACCCACACACATTTGGAACTCTCCTGGGGTACCCTCACACATATTATTCCCTCATTTAGTGGATATTTTCACAAAAAAGTGAAATTTTCAAAAATCAAGAAAATTGGCTGAAAATGACTAAATATCAAAGACTTATTAGGCGAATCGCTCTGGAACTGAAATTGGAACGCTCACTGACATTTCCCCTATCTGAAAGTCTGATAAAAGCCGGAAAAATGACTAAGTCCAAAAAAAATTTTTTTCAACTTTTTTCAATTTTACCCCCGTGGGATATATATTCTACCCACACACATTTGGAACTCTCCTGGGGTACCCTCACACATATTATTCCCTCATTTCGTGGATATTTTCACAAAAAAGTGAAATTTTCAAAATTCAAGAAAATTGGCTGAAAACGACTAAATAACAAGGACTCATTGGGCGAATCGCTCTGGAACTGAAATCGGAATGCACACTGACATTTCCCCTATCTGAAAGTCTGATAAACGTCAGAAAAATGACTAAGTCCAAAAAAAATGTTTTCAACTTTTTTCAATTTTACCCCCGTGGGATATATATTCTACCCACACACATTTGGAACTCTCCTGGGGTACCCTCACACATATTATTCCCTCATTTCGTGGATATTTTCACAAAAAAAGTGAAATTTTCAAAAATCCAGAAAATTGGCTGAAATCGACTAAATATCAAGGACTCATTGGGCGAATCGCTCTGGAACTGAAATCGGAATGCTCACTGACATTTCCCCTATCTGAAAGTCTGATAAACGTCAGAAAAATAACTTAAGTCCAAAAAAAATGTTTTCAACTTTTTTCAATTTTACCCCCGTGGGATATATATTCTACCCACACACATTTGGAACTCTCCTGGGGTACCCTCACACATATTATTCCCTCATTTAGTGGATATTTTCACAAAAAAGTGAAATTTTCAAAAATCAAGAAAATTGGCTGAAAATGACTAAATATCAAAGACTTATTAGGCGAATCGCTCTGGAACTGAAATTGGAACGCTCACTGACATTTCCCCTATCTGAAAGTCTGATAAAAGCCGGAAAAATGACTAAGTCCAAAAAAAAATTTTTTTCAACTTTTTTCAATTTTACCCCCGTGGGATATATATTCTACCCACACACATTTGGAACTCTCCTGGGGTACCCTCACACATATTATTCCCTCATTTAGTGGATATTTTCACCAAAAAAGTGAAATTTTCAAAAATCCAGAAAATTGGCTGAAATCGACTAAATATCACGGACTCATTGGGCGAATCGCTCTGGTACTGAAATCGGAATGCTCTCTGACATTTCCCCTATCTGAAAGTCTGATAAACGTCAGAAAAATGACTAAGTCCAAAAAAAAAATTTTTCAACTTTTTTCAATTTTACCACCGTGGGATATATATTCTTCCCACACACATTTGGAATCTCCTGGGGTACCCTCACACATATTATTCCCTCATTTAGTGGATATTTTCACAAAAAAGTAAAATTTTCAAAAATCCAGAAAATTGGCTGAAAACGACTAAATAACAAGGACTCATTGGGCGAATCGCTCTGGAACTGAAATTGGAACTCTCACTGACATTTGCCATATCTGAAAGTCTGATAAACACCGGAAAAATGACTAAGTCCAAAAAAAATGTTTTCAACTTTTTTCAATTTTACCCCCGTGGGATATATATTCTACCCACACACATTTGGAACTCTCCTGGGGTGCCCTCACACATATTATTCCCTCATTTAGTGGATATTTTCACAAAAAAGTGAAATTTTCAAAAATCAAGAAATTTGGCTGAAAATGACTAAATATCAAAGACTCATTGGGCGAATCGCTCTGGAACTGAAATTTGAACGCTCACTGACATTTCCCCTATCTGAAAGTCTGATAAAAGCCGGAAAAATGACTAAGTCCAAAAAAAATTTTTTTTCAACTTTTTTCAATTTTACCCCCGTGGGATATATATTCTACCCACACACATTTGGAACTCTCCTGGGGTACCCTCACACATATTATTCCCTCATTTCGTGGATATTTTCACAAAAAAGTGAAATTTTCAAAATTCAAGAAAATTGGCTGAAAACGACTAAATAACAAGGACTCATTGGGCGAATCGCTCTGGAACTGAAATCGGAATGCACACTGACATTTCCCCTATCTGAAAGTCTGATAAACGTCAGAAAAATGACTAAGTCCAAAAAAAATGTTTTCAACTTTTTTCAATTTTACCCCCGTGGGATATATATTCTACCCACACACATTTGGAACTCTCCTGGGGTACCCTCACACATATTATTCCCTCATTTCGTGGATATTTTCACAAAAAAAGTGAAATTTTCAAAAATCCAGAAAATTGGCTGAAATCGACTAAATATCAAGGACTCATTGGGCGAATCGCTCTGGAACTGAAATCGGAATGCTCACTGACATTTTCCCTATCTGAAAGTCTGATAAACGTCAGAAAAATAACTTAAGTCCAAAAAAAATGTTTTCAACTTTTTTCAATTTTACCCCCGTGGGATATATATTCTACCCACACACATTTGGAACTCTCCTGGGGTACCCTCACACATATTATTCCCTCATTTAGTGGATATTTTCACAAAAAAGTGAAATTTTCAAAAATCAAGAAAATTGGCTGAAAATGACTAAATATCAAAGACTTATTAGGCGAATCGCTCTGGAACTGAAATTGGAACGCTCACTGACATTTCCCCTATCTGAAAGTCTGATAAAAGCCGGAAAAATGACTAAGTCCAAAAAAAAATTTTTTTCAACTTTTTTCAATTTTACCCCCGTGGGATATATATTCTACCCACACACATTTGGAACTCTCCTGGGGTACCCTCACACATATTATTCCCTCATTTAGTGGATATTTTCACCAAAAAAGTGAAATTTTCAAAAATCCAGAAAATTGGCTGAAATCGACTAAATATCACGGACTCATTGGGCGAATCGCTCTGGTACTGAAATCGGAATGCTCTCTGACATTTCCCCTATCTGAAAGTCTGATAAACGTCAGAAAAATGACTAAGTCCAAAAAAAAAATTTTTCAACTTTTTTCAATTTTACCACCGTGGGATATATATTCTTCCCACACACATTTGGAATCTCCTGGGGTACCCTCACACATATTATTCCCTCATTTAGTGGATATTTTCACAAAAAAGTAAAATTTTCAAAAATCCAGAAAATTGGCTGAAAACGACTAAATAACAAGGACTCATTGGGCGAATCGCTCTGGAACTGAAATTGGAACTCTCACTGACATTTGCCATATCTGAAAGTCTGATAAACACCGGAAAAATGACTAAGTCCAAAAAAAATGTTTTCAACTTTTTTCAATTTTACCCCCGTGGGATATATATTCTACCCACACACATTTGGAACTCTCCTGGGGTGCCCTCACACATATTATTCCCTCATTTAGTGGATATTTTCACAAAAAAGTGAAATTTTCAAAAATCCAGAAAATTGGCTGAAAACGACTAAATAACAAGGACTCATTGGGCGAATCGCTCTGGAACTGAAATCGGAATGCACACTGACATTTCCCCTATCTGAAAGTCTGATAAACGTCAGAAAAATGACTAAGTCCAAAAAAAATGTTTTCAACTTTTTTCAATTTTACCCCCGTGGGATATATATTCTACCCACACACATTTGGAACTCTCCTGGGGTACCCTCACACATATTATTCCCTCATTTCGTGGATATTTTCACAAAAAAAGTGAAATTTTCAAAAATCCAGAAAATTGGCTGAAATCGACTAAATATCAAGGACTCATTGGGCGAATCGCTCTGGAACTGAAATCGGAATGCTCACTGACATTTTCCCTATCTGAAAGTCTGATAAACGTCAGAAAAATAACTTAAGTCCAAAAAAAATGTTTTCAACTTTTTTCAATTTTACCCCCGTGGGATATATATTCTACCCACACACATTTGGAACTCTCCTGGGGTACCCTCACACATATTATTCCCTCATTTAGTGGATATTTTCACAAAAAAGTGAAATTTTCAAAAATCAAGAAAATTGGCTGAAAATGACTAAATATCAAAGACTTATTAGGCGAATCGCTCTGGAACTGAAATTGGAACGCTCACTGACATTTCCCCTATCTGAAAGTCTGATAAAAGCCGGAAAAATGACTAAGTCCAAAAAAAAATTTTTTTCAACTTTTTTCAATTTTACCCCCGTGGGATATATATTCTACCCACACACATTTGGAACTCTCCTGGGGTACCCTCACACATATTATTCCCTCATTTAGTGGATATTTTCACCAAAAAAGTGAAATTTTCAAAAATCCAGAAAATTGGCTGAAATCGACTAAATATCACGGACTCATTGGGCGAATCGCTCTTGTACTGAAATCGGAATGCTCTCTGACATTTCCCCTATCTGAAAGTCTGATAAACGTCAGAAAAATGACTAAGTCCAAAAAAAAAATTTTTCAACTTTTTTCAATTTTACCACCGTGGGATATATATTCTTCCCACACACATTTGGAATCTCCTGGGGTACCCTCACACATATTATTCCCTCATTTAGTGGATATTTTCACAAAAAAGTAAAATTTTCAAAAATCCAGAAAATTGGCTGAAAACGACTAAATAACAAAGACTCATTGGGCGAATCGCTCTGGAACTGAAATTGGAACTCTCACTGACATTTGCCATATCTGAAAGTCTGATAAACACCGGAAAAATGACTAAGTCCAAAAAAAATGTTTTCAACTTTTTTCAATTTTACCCCCGTGGGATATATATTCTACCCACACACATTTGGAACTCTCCTGGGGTGCCCTCACACATATTATTCCCTCATTTAGTGGATATTTTCACAAAAAAGTGAAATTTTCAAAAATCAAGAAAATTGGCTGAAAATGACTAAATATCAAAGACTCATTGGGCGAATCGCTCTGGAACTGAAATTTGAACGCTCACTGACATTTCCTCTATCTGAAAGTCTGATAAAAGCCGGAAAAATGACTAAGTCCAAAAAAAATTTTTTTTCAACTTTTTTCAATTTTACCCCCGTGGGATATATATTCTACCCACACACATTTGGAACTCTCCTGGGGTACCCTCACACATATTATTCCCTCATTTAGTGGATATTTTCACAAAAAAGTAAAATTTTCAAAAATCCAGAAAATTGGCTGAAAACGACTAAATATCAATGACTCACTGGGCGAATCGCTCTGGAACTGAAATTGGAACTCTCACTGACATTTGCCATATCTGAAAGTCTGATAAACACCGGAAAAATGACTAAGTCCAAAAAAAAATGTTTTCAACTTTTTTCAATTTTACCCCCGTGGGATATATATTCTACCCACACACATTTGGAACTCTCCTGGGGTACCCTCACACATATTATTCCCTCATTTAGTGGATATTTTCACAAAAAAGTGAAATTTTCAAAAATCCAGAAAATTGGCTGAAAACGACTAAATAACAAGGACTCATTGGGCGAATCGCTCTGGAACTGAAATCGGAATGCACACTGACATTTCCCCTATCTGAAAGTCTGATAAACGTCAGAAAAATGACTAAGTCCAAAAAAAATGTTTTCAACTTTTTTCAATTTTACCCCCGTGGGATATATATTCTACCCACACACATTTGGAACTCTCCTGGGGTACCCTCACACATATTATTCCCTCATTTCGTGGATATTTTCACAAAAAAAGTGAAATTTTCAAAAATCCAGAAAATTGGCTGAAATCGACTAAATATCAAGGACTCATTGGGCGAATCGCTCTGGAACTGAAATCGGAATGCTCACTGACATTTCCCCTATCTGAAAGTCTGATAAACGTCAGAAAAATAACTTAAGTCCAAAAAAAATGTTTTCAACTTTTTTCAATTTTACCCCCGTGGGATATATATTCTACCCACACACATTTGGAACTCTCCTGGGGTACCCTCACACATATTATTCCCTCATTTAGTGGATATTTTCACAAAAAAGTGAAATTTTCAAAAATCAAGAAAATTGGCTGAAAATGACTAAATATCAAAGACTTATTAGGCGAATCGCTCTGGAACTGAAATTGGAACGCTCACTGACATTTCCCCTATCTGAAAGTCTGATAAAAGCCGGAAAAATGACTAAGTCCAAAAAAAAATTTTTTTCAACTTTTTTCAATTTTACCCCCGTGGGATATATATTCTACCCACACACATTTGGAACTCTCCTGGGGTACCCTCACACATATTATTCCCTCATTTAGTGGATATTTTCACAAAAAAGTAAAATTTTCAAAAATCCAGAAAATTGGCTGAAAACGACTAAATATCAATGACTCACTGGGCGAATCGCTCTGGAACTGAAATTGGAACTCTCACTGACATTTGCCATATCTGAAAGTCTGATAAACACCGGAAAAATGACTAAGTCCAAAAAAAAATGTTTTCAACTTTTTTCAATTTTACCCCCGTGGGATATATATTCTACCCACACACATTTGGAACTCTCCTGGGGTACCCTCACACATATTATTCCCTCATTTAGTGGATATTTTCACAAAAAAGTGAAATTTTCAAAAATCCAGAAAATTGGCTGAAAACGACTAAATAACAAGGACTCATTGGGCGAATCGCTCTGGAACTGAAATCGGAATGCACACTGACATTTCCCCTATCTGAAAGTCTGATAAACGTCAGAAAAATGACTAAGTCCAAAAAAAATGTTTTCAACTTTTTTCAATTTTACCCCCGTGGGATATATATTCTACCCACACACATTTGGAACTCTCCTGGGGTACCCTCACACATATTATTCCCTCATTTCGTGGATATTTTCACAAAAAAAGTGAAATTTTCAAAAATCCAGAAAATTGGCTGAAATCGACTAAATATCAAGGACTCATTGGGCGAATCGCTCTGGAACTGAAATTGGAACTCTCACTGACATTTGCCATATCTGAAAGTCTGATAAACACCGGAAAAATGACTAAGTCCAAAAAAAATGTTTTCAACTTTTTTCAATTTTACCCCCGTGGGATATATATTCTACCCACACACATTTGGAACTCTCCTGGGGTGCCCTCACACATATTATTCCCTCATTTAGTGGATATTTTCACAAAAAAGTGAAATTTTCAAAAATCAAGAAAATTGGCTGAAAATGACTAAATATCAAAGACTCATTGGGCGAATCGCTCTGGAACTGAAATTTGAACGCTCACTGACATTTCCCCTATCTGAAAGTCTGATAAAAGCCGGAAAAATGACTAAGTCCAAAAAAAATTTTTTTTCAACTTTTTTCAATTTTACCCCCGTGGGATATATATTCTACCCACACACATTTGGAACTCTCCTGGGGTACCCTCACACATATTATTCCCTCATTTCGTGGATATTTTCACAAAAAAAGTGAAATTTTCAAATATCCAGAAAATTGTCTGAAATCGACTAAATATCAAGGACTCATTGGGCGAATCGCTCTGGAACTGAAATCGGAATGCTCACTGACATTTCCCCTATCTGAAAGTCTGATAAACGTCAGAAAAATGACTAAGTCCAAAAAAAAAATGTTTTCAACTTTTTTCAATTTTACCACCATGGGATATATATTCTTCCCACACACATTTGGAACTCTTCTGGGGTACCCACACACATATTATTCCCTCATTTAGTGGATATTTTCACAAAAAAGTAAAATTTTCAAAAATCCAGAAAATTGGCTGAAAACGACTAAATATCAATGACTCACTGGGCGAATCGCTCTGGAACTGAAATTGGAACTCTCACTGACATTTGCCATATCTGAAAGTCTGATAAACACCGGAAAAATGACTAAGTCCAAAAAAAAATGTTTTCAACTTTTTTCAATTTTACCCCCGTGGGATATATATTCTACCCACACACATTTGGAACTCTCCTGGGGTACCCTCACACATATTATTCCCTCATTTAGTGGATATTTTCACAAAAAAGTGAAATTTTCAAAAATCCAGAAAATTGGCTGAAAACGACTAAATAACAAGGACTCATTGGGCGAATCGCTCTGGAACTGAAATCGGAATGCACACTGACATTTCCCCTATCTGAAAGTCTGATAAACGTCAGAAAAATGACTAAGTCCAAAAAAAATGTTTTCAACTTTTTTCAATTTTACCCCCGTGGGATATATATTCTACCCACACACATTTGGAACTCTCCTGGGGTACCCTCACACATATTATTCCCTCATTTCGTGGATATTTTCACAAAAAAAGTGAAATTTTCAAAAATCCAGAAAATTGGCTGAAATCGACTAAATATCAAGGACTCATTGGGCGAATCGCTCTGGAACTGAAATCGGAATGCTCACTGACATTTCCCCTATCTGAAAGTCTGATAAACGTCAGAAAAATAACTTAAGTCCAAAAAAAATGTTTTCAACTTTTTTCAATTTTACCCCCGTGGGATATATATTCTACCCACACACATTTGGAACTCTCCTGGGGTACCCTCACACATATTATTCCCTCATTTAGTGGATATTTTCACAAAAAAGTGAAATTTTCAAAAATCAAGAAAATTGGCTGAAAATGACTAAATATCAAAGACTTATTAGGCGAATCGCTCTGGAACTGAAATTGGAACGCTCACTGACATTTCCCCTATCTGAAAGTCTGATAAAAGCCGGAAAAATGACTAAGTCCAAAAAAAAATTTTTTTCAACTTTTTTCAATTTTACCCCCGTGGGATATATATTCTACCCACACACATTTGGAACTCTCCTGGGGTACCCTCACACATATTATTCCCTCATTTAGTGGATATTTTCACAAAAAAGTAAAATTTTCAAAAATCCAGAAAATTGGCTGAAAACGACTAAATATCAATGACTCACTGGGCGAATCGCTCTGGAACTGAAATTGGAACTCTCACTGACATTTGCCATATCTGAAAGTCTGATAAACACCGGAAAAATGACTAAGTCCAAAAAAAAATGTTTTCAACTTTTTTCAATTTTACCCCCGTGGGATATATATTCTACCCACACACATTTGGAACTCTCCTGGGGTACCCTCACACATATTATTCCCTCATTTAGTGGATATTTTCACAAAAAAGTGAAATTTTCAAAAATCCAGAAAATTGGCTGAAAACGACTAAATAACAAGGACTCATTGGGCGAATCGCTCTGGAACTGAAATCGGAATGCACACTGACATTTCCCCTATCTGAAAGTCTGATAAACGTCAGAAAAATGACTAAGTCCAAAAAAAATGTTTTCAACTTTTTTCAATTTTACCCCCGTGGGATATATATTCTACCCACACACATTTGGAACTCTCCTGGGGTACCCTCACACATATTATTCCCTCATTTCGTGGATATTTTCACAAAAAAAGTGAAATTTTCAAAAATCCAGAAAATTGGCTGAAATCGACTAAATATCAAGGACTCATTGGGCGAATCGCTCTGGAACTGAAATCGGAATGCTCACTGACATTTCCCCTATCTGAAAGTCTGATAAACGTCAGAAAAATAACTTAAGTCCAAAAAAAATGTTTTCAACTTTTTTCAATTTTACCCCCGTGGGATATATATTCTACCCACACACATTTGGAACTCTCCTGGGGTACCCTCACACATATTATTCCCTCATTTAGTGGATATTTTCACAAAAAAGTGAAATTTTCAAAAATCAAGAAAATTGGCTGAAAATGACTAAATATCAAAGACTTATTAGGCGAATCGCTCTGGAACTGAAATTGGAACGCTCACTGACATTTCCCCTATCTGAAAGTCTGATAAAAGCCGGAAAAATGACTAAGTCCAAAAAAAAATTTTTTTCAACTTTTTTCAATTTTACCCCCGTGGGATATATATTCTACCCACACACATTTGGAACTCTCCTGGGGTACCCTCACACATATTATTCCCTCATTTAGTGGATATTTTCACCAAAAAAGTGAAATTTTCAAAAATCCAGAAAATTGGCTGAAATCGACTAAATATCACGGACTCATTGGGCGAATCGCTCTGGTACTGAAATCGGAATGCTCTCTGACATTTCCCCTATCTGAAAGTCTGATAAACGTCAGAAAAATGACTAAGTCCAAAAAAAAAATTTTTCAACTTTTTTCAATTTTACCACCGTGGGATATATATTCTTCCCACACACATTTGGAATCTCCTGGGGTACCCTCACACATATTATTCCCTCATTTAGTGGATATTTTCACAAAAAAGTAAAATTTTCAAAAATCCAGAAAATTGGCTAAAAACGACTAAATAACAAGGACTCATTGGGCGAATCGCTCTGGAACTGAAATTGGAACTCTCACTGACATTTGCCATATCTGAAAGTCTGATAAACACCGGAAAAATGACTAAGTCCAAAAAAAATGTTTTCAACTTTTTTCAATTTTACCCCCGTGGGATATATATTCTACCCACACACATTTGGAACTCTCCTGGGGTGCCCTCACACATATTATTCCCTCATTTAGTGGATATTTTCACAAAAAAGTGAAATTTTCAAAAATCAAGAAAATTGGCTGAAAATGACTAAATATCAAAGACTCATTGGGCGAATCGCTCTGGAACTGAAATTTGAACGCTCACTGACATTTCCCCTATCTGAAAGTCTGATAAAAGCCGGAAAAATGACTAAGTCCAAAAAAAATTTTTTTTCAACTTTTTTCAATTTTACCCCCGTGGGATATATATTCTACCCACACACATTTGGAACTCTCCTGGGGTACCCTCACACATATTATTCCCTCATTTCGTGGATATTTTCACAAAAAAAGTGAAATTTTCAAATATCCAGAAAATTGTCTGAAATCGACTAAATATCAAGGACTCATTGGGCGAATCGCTCTGGAACTGAAATCGGAATGCTCACTGACATTTCCCCTATCTGAAAGTCTGATAAACGTCAGAAAAATGACTAAGTCCAAAAAAAAAATGTTTTCAACTTTTTTCAATTTTACCACCATGGGATATATATTCTTCCCACACACATTTGGAACTCTTCTGGGGTACCCTCACACATATTATTCCCTCATTTAGTGGATATTTTCACAAAAAAGTAAAATTTTCAAAAATCCAGAAAATTGGCTGAAAACGACTAAATATCAATGACTCACTGGGCGAATCGCTCTGGAACTGAAATTGGAACTCTCACTGACATTTGCCATATCTGAAAGTCTGATAAACACCGGAAAAATGACTAAGTCCAAAAAAAAATGTTTTCAACTTTTTTCAATTTTACCCCCGTGGGATATATATTCTACCCACACACATTTGGAACTCTCCTGGGGTACCCTCACACATATTATTCCCTCATTTAGTGGATATTTTCACAAAAAAGTGAAATTTTCAAAAATCCAGAAAATTGGCTGAAAACGACTAAATAACAAGGACTCATTGGGCGAATCGCTCTGGAACTGAAATCGGAATGCACACTGACATTTCCCCTATCTGAAAGTCTGATAAACGTCAGAAAAATGACTAAGTCCAAAAAAAATGTTTTCAACTTTTTTCAATTTTACCCCCGTGGGATATATATTCTACCCACACACATTTGGAACTCTCCTGGGGTACCCTCACACATATTATTCCCTCATTTAGTGGATATTTTCACAAAAAAGTGAAATTTTCAAAAATCAAGAAATTTGGCTGAAAATGACTAAATATCAAAGACTCATTGGGCGAATCGCTCTGGAACTGAAATTTGAACGCTCACTGACATTTCCCCTATCTGAAAGTCTGATAAAAGCCGGAAAAATGACTAAGTCCCAAAAAAATTTTTTTTCAACTTTTTTCAATTTTACCCCCGTGGGATATATATTCTACCCACACACATTTGGAACTCTCCTGGGGTACCCTCACACATATTATTCCCTCATTTCGTGGATATTTTCACAAAAAAGTGAAATTTTCAAAAATCAAGAAAATTGGCTGAAAATGACTAAATATCAAAGACTCATTGGGCGAATCGCTCTGGAACTGAAATTTGAACGCTCACTGACATTTCCCCTATCTGAAAGTCTGATAAAAGCCGGAAAAATGACTAAGTCCCAAAAAAATTTTTTTTCAACTTTTTTCAATTTTACCCCCGTGGGATATATATTCTACCCACACACATTTGGAACTCTCCTGGGGTACCCTCACACATATTATTCCCTCATTTCGTGGATATTTTCACAAAAAAAGTGAAATTTTCAAATATCCAGAAAATTGTCTGAAATCGACTAAATATCAAGGACTCATTGGGCGAATCGCTCTGGAACTGAAATCGGAATGCTCACTGACATTTCCCCTATCTGAAAGTCTGATAAACGTCAGAAAAATGACTAAGTCCAAAAAAAAAATGTTTTCAACTTTTTTCAATTTTACCACCATGGGATATATATTCTTCCCACACACATTTGGAACTCTTCTGGGGTACCCTCACACATATTATTCCCTCATTTCGTGGATATTTTCACAAAAAAAGTGAAATTTTCAAAAATCCAGAAAATTGGCTGAAATCGACTAAATATCAAGGACTCATTGGGCGAATCGCTCTGGAACTGAAATCGCAATGCTCACTGACATTTCCCCTATCTGAAAGTCTGATAAACGTCAGAAAAATAACAAGTCCAAAAAAAATGTTTTCAACTTTTTTCAATTTTACCCCCGTGGGATATATATTCTACCCACACACATTTGGAACTCTCCTGGGGTACCCTCACACATATTATTCCCTCATTTAGTGGATATTTTCACAAAAAAGTGAAATTTTCAAAAATCAAGAAAATTGGCTGAAAATGACTAAATATCAAAGACTTATTAGGCGAATCGCTCTGGAACTGAAATTGGAACGCTCACTGACATTTCCCCTATCTGAAAGTCTGATAAAAGCCGGAAAAATGACTAAGTCCAAAAAAAAAATTTTTCAACTTTTTTCAATTTTACCACCGTGGGATATATATTCTTCCCACACACATTTGGAATCTCCTGGGGTACCCTCACACATATTATTCCCTCATTTAGTGGATATTTTCACAAAAAAGTAAAATTTTCAAAAATCCAGAAAATTGGCTGAAAACGACTAAATAACAAGGACTCATTGGGCGAATCGCTCTGGAACTGAAATTGGAACTCTCACTGACATTTGCCATATCTGAAAGTCTGATAAACACCGGAAAAATGACTAAGTCCAAAAAAAATGTTTTCAACTTTTTTCAATTTTACCCCCGTGGGATATATATTCTACCCACACACATTTGGAACTCTCCTGGGGTGCCCTCACACATATTATTCCCTCATTTAGTGGATATTTTCACAAAAAAGTGAAATTTTCAAAAATCAAGAAATTTGGCTGAAAATGACTAAATATCAAAGACTCATTGGGCGAATCGCTCTGGAACTGAAATTTGAATGCTCACTGACATTTCCCCTATCTGAAAGTCTGATAAAAGCCGGAAAAATGACTAAGTCCAAAAAAAATTTTTTTTCAACTTTTTTCAATTTTACCCCCGTGGGATATATATTCTACCCACACACATTTGGAACTCTCCTGGGGTACCCTCACACATATTATTCCCTCATTTCGTGGATATTTTCACAAAAAAGTGAAATTTTCAAAAATCAAGAAAATTGGCTGAAAATGACTAAATATCAAAGACTCATTGGGCGAATCGCTCTGGAACTGAAATTTGAACGCTCACTGACATTTCCCCTATCTGAAAGTCTGATAAAAGCCGGAAAAATGACTAAGTCCAAAAAAAATTTTTTTTCAACTTTTTTCAATTTTACCCCCGTGGGATATATATTCTACCCACACACATTTGGAACTCTCCTGGGGTACCCTCACACATATTATTCCCTCATTTCGTGGATATTTTCACAAAAAAGTGAAATTTTCAAAATTCAAGAAAATTGGCTGAAAACGACTAAATAACAAGGACTCATTGGGCGAATCGCTCTGGAACTGAAATCGGAATGCACACTGACATTTCCCCTATCTGAAAGTCTGATAAACGTCAGAAAAATGACTAAGTCCAAAAAAAATGTTTTCAACTTTTTTCAATTTTACCCCCGTGGGATATATATTCTACCCACACACATTTGGAACTCTCCTGGGGTACCCTCACACATATTATTCCCTCATTTCGTGGATATTTTCACAAAAAAAGTGAAATTTTCAAAAATCAAGAAAATTGGCTGAAAATGACTAAATATCAAAGACTCATTGGGCGAATCGCTCTGGAACTGAAATTTGAACGCTCACTGACATTTCCTCTATCTGAAAGTCTGATAAAAGCCGGAAAAATGACTAAGTCCAAAAAAAAATTTTTTTCAACTTTTTTCAATTTTACCCCCGTGGGATATATATTCTACCCACACACATTTGGAACTCTCCTGGGGTACCCTCACACATATTATTCCCTCATTTAGTGGATATTTTCACAAAAAAGTAAAATTTTCAAAAATCCAGAAAATTGGCTGAAAACGACTAAATATCAATGACTCACTGGGCGAATCGCTCTGGAACTGAAATTGGAACTCTCACTGACATTTGCCATATCTGAAAGTCTGATAAACACCGGAAAAATGACTAAGTCCAAAAAAAAATGTTTTCAACTTTTTTCAATTTTACCCCCGTGGGATATATATTCTACCCACACACATTTGGAACTCTCCTGGGGTACCCTCACACATATTATTCCCTCATTTAGTGGATATTTTCACAAAAAAGTGAAATTTTCAAAAATCCAGAAAATTGGCTGAAAACGACTAAATAACAAGGACTCATTGGGCGAATCGCTCTGGAACTGAAATCGGAATGCACACTGACATTTCCCCTATCTGAAAGTCTGATAAACGTCAGAAAAATGACTAAGTCCAAAAAAAATGTTTTCAACTTTTTTCAATTTTACCCCCGTGGGATATATATTCTACCCACACACATTTGGAACTCTCCTGGGGTACCCTCACACATATTATTCCCTCATTTCGTGGATATTTTCACAAAAAAAGTGAAATTTTCAAAAATCCAGAAAATTGGCTGAAATCGACTAAATATCAAGGACTCATTGGGCGAATCGCTCTGGAACTGAAATCGGAATGCTCACTGACATTTTCCCTATCTGAAAGTCTGATAAACGTCAGAAAAATAACTTAAGTCCAAAAAAAATGTTTTCAACTTTTTTCAATTTTACCCCCGTGGGATATATATTCTACCCACACACATTTGGAACTCTCCTGGGGTACCCTCACACATATTATTCCCTCATTTAGTGGATATTTTCACAAAAAAGTGAAATTTTCAAAAATCAAGAAAATTGGCTGAAAATGACTAAATATCAAAGACTTATTAGGCGAATCGCTCTGGAACTGAAATTGGAACGCTCACTGACATTTCCCCTATCTGAAAGTCTGATAAAAGCCGGAAAAATGACTAAGTCCAAAAAAAAATTTTTTTCAACTTTTTTCAATTTTACCCCCGTGGGATATATATTCTACCCACACACATTTGGAACTCTCCTGGGGTACCCTCACACATATTATTCCCTCATTTAGTGGATATTTTCACCAAAAAAGTGAAATTTTCAAAAATCCAGAAAATTGGCTGAAATCGACTAAATATCACGGACTCATTGGGCGAATCGCTCTTGTACTGAAATCGGAATGCTCTCTGACATTTCCCCTATCTGAAAGTCTGATAAACGTCAGAAAAATGACTAAGTCCAAAAAAAAAATTTTTCAACTTTTTTCAATTTTACCACCGTGGGATATATATTCTTCCCACACACATTTGGAATCTCCTGGGGTACCCTCACACATATTATTCCCTCATTTAGTGGATATTTTCACAAAAAAGTAAAATTTTCAAAAATCCAGAAAATTGGCTGAAAACGACTAAATAACAAAGACTCATTGGGCGAATCGCTCTGGAACTGAAATTGGAACTCTCACTGACATTTGCCATATCTGAAAGTCTGATAAACACCGGAAAAATGACTAAGTCCAAAAAAAATGTTTTCAACTTTTTTCAATTTTACCCCCGTGGGATATATATTCTACCCACACACATTTGGAACTCTCCTGGGGTGCCCTCACACATATTATTCCCTCATTTAGTGGATATTTTCACAAAAAAGTGAAATTTTCAAAAATCAAGAAAATTGGCTGAAAATGACTAAATATCAAAGACTCATTGGGCGAATCGCTCTGGAACTGAAATTTGAACGCTCACTGACATTTCCTCTATCTGAAAGTCTGATAAAAGCCGGAAAAATGACTAAGTCCAAAAAAAATTTTTTTTCAACTTTTTTCAATTTTACCCCCGTGGGATATATATTCTACCCACACACATTTGGAACTCTCCTGGGGTACCCTCACACATATTATTCCCTCATTTAGTGGATATTTTCACAAAAAAGTAAAATTTTCAAAAATCCAGAAAATTGGCTGAAAACGACTAAATATCAATGACTCACTGGGCGAATCGCTCTGGAACTGAAATTGGAACTCTCACTGACATTTGCCATATCTGAAAGTCTGATAAACACCGGAAAAATGACTAAGTCCAAAAAAAAATGTTTTCAACTTTTTTCAATTTTACCCCCGTGGGATATATATTCTACCCACACACATTTGGAACTCTCCTGGGGTACCCTCACACATATTATTCCCTCATTTAGTGGATATTTTCACAAAAAAGTGAAATTTTCAAAAATCCAGAAAATTGGCTGAAAACGACTAAATAACAAGGACTCATTGGGCGAATCGCTCTGGAACTGAAATCGGAATGCACACTGACATTTCCCC
Organism: Phyllobates terribilis; assembly: GCF_046119375.1. NCBI lineage: Eukaryota > Metazoa > Chordata > Amphibia > Anura > Dendrobatidae > Phyllobates > Phyllobates terribilis. Next base: position 596,910,178 of record NW_027362762.1, read on the forward strand.
TATCTGAAAGTCTGATAAACGTCAGAAAAATGACTAAGTCCAAAAAAAATGTTTTCAACTTTTTTCAATTTTACCCCCGTGGGATATATATTCTACCCACACACATTTGGAACTCTCCTGGGGTACCCTCACACATATTATTCCCTCATTTCGTGGATATTTTCACAAAAAAAGTGAAATTTTCAAAAATCCAGAAAATTGGCTGAAATCGACTAAATATCAAGGACTCATTGGGCGAATCGCTCTGGAACTGAAATCGGAATGCTCACTGACATTTCCCCTATCTGAAAGTCTGATAAACGTCAGAAAAATAACTTAAGTCCAAAAAAAATGTTTTCAACTTTTTTCAATTTTACCCCCGTGGGATATATATTCTACCCACACACATTTGGAACTCTCCTGGGGTACCCTCACACATATTATTCCCTCATTTAGTGGATATTTTCACAAAAAAGTGAAATTTTCAAAAATCAAGAAAATTGGCTGAAAATGACTAAATATCAAAGACTTATTAGGCGAATCGCTCTGGAACTGAAATTGGAACGCTCACTGACATTTCCCCTATCTGAAAGTCTGATAAAAGCCGGAAAAATGACTAAGTCCAAAAAAAAATTTTTTTCAACTTTTTTCAATTTTACCCCCGTGGGATATATATTCTACCCACACACATTTGGAACTCTCCTGGGGTACCCTCACACATATTATTCCCTCATTTAGTGGATATTTTCACAAAAAAGTAAAATTTTCAAAAATCCAGAAAATTGGCTGAAAACGACTAAATATCAATGACTCACTGGGCGAATCGCTCTGGAACTGAAATTGGAACTCTCACTGACATTTGCCATATCTGAAAGTCTGATAAACACCGGAAAAATGACTAAGTCCAAAAAAAAATGTTTTCAACTTTTTTCAATTTTACCCCCGTGGGATATATATTCTACCCACACACATTTGGAACTCTCCTGGGGTACCCTCACACATATTATTCCCTCATTTAGTGGATATTTTCACAAAAAAGTGAAATTTTCAAAAATCCAGAAAATTGGCTGAAAACGACTAAATAACAAGGACTCATTGGGCGAATCGCTCTGGAACTGAAATCGGAATGCACACTGACATTTCCCCTATCTGAAAGTCTGATAAACGTCAGAAAAATGACTAAGTCCAAAAAAAATGTTTTCAACTTTTTTCAATTTTACCCCCGTGGGATATATATTCTACCCACACACATTTGGAACTCTCCTGGGGTACCCTCACACATATTATTCCCTCATTTCGTGGATATTTTCACAAAAAAAGTGAAATTTTCAAAAATCCAGAAAATTGGCTGAAATCGACTAAATATCAAGGACTCATTGGGCGAATCGCTCTGGAACTGAAATCGGAATGCTCACTGACATTTCCCCTATCTGAAAGTCTGATAAACGTCAGAAAAATAACTTAAGTCCAAAAAAAATGTTTTCAACTTTTTTCAATTTTACCCCCGTGGGATATATATTCTACCCACACACATTTGGAACTCTCCTGGGGTACCCTCACACATATTATTCCCTCATTTAGTGGATATTTTCACAAAAAAGTGAAATTTTCAAAAATCAAGAAAATTGGCTGAAAATGACTAAATATCAAAGACTTATTAGGCGAATCGCTCTGGAACTGAAATTGGAACGCTCACTGACATTTCCCCTATCTGAAAGTCTGATAAAAGCCGGAAAAATGACTAAGTCCAAAAAAAAATTTTTTTCAACTTTTTTCAATTTTACCCCCGTGGGATATATATTCTACCCACACACATTTGGAACTCTCCTGGGGTACCCTCACACATATTATTCCCTCATTTAGTGGATATTTTCACCAAAAAAGTGAAATTTTCAAAAATCCAGAAAATTGGCTGAAATCGACTAAATATCACGGACTCATTGGGCGAATCGCTCTGGTACTGAAATCGGAATGCTCTCTGACATTTCCCCTATCTGAAAGTCTGATAAACGTCAGAAAAATGACTAAGTCCAAAAAAAAAATTTTTCAACTTTTTTCAATTTTACCACCGTGGGATATATATTCTTCCCACACACATTTGGAATCTCCTGGGGTACCCTCACACATATTATTCCCTCATTTAGTGGATATTTTCACAAAAAAGTAAAATTTTCAAAAATCCAGAAAATTGGCTAAAAACGACTAAATAACAAGGACTCATTGGGCGAATCGCTCTGGAACTGAAATTGGAACTCTCACTGACATTTGCCATATCTGAAAGTCTGATAAACACCGGAAAAATGACTAAGTCCAAAAAAAATGTTTTCAACTTTTTTCAATTTTACCCCCGTGGGATATATATTCTACCCACACACATTTGGAACTCTCCTGGGGTGCCCTCACACATATTATTCCCTCATTTAGTGGATATTTTCACAAAAAAGTGAAATTTTCAAAAATCAAGAAAATTGGCTGAAAATGACTAAATATCAAAGACTCATTGGGCGAATCGCTCTGGAACTGAAATTTGAACGCTCACTGACATTTCCCCTATCTGAAAGTCTGATAAAAGCCGGAAAAATGACTAAGTCCAAAAAAAATTTTTTTTCAACTTTTTTCAATTTTACCCCCGTGGGATATATATTCTACCCACACACATTTGGAACTCTCCTGGGGTACCCTCACACATATTATTCCCTCATTTCGTGGATATTTTCACAAAAAAAGTGAAATTTTCAAATATCCAGAAAATTGTCTGAAATCGACTAAATATCAAGGACTCATTGGGCGAATCGCTCTGGAACTGAAATCGGAATGCTCACTGACATTTCCCCTATCTGAAAGTCTGATAAACGTCAGAAAAATGACTAAGTCCAAAAAAAAAATGTTTTCAACTTTTTTCAATTTTACCACCATGGGATATATATTCTTCCCACACACATTTGGAACTCTTCTGGGGTACCCTCACACATATTATTCCCTCATTTAGTGGATATTTTCACAAAAAAGTAAAATTTTCAAAAATCCAGAAAATTGGCTGAAAACGACTAAATATCAATGACTCACTGGGCGAATCGCTCTGGAACTGAAATTGGAACTCTCACTGACATTTGCCATATCTGAAAGTCTGATAAACACCGGAAAAATGACTAAGTCCAAAAAAAAATGTTTTCAACTTTTTTCAATTTTACCCCCGTGGGATATATATTCTACCCACACACATTTGGAACTCTCCTGGGGTACCCTCACACATATTATTCCCTCATTTAGTGGATATTTTCACAAAAAAGTGAAATTTTCAAAAATCCAGAAAATTGGCTGAAAACGACTAAATAACAAGGACTCATTGGGCGAATCGCTCTGGAACTGAAATCGGAATGCACACTGACATTTCCCCTATCTGAAAGTCTGATAAACGTCAGAAAAATGACTAAGTCCAAAAAAAATGTTTTCAACTTTTTTCAATTTTACCCCCGTGGGATATATATTCTACCCACACACATTTGGAACTCTCCTGGGGTACCCTCACACATATTATTCCCTCATTTCGTGGATATTTTCACAAAAAAAGTGAAATTTTCAAAAATCCAGAAAATTGGCTGAAATCGACTAAATATCAAGGACTCATTGGGCGAATCGCTCTGGAACTGAAATCGGAATGCTCACTGACATTTCCCCTATCTGAAAGTCTGATAAACGTCAGAAAAATAACTTAAGTCCAAAAAAAATGTTTTCAACTTTTTTCAATTTTACCCCCGTGGGATATATATTCTACCCACACACATTTGGAACTCTCCTGGGGTACCCTCACACATATTATTCCCTCATTTAGTGGATATTTTCACAAAAAAGTGAAATTTTCAAAAATCAAGAAAATTGGCTGAAAATGACTAAATATCAAAGACTTATTAGGCGAATCGCTCTGGAACTGAAATTGGAACGCTCACTGACATTTCCCCTATCTGAAAGTCTGATAAAAGCCGGAAAAATGACTAAGTCCAAAAAAAAATTTTTTTCAACTTTTTTCAATTTTACCCCCGTGGGATATATATTCTACCCACACACATTTGGAACTCTCCTGGGGTACCCTCACACATATTATTCCCTCATTTAGTGGATATTTTCACAAAAAAGTAAAATTTTCAAAAATCCAGAAAATTGGCTGAAAACGACTAAATATCAATGACTCACTGGGCGAATCGCTCTGGAACTGAAATTGGAACTCTCACTGACATTTGCCATATCTGAAAGTCTGATAAACACCGGAAAAATGACTAAGTCCAAAAAAAAATGTTTTCAACTTTTTTCAATTTTACCCCCGTGGGATATATATTCTACCCACACACATTTGGAACTCTCCTGGGGTACCCTCACACATATTATTCCCTCATTTAGTGGATATTTTCACAAAAAAGTGAAATTTTCAAAAATCCAGAAAATTGGCTGAAAACGACTAAATAACAAGGACTCATTGGGCGAATCGCTCTGGAACTGAAATCGGAATGCACACTGACATTTCCCCTATCTGAAAGTCTGATAAACGTCAGAAAAATGACTAAGTCCAAAAAAAATGTTTTCAACTTTTTTCAATTTTACCCCCGTGGGATATATATTCTACCCACACACATTTGGAACTCTCCTGGGGTACCCTCACACATATTATTCCCTCATTTCGTGGATATTTTCACAAAAAAAGTGAAATTTTCAAAAATCCAGAAAATTGGCTGAAATCGACTAAATATCAAGGACTCATTGGGCGAATCGCTCTGGAACTGAAATCGGAATGCTCACTGACATTTCCCCTATCTGAAAGTCTGATAAACGTCAGAAAAATAACTTAAGTCCAAAAAAAATGTTTTCAACTTTTTTCAATTTTACCCCCGTGGGATATATATTCTACCCACACACATTTGGAACTCTCCTGGGGTACCCTCACACATATTATTCCCTCATTTAGTGGATATTTTCACAAAAAAGTGAAATTTTCAAAAATCAAGAAAATTGGCTGAAAATGACTAAATATCAAAGACTTATTAGGCGAATCGCTCTGGAACTGAAATTGGAACGCTCACTGACATTTCCCCTATCTGAAAGTCTGATAAAAGCCGGAAAAATGACTAAGTCCAAAAAAAAATTTTTTTCAACTTTTTTCAATTTTACCCCCGTGGGATATATATTCTACCCACACACATTTGGAACTCTCCTGGGGTACCCTCACACATATTATTCCCTCATTTAGTGGATATTTTCACCAAAAAAGTGAAATTTTCAAAAATCCAGAAAATTGGCTGAAATCGACTAAATATCACGGACTCATTGGGCGAATCGCTCTGGTACTGAAATCGGAATGCTCTCTGACATTTCCCCTATCTGAAAGTCTGATAAACGTCAGAAAAATGACTAAGTCCAAAAAAAAAATTTTTCAACTTTTTTCAATTTTACCACCGTGGGATATATATTCTTCCCACACACATTTGGAATCTCCTGGGGTACCCTCACACATATTATTCCCTCATTTAGTGGATATTTTCACAAAAAAGTAAAATTTTCAAAAATCCAGAAAATTGGCTAAAAACGACTAAATAACAAGGACTCATTGGGCGAATCGCTCTGGAACTGAAATTGGAACTCTCACTGACATTTGCCATATCTGAAAGTCTGATAAACACCGGAAAAATGACTAAGTCCAAAAAAAATGTTTTCAACTTTTTTCAATTTTACCCCCGTGGGATATATATTCTACCCACACACATTTGGAACTCTCCTGGGGTGCCCTCACACATATTATTCCCTCATTTAGTGGATATTTTCACAAAAAAGTGAAATTTTCAAAAATCAAGAAAATTGGCTGAAAATGACTAAATATCAAAGACTCATTGGGCGAATCGCTCTGGAACTGAAATTTGAACGCTCACTGACATTTCCCCTATCTGAAAGTCTGATAAAAGCCGGAAAAATGACTAAGTCCAAAAAAAATTTTTTTTCAACTTTTTTCAATTTTACCCCCGTGGGATATATATTCTACCCACACACATTTGGAACTCTCCTGGGGTACCCTCACACATATTATTCCCTCATTTCGTGGATATTTTCACAAAAAAAGTGAAATTTTCAAATATCCAGAAAATTGTCTGAAATCGACTAAATATCAAGGACTCATTGGGCGAATCGCTCTGGAACTGAAATCGGAATGCTCACTGACATTTCCCCTATCTGAAAGCCTGATAAACGTCAGAAAAATGACTAAGTCCAAAAAAAAAATGTTTTCAACTTTTTTCAATTTTACCACCATGGGATATATATTCTTCCCACACACATTTGGAACTCTTCTGGGGTACCCTCACACATATTATTCCCTCATTTAGTGGATATTTTCACAAAAAAGTAAAATTTTCAAAAATCCAGAAAATTGGCTGAAAACGACTAAATATCAATGACTCACTGGGCGAATCGCTCTGGAACTGAAATTGGAACTCTCACTGACATTTGCCATATCTGAAAGTCTGATAAACACCGGAAAAATGACTAAGTCCAAAAAAAAATGTTTTCAACTTTTTTCAATTTTACCCCCGTGGGATATATATTCTACCCACACACATTTGGAACTCTCCTGGGGTACCCTCACACATATTATTCCCTCATTTAGTGGATATTTTCACAAAAAAGTGAAATTTTCAAAAATCCAGAAAATTGGCTGAAAACGACTAAATAACAAGGACTCATTGGGCGAATCGCTCTGGAACTGAAATCGGAATGCACACTGACATTTCCCCTATCTGAAAGTCTGATAAACGTCAGAAAAATGACTAAGTCCAAAAAAAATGTTTTCAACTTTTTTCAATTTTACCCCCGTGGGATATATATTCTACCCACACACATTTGGAACTCTCCTGGGGTACCCTCACACATATTATTCCCTCATTTAGTGGATATTTTCACAAAAAAGTGAAATTTTCAAAAATCAAGAAATTTGGCTGAAAATGACTAAATATCAAAGACTCATTGGGCGAATCGCTCTGGAACTGAAATTTGAACGCTCACTGACATTTCCCCTATCTGAAAGTCTGATAAAAGCCGGAAAAATGACTAAGTCCCAAAAAAATTTTTTTTCAACTTTTTTCAATTTTACCCCCGTGGGATATATATTCTACCCACACACATTTGGAACTCTCCTGGGGTACCCTCACACATATTATTCCCTCATTTCGTGGATATTTTCACAAAAAAGTGAAATTTTCAAAAATCAAGAAAATTGGCTGAAAATGACTAAATATCAAAGACTCATTGGGCGAATCGCTCTGGAACTGAAATTTGAACGCTCACTGACATTTCCCCTATCTGAAAGTCTGATAAAAGCCGGAAAAATGACTAAGTCCCAAAAAAATTTTTTTTCAACTTTTTTCAATTTTACCCCCGTGGGATATATATTCTACCCACACACATTTGGAACTCTCCTGGGGTACCCTCACACATATTATTCCCTCATTTCGTGGATATTTTCACAAAAAAAGTGAAATTTTCAAATATCCAGAAAATTGTCTGAAATCGACTAAATATCAAGGACTCATTGGGCGAATCGCTCTGGAACTGAAATCGGAATGCTCACTGACATTTCCCCTATCTGAAAGTCTGATAAACGTCAGAAAAATGACTAAGTCCAAAAAAAAAATGTTTTCAACTTTTTTCAATTTTACCACCATGGGATATATATTCTTCCCACACACATTTGGAACTCTTCTGGGGTACCCTCACACATATTATTCCCTCATTTCGTGGATATTTTCACAAAAAAAGTGAAATTTTCAAAAATCCAGAAAATTGGCTGAAATCGACTAAATATCAAGGACTCATTGGGCGAATCGCTCTGGAACTGAAATCGCAATGCTCACTGACATTTCCCCTATCTGAAAGTCTGATAAACGTCAGAAAAATAACAAGTCCAAAAAAAATGTTTTCAACTTTTTTCAATTTTACCCCCGTGGGATATATATTCTACCCACACACATTTGGAACTCTCCTGGGGTACCCTCACACATATTATTCCCTCATTTAGTGGATATTTTCACAAAAAAGTGAAATTTTCAAAAATCAAGAAAATTGGCTGAAAATGACTAAATATCAAAGACTTATTAGGCGAATCGCTCTGGAACTGAAATTGGAACGCTCACTGACATTTCCCCTATCTGAAAGTCTGATAAAAGCCGGAAAAATGACTAAGTCCAAAAAAAAAATTTTTCAACTTTTTTCAATTTTACCACCGTGGGATATATATTCTTCCCACACACATTTGGAATCTCCTGGGGTACCCTCACACATATTATTCCCTCATTTAGTGGATATTTTCACAAAAAAGTAAAATTTTCAAAAATCCAGAAAATTGGCTGAAAACGACTAAATAACAAGGACTCATTGGGCGAATCGCTCTGGAACTGAAATTGGAACTCTCACTGACATTTGCCATATCTGAAAGTCTGATAAACACCGGAAAAATGACTAAGTCCAAAAAAAATGTTTTCAACTTTTTTCAATTTTACCCCCGTGGGATATATATTCTACCCACACACATTTGGAACTCTCCTGGGGTGCCCTCACACATATTATTCCCTCATTTAGTGGATATTTTCACAAAAAAGTGAAATTTTCAAAAATCAAGAAATTTGGCTGAAAATGACTAAATATCAAAGACTCATTGGGCGAATCGCTCTGGAACTGAAATTTGAATGCTCACTGACATTTCCCCTATCTGAAAGTCTGATAAAAGCCGGAAAAATGACTAAGTCCAAAAAAAATTTTTTTTCAACTTTTTTCAATTTTACCCCCGTGGGATATATATTCTACCCACACACATTTGGAACTCTCCTGGGGTACCCTCACACATATTATTCCCTCATTTCGTGGATATTTTCACAAAAAAGTGAAATTTTCAAAAATCAAGAAAATTGGCTGAAAATGACTAAATATCAAAGACTCATTGGGCGAATCGCTCTGGAACTGAAATTTGAACGCTCACTGACATTTCCCCTATCTGAAAGTCTGATAAAAGCCGGAAAAATGACTAAGTCCAAAAAAAATTTTTTTTCAACTTTTTTCAATTGTACCCCCGTGGGATATATATTCTACCCACACACATTTGGAACTCTCCTGGGGTACCCTCACACATATTATTCCCTCATTTCGTGGATATTTTCACAAAAAAAGTGAAATTTTCAAATATCCAGAAAATTGTCTGAAATCGACTAAATATCAAGGACTCATTGGGCGAATCGCTCTGGAACTGAAATTTGAACGCTCACTGACATTTCCCCTATCTGAAAGTCTGATAAAAGCCGGAAAAATGACTAAGTCCCAAAAAAATTTTTTTTCAACTTTTTTCAATTTTACCCCCGTGGGATATATATTCTACCCACACACATTTGGAACTCTCCTGGGGTACCCTCACACATATTATTCCCTCATTTCGTGGATATTTTCACAAAAAAAGTGAAATTTTCAAATATCCAGAAAATTGTCTGAAATCGACTAAATATCAAGGACTCATTGGGCGAATCGCTCTGGAACTGAAATCGGAATGCTCACTGACATTTCCCCTATCTGAAAGTCTGATAAACGTCAGAAAAATGACTAAGTCCAAAAAAAAAATGTTTTCAACTTTTTTCAATTTTACCACCATGGGATATATATTCTTCCCACACACATTTGGAACTCTTCTGGGGTACCCTCACACATATTATTCCCTCATTTCGTGGATATTTTCACAAAAAAAGTGAAATTTTCAAAAATCCAGAAAATTGGCTGAAATCGACTAAATATCAAGGACTCATTGGGCGAATCGCTCTGGAACTGAAATCGCAATGCTCACTGACATTTCCCCTATCTGAAAGTCTGATAAACGTCAGAAAAATAACAAGTCCAAAAAAAATGTTTTCAACTTTTTTCAATTTTACCCCCGTGGGATATATATTCTACCCACACACATTTGGAACTCTCCTGGGGTACCCTCACACATATTATTCCCTCATTTAGTGGATATTTTCACAAAAAAGTGAAATTTTCAAAAATCAAGAAAATTGGCTGAAAATGACTAAATATCAAAGACTTATTAGGCGAATCGCTCTGGAACTGAAATTGGAACGCTCACTGACATTTCCCCTATCTGAAAGTCTGATAAAAGCCGGAAAAATGACTAAGTCCAAAAAAAAAATTTTTCAACTTTTTTCAATTTTACCACCGTGGGATATATATTCTTCCCACACACATTTGGAATCTCCTGGGGTACCCTCACACATATTATTCCCTCATTTAGTGGATATTTTCACAAAAAAGTAAAATTTTCAAAAATCCAGAAAATTGGCTGAAAACGACTAAATAACAAGGACTCATTGGGCGAATCGCTCTGGAACTGAAATTGGAACTCTCACTGACATTTGCCATATCTGAAAGTCTGATAAACACCGGAAAAATGACTAAGTCCAAAAAAAATGTTTTCAACTTTTTTCAATTTTACCCCCGTGGGATATATATTCTACCCACACACATTTGGAACTCTCCTGGGGTGCCCTCACACATATTATTCCCTCATTTAGTGGATATTTTCACAAAAAAGTGAAATTTTCAAAAATCAAGAAATTTGGCTGAAAATGACTAAATATCAAAGACTCATTGGGCGAATCGCTCTGGAACTGAAATTTGAATGCTCACTGACATTTCCCCTATCTGAAAGTCTGATAAAAGCCGGAAAAATGACTAAGTCCAAAAAAAATTTTTTTTCAACTTTTTTCAATTTTACCCCCGTGGGATATATATTCTACCCACACACATTTGGAACTCTCCTGGGGTACCCTCACACATATTATTCCCTCATTTCGTGGATATTTTCACAAAAAAGTGAAATTTTCAAAAATCAAGAAAATTGGCTGAAAATGACTAAATATCAAAGACTCATTGGGCGAATCGCTCTGGAACTGAAATTTGAACGCTCACTGACATTTCCCCTATCTGAAAGTCTGATAAAAGCCGGAAAAATGACTAAGTCCAAAAAAAATTTTTTTTCAACTTTTTTCAATTGTACCCCCGTGGGATATATATTCTACCCACACACATTTGGAACTCTCCTGGGGTACCCTCACACATATTATTCCCTCATTTCGTGGATATTTTCACAAAAAAAGTGAAATTTTCAAATATCCAGAAAATTGTCTGAAATCGACTAAATATCAAGGACTCATTGGGCGAATCGCTCTGGAACTGAAATCGGAATGCTCACTGACATTTCCCCTATCTGAAAGTCTGATAAACGTCAGAAAAATGACTAAGTCCAAAAAAAAAATGTTTTCAACTTTTTTCAATTTTACCACCATGGGATATATATTCTTCCCACACACATTTGGAACTCTTCTGGGGTACCCTCACACATATTATTCCCTCATTTAGTGGATATTTTCACAAAAAAGTAAAATTTTCAAAAATCCAGAAAATTGGCTGAAAACGACTAAATATCAATGACTCACTGGGCGAATCGCTCTGGAACTGAAATTGGAACTCTCACTGACATTTGCCATATCTGAAAGTCTGATAAACACCGGAAAAATGACTAAGTCCAAAAAAAAATGTTTTCAACTTTTTTCAATTTTACCCCCGTGGGATATATATTCTACCCACACACATTTGGAACTCTCCTGGGGTACCCTCACACATATTATTCCCTCATTTAGTGGATATTTTCACAAAAAAGTGAAATTTTCAAAAATCCAGAAAATTGGCTGAAAACGACTAAATAACAAGGACTCATTGGGCGAATCGCTCTGGAACTGAAATCGGAATGCACACTGACATTTCCCCTATCTGAAAGTCTGATAAACGTCAGAAAAATGACTAAGTCCAAAAAAAATGTTTTCAACTTTTTTCAATTTTACCCCCGTGGGATATATATTCTACCCACACACATTTGGAACTCTCCTGGGGTACCCTCACACATATTATTCCCTCATTTCGTGGATATTTTCACAAAAAAAGTGAAATTTTCAAAAATCCAGAAAATTGGCTGAAATCGACTAAATATCAAGGACTCATTGGGCGAATCGCTCTGGAACTGAAATCGGAATGCTCACTGACATTTCCCCTATCTGAAAGTCTGATAAACGTCAGAAAAATAACTTAAGTCCAAAAAAAATGTTTTCAACTTTTTTCAATTTTACCCCCGTGGGATATATATTCTACCCACACACATTTGGAACTCTCCTGGGGTACCCTCACACATATTATTCCCTCATTTAGTGGATATTTTCACAAAAAAGTGAAATTTTCAAAAATCAAGAAAATTGGCTGAAAATGACTAAATATCAAAGACTTATTAGGCGAATCGCTCTGGAACTGAAATTGGAACGCTCACTGACATTTCCCCTATCTGAAAGTCTGATAAAAGCCGGAAAAATGACTAAGTCCAAAAAAAAATTTTTTTCAACTTTTTTCAATTTTACCCCCGTGGGATATATATTCTACCCACACACATTTGGAACTCTCCTGGGGTACCCTCACACATATTATTCCCTCATTTAGTGGATATTTTCACAAAAAAGTAAAATTTTCAAAAATCCAGAAAATTGGCTGAAAACGACTAAATATCAATGACTCACTGGGCGAATCGCTCTGGAACTGAAATTGGAACTCTCACTGACATTTGCCATATCTGAAAGTCTGATAAACACCGGAAAAATGACTAAGTCCAAAAAAAAATGTTTTCAACTTTTTTCAATTTTACCCCCGTGGGATATATATTCTACCCACACACATTTGGAACTCTCCTGGGGTACCCTCACACATATTATTCCCTCATTTAGTGGATATTTTCACAAAAAAGTGAAATTTTCAAAAATCCAGAAAATTGGCTGAAAACGACTAAATAACAAGGACTCATTGGGCGAATCGCTCTGGAACTGAAATCGGAATGCACACTGACATTTCCCCTATCTGAAAGTCTGATAAACGTCAGAAAAATGACTAAGTCCAAAAAAAATGTTTTCAACTTTTTTCAATTTTACCCCCGTGGGATATATATTCTACCCACACACATTTGGAACTCTCCTGGGGTACCCTCACACATATTATTCCCTCATTTCGTGGATATTTTCACAAAAAAAGTGAAATTTTCAAAAATCCAGAAAATTGGCTGAAATCGACTAAATATCAAGGACTCATTGGGCGAATCGCTCTGGAACTGAAATCGGAATGCTCACTGACATTTCCCCTATCTGAAAGTCTGATAAACGTCAGAAAAATAACTTAAGTCCAAAAAAAATGTTTTCAACTTTTTTCAATTTTACCCCCGTGGGATATATATTCTACCCACACACATTTGGAACTCTCCTGGGGTACCCTCACACATATTATTCCCTCATTTAGTGGATATTTTCACAAAAAAGTGAAATTTTCAAAAATCAAGAAAATTGGCTGAAAATGACTAAATATCAAAGACTTATTAGGCGAATCGCTCTGGAACTGAAATTGGAACGCTCACTGACATTTCCCCTATCTGAAAGTCTGATAAAAGCCGGAAAAATGACTAAGTCCAAAAAAAAATTTTTTTCAACTTTTTTCAATTTTACCCCCGTGGGATATATATTCTACCCACACACATTTGGAACTCTCCTGGGGTACCCTCACACATATTATTCCCTCATTTAGTGGATATTTTCACCAAAAAAGTGAAATTTTCAAAAATCCAGAAAATTGGCTGAAATCGACTAAATATCACGGACTCATTGGGCGAATCGCTCTGGTACTGAAATCGGAATGCTCTCTGACATTTCCCCTATCTGAAAGTCTGATAAACGTCAGAAAAATGACTAAGTCCAAAAAAAAAATTTTTCAACTTTTTTCAATTTTACCACCGTGGGATATATATTCTTCCCACACACATTTGGAATCTCCTGGGGTACCCTCACACATATTATTCCCTCATTTAGTGGATATTTTCACAAAAAAGTAAAATTTTCAAAAATCCAGAAAATTGGCTAAAAACGACTAAATAACAAGGACTCATTGGGCGAATCGCTCTGGAACTGAAATTGGAACTCTCACTGACATTTGCCACATCTGAAAGTCTGATAAACACCGGAAAAATGACTAAGTCCAAAAAAAATGTTTTCAACTTTTTTCAATTTTACCCCCGTGGGATATATATTCTACCCACACACATTTGGAACTCTCCTGGGGTGCCCTCACACATATTATTCCCTCATTTAGTGGATATTTTCACAAAAAAGTGAAATTTTCAAAAATCAAGAAAATTGGCTGAAAATGACTAAATATCAAAGACTCATTGGGCGAATCGCTCTGGAACTGAAATTTGAACGCTCACTGACATTTCCCCTATCTGAAAGTCTGATAAAAGCCGGAAAAATGACTAAGTCCAAAAAAAATTTTTTTTCAACTTTTTTCAATTTTACCCCCGTGGGATATATATTCTACCCACACACATTTGGAACTCTCCTGGGGTACCCTCACACATATTATTCCCTCATTTCGTGGATATTTTCACAAAAAAAGTGAAATTTTCAAATATCCAGAAAATTGTCTGAAATCGACTAAATATCAAGGACTCATTGGGCGAATCGCTCTGGAACTGAAATCGGAATGCTCACTGACATTTCCCCTATCTGAAAGCCTGATAAACGTCAGAAAAATGACTAAGTCCAAAAAAAAAATGTTTTCAACTTTTTTCAATTTTACCACCATGGGATATATATTCTTCCCACACACATTTGGAACTCTTCTGGGGTACCCTCACACATATTATTCCCTCATTTAGTGGATATTTTCACAAAAAAGTAAAATTTTCAAAAATCCAGAAAATTGGCTGAAAACGACTAAATATCAATGACTCACTGGGCGAATCGCTCTGGAACTGAAATTGGAACTCTCACTGACATTTGCCATATCTGAAAGTCTGATAAACACCGGAAAAATGACTAAGTCCAAAAAAAAATGTTTTCAACTTTTTTCAATTTTACCCCCGTGGGATATATATTCTACCCACACACATTTGGAACTCTCCTGGGGTACCCTCACACATATTATTCCCTCATTTAGTGGATATTTTCACAAAAAAGTGAAATTTTCAAAAATCCAGAAAATTGGCTGAAAACGACTAAATAACAAGGACTCATTGGGCGAATCGCTCTGGAACTGAAATCGGAATGCACACTGACATTTCCCCTATCTGAAAGTCTGATAAACGTCAGAAAAATGACTAAGTCCAAAAAAAATGTTTTCAACTTTTTTCAATTTTACCCCCGTGGGATATATATTCTACCCACACACATTTGGAACTCTCCTGGGGTACCCTCACACATATTATTCCCTCATTTAGTGGATATTTTCACAAAAAAGTGAAATTTTCAAAAATCAAGAAATTTGGCTGAAAATGACTAAATATCAAAGACTCATTGGGCGAATCGCTCTGGAACTGAAATTTGAACGCTCACTGACATTTCCCCTATCTGAAAGTCTGATAAAAGCCGGAAAAATGACTAAGTCCCAAAAAAATTTTTTTTCAACTTTTTTCAATTTTACCCCCGTGGGATATATATTCTACCCACACACATTTGGAACTCTCCTGGGGTACCCTCACACATATTATTCCCTCATTTCGTGGATATTTTCACAAAAAAGTGAAATTTTCAAAAATCAAGAAAATTGGCTGAAAATGACTAAATATCAAAGACTCATTGGGCGAATCGCTCTGGAACTGAAATTTGAACGCTCACTGACATTTCCCCTATCTGAAAGTCTGATAAAAGCCGGAAAAATGACTAAGTCCCAAAAAAATTTTTTTTCAACTTTTTTCAATTTTACCCCCGTGGGATATATATTCTACCCACACACATTTGGAACTCTCCTGGGGTACCCTCACACATATTATTCCCTCATTTCGTGGATATTTTCACAAAAAAAGTGAAATTTTCAAATATCCAGAAAATTGTCTGAAATCGACTAAATATCAAGGACTCATTGGGCGAATCGCTCTGGAACTGAAATCGGAATGCTCACTGACATTTCCCCTATCTGAAAGTCTGATAAACGTCAGAAAAATGACTAAGTCCAAAAAAAAAATGTTTTCAACTTTTTTCAATTTTACCACCATGGGATATATATTCTTCCCACACACATTTGGAACTCTTCTGGGGTACCCTCACACATATTATTCCCTCATTTCGTGGATATTTTCACAAAAAAAGTGAAATTTTCAAAAATCCAGAAAATTGGCTGAAATCGACTAAATATCAAGGACTCATTGGGCGAATCGCTCTGGAACTGAAATCGCAATGCTCACTGACATTTCCCCTATCTGAAAGTCTGATAAACGTCAGAAAAATAACAAGTCCAAAAAAAATGTTTTCAACTTTTTTCAATTTTACCCCCGTGGGATATATATTCTACCCACACACATTTGGAACTCTCCTGGGGTACCCTCACACATATTATTCCCTCATTTAGTGGATATTTTCACAAAAAAGTGAAATTTTCAAAAATCAAGAAAATTGGCTGAAAATGACTAAATATCAAAGACTTATTAGGCGAATCGCTCTGGAACTGAAATTGGAACGCTCACTGACATTTCCCCTATCTGAAAGTCTGATAAAAGCCGGAAAAATGACTAAGTCCAAAAAAAAAATTTTTCAACTTTTTTCAATTTTACCACCGTGGGATATATATTCTTCCCACACACATTTGGAATCTCCTGGGGTACCCTCACACATATTATTCCCTCATTTAGTGGATATTTTCACAAAAAAGTAAAATTTTCAAAAATCCAGAAAATTGGCTGAAAACGACTAAATAACAAGGACTCATTGGGCGAATCGCTCTGGAACTGAAATTGGAACTCTCACTGACATTTGCCATATCTGAAAGTCTGATAAACACCGGAAAAATGACTAAGTCCAAAAAAAATGTTTTCAACTTTTTTCAATTTTACCCCCGTGGGATATATATTCTACCCACACACATTTGGAACTCTCCTGGGGTGCCCTCACACATATTATTCCCTCATTTAGTGGATATTTTCACAAAAAAGTGAAATTTTCAAAAATCAAGAAATTTGGCTGAAAATGACTAAATATCAAAGACTCATTGGGCGAATCGCTCTGGAACTGAAATTTGAATGCTCACTGACATTTCCCCTATCTGAAAGTCTGATAAAAGCCGGAAAAATGACTAAGTCCAAAAAAAATTTTTTTTCAACTTTTTTCAATTTTACCCCCGTGGGATATATATTCTACCCACACACATTTGGAACTCTCCTGGGGTACCCTCACACATATTATTCCCTCATTTCGTGGATATTTTCACAAAAAAGTGAAATTTTCAAAAATCAAGAAAATTGGCTGAAAATGACTAAATATCAAAGACTCATTGGGCGAATCGCTCTGGAACTGAAATTTGAACGCTCACTGACATTTCCCCTATCTGAAAGTCTGATAAAAGCCGGAAAAATGACTAAGTCCAAAAAAAATTTTTTTTCAACTTTTTTCAATTTTACCCCCGTGGGATATATATTCTACCCACACACATTTGGAACTCTCCTGGGGTACCCTCACACATATTATTCCCTCATTTCGTGGATATTTTCACAAAAAAAGTGAAATTTTCAAATATCCAGAAAATTGTCTGAAATCGACTAAATATCAAGGACTCATTGGGCGAATCGCTCTGGAACTGAAATCGGAATGCTCACTGACATTTCCCCTATCTGAAAGTCTGATAAACGTCAGAAAAATGACTAAGTCCAAAAAAAAAATGTTTTCAACTTTTTTCAATTTTACCACCATGGGATATATATTCTTCCCACACACATTTGGAACTCTTCTGGGGTACCCTCACACATATTATTCCCTCATTTAGTGGATATTTTCACAAAAAAGTAAAATTTTCAAAAATCCAGAAAATTGGCTGAAAACGACTAAATATCTATGACTCATTGGGCGAATCGCTCTGGAACTGAAATTGGAACTCTCACTGACATTTGCCATATCTGAAAGTCTGATAAACACCGGAAAAATGACTAAGTCCAAAAAAAAATGTTTTCAACTTTTTTCAATTTTACCCCCGTGGGATATATATTCTACCCACACACATTTGGAACTCTCCTGGGGTACCCTCACACATATTATTCCCTCATTTAGTGGATATTTTCACAAAAAAGTGAAATTTTCAAAAATCAAGAAAATTGGCTGAAATCGACTAAATATCACGGACTCATTGGGCGAATCGCTCTGGTACTGAAATCGGAATGCTCACTGACATTTCCCCTATCTGAAAGTCTGATAAACGTCAGAAAAATGACTAAGTCCAAAAAAAAAATTTTTCAACTTTTTTCAATTTTACCACCGTGGGATATATATTCTTCCCACACACATTTGGAATCTCCTGGGGTACCCTCACACATATTATTCCCTCATTTAGTGGATATTTTCACAAAAAAGTAAAATTTTCAAAAATCCAGAAAATTGGCTGAAAACGACTAAATAACACGGACTCATTGGGCGAATCGCTCTGGAACTGAAATTGGAACTCTCACTGACATTTGCCATATCTGAAAGTCTGATAAACTCCGGAAAAATGACTGAGTCCAAAAAAAATGTTTTCAACTTTTTTCAATTTTACCCCCGTGGGATATATATTCTACCCACACACATTTGGAACTCTCCTGGGGTGCCCTCACACATATTATTCCCTCATTTAGTGGATATTTTCACAAAAAAGTGAAATTTTCAAAAATCAAGAAAATTGGCTGAAAATGACTAAATATCAAAGACTCATTGGGCGAATCGCTCTGGAACTGAAATTTGAATGCTCACTGACATTTCCCCTATCTGAAAGTCTGATAAAAGCCGGAAAAATGACTAAGTCCAAAAAAAATTTTTTTTCAACTTTTTTCAATTTTACCACCGTGGGATATATATTCTTCCCACACACATTTGGAACTCTCCTGGGGTACCCTCACACATATTATTCCCTCATTTAGTGGATATTTTCACAAAAAAGTAAAATTTTCAAAAATCAAGAAAATTGGCTGAAAACGACTAAATAACAAGGACTCATTGGGCGAATTGCTCTGGAACTGAAATCGGAATGCACACTGACATTTCCCCTATCTGAAAGTCTGATAAACGTCAGAAAAATGACTAAGTCCAAAAAAAAAAATGTTTTCAACTTTTTTCAATTTTACCCCCGTGGGATATATATTCTACCCACACACATTTGGAACTCTCCTGGGGTACCTTCACACATATTATTCCCTCATTTCGTGGATATTTTCACAAAAAAAGTGAAATTTTCAAAAATCCAGAAAATTGGCTGAAATCGACTAAATATCACGGACTCATTGGGCGAATCGCTCTGGTACTGAAATCGAAATGCTCACTGACATTTCCCCTATCTGAAAGTCTGATAAACGTCAGAAAAATGACTAAGTCCAAAAAAAAATTTTTTCAACTTTTTCAATTTTACCACCGTGGGATATATATTCTTCCCACACACATTTGGAACTCTCCTGGGGTACCCTCACACATATTATTGCCTCATTTAGTGGATATTTTCACAAAAAAGTGAAATTTTCAAAAATCAAGAAAATTGGCTGAAAATGACTAAATATCAAAGACTCATTGGGCAAATCGCTCTGGAACTGA
Source organism: Phyllobates terribilis (assembly GCF_046119375.1). Classification (NCBI taxonomy): domain Eukaryota; kingdom Metazoa; phylum Chordata; class Amphibia; order Anura; family Dendrobatidae; genus Phyllobates; species Phyllobates terribilis. Next base: position 596,929,845 of record NW_027362762.1, read on the forward strand.
AATTGGAACGCTCACTGACATTTACCCTATCTGAAAGTCTGATAAAAGCTGTAAAAATGACTAAGTCCAAAAAAAATTTTTTTTCAACTTTTTTCAATTTTACCCCGTAGGATATGTATTCTACCCACACAAATTTGGAACTCTCCTGTGGTACCCTCACACATATTATTCCCTCATTTTGTGGATATTTTCACAAAAAAGTGAAATTTTCAAAAATCCAGAAAATTGGCTGAAAACGACTAAATAACAAGGACTCATTGGGCGAATCGCTCTGGAACTGAAATCGGAATGCTCACTGACATTTCCCCTATCTGAAAGTCTGATAAACGTAAGAAAAATAACTTAAGTCCAAAAAAAATTTTTTTTCAACTTTTTTCAATTTTACCCCCGTGGGATATATATTCTACCCACACACATTTTTAACTCTCCTGGGGTACCCTCACACATATTATTCCCTCATTTAGTGGATATTTTCACAAAAAAGTGAAATTTTCAAAAATCAAGAAAATTGGCTGAAAATGACTAAATATCAAAGACTCATTGGGCGAATCGCTCTGGAACTGAAATTTGAACGCTCACTGACATTTCCCCTATCTGAAAGTCTGATAAAAGCCGGAAAAATGACTAAGTCCAAAAAAATTTTTTTTTCAACTTTTTTCAATTTTACCCCCGTGGGATATATATTCTACCCACACACATTTGGAACTCTCCTGGGGTACCTTCACACATATTATTCCCTCATTTCGTGGATATTTTCACAAAAAAAGTGAAATTTTCAAAAATCCAGAAAATTGGCTAAAATCGACTAAATATCACGGACTCATTGGGCGAATCGCTCTGGTACTGAAATCGAAATGCTCACTGACATTTCCCCTATCTGAAAGTCTGATAAACGTCTGAAAAATGACTAAGTCCAAAAAAAAATTTTTTCAACTTTTTCAATTTTACCACCGTGGGATATATATTCTTCCCACACACATTTGGAACTCTCCTGGGGTACCCTCACACATATTATTCCCTCATTTAGTGGATATTTTCACAAAAAGTGAAATTTTCAAAAATCAAGAAAATTGGCTGAAAATGACTAAATATCAAAGACTCATTGGGCAAATCGCTCTGGAACTGAAATTGGAACGCTCACTGACATTTACCCTATCTGAAAGTCTGATAAAAGCCGTAAAAATGACTAAGTCCAAAAAAAATTTTTTTTCAACTTTTTTCAATTTTACCCCCGTGGGATATATATTCTACCCACACACATTTGGAACTCTCCTGGGGTACCCTCACACATATTATTCCCTCATTTAGTGGATATTTTCACAAAAAAGTGAAATTTTCAAAAATCCAGAAAATTGGCTGAAAACGACTAAATAACAAGGACTCATTGGGCGAATCGCTGTGGTACTGAAATCGAAATGCTCACTGACATTTCCCCTATCTGAAAGTCTGATAAACGTCAGAAAAATGACTAAGTCCAAAAAAAAATTTTTTCAACTTTTTCAATTTTACCCCCGTGGGATATATATTCTACCCACACACATTTGGAACTCTCCTGGGGTACCCTCACACATATTATTCCCTCATTTCGTGGATATTTTCACAAAAAAAGTGAAATTTTCAAATATCCAGAAAATTGGCTGAAATCGACTAAATATCAAGGACTCATTGGGCGAATCGCTCTGGAACTGAAATCGGAATGCTCACTGACATTTCCCCTATCAAGGACTGATAAACATCAAACATCAAGGACTGATAAACATCAAGGACTATCAAGGACTGATAAACATCAAAGTCTGATAAACGTCAGAAAAATGACTAAGTCCAAAAAAAAAATGTTTTCAACTTTTTTCAATTTTACCACCATGGGATATATATTCTTCCCACACACATTTGGAACTCTTCTGGGGTACCCTCACACATATTATTCCCTCATTTAGTGGATATTTTCACAAAAAAGTAAAATTTTCAAAAATCCAGAAAATTGGCTGAAAACGACTAAATATCAAAGACTCATTGGGCGAATCGCTCTGGAACTGAAATTGGAAATCTCACTGACATTTGCCATATCTGAAAGTCTGATAAACACCGGAAAAATGACTAAGTCCAAAAAAAAATGTTTTCAACTTTTTTCAATTTTACCCCCGTGGGATATATATTCTACCCACACACATTTGGAACTCTCCTGGGATACCCACACACATAATATTCCATCATTTATTGGATATTTTCACAAAAAAGTGAAATTTTCAAAAATCCAGAAAATTGGCTGAAAACGACTAAATAACAAGGACTCATTGGGCGAATCGCTCTGGAACTGAAATCGGAATGCACACTGACATTTCCCCTATCTGAAAGTCTGATAAACGTCAGAAAAATGACTAAGTCCAAAAAAAATGTTTTCAACTTTTTTCAATTTTACCCCCGTGGGATATATATTCTACCCACACACATTTGGAACTCTCCTGGGGTACCCTCACACATATTATTCCCTCATTTCGTGGATATTTTCACAAAAAAAGTGAAATTTTCAAAAATCCAGAAAATTGGCTGAAATCGACTAAATATCAAGGACTCATTGGGCGAATCGCTCTGGAACTGAAATCGGAATGGTCACTGACATTTCCCCTATCTGAAAGTCTGATAAACGTCAGAAAAATAACTAAGTCCAAAAAAAATGTTTTCAACTTTTTTCAATTTTACCCCCGTGGGATATATATTCTACCCACACACATTTGGAACTCTCCTGGGGTACCCTCACACATATTATTCCCTCATTTAGTGGATATTTTCACAAAAAAGTGAAATTTTCAAAAATCAAGAAAATTGGCTGAAAATGACTAAATATCAAAGACTTATTAGGCGAATCGCTCTGGAACTGAAATTGGAACGCTCACTGACATTTCCCCTATCTGAAAGTCTGATAAAAGCCGGAAAAATGACTAAGTCCAAAAAAAATTTTTTTTCAACTTTTTTCAATTTTACCCCCGTGGGATATATATTCTACCCACACACATTTGGAACTCTCCTGGGGTACCCTCACACATATTATTCCCTCATTTAGTGGATATTTTCACAAAAAAGTGAAATTTTCAAAAATCAAGAAAATTGGCTGAAAATGACTAAATATCAAAGACTCATTGGGCGAATCGCTCTGGAACTGAAATTTGAACGCTCACTGACATTTCCCCTATCTGAAAGTCTGATAAAAGCCGGAAAAATGACTAAGTCCAAAAAAATTTTTTTTTCAACTTTTTTCAATTTTACCCCCGTGGGATATATATTCTACCCACACACATTTGGAACTCTCCTGGGGTACCCTTACACATATTATTCCCTCATTTCGTGGATATTTTCACAAAAAAGTGAAATTTTCAAAAATCCAGAAAATTGGCTGAAATCGACTAAATATCACGGACTCATTGGGCGAATCGCTCTGGTACTGAAATCGGAATGCTCACTGACATTTTCCCTATCTGAAAGTCTGATAAACGTCAGAAAAATGACTAAGTCCAAAAAAAAAATTTTTCAACTTTTTTCAATTTTACCACCGTGGGATATATATTCTTCCCACACACATTTGGAATCTCCTGGGGTACCCTCACACATATTATTCCCTCATTTAGTGGATATTTTCACAAAAAAGTAAAATTTTCAAAAATCCAGAAAATTGGCTGAAAACGACTAAATATCAAAGACTCATTGGGCAAATCGCTCTGGAACTGAAATTGGAACTCTCACTGACATTTGCCATATCTGAAAGTCTGATAAACAGCGGAAAAATGACTAAGTCCAAAAAAAATGTTTTCAACTTTTTTCAATTTTACCCCCGTGGGATATATATTCTGCCCACACACATTTGGAACTCTCCTGGGGTGCCCTCACACATATTATTCCCTCATTTAGTGGATATTTTCACAAAAAAGTGAAATTTTCAAAAATCAAGAAAATTGGCTGAAAATGACTAAATATCAAAGACTCATTGGGCGAATCGCTCTGGAACTGAAATTTGAATGCTCACTGACATTTCCCCTATCTGAAAGTCTGATAAAAGCCGGAAAAATGACTAAGTCCAAAAAAAATTTTTTTTCAACTTTTTTCAATTTTACCACCGTGGGATATATATTCTTCCCACACACATTTGGAACTCTCCTGGGGTACCCTCACACATATTATTCCCTCATTTAGTGGATATTTTCACAAAAAAGTAAAATTTTCAAAAATCAAGAAAATTGGCTGAAAACGACTAAATAACAAGGACTCATTGGGCGAATTGCTCTGGAACTGAAATCGGAATGCACACTGACATTTCCCCTATCTGAAAGTCTGATAAACGTCAGAAAAATGACTAAGTCCAAAAAAAAAAATGTTTTCAACTTTTTTCAATTTTACCCCCGTGGGATATATATTCTACCCACACACATTTGGAACTCTCCTGGGGTACCTTCACACATATTATTCCCTCATTTCGTGGATATTTTCACAAAAAAAGTGAAATTTTCAAAAATCCAGAAAATTGGCTGAAATCGACTAAATATCACGGACTCATTGGGCGAATCGCTCTGGTACTGAAATCGAAATGCTCACTGACATTTCCCCTATCTGAAAGTCTGATAAACGTCAGAAAAATGACTAAGTCCAAAAAAAAATTTTTTCAACTTTTTCAATTTTACCACCGTGGGATATATATTCTTCCCACACACATTTGGAACTCTCCTGGGGTACCCTCACACATATTATTCCCTCATTTTGTGGATATTTTCACAAAAAAGTGAAATTTTCAAAAATCCAGAAAATTGGCTGAAAACGACTAAATAACAAGGACTCATTGGGCGAATCGCTCTGGAACTGAAATCGGAATGCTCACTGACATTTCCCCTATCTGAAAGTCTGATAAACGTAAGAAAAATAACTTAAGTCCAAAAAAAATTTTTTTTCAACTTTTTTCAATTTTACCCCCGTGGGATATATATTCTACCCACACACATTTTTAACTCTCCTGGGGTACCCTCACACATATTATTCCCTCATTTAGTGGATATTTTCACAAAAAAGTGAAATTTTCAAAAATCAAGAAAATTGGCTGAAAATGACTAAATATCAAAGACTCATTGGGCGAATCGCTCTGGAACTGAAATTTGAACGCTCACTGACATTTCCCCTATCTGAAAGTCTGATAAAAGCCGGAAAAATGACTAAGTCCAAAAAAATTTTTTTTTCAACTTTTTTCAATTTTACCCCCGTGGGATATATATTCTACCCACACACATTTGGAACTCTCCTGGGGTACCTTCACACATATTATTCCCTCATTTCGTGGATATTTTCACAAAAAAAGTGAAATTTTCAAAAATCCAGAAAATTGGCTAAAATCGACTAAATATCACGGACTCATTGGGCGAATCGCTCTGGTACTGAAATCGAAATGCTCACTGACATTTCCCCTATGTGAAAGTCTGATAAACGTCTGAAAAATGACTAAGTCCAAAAAAAAATTTTTTCAACTTTTTCAATTTTACCACCGTGGGATATATATTCTTCCCACACACATTTGGAACTCTCCTGGGGTACCCTCACACATATTATTCCCTCATTTAGTGGATATTTTCACAAAAAGTGAAATTTTCAAAAATCAAGAAAATTGGCTGAAAATGACTAAATATCAAAGACTCATTGGGCAAATCGCTCTGGAACTGAAATTGGAACGCTCACTGACATTTACCCTATCTGAAAGTCTGATAAAAGCCGTAAAAATGACTAAGTCCAAAAAAAATTTTTTTTCAACTTTTTTCAATTTTACCCCCGTGGGATATATATTCTACCCACACACATTTGGAACTCTCCTGGGGTACCCTCACACATATTATTCCCTCATTTAGTGGATATTTTCACAAAAAAGTGAAATTTTCAAAAATCCAGAAAATTGGCTGAAAACGACTAAATAACAAGGACTCATTGGGCGAATCGCTGTGGTACTGAAATCGAAATGCTCACTGACATTTCCCCTATCTGAAAGTCTGATAAACGTCAGAAAAATGACTAAGTCCAAAAAAAAATTTTTTCAACTTTTTCAATTTTACCCCCGTGGGATATATATTCTACCCACACACATTTGGAACTCTCCTGGGGTACCCTCACACATATTATTCCCTCATTTCGTGGATATTTTCACAAAAAAAGTGAAATTTTCAAATATCCAGAAAATTGGCTGAAATCGACTAAATATCAAGGACTCATTGGGCGAATCGCTCTGGAACTGAAATCGGAATGCTCACTGACATTTCCCCTATCAAGGACTGATAAACATCAAACATCAAGGACTGATAAACATCAAGGACTATCAAGGACTGATAAACATCAAAGTCTGATAAACGTCAGAAAAATGACTAAGTCCAAAAAAAAAATGTTTTCAACTTTTTTCAATTTTACCACCATGGGATATATATTCTTCCCACACACATTTGGAACTCTTCTGGGGTACCCTCACACATATTATTCCCTCATTTAGTGGATATTTTCACAAAAAAGTAAAATTTTCAAAAATCCAGAAAATTGGCTGAAAACGACTAAATATCAAAGACTCATTGGGCGAATCGCTCTGGAACTGAAATTGGAAATCTCACTGACATTTGCCATATCTGAAAGTCTGATAAACACCGGAAAAATGACTAAGTCCAAAAAAAAATGTTTTCAACTTTTTTCAATTTTACCCCCGTGGGATATATATTCTACCCACACACATTTGGAACTCTCCTGGGATACCCACACACATAATATTCCATCATTTATTGGATATTTTCACAAAAAAGTGAAATTTTCAAAAATCCAGAAAATTGGCTGAAAACGACTAAATAACAAGGACTCATTGGGCGAATCGCTCTGGAACTGAAATCGGAATGCACACTGACATTTCCCCTATCTGAAAGTCTGATAAACGTCAGAAAAATGACTAAGTCCAAAAAAAATGTTTTCAACTTTTTTCAATTTTACCCCCGTGGGATATATATTCTACCCACACACATTTGGAACTCTCCTGGGGTACCCTCACACATATTATTCCCTCATTTCGTGGATATTTTCACAAAAAAAGTGAAATTTTCAAAAATCCAGAAAATTGGCTGAAATCGACTAAATATCAAGGACTCATTGGGCGAATCGCTCTGGAACTGAAATCGGAATGCTCACTGACATTTCCCCTATCTGAAAGTCTGATAAACGTCAGAAAAATAACTAAGTCCAAAAAAAATGTTTTCAACTTTTTTCAATTTTACCCCCGTGGGATATATATTCTACCCACACACATTTGGAACTCTCCTGGGGTACCCTCACACATATTATTCCCTCATTTAGTGGATATTTTCACAAAAAAGTGAAATTTTCAAAAATCAAGAAAATTGGCTGAAAATGACTAAATATCAAAGACTTATTAGGCGAATCGCTCTGGAACTGAAATTGGAACGCTCACTGACATTTCCCCTATCTGAAAGTCTGATAAAAGCCGGAAAAATGACTAAGTCCAAAAAAAATTTTTTTTCAACTTTTTTCAATTTTACCCCCGTGGGATATATATTCTACCCACACACATTTGGAACTCTCCTGGGGTACCCTCACACATATTATTCCCTCATTTAGTGGATATTTTCACAAAAAAGTGAAATTTTCAAAAATCAAGAAAATTGGCTGAAAATGACTAAATATCAAAGACTCATTGGGCGAATCGCTCTGGAACTGAAATTTGAACGCTCACTGACATTTCCCCTATCTGAAAGTCTGATAAAAGCCGGAAAAATGACTAAGTCCAAAAAAATTTTTTTTTCAACTTTTTTCAATTTTACCCCCGTGGGATATATATTCTACCCACACACATTTGGAACTCTCCTGGGGTACCCTTACACATATTATTCCCTCATTTCGTGGATATTTTCACAAAAAAGTGAAATTTTCAAAAATCCAGAAAATTGGCTGAAATCGACTAAATATCACGGACTCATTGGGCGAATCGCTCTGGTACTGAAATCGGAATGCTCACTGACATTTTCCCTATCTGAAAGTCTGATAAACGTCAGAAAAATGACTAAGTCCAAAAAAAAAATTTTTCAACTTTTTTCAATTTTACCACCGTGGGATATATATTCTTCCCACACACATTTGGAATCTCCTGGGGTACCCTCACACATATTATTCCCTCATTTAGTGGATATTTTCACAAAAAAGTAAAATTTTCAAAAATCCAGAAAATTGGCTGAAAACGACTAAATATCAAAGACTCATTGGGCAAATCGCTCTGGAACTGAAATTGGAACTCTCACTGACATTTGCCATATCTGAAAGTCTGATAAACAGCGGAAAAATGACTAAGTCCAAAAAAAATGTTTTCAACTTTTTTCAAGTTTACCCCCGTGGGATATATATTCTGCCCACACACATTTGGAACTCTCCTGGGGTGCCCTCACACATATTATTCCCTCATTTAGTGGATATTTTCACAAAAAAGTGAAATTTTCAAAAATCAAGAAAATTGGCTGAAAATGACTAAATATCAAAGACTCATTGGGCGAATCGCTCTGGAACTGAAATTTGAACGCTCACTGACATTTCCCCTATCTGAAAGTCTGATAAAAGCCGGAAAAATGACTAAGTCCAAAAAAAATTTTTTTTCAACTTTTTTCGATTTTACCCCCGTGGGATATATATTCTACCCACACACATTTGGAACTCTCCTGGGGTACCCTTACACATATTATTCCCTCATTTCGTGGATATTTTCACAAAAAAAGTGAAATTTTCAAAAATCCAGAAAATTGGCTGAAATCGACTAAATATCAAGGACTCATTGGGCGAATCGCTCTGGAACTGAAATCGGAATGCTCACTGACATTTCCCCTATCTGAAAGTCTGATAAACGTCAGAAAAATGACTAAGTCCAAAAAAAAAATTTTTCAACTTTTTTCAATTTTACCACCGTGGGATATATATTCTTCCCACACACATTTGGAACTCTCCTGGGGTACCCTCACACATATTATTCCCTCATTTAGTGGATATTTTCACAAAAAAGTGAAATTTTCAAACATCAAGAAAATTGGCTGAAAATGACTAAATATCAAAGACTCATTGGGCAAATCGCTCTGGAACTGAAATCGGAATGCACACTGACATTTGCCATATCTGAAAGTGTGATAAACAGCGGAAAAATGACTAAGTCCAAAAAAAATGTTTTCAACTTTTTTCAATTTTACCCCCGTGGGATATATATTCTACCCACACACATTTGGAACTCTCCTGGGGTGCCCTCACACATATTATTCCCTCATTTAGTGGATATTTTCACAAAAAAGTGAAATTTTCAAAAATCAAGAAAATTGGCTGAAAATGACTAAATATCAAAGACTCATTGGGCGAATCGCTCTGGAACTGAAATTTGAACGCTCACTGACATTTCCCCTATCTGAAAGTCTGATAAAAGCCGGAAAAATGACTAAGTCCCAAAAAAATTTTTTTTCAACTTTTTTCGATTTTACCCCCGTGGGATATATATTCTACCCACACACATTTGGAACTCTCCTGGGGTACCCTTACACATATTATTCCCTCATTTAGTGGATATTTTCACAAAAAAGTGAAATTTTCAAAAATCCAGAAAATTGGCTGAAATCGACTAAATATCACGGACTCATTGGGCGAATCGCTCTGGTACTGAAATCGGAATGCTCACTGACATTTTCCCTATCTGAAAGTCTGATAAACGTCAGAAAAATGACTAAGTCCAAAAAAAAAATTTTTCAACTTTTTTCAATTTTACCACCGTGGGATATATATTCTTCCCACACACATTTGGAATCTCCTGGGGTACCCTCACACATATTATTCCCTCATTTAGTGGATATTTTCACAAAAAAGTAAAATTTTCAAAAATCCAGAACATTGGCTGAAAACGACTAAATAACAAGGACTCATTGGGCGAATCGCTCTGGAACTGAAATCGGAATGCACACTGACATTTCCCCTATCTGAAAGTCTGATAAACGTCAGAAAAATGACTAAGTCCAAAAAAAAAAATGTTTTCAACTTTTTTCAATTTTACCCCCTTGGGATATATATTCTACCCACACACATTTGGAACTCTCCTGGGGTACCCTCACACATATTATTCCCTCATTTAGTGGATATTTTCACAAAAAAGTGAAATTTTCAAAAATCAAGAAAATTACCTGAAAATGACTACATATCAAAGACTCATTGGGCGAATCGCTCTGGAACTGAAATTGGAACGCTCACTGACATTTCCCCTATCTGAAATTCTGATAAAAGCCAGAAAAATGACTAAGTCCAAAAAAATTTTTTTTTCAACTTTTTTCAATTTTACCCCCGTGGGATATATATTCTACCCACACACATTTGGAACTCTCCTGGGGTACCTTCACACATATTATTCCCTCATTTCGTGGATATTTTCACAAAAAAAGTGAAATTTTCAAAAATCCAGAAAATTGGCTGAAATCGACTAAATATCAAGGACTCATTGGGCGAATCGCTCTGGAACTGAAATCGGAATGATCACTGACATTTCCCCTATCTGAAAGTCTGATAAACGTCAGAAAAATGACTAAGTCCAAAAAAAAAATGTTTTCAACTTTTTTCAATTTTACCACCATGGGATATATATTCTTCCCACACACATTTGGAACTCTTCTGGGGTACCCTCACACATATTATTCCCTCATTTAGTGGATATTTTCACAAAAAAGTAAAATTTTCAAAAATCCAGAAAATTGGCTGAAAACGACTAAATATCAAAGACTCATTGGGCGAATCGCTCTGGAACTGAAATTGGAACTCTCACTGACATTTGCCATATCTGAAAGTCTGATAAACAGCGGAAAAATGACTAAGTCCAAAAAAAATGTTTTCAACTTTTTTCAATTTTACCCCCGTGGGATATATATTCTGCCCACACACATTTGGAACTCTCCTGGGGTTCCCTCACACATATTATTCCCTCATTTAGTGGATATTTTCACAAAAAAGTGAAATTTTCAAAAATCAAGAAAATTGGCTGAAAATGACTAAATATCAAAGACTCATTGGGCGAATCACTCTGGAACTGAAATTTGAACGCTCACTGACATTTCCCCTATCTGAAAGTCTGATAAAAGCCGGAAAAATGACTAAGTCCAAAAAAAATTTTTTTTCAACTTTTTTCGATTTTACCCCCGTGGGATATATATTCTACCCACACACATTTGGAACTCTCCTGGGGTACCCTTACACATATTATTCCCTCATTTCGTGGATATTTTCACAAAAAAAGTGAAATTTTCAAAAATCCAGAAAATTGGCTGAAATCGACTAAATATCAAGGACACATTGAGCGAATCGCTCTGGAACTGAAATCGGAATGCTCACTGACATTTCCCCTATCTGAAAGTCTGATAAACGTCAGAAAAATGACTAAGTCCAAAAAAAAAATTTTTCAACTTTTTTCAATTTTACCACCGTGGGATATATATTCTTCCCACACACATTTGGAACTCTCCTGGGGTACCCTCACACATATTATTCCCTCATTTAGTGGATATTTTCACAAAAAAGTGAAATTTTCAAAAATCAAGAAAATTGGCTGAAAATGACTAAATATCAAAGACTCATTGGGCAAATCGCTCTGGAACTGAAATTGGAACGCTCACTGACATTTACCCTATCTGAAAGTCTGATAAAAGCCGTAAAAATGACTAAGTCCAAAAAAATTTTTTTTTCAACTTTTTTCAATTTTACCCCCGTGGGATATATATTCTACCCACACAAATTTGGAACTCTCCTGGGGTACCCTCACACATATTATTCCCTCATTTAGTGGATATTTTCACAAAAAAGTAAAATTTTCAAAAATCCAGAAAATTGGCTGAAAACGACTAAATAACAAGGACTCATTGGGCGAATCGCTCTGGAACTGAAATCGGAATGCACACTGACATTTCCCCTATCTGAAAGTCTGATAAACGTCAGAAAAATGACTAAGTCCAAAAAAAAAAATGTTTTCAACTTTTTTCAATTTTACCCCCGTGGGATATATATTCTACCCACACACATTTGGAACTCTCCTGGGGTACCCTCACACATATTATTCCCTCATTTAGTGGATATTTTCACAAAAAAGTGAAATTTTCAAAAATCAAGAAAATTGGCTGAAAATGACTAAATATCAAAGACTCATTGGGCGAATCGCTCTGGAACTGAAATCGGAATGCTCACTGACATTTCCCCTGTCTGAAAGTCTGATAAACACCGGAAAAATGACTAAGTCCAAAAAAAAATGTTTTCAACTTTTTTCAATTTTACCCCCGTGGGATATATATTCTACCCACACACATTTGGAACTCTCCTGGGGTACCCTCACACATATTATTCCCTCATTTAGTGGATATTTTTGCAAAAAAGTGAAATTTTCAAAAATCAAGAAAATTGGCTGAAATCGACTAAATATCACGGACTCATTGGGCGAATCGCTCTGGTACTGAAATCGGAATGCTCACTGACATTTCCCCTATCTGAAAGTCTGATAAACGTCAGAAAAATGACTAAGTCCAAAAAAAAATTTTTTCAACTTTTTTCAATTTTACCACCGTGGGATATATATTCTTCCTACACACATTTGGAACTCTCCTGGGGTACCCTCACACATATTATTCGCTCATTTAGTGGATATTTTCACAAAAAAGTAAAATTTTCAAAAATCCAGAAAATTGGCTGAAAACGACTAAATAACAAGGACTCATTGGGCGAATCGCTCTGGAACTGAAATCGGAATGCACACTGACATTTCCCCTATCTGAAAGTCTGATAAACGTCAGAAAAATGACTAAGTTCAAAAAAAATTTTTTTTCAACTTTTTTCAATTTTACCCCCGTGGGATATATATTCTACCCACACAAATTTGGAACTCTCCTGGGGTACCCTCACACATATTATTCCCTCATTTTGTGGATATTTTCACAAAAAAGTGAAATTTTCAAAAATCCAGAAAATTGGCTGAAAACGACTAAATAACAAGGACTCATTGGGCGAATCGCTCTGGAACAGAAATCGGAATGCACACTGACATTTCCCCTATCTGAAAGTCTGATAAACGTCAGAAAAATGACTAAGTCCAAAAAAAAAAATGTTTTCAACTTTTTTCAATTTTACCCCCGTGGGATATATATTCTACCCACACACATTTGGAACTCTCCTGGGGTACCCTCACACATATTATTCCCTCATTTAGTGGATATTTTCACAAAAAAGTGAAATTTTCAAAAATTCAGAAAATTGGCTGAAAACGACTAAATATCAAAGACTCATTGGGCGAATCGCTCTGGAACTGAAATTGGAACGCTCACTGACAATTGCCCTATCTGAAAGTCTGATAGAAGCCGGAAAAATGACTAAGTCCAAAAGAAAAATGTTTTCATCTTTTTTCAATTTTAACCACATGGGATATATATTCTACCCACACACATTTGGAACTCTCCTGGGGTACCCTCATACATATTATTCTCTCATTTAGTGGATATTTTCACAAAAAAGTGAAATTTTCAAAAATCCAGAAAATTGGCTGAAAACGACTAAATAACAAGGACTGATTGTGCGAATCGCTCTGGAACTGAAATCAGAACGCTCACTGACATTTCCCCTATCTGAAAGTCTGATAAACGCCGGAAAAATGACGAAGTCGAAAAAAAAAATGTTTTCAACTTTTTTTAATTTTATCCCCGTGGGATATATATTCTACCCACACACATTTGGAACTCTCCTGGGGTACCCTCACACATATTATTCCCTCATTTCGTGGATATTTTCACAAAAAAGTGAAATTTTCAAAAATCCAGAAAATTGGCTGAAAACGACTAAATATCAAGGACTCATTGGGAGAATCACTCTGGAACTGAAATCGGAACGCTCACTGACATTTCCCCTATCTGAAAGTCTGATAAACGCCGGAAAAATGACGAAGTCGAAAAAAAAAATGTTTTCAACTTTTTTCAATTTTATCCCCGTGGGATATATATTCTACCCACACACATTTGGAACTCTCCTGGGGTACCCTCACACATATTATTCCCTCATTTAGTGGATATTTTCACAAAAAAGTGAAATTTTCAAAAATTCACAAAATTGGCTGAAAACGACTAAATATCAAAGACTCATTGGGCGAATCGCTCTGGAACTGAAATTGGAACGCTCACTGACAATTGCCCTATCTGAAAGTCTGATAAACGCCGGAAAAATGACTAAGTCCAAAAGAAAAATGTTTTCATCTTTTTTCAATTTTACCCACATGGGATATATATTCTACCCACACACATTTGGAACTCTCCTGGGGTACCCTCACACATATTATTCTCTCATTTAGTGGATATTTTCACAAAAAAGTGAAATTTTCAAAAATCAAGAAAATTGGCTGAAAATGACTAAATATCAAAGACTCATTGGGCGAATCGCTCTGGAACTGAAATTGGAACGCTCACTGACATTTCCCCTATCTGAAAGTCTGATAAAAGCCAGAAAAATGACTAAGTCCAAAAAAAATTTTTTTTCAACTTTTTTCAATTTTGCCCCCGTGGGATATATATTCTACCCACACACATTTGGAACTCTCCTGGGGTACCTTCACACATATTATTCCCTCATTTCGTGGATATTTTCACAAAAAAAAGTGAAATTTTCAAAAATCCAGAAAATTGGCTGAAATCGACTAAATATCAAGGACTCATTGGGCGAATCGCTCTGTAACTGAAATCGGAATGCTCACTGACATTTCCCCTGTCTGAAAGTCTGATAAACGTCAGAAAAATGACTAAGTCCAAAAACAATTTTTTTTAAACTTTTTTCAATTTTACCCCCGTGGTATATATATTCTACCCACACACATTTGGAACTCTCCTGGGGATACCCTCAAACATATTATTCCCTCATTTAGTGGATATTTTCACAAAAAAGTGAAATTTTCAAAAATTCACAAAATTGGCTGAAAACGACTAAATATCAAAGACTCATTGGGCGAATCGCTCTGGAACTGAAATTGGAACGCTCACTGACAATTGCCCTATCTGAAAGTCTGATAAACGCCGGAAAAATGACTAAGTCCAAAAGAAAAATGTTTTCATCTTTTTTCAATTTTACCCACATGGGATATATATTCTACCCACACACATTTGGAACTCTCCTGGGGTACCCTCACACATATTATTCTCTCATTTAGTGGATATTTTCACAAAAAAGTGAAATTTTCAAAAATCCAGAAAATTGGCTGAAAACGACTAAATAACAAGGACTCATTGGGCGAATCGCTCTGGATCTGAAATCAGAACGCTCACTGACATTTCCCCTTTCTGAAAGTCTAATAAACGCCGGAAAAATGACTAAGTTCAAAAAAAAAATTGTTTCAACTTATTTCAATTTTACCCCCGTGGGATATATATTCTACCCACACACATTTGGAACTCTCCTGGGGTACCCTCACACATATTATTCCCTCATTTCGTGGATATTTTCACAAAAAAGTGAAATTTTCAAAAATCCAGAAAATTGGCTGAAAACGACTAAATATCAAGGACTCATTGGGAGAATCACTCTGGAACTGAAATCGGAACGCTCACTGACATTTCCCCTATCTGAAAGTCTGATAAACGCCGGAAAAATGACGAAGTCGAAAAAAAAAATGTTTTCAACTTTTTTCAATTTTATCCCCGTGGGATATATATTCTACCCACACACATTTGGAACTCTCCTGGGGTACCCTCACACATATTATTCCCTCATTTAGTGGATATTTTCACAAAAAAGTGAAATTTTAAAAAATTCACAAAATTAGCTGAAAACGACTAAATATCAAAGACTCATTGGGCGAATCGCTCTGGAACTGAAATTGGAACGCTCACTGACAATTGCCCTATCTGAAAGTCTGATAAACGCCGGAAAAATGACTAAGTCCAAAAGAAAAATGTTTTCATCTTTTTTCAATTTTACCCACATGGGATATATATTCTACCCACACACATTTGGAACTCTCCTGGGGTACCTTCACACATATTATTCCCTCATTTCGTGGATATTTTCACAAAAAAAAGTGAAATTTTCAAAAATCCAGAAAATTGGCTGAAATCGACTAAATATCAAGGACTCATTGGGCGAATCGCTCTGTAACTGAAATCGGAATGCTCACTGACATTTCCCCTGTCTGAAAGTCTGATAAACGTCAGAAAAATGACTAAGTCCAAAAAAAATTTTTTTTAAACTTTTTTCAATTTTACCCCCGTGGTATATATATTCTACCCACACACATTTGGAACTCTGCTGGGGTACCCTCAAACATATTATTCCCTCATTTAGTGGATATTTTCACAAAAAAGTGAAATTTTCAAAAATTCACAAAATTGGCTGAAAACGACTAAATAACAAGGACTGATTGTGCGAATCGCTCTGGAACTGAAATCGGAACGCTCACTGACATTTCCCCTATCTGAAAGTCTGATAAACGCCGGAAAAATGACTAAGTCCCAAAAAAAATTTTTTTCAACTTTTTTCAATTTCACCCCCGTGGGATATATATTCTACCCACACACATTTGGAACTCTCCTGGGGTACCCTCACACATATTATTCCCTCATTTAGTGGATATTTTCACAAAAAAGTGAAATTTTCAAAAATCCAGAAAATTGGCTGAAAACGACTAAATATCAAAGACTCATTGGGCGAATCGCTCTGGAACTGAAATTGGAACGCTCACTGACAATTGCCCTATCTGAAAGTCTGATAGAAGCTGGAAAAATGACTAAGTCCAAAAAAAAAATGTTTTCATCTTTTTTCAATTTTACCCACATGGGATATATATTCTACCCACACACATTTGGAACTCTCCTGGGGTACCCTCATACATATTATTCTCTCATTTAGTGGATATTTTCACAAAAAAGTGAAATTTTCAAAAATCCAGAAAATTGGCTGAAAACGACTAAATAACAAGGACTGATTGTGCGAATCGCTCTGGAACTGAAATCAGAATGCTCACTGACATTTCCCCTTTCTGAAAGTCTAATAAACGCCGGAAAAATGACTAAGTCCAAAAGAAAAATGTTTTCATCTTTTTTCAATTTTACCCCCGTGGGATATATATTCTACCCACACACATTTGGAACTCTCCTGGGGTACCCTCACACATATTATTCCCTCATTTAGTGGATATTTTCACAAAAAAGTGAAATTTTCAAAAATCAAGAAAATTGGCTGAAAATGACTAAATATCAAAGACTCATTGGGCGAATCACTCTGGAACTGAAATTGGAACGCTCACTGACATTTCCCCTATCTGAAAGTCTGATAAAAGCCAGAAAAATGACTAAGTCCAAAAAAAAATTTTTTTCAACTTTTTTCAATTTTACCCCCGTGGGATATATATTCTACCCACACACATTTGGAACTCTGCTGGGGTACCCTCAAACATATTATTCCCTCATTTAGTGGATATTTTCACAAAAAAGTGAAATTTTCAAAAATCCAGAAAATTGGCTGAAATCGACTAAATATCAAGGACTCATTGGGCGAATCGCTCTGTAACTGAAATCGGAATGCTCACTGACATTTCCCCTGTCTGAAAGTCTGATAAACGTCAGAAAAATGACTAAGTCCAAAAAAAATTTTTTTTAAACTTTTTTCAATTTTACCCCCGTGGTATATATATTCTACCCACACACATTTGGAACTCTGCTGGGGTACCCTCAAACATATTATTCCCTCATTTAGTGGATATTTTCACAAAAAAGTGAAATTTTCAAAAATTCACAAAATTGGCTGAAAACGACTAAATAACAAGGACTGATTGTGCGAATCGCTCTGGAACTGAAATCGGAACGCTCACTGACATTTCCCCTATCTGAAAGTCTGATAAACGCCGGAAAAATGACTAAGTCCAAAAAAAAATTTTTTTCAACTTTTTTCAATTTCACCCCCGTGGGATATATATTCTACCCACACACATTTGGAACTCTCCTGGGATACCCTCACACATATTATTCCCTCATTTAGTGGATATTTTCACAAAAAAGTGAAATTTTCAAAAATCCAGAAAATTGGCTGAAAACGACTAAATATCAAAGACTCATTGGGCGAATCGCTCTGGAACTGAAATTGGAACGCTCACTGACAATTGCCCTATCTGAAAGTCTGATAGAAGCTGGAAAAATGACTAAGTCCAAAAAAAAAATGTTTTCATCTTTTTTCAATTTTACCCACATGGGATATATATTCTACCCACACACATTTGGAACTCTCCTGGGGTACCCTCATACATATTATTCTCTCATTTAGTGGATATTTTCACAAAAAAGTGAAATTTTCAAAAATCCAGAAAATTGGCTGAAAACGACTAAATAACAAGGACTGATTGTGCGAATCGCTCTGGAACTGAAATCAGAATGCTCACTGACATTTCCCCTTTCTGAAAGTCTAATAAACGCCGGAAAAATGACTAAGTCCAAAAGAAAAATGTTTTCATCTTTTTTCAATTTTACCCCCGTGGGATATATATTCTACCCACACACATTTGGAACTCTCCTGGGGTACCCTCACACATATTATTCCCTCATTTAGTGGATATTTTCACAAAAAAGTGAAATTTTCAAAAATCAAGAAAATTGGCTGAAAATGACTAAATATCAAAGACTCATTGGGCGAATCACTCTGGAACTGAAATTGGAACGCTCACTGACATTTCCCCTATCTGAAAGTCTGATAAAAGCCAGAAAAATGACTAAGTCCAAAAAAAAATTTTTTTCAACTTTTTTCAATTTTACCCCCGTGGGATATATATTCTACCCACACAAATTTGGAACTCTCCTGGGGTACCCTCACACATATTATTCCCTCATTTTGTGGATATTTTCACAAAAAAGTGAAATTTTCAAAAATCCAGAAAATTGGCTGAAAACGACTAAACAACAAGGACTCATTGGGCGAATCGCTCTGGAACTGAAATCAGAACGCTCACTGACATTTCCCCTTTCTGAAAGTCTAATAAACGCCGGAAAAATGACTAAGTCCAAAAAAAAAATGTTTTCAACTTTTTTCAATTTTATCCCCGTGGGATATATATTCTACCCACACACATTTGGAACTCTCCTGGGGTACCCTCACACATATTATTCCCTCATTTAGTGGATATTTTCACAAAAAAGTGAAATTTTCAAAAATTCAGAAAATTGGCAGAAAACGACTAAATATCAAAGACTCATTGGGCGAATCGCTCTGTAACTGAAATTGGAATGCTCACTGACAATTGCCCTATCTGAAAGTCTGATAAACGCCGGAAAAATGACTAAGTCCAAAAGAAAAATGTTTTCATCTTTTTTCAATTTTACCCACATGGGATATGTATTCTACCCACACACATTTGGAACTCTCCTGGGGTACCCTCACACATATTATTCTCTCATTTAGTGGATATTTTCACAAAAAAGTGAAATTTTCAAAAAATCCAGAAAATTGGCTGAAAACGACTAAATAACAAGGACTGATTGGGCGAATCGCTCTGGAACTGAAATCAGAACGCTCACTGACATTTCCCCTTTCTGAAAGTCTAATAAACGCCGGAAAAATGACTAAGTCCAAAAAAAAAATTGTTTCAACTTATTTCAATTTTACCCCCGTGGGATATATATTCTACCCACACACATTTGGAACTCTCCTGGGGTACCCTCACACATATTATTCCCTCATTTAGTGGATATTTTCACAAAAAAAGTGAAATTTTCAAAAATTCTGAAAATTGGCAGAAAACGACTAAATATCAAAGACTCTTTGGGCGAATCGCTCTGGAACTGAAATTGGAACGCTCACTGACAATTGCCCTATCTGAAAGTCTGATAAACGCCGGAAAAGTGACTAAGTCCAAAAGAAAAATGTTTTCATCTTTTTTCAATTTTACCCACATGGGATATGTATTCTATCCACACACATTTGGAACTCTCCTGGGGTACCCTCACACATATTATTCTCTCATTTAGTGGATATTTTCACAAAAAAGGGAAATTTTCAAAAATCCAGAAAATTGGCTGAAAACGACTAAATATCAAGGACTCATTGGGCGAATCGCTCTGGAACTGAAATCGGAACGCTCACTGACATTTCCCCTATCTGAAAGTCTGATAAACACCGGAAAAATGACTAAGTCCAGAAAAAAAATTTTTTTCAACTTTTTTCAATTTTACCCCCATGGGATATTTATTCTACCCACACACATTTGGAACTCTCCTGGGGTACCCTCACACATATTATTCCCTCATTTAGTGGATATTTTCACAAAAAAGTGAAATTTTCAAAAATTCAGAAAATTGGCTGAAACGACTAAATATCAGACTCATTGGGCAAATCGCTCTGGAACTGAAATTGGAACGCTCACTGACAATTGCCCTATCTGAAAGTCTGATAAACGCCGGAAAAATGACTAAGTCCAAAAGAAAAATGTTTTCATCTTTTTTCAATTTTACCCACATGGGATATATATTCTACCCACACACATTTGGAACTCTCCTGGGGTACCCTCACACATATTATTCTCTCATTTAGTGGATATTTTCACAAAAAAGTGAAATTTTCAAAAAATCCAGAAAATTGGCTGAAAACGACTAAATAACAAGGACTGATTGGGCGAATCGCTCTGGAACTGAAATCAGAACGCTCACTGACATTTCCCCTTTCTGAAAGTCTAATAAACGCCGGAAAAATGACTAAGTCCAAAAAAAAAATTGTTTCAACTTATTTCAATTTTACCCCCGTGGGATATATATTCTACCCACACACATTTGGAACTCTCCTGGGGTACCCTCACACATATTATTCCCTCATTTAGTGGATATTTTCACAAAAAAGTGAAATTTTCAAAAATCCAGAAAATTGGCTGAAAACGACTAAATAACAAAGACTCATTGGGCGAATCGCTCTGGAACTGAAATCGGAACGCTCCCTGACATTTCCCCTATCTGAAAGTCTGATAAACACCGGAAAAATGACTAAGTCCAAAAAAAAAATTTTTTTCAACTTTTTTCAATTTTACCCCCATGGGATATTTATTCTACCCACACACATTTGGAACTCTCCTGGGGTACCCTCACACATATTATTCCCTCATTTAGTGGATATTTTCACAAAAAAGTGAAATTTTCAAAAATTCAGAAAATTGGCTGAAACGACTAAATATCAGACTCATTGGGCAAATCGCTCTGGAACTGAAATTGGAACGCTCACTGACAATTGCCCTATCTGAAAGTCTGATAAACGCCGGAAAAATGACTAAGTCCAAAAGAAAAATGTTTTCATCTTTTTTCAATTTTACCCACATGGGATATATATTCTACC
Organism: Phyllobates terribilis; assembly: GCF_046119375.1. Lineage (NCBI taxonomy): Eukaryota > Metazoa > Chordata > Amphibia > Anura > Dendrobatidae > Phyllobates > Phyllobates terribilis. Next base: position 596,951,232 of record NW_027362762.1, read on the forward strand.
CACACACATTTGGAACTCTCCTGGTGTACCCTCACACATATTATTCTCTCATTTAGTGGATATTTTCACAAAAAAGTGAAATTTTCAAAAATCCAGAAAATTGGCTGAAAACGACTAAATAACAAGGACTGATTGGGCGAATCGCTCTGGAACTGAAATCAGAACGCTCACTGACATTTCCCCTTTCTGAAAGTCTAATAAAAACCAGAAAAATGACTAAGTCCAAAAAAAAAATGTTTTCAACTTTTTTCAATTTTATCCCCGTGGGATATATATTCTATCCACACACATTTGGAACTCTCCTGGGGTACCCTCACACATATTATTCCCTCATTTCGTGGATATTTTCACAAAAAAGTGAAATTTTCAAAAATCCAGAAAATTGGCTGAAAACGACTAAATAACAAGGACTCATTGGGCGAATCGCTCTGGAACTGAAATCGGAACGCTCACTGACATTTCCCCTATCTGAAAGTCTGATAAACACCGGAAAAATGACTAAGTCCAGAAAAAAAAAATTTTCAACTTTTTTCAATTTTACCCCCGTGGGATATATATTCTACCCACACACATTTGGAACTCTCCTGGGGTACCCTCACACATATTATTCCCTCATTTAGTGGATATTTTCACAAAAAAAGTGAAATTTTCAAAAATTCTGAAAATTGGCTGAAAACGACTAAATATCAAAGACTCATTGGGCGAATCGCTCTGGAACTGAAATTGGAACGCTCACTGACAATTGCCCTATCTGAAAGTCTGATAAACGCCGGAAAAATGACTAAGTCCAAAAGAAAAATGTTTTCATCTTTTTTCAATTTTACCCACATGGGATATATATTCTATCCACACACATTTGGAACTCTCCTGGGGTACCCTCACACATATTATTCTCTCATTTAGTGGATATTTTCACAAAAAAGGGAAATTTTCAAAAATCCAGAAAATTGGGTGAAAACGACTAAATATCAAGGACTCATTGGGAGAATCACTCTGGAACTGAAATCGGAACGCTCACTGACATTTCCCCTATCTGAAAGTCTGATAAACGCCGGAAAAATGACTAAGTCCAAAAAAAAATTTTTTTCAACTTTTTTCAATTTCACCCCCGTGGGATATATATTCTACCCACACACATTTGGAACTCTCCTGGGGTACCCTCACACATATTATTCCCTCATTTAGTGGATATTTTCACAAAAAAGTGAAATTTTCAAAAATTCAGAAAATTGGCTGAAAACGACTAAATAACAAAGACTCATTGGGCGAATCGCTCTGGAACTGAAATCGGAACGCTCCCTGACATTTCCCCTATCTGAAAGTCTGATAAACACCGGAAAAATGACTAAGTCCAAAAGAAAAATGTTTTCATCTTTTTTCAATTTTACCCACATGGGATATATATTCTACCCACACACATTTGGAACTCTCCTGGGGTACCATCACACATATTATTCTCTCATTTAGTGGATATTTTCACAAAAAAGTGAAATTTTCAAAAATCCAGAAAATTGGCTGAAAACGACTAAACAACAAGGACTCATTGGGCGAATCGCTCTGGAACTGAAATCAGAACGCTCAATGACATTTCCCCTTTCTGAAAGTCTAATAAACGCCGGAAAAATGACTAAGTCCAAAAAAAAAATGTTTTCAACTTTTTTCAATTTTATCCCCGTGGGATATATATTCTATCCACACACATTTGGAACTCTCCTGGGGTACCCTCACACATATTATTCCCTCATTTCGTGGATATTTTCACAAAAAAGTGAAATTTTCAAAAATCCAGAAAATTGGCTGAAAACGACTAAATAACAAGGACTCATTGGGCGAATCGCTCTGGAACTGAAATCGGAACGCTCACTGACATTTCCCCTATCTGAAAGTCTGATAAACACCGGAAAAATGACTAAGTCCAAAAAAAAATTTTTTTCAACTTTTTTCAATTTCACCCCAGTGGGATATATATTCTACCCACACACATTTGGAACTCTCCTGGGGTACCCTCACACATATTATTCCCTCATTTAGTGGATATTTTCACAAAAAAGTGAAATTTTCAAAAATTCAGAAAATTGGCTGAAAACGACTAAATAACAAAGACTCATTGGGCGAATCGCTCTGGAACTGAAATCGGAACGCTCCCTGACATTTCCCCTATCTGAAAGTCTGATAAACACCGGAAAAATGACTAAGTCCAAAAAAAAAATTTTTTTCAACTTTTTTCAATTTTACCCCCATGGGATATTTATTCTACCCACACACATTTGGAACTCTCCTGGGGTACACTCACACATATTATTCCCTCATTTAGTGGATATTTTCACAAAAAAGTGAAATTTTCAAAAATTCAGAAAATTGGCTGAAAACGACTAAATATCAGACTCATTGGGCAAATCGCTCTGGAACTGAAATTGGAACGCTCACTGACAATTGCCCTATCTGAAAGTCTGATAAACGCCGGAAAAATGACTAAGTCCAAAAGAAAAATGTTTTCATCTTTTTTCAATTTTACCCACATGGGATATATATTCTACCCACACACATTTGGAACTCTCCTGGTGTACCCTCACACATATTATTCTCTCATTTAGTGGATATTTTCACAAAAAAGTGAAATTTTCAAAAATCCAGAAAATTGGCTGAAAACGACTAAATAACAAGGACTGATTGGGTGAATCGCTCTGGAACTGAAATCAGAACGCTCACTGACATTTCCCCTTTCTGAAAGTCTAATAAACGCCGGAAAAATGACTAAGTCCAAAAAAAAAATTGTTTCAACTTATTTCAATTTTACCCCCGTGGGATATATATTCTACCCACACACATTTGGAACTCTCCTGGGGTACCCTCACACATATTATTCCCTCATTTCGTGGATATTTTCACAAAAAAGGGAAATTTTCAAAAATCCAGAAAATTGGCTGAAAACGACTAAATAACAAGGACTCATTGGGCGAATCGCTCTGGAACTGAAATCGGAACGCTCACTGACATTTCCCCTATCTGAAAGTCTGATAAACACCGGAAAAATGACTAAGTCCAGAAAAAAAAAATTTTCAACTTTTTTCAATTTTACCCCCGTGGGATATATATTCTACCCACACACATTTGGAACTCTCCTGGGGTACCCTCACACATATTATTCCCTCATTTAGTGGATATTTTCACAAAAAAAGTGAAATTTTCAAAAATTCAGAAAATTGGCAGAAAACGACTAAATATCAAAGACTCATTGGGCGAATCGCTCTGGAACTGAAATTGGAACGCTCACTGACAATTGCCCTATCTGAAAGTCTGATAAACGCCGGAAAAATGACTAAGTCCAAAAGAAAAATGTTTTCATCTTTTTTCAATTTTACCCACATGGGATATATATTCTATCCACACACATTTGGAACTCTCCTGGGGTACCCTCACACATATTATTCTCTCATTTAGTGGATATTTTCACAAAAAAGGGAAATTTTCAAAAATCCAGAAAATTGGCTGAAAACGACTAAATATCAAGGACTCATTGGGAGAATCACTCTGGAACTGAAATCGGAACGCTCACTGACATTTCCCCTATCTGAAAGTCTGATAAACGCCGGAAAAATGACTAAGTCCAAAAAAAAATTTTTTTCAACTTTTTTCAATTTCACCCCCGTGGGATATATATTCTACCCACACACATTTGGAACTCTCCTGGGGTACCCTCACACATATTATTCCCTCATTTAGTGGATATTTTCACAAAAAAGTGAAATTTTCAAAAATCCAGAAAATTGGCTGAAAACGACTAAATAACAAAGACTCATTGGGCGAATCGCTCTGGAACTGAAATCGGAACGCTCCCTGACGTTTCCCCTATCTGAAAGTCTGATAAACACCGGAAAAATGACTAAGTCCAAAAAAAAATTTTTTTCAACTTTTTTCAATTTTACCCCCATGGGATATTTATTCTACCCACACACATTTGGAACTCTCCTGGGGTACCCTCACACATATTATTCCCTCATTTAGTGGATATTTTCACAAAAAAGTGAAATTTTCAAAAATTCAGAAAATTGACTGAAAACGACTAAATATCAGACTCATTGGGCAAATCGCTCTGGAACTGAAATTGGAATGCTCACTGACAATTGCCCTATCTGAAAGTCTGATAAACGCCGGAAAAATGACTAAGTCCAAAAGAAAAATGTTTTCATCTTTTTTCAATTTTACCCACATGGGATATGTATTCTACCCACACACATTTGGAACTCTCCTGGGGTACCCTCACACATATTATTCTCTCATTTAGTGGATATTTTCACAAAAAAGTGAAATTTTCAAAAAATCCAGAAAATTGGCTGAAAACGACTAAATAACAAGGACTGATTGGGCGAATCGCTCTGGAACTGAAATCAGAACGCTCACTGACATTTCCCCTTTCTGAAAGTCTAATAAACGCCGGAAAAATGACTAAGTCCAAAAAAAAAATTGTTTCAACTTATTTCAATTTTACCCCCGTGGGATATATATTCTACCCACACACATTTGGAACTCTCCTGGGGTACCCTCACACATATTATTCCCTCATTTTGTGGATATTTTCACAAAAAAGTGAAATTTTCAAAAATCCAGAAAATTGGCTGAAAACGACTAAATATCAAAGACTCATTGGGCGAATCGCTCTGGAACTGAAATCGGAACGCTCACTGACATTTCCCCTATCTGAAAGTCTGATAAACACCGGAAAAATGACTAAGTCCAGAAAAAAAAAATTTTCAACTTTTTTCAATTTTACCCCCGTGGGATATATATTCTACCCACACACATTTGGAACTCTCCTGGGGTACCCTCACACATATTATTCCCTCATTTAGTGGATATTTTCACAAAAAAAGTGAAATTTTCAAAAATTCTGAAAATTGGCAGAAAACGACTAAATATCAAAGACTCATTGGGCGAATCGCTCTGGAACTGAAATTGGAACGCTCACTGACAATTGCCCTATCTGAAAGTCTGATAAACGCCGGAAAAATGACTAAGTCCAAAAGAAAAATGTTTTCATCTTTTTTCAATTTTACCCACATGGGATATGTATTCTATCCACACACATTTGGAACTCTCCTGGGGTACCCTCACACATATTATTCCCTCATTTAGTGGATATTTTCACAAAAAAGTGAAATTTTCAAAAATCCAGAAAATTGGCTGAAAACGACTAAATAACAAAGACTCATTGGGCGAATCGCTCTGGAACTGAAATCGGAACGCTCCCTGACATTTCCCCTATCTGAAAGTCTGATAAACACCGGAAAAATGACTAAGTCCAAAAAAAAAATTTTTTTCAACTTTTTTCAATTTTACCCCCATGGGATATTTATTCTACCCACACACATTTGGAACTCTCCTGGGGTACCCTCACACATATTATTCCCTCATTTAGTGGATATTTTCACAAAAAAGTGAAATTTTCAAAAATTCAGAAAATTGGCTGAAACGACTAAATATCAGACTCATTGGGCAAATCGCTCTGGAACTGAAATTGGAACGCTCACTGACAATTGCCCTATCTGAAAGTCTGATAAACGCCGGAAAAATGACTAAGTCCAAAAGAAAAATGTTTTCATCTTTTTTCAATTTTACCCACATGGGATATATATTCTACCCACACACATTTGGAACTCTCCTGGGGTACCCTCACACATATTATTCTCTCATTTAGTGGATATTTTCACAAAAAAGTGAAATTTTCAAAAAATCCAGAAAATTGGCTGAAAACGACTAAATAACAAGGACTGATGGGGCGAATCGCTCTGGAACTGAAATCAGAATGCTCACTGACATTTCCCCTTTCTGAAAGTCTAATAAACGCCGGAAAAATGACTAAGTCCAAAAAAAAAATTGTTTCAACTTATTTCAATTTTACCCCCGTGGGATATATATTCTACCCGCACACATTTGGAACTCTCCTGGGGTACCCTCACACATATTATTCCCTCATTTTGTGGATATTTTCACAAAAAAGTGAAATTTTCAAAAATCCAGAAAATTGGCTGAAAACGACTAAATAACAAGGACTCATTGGGCGAATCGCTCTGGAACTGAAATTGGAACGCTCACTGACAATTGCCCTATCTGAAAGTCTGATAAACGCCGGAAAAATGACTAAGTCCAAAAGAAAAATGTTTTCATCTTTTTTCAATTTTACCCACATGGGATATGTATTCTACCCACACACATTTGGAACTCTCCTGGGGTACCCTCACACATATTATTCTCTCATTTAGTGGATATTTTCACAAAAAAGTGAAATTTTCAAAAAATCCAGAAAATTGGCTGAAAACGACTAAATAACAAGGACTGATTGGGCGAATCGCTCTGGAACTGAAATCAGAACGCTCACTGACATTTCCCCTTTCTGAAAGTCTAATAAACGCCGGAAAAATGACTAAGTCCAAAAAAAAAATTGTTTCAACTTATTTCAATTTTACCCCCGTGGGATATATATTCTACCCACACACATTTGGAACTCTCCTGGGGTACCCTCACACATATTATTCCCTCATTTTGTGGATATTTTCACAAAAAAGTGAAATTTTCAAAAATCCAGAAAATTGGCTGAAAACGACTAAATATCAAAGACTCATTGGGCGAATCGCTCTGGAACTGAAATCGGAACGCTCACTGACATTTCCCCTATCTGAAAGTCTGATAAACACCGGAAAAATGACTAAGTCCAGAAAAAAAAAATTTTCAACTTTTTTCAATTTTACCCCCGTGGGATATATATTCTACCCACACACATTTGGAACTCTCCTGGGGTACCCTCACACATATTATTCCCTCATTTAGTGGATATTTTCACAAAAAAAGTGAAATTTTCAAAAATTCTGAAAATTGGCAGAAAACGACTAAATATCAAAGACTCATTGGGCGAATCGCTCTGGAACTGAAATTGGAACGCTCACTGACAATTGCCCTATCTGAAAGTCTGATAAACGCCGGAAAAATGACTAAGTCCAAAAGAAAAATGTTTTCATCTTTTTTCAATTTTACCCACATGGGATATGTATTCTATCCACACACATTTGGAACTCTCCTGGGGTACCCTCACACATATTATTCTCTCATTTAGTGGATATTTTCACAAAAAAGGGAAATTTTCAAAAATCCAGAAAATTGGCTGAAAACGACTAAATATCAAGGACTCATTGGGAGAATCACTCTGGAACTGAAATCGGAACGCTCACTGACATTTCCCCTATCTGAAAGTCTGATAAACGCCGGAAAAATGACTAAGTCCAAAAAAAAATTTTTTTCAACTTTTTTCAATTTCACCCCCGTGGGATATATATTCTACCCACGCACATTTGGAACTCTCCTGGGGTACCCTCACACATATTATTCCCTCATTTAGTGGATATTTTCACAAAAAAGTGAAATTTTCAAAAATCCAGAAAATTGGCTGAAAACGACTAAATAACAAAGACTCATTGGGCGAATCGCTCTGGAACTGAAATCAGAACGCTCCCTGACATTTCCCCTATCTGAAAGTCTGATAAACACCGGAAAAATGACTAAGTCCAAAAAAAAAATTTTTTTCAACTTTTTTCAATTTTACCCCCATGGGATATTTATTCTACCCACACACATTTGGAACTCTCCTGGGGTACCCTCACACATATTATTCCCTCATTTAGTGGATATTTTCACAAAAAAGTGAAATTTTCAAAAATTCAGAAAATTGGCTGAAACGACTAAATATCAGACTCATTGGGCAAATCGCTCTGGAACTGAAATTGGAACGCTCACTGACAATTGCCCTATCTGAAAGTCTGATAAACGCCGGAAAAATGACTAAGTCCAAAAGAAAAATGTTTTCATCTTTTTTCAATTTTACCCACATGGGATATATATTCTACCCACACACATTTGGAACTCTCCTGGGGTACCCTCACACATATTATTCTCTCATTTAGTGGATATTTTCACAAAAAAGTGAAATTTTCAAAAAATCCAGAAAATTGGCTGAAAACGACTAAATAACAAGGACTGATGGGGCGAATCGCTCTGGAACTGAAATCAGAATGCTCACTGACATTTCCCCTTTCTGAAAGTCTAATAAACGCCGGAAAAATGACTAAGTCCAAAAAAAAAATTGTTTCAACTTATTTCAATTTTACCCCCGTGGGATATATATTCTACCCGCACACATTTGGAACTCTCCTGGGGTACCCTCACACATATTATTCCCTCATTTTGTGGATATTTTCACAAAAAAGTGAAATTTTCAAAAATCCAGAAAATTGGCTGAAAACGACTAAATATCAAAGACTCATTGGGCGAATCGCTCTGGAACTGAAATCGGAACGCTCACTGACATTTCCCCTATCTGAAAGTCTGATAAACACCGGAAAAATGACTAAGTCCAGAAAAAAAAAATTTTCAACTTTTTTCAATTTTACCCCCGTGGGATATATATTCTACCCACACACATTTGGAACTCTCCTGGGGTACCCTCACACATATTATTCCCTCATTTAGTGGATATTTTCACAAAAAAAGTGAAATTTTCAAAAATTCTGAAAATTGGCAGAAAACGACTAAATATCAAAGACTAATTGGGCGAATCGCTCTGGAACTGAAATTGGAACGCTCACTGACAATTGCCCTATCTGAAAGTCTGATAAACGCCGGAAAAATGACTAAGTCCAAAAGAAAAATGTTTTCATCTTTTTTCAATTTTACCCACATGGGATATGTATTCTATCCACACACATTTGGAACTCTCCTGGGGTACCCTCACACATATTATTCTCTCATTTAGTGGATATTTTCACAAAAAAGGGAAATTTTCAAAAATCCAGAAAATTGGCTGAAAACGACTAAATATCAAGGACTCATTGGGAGAATCACTCTGGAACTGAAATCGGAACGCTCCCTGACATTTCCCCTATCTGAAAGTCTGATAAACACCGGAAAAATGACTAAGTCCAAAAAAAAAATTTTTTTCAACTTTTTTCAATTTTACCCCCATGGGATATTTATTCTACCCACACACATTTGGAACTCTCCTGGGGTACCCTCACACATATTATTCCCTCATTTAGTGGATATTTTCACAAAAAAGTGAAATTTTCAAAAATTCAGAAAATTGGCTGAAACGACTAAATATCAGACTCATTGGGCAAATCGCTCTGGAACTGAAATTGGAACGCTCACTGACAATTGCCCTATCTGAAAGTCTGATAAACGCCGGAAAAATGACTAAGTCCAAAAGAAAAATGTTTTCATCTTTTTTCAATTTTACCCACATGGGATATATATTCTACCCACACACATTTGGAACTCTCCTGGTGTACCCTCACACATATTATTCTCTCATTTAGTGGATATTTTCACAAAAAAGTGAAATTTTCAAAAATCCAGAAAATTGGCTGAAAACGACTAAATAACAAGGACTGATTGAGCGAATCGCTCTGGAACTGAAATCAGAACGCTCACTGACATTTCCCCTTTCTGAAAGTCTAATAAAAACCGGAAAAATGACTAAGTCCAAAAGAAAAATGTTTTCATCTTTTTTCAATTTTACCCACATGGGATATATATTCTACCCACACACATTTGGAACTCTCCTGGGGTACCATCACACATATTATTCTCTCATTTAGTGGATATTTTCACAAAAAAGTGAAATTTTCAAAAATCCAGAAAATTGGCTGAAAACGACTAAACAACAAGGACTCATTGGGCGAATCGCTCTGGAACTGAAATCAGAACGCTCAATGACATTTCCCCTTTCTGAAAGTCTAATAAACGCCGGAAAAATGACTAAGTCCAAAAAAAAAATGTTTTCAACTTTTTTCAATTTTATCCCCGTGGGATATATATTCTATCCACACACATTTGGAACTCTCCTGGGGTACCCTCACACATATTATTCCCTCATTTAGTGGATATTTTCACAAAAAAGTGAAATTTTCAAAAATTCAGAAAATTGGCAGAAAACGACTAAATATCAAAGACTCATTGGGCGAATCGCTCTGTAACTGAAATTGGAATGCTCACTGACAATTGCCCTATCTGAAAGTCTGATAAACGCCGGAAAAATGACTAAGTCCAAAAGAAAAATGTTTTCATCTTTTTTCAATTTTACCCACATGGGATATATATTCTACCCACACACATTTGGAACTCTCCTGGGGTACCCTCACACATATTATTCTCTCATTTAGTGGATATTTTCACAAAAAAGTGAAATTTTCAAAAAATCCAGAAAATTGGCTGAAAACGACTAAATAACAAGGACTGATTGGGCGAATCGCTCTGGAACTGAAATCAGAACGCTCACTGACATTTCCCCTTTCTGAAAGTCTAATAAACGCCGGAAAAATGACTAAGTCCAAAAAAAAAATTGTTTCAACTTATTTCAATTTTACCCCCGTGGGATATATATTCTACCCGCACACATTTGGAACTCTCCTGGGGTACCCTCACACATATTATTCCCTCATTTTGTGGATATTTTCACAAAAAAGTGAAATTTTCAAAAATCCAGAAAATTGGCTGAAAACGACTAAATATCAAAGACTCATTGGGCGAATCGCTCTGGAACTGAAATCGGAACGCTCACTGACATTTCCCCTATCTGAAAGTCTGATAAACACCGGAAAAATGACTAAGTCCAGAAAAAAAAAATTTTCAACTTTTTTCAATTTTACCCCCGTGGGATATATATTCTACCCACACACATTTGGAACTCTCCTGGGGTACCCTCACACATATTATTCCCTCATTTAGTGGATATTTTCACAAAAAAAGTGAAATTTTCAAAAATTCTGAAAATTGGCAGAAAACGACTAAATATCAAAGACTCATTGGGCGAATCGCTCTGGAACTGAAATTGGAACGCTCACTGACAATTGCCCTATCTGAAAGTCTGATAAACGCCGGAAAAATGACTAAGTCCAAAAGAAAAATGTTTTCATCTTTTTTCAATTTTACCCACATGGGATATGTATTCTATCCACACACATTTGGAACTCTCCTGGGGTACCCTCACACATATTATTCTCTCATTTAGTGGATATTTTCACAAAAAAGGGAAATTTTCAAAAATCCAGAAAATTGGCTGAAAACGACTAAATATCAAGGACTCATTGGGAGAATCACTCTGGAACTGAAATCGGAACGCTCACTGACATTTCCCCTATCTGAAAGTCTGATAAACGCCGGAAAAATGACTAAGTCCAAAAAAAAATTTTTTTCAACTTTTTTCAATTTCACCCCCGTGGGATATATATTCTACCCACACACATTTGGAACTCTCCTGGGGTACCCTCACACATATTATTCCCTCATTTAGTGGATATTTTCACAAAAAAGTGAAATTTTCAAAAATCCAGAAAATTGGCTGAAAACGACTAAATAACAAAGACTCATTGGGCGAATCGCTCTGGAACTGAAATCGGAACGCTCCCTGACATTTCCCCTATCTGAAAGTCTGATAAACACCGGAAAAATGACTAAGTCCAAAAAAAAAATTTTTTTCAACTTTTTTCAATTTTACCCCCATGGGATATTTATTCTACCCACACACATTTGGAACTCTCCTGGGGTACCCTCACACATATTATTCCCTCATTTAGTGGATATTTTCACAAAAAAGTGAAATTTTCAAAAATTCAGAAAATTGGCTGAAACGACTAAATATCAGACTCATTGGGCAAATCGCTCTGGAACTGAAATTGGAACGCTCACTGACAATTGCCCTATCTGAAAGTCTGATAAACGCTGGAAAAATGACTAAGTCCAAAAGAAAAATGTTTTCATCTTTTTTCAATTTTACCCACATGGGATATATATTCTACCCACACACATTTGGAACTCTCCTGGGGTACCCTCACACATATTATTCTCTCATTTAGTGGATATTTTCACAAAAAAGTGAAATTTTCAAAAAATCCAGAAAATTGGCTGAAAACGACTAAATAACAAGGACTGATTGGGCGAATCGCTCTGGAACTGAAATCAGAACGCTCAATGACATTTCCCCTTTCTGAAAGTCTAATAAACGCCGGAAAAATGACTAAGTCCAAAAAAAAAATGTTTTCAACTTTTTTCAATTTTACCCACATGGGATATATATTCTACCCACACACATTTGGAACTCTCCTGGGGTACCATCACACATATTATTCTCTCATTTAGTGGATATTTTCACAAAAAAGTGAAATTTTCAAAAATCCAGAAAATTGGCTGAAAACGACTAAACAACAAGGACTCATTGGGCGAATCGCTCTGGAACTGAAATCAGAACGCTCAATGACATTTCCCCTTTCTGAAAGTCTAATAAACGCCGGAAAAATGACTAAGTCCAAAAAAAAAATGTTTTCAACTTTTTTCAATTTTATCCCCGTGGGATATATATTCTATCCACACACATTTGGAACTCTCCTGGGGTACCCTCACACATATTATTCCCTCATTTAGTGGATATTTTCACAAAAAAGTGAAATTTTCAAAAATTCAGAAAATTGGCTGAAACGACTAAATATCAGACTCATTGGGCAAATCGCTCTGGAACTGAAATTGGAACGCTCACTGACAATTGCCCTATCTGAAAGTCTGATAAACGCTGGAAAAATGACTAAGTCCAAAAGAAAAATGTTTTCATCTTTTTTCAATTTTACCCACATGGGATATATATTCTACCCACACACATTTGGAACTCTCCTGGGGTACCCTCACACATATTATTCTCTCATTTAGTGGATATTTTCACAAAAAAGTGAAATTTTCAAAAAATCCAGAAAATTGGCTGAAAACGACTAAATAACAAGGACTGATTGGGCGAATCGCTCTGGAACTGAAATCAGAACGCTCAATGACATTTCCCCTTTCTGAAAGTCTAATAAACGCCGGAAAAATGACTAAGTCCAAAAAAAAAATGTTTTCAACTTTTTTCAATTTTACCCACATGGGATATATATTCTACCCACACACATTTGGAACTCTCCTGGGGTACCATCACACATATTATTCTCTCATTTAGTGGATATTTTCACAAAAAAGTGAAATTTTCAAAAATCCAGAAAATTGGCTGAAAACGACTAAACAACAAGGACTCATTGGGCGAATCGCTCTGGAACTGAAATCAGAACGCTCAATGACATTTCCCCTTTCTGAAAGTCTAATAAACGCCGGAAAAATGACTAAGTCCAAAAAAAAAATGTTTTCAACTTTTTTCAATTTTATCCCCGTGGGATATATATTCTATCCACACACATTTGGAACTCTCCTGGGGTACCCTCACACATATTATTCCCTCATTTAGTGGATATTTTCACAAAAAAGTGAAATTTTCAAAAATTCAGAAAATTGGCAGAAAACGACTAAATATCAAAGACTCATTGGGCGAATCGCTCTGTAACTGAAATTGGAATGCTCACTGACAATTGCCCTATCTGAAAGTCTGATAAACGCCGGAAAAATGACTAAGTCCAAAAGAAAAATGTTTTCATCTTTTTTCAATTTTACCCACATGGGATATATATTCTACCCACACACATTTGGAACTCTCCTGGGGTACCCTCACACATATTATTCTCTCATTTAGTGGATATTTTCACAAAAAAGTGAAATTTTCAAAAAATCCAGAAAATTGGCTGAAAACGACTAAATAACAAGGACTGATTGGGCGAATCGCTCTGGAACTGAAATCAGAACGCTCACTGACATTTCCCCTTTCTGAAAGTCTAATAAACGCCGGAAAAATGACTAAGTCCAAAAAAAAAATTGTTTCAACTTATTTCAATTTTACCCCCGTGGGATATATATTCTACCCGCACACATTTGGAACTCTCCTGGGGTACCCTCACACATATTATTCCCTCATTTTGTGGATATTTTCACAAAAAAGTGAAATTTTCAAAAATCCAGAAAATTGGCTGAAAACGACTAAATATCAAAGACTCATTGGGCGAATCGCTCTGGAACTGAAATCGGAACGCTCACTGACATTTCCCCTATCTGAAAGTCTGATAAACACCGGAAAAATGACTAAGTCCAGAAAAAAAAAATTTTCAACTTTTTTCAATTTTACCCCCGTGGGATATATATTCTACCCACACACATTTGGAACTCTCCTGGGGTACCCTCACACATATTATTCCCTCATTTAGTGGATATTTTCACAAAAAAAGTGAAATTTTCAAAAATTCTGAAAATTGGCAGAAAACGACTAAATATCAAAGACTCATTGGGCGAATCGCTCTGGAACTGAAATTGGAACGCTCACTGACAATTGCCCTATCTGAAAGTCTGATAAACGCCGGAAAAATGACTAAGTCCAAAAGAAAAATGTTTTCATCTTTTTTCAATTTTACCCACATGGGATATGTATTCTATCCACACACATTTGGAACTCTCCTGGGGTACCCTCACACATATTATTCTCTCATTTAGTGGATATTTTCACAAAAAAGGGAAATTTTCAAAAATCCAGAAAATTGGCTGAAAACGACTAAATATCAAGGACTCATTGGGAGAATCACTCTGGAACTGAAATCGGAACGCTCACTGACATTTCCCCTATCTGAAAGTCTGATAAACGCCGGAAAAATGACTAAGTCCAAAAAAAAATTTTTTTCAACTTTTTTCAATTTCACCCCCGTGGGATATATATTCTACCCACACACATTTGGAACTCTCCTGGGGTACCCTCACACATATTATTCCCTCATTTAGTGGATATTTTCACAAAAAAGTGAAATTTTCAAAAATCCAGAAAATTGGCTGAAAACGACTAAATAACAAAGACTCATTGGGCGAATCGCTCTGGAACTGAAATCGGAACGCTCCCTGACATTTCCCCTATCTGAAAGTCTGATAAAGACCGGAAAAATGACTAAGTCCAAAAAAAAAATTTTTTTCAACTTTTTTCAATTTTACCCCCATGGGATATTTATTCTACCCACACACATTTGGAACTCTCCTGGGGTACCCTCACACATATTATTCCCTCATTTAGTGGATATTTTCACAAAAAAGTGAAATTTTCAAAAATTCAGAAAATTGGCTGAAACGACTAAATATCAGACTCATTGGGCAAATCGCTCTGGAACTGAAATTGGAACGCTCACTGACAATTGCCCTATCTGAAAGTCTGATAAACGCCGGAAAAATGACTAAGTCCAAAAGAAAAATGTTTTCATCTTTTTTCAATTTTACCCACATGGGATATATATTCTACCCACACACATTTGGAACTCTCCTGGGGTACCCTCACACATATTATTCTCTCATTTAGTGGATATTTTCACAAAAAAGTGAAATTTTCAAAAAATCCAGAAAATTGGCTGAAAACGACTAAATAACAAGGACTGATTGGGCGAATCGCTCTGGAACTGAAATCAGAACGCTCAATGACATTTCCCCTTTCTGAAAGTCTAATAAACGCCGGAAAAATGACTAAGTCCAAAAAAAAAATGTTTTCAACTTTTTTCAATTTTATCCCCGTGGGATATATATTCTATCCACACACATTTGGAACTCTCCTGGGGTACCCTCACACATATTATTCCCTCATTTAGTGGATATTTTCACAAAAAAGTGAAATTTTCAAAAATTCAGAAAATTGGCAGAAAACGACTAAATATCAAAGACTCATTGGGCGAATCGCTCTGTAACTGAAATTGGAATGCTCACTGACAATTGCCCTATCTGAAAGTCTGATAAACGCCGGAAAAATGACTAAGTCCAAAAGAAAAATGTTTTCATCTTTTTTCAATTTTACCCACATGGGATATATATTCTACCCACACACATTTGGAACTCTCCTGGGGTACCCTCACACATATTATTCTCTCATTTAGTGGATATTTTCACAAAAAAGTGAAATTTTCAAAAAATCCAGAAAATTGGCTGAAAACGACTAAATAACAAGGACTGATTGGGCGAATCGCTCTGGAACTGAAATCAGAACGCTCACTGACATTTCCCCTTTCTGAAAGTCTAATAAACGCCGGAAAAATGACTAAGTCCAAAAAAAAAATTGTTTCAACTTATTTCAATTTTACCCCCGTGGGATATATATTCTACCCGCACACATTTGGAACTCTCCTGGGGTACCCTCACACATATTATTCCCTCATTTTGTGGATATTTTCACAAAAAAGTGAAATTTTCAAAAATCCAGAAAATTGGCTGAAAACGACTAAATATCAAAGACTCATTGGGCGAATCGCTCTGGAACTGAAATCGGAACGCTCACTGACATTTCCCCTATCTGAAAGTCTGATAAACACCGGAAAAATGACTAAGTCCAGAAAAAAAAAATTTTCAACTTTTTTCAATTTTACCCCCGTGGGATATATATTCTACCCACACACATTTGGAACTCTCCTGGGGTACCCTCACACATATTATTCCCTCATTTAGTGGATATTTTCACAAAAAAAGTGAAATTTTCAAAAATTCTGAAAATTGGCAGAAAACGACTAAATATCAAAGACTCATTGGGCGAATCGCTCTGGAACTGAAATTGGAACGCTCACTGACAATTGCCCTATCTGAAAGTCTGATAAACGCCGGAAAAATGACTAAGTCCAAAAGAAAAATGTTTTCATCTTTTTTCAATTTTACCCACATGGGATATGTATTCTATCCACACACATTTGGAACTCTCCTGGGGTACCCTCACACATATTATTCTCTCATTTAGTGGATATTTTCACAAAAAAGGGAAATTTTCAAAAATCCAGAAAATTGGCTGAAAACGACTAAATATCAAGGACTCATTGGGAGAATCACTCTGGAACTGAAATCGGAACGCTCACTGACATTTCCCCTATCTGAAAGTCTGATAAACACCGGAAAAATGACTAAGTCCAAAAAAAAATTTTTTTCAACTTTTTTCAATTTCACCCCCGTGGGATATATATTCTACCCACACACATTTGGAACTCTCCTGGGGTACCCTCACACATATTATTCCCTCATTTAGTGGATATTTTCACAAAAAAGTGAAATTTTCAAAAATCCAGAAAATTGGCTGAAAACGACTAAATAACAAAGACTCATTGGGCGAATCGCTCTGGAACTGAAATCGGAACGCTCCCTGACATTTCCCCTATCTGAAAGTCTGATAAACACCGGAAAAATGACTAAGTCCAAAAAAAAAATTTTTTTCAACTTTTTTCAATTTTACCCCCATGGGATATTTATTCTACCCACACACATTTGGAACTCTCCTGGGGTACCCTCACACATATTATTCCCTCATTTAGTGGATATTTTCACAAAAAAGTGAAATTTTCAAAAATTCAGAAAATTGGCTGAAACGACTAAATATCAGACTCATTGGGCAAATCGCTCTGGAACTGAAATTGGAACGCTCACTGACAATTGCCCTATCTGAAAGTCTGATAAACGCTGGAAAAATGACTAAGTCCAAAAGAAAAATGTTTTCATCTTTTTTCAATTTTACCCACATGGGATATATATTCTACCCACACACATTTGGAACTCTCCTGGGGTACCCTCACACATATTATTCTCTCATTTAGTGGATATTTTCACAAAAAAGTGAAATTTTCAAAAAATCCAGAAAATTGGCTGAAAACGACTAAATAACAAGGACTGATTGGGCGAATCGCTCTGGAACTGAAATCAGAACGCTCAATGACATTTCCCCTTTCTGAAAGTCTAATAAACGCCGGAAAAATGACTAAGTCCAAAAAAAAAATGTTTTCAACTTTTTTCAATTTTACCCACATGGGATATATATTCTACCCACACACATTTGGAACTCTCCTGGGGTACCATCACACATATTATTCTCTCATTTAGTGGATATTTTCACAAAAAAGTGAAATTTTCAAAAATCCAGAAAATTGGCTGAAAACGACTAAACAACAAGGACTCATTGGGCGAATCGCTCTGGAACTGAAATCAGAACGCTCAATGACATTTCCCCTTTCTGAAAGTCTAATAAACGCCGGAAAAATGACTAAGTCCAAAAAAAAAATGTTTTCAACTTTTTTCAATTTTATCCCCGTGGGATATATATTCTATCCACACACATTTGGAACTCTCCTGGGGTACCCTCACACATATTATTCCCTCATTTAGTGGATATTTTCACAAAAAAGTGAAATTTTCAAAAATTCAGAAAATTGGCAGAAAACGACTAAATATCAAAGACTCATTGGGCGAATCGCTCTGTAACTGAAATTGGAATGCTCACTGACAATTGCCCTATCTGAAAGTCTGATAAACGCCGGAAAAATGACTAAGTCCAAAAGAAAAATGTTTTCATCTTTTTTCAATTTTACCCACATGGGATATATATTCTACCCACACACATTTGGAACTCTCCTGGGGTACCCTCACACATATTATTCTCTCATTTAGTGGATATTTTCACAAAAAAGTGAAATTTTCAAAAAATCCAGAAAATTGGCTGAAAACGACTAAATAACAAGGACTGATTGGGCGAATCGCTCTGGAACTGAAATCAGAACGCTCACTGACATTTCCCCTTTCTGAAAGTCTAATAAACGCCGGAAAAATGACTAAGTCCAAAAAAAAAATTGTTTCAACTTATTTCAATTTTACCCCCGTGGGATATATATTCTACCCGCACACATTTGGAACTCTCCTGGGGTACCCTCACACATATTATTCCCTCATTTTGTGGATATTTTCACAAAAAAGTGAAATTTTCAAAAATCCAGAAAATTGGCTGAAAACGACTAAATATCAAAGACTCATTGGGCGAATCGCTCTGGAACTGAAATCGGAACGCTCACTGACATTTCCCCTATCTGAAAGTCTGATAAACACCGGAAAAATGACTAAGTCCAGAAAAAAAAAATTTTCAACTTTTTTCAATTTTACCCCCGTGGGATATATATTCTACCCACACACATTTGGAACTCTCCTGGGGTACCCTCACACATATTATTCCCTCATTTAGTGGATATTTTCACAAAAAAAGTGAAATTTTCAAAAATTCTGAAAATTGGCAGAAAACGACTAAATATCAAAGACTCATTGGGCGAATCGCTCTGGAACTGAAATTGGAACGCTCACTGACAATTGCCCTATCTGAAAGTCTGATAAACGCCGGAAAAATGACTAAGTCCAAAAGAAAAATGTTTTCATCTTTTTTCAATTTTACCCACATGGGATATGTATTCTATCCACACACATTTGGAACTCTCCTGGGGTACCCTCACACATATTATTCTCTCATTTAGTGGATATTTTCACAAAAAAGGGAAATTTTCAAAAATCCAGAAAATTGGCTGAAAACGACTAAATATCAAGGACTCATTGGGAGAATCACTCTGGAACTGAAATCGGAACGCTCACTGACATTTCCCCTATCTGAAAGTCTGATAAACGCCGGAAAAATGACTAAGTCCAAAAAAAAATTTTTTTCAACTTTTTTCAATTTCACCCCCGTGGGATATATATTCTACCCACACACATTTGGAACTCTCCTGGGGTACCCTCACACATATTATTCCCTCATTTAGTGGATATTTTCACAAAAAAGTGAAATTTTCAAAAATCCAGAAAATTGGCTGAAAACGACTAAATAACAAAGACTCATTGGGCGAATCGCTCTGGAACTGAAATCGGAACGCTCCCTGACATTTCCCCTATCTGAAAGTCTGATAAAGACCGGAAAAATGACTAAGTCCAAAAAAAAAATTTTTTTCAACTTTTTTCAATTTTACCCCCATGGGATATTTATTCTACCCACACACATTTGGAACTCTCCTGGGGTACCCTCACACATATTATTCCCTCATTTAGTGGATATTTTCACAAAAAAGTGAAATTTTCAAAAATTCAGAAAATTGGCTGAAACGACTAAATATCAGACTCATTGGGCAAATCGCTCTGGAACTGAAATTGGAACGCTCACTGACAATTGCCCTATCTGAAAGTCTGATAAACGCCGGAAAAATGACTAAGTCCAAAAGAAAAATGTTTTCATCTTTTTTCAATTTTACCCACATGGGATATATATTCTACCCACACACATTTGGAACTCTCCTGGGGTACCCTCACACATATTATTCTCTCATTTAGTGGATATTTTCACAAAAAAGTGAAATTTTCAAAAAATCCAGAAAATTGGCTGAAAACGACTAAATAACAAGGACTGATTGGGCGAATCGCTCTGGAACTGAAATCAGAACGCTCAATGACATTTCCCCTTTCTGAAAGTCTAATAAACGCCGGAAAAATGACTAAGTCCAAAAAAAAAATGTTTTCAACTTTTTTCAATTTTATCCCCGTGGGATATATATTCTATCCACACACATTTGGAACTCTCCTGGGGTACCCTCACACATATTATTCTCTCATTTAGTGGATATTTTCACAAAAAAGAGAAATTTTCAAAAATCCAGAAAATTGGGTGAAAACGACTAAATATCAAGGACTCATTGGGAGAATCACTCTGGAACTGAAATCGGAACGCTCACAGACATTTCCCCTATCTGAAAGTCTGATAAACGCCGGAAAAATGACTAAGTCCAAAAAAAAATTTTTTTCAACTTTTTTCAATTTCACCCCCGTGGGATATATATTCTACCCACACACATTTGGAACTCTCCTGGGGTACCCTCACACATATTATTCCCTCATTTAGTGGATATTTTCACAAAAAAGTGAAATTTTCAAAAATTCAGAAAATTGGCTGAAAACGACTAAATAACAAAGACTCATTGGGCGAATCGCTCTGGAACTGAAATCGGAACGCTCCCTGACATTTCCCCTATCTGAAAGTCTGATAAACACCGGAAAAATGACTAAGTCCAAAAAAAAAATTTTTTTCAACTTTTTTCAATTTTACCCCCATGGGATATTTATTCTACCCACACACATTTGGAACTCTCCTGGGGTACACTCACACATATTATTCCCTCATTTAGTGGATATTTTCACAAAAAAGTGAAATTTTCAAAAATTCAGAAAATTGGCTGAAAACGACTAAATATCAGACTCATTGGGCAAATCGCTCTGGAACTGAAATTGGAACGCTCACTGACAATTGCCCTATCTGAAAGTCTGATAAACGCCGGAAAAATGACTAAGTCCAAAAGAAAAATGTTTTCATCTTTTTTCAATTTTACCCACATGGGATATATATTCTACCCACACACATTTGGAACTCTCCTGGTGTACCCTCACACATATTATTCTCTCATTTAGTGGATATTTTCACAAAAAAGTGAAATTTTCAAAAATCCAGAAAATTGGCTGAAAACGACTAAACAACAAGGACTCATTGGGCGAATCGCTCTGGAACTGAAATCAGAACGCTCAATGACATTTCCCCTTTCTGAAAGTCTAATAAACGCCGGAAAAATGACTAAGTCCAAAAAAAAAATGTTTTCAACTTTTTTCAATTTTATCCCCGTGGGATATATATTCTATCCACACACATTTGGAACTCTCCTGGGGTACCCTCACACATATTATTCCCTCATTTAGTGGATATTTTCACAAAAAAGTGAAATTTTCAAAAATTCAGAAAATTGGCAGAAAACGACTAAATATCAAAGACTCATTGGGCGAATCGCTCTGTAACTGAAATTGGAATGCTCACTGACAATTGCCCTATCTGAAAGTCTGATAAACGCCGGAAAAATGACTAAGTCCAAAAGAAAAATGTTTTCATCTTTTTTCAATTTTACCCACATGGGATATATATTCTACCCACACACATTTGGAACTCTCCTGGGGTACCCTCACACATATTATTCTCTCATTTAGTGGATATTTTCACAAAAAAGTGAAATTTTCAAAAAATCCAGAAAATTGGCTGAAAACGACTAAATAACAAGGACTGATTGGGCGAATCGCTCTGGAACTGAAATCAGAACGCTCACTGACATTTCCCCTTTCTGAAAGTCTAATAAACGCCGGAAAAATGACTAAGTCCCAAAAAAAAATTGTTTCAACTTATTTCAATTTTACCCCCGTGGGATATATATTCTACCCACACACATTTGGAACTCTCCTGGGGTACCCTCACACATATTATTCCCTCATTTCGTGGATATTTTCACAAAAAAGTGAAATTTTCAAAAATCCAGAAAATTGGCTGAAAACGACTAAATAACAAGGACTCATTGGGCGAATCGCTCTGGAACTGAAATCGGAACGCTCACTGACATTTCCCCTATCTGAAAGTCTGATAAACACCGGAAAAATGACTAAGTCCAGAAAAAAAAAATTTTCAACTTTTTTCAATTTTACCCCTGTGGGATATATATTGTACCCACACACATTTGGAACTCTCCTGGGGTACCCTCACACATATTATTCCCTCATTTAGTGGATATTTTCACAAAAAAAGTGAAATTTTCAAAAATTCAGAAAATTGGCTGAAAACGACTAAATATCAAAGACTCATTGGGCGAATCGCTCTGGAACTGAAATTGGAACGCTCACTGACAATTGCCCTATCTGAAAGTCTGATAAACGCCGGAAAAATGACTAAGTCCAAAAGAAAAATGTTTTCATCTTTTTTCAATTTTACCCACATGGGATATATATTCTATCCACACACATTTGGAACTCTCCTGGGGTACCCTCACACATATTATTCTCTCATTTAGTGGATATTTTCACAAAAAAGGGAAATTTTCAAAAATCCAGAAAATTGGGTGAAAACGACTAAATATCAAGGACTCATTGGGAGAATCACTCTGGAACTGAAATCGGAACGCTCACTGACATTTCCCCTATCTGAAAGTCTGATAAACGCCGGAAAAATGACTAAATCCAAAAAAAAATTTTTTTCAACTTTTTTCAATTTCACCCCCGTGGGATATATATTCTACCCACACACATTTGGAACTCTCCTGGGGTACCCTCACACATATTATTCCCTCATTTAGTGGATATTTTCACAAAAAAGTGAAATTTTCAAAAATTCAGAAAATTGGCTGAAAACGACTAAATAACAAAGACTCATTGGGCGAATCGCTCTGGAACTGAAATCGGAACGCTCCCTGACATTTCCCCTATCTGAAAGTCTGATAAACACCGGAAAAATGACTAAGTCCAAAAAAAAAATTTTTTTCAACTTTTTTCAATTTTACCCCCATGGGATATTTATTCTACCCACACACATTTGGAACTCTCCTGGGGTACACTCACACATATTATTCCCTCATTTAGTGGATATTTTCACAAAAAAGTGAAATTTTCAAAAATTCAGAAAATTGGCTGAAAACGACTAAATATCAGACTCATTGGGCAAATCGCTCTGGAACTGAAATTGGAACGCTCACTGACAATTGCCCTATCTGAAAGTCTGATAAACGCCGGAAAAATGACTAAGTCCAAAAGAAAAATGTTTTCATCTTTTTTCAATTTTACCCACATGGGATATATATTCTACCCACACACATTTGGAACTCTCCTGGTGTACCCTCACACATATTATTCTCTCATTTAGTGGATATTTTCACAAAAAAGTGAAATTTTCAAAAATCCAGAAAATTGGCTGAAAACGACTAAATAACAAGGACTGATTGGGTGAATCGCTCTGGAACTGAAATCAGAACGCTCACTGACATTTCCCCTTTCTGAAAGTCTAATAAACGCCGGAAAAATGACTAAGTCCAAAAAAAAAATTGTTTCAACTTATTTCAATTTTACCCCCGTGGGATATATATTCTACCCACACACATTTGGAACTCTCCTGGGGTACCCTCACACATATTATTCCCTCATTTCGTGGATATTTTCACAAAAAAGGGAAATTTTCAAAAATCCAGAAAATTGGCTGAAAACGACTAAATAACAAGGACTCATTGGGCGAATCGCTCTGGAACTGAAATCGGAACGCTCACTGACATTTCCCCTATCTGAAAGTCTGATAAACACCGGAAAAATGACTAAGTCCAGAAAAAAAAAATTTTCAACTTTTTTCAATTTTACCCCCGTGGGATATATATTCTACCCACACACATTTGGAACTCTCCTGGGGTACCCTCACACATATTATTCCCTCATTTAGTGGATATTTTCACAAAAAAAGTGAAATTTTCAAAAATTCAGAAAATTGGCAGAAAACGACTAAATATCAAAGACTCATTGGGCGAATCGCTCTGGAACTGAAATTGGAACGCTCACTGACAATTGCCCTATCTGAAAGTCTGATAAACGCCGGAAAAATGACTAAGTCCAAAAGAAAAATGTTTTCATCTTTTTTCAATTTTACCCACATGGGATATATATTCTATCCACACACATTTGGAACTCTCCTGGGGTACCCTCACACATATTATTCTCTCATTTAGTGGATATTTTCACAAAAAAGGGAAATTTTCAAAAATCCAGAAAATTGGCTGAAAACGACTAAATATCAAGGACTCATTGGGAGAATCACTCTGGAACTGAAATCGGAACGCTCACTGACATTTCCCCTATCTGAAAGTCTGATAAACGCCGGAAAAATGACTAAGTCCAAAAAAAAATTTTTTTCAACTTTTTTCAATTTCACCCCCGTGGGATATATATTCTACCCACACACATTTGGAACTCTCCTGGGGTACCCTCACACATATTATTCCCTCATTTAGTGGATATTTTCGGAAAAAAGTGAAAATTTCAAAAATTCAGAAAATTGGCTGAAAACGACTTAATATCCAGGACTCATTGGGCGAATCGCTCTGGAACTGAAATTGGAACGCTCACTGACAATTGCCCTATCTGAAAGTCTGATAAATGCCGGAAAAATGACTAAGTCCAAAAGAAAAATGTTTTCATCTTTTTTCAATTTTACCCACATAGGATATATATTCTACCCACACACATTTGGAACTCTCCTGGGGTACCCTCACACATATTATTCCCTCATTTAGTGGATATTTTCGCAAAAAAGTGAAAATTTCAAAAATTTAGAAAATTGGCTGAAAACGACTTAATATCCAGGACTCATTGGGCGAATCACTCTGGAACTGAAATCGGAACGCTCACTGACATTTCCCCTATCTGAAAGTCTGATAAACGCCGGAAAAATGACTAAGTCCAAAAAAAATTTTTTTTCAACTTTTTTCAATTTTAACCCCGTGGGATAAATATTCTACCCACACACATCTGGAACTCTCCTGGGGTTCCCTCACACACATTATACCCTCATTTAGTGGATATTTTCACAAAAAAGTAAAATTTTCAAAAATCCAGAAAATTGGCTGAAAACGTCTAAATATCAAGGACTCATTGGGCGGATTGCTCTGGAACTAAAATCGGAACGCTCACTGACATATCCCCTAACTGAAAGTCTGATAAACGGCGGAAAAATTACTAAGTCCAAAAAAAATTTTTTTTCAACTATTTTCAATTTTATCCCCGTGGGATATAAATTCTACCCACACACATTTGGAACTCTCCTGGGGTACCCTCACACATTTTATTCCCTCATTTAGTGGATATTTTCACAAAAAAGTGAAATTTTCAAAAAACCTGAAAATTGGCTGAAGACGACTAAATAGCAAGGACTCATTGGGCGAATCGCTCTGGAACTGAAATCGGAACGCTCACTCACATTTCCCCTATCTGAAAGTCTGATAAACGCCGGACAAGTGACTAAGTCCAAAAAAAATTATTTTTCTACTTTTTTCTATTTTACCCCCGTGGGATATATATTCTACCCACACACATTTGGAACTCTCCTGGGGTACCCTCACACATATTATTCCCTCATTTAGTGGATATTTTCGGAAAAAAGTGAAAATTTCAAAAATTCAGAAAATTGGCTGAAAACGACTTAATATCCAGGACTCATTGGGCGAATCGCTCTTGAACTGAAATCGGAATGCTCACTGACATTTCGCCTATCTGAAAGTCTGATAAACGACGGAAAAATGACTAAGTCCAAAAACAAAAATTTTTCTACTTTTCTCTATTTTACCCCCGTGGGATATATATTCTACCCACACACATTTGGAACTCTCCTGGGGTACCCTTACACATATTATTCACTCATTTAGTGGATATTTTCGGAAAAAAGTGAAAATTTCAAAAATTCAGAAAATTGGCTGAAAACGACTTAATATCCAGGACTCATTGGTCGAATCGCTCTTGAACTGAAATCGGAACGCTCACTGACATTTCGCCTATCTGAAAGTCTGATAAACGTCGGAAAAATGACTAAGTCTAAAAAAAATTTTTTTTAAACTTTTTTCAATTTTACCCCCGTGGGATATGTATTCTACCCACACACATTTGTAACTCTCCTGGGTTACCCTCACACATATTATTCCCTCATTTATTGGATACTTTCACAAAAAAGTGAAATTTTCAAAAATCCAGAAAATTGGCTGAAAACGACTAAATAGCAAGGACTCATTGGGCGAATCGCTCTGGAACTGAAATCGGAACGCTCACTCACATTTCCCCTATCTGAAAGTCTGATAAACGCCGGACAAGTGACTAAGTCCAAAAAAATTTTTTTTTAAACTTTTTTCAATTTTACCCCCGTGGGATAAATATTCTACCCACACACATTTGGAACTCTCCTGGGGTACCCTCACACATATTATTCCCTCATTTCGTGGATATTTTCACAAAAAAGGGAAATTTTCAAAAATCCAGAAAATTGGCTGAAAACGACTAAATAACAAGGACTCATTGGGCGAATCGCTCTGGAACTGAAATCGGAACGCTCACTGACATTTCCCCTATCTGAAAGTCTGATAAACACCGGAAAAATGACTAAGTCCAAAAGAAAAATTGTTTCAACTTATTTCAATTTTACCCCCGTGGGATATATATTCTACCCACACACATTTGGAACTCTCCTGGGGTACCCTCACACATATTATTCCCTCATTTCGTGGATATTTTCACAAAAAAGTGAAATTTTCAAAAATCCAGAAAATTGGCTGAAAACGACTAAATAACAAAGACTCATTGGGCGAATCGCTCTGGAACTGAAATCGGAACGCTCACTGACATTTCCCCTATCTGAAAGTCTGATAAACACCGGAAAAATGACTAAGTCCAGAAAAAAAAAATTTTCAACTTTTTTCAATTTTACCCCCGTGGGATATATATTCTACCCACACACATTTGGAACTCTCCTGGGGTACCCTCACACATATTATTCCCTCATTTAGTGGATATTTTCACAAAAAAGTGAAATTTTCAAAAATTCACAAAATTGGCTGAAAACGACTAAATATCAAAGACTCATTGGGCGAATCGCTCTGGAACTGAAATTGGAACGCTCACTGACAATTGCCCTATCTGAAAGTCTGATAAATGCCGGAAAAATGACTAAGTCCAAAAGAAAAATGTTTTCATCTTTTTTCAATTTTACCCACATAGGATATATATTCTACCCACACACATTTGGAACTCTCCTGGGGTACCCTCACACATATTATTCCCTCATTTAGTGGATATTTTCTCAAAAAAGTAAAATTTTAAAATATCCAGAAAATTGTTTGAAAACAACTAAATATAAAGGACTCATTGGGCGAATTGCTCTTGAACTGAAATTGGAACGCTCACTGACATTTCCCCTATCTGAAAGTCTGATAAACGACGGAAAAATGACTAAGTCCAAAAACAAAAATTTTTCTACTTTTTTCTATTTTACCCCCGTGGGATATATATTCTACCCACACACATTTGGAACTCTCCTGGGGTACCCTCACACATATTATTCCCTCATTTAGTGGATATTTTCGGAAAAAAGTGAAAATTTCAAAAATTCAGAAAATTGGCTGAAAACGACTTAATATCCAGGACTCATTGGTCGAATCGCTCTTGAACTGAAATCGGAACGCTCACTGACATTTCGCCTATCTGAAAGTCTGATAAACGACGGAAAAATGACTAACTCCAAAAAAAAATGGTTTTCAACTTCTTTCAATTTTACCCCCGTGGGATATATATTCTACCCACACACATTTGGAACTCTCCTGGGGTACCCTGACACATATTATTCCCTCATTTAGTGGATATTTTCGCAAAAAAGTGAAAATTTCAAAAATTCAGAAAATTGGCTGAAAACGACTTAATATCCAGGACTCATTGGGCGAATCACTCTGGAACTGAAATCGGAACGCTCACTGACATTTCCCCTATCTGAAAGTCTGATAAACGGCGGAAAAATTACTAAGTCCAAAAAAAATTTTTTTTCAACTATTTTCAATTTTATCCCCGTGGGATATATATTCTACCCACACACATTTGGAACTCTCCTGGGGTACCCTCACACATTTTATTCCCTCATTTAGTGGATATTTTCACAAAAAAGTGAAATTTTCAAAAAACCTGAAAATTGGCTGAAGACGACTAAATAGCAAGGACTCATTGGGCGAATCGCTCTGGAACTGAAATCGGAACGCTCACTCACATTTCCCCTATCTGAAAGTCTGATAAACGCCGGACAAGTGACTAAGTCCAAAAAAAAATTTTTTTAAACTTTTTTCAATTTTACCCCCGTGGGATAAATATTCTACCCACACACATTTGGAACTCTCCTGGGGTACCCTCACACATATTATTCCCTCATTTAGTGGATATTTTCACAAAAAAGTGAAATTTTCAAAAATCCAGAAAATTGGCTGAAAACGACTAAATACCAAGGACTCATTGGGCGAATCGCTCTGGAACTGAAATCGGAACGCTCACTGACATTTCCCCTATCTGAAAGTCTGATAAACGGCGGAAAAATTACTAAGTCCAAAAAAAATTTTTTTTCAACTATTTTCAATTTTATCCCCGTGGGATATATATTCTACCCACACACATTTGGAACTCTCCTGGGGTACCCTCACACATTTTATTCCCTCATTTAGTGGATATTTTCACAAAAAAGTGAAATTTTCAAAAATCCTGAAAATTGGCTGAAGACGACTAAATAGCAAGGACTCATTGGGCGAATCGCTCTGGAACTGAAATCGGAACGCTCACTCACATTTGTCCTATCTGAAAGTCTGATAAACGCCGGAAAAATGACTAAGTCCAAAAAAAAAAAATTTTTCAACTTTTTTCAATTTTACCCCCATGGGATATATATTCTACCCACACACATTTGGAACTCTCCTGGGGTACCCTCACACATATTATTCCCTCTTAGTGGATATTTTCTCAAAAAAGTAAAATTTTAAAAAATCCAGAAAATTGTTTGAAAACAACTAAATATAAAGGACTCATTGGGCGAATCGCTCTTGAACTGAAATTGGAATGCTCACTGACATTTCCCCTATCTGAAAGATTGATAAACGACGGAAAAATGACTAAGTCCAAAAACAAAAATTTTTCTACTTTTTTCTATTTTACCCCCGTGGGATATATATTCTACCCACACACATTTGGAACTCTCCTGGGGTACCCTCACACATATTATTCCCTCATTTAGTGGATATTTTCGGAAAAAAGTGAAAATTTCAAAAATTCAGAAAATTGGCTGAAAACGACTTAATATCCAGGACTGATTAGGCGAATCGCTCTTCAACTGAAATCGGAATGCTCACTGACATTTCGCCTATCTGAAAGTCTGATAAACGACGGAAAAATGACTAACTCCAAAAAAAAATGGTTTTCAACTTTTTTCAATTTTACCCCCGTGGGATATGTATTCTACCCACACACATTTGTAACTCTCCTGGGTTACCCTCACACATATTATTCCCTCATTTATTGGATACTTTCACAAAAAAGTGAAATTTTCAAAAATCCAGAAAATTGGCTGAAAACGACTAAATATCAAGGACTCATTGGGCGAATCGCTCTGGAACTGAAATCGGAACGCTCACTGACATTTCCCCTATCTGAAAGTCTGATAAACGGCGGAAAAATTACTAAGTCCAAAAAAAATTTTTTTTCAACTATTTTCAATTTTATCCCCGTGGGATATATATTCTACCCACACACATTTGGAACTCTCCTGGGGTACCCTCACACATTTTATTCCCTCATTTAGTGGATATTTTCTCAAAAAAGTAAAATTTTAAAAAATCCAGAAAATTGTTTGAAAACAACTAAATATAAAAGACTCATTGGGCGAATTGCTCTTGAACTGAAATTGGAACGCTCACTGACATTTCCCCTATCTGAAAGTCTGATAAACGACGGAAAAATGACTAAGTCCAAAAACAAAAATTTTTCTACTTTTTTCTATTTTACCCCCGTGGGATATATATTCTACCCACACACATTTGGAACTCTCCTGGGGTACCCTCACACATATTATTCCCTCATTTAGTGGATATTTTCAGAAAAAAGTGAAAATTTCAAAAATTCAGAAAATTGTCTGAAAACGACTTAATATCCAGGACTCATTGGTCGAATCGCTCTTGAACTGAAATCGGAACGCTCACTGACATTTCGCCTATCTGAAAGTCTGATAAACGACGGAAAAATGACTAACTCCAAAAAAAAATGGTTTTCAACTTCTTTCAATTTTACCCCCGTGGGATATATATTCTACCCACACACATTTGGAACTCTCCTGAGGTACCCTCACACATATTATACCCTCATTTAGTGGATATTTTCACAAAAAAGTAAAATTTTCAAAAATCCAGAAAATTGGCTGAAAACGACTAAATATCAAGGACTCATTGGGCGGATTGCTCTGGAACTAAAATCGGAACGCTCACTGACGTATCCCCTAACTGAAAGTCTGATAAAAGTCGGAAAAATGACTAAGTCTAAAAAAAATTTTTTTTCAACTTTTTTCAATTTTACCCCCGTGGGATATGTATTCTACCCACACACATTGTAACTCTCCTGGGTTACCCTCACACATATTATTCCCTCATTTATTGGATACTTTCACAAAAAAGTGAAATTTTCAAAAATCCAGAAAATTGGCTGAAAACGACTAAATATCAAGGACTCATTGGGCGAATCGCTCTGGAACTGAAATCGGAACGCTGACTGACATTTCCCCTATCTGAAAGTCTGATAAATGGCGGAAAAATTACTAAGTCCAAAAAAAATTTTTTTTCAACTATTTTCAATTTTATCCCCGTGGGATATAAATTCTACCCACAAACATTTGGAACTCTCCTGGGGTACCCTCACACATTTTATTCCCTCATTTAGTGGATATTTTCACAAAAAAGTGAAATTTTCAAAAAACCTGAAAATTGGCTGAAGACGACTAAATAGCAAGGACTCATTGGGCGAATCGCTCTGGAACTGAAATCGGAACGCTCACTCACATTTCCCCTATCTGAAAGTCTGATAAACGCCGGACAAGTGACTAAGTCCAAAAAAAATTATTTTTCTACTTTTTTCTATTTTACCCCCGTGGGATATATATTCTACCCACACACATTTGGAACTCTCCTGGGGTACCCTCACACATATTATTCCCTCATTTAGTGGATATTTTCGGAAAAAAGTGAAAATTTCAAAAATTCAGAAAATTGGCTGAAAACGACTTAATATCCAGGACTCATTGGGCGAATCGCTCTTGAACTGAAATCGGAATGCTCACTGACATTTCGCCTATCTGAAAGTCTGATAAACGACGGAAAAATGACTAAGTCCAAAAACAAAAATTTTTCTACTTTTTTCTATTTTACCCCCGTGGGATATATATTCTACCCACACACATTTGGAACTCTCCTGGGGTACCCTTACACATATTATTCCCTCATTTAGTGGATATTTTCGGAAAAAAGTGAAAATTTCAAAAATTCAGAAAATTGGCTGAAAACGACTTAATATCCAGGACTCATTGGTCGAATCGCTCTTGAACTGAAATCGGAACGCTCACTGACATTTCACCTATCTGAAAGTCTGATAAACGATGGAAAAATGACTAACTCCAAAAAAAAATGGTTTTCAACTTCTTTCAATTTTACCCCCGTGGGATATATATTCTACCCACACACATTTGGAACTCTCCTGGGGTACCCTCACACATATTATTCCCTCATTTAGTGGATATTTTCGCAAAAAAGTGAAAATTTCAAAAATTCAGAAAATTGGCTGAAAACGACTTAATATCCAGGACTCATTGGGCGAATCACTCTGGAACTGAAATCGGAATGCTCACTGACATTTCCCCTATCTGAAAGTCTGATAAACGCCGGAAAAATGACTAAGTCCAAAAAAAATTTTTTTTCAATTTTTTTCAATTTTAACCCCGTGGGATAAATATTCTACCCACACACATTTGGAACTCTCCTGGGGTTCCCTCACACACATTATACCCTCATTTAGTGGATATTTTCACAAAAAAGTAAAATTTTCAAAAATCCAGAAAATTGGCTGAAAACGACTAAATATCAAGGACTCATTGGGCGGATTGCTCTGGAACTAAAATCGGAACGCTCACTGACATATCCCCTAACTGAAAGTCTGATAAACGTCGGAAAAATGACTAAGTCTAAAAAAAATTTTTTTTAAACTTTTTTCAATTTTACCCCCGTGGGATATGTATTCTATCCACACACATTTGTAACTCTCCTGGGTTACCCTCACACATATTATTCCCTCATTTATTGGATACTTTCACAAAAAAGTGAAATTTTCAAAAATCCAGAAAATTGGCTGAAAACGACTAAATAGCAAGGACTCATTGGGCGAATCGCTCTGGAACTGAAATCGGAACGCTCACTCACATTTCCCCTATCTGAAAGTCTGATAAACGCCGGACAAGTGACTAAGTCCCAAAAAAATTTTTTTTAAACTTTTTTCAATTTTACCCCCGTGGGATAAATATTCTACCCACACACATTTGGAACTCTCCTGGGGTACCCTCACACATATTATTCCCTCATTTAGTGGATATTTTCATAAAAAAGTGAAATTTTCAAAAATCCAGAAAATTGGCTGAAAACGACTAAATACCAAGGACTCATTGGGCGAATCGCTCTGGAACTGAAATCGGAACGCTCACTCACATTTGCCCTATCTGAAAGTCTGATAAACGCCGGAAAAATGACTAAGTCCAAAAAAAAAAAATTTTTCAACTTTTTTCAATTTTACCCCCATGGGATATATATTCTACCCACACACATTTGGAACTCTCCTGGGGTACCCTCACACATATTATTCCCTCATTTAGTGGATATTTTCTCAAAAAAGTAAAATTTTAAAAAATCCAGAAAATTGTTTGAAAACAACTAAATATAAAGGACTCATTGGGCGAATCACTCTTGAACTGAAATTGGAACGCTCACTGACATTTCCCCTATCTGAAAGTCTGATAAACGACGGAAAAATGACTAAGTCCAAAAACAAAAATTTTTCTACTTTTTTCTATTTTACCCCCGTGGGATATATATTCTACCCACACACATTTGGAACTCTCCTGGGGTACCCTCACACATATTATTCCCTCATTTAGTGGATATTTTCGGAAAAAAGTGAAAATTTCAAAAATTCAGAAAATTGGCTGAAAACGACTTAATATCCAGGACTCATTGGTCGAATCGCTCTTGAACTGAAATCGGAACGCTCACTGACATTTCGCCTATCTGAAAGTCTGATAAACGATGGAAAAATGACTAACTCCAAAAAAAAATGGTTTTCAACTTCTTTCAATTTTACCCCCGTGGGATATATATTCTACCCACACACATTTGGAACTCTCCTGGGGTACCCTCACACATATTATTCCCTCATTTAGTGGATATTTTCGCAAAAAAGTGAAAATTTCAAAAATTCAGAAAATTGGCTGAAAACGACATAATATCCAGGACTCATTGGGCGAATCGCTCTTGAACTGAAATCGGAATGCTCACTGACATTTCGCCTATCTGAAAGTCTGATAAACGACGGAAAAATGACTAAGTCCAAAAAAAATTTTTTTTCAACTTTTTTCAATTTTAACCCCGTGGGATAAATATTCTACCCACACACATTTGGAACTCTCCTGGGGTTCCCTCACACACATTATACCCTCATTTAGTGGATATTTTCACAAAAAAGTAAAATTTTCAAAAATCCAGAAAATTGGCTGAAAACGACATAATATCCAGGACTCATTGGGCGGATTGCTCTGGAACTAAAATCGGAACGCTCACTGACATATCCCCTAACTGAAAGTCTGATAAACGTCGGAAAAATGACTAAGTCTAAAAAAAATTTTTTTTAAACTTTTTTCAATTTTATCCCCGTGGGATATATATTCTACCCACACACATTTGGAACTCTCCTGGGGTACCCTCACACATTTTATTCCCTCATTTAGTGGATATTTTCACAAAAAAGTGAAATTTTCAAAAAACCTGAAAATTGGCTGAAGACGACTAAATAGCAAGGACTCATTGGGCGAATCGCTCTGGAACTGAAATCGGAACGCTCACTCACATTTCCCCTATCTGAAAGTCTGATAAACGCCGGACAAGTGACTAAGTCCAAAAAAAATTTTTTTTAAACTTTTTTCAATTTTACCCCCGTGGGATAAATATTCTACCCACACACATTTGGAACTCTCCTGGGGTACCCTCACACATATTATTCCCTCATTTAGTGGATATTTTCACAAAAAAGTGAAATTTTCAAAAATCCAGAAAATTGGCTGAAAACGACTAAATACCAAGGACTCATTGGGCGAATCGCTCTGGAACTGAAATCGGAACGCTCACTCACATTTGCCCTATCTGAAAGTCTGATAAACGCCGGAAAAATGACTAAGTCCAAAAAAAAATAATTTTTCAACTTTTTTCAATTTTACCCCCATGGGATATATATTCTACCCAAACACATTTGGGACTCTCCTGGGGTACCCTCACACATATTATTCCCTCATTTAGTGGATATTTTCTCAAAAAAGTAAAATTTTAAAAAATCCAGAAAATTGTTTGAAAACAACTAAATATAAAGGACTCATTGGGCCAAATTGGAACGCTCACTGACATTTCCCCTATCTGAAAGTCTGATAAACGACGGAAAAATGACTAAGTCCAAAAACAAAAATTTTTCTACTTTTTTCTATTTTACCCCCGTGGGATATATATTCTACCCACACACATTTGGAACTCTCCTGGGGTACCCTCACACATATTATTCCCTCATTTAGTGGATATTTTCGGAAAAAAGTGAAAATTTCAAAAATTCAGAAAATTGGCTGAAAACGACTTAATATCCAGGACTCATTGGGTGAATCACTCTGGAACTGAAATCGGAACGCTCACTGACATTTCCCCTATCTGAAAGTCTGATAAACGCCGGAAAAATGACTAAGTCCAGAAAAAATTTTTTTTCAACTTTTTTCAATTTCAACCCCGTGGGAAAAATATTCTACCCACACACATTTGGAACTCTCCTGGGGTTCCCTCACACACATTATACCCTCATTTAGTGGATATTTTCACAAAA
Source organism: Phyllobates terribilis (assembly GCF_046119375.1). Classification (NCBI taxonomy): domain Eukaryota; kingdom Metazoa; phylum Chordata; class Amphibia; order Anura; family Dendrobatidae; genus Phyllobates; species Phyllobates terribilis. The sequence goes on from NW_027362762.1 coordinate 596,986,542, forward strand.
AAGTAAAATTTTCAAAAATCCAGAAAATTGGCTGAAAACGACTAAATATCAAGGACTCATTGGGCGGATTGCTCTGGAACTAAAATCGGAACGCTCACTGACATATCCCCTAACTGAAAGTCTGATAAACGCCGGAAAAATGACTAAGTCCAAAAAAAAAAAATTTTTCAACTTTTTTCAATTTTACCCCCATGGGATATATATTCTGCCCACACACATTTGGAACTCTCCTGGGGTACCCTCACACATATTATTCCCTGATTTAGTGGATATTTTCGGAAAAAAGTGAAAATTTCAAAAATTCAGAAAATTGGCTGAAAACGACTTAATATCCAGGACTCATTGGGCGAATCGCTCTTGAACTGAAATCGGAATGCTCACTGACATTTTGCCTATCTGAAAGTCTGATAAACGACGGAAAAATGACTAAGTCCAAAAAAAATTTTTTTTCAACTTTTTTCAATTTTAACCCCGTGGGATAAATATTCTACCCACACACATTTGGAACTCTCCTGGGGTTCCCTCACACACATTATACCCTCATTTAGTGGATATTTTCACAAAAAAGTAAAATTTTCAAAAATCCAGAAAATTGGCTGAAAACGACTAAATATCAAGGACTCATTGGGCGGATTGCTCTGGAACTAAAATCGGAACGCTCACTGACATATCCCCTAACTGAAAGTCTGATAAACGTCGGAAAAATGACTAAGTCTAAAAAAAATTTTTTTTCAACTTTTTTCAATTTTACCCCCGTGGGATATGTATTCTACCCACACACATTTGTAACTCTCCTGGGTTACCCTCACACATATTATTCCCTCATTTAGTGGATACTTTCACAAAAAAGTGAAATGTTCAAAAATCCAGAAAATTGGCTGAAAACGACTAAATATCAAGGACTCATTGGGCGAATCGCTCTGGAACTGAAATCGGAACGCTCACTGACATTTCCCCTATCTGAAAGTCTGATAAACGGCGGAAAAATTACTAAGTCCAAAAAAAATTTTTTTTCAACTATTTTCAATTTTATCCCCGTGGGATATATATTCTACCCACACACATTTGGAACTCTCCTGGGGTACCCTCACACATTTTATTCCCTCATTTAGTGATATTTTCACAAAAAAGTGAAATTTTCAAAAAACCTGAAAATTGGCTGAAGACGACTAAATAGCAAGGACTCATTGGGCGATTCGCTCTGGAACTGAAATCGGAACGCTCACTCACATTTCCCCTATCTGAAAGTCTGATAAACGCCGGACAAGTGACTAAGTCCAAAAAAAATTTTTTTTAAACTTTTTTCAATTTTACCCCCGTGGGATAAATATTCTACCCACACACATTTGGAACTCTCCTGGGGTACCCTCACACATATTATTCCCTCATTTAGTGGATATTTTCACAAAAAAGTGAAATTTTCAAAAATCCAGAAAATTGGCTGAAAACGACTAAATACCAAGGACTCATTGGGCGAATCGCTCTGGAACTGAAATCGGAACGCTCACTGACATTTCCCCTATCTGAAAGTCTGATAAACGGCGGAAAAATTACTAAGTCCAAAAAAAATTTTTTTTAAACTTTTTTCAATTTTACCCGCGTGGGATAAATATTCTACCCACACACATTTGGAACTCTCCTGGGGTACCCTCACACATATTATTCCCTCATTTAGTGGATATTTTCATAAAAAAGTGAAATTTTCAAAAATCCAGAAAATTGGCTGAAAACGACTAAATACCAAGGACTCATTGGGCGAATCGCTCTGGAACTGAAATCGGAACGCTCACTCACATTTGCCCTATCTGAAAGTCTGATAAACGCCGGAAAAATGACTAAGTCCAAAAAAAAAAATTTTTCAACTTTTTTCAATTTTACCCCCATGGGATATATATTCTACCCACACACATTTGGAACTCTCCTGGGGTACCCTCACACATATTATTCCCTCATTTAGTGGATATTTTCTCAAAAAAGTAAAATTTAAAAAAATCCAGGAAATTGTTTGAAAACAACTAAATATAAAGGACTCATTGGGCCAAATTGGAACGCTCACTGACATTTCCCCTATCTGAAAGTCTGATAAACGACGGAAAAATGACTAAGTCCAAAAACAAAAATTCTTCTACTTTTTTCTATTTTACCCCGTAGGATATATATTCTACCCACACACATTTGGAACTCTCCTGGGGTACCCTCACACATATTATTCCCTCATTTAGTGGATATTTTCGGAAAAAAGTGAAAATTTCAAAAATTCAGAAAATTGGCTGAAAACGACTTAATATCCAGGACTCATTGGGCGAATCGCTCTTGAACTGAAATCAGAATGCTCACTGACATTTCGCCTATCTGAAAGTCTGATAAACGACGGAAAAATGACTAACTCCAAAAAAAAATGGTTTTCAACTTTTTTCAATTTTACCCCCGTGGGATATGTATTCTACCCACACACATTTGTAACTCTCCTGGGTTACCCTCACACATATTATTCCCTCATTTATTGGATACTTTCACAAAAAAGTGAAATTTTCAAAAATCCAGAAAATTGGCTGAAAACGACTAAATATCAAGGACTCATTGGGCGAATCGCTCTGGAACTGAAATCGGAACGCTCACTGACATTTCCCCTATCTGAAAGTCTGATAAACGGCGGAAAAATTACTAAGTCCAAAAAAAATTTTTTTTCAACTATTTTCAATTTTATCCCCGTGGGATATATATTCTACCCACACACATTTGGAACTCTCCTGGGGTACCCTCACACATTTTATTCCCTCATTTAGTGGATATTTTCACAAAAAAGTGAAATTTTCAAAAATCCTGAAAATTGGCTGAAGACGACTAAATAGCAAGGACTCATTGGGCGAATCGCTCTGGAACTGAAATCGGAACGCTCACTCACATTTCCCCTCTCTGAAAGTCTGATAAACGCCGGACAAGTGACTAAGTCCAAAAAAAATTTTTTTTTAACTTTTTTCAATTTTATCCCCTTGGGATAAATATTCTACCCACACACATTTGGAACTCTCCTGGGGTACCCTCACACATATTATTCCCTCATTTAGTGGATATTTTCACAAAAAAGTGAAATTTTCAAAAATCCAGAAAATTGGCTGAAAACGACTAAATATCAAGGACTCTTTGGGCGAATCGCTCTGGAACTGAAATCGGAACGCTCACTCACATTTGCCCTATCTGAAAGTCTGATAAACGCCGGAAAAATGACTAAGTCCAAAAAAAAAAAATTTTTCAACTTTTTTCAATTTTACCCCCATGGGATATATATTCTACCCACACACATTTGGAACTCTCCTGGGGTACCCTCACACATATTATTCCCTCATTTAGTGGATATTTTCTCAAAAAAGTAAAATTTTAGAAAATCCAGAAAATTGTTTGAAAACAACTAAATATAAAGGACTCATTGGGCGAATCGCTCTTGAACTGAAATTGGAACGCTCACTGACATTTCCCCTATCTGAAAGTCTGATAAACGACGGAAAAATGACTAAGTCCAAAAACAAAAATTTTTCTACTTTTTTCTATTTTACCCCCGTGGGATATATATTCTACCCACACACATTTGGAACTCTCCTGGGGTACCCTCACACATATTATTCCCTCATTTAGTGGATATTTTCGGAAAAAAGTGAAAATTTCAAAAATTCAGAAAATTGGCTGAAAACGACTTAATATCCAGGACTCATTGGGCGAATCGCTCTTGAACTGAAATCGGAATGCTCACTGACATTTCGCCTATCTGAAAGTCTGATAAACGACGGAAAAATGACTAAGTCCAAAAAAAATTTTTTTTCAACTTTTTTCAATTTTAACCCAGTGGGATAAATATTCTACCCACACACATTTGGAACTCTCCTGGGGTACCCTCACACATTTTATTCCCTCATTTAGTGGATATTTTCACAAAAAAGTAAAATTTTCAAAAATCCAGAAAATTGGCTGAAAACGACTTAATATCCAGGACTCATTGGGCGAATCGCTCTGGAACTGAAATCGGAACGCTCACTGACATTTCCCCTATCTGAAAGTCTGATAAACGGCGGAAAAATTACTAAGTCCAAAAAAAATTTTTTTTCAACTATTTTCAATTTTATCCCCGTGGGATATATATTCTACCCACACACATTTGGAACTCTCCTGGGGTACCCTCACACATTTTATTCCCTCATTTAGTGGATATTTTCACAAAAAAGTGAAATTTTCAAAAATCCTGAAAATTGGCTGAAGACGACTAAATAGCAAGGACTCATTGGGCGAATCGCTCTGGAACTGAAATCGGAACGCTCACTGACATTTCCCCTATCTGAAAGTCTGATAAACGGCGGAAAAATTACTAAGTCCAAAAAAAATTTTTTTTCAACTAATTTCAATTTTATCCCCGTGGGATATATATTCTACCCACACACATTTGGAACTCTCCTGGGGTACCCTCACACATATTATTCCCTCATTTAGTGGATATTTTCGGAAAAAAGTGAAAATTTCAAAAATTCAGAAAATTGGCTGAAAACGACTTAATATCCAGGACTCATTGGGCGAATCGCTCTTGAATTGAAATCGGAATGCTCACTGACATTTCGCCTATCTGAAAGTCTGATAAACGACGGAAAAATGACTAACTCCAAAAAAAAATGGTTTTCAACTTTTTTCAATTTTACCCCCGTGGGATATATATTCTACCCACACACATTTGGAACTCTCCTGGGGTACCCTCACACATATTATTCCCTCATTTAGTGGATATTTTCGCAAAAAAGTGAAAATTTCAAAAATTCAGAAAATTGGCTGAAAACGACTTAATATCCAGGATTCATTGGGCGAATCACTCTGGAACTGAAATCGGAACGCTCACTGACATTTCCCCTATCTGAAAGTCTGATAAACGCCGGAAAAATGACTAAGTCCAAAAAAAATTTTTTTTCAACTTTTTTCAATTTTAACCCCGTGGGATAAATATTCTACCCACACACATTTGGAACTCTCCTGGGGTTCCCTCACACACATTATACCCTCATTTAGTGGATATTTTAACAAAAAAGTAAAATTTTCAAAAATCCAGAAAATTGGCTGAAAACGACTAAATATCAAGGACTCATTGGGCGGATTGCTCTGGAACTAAAATCGGAACGCTCACTGACATATCCCCTAACTGAAAGTCTGATAAACGACGGAAAAATGACTAAGTCTAAAAAAAATTTTTTTTCAACTTTTTTCAATTTTACCCCCGTGGGATATGTATTCTACCCACACACATTTGTAACTCTCCTGGGTTACCCTCACACATATTATTCCCTCATTTAGTGGATACATTCACAAAAAAGTGAAATTTTCAAAAATCCAGAAAATTGGCTGAAAACGACTAAATATCAAGGACTCATTGGGCGAATCACTCTGGAACTGAAATCGGAACGCTCACTGACATTTCCCCTATCTGAAAGTCTGATAAACGGCGGACAAGTGACTAAGTCCAAAAAAAAAAAATTTTTCAACTTTTTTCAATTTTACCCCCATGGGATATATATTCTACCCACACACATTTGGAACTCTCCTGGGGTACCCTCACACATATTATTCCCTCATTTAGTGGATATTTTCACAAAAAAGTGAAATTTTTAAAAATCCAGAAAATTGGTTGAAAACGACTAAATATCAAGGACTCATTGGGCGAATCGCTCTGGAACTGAAATCTGAACGCTCACTGACATTTCCCCATCTGAAAGTGTGATAAACGGCGGAAAAATTACTAAGTCCCCAAAAAATTTTTTTTCAACTTTTTTCAATTTTATCCCCGTGGGATATATATTCTACCCACACACATTTGTAACTCTCCTGGGTTACCCTCACACATATTATTCCCTCATTTAGTGGATACTTTCACAAAAAAGTGAAATTTTCAAAAATCCAGAAAATTGGCTGAAAACGACTAAATATCAAGGACTCATTTGGCGAATCGCTCTGGAACTGAAATCGGAATGCTCACTGACATTTGCCCTATCTGAAAGTCTAATGAACGCCGGAAAAATTACTAAGTCAAAAAAAAAAATTTTTCAACTTTTTTCAATTTTACCCCCGTGGGATATATATTCTACCCACACACATTTGGAACTCTCCTGGGGTACCCTCACACATATTATTCCCTCATTTAGTGGATATTTTCACAAAAAAGTGAAATTTTCAAAAATCCAGAAAATTGGCTGAAAACGACTAAATATCAAGGACTCATTGGGCGAATCGCTCTGGAACTGAAATCGGAACGCTCACTCACATTTGCCCTATCTGAAAGTCTGATAAACGCCGGAAAAATTACTAAGTCCAAAAAAAATTTTTTTTCAACTTTTTTCAATTTTATCCCCGTGGGATATATATTCTACCCACACACATTTTGAACTCTCCTGGGGTACCCTCACACATATTATTCCCTCATTTAGTGGATATTTTCACAAAAAAGTGAAATTTTCAAAAATCCAGAAAATTGGCTGAAAACGACTAAATATCAAGGACTCATTGGTAGTGTTGAGCATTCCGATACTGTAATATCGGGTATCGGCCGATATTCGCGGTATCGGAATTCCGATACTTAATTCCGATACTTTTACAATATCGAATACCGGAATCGGAAGTTCCCATAATGCCTGCGCTCTGCAGTGTCTGTGAAGGATGACAAGTTGGATGGCAGCGCGATCCAGCCTGTCATCAGAACGCCATCCCTGCGGGGGAGAATTCTCCTGATTGTTTAAAAGCCGGCGCGCGGTAAAAAGCCGCCGGCTTTTAAACAATCACACAGCCCCATACTGCTTCCCCGCAGCCTCCCACCTCGATCCTCCGCTCCCCTCGCCACCTCCAATCTCAATCGTAAATTAGGACCGGGCGGGGAGCGCAGCACCAAGGAGCGAAGGACCCGGGCGGGGAAGCCGGCAGTGAAAAGACTTCACCGCCGGCTTTCCCGTTCTGTGCTGCGCTTTCCCTCAGGTTATTTCAAATGAACAGCTGAGGTATCAGCTGATGCCGATCAGCTGTTCATTTGAAGTCGCCGCGGTGCCTTCAGAGGGTTCATGTGAGTTCATGCTTGACTGCATGAACTCATATGAACTTTCCCACGGCCGCACAGGTCACCCTCACCTCCCAGACCCGTCATGATTAGTGTGTGTGCGGGGTGTGTGTGCGGGTGTGTGTGCGGGGTGTGTGTGCGGGTGTGTGTGCGGGGTGTGTGTGCGATGTTTGTGCGATGTTTGTACGGGTGTGCGCGGTGTCTGTGCGTGCAGGCAGACATAGGCCGATGTGACACTACTACTCCCATCGGCCTATGTCTGTCCCCCGTCCACTCATGCCAGCAGGATCAGCTCGATGGGAGCAGTAGTTCCCATCAGCCTGATCCTGCTATTTAAATTGCCCTACTGTGTCCCCAATAAATGTTAGATGCATGTCATTGGTGGCCAGTGGTTACCTACAATAAATTAGTTCATACATTACCTGTCCCCGCCGATCGCCACCTAAAATAAAGTAAAAAATAAAAAACTACACCTATACTCACCTAGACACCTAATTCCCCGAAGCCATCGATCTCCTGTAATAAAATATAAAATAATAAACCACAACCTTATCCTTACCCCTCCGGAGTAGTCCACGAGTGTCCCACGATGATCTCCAGTTTAGAGCAGCCACATAAAATGTGACCGCTCTGAACCGCTGCCGCCGCTGGAATGACGGGGCCGTAAGGGTTCGCCGGAGTTCAGGCAGCCCTGCTCCGGTTAGCTGCTTTACGGCCCCGCTGTATCGTGAGAAATTCCCACGGTACAGCAGTGCCGTAAAGGAGGTCTCCGGAGCTGCGCTGCCTGAATGCACTCCGGTGACCTCAGTCAGTGGCTCCCGCTGCCGGGAGCGGACGTGTTCCTGGCAGCGTGAGCTTACAGCAGCCATGCACAGCTGTCACCTTCTCCAGATGTGACAGCTGTGCATGGGAGATCAGCGCAGGAACGTGGACAGGTAACTATTATTTTTTGTAAACTAAGAATTAAATAAAATGGTGTGTTTTATTTCAAATAAATTATTTTTTTCTGGGTGTAGTGTGTTTTTTCTTTTTAACACTTTGTAGGTTAGTAATGGGGGTGTCTTATAGACGCCCATCATTACTAACCTGGGCTTCATGGCAGCTGGCGCTGACATGAACCCCACCACTATTACCCCCTGCCACCGCACCAGGGCAGCGTGGAAGAGCGAGGCTAAGTGCCAGAATTGGCGCATCCTATGGATGCGCCATTTCTGGGGCGGCTGACGGCTGGTGTTTCTAGCCTGGGAGGGGGCCAATATTCATGGCACCCTTCCTGGGCTATTAATATCAGCCCCCAGCTGTCTGCCTAGCCTTTGCTAGCTATTAAAATAGGAGGGACCCCACGTCATTTTTTTTGGGGGGGTCCCCCATTTTAATAGCTAGTAAAGGCTAGGTATTCAGCTGGGGGCTGATATTAGTAGCCTGGGAAGCTCCGTGGGTTTTACCCCCTTCCCAGGCTTCAAACATCTGCCCCAGCTGTCTGCTTAACCTCCGCTAGAGACTAAAATTATGGGGGATCCCACGCCATTTTTTTTTTAAATAAATCCTTTATTTTAACACTAAATGACATTTGAGGAGTTAATAAAGATGCAGTCCCTAAATTATTATTTATTTTTTAATTAATTTTTCCCAAAACTTTTGACTTGGGCTTCGCCATATTTTTGTATGCCAGCCAGGTACAGCATCCAGCTTCTATGAACGCGCCATTTTCCGGGGTGGCTGCGGACTGCAATTTTCAGCGGGGGGGGGGGGGCGGAAAGCTTGGGTCTCCCTGCGCTGCAGATTCCATCCCCCAGCTGCCTAGTTGTACCTGGCTGGACACAAAAATAGGGAGAAGCTCCACGTTTTTTTTTTTTTTAATTATTTCATGAAATTCATGGAATAATTAAGAAAAAAAGGGCTTCCCTATATTGTTGTGTCCAACCAGGTACAAATAGGCAGCTGGTGGTTGGGGGCAGCCCGTTCCTGCCTGCTGTACCTGGCTGGACACAAATATAGTGCAAAGCCCCACGTCAATTTTTTTTAAATTATTTCAGGAAATTCATGAAATAATTAAAAAAAAATTATGTGGGGCTTCGCCCTATATTTGTGTCCAGTCAGGTACAGCAGGCAGGAACGGGCTGCCCTCAACCACCAGCTGCCTATTTGTACCTGGTTGGACACAACAATATAGGGAAGCCCTTTTTTTCTTAATTATTCCATGAATTTCATGAAATAATTAAATAAAAAAAATACGTGAAGCTTCTCCCTATTTTTATGTCCAGCCAGGTACAACTAGGCAGCTGGGGGATGGAATCTGCAGCGCAGGGAGGCCCAAGCTTTCTGCCCCCCCCCGCTGAAAATTGCAGTCCGCAGCCACCCCGGAAAATGGCACGTTCATAGAAACTGGATGCTGTACCTGGCTGGCATATAAAAATATGGCGAAGCCCACGTCAAAAGTTTTGGGAAAAATTAATTAAAAAATAAATAATAATTTAGGGACTGCATCTTTATTAACTCCTCAAATGTTATTTAGTGTTAAAATAAAGGATTTATTTTAAAAAAAATTGATGTGGGGCTTCGCCCTATATTTGTGTCCAGCCAGGTACAGCAGGCAGGAACAGGCTGCCCCCAACCACCAGCTGCCTATTTGTACCTGGCCGGACACAACAATATAGGGAAGCCCTTTTTTAAAAAAATTATTTCATGAAATAATTTAAAAAAAATTGACGTGGGGCTTCGCACTATATTTGTGTCCAGCCAGGTACAGCAGGCAGGAATGGGCTGCCCCCAACCACCAGCTGCCTATTTGTACCTGGTTGGACACAACAATATAGGGAAGCCCTTTTTTTCTTAATTATTCCATGAATTTCATGAAATAATTTAAAAAAAAAATGCGTGGGGCTTCGCCCTATTTTTGTGCCCAGCCAGGTACAACTAGGCAGCTGGGGGCTGGAATCCGCAGCGCAGGGAGACCCAAGCTTTCTGGGCCACCCCCGCTGCAAATTGCAGTCCGCAGCCGCCCCAGAAAATGGCGCGTTCATAGAAGCGCCATCTTCTGGCGCTGTACCCAACTCATCCAGGGCCCTGGTGCGGTGGCTCACTGGGTAATAAAGGGGTTAAGGCCAGCTTGGCATTATAAGCTGGGCCTAAGCCCGAAATTCATGGGGTCACGCCAGTATTAGACATGACCACCATGAATTTCTAGTAAAGTATTTAAAAAAACACAACACCCAGAAAAAAGTCCTTTAATTGTAATAAACACACAATTCTTTATTGTTCTAAATTAAACCATACTTACCATCATGCCCATTCCAGCTGAAGCCAACGATCTCCTGCAATAAAAGTAAAATAATAAAGCAACATCATCCTTCCCTTTCCATGGCTCCCACGACAGCTTCAGCTCTGCTACATCGAGATGACAGGATGGACCGCAGCAGAACGCTGCCATCCAGCCTGTCATCCCGCAGACACTGAGAAGCGCAGGCTTGCTTGCGCTCCTCAGTGTCTGGCTGTGACGGCATCCAGATGAGCCGAGGTCATGTCCAATGAACTCAGCTCACCTCATGCACGTCACTGACAGCGTGGGAAAATTCTCCTGCACTCAGCACTTCAGCGTGAGAATTTTCCCACGCTGTCAGTGACGTGCATGAGGTGAGCTGAGTTCATTGGACATGACCTCACCTCATGTATGTCACTGACAGCGTGGGAGAATTCTCACACTGAAGCGCTGAGTGCAGGAGAATTTTCCCACGCTGTCAGTGACGTGCATGAGGTGAGCTGAGTTCATTGGACATGAACTCGGCTCATCTGGATGACGTCACAGAGAGACACTGAGGAGCGCAAGCATGCCTGCGCTTCTCAGTGTCTGCGGGATGACAGGCTGGATGGCAGCGTTCTGCTGCTGTCCAGCCTGTCATCTCGATGTAGCAGAGCTGGAGCTGTCCTGGGAACCATCGAAAGGTAAGGATGATGTTGCTTTATTATTTTTCTTTTATTGCAGGAGATCGTTGGCTTCAGCTGGAATGGGCGTGATGGTAAGTATGGTTTAATTTAGAACAATAAAGAATTGTGTGTTTATTTCAATTAAAGGACTTTATTCTGGGTGTTTGTGTTTTTCTTTAACTTTGACTATGGGGTTAGTAATGGGGGTGTCTTATAGACGCCTCTCCATTACTAACCTGGGCTTGATGTCAGCTGGCATTATAAGCTGACATCAACCCCAGCCCTATTACCCCACTGCCACCGCTACAGGGCAGTGGGAAGAGCGAGGCTAAGTGGCAGAATTGGCGCATCCTATGGATGCGCCATTTCTGGGGCGGCTGACGGCTGGTGTTTCTAGCCTGGGAGGGGGCCAATATTCATGGCACCCTTCCTGGGCTATTAAAATCAGCCCCCAGCTGTCTGCCTAGCCTTTGCTAGCTATTAAATTAGGGGGGACCCCACGTTATTTTTTTGGGGGGGTTCCCCCATTTTAATAGCTAGTAAAGGCTAGGTATTCAGCTGGGGGCTGATATTAGTTGCCTGGGAAGCTCCGTGGGTATTACCCCCTTCCCAGGCTTCAAACATCTGCCCCAGCTGTCTGCTTAACCTCCGCTAGAGCCTAAAATTAAGGGGAACCCCACGCCAATTTTTTTTTAAATAAATCCTTTATTTTAACACTAAATGACAAGTACAGTAAGCAACACTGTCACTGTACTTCATATATATGTGACTGACATGTTTCTATCTATCTAATCTATGTGTGAAGCTCTATTCTGTCTGTTATAAATTGTCGGGTACAGATGCTGAATTGCCGGCCGGCTTTCTTAAAGAGACGGTGCACGAAAACACTAATATTTTTTCAAATAAATCCTTTACACTAAATGACAAGTACAGTAAGCAAAACTGTCACTGTACTTCATATATATGTGACTGACATGTTTCTATCTACCTAATCTATGTGTGAAGCTCTATTCTTTCTGTTGTAAATTGTCGGGAACCGGTGAATGCCGCTGATGAATTGCCGGCTTTTCATGTCATTCTACATTATTCTTAGTTGTTTTACTTCATGTAGAATTAACCTACAAGGAAAGAAAGGGTTTATTTTCATTCCGATATTTGTGTCCCATTGACTTGCATTGGTTTCCGGTATCGGAATCGGCGATATCCGATACTTTTTGGGTATCGGCCCGATCCAATCCGATACGATATTTCCTGATATCGGAAGGTATCGCTCAACACTACTCATTGGGCGAATCGCTCTGGAACTGAAATCTGAACGCTCACTGACATTTCCCCTATCTGAAAGTCTGATAAACGCCGGAAAAATGACTAAGTCCAAAAAAAAATTTTTTTCAACTTTTTTCAATTTTACCCCCGTGGGATATATATTTTACCCACACACATTTGGAACTCTCCTGGGGTACCCTCACACATATTATTCCCTCATTTAGTGGACATTTTCACAAAAAAGTGAAATTTTAAAAAATCCAGAAAATTGGCTGAAAACGACTAAATATCAAGGACTCATTGGGCGAATCGCTCTGGAACTGAAATCTGAACGCACACTGACATTTCCCCTATCTGAAAGTCTGATAAACGCCGGACAAATGACTAAGTCCCAAAAAAAATTTTTTTCAACTTTTTTCAATTTTACCCCCGTGGGATATATATTCTACCCACACACATTTGGAACTCTCCTGGGGTACCCTCACACATATTATTCCCTCATTTAGTGGATATTTTCACAAGAAAAGTGAAATTTTCAAAAATCCAGAAAATTGGCTGAAAACGACTAAAAATCAAGGACTCATTGGGCGAATCGCTCTGGAACTGAAATCAGAATGCTCACTGACATTTCCCCTATCTGAAAGTCTGATAAATGCCAGAAAAATGACTAAGTCCAAAAAAAAATTTTTTTCAACTTCTTTCAATTTTACCCCCGTGGGATATATATTATACCCACACACATTTGTAACTCTCCTGGGGTACCCTCACACATATTATCACCTCATTTAGTGGATATTTTCACAAAAAAGTGAAATTTTCAAAAATCCAGAAAATTGGCTGAAATCGACTACATATCAAGGACTCATTGGATGAATCGCTCTGGAACTGAAATCGGAACGCTCACTGACATTTCCCCTATCTGAAAGTCTGATAAACGCAGGAAAAATGACTAAGTCCAAAAAAAAATTTTCTACAACTTTTTTCAATTTTACCCCCGTGGGATATATATTCTTCCCACACACATTTGGAACTCTCCTGGGGTACATATTATTCCCTCATTTAGTGGATATTTTCACGAAAAAAGTGAAATTTTCAAAAATCCAGAAAATTGGCTGAAATCGACTAAATATCAAGGTCTCATTGGGCGAATCGCTCTGGACCTGAAATCGGAATGCTCACTGACATTTCCCCTATCTGAAAGTCTGATAAACGCCGGAAAAATGACTAAGTCCAAAAAAAATTTTTTTTTCAACTGTTTTCAATTTTACCCCCGTGGGATATATATTCTACCCACACACATTTGGAACTCTCCTGGGGTGCCCTCACACATATTTTTCCCTCATTTAGTGGATATTTTCACAAAAAAGTGAAATTTTCAAAAATCCAGAAAATTAGCTGAAAACGACTAAATATCACGGACTCATTGGGCGAATCGCTCTGGAACTGAAATCGGAATGCTCAATGACATTTCCCCTATCTGAAAGTGTGATAAATGCCAGAAAAATGACTAAGTCCAAAAAAAAATTTTTTTCAACTTCTTTCAATTTTACCCCCGTGGGATATATATTCTTCTCACACACATTTGTAACTCTCCTGGGGTACCCTCACACATATTATTCCCTCATTTAGTGGATATTTTCACAAAAAAGTGAAATTTTCAAAAATCCAGAAAATTGGCTGAAATCGACTACATATCAAGGACTCATTGGATGAATCGCTCTGGAACTGAAATCGGAATGCTCACTGACATTTCCCCTATCTGAAAGTCTGATAAATGCCAGAAAAATGACTAAGTCAAAAAAAAAATTTTTTTTCAACTTCTTTCAATTTTACCCCCGTGGGATATATATTCTTCTCACATACATTTGGAACTCTCCTGGGGTACGCTCACACATATTATTCCCTCATTTAGTGGATATTTTCACAAAAAAGTGAAATTTTCAAAAATCCAGAAAATTAGCTGAAAACGACTAAATATCAAGGACTCATTGGGCGAATCGCTATGGAACTGAAATCGGAATGCTCCCATACATTTCCCCTATCTGAAAGTCTGATAAACGCCGGAAAAATGACTAAGTCCAAAAAAAATTTTTTTTCAACTGTTTTCAATTTTACCCCCGTGGGATATATATTCTACCCACACACATTTGGAACTCTCCTGGGGTGCCCTCACACATATTATTCCCTCATTTAGTGGATATTTTCACAAAAAAAGTGAAATTATCAAAAATCCAGAAAATTGGCTGAAAACGACTAAAAATCAAGGACTCATTGGGTGAATCGCTCTGGAACTGAAATCGGAATGCTCACTGACATTTCCCCTATCTGAAAGTCTGATAAATGCCAGAAAAATGACTAAGTCCAAAAAAAAATTTTTTTCAACTTCTTTCAATTTTACCCCCGTGAGTTATATATTATACCCACACACATTTGTAACTCTCCTGGTGTACCCTCACACATATTATTCCCTCATTTAGTGGATATTTTCACAAAAAAGTGAAATTTTCAAAAATCCAGAAAATTGGCTGAAATCGACTACATATCAAGGACTCATTGGATGAATCGCTCTGGAACTGAAATCGGAACGCTCACTGACATTTCCCCTATCTGAAAGTCTGATAAACGCCGGAAAAATGACTAAGTCCAAAAAAAAAATTTTCTACAATTTTTTTCAATTTTACCCCCGTGGGATATATATTTTTCTCACACACATTTGGAACTCTCCTGGGGTACCCTCACACATGTTATTCCCTCATTTAGTGGATATTTTCACAAAAAAAGTGAAATTTTCAAAAATCCAGAAAATTGGCTGAAAACGACTAAAAATCAAGGACTCATTGGGCAAATCGCTCTGGAACTGAAATCGGAATGCTCACTGACATTTCCCCTATCTGAAAGTCTGATAAACGGCAGAGAAATGACTAAGTCCCCAAAAAAAATTTTTTCAACTTCTTTCAATTTTAACCCCGTGGGATATATATTATACCCACACACATTTACAACTCTCCTGGGGTACCCTCACACATATTATCCCCTCATTTAGTGGATATTTTCACAAAAAAAGTGAAATTTTCAAAAATCCAGAAAATTGGCTGAAAACCGCTAAAAATCAAGGACTCATTGGGCGAATCGCTCTGGAACTGAAATCGGAATGCTCACTGACATTTCCCCTATCTGAAAGTCTGATAAACGCCGGAAAAATGACTAAGCCCCAAAAAAATTTTTCTACAACGTTTTTCAATTTTACCCCCGTGGGAAATATATTCTTCCCACACACATTTGGAACTCTCCTGGGGTACCCTCACACATATTATTCCCTCATTTAGTGGATATTTTCACAAAAAAAGTGAAATTTTCAAAAATCCAGAAAATTGGCTGAAAACGACTAAAAATCAAGGACTCATTGGGCGAATCGCTCTGGAACTGAAATCGGAATGCTCACTGACATTTCCCCTATCTGAAAGTCTGATAAACGCCGGAAAAATGACTAAGTTCAAAAAAATTTTTTTTTCAACTTTTTTCAATTTTACCCCCGTGGGATATATATTCTTCCCACACACATTTGGAACTCTCCTGCAGTACCCTCACGCATATTATTCCCTCATTTAGTGGATATTTTCACAAAAAAAGTGAAATTTTCAAAAATCCTGAAAATTGGCTGAAAACGACTAAATATCAAGGACTCATTAGGCGAATCGCTCTGGAACTGAAATGGGAATGCTCACTGACATTTCCCCTATCTGAAAGTCTGATAAACGCCGGAAAAATGACTAAGTTCAAAAAAAATTTTTTTTCAACTTTTTTCAATTTTACCCCCGTGGGATATATATTCTTCCAACACACATTTGGAACTCTCCTGGGGTACCCTCACGCATATTAATCCCTCATTTAGTGGATATTTTCACAAAAAAAGTGAAATTTTCAAAAATCCAGAAAATTGGCTGAAAACGACTAAATATCAAGGACTCATTGGGCGAATCGCTCTGGAACTGAAATCGGAATGCTCACTGACATTTCCCCTATCTGAAAGTCTGATAAACGCCGGAAAAATGACTAAGTCCAAAAAAAAATTTTTTACAACTTTTTTCAATTTTACCCCCATGGGATATATATTCTTCCCACACACATTTGGAACTCTCCTGGGGTACCCTCACACATATTATCCCCTCATTTAGTGGATATTTTCACGAAAAAAGTGAAATTTTCAAAAATCCAGAAAATTACCTGAAAACGACTAAAAATCACGGACTCATTGCGCGAATCGCTCTGGAACTGAAATCGGAATGCTCACTGACATTTCCCCTATCTGAAAGTCTGATAAACTCCGGAAAAATGACTATGTCCAAAAAAAAATTTTCTATAACTTTTTTCAATTTTACCCCCGTGGGATATATATTCTTCCCACACACATTTGGAACTCTCCTGGGGTACCCTCACACATATTATTTCCTCATTTAGTGGATATTTTCACAAAAAAAGTGAAATTTTCAAAAATCCAGAAAATTGGCTGAAAACCGCTAAAAATCAAGGACTCATTGGGCGAATCGCTCTGGAACTGAAATTGGAATGCTTACTGACATTTCCCCTATCTGAAAGTCTGATAAATCCCAGAAAAATGACTAAGTCCAAAAAAAATTTTTCTTCAACTTCTTTCAATTTTACCCCCGTGGGATATATATTCTACCCACACACATTTGGAACTCTCCTGGGGTACCCTCACACATATTATCCCCTCATTTAGTGGATATTTTCACAAAAAAGTGAAATTTTAAAAAATCCAGAAAATTGGCTGAAAACCGCTAAAAATCAAGGACTCATTGGGCGAATCGCTCTGGAACTGAAATTGGAATGCTCACTGACATTTCCCCTATCTGAAAGTCTGATAAATGCCAGAAAAATGACTAAGTCCAAAAAATTTTTTTCTTCAACTTCTTTCAATTTTACCATCGTGGGATATATATTATACCCACACACATTTGGAACTCTCCTGGGGTACCCTCACACATATTATCCCCTCATTTAGTGGATATTTTCACGAAAAAAGTGAAATTTTCAAAAATCCAGAAAATTGACTGAAATCGAAGAAATATCAAGGTCTCATTGGGCGAATCGCTCTGGAACTGAAATCGGAATGCTCACTGACATTTCCTCTATCTGAAAGTCTGATACACGCCGGAAAAACGACTAAGTTCAAAAAAAAAATTTTTTCAACTTTTTCAATTTTACCCCCGTGGGATATATATTCTTCCCACACACATTTGGAACTCTCCTGGGGTACCCTCACGCATATTATCCCCTCATTTATTGGATATTTTCACAAAAAAGTGAAATTTTCAAAAATCCAGAAAATTGGCTGAAAGCGACTAAAAATCAAGGACTCATTGGGCGAATCGCTCTGGAACTGAAATCGGAATGCTCACTGACATTTCCCCTATCTGAAAGTCTGATAAACGGCGGAAAAATGACTGAGTCCCACAAAAAAATTTTTTCAACTTTTTTCAATTCTACCCCCGTGGGATATACATTCTTCCCACACACATTTGGAACTCTCCTGGGGTACCCTCACACATATTATTCCCTCATTTAGTGGATATTTTCACAAAAAAGTGAAATTTTCAAAAATCCAGAAAATTGGCTGAAAACGACTAAATATCAAGGACTCATTGGGCGAATCGCTCTGGAACTGAAATCGGAATACTCTCTGACATTTCCCCTATCTGAAAGTCTAATAAATGTCAGAAAAATGACTAAGTCCAAAAAAAAATTTTTTTCAACTTCTTTCTATTTTACCCCCGTGGGATATATATTATACCCACACACATTTGTAACTCTCTTGGGGTACCCTCACACATATTATTCCCTCATTTAGTGAATATTTTCACAAAAAAGTGAAATTTTCAAAAATCCAGAAAATTGGCTGAAATCGACTACATATCAAGGACTCATTGGATGAATCGCTCTGGAACTGAAATCGGAATGCTCACTGACATTTCCCCTATCTGAAAGTCTGATAAACGCAGGAAAAATGACTAAGTCCAAAAAAAAATTTTCTACAACTTTTTTCAATTTTACCCCCGTGGGATGTATATTCTTCCCACACACATTTGGAACTCTCCTGGGGTACATATTATTCCCTCATTTAGTGGATATTTTCACAAAAAAAGTGAAATTTTCAAAAATCCAGAAAATTGGCTGAAAACGACTAAAAATCAAGGACTCATTGGGCGAATCGCTCTGGAACTGAAATCGGAATGCTCACTGCCATTTCCCCTATCTGAAAGTCTGATAAACGCAGGAAAAGTGACTAAGTCCAAAAAAATTTTTTTTTAAACTTTTTTAAATTTTTCCCCCGTGTGTCATACATTCTACCCACACACATTTGGAACTCTCCTGGGGTACCCTCACACATATTATCCCCTCATTTAGTGGATATTTTCACAAAAAAGTGAAATTTTAAAAAATCCAGAAAACTGGCTGAAAACAACTAAAAATCAAGGACTCATTGGGCGAATCACTGAAATCACTGGAACTGAAATCGGAATGCTCACTGACATTTCCACTATCTGAAAGTCTGATAAACGCCGGAAAAATGACTAAGTCCAAAAAAAAATTTTTTCAACTTTTTTCAATTTTACCCCCGTGGGATATATATTCTTCCCACACACATTTGGAACTCTCCTGGGGTACCCTCACACATTCTATTCCCTCATTTAGTGGATATTTTCACAAAAAAGTGAAATTTTCAAAAATCCAGAAAATTGCCTGAAATCGACTACATATCAAGGACTCATTGGATGAATCGCTCTGGACCTGAAATCGGAATGCTCACTGACATTTCCCCTATCTGAAAGTCTGATAAACGGCGGAAAAATGACTAAGTCCAAAAAAATTTTTTTTTCAACTATTTTCAATTTTACCCCCGTGGGATATATATTCTACCCACACACATTTGGAAATCTCCTGGGGTGCCCTCACACATATTATTCCCTCATTTGGTGAATATTTTCACAAAAAGTGAAATTTTCAAAAATCCAGAAAATTTGCTGAAAACGACTAAATATCAAGGATTCATTGGGCGAATCGCTCTGGAACTGAAATCGGAATGCTCACTGACATTTCCCCTATCTGAAAGTCTGATAAACACCGGAGAAATGACTAAGTCCAAAAAAATTTTTTTTTCAACTATTTTCAATTTTACCCCCGTGGGATATATATTCTACCCACACACATTTGGAACTCTCCTGGGGTGCCCTCACACATATTATTCCCTCATTTAGTGGATATTTTCACAAAAAAGTGAAATTTTCAAAAATCCAGAAAATTGGCTGAAAACGACTAAAAATCAAGGACTCATTGGGCGAATCGTTCTGGAACTGAAATCGGAATGCTCACTGACATTTCCCCTATCTGAAAGTCTGATAAAGGCCAGAAAAATGACTAAGTCCAAAAAAAATTTTTCTTCAACTTCTTTCAATTTTACCCCCGTGGGATATACATTATACCCACACACATTTGGAACTCTCCTGGGGTACCCTCACACATATTATCCCCTCATTTAGTGGATATCTTCACAAAAAAAGTGACATTTTCAAAAATCCAGAAAATTGGCTGAAAACGACTAAAAATCAAGGACTCATTGGGCGAATCGCTCTGGAACTGAAATCAGAATGCTCACTGACATTTCCCCTATCTGAAAGTCTGATAAACGGCAGAAAAATGACTAAGTCCCAAAAAAAATTTTTTTCAACTTTTTTCAATTTTACCCCCGTGGGATATATATTCTTCCCACACACACTTGGAACTCTCCTGGGGTACCCTCACGCATATTATTCCCTCATTTAGTGGATATTTTCACAAAAAAAGTGTAATTTTCAAAAATCCAGAAAATTGGCTGAAAACGACTAAAAATCAAGGAATCATTGGACGAATCGCTCTGGAACTGAGATCGGAATGCTCACTGACATTTCCCCTATCTGAAAGTCTGGTAAATGCCAGAAAAATGAATAAGTCCAAAAAAAAATTTTTTTCAACTTCTTTCAATTTTACCCCCGTGGGATATATATTCTTCCCACACACATTTGGAACTCTCCTGGGGTACCCTCACACATATTATCCCCTCATTTAGTGGATATTTTCACGAAAAAAGTGAAATTTTCAAAAATCCAGAAAATTGGCTGAAATCAATGAAATATCAAGGTCTCATTGGGCGAATCGCTCTAGAACTGAAATCGGAATGCTCACTGACATTTCCCCTATCTGAAAGTCTGATAAACGCCGGAAAAATGACTAAGTCAAAAAAAATATTTTTTTTAACTTTTTTCAATATTTCCCCCGTGGGATATATATTCTACCCACACACATTTGGAACTCTCCAGGGGTACCCTCACACATATTATTCCCTCATTTAGTGGATATTTTCACAAAAAAAGTTAAATTTTCAAAAATCCAGAAAATTGGCTGAAATCGACTAAATATCAAGGTCTCATTGGGCGAATCGCTCTGGAACTGAAATCGGAATGCTCACTGACATTTCCCCTATCTGAAAGTCTGATAAACGCTGGAAAAATGACTAAGTCCAAAAAAAATTTTTTTTAACTTTTTTCAATATTTCCCCCGTGGAATATATATTCTACCCACACACATTTGGAACTCTCCAGGGGTACCCTCACACATATTATTCCCTCATTTAGTGGATATTTTCACGAAAAAAGTTAAATTTTCAAAAATCCAGAAAATTGGCTGAAATCGACTAAATATCAAGGACTCATTGGACGAATCGCTCTGAAACTGAAATCGGAATGCTCTCTGACATTTCCCCTATCTGAAAGTCTGATAAACGCCGGAAAAATGACTAAGTCCAAAAAAAAATTTTCTATAACTTTTTTCAGTTTTACGCCCGTGGGATATATATTCTTCCCACACACATTTGGAACTCTCCTGGGGTACCCTCACACATATTATTCCCTCATTTAGTGGATATTTTCACAAAAAAAGTGAAATTTTCAAAAATCCAGAAAATTGGCTGAAAACGACTAAAAATCAAGGACTCATTGGGCGAATCGCTCTGGAACTGAAATCGGAATGCTCACTGACATTTCCCCTATCTGAAAGTCTGATAAATGCCAGAAAAATGACTAAGTCCAAAAAAAAATTTTCTACAACTTTCTTCAATTTTACCCCCGTGGGATCTATATTCTTCCCACACACATTTGGAACTCTCCTGGGGTACCCTCACACATATTATCCCCTCATTTAGTGGATATTTTCACGAAAAAAGTGAAATTTTCAAAAATCCAGAAAATCGGCTGAAATCGATGAAATATCAAGGTCTCATTGGGCGAATCGCTCTGGAACTGAAATCGGAATGCTCACTGACATTTCCCCTATCTGAAAGTCTGATAAACGCCGGAAAAATGACTAAGTCCAAAAAAAATTTTTCTACAACTTTCTTCAATTTTACCCCCGTGGGATATATATTATACCCACACACATTTGGAACTCTCCTGGGGTGCCCTCACACATATTATTCCCTCATTTCGTGGATATTTTCACAAAAAAAGTGAAATTTTCAAATATCCAGAAAATTGTCTGAAATCGACTAAATATCAAGGACTCATTGGGCGAATCGCTCTGGAACTGAAATCGGAATGCTCACTGACATTTCCCCTATCTGAAAGTCTGATAAACGCCGGAAAAATGACTAAGTTCAAAAAAAATTTTTTTTCAACTTTTTTCAATTTTACCCCCGTGGGATATATATTATACCCACACACATTTGGAACTCTCCTGGGGTACCCTCACACATATTATCCCCTCATTTAGTGGATATTTTCACGAAAAAAGTGAAATTTTCAAAAATCCAGAAAATTGACTGAAATCGACGAAATATCAAGGTCTCATTGGGCGAATCGCTCTGGAACTGAAATCGGAATGCTCACTGACATTTCCTCTATCTGAAAGTCTGATAAATGGCAGAAAAATGACTAAGTCCAAAAAAAATTTTTTTTCAACTTCTCTCAATTTTACCCCCGTGGGATATATATTCTTCCCACACACATTTGGAACTCTCCTGGGGTACCCTCACGCATATTATTCCCTCATTTAGTGGATATTTTCACACAAAAGTGAAATTTTCAAAAATCCCGAAAATTGGCTGAAAACGACTAAATTTCAAGGACTCATTGGACGAATCGCTCTGGAACTGAAATCGGAATGCTCACTGACACTTCCCCTATCTGAAAGTCTGATAAACGCCGGAAAAATGACTAAGTCCAAAAAAAATTTTTCTACAACTTTCTTCAATTTTACCCCCGTGGGATATATATTATACCCACACACATTTGGAACTCTCCTGGGGTGCCCTCACACATATTATTCCCTCATTTAGTGGATATTTTCACAAAAAAGTGAAATTTTCAAAAATCCAGAAAATTATCTGAAAACGACTAAATATCAAGGACTCATTGGGCGAATCGCTCTGGAACTGAAATTGGAATGCTCACTGACATTTCCCCTATCTGAAAGTCTGATAAACGCCGGAAAAATGACTAAGTCCCCAAAAAATTTTTTTTCAACTTTTTTCAATTTTACCCCCGTGGGATATATATTCTTCCCACACACATTTCTACCTCTCCTGGAGTACCCTCACACATATTATTCCCTCATTTAGTGGATATTTTCATGAAAAAAGTGAAATTTTCAAAAATCCAGAAAATTGGCTGAAATCGACTAAATATCAAGGTCTCATTGGGCGAATCGCTCTGGAACTGAAATCGGAATGCTCACTGACATTTCCCCTATCTGAAAGTCTGATAAACGCCGGAAAAATGACTAAGTCCCCAAAAAAAATTTTTTCAACTTTCTTCAATTTTACCCCCGTGGGATATATATTCTACCCACACACATTTGGAACTCTCCTGGGGTACCCTCACACATACTATTCCCTCATTTAGTGGATAATTTCACAAAAAAGTAAAATTTTCAAAAATCCAGAAAATTGGCTAAAAACGACTAAATATCAAGGACTCATTGGGCGAATCGCTCTGGAACTGAAATCGGAACGCTCACTGTCATTTCCCCTATCTGAAAGTCTGATAAATGCCAGAAAAATGACTAAGTCCAAAAAAAAAATTTTTTTCAATTTCTTTCAATTTTACCCCCGTGGGATATATATTTTACCCACACACATTTGTAACTCTCCTGGAGTACCCTCACACATATTATTCCCTCATTTAGTGGATATTTTTACAAAAAAGTGAAATTTTCAAAAATCCAGAAAATTGGCTGAAAACGACTAAATATCAAGGACCCATTGGGCGAATCGCTCTGGAACTGAAATCGGAATGCTCACTGACATTTCCCCTATCTGAAAGTCTGATAAATGCCAGAAAAATGACTAAGTCCAAAAAAAAATTTTTTTCAATTTCTTTCAATTTTACCCCCGTGGGATATATATCATACCCACACGCATTTGTAACCCTCCTGGGGTACCCTCACACATATTATTCCCTCATTTAGTGGATATTTTCATGAAAAAAGTGAAATTTTCAAAAATCCAGAAAATTGGCTGAAATCGACTAAATATCAAGGTCTCATTGGGCGAATCGCTCTGGAACTGAAATCGGAATGCTCACTGACATTTCCCCTATCTGAAAGTCTGATAAATGCCAAAAAAATGACTAAGTCCAAAAAAAATATTTTTCAACTTTTTTCAATTTTACCCCCGTGGGATATATATTCTTCCCACACACATTTGTAACTCTCCTGGGGTACCCTCACACATATTATTCCCTCATTTAGTGGATATTTTCACAAAAAAGTGAAATTTTTAAAAATCCAGAAAATTGGCTGAAAACGACTAAATATCAAGGACTCATTGGGCGAATTGCTCTGGAACTGAAATCGGAACGCTCACTGACATTTCCCCTATCTGAAAGTCTGATAAATGCCAGAAAAATGACTAAGTCCAAAAAAAAAATTTTTTTCAACTTCTTTCAATTTTACCCCCGTGGGATATATATTTTACCCACACACATTTGGAACTCTCCTGGGGTACCCTCACACATATTATTCCCTCATTTAGTGGATATTTTCACGAAAAAGGTGAAATTTTCAAAAATCAAGAAAATTGGATGAAATCGACTCAATAACAAGGACACATTGGGCGAATCACTCTGGAACTGAAATCGGAACGCTCACTGACATTTCCCCTATCTGAAAGTCTGATAAACGTCGGAAAAATGTCTAAGTCCAAAAAAAAATTTTCTACAACTTTTTTCAATTTTACCCCCGTGGGATATATTATACCCACACACATTTGGAACTTTCCTGGGGTACCCTCACACATATTATTCCCTCATTTAGTGGATATTTTCACGAAAAAGGTGAAATTTTCAAAAATCAAGAAAATTGGATGAAATCGACTCAATAACAAGGACACATTGGGCGAATCACTCTGGAACTGAAATCGGAACGCTCACTGACATTTCCCTTATCTGAAAGTCTGATAAACGTCGGAAAAATGTCTAAGTCCAAAAAAAAATTTTCTACAACTTTTTTCAATTTTACCCCCGTGGGATATATTATACCCACACACATTTGGAACTTTCCTGGGGTACCCTCACACATATTATTCCCTCATTTAGTGGATATTTTCACAAAAAAAGTGAAATTTTCAAAAATCCAGAAAATTGGCTGAAAACGACTAAAAACCAAGGACTCATTGGGCGAATCGCTCTGGAACTGAAATCGGAATGCTCACTGACATTTCCCCTATCTGAAAGTCTGATAAATGCCAGAAAAATGACTAAGTCCAAAAAAATTATTTTTTCAACTTCTTTCAATTTTACCCCTGTGGGATATATATCATACCCACACACATTTGTAACTCTCCTGGGGTACCCTCACACAAATTATTCACTTATTTAGTGGATATTTTCACAAAAAAGTGAAATTTTCAAAAATCCAGAAAATTGGCTGAAAAGGACTAAATATCAAGGACTCATTTTACGAATCGCTCTGGAACTGAATTCGGAACGCTCACTGACATTTCCCCTATCTGAAAGTCTGATAAACGCCGGAAAAATGACTAAGTCCAAAAAAAAATTTTTTTTCAACTTTTTTCAATTTTACCCCCGTGGGATATATATTCTTCCCACACACATTTGAAACTCTCCAGGGGTACCCTCACACATATTATTCCCTCATTTAGTGGATATTTTCACAAAAAAGTGAAATTTTCAAAAATCCAGAAAATTGGCTAAAAATGACTAAATATCAAGGACTCATTGGGCGAATCGCTCTGGAACTGAAATCGGAATGCTCACTGACATTTCCCCTATCTGAAAGTCTGATAAACGCCGGAAAAATGACTAAGTCCAAAAAAAAAATTTTTACAACTTTTTTCAATTTTACCCCCGTGGGATATATATTCTTCCCACACACATTTGGAACTCTCCTGGGGTACCCTCACACATATTATTCCCTCATTTAGTGGATATTTTCACGAAAAAGGTGAAATTTTCAAAAATCCAGAAAATTGGATGAAATCGACGCAATAACAAGGACACATTGGGCGAATCGCTCTGGAACTGAAATCGGAATGCTCACTGACATTTCCCCTATCTGAAAGTCTGATAAATGCCAGAAAAATGACTAAGTCCAAAAAAATTTTTTTTTCAACTTCTTTCAGTTTTACTCCCGTGGGATATATATTATAACCACACACATTTGTAACTCTCCTGGGGTACTTTCACACATATTATTCCCTCATTTAGTTGATATTTTCACAAAAAAGTGAAATTTTCAAAAATCCAGAAAATTGGCTGAAAACGACTAAATTTCAAGGACTCATTGGGCTAATCGCTCTGGAACTGAAATCGGAACGCTCACTGACATTTACCCTATCTGAAAGTCTGATAAACGTCGGAAAAATGACTAAGTCCAAAAAAAATATTTTTCAACTTTTTTCAATTTTACCCCCGTGGGATATATATTCTTCCCACACACATTTGTAACTCTCCTGGGGTACCCTCACACATATTATTCCCTCATTTAGTGGATATTTTCACAAAAAAGTGAAATTTTCAAAAATCCAGAAAATTGGCTGAAAACGACTAAAAATCAAGGACTCATTGGGCGAATCGCTCTGGAACTGAAATCGGAATGCTCACTGACATTTCCCCTATCTGAAAGTTTGATAAACGCCCGAAAAATGACTAAGTCCAAAAAAAATATTTTTCAACTTTTTTAAATTTTACCCCCGTGGGATATATAGTCTTCCCACACACATTTGTAACTCTCCTGGGGTACCCTCACACATATTATTCCCTCATTTAGTGGATAGTTTCACAAAAAAGTGAAATTTTCAAAAATCCAGAAAATTGGCTAAAAACGACTAAATATCAAGGACTCATTGGGCGAATTGCTCTGGAACTGAAATCGGAACGCTCACTGACATTTCCCCTATCTGAAAGTCTGATAAACGCCGGAAAAATGACTAAGTCCAAAATAAAAATTTTTACAACTTTTTTCAATTTTACCCCCGTGGGATATATATTCTTCCCACACACATTTGGAACTCTCCTGGGGTACCCTCACACATATTATTCCCTCATTTAGTGGATATTTTCCCGAAAAAGGTGAAATTTTCAAAAATCCAGAAAATTGGATGAAATCGACTCAATAACAAGGACACATTGGGCGAATCGCTCTGGAACTGAAATCGGAATGCTCACTGACACTTCCCCTATCTGAAAGTCTGATAAACGCCGGAAAAATGACTAAGTCTAAAAAAAATTTTTTTTCAACTTTTTTCAATTTTACCCCCGTGGGATATATATTCTTCCCACACACATTTGGAACTCTCCTGGGGTACTTTCACACATATTATTCCCTCATTTAGTTGATATTTTCACAAAAAAGTGAAATTTTCAAAAATCCAGAAAATTGGCTGAAAACGACTCAATTTCAAGGACTCATTGGGCGAATCGCTCTGGAACTGAAATCGGAACGCTCACTGACATTTACCCTATCTGAAAGTCTGATAAACGCCGGAAAAATGACTAAGTCCAAAAAAAATATTTTTTAACTTTTTTCAATTTTACCCCCGTGGGATATATATTCTTCCCACACACATTTGGAACTCTCCAGGGGTACCCTCACACATATTATTCCCTCATTTAGTGGATATTTTCACAAAAAAGTGAAATTTTCAAAAATCCAGAAAATTGGCTAAAAATGACTAAATATCAAGGACTCATTGGGCGAATCGCTCTGGAACTGAACTCGGAATGCTCACTGAAATTTCCCCTATCTGAAAGTCTGATAAATGCCAGAAAAATGACTAAGTCCAAAAAAATTCTTTTTTCAACTTCTTTCAATTTTACCCCTGTGGGATATATATCATACCCACACACATTTGTAACTCTCCTGGGGTACCCTCACACAAATTATTCACTCATTTAGTGGATATTTTCACAAAAAAGTGAAATTTTCAAAAATCCAGAAAATTGGCTGAAAACGACTAAAAATCAAGGACTCATTGGATGAATCGCTCTGGAACTGAAATCAGAATGCTCACTGACATTTCCCCTATCTGAAAGTCGGATAAATGCCAGAAAAATGACTAAGTCCAAAAAAAATATTTTTCAACTTTTTTCAATTTTACCCCCGTGGGATATATATTCTTCCCACACACATTTGTAACTCTCCTGGGGTACCCTCACAGATATTATTCCCTCATTTAGTTGATATTTTCACAAAAAAGTGAAATTTTCAAAAATCCAGAAAATTGGCTGAAAACGACTAAATTTCAAGGACTCATTGGGCGAATCGCTCTGGAACTGAAATCGGAACGCTCACTGACATTTACCCTATCTGAAAGTCTGATAAACGTCGGAAAAATGACTAAGTCCAAAAAAAATATTTTTCAACTTTTTTCAATTTTACCCCCGTGGGATATAGATTCTTCCCACACACATTTGTAACTCTCCTGGGGTACCCTCACACATATTATTCCCTCATTTAGTGGATATTTTCACAAAAAAGTGAAATTTTCAAAAATCCAGAAAATTGGCTGAAAACGACTAAAAATCAAGGACTCATTGGGCGAATCGCTCTGGAACTGAAATCGGAATGCTCACTGACATTTCCCCTATCTGAAAGTCTGATAAACGCCCGAAAAATGACTAAGTCCAAAAAAAATATTTTTCAACTTTTTTAAATTTTACCCCCGTGGGATATATAGTCTTCCCACACACATTTGTAACTCTCCTGGGGTACCCTCACACATATTATTCCCTCATTTAGTGGATAGTTTCACAAAAAAGTGAAATTTTCAAAAATCCAGAAAATTGGCTAAAAACGACTAAATATCAAGGACTCATTGGGCGAATTGCTCTGGAACTGAAATCGGAACGCTCACTGACATTTCCCCTATCTGAAAGTCTGATAAACGCCGGAAAAATGACTAAGTCCAAAATAAAAATTTTTACAACTTTTTTCAATTTTACCCCCGTGGGATATATATTCTTCCCACACACATTTGGAACTCTCCTGGGGTACCCTCACACATATTATTCCCTCATTTAGTGGATATTTTCCCGAAAAAGGTGAAATTTTCAAAAATCCAGAAAATTGGATGAAATCGACTCAATAACAAGGACACATTGGGCGAATCGCTCTGGAACTGAAATCGGAATGCTCACTGACACTTCCCCTATCTGAAAGTCTGATAAACGCCGGAAAAATGACTAAGTCTAAAAAAAATTTTTTTTCAACTTTTTTCAATTTTACCCCCGTGGGATATATATTCTTCCCACACACATTTGGAACTCTCCTGGGGTACTTTCACACATATTATTCCCTCATTTAGTTGATATTTTCACAAAAAAGTGAAATTTTCAAAAATCCAGAAAATTGGCTGAAAACGACTCAATTTCAAGGACTCATTGGGCGAATCGCTCTGGAACTGAAATCGGAACGCTCACTGACATTTACCCTATCTGAAAGTCTGATAAACGCCGGAAAAATGACTAAGTCCAAAAAAAATATTTTTTAACTTTTTTCAATTTTACCCCCGTGGGATATATATTCTTCCCACACACATTTGGAACTCTCCAGGGGTACCCTCACACATATTATTCCCTCATTTAGTGGATATTTTCACAAAAAAGTGAAATTTTCAAAAATCCAGAAAATTGGCTAAAAATGACTAAATATCAAGGACTCATTGGGCGAATCGCTCTGGAACTGAACTCGGAATGCTCACTGAAATTTCCCCTATCTGAAAGTCTGATAAATGCCAGAAAAATGACTAAGTCCAAAAAAATTCTTTCTTCAACTTCTTTCAATTTTACCCCTGTGGGATATATATCATACCCACACACATTTGTAACTCTCCTGGGGTACCCTCACACAAATTATTCACTCATTTAGTGGATATTTTCACAAAAAAGTGAAATTTTCAAAAATCCAGAAAATTGGCTGAAAACGACTAAAAATCAAGGACTCATTGGATGAATCGCTCTGGAACTGAAATCAGAATGCTCACTGACATTTCCCCTATCTGAAAGTCGGATAAATGCCAGAAAAATGACTAAGTCCAAAAAAAATATTTTTCAACTTTTTTCAATTTTACCCCCGTGGGATATATATTCTTCCCACACACATTTGTAACTCTCCTGGGGTACCCTCACACATATTATTCCCTCATTTAGTGGATATTTTCACAAAAAAGTGAAATTTTCAAAAATCCAGAAAATTGGCTGAAAACGACTAAAAATCAAGGACTCATTGGGCGAATCGCTCTGGAACTGAAATCGGAATGCTCACTGACATTTCCCCTATCTTAAAGTCTGATAAACGCCGGAAAAATGACTAAGTCCAAAAAAAATATTTTTCAACTTTTTTCAATTTTACCCCCGTGGGATATATATTCTTCCCACACACATTTGGAACTCTCCTGGGGTACCCTCACAGATATTATTCCCTCATTTAGTGGATATTTTCACGAAAAAGGTGAAATTTTCAAAAATCCAGAAAATTGGATGAAATCGACTCAATAACAAGGACACATTGGGCGAATCGCTCTGGAACTGAAATCGGAACCCTCACTGACATTTCCCCTATCTGAAAGTCTGATAAACGTCGGAAAAATGACTAAGTCCAAAAAA
Source organism: Phyllobates terribilis (assembly GCF_046119375.1). Classification (NCBI taxonomy): domain Eukaryota; kingdom Metazoa; phylum Chordata; class Amphibia; order Anura; family Dendrobatidae; genus Phyllobates; species Phyllobates terribilis. The sequence goes on from NW_027362762.1 coordinate 597,016,977, forward strand.
AAATTTTCTACAACTTTTTTCAATTTTACCCCCGTGGGATATATATTCTTCCCACACACATTTGGAACTCTCCTGGGGTACCCTCACACATATTATTCCCTCATTTAGTGGATATTTTCACAAAAAAAGTGAAATTTTCAAAAATCCAGAAAATTGGTTGAAAACGACTAAAAATCAAGGACTCATTAGGCGAATCGCTCTGGAACTGAAATCGGAACGCTCACTGACATTTACCCTATCTGAAAGTCTGATAAACGCCGGAAAAATGACTAAGTCCAAAAAAAATATTTTTTAACTTTTTTCAATTTTACCCCCGTGGGATATATATTCTTCCCACACACATTTGGAACTCTCCAGGGGTACCCTCACACATATTATTCCCTCATTTAGTGGATATTTTCACAAAAAAGTGAAATTTTCAAAAATCCAGAAAATTGGCTAAAAATGACTAAATATCAAGGACTCATTGGGCGAATCGCTCTGGAACTGAACTCGGAATGCTCACTGAAATTTCCCCTATCTGAAAGTCTGATAAATGCCAGAAAAATGACTAAGTCCAAAAAAATTCTTTTTTCAACTTCTTTCAATTTTACCCCTGTGGGATATATATCATACCCACACACATTTGTAACTCTCCTGGGGTACCCTCACACAAATTATTCACTCATTTAGTGGATATTTTCACAAAAAAGTGAAATTTTCAAAAATCCAGAAAATTGGCTGAAAACGACTAAAAATCAAGGACTCATTGGATGAATCGCTCTGGAACTGAAATCAGAATGCTCACTGACATTTCCCCTATCTGAAAGTCGGATAGATGCCAGAAAAATGACTAAGTCCAAAAAAAATATTTTTCAACTTTTTTCAATTTTACCCCCGTGGGATATATATTCTTCCCACACACATTTGTAACTCTCCTGGGGTACCCTCACAGATATTATTCCCTCATTTAGTTGATATTTTCACAAAAAAGTGAAATTTTCAAAAATCCAGAAAATTGGCTGAAAATGACTAAATTTCAAGGACTCATTGGGCGAATCGCTCTGGAACTGAAATCGGAACGCTCACTGACATTTACCCTATCTGAAAGTCTGATAAACGTCGGAAAAATGACTAAGTCCAAAAAAAATATTTTTCAACTTTTTTCAATTTTACCCCCGTGGGATATAGATTCTTCCCACACACATTTGTAACTCTCCTGGGGTACCCTCACACATATTATTCCCTCATTTAGTGGATATTTTCACAAAAAAGTGAAATTTTCAAAAATCCAGAAAATTGGCTGAAAACGACTAAAAATCAAGGACTCATTGGGCGAATCGCTCTGGAACTGAAATCGGAACGCTCACTGACATTTCCCCTATCTGAAAGTCTGATAAACGCCGGAAAAATGACTAAGTCCAAAATAAAAATTTTTACAACTTTTTTCAATTTTACCCCCGTGGGATATATATTCTTCCCACACACATTTGGAACTCTCCTGGGGTACCCTCACACATATTATTCCCTCATTTAGTGGATATTTTCCCGAAAAAGGTGAAATTTTCAAAAATCCAGAAAATTGGATGAAATCGACTCAATAACAAGGACACATTGGGCGAATCGCTCTGGAACTGAAATCGGAATGCTCACTGACACTTCCCCTATCTGAAAGTCTGATAAACGCCGGAAAAATGACTAAGTCTAAAAAAAATTTTTTTTCAACTTTTTTCAATTTTACCCCCGTGGGATATATATTCTTCCCACACACATTTGGAACTCTCCTGGGGTACTTTCACACATATTATTCCCTCATTTAGTTGATATTTTCACAAAAAAGTGAAATTTTCAAAAATCCAGAAAATTGGCTGAAAACGACTCAATTTCAAGGACTCATTGGGCGAATCGCTCTGGAACTGAAATCGGAACGCTCACTGACATTTACCCTATCTGAAAGTCTGATAAACGCCGGAAAAATGACTAAGTCCAAAAAAAATATTTTTTAACTTTTTTCAATTTTACCCCCGTGGGATATATATTCTTCCCACACACATTTGGAACTCTCCAGGGGTACCCTCACACATATTATTCCCTCATTTAGTGGATATTTTCACAAAAAAGTGAAATTTTCAAAAATCCAGAAAATTGGCTAAAAATGACTAAATATCAAGGACTCATTTGGCGAATCGCTCTGGAACTGAACTCGGAATGCTCACTGAAATTTCCCCTATCTGAAAGTCTGATAAATGCCAGAAAAATGACTAAGTCCAAAAAAATTCTTTTTTCAACTTCTTTCAATTTTACCCCTGTGGGATATATATCATACCCACACACATTTGTAACTCTCCTGGGGTACCCTCACACAAATTATTCACTCATTTAGTGGATATTTTCACAAAAAAGTGAAATTTTCAAAAATCCAGAAAATTGGCTGAAAACGACTAAAAATCAAGGACTCATTGGATGAATCGCTCTGGAACTGAAATCAGAATGCTCACTGACATTTCCCCTATCTGAAAGTCGGATAAATGCCAGAAAAATGACTAAGTCCAAAAAAAATATTTTTCAACTTTTTTCAATTTTACCCCCGTGGGATATATATTCTTCCCACACACATTTGTAACTCTCCTGGGGTACCCTCACACATATTATTCCCTCATTTAGTGGATATTTTCACAAAAAAGTGAAATTTTCAAAAATCCAGAAAATTGGCTGAAAACGACTAAAAATCAAGGACTCATTGGGCGAATCGCTCTGGAACTGAAATCGGAATGCTCACTGACATTTCCCCTATCTGAAAGTCTGATAAACGCCGGAAAAATGACTAAGTCCAAAAAAAATATTTTTCAACTTTTTTCAATTTTACCCCCGTGGGATATATATTCTTCCCACACACATTTGGAACTCTCCTGGGGTACCCTCACAGATATTATTCCCTCATTTAGTGGATATTTTCACGAAAAAGGTGAAATTTTCAAAAATCCAGAAAATTGGATGAAATCGACTCAATAACAAGGACACATTGGGCGAATCGCTCTGGAACTGAAATCGGAACCCTCACTGACATTTCCCCTATCTGAAAGTCTGATAAACGTCGGAAAAATGACTAAGTCCAAAAAAAAATTTTCTACAACTTTTTTCAATTTTACCCCCGTGGGATATATATTCTTCCCACACACATTTGGAACTCTCCTGGGGTACCCTCACACATATTATTCCCTCATTTAGTGGATATTTTCACAAAAAAAGTGAAATTTTCAAAAATCCAGAAAATTGGTTGAAAACGACTAAAAATCAAGGACTCATTAGGCGAATCGCTCTGGAACTGAAATCGGAATGCTCACTGACTTTTCCCCTATCTGAAAGTCTGATAAACGCCGGAAAAATGACTAAGTCCAAAAAAAAATTTTTTTTCAACCTTTTTCAATTTTACCCCCGTGGGATATATATTCTTCCCACACACATTTGAAACTCTCCAGGGGTACCCTCACACATATTATTCCCTCATTTAGTGGATATTTTTACAAAAAAGTGAAATTTTCAAAAATCCAGAAAATTGGCTGAAAACGACTCAATTTCAAGGACTCATTGGGCGAATCGCTCTGGAACTGAAATCGTAACGCTCACTGATATTTACCCTATCTGAAAGTCTGATAAACGTCGGAAAAATGACTTAAGTCCAAAAAAAATCTTTTTCAACTTTTTTCAATTTTACCCCCGTGGGATATATATTCTTCCCACACACATTTGTAACTCTCCTGGGGTACCCTCACACATATTATTCCCTCATTTAGTGGATAATTTCATGAAAAAAGTGAAATTTTCAAAAATCCAGAAAATTGGCTGAAATCGACTAAATATCAAGGTCTCATTGGGCGAATCGCTCTGGAACTGAAATCGGAATGCTCACTGACATTTCCCCTATCTGAAAGTCTGATAAACGCCGGAAAAATGACTAAGTCCCAAAAAAAATTTTTTTCAACTTTTTTCAATTTTACCCCCGTGGGATATATATTTTACCCACACACATTTGGAACTCTCCTGGGGTGCTCTCACACATATTATTCCCTCATTTAGAGGATATTTTCACAAAAAAGTGAAATTTTCAAAAATCCAGAAAATTGGCTGAAAACGACTAAATTTCAAGGACTCATTGGGCGAATCGCTCTGGAACTGAAATCGGAATGCTCACTGACATTTACCCTATCTGAAAGTCTGATAAACGTCGGAAAAATGACTTAAGTCCAAAATTAATATTTTTCAACTTTTTTCAATTTTACCCCCGTGGGATATATATTCTTCCCACACACATTTGTAACTCTCCTGGTGTACCCTCACACATATTATTCCCTCATTTAGTGGATATTTTCACAAAAAAGTGAAATTTTCAAAAATCCAGAAAATTGGCTGAAAACGACTAAAAATCAAGGACTCATTGGGCGAATCGCTCTGGAACTGAAATCGGAATGCTCACTGACATTTCCCCTATCTGAAAGTCTGATAAACGCCGGAAAAATGACTAAGTCCAAAAAAAATATTTTTCAACTTTTTTCAATTTTACCCCCGTGGGATATATATTCTTCCCACACACATTTGTAACTCTCCTGGGGTACCCTCACACATATTATTCCCTCATTTAGTGGATATTTTCACAAAAAAGTGAAATTTTCAAAAATCCAGAAAATTGGCTGAAAACGACTAAAAATCAAGGACTCATTGGGCGAATCGCTCTGGAACTGAAATCGGAATGCTCACTGAAATTTCCCCTATCTGAAAGTCTGATAAATGCCAGAAAAATGACTAAGTCCAAAAAAATTCTTTTTTCAACTTCTTTCAATTTTACCCCTGTGGGATATATATCATACCCACACACATTTGTAACTCTCCTGGGGTACCCTCACACAAATTATTCACTCATTTAGTGGATATTTTCACAAAAAAGTGAAATTTTCAAAAATCCAGAAAATTGGCTGAAAAGGACTAAATATCAAGGACTCATTTTACGAATCGCTCTGGAACTGAAATCGGAACGCTCACTGACATTTCCCCTATCTGAAAGTCTGATAAACGCCGGAAAAATTACTAAGTCCAAAAAAAATATTTTTCAACTTTTTTCAATTTTACCCCCGTGGGATATATATTCTTCCCACACACATTTGTAACTCTCCTGGGGTACCCTCACACATATTATTCCCTCATTTAGTGGATATTTTCACAAAAAAGTGAAATTTTCAAAAATCCAGAAAATTGGCTGAAAACGACTAAAAATCAAGGACTCATTGGGCGAATCGCTCTGGAACTGAAATCGGAATGCTCACTGAAATTTCCCCTATCTGAAAGTCTGATAAATGCCAGAAAAATGACTAAGTCCAAAAAAATTCTTTTTTCAACTTCTTTCAATTTTACCCCTGTGGGATATATATCATACCGACACACATTTGTAACTCTCCTGGGGTACCCTCACACAAATTATTCACTCATTTAGTGGATATTTTCACAAAAAAGTGAAATTTTCAAAAATCCAGAAAATTGGCTGAAAAGGACTAAATATCAAGGACTCATTTTACGAATCGCTCTGGAACTGAAATCGGAACGCTCACTGACATTTCCCCTATCTGAAAGTCTGATAAACGCCGGAAAAATTACTAAGTCCAAAAAAAAAATTTTTGCAACTTTTTTCAATTTTACCCCCGTGGGATATATATTCTTCCCACACACATTTGGAACTCTCCTGGGGTACCCTCACACATATTATCCCCTCATTTAGTGGATATTTTCACAAAAAAAGTGAAATTTTCAAAAATCCAGAAAATTGACTGAAATCGACGAAATATCAGGGTCTCATTGGGCGAATCGTTCTGGAACTGAAATCGGAAAGCTCACTGACATTTCCCCTATCTGAAAGTCTGATAAATGGCAGAAAAATGACTAAGTCCAAAAAAAATTTTTTTTCAACTTCTCTCAATTTTACCCCCGTGGGATATATATTATACGCACACACATTTGTAACTCTCCTGGAGTACCCTCACACATATTATTCCCTCATTTAGTGGATAATTTCATGAAAAAAGTGAAATTTTCAAAAATCCAGAAAATTGGCTGAAATCGACTAAATATCAAGGTCTCATTGGGCGAATCGCTCTGGAACTGAAATCGGAATGCTCACTGACATTTCCCCTATCTGAAAGTCTGATAAACGTCGGAATAATGACTAAGTCCAAAAAAAATATTTTTCAACTTTTTTCAATTTTACCCCCGTGGGATATATATTCTTCCCACACACATTTGTAACTCTCCTGGGGTACCCTCACACATATTATTCCCTCATTTAGTGGATATTTTCACAAAAAAGTGAAATTTTCAAAAATCCAGAAAATTGGCTGAAAACGACTAAAAATCAAGGACTCATTGGGCGAATCGCTCTGGAACTGAAATCGGAATGCTCACTGACATTTCCCCTATCTGAAAGTCTGATAAACGCCGGAAAAATGACTAAGTCCAAAAAAAATATTTTTCAACTTTTTTCAATTTTACCCCCGTGGGATATATATTCTTCCCACACACATTTGTAACTCTCCTGGGGTACCCTCACACATATTATTCCCTCATTTAGTGGATATTTTCACAAAAAAGTGAAATTTTTAAAAATCCAGAAAATTGGCTGAAAACGACTAAATATCAAGGACTCATTGGTCGAATCGCTCTGGAAGTGAAATCGGAATGCTCACTGACATTTCCCCTATCTGAAAGTCTGATAAACGCCGGAAAAACGACTAAGTCCAAAAAAAATTTTTTTTAAACTTTTTTCAATATTTCCCCCGTGGGATATATATTCTACCCACACACATTTGGAACTCTCCTGGGGTACCCTCACACATATTATCCCCTCATTTAGTGGATATTTTCACAAAAAAGTGAAATTTTCAAAAATCCAGAAAATTGGCTGAAAACCGCTAAAAATCAAGGACTGATTGGGCGAATCGCTCTGAAACTGAAATTGGAATGGTCACTGACATTTCCCCTATCTGAAAGTCTGATAAATGCCAGAAAAATGACTAAGTCCAAAAAATTTTTTTCTTCAACTTCTTTCAATTTTACGCCCGTGGGATATATATTATACCCACACACATTTGTACCTCTCCTGGAGTACCCTCACACATATTATTCCCTCATTTAGTGGATATTTTCATGAAAAAAGTGAAATTTTCAAAAATCCAGAAAATTGGCTGAAATCGACTAAATATCAAGGTCTCATTGGGCGAATCGCTCTGGAACTGAAATCGGAATGCTCACTGACATTTCCCCTATCTGAAAGTCTGATAAACGCCGGAAAAATGACTAAGTCCAAAAAAATAATTTTTACAACTTTTTTCAATTTTACCCCAGTGGGATATATATTCTTCCCACACACATTTGGAACTCTCCTGGGGTACCCTCACACATATTATTCCCTCATTTAGTGGATATTTCCACAAAAAAGTGAAATTTTCAAAAATCCCGAAAATTGGCTGAAATCGACTAAATATCAAGGACTCATTGGACGAATCGCTCTGGAACTGAAATCGGAACGCTCACTGACATTTCCCCTATCTGAAAGTTTGATAAACGCCGGAAAAATGACTAAGTCCAAATAAAAATTTTCTACAACTTTTTTCAATTTTACCCCCGTGGGATATATATTCTTCCCACACACATTTGGAACTCTCCTGTGGTACCCTCACACATATCCCTCATTTAGTGGATATTTTCAAAAAAAACCTGAAATTTTCAAAAATCGAGAAAATTGGCTGAAAACGACTAAAAATCAAGGACTCATTGGGCGAATTGCTCTGGAAGTGAAATCGGAATGCTCACTGACATTTCCCCTATCTGAAAGTCTGATAAACGCCGGAAAAATGACTAAGTCCAAATAAAAATTTTCTACAACTTTTTTCAATTTTACCCCCGTGGGATATATATTCTTCCCACACACATTTGGAACTCTCCTGGGGTACCCTCACACATATTATCCCCTCATTTAGTGGATATTTTCACAAAAAAGTGAAATTTTCAAAAATCCAGAAAATTGGCTGAAAACGAGTAAAAATCAAGGACTCAATACGCGAATCGCTCTGGAACTGAAATCGGAATGCTCACTGACATTTCCCCTATCTGAAAGTCTGATAAATGCCAGAAAAATGACTAAGTCCAGAAAAAAAAAATTTTCAACTTCTTTCAATTTTACCCCCGTGGGATATATATTATACCCACACACATTTGTAACTCTCCTGGGGTACCCTTACACATATTATTCCCTCATTTAGTGGATATTTTCACAAAAAAGTGAAATTTTCAAAAATCCAAAAAATTGGCTGAAAACGACTAAATATCAAGGACTCATTGGGCGAATCGCTCTGGAACTGAAATCGGAATGCTCACTGACATTTCCCCTATATGAAAGTCTGATAAATGCCAATGACTAAGTCCAAAAAATAATTTTTTTTCAACTTCTTTCAATTTTACCCCCGTGGGATATATATTATACCCACACACATTTGTAACTCTCCTGGGGTACCCTCACACATATTATTCCCTCATTTAGTGGATATTTTCACAATAAAAGTGAAATTTTCAAAAATCCAGAAAATTGGCTGAAAACGACTAAAAATCAAGGACTCATTGGGCGAATCGCTCTGGAAGTGAAATCGGAATGCTCACTGACATTTCCCCTATCTGAAAGTCTGATAAACACCGGAAAAACGACTAAGTCCAAAAAAAATTTTTTTTCAACTTTTTTCAATATTTCCCCCGTGGGATATATATTCTACCCACACACATTTGTAACTCTCCTGGGGTACCCTCACACATATTATCCCCTCATTTAGTGGATATTTTCACAAAAAAGTGAAATTTTCAAAAATCCAGAAAATTGGCTGAAAACGAGTAAAAATCAAGGACTCAATACGCGAATCGCTCTGGAACTGAAATCGGAATGCTCACTGACATTTCCCCTATCTGAAAGTCTGATAAATGCCAGAAAAATGACTAAGTCCAAAAAATAAATTTTTTTCAACTTCTTTCAATTTTACCCCCGTGGGATATATATTATACCCACACACATTTGTAACTCTCCTGGGGTACCCTCACACATATTATTCCCTCATTTAGTGGATATTTTCACAAAAAAGTGAAATTTTCAAAAATCCAGAAAATTGGTTGAAAACGACTAAAAATCAAGGACTCATTGGGCGAATCGCTCTGGAAGTGAAATCGGAATGCTCACTGACATTTCCCCTATCTGAAAGTCTGATAAACGCCGGAAAAACGACTAAGTCCAAAAAAATTTTTTTTTCAACTTTTTTCAATATTTCCCCCGTGGGATATATATTCTACCCACACACATTTGGAACTCTCCTGGGGTACCCTCACACATATTATTCCCTCATTTAGTGGATATTTTCACAAAAAAGTGAAATTTTCAAAAATCCAAAAAATTGGCTGAAAACGACTAAATATCAAGGACTCATTGGGCGAATCGCTCTGGAACTGAAATCGGAATGCTCACTGACATTTCCCCTATCTGAAAGTCTGATAAATGCCAGAAAAATGACAGTCTAAAAAAAAATTTTTTTTCAACTTCTTTCAATTTTACCCCCGTGGGATATATATTCTTCCCACACACATTTGGAACTCTCCTGGGGTACCCTCACACATATTATTCCCTCATTTAGTGGATATTTTCACAAAAAAAGTGAAATTTTCAAAAATCCCGAAAATTGGCTGAAAATGACTAAATATCAAGGACTCATTGGGCGAATCGCTCTGGAACTGAAATTAGAATGCTCACTGACATTTCCCCTATCTGAAAGCCTGATAAGCGCCGGAAAAATGACTAAGTCCAAAAAAAAATTTTCTACAACTTTTTTCAATTTTACCCCCGTGGGATATATATTCTTCCCACACACATTTGGAACTCTCCTGTGGTACCCTCACACATATCCCTCATTTAGTGGATATTTTCACAAAAAAACTGAAATTTTCAAAAATCGAGAAAATTGGCTGAAAACGACTAAAAATCAAGGACTCATTGGGCGAATTGCTCTGGAAGTGAAATCGCAATGCTCACTGACATTTCCCCTATCTGAAAGTCTGATAAACGCCGGAAAAATGACTAAGTCCAAATAAAAATTTTCTACAACTTTTTTCAATTTTACCCCCGTGGGATATATATTCTTCCCACACACATTTGGAACTCTCCTGGGGTACCCTCACACATATTATCCCCTCATTTAGTGGATATTTTCACAAAAAAGTGAAATTTTCAAAAATCCAGAAAATTGTCTGAAAACGAGTAAAAATCAAGGACTCAATACGCGAATCGCCCTGGAACTGAAATCGGAATGCTCACTGACATTTCCCCTATCTGAAAGTCTGATAAATGCAAGAAAAATGACTAAGTCCAGAAAAAAAAAATTTCAACTTCTTTCAATTTTACCCCCGTGGGATATATATTATACCCACACACATTTGTAACTCTCCTGGGGTACCCTCACACATATTATTCCCTCATTTAGTGGATATTTTCACAAAAAAGTGAAATTTTCAAAAATCCAAAAAATTGGCTGAAAACGACTAAATATCAAGGACTCATTGGGCGAATCGCTCTGGAACCGAAATCGGAATGCTCACTGACATTTCCCCTATCTGAAAGTCTGATAAATGCCAGAAAAATGACTAAGTCCAAAAAATAAATTTTTTTCAACTTCTTTCAATTTTACACCCGTGGGATATATATTATACCCACACACATTTGTAACTCTCCTGGGGTACCCTCACACATATTATTCCCTCATTTAGTGGATATTTTCACAATAAAAGTGAAATTTTCAAAAATCCAGAAAATTGGCTGAAAACGACTAAAAATCAAGGACTCATTGGGCGAATCGCTCTGGAAGTGAAATCGGAATGCTCACTGACATTTCCCCTATCTGAAAGTCTGATAAACGCCGGAAAAACGACTAAGTCCAAAAAAAATTTTTTTTCAACTTTTTTCAATATTTCCCCCGTGGGATATATATTCTACCCACACACATTTGTAACTCTCCTGGGGTACCCTCACACAAATTATTCACTCATTTAGTGGATATTTTCACAAAAAAGTGAAATTTTCAAAAATCCAGAAAATTGGCTGAAAAGGACTAAATATCAAGGACTCATTTTACGAATCGCTCTGGAACTGAAATCGGAACGCTCACTGACATTTCCCCTATCTGAAAGTCTGATAAACGCCGGAAAAATGACTAAGTCCAAAAAAAAAATTTTTACAACTTTTTTCAATTTTACCCCCGTGGGATATATATTCTTCCCACACACATTTGGAACTCTCCTGGGGTACCCTCACTCATATTATTCCCTCATTTAGTGGAGATTTTCACAAAAAGGTGAAATTTTCAAAAATCCAGGAAATTGGCTGAAAACGACTCAATTTCAAGGACTCATTGGGCGAATCGCTCTGGAACTGAAATCGGAACGCTCACTGACATTTACCCTATCTGAAAGTCTGATAAACGCCGGAAAAATGACTAAGTCCAAAAAAAATTTTTTTTAACTTTTTTCAATTTTACCCCCGTGGGATATATATTCTTCCCACACACATTTGGAACTCTCCAGGGGTACCCTCACACATATTATTCCCTCATTTAGTGGATATTTTCACAAAAAAGTGAAATTTTCAAAAATCCAGAAAATTGGCTGAAAACGACTAAAAATCAAGGACACATTGGGCGAATCGCTCTGGAACTGAAATCGGAATGCTCACTGACATTTCCCCTATCTGAAAGTCTGATAAACGCCGGAAAAATGACTAAGTCCAAAAAAAATATTTTTCAACTTTTTTCAATTTTACCCCCGTGGGATATATATTCTTCCCACACACATTTGGAACTCTCCTGGGGTACCCTCACACATATTATTCCCTCATTTAGTGGATATTTTCACGAAAAAGGTGAAATTTTCAAAAATCCAGAAAATTGGATGAAATCGACTCAATAACAAGGACACATTGGGCGAATCGCTCTGGAACTGAAATCGGAACGCTCACTGACATTTCCCCTATCTGAAAGTCTGATAAACGTCGGAAAAATGACTAAGTCCAAAAAAAAATTTTCTACAACTTTTTTCAATTTTACCCCCGTGGGATATATATTCTTCCCACACACATTTGGAACTCTCCTGGGGTACCCTCACACATATTATTCCCTCATTTAGTGGATATTTTCACAAAAAAAGTGAAATTTTCAAAAATCCAGAAAATTGGTTGAAAACGACTAAAAATCAAGGACTCATTGGGCGAATCGCTCTGGAACTGAAATCGGAATGCTCACTGACACTTCCCCTATCTGAAAGTCTGATAAACGCCGGAAAAATGACTAAGTCCAAAAAAAATTTTTTTTCAACTTTTTTCAATTTTACCCCCGTGGGATATATATTATACCCACACACATTTGGAACTCTCCTGGGGTACCCTCACACATATTATTCCCTCATTTAGTGGATATTTTCACAAAAAAAGTGAAATTTTCAAAAATCCAGAAAATTGGCTGAAAACGATTAAAAATCAAGGACTCATTGGGCGAATCGCTCTGGAACTGAAATCGGAATGCTCACTGACATTTCCCCTATCTGAAAGTCTGATAAACGCCGGAAAAATGACTAAGTCCAAAAAAAAATTTTTTTTCAACTTTTTTCAATTTTACCCCCGTGGGATATATATTCTTCCCACACACATTTGAAACTCTCCAGGGGTACCCTCACACATATTATTCCCTCATTTAGTGGATATTTTCACAAAAAAGTGAAATTTTCAAAAATCCAGAAAATTGGCTAAAAATGACTAAATATCAAAGACTCATTGGGCGAATCGCTCTGGAACTGAAATCGGAATGCTCACTGACATTTCCCCTTTCTGAAAGTCTGATAAATGCCAGAAAAATGACTAAGTCCAAAAAAATTTTTTTTTCAACTTCTTTCAGTTTTACTCCCGTGGGATATATATTATAACCACACACATTTGTAACTCTCCTGGGGTACTTTCACACATATTATTCCCTCATTTAGTTGATATTTTCACAAAAAAGTGAAATTTTCAAAAATCCAGAAAATTGGCTGAAAACGACTCAATTTCAAGGACTCATTGGGCGAATCGCTCTGGAACTGAAATCGGAACGCTCACTGACATTTCCCCTATCTGAAAGTCTGATAAATGGCAGAAAAATGACTAAGTCCAAAAAAAATTTTTTTTCAACTTCTCTCAATTTTACCCCCGTGGGATATATATTATACACACACACATTTGTAACTCTCCTGGAGTACCCTCACACATATTATTACCTCATTTAGTGGATAATTTCATGAAAAAAGTGAAATTTTCAAAAATCCAGAAAATTGGCTGAAATCGACTAAATATCAAGGTCTCATTGGGCGAATCGCTCTGGAACTGAAATCGGAATGCTCACTGACATTTCCCCTATCTGAAAGTCTGATAAACGCCGGAAAAATGAATAAGTCCCAAAAAAAATTTTTTTCAACTTTTTTCAATTTTACCCCCGTGGGATATATATTTTAACCACACACATTTGGAACTCTCCTGGTGTGCTCTCACACATATTATTCCCTCATTTAGAGGATATTTTCACAAAAAAGTGAAATTTTCAAAAATCCAGAAAATTGGCTGAAAACGACTAAATTTCAAGGACTCATTGGGCGAATCGCTCTGGAACTGAAATCGGAACGCTCACTGACATTTACCCTATCTGAAAGTCTGATAAACGTCGGAAAAATGACTAAGTCCAAAAAAAATATTTTTCAACTTTTTTCAATTTTACCCCCGTGGGATATATATTCTTCCCACACACATTTGTAACTCTCCTGGGGTACCCTCACACATATTATTCCCTCATTTAGTGGATATTTTCACAAAAAAGTGAAATTTTCAAAAATCCAGAAAATTGGCTGAAAACGACTAAAAATCAAGGACTCATTGGGCGAATCGCTCTGGAACTGAAATCGGAATGCTCACTGACATTTCCCCTATCTGAAAGTCTGATAAACGCCGGAAAAATGACTAAGTCCAAAAAAAATATTTTTCAACTTTTTTCAATTTTACCCCCGTGGGATATATATTCTTCCCACACACATTTGTAACTCTCCTGGGGTACCCTCACACATATTATTCCCTCATTTAGTGGATATTTTCACAAAAAAGTGAAATTTTCAAAAATCCAGAAAATTGGCTGAAAACGACTAAAAATCAAGGACACATTGGGCGAATCGCTCTGGAACTGAAATCGGAATGCTCACTGACATTTCCCCTATCTGAAAGTCTGATAAACGCCGGAAAAATGACTAAGTCCAAAAAAAATATTTTTCAACTTTTTTCAATTTTACCCCCGTGGGATATATATTCTTCCCACACACATTTGGAACTCTCCTGGGGTACCCTCACACATATTATTCCCTCATTTAGTGGATATTTTCACGAAAAAGGTGAAATTTTCAAAAATCCAGAAAATTGGATGAAATCGACTCAATAACAAGGACACATTGGGCGAATCGCTCTGGAACTGAAATCGGAACGCTCACTGACATTTCCCCTATCTGAAAGTCTGATAAACGTCGGAAAAATGACTAAGTCCAAAAAAAAATTTTCTACAACTTTTTTCAATTTTACCCCCGTGGGATATATATTCTTCCCACACACATTTGGAACTCTCCTGGGGTACCCTCACACATATTATTCCCTCATTTAGTGGATATTTTCACAAAATGAGTGAAATTTTCAAAAATCCAGAAAATTGGTTGAAAACGACTAAAAATCAAGGACTCATTGGGCGAATCGCTCTGGAACTGAAATCGGAATGCTCACTGACACTTCCCCTATCTGAAAGTCTGATAAATGCCGGAAAAATGACTAAGTCCAAAAAAAATTTTTTTTCAACTTTTTTCAATTTTACCCCCGTGGGATATATATTATACCCACACACATTTGGAACTCTCCTGGGTTACCCTCACACATATTATTCCCTCATTTAGTGGATATTTTCACAAAAAAAGTGAAATTTTCAAAAATCCAGAAAATTGGCTGAAAACGATTAAAAATCAAGGACTCATTGGGCGAATCGCTCTGGAACTGAAATCGGAATGATCACTGACATTTCCCCTATCTGAAAGTCTGATAAACGCCGGAAAAATGACTAAGTCCAAAAAAAAATTTTTTTTCAACTTTTTTCAATTTTACCCCCGTGGGATATATATTCTTCCCACACACATTTGAAACTCTCCAGGGGTACCCTCACACATATTATTCCCTCATTTAGTGGATATTTTCACAAAAAAGTGAAATTTTCAAAAATCCAGAAAATTGGCTAAAAATGACTAAATATCAAGGACTCATTGGGCGAATCGCTCTGGAACTGAAATCGGAATGCTCACTGACATTTCCCCTTTCTGAAAGTCTGATAAATGCCAGAAAAATGACTAAGTCCAAAAAAATTTTTTTTTCAACTTCTTTCAGTTTTACTCCCGTGGGATATATATTATAACCACACACATTTGTAACTCTCCTGGGGTACTTTCACACATATTATTCCCTCATTTAGTTGATATTTTCACAAAAAAGTGAAATTTTCAAAAATCCAGAAAATTGGCTGAAAACGACTCAATTTCAAGGACTCATTGGGCGAATCGCTCTGGAACTGAAATCGGAACGCTCACTGACATTTCCCCTATCTGTAAGTCTGATAAATGGCAGAAAAATGACTAAGTCCAAAAAAAATATTTTTCAACTTTTTTCAATTTTACCCCCGTGGGATATATATTCTTCCCACACACATTTGTAACTCTCCTGGGGTACCCTCACACATATTATTCCCTCATTTAGTGGATATTTTCACAAAAAAGTGAAATTTTCAAAAATCCAGAAAATTGGCTGAAAACGACTAAAAATCAAGGACTCATTGGGCGAATCGCTCTGGAACTGAAATCGGAATGCTCACTGAAATTTCCCCTATCTGAAAGTCTGATAAATGCCAGAAAAATGACTAAGTCCAAAAAAATTCTTTTTTCAACTTCTTTCAATTTTACCCCTGTGGGATATATATCATACCCACACACATTTGTAACTCTCCTGGGGTACCCTCACACAAATTATTCACTCATTTAGTGGATATTTTCACAAAAAAGTGAAATTTTCAAAAATCCAGAAAATTGGCTGAAATCGACGAAATATCAGGGTCTCATTGGGCGAATCGCTCTGGAACTGAAATCGGAACACTCACTGACATTTCCCCTATCTGAAAGTCTGATAAATGGCAGAAAAATGACTAAGTCCAAAAAAAATTTTTTTTCAACTTCTCTCAATTTTACCCCCGTGGGATATATATTATACGCACACACATTTGTAACTCTCCTGGAGTACCCTCACACATATTATTCCCTCATTTAGTGGATAATTTCATGAAAAAAGTGAAATTTTCAAAAATCCAGAAAATTGGCTGAAATCGACTAAATATCAAGGTCTCATTGGGCGAATCGCTCTGGAACTGAAATCGGAATGCTCACTGACATTTCCCCTATCTGAAAGTCTGATAAACGTCGGAAAAATGACTAAGTCCAAAAAAAATATTTTTCAACTTTTTTCAATTTTACCCCCGTGGGATATATATTCTTCCCACACACATTTGTAACTCTCCTGGGGTACCCTCACACATATTATTCCCTCATTTAGTGGATATTTTCACAAAAAAGTGAAATTTTCAAAAATCCAGAAAATTGGCTGAAAACGACTAAACATCAAGGACTCATTGGGCGAATCGCTCTGGAACTGAAATCGGAATGCTCACTGACTTTTCCCCTATCTGAAAGTCTGATAAACGCCGGAAAAATGACTAAGTCCAAAAAAAATATTTTTCAACTTTTTTCAATTTTACCCCCGTGGGATATATATTCTTCCCACACACATTTGGAACTCTCCTGGGGTACCCTCACACATATTATCCCCTCATTTAGTGGATATTTTCACAAAAAAGTGAAATTTTCAAAAATCCAGAAAATTGGCTGAAAACCGCTAAAAATCAAGGACTGATTGGGCGAATCGCTCTGAAACTGAAATTGGAATGGTCACTGACATTTCCCCTATCTGAAAGTCTGATCAATGCCAGAAAAATGACTAAGTCCAAAAAAAATTTTTCTTCAACTTCTTTCAATTTTACCCCCGTGGGATATATATTATACCCACACACATTTGTACCCCTCCTGGAGTACCCTCACACATATTATTCCCTCATTTAGTGGATATTTTCATGAAAAAAGTGAAATTTTCAAAAATCCAGAAAATTGGCTGAAATCGACTAAATATCAAGGTCTCATTGGGCGAATCGCTCTGGAACTGAAATCGGAATGCTCACTGACATTTCCCCTATCTGAAAGTCTGATAAACGCCGGAAAAATGACTAAGTCCATATAAAAATTTTCTACAACTTTTTTCAATTTTACCCCCGTGGGATATATATTCTTCCCACACACATTTGGAACTCTCCTGGGGTACCCTCACACATATTATCCCCTCATTTAGTGGATATTTTCACAAAAAAGTGAAATTTTCAAAAATCCAGAAAATTGGCTGAAAACGAGTAAAAATCAAGGACTCAATACGCGAATCGCTCTGGAACTGAAATCGGAATGCTCACTGACATTTCCCCTATCTGAAAGTCTGATAAATGCCAATGACTAAGTCCAAAAAATAATTTTTTTTCAACTTCTTTCAATTTTACCCCCGTGGGATATATATTATACCCACACACATTTGTAACTCTCCTGGGGTACCCTCACACATATTATTCCCTCATTTAGTGGATATTTTCACAATAAAAGTGAAATTTTCAAAAATCCAGAAAATTGGCTGAAAACTACTAAAAATCAAGGACTCATTGGGCGAATCGCTCTGGAAGTGAAATCGGAATGCTCACTGACATTTCCCCTATCTGAAAGTCTGATAAACGCCGGAAAAACGACTAAGTCCAAAAAAAATTTTTTTTCAACTTTTTTCAATATTTCCCCCGTGGGATATATATTCTACCCACACACATTTGTAACTCTCCTGGGGTACCCTCACACATATTATCCCCTCATTTAGTGGAGATTTTCACAAAAAAGTGAAATTTTCAAAAATCCAGAAAATTGGCTGAAAACGAGTAAAAATCAAGGACTCAATACACGAATCGCTCTGGAACTGAAATCGGAATGCTCACTGACATTTCCCCTATCTGAAAGTCTGATAAATGCCAGAAAAATGACTAAGTCCAAAAAATAAATTTTTTTCAACTTCTTTCAATTTTACCCCCGTGGGATATATATTCTTCCCACACACATTTGGAACTCTCCTGGGGTACCCTCACACATATTATTCCCTCATTTAGTGGATATTTCCACAAAAAAGTGAAATTTTCAAAAATCCCGAAAATTGGCTGAAATCGACTAAATATCAAGGACTCATTGGACGAATCGCTCTGGAAGTGAAATCGGAATGCTCACTGACATTTCCCCTATCTGAAAGTCTGATAATCGCCGGAAAAACGACTAAGTCCCAAAAAAATTTTTTTTCAACTTTTTTCAATATTTCCCCCGTGGGATATATATTCTACCCACACACATTTGGAAATCTCCTTGGGTACCCTCACACATATTATCCCCTCATTTAGTGGATATTTTCACAAAAAAGTGAAATTTTCAAAAATCCAGAAAATTGGCTGAAAACTGCTAAAAATCAAGGACTCATTGGGCGAATCGCTCTGAAACTGAAATTGGAATGGTCACTTACATTTCCCCTATCTGAAAGTCTGATAAATGCCAGAAAAATGACTAAGTCCAAAAAATTTTTTTCTTCAACTTCTTTCAATTTTACCCCCGTGGGATATATATTATACCCACACACATTTGTACCTCTCCTGGAGTACCCTCACACATATTATTCCCTCATTTAGTGGATATTGTCATGAAAAAAGTGAAATTTTCAAAAATCCAGAAAATTGGCTGAAATCGACTAAATATCAAGGTCTCATTGGGCGAATCGCTCTGGAACTGAAATCGGAATGCTCACTGACATTTCCCCTATCTGAAAGTCTGATAAACGCCGGAAAAATGACTAAGTCCAAAAAAAAAATTTTTTTCAACTTTTTTTTAATTTTACCCCCGTGGGATATATATTCTTCCCACACACATTTGGAACTCTCCTGGGGTACCCTCACACATATTATTCCCTCATTTAGTGGATATTTTCACAAAAAAAGTGAAATTTTCAAAAATCCAGAAAATTGGCTGAAAATGACTAAAAATCAAGGACTCATTGGGCGAATCGCTCTGGAACTGAAATCGGAATGCTCACTGACATTTCCCCTATCTGAAAGTCTGATAAACGCCGGAAAAATGACTAAGTCCAAAAAAAAATTTTCTACAACTTTTTTCAATTTTACCCCCGTGGGATATATATTCTTCCCACACACATTTGGAACTCTCCTGGGGTACCCTCACACATATTATCCCCTCATTTAGTGGATATTTTCACAAAAAAGTGAAATTTTCAAAAATCCAGAAAATTGGCTGAAAACGAGTAAAAATCAAGGACTCAATACGCGAATCGCTCTGGAACTGAAATCGGAATGCTCACTGACATTTCCCCTATCTGAAAGTCTGATAAATGCCAGAAAAATGACTAAGTCCAAATAAAAATTTTCTACAACTTTTTTCAATTTTACCCCCGTGGGATATATATTCTTCCCACACACATTTGGAACTCTCCTGTGGTACCCTCACACATATCCCTCATTTAGTGGATATTTTCAAAAAAAACCTGAAATTTTCAAAAATCGAGAAAATTGGCTGAAAACGACTAAAAATCAAGGACTCATTGGGCGAATTGCTCTGGAAGTGAAATCGGAATGCTCACTGACATTTCCCCTATCTGAAAGTCTGATAAACGCCGGAAAAATGACTAAGTCCAAATAAAAATTTTCTACAACTTTTTTCAATTTTACCCCCGTGGGATATATATTCTTCCCACACACATTTGGAACTCTCCTGGGGTACCCTCACACATATTATCCCCTCATTTAGTGGATATTTTCACAAAAAAGTGAAATTTTCAAAAATCCAGAAAATTGGCTGAAAACGAGTAAAAATCAAGGACTCAATACGCGAATCGCTCTGGAACTGAAATCGGAATGCTCACTGACATTTCCCCTATCTGAAAGTCTGATAAATGCCAGAAAAATGACTAAGTCCAGAAAAAAAAAAATTTCAACTTCTTTCAATTTTACCCCCGTGGGATATATATTATACCCACACACATTTGTAACTCTCCTGGGGTACCCTTACACATATTATTCCCTCATTTAGTGGATATTTTCACAAAAAAGTGAAATTTTCAAAAATCCAAAAAATTGGCTGAAAACGACTAAATATCAAGGACTCATTGGGCGAATCGCTCTGGAACTGAAATCGGAATGCTCACTGACATTTCCCCTATCTGAAAGTCTGATAAATGCCAATGACTAAGTCCAAAAAATAATTTTTTTTCAACTTCTTTCAATTTTACCCCCGTGGGATATATATTATACCCACACACATTTGTAACTCTCCTGGGGTACCCTCACACATATTATTCCCTCATTTAGTGGTTATTTTCACAATAAAAGTGAAATTTTCAAAAATCCAGAAAATTGGCTGAAAACGACTAAAAATCAAGGACTCATTGGGCGAATCGCTCTGGAAGTGAAATCGGAATGCTCACTGACATTTCCCCTATCTGAAAGTCTGATAAACGCCGGAAAAACGACTAAGTCCCAAAAAAATTTTTTTTCAACTTTTTTCAATATTTCCCCCGTGGGATATATATTCTACCCACACACATTTGTAACTCTCCTGGGGTACCCTCACACATATTATCCCCTCATTTAGTGGATATTTTCACAAAAAAGTGAAATTTTCAAAAATCCAGAAAATTGGCTGAAAACGAGTAAAAATCAAGGACTCAATACGCGAATCGCTCTGGAACTGAAATCGGAATGCTCACTGACATTTCCCCTATCTGAAAGTCTGATAAATGCCAGAAAAATGACTAAGTCCAAAAAATAAATTTTTTTCAACTTCTTTCAATTTTACCCCCGTGGGATATATATTATACCCACACACATTTGGAACTCTCCTGGGGTACCCTCACACATATTATTCCCTCATTTAGTGGATATTTTCACAAAAAAGTGAAATTGTCAAAAATCCAGAAAATTGGCTGAAAACGACTAAATATCAAGTACTCATTTGGCGAATCACTCTGGAACTGAAATCGGAATGCTCACTGACATTTCCCCTATCTGAAAGTCTGATAAATGCCAGAAAAATGACTAAGTCCAAAAATATTTTTTTTTCAACTTCTTTCAATTTTACTCCCGTGGGATATATATCATACCCACACACATTTGTAACTCTCCTGGGGTACCCTCACACAAATTATTCACTCATTTAGTGGATATTTTCACAAAAAAGTGACATTTTCAAAAATCCAGAAAATTGGCTGAAAAGGACTAAATATCAAGGACTCATTTTACGAATCGCTCTGGAACTGAAATCAGAGCGCTCACTGACATTTCCCCTATCTGAAAGTCTGATAAGCGCCGGAAAAATGACTAAGTCCAAAAAAAAATTTTCTACAACTTTTTTCAATTTTACCCCCGTGGGATATATATTCTTCCAAACACATTTGGAACTCTCCTGTGGTACCCTCACACATATCCCTCATTTAGTGGATATTTTCACAAAAAAACTGAAATTTTCAAAAATCGAGAAAATTGGCTGAAAACGACTAAAAATCAAGGACTCATTGGGCGAATTGCTCTGGAAGTGAAATCGGAATGCTCACTGACATTTCCCCTATCTGAAAGTCTGATAATCGCCGGAAAAATGACTAAGTCCAAATAAAAATTTTCTACAACTTTTTTCAATTTTACCCCCGTGGGATATATATTCTTCCCACACACATTTGGAACTCTCCTGGGGTACCCTCACACATATTATCCCCTCATTTAGTGGATATTTTCACAAAAAAGTGAAATTTTCAAAAATCCAGAAAATTGTCTGAAAACGAGTAAAAATCAAGGACTCAATACGCGAATCGCTCTGGAACTGAAATCGGAATGCTCACTGACATTTCCCCTATCTGAAAGTCTGATAAATGCCAGAAAAATGACTAAGTCCAGAAAAAAAAAATTTCAACTTCTTTCAATTTTACCCCCGTGGGATATATATTATACCCACACACATTTGTAACTCTCCTGGGGTACCCTCACACATATTATTCCCTCAATTAGTGGATATTTTCACAAAAAAGTGAAATTTTCAAAAATCCAAAAAATTGGCTGAAAACGACTAAAAATCAAGGACTCATTGGGCGAATCGCTCTGGAAGTGAAATCAGAATGCTCACTGACATTTCCCCTATCTGAAAGTCTGATAAACGCCGGAAAAACGACTAAGTCCAAAAAAAATTTTTTTTCAACTTTTTTCAATATTTCCCCCGTGGGATATATATTCTACCCACACACATTTGTAACTCTCCTGGGGTACTCTCACACATGTTATTCCCTCATTTAGTGGATATTTCCACAAAAAAGTGAAATTTTCAAAAATCCAGAAAATTGGCTGAAATCGACTAAATATCAAGGACTCATTGGACGAATCGCTCTGGAACTGAAATCGGAACGCTCACTGACATTTCCCCTATCTGAAAGTCTGATAAACGCCGGAAAAATGACTAAGTCCAAAAAAAAATTTTTTTTCAACTTTTTTCAATTTTACCCCCGTGGGATATATATTCTTCCCACACACATTTGAAACTCTCCAGGGGTACCCTCACACATATTATTCCCTCATTTAGTGGATATTTTCACGAAAAAGGTGAAATTTTCAAAAATCAAGAAAATTGGATGAAATCGACTCAATAACAAGGACACATTGGGCGAATCGCTCTGGAACTGAAATCGGAACGCTCACTGACATTTCCCCTATCTGAAAGTCTGATAAATGTCGGAAAAATGACTAAGTCCAAAAAAAAATTTTCTACAACTTTTTTCAATTTTACCCCCGTGGGATATATATTATACCCACACACATTTGGAACTCTCCTGGGGTACCCTCACACATATTATTCCCTCATTTAGTGGATATTTTCACAAAAAAGTGAAATTTTCAAAAATCCAGAAAATTGGCTGAAAACGACTAAAAATCAAGGACACATTGGGCGAATCGCTCTGGAACTGAAATCGGAATGCTCACTGACATTTCCCCTATCTGAAAGTCTGATAAACGCCGGAAAAATGACTAAGTCCAAAAAAAATATTTTTCAACTTTTTTCAATTTTACCCCCGTGGGATATATATTCTTCCCACACACATTTGGAACTCTCCTGGGGTACCCTCACACATATTATTCCCTCATTTAGTGGATATTTTCACGAAAAAGGTGAAATTTTCAAAAATCCAGAAAATTGGATGAAATCGACTCAATAACAAGGACACATTGGGCGAATCGCTCTGGAACTGAAATCGGAACGCTCACTGACATTTCCCCTATCTGAAAGTCTGATAAACGTCGGAAAAATGACTAAGTCCAAAAAAAAATTTTCTACAACTTTTTTCAATTTTACCCCCGTGGGATATATATTCTTCCCACACACATTTGGAACTCTCCTGGGGTACCCTCACACATATTATTCCCTCATTTAGTGGATATTTTCACAAAATGAGTGAAATTTTCAAAAATCCAGAAAATTGGTTGAAAACGACTAAAAATCAAGGACTCATTGGGCGAATCGCTCTGGAACTGAAATCGGAATGCTCACTGACATTTCCCCTTTTTGAAAGTCTGATAAATGCCAGAAAAATGACTAAGTCCAAAAAAATTTTTTTTTCAACTTCTTTCAGTTTTACTCCCGTGGGATATATATTATAACCACACACATTTGTAACTCTCCTGGGGTACTTTCACACATATTATTCCCTCATTTAGTTGATATTTTCACAAAAAAGTGAAATTTTCAAAAATCCAGAAAATTGGCTGAAATCGACTAAATATCAAGGTCTCATTGGGCGAATCGCTCTGGAACTGAAATCGGAATGCTCACTGACATTTCCCCTATCTGAAAGTCTGATAAACGTCGGAAAAATGACTAAGTTAAAAAAAAATATTTTTCAACTTTTTTCAATTTTACCCCCGTGGGATATATATTCTTCCCACACACATTTGTAACTCTCCTGGGGTACCCTCACACATATTATTCCCTCATTTAGTGGATATTTTCACAAAAAAGTGAAATTTTCAAAAATCCAGAAAATTGGCTGAAAACCGCTAAAAATCAAGGACTGATTGGGCGAATCGCTCTGAAACTGAAATTGGAATGGTCACTGACATTTCCCCTATCTGAAAGTCTGATAAATGCCAGAAAAATGACTAAGTCCAAAAAAATTTTTTCTTCAACTTCTTTCAATTTTACCCCCGTGGGATATATATTATACCCACACACATTTGTACCCCTCCTGGAGTACCCTCACACATATTATTCCCTCATTTAGTGGATATTTTCATGAAAAAAGTGAAATTTTCAAAAATCCAGAAAATTGGCTGAAATCGACTAAATATCAAGGTCTCATTGGGCGAATCGCTCTGGAACTGAAATCGGAATGCTCACTGACATTTCCCCTATCTGAAAGTCTGATAAACGCCGGAAAAATGACTAAGTCCAAATAAAAATTTTCTACAACTTTTTTCAATTTTACCCCCGTGGGATATATATTCTTCCCACACACATTTGGAACTCTCCTGGGGTACCCTCACACATATTATCCCCTCATTTAGTGGATATTTTCACAAAAAAGTGAAATTTTCAAAAATCCAGAAAATTGGCTGAAAACGAGTAAAAATCAAGGACTCAATACGCGAATCGCTCTGGAACTGAAATCGGAATGCTCACTGACATTTCCCCTATCTGAAAGTCTGATAAATGCCAATGACTAAGTCCAAAAAATAATTTTTTTTCAACTTCTTTCAATTTTACCCCCGTGGGATATATATTATACCCACACACATTTGTAACTCTCCTGGGGTACCCTCACACATATTATTCCCTCATTTAGTGGATATTTTCACAAAAAAGTGAAATTTTCAAAAATCCAAAAAATTGGCTGAAAACGACTAAAAATCAAGGACTCATTGGGCGAATCGCTCTGGAAGTGAAATCGGAATGCTCACTGACATTTCCCCTATCTGAAAGTCTGATAAACGCCGGAAAAACCAATAAGTCCAAAAAAAATTTTTTTTCAAATTTTTTCAATATTTCCCCCGTGGGATATATATTCTACCCACACACATTTGTAACTCTCCTGGGGTACTCTCACACATGTTATTCCCTCATTTAGTGGATATTTCCACAAAAAAGTTAAATTTTCAAAAATCCAGAAAATTGGCTGAAATCGACTAAATATCAAGGACTCATTGGACGAATCGCTCTGGAACTGAAATCGGAACGCTCACTGACATTTCCCCTATCTGAAAGTCTGATAAACGCCGGAAAAATGACTAAGTCCAAAAAAAAATTTTTTTTCAACTTTTTTCAATTTTACCCCCGTGGGATATATATTCTTCCCACACACATTTGAAACTCTCCAGGGGTACCCTCACACATATTATTCCCTCATTTAGTGGATATTTTCACAAAAAAGTGAAATTTTCAAAAATCCAGAAAATTGGCTAAAAATGACTAAATATCAAGGACTCATTGGGCAACTCGCTCTGGAACTGAAATCGGAATGCTCACTGACATTTCCCCTATCTGAAAGTCTGATAAATGCCAGAAAAATGACTAAGTCCAAAAAAATTATTTTTTCAACTTCTTTCAATTTTACCCCCGTGGGATATATATTTTACCCACACACATTTGGAACTCTCCTGGGGTACCCTCACACATATTATTCCCTCATTTAGTGGATATTTTCACGAAAAAGGTGAAATTTTCAAAAATCAAGAAAATTGGATGAAATCGACTCAATAACAAGGACACATTGGGCGAATCGCTCTGGAACTGAAATCGGAACGCTCACTGACATTTCCCCTATCTGAAAGTCTGATAAATGTCGGAAAAATGACTAAGTCCAAAAAAAAATTTTCTACAACTTTTTTCAATTTTACCCCCGTGGGATATATATTATACCCACACACATTTGGAACTCTCCTGGGGTACAGTCACACATATTATTCCCTCATTTAGTGGATATTTTCACAAAAAAGTGAAATTTTCAAAAATCCAGAAAATTGGCTGAAAACGACTAAAAACCAAGGACTCATTGGGCGAATCGCTCTGGAACTGAAATCGGAATGCTCACTGACATTTCCCCTATCTGAAAGTCTGATAAATGCCAGAAAAATGACTAAGTCCAAAAAAATTATTTTTTCAACTTCTTTCAATTTTACCCCTGTGGGATATATATCATACCCACACACATTTGTAACTCTCCTGGGGTACCCTCACACAAATTATTCACTCATTTAGTGGATATTTTCACAAAAAAGTGAAATTTTCAAAAATCCAGAAAATTGGCTGAAAAGGACTAAATATCAAGGACTCATGTTACGAATCGCTCTGGAACTGAAATCGGAACGCTCACTGACATTTCCCCTATCTGAAAGTCTGATAAACGCCGGAAAAATGACTAAGTCCAAAAAAAAAATTTTTACAACTTTTTTCAATTTTACCCCCGTGGGATATATATTCTTCCCACACACATTTGGAACTCTCCAGGGGTACCTTCACACATATTATTCCCTCATTTAGTTGATATTTTCACAAAAAAGTGAAATTTTCAAAAATCCAGAAAATTGGCTGAAAACGACTCAATTTCAAGGACTCATTGGGCGAATCGCTCTGGAACTGAAATCGGAACGCTCACTGACATTTCCCCTATCTGAAAGTCTGATAAATGGCAGAAAAATGACTAAGTCCAAAAAAAATTTTTTTTCAACTTCTCTCAATTTTACCCCCGTGGGATATATATTATACGCACACACATTTGTAACTCTCCTGGAGTACCCTCACACATATTATTCCCTCATTTAGTGGATAATTTCATGAAAAAAGTGAAATTTTCAAAAATCCAGAAAATTGGCTGAAATCGACTAAATATCAAGGTCTCATTGGGCGAATCGCTCTGGAACTGAAATCGGAATGCTCACTGACATTTCCCCTATCTGAAAGTCTGATAAACGCCGGAAAAATGAATAAGTCCCCAAAAAAATTTTTTTCAACTTTTTTCAATTTTACCCCCGTGGGATATATATTTTAACCACACACATTTGGAACTCTCCTGGGGTGCTCTCACACATTTTATTCCCTCATTTAGAGGATATTTTCACAAAAAAGTGAAATTTTCAAAAATCCAGAAAATTGGCTGAAAACGACTAAATTTCAAGGACTCATTGGGCGAATCGCTCTGGAACTGAAATCGGAACGCTCACTGACATTTACCCTATCTGAAAGTCTGATAAACGTCGGAAAAATGACTAAGTCCAAAAAAAATATTTTTCAACTTTTTTCAATTTTACCCCCGTGGGATATATATTCTTCCCACACACATTTGTAACTCTCCTGGGGTACCCTCACACATATTATTCCCTCATTTAGTGGATATTTTCACAAAAAAGTGAAATTTTCAAAAATCCAGAAAATTGGCTGAAAACGACTAAAAATCAAGGACACATTGGGCGAATCGCTCTGGAACTGAAATCGGAATGCTCACTGACATTTCCCCTATCTGAAAGTCTGATAAACGCCGGAAAAATGACTAAGTCCAAAAAAAATATTTTTCAACTTTTTTCAATTTTACCCCCGTGGGATATATATTCTTCCCACACACATTTGTAACTCTCCTGGGGTACCCTCACACATATTATTCCCTCATTTAGTGGATATTTTCACAAAAAAGTGAAATTTTCAAAAATCCAGAAAATTGGCTAAAAATGACTAAATATCAAGGACTCATTGGGCAACTCGCTCTGGAACTGAAATCGGAATGCTCACTGACATTTCCCCTATCTGAAAGTCTGATAGATGCCAGAAAAATGACTATGTCCAAAAAAATTATTTTTTCAACTTCTTTCAATTTTACCCCCGTGGGATATATATTTTACCCACACACATTTGGAACTCTCCTGGGGTACCCTCACACATATTATTCCCTCATTTAGTGGATATTTTCACGAAAAAGGTGAAATTTTCAAAAATCAAGAAAATTGGATGAAATCGACTCAATAACAAGGACACATTGGGCGAATCGCTCTGGAACTGAAATCGGAACGCTCACTGACATTTCCCCTATCTGAAAGTCTGATAAATGTCGGAAAAATGACTAAGTCCAAAAAAAAATTTTCTACAACTTTTTTCAATTTTACCCCCGTGGGATATATATTATACCCACACACATTTGGAACTCTCCTGGGGTACAGTCACACATATTATTCCCTCATTTAGTGGATATTTTCACAAAAAAGTGAAATTTTCAAAAATCCAGAAAATTGGCTGAAAACGACTAAAAACCAAGGACTCATTGGGCGAATCGCTCTGGAACTGAAATCGGAATGCTCACTGACATTTCCCCTATCTGAAAGTCTGATAAATGCCAGAAAAATGACTAAGTCCAAAAAAATTATTTTTTCAACTTCTTTCAATTTTACCCCTGTGGGATATATATCATACCCACACACATTTGTAACTCTCCTGGGGTACCCTCACACAAATTATTCACTCATTTAGTGGATATTTTCACAAAAAAGTGAAATTTTCAAAAATCCAGAAAATTGGCTGAAAAGGACTAAATATCAAGGACTCATGTTACGAATCGCTCTGGAACTGAAATCGGAACGCTCACTGACATTTCCCCTATCTGAAAGTCTGATAAACGCCGGAAAAATGACTAAGTCCAAAAAAAAAATTTTTACAACTTTTTTCAATTTTACCCCCGTGGGATATATATTCTTCCCACACACATTTGGAACTCTCCAGGGGTACCTTCACACATATTATTCCCTCATTTAGTTGATATTTTCACAAAAAAGTGAAATTTTCAAAAATCCAGAAAATTGGCTGAAAACGACTCAATTTCAAGGACTCATTGGGCGAATCGCTCTGGAACTGAAATCGGAACGCTCACTGACATTTCCCCTATCTGAAAGTCTGATAAATGGCAGAAAAATGACTAAGTCCAAAAAAAATTTTTTTTCAACTTCTCTCAATTTTACCCCCGTGGGATATATATTATACGCACACACATTTGTAACTCTCCTGGAGTACCCTCACACATATTATTCCCTCATTTATTGGATAATTTCATGAAAAAAGTGAAATTTTCAAAAATCCAGAAAATTGGCTGAAATCGACTAAATATCAAGGTCTCATTGGGCGAATCGCTCTGGAACTGAAATCGGAATGCTCACTGACATTTCCCCTATCTGAAAGTCTGATAAACGCCGGAAAAATGAATAAGTCCCCAAAAAAATTTTTTTCAACTTTTTTCAATTTTACCCCCGTGGGATATATATTTTAACCACACACATTTGGAACTCTCCTGGGGTGCTCTCACACATATTATTCCCTCATTTAGAGGATATTTTCACAAAAAAGTGAAATTTTCAAAAATCCAGAAAATTGGCTGAAAACGACTAAATTTCAAGGACTCATTGGGCGAATCGCTCTGGAACTGAAATCGGAACGCTCACTGACATTTACCCTATCTGAAAGTCTGATAAACGTCGGAAAAATGACTAAGTCCAAAAAAAATATTTTTCAACTTTTTTCAATTTTACCCCCGTGGGATATATATTCTTCCCACACACATTTGTAACTCTCCTGGGGTACCCTCACACATATTATTCCCTCATTTAGTGGATATTTTCACAAAAAAGTGAAATTTTCAAAAATCCAGAAAATTGGCTGAAAACGACTAAAAATCAAGGACACATTGGGCGAATCGCTCTGGAACTGAAATCGGAATGCTCACTGACATTTCCCCTATCTGAAAGTCTGATAAACGCCGGAAAAATGACTAAGTCCAAAAAAAATATTTTTCAACTTTTTTCAATTTTAACCCCGTGGGATATATATTCTTCCCACACACATTTGTAACTCTCCTGGGGTACCCTCACACATATTATTCCCTCATTTAGTGGATATTTTCACGAAAAAGGTGAAATTTTCAAAAATCCAGAAAATTGGATGAAATCGACTCAATAACAAGGACACATTGGGCGAATCGCTCTGGAACTGAAATCGGAACGCTCACTGACATTTCCCCTATCTGAAAGTCTGATAAACGTCGGAAAAATGACTAAGT
Organism: Phyllobates terribilis; assembly: GCF_046119375.1. Lineage (NCBI taxonomy): Eukaryota > Metazoa > Chordata > Amphibia > Anura > Dendrobatidae > Phyllobates > Phyllobates terribilis. Next base: position 597,047,413 of record NW_027362762.1, read on the forward strand.
CCAAAAAAAAATTTTCTACAACTTTTTTCAATTTTACCCCTGTGGGATATATATTCTTCCCACACACATTTGGAACTCTCCTGGGGTACCCTCACACATATTATTCCCTCATTTAGTGGATATTTTCACAAAATGAGTGAAATTTTCAAAAATCCAGAAAATTGGTTGAAAACGACTAAAAATCAAGGACTCATTGGGCGAATCGCTCTGGAACTGAAATCGGAATGCTCACTGACACTTCCCCTATCTGAAAGTCTGATAAACGCCGGAAAAATGACTAAGTCCAAAAAAAATTTTTTTTCAACTTTTTTCAATTTTACCCCCGTGGGATATATATTATACCCACACACATTTGGAACTCTCCTGGGGTACCCTCACACATATTATTCCCTCATTTAGTGGATATTTTCACAAAAAAAGTGAAATTTTCAAAAATCCAGAAAATTGGCTGAAAACGATTAAAATCAAGGACTCATTGGGCGAATCGCTCTGGAACTGAAATCGGAATGCTCACTGACATTTCCCCTTTCTGAAAGTCTGATAAATGCCAGAAAAATGACTAAGTCCAAAAAAATTTTTTTTTCAACTTCTTTCAGTTTTACTCCCGTGGGATATATATTATAACCACACACATTTGTAACTCTCCTGGGGTACTTTCACACATATTATTCCCTCATTTAGTTGATATTTTCACAAAAAAGTGAAATTTTCAAAAATCCAGAAAATTGGCTGAAAACGACTCAATTTCAAGGACTCATTGGGCGAATCGCTCTGGAACTGAAATCGGAATGCTCACTGACATTTCCCCTATCTGAAAGTCTGATAAATGGCAGAAAAATGACTAAGTCGAAAAAAAATTTTTTTTCAACTTCTCTCAATTTTACCCCCGTGGGATATATATTATACGCACACACATTTGTAACTCTCCTGGAGTACCCTCACACATATTATTCCCTCATTTAGTGGATAATTTCATGAAAAAAGTGAAATTTTCAAAAATCCAGAAAATTGGCTGAAATCGACTAAATATCAAGGTCTCATTGGGCGAATCGCTCTGGAACTGAAATCGGAATGCTCACTGACATTTCCCCTATCTGAAAGTCTGATAAACGCCGGAAAAATGACTAAGTCAAAAAAAAATATTTTTCAACTTTTTTCAATTTTACCCCCGTGGGATATATATTCTTCCCACACACATTTGTAACTCTCCTGGGGTACCCTCACACATATTATTCCCTCATTTAGTGGATATTTTCACAAAAAAGTGAAATTTTCAAAAATCCAGAAAATTGGCTGAAAACGACTAAAAATCAAGGACACATTGGGCGAATCGCTCTGGAACTGAAATCGGAATGCTCACTGACATTTCCCCTATCTGAAAGTCTGATAAACGCCGGAAAAATGACTAAGTCCAAAAAAAATATTTTTCAACTTTTTTCAATTTTAACCCCGTGGGATATATATTCTTCCCACACACATTTGTAACTCTCCTGGGGTACCCTCACACATATTATTCCCTCATTTAGTGGATATTTTCACGAAAAAGGTGAAATTTTCAAAAATCCAGAAAATTGGATGAAATCGACTCAATAACAAGGACACATTGGGCGAATCGCTCTGGAACTGAAATCGGAACGCTCACTGACATTTCCCCTATCTGAAAGTCTGATAAACGTCGGAAAAATGACTAAGTCCAAAAAAAAATTTTCTACAACTTTTTTCAATTTTACCCCTGTGGGATATATATTCTTCCCACACACATTTGGAACTCTCCTGGGGTACCCTCACACATATTATTCCCTCATTTAGTGGATATTTTCACAAAATGAGTGAAATTTTCAAAAATCCAGAAAATTGGTTGAAAACGACTAAAAATCAAGGACTCATTGGGCGAATCGCTCTGGAACTGAAATCGGAATGCTCACTGACACTTCCCCTATCTGAAAGTCTGATAAACGCCGGAAAAATGACTAAGTCCAAAAAAAATTTTTTTTCAACTTTTTTCAATTTTACCCCCGTGGGATATATATTATACCCACACACATTTGGAACTCTCCTGGGGTACCCTCACACATATTATTCCCTCATTTAGTGGATATTTTCACAAAAAAAGTGAAATTTTCAAAAATCCAGAAAATTGGCTGAAAACGATTAAAATCAAGGACTCATTGGGCGAATCGCTCTGGAACTGAAATCGGAATGCTCACTGACATTTCCCCTTTCTGAAAGTCTGATAAATGCCAGAAAAATGACTAAGTCCAAAAAAATTTTTTTTTCAACTTCTTTCAGTTTTACTCCCGTGGGATATATATTATAACCACACACATTTGTAACTCTCCTGGGGTACTTTCACACATATTATTCCCTCATTTAGTTGATATTTTCACAAAAAAGTGAAATTTTCAAAAATCCAGAAAATTGGCTGAAAACGACTCAATTTCAAGGACTCATTGGGCGAATCGCTCTGGAACTGAAATCGGAATGCTCACTGACATTTCCCCTATCTGAAAGTCTGATAAATGGCAGAAAAATGACTAAGTCGAAAAAAAATTTTTTTTCAACTTCTCTCAATTTTACCCCCGTGGGATATATATTATACGCACACACATTTGTAACTCTCCTGGAGTACCCTCACACATATTATTCCCTCATTTAGTGGATAATTTCATGAAAAAAGTGAAATTTTCAAAAATCCAGAAAATTGGCTGAAATCGACTAAATATCAAGGTCTCATTGGGCGAATCGCTCTGGAACTGAAATCGGAATGCTCACTGACATTTCCCCTATCTGAAAGTCTGATAAACGCCGGAAAAATGACTAAGTCAAAAAAAAATATTTTTCAACTTTTTTCAATTTTACCCCCGTGGGATATATATTCTTCCCACACACATTTGTAACTCTCCTGGGGTACCCTCACACATATTATTCCCTCATTTAGTGGATATTTTCACAAAAAAGTGAAATTTTCAAAAATCCAGAAAATTGGCTGAAAACGACTAAAAATCAAGGACTCATTGGGCGAATCGCTCTGGAACTGAAATCGGAATGCTCACTGAAATTTCCCCTATCTGAAAGTCTGATAAATGCCAGAAAAATGACTAAGTCCAAAAAAATTCTTTTTTCAACTTCTTTCAATTTTACCCCTGTGGGATATATATCATACCCACACACATTTGTAACTCTCCTGGGGTACCCTCACACAAATTATTCACTCATTTAGTGGATATTTTCACAAAAAAGTGAAATTTTCAAAAATCCAGAAAATTGGCTGAAAAGGACTAAATATCAAGGACTCATTTTACGAATCGCTCTGGAACTGAAATCGGAACGCTCACTGACATTTCCCCTATCTGAAAGTCTGATAAACGCCGGAAAAATTACTAAGTCCAAAAAAAAAATTTTTACAACTTTTTTCAATTTTACCCCCGTGGAATATATATTCTTCCCACACACATTTGGAACTCTCCTGGGGTACCCTCACACATATTATCCCCTCATTTAGTGGATATTTTCACAAAAAAAGTGAAATTTTCAAAAATCCAGAAAATTGGCTGAAAACGACTAAACATCAAGGACTCATTGGGCGAATCGCTCTGGAACTGAAATCGGAACGCTCACTGACATTTCCCCTATCTGAAAGTCTGATAAATGGCAGAAAAATGACTAAGTCCAAAAAAAATTTTTTTTCAACTTCTCTCAATTTTACCCCCGTGGGATATATATTATACGCACACACATTTGTAACTCTCCTGGAGTACCCTCACACATATTATTCCCTCATTTAGTGGATAATTTCATGAAAAAAGTGAAATTTTCAAAAATCCAGAAAATTGGCTGAAATCGACTAAATATCAAGGTCTCATTGGGCGAATCGCTCTGGAACTGAAATCGGAATGCTCACTGACATTTCCCCTATCTGAAATTCTGATAAACGTCGGAAAAATGACTAAGTCCAAAAAAAATATTTTTCAACTTTTTTCAATTTTACCCCCGTGGGATATATATTCTTCCCACACACATTTGTAACTCTCCTGGGGTACCCTCACACATATTATTCCCTCATTTAGTGGATATTTTCACAAAAAAGTGAAATTTTCAAAAATCCAGAAAATTGGCTGAAAACGACTAAACATCAAGGACTCATTGGGCGAATCGCTCTGGAACTGAAATCGGAATGCTCACTGACTTTTCCCCTATCTGAAAGTCTGATAAACGCCGGAAAAACGACTAAGTCCAAAAAAAAAATTTTTTTCAACTTTTTTCAATATTTCCCCCGTGGGATATATATTCTACCCACACACATTTGGAACTCTCCTGGGGTACCCTCACACATATTATCCCCTCATTTAGTGGATATTTTCACAAAAAAGTGAAATTTTCAAAAATCCAGAAAATTGGCTGAAAACCGCTAAAAATCAAGGACTGATTGGGCGAATCGCTCTGAAACTGAAATTGGAATGGTCACTGACATTTCCCCTATCTGAAAGTCTGATAAATGCCAGAAAAATGACTAAGTCCAAAAAAATTTTTTCTTCAACTTTTTTCAATATTTCCCCCGTGGGATATATATTCTTCCCACACACATTTGGAACTCTCCTGGGGTACCCTCACACATATTATTCCCTCATTTAGTGGATATTTTCACAATAAAAGTGAAATTTCCAAAAATCCAGAAAATTGGCTGAAAACGACTAAAAATCAAGGACTCATTGGGCGAATCGCTCTGGAAGTGAAATCGGAATGCTCACTGACATTTCCCCTATCTGAAAGTCTGATAAACGAAGGAAAAACGACTAAGTCCAAAAAAAATTTTTTTTCAACTTTTTTCAATATTTCCCCCGTGGGATATATATTCTACCCACACACATTTGTAACTCTCCTGGGTACCCTCACACATATTATCCCCTCATTTAGTGGATATTTTCACAAAAAAGTGAAATTTTCAAAAATCCAGAAAATTGGCTGAAAACGAGTAAAAATCAAGGACTCAATACGCGAATCGCTCTGGAACTGAAATCGGAATGCTCACTGACATTTCCCCTATCTGAAAGTCTGATAAATGCCAGAAAAATGACTAAGTCCAAAAAATAAATTTTTTTCAACTTCTTTCAATTTTACCCCCGTGGGATATATATTCTTCCCACACACATTTGGAACTCTCCTGGGGTACCCTCACACATATTATTCCCTCATTTAGTGGATATTTCCACAAAAAAGTGAAATTTTCAAAAATCCCGAAAATTGGCTGAAATCGACTAAATATCAAGGACTCATTGGACGAATCGCTCTGGAACTGAAATCTGAACGCTCACTGACATTTCCCCTATCTGAAAGTTTGATAAACGCCGGAAAAATGACTAAGTCCAAATAAAAATTTTCTACAACTTTTTTCAATTTTACCCCCGTGGGATATATATTCTTCCCACACACATTTGGAACTCTCCTGTGGTACCCTCACACATATCCCTCATTTAGTGGATATTTTCAAAAAAAAACTGAAATTTTCAAAAATCGAGAAAATTGGCTGAAAACGACTAAAAATCAAGGACTCATTGGGCGAATCGCTCTGGAACTGAAATCGGAATGCTCACTGACATTTCCCCTATCTGAAAGTCTGATAAACGCCGGAAAAATGACTAAGTCCAAATAAAAATTTTCTACAACTTTTTTCAATTTTACCCCCGTGGGATATATATTCTTCCCACACACATTTGGAACTCTCCTGGGATACCCTCACACATATTATCCCCTCATTTAGTGGATATTTTCACAAAAAAGTGAAATTTTCAAAAATCCAGAAAATTGGCTGAAAAGGAGTAAAAATCAAGGACTCAATACGCGAATCGCTCTGGAACTGAAATCGGAATGCTCACTGACATTTCCCCTATCTGAAAGTCTGATAAATGCCAGAAAAATGACTAAGTCCAGAAAAAAAAAATTTTCACCTTCTTTCAATTTTACCCCCGTGGGATATATATTATACCCACACACATTTGTAACTCTCCTGGGGTACCCTTACACATATTATTCCCTCATTTAGTGGATATTTTCACAAAAAAGTGAAATTTTCAAAAATCCAAAAAATTGGCTGAAAACGACTAAATATCAAGGACTCATTGGGCGAATCGCTCTGGAACTGAAATCGGAATGCTCACTGACATTTCCCCTATCTGAAAGTCTGATAAATGCCAATGACTAAGTCCAAAAAATAATTTTTTTTTCAACTTCTTTCAATTTTACCCCCGTGGGATATATATTATACCCACACACATTTGTAACTCTCCTGGGGTACCCTCACACATATTATTCCCTCATTTAGTGGATATTTTCACAATAAAAGTGAAATTTTCAAAAATCCAGAAAATTGGCTGAAAACGACTAAAAATCAAGGACTCATTGGGCGAATCGCTCTGGAAGTGAAATCGGAATGCTCACTGACATTTCCCCTATCTGAAAGTCTGATAAACGTCGGAAAAATGACTAAGTCCAAAAAAAATATTTTTCAACTTTTTTCAATTTTACCCCCGTGGGATATATATTCTTCCCACACACATTTGTAACTCTCCTGGGGTACCCTCACACATATTATTCCCTCATTTAGTGGATATTTTCACAAAAAAGTGAAATTTTCAAAAATCCAGAAAATTGGCTGAAAACGACTAAAAATCAAGGACACATTGGGCGAATCGCTCTGGAACTGAAATCGGAATGCTCACTGACATTTCCCCTATCTGAAAGTCTGATAAACGCCGGAAAAATGACTAAGTCCAAAAAAAATATTTTTCAACTTTTTTCAATTTTAACCCCGTGGGATATATATTCTTCCCACACACATTTGTAACTCTCCTGGGGTACCCTCACACATATTATTCCCTCATTTAGTGGATATTTTCACGAAAAAGGTGAAATTTTCAAAAATCCAGAAAATTGGATGAAATCGACTCAATAACAAGGACACATTGGGCGAATCGCTCTGGAACTGAAATCGGAACGCTCACTGACATTTCCCCTATCTGAAAGTCTGATAAACGTCGGAAAAATGACTAAGTCCAAAAAAAAATTTTCTACAACTTTTTTCAATTTTACCCCTGTGGGATATATATTCTTCCCACACACATTTGGAACTCTCCTGGGGTACCCTCACACATATTATTCCCTCATTTAGTGGATATTTTCACAAAAAAAGTGAAATTTTCAAAAATCCAGAAAATTGGCTGAAAACGATTAAAATCAAGGACTCATTGGGCGAATCGCTCTGGAACTGAAATCGGAATGCTCACTGACATTTCCCCTTTCTGAAAGTCTGATAAATGCCAGAAAAATGACTAAGTCCAAAAAAATTTTTTTTTTAACTTCTTTCAGTTTTACTCCCGTGGGATATATATTATAACCACACACATTTGTAACTCTCCTGGGGTACTTTCACACATATTATTCCCTCATTTAGTTGATATTTTCACAAAAAAGTGAAATTTTCAAAAATCCAGAAAATTGGCTGAAAACGACTCAATTTCAAGGACTCATTGGGCGAATCGCTCTGGAACTGAAATCGGAATGCTCACTGACACTTTCCCTATCTGAAAGTCTGATAAATGGCAGAAAAATGACTAAGTCGAAAAAAAATTTTTTTTCAACTTCTCTCAATTTTACCCCCGTGGGATATATATTATACGCACACACATTTGTAACTCTCCTGGAGTACCCTCACACATATTATTCCCTCATTTAGTGGATAATTTCATGAAAAAAGTGAAATTTTCAAAAATCCAGAAAATTGGCTGAAAACGACTCAATTTCAAGGACTCATTGGGCGAATCGCTCTGGAACTGAAATCGGAACGCTCACTGACATTTCCCCTATCTGAAAGTCTGATAAATGGCAGAAAAATGACTAAGTCCAAAAAAAATTTTTTTTCAACTTCTCTCAATTTTACCCCCGTGGGATATATATTATACGCACACACATTTGTAACTCTCCTGGAGTACCCTCACACATATTATTCCCTCATTTATTGGATAATTTCATGAAAAAAGTGAAATTTTCAAAAATCCAGAAAATTGGCTGAAATCGACTAAATATCAAGGTCTCATTGGGCGAATCGCTCTGGAACTGAAATCGGAATGCTCACTGACATTTCCCCTATCTGAAAGTCTGATAAACGCCGGAAAAATGAATAAGTCCCCAAAAAAATTTTTTTCAACTTTTTTCAATTTTACCCCCGTGGGATATATATTTTAACCACACACATTTGGAACTCTCCTGGGGTGCTCTCACACATATTATTCCCTCATTTAGAGGATATTTTCACAAAAAAGTGAAATTTTCAAAAATCCAGAAAATTGGCTGAAAACGACTAAATTTCAAGGACTCATTGGGCGAATCGCTCTGGAACTGAAATCGGAACGCTCACTGACATTTACCCTATCTGAAAGTCTGATAAACGTCGGAAAAATGACTAAGTCCAAAAAAAATATTTTTCAACTTTTTTCAATTTTACCCCCGTGGGATATATATTCTTCCCACACACATTTGTAACTCTCCTGGGGTACCCTCACACATATTATTCCCTCATTTAGTGGATATTTTCACAAAAAAGTGAAATTTTCAAAAATCCAGAAAATTGGCTGAAAACGACTAAAAATCAAGGACACATTGGGCGAATCGCTCTGGAACTGAAATCGGAATGCTCACTGACATTTCCCCTATCTGAAAGTCTGATAAACGCCGGAAAAATGACTAAGTCCAAAAAAAAATTTTTCAACTTTTTTCAATTTTAACCCCGTGGGATATATATTCTTCCCACACACATTTGTAACTCTCCTGGGGTACCCTCACACATATTATTCCCTCATTTAGTGGATATTTTCACGAAAAAGGTGAAATTTTCAAAAATCCAGAAAATTGGATGAAATCGACTCAATAACAAGGACACATTGGGCGAATCGCTCTGGAACTGAAATCGGAACGCTCACTGACATTTCCCCTATCTGAAAGTCTGATAAACGTCGGAAAAATGACTAAGTCCAAAAAAAAATTTTCTACAACTTTTTTCAATTTTACCCCTGTGGGATATATATTCTTCCCACACACATTTGGAACTCTCCTGGGGTACCCTCACACATATTATTCCCTCATTTAGTGGATATTTTCACAAAATGAGTGAAATTTTCAAAAATCCAGAAAATTGGTTGAAAACGACTAAAAATCAAGGACTCATTGGGCGAATCGCTCTGGAACTGAAATCGGAATGCTCACTGACACTTCCCCTATCTGAAAGTCTGATAAACGCCGGAAAAATGACTAAGTCCAAAAAAAATTTTTTTTCAACTTTTTTCAATTTTACCCCCGTGGGATATATATTATACCCACACACATTTGGAACTCTCCTGGGGTACCCTCACACATATTATTCCCTCATTTAGTGGATATTTTCACAAAAAAAGTGAAATTTTCAAAAATCCAGAAAATTGGCTGAAAACGATTAAAATCAAGGACTCATTGGGCGAATCGCTCTGGAACTGAAATCGGAATGCTCACTGACATTTCCCCTTTCTGAAAGTCTGATAAATGCCAGAAAAATGACTAAGTCCAAAAAAATTTTTTTTTCAACTTCTTTCAGTTTTACTCCCGTGGGATATATATTATAACCACACACATTTGTAACTCTCCTGGGGTACTTTCACACATATTATTCCCTCATTTAGTTGATATTTTCACAAAAAAGTGAAATTTTCAAAAATCCAGAAAATTGGCTGAAAACGACTCAATTTCAAGGACTCATTGGGCGAATCGCTCTGGAACTGAAATCGGAATGCTCACTGACATTTCCCCTATCTGAAAGTCTGATAAATGGCAGAAAAATGACTAAGTCGAAAAAAAATTTTTTTTCAACTTCTCTCAATTTTACCCCCGTGGGATATATATTATACGCACACACATTTGTAACTCTCCTGGAGTACCCTCACACATATTATTCCCTCATTTAGTGGATAATTTCATGAAAAAAGTGAAATTTTCAAAAATCCAGAAAATTGGCTGAAATCGACTAAATATCAAGGTCTCATTGGGCGAATCGCTCTGGAACTGAAATCGGAATGCTCACTGACATTTCCCCTATCTGAAAGTCTGATAAACGCCGGAAAAATGACTAAGTCAAAAAAAAATATTTTTCAACTTTTTTCAATTTTACCCCCGTGGGATATATATTCTTCCCACACACATTTGTAACTCTCCTGGGGTACCCTCACACATATTATTCCCTCATTTAGTGGATATTTTCACAAAAAAGTGAAATTTTCAAAAATCCAGAAAATTGGCTGAAAACGACTAAAAATCAAGGACACATTGGGCGAATCGCTCTGGAACTGAAATCGGAATGCTCACTGACATTTCCCCTATCTGAAAGTCTGATAAACGCCGGAAAAATGACTAAGTCCAAAAAAAATATTTTTCAACTTTTTTCAATTTTAACCCCGTGGGATATATATTCTTCCCACACACATTTGTAACTCTCCTGGGGTACCCTCACACATATTATTCCCTCATTTAGTGGATATTTTCACGAAAAAGGTGAAATTTTCAAAAATCCAGAAAATTGGATGAAATCGACTCAATAACAAGGACACATTGGGCGAATCGCTCTGGAACTGAAATCGGAACGCTCACTGACATTTCCCCTATCTGAAAGTCTGATAAACGTCGGAAAAATGACTAAGTCCAAAAAAAAATTTTCTACAACTTTTTTCAATTTTACCCCTGTGGGATATATATTCTTCCCACACACATTTGGAACTCTCCTGGGGTACCCTCACACATATTATTCCCTCATTTAGTGGATATTTTCACAAAATGAGTGAAATTTTCAAAAATCCAGAAAATTGGTTGAAAACGACTAAAAATCAAGGACTCATTGGGCGAATCGCTCTGGAACTGAAATCGGAATGCTCACTGACACTTCCCCTATCTGAAAGTCTGATAAACGCCGGAAAAATGACTAAGTCCAAAAAAAATTTTTTTTCAACTTTTTTCAATTTTACCCCCGTGGGATATATATTATACCCACACACATTTGGAACTCTCCTGGGGTACCCTCACACATATTATTCCCTCATTTAGTGGATATTTTCACAAAAAAAGTGAAATTTTCAAAAATCCAGAAAATTGGCTGAAAACGATTAAAATCAAGGACTCATTGGGCGAATCGCTCTGGAACTGAAATCGGAATGCTCACTGACATTTCCCCTTTCTGAAAGTCTGATAAATGCCAGAAAAATGACTAAGTCCAAAAAAATTTTTTTTTTAACTTCTTTCAGTTTTACTCCCGTGGGATATATATTATAACCACACACATTTGTAACTCTCCTGGGGTACTTTCACACATATTATTCCCTCATTTAGTTGATATTTTCACAAAAAAGTGAAATTTTCAAAAATCCAGAAAATTGGCTGAAAACGACTCAATTTCAAGGACTCATTGGGCGAATCGCTCTGGAACTGAAATCGGAATGCTCACTGACACTTTCCCTATCTGAAAGTCTGATAAATGGCAGAAAAATGACTAAGTCGAAAAAAAATTTTTTTTCAACTTCTCTCAATTTTACCCCCGTGGGATATATATTATACGCACACACATTTGTAACTCTCCTGGAGTACCCTCACACATATTATTCCCTCATTTAGTGGATAATTTCATGAAAAAAGTGAAATTTTCAAAAATCCAGAAAATTGGCTGAAATCGACTAAATATCAAGGTCTCATTGGGCGAATCGCTCTGGAACTGAAATCGGAATGCTCACTGACATTTCCCCTATCTGAAAGTCTGATAAACGCCGGAAAAATGACTAAGTCAAAAAAAAATATTTTTCAACTTTTTTCAATTTTACCCCCGTGGGATATATATTCTTCCCACACACATTTGTAACTCTCCTGGGGTACCCTCACACATATTATTCCCTCATTTAGTGGATATTTTCACAAAAAAGTGAAATTTTCAAAAATCCAGAAAATTGGCTGAAAACGACTAAAAATCAAGGACTCATTGGGCGAATCGCTCTGGAACTGAAATCGGAATGCTCACTGAAATTTCCCCTATCTGAAAGTCTGATAAATGCCAGAAAAATGACTAAGTCCAAAAAAATTCTTTTTTCAACTTCTTTCAATTTTACCCCTGTGGGATATATATCATACCCACACACATTTGTAACTCTCCTGGGGTACCCTCACACAAATTATTCACTCATTTAGTGGATATTTTCACAAAAAAGTGAAATTTTCAAAAATCCAGAAAATTGGCTGAAAAGGACTAAATATCAAGGACTCATTTTACGAATCGCTCTGGAACTGAAATCGGAACGCTCACTGACATTTCCCCTATCTGAAAGTCTGATAAACGCCGGAAAAATTACTAAGTCCAAAAAAAAAATTTTTACAACTTTTTTCAATTTTACCCCCGTGGAATATATATTCTTCCCACACACATTTGGAACTCTCCTGGGGTACCCTCACACATATTATCCCCTCATTTAGTGGATATTTTCACAAAAAAAGTGAAATTTTCAAAAATCCAGAAAATTGGCTGAAAACGACTAAACATCAAGGACTCATTGGGCGAATCGCTCTGGAACTGAAATCGGAACGCTCACTGACATTTCCCCTATCTGAAAGTCTGATAAATGGCAGAAAAATGACTAAGTCCAAAAAAAATTTTTTTTCAACTTCTCTCAATTTTACCCCCGTGGGATATATATTATACGCACACACATTTGTAACTCTCCTGGAGTACCCTCACACATATTATTCCCTCATTTAGTGGATAATTTCATGAAAAAAGTGAAATTTTCAAAAATCCAGAAAATTGGCTGAAATCGACTAAATATCAAGGTCTCATTGGGCGAATCGCTCTGGAACTGAAATCGGAATGCTCACTGACATTTCCCCTATCTGAAAGTCTGATAAACGTCGGAAAAATGACTAAGTCCAAAAAAAATATTTTTCAACTTTTTTCAATTTTACCCCCGTGGGATATATATTCTTCCCACACACATTTGTAACTCTCCTGGGGTACCCTCACACATATTATTCCCTCATTTAGTGGATATTTTCACAAAAAAGTGAAATTTTCAAAAATCCAGAAAATTGGCTGAAAACGACTAAACATCAAGGACTCATTGGGCGAATCGCTCTGAAACTGAAATTGGAATGGTCACTGACATTTCCCCTATCTGAAAGTCTGATAAATGCCAGAAAAATGACTAAGTCCAAAAAAATTTTTTCTTCAACTTTTTTCAATATTTCCCCCGTGGGATATATATTCTTCCCACACACATTTGGAACTCTCCTGTGGTACCCTCACACATATCCCTCATTTAGTGGATATTTTCAAAAAAAAACTGAAATTTTCAAAAATCGAGAAAATTGGCTGAAAACGACTAAAAATCAAGGACTCATTGGGCGAATTGCTCTGGAAGTGAAATCGGAATGCTCACTGACATTTCCCCTATCTGAAAGTCTGATAAATGCCAGAAAAATGACTAAGTCCAGAAAAAAAAAATTTTCAACTTCTTTCAATTTTACCCCCGTGGGATATATATTATACCCACACACATTTGTAAGTCTCCTGGGGTACCCTTACACATTATTCCCTCATTTAGTGGATATTTTCACAAAAAAGTGAAATTTTCAAAAATCCAAAAAATTGGCTGAAAACGACTAAATATCAAGGACTCATTGGGCGAATCGCTCTGGAACTGAAATCGGAATGCTCACTGACATTTCCCCTATCTGAAAGTCTGATAAATGCCAATGACTAAGTCCAAAAAATAATTTTTTTTCAACTTCTTTCAATTTTACCCCCGTGGGATATATATTATACCCACACACATTTGTAACTCTCCTGGGGTACCCTCACACATATTATTCCCTCATTTAGTGGATATTTTCACAATAAAAGTGAAATTTCCAAAAATCCAGAAAATTGGCTGAAAACGACTAAAAATCAAGGACTCATTGGGCGAATCGCTCTGGAAGTGAAATCGGAATGCTCACTGACATTTCCCCTATCTGAAAGTCTGATAAACGAAGGAAAAACGACTAAGTCCAAAAAAAATTTTTTTTCAACTTTTTTCAATATTTCCCCCGTGGGATATATATTCTACCCACACACATTTGTAACTCTCCTGGGTACCCTCACACATATTATCCCCTCATTTAGTGGATATTTTCACAAAAAAGTGAAATTTTCAAAAATCCAGAAAATTGGCTGAAAACGAGTAAAAATCAAGGACTCAATACGCGAATCGCTCTGGAAGTGAAATCGGAATGCTCACTGACATTTCCCCTATCTGAAAGTCTGATAAATGCCAGAAAAATGACTAAGTCCAGAAAAAAAAAATTTTCAACTTCTTTCAATTTTACCCCCGTGGGATATATATTATACCCACACACATTTGTAAGTCTCCTGGGGTACCCTTACACATTATTCCCTCATTTAGTGGATATTTTCACAAAAAAGTGAAATTTTCAAAAATCCAAAAAATTGGCTGAAAACGACTAAATATCAAGGACTCATTGGGCGAATCGCTCTGGAACTGAAATCGGAATGCTCACTGACATTTCCCCTATCTGAAAGTCTGATAAATGCCAATGACTAAGTCCAAAAAATAATTTTTTTTCAACTTCTTTCAATTTTACCCCCGTGGGATATATATTATACCCACACACATTTGTAACTCTCCTGGGGTACCCTCACACATATTATTCCCTCATTTAGTGGATATTTTCACAATAAAAGTGAAATTTCCAAAAATCCAGAAAATTGGCTGAAAACGACTAAAAATCAAGGACTCATTGGGCGAATCGCTCTGGAAGTGAAATCGGAATGCTCACTGACATTTCCCCTATCTGAAAGTCTGATAAACGAAGGAAAAACGACTAAGTCCAAAAAAAATTTTTTTTCAACTTTTTTCAATATTTCCCCCGTGGGATATATATTCTACCCACACACATTTGTAACTCTCCTGGGTACCCTCACACATATTATCCCCTCATTTAGTGGATATTTTCACAAAAAAGTGAAATTTTCAAAAATCCAGAAAATTGGCTGAAAACGAGTAAAAATCAAGGACTCAATACGCGAATCGCTCTGGAACTGAAATCGGAATGCTCACTGACATTTCCCCTATCTGAAAGTCTGATAAATGCCAGAAAAATGACTAAGTCCAGAAAAAAAAAATTTTCAACTTCTTTCAATTTTACCCCCGTGGGATATATATTATACCCACACACATTTGTAACTCTCCTGGGGTACCCTCACACAAATTATTCACTCATTTAGTGGATATTTTAACAAAAAAGTGACATTTTCAAAAATCCAGAAAATTAGCTGAAAAGGACTAAATATCAAGGACTCATTTTACGAATCGCTCTGGAACTGAAATCAGAGCGCTCACTGACATTTCCCCTATCTGAAAGTCTGATAAACGCCGGAAAAATGACAAAGTCCAAATAAAAATTTTCTACAACTTTTTTCAATTTTACCCCTGTGGGATATATATTCTTCCCACACACATTTGGAACTCTCCTGGGGTACCCTCACACATATTATTCCCTCATTTAGTGGATATTTTCACAAAAAAAGTGAAATTTTCAAAAATCCAGAAAATTGGCCGAAAACGACTAGAAATCAAGGACTCATTGGGCGAATCGCTCTGGAAGTGAAATCGGATTGCTCACTGACATTTCCCCTATCTGAAAGTCTGATAAATGCCAGAAAAATGACAGTCCAAAAAAAAATTTTTTTTCAGCTTCTTTCAATTTTACCCCCGTGGGATATATATTCTTCCCACACACATTTGGAACTCTCATGGGGTACTCTCACACATATTATTCCCTCATTTAGTGGATATTTCGACAAAAAAGTGAAATTTTCAAAAATCCAGAAAATTGGCTGAAATCGACTAAATATCAAGGACTCATTGGACGAATCGCTCTGGAACTGAAATCGGAACGCTCACTGACATTTCCCCTATCTGAAAGTCTGATAAACGCCGGAAAAATGACAAAGTCCAAATAAAAATTTTCTACAACTTTTTTCAATTTTACCCACGTGGGATATATATTCTTCCCACACACATTTGGAACTCTCATGGGGTACTCTCACACATATTATTCCCTCATTTAGTGGATATTTCGACAAAAAAGTGAAATTTTCAAAAATCCAGAAAATTGGCTGAAATCGACTAAATATCAAGGACTCATTGGACGAATCGCTCTGGAACTGAAATCGGAATGCTCACTGACATTTCCCCTATCTGAAAGTCTGATAAACGCCGGAAAAATGACTAAGTCCAAAAGAATTTTTTTTTCAACATCTTTCAATTTTACCCCCGCGAGATATATATCATACCCACACACATTTGTAACTCTCCTGGGGTACCCTCGCACATATTATTCCCTCATTTAGTGGATATTTTCATGAAAAAAGTGACATTTTCAAAAATCCAGAAAATTGGCTGAAAACGACTAAAAATCAAGGACTCATTGGGCGAATCGCTCTGGAACTGAAATCGGAATGCTCACTGACATTTCCCCTATCTGAAACTCTGATAAACGGCGGAAAAATGACTAAGTCCAAAAAAAAATTTTTTTTCAACTTTTTTTAATTTTACCCCCGTGGGATATATATTCTTCCCACACACATTTGGAACTCTCCTGGGGTACCCTCACACATATTATTCCCTCATTTAGTGGATATTTTCACAAAAAAGTGAAATTTTCAAAAATCCAGAAAATTGACTGAAAACGAGTAAAAATCAAGGACTCATTGCGCGAATCGCTCTGGAACTGAAATCGGAATGCTCACTGACATTTCCCCTATCTGAAAGTCTGATAAATGCCAGAAAAATGACTAAGTCCAAAAAAAATATATTTCAACTTTTTTCAATTTTACCCCCGTGGGATATATATTCTTCCCACACACATTTGGAACTCTCCAGGGGTACCCTCACACATATTATTCCCTCATTTAGCAGATATTTTCACAAAAAAGTGAAATTTTCAAAAATCCAGAAAATTGGCTGAAAACGACTAAATATCAAGGACTCATTTGGCGAATCACTCTGGAACTGAAATCGGAATGCTCACTGACATTTACCCTATCTGAAAGTCTGATAAACGCCGGAAAAATGACTAAGTCCAAAAAAAATATTTTTCAACTTTTTTCAATTTTACCCCCGTGGGATATGTATTCTACCCAAACACATTTGGAACTCTCCTGGGGTACCCTCACACATATTATCCCCTCATTTAGTGGATATTTTCACAAAAAAAGTGAAATTTTCAAAAATCCAGAAAATTGGCTGAAAACGACTAAAAATCAAGGACTCATTGGATGAATCGCTCTGGAACTGAAATCGGAATGCTCACTGACATTTCCCCTATCTGAAAGTCGGATAAATGCCAGAAAAATGACTAAGTCGAGAAAAAAAAATTTTTTAACTTCTTTCAATTTTACCCCCGTGGGATATATATTCTACCCACACACATTTGCAACTCTCCTGGGGTACTCTCACACATATTATTCCCTCATTTAGTGGATATTTCCACAAAAAAGTGAAATTTTCAAAAATCCAGAAAATTGGCTGAAATCGACTAAATATCAAGGACTCATTGGACGAATCGCTCTGGAACTGAAATCGGAACGCTCACTGACATTTCCCCTATCTGAAAGTCTGATAAACGCCGGAAAAATGACTAAGTCCAAATAAAAATTTTCTACAACTTTTTTCAATTTTACCCCCGTGGGATATATATTCTTCCCACACACATTTTGAACTCTCCTGGGGTACCCTCACACATATTATTCCCTCATTTAGTGGATATTTTCACAAAAAAAGTGAAATTTTCAAAAATCCAGAAAATTGGCTGAAAACGACTAAAAATCAAGGACTCATTGGGCGAATCGCTCTGGAAGTGAAATCGGAATACTCACTGACATTTCCCCTATCTGAAAGTCTGATAAACG
This sequence comes from Phyllobates terribilis, assembly GCF_046119375.1. NCBI lineage: Eukaryota > Metazoa > Chordata > Amphibia > Anura > Dendrobatidae > Phyllobates > Phyllobates terribilis. The sequence goes on from NW_027362762.1 coordinate 597,065,432, forward strand.
CCGGAAAAACGACTAAGTCCAAAAAAATTTTTTTTTTAACTTTTTTCAATATTTCCCCCGTGGGATATATATTCTACCCACACACATTTGGAACTCTCCTGGGGTACCCTCACACATATTATCCCCTCATTTAGTGGATATTTTCACAAAAAAAGTGAAATTTTCAAAAATCCAGAAAATTGGCTGAAAACGAGTAAAAATCAAGGACTCAATACGTGAATCGCTCTGGAACTCAAATCGGAATGCTCACTGACATTTCCCCTATCTGAAAGTCTGATAAATGCCAGAAAAATGACTAAGTCCAGAAAAAAAAATTTTTTTACTTCTTTCAATTTTACCCCCGTGGGATATATATTCTACCCACACACATTTGCAACTCTCCTGGGGTGCCCTCACACATATTATTCCCTCATTTAGTGGATATTTTCACAAAAAAGTGAAATTTTCAAAAATTCAGAAAATTGGCTGAAAACGAGTAAAAATCTAGGACTCAATACGCGAATCGCTCTGGAACTGAAATGGGAATGCTCACTGACATTTCCCCTATCTGAAAGTCTGATAAATGCCAGAAAAATAACTAAGTCCAGAAAAAAAAAATTTTCAACTTCTTTCAATTTTACCCCCGTCGGATATATATTATACCCACACACATTTGTAACTCTCCTGGGGTACCCTCACACATATTATTCCCTCATTTAGTGGATATTTTCACGAAAAAAGTGACATTTTCAAAAATCCAGAAAATTGGCTGAAAACGACTAAAAATCAAGGACTCATTGGGCGAATCGCTCTGGAACTGAAAGCGGAATGCTCACTGACATTTCCCCTATCTGAAAGTCTGATAAACGCCGGAAAAATGACTAAGTCCAAAAAAAAATTTTTTTTCAACTTTTTTTAATTTTACCCCCGTGGGATATATATTCTTCCCACACACATTTGGAACTCTCCTGGGGTACCCTCACACATATTATTCCCTCATTTAGTGGATATTTTCACAAAAAAAGAGAAATTTTCAAAAATCCCGAAAATTGGCTGAAAATGACTAATAATCAAGGACTCATTGGGCGAATCGCTCTGGAAGTGAAATCGGAATGCTCACTGACATTTTCCCTATCTGAAAGTCTGATAAACGCCGGAAAAATGACTAAGTCCAAAAAAAATATTTTTCAACTTTTTTCAATTTTACCCCCGTGGGATATATATTATACCCACACACATTTGTAATTCTCCTGGGGTACCCTCACTCAAATTATTCACTCATTTAGTGGATATTTTCACAAAAAAGTGAAATTTTCAAAAATCCAGAAAATTGGCTGAAAAGGACTAAATATCAAGGACTCATTTTACGAATCGCTCTGGAACTGAAATCGGAACGCTCACTGACATTTCCCCTATCTGAAAGTCTGATAAACGCCGGAAAAATGACTGAGTCCAAAAAAAAAAATTTTTACAACTTTTTTCAATTTTACCCCCGTGGGATATATATTTTTCCCACACAAATTTGGAACTCTCCTGGGGTACCCTCACACATATTATTCCCTCATTTAGTGGATATTTTCACAAAAAAAGTGAAATTTTCAAAAATCCAGAAAATTGGCTGAAAATGACTAAAAATCAAGGACTCATTGGATGAATCGCTCTGGAACTGAAATCGGAATGCTCACTGACATTTCCCCTATCTGAAAGTCTGATAAATGCCAGAAAAATGACTAAGTCCAGAAAAAAAAAATTTTCAACTTCTTTCAATTTTACCCCCGTGGGATATATATTCTACCCACACACATTTGCAACTCTCCTGGGGTGCCCTCACACATATTATTCCCTCATTTAGTGGATATTTTCACAAAAAAAGTGAAATTTTCAAAAATCCAGAAAATTGGCTGAAAACGACTAAAAATCAAGGACTCATTGGGCGAATCGCTCTGGAAGTGAAATCGGAATGCTCACTGACATTTCCCCTATCTGAAAGTCTGATAAACGCCGGAAAAACGACTAAGTCCAAAAAAAATTTTTTTTCAACTTTTTTCAATATTTCCCCCGTGGGATATATATTCTACCCACACACATTTGGAACTCTCCTGGGGTACCCTCACACCTATTATCCCCTCATTTAGTGGATATTTTCACAAAAAAAGTGAAATTTTCAAAAATCCAGAAAATTGGCTGAAAACGAGTAAAAATCAAGGACTCAATACGTGAATCGCTCTGGAACTGAAATCGGAATGCTCACTGACATTTCCCCTATCTGAAAGTCTGATAAATGCCAGAAAAATGACTAAGTCCAGAAAAAAAAAAATTTCAATTTCTTTCAATTTTACCCCCGTGGGATATATATTCTACCCACACACATTTGCAACTCTCCTGGGGTGCCCTCACACATATTATTCACTCATTTAGTGGATATTTTCATAAAAAAGTGAAATTTTCAAAAATCCAGAAAATTGGCTGAAAACGACTAAATATCAAGGACTCATTTGGCGAATCGCTCTGGAACTGAAATCGGAATGCTCACTGACATTTACACTATCTGAAAGTTTGATAAACGCCGGAAAAATGACTAAGTCCAAAAAAAATATTTTTCAACTTTTTTCAATTTTAAACCCGTGGGATATATATTATACCCACACACATTTGTAACTCTCCTGGGGTACCCTCACACGTATTATTCCCTCATTTAGTGGATACTTTCACAAAAAAGTGAAATTTTCAAAAATCCAGAAAATTGGCTGAAAACGACTAAATATCAAGGACTCATTTGGCGAATCGCTCTGGAACTGAAATCGGAATGCTCACTGACATTTCCCCTATCTGAAAGTCTGATAAATGCCAGAAAAATGACTAAGTCCAAAAAAATTTTTTTTTCAACTTCTTTCAATTTTACCCCCGTGGGATATATATCATACCCACACACATTTGTAATTCTCCTGGGGTACCCTCACACAAATTATTCACTCATTTAGTGGATATTTTCACAAAAAAGTGAAATTTTCAAAAATCCAGAAAATTGGCTGAAAAGGACTAAATATCAAGGACTCATTTTACGAATCGCTCTGGAACTGAAATCGGAACGCTCACTGACATTTCCCCTATCTGAGAGTCTGATAAACGCCGGAAAAATGACTAAGTCCAAAAAAAAATTTTTTACAACTTTTTTCAATTTTACCACCGTGGGATATATATTCTTCCCACACAAATTTGGAACTCTCCTGGGGTACACTCACACATATTATTCCCTCATTTAGTGGATATTTTCACAAAAAAAGTGAAATTTTCAAAAATCCAGAAAATAGGCTGAAAACGACTAAAAATCAAGGACTCATTGGATGAATCGCTCTGGAACTGAAATCGGAATGCTCACTGACATTTCCCCTATCTGAAAGTCGGATAAATGCCAGAAAAATGACTAAGTCCAAAAAAAATTTTTTTCAACTTCTTTCAATTTTACTCCCGTGGGATATATATTATACCCACACACATTTGTAACTCTCCTGGGGTACTCTCACACATATTATTCCCTCATTTAGTGGATATTTCCACAAAAAAGTGAAATTTTCAAAAATCCAGAAAATTGGCTGAAATCGACTAAATATCAAGGACTCATTGGACGAATCGCTCTGGAACTGAAATCGGAACGCTCACTGACATTTCCCCTATCTGAAAGTCTGATAAACGCCGGAAAAATGACAAAGTCCAAATAAAAATTTTCTACAACTTTTTTCAATTTTACCCCCGTGGGATATATATTCTTCCCACACACATTTGGAACTCTCCTGGGGTACCCTCACACATATTATCCCCTCATTTAGTGGATATTTTCACAAAAAAAGTGAAATTTTCAAAAATCCAGAAAATTGGCTGAAAACGACTAAATATCAAGGACTCATTTGGCGAATCGCTCTGGAACTGAAATCGGAATGCTCACTGACATTTCCCCTATCTGAAAGTCTGATAAATGCCAGAAAAATGACTAAGTCCAAAAAAATTTTTTTTTCAACTTCTTTCAATTTTACCCCCGTGGGATATATATCATACCCACACACATTTGTAATTCTCCTGGGGTACCCTCACACAAATTATTCACTCATTTAGTGGATATTTTCACAAAAAAGTGAAATTTTCAAAAATCCAGAAAATTGGCTGAAAAGGACTAAATATCAAGGACTCATTTTACGAATCGCTCTGGAACTGAAATCGGAACGCTCACTGACATTTCCCCTATCTGAAAGTCTGATAAACGCCGGAAAAATGACTAAGTCCAAAAAAAAATTTTTTACAACTTTTTTCAATTTTACCCCCGTGGGATATATATTCTTCCCACACAAATTTGGAACTCTCCTGGGGTACCCTCACACATATTATTCCCTCATTTAGTGGATATTTTCACAAAAAAAGTGAAATTTTCAAAAATCCAGAAAATAGGCTGAAAACGACTAAAAATCAAGGACTCATTGGATGAATCGCTCTGGAACTGAAATCGGAATGCTCACTGACATTTCCCCTATCTGAAAGTCGGATAAATGCCAGAAAAATGACTAAGTCCAAAAAAAATTTTTTTCAACTTCTTTCAATTTTACTCCCGTGGGATATATATTATACCCACACACATTTGTAACTCTCCTGGGGTACTCTCACACATATTATTCCCTCATTTAGTGGATATTTCCACAAAAAAGTGAAATTTTCAAAAATCCAGAAAATTGGCTGAAATCGACTAAATATCAAGGACTCATTGGACGAATCGCTCTGGAACTGAAATCGGAACGCTCACTGACATATCCCCTATCTGAAAGTCTGATAAACGCCGGAAAAATGACAAAGTCCAAATAAAAATTTTCTACAACTTTTTTCAATTTTACCCCCGTGGGATATATATTCTTCCCACACACATTTGGAACTCTCCTGGGGTACCCTCACACATATTATTCCCTCATTTAGTGGATATTTTCACAAAAAAAGTGAAATTTTCAAAAATCCAGAAAATTGGCTGAAAACGACTAAAAATCAAGGACTCATTGGGCGAATCGCTCTGGAAGTGAAATCGGAATGCTCACTGACATTTCCCCTATCTGAAAGTCTGATAAACGCCGGAAAAACGACTAAGTCCAAAAAAAATTTTTTTTCAACTTTTTTCAATATTTCCCCCGTGGGATATATATTCTACCCACACACATTTGGAACTCTCCTGGGGTACCCTCACACCTATTATCCCCTCATTTAGTGGATATTTTCACAAAAAAAGTGAAATTTTCAAAAATCCAGAAAATTGGCTGAAAACGAGTAAAAATCAAGGACTCAATACGTGAATCGCTCTGGAACTGAAATCGGAATGCTCACTGACATTTCCCCTATCTGAAAGTCTGATAAATGCCAGAAAAATGACTAAGTCCAGAAAAAAAAAAATTTCAACTTCTTTCAATTTTACCCCCGTGGGATATATATTCTACCCACACACATTTGCAACTCTCCTGGGGTGCCCTCACACATATTATTCCCTCATTTAGTGGATATTTTCACAAAAAAGTGAAATTTTCAAAAATCCAGAAAATTGGCTGAAAACGACTAAATTTCAAGGACTCATTGGGCGAATCGCTCTGTAACTGAAATCGGAACGCTCACTGACATTTACCCTATCTGAAAGTCTGATAAACGCCGGAAAAATGACTAAGTCCAAAAAAAATATTTTTCAACTTTTTTCAATTTTACCCCCGTGGGATATATATTATACCCACACACATTTGTAACTCTCCTGGGGTACCCTCACACATATTATTCCCTCATTTAGTGGATATTTTCACAAAAAAGTGAAATTTTCAAAAATCCAGAAAATTGGCTGAAAACGACTAAATATCAAGGACTCATTTGGCGAATCGCTCTGGAACTGAAATCGGAATGCTCACTGACATTTCCCCTATCTGAAAGTCTGATAAATGCCAGAAAAATGACTAAGTCCAAAAAAATTTTTTTTTCAACTTCTTTCAATTTTACCCCCGTGGGATATATATCATACCCACACACATTTGTAATTCTCCTGGGGTACCCTCACACAAATTATTCACTCATTTAGTGGATATTTTCACAAAAAAGTGAAATTTTCAAAAATCCAGAAAATTGGCTGAAATCGACTAAATATCAAGGACTCATTGGACGAATCGCTCTGGAACTGAAATCGGAACGCTCACTGACATTTCCCCTATCTGAAAGTCTGATAAACGCCGGAAAAATGACTAAGTCCAAATAAAAATTTTCTACAACTTTTTTCAATTTTACCCCCGTGGGATATATATTCTTCCCACACACATTTGGAATTCTCCTGGGGTACCCTCACACATATTATTCCCTCATTTAGTGGATATTTTCACAAAAAAAGTGAAATTTTCAAAAATCCAGAAAATTGGCTGAAAACGACTAAAAATCAAGGACTCATTGGGCGAATCGCTCTGGAAGTGAAATCGGAATGCTCACTGACATTTCCCCTATCTGAAAGTCTGATAAACGCCGGAAAAACGACTAAGTCCAAAAAAAATTTTTTTTCAACTTTTTTCAATATTTCCCCCGTGGGATATATATTCTACCCACACACATTTGGAACTATCCTGGGGTACCCTCACACATATTATCCCCTCATTTAGTGGATATTTTCACAAAAAAGTGAAATTTTCAAAAATCCAGAAAATTGGCTGAAAACGAGTAAAAATCAAGGACTCAATACGTGAATCGCTCTGGAACTGAAATCGGAATGCTCACTGACATTTCCCCTATCTGAAAGTCTGATAAACGCCGGAAAAATGACTAAGTCCAAAAAAAAAATTTTTACAACTTTTTTCAATTTTACCCCCGTGGGATATATATTTTTCCCACACAAATTTGGAACTTTCCTGGGGTACCCTCACACATATTATTCCCTCATTTAGTGGATATTTTCACAAAAAAAGTGAAATTTTCAAAAATCCAGAAAATTGGCTGAAAACGACTAAAAATCAAGGACTCATTGGATGAATCGCTCTGGAACTGAAATCGGAATGCTCACTGACATTTCCCCTATCTGAAAGTCGGATAAATGCCAGAAAAATGACTAAGTCCAAAAAAAAATTTTTTTCAACTTCTTTCAATTTTACTCCCGTGGGATATATATTATACCCACACACATTTGTAACTCTCCTGGGGTACTCTCACACATATTATTCCCTCATTTAGTGGATATTTTCACAAAAAAGTGAAATTTTCAAAAATCCAGAAAATTGGCTGAAAACGAGTAAAAATCAAGGACTCAATACGCGAATCGCTCTGGAACTGAAATCGGAATGCTCACTGACATTTCCCCTATCTGAAAGTCTGATAAATGCCAGAAAAATGACTAAGTCCAGAAAAAAAAAATTTTCAACTTCTTTCAATTTTACCCCCGTCGGATATATATTATACCCACACACATTTGTAACTCTCCTGGGGTACCCTCACACATATTATTCCCTCATTTAGTGGATATTTTCACGAAAAAAGTGACATTTTCAAAAATCCAGAAAATTGTCTGAAAACGACAAAAAATCAAGGACTCATTGGGCGAATCACTCTGGAACTGAAAGCGGAATGCTCACTGACATTTCCCCTATGTGAAAGTCTGATAAACGCCAAAAAAATGACTAAGTCCAAAAAAAAATTTTTTTTCAACTTTTTTTAATTTTACCCCCGTGGGATATATATTCTTCCCACACACATTTGGAACTCTCCTGGGGTACCCTCACACATATTATTCCCTCATTTAGTGGATATTTTCACAAAAAAGTGAAATTTTCAAAAATCCAGAAAATTGGCTGAAAACGACTAAATTTCAAGGACTCATTGGGCGAATCGCTCTGTAACTGAAATCGGAACGCTCACTGACATTTCCCCTATCTGAAAGCCTGATAAATGCCAGAAAAATGACTAAGTCCAAAAAAAAAATTTTTTTCAACTTCTTTCAATTTTACCCCCGTGGGATATATATTCTACCCACACACATTTGTAACTCTCCTGGGGTACCCTCACACATATTATTCCCTCATTTAGTGGATATTTTCACGAAAAAAGTTAAATTTTCAAAAATCCAAAAAAATTGGCTGAAAACTACTAAAAATCAAGGACTCATTGGGCGAATCGCTCTGGAACTGAAATCTGAACGCTCACTGACATTTCCCCTATCTGAAAGTCTGATAAATGCCGGAAAAATGACTAAGTCCAAAAAAAATTTTTTTTAAACTTTTTTCAATTTTACCCCCGTGGGATATATATTATACCCACATACATTTGTAACTCTCCTGGGGTACCCTCACACATATTATTCCCTCATTTAGTGGATATTTTCACAAAAAAGTGAAATTTTCAAAAATCCAGAAAATTGCCGAAAACGACTAAATATAAAGGACTCATTGGGCGAATCGCTCTGGAACTGAAATCGGAATGCTCACTGACATTTCCCCTATCTGAAAGTCTGATAAATGCCAGAAAAATGACTAAGTCCCAAAAAATTTTTTTTTCAACTTCTTTCAATTTTACCCCTGTGGGATATATATCATACCCACACACATTTGTAACTCTCCTGGGGTACCCTCACACAAATTATTCACTCATTTAGTGGATATTTTCACAAAGAAAGTGAAATTTTAAAAAATCCAGAAAATTGGCTGAAAACGACTAAAAATCAAGGACTTATTGTTTGAATCGCTCTGGAACTGAAATCGGAATGCTCACTGACATTTCCCCTATCTGAAAGTCTGATAAGTGCCAGAAAAATGACTAAGTCCAAAAAAAAATTTTTTTCAACTTCTTTCAATTTTACTCCCGTGGGATATATTATACCCACACACATTTGTAACTCTCCTGGGGTACCCTCACACATATTATTCCCTCATTTAGTGGATATTTTCACAAAAAAGTGAAATTTTCAAAAATCCAGAAAATTGGCTGAAAACGACTAAATATCAAGGACTCATTGGGCGAATCGCTCTGGAACTGAAATCGGAAAGCTCACTGACATTTCCCCTATCTGAAAGTCTGATAAATGGCAGAAAAATGACTAAGTCCAGCAAAAAAATTTTTTTCAACTTCTTTCAATTTTACCCCCGTGGGATATATATTATACCCACACACATTTGTAACTCTCCTGGGGTAGACTCACACATATTATTCCCTCATTTAGTGGATATTTTCACAAAAAAGTGAAATTTTCAAAAATCCAGAAAATTGGCCGAAAACGACTAAATATCAAGGACTCATTGGGCGAATCGCTCTGGAACTGAAATCGGAATGCTCACTGACATTTCCCCTATCTGAAAGTCTGATAAATGCCAGAAAAATGACTAAGTCCAAAAAAATTTTTTTTTCAACTTCTTTCAATTTTACCCCTGTGGGATATATATCATACCCACACACATTTGTAACTCTCCTGGGGTACCCTCACACATATTATTCCCTCATTTAGTGGATATTTTCACAAAAATGTGAAATTTTCAAAAATCCAGAAAATTTGCCGAAAACGACTAAATATCAAGGACTCATTGGGCGAATCGCTCTGGAACTGAAATCGGAATGCTCACTGACATTTCCCCTATCTGAAAGTCTGATAAATGCCAGAAAAATGACTAAGTCCAAAAAAAAAAATTTTTACAACTTTTTTCAATTTTACCCCCGTGGGATATATATTCTTCCCACACACATTTGGAACTCTCCTGGGGTACCCTCACACATATTATTCCCTCATTTAGTGGATATTTTCACAAAAAAAGTGAAATTTTCAAAAATCCAGAAAATTGGCCGAAAACGACTAAATATCAAGGACTCATTGGACGAATCGCTCTGGAACTGAAATCGGAATGCTCACTGACATTTCCCCTATCTGAAAGTCTGATAAATGGCAGAAAAATGACTAAGTCCAGCAAAAAAATTTTTTTCAACTTCTTTCAATTTTACCCCCGTGGGATATATATTATACCCACACACATTTGTAACTCTCCTGGGGTACCCTCACACATATTATTCCCTCATTTAGTGGATATTTTCACAAAAAAGTGAAATTTTCAAAAATCCAGAAAATTGGCTGAAAACGACTAAATATCAAGGACTCATTGGGCGAATCGCTCTGGAACTGAAATCGGAAAGCTCACTGACATTTCCCCTATCTGAAAGTCTGATAAATGGCAGAAAAATGACTAAGTCCAAAAAAAAATTTTTTTCAACGTCTTTCAATTTTACCCCCGTGGGATATATATTCTACCCACACACATTTGTAACTCTCCTGGGGTACCCTCACACATATTATTCCCTCATTTAGTGGATATTTTCACGAAAAAAGTTAAATTTTCAAAAATCCAAAAAAATTGGCTGAAAACGACTAAAAATCAAGGACTCATTGGGCGAATCGCTCTGGAACTGAAATCTGAACGCTCACTGACATTTCCCCTATCTGAAAGTCTGATAAATGCCAGAAAAATGACTAAGTCCAAAAAAATTTTTTTTTAAACTTTTTTCAATTTTACCCCCGTGGGATATATATTATACCCACATACATTTGTAACTCTCCTGGGGTACCCTCACACATATTATTCCCTCATTTAGTGGATATTTTCACAAAAAAGTGAAATTTTCAAAAATCCAGAAAATTGGCCGAAAATGACTAAATATCAAGGACTCATTGGGCGAATCGCTCTGGAACTGAAATCGGAATGCTCACTGACATTTCCCCTATCTGAAAGTCTGATAAATGCCAGAAAAATGACTAAGTCCAAAAAAATTTTTTTTTCAACTTCTTTCAATTTTACCCCTGTGGGATATATATCATACCCACACACATTTGTAACTCTCCTGGGGTACCCTCACACAAATTATTCACTCATTTAGTGGATATTTTCACAAAGAAAGTGAAATTTTAAAAAATCCAGAAAATTGGCTGAAAACGACTAAAAATCTAGGACTCATTGGGTGAATCGCTCTGGAACTGAAATCGGAATGCTCACTGACATTTCCCCTATCTGAAAGTCTGATAAATGCCAGAAAAATGACTAAGTCCAAAAAAAATGTTTTTTTCAACTTCTTTCAATTTTACTCCCGTGGGATATATTATACCCACACACATTTGTAACTCTCCTGGGGTACCCTCACACATATTATTCCCTCATTTAGTGGATATTTTCACAAGAAAGTGAAATTTTCAAAAATCCAGAATATTGGCTGAAAACGACTAAATATCAAGGACTCATTGGGCGAATCGCTCTGGAACTGAAATCGGAATGCTCACTGACATTTCCCCTATCTGAAAGTCTGATAAATGCCAGAAAAATGACTAAGTCCAAAAAAATTTTTTTTTCAACTTCTTTCAATTTTACCCCTGTGGGATATATATCATACCCACACACATTTGTAACTCTCCTGGGGTACCCTCTCACAAATTATTCACTCATTTAGTGGATATTTTCACAAAGAAAGTGAAATTTTAAAAAATCCAGAAAATTGGCTGAAAACGACTAAAAATCAAGGACTTATTGGGTGAATCGCTCTGGAACCGAAATCGGAATGCTCACTGACATTTCCTCTATCTGAAAGTCTGATAAATGCCAGAAAAATGACTAAGTCCAAAAAAAAATTTTTTCAACTTCTTTCAATTTTACTCCCGTGGGATATATTATACCCACACACATTTGTAACTCTCCTGGGGTACCCTCACACATATTATTCCCTCATTTAGTGGATATTTTCACAAAAATGTGAAATTTTCAAAAATCCAGAAAATTTGCCGAAAACGACTAAATATCAAGGACTCATTGGGCGAATCGCTCTGGAACTGAAATCGGAATGCTCACTGACATTTCCCCTATCTGAAAGTCTGATAAATGCCAGAAAAATGACTAAGTCCAAAAAAATTTTTTTTTCAACTTCTTTCAATTTTACCCCTGTGGGATATATATCATACCCACACACATTTGTAACTCTCCTGGGGTACCCTCACACAAATTATTCACTCATTTAGTGGATATTTTCACAAAGAAAGTGAAATTTTAAAAAATCCAGAAAATTGGCTGAAAACGACTAAAAATCAAGGACTGATTGGGTGAATCGCTCTGGAACTGAAATCGGAATGCTCACTGACATTTCCCCTATCTGAAAGTCTGATAAATGCCAGAAAAATGACTAAGTCCAAAAAAAAATTTTTTTCAACTTCTTTCAATTTTACTCCCGTGGGATATATTATACCCACACACATTTGTAACTCTCCTGGGGTACCCTCACACATATTATTCCCTCATTTAGTGGATATTTTCACAAGAAAGTGAAATTTTCAAAAATCCAGAAAATTGGCTGAAAACGACTAAATATCAAGGACTCATTGGGCGAATCGCTCTGGAACTGAAATCGGAACGCTCACTGACATTTCCCCTATCTGAAAGTCTGATAAACGCCGGAAAAATGACTAAGTCCAAAAAAAAAAATTTTTACAACTTTTTTCAATTTTACCCCCGTGGGATATATATTCTTCCCACACACATTTGGAACTCTCCTGGGGTACCCTCACACATATTATTCCCTCATTTAGTGGATATTTTCACAAAAAAAGTGAAATTTTCAAAAATCCAGAAAATTGGCCGAAAACGACTAAATATCAAGGACTCATTGGACGAATCGCTCTGGAACTGAAATCGGAATGCTCACTGACATTTCCCCTATCTGAAAGTCTGATAAATGGCAGAAAAATGACTAAGTCCAGCAAAAAAATTTTTTTCAACTTCTTTCAATTTTACCCCCGTGGGATATATATTATACCCACACACATTTGTAACTCTCCTGGGGTACCCTCACACATATTATTCCCTCATTTAGTGGATATTTTCACAAAAAAGTGACATTTTCAAAAATCCAGAAAATTGGCTGAAAACGACTAAATATCAAGGACTCATTGGGCGAATCGCTCTGGAACTGAAATCGGAAAGCTCACTGACATTTCCCATATCTGAAAGTCTGATAAATGCCGGAAAAATGACTAAGTCCAAAAAAAAAATTTTTTTCAACTTCTTTCAATTTTACCCCCGTGGGATATATATTATACCCACACACATTTGTAACTCTCCTGGGGTACCCTCACACATATTATTCCCTCATTTAATGGATATTTTCACAAAAAAGTGAAATTTTCAAAAATCCAGAAAATTGGCTGAAAACGACTAAATATCAAGGACTCATTGGGCGAATCGCTCTGGAACTGAAATCGGAAAGCTCACTGACATTTCCCCTATCTGAAAGTCTGATAAATGGCAGAAAAATGACTAAGTCCAAAAAAAAATTTTTTTCAACGTCTTTCAATTTTACCCCCGTGGGATATATATTCTACCCACACACATTTGTAACTCTCCTGGGGTACCCTCACACATATTATTCCCTCATTTAGTGGATATTTTCACGAAAAAAGTTAAATTTTCAAAAATCCAAAAAAATTGGCTGAAAACGACTAAATATCAAGGACTCATTGGGCGAATAGCTCTGGAACTGAAATCGGAATGCTCACTGACATTTCCCCTATCTGAAAGTCTGATAAATGCCAGAAAAATGACTAAGTCCAAAAAAATTTTTTTTTCAACTTCTTTCAATTTTACCCCTGTGGGATATATATCATACCCACACACATTTGTAACTCTCCTGGGGTACCCTCACACAAATTATTCACTCATTTAGTGGATATTTTCACAAAGAAAGTGAAATTTTAAAAAATCCAGAAAATTGGCTGAAAACGACTAAAAATCAAGGACTCATTGGGTGAATCGCTCTGGAACTGAAATCGGAATGCTCACTGACATTTCCCCTATCTGAAAGTCTGATAAATGCCAGAAAAATGACTAAGTCCAAAAAAAATGTTTTTTTCAACTTCTTTCAATTTTACTCCCGTGGGATATATTATACCCACACACATTTGTAACTCTCCTGGGGTACCCTCACACATATTATTCCCTCATTTAGTGGATATTTTCACAAGAAAGTGAAATTTTCAAAAATCCAGAAAATTGGCTGAAAACGACCTAATATCAAGGACTCATTGGGCGAATCGCTCTGGAACTGAAATCGGAAAGCTCACTCACATTTCCCCTATCTGAAAGTCTGATAAATGGCAGAAAAATGACTAAGTCCAAAAAAAAATTTTTTTCAACGGCTTTCAATTTTACCCCCATGGGATATATATTATACCCACACACATTTGTAACTCTCCTGGGGTACCCTCACACATATTATTCCCTCATTTAGTGGATATTTTCACAAAAAAGTGAAATTTTCAAAAATCCAGAAAATTGGCTGAAAACGACTAAATATCAAGGACTCATTGGGCGAATCGCTCTGGAACTGAAATCGGAAAGCTCACTGACATTTCCCCTATCTGAAAGTCTGATAAATGGCAGAAAAATGACTAAGTCCAGCAAAAAAAATTTTTTCAACTTCTTTCAATTTTACCCCCGTGGGATATATATTATACCCACACACATTTGTAACTCTCCTGGGGTAGACTCACACATATTATTCCCTCATTTAGTGGATATTTTCACGAAAAAAGTGAAATTTTCAAAAATCCAAAAAAATTGGCTGAAAACGACAAAAAATCAAGGACTCATTGGGCGAATCGCTCTGGAACTGAAATCTGAACGCTCACTGACATTTCCCCTATCTGAAAGTCTGATAAATGCCGGAAAAATGACTAAGTCCAAAAAAATTTTTTTTTCAACTTCTTTCAATTTTACCCCTGTGGGATATATATCATACCCACACACATTTGTAACTCTCCTGGGGTACCCTCACACAAATTATTCACTCATTTAGTGGATATTTTCACAAAGAAAGAGAAATTTTAAAAAATCCAGAAAATTGGCTGAAAACGACTAAAAATCAAGGACTCATTGGGTGAATCGCTCTGGAACTGAATTCGGAATGCTCACTGACATTTCCCCTATCTGAAAGTCTGATAAATGGCAGAAAAATGACTAAGTCCGGCAAAAAAAATTTTTTCAACTTCTTTCAATTTTACCCCCGTGGGATATATATTATACCCACACACATTTGTAACTCTCCTGGGGTAGACTCACACATATTATTCCCTCATTTAGTGGATATTTTCACAAAAAAGTGAAATTTTCAAAAATCCAGAAAATTGGCTGAAAACGACTAAATATCAAGGACTCATTGGGCGAATCGCTCTGGAACTGAAATCGGAAAGCTCACTGACATTTCCCCTATCTGAAAGTCTGATAAATGGCAGAAAAATGACTAAGTCCAAAAAAAAATTTTTTTCAACGTCTTTCAATTTTACCCCCATGGGATATATATTATACCCACACACATTTGTAACTCTCCTGGGGTACCCTCACACATATTATTCCCTCATTTAGTGGATATTTTCACAAAAAAGTGAAATTTTCAAAAATCCAGAAAATTGGCTGAAAACGACTAAATATCAAGGACTCATTGGACGAATCGCTCTGGAACTGAAATCGGAATGCTCACTGACATTTCCCCTATCTGAAAGTCTGATAAATGCCGGAAAAATGACTAAGTCCAAAAAAATTTTTTTTTCAACTTCTTTCAATTTTACCCCTGTGGGATATATATCATACCCACACACATTTGTAACTCTCCTGGGGTACCCTCATACAAATTATTCACTCATTTAGTGGATATTTTCACAAAAAAGTGAAATTTTCAAAAATCCAGAAAATTGGCTGAAAAGGACTAAATATCAAGGACTCATTTTACGAATCGCTCTGGAACTGAAATCGGAACGCTCACTGACATTTCCCCTATCTGAAAGTCTGATAAACGCCGGAAAAATGACTAAGTCCAAAAAAAAAAATTTTTACAACTTTTTTCAATTTTACCCCCGTGGGATATATATTCTTCCCACACACATTTGGAACTCTCCTGGGGTACCCTCACACATATTATTCCCTCATTTAGTGGATATTTTCACAAAAAAAGTGAAATTTTCAAAAATCCAGAAAATTGGCCGAAAACGACTAAATATCAAGGACTCATTGGACGAATCGCTCTGGAACTGAAATCGGAATGCTCACTGACATTTCCCCTATCTGAAAGTCTGATAAATGGCAAAAAAATGACTAAGTCCAGCAAAAAAATTTTTTTAAACTTCTTTCAATTTTACCCCCGTGGGATATATATTATACCCACACACATTTGTAACTCTCCTGGGGTACCCTCACACATATTATTCCCTCATTTAGTGGATATTTTCACGAAAAAAGTGAAATTTTCAAAAATTCAGAAAATTGGCTGAAATCGACTAAATATTAAGGTCTCATTGGGCGAATCGCTCTGGAACTGAAATCGGAATGCTCACTGACATTTACCCTATCTGAAAGTCCGATAAACGCCGGAAAAATGACTAAGTCCCAAAAAATTTTTTTTTCAACTTTTTTCAATTTTACACCCGTGGGATATATATTATACCCACACACATTTGTAACTCTCCTGGGGTACCCTCACACATATTATTCCATCTTTTAGTGGATATTTTCACAAAAAAGTGAAATGTTCAAAAATCCAGAAAATTGGCTAAAAACGACTAAAAATCAAGCACTCATTGGGCGAATCGCTCTGGAGCTGAAATCGGAATGCTCACTGACATTTCCCCTATCTGAAAGTCTGATAAACGTCGGAAAAATGACTAAGTTCAAAAAAAATTTTTTTTCAACTTCTTTCAATTTTACCCGGATGGGATATATATTCTACCCACACACATTTGTAACTCTCCTGGGGTACCCTCACACATATTATTCCCTCATTTAGTGGATATTTTCACGAAAAAAGTGAAATTTTCAAAAATCCAGAAAATTGGCTGAAAACGACTAAAAATCAAGCACTCATTGGGCGAATCGCTCTGGAGCTGAAATCGGAACGCTCACTGACATTTCCCCTATCTGAAAGTCTGATAAACGCCGGAAAAATGACTAAGTCCAAAAAAAAATTTTCTACAACTTTTTTCAATTTTACCCCCGTGGGATATATATTCTTCCCACACACATTTGGAACTCTCCTGTGGTACCCTCACACATATTATTCCCTCATTTAGTGGATATTTTCACAAAAAAAGTGAAATTTTCAAAAATCCAGAAAATTGGCTGAAAACGACTAAAAATCAAGGACTCATTGGGCGAATCGCTCTGGAACTAAAATCGGAAAGCTCACTGACATTTCCCCTATCTGAAAGTCTGATAAATGGCAGAAAAATGACTAAGTCCAAAAAAAAATTTTTTTCAACATCTTTCAATTTTACCCCCGTGGGATATATATTCTACGCACACACATTTGTAACTCTCCTGGGGTACTCTCACACATATTATTCCCTTATTTAGTGGATATTTTCAAAAAAAATGAAATTTTCAAAAATCCAGAAAATTGGCTGAAAATGACTAAATATCAAGGATTCATTGGGCGAATCGCTCTGGAACTGAAATCGGAATGCTCACTGACATTTCCCCTATCTGAAAGTCTGATAAATGCCAGAAAAATGACTAAGTCCAAAAAAAAATTTTTTTCAACTTCTTTCAATTTTACCCCTGTGGGATATATATTCTACCCACACACATTTGTAACTCTCCTGGGGTACCCTCACACATATTATTCCCTCATTTAGTGGATATTTTCACGAAAAAAGTGAAATTTTCAAAAATCCAGAAAATTGGCTGAAATCGACTAAATATCAAGGTCTCATTGGGCGAATCGCTCTGGAACTGAAATCGGAATGCTCACTGACATTTCCCCTATCTGAAAGTCTGATAAACGCCGGAAAAATGACTAAGTCCAAAAAAATTAATTTGTCAACTTTTTTCAATTTTACCCCCGTGGGATATATATTCTACCCACACACATTTGGAACTCTCCTGGGGTACACTCACACATATTATTCTCTCATTTAGTGGATATTTTCACAAAAAAGTGAAATTTTCAAAAATTCAGAAAATTGGCTGAAATCGACTAAATATTAAGGTCTCATTGGGCGAATCGCTCTGGAACTGAAATCGGAATGCTCACTGACATTTACCCTATCTGAAAGTCTGATAAACGTTGGAAAAATGACTAAGTTCAAAAAAAAAATTTTTTCAACTTCTTTCAATTTTACCCGGATGGGATATATATTCTACCCACACACATTTGTAACTCTCCTGGGGTACCCTCACACATATTATTCCCTCATTTAGTGGATATTTTCACGAAAAAAGTGAAATTTTCAAAAATCCAGAAAATTGGCTAAAAACGACTAAAAATCAAGCACTCATTGGGCGAATCGCTCTGGAGCTGAAATCGGAATGCTCACTGACATTTCCCCTATCTGAAAGTCTGATAAACGTCGGAAAAATGACTAAGTTCAAAAAAAATGTTTTTTCAACTTCTTTCAATTTTACCCGGATGAGATATATATTCTACCCACACACATTTGTAACTCTCCTGGGGTACCCTCACACATATTATTCCCTCATTTAGTGGATATTTTCACGAAAAAAGTGAAATTTTCAAAAATCCAGAAAATTGGCTGAAAACGACTAAAAATCAAGCACTCATTGGGCGAATCGCTCTGGAGCTGAAATCGGAACGCTCACTGACATTTCCCCTATCTGAAAGTCTGATAAACGCCGGAAAAATGACTAAGTCCAAAAAAAAATTTTCTACAACTTTTTTCAATTTTACCCCCGTGGGATATATATTCTTCCCACACACATTTGGAACTCTCCTGTGGTACCCTCACACATATTATTCCCTCATTTAGTGGATATTTTCACAAAAAAAGTGAAATTTTCAAAAATCCAGAAAATTGGCTGAAAACGACTAAAAATCAAGGACTCATTGGGCGAATCGCTCTGGAACTGAAATCGGAATGCTCACTGACACTTCCCCTATCTGAAAGTCTGATAAACGCCGGAAAAATGACTAAGTCCAAAAAAAAATTTTCTACAACTTTTTTCAATTTTACCCCCGTGTAATATATATATTCTTCCCACACACATTTGGAACTCTCCTGGGGTACCCTCACACATATTATTCCCTCATTTAGTGGATATTTTCACAAAAAAGTGAAATTTTCAAAAATCCAGAAAATTGGCTGAAAACGACTAAATATCAAGGACTCATTGGGCGAATCGCTCTGGAACTGAAATCGGAACGCTCACTGACATTTCCCCTATCTGAAAGTCAGATAAACGTCGGAAAAATGACTAAGTCCAAAAAATTTTTTTTTTCAACTTTTTTCAATTTTACCCCCGTGGGATATATATTCTACCCACACACATTTGGAACTCTCCTGGGTTACCCTCACACATATTATTCCCTCATTTAGTGGATATTTTCACAAAAAAGTGAAATTTTCAAAAATCCAGAAAATTGGCTGAAAACGACTAAAAATCAAGGACTCGTTGGGCGAATCGCTCTGGAACTGAAATCGCAATGCTCACTGACATTTCCCCTATCTGAAAGTCTGATAAACGCCGGAAAAATGACTAAGTCCAAAAAAAAAAATGTTCAACTTTTTTCAATTTTACACCCGTGGGATATATATTATACCCACACACATTTGTAACTCTCCTGGGGTACCCTCACACATATTATTCCCTCATTTAGTGGATATTTTCACGAAAAAAGTGAAATTTTCAAAAATCCAGAAAATTGGCTGAAATCGACTAAATATCAAGGTCTCATTGGGCGAATCGCTCTGGAACTGAAATCGGAATGCTCACTGACATTTGCCCAAACTGAAAGTCTGATAAACGACGGAAAAATGACTAAGTCCAAAAAAAAAAATGTTCAACTTTTTTCAATTTTACACCCATGGGATATATATTCTACCCACACACATTTGGATCTCTCCTGGGGTACCCTCACACATATTATTCCCTCATTTAGTGGATATTTTCACAAAAAAGTGAAATTTTCAAAAATCCAGAAAATTGGCTGAAAACGACTAAATATCAAGGACTCATTGGGCGAATCACTCTGGAACTGAACTCGGAATGCTCACTGACATTTCCCCTATCTGAAAGTCTGATAAACGCCGGAAAAATGACTAAGTCCAAAAAAATTTTTTTTTCAACTTCTTTCTATTTTACCCCCGTGGGATATATATTATACCCACACACATTTGTAACTCTCCTGGGGTACCCTCACACATATTATTCCCTCATTTAGTGGATATTTTCACAAAAAAAGTGAAATTTTCAAAAATCCAGAAAATTGGCTGAAAACGACTAAAAATCAAGGACTCATTGGGCGAATCGCTCTGGAACTAAAATCGGAAAGCTCACTGACATTTCCCCTATCTGAAAGTCTGATAAATGGCAGAAAAATGACTAAGTCCAAAAAAAAATTTTTTTCAACATCTTTCAATTTTACCCCCGTGGGATATATATTCTACGCACACACATTTGTAACTCTCCTGGGGTACCCTCACACATATTATTCCCTCATTTAGTGGATATTTTCAAAAAAAATGAAATGTTCAAAAATCCAGAAAATTGGCTGAAAATGACTAAATATCAAGGATTCATTGGGCGAATCGCTCTGGAACTGAAATCGGAATGCTCACTGACATTTCCCCTATCTGAAAGTCTGATAAATGCCAGAAAAATGACTAAGTCCAAAAAAAAATTTTTTTCAACTTCTTTCAATTTTACCCCCGTGGGATATATATTCTACCCACACACATTTGTAACTCTCCTGGGGTACCCTCACACATATTATTCCCTCATTTAGTGGATATTTTCACGAAAAAAGTGAAATTTTCAAAAATCCAGAAAATTGGCTGAAAACGACTAAAAATCAAGGACTCATTGGGCGAATCACTCTGGTACTGAAATCTGAACGCTCACTGACATTTCCCCTATCTGAAAGTCTGATAAATACCGGAAAAATGACTAAGTCCAAAAAAAATATTTTTCAACTTTTTTCAATTTTACCCCCGTGTAATATATATATTCTTCCCACACACATTTGGAACTCTCCTGGGGTACCCTCACGCATATTATTCCCTCATTTAGTGGATATTTTCACAAAAAAGTGAAATTTTCAAAAATCCAGAAAATTGGCTGAAAACGACTAAATAGCAAGGACTCATTGGGTGAATCGCTCTGGAACTGAAATCGGAACGCTCACTGACATTTGCCCAATCTGAAAGTCTGATAAACGCCGGAAAAATGACTAAGTCCAAAAAAAAAAATGTTCAACTTTTTTCAATTTTACACCCGTGGGATATATATTATACCCACACACATTTGTAACTCTCCTGGGGTACCCTCACACATATTATTCCCTCATTTAGTGGATATTTTCACGAAAAAAGTGAAATTTTCAAAAATCCAGAAAATTGGCTGAAATCGACTAAATATCAAGGTCTCATTGGGCGAATCGCTCTGGAACTGAAATCGGAATGCTCACTGACATTTCCCCTATCTGAAAGTCTGATAAACGCCGGAAAAATGACTAAGTCCAAAAAAATTTATTTGTCAACTTTTTTCAATTTTACCCCCGTGGGATATATATTCTACCCACACACATTTGGAACTCTCCTGGGGTACACTCACACATATTATTCTCTCATTTAGTGGATATTTTCACAAAAAAGTGAAATTTTCAAAAATTCAGAAAATTGGCTGAAATCGACTAAATATTAAGCTCTCATTGGGCGAATCGCTCTGGAACTGAAATCGGAATGCTCACTGACATTTACCCTATCTGAAAGTCTGATAAACGTTGGAAAAATGACTAAGTTCAAAAAAAAATTTTTTTCAACTTCTTTCAATTTTACCCGGATGGGATATATATTCTACCCACACACATTTGTAACTCTCCTGGGGTACCCTCACACATATTATTCCCTCATTTAGTGGATATTTTCACGAAAAAAGTGAAATTTTCAAAAATCCAGAAAATTGGCTGAAAACGACTAAAAATCAAGCACTCATTGGGCGAATCGCTCTGGAGCTGAAATCGGAACGCTCACTGACATTTCCCCTATCTGAAAGTCTGATAAACGCCGGAAAAATGACTAAGTCCAAAAAAAAATTTTCTACAACTTTTTTCAATTTTACCCCCGTGTAATATATATATTCTTCCCACACACATTTGGAACTCTCCTGGGGTACCCTCACACATATTATTCCCTCATTTAGTGGATATTTTCACAAAAAAGTGAAATTTTCAAAAATCCAGAAAATTGGCTGAAAACGACTAAATATCAAGGACTCATTGGGCGAATCGCTCTGGAACTGAAATCGGAACGCTCACTGACATTTCCCCTATCTGAAAGTCAGATAAACGTCGGAAAAATGACTAAGTCCAAAAAATTTTTTTTTTCAACTTTTTTCAATTTTACCCCCGTGTAATATATATATTCTTCCCACACACATTTGGAACTCTCCTGGGGTACCCTCACACATATTATTCCCTCATTTAGTGGATATTTTCACAAAAAAGTGAAATTTTCAAAAATTCAGAAAATTGGCTGAAAACGACTAAAAATCAAGGACTCGTTGGGCGAATCGCTCTGGAACTGAAATCACAATGCTCACTGACATTTCCCCTATCTGAAAGTCTGATAAACGCCGGAAAAATGACTAAGTCCAAAAAAAAAAATGTTCAACTTTTTTCAATTTTACACCCGTGGGATATATATTATACCCACACACATTTGTAACTCTCCTGGGGTAGCCTCACACATATTATTCCCTCATTTAGTGGATATTTTCACGAAAAAAGTGAAATTTTCAAAAATCCAGAAAATTGGCTGAAATCGACTAAATATCAAGGTCTCATTGGGCAAATCGCTCTGGAACTGAAATCGGAATGCTCACTGACATTTGCCCAAACTGAAAGTCTGATAAACGACGGAAAAATGACTAAGTCCAAAAAAAAAAATGTTCAACTTTTTTCAATTTTACACCCATGGGATATATATTCTACCCACACACATTTGGATCTCTCCTGGGGTACCCTCACACATATTATTCCCTCATTTAGTGGATATTTTCACAAAAAAGTGAAATTTTCAAAAATCCAGAAAATTGGCTGAAAACGACTAAATATCAAGGACTCATTGGGCGAATCACTCTGGAACTGAACTCGGAATGCTCACTGACATTTCCCCTATCTGAAAGTCTGATAAACGCCGGAAAAATGACTAAGTCCAAAAAAATTTTTTTTTCAACTTCTTTCTATTTTACCCCCGTGGGATATATATTATACCCACACACATTTGTAACTCTCCTGGGGTACCCTCACACATATTATTCCCTCATTTAGTGGATTTTTTCATGAAAAAAGTGAAATTTTCAAAAATCCAGAAAATTGGCTGAAGTCGACTAAATATCAAGGTCTCATTGGGCGAATCGCTCTGGAAATGAAATCGGAATGCTCACTGACATTTCCACTATCTGAAAGTCTGATAAACGCCGGAAAAATGACTAAGTCCCAAAAAAAAAATTTTTTCAACTTTTTTAAATTTTACCCCCGTGGGATATATATTCTACCCACACACATTTGGAAATCCCCTGGGGTACCCTCACACATATTATTCCCTCATTTAGTGATATTTTCACAAAAAAGTGACATTTTCAAAAATCCAGAAAATTAGCTGAAAACGACTAAATATCAAGGACTCATTGGGAGAATTGCTCTGGAACTGAAATCGGAACGCTCACTGACATTTGCCCAATCTGAAAGTCTGATAAACGCCGGAAAAATGACTAAGTCCAAAAAAAAAAATGTTCAACTTTTTTCAATTTTACCCCCGTGGGATATATATTATACCAACACACATTTGTAACTCTCCTGGGGTACCCTCACACATATTATTCCCTCATTTAGTGGATATTTTCACGAAAAAAGTGAAATTTTAAAAAATCCAGAAAATTGGCTGAAATCGACTAAATATCAAGGTCTCATTGGGAGAGTCGCTCTGGAACTGAAATCGGAATGCTCACTGACATTTCCCCTATCTGAAAGTCTGATAAACGCCGGAAAAATGACAGTCCAAAAAAAAATTTTTTTTAACTCTTTTCAATTTTACCCCCGTGGGATATATATTATACCCACACACATTTGGAACTCTCCTGGGGTAACCTCACACATATTATTCCCTCATTTAGTGGATATTTTCACAAAAAAGTGAAATTTTCAAAAATCCAGACAATTGGCTGAAAACGACTGAATATCAAGGACTCATTGGGCGAATCGCTCTGGAACTGAAATCGGAATGCTCACTGACATTTCCACTATCTGAAAGTCTGATAAACGCCGGAAAAATGACTAAGTCCCCAAAAAAAATTTTTTCAACTTTTTTCAATTTTACCCCCGTGGGATATATATTATACCCACACACATTTGTAACTCTCCTGGGGTACCCTCACACATATTATTCCCTCATTTAGTGGATATTTTCATGAAAAAAGTGAAATTTTCAAAAATCCAGAAAATTGGCTGAAATCGACTAAATATCAAGGTCTCATTGGGCGAATCGCTCTGGAACTGAAATCGGAATGATCACTGACATTTGCCCAAACTGAAAGTCTGATAAACGCCGGAAAAATGACTAAGTCCAAAAAAAAAAATGTTCAACTTTTTTCAATTTTACACCCGTGGGATATATATTCTACCCACACACATTTGAAACTCTCCTGGGGTACACTCACACATATTATTCCCTCATTTAGTGGATATTTTCACAAAAAAGTGAAATTTTCAAAAATTCAGAAAATTGGCTGAAATCGACTAAATATTAAGGTCTCATTGGGCGAATCACTCTAGAACTGAAATCGGAATGCTCACTGACATTTCCCCTATCTGAAAGTCTGATAAACGCCGGAAAAATGACTAAGTCCAAAAAAATTTTTTTTTCAACTTCTTTCAATTTTACCCCCGTGGGATATATATTATACCCACACACATTTGTAACTCTCCTGGGGTACCCTCACACATATTATTCCCTCATTTAGTGGATATTTTCACAAAAAAAGTGAAATTTTCAAAAATCCAGAAAATTGCCTGAAAACGACTAAAAATCAAGGACTCGTTGGGCGAATCGCTCTGGAACTGAAATCGCAATGCTCACTGACATTTCCCCTATCTGAAAGTCTGATAAACGCCGGAAAAATGACTAAGTCCAAAAAAAAAAATGTTCAACTTTTTTCAATTTTACACCCTTGGGATATATATTCTACCCACACACATTTGGAACTCTCCTGGGGTACACTCACACATATTATTCCCTCATTTAGTGGATATTTTCACAAAAAAGTGAAATTTTCAAAAATTCAGAAAATTGGCTGAAATCGACTAAATATTAAGGTCTCATTGGGCGAATCACTCTAGAACTGAAATCGGAATGCTCACTGACATTTCCCCTATCTGAAAGTCTGATAAACGCCGGAAAAATGACAGTCCAAAAAAAAATTTTTTTTAACTCTTTTCAATTTTACCCCCGTGGGATATATATTATACCCACACACATTTGGAACTCTCCTGGGGTAACCTCACACATATTATTCCCTCATTTAGTGGATATTTTCACAAAAAAGTGAAATTTTCAAAAATCCAGACAATTGGCTGAAAACGACTGAATATCAAGGACTCATTGGGCGAATCGCTCTGGAACTGAAATCGGAATGCTCACTGACATTTCCACTATCTGAAAGTCTGATAAACGCCGGAAAAATGACTAAGTCCCCAAAAAAAATTTTTTCAACTTTTTTCAATTTTACCCCCGTGGGATATATATTATACCCACACACATTTGTAACTCTCCTGGGGTACCCTCACACATATTATTCCCTCATTTAGTGGATATTTTCATGAAAAAAGTGAAATTTTCAAAAATCCAGAAAATTGGCTGAAATCGACTAAATATCAAGGTCTCATTGGGCGAATCGCTCTGGAACTGAAATCGGAATGATCACTGACATTTGCCCAAACTGAAAGTCTGATAAACGCCGGAAAAATGACTAAGTCCAAAAAAAAAAATGTTCAACTTTTTTCAATTTTACACCCGTGGGATATATATTCTACCCACACACATTTGAAACTCTCCTGGGGTACACTCACACATATTATTCCCTCATTTAGTGGATATTTTCACAAAAAAGTGAAATTTTCAAAAATTCAGAAAATTGGCTGAAATCGACTAAATATTAAGGTCTCATTGGGCGAATCACTCTAGAACTGAAATCGGAATGCTCACTGACATTTCCCCTATCTGAAAGTCTGATAAACGCCGGAAAAATGACTAAGTCCAAAAAAATTTTTTTTTCAACT
The DNA here is from genome assembly GCF_046119375.1 of Phyllobates terribilis. Classification (NCBI taxonomy): domain Eukaryota; kingdom Metazoa; phylum Chordata; class Amphibia; order Anura; family Dendrobatidae; genus Phyllobates; species Phyllobates terribilis. The sequence goes on from NW_027362762.1 coordinate 597,091,739, forward strand.
TCTTTCAATTTTACCCCCGTGGGATATATATTATACCCACACACATTTGTAACTCTCCTGGGGTACCCTCACACATATTATTCCCTCATTTAGTGGATATTTTCACAAAAAAAGTGAAATTTTCAAAAATCCAGAAAATTGCCTGAAAACGACTAAAAATCAAGGACTCGTTGGGCGAATCGCTCTGGAACTGAAATCGCAATGCTCACTGACATTTCCCCTATCTGAAAGTCTGATAAACGCCGGAAAAATGACTAAGTCCAAAAAAAAAAATGTTCAACTTTTTTCAATTTTACACCCTTGGGATATATATTCTACCCACACACATTTGGAACTCTCCTGGGGTACACTCACACATATTATTCCCTCATTTAGTGGATATTTTCACAAAAAAGTGAAATTTTCAAAAATTCAGAAAATTGGCTGAAATCGACTAAATATTAAGGTCTCATTGGGCGAATCACTCTAGAACTGAAATCGGAATGCTCACTGACATTTCCCCTATCTGAAAGTCTGATAAACGCCGGAAAAATGACTAAGTCCAAAAAAATTTTTTTTTCAACTTCTTTCAATTTTCCCCCCGTGGGATATATATTATACCCACACACATTTGTAACTCTCCTGGGGTACCCTCACACATATTATTCCCTCATTTAGTGGATATTTTCACAAAAAAGTGAAATTTTCAAAAATCCAGAAAATTGGCTGAAAACGACTCAATATCAAGGATTCATTGGGCGAATCGCTCTGTAACTGAAATCGGAACGCTCACTGACATTTCCCCTATCTGAAAGTCAGATAAACGTCGGAAAAATGACTAAGTCCAAAAAAAATAATTTTTCAACTTTTTTCAATTTTACCCCCGTGGGATATATATTCTACCCACACACATTTGTAACTCTCCTGGGGTACCCTCACACATATTATTCCCTCATTTAGTGGATATTTTCACAAAAAAAGTGAAATTTTCAAAAATCCAAAAAATTGCCTGAAAACGACTAAAAATCAAGGACTCGTTGGGCAAATCACTCTGGAACTGAAATGGCAATGCTCACTGACATTTCCCCTATCTGAAAGTCAGATAAATGCCAGAAAAATGACTAAGTCCAAAAAAAATTTTTTTAAACTTTTTTCAATTTTACCCTCGTGGGATATATATTATACCCACACACATTTGTAACTCTCCTGGGGTACCCTCACACATATTATTCCCTCATTTAGTGGATATTTTCACGAAAAAATGAAATTTTCAAAAATTCAGAAAATTGGCTGAAATCGACTAAATATCAAGGTCTCATTGGGAGAGTCGCTCTGGTACTGAAATCGGAATGCTCACTGACATTTCCCCTATCTGAAAGTCTGATAAATGCCAGAAAAATGATTAAGTCCAAAAAAAAAAATTTTTCAACTTTTTTCAATTTTACCCCCGTGGGATATATATTCTACCCACACACATTTGGAACTCTCCTGGGGTACCCTCACACATTTTATTCCCTCATTTAGTGGATATTTTCACAAAAAAGTGAAATTTTCAAAAATCCAGAAAATTGGCTGAAAACGACTAAATATCTAGGACTCATTGGGCGAATCGCTCTGGAACTGAAATCGGAATGCTCACTGACATTTCCCCTATCTGAAAGTCTGATAAATGCCAGAAAAATGATTAAGTCCAAAAAAAAAAATTTTTCAACTTTTTTCAATTTTACCCCCGTGGGATATATATTCTACCCACTCACATTTGGAACTCTCCTGGGGTACCCTCACACATATTATTCCCTCATTTAGTGGATATTTTAAAAAAAAAGTGAAATTTTAAAAAATCCCGAAAATTGGCTGAAAACGACTACATTTCAAGGACGCATTGGGCGAATCGCTCTGGAACTGAAATCGGAACGCTCACTGACATTTACCCTATCTGAAAGTCTGATAAATGGCGGAAAAATGACTAAGTCCAAAAAAAATATTTTTTAACTTTTTTCAATTTTACCCCCGTGGGATATATATTCTTCCCACTCACATTTGGAACTCTCCTGGGGTACCCTCACACATATTATTCCCTCATTTAGTGGATATTTTCACAAAAAAGTGAAATTTTCAAAAATCCAGAAAATTGGCTGAAAACGACTAAATATCAAGGACTCATTGGGCGAAACGCTCTGGAACTGAAATCGGAATGCTCAATGACATTTCCCCTATCTGAAAGTCTGATAAATGCCAGAAAAAAGACTAGGTTCAAAAAAATTTTTTTTTTAACTTCTTTCAATTTTACCCCCGTGGGATATATATTATACCCACACACATTTGTAACTCTCGTGGGGTACCCTCACATATATTATTCCCTCATTTAGTGGATATTTTCACAAAAAAGTGAAATTTTCAAAAATCCAGAAAATTGGCTGAAAACGACTAAATATCAAGGACTCATTGGGCGAATCGCTCTGTAACTGAAATCGGAACGCTCACTGACATTTCCCCTATCTGAAAGTCAGATAAACGTCGGAAAAATGACTAAGTCCAAAAAAAATAATTTTTCAACTTTTTTCAATTTTACCCCCGTGGGATATATATTCTACCCACACACATTTGTAACTCTCCTGGGGTACCCTCACACATATTATTCCCTCATTTAGTGGATATTTTCACAAAAAAAGTGAAATTTTCAAAAATCAAAAAAATTGCCTGAAAACGACTAAAAATCAAGGACTCGTTGGGCGAATCACTCTGGAACTGAAATGGCAATGCTCACTGACATTTCCCCTATCTGAAAGTCAGATAAATGCCAGAAAAATGACTAAGTCCAAAAAAAATTTTTTTCAACTTTTTTCAATTTTACCCCCGTGGGATATATATTATACCCACACACATTTGTAACTCTCCTGGGGTACCCTCATACATATTATTCCCTCATTTAGTGGATAATTTCAGGAAAAAATGAAATTTTCAAAAATCCAGAAAATTGGCTGAAATCGACTAAATATCAAGGTCTCATTGGGCGAAACGCTCTGGAACTGAAATCGGAATGCTCACTGACATTTCCCTTATCTGAAAGTCTGATAAACGCCGGAAAAATGACTAAGTCCAAAAAAATTTTTTTTTCAACTTTTTTCAATTTTACCCCCGTGGGATGTATATTCTACCCACACACATTTGGAACTCTCCTGGGGTACCCTCACACATATTATTCCCTCATTTAGTGGATATTTTCACAAAAAAGTGAAATTTTCAAAAATTCAGAAAATTGGCTGAAATCGACAAAATATTAAGGTCTCATTGGGCGAATCGCTCTGGAACTGAAATCGCAAAGCTCACTGACATTTCCCCTATCTGAAAGTCTGATAAGCGCCGGAAAAATGAATAAGTCCAAAAAAATATTTGTTTCAACTTTTTTCAATTTTACCCTCGTGGGATATATATTATACCCACACACATTTGTAACTCTCCTGGGGTACCCTCACACATATTATTCCCTCATTTAGTGGATATTTTCACGAAAAAAGTGAAATTTTCAAAAATTCAGAAAATTGGCTGAAATCGACTAAATATCAAGGTCTCATTGGGAGAGTCGCTCTGGTACTGAAATCGGAATGCTCACTGACATTTCCCCTATCTGAAAGTCTGATAAATGCCAGAAAAATGATTAAGTCCAAAAAAAAAAATTTTTCAACTTTTTTCAATTTTACCCCCGTGGGATATATATTCTACCCACACACATTTGGAACTCTCCTGGGGTACCCTCACACATTTTATTCCCTCATTTAGTGGATATTTTCACAAAAAAGTAAAATTTTCAAAAATCCAGAAAATTGGCTGAAAACGACTAAATATCAAGGAATCATTGGGCGAATCGCTCTGGAACTGAAATCGGAATGCTCACTGACATTTCCACTATCTGAAAGTCTGATAAACGCCGGAAAAATGACTAAGTCCCAAAAAAAATTTTTTTCAACTTTTTTCAATTTTACCCCCGTGGGATTTATATTCTACCCACACACATTTGGAACTCCCCTGGGGTACCCTCACACATATTATTCCCTCATTTAGTGGATATTTTCACAAAAAAGTGAAATTTTCAAAAATCCAGAAAATTGGCTGAAAACGACTAAATATCTAGGACTCATTGGGCGAATCGCTCTGGAACTGAAATCGGAATGCTCACTGACATTTCCCCTATCTGAAAGTCTGATAAATGGCAGAAAAATGATTAAGTCCAAAAAAAAAAATTTTTCAACTTTTTTCAATTTTACCCCCGTGGGATATATATTCTACCCACTCATATTTGGAACTCTCCTGGGGTACCCTCACACATATTATTCCCTCATTTAGTGGATATTTTCAAAAAAAAGTGAAATTTTAAAAAATCCCGAAAATTGGCTGAAAACGACTACATTTCAAGGACGCATTGGGCGAATCGCTCTGGAACTGAAATCGGAACGCTCACTGACATTTACCCTATCTGAAAGTCTGATAAATGGCGGAAAAATGACTAAGTCCAAAAAAAATATTTTTTAACTTTTTTCAATTTTACCCCCGTGGGATATATATTCTTCCCACTCACATTTGGAACTCTCCTGGGGTACCCTCACACATATTATTCCCTCATTTAGTGGATATTTTCACAAAAAAGTGAAATTTTCAAAAATCCAGAAAATTGGCTGAAAACGACTAAATATCAAGGACTCATTGGGCGAATCGCTCTGGAACTGAAATAGGAACGCTCACTGACATTTCCCCTATCTGAAAGTCTGATCAATGGCAGAAAAATGACTAAGTCCAAAAAAAAATTTTTTTCAACTTCTTTCAATTTTACCCCCATGGGATATATATTATACCCACACACATTTGTAACTCTCCTGGGGTACCCTCACACATATTATTCCCTCATTTAGTGGATATTTTCACAAAAAAGTAAAATTTTCAAAAATCCAGAAAATTGGCTGAAAACGACTAAATATCAAGGACTCATTGGGCGAAACGCTCTGGAACTGAAATCGGAATGCTCAATGACATTTCCCCTATCTGAAAGTCTGATAAATGCCAGAAAAAAGACTAGGTTCAAAAAAATTTTTTTTTAAACTTCTTTCAATTTTACCCCCGTGGGATATATATTATACCCACACACATTTGTAACTCTCCTGGGGTACCCTCACATATATTATTCCCTCATTTAGTGGATATTTTCATGAAAAAAGTGAAATTTTCAAAAATCCAGAAAATTGGCTGAAATCGACTAAATATCAAGGTCTCATTGGGCGAATCGCTCTGGAACTGAAATCGGAATGCTCACTGACATTTCCACTATCTGAAAGTCTGATAAACGCCGGAAAAATGACTAAGTCCCAAAAAAAAATTTTTTCAACTTTTTTTAATTTTCCACCAGTGGGATATATATTCTACCCACACACATTTGGAACTCCCCTGGGGTACCCTCACACATATTATTCCCTCATTTAGTGGATATTTTCACAAAAAAAGTGAAATTTTCAAAAATCCAGAAAATTGGCTGAAAACGACTAAATATCTAGGACTCATTGGGCGAATCGCTCTGGAACTGAAATCGGAACACTCACTGACATTTGCCCAATCTGAAAGTCTGATAAACGCCGGAAAAATGACTAAGTCCAAAAAAAAAATTTTCAACTTTTTTAAATTTTACCCCCGTGGGATATATATTCTTCCCACACACATTTGGAACTCTCCTGGGGTACCCTCACACATATTATTCCCTCATTTAGTGGATATTTTCACAAAAAAGTAAAATTTTCAAAAATCCAGAAAATTGGCTGAAAACGACTAAATATCAAGGACTCATTGGGCGAATCGCTCTGGAACTGAAATAGGAACGCTCACTGACATTTCCCCTATCTGAAAGTCTGATAAATGCCAGAAAAATGACCAAGTCCAAAAAAATTTTTTTTTAACTTCTTTCAATTTTACCCCCATGGGATATATATTATACCCACACACATTTGTAACTCTCCTGTGGTACCCTCACACATATTATTCCCTCATTTAGTGGATATTTTCACAAAAAAGTGAAATTTTCAAAAATCCAGAAAATTGGCTGAAAACGACTAAATATCAAGGACTCATTGGGCGAAACGCTCTGGAACTGAGATCGGAATGCTCACTGACATTTCCCCTATCTGAAAGTCTGATAAATGCCAGAAAAATGACCAAGTCCAAAAAATTTTTTTTTTTAACTTCTTTCAATTTTACCCGGATGGGATATATATTATGCCCAAACACATTTGTAACTCTCCTGGGGTACCCTCACACATATTATTCCCTCATTTAGGGGATATTTTCCCAAAAAAGTGAAATTTTCAAAAATCCAGAAAATTAGCTGAAAAAGACTAAATAAAAAGGATTCATTGGGCGAATCGCTCTGGAACTGAAATCGGAACGCTCACTGACATTTCCCCTATCTGAAAGTCTGATAAATGCCAGAAAAATGACCAAGTCCAAAAAAAAAATTTTTTTCAACTTCTTTCAATTTTACCCCTGTGGGATATATATTATACCCACACACATTTGTAACTCTCCTGGGGTACCCTCACACATATTATTCCCTCATTTAGTGGATAGTTTCACAAAAAAGTGAAATTTTCAAAAATCCAGAAAATTGGCTGAAAACGACTAAATATCAAGGACTCATTGGGCGAATCGCTCTGGAACTGAAATCGGAACGCTCACTGACATTTCCCCTATCTGAAAGTCTGATAAACGTCGGAAAAATGACTAAGTAACACAAAAAAATGTTTTCAACTTTTTTTAATTTTACCCCCGTGGGATATATATTCTACCCACACACATTTGGAACTCTCCTGGGGTACCCTCACACATATTATTCCCTCATTTAGTGGATATTTTTATGAAAAAAGTGAAATTTTCAAAAATCCAGAAAATTGGCTGAAAACGACTAAATATCAAGGACTCATTGGGCGAATCGCTCTGGAACTGAAATTGGAACGCTCACTGACATTTCCCCTATCTGAAAGTCTGATAGATGGCAGAAAAATGACTAAGTCCAAAAAAAAATTTTTTTCAACTTCTTTCAATTTTACCCCCATGGGATATATATTATACCCACACACATTTGTAACTCTCCTGGGGTACCCTCACACATATTATTCCCTCATTTAGGGGATATTTTCCCAAAAAAGTGAAATTTTCAAAAATCCAGAAAATTAGCTGAAAAAGACTAAATAAAAAGGATTCATTGGGCGAATCGCTCTGGAACTGAAATCGGAATGCTCACTGACATTTCCCCTATCTGAAAGTCTGATAAATGCCAGAAAAATGACCAAGTCCAAAAAAAAATTTTTTTTTCAGCTTCTTTCAATTTTACCCCCGTGGGATATATATTATACCCACACACATTTGTAACTCTCCTGGGGTACCCTCACACATATTATTCCCTCATTTAGGGGATATTTTCCCAAAAAAGTGAAATTTTCAAAAATGCAGAAAATTAGCTGATAAAGACTAAATAAAAAGGATTCATTGGGCGAATCGCTCTGGAACTGAAATCGGAATGCTCACTGACATTTCCCCTATCTGAAAGTCTGATAAATGCCAGAAAAATGACCAAGTCCAAAAAAAAATTTTTTTTTCAACTTCTTTCAATTTTACCCCCGTGGGATATATATTATACCCACACACATTTGTAACTCTCCTGGGGTACCCTCACACATATTATTCCCTCATTTAGTGGATATTTTCACAAAAAAGTGAAATTTTCAAAAATCCCGAAAATTGGCTGAAAACGACTACATTTCAAGGACGCATTGGGCGAATCGCTCTGGAACTGAAATCAGAACGCTCACTGACATTTACCCTATCTGAAAGTCTGATAAACGCCGGAAAAATGACTAAGTCCAAAAAAATATATTTTTTAACTTTTTTCAATTTTGCCCCCGTGGGATATATATTCTTCCCACACACATTTGGAACTCTCCTGGGGTACCCTCACACATATTATTCCCTCATTTAGTACATATTTTCACAAAAAAGTGAAATTTTCAAAAATCCAGAAAATTGGCTGAAAACGACTAAATATCAAGGACTCATTGGGCGAATCGCTCTGGAACTGAAATAGGAACGCTCACTGACATTTCCCCTATCTGAAAGTCTGATAAATGGCAGAAAAATGACTAAGTCCAAAAAAAATTTTTTTTCAACTTCTTTCAATTTTACCCCCATGGGATATATATTATACCCACACACATTTGTAACTCTCCTGGGGTACCCTCACACATATTATTCCCTCATTTAGTGGATATTTTCACAAAAAAGTGAAATTTTCAAAAATCCAGAAAACTGGCTGAAAACGACTAAATATCAAGGACTCATTGGGCGAAACGCTCTGGAACTGAAATCGGAATGCTCACTGACATTTCCGCTATCTGAAAGTCTGATAAATGCCAGAAAAAAGACTAGGTTCAAAAAATTTTTTTTTTAAACTTCTTTCAATTTTACCCCCGTGGGATATATATTATACCCACACACATTTGTAACTCTCCTGGGGTACCCTCACACATATTATTCCCTCAATTAGTGGATATTTTCATGAAAAAAGTGAAATTTTCAAAAATCCAGAAAATTGGCCGAAATCGACTAAATATCAAGGTCTCATTGGGCGAATCGCTCTGGAACTGAAATCGGAACGCTCACTGACATTTGCCCAATCTGAAAGTCTGATAAACGCCGGAAAAATGATTAAGTCCAAAAAAAAAAATTTTCAACTTTTTTAAATTTTACCCCCGTGGGATATATATTCTTCCCACACACATTTGGAACTCTCCTGGCGTACCCTCACAGATATTATTCCCTCATTTAGTGGATATTTTCACAAAAAAGTGAAATTTTCAAAAATCCCGAAAATTGGCTGAAAACGACTACATTTCAAGGACGCATTGGGCGAATCGCTCTGGAACTGAAATCGGAACGCTCACTGACATTTACCCTATCTGAAAGTCTGATAAATGGCAGAAAAATGACTAAGTCCAAAAAAAATATTTTTTAACTTTTTTCAATTTTACCCCCGTGGGATATATATTCTTCCCACTCACATTTGGAACTCTCCTGGGGTACCCTCACACATATTATTCCCTCATTTAGTGGATATTTTCACAAAAAAGTGAAATTTTCAAAAATCCAGAAAATTGGCTGAAAACGACTAAATATCAAGGACTCATTGGGCGAATCGCTCTGGAACTGAAATAGGAACGCTCACTGACATTTCCCCTATCTGAAAGTCTGATAAATGGCAGAAAAATGACTAAGTCCAAAAAAAAATTTTTTTCAACTTCTTTCAATTTTACCCCCATGGGATATATATTATACCCACACACATTTGTAACTCTCCTGGGGTACCCTCACACATATCATTCCCTCATTTAGTGGATATTTTCACAAAAAAGTGAAATTTTCAAAAATCCAGAAAATTGGCTGAAAACAACTAAATATCAAGGACTCATTGGGCGAAACGCTCTGGAACTGAAATCGGAATGCTCACTGACATTTCCCCTATCTGAAAGTCTGATAAATGCCAGAAAAAAGACTAGGTTCAAAAAAATTTTTTTTTAAACTTCTTTCAATTTTACCCCCTTGGGATATATATTATACCCACACACATTTGTAACTCTCCTGGGGTACCCTCACACATATTATTCCCTCATTTAGTGGATATTTTCATGAAAAAAGTGAAATTTTCAAAAATCCAGAAAATTGGCTGAAATCGACTAAATATCAAGGTCTCATTGGGCGAATCGCTCTGGAACTGAAATCGGAATGCTCACTGACATTTCCACTATCTGAAAGTCTGATAAACGCCGGAAAAATGACTAAGTCCCAAAAAAAAATTTTTTCAACTTTTTTTAATTTTCCACCAGTGGGATATATATTCTACCCACACACATTTGGAACTCCCCTGGGGTACCCTCACACATATTATTCCCTCATTTAGTGGATATTTTCACAAAAAAGTGAAATTTTCAAAAATCCAGAAAATTGGCTGAAAACGACTAAATATCTAGGACTCATTGGGCGAATCGCTCTGGAACTGAAATCGGAACACTCACTGACATTTGCCCAATCTGAAAGTCTGATAAACGCCGGAAAAATGACTAAGTCCAAAAAAAAAATTTTCAACTTTTTTAAATTTTACCCCCGTGGGATATATATTCTTCCCACACACATTTGGAACTCTCCTGGGGTACCCTCACACATATTATTCCCTCATTTAGTGGATATTTTCACAAAAAAGTAAAATTTTCAAAAATCCAGAAAATTGGCTGAAAACGACTAAATATCAAGGACTCATTGGGCGAATCGCTCTGGAACTGAAATAGGAACGCTCACTGACATTTCCCCTATCTGAAAGTCTGATAAATGCCAGAAAAATGACCAAGTCCAAAAAAATTTTTTTTTAACTTCTTTCAATTTTACCCCCATGGGATATATATTATACCCACACACATTTGTAACTCTCCTGTGGTACCCTCACACATATTATTCCCTCATTTAGTGGATATTTTCACAAAAAAGTGAAATTTTCAAAAATCCAGAAAATTGGCTGAAAACGACTAAATATCAAGGACTCATTGGGCGAAACGCTCTGGAACTGAGATCGGAATGCTCACTGACATTTCCCCTATCTGAAAGTCTGATAAATGCCAGAAAAATGACCAAGTCCAAAAAAAAAATTTTTTTCAACTTCTTTCAATTTTACCCCCGTGGGATATATATTATACCCACACACATTTGTAACTCTCCTGGGGTACCCTCACACATATTATTCCCTCATTTAGTGGATAGTTTCACAAAAAAGTGAAATTTTCAAAAATCCAGAAAATTGGCTGAAAACGACTAAATATCAAGGACTCATTGGGCGAATCGCTCTGGAACTGAAATTGGAACGCTCACTGACATTTCCCCTATCTGAAAGTCTGATAGATGGCAGAAAAATGACTAAGTCCAAAAAAAAATTTTTTTCAACTTCTTTCAATTTTACCCCCATGGGATATATATTATACCCACACACATTTGTAACTCTCCTGGGGTACCCTCACACATATTATTCCCTCATTTAGGGGATATTTTCCCAAAAAAGTGAAATTTTCAAAAATCCAGAAAATTAGCTGAAAAAGACTAAATAAAAAGGATTCATTGGGCGAATCGCTCTGGAACTGAAATCGGAATGCTCACTGACATTTCCCCTATCTGAAAGTCTGATAAATGCCAGAAAAATGACCAAGTCCAAAAAAAAATTTTTTTTTCAACTTCTTTCAATTTTACCCCCGTGGGATATATATTATACCCACACACATTTGTAACTCTCCTGGGGTACCCTCACACATATTATTCCCTCATTTAGGGGATATTTTCCCAAAAAAGTGAAATTTTCAAAAATGCAGAAAATTAGCTGAAAAAGACTAAATAAAAAGGATTCATTGGGCGAATCGCTCTGGAACTGAAATCGGAATGCTCACTGACATTTCCCCTATCTGAAAGTCTGATAAATGCCAGAAAAATGACCAAGTCCAAAAAAAAATTTTTTTTTCAACTTCTTTCAATTTTACCCCCGTGGGATATATATTATACCCACACACATTTGTAACTCTCCTGGGGTACCCTCACACATATTATTCCCTCATTTAGTGGATATTTTCACAAAAAAGTGAAATTTTCAAAAATCCCGAAAATTGGCTGAAAACGACTACATTTCAAGGACGCATTGGGCGAATCGCTCTGGAACTGAAATCGGAACGCTCACTGACATTTACCCTATCTGAAAGTCTGATAAACGCCGGAAAAATGACTAAGTCCAAAAAAATATATTTTTTAACTTTTTTCAATTTTGCCCCCGTGGGATATATATTCTTCCCACACACATTTGGAACTCTCCTGGGGTACCCTCACACATATTATTCCCTCATTTAGTACATATTTTCACAAAAAAGTGAAATTTTCAAAAATCCAGAAAATTGGCTGAAAACGACTAAATATCAAGGACTCATTGGGCGAATCGCTCTGGAACTGAAATAGGAACGCTCACTGACATTTCCCCTATCTGAAAGTCTGATAAATGGCAGAAAAATGACTAAGTCCAAAAAAAATTTTTTTTCAACTTCTTTCAATTTTACCCCCATGGGATATATATTATACCCACACACATTTGTAACTCTCCTGGGGTACCCTCACACATATTATTCCCTCATTTAGTGGATATTTTCACAAAAAAGTGAAATTTTCAAAAATCCAGAAAATTGGCTGAAAACGACTAAATATCAAGGACTCATTGGGCGAAACGCTCTGGAACTGAAATCGGAATGCTCACTGACATTTCCGCTATCTGAAAGTCTGATAAATGCCAGAAAAAAGACTAGGTTCAAAAAATTTTTTTTTTAAACTTCTTTCAATTTTACCCCCGTGGGATATATATTATACCCACACACATTTGTAACTCTCCTGGGGTACCCTCACACATATTATTCCCTCATTTAGTGGATATTTTCATGAAAAAAGTGAAATTTTCAAAAATCCAGAAAATTGGCCGAAATCGACTAAATATCAAGGACTCATTGGGCGAATCGCTCTGGAACTGAAATCGGAATGCTCACTGACATTTCCCCTATCTGAAAGTCTGATAAATGCCAGAAAAATGATTAAGTCCAAAAAAAAATTTTTTTCAACTTCTTTCAATTTTACCCCCGTGGGATATATATTCTTCCCACACACATTAGGAACTCTCCTGGGGTACCCTCACTCATATTATTCCCTCATTTAGTGGATATTTTCACAAAAAAGTTAAATTTTCGAAAATCCAGAAAATTGGCTGCAAACGACTAAATATCAAAGACTCATTGGGCAAATCGCTCTGGAACTGAAATCGGAACGCTCACTGACATTTGCCCAATCTGAAAGTCTGATAAACGCCGGAAAAATGATTAAGTCCAAAAAAAAAAATTTTCAACTTTTTTAAATTTTACCCCCGTGGGATATATATTCTTCCCACACACATTTGGAACTCTCCTGGGGTACCCTCACACATATTATTCCCTCATTTAGTGGATATTTTCACAAAAAAGTGAAATTTTCAAAAATCCAGAAAATTGGCTGAAAACGACTAAATATCAAGGACTCATAGGGAGAATCGCTCTGGAACTGAAATCGGAATGCTCACTGACATTTCCCCTATCTGAAAGTCTGATAAATGCCAGAAAAATGATTAAGTCCAAAAAAAAAAATTTTTCAACTTTTTTCAATTTTACCCCCGTGGGATATATATTCTACCCACTCACATTTGGAACTCTCCTGGGGTACCCTCACACATATTATTCCCTCATTTAGTGGATATTTTCACAAAAAAGTAAAATTTTCAAAAATCCAGAAAATTGGCTGAAAACGACTAAATATCAAGGACTCATTGGGCGAATCACTCTGGAACTGAAATAGGAACGCTCACTGACATTTCCCCTATCTGAAAGTCTGATAAATGGCAGAAAAATGACTAAGTCCAAAAAAAAATTTTTTTCAACTTCTTTCAATTTTACCCCCATGGGATATATATTATACCCACACACATTTGTAACTCTCCTGGGGTACCCTCACACATATTATTCCCTCATTTAGTGGATATTTTCACAAAAAAAGTGAAATTTTCAAAAATCCAGAAAATTGGCTGAAAACGACTAAATATCAAGGACTCATTGGGCGAATCGCTCTGGAACTGGAATCGGAATGCTCACTGACATTTCCACTATCTGAAAGTCTGATAGATGGCAGAAAAATGACTTAAGTTCAAAAAAAAATTTTTTTCAACTTCTTTCAATTTTACCCCCATGGGATATATATTATACCCACACACATTTGTAACTCTCCTGGGGTACCCTCACACATATTATTCCCTCATTTAGTGGATATTTTCACGAAAAAAGTAAAATTTTCAAAAATCAAGAAAATTGGCTGAAATCGACTCAATAACAAGGACTCATTGGGCGAATCGCTCTGGAACTGAAATCGGAACGCTCACTGACATTTCCCCTATCTGAAAGTCTGATAAATGCCAGAAAAATGACTAAGTTCAAAAAAAATTTTTTTTCATCTTCTTTCAATTTTACCCCCGTGGGATATATATTATACCCACACACATTTGTAACTCTCCTGGGGTACCCTCACACATATTATTACCTCATTTAGTGGATATTTTCACAAAAAAGTGAAATTTTCAAAAATCCAGAAAATTGGCTGAAAACGACTCAATATCAAGGACTCATTGGGCGAATCGCTCTGGAACTGAAATCGGAATGCTCACTGACATTTCCCCTATCTGAAAGTCTGATAAATGCCAGAAAAATGATTAAGTCCAAAAAAAAATTTTTTTCAACTTCTTTCAATTTTACCCCCGTGGGATAAATATTCTTCCCACACACATTAGGAACTCTCCTGGGGTACCCTCACTCATATTATTCCCTCATTTAGTGGATATTTTCACAAAAAAGTTAAATTTTCGAAAATCCAGAAAATTGGCTGCAAACGACTAAATATCAAGGACTCATTGGGCGAATCGCTCTGGAACTGAAATCGGAATGCTCACTGACATTTCCCCTATCTGAAAGTCTGATAAACGCCGGAAAAATGACTAAGTCCAAAAAAAATTTTTTTTCAACTTCTTTCAGTTTTACCCGGATGGGATATATATTATACCCAAACACATTTGTAACTCTCCTGGGGTACCCTCACACATATTATTCCCTCATTTAGGGGATATTTTCCCAAAAAAGTGAAATTTTCAAAAATCCAGAAAATTAGCTGAAAACGACTAAATAAAAAGGATTCATTGGGCGAATCGCTCTGGAACTGAAATCGGAACGCTCACTGACATTTCCCCTATCTGAAAGTCTGATAAATGCCAGAAAAATGTCCAAGTCCAAAAAAAAAATTTTTTTCAACTTCTTTCAATTTTACCCCCGTGGGATATATATTATACCCACACACATTTGTAACTCTCCTGGGGTACCCTCACACATATTATTCCCTCATTTAGTGGATAGTTTCACAAAAAAGTGAAATTTTCAAAAATCCAGAAAATTGGCTCAAAACGACTAAATATCAAGGACTCATTGGGTGAATCGCTCTGGAACTGAAATTGGAATGCTCACTGACATTTCCCCTATCTGAAAGTCTGATAAATGCCAGAAAAATGACTAAGTCCAAAAAAAAATTTTTTTCAATTTCTTTCAATTTTACCTGAATGGGATGTATATTATACCCAAACACATTTGTAACTCTCCTGGGGTACCCTCACACATATTATTCCCTCATTTAGGGGATATTTTCCCAAAAAAGTGAAATTTTCAAAAATCCAGAAAATTAGCTGAAATAGACTAAATAAAAAGGATTCATTGGGCGAATCACTCTGGAACTGAAATCGGAACGCTCACTGACATTTCCCCTATCTGAAAGTCTGATAAACATCGGAAAAATGACTAAGTCCAAAAAAAAAATTTTTTCAACTTTTTTAAATTTTACCCCCGTGGGATATATATTCTACCCACTCACATTTGGAACTCTCCTGGGGTACCCTCACACATATTATTCCCTCATTTAGTGGATATTTTCACAAAAAAAGTGAAATTTTCAAATATCCAGAAAATTGGCTAAAAACGACTAAATATCAAGGAATCATTGGGTGAATCGCTCTGGAACTGAAATCGGAATGCTCACTGACATTTCCCCTATCTGAAAGTCTGATAAATGCCAGAAAAATGATTAAGTCCAAAAAAAAATTTTTTTCAACTTCTTTCAATTTTACCCCCGTGGGATATATATTCTTCCCACACACATTAGGAACTCTCCTGGGGTACCCTCACTCATATTATTCCCTCATTTAGTGGATATTTTCACAAAAAAGTGAAATTTTCAAAAATCCAGAAAATTGGCTGCAAACGACTAAATATCAAGGACTCATTGGGAGAATCGCTCTGGAACTGAAATCGGAATGCTCACTGACATTTCCCCTATCTGAAAGTCTGATAAACGCCGGAAAAATGACTAAGTTCAAAAAAAATTTTTTTTCAACTTCTTTCAATTTTACCTGGATGGGATATATATTATACCCAAACACATTTGTAACTCTCCTGGGGTACCCTCACACATATTATTCCCTCATTTAGGGGATATTTTCCCAAAAAAGTGAAATTTTCAAAAATCCAGAAAATTAGCTGAAAACGACTAAATAAAAAGGATTCATTGGGCGAATCGCTCTGGAACTGAAATCGGAACGCTCACTGACATTTCCCCTATCTGAAAGTCTGATAAATGCCAGAAAAATGTCCAAGTCCAAAAAAAAAATTTTTTTCAACTTCTTTCAATTTTACCCCCGTGGGATATATATTATACCCACACACATTTGTAACTCTCCTGGGGTACCCTCACACATATTATTCCCTCATTTAGTGGATAGTTTCACAAAAAAGTGAAATTTTCAAAAATCCAGAAAATTGGCTCAAAACGACTAAATATCAAGGACTCATTGGGTGAATCGCTCTGGAACTGAAATTGGAATGCTCACTGACATTTCCCCTATCTGAAAGTCTGATAAATGCCAGAAAAATGACTAAGTCCAAAAAAAAATTTTTTTCAATTTCTTTCAATTTTACCTGAATGGGATGTATATTATACCCAAACATATTTGTAACTCTCCTGGGGTACCCTCACACATATTATTCCCTCATTTAGGGGATATTTTCCCAAAAAAGTGAAATTTTCAAAAATCCAGAAAATTAGCTGAAATAGACTAAATAAAAAGGATTCATTGGGCGAATCACTCTGGAACTGAAATCGGAACGCTCACTGACATTTCCCCTATCTGAAAGTCTGATAAATGCCAGAAAAATGACCAAGTCCAAAAAAAAAATTTTTTTCAACTTCTTTCAATTTTACCCCCGTGGGATATATATTATACCCACACACATTTGTAACTCTCCTGGGGTACCCTCACACATATTATTCCCTCATTTAGTGGATAGTTTCACAAAAAAGTGAAATTTTCAAAAATCCAGAAAATTGGCTGAAAACGACTAAATATCAAGGACTCATGGGGCGAATCGCTCTGGAACTGAAATAGGAATGCTCACTGACATTTCCACTATCTGAAAGTCTGATGAACGCCGGAAAAATGACTAAGTCCCCCAAAAAAATTTTTTCAACTTTTTTCAATTTTACCCCCGTGGGATATATATTCTACCCACTCACATTTGGAACTCTCCTGGGGTACCCTCCACATATTATTCCCTCATTTAGTGGATATTTTCACAAAAAAGTGAAATTTTCAAAAATCCTGAAAATTGGCTAAAAACGACTAAATATCAAGGACTCATTGGGTGAATCGCTCTGGAACTGAAATCGGAACGCTCACTGACATTTCCCCTATCTGAAAGTCTGATAAACGTTGGAAAAATGACTAAGTCCCAAAAAAAATTTTTTACAACTTTTTTCAATTTTACCTCCATGGGATATATATTCTTCCCACACACATTTGGAACTCTCCTGGGGTACCCTCACACATATTATTCCCTCATTTAGTGGATATTTTCACAAAAAAGTGACATTTTCAAAAATCCAGAAAATTGGCTGAAAACGACTAAATATCAAGGACTCATTGGGAGAATCGCTCTGGAACTAAAATCGGAACGCTCACTGACATTTCCCCTCTCTGAAAGTCTAATAAACGCCAGAAAAATGATTAAGTCCAAAAAAAAATTTTTTTCAACTTCTTTCAATTTTACCTGAATGGGATATATATTATACCCAAACACATTTGTAACTCTCCTGGGGTACCCTCACACATATTATTCCCTCATTTAGGGGATATTTTCCCAAAAAAGTGAAATTTTCAAAAATCCAGAAAATTAGCTGAAATAGACTAAATAAAAAGGATTCATTGGGCGAATCACTCTGGAACTGAAATCGGAACGCTCACTGACATTTCCCCTATCTGAAAGTCTGATAAACATCGGAAAAATGACTAAGTCCAAAAAAAAAATTTTTTCAACTTTTTTAAATTTTACCCCCGTGGGATATATATTCTACCCACTCACATTTGGAACTCTCCTGGGGTACCCTCACACATATTATTCCCTCATTTAGGGGATATTTTCCCAAAAAAGTGAAATTTTCAAAAATCCAGAAAATTGGCTGAAAACGACTAAATATCAAGGACTCATTGGGCGAATCGCTCTGGAACTGAAATCGGAACGCTCACTGACATTTCCCCTCTCTGAAAGTCTAATAAACGCCAGAAAAATGACTAAGTCCAAAAAAAATTTTTTTCAACTTCTTTCAATTTTACCCCCGTGGGATATATATTATACCCACACACATTTGTAACTCTCCTGGGGTACCCTCCCACATATTATTCCCTCATTTAGTGGATATTTTCACAAAAAAGTGAAATTTTCAAAAGTCCAGAAAATTGGCTGAAAACAACTAAATATCAAGGACTCATTGGGCGAATCGCTCTGGATCTGAAATCGGAATGTTCACTGACATTTCCCCTATCTGAAAGTCTGATAAATGCCAGAAAAATGATTAAGTCCAAAAAAAATTTTTTTCAACTTCTTTCAATTTTACCCCCGTGGGATATATATTCTTCCCACACACATTAGGAACTCTCCTGGGGTACCCTCACTCATATTATTCCCTCATTTAGTGGATATTTTCACAAAATTGAAATTTTCAAAAATCCAGAAAATTGGCTGCAAACGACTAAATATCAAGGACTCATTGGGCGAATCGCTCTGGAACTGAAATCGGAATGCTCACTGACATTTCCCCTATCTGAAAGTCTGATAAGCGCCGGAAAAATGACTAAGTTCAAAAAAAATTTTTTTTCAACTTCTTTCAATTTTACCTGGATGGGATATATATTATACCCAAACACATTTGTAACTCTCCTGGGGTACCCTCACACATATTATTCCCTCATTTAGTGGATATTTTCACGAAAAAAGTTAAATTTTCAAAAATCCAGAAAATTGGCTGAAATCGACTCAATAACAAGGACTCATTGGGCGAATCGCTCTGGAACTGAAATCGGAACGCTCACTGACATTTCCCCTATCTGAAAGTCTGATAAACGTTGGAAAAATGACTAAGTCCAAAATAAAATTTTTTACAACTTTTTTCAATTTTACCCCCATGGGATATATATTCTTCCCACACACATTTGGAACTCTCCTGGGGTACCCTCACACATATTATTCCCTCATTTAGTGGATATTTTCACAAAAAAAGTGAAATTTTCAAAAATCCAGAAAATTGGCTGAAAACGACTAAATATCAAGGACTCATTGGGTGAATCGCTCTGGAACTGAAATCGGAATGCTCACTGACATTTCCCCTATCTGAAAGTCTGATAAACGCCGGAAAAATGACTAAGTCCAAAAAAAATTTTTTTTCAACTTCTTTCAATTTTACCCCCGTGGGATATATATTATACCCACACACATTTGTAACTCTCCTGGGGTACCCTCACACATAATATTCCCTCATTTAGTGGATATTTTCACGAAATAAGTAAAATTTTCAAAAATCCAGAAAATTGGCTGAAATCGACTCAATAACAAGGACTCACTGGGCGAATCGCTCTGGATCTGAAATCGGAACGCTCACTGACATTTCCCCTATCTGAAAGTCTGATAAACGTCGGAAAAATGACTAAGTAAAAAAAAAAAAAATTTTCAACTTTTTATAATTTTACCCCCGTGGGATATATATTCTACCCACACACATTTGGAACTCTCCTGGGGTACCCTCACACATATTATTCCCTCATTTAGTAGATAGTTTCACAAAAAAGTGAAATTTTCAAAAATCCAGAAAATTGGCTGAAATCGACTCAATAACAAGGACTCATTGGGCGAATCGCTCTGGAACTGAAATCGGAATGCTCACTGACATTTCCCCTATCTGAAAGTCTGATAAACGTCGGAAAAATGACTAAGTAAAAAAAAAAAATTTTTTCAACTTTTTTTAATTTTACCCCCGTGGGATATATATTCTTCCCACACACATTTGGAACTCTCCTGGGGTACCCTCACACATATTATTCCCTCATTTAGTGGATATTTTCACAAAAAAGTGAAATTTTCAAAAATCCAGAAAATTGGCTGAAAACGACTAAATATCAAGGACTCATTGGGCGAATCGCTCTGGAACTGAAATCGGAACGCTCACTGACATTTCCCCTCTCTGAAAGTCTAATAAACGCCAGAAAAATGACTAAGTCCAAAAAAAATTTTTTTTCAACTTCTTTCAATTTTACCCCCGTGGGATATATATTATACCCACACACATTTGTAACTCTCCTGGGGTACCCTCCCACATATTATTCCCTCATTTAGTGGATATTTTCACAAAAAAGTGAAATTTTCAAAAGTCCAGAAAATTGGCTGAAAACAACTAAATATCAAGGACTCATTGGGCGAATCGCTCTGGATCTGAAATCGGAATGTTCACTGACATTTCCCCTATCTGAAAGTGTGATAAATGCCAGAAAAATGATTAAGTCCAAAAAAAATTTTTTTCAACTTCTTTCAATTTTACCCCCGTGGGATATATATTCTTCCCACACACATTAGGAACTCTCCTGGGGTACCCTCACTCATATTATTCCCTCATTTAGTGGATATTTTCACAAAAAAGTGAAATTTTCAAAAATCCAGAAAATTGGCTGCAAACGACTAAAGATCAAGGACTCATTGGACGAATCGCTCTGGAACTGAAATCGGAATGCTCACTGACATTTCCCCTATCTGAAAGTCTGATAAGCGCCGGAAAAATGACTAAGTTCAAAAAAAAATTTTTTTCAACTTCTTTCAATTTTACGTGGATGGGATATATATTATACCCAAACACATTTGTAACTCTCCTGTGGTACCCTCACACATATTATTCCCTCATTTAGTGGATATTTTCACGAAAAAAGTTAAATTTTCAAAAATCCAGAAAATTGGCTGAAATCGACTCAATAACAAGGACTCATTGGGCGAATCGCTCTGGAACTGAAATCGGAACGCTCACTGACATTTCCCCTATCTGAAAGTCTGATAAACGTCGGAAAAATGACTAAGTAAAAAAAAAAATTTTTTTCAACTTTTTTTAATTTTACCCCCGTGGGATATATATTCTACCCACACACATTTGGAACTCTCCTGGGGTACCCTCACACATATTATTCCCTCATTTGGTGGATATTTTCACAAAAAAGTGAAATTTTCAAAAATCCAGAAAATTGGCTGCAAACGACTAAATATCAAGGACTCATTGGGCGAAACGCTCTGGAACTGAAAACGGAATGCTCACTGACATTTCCCCTATCTGAAAGTCTGATAAATGCCAGAAAAATGACTAAGTTCAAAAAAATTTTTTTTTAAACTTCTTTCAATTTTACCCCCGTGGGATATATATTATACCGACACACATTTGTAACTCTCCTGGGGTACCCTCACACATATTATTCCCTCATTTAGTGGATTATTTCACAAAAAAAGTGAAATTTTCAAAAATTCAGAAAATTGGCTGAAAACGACTAAATATCAAGGACTCATTGGGCGAATCGCTCTGGAACTGAAATCTGAACACTCACTGACATTTCCCCTATCTGAAAGTCTGATAAACATCGGAAAAATGACTAAGTCCAAAAAAAAAAATTTTTCAACTTTTTTCAATTTTACCCCCGTGGGATATATATTCTACCCACTCACATTTGGAACTCTCCTGGGGTACCCTCACACATATTATTCCCTCATTTAGTGGATATTTTCACAAAAAAGTGAAATTTTCAAATATCCAGAAAATTGGCTAAAAACGATTAAATATCAAGGACTCATTGGGTGAATCGCTCTGGAACTGAAATCGGAATGCTCACTGACATTTCCCCTATCTGAAAGTCTGATAAACGTTGGAAAAATGACTAAGTCAAAAAAAAATTTTTTACAACTTTTTTCAATTTTACCCCCATGGGATATATATTCTTCCCACACACATTTGGAACTCTCCTGGGGTACCCTCACACATATTATTCCCTCATTTAGTGGATATTTTCACAAAAAAAGTGAAATTTTCAAAAATTCACAAAATTGGCTGAAATCGACTCAATAACAAGGAATCATTGGGCGAATCGCTCTGGAACTGAAATCGGAATGCTCACTGACATTTCCCCTATCTGAAAGTCTGATAAACGTCGGAAAAATGACTAAGTCCAAAAAAAAATTTTTTTCAACTTCTTTCAATTTTACCCCCGTGGGATATATATTATACCCACACACTTGTAACTCTCCTGGGGTACCCTCACACATATTATTCCCTCATTTAGGGGATATTTTCCCAAAAAAGTGAAATTTTCAAAAATCCAGAAAATTAGCTGAAAAAGACTAAATAAAAAGGATTCATTGGGCGAATCGCTCTGGAACTGAAATCGGAACGCTCACTGACATTTCCCCTATCTGAAAGTCTGATAAATGCCAGAAAAATGACTAAGTCAAAAAAAAAAATTTTTTTCAACTACTTTCAATTTTACCCCCGTGGGATATATATTATACCCACACACATTTGTAACTCTCCTGGGGTACCCTCACACATATTATTCCCTCATTTAGTGGATATTTTCACGAAAAAAGTAAAATTTTCAAAAATCCAGAAAATTGGCTGAAATCGACTCAATAACAAGGACTCATTGGGCGAATCGCTCTGGAACTGAAATCGGAACGCTCACTGACATTTCCCCTATCTGAAAGTCTGATAAACGTCGGAAAAATGACTAAGTAAAAAAAAAAAAATTTTTCAACTTTTTATAATTTTACCCCCGTGGGATATATATTCTACCCACACACATTTGGAACTCTCCTGGGGTACCCTCACACATATTATTCCCTCATTTAGTGGATATTTTCACAAAAAAGTGAAATTTTCAAAAATCCAGAAAATTGGCTGCAAACGACTAAATATCAAGGACTCATTGGGCGAATCGCTCTGGAACTGAAATCGGAACACTCACTGACATTTCCCCTATCTGAAAGTCTGATAAACATCGGAAAAATGACTAAGTCCAAAAAAAAAAATTTTTCAACTTTTTTCAATTTTACCCCCGTGGGATATATATTCTACCCACTCACATTTGGAACTCTCCTGGGGTACCCTCACACATATTATTCCCTCATTTAGTGGATATTTTCACAAAAAAGTGAAATTTTCAAATATCCAGAAAATTGGCTAAAAACGACTAAATATCAAGGACTCATTGGGTGAATCGCTCTGGAACTGAAATCGGAATGCTCACTGACATTTCCCCTATCTGAAAGTCTGATAAACGTTGGAAAAATGACTAAGTCCAAAAAAAATTTTTTACAACTTTTTTCAATTTTACCCCCATGGGATATATATTCTTCCCACACACATTTGGAACTCTCCTGGGGTACCCTCACACATATTATTCCCTCATTTAGTGGATATTTTCACAAAAAAAGTGAAATTTTCAAAAATTCACAAAATTGGCTGAAAACGACTAAATATCAAGGACTCATTGGGCGAATCGCTCTGGAACTGAAATCGGAACGCTCACTGACATTTCCCCTCTCTGAAAGTCTAATAAACGCCAGAAAAATGACTAAGTCCAAAAAAAATTTTTTTTCAACTTCTTTCAATTTTACCCCCGTGGGATATATATTATACCCACACACATTTGTAACTCTCCTGGGGTACCCTCCCACATATTATTCCCTCATTTAGTGGATATTTTCACAAAAAAGTGAAATTTTCAAAAGTCCAGAAAATTGGCTGAAAACAACTAAATATCAAGGACTCATTGGGCGAATCGCTCTGGATCTGAAATCGGAATGTTCACTGACATTTCCCCTATCTGAAAGTGTGATAAATGCCAGAAAAATGATTAAGTCCAAAAAAAATTTTTTTCAACTTCTTTCAATTTTACCCCCGTGGGATATATATTCTTCCCACACACATTAGGAACTCTCCTGGGGTACCCTCACTCATATTATTCCCTCATTTAGTGGATATTTTCACAAAAAAGTGAAATTTTCAAAAATCCAGAAAATTGGCTGCAAACGACTAAAGATCAAGGACTCATTGGACGAATCGCTCTGGAACTGAAATCGGAATGCTCACTGACATTTCCCCTATCTGAAAGTCTGATAAGCGCCGGAAAAATGACTAAGTTCAAAAAAAAATTTTTTTCAACTTCTTTCAATTTTACGTGGATGGGATATATATTATACCCAAACACATTTGTAACTCTCCTGGGGTACCCTCACACATATTATTCCCTCATTTAGTGGATATTTTCACGAAAAAAGTTAAATTTTCAAAAATCCAGAAAATTGGTTGAAATCGACTCAATAACAAGGACTCATTGGGCGAATCGCTCTGGAACTGAAATCGGAACGCTCACTGACATTTCCCCTATCTGAAAGTCTGATAAACGTCGGAAAAATGACTAAGTAAAAAAAAAAATTTTTTTCAACTTTTTTTAATTTTACCCCCGTGGGATATATATTCTACCCACACACATTTGGAACTCTCCTGGGGTACCCTCACACATATTATTCCCTCATTTGGTGGATATTTTCACAAAAAAGTGAAATTTTCAAAAATCCAGAAAATTGGCTGCAAACGACTAAATATCAAGGACTCATTGGGCGAAACGCTCTGGAACTGAAAACGGAATGCTCACTGACATTTCCCCTATCTGAAAGTCTGATAAATGCCAGAAAAATGACTAAGTTCAAAAAAATTTTTTTTTAAACTTCTTTCAATTTTACCCCCGTGGGATATATATTATACCGACACACATTTGTAACTCTCCTGGGGTACCCTCACACATATTATTCCCTCATTTAGTGGATTATTTCACAAAAAAAGTGAAATTTTCAAAAATTCAGAAAATTGGCTGAAAACGACTAAATATCAAGGACTCATTGGGTGAATCGCTCTGGAACTGAAATCGGAATGCTCACTGACATTTCCCCTATCTGAAAGTCTGATAAACGTTGGAAAAATGACTAAGTCCAAAAAAAATTTTTTACAACTTTTTTCAATTTTACCCCCATGGGATATATATTCTTCCCACACACATTTGGAACTCTCCTGGGGTACCCTCACACATATTATTCCCTCATTTAGTGGATATTTTCCCAAAAAAGTGAAATTTTCAAAAATCCAGAAAATTAGCTGAAAAAGACTAAATAAAAAGGATTCATTGGGCGAATCGCTCTGGAACTGAAATCGGAACGCTCACTGACATTTCCCCTATCTGAAAGTCTGATAAATGCCAGAAAAATGACTAAGTCAAAAAAAAAAATTTTTTTCAACTACTTTCAATTTTACCCCCGTGGGATATATATTATACCCACACACATTTGTAACTCTCCTGGGGTACCCTCACACATATTATTCCCTCATTTAGTGGATATTTTCACGAAAAAAGTAAAATTTTCAAAAATCCAGAAAATTGGCTGAAATCGACTCAATAACAAGGACTCATTGGGCGAATCGCTCTGGAACTGAAATCCGAACGCTCACTGACATTTCCCCTATCTGAAAGTCTGATAAACGTCGGAAAAATGACTAAGTAAAAAAAAAAAAATTTTTCAACTTTTTATAATTTTACCCCCGTGGGATATATATTCTACCCACACACATTTGGAACTCTCCTGGGGTACCCTCACACATATTATTCCCTCATTTAGTGGATATTTTCACAAAAAAGTGAAATTTTCAAAAATCCAGAAAATTGGCTGCAAACGACTAAATATCAAGGACTCATTGGGCGAATCGCTCTGGAACTGAAATCGGAACACTCACTGACATTTCCCCTATCTGAAAGTCTGATAAACATCGGAAAAATGACTAAGTCCAAAAAAAAAAATTTTTCAACTTTTTTCAATTTTACCCCCGTGGGATATATATTCTACCCACTCACATTTGGAACTCTCCTGGGGTACCCTCACACATATTATTCCCTCATTTAGTGGATATTTTCACAAAAAAGTGAAATTTTCAAATATCCAGAAAATTGGCTAAAAACGACTAAATATCAAGGACTCATTGGGTGAATCGCTCTGGAACTGAAATCGGAATGCTCACTGACATTTCCCCTATCTGAAAGTCTGATAAACGTTGGAAAAATGACTAAGTCCAAAAAAAATTTTTTACAACTTTTTTCAATTTTACCCCCATGGGATATATATTCTTCCCACACACATTTGGAACTCTCCTGGGGTACCCTCACACATATTATTCCCTCATTTAGTGGATATTTTCACAAAAAAAGTGAAATTTTCAAAAATTCACAAAATTGGCTGAAAACGACTAAATAAAAAGGATTCATTGGGCGAATCGCTCTGGAACTGAAATCGGAACGCTCACTGACATTTCCCCTATCTGAAAGTCTGATAAATGCCAGAAAAATGACCAAGTCCAAAAAAAAAATTTTTTTCAACTTCTTTCAATTTTACCCCCGTGGGATATATATTATACCCAAACACATTTGTATCTCTCCTGGGGTACCCTCACACATATTATTCCCTCATTTAGTGGATATTTTCATGAAAAAAGTGAAATTTTCAAAAATCCAGAAAATTGGCTGCAAACGACTAAATATCAAGGACTCATTGGGCGAATCGCTCTGGAACTGAAATCGGAATGCTCACTGACATTTCCCCTATCTGAAAGTCTGATAAATGCAAGAAAAATGATTAAGTCCAAAAAAAAATTTTTTTCAACTTCTTTCAATTTTACCCCCGTGGGATATATATTCTTCTCACACACATTAGGAACTCTCCTGGGGTACCCTCACTCATATTATTCCCTCATTTAGTGGAGATTTTCACAAAAAAGTGAAATTTTCAAAAATCCAGAAAATTGGCTGCAAACGACTAAATATCAAGGACTCATTGGGCGAATCGCTCTGGAACTGAAATCGGAATGCTCACTGACATTTCCCCTATCTGAAAGTCTGATAAACGTCGGAAAAATGACTAAGTCCAAAAAAAATTTTTTTTCAACTTCTTTCAATTTTACCCGGATGGGATATATATTATACCCAAACACATTTGTAACTCTCCTGGGGTACCCTCACACATATTATTCCCTCATTTAGGGGATATTTTCCCAAAAAAGTGAAATTTTCAAAAATCCAGAAAATTAGCTGAAAAAGACTAAATAAAAAGGATTCATTGGGCGAATCGCTCTGGAACTGAAATCGGAACGCTCACTGACATTTCCCCTATCTGAAAGTCTGATAAATGCCAGAAAAATGACCAAGTCCAAAAAAAAAATTTTTTTCAACTTCTTTCAATTTTACCCCCGTGGGATATATATTATACCCAAACACATTTGTATCTCTCCTGGGGTACCCTCACACATATTATTCCCTCATTTAGTGGATATTTTCATGAAAAAAGTGAAATTTTCAAAAATCCAGAAAATTGGCTGCAAACGACTAAATATCAAGGACTCATTGGGCGAATCGCTCTGGAACTGAAATCGGAACGCTCAATGACATTTCCCCTATCTGAAAGTCTGATAAACATCGGAAAAATGACTAAGTCCAAAAAAAAATTTTTTACAACTTTTTTCAATTTTACCCCCATGGGATATATATTATACCCAAACACATTTGTAACTCTCCTGTGGTACCCTCACACATATTATTCCCTCATTTAGTGGATATTTTCACAAAAAAAGTGAAATTTTCAAAAATCCAGAAAATTGGCTGAAAACGACTAAATATCGAGGACTCATTGGGTGAATCACTCTGGAACTGAAATCGGAATGCTCACTGACATTTCCCCTATCTGAAAGTCTGATAAACGTCGGAAAAATGACTAAGTCCAAAAAAAATTTTTTTCAACTTTTTTCAATTTTACCCCCGTGGGATATATATTCTTCCCACACACATTTGGAACTCTCCTGGGGTACCCTCACACATATTATTCCCTCATTTAGTGGATATTTTCACAAAAAAGTGACATTTTCAAAAATCCAGAAAATTGGCTGAAAACGACTCAATAACAAGGACTCATTGGGCGAATCGCTCTTGAACTGAAATCGGAATGCTCACTGACATTTCCCCTATCTGAAAGTCTGATAAACGTCGGAAAAATGACTAAGTCCAAAAAAAAAAATTTTTCAACTTTTTTCAATTTTACCCCCGTGGGATATATATTCTACCCACTCACATTTGGAACTCTCCTGGGGTACCCTCACACATATTATTCCCTCATTTAGTGGATATTTTCACAAAAAAGTGAAATTTTCAAAAATCCAGAAAATTGGCTGAAAACGACTAAATATCAAGGACTCATTTTTGCGAATCGCTCTGGAACTGAAATCGGAATGCTCACTGACATTTCCCCTATCTGAAAGTCTGATAAATGCAAGAAAAATGATTAAGTCCAAAAAAAAATTTTTTTCAACTTCTTTCAATTTTACCCCCGTGGGATATATATTCTTCTCACACACATTAGGAACTCTCCTGGGGTACCCTCACTCATATTATTCCCTCATTTAGTGGAGATTTTCACAAAAAAGTGAAATTTTCAAAAATCCAGAAAATTGGCTGCAAACGACTAAATATCAAGGACTCATTGGGCGAATCGCTCTGGAACTGAAATCGGAATGCTCACTGACATTTCCCCTATCTGAAAGTCTGATAAACGTCGGAAAAATGACTAAGTCCAAAAAAAATTTTTTTTCAACTTCTTTCAATTTTACCCGGATGGGATATATATTATACCCAAACACATTTGTAACTCTCCTGGGGTACCCTCACACATATTATTCCCTCATTTAGGGGATATTTTCCCAAAAAAGTGAAATTTTCAAAAATCCAGAAAATTAGCTGAAAAAGACTAAATAAAAAGGATTCATTGGGCGAATCGCTCTGGAACTGAAATCGGAACGCTCACTGACATTTCCCCTATCTGAAAGTCTGATAAATGCCAGAAAAATGACCAAGTCCAAAAAAAAAATTTTTTTCAACTTATTTCAATTTTACCCCCGTGGGATATATATTATACCCAAACACATTTGTATCTCTCCTGGGGTACCCTCACACATATTATTCCCTCATTTAGTGGATATTTTCACAAAAAAAGTGAAATTTTCAAAAATCCAGAAAATTGGCTGAAAACGACTAAATATCAAGGACTCATTGGGTGAATCACTCTGGAACTGAAATCGGAATGCTCACTGACATTTCCCCTATCTGAAAGTCTGATAAACGTCGGAAAAATGACTAAGTCCAAAAAAAATTTTTTTCAACTTTTTTCAATTTTACCCCCGTGGGATATATATTCTTCCCACACACATTTGGAACTCTCCTGGGGTACCCTCACACATATTATTCCCTCATTTAGTTTATATTTTCACAAAAAAGTGACATTTTCAAAAATCCAGAAAATTGGCTGAAAACGACTCAATAACAAGGACTCATTGGGCGAATCGCTCTTGAACTGAAATCGGAATGCTCACTGACATTTCCCCTATCTGAAAGTCTGATAAACGTCGGAAAAATGACTAAGTCCAAAAAAAAAATTTTTTCAACTTTTTTCAATTTTACCCCCGTGGGATATATATTCTACCCACTCACATTTGGAACTCTCCTGGGGTACCCTCACACATATTATTCCCTCATTTAGTGGATATTTTCACAAAAAAGTGAAATTTTCAAAAATCCAGAAAATTGGCTGAAAACGACTAAATATCAAGGACTCATTGGGCGAATCGCTCTGGAACTGATATCGGAATGCTCACTGACATTTCCCCTATCTGAAAGTCTGATAAATGCCAGAAAAATGATTAAGTCCAAAAAAAAATTTTTTTCAACTTCTTTCAATTTTACCCCCGTGGGATATATATTCTTCCCACACACATTAGGAACTCTCCTGGGGTACCCTCACTCATATTATTCCCTCATTTAGTGGAGATTTTCACAAAAAAGTGAAATTTTCAAAAATCCAGAAAATTGGCTGCAAACGACTAAATATCAAGGACTCATTGGGCGAATCGCTCTGGAACTGAAATCGGAATGCTCACTGACATTTCCCCTATCTGAAAGTCTGATAAACGTCGGAAAAATGACTAAGTCCAAAAAAAATTTTTTTTCAACTTCTTTCAATTTTACCCGGATGGGATATATTATACCCAAACACATTTGTAACTCTCCTGGGGTACCCTCACACATATTATTCCCTCATTTAGGGGATATTTTCCCAAAAAAGTGAAATTTTCAAAAATCCAGAAAATTAGCTGAAAAAGACTAAATAAAAAGGATTCATTGGGCGAATCGCTCTGGTACCGAAATCGGAATGCTCACTGTCATTTCCCCTATCTGAAAGTCTGATAAATGCCAGAAAAATGACTAAGTCCAAAAAAAAAAATTTTTTCAACTTCTTTAAATTTTACCCCCGTGGGATATATATTATACCCACACACATTTGTAACTCTCCTGGGGTACCCTCACACATATTATTCCCTCATTTAGTGGATATTTTCACAAACAAGTGAAATTTTCAAAAATCCAGAAAATTGGCTGTAAACGACTAAATATCAAGGACTCATTGGGCGAATCGCTCTGGAACTGAAATCGGAATGCTCACTGACATTTCCCCTATCTGAAAGTCTGATAAACGCCGGAAAAATGACTAAGTCCAAAAAAAAATTTTTTTCAACTTCTTTCAATTTTACCCCCGTGGGATATATATTATACCCACACACTTGTAACTCTCCTGGGGTACCCTCACACATATTATTCCCTCATTTAGGGGATATTTTCCCAAAAAAGTGAAATTTTCAAAAATCCAGAAAATTGGCTGAAATCGACTCAATAACAAGGACTCATTGGGCGAATCGCTCTGGAACTGAAATCGGAACGCTCACTGACATTTCCCCTATCTGAAAGTCTGATAAACGTCGGAAAAATGACTAAGTAAAAAAAAAAAATTTTTTCAACTTTTTTTAATTTTACCCCCGTGGGATATATATTCTACCCACACAAATTTGGAACTCTCCTGGGGTACCCTCACACATATTATTCCCTCCTTTAGTGGATATTTTCACAAAAAAGTGAAATTTTCAAAAATCCAGAAAATTGGCTGCAAACGACTAAATATCAAGGACTCATTGGACGAAACGCTCTGGAACTGAAATCGGAATGCTCACTGACATTTCCCCTATCTGAAAGTCTGATAAACCTTGGAAAAATGACTAAGTCCAAAAAAAAATTTTTTTCAACTTCTTTCAATTTTACGCCCGTGGGATATATATTCTTCCCACACACATTAGGAACTCTCCTGGGGTACCCTCACTCATATTATTCCCTCATTTAGTGGGTATTTAAACAAAAAAGTGAAATTTTCAAAAATCCAGAAAATGGCTGCAAACGACTAAATATCAAGGACTCATTGGGCGAATCGCTCTGGAACTGAAATCGGAATGCTCACTGACATTTCCCCTATCTGAAAGTCTGATAAACGCCGGAAAAATGACTACGTTCAAAAAAAATTTTTTTTCAACTTCTTTCAATTTTACCTGGATGGGATATATATTATACCCAAACACATTTGTAACTCTCCTGGGGTACCCTCACACATATTATTCCCTCATTTAGGGGATATTTTCCCAAAAAAGTGAAATTTTCAAAAATCCAGAAAATTAGCTGAAAAAGACTAAATAAAAAGGATTCATTGGGCGAATCGCTCTGGAACTGAAATCGGAACGCTCACTGACATTTCCCCTATCTGAAAGTCTGATAAACATCGGAAAAATGACTAAGTCCAAAAAAAAAAATTTTTCAACTTTTTTCAATTTTACCCCCGTGGGATATATATTCTACCAACTCACATTTGGAACTCTCCTGGGGTACCCTCACACATATTATTCCCTCATTTAGTGGATATTTTCACAAAAAAGTGAAATTTTCAAAAATCCAGAAAATTGGCTGAAAACGACTAAATATCAAGGACTCATTGGGTGAATCGCTCTGGAACTGAAATCGGAATGCTCACTGACATTTCCCCTATCTGAAAGTCTGATAAACGTCGGAAAAATGACTAAGTCCAAAAAAAATTTTTTTCAACTTTTTTCAATTTTACCCCCGTGGGATATATATTCTTACCACACACATTTGGAACTCTCCTGGGGTACCCTCACACATATTATTCCCTCATTTAGTGGATATTTTCACAAAAAAGTGAAATTTTCAAAAGTCCAGAAAATTGGCTGAAAACAACTAAATATCAAGGACTCATTGGGCGAATCGCTCTGGATCTGAAATCGGAATGTTCACTGACATTTCCCCTATCTAAAAGTCTGATAAATGCCAGAAAAATGATTAAGTCCAAAAAAAATTTTTTTCAACTTCTTTCAATTTTACCTGGATGGGATATATATTATACCCACTCACATTTGGAACTCTCCTGGGGTACCCTCACACATATTATTCCCTCATTTAGTGGATATTTTCACAAAAAAGTGAAATTTTCAAAAATCCAGAAAATTGGCTGAAAACAACTAAATATCAAGGACTCATTGGGTGAATCGCTCTGGAACTGAAATCGGAATGCTCACTGACATTTCCCCTATCTGAAAGTCTGATAAACGTCGGAAAAATGACTAAGTCCAAAAAAAATTTTTTTCAACTTTTTTCAATTTTACCCCCGTGGGATATATATTCTTCCCACACACATTTGGAACTCTCCTGGGGTACCCTCACACATATTATTCCCTCATTTAGTGGATATTTTCACAAAAAAGTGACATTTTCAAAAATCCAGAAAATTGGCTGAAAACGACTCAATAACAAGGACTCATTGGGCGAATCGCTCTGGAACTGAAATCGGAATGCTCACTGACATTCCCCCTATCTGAAAGTCTGATAAACGTCGGAAAAATGACTAAGTCCAAAAAAAAAAATTTTTCAACTTTTTTCAATTTTACCCCCCGTGGGATATATATTCTACCCACTCACATTTGGAACTCTCCTGGGGTACCCTCACACATATTATTCCCTCATTTAGGGGATATTTTCCCAAAAAACTGAAATTTTCAAAAATCCAGAAAATTAGCTGAAAAAGACTAAATAAAAAGGATTCATTGGGCGAATCGCTCTGGAACTGAAATCGGAACGCTCACTGACATTTCCCCTATCTGAAAGTCTGATAAATGCCAGAAAAATGACTAAGTCAAAAAAAAAAATTTTTTTCAACTTTTTTCAATTTTACCCCCATGGGATATATATTATACCCAAACACATTTTAACTCTCCTGGGGTACCCTCACACATATTATTCCCTCATTTAGTGGATATTTTCACAAAAAAGTGAAATTTTCAAAAATCCAGAAAATTGGCTGAAAACGACTAAATATCAAGGACTCATTGGGTGAATCGCTCTGGAACTGAAATCGGAATGCTCACTGACATTTCCCCTATCTGAAAGTCTGATAAACGTCGGAAAAATGACTAAGTCCAAAAAAAATTTTTTTCAACTTTTTTCAATTTTACCCCCGTGGGATATATATTCTTCCCACACACATTTGGAACTCTCCTGGGGTACCCTCACACATATTATTCCCTCATTTAGTGGATATTTTCACAAAAAAGTGACATTTTCAAAAATCCAGAAAATTGGCTGAAAACGACTCAATAACAAGGACTCATTGGGCGAATCGCTCTTGAACTGAAATCGGAATGCTCACTGACATTTCCCCTATCTGAAAGTCTGATAAACGTCGGAAAAATGACTAAGTCCAAAAAAAAAATTTTTTCAACTTTTTTCAATTTTACCCCCGTGGGATATATATTCTACCCACTCACATTTGGAACTCTCCTGGGGTACCCTCACACATATTATTCCCTCATTTAGGGGATATTTTCCCAAAAAAGTGAAATTTTCAAAAATCCAGAAAATTAGCTGAAAAAGACTAAATAAAAAGGATTCATTGGGCGAATCGCTCTGGAACTGAAATCGGAACGCTCACTGACATTTCCCCTATCTGAAAGTCTGATAAATGCCAGAAAAATGACCAAGTCCAAAAAAAAAATTTTTTTCAACTTCTTTCAATTTTACCCCCGTGGGATATATATTCTACCCACTCACATTTGGAACTCTCCTGGGGTACCCTCATACATATTATTCCCTCATTTAGTGGATATTTTCACAAAAAAGTGAAATTTTCAAAAATCCAGAAAATTGGCTGCAAACGACTAAATATCAAGGACTCATTGGGCGAATCGCTCTGGAACTGAAATCGGAATGCTCACTGACATTTCCCCTATCTGAAAGTCTGATAAACGTCGGAAAAATGACTAAGTCCAAAAAAAATTTTTTTTCAACTTCTTTCAATTTTACCCGGATGGGATATATATTATACCCAAACACATTTGTAACTCTCCTGGGGTACCCTCACACATATTATTCCCTCATTTAGGGGATATTTTCCCAAAAAAGTGAAATTTTCAAAAATCCAGAAAATTAGCTGAAAAAGACTAAATAAAAAGGATTCATTGGGCGAATCGCTCTGGTACCGAAATCGGAATGCTCACTGACATTTCTCCTATCTGAAAGTCTGATAAATGCCAGAAAAATGACTAAGTCCAAAAAAAAAATTTTTTTCAACTTCTTTCAATTTTACCCCCGTGGGATATATATTATACCCACACACATTTGTAACTCTCCTGGGGTACCCTCACACATATTATTCCCTCATTTAGTGGATATTTTCACGAAAAAAGTAAAATTTTCAAAAATCCAGAAAATTGGCTGAATTCGACTCAATAACAAGGACTCATTGGGCGAATCGCTCTGGAACTGAAATCGGAACGCTCACTGACATTTCCCCTATCTGAAAGTCTGATAAACGTCGGAAAAATGACTAAGTAAAAAAAAAAAAAATTTTCAACTTTTTATAATTTTACCCCCGTGGGATATATATTCTACCCACACACATTTGGAACTCTCCTGGGGTACCCTCACACATATTATTCCCTCATTTAGTGGATATTTTCACAAAAAAGTGAAATTTTCAAAAATCCAGAAAATTGGCTGCAAACGACTAAATATCAAGGACTCATTGGGCGAATCGCTCTGGAACTGAAATCGGAACGCTCACTGACATTTCCCCTATCAGAAAGTCTGATAAACATCGGAAAAATGACTAAGTCCAAAAAAAAATTTTTTACAACTTTTTCAATTTTACCCCCATGGGATATATATTATACCCAAACACACTTGTAACTCTCCTGGGGTACCCTCACACATATTATTCCCTCATTTAGTGGATATTTTCACAAAAAAGTGAAATTTTCAAAAATCCAGAAAATTGGCTGCAAACGACTAAATATCAAGGTCTCATTGGGTGAATCGCTCTGGAACTGAAATCGGAATGCTCACTGACATTTCCCCTATCTGAAAGTCTGATAAACGTTGGAAAAATGACTAAGTCCAAAAAAAAATTTTTTACAACTTTTTTCAATTTTACCCCCATGGGATATATATTATACCCAAACACATTTTAACTCTCCTGGGGTACCCTCACACATATTATTCCCTCATTTAGTGGATATTTTCACAAAAAAGTGAAATTTTCAAAAATCCAGAAAATTGGCTGAAAACGACTAAATATCAAGGACTCATTGGGTGAATCGCTCTGGAACTGAAATCGGAATGCTCACTGACATTTCCCCTATCTGAAAGTCTGATAAACGTCGGAAAAATGACTAAGTCCAAAAAAAATTTTTTTCAACTTTTTTCAATTTTACCCCCGTGGGATATATATTCTTCCCACACACATTTGGAACTCTCCTGGGGTACCCTCACACATATTATTCCCTCATTTAGTGGATATTTTCACAAAAAAGTGACATTTTCAAAAATCCAGAAAATTGGCTGAAAACGACTCAATAACAAGGACTCATTGGGCGAATCGCTCTTGAACTGAAATCGGAATGCTCACTGACATTTCCCCTATCTGAAAGTCTGATAAACGTCGGAAAAATGACTAAGTCCAAAAAAAAAATTTTTTCAACTTTTTTCAATTTTACCCCCGTGGGATATATATTCTACCCACTCACATTTGGAACTCTCCTGGGGTACCCTCACACATATTATTCCCTCATTTAGGGGATATTTTCCCAAAAAAGTGAAATTTTCAAAAATCCAGAAAATTAGCTGAAAAAGACTAAATAAAAAGGATTCATTGGGCGAATCGCTCTGGAACTGAAATCGGAACGCTCACTGACATTTCCCCTATCTGAAAGTCTGATAAATGCCAGAAAAATGACCAAGTCCAAAAAAAAAATTTTTTTCAACTTCTTTCAATTTTACCCCCGTGGGATATATATTCTACCCACTCACATTTGGAACTCTCCTGGGGTACCCTCATACATATTATTCCCTCATTTAGTGGATATTTTCACAAAAAAGTGAAATTTTCAAAAATCCAGAAAATTGGCTGCAAACGACTAAATATCAAGGACTCATTGGGCGAATCGCTCTGGAACTGAAATCGGAATGCTCACTGACATTTCCCCTATCTGAAAGTCTGATAAACGTCGGAAAAATGACTAAGTCCAAAAAAAATTTTTTTTCAACTTCTTTCAATTTTACCCGGATGGGATATATATTATACCCAAACACATTTGTAACTCTCCTGGGGTACCCTCACACATATTATTCCCTCATTTAGGGGATATTTTCCCAAAAAAGTGAAATTTTCAAAAATCCAGAAAATTAGCTGAAAAAGACTAAATAAAAAGGATTCATTGGGCGAATCGCTCTGGTACCGAAATCGGAATGCTCACTGACATTTCTCCTATCTGAAAGTCTGATAAATGCCAGAAAAATGACTAAGTCCAAAAAAAAAATTTTTTTCAACTTCTTTCAATTTTACCCCCGTGGGATATATATTATACCCACACACATTTGTAACTCTCCTGGGGTACCCTCACACATATTATTCCCTCATTTAGTGGATATTTTCACGAAAAAAGTAAAATTTTCAAAAATCCAGAAAATTGGCTGAATTCGACTCAATAACAAGGACTCATTGGGCGAATCGCTCTGGAACTGAAATCGGAACGCTCACTGACATTTCCCCTATCTGAAAGTCTGATAAACGTCGGAAAAATGACTAAGTAAAAAAAAAAAAAATTTTCAACTTTTTATAATTTTACCCCCGTGGGATATATATTCTACCCACACACATTTGGAACTCTCCTGGGGTACCCTCACACATATTATTCCCTCATTTAGTGGATATTTTCACAAAAAAGTGAAATTTTCAAAAATCCAGAAAATTGGCTGCAAACGACTAAATATCAAGGACTCATTGGGCGAATCGCTCTGGAACTGAAATCGGAACGCTCACTGACATTTCCCCTATCAGAAAGTCTGATAAACATCGGAAAAATGACTAAGTCCAAAAAAAAATTTTTTACAACTTTTTCAATTTTACCCCCATGGGATATATATTATACCCAAACACACTTGTAACTCTCCTGGGGTACCCTCACACATATTATTCCCTCATTTAGTGGATATTTTCACAAAAAAGTGAAATTTTCAAAAATCCAGAAAATTGGCTGCAAACGACTAAATATCAAGGTCTCATTGGGTGAATCGCTCTGGAACTGAAATCGGAATGCTCACTGACATTTCCCCTATCTGAAAGTCTGATAAACGTCGGAAAAATGACTAAGTCCAAAAAAAATTTTTTTCAACTTTTTTCAATTTTACCCCCGTGGGATATATATTCTTCCCACACACATTTGGAACTCTCCTGGGGTACCCTCACACATATTATTCCATCATTTAGTGGATATTTTCACAAAAAAGTGACATTTTCAAAAATCCAGAAAATTGGCTGAAAACGACTCAATAACAAGGACTCATTGGGCGAATCGCTCTGGAACTGAAATCAGAATGCTCACTGACACTTCCCCTATCTGAAAGTCTGATAAACGTCGGAAAAATGACTAAGTCCAAAAAAAAAATTTTTTCAACTTTTTTCAATTTTACCCCCGTGGGATATATATTCTACCCACTCACATTTGGAACTCTCCTGGGGTACCCTCACACATATTATTCCCTCATTTAGTGGATATTTTCACAAAAAAGTGAAATTTTCAAAAATCCAGAAAATTGGCTGAAAACGACTAAATATCAAGGACTCATTGGGCGAATCCCTCTGGAACTGAAATCGGAATGCTCACTGACATTTCCCCTATCTGAAAGTCTGATAAATGCCAGAAAAATGATTAAGTCCAAAAAAAAATTTTTTTCAACTTCTTTCAATTTTACCCCCGTGGGATATATATTCTTCCCACACACATTAGGAACTCTCCTGGGGTACCCTCACTCATATTATTCCCTCATTTAGTGGAGATTTTCACAAAAAAGTTAAATTTTCAAAAATACTGAAAATTGGTTGCAAACGACTAAATATCAAGGACTCATTGGGCGAATCGCTCTGGAACTGAAATCGGAATGCTCACTGACATTTCCCCTATCTGAAAGTCTGATAAACGTCGGAAAAATGACTAAGTCCAAAAAAAAATTTTTTTCAACTTCTTTCAATTTTACCCGGATGGGATATATATTATACCCAAACACATTTGTAACTCTCCTGGGGTACCCTCACACATATTATTCCCTCATTTAGGGGATATTTTCCCAAAAAAGTGAAATTTTCAAAAATCCAGAAAATTAGCTGAAAAAGACTAAATAAAAAGGATTCATTGGGCGAATCGCTCTAGTACCAAAATCGGAATGCTGACTGACATTTCCCCTATCTGAAAGTCTGATAAATGCCAGAAAAATGACTAAGTCCAAAAAAAAATTTTTTTTCAACTTCTTTCAATTTTACCCCCGTGGGATATATATTATACCCACACACATTTGTAACTCTCCTGGGGTACCCTCACACATATTATTCCCTCATTTAGTGGATATTTTCACGAAAAAAGTAAAATTTTCAAAAATCCAGAAAATTGGCTGAAATCGACTCAATAACAAGGACTTATTGGGCTAATCGCTCTGGAACTGAAATCGGAATGCTCACTGACATTTCCCCTATCTGAAAGTCTGATAAACGTCGGAAAAATGACTAAGTAAAAAAAAAAAAATTTTTCAACTTTTTATAATTTTACCCCTGTGGGATATATATTCTACCCACTCACATTTGGAACTCTCCTGGGGTACCCTCACACATATTATTCCCTCATTTAGTGGATATTTTCACAAAAAAGTGAAATTTTCAAATATCCAGAAAATTGGCTAAAAACGACTAAATATCAAGGACTCATTGGGTGAATCGCTCTGGAACTGAAATCGGAACGCTCACTGACATTTCCCCTATCTGAAAGTCTGATAAACGTTGGAAAAATGAATAAGTCCAAAAAAAAATTTTTTACAACTTTTTTCAATTTTACCCCCATGGGATATAAATTCTTCCCACACACATTTGGAACTCTCCTGGGGTACCCTCACACATATTATTCCCTCATTTAGTGGATTATTTCACAAAAAAAGTGAAATTTTCAAAAATTCAGAAAATTGGCTGAAAACGACTAAATATCAAGGACTCATTGGGTGAATCGCTCTGAAACTGAAATCGGAATGCTCACTGACATTTCCCCTATCTGAAAGTCTGATAAACGCCGGAAAAATGACTAAGTCCAAAAAAAAATTTTTTTCAACTTCTTTCAATTTTACCCCCGTGGGATATATATTATACCCACACACTTGTAACTCTCCTGGGGTACCCTCACACATAATATTCCCTCATTTAGGGGATATTTTCCAAAAAAAGTGAAATTTTCAAAAATCCAGAAAATTAGCTGAAAAAGACTAAATAAAAAGGATTCATTAGGCGAATCGCTCTGGAACTGAAATCGGAACGCTCACTGACATTTCCCCTATCTGAAAGTCTGATAAATGCCAGAAAAATGACTAAGTCCAAAAAAAAATTTTTTTTCAACTACTTTCAATTTTACCCCCGTGGGATATATATTATACCCACACACATTTGTAACTCTCCTGGGGTACCCTCACACATATTATTCCCTCATTTAGTGGATATTTTCACGAAAAAAGTAAAATTTTCAAAAATCCAGAAAATTGGCTGAAATCGACTCAATAACAAGGACTCATTGGGCGAATCGCTCTGGAACTGAAATCGGAACGCTCACTGACATTTCCCCTATCTGAAAGTCTGATAAACGTCGGAAAAATGACTAAGTAAAAAAAAAAAAATTTTTCAACTTTTTATAATTTTACCCCCGTGGGATATATATTCTACCCACACACATTTGGAACTCTCCTGGGGTACCCTGCACACATATTATTCCCACATTTAGTGGATATTTTCACAAAAAAGTGAAATTTTCAAAAATCCAGAAAATTGGCTGCAAACGACTAAATATCAAGGACTCATTGGGCGAATCGCTCTGGAACTGAAATCGGAATGCTCACTGACATTTCCCCTATCTGAAAGTCTGATAAACACCGGAAAAATGACTAAGTCCAAAAAAAAAATTTTTTCAACTTCTTTCAATTTTACCCCCGTGGGATATATATTATACCCACACACTTGTAACTCTCCTGGGGTACCCTCACACATATTATTCCCTCATTTAGGGGATATTTTCCCAAAAAAGTGAAATTTTCAAAAATCCAGAAAATTAGCTGAAAAAGACTAAATAAAAAGGATTCATTGGGCGAATCGCTCTGGAACTGAAATCGGAACGCTCACTGACATTTCCCCTATCTGAAAGTCTGATAAATGCCAGAAAAATGACCAAGTCCAAAAAAAAAATTTTTTTCAACTTCTTTCAATTTTACCCCCGTGGGATATATATTATACCCAAACACATTTGTAACTCTCCTGGGGTACCCTCACACATATTATTCCCTCATTTAGTGGATATTTTCATGAAAAAAGTGAAATTTTCAAAAATCCAGAAAATTGGCTGCAAACGACTAAATATCAAGGACTCATTGGGCGAATCGCTCTGGAACTGAAATCGGAATGCTCACTGACATTTCCCCTATCTGAAAGTCTGATAAACGTCGGAAAAATGACTAAGTCCAAAAAAAATTTTTTTCAATTTTACCCCCGTGGGATATATATTCTTCCCACACACATTTGGAACTCTCCTGGGGTACCCTCACACATATTATTCCCTCATTTAGTGGATATTTTCACAAAAAAGTGACATTTTCAAAAATCCAGAAAATTGGCTGAAAACGACTCAATAACAAGGACTCATTGGGCGAATGGCTCTGGAACTGAAATCGGAACGCTCACTGACATTTCCCCTATCTGAAAGTCTGATAAACGTCGGAAAAATGACTAAGTCCAAAAAAAAAAATTTTTCAACTTTTTTCAATTTTACCCCCATGGGATATATATTCTTCCCACACACATTTGGAACTCTCCTGGGGTACCCTCACACATATTATTCCCTCATTTAGTGGATAGCTTCACAAAAAAGTGATATTTTCAAAAATCCAGAAAATTGGCTGAAAACGACTAAATATCAAGGACTCATTGGGTGAATCGCTCTGGAACTGAAATCGGAATGCTCACTGACATTTCCCCTATCTGAAAGTCTGATAAATGCCAGAAAAATGACTAAGTCCAAAAAAAAATTTTTTTCAACTTCTTTCAATTTTACCCCCTTGGGATATATATTATACCCACACACATTTGTAACTCTCCTGGGGTACCCTCACACATATTATTCCCTCATTTAGTGGATATTTTCACAAAGAAGTGAAATTTTCAAAAATCCAGAAAATTGGCTGAAAACGACTAAATATCAAGGACTCATTGAG
Organism: Phyllobates terribilis; assembly: GCF_046119375.1. Classification (NCBI taxonomy): domain Eukaryota; kingdom Metazoa; phylum Chordata; class Amphibia; order Anura; family Dendrobatidae; genus Phyllobates; species Phyllobates terribilis. The sequence continues at coordinate 597,133,656 of NW_027362762.1, forward strand.
CGAATCGCTCTGGAACTGAAATCGGAACGCTCACTGACATTTACCCTATCTTAAAGTCTGATAAACGCCGGAAAAATGACTAAGTCCAAAAAAAAAAAATTTTCAACTTCTTTCAATTTTACCCGGATGGGATACATATTATACCCACACACATTTGTAACTCTCCTGGGGTACCCTCACACATATTATTCCCTCATTTAGTGGATAGTTTCACAAAAAAGTGAAATTTTCAAAAATCCAGAAAATTGGCTGAAAACGACTAAATATCAAGGACTCATAGGGCGAATCGCTCTGGAACTGAAATCGGAATGCTCGCTGACATTTTCCCTATCTGAAAGTCTGATAAATGCCAGAAAAATGACTAAGTCCAAAAAAAAATTTTTTTCAAATTCTTTCAATTTTACCCCCGTGGGATATATATTCTACCCACACACATTTGGAACTCTCCTGGGGTATCCTCACACATATTATTCCCTCATTTAGTGGATATTTTCACAAAAAAGTGAAATTTTCAAAAATCCAAAAAATTGGCTGAAAACGACTAAATATCAAGGACTCATTGGGCGAATCGCTCTGGAACTGAAATCGGAATGCTCACTGACATTTACCCTATCTTAAAGACTGATAAACGCCGGAAAAATGACTAAGTCCAAAAAAAAAAATTTTCAACTTTTTTCAATTTTACCCCCGTGGGATATATATTCTTCCCACACACATTTGGAACTCTCCTGGGGTACCCTCACACATATTATTTCCTCATTTAGTGGATATTTTCACAAAAAAGTGAAATTTTCAAAAATCCAGAAAATTGGCTGCAAACGACTAAATATCAAGGACTCATTGGGCGAATCGCTCTGGAACTGAAATCGGAACGCTCACTGACATTTCCCCTATCTGAAAGTCTGATAAACATCGGAAAAATGACTAAGTCCAAAAAAAAAAATTTTTCAACTTTTTTCAATTTTACCCCCGTGGGATATATATTCTACCCACTCACATTTGGAACTCTCCTGGGGTACCCTCACACATATTATTCCCTCATTTAGTGGATATTTTCACAAAAAAGTGAAATTTTCAAATATCCAGAAAATTGGCTAAAAACGACTAAATATCAAGGACTCATTGGGTGAATCGCTCTGGAACTGAAATCGGAACGCTCACTGACATTTCCCCTATCTGAAAGTCTGATAAACGTTGGAAAAATGAATAAGTCCAAAAAAAAATTTTTTACAACTTTTTTCAATTTTACCCCCGTGGGATATATATTCTACCCACTCACATTTGGAACTCTCCTGGGGTACCCTCACACATATTATTCCCTCATTTAGTGGATATTTTCACAAAAAAGTGAAATTTTCAAAAATCCAGAAAATTGGCTGAAAACGACTAAATATCAAGGACTCATTGGGCGAATCGCTCTGGAACTGAAATCGGAATGCTCACTGACATTTCCCCTATCTGAAAGTCTGATAAATGCCAGAAAAATGATTAAGTCCCAAAAAAAATTTTTTTCAACTTCTTTCAATTTTACCCCCGTGGGATATATATACTTCCCACACACATTAGGAACTCTCCTGGGGTACCCTCACTCATATTATTCCCTCATTTAGTGGAGATTTTCACAAAAAAAGTGAAATTTTCAAAAATCCAGAAAATTGGCTGCAAACGACTAAATATCAAGGACTCATTGGGCGAATCGCTCTGGAACTGAAATCGGAATGCTCACTGACATTTCCCCTATCTGAAAGTCTGATAAACGTCGGAAAAATGACTAAGTCCAAAAAAAATTTTTTTTCAACTTCTTTCAATTTTACCCGGATGGGATATATATTATACCCAAACACATTTGTAACTCTCCTGGGGTACCCTCACACATATTATTCCCTCATTTAGGGGATATTTTCCCAAAAAAGTGAAATTTTCAAAAATCCAGAAAATTGGCTGAAATCGACTCAATAACAAGGACTCATTGGGTAAATCGCTCTGGAACTGAAATCGGAATGCTCACTGACATTTCCCCTATCTTAAAGTCTGATAAACGTCGGAAAAATGACTAAGTAAAAAAAATATTTTTTTCAACTTTTTTCAATTTTACCCCCGTGGGATATATATTCTTCCCACACACATTTGGAACTCTCCTGGGGTACCCTCACACATATTATTCCCTCATTTAGTGGATATTTTCACAAAAAAGTGACATTTTCAAAAATCCAGAAAATTGGCTGAAAACGACTCAATAACAAGGACTCATTGGGCGAATCGCTCTGGAACTGAAATCGGAACGCTCACTGACATTTCCCCTATCTGAAAGTCTGATAAACGTCGGCAAAATGACTAAGTCCAAAAAAAAAAATTTTTCAACTTTTTTCAATTTTACCCCCATGGGATATATATTCTTCCCACACACATTTGGAACTCTCCTGGGGTACCCTCACACATATTATTCCCTCATTTAGTGGATAGCTTCACAAAAAAGTGATATTTTCAAAAATCCAGAAAATTGGCTGAAAACGACTAAATATCAAGGACTCATTGGGTGAATCGCTCTGGAACTGAAATCGGAATGCTCACTGACATTTCCCCTATCTGAAAGTCTGATAAATGCCAGAAAAATGACTAAGTCCAAAAAAAAATTTTTTTCAACTTCTTTCAATTTTACCCCCTTGGGATATATATTATACCCACACACATTTGTAACTCTCCTGGGGTACCCTCACACATGTTATTCCCTCATTTAGTGGATATTTTCACAAAGAAGTGAAATTTTCAAAAATCCAGAAAATTGGCTGAAAACGACTAAATATCAAGGACTCATTGAGCGAATCGCTCTGGAACTGAAATCGGAACGCTCACTGACATTTACCCTATCTTAAAGTCTGATAAACGCCGGAAAAATGACTAAGTCCAAAAAAAAAAATTTTCAACTTCTTTCAATTTTACCCGGATGGGATACATATTATACCCACACACTTGTAACTCTCCTGGGGTACCCTCACACATATTATTCCCTCATTTAGGGGATATTTTCCCAAAAAAGTGAAATTTTCAAAAATCCAGAAAATTAGCTGAAAAAGACTAAATAAAAAGGATTCATTGGGCGAATCGCTCTGGAACTGAAATCGGAACGCTCACTGACATTTCCCCTATCTGAAAGTCTGATAAACGCCGGAAAAATGACTAAGTCCAAAAAAAAATTTTTTTCAACTTCTTTCAATTTTACAGGGATGGGATATATATTATACCCACACACATTTGTAACTCTCCTGGGGTACCCTCACACATATTATTCCCTCATTTAGTGGATAGTTTCACAAAAAAGTGAAATTTTCAAAAATCCAGAAAATTGGCTGAAAACGACTAAATATCAAGGACTCATAGGGCGAATCGCTCTGGAACTGAAATCGGAATGCTCACTGACATTTCCCCTATCTGAAAGTCTGATAAATGCCAGAAAAATGACTAAGTCCAAAAAAAAATTTTTTTCAAATTCTTTCAATTTTACCCCCGTGGGATATATATTCTACCCACACACATTTGGAACTCTCCTGGGGTATCCTCACACATATTATTCCCTCATTTAGTGGATATTTTCACAAAAAAGTGAAATTTTCAAAAATCCAAAAAATTGGCTGAAAACGACTAAATATCAAGGACTCATTGGGCGAATCGCTCTGGAACTGAAATCGGAATGCTCACTGACATTTCCCCTATCTGAAAGTCTGATAAACGTCGGAAAAATGACTAAGTCCAAAAAAAATTTTTTTTCAACTTCTTTCAATTTTACCCGGATGGGATATATATTATACCCAAACACATTTGTAACTCTCCTGGGGTACCCTCACACATATTATTCCCTCATTTAGTGGATATTTTCACAAAAAAAGTGAAATTTTCAAAAATCCAGAAAATTAGCTGAAAACGACTAAATATCAAGGATTCATTGGGTGAATCGCTCTGGAACTGAAATCGGAATGCTCACTGACATTTCCCCTATCTGAAAGTCTGATAAATGCCAGAAAAATGACTAAGTACCAAAAAAATTTTTTTTCAACTTCTTTCAACTTTACAGGGATGGGATATATATTATACCCACACACATTTGTAACTCTCCTGGGGTACCCTCACACATATTATTCCCTCATTTAGTGGATAGCTTCACAAAAAAGTGATATTTTCAAAAATCCAGAAAATTGGCTGAAAACGACTAAATATCAAGGATTCATTGGGTGAATCGCTCTGGAACTGAAATCGGAATGCTCACTGACATTTCCCCTATCTGAAAGTCTGATAAATGCCAGAAAAATGACTAAGTACCAAAAAAATTTTTTTTCAACTTCTTTCAACTTTACAGGGATGGGATATATATTATACCCACACACATTTGTAACTCTCCTGGGGTACCCTCACACATATTATTCCCTCATTTAGTGGATAGCTTCACAAAAAAGTGATATTTTCAAAAATCCAGAAAATTGGCTGAAAACGACTAAATATCAAGGACTCATTGGGTGAATCGCTCTGGAACTGAAATCGGAATGCTCACTGACATTTCCCCTATCTGAAAGTCTGATAAATGCCAGAAAAATGACTAAGTCCAAAAAAAAATTTTTTTCAACTTCTTTCAATTTTACCCCCTTGGGATATATATTATACCCACACACATTTGTAACTCTCCTGGGGTACCCTCACACATATTATTCCCTCATTTAGTGGATATTTTCACAAAGAAGTGAAATTTTCAAAAATCCAGAAAATTGGCTGAAAACGACTAAATATCAAGGACTCATTGAGCGAATCGCTCTGGAACTGAAATCGGAACGCTCACTGACATTTACCCTATCTTAAAGTCTGATAAACGCCGGAAAAATGACTAAGTCCAAAAAAAAAAATTTTCAACTTCTTTCAATTTTACCCGGATGGGATACATATTATACCCACACTCTTGTAACTCTCCTGGGGTACCCTCACACATATTATTCCCTCATTTAGGGGATATTTTCCCAAAAAAGTGAAATTTTCAAAAATCCAGAAAATTAGCTGAAAAAGACTAAATAAAAAGGATTCATTGGGCGAATCGCTCTGGAACTGAAATCGGAACGCTCACTGACATTTCCCCTATCTGAAAGTCTGATAAACGCCGGAAAAATGACTAAGTCCAAAAAAAAATTTTTTTCAAATTCTTTCAATTTTACCCCCGTGGGATATATATTCTACCCACACACATTTGGAACTCTCCTGGGGTATCCTCACACATATTATTCCCTCATTTAGTGGATATTTTCACAAAAAAGTGAAATTTTCAAAAATCCAAAAAATTGGCTGAAAACGACTAAATATCAAGGACTCATTGGGCGAATCGCTCTGGAACTGAAATCGGAATGCTCACTGACATTTACCCTATCTTAAAGACTGATAAACGCCGGAAAAATGACTAAGTCCAAAAAAAAAAATTTTCAACTTTTTTCAATTTTACCCCCGTGGGATATATATTCTTCCCACACACATTTGGAACTCTCCTGGGGTACCCTCACACATATTATTTCCTCATTTAGTGGATATTTTCACAAAAAAGAGAAATTTTCAAAAATCCAGAAAATTGTCTGAAATCGACTAAATATCAAGGTCTCATTGGGCGAATCGCTCTGGAACTGAAATCGGAATGCTCACTGACATTTTCCCTATCTGAAAGTCTGATAAACGCCAGAAAAATGACTAAGTCCAAAAAAAAAATTTTTTCAACTTTTTTCAATACTTCCCCCGTGGGATATATATTCTACCCACACACATTTGGAACTCTCCTAGGGTACCCTCACACATATTATTCCCTCATTTAGTGGATATTTTCACAAAAAAGTGAAATTTTCAAAAATCCAGAAAATTGGCTGCAAACAACTAAATATCAAGGACACATTGGGTGAATCGCTCTGGAACTGAAATCGGAATGCTCACTGACATTTCCCCTATCTGAAAGTCTGATAAATGTCGGAAAAATGACTAAGTCAAAAAAAAATTTTTTTTCAACTTTTTTCAATTTTACCCCCGTGGGATATATATTCTACCCACACACATTTGGAACTCTCTTGGGGTACCATCACACATATTATTCCCTCATTTAGTGGATATTTTCCCAAAAAAGTGAAATTTTCAAAAATCCATAAAATTAGCTGAAAAAGACTAAATATGAAGGACTCATTGGGTGAATCGCTCTGGAACTGAAATTGGAATGCTCACTGACATTTCCCCTATCTGAAAGTCTGATAAACGTCGGAAAAATGACTAAGTCCAAAAAAAATTTTTTTCAACTTTTTTCAATTTTACCCCCGTGGGATATATATTCTTCCCACACACATTTGGAACTCTCCTGGGGTACCCTCACACATATTATTCCCTCATTTAGTGGATATTTTCACAAAAAAGTGACATTTTCAAAAATCCAGAAAATTGGCTGAAAACGACTCAATAACAAGGACTCATTGGGCGAATCGCTCTGGAACTGATATCGGAACGCTCACTGACATTTCCCCTATCTGAAAGTCTGATAAATGCCAGAAAAATGACTAAGTCCAAAAAAAATTTTTTTCAACTTCTTTCAATTTTACCCCCGTGTGATATATATTCTACCCACACACATTTGGAACTCTCCTGGGGTATCATCACACATATTATTCCCTCATTTAGTGGATATTTTCACAAAAAAGTGAAATTTTCAAAAATCCAAAAAATTGGCTGAAAACGACTAAATATCAAGGACTCATTGGGCGAATCGCTCTGGAACTGAAATCGGAATGCTCACTGACATTTACCCTATCTTAAAGTCTGATAAACGCCGGAAAAATGACTAAGTCCAAAAAAAAAAATTTTCAACTTTTTTCAATTTTACCCCCGTGGGATATATATTCTTCCCACACACATTTGGAACTCTCCTGGGGTACCCTCACACATATTATTTCCTCATTTAGTGGATATTTTCACAAAAAAGAGAAATTTTCAAAAATCCAGAAAATTGGCTGAAATCGACTAAATATCAAGGTCTCATTGGGCGAATCGCTCTGGAACTGAAATCGGAATGCTCACTGACATTTCCCCTATCTGAAAGTCTGACAAATGCCAGAAAAATGACTAAGTCCAAAAAAAAATTTTTTTCAACTTCTTTCAATTTACCCCCGTGGGATATATATTCTACCCACACACATTTGGAACTCTCCTGGGGTACCCGCACACATATTATTCCCTCACTTAGTGGATATTTTCACAAAAAAGTGAAATTTTCAAAAATCCAGAAAATTGGCTGAAAACGACTAAATATCAAGGACTCATTGGGCGAATCGCTCTGGAACTGAAATCGGAATGCTCACTGACATTTCCCCTATCTGAAAGTCTGATAAACGCGGAAAAATGTAACGGGTCTGGGAGGCGGAACCTCTGAGCAACTAAACAAGGGGGCGGTCCTTGTAAGGAAGCGGGTGGCTCCCGGGGAAGACAGGCAGGTAGTCACGGCAAGTGACAGGGACAGTCTCTGGGTAGAAGGACGGGTACTCACGGCAAGTGACAGGGACAGTCTCTGGGTAGAAGGACAGCAGACAGGTGGCTGCTGAGCGCTCCCAGGTGAGCGGGCGAGAGTCTCAAGACAGGCAGGTGGTCACAGCAAGTGACGGCGGAGCCTCCAGGTAGGCTAGCAGGCAGGTAGCAGGTGAGCGCTCCCAGGTGAGCAGGCAAAAGTCTCTGGACGGACAGGTGGTCACGGCAAGTGACGGCAGATCCTCCAGGTAGGCTAGCAGACAAGTAGCAGGTGAGCGCTCCCAGGTGAGCAGGCAAAAGTCTCTGGACAGGCAGGTGGTCACGGCAAGTGACGGCAGAGCCTCCAGGTAGGCTAGCAGGCAGGTAGCAGGTGAGCGCTCGCAGGTGAGCAGGCAAGAGTCTCTGGACAGGCAGGTGGTCACGGCAAGTGACGGCAGAGCCTCCAGGTAGGCTAGCAGGCAGGTAGCATTTGAGCGCTCCCAGGTGAGCGGGCAGGCTGGTCCATAGACAGACTGACAGGTGTCGGAAGGCAGACCGTCGGACCGCAGGCTTGCAAGCAGGTAGACAGATATCAGGCAGGTATCAAGCAGGAATCTGGCAGGAAACTGGCAGGTAACTGGTAACGGGACCTGAGGGCTGAAGCAGAGTGAAGGCTTTGCAACAACATTGCTCGGGCACCTCCATTTTGGAGGAGGTGCCTTATATATGGGAGGTCCTCCGGCAATTGGCCGGGGGACTCCTTAGGATGGCGCGCGGGGTCCCTAAGCACACTGCCGGGGAAGGAGCGCGTGCCGGAAGCAGCGGGGAGAGAAGCGCTGGAGGACGCCGCGCCAGGAGCGGGGAGGTGAGAGGGACGGCGTCTCTGCCTAGTATGGGGCAGAGACGCCGATGCTACAGCACCCCCCCTTTGGGCCCCCTCTTTTTTTGGCCAGAAAGAAATTTTTCATGGAGAAGCGGGGCGTTGATGTTCTCCCTGGGTTCCCAAGTTCTCTCCTCAGGACCAAACCCCTTCCAATCTACCAGAAAAAAGGTCTTTCCTCTTAACCTCTTGGGGGCCAGAATACTCTCTACCTCAAAGACGTCATCAGCGGAAACCGGAGCAGGAGGGGCACCTGGATTATTGGAAAAAGAGTTAAAGACAACGGGTTTGAGGAGAGATACGTGGAAGGAGTTGGGAATCCGTAGGGTGGCCGGGAGTTTTAATTTGTAGGCCACAGGGTTAATTTGCCTGAGGACTTCGAAGGGACCGATGAATCGAGGACCCAACTTGAAGGAGGGTACTTTGAGCCGCACATGTTTGGACGAGAGCCAAACCTTGTCTCCCGGACGGAATTGAGGCGGATCCAGACGTCTCTTATCAGCATATCTCTTCATCCGCTCAGAGGACAGAAGAAGAGCGGACCTGGTACTCTCCCAAATAGTAGAAAATTCGCTGACAAGAGACTCCGCAGCAGGGTTGTCCACAGAAACGGAGACAGGAAGTTGAATCCGGGGGTGCTGGCCATAGACAATAAAGAACGGGGACTTGGAAGAGGATTCGCTCTCATGGTTATTATAAGAGAACTCGGCCCAAGGATGGAGGTCCACCCAATCAGAATGGTGGGCATTAACAAAGTGCCGGAGATAGCTGGTAAGGATCTGATTGATCCGCACCACTTGACCATTGGACTGAGGGTGGTAAGCGGAGGAGAAGTCCAGGGTGACGTCCAGCAGTTTATATGTGGCTCTCCAGAAGCGTGAGGTAAACTGAACCCCTCGATCCGACACGATGTGGAGGGGTAGGCCATGGAGACGGAAGATATGGCGAATAAAGTCCTTAGCCATCTCAGGTGCAGACGGAAGACCAGGCAGGGGAATGAAGATGGCCATTTTAGAGAAGCGGTCCGCGACCACCCAAATGACAGTACACCCGGCAGAGACAGGAAGATCGGTAATGAAGTCCATAGCGATGTGTTGCCACGGGGCAACAGGTATGGGAAGCGGCAGGAGATGACCAGCTGGTAAGTGTCTGGGAATTTTGTTGCGGCCACAAGATGAACAGGCAGAGTCGAAGTCTACCACATCCTTACGCAGGGTAGAGAACCAGTAATGCCGGGAAATGAGTAGGAAGGTCTTCTTTTGGCCGTCATGGCCAGCTAGTTTAGAAGAATGACCCCAGTGAAGAACCCTCTCACGGTCTGGAGGCTCCACGAACGTCTTGCCGGGTGGAAGACGAGTCAAATCCAAGGGGGCCACACTCATCACCTTGGAGGGGTCGATAATGTGCATAGGCTCCTCCTCTTGGTCGGAGGACAGGAAGGATCGGGACAAGGCATCAGCTTTTACATTTTTGTCCACCGGGCGGTAATGAAGGATGAAATCGAAGCGGGCAAAAAACAAAGACCACCGAACCTGACGTGGATTAAGTCTCTGGGCATTTTGGAGATATGCCAGGATCTTGTGATCCGTATAGATGATCACCGGGTATAGAGCCCTTTCAAGCAGGTAACGCCACTCCTCCAACGCCAATTTAACGGCAAGCAGTTCTCAGTCTCCTATGGAGTAATTGCGCTCAGAGGAGGAGAAGATTTTAGAGAAAAAGCCGCAGGTTACCATTCTCCCGGAGGAAGACTTCTGGGTGAGCACCGCTCCGGCTCCAGAGGAGGAGGCATCAACCTCCAGGTAGAACTGTTTGTTGCAGTCCGGACGGTGCAGCACAGGGGCAGAGGAGAAGGCTTGTTTCAGGGAAAGGAAGGCCTCCTCAGCTTCGGATGACCATACCTTGGGATTTGCTCCCTTACGGGTGAGTGCAGATATGGGCGCAGTCCGTGACGAGAAGTGAGGAATGAAGAGACGATAGTAATTAGCGAAGCCCAGGAATCGCTGTACCGCCTTCAAGCCCTCCGGACGGGGCCACTTTAGGACAGCAGAGAGCTTCTCGGGATCCATTCGCAAGCCTGTCTGGGAGATAACATAGCCCAGGAAAGGAAGAGAGGTCTGCTCAAAAAGGCACTTCTCGTATTTAGCATAGAGGTGGTTCTGCCTGAGCCTAAGCAGGACCTGACGAACATCCCTCCGGTGTGTGGGAAGATCCGGAGAGAAGACCAAGATGTCGTCCAGCTATACCACCACGCAGGAGTAAAGAAGGTCACGGAAGATGTCGTTGACCAGTTCCTGGAAGATGGCGGGAGCATTGCAGAGACTGAAGGGCATCACACGGTACTCATAGTGTCCATCCCGGGTATTAAATGCTGTTTTCCACTAGTCTCCCTGACGGATACGGACCAGGTTATACACTCCACGTAGATCCAGCTTGGAGAAGATCCTGGCGCCTCTAAGACGATCAAATAACTCAGAGATGAGCGGAAGGGGGTATTTATTTTTAACCGTGATCCGATTGAGTCCTCTATAGTCAATACAGGGACGCAGCGAGCCGTCTTTCTTTTTGACAAAGAAGAATCCGGCTCCAGCCGGGGAGGTAGATTTCCGGATAAATCCCCTAGCCAGATTCTCTTCAATGTATTCAGACATGGCCCGGGTCTCGGCTGCAGACAACGGGTAGATACGCCCATGGGGAGAAGTGGTGCCAGGTACCAGGTCGATCGGGCAGTCATATGGCCTATGGGGTGGCAACGTCTCTGCTTCCTTCTTACCGAAGACGTCCGCATAGGGCCAGTAAGGAGCCGGGAGACCTGGTAAATTAGCTGGAGTTGGCGGAGGGCGAGCTGGGCGGACCGGAACCAAGCAGGTCCTATGGCAGTCTGGACCCCATCGGAGTACTTCACCGGATCGCCAGTTCAATATGGGTTCGTGTGTCTGGAGCCAAGGTAGACCTAGCAACAGGGAGTGAGAAAGTCCGGACAACACATGGAATGAGATTTCCTCAGAGTGCAGCATTCCCACCTGCAGGGTTATGGGTTCAGTGACGAGCAGGATAGTCTCCGAGAGAAGTCTTCCATCCACGGAGGCGACTGATAATGGTTCAGCCAGGGACTTGGTGGGAATACGGTATCTCTCTACCAGAGACTGGGAGATGAGGTTTCCTGCAGCTCCAGAATCCAGGTGGGCGAGTTCAAAGTGACGGTTTTCTCCCCAAGCAATAGAGACCGGTAAAGTCAGAGAAGGAGAGGGCTTACTTTTGTCTAGGACGACCTCTCCGAGCGGTCCTAGACACTGGCGTTTCCCGGCTTCTCCGGGCAGGAACGGATGAAGTGCTCCATACTGCCACAATAGAAACAGCTTCTCTCGATTCGGCGAGATTCTTGGCGAGATCTGACCATTTTTGTCTGGTCGATCTGCATAGGTTCAGGCGAGATCACCCGCGGAGTGACTGATTGAGAGGCAGGTCTCAGGGAAGTAGGAGCAGAGCAAGATAAGTCTTTCTCCCAGGTAGTCTTTTTGGCACGTTCTTGGAACCGGATGCCGATCCGGGTAGCTAGTGACACCAGGTCATCCAGAGTGGTAGGAATGTCCCGACCAGCTGTTAATCCGACCGGAAAGACCCTCCCAAAAGACGGACACCAGAGCCTCATTTTCTCAGGCAAGCTCAGAAGCGAGGGTGCGGAACCGTATGGCATATTGGCCCACGGTGAGACTCCCTTGGCGGAGACGTAGCAGAGAGGAGGCAGAAGAGGTTTTCTGTCCAGGTTCATCGAAGACTTTCCGGAAAGCAGCGAGGAATGATGGCAGGTCGGACACCAGGGGATCCCCTCTCTCCCACAGGAGATTTAGCCATGCCAGTGACTCCTCAGTGAGATGGGACATGATGAAGGCCACCTTGGCCCGGTCGGAGATGAACTGGTATGCCAATAGCTCAAAGTGCAGGGTGCACTGGTTTATGAAACCCCGAGCTAAAGTAGGTTCGCCGGCAAAGCGTGGAGGTGCCAGAAGCCGAGGTCCATAGTTGGGTACCATGAAGGAACTGGATTGCGGTACCGCAGGAATGGGCACGGCTGGACCAGAGGTAGACATAGAAAAGTCACACAATGCGCCTAGACGAGAGTTAACGGACCGTAGATGGGACAGTACCACCTCCTGCTGAGTTTTCTGACGTAAGACTTCCTGGTGCAGATCGGAGATCTGGGGGCCACCGGGTTCCATGGCCCGAGCAAACTGTAACGGGTCTGGGAGGCGGAACCTCTGAGCAACTATACAAGTGGGCGGTCCTTGTAAGGAAGCGGGTGGCTCCCGGGGAAGACGGGCAGGTAGTCACGGCAAGTGACAGGGACAGTCTCTGGGTAGAAGGGCAGGTAGTCATGGCAAGTGACAGGGACAGTCTCTGGGTAGAAGGACAGCAGACAGGTGGCTGGTGAGCGCTCCCAGGTGAGCGGGCGAGAGTCTCTGGACGGGCAGGTGGTCACAGCAAGTGACGGCAGAGCCTCCAGGTAGGCTAGCAGGCAGGTAGCAGGTGAGCGCTCCCAGGTGAGCGGGCAGGCTGGTCCATAGACAGACTGACAGGTGTCGGAAGGCAGACCGTCGGACCACAGGCTTGCAAGCAGGTAGACGGATATCAGGCAGGTATCAAGCAGGAATCTGGCAGGAGACTGGCAGGTAACTGGTAATGGGACCTGAGGGCTGAAGCAGAGTGAAGGCTTTGCAACAACATTGCTCGGGCACCTCCATTTTGGAGGAGGTGCCTTATATATGGGAGGTCCTCCGGCAATTGGCCGGGGACTCCTTAGGACGGCGAGCGCGGTCCCTTCAAGAGAGGGGGAGCGCGCGCGCGGGCCCTAAGCACACTGCCGGGGAAGGAGCGCGTGCCGGAAGCAGCGGGGAGAGAAGCGCCGGAGGACGCCGCGCCAGGAGCGGGGAGGTGAGAGGGACGGCGTATCTGCCTAGTACGGGGCAGAGACGCCGATGCTACATAAGTCCAAAAAAAAAAATTTTTCAATTTTACCCCCGTGGGATATATATTCTACCCACACACATTTGGAACTCTCCTGGGGTACCCTCACACATAATATTCCCTCATTTAGTGGATATTTTCACAAAAAAGTGAAATTTTCAAAAATCCAAAATATTGGCTGAAAACGACTAAATATCAAGGACTCATTGGGCGAATCGCTCTGGAACTGAAATCGGAACGCTCACTGACATTTCCCCTATCTGAAAGTCTGATAAACGCCAGAAAAATGACTAAGTCCAAAAAAAATTTTTTTTCAGCTTTTTTCAATTTTACCCCCGTGGGATATATATTCTACCCACACACATTAGGAACTCTCCTGGGGTACCCTCACACATATTATTCCCTCATTTAGTGGATATTTTCACAAAAAAGTGAAATTTTCAAAAATCCAAAATATTGGCTGAAAACGACTAAATATCAAGGACTCATTGGGTGAATCGCTCTGGAACTGAAATCTGAATGCTCACTGACATTTCCCCTGTCTGAAAGTCTGATAAACGTCAGAAAAATGACTAAGTCCAAAAAAAATTTTTTTTCAACTTCTTTCAATTTTACCCCCGTGGGATATATATTCTACCCACACACATTTGGAACTCTCCTGGGGTACCCTCACACATATTATTCCCTCATTTAGTGGATATATTCACAAAAAAGTGAAATTTTCAAAAATCGAAAATATTGGCTGAAAACGATTAAATATCAAGGACTCATTGGGCAAATCGCTCTGCAACTGAAATCGGAATGCTCACTGACATTTCCCCAATCTGAAAGTCTGATAAACGCCAGAAAAATGACTAAGTCCAAAAAAAAATTTTTCTCAACTTCTTTCAATTTTACCCCCGTGGGATATATATTATACCCACACACATTTGTAACTCTCCTGGGGTACCATCACACATATTATTCCCTCATTTAGTGGATATTGTCACAAAAAAGTGACATTTTCAAAAATCCAGAAAATTGGCTGAAAATGACTAAATATCAAGGACTTATTGGGTGAATCGCTCTGGAACTGAAATCAGAATGCTCACTGACATTTCCCCTATCTGAAAGTCTGATAAACGTCGGAAAAATGACGAAGTCCAAAAAAATTTTTTTTTCAATTTTTTTCAATTTTACCCCCGTGGGATGTATATTTTACCCACACACATTTGGAACTCTCCTGGGGTACCCTCACACATATTATTCCCTAATTTGGTGGATATTTTCACAAAAAAGTGAAATTTTCAAAATCCAGAAAATTGTCTGAAAACGACTAAATATCAAGGACTCATTGGGCGAATTGCTCTGGAACTGAAATCGGAATGCTCACTGACATTTCCCCTATCTGAAAGTCTGATAAATGCCAGAAAAATGACTAAGTCCAAAAAAAAATTTTTTTCAACTTCTTTCAATTTTAACCCCGTGAGATATATATTATACCCACACACATTTGTAGCTCTCCTGGGGTACTCTCACACATATTATTCCCTCATTTAGTGGATATTTTCACAAAAAAGTGAAATTTTCAAAAATCCTGAAAATTAGCTGAAAACGACTAAATATCAAGGACTCATTGGGTGAATCGCTCTGGAACTGAAATCAGAATGCTCACTGACATTTCCCCTATCTGAAAGTCTGATAAACGTCGGAAAAATGACTAAGTCCAAAAAAAAAAATTTTTCAACTTTTTTCAATTTTACCCCCATGGGATATATATTCTTCCCACACACATTTGGAACTCTCCTGGGGTACCATCACACATATTATTCCCTCATTTAGTGGATATTTTAACAAAAAAGTGAAATTTTCAAAAATCTAAAATATTGGCTGAAAATGATTAAATATCAAGGACTCATTGGGCAAATCGCTCTGCAACTGAAATCGGAATGCTCACTGACATTTCCCCAATCTGAAAGTCTGATAAACGCCAGAAAAATGACTAAGTCCAAAAAAAATTTTTTTTCAACTTCTTTCAATTTTACCTCCGTGGGATATATATTTTTCCCACACACATTTGGAACTCTCCTGGGGTACCCTCACACATATTGTTCCCTCATTTAGTGGATGTTTTCACAAAAAAGTGAAATTTTCAAAAATCCAGAAAATTGGCTGAAAACGACTAAATAACAAATACTCATTGGGCGAATCGCTCTGGAACTGAAATCGGAATGCTCACTGACATTTCCCCTATCTGAAAGTCTGATAAACGGCAGAAAAATGTCGAAGTCCAAAAAATTTTTTTTTTAAATTTTTTTCAATTTTACCCCCGTGGGATATATATTCTACCCACACACATTTGGAACTCTCCTGGGGTACCCTCACACATATTATTCCCTAATTTAGTGGATATTTTCACAAAAAAGTGAAATTTTCAAAAATCCAGAAATTGGCTGAAAACGACTAAATATCAAGGACTCATTGGCCGAATCGCTCTGGAACTGAAATCGGAATGCTCACTGACATTTCCCCTATCTGAAAGTCTGATAAACCGCAGAAAAATGTCGAAGTCCAAAAAAAATTTTTTTTAAACTTTTTTCAATTTTCCCCACATGGGATATATATTATACCCACACACATTTGGAACTCTCCTGGGGTACCCTCACACATATTATTCCCTCATTTAGTGGATATTTTCACAAAAAAGAGAAATTTTCAAAAATCCAGAAGATTGGCTGAAAACGACTAAATCTCAAGGACTCATTCGGCGAATTGCTCTGGAACTGAAATCGGAATGCTCACTGACATTTCCCCTATCTTAATGTCTGATAAACGCCGGAAAAATGACTAAGTCCAAAAAAAAAAATTTTTCAACTTTTTTCAATTTTCCCCACATGGGATATATATTCTACCCACACACATTTGGAACTCTCCTGGGGTACCCTCACACATATTATTCCCTCATTTAGTGGATATTTTCACAAAAAAGTGTAATTTTCAAAAATCCAGAAAATTGGCTGAAAACGAGTAAATATCAAGGACTCATTGGGCGAATCGCTCTGGAACTGAAATCGGAATGCTCACTGACATTTCCCCTATCTGAAAGTCTGATAAACGCCGGAAAAATGACAGTCCAAAAAAAAATTTTTTTCCACTATTTTCAATTTTACCCCCGTGGGATATATGTTCTACCCACACACATTTGGAACTCTCCTGGGGTACCCTCACACATATTATTCCCTCATTTAGTGGATATTTTCACAAAAAAGTGAAATTTTCAAAAATCCAAAATATTGGCTGAAAACGACTAAATATCAAGGACTCATTGGGCGAATCGCTCTGGAACTGAAATCGGAACACTCACTGACATTTCCCCTATCTGAAAGTCTGATAAACGCCAGAAAAATAACTAAGTCCAAAAAAAAAAATTTTTCAACTTTTTTCAATTTTACCCCCGTGGGATACATATTCTACCCACACACATTTGGAACTCTCCTGGGGTACCCTCACACATATTATTCCCTCATTTAGTGGATATTTTCACAAAAAAGGGACATTTTCAAAAATCCAAAATATTGGCTGAAAACGATTAAATATCAAGGACTCATTGGGCAAATCGCTCTGGAACTGAAATCGGAACGCTCACTGACATTTCCCCTATCTGAAAGTCTGATTAACGCCGGAAAAATGACAGTCCAAAAAAAATTTTTTTCAACTTTTTTTAATTTTACCCCCGTGGGATATATATTCTACCCACACACATTTGGAACTCTCCTGGGGTACCCTCACACATATTATTCCCTCATTTAGTGGATATTTTCACAAAAAAGTGAAATTTCCAAAATCCAAAATAATGGCTGAAAACGACTAAATATCAAAGACTCATTGGGCGAATCGCTCTGGAACTGAAATCGTAATGCTCACTGACATTTCCCTTATCTGAAAGTCTGATAAACACCAGAAAAATGACTAAGTCCAAAAAAAAATTTTTTTCAACTTTTTTCAATTTTACCCCCGTGGGATATATATTCTACCCACACACATTTGGAACTCTCCTGGGGTACCCTCACACATATTATTCCCTCATTTAGTGGATATTTTCACAAAAAGTGTATTTTTCAAAAATCCAGAAAATTGGCTGAAAACGATTAAATATCAAGGACTCATTGGGCGAATCGCTCTGGAACTGAAATCGGAACGCTCACTGACATTTCCCCTATCTGAAAGTCTGATAAACGCCGGAAAAATGACTAAGTGCAAAAAAAAATAATTTTTCAACTTTTTTCAATTTTACCACCGTCGGATATATATTCTACCCACACACATTTGGAACTCTCCTGTGGTACCCTCACACATATTATTCCCTCATTTAGTTGATATTTTCACAAAAAGAGAAATTTTCAAAATCCAGAAAATTGGCTGAAAACGACTAAATATCAAGGACTCATTCGGCGAATCGCTGTGGAACTGAAATCGGAACGCTCAATGACTTTTCCCCCATCTGAAAGTCTGATAAACGCCAGAAAAATGACTAAGTCTAAAAAAATTTTTTTTTCAACTATTTCCAATTTTACCCCCGCTGGATATATATTCTACCCACACACATTTGGAACTCTCCTGGGGTACCCTCACACATATTATTCCCTCATTTAGTGGATATTTTCACAAAAAAGTAAAATTTTCAAAAATCCAGAAAATTGGCTGAAAACGACTAAATAACAAAGGCGCATTGGGCGAATCGCTCTGGAACTGAATCGGAACGCTCACTGACATTTCCACTTTCTGAAAGTCTGATAAACGCCGGAAAAATGACTAAGTCCAAAAAAAAATGTTTTTAACTTTTTTCAATTTTACCCCCGTGGGATATATATTCTACCCACACACATTTGGAACTCTCCTGGGGTACACTCACACATATTATTTCCTCATTTAGTTGATATTTTCACAAAAAAGAGAAATTTTCAAAAATCCAGAAAATTGGCTGAAAACGACTAAATATCAAGGACTAATTGGGCGAATCGCTCTGGAACTGAAATCGGAATGCTCACTGACATTTGCCCTATCTGAAAGTCAGAAAAACGCCAGAAAAATGACAGTCCAAAAAAAAATTTTTTCAACTTTTTTCAATTTTACCCCCGTGGGATATATATTCTTCCCACACACATTTGGAACTCTCCTGGGGTACCCTCACACATATTATTCCCTCATTTAGTTGATATTTTCACAAAAAAGAGAAATTTTCAAAAATCCAGAAAATTGGCTGAAAACGACTAAATATCGAGGACTCATTAGGCGAATCGCTCTGGAACTGAAATCGGAACGCTCACTGACATTTCCCCTATCTGAAAGTCTGATAAACGCCAGAAAAATGACTAAGTTCAAAAAAATTTTTTTTTCAACTTTTTTCAATTTTACCCCCGTGGGATATATATTCTTCCCACACACATTTGGAACTCTCCTGGGGTACCCTCACACATATTATTCCCTCATTTAGTCAATATTTTGACAAAAAAGTGACATTTTCAAAAATCCAGAAAATTGGCTGAAAATGACTAAATATCAAGGACTCATTGGGCGAATCGCTCGGGAACTGAAATCGGAATGCTCACTGACATTTCCCCTCTCTGAAAGTCTGATAAACGTCAGAAAAATGACTAAGTCCAAAAAAAAATGTTTTCAACTTTTTTCAGTTTTACCCCCGTGGGATATATATTCTACGCACACACATTTGGAACTGTCCTGTGGTACCCTCAAACATATTATTCCCTCATTTAGTGGATATTTTCACAAAAAAGTTAAATTTTCAAAAATCCAGAAAATTGGCTTAAAACGACTAAATATCAAAGAATCATTGGGCGAATCGCTCTGGAACTGAAATCGGAACGCTCACTGACATTTGCCCTATCTGAAAGTCAGATAAACGCCAGAAAAATGACAGTCAAAAAAAAATTTTTTTCAACTTTTTTCATTTTTACCCCCGTGGGATATATATTCTTCCCACACACATTTGGAACTCTCCTGGGGTACCCTCACACATATTATTCCCTCATTTAGTGGATATTTTCACAAAAAAGTGACATTTTCAAAAATCCAAAATATTGGCTGAAAACGACTAAGTATCAAGGACTCATTTGGCGAATCTCTCTGGAACTGAAATTGGAGAGCTCACTGACATTTCCCCTATCTGACAGTCTGATAAACGCGGGAAAAATGACTAAGTGCAAAAAAAAATAATTTTTCAACTTTTTTCAATTTTACCCCCGTCAGATATACATTCTACCCACACACATTTGGAACTCTCCTGGGGTACCCTCACACATATTATTCCCTCATTTAGTTGATATTTTCACAAAAAAGAGAAATTTTCAAAAATCCAGAAAATTGGCTGAAAACGACTAAATATCAAGGACTCATTCGGCAAATCGCTCTGGAACTGAAATCGGAATGCTCACTGACATTTCCCCTATCTGAAAGTCTGATAAACGCGGGAAAAATGACTAAGTCCAAAAAAAAAAATTTTTCAACTTTTTTCAATTTTACCCCCGTGGGTTACATATTCTACCCACACACATTTGGAACTCTCCTGGGGTACCCTCACACATATTATTCCCTCATTTAGTGGATATTTTCACAAAAAAGGGACATTTTCAAAAATCCAAAATATTGGCTGAAAACGATTAAATATCAAGGACTCATTGGGCGAATCGCTCTGGAACTGAAATCGGAACGCTCACTGACATTTCCCCTATCTGAAAGTGTGATAAACGCCGGAAAAATGACAGTCCAAAAAAAATTTTTTTCAACTTTTTTCAATTAGACCCCCGTGGGATATATATTCTTCCCACACACATTTGGAACTCTCCTGGGGTACCCTCACACATATTATTCCCTCATTTAGTGGATATTTTCACAAAAAAGTGACATTTTCAAAAATCCAGAAAATTGGCTGAAAACGACTAAATATCAAGGACTCATTGGGCAAATCGCTCTGGAACTGAAATCGGAACGCTCACTGACATTTCCCCTATCTGAAAGTCTGATTAACGCCGGAAAAATGACAGTCCAAAAAAAATTTTTTTCAACTTTTTTTAATTTTACCCCCGTGGGATATATATTCTACCCACACACATTTGGAACTCTCCTGGGGTACCCTCACACATATTATTCCCTCATTTAGTGGATATTTTCACAAAAAAGTGAAATTTCCAAAATCCAAAATAATGGCTGAAAACGACTAAATATCAAAGACTCATTGGGCGAATCGCTCTGGAACTGAAATCGGAACGCTCACTGACATTTCCCCTATCTGAAAGTCTGATAAACGCCGGAAAAATGACTAAGTGCAAAAAAAAATAATTTTTCAACTTTTTTCAATTTTACCACCGTCGGATATATATTCTACCCAGACACATTTGGAACTCTCCTGTGGTACCCTCACACATATTATTCCCTCATTTAGTTGATATTTTCACAAAAAGAGAAATTTTCAAAATCCAGAAAATTGGCTGAAAACGACTAAATATCAAGGACTCATTCGGCGAATCGCTGTGGAACTGAAATCGGAACGGTCAATGACTTTTCCCCCATCTGAAAGTCTGATAAACGCCAGAAAAATGACTAAGTCTAAAAAAAATTTTTTTTCAACTTTTTCCAATTTTACCCCCGCTGGATATATATTCTACCCACACACATTTGGAACTCTCCTGGGGTACCCTCACACATATTATTCCCTCATTTAGTGGATATTTTCACAAAAAAGTAAAATTTTCAAAAATCCAGAAAATTGGCTGAAAACGACTAAATAACAAAGACGCATTGGGCGAATCGCTCTGGAACTGAATCGGAACGCTCACTGACATTTCCACTTTCTGAAAGTCTGATAAACGCCGAAAAAATGACTAAGTCCAAAAAAAAATGTTTTTAACTTTTTTCAATTTTACCCCCGTAGGATATATATTCTACCCACACACATTTGGAACTCTCCTGGGGTACACTCACACATATTATTTCCTCATTTAGTTGATATTTTCACAAAAAAGAGAAATTTTCAAAAATCCAGAAAATTGGCTGAAAACAACTAAATATCAAGGACTAATTGGGCGAATCGCTCTGGAACTGAAATCGGAATGCTCACTGACATTTGCCCTATCTGAAAGTCAGAAAAACGCCAGAAAAATGACAGTCCAAAAAAAAATTTTTTCAACTTTTTTCAATTTTACCCCCGTGGGATATATATTCTTCCCACACACATTTGGAACTCTCCTGGGGTACCCTCACACATATTATTCCCTCATTTAGTGGATATTTTCACAAAAAAGTGACATTTTCAAAAATCTAGAAAATTGGCTGCAAACGACTAAATATCAAGGAATTATTGGGCAAATCGCTCTGGAACTGAAATCGGAATGCTCACTGACATTTCCGCTATCTGAAAGTCTGATAAACGTGGGAAAAATGACTAAGTCCAAAAAAAAATAATTTTTCAACTTTTTTCAATTTTACCCCCGTCGGATATACATTCTACCCACACACATTTGGAACTCTCCTGGGGTACCCTCACACATATTATTCCCTCATTTAGTTGATATTTTCACAAAAAAGAGAAATTTTCAAAAATCCAGAAAATTGGCTGAAAACGACTAAATATCGAGGACTCATTAGGCGAATCGCTCTGGAACTGAAATCGGAACGCTCACTGACATTTCCCCTATCTGAAAGTCTGATAAACGCCAGAAAAATGACTAAGTTCAAAAAAATTTTTTTTTCAACTTTTTTCAATTTTACCCCCGTGGGATATATATTCTTCCCACACACATTTGGAACTCTCCTGGGGTACCCTCACACATATTATTCCCTCATTTAGTGGATATTTTGACAAAAAAGTGACATTTTCAAAAATCCAGAAAATTGGCTGAAAACGACTAAATATCAAGGACTCATTGGGCGAATCGCTCTGGAACTGAAATCGGAACGCTCACTGACATTTCCACTTTCTGAAAGTCTGATAAACGCCGGAAAAATGACTAAGTCCAAAAAAAAAATGTTTTAAACTTTTTTCAATTTTACCCCCGTGGGATATATATTCTACCCACACACATTTGGAACTCTCCTGGGGTACCCTCACACATATTATTCCCTCATTTAGTGGATATTTTCACAAAAAAGTGAAATTTTCAAAAATCCAGAAAATTGGCTTAAAACGACTAAATATCAAAGAATCATTGGGCGAATCGCTCTGGAACTGAAATTGGAACGCTCACTGACATTTGCCCTATCTGAAAGTCAGATAAACGCCAGAAAAATGACAGTCAAAAAAAAAATTTTTTCAACTTTTTTCATTTTTACCCCCGTGGGATATATATTCTTCCCACACACATTTGGAACTCTCCTGGGGTACCCTCACACATATTATTCCCTCATTTAGTGGATATTTTCACAAAAAAGTGACATTTTCAAAAATCCAAAATATTGGCTGAAAACGACTAAGTATCAAGGACTCATTGGGCGAATCTCTCTGGAACTGAAATTGGAGAGCTCACTGACATTTCCCCTATCTGACAGTCTGATAAACGCCGGAAAAATGACTAAGTCCAAAAAAAAATGTTTTCAACTTTTTTCAATTTTACCCCCGTGGGATATATATTCTTCCCACACACATTTGGAACTCTCCTGGGGTACCCTCACACATATTATTCCCTCATTTAGTTGATATTTTCACAAAAAAGAGAAATTTTCAAAAATCCAGAAAATTGGCTGAAAACGACTAAATATCAAGGACTCATTCGGCGAATCGCTCTGGAACTGAAATCGGAACGCTCACTGACATTTCCCCTCTCTGAAAATCTGATAAACGCCAGAAAAATTACTAAGTTCAAAAAAAATTTTTTTTAAACTTTTTTCAATTTTACCCCCGTGGGATATATATTCTTCCCACACACATTTGGAACTCTCCTGGGGTACCCTCACACATATTATTCCCTCATTTAGTGGATATTTTGACAAAAAAGTGACATTTTCAAAAATCCAGATAATTGGCTGAAAACGACTAAATATCAAGGACTCATTGGGCGAATCGCTCTGGAACTGAAATCGGAATGCTCACTGACATTTCCCCTCTCTGAAAGTCTGATAAACGTCAGAAAAATGACTAAGTCCAAAAAAAAATATTTTCAACTTTTTTCAGTTTTACCCCCGTGGGATATATATTCTACGCACACACATTTGGAACTCTCCTGGGGTACCCTCAAACATATTATTCCCTCATTTAGTGGATATTTTCACAAAAAAGCACAATTTTCAAAAATACAGAAAATTGGCTGAAAACGACTAAATAACAAAGACTCATTGGGCGAATCGCTCTGGAACTGAAATCGGAACGCTCACTGACATTTCCACTTTCTGAAAGTCTGATAAACGCCGGAAAAATGACTAAGTCCAAAAAAAAAATGTTTTAAACTTTTTTCAATTTTACCCCCGTGGGATATATATTCTGCCCACACACATTTGGAACTCTCCTGGGGTACCCTCACACATATTATTCCCTCATTTAGTGGATATTTTCACAAAAAAGTGAAATTTTCAAAAATCCAGAAAATTGGCTGAAAACGACTAGATGTCAAAGAATCATTGGGCGAATCGCTCTTTAACTGAAATCGGAACGCTCACTGACATTTGCCCTATCTGAAAGTCTGATAAACGCCGGAAAAATGACTAAGTCCAAAAAAAAAATGTTTTCAACTTTTTTCAATTTTACTCCCGTGGGATATACAGTCATATGAAAAAGTTTGGGCACCCCTATTAATCTTAAGCTTAATGTTTTATAAAAATTGGTGTTTTTGCAACAGCTATTTCAGTTTGATATATGTAATAACTGTTGGAAACAGTAATGTTTCTGCCTTGAAATGAGGTTTATTGTGCTAACAGAAAATGTGCAATCTGCATTCAAACAAAATTTGACCGGTGCATAAGTATGGGCACCCTTATCATTTTCTTGTTTTAAATACTCCTGCCTACTTTTTACTGACTTACTAAAGCACTTTTTTTGGTTTTGTAACCTCATTGAGCTTTGAACTTTATAGCCAGGTGTATGCAATCATGAGAAAAGCTACTTAAAGTGGCCACTTGCAAGTTGTTCTCCTGTTTGAATCTCCTCTGAAGAGTGGCATCATGGGCTCCTCAAAACAACTGTCAAATGATCTGAAAACAAAGATTATTCAACATAGTTGTTCAGGGGAAGGATACAAAAAGCTGTCTCAGAGATTTAACCTGTCAGTTTCCACTGTGAGGAACATAGTAAGAAAATGGAAGAACATAGGGACAGTTCTTGTTAAGGCCAGAAGTGTCAGGACAAGAAAAACATCAGAAAGGCAGAGAAGAAGAATGGTGAGATCAGTCAAGGACAATCCTCAGACCACCTCCAGAGAGCTGCAGCATCAACTTGCTGCAGATGGTGTCACTGTGCATCGGTCAACTATACAACGCACTTTGCACAAGGAGAAGCTGTATGGGAGAGTGATGCGAAAGAAGCCGTTTCTGCAAGTACGCACAAACAGAGTCGGCTGAGGTATGCAAAAGCACATTTGAAGAAGCCTATTTCTTTTTGGAAGAAGGTCCTGTGGACTGATGAAACCAAGATTGAGTTGTTTGGTCATACAAAAAGGCGTTATGCATGGTGGCAAAAAAACACAGCATTCCAAGAAAAACACTTGCTACCCACAGTAAAATTTGGTGGAGGTTCCATCATGCTTTGGGGCTGTGTGGTCAATGCCGGCACTGGGAATCTTGTTAAAGTTGAGGGACGCATGGATTCCAGTCAGTATCAGCAGATTCTTGGCAATAGTGTTCAAGAATCAGTGATAAAGTTGAAGTTACACAGTGGATGGATCTTTCAGCACGACAATGATCCAAAACACCGCACCAAATCTACTCAGGCATTCATGCAGAGGAACAATTACAATGTTCTGGAATGGCCATCCCAGTCCCCAGACCTGAATATCATTGAACATCTGTGGGATCATTTGAAGAGGCTGTCCATGCTCGGCGACCATCAAACTTAACTGAACTGGAATTGTTTTGTAAAGAGGAATGGTCAAAAATACCTTCATCCAGGATCCAGGAACTCATTAAAAGCTACAGGAAGCGACTAGAGGCTGTTATTTTTGCAAAAGGAGGATCTACTAAATATTAATGTCACTTTTCTGGTGAGGTGCCCATACTTATGCACCTGTCAAATTTTGTTTGAATGCAGATTGCACATTTTCTGTTAGTACAATAAACCTCATTTCAAGGCAGAAACATTACTGTATCCAACAGTTATTACATATATCAGACTGAAATAGCTGTTGCAAAAACACCAATTTTTATAAAACATTAAGCTTAAGATTAATAGGGGTGCCCAAACTTTTTCATATGACTGTATATTCTACCCACACACATTTGGAACTCTCCTGGGGTACCCTCACACATATTATTCCCTCATTTAGTTGATATTTTCACAAAAAAGAGAAATTTTCAAAAATCCAGAAAATTGGCTGAAAACGACTAAATATCAAGGACTCATTCGGCGAATCGCTCTGGAACTGAAATCGGAATGCTCACTGACATTTCCCCTCTCTGAAAATCTGATAAACGCCAGAAAAATTACTAAGTTCAAAAAAAATTTTTTTTAAACTTTTTTCAATTTTACCCCCGTGGGATATATATTCTTCCCACACACATTTGGAACTCTCCTGGGGTACCCTCACACATATTATTCCCTCATTTAGTGGATATTTTGACAAAAAAGTGACATTTTCAAAAATCCAGAAAATTGGCTGAAAACGACTAAATATCAAGGACTCATTGGGCGAATCGCTCTGGAACTGAAATCGGAATGCTCACTGACATTTCCCCTCTCTGAAAGTCTGATAAACGTCAGAAAAATGACTAAGTCCAAAAAAAAATGTTTTCAACTTTTTTCAGTTTTACCCCCGTGGGATATATATTCTACGCACACACATTTGGAACTCTCCTGGGGTACCCTCAAACATATTATTCCCTCATTTAGTGGATATTTTCACAAAAAAGCACAATTTTCAAAAATACAGAAAATTGGCTGAAAACGACTAAATAACAAAGACTCATTGG
The DNA here is from genome assembly GCF_046119375.1 of Phyllobates terribilis. NCBI lineage: Eukaryota > Metazoa > Chordata > Amphibia > Anura > Dendrobatidae > Phyllobates > Phyllobates terribilis. Next base: position 597,160,102 of record NW_027362762.1, read on the forward strand.
GCGAATCGCTCTGGAACTGAAATCGGAACGCTCACTGACATTTCCACTTTCTGAAAGTCTGATAAACGCCGGAAAAATGACTAAGTCCAAAAAAAAAATGTTTTAAACTTTTTTCAATTTTACCCCCGTGGGATATATATTCTGCCCACACACATTTGGAACTCTCCTGGGGTACCCTCACACATATTATTCCCTCATTTAGTGGATATTTTCACAAAAAAGTGAAATTTTCAAAAATCCAGAAAATTGGCTGAAAACGACTAGATGTCAAAGAATCATTGGGCGAATCGCTCTGGAACTGAAATCGGAACGCTCACTGACATTTGCCCTATCTGAAAGTCTGATAAACGCCGGAAAAATGACTAAGTCCAAAAAAAAAATGTTTTCAACTTTTTTCAATTTTACCCCCGTGGGATATACAGTCATATGAAAAAGTTTGGGCACCCCTATTAATCTTAAGCTTAATGTTTTATAAAAATTGGTGTTTTTGCAACAGCTATTTCAGTTTGATATATGTAATAACTGTTGGAAACAGTAATGTTTCTGCCTTGAAATGAGGTTTATTGTGCTAACAGAAAATGTGCAATCTGCATTCAAACAAAATTTGACCGGTGCATAAGTATGGGCACCCTTATCATTTTCTTGTTTTAAATACTCCTGCCTACTTTTTACTGACTTACTAAAGCACTTTTTTTGGTTTTGTAACCTCATTGAGCTTTGAACTTTATAGCCAGGTGTATGCAATCATGAGAAAAGCTACTTAAAGTGGCCACTTGCAAGTTGTTCTCCTGTTTGAATCTCCTCTGAAGAGTGGCATCATGGGCTCCTCAAAACAACTGTCAAATGATCTGAAAACAAAGATTATTCAACATAGTTGTTCAGGGGAAGGATACAAAAAGCTGTCTCAGAGATTTAACCTGTCAGTTTCCACTGTGAGGAACATAGTAAGAAAATGGAAGAACATAGGGACAGTTCTTGTTAAGGCCAGAAGTGTCAGGACAAGAAAAACATCAGAAAGGCAGAGAAGAAGAATGGTGAGATCAGTCAAGGACAATCCTCAGACCACCTCCAGAGAGCTGCAGCATCAACTTGCTGCAGATGGTGTCACTGTGCATCGGTCAACTATACAACGCACTTTGCACAAGGAGAAGCTGTATGGGAGAGTGATGCGAAAGAAGCCGTTTCTGCAAGTACGCACAAACAGAGTCGGCTGAGGTATGCAAAAGCACATTTGAAGAAGCCTATTTCTTTTTGGAAGAAGGTCCTGTGGACTGATGAAACCAAGATTGAGTTGTTTGGTCATACAAAAAGGCGTTATGCATGGTGGCAAAAAAACACAGCATTCCAAGAAAAACACTTGCTACCCACAGTAAAATTTGGTGGAGGTTCCATCATGCTTTGGGGCTGTGTGGTCAATGCCGGCACTGGGAATCTTGTTAAAGTTGAGGGACGCATGGATTCCAGTCAGTATCAGCAGATTCTTGGCAATAGTGTTCAAGAATCAGTGATAAAGTTGAAGTTACGCAGTGGATGGATCTTTCAGCACGACAATGATCCAAAACACCGCTCCAAATCTACTCAGGCATTCATGCAGAGGAACAATTACAATGTTCTGGAATGGCCATCCCAGTCCCCAGACCTGAATATCATTGAACATCTGTGGGATCATTTGAAGAGGCTGTCCATGCTCGGCGACCATCAAAGTTAACTGAACTGGAATTGTTTTGTAAAGAGGAATGGTCAAAAATACCTTCATCCAGGATCCAGGAACTCATTAAAAGCTACAGGAAGCGACTAGAGGCTGTTATTTTTGCAAAAGGAGGATCTACTAAATATTAATGTCACTTTTCTGGTGAGGTGCCCATACTTATGCACCTGTCAAATTTTGTTTGAATGCAGATTGCACATTTTCTGTTAGTACAATAAACCTCATTTCAAGGCAGAAACATTACTGTATCCAACAGTTATTACATATATCAGACTGAAATAGCTGTTGCAAAAACACCAATTTTTATAAAACATTAAGCTTAAGATTAATAGGGGTGCCCAAACTTTTTCATATGACTGTATATTCTACCCACACACATTTGGAACTCTCCTGGGGTACCCTCACACATATTATTCCCTCATTTAGTGGATATTTTCACAAAAAAGTGAAATTTTCAAAAATCCAGAAAATTGGCTGAAAACGACTAAATATCAAAGAATCATTGGGCGAATCGCTCTGGAACTGAAATCGGAACGCTCACTGACATTTGCCCTATCTGAAAGTCAGATAAACGCCAGAAAAATGACAGTCAAAAAAAATTTTTTTTCAACTTTTTTCATTTTTACCCCCGTGGGATATATATTCTTCCCACACACATTTGGAACTCTCCTGGGGTACCCTCACACATATTATTCCCTCATTTAGTGGATATTTTCACAAAAAAGTGCCATTTTCAAAAATCCAAAATATTGGCTGAAAATGACTAAGTATCAAGGACTCATTGGGCGAATCTCTCTGGAAGTGAAATTGGAGCGCTCACTGACATTTCCCCTATCTGACAGTCTGATAAACGCCGGAAAAATGACTAAGTCCAAAAAAAAATGTTTTCAACTTTTTTCAATTTTACCCCCGTGGGATATATATTCTACCCACACACATTTGGAACTCTCCTGGGGTACCCTCACACATATTATTCCCTCATTTAGTGGATATTTTCACAAAAAAGTGACATTTTCAAAAATCCAGAAAATTGGCTGAAAACGACTAAATATCAAGGACTCATTGGGCGAATCGCTCTGGAACTGAAATCGGAATGGTCACTGACATTTCCCCTATCTGAAAGTCTGATAAACGTCAGAAAAATGACTAAGTCCAAAAAAAAAATGTTTTCAACTTTTTTCAGTTTTACCCCCGTGGGATATATATTCTACGCACACACATTTGGAACTCTCCTGGGGTACCCTCACACATATTATTCCCTCATTTAGTGGATATTTTCACAAACAAGTGAAATTTTCAAAAATCCAGAAAATTGGCTGAAAACGACTAAATATCAAAGAATCATTGGGCGAATCGCTCTGGAACTGAAATTGGAACTCTCACTGACATTTGCCCTATCTGAAAGTCTGATAAATGCTGGAAAAATGACTAAGTCCAAAAAAAAAAATTTTTCAACTTTTTTCAATTTTACCCCCGTCGGATATATATTCTACCCAAACACATTTGGAACTCTCCTGGGGTACCATCACACATATTATTCCCTCATTTAGTTGATATTTTCACAAAAAAGAGAAATTTTCAAAAATCCAGAAAATTGGCTGAAAAAAACTAAATATCAAGGACTCATTCGGCGAATTGCTCTGGAACTGAAATCGGAATGCTCACTGACATTTCCCCTATCTGAAAGTCTGATAGACGCGGGAAAAATGACTAAGTGCAAAAAAAAATAATTTTTCAACTTTTTTCAATTTTACCCCCGTCGGATATACATTCTACCCACACACATTTGGAACTCTCCTGGGGTACCCCCACACATATTATTCCCTCATTTAGTTGATATTTTCACAAAAAAGAGAAATTTTCAAAAATCCAGAAAATTGGCTGAAAACGACTAAATATCAAGGACTCATTCGGCGAATCGCTCTGGAACTGAAATCGGAACGCTCACTGACATTTCCCCTATCTGAAAGTCTGATAAACGCCAGAAAAATTACTAAGTTCAAAAAAATTTTTTTTTAAACTTTTTTCAATTTTACCCCCGTGGGATATATATTCTTCCCACACACATTTGGAACTCTCCTGGGGTACCCTCACACATATTATTCCCTCATTTAGTGGATATTTTGACAAAAAAGTGACATTTTCAAAAATCCAGAAAATTGGCTGAAAACGACTAAATATCAAGGACTCATTGGGCGAATCGCTCTGGAACTGAAATCGGAATGCTCACTGACATTTCCCCTCTCTGAAAGTCTGATAAACGTCAGAAAAATGACTAAGTCCAAAAAAAAATGTTTTCAACTTTTTTCAGTTTTACCCCCGTGGGATATATATTCTACGCACACACATTTGGAACTCTCCTGGGGTACCCTCAAACATATTATTCCCTCATTTAGTGGATATTTTCACAAAAAAGCACAATTTTCAAAAATACAGAAAATTGGCTGAAAACAACTAAATAACAAAGACTCATTGGGCGAATCGCTCTGGAACTGAAATCGGAACGCTCACTGACATTTCCACTTTCTGAAAGTCTGATAAATGCCGGAAAAATGACTAAGTCCAAAAAAAAAATGTTTTAAACTTTTTTCAATTTTACCCCCGTGGGATATATATTCTACCCACACACATTTGGAACTCTCCTGGGGTACCCTCACACATATTATTCCCTCATTTAGTGGATATTTTCACAAAAAAGTGAAATTTTCAAAAATCCAGTAAATTGGCTGAAAACGACTAGATATCAAAGAATCATTGGGCGAATGGCTCTGGAACTGAAATCGGAACGCTCACTGACATTTGCCCTATCTGAAAGTCTGATAAACGCCGGAAAAATGACTAAGTCCAAAAAAAAAATGTTTTCAACTTTTTTCAATTTTACCCCCGTGGGATATATATTCTACCCACACACATTTGGAACTCTCCTGGGGTACCCTCACACATATTATTCCCTCATTTAGTGGATATTTTCACAAAAAAGAGAAATTTTCAAAAATCCAGAAAATTGACTGAAAACGACTAAATATCAAGGACTCATTCGGCGAATCGCTCTGGAACTGAAATCGGAACGCTCACTGACATTTCCCCTATCTGAAAGTCTGATAAACGCCAGAAAAATTACTAAGTTCAAAAAAATTTTTTTTTAAACTTTTTTCAATTTTACCCCCGTGGGATATATATTCTTCCCACACACATTTGGAACTCTCCTGGGGTACCCTCACACATATTATTCCCTCATTTAGTGGATATTTTGACAAAAAAGTGACATTTTCAAAAATCCAGAAAATTGGCTGAAAACGACTAAATATCAAGGACTCATTGGGCGAATCGCTCTGGAACTGAAATCGGAATGCTCACTGACATTTCCCCTATCTGAAAGTCTGATAAACGTCAGAAAAATGACTAAGTCCAAAAAAAAAATGTTTTCAACTTTTTTCAGTTTTACCCCCGTGGGATATATATTCTACGCACACACATTTGGAACTCTCCTGGGGTACCCTCACACATATTATTCCCTCATTTAGAGGATATTTTCACAAACAAGTACAATTTTCAAAAATCCAGAAAATTGGCTGAAAACGACTAAATAACAAAGACTCATTGGGCGAATCGCTCTGGAACTAAAATCGGAACGCTCACTCACATTTGCCCTATCTGAAAGTCTGATAAACGCCGGAAAAATGACTAAGTCCAAAAAAAAAATGTTTTCAACTTTTTTCAATTTTACCCCCGTGGGATATATATTCTACCCACACACATTTGGAACTCTCCTGGGGTACCCTCACACATATTATTCCCTCATTTAGTGGATATTTTCAAAAAAAAGTGAAACTTTCAAAAATCCAGAAAATTGGCTGAAAACGACTAAATATCAAGGACTCATTGGGCGAATCGCTCTGGAACTGAAATCGGAATGCTCACTGACATTTCCCCTCTCTGAAAGTCTGATAAACGTCAGAAAAATGACTAAGTCCAAAAAAAAAATGTTTTCAACTTTTTTCAATTTTACCCCCGTGGGATATATATTCTACCCACACACATTTGGAACTCTCCTGGGGTACCCTCACACATATTATTCCCTCATTTAGTGGATATTTTCAGAAAAAAGAGAAATTTTCAAAAATCCAGAAAATTGGCTGAAAACGACTAAATATCAAGGACTCATTCGGCGAATCGCTCTGGAACTGAAATCGGAACGCTCACTGACATTTCCCCTATCTGAAAGTCTGATAAACGCCAGAAAAATTACTAAGTTCAAAAAAAATTTTTTTGAAACTTTTTTCAATTTTACCCCCGTGGGATATATATTCTTCCCACACACATTTGGAACTCTCCTGGGGTACCCTCACACATATTATTCCCTCATTTAGTGGATATTTTGACAAAAAAGTGACATTTTCAAAAATCCAGAAAATTGGCTGAAAACGACTAAATATCAAAGAATCATTGGGCGAATCGCTCTGGAACTGAAATTGGAACTCTCACTGACATTTGCCCTATCTGAAAGTCTGATAAACGCCGGAAAAATGACAGCCCAAAAAAAAAATGTTTTCAACTTTTTTCAATTTTACCCCCGTCGGATATATATTCTACCCACACACATTTGGAACTGTCCTGGGGTACCATCACACATATTATTCCCTCATTTAGTTGATATTTTCACAAAAAAGAGAAATTTTCAAAAATCCAGAAAATTGGCTGAAAAAAACTAAATATCAAGGACTCATTCGGCGAATCGCTCTGGAACTGAAATCGGAACGCTCACTGACATTTCCCCTATCTGAAAGTCTGATAAACGCCAGAAAAATGACTAAGTTCAAAAAAAAATTTTTTTAAACTTTTTTCAATTTTACCCCCGCTGGATATATATTCTACCCACACACATTTGGAACTCTCCTGGGGTACCCTCACACATTATTTCCTCATTTAGTTGATATTTTCACAAAAATGTAAAATTTTCAAAAATCCAGAAAATTGGCTGGAAACGACTAAATAACAAAGACTCATTTGGCGAATCGCTCTGGAATTGAAATTGGAACTCTCACTGACATTTGCCCTATCTGAAAGTGTAATAAACGCCGGAAAAAAATCCAAAAAAAACAATGTTTTCAACTTTTTTCAATTTTACCCCCGTGGGATTTATATTCTTCCCACACACATTTGGAACTCTCCTGGGGTACCCTCGCATATATTTTTCCCTCATTTAGTGGATATTTTCACAAAAAAGTGAAATTTTCAAAAATCCAGAAAATTGGCTGAAAACGACTAAATAACAAGGACTCATTGGGCGAGTCGCTCTGGAACTGAAATCGCAACGCTCACTGACCTTTCCCCTATCTGAAAGTCTGATAAACGCCGGAAAAATGACAGTACAAAAAAAAATTTTATTCAACTTTTTTCAATTTTACCCCCGTGGGATATATATTCTACCCACAAACATTTGGAACTCTCCTGGGGTACCCTCACACATATTATTCCCTCATTTAGTGGATATTTTCACAAAAAAGAGAAATTTTCAAAAATCCAGAAAATTGGCTGATAACGACTAGATATCAAAGAATCATTGGGCGAATCGCTCTGGAACTGAAATCGGAATGCTCACTGACATTTCCCCTATCTGAAAGTCTGATAAACGCCAGAAAAATTACTAAGTTCAAAAAAATTTTTTTTTAAACTTTTTTCAATTTTACCCCCGTGGGATATATATTCTTCCCACACACATTTGGAACTCTCCTGGGGTACCCTCACACATATTATTCCCTCATTTAGTGGATATTTTGACAAAAAAGTGACATTTTCAAAAATCCAGAAAATTGGCTGAAAACGACTAAATATCAAGGACTCATTGGGCGAATCGCTCTGGAACTGAAATCGGAATGCTCACTGACATTTCCCCTCTCTGAAAGTCTGATAAACGTCAGAAAAATGACTAAGTCCAAAAAAAAATGTTTTCAACTTTTTTCAGTTTTACCCCCGTGGGATATATATTCTACGCACACACATTTGGAACTCTCCTGGGGTACCCTCAAACATATTATTCCCTCATTTAGTGGATATTTTCACAAAAAAGCACAATTTTCAAAAATCCAGAAAATTGGCTGAAAACGACTAAATAACAAAGACTCATTGGGCGAATCGCTCTGGAATTGAAATTGGAACGCTCACTGACATTTGCCCTATCTGAAAGTCAGATAAACGCCAGAAAAATGACAGTCCAAAAAAAAATTTTATTCAACTTTTTTCAATTTTACCCCCGTGGGATATATATTCTACCCACACACATTTGGAACTCTCATGGGGTACCCTCACACATATAATTCCCTCATTTAGTGGATATTTTCACAAAAAAGTGAAATTTACAAAAATCCAGAAAATTGGCTGAAAACGAGTAAATATCAAAGACTCATTGGGCGAATCGCTCTGGAACTGAAATTGGAACGCTCACTGGCATTTGCCCTATCTGAAAGTCTAATAAACGCCGGAAAAATGACTAAGTCCAAAAAAAAAAATGTTTTCAACTTTTTTCAATTTTACCCCTGTGGGATATATATTATACCCACACACATTTGGAACTCTCCTGGGGTACCCTCACACATATTATTCCCTCATTTAGTGGATATTTTCACAAAAAAGTGAAATTTTCAAAAATCCAGAAAATTGGCTGAAAACGACTAAATATCAAGGATTCATTGGGAGAATCACTCTGGAACTTAAATCGGAACGCTCACTGACATTTCCCCTATCTGAAAGTCTGATAAACGCCGGAAAAATGACAGTACAAAAAAAAATTTTATTCAACTTTTTTCCATTTTACCCCCGTGGGATATATATTCTACCCACACACATTTGGAACTCTCATGGGGTACCCTCACACATATTATTCCCTCATTTAGTGGATATTTTCACAAAAAAGTGAAATTTTCAAAAACCCAGAAAATTGGCTGAAAACGACTAAATAACAAAGACTCATTGGGCGAATCGCTCTGGAACTGAAATCGGAACGCTCACTGACATTTCCACTTTCTGAAAGTGTGATAAACGCCGGAAAAAAGACTAAGTCCAAAAAAAAAATGTTTTCAACTTTTTTCAATTTTACCCCCGTGGGATATATATTCTACCCACACACATTCGGAACTCTCCTGGGGTACCCTCGCATATATTGTTCCCTCAGTTAGTGGATATTTTCACAAAAAAGTGAAATTTTCAAAAATCCAGAAAATTTGCTGAAAACGACTAAATAACAAGGACTCATTGGGCGAGTCGCTCTGGAACTGAAATCGCAACGCTCACTGACATTTCCCCTATCTGAAAGTCTGATAAACGCCGGAAAAATGACAGTACAAAAAAAAATTTTATTCAACTTTTTTCAATTTTACCCCCGTGGGATATATATTCTACCCACACACATTTAGAACTCTCATGGGGTACCCTCACACATATAATTCCCTCATTTAGTGGATATTTTCATAAAAAAGTGAAATTTACAAAAATCCAGAAAATTGGCTGAAAACGAGTAAATATCAAAGACTCATTGGGCGAATCGCTCTGGAACTGAAATTGGAACGCTCACTGGCATTTGCCCTATCTGAAAGTCTAATAAACGCCGGAAAAATGACTAGGTCCAAAAAAAAAATGTTTTTAACTTTTTTCAATTTTAACCCCGTGGGATATATATTATACCCACACACATTTGGAACTCTCCTGGGGTACCCTCACACATATTATTCCCTCATTTAGTGGATATTTTCACAAAAAAGTGAAATTTTCAAAAATCCAGAAAATTGGCTGAAAACGACTAAATATCAAGGATTCATTGGGAGAATCACTCTGGAACTTAAATCGGAACGCTCACTGACATTTCCCCTATCTGAAAGTCTGATAAACGCCGGAAAAATTACTAAGTCCAAAAAAAAAATGTTTTCAACTTTTTTCAATTTTACCCCCGTGGGATATATATTCTACCCACACACATTTGGAACTCTCCTGGGGTACCCTCACATATATTATTCCCTCATTTAGTGGATATTTTCACAAAAAAGTGAAATTTTCAAAAATCCAGAAAATTGGCTGAAAACGACTAAATAACAAGGACTCATTGGGCGAGTCGTTCCGGAACTGAAAACGCAACGCTCACTGACATTTCCCCTATCTGAAAGTCTGATAAACGCCGGAAAAATGACAGTACAAAAAAAAATTTTATTCAACTTTTTTCAATTTTACCCCCGTGGGATATATATTCTACCCACACACATTTGGAACTCTCATGGGGTACCCTCACACATATAATTCCCTCATTTAGTGGATATTTTCACAAAAAAGTGAAATTTACAAAAATCCAGAAAATTGGCTGAAAACGAGTAAATATCAAAGACTCATTGGGCGAATCGCTCTGGAACTGAAATTGGAACGCTCACTGGCATTTGCCCTATCTGAAAGTCTAATAAACGCCGGAAAAATGACTAAGTCCAAAAAAAAAAATGTTTTCAACTTTTTTCAATTTTAACCCCGTGGGATATATATTATACCCACACACATTTGGAACTCTCCTGGGGTACCCTCACACATATTATTCCCTCATTTAGTGGATATTTTCACAAAAAAGTGAAATTTTCAAAAATCCAGAAAATTGGCTGAAAACGACTAAATATCAAGGATTCATTGGGAGAATCACTCTGGAACTTAAAGCGGAACGCTCACTGACATTTCCCCTATCTGAAAGTCTGATAAACGCCGGAAAAATTACTAAGTCCAAAAAAAAAATGTTTTCAACTTTTTTCAATTTTACCCCCGTGGGATATATATTCTACCCACACACATTTGGAACTCTCCTGGGGTACCCTCACATATATCATTCCCTCATTTAGTGGATATTTTCACAAAAAAGTGAAATTTTCAAAAATCCAGAAAATTGGCTGAAAACGACTAAATAACAAGGACTCATTGGGCGAGTCGCTCCGGAACTGAAATCGCAACGCTCACTGACATTTCCCCTATCTGAAAGTCTGATAAACGCCGGAAAAATGACAGTACAAAAAAAAAAATTTTTCAACTTTTTTCAATTTTACCCCCGTGGGATATATATTCTACCCACACACATTTGGAACTCTCCTGGGGTACCCTCACACATATTATTCCCTCATTTAGTGGATATTTTCACAAAAAGTGTAATTTTCAAAAATCCAGAAAATTGGCTGAAAACGATTAAATATCAAAGACTCATTGGGCGAATCGCTCTGGAACTGAAATTGGAACTTTCACTGACATTTCCCCTATCTGAAAGTCTGATAAACGCCGGAAAAATGACTAAGTCCAAAAAAAAAATGTTTTCAGCTTTTTTCAATTTTACCCCCGTGGGATATATATTCTACCCACACACATTTGGAAATCTCCTGGGGTACCCTCACACATATTATTCCCTCATTTAGTGGATATTTTCACAAAAAGTGTAATTTTCAAAAATCCAGAAAATTGGCTGAAAACGATTAAATATCAAGGACTCATTGGGCGAATCGCTCTGGAACTGAAATCGGAATGCTCACTGACATTTCCCCTATCTTAAAGTCTGATAAACGCCGGAAAAATGACAGTCCAAAAAAAAATTTTTTCAACTTTTTTCAATTTTACCCCCGTGGGATATATATTCTTCCCACACACATTTGGAACTCTCCTGGGGTACCCTCACACATATTACTCCCTCATTTAGTGGATATTTCCACAAAAAAGTGACATTTTCAAAACTCCAGAAAATTGGCTGAAAACGACTAAATATCAAGGACTCATTGGGCGAATCGCTCTGGAACAGAAATTGGAACGCTCACTGACATTTGCCCTATCTGAAAGTGTAATAAACGCCGGAAAAAAATCCAAAAAAAACAATGTTTTCAACTTTTTTCAATTTTACCCCCGTGGGATTTATATTCTTCCCACACACATTTGGAACTCTCCTGGGGTACCCTCACACATATTACTCCCTCATTTAGTGGATATTTCCACAAAAAAGTGACATTTTCAAAACTCCAGAAAATTGGCTGAAAACGACTAAATATCAAGGACTCATTGGGCGAATCGCTCTGGAACAGAAATCGGAATGCTCACTGACATTTCCCCTATCTGAAAGCTTGATAAACGCCGGAAAAATGACTAAGTCCAAAAAAAAAATGTTTTCAACTTTTTTCAATTTTACCCCCGTGGGATATATATTCTACCCACACACATTTGGAACTCTCCTGGGGTACCCTCACATATATTATTCCCTCATTTAGTGGATATTTTCACAAAAAAGTGAAATTTTCAAAAATCCAGAAAATTGGCTGAAAACGACTAAATAACAAGGACTCATTGGGCGAGTCGCTCCGGAACTGAAATCGCAACGCTCACTGACATTTCCCCTATCTGAAAGTCTGATAAACGCCGGAAAAATGACAGTACAAAAAAAAATTTTTTTCAACTTTTTTCAATTTTACCCCCGTGGGATATATATTCTACCCACACACATTTGGAACTCTCCTGGGGTACCCTCACACATATTATTCCCTCATTTAGTGGATATTTTCACAAAAAAGTGAAATTTTCAAAAATCCAGAAAATTGGCTGAAAACGTCTAAATATCAAAGACTCATTGGGCGAATCGCTCTGGAACTGAAATTGGAACTTTCACTGACATTTCCCCTATCTGAAATTCTGATAAACGCCGGAAAAATGACTAAGTCCAAAAAAAAAATGTTTTCAGCTTTTTTCAATTTTACCCCCGTGGGATATATATTCTACCCATACACATTTGGAAATCTCCTGGGGTACCCTCACACATATTATTCCCTCATTTAGTGGATATTTTCACAAAAAAGTGAAATTTTCAAACATCCAAAATATTGGCTGAAAACGACTAAATATCAAGGACTCATTGGACGAATCGCTCTGGAACTGAAATCGGAACGCTCACTGACATTTCCCCTATCTGAAAGTCTGATAAACGCCGGAAAAATGACTAAGTCCAAAAAAAAAATTGCATCAACATTTTTCAATTTTACCCCCATGGGATATATATTCTACCCACACACATTTGGAACTCTCATGGGGTACCCTCACACATATAATTCCCTCATTTAGTGGATATTTTCACAAAAAAGTGAAATTTACAAAAATCCAGAAAATTGGCTGAAAACGAGTAAATATCAAAGACTCATTGGGCGAATCGCTCTGGAACTGAAATTGGAACGCTCACTGGCATTTGCCCTATCTGAAAGTCTAATAAACGCCGGAAAAATGACTAAGTCCAAAAAAAAAAATGTTTTCAACTTTTTTCAATTTTACCCCTGTGGGATATATATTATACCCACACACATTTGGAACTCTCCTGGGGTACCCTCACACATATTATTCCCTCATTTAGTGGATATTTTCACAAAAAAGTGAAATTTTCAAAAATCCAGAAAATTGGCTGAAAACGACTAAATATCAAGGATTCATTGGGAGAACCACTCTGGAACTTAAATCGGAACACTCACTGACATTTCCCCTATCTGAAAGTCTGATAAACGCCGGAAAAATGACAGTACAAAAAAAAATTTTATTCAACTTTTTTCCATTTTACCCCCGTGGGATATATATTCTACCCACACACATTTGGAACTCTCATGGGGTACCCTCACACATATTATTCCCTCATTTAGTGGATATTTTCACAAAAAAGTGAAATTTTGAAAAATCCAGAAAATTGGCTGAAAACGACTAAATAACAAAGACTCATTGGGCGAATCGCTCTGGAACTGAAATCGGAACGCTCACTGACATTTCCACTTTCTGAAAGTGTGATAAACGCCGGAAAAAAGACTAAGTCCAAAAAAAAAATGTTTTCAACTTTTTTCAATTTTACCCCCGTGGGATATATATTCTACCCACACACATTCGGAACTCTCCTGGGGTACCCTCGCATATATTGTTCCCTCATTTAGTGGATATTTTCACAAAAAAGTGAAATTTTCAAAAATCCAGAAAATTGGCTGAAAACGACTAAATAACAAGGACTCATTGGGCGAGTCGCTCTGGAACTGAAATCGCAACGCTCACTGACATTTCCCCTATCTGAAAGTCTGATAAACGCCGGAAAAATGACAGTACAAAAAAAAAATTTATTCAACTTTTTTCAATTTTACCCCCGTGGGATATATATTCTACCCACACACATTTGGAACTCTCATGGGGTACCCTCACACATATAATTCCCTCATTTAGTGGATATTTTCATAAAAAAGTGAAATTTACAAAAATCCAGAAAATTGGCTGAAAACGAGTAAATATCAAAGACTCATTGGGCGAATCGCTCTGGAACTGAAATTGGAACGCTCACTGGCATTTGCCCTATCTGAAAGTCTAATAAACGCCGGAAAAATGACTAGGTCCAAAAAAAAAATGTTTTTAACTTTTTTCAATTTTAACCCCGTGGGATATATATTATACCCACACACATTTGGAACTCTCCTGGGGTACCCTCACACATATTATTCCCTCATTTAGTGGATATTTTCACAAAAAAGTGAAATTTTCAAAAATCCAGAAAATTGGCTGAAAACGACTAAATATCAAAGAATCATTGGGCGAATCGCTCTGGAACTGAAATTGGAACTCTCACTGACATTTGCCCTATCTGAAAGTCTGATAAACGCCGGAAAAATGACAGCCCAAAAAAAAAATGTTTTCAACTTTTTTCAATTTTACCCCCGTCGGATATATATTCTACCCACACACATTTGGAACTGTCCTGGGGTACCATCACACATATTATTCCCTCATTTAGTTGATATTTTCACAAAAAAGAGAAATTTTCAAAAATCCAGAAAATTGGCTGAAAAAAACTAAATATCAAGGACTCATTCGGCGAATCGCTCTGGAACTGAAATCGGAACGCTCACTGACATTTCCCCTATCTGAAAGTCTGATAAACGCCAGAAAAATGACTAAGTTCAAAAAAAAATTTTTTTAAACTTTTTTCAATTTTACCCCCGCTGGATATATATTCTACCCACACACATTTGGAACTCTCCTGGGGTACCCTCACACATTATTTCCTCATTTAGTTGATATTTTCACAAAAAAGTAAAATTTTCAAAAATCCAGAAAATTGGCTGGAAACGACTAAATAACAAAGTCTCATTTGGCGAATCGCTCTGGAATTGAAATTGGAACTCTCACTGACATTTTCCCTATCTGAAAGTCTGATAAACGCCGGAAAAATTACAGTCCAAAAAAAAAATGTTTTCAACTTTTTCAATTTTACCCCCGTGGGATATATATTCTACCCACACACATTTGGAACTCTCCTGGGGTACCCTCACACAAATCATTCCCTCATTTAGTGGATATTACCACAAAAAAGTGACATTTTCAAAACTCCAGAAAATTGGCTGAAAACGACTAAATATCAAGGACTCATTGGGCGAATCGCTCTGGAACAGAAATTGGAACGCTCACTGACATTTGCCCTATCTGAAAGTGTAATAAACGCCGGAAAAAAATCCAAAAAAAACAATTTTTTCAACTTTTTTCAATTTTACCCCCGTGGGATTTATATTCTTCCCACACACATTTGGAACTCTCCTGGGGTACCCTCACACATATTACTCCCTCATTTAGTGGATATTTCCACAAAAAAGTGACATTTTCAAAACTCCAGAAAATTGGCTGAAAACGACTAAATATCAAGGACTCATTGGGCGAATCGCTCTGGAACAGAAATCGGAATGCTCACTGACATTTCCCCTATCTGAAAGTTTGATAAACGCCGGAAAAATGACTAAGTCCAAAAAAAAAATGTTTTCAACTTTTTTCAATTTTACCCCCGTGGGATATATATTCTACCCACACACATTTGGAACTCTCCTGGGGTACCCTCACATATATTATTCCCTCATTTAGTGGATATTTTCACAAAAAAGTGAAATTTTCAAAAATCCAGAAAATTGGCTGAAAACGACTAAATAACAAGGACTCATTGGGCGAGTCGCTCCGGAACTGAAATCGCAACGCTCACTGACATTTCCCCTATCTGAAAGTCTGATAAACGCCGGAAAAATGACAGTACAAAAAAAAATTTTTTTCAACTTTTTTCAATTTTACCCCCGTGGGATATATATTCTACCCACACACATTTGGAACTCTCCTGGGGTACCCTCACACATATTATTCCCTCATTTAGTGGATATTTTCACAAAAAAGTGAAATTTTCAAAAATCCAGAAAATTGGCTGAAAACGACTAAATAACAAAGACTCATTGGGCGAATCGCTCTGGAACTGAAATCGGAAGGCTCACTGACATTTCCACTTTCTGAAAGTGTGATAAACGCCGGAAAAATGACTAAGTCCAAAAAAAAAATGTTTTCAGCTTTTTTCAATTTTACCCCCGTGGGATATATATTCTACCCACACACATTTGGAAATCTCCTGGGGTACCCTCACACATATTATTCCCTCATTTAGTGGATATTTTCACAAAAAAGTGAAATTTTCAAACATCCAAAATATTGGCTGAAAACGACTAAATATCAAGGACTCATTGGACGAATCGCTCTGGAACTGAAATCGGAACGCTCACTGACATTTCCCCTATCTGAAAGTTTGATAAACGCCGGAAAAATGACTAAGTCCAAAAAAAAAATTGCATCAACATTTTTCAATTTTACCCCCATTGGATATATATTCTACCCACACACATTTGGAACTCTCCTGGGGTACCCTCACACATATTATTCCCTCATTTAGTGGATATTTTCACAAAAAGTGTAATTTTCAAAAATCCAGAAAATTGGCTGAAAACGATTAAATATCAAGGACTCATTGGGCGAATTGCTCTGGAACTGAAATCGGAATGCTCACTGACATTTCCCCTATCTTAAAGTCTGATAAACGCCGGAAAAATGACAGTCCAAAAAAAAATTTTTTCAACTTTTTTCAATTTTACCCCTGTGGGATATATATTCTTCCCACACACATTTGGAACTCTCCTGGGGTACCCTCACACATATTACTCCCTCATTTAGTGGATATTTCCACAAAAAAGTGACATTTTCAAAACTCCAGAAAATTGGCTGAAAACGACTAAATATCAAGGACTCATTGGGCGAATCGCTCTGGAACTGAAATCGGAATGCTCACTGACATTTCCCCTATCTTAAAGTCTGATAAACGCCGGAAAAATGACAGTCCAAAAAAAAATTTTTTCAACTTTTTTCAATTTTACCCCCGTGGGATATATATTCTACCCACACACATTTAGAACTCTCCTGGGGTACCCTCACACATATTATTCCCTCATTTAGTGGATATTTTCACAAAAAAGTGAAATGTCCAAAAATCCAGAAAATTGGCTGAAAAAGACTAAATATCAAAGACTCATTGGGCAAATCGCTCTGGAACTGAAATTGGAACTCTCACTGACATTTGACCTATCTGAAAGTCTGATAAACGCCGGAAAAATGACTAAGTCCCAAAAAAAAATGTTTTCAACTTTTTTCAATTTTACCCCCGTGGGATATATATTCTACCCACACACATTTGGAACTCTCCTGGGTTACCCTCACACATATTATTCCCTCATTTAGTGGATATTTTCACAAAAAAGTGAAATTTTCAAAAATCCAGAAAATTGGCTGAAAACGAATAAATATCAAGGATTCATTGGGAGAATCACTCTGGAACTGAAATCGGAACGCTCACTGACATTTCCCCTATCTGAAAGTCTGATAAACGCCGGAAAAAAGACTAAGTCCAAAAAAAAAATGTTTTCAACTTTTTTCAATTTTACCCCCGTGGGATATATATTCTACCCACACACATTCGGAACTCTCCTGGGGTACCCTCGCATATATTTTTCCCTCATTTAGTGGATATTTTCACAAAAAAGTGAAATTTTCAAAGACTCATTGGGCGAATCGCTCTGGAACTGAAATTGGAACGCTCACTGGCATTTGCCCTATCTGAAAGTCTAATAAACGCCGGAAAAATGACTAAGTCCAAAAAAAAAAATGTTTTCAACTTTTTTCAATTTTAACCCCGTGGGATATATATTCTACCCACACACATTTGGAACTCTCCTGGGGTACCCTCACACATATTATTCCCTCATTTAGTGGATATTTTCACAAAAAGTGTAATTTTCAAAAATCCAGAAAATTGGCTGAAAACGATTAAATATCAAGGACTCATTGGGCGAATCGCTCTGGAACTGAAATCGGAATGCTCACTGACATTTCCCCTATCTTAAAGTCTGATAAACGCCGGAAAAATGACAGTCCAAAAAAAAATTTTTTCAACTTTTTTCAATTTTACCCCCGTGGGATATATATTCTTCCCACACACATTTGGAACTCTCCTGGGGTACCCTCACACATATTACTCCCTCATTTAGTGGATATTTCCACAAAAAAGTGACATTTTCAAAACTCCAGAAAATTGGCTGAAAACGACTAAATATCAAGGACTCATTGGGCGAATCGCTCTGGAACAGAAATCGGAATGCTCACTGACATTTCCCCTATCTGAAAGTCTGATAAACGCCGGAAAAATGACTAAGTCCAAAAAAAAAATGTTTTCAACTTTTTTCAATTTTACCCCCGTGGGATATATATTCTACCCACACACATTTAGAACTCTCCTGGGGTACCCTCACACATATTATTCCCTCATTTAGTGGATATTTTCACAAAAAAGTGAAATGTCCAAAAATCCAGAAAATTGGCTGAAAAAGACTAAATATCAAAGACTCATTGGGCAAATCGCTCTGGAACTGAAATTGGAACTCTCACTGACATTTGACCTATCTGAAAGTCTGATAAACGCCGGAAAAATTACTAAGTCCCAAAAAAAAATGTTTTCAACTTTTTTCAATTTTACCCCCGTGGGATATATATTCTACCCACACACATTTGGAACTCTCCTGGGTTACCCTCACACATATTATTCCCTCATTTAGTGGATATTTTCACAAAAAAGTGAAATTTTCAAAAATCAAGAAAATTGGCTGAAAACGACTAAATATCAAGGATTCATTGGGAGAATCACTCTGGAACTTAAATCGGAACGCTCACTGACATTTCCCCTATCTGAAAGTCTGATAAACCCCCGAAAAATTACTAAGTCCAAAAAAAAAATCTTTTCAACTTTTTTCAATTTTACCCCCGTGGGATATATATTCTACCCACACACATTTGGAACTCTCCTGGGGTACCCTCACATATATTATTCCCTCATTTAGTGGATATTTTCACAAAAAAGTGAAATTTTCCAAAATCCAGAAAATTGGCTGAAAACGACTAAATAACAAGGACTCATTGGGCGAGTCGCTCCGGAACTGAAATCGCAACGCTCACTGACATTTCCCCTATCTGAAAGTCTGATAAACGCCGGAAAAATGACAGTACAAAAAAAAATTTTTTTCAACTTTTTTCAATTTTACCCCCGTGGGATATATATTCTACCCACACACATTTGGAACTCTCCTGGGGTACCTTCACACATATTATTCCCTCATTTAGTGGATATTTTCACAAAAAAGTGAAATTTTCAAAAATCCAGAAAATTGGCTGAAAACGTCTAAATATCAAAGACTCATTGGGCGAATCGCTCTGGAACTGAAATTGGAACTTTCACTGAAATTTCCCCTATCTGAAAGTCTGATAAACGCCGGAAAAATGACTAAGTCCAAAAAAAAAATGTTTTCAGCTTTTTTCAATTTTACCCCCGTGGGATATATATTCTACCCACACACATTTGGAAATCTCCTGGGGTACCCTCACACATATTATTCCCTCATTTAGTGGATATTTTCACAAAAAAGTGAAATTTTCAAACATCCAAAATATTGGCTGAAAACGACTAAATATCAAGGACTCATTGGGCGAATCGCTCTGGAACTGAAATCGGAACGCTCACTGACATTTCCCCTATCTGAAAGTCTGATAAACGCCGGAAAAATGACTAAGTCCAAAAAAAAAATTGCATCAACATTTTTCAATTTTACCCCCATGGGATATATATTCTACCCACACACATTTGGAACTCTCCTGGGGTACCCTCACACATATTATTCCCTCATTTAGTGGATATTTTCACAAAAAGTGTAATTTTCAAAAATCCAGAAAATTGGCTGAAATCGATTAAATATCAAGGACTCATTGGGCGAATCGCTCTGGAACTGAAATCGGAATGCTCACTGACATTTCCCCTATCTTAAAGTCTGATAAACGCCGGAAAAATGACAGTCCAAAAAAAAAATTTTTCAACTTTTTTCAATTTTACCCCCGTGGGATATATATTCTTCCCACACACATTTGGAACTCTCCTGGGGTACCCTCACACATATTACTCCCTCATTTAGTGGATATTTCCACAAAAAAGTGACATTTTCAAAACTCCAGAAAATTGGCTGAAAACGACTAAATATGAAGGACTCATTGGGCGAATCGCTCTGGAACAGAAATCGGAATGCTCACTGACATTTCCCCTATCTGAAAGTCTGATAAACGCCGGAAAAATGACTAAGTCCAAAAAAAAAATGTTTTCAACTTTTTTCAATTTTACTCCCGTGGGATATATATTCTACCCACACACATTTAGAACTCTCCTGGGGTACCCTCACACATATTATTCCCTCATTTAGTGGATATTTTCACAAAAAAGTGAAATGTCCAAAAATCCAGAAAATTGGCTGAAAAAGACTAAATATCAAAGACTCATTGGGCAAATCGCTCTGGAACTGAAATTGGAACTCTCACTGACATTTGACCTATCTGAAAGTCTGATAAACGCCGGAAAAATGACTAAGTCCCAAAAAAAAATGTTTTCAACTTTTTTCAATTTTACCCCCGTGGGATATAAATTATACCCACACACATTTGGAACTCTCCTGGGGTACCCTGACACATATTATTCCCTCATTTAGTGGATATTTTCACAAAAAAGTGATATTTTCAAAAATACAGAAAATTGGCTGAAATCGACTAAATATCAAGGACTCATTGGGCGAATCACTCTGGAACTGAAATCGGAAAGCTCACTGACATTTCCCCTATCTGAAAGTCTGATAAACGTCAGAAAAATGACTAAGTCCAAAAAAAAATTGTTTTCAACTTTTTTCTATTTTACCCCCGTGGGATATATATTCTACCCACACACATTTGGAACTCTTCTGGGGTACCCTCACACATATTATTCCCTCATTTAGTGGATATTTTCACAAAAAAGTGACATTTTCAAAAATCAAGAAAATTGGCTACAAACGACTAAATATCAAGGACTCATTGGGCGAATCGCTCTGGAACTGAAATCGGAACGCTCACTGACATTTCCCCTATCTGAAAGTCTGATAAACGCCGGAAAAATGACTAAGTCCAAAAAAAAAATTGCTTCAACATTTTTCAATTTTACCCCCATGGGATATATATTCTACCCACACACATTTGGAACTCTCGTGGGGTACCCTCACACATATTATTCCCTCATTTAGTGGATATTTTCACAAAAAGTGTAATTTTCAAAAATCCAGAAAATTGGCTGAAAACGATTAAATATCAAGGACTCATTGGGCGAATCGCTCTGGCACTGAAATCGAAACACTCACTGACATTTCCCCTATCTGAAAGTCTGATAAACGCGGGAAAAATGACTAAGTGCAAAAAAAATAATTTTTCAACTTTTTTCAATTTTACCCCCGTCGGATATACATTCTACCCACACACATTTGGAACTCTACTGGGGTACCCTCACACATATTATTCCCACATTTAGTTGATATTTTCACAAAAAAGAGAAATTTTCAAAAATCCAGAAAATTGTTTGAAAACGACTAAATATCAAGGAATCATTCGGCGAATCGCTCTGGAACTGAAATCGGAATGCTCACTGACATTTCCCCTCTCTGAAAGTCTGATAAACGTCAGAAAAATGACAAAGTCCAAAAAAAAATGTTTTCAACTTTTTTCAGTTTTACCCCCGTGGGATATATATTCTACGCACACACATTTGGAACTCTCCTGGGGTACCCTCAAACATATTATTCCCTCATTTAGTGGATATTTTCAGAAAAAAGCACAATTTTCAAAAATACAGAAAATTGGCTGAAAACGACTAAATAACAAAGACTCATTGGGCGAATCGCTCTGGAACTGAAATCGGAACGCTCACTGACATTTCCACTTTCTGAAAGTCTGATAAACGCCGGAAAAATGACTAACTCCAAAAAAAAAATGTTTTAAACTTTTTTCAATTTTACCCCCGTGGGATATATATTCTTCCCACACACATTTGGAACTCTCCTGGGGTACCCTCACACATATTATTCCCTCATTTAGTGGATATTTTCACAAACAAGTACAATTTTCAAAAATCCAGAAAATTGGCTGAAAACGACTAAATAACAAAGACTCATTGGGCGAATCGCTCTGGAACTAAAATCGGAACGCTCACTGACATTTGCCCGATCTGAAAGTCTGATAAACGCCGGAAAAATGACTAAGTCCAAAAAAAAAATGTTTTCAACTTTTTTCAATTTTACCCCCGTGGGATATATATTCTACCCACACACATTTGGAACTCTCCTGGGGTACCCTCACACATATTATTCCCTCATTTAGTGTATATTTTCACAAAAAAGTGAAATTTTCAAAAATCCAGAAAATTGGCTGAAAACGACTAAATATCAAAGAATCATTGGGCGAATCGCTCTGGAACTGAAATCGGAACGCTCACTGACATTTGCCCTATCTGAAAGTCAGAAAAATGCCAGAAAAATGACAGTCCAAAAAAAAAAATTTTTCAACTTTTTTCAATTTTACCCCCGTCGGATATATATTCTACCCACACACATTTGGAACTCTCCTGGGGTACCATCACACATATTATTCCCTCATTTAGTTGATATTTTCACAAAAAAGAGAAATTTTCAAAAATCCAGAAAATTGGCTGAAAAAAACTAAATATCAAGGACTCATTCGGCGAATCGCTCTGGAACTGAAATCGGAACGCTCACTGACATTTCCACTTTCTGAAAGTCTGATAAACGCCGGAAAAATGACTAAGTCCAAAAAAAAAATGTTTTCAACTTTTTTCAATTTTACCCCCGTGGGATATATATTCTACCCACACACATTTGGAACTCTCCTGGGGTACCCTCACACATATTATTCCCTCATTTAGTGGATATTTTCACAAAAAAGTAAAATTTTCAAAAATCCAGAAAATTGGCTGAATACGACTAAATATCAAAGAATCATTGGGCGAATCGCTCTGGAATTGAAATCGGAACGCTCACTGACATTTGCCCTATCTGAAATTCAGATAAACGCCAGAAAAATGACAGTCCAAAAAAAAATTTTTTCAACTTTTTTCAATTTTACCCCCGTGGGATATATATTCTTCCCACACACATTTGGAACTCTCCTGGGGTACCCTCACACATATTATTCCCTCATTTAGTTGATATTTTCACAAAAAAAGAGACATTTTCAAAAATCCAGAAAATTGGCTGAAAAAAACTAAATATCAAGGACTCATTCGGCGAATCGCTCTGGAACTGAAATCGGAACGCTCACTGACATTTCCCCTATCTGAAAGTCTGATAAACGCCAGAAAAATGACTAAGTTCAAAAAAAAATTTTTTTAAAACTTTTTTCAATTTTACCCCCGTCTGATATATATTCTACCCACACACATTTGGAACTCTCCTAGGGTACCCTCACACATATTATTCCCTCATTTAGTGGATATTTTCACAAAAAAGTGAAATTTTCAAAAATCCAGAAAATTGGCTGAAAACGAGTAAATATCAAAGACTCATTGGGCGAATCGTTCTGGAACTGAAATTGGAACGCTCACTGGCATTTGCCCTATCTGGAAGTCTAATAAACGCCGGAAAAATGACTAAGTCCAAAAAAAAAAATGTTTTCAACTTTTTTAAATTTTAACACCGTGGGATATATATTTTACCCACACACATTTGGAACTCTCCTGGGGTACCCTCACACATATTATTCCCTCATTTAGTTTATATTTTCAAAAAAAGTGAAATTTTCAAAAATCCAGAAAATTGGCTGAAAACGACTAAATAACTAGGACTTATTGGGCGAATCACTCTGGAACTGAAATCGGAACGCTCACTGACATTTGCCCTATCTGAAAGTCAGATAAACGCCAGAAAAATGACTAAGTCCAAAAAAAAAAGTTTTCAACTTTTTTCAATTTTACCCCCGTGGGATATATATTCTACGCACACACATTTGGAACTCTCCTGGGGTACCCTCACACATATTATTCCCTCATTTAGTGGATATTTTCACAAAAAAGTGAAATTTTCAAAAATCCAGAAAATTGGCTGAAAACGAGTAAATATCAAAGACTCAATGGGCGAATCGCTCTGGAACTGAAATTGGAACGCTCACTGACATTTCCCCTATCTGAAAGTCTGATAAACGCCGGAAAAATGACAGTACAAAAAAAAAAAATTTTTCAACTTTTTTCAATTTTACCCCCGTGGGATATACATTATACCCACACACATTTGGAACTCTCCTGGGGTATCCTCACACATATTATTCCCTCATTTAGTGGATATTTTCACAAAAAATAAAATTTTCAAAAATCCAGAAAATTGGCTGAAAATGACTAAATAACAAAGACTCATTGGGCGAATCGCTCTGGAACTGAAATCGGAACGCTCACTGACATTTCCACTTTCTGAAAGTCTGATAAACGCCGGAAAAATGACTAAGTCCAAAAAAAAAATGTTTTCAACTTTTTTCAGTTTTACCCCCGTGGGATATATATTCTACCCATACACATTTGGAACTCTTCTGGGGTACCCTCACACATGTTATTCCCTCATTTAGTGGATATTTTCACAAAAAAGTGAAATTTTCAAAAATCCAGAAAATTGGCTGAAAACGAGTAAATATCAAAGACTCATAGGGCGAATAGCTCTGGAACTGAAATTGGAACGCTCACTGACATTTGCCCTATCTGAAAGTCTGATAAACGCCGGAAAAATGACTAAGTCCAAAAAAAAAATGTTTTCAACTTTTTTCAATTTTACCCCCGTGGGATATATATTCTACCCACACACATTTGGAACTCTCCTGGGGTACCCTCACACATATTATTCACTCATTTAGTGGATATTTTCACAAAAAAGTGAAATTTTCAAAAATCCAGAAAATTGGCTGAAAACGACTAAATAACAAAGACTCATTGGGCGAATCGCTCTGGAACTGAAATCGGAACGCTCACTGACAAACCAGGGGAGGAGTCCTGACAAACCAGGGGAGGAGTCCTGAGGAGGTAATTTGCATATTCCCACTGCATTTTGGGGTAAGTGAAGAGTCTCCGCGAGCTCAAAGAACACTGGATTTTGGCTGTTGGAGCTGAAAAGAGGACATCGGTAAATCAGGGGAGGAGTCCTGAGGAGGTAATTTGCATATTCCCACTGCATTTTGGGGTAAGTGAAGAGTCTCCGCGAGCTCAAAGAACACTGGATTTTGGCTGTTGGAGCTGAAAAGAGGACATCGGTAAACCAGGGGAGGAGTCCTGAGGAGGTAATTTGCATATTCCCACTGCATTTTGGGGTAAGTGAAGAGTCTCCGCGAGCTCAAAGAACACTGGATTTTGGCTGTTGGAGCTGAAAAGAGGACATCGGTAAACCAGGGGAGGAGTCCTGAGGAGGTAATTTGCATATTCCCACTGCATTTTGGGGTAAGTGAAGAGTCTCCGCGAGCTCAAAGAACACTGGATTTTGGCTGTGGGAGCTGAAAAGAGGACATCGGTAAACCAGGGGAGGAGTCCTGAGGAGGTAATTTGCATATTCCCACTGCATTTTGGGGTAAGTGAAGAGTCTCCGCGAGCTCAAAGAACACTGGATTTTGGCTGTTGGAGCTGAAAAAAGGACATCGGTAAACCAGGGGAGGAGTCCTGAGGAGGTAATTTGCATATTCCCACTGCATTTTGGGGTAAGTGAAGAGTCTCCGCGAGCTCAAAGAACACTGGATTTTGGCAGTTGGAGCTGAAAAGAGGACATCGGTAAACCAGGGGAGGAGACCTGAGGAGGTAATTTGCATATTCCCACTGCATTTTGGGGTAAGTGAAGAGTCTCCGCGAGCTCAAAGAACACTGGATTTTGGCTGTTGGAGCTGAAAAGAGGACATCGGTAAACCAGGGGAGGAGTCCTGAGGAGGTAATTTGCATATTCCCACTGCATTTTGGGGTAAGTGAAGAGTCTCCGCGAGCTCAAAGAACACTGGATTTTGGCTGTTGGAGCTGAAAAGAGGACATCGGTAAACCAGGGGATGGGTCCTGAGGAGGTAATTTGCATATTCCCACTGCATTTTGGGGTAAGTGAAGAGTCTCCGCGAGCTCAAAGAACACTGGATTTTGGCTGTTGGAGCTGAAAAGAGGACATCGGTAAACCAGGGGAGGAGTCCTGAGGAGGTAATTTGCATATTCCCACTGCATTTTGGGGTAAGTGAAGAGTCTCCGCGAGCTCAAAGAACACTGGATTTTGGCTGTTGGAGCTGAAAAGAGGACATCGGTAAACCAGGGGAGGAGTCCTGAGGAGGTAATTTGCATATTCCCACTGCATTTTGGGGTAAGTGAAGAGTCTCCGCGAGCTCAAAGAACACTGGATTTTGGCTGTTGGAGCTGAAAAGAGGACATCGGTAAACCAGGGGAGGAGTCCTGAGGAGGTAATTTGCATATTCCCACTGCATTTTGGGGTAAGTGAAGAGTCTCCGCGAGCTCAAAGAACACTGGATTTTGGCTGTTGGAGCTGAAAAGAGGACATCGGTAAACCAGGGGAGGAGTCCTGAGGAGGTAATTTGCATATTCCCACTGCATTTTGGGGTAAGTGAAGAGTCTCCGCAAGCTCAAAGAACACTGGATTTTGGCTGTTGGAGCTGAAAAGAGGACATCGGTAAACCAGGGGAGGAGTCCTGAGGAGGTAATTTGCATATTCCCACTGCATTTTGGGGTAAGTGAAGAGTCTCCGCGAGCTCAAAGAACACTGGATTTTGGCTGTTGGAGCTGAAAAGAGGACATCGGTAAACCAGGGGAGGAGTCCTGAGGGGGTAATTTGCATATTCCTACTGCATTTTGGGGTAAGTGAAGAGTCTCCGCGAGCTCAAAGAACACTGGATTTTGGCTGTTGGAGCTGAAAAGAGGACATCGGTAAACCAGGGGAGGAGTCCTGAGGAGGTAATTTGCATATTCCCACTGCATTTTGGGGTAAGTGAAGAGTCTCCGCGAGCTCAAAGAACACTGGATTTTGGCTGTTGGAGCTGAAAAGAGGACATCGGTAAACCAGGGGAGGAGTCCTGAGGAGGTAATTTGCATATTCCCACTGCATTTTGGGGTAAGTGAAGAGTCTCCGCGAGCTCAAAGAACACTGGATTTTGGCTGTTGGAGCTGAAAAGAGGACATCGGTAAACCAGGGGAGGAGTCCTGAGGAGGTAATTTGCATATTCCCACTGCATTTTGGGGTAAGTGAAGAGTCTCCGCGAGCTCAAAGAACACTGGATTTTGGCTGTTGGAGCTGAAAAGAGGACATCGGTAAACCGCGCGCCTATCGCCGCGCGCATTTTGAAGCTTTTTTTTAAGCTTTTTTCACTGTTTTCAGAACATTAACAATAAGAACATGGAAGAGTCCAGGAGCCATTTGGTGAGCTGCATATCCTGCTACATATTCACAGACTTGCCAGTGGAAAAGCCAAACTTCACATGCCAGAAATGCAAGCTTGTGTCCCTGTTGGAGGAAAAGTTGCGAAATCTAGAAGAGAGATTAACTACCTTGAAAATCATTAAGGAAGGTGAAGAGTTCTTAGACAGAGCAGAATTATCTCTTCATGATTCAGAAAGAGAAGAAATTCGAACTGCACCTGACGAAACAGAGGAATGGAAGCATGTGACCCACAGAAGCAGGAGGATCGAGAGGCAGTCAGCACCCATACTGCTCTGGAACCAGTACCAGGCTCTCACGCAGGAGAACCATGAAGAAATACAGCAAAATAAGGCTTTGCCAGCAATGAATAACCTTGTAAGCCCTCAGAATCCTCCTGGATGGAGAAAGAAGAATGTTGTGAAGAAAAAACGGAGAGTGGTGGTCATGGGGGATTCCCTGCTAAGAGGAACAGAGGCCGCTATCTGCAGACCAGACATAACCTCAAGAGAAATGTGCTGTCTTCCAGGAGCAAAAATTAAAGATGTGTCTGACAGGATATCAAGACTCTTCAGACCTACAGATCACTACCCATTCCTGCTAATACATGTGGGGACAAATGACACCACAAGAAAGGACGTGGAAACCATCTGCAGTGACTTTGAAGACTTAGGCAAGAAAGTGAAAGAATTGGGAGCGCAGGTGGTCTTCTCATCCATCCTCCCAGTGGATGGCCATGGAACAATGAGGTGGATTAAGATTCTACTGGTGAACAACTGGCTACGTTGATGGTGCCGTCAACAAGGATTTGGATTTCTGGATCACGGAATGAATTACCTATACGATGGACTACTTGCTAGAGATGGGGTGCACCTTACGAAGACTGGAAAACATGTATTTGGAAGTCGCCTTGCTACACTCATCAGAAGAGCTTTAAACTAGAACAATGTGGGAAGGGAAGCAAAAGGCCAGAAAAAGCCATACAGCTGACAAATACTATTGAGATCTCTGCTACTGGAAGTGGAAAGGAAGAACAAAGACAAAAAAATCTAAATAATAAAAATATGGGAGGAAGAGAAACCAATCACAAACTAAAATGTTTTTATACAAATGCACAAAGCATGGGCAACAAACAAGGAGAATTGGAACTACTAATGCAGGAAAAGGAATATGATGTCATTGGAATCACTGAAACTTGGTGGGACGATACACATGATTGGAATAAAAGGCTAAAAGGATACAACTTATTTGCAAGAAACAGACTTGATAAACGAGGAGGAGGTGTCGCATTGTATGTTAGAAAAGCGTATATCTGCACAGAGATTGAAGCTTCAGAGACTGGGAGTTCTGTGGAAACTGTTTGGGTAAGAATACAAGGAGAGAACAACGGAAAGGACACCATTGTAGGCATTTACTACAGGCCACCTGGGCAAGCTGAAGATATGGATGAACTCTTTATGTATCAAATGACCAAGTTCTCCAAAAAATATGACGTAGTGGTCATGGGAGATTTCAACTATCCAGACATTTGTTGGGAATCTCTCTCAAGTAAAACTAACAGGTCAAGCAAATTCTTATCCTCTCTTGCTGACAACTTTATCTTCCAAAAGGTAGGGGAGAAAACAAGGGGATCTGCTACTTTGGATCTAATCCTTATAAACAGGGAGGAAATGGTTGAGGAGGTAAAGGTGGCTGGGACCCTAGGAGGCAGCGATCATGCTATTATAGAATTTTGGATAACTAGAGGAGGAAGACATGTGAAGACTCAAACTTCAAGGTTAGATTTTAGAAAGGCAGATTTTAAGAGACTCAGAAAGAGAATAGGAGGGATCCAATGGCTGGATGTCCTTAAGGACAAAAATGTCCAGGAAGGATGGGAAATTTTTAAAAATGAGATTCTCAAAGCACAATCATTAACAATCCCGAAAAGTAGGAAGAATGGGAAGCATTTAAGGAAACCAGGATGGATGAACACAGAACTTAAACACATGCTAAAAAGAAAGAAAGAAATGTTTATTAAATGGAAAGAGGGAGGCATATCTAAAGAAGATTATAATGCAGTCTGCAGATCCTGCAGGGCACGTATCAGGTTAGCTAAAGCTGACAATGAATTAAGGCTTGCAAGAGATGTCAAAAGCAATAAAAAAGGATTTTGGGGGTATGTCAAAAGTAAAAGAAAAGTCAAAGATGCTATAGGATTTTTACAGGATGAAAATGGAGAAATGGTAAGAGAGGATGTTGAGAAGGCCGAACTTTTTAATTCCTATTTTGCATCTGTTTTCTCTCAGAAAGAAAATGTAACATCAACTGATCTTCACTGTCCTTTTAAAGGAATAGAGGAATCCAAGTTATCTGTAAACAGAAAGATTGTGAGGGAATATTTAGCTAACATAAATGAGTTCATGTCTCCAGGTCCAGATGAATTACACCCGAGTACTGAAGGAGATCGTAGAAGAAATTTTAGAACCACTCTCCATAATCTTTGAAAATTCTTGGAGAACAGGAGAAGTCCCAGAAGACTGGAGAAGAGCAAATGTTGTTCCTATCTTCAAAAAGGGGAAGAAGGTGGACCCAGGGAACTATAGGCCGGTGAGTCTGACTTCTATACCAGGAAAGATCTTTGAACAAATTATTAAACAACATGTATGTAAGTACATGGATAAGAATGAAGTGATTAACCAGAGTCAGCATGGGTTTGTAACTAACAAGTCATGTCAGACTAACTTAATTTCCTTCTATGACAGAATCACTGACTGGGTGGATCAGGGAAATGCTGTAGATATAGTATATCTTGACTTCAGCAAAGCATTTGACAAAGTATCTCACACCATCCTTATTGAAAAAGTGACCAAGTATGCAATGGACCAGGCAACTGTTAGGTGGATTCATAACTGGCTTAGTGATCGGACTCAAAGGGTGGTTGTAAATGGCTTCACATCCAGCTGGATGAATGTCTCAAGTGGGGTACCACAGGGCTCCGTCCTGGGACCTGTATTGTTCAACATCTTTATCAATGATTTAGATGAAGGAATTGAGGGTAAACTGATTAAATTTGCTGATGACACAAAGCTAGGAGGGATAGCTAATACTAGAGAAGAGAGAGAGAGGATTCAAAAAGACCTAAATAAACTGGAGCAGTGGGCAGCAACCAACAGAATGGTTTTTAACAGGGAAAAATGCAAAGTACTACATCTGGGCAATAAAAATAAAAAAAGCATATACAGAATGGGAGGAATAGAGCTAAGCAACAGTACATGTGAAAAAGACATAGGTATACTAATAGATCATAGACTAAACATGAGTCAACAGTGTGATGCAGCAGCAAAAAAGGCAAATACAATTCTGGGATGTATTAACAGAAGCATACAGTCTAGATCACGTGAAGTCATTATCGGTCTTTACTCCTCTTTGGTCAGACCTCATCTGGAATACTGTGTACAGTTTTGGGCACCACATTTTAAAAAAGACATAGACAAACTGGAGCAAGTTCAGAGAAGAGCGACCAGAATGGTGACTGGTCTGCAAACCATGTCCTATGAGGAACGGTTGCAGGATTTGGGAATGTTTAGCTTGCAAAAAAGAAGACTTAGAGGAGACTTAATAGCTGTCTACAAATATGTCAAGGGCTGTCACATTGTAGAAGGATCATCTTTATTCTCATTTGCACAAGGAAAGACTAGAAGCAATGGGATGAAACTAAATGGGAGGAGACACAGATTAGATATTAAAAAAAACTTTTTGATAGTTAGGGTGATTAATGAGTGGAACAGGCTGCCACGAGAGGTGGTGAGTTCCCCTTCAATGGACATCTTCAAACTGAGGCTGGACAGACATCTGTCTGAGATGATCTAGTGAATCCTGCTTTGAGCAGGGGGTTGGACCAGATGACCCAGGAGGTCCCTTCCAACTCTACCATTCTATGATTCTCTATGATTCTATGACATTTCCACTTTCTGAAAGTGTGATAAACGCCGGAAAAATGACTAAGTCCAAAAAAAAAATGTTTTAAACTTTTTTCAATTTTACCCCCGTGGGATATATATTCTACCCACACACATTTGGAACTCTCCTGGGGTACCCTCACACATATTATTCCCTCATTTAGTGGATATTTTCACAAAAAAGTGAAATTTTCAAAAATCGAGAAAATTGGCTGAAAACGACTTGATATCAAAGAATCATTGGGTGAATCGCTCTGGAACTGAAATCGGAACGCTCACTGACATTTGCCCTATCTGAAAGTCAGATAAACGCCAGAAAAATGACTAAGTCCAAAAAAAAAATGTTTTCAACTTTTTTCAATTTTACCCCCATGGGATATATATTCTACCCACACACATTTGGAACTCTCCTGGGGTACCCTCACACATATTATTCCCTCATTTAGTGGATATTTTCACAAAAAAGTGAAATTTTCAAAAATCCAGAAAATTGGCTGAAAACGAGTAAATATCAAAGACTCATAGGGCGAATAGCTCTGGATCTGAAATTGGAACGCTCACTGACATTTGCCCTATCTGAAAGTCTGATAAACGCCGGAAAAATGACTAAGTCCAAAAAAAAAAATGTTTTCAACTTTTTTCAATTTTAACCCCGTGGGATATATATTATACCCACACACATTTTGAACTCTCCTGGGGTACCCTCACACATATTATTTCCTCATTTAGTGGATATTTTCACAAAAAAGTAAAATTTTCAAAAATCCAGAAAATTGGCTGAAAATGACTAAATAACAAAGACTCATTGGGCGAATCGCTCTGGAACTGAAATCGGAACGCTCACTGACATTTCCACTTTCTGAAAGTCTGATAAACGCCGGAAAAATGACTAAGTCCAAAAAAAAAAATGTTTTCAACTTTTTTCAGTTTTACCCCCGTGGGATATATATTCTACCCATACACATTTGGAACTCTTCTGGGGTACCCTCACACATGTTATTCCCTCATTTAGTGGATATTTTCACAAAAAAGTGAAATTTTCAAAAATCAAGAAAATTGGCTGAAAACGAGTAAATATCAAAGACTCATAGGGCGAATAGCTCTGGATCTGAAATTGGAACGCTCACTGACATTTGCCCTATCTGAAAGTCTGATAAACGCCGGAAAAATGACTAAGTCCAAAAAAAAAATGTTTTCAACTTTTTTCAATTTTACCCCCGTGGGATATATATTCTACCCACACACATTTGGAACTCTCCTGGGGTACCCTCACACATATTATTCACTCATTTAGTGGATATTTTCACAAAAAAGTGAAATTTTCAAAAATCCAGAAAATTGGCTGAAAACGACTAAATAACAAAGACTCATTGGGCGAATCGCTCTGGAACTGAAATCGGAACGCTCACTGACATTTGCTCTATCTGAAAGTCAGATAAATGCCAGAAAAATGACTAAGTCCAAAAAAAAAAATGTTTTCAACTTTTTTCAATTTTACCCCCGTGGGATATATATTCTACCCACACACATTTGGAACTCTCCTGGGGTACCCTCACACATATTATTCCCTCATTTAGTGGATATTTTCACAAAAAGTGAAATTTTCAAAAATCCAGAAAATTGGCTGAAAACGATTAAATATCAAAGACTCATTGGGCGAATCGCTCTGGAACTGAAATTGGAACTCTCACTGACATTTCCCCTATCTGAAAGTCTGATAAACGCCGGAAAAATGACTAAGTCCAAAAAAAAAATGTTTTCAGCTTTTTTCAATTTTACCCCCGTGGGATATATATTCTACCCAAACACATTTAGAACTCTCCTGGGGTACCCTCACACATATTATTCCCTCATTTAGTGGATATTTTCACAAAAAAGTGAAATGTTCAAAAATCCAGAAAATTGGCTGAAAAAGACTAAATATCAAAGACTCATTGGGCAAATCGCTCTGGAACTGAAATCGGAATGCTCACTGACATTTCCCCTATCTGAAAGTCTGATAAACGTCAGAAAATGACTAAGTCCAAAAAAAAAATTTTTTCAACTTTTTTCAGTTTTACACCCGTGGGATATATATTCTACCCACACACATTTTGAACTCTCCTGGGGTACCCTCACACATATTATTTCCTCATTTAGTGGATATTTTCACAAAAAAGTGAAATTTTCAAAAATACAGAAAATTGGCTGAAATCGACTAAATATCAAGGACTCATTGGGCGAATCGCTCTGGAACTGAAATCGGAATGCTCACTGACATTTCCCCTATCTAAAAGTCTGATAAACGTCAGAAAATGACTAAGTCCAAAAAAAAAATGTTTTCAACTTTTTTTCAATTTTAACCCCGTGGGATATATATTATACCCACACACATTTGGAACTCTCCTGGGGTATCCTCACACATATTATTCCCTCATTTAGTGGATATTTTCACAAAAAATAAAATTTTCAAAAATCCAGAAAATTGGCTGAAAATGACTAAATAACAAAGACTGATTGGGCGAATCGCTCTGGAACTGAAATCGGAACGCTCACTGACATTTCTACTTTCTGAAAGTCTGATAAACGCCGGAAAAATGACTAAGTCCAAAAAAAAAAATGTTTTCAACTTTTTTCAGTTTTACCCCCGTGGGATATATATTCTACCCATACACATTTGGAACTCTTCTGGGGTACCCTCACACATGTTATTCCCTCATTTAGTGGATATTTTCACAAAAAAGTGAAATTTTCAAAAATCAAGAAAATTGGCTGAAAACTACTAAATAACAAGGACTTATTGGGCGAATCGCTCTGGAACTGAAATCGGAACGCTCACTGACATTTCCCCTATCTGAAAGTCTGGTAAACGCCGGAAAAATGACTAAGTCCAAAAAAAAATGTTTTCAACTTTTTTCAATTTTACCCCCGTGGGATATATATTCTACCCACACACATTTGGAACTCTCCTGGGGTACCCTCACACATATTATTCACTCATTTAGTGGATATTTTCACAAAAAAGTGAAATTTTCAAAAATCCAGAAAATTGGCTGAAAACGACTAAATAACAAAGACTCATTGGGCGAATCGCTCTGGAACTGAAATTGGAACTCTCACTGACATTTGCCCTATCTGAAAGTCTGATAAACGCCGGAAAAATGACAGTCCAAAAAAAAAATTTTTTCAACTTTTTTCAATTTTACCCCCGTGGGATATATATTCTACCCCCACACATTTGGAACTCTCCTGGGGTACCCTCACACATAATATTCCCTCATTTAGTGGATATTTTCAGAAAAAAGTGAAATTTTCAAAAATCCAGAAAATTGGCTGAAAACTACTAAATAACAAGGACTCATTGGGCGAATCGCTCTGGAACTGAAATCAGAACGCTCACTGACATTTCCCCTTTCTGAAAGTCTAATAAACGCCGGAAAAATGACTAAGTCCAAAAAAAAAATTGTTTCAACTTTTTTCAATTTTACCCCCGTGGGATATAAATTCTACCCACACACATTTGGAACTCTCCTGGGGTACCCTCACACATATTATTCCCTCATTTAGGGGATATTTTCACAAAAAAGTGACGTTTTCAAAAATCCAGAAAATTGGCTGAAAACGACTCAATAACAAGGACTCATTGGGCGAATTGCACTGGAACTGAAATCGGAACGCTCACTGACATTTCCCCTATCTGAATGTCTGATAAACGCCAGAAAAATGACTAAGTCCAAAAAAAAAATGTTTTCAACTTTTTTCAATTTTACCCCCGTGGGATATATATTCTACCCACACACATTTGGAACTCCCCTGGGGTACCCTCACACATATTATTCCCTCATTTCGTGGATATTTTCACAAAAAAGTGAAATTTTCAAAAATTCCAAAAATTGGCTGAAATCGACTAAATATCAAGGACTCATTGGGCGCATCGCTCTGGAACTGAAATCGGAATGCTCACTGACATTTCCCCTATCTGAAAGTCTGATAAACGTCAGAAAAATGACTAAGTCCAAAAAAAAATGTTTTCAACGTTTTTCAATTTTACCCCCGTGGGATATATATTCTACCCACACACATTTGGAACTCTCCTGGGCTACGCTCACACATATTATTCCTCATTTAGTGGATATTTTCACAAAAAAGTGAAATTTTCAAAAATCCAGAAAATTGGCTGAAAACGAGTAAATATCAAATACTCATTGGACGAATCGCTCAGGAACTGAAATTGGAACGCTCACTGACATTTGCCCTATCTGAAAGTCTAATAAATGCCGGAAAAAAATCCAAAAAAAAAATGTTTTCAACTTTTTACAATTTTACCCCCGTGGGATTTATATTCTTCCCACACACATTTGGAACTCTCCTGGGGTACCCTCACACATATTATTCCCTCATTTAGTGGATATTTTCACAAAAAATGAAATTTTCAAAAATCCAGAAAATTGGCTGAAAACGACTAAATAACAAGGACTCATTGGGCGAATCGCTCTGTAACTGAAATCGGAATGCTCACTGACATTTCCCCTATCTGAAAGTCTGATAAACGCCGGAAAAATGACAGTCCAAAAAAAAATGTTTTCAACGTTTTTCAATTTTACCCCCGTGGGATATATATTCTACCCACACACATTTGAAACTCTCCTGGGGTACCCTCACACATATTATTCCCTCAATTAGTGGATATTTTCACAAAAAAGTGAAATTTTCAAAAATCCAGAAAATTGGCTGAAAACGACTAAATAACAAGGACTCATTGGGCGAATCGCTCTGGAACTGAAATCAGAACGCTCACTGACATTTCCCCTTTCTGAAAGTCTAATAAACGCCGGAAAAATGACTAAGTCCAAAAAAAAAATTGTTTCAACTTTTTTCAATTTTACCCCCGTGGGATATATATTCTACCCACACACATTTGGAACTCTCCTGGGGTACCCTCACACATATTATTCCCTCATTTAGTGGATATTTTCACAAAAAAGTGAAATTTTCAGAAATCCAGAAAATTGGCTGAAAACGACTAAATAACAAGGACTCATTGGGCGAATCGATCTGGAACTGAAATCGCAACGCTCACTGACATTTCCTCTATCTGAAAGTCTGATAAACAACGGAAAAATGACAGTACAAAAAAAAAAATTTTTCAACTTTTTTCAATTTTACCCCAGTGGGATATATAGTCTACCCACACACATTTGGAACTCTCCTGGGGTACCCTCACACATATTATTCCCTCATTTCGTGGATATTTTCACAAAAAAGTGAAATTTTCAAAAATCCTGAAAATTGATAGAAAACGACTAAATAACATCGACTCATTGGGCGAATCGCTCTGGAACTGAAATCGCCATGATCACTGACATTTCCCCTATCTGAAAGTCTGATAAACGTCAGAAAATGACTGTCAAAAAAAAAATGTTTTCAACTTTTTTCAATTTTACCCCCGTGGGATATATATTCTACCCACACACATTTGGAACTCTCCTGGGGTACCCTCACACATATTATTCCCTCATTTAGTGGATATTTTCACAAAAAAAGTGAAATTTTCAAAAATCCAGAAAATTGGCTGAAAACGACTAAATAACAAGGACTCATTGGGCGAATCACTCTGGAACTGAAATCAAAACGCTCATTGACATTTCCCCTTTCTGAAAATCTAATAAACGCCGGAAAAATCACTAAGTCCAAAAAAAAAAATTGTTTCAACTTTTTTCAATTTTACCCCCATGGGATATATATTCTACCCACACACATTTGGAACTCTCCTGGGGTACCCTCACACATATTATTCCCTCATTTACTGGATATTTTCACAAAAAAGTGAAATTTTCAAAAATCCAGAAAATTGGCTGAAAACGACTAAATAACAAGGACTCATTGGGCGAATCCCTCTGGAACTGAAATCGGAATGCTCACTGACATTTCCCCTATCTGAAAGGCTGATAAACGCCGGAAAAATGACTAAGTCCAAAAAAAAAGTGTTTTCAACTTTTTTCAATTTTACCCCCGTGGGATATATATTGTACCCACACACATTTGGAACTCTCCTGGGGTACCCTCACACATATTATTCCCTCATTTAGTGGATATTTTCACAAAAAAGTGAAATTTTCAAAAATGGAGAAAATTGGCTGAAAACGACTAAATAACAAGGACTCATTGGGCGAATCACTCTGGAAATGAAATCAGAACGCTCACTGACATTTCCCCTGTCTGAAAGTGTGATAAACGCTGGAAAAATCACTAAGTCCAAAAGAAAAATGTTTTCATCTTTTTTCAATTTTACCCACGTGGGATATATATTCTATCCACACACATTTGGAACTCTCCTGGGGTACCCTCACACATATTATTCTCTCATTTAGTGGATATTTTCACAAAAAAGTGAAATTTTCAAAAATCCAGAAAATTGGCTGAAAACGACTAAATATCAAGGACTCATTGGGAGAATCACTCTGGAACTGAAATCGGAATGCTCACTGACATTTCCCCTATCTGAAAGTCTGATAAACGTCAGAAAAATGACTAAGTCCAAAAAAAAAAATGTTTTCAACGTTTTTCAATTTTACCCCCGTGGGATATATATTCTACCCACACACATTTGGAACTCTCCTGGGGTACCCTCACACATATTATTCCCTCATTTAGTGGATATTTTCACAAAAAAGTGAAATTTTCAAAAATCCAGAAAATTGGCTGAAAACGACTAAATAACAAGGACTCATTGGGCGAATCGATCTGGAACTGAAATCGCAACGCTCACTGACATTTCCTCTATCTGAAAGTCTGATAAACAACGGAAAAATGACAGTACAAAAAAAAAAAATTTTCAACTTTTTTCAATTTTACCCCAGTGGGATATATAGTCTACCCACACACATTTGGAACTCTCCTGGGGTACCCTCACACATATTATTCCCTCATTTCGTGGATATTTTCACAAAAAAGTGAAATTTTCAAAAATCCTGAAAATTGGCTGAAAACGACTAAATAACATCGACTCATTGGGCGAATCGCTCTGGAACTGAAATCGCCATGATCACTGACATTTCCCCTATCTGAAAGTCTGATAAACGTCAGAAAATGACTGTCAAAAAAAAAATGTTTTCAACTTTTTTCAATTTTACCCCCGTGGGATATATATTCTACCCACACACATTTGGAACTCTCCTGGGGTACCCTCACACATATTATTCCCTCATTTAGTGGATATTTTCACAAAAAAGTTAAAGTTTCAAAAATCCAGAAAATTGGCTGAAAACGAGTAAATATCAAATACACATTGGGCGAATCGCTCTGGAACTGAAATTGGAACGCTCACTGACATTTGCCCTATCTAAAAGTCTAATAAACGCCGGAAAAAAATCCAAAAAAAAAAATTTTTCAACTTTTTTCAGTTTTACCCCCGTGGGATATATATTCTACCCACACACATTTGGAACTCTCCTGGGGTACCCTCACACATATTATTCCCTCATTTAGTGGATATTTTCAGAAAAAAGAGAAATTTTCAAAAATCCAGAAAATTGGCTGAAAACGACTAAATATCAAGGACTCATTCGGCGAATCGCTCTGGAACTGAAATCGGAACGCTCACTGACATTTCCCCTATCTGAAAGTCTAATAAATGCCGGAAAAATCACTAAGTCCAAAAAAAAAAATTGTTTCAAATTTTTTCAATTTTACCCCCATGGGATATATATTCTACCCACACACATTTGGAACTCTCCTGGGGTACCCTCACACATATTATTCCCTCATTTACTGGATATTTTCACAAAAAAGTGAAATTTTCAAAAATCCAGAAAATTGGCTGAAAACGACTAAATAACAAGGACTCATTGGGCGAATCGATCTGGAACTGAAATCGCAACGCTCACTGACATTTCCTCTATCTGAAAGTCTGATAAACAATGGAAAAATGACAGTACAAAAAAAAATTTTTCAACTTTTTTCAATTTTACCCCAGTGGGATATATAGTCTACCCACACACATTTGGAACTATCCTGGGGTACCCTCACACATATTATTCCCTCATTTCATGGATATTTTCACAAAAAAGTGAAATTTTCAAAAATCCAGAAAATTGGCTGAAAACGACTAAATAACAACGACTCATTGGGCGAATCGCTCTGGAACTGAAATCGCTGTGCTCACTGACATTTCCCCTATCTGAAAGTCTGATAAACGTCAGAAAAATGACTATGTCAAAAAAAAAATGTTTTCAACTTTTTTCAATTTTACCCCCGTGGGATATATATTCTACCCACACACATTTGGAACTCTCCTGGGGTACCCTCACACATATTATTCCCTCATTTAGTGGATATTTTCACAAAAAAAGTGAAATTTTCAAAAATCCAGAAAATTGGCTGAAAACGACTAAATAACAAGGACTCATTGGGCGAATCACTCTGGAAATGAAATCAGAACGCTCACTGACATTTCCCCTGTCTGAAAGTGTGATAAACGCTGGAAAAATCACTAAGTCCAAAAGAAAAATGTTTTCATCTTTTTTCAATTTTACCCACGTGGGATATATATTCTATCCACACACATTTGGAACTCTCCTGGGGTACCCTCACACATATTATTCTCTCATTTAGTGGATATTTTCACAAAAAAGTGAAATTTTCAAAAATCCAGAAAATTGGCTGAAAACGACTAAATATCAAGGACTCATTGGGAGAATCACTCTGGAACTGAAATCGGAATGCTCACTGACATTTCCCCTATCTGAAAGTCTGATAAACGCCGGAAAAATGACTAAGTCCAAAAAATAATTTTTTTCAACTTTTTTCAATTTTACCCACGTGGGATATATATTCTACCCACACACATTTGGAACTCGCCTGGGGTACCCTCACACATATTATTCTCTCATTTAGTGGATATTTTCACAAAAAAGTGAAATTTTCAAAAATCCAGAAAATTGGCTGAAAACGACTAAATATCAAGGATTCATTGGGAGAATCACTCTGGAACTGAAATCAGAACGCTCACTGACATTTCCCCTTTCTGAAAGTCTAATAAACGCCGGAAAAATCACTAAGTCCAAAAAAAAAAATTGTTTCAACTTTTTTCAATTTTAACTCCATGGGATATATATTCTACCCACACACATTTGGAACTCTCCTGGGGTACCCTCACACATATTATTCCCTCATTTAGTGGATATTTTCACAAAAAAGTGAAATTTTCAAAAATCCAGAAAATTGGCTGAAAACGACTAAATAACAAGGACTCATTGGGCGAATCGCTCTGGAACTGAAATCGGAATGCTCACTGACATTTCCCCTATCTGAAAGGCTGATAAACGCCGGAAAAATGACTAAGTCCAAAAAAAAAATGTTTTCAACTTTTTTCAATTTTACCCCCGTGGGATGTACATCGTACCCACACACATTTGGAACTCTCCTGGGGTACCCTCACACATATTATTCCCTCATTTAGTGTATATTTTCACAAAAAAGTGAAATTTTCAAAAATGCAGAAAATTGGCTGAAAACGACTAAATAACAAGGACTCATTGGGCGAATCACTCTGGAAATGAAATCAGAACGCTCACTGACATTTCCCCTGTCTGAAAGTCTGATAAACGCCGGAAAAATTACTAAGTCCAAAAGAAAAATGTTTTCATTTTTTTTCAATTTTACCCACGTGGGATATATATTCTATCCACACACATTTGGAACTCTCCTGGGGTACCCTCACACATATTATTCTCTCATTTAGTGGATATTTTCACAAAAAAGTGAAATCTTCAAAAATCCAGAAAATTGGCTGAAAACGACTAAATATCAAGGACTCATTGGGAGAATCACTCTGGAACTGAAATCGGAACGCTCACTGACATTTCCCCTATCTGAAAGTCTGATAAACGTCGGAAAAATGACTAAGTCCAAAAAAAAAATTTTTTCAACTTTTTTCAATTTAACCCCCGTGGGATATATATTCTACCCACACACATTTGGAACTCTCCTGGGGTACCCTCACACATATTATTCCCTCATTTAGTGGATATTTTCACAAAAAAAGTGAAATTTTCAAAAATTCAGAAAATTGGCTGAAAACGACTAAATATCAAAGACTCATTGGGCGAATCGCTCTGGAACTGAAATTGGAACGCTCACTGACAATTGCCCTATCTGAAAGTCTGATAAACGCCGGAAAAATGACTAAGTCCAAAAGAAAAATGTTTTCATCTTTTTTCAATTTTACCCACATGGGATATATATTCTACCCACACACATTTGGAACTCTCCTGGGGTGCCCCCATACATATTATTCTCTCATTTAGTGGATATTTTCACAAAAAAGTGAAATTTTCAAAAATCCAGAAAATTGGCTGAAAACTACTAAATAACAAGGACTCA
Source organism: Phyllobates terribilis (assembly GCF_046119375.1). NCBI lineage: Eukaryota > Metazoa > Chordata > Amphibia > Anura > Dendrobatidae > Phyllobates > Phyllobates terribilis. Next base: position 597,201,798 of record NW_027362762.1, read on the forward strand.
TTGGGCGAATCGCTCTGGAACTGAAATTTAATGCTGACTGTCATTTCCCCTATCTGACAGTCTGATAAACGACGGAAAAATGACTAAGTCCAAAAAAAAATTTTTCAACTTTTTTCAATTTTACCCGCGTCGGATATATATTCTACCCACACACATTTGGAACTCTTCTGGGGTACCCTCACACATATTATTCCCTCATTTAGTGGATATTTTCACAAAAAAAGTGACATTTTTAAAAATCCAGAAATTGGCTGAAAACGACTAAGTATCAAGAACTCATTGGGCGAATCGCTCTGGAACTGAAATCGGAACACTCACTGACATTTCCCCAATCTGAAATTTCTGATAAACGCCGTAAAAATGACTAAGTCCAAAAAAAAAAAGTTTTCAACTTTTTTCAATTTTACCCCCGTGGGATATATATTCTACCCACACACATTTGGAACTCTCCTGGGGTACCCTCACACATATTATTCCCTCATTTAGTGGATATTTTCACAAAAAAGTGAAATTTTTAAAAATCCAGAAAATTGGCTGAAAACGACTAAATATCAAGGCCTCATTGGGTGAATCGCTCTGGAACTGAAATCGGAATGCTCACTGACATTTTCCCTATCTGAAAGTCTGATAAACGGCGGAAAAATGACTAAGTCCAAAAAAAAAATGTTTCAACATTTTTCAATTTTACCCACGTGGGATATATATTCTACCCACACACATTTGGAACTCTCCTGGGGTACCCTCACACATATTATTCCCTCATTTAGTGGATATTTTCACAAAAAAGTGAAATTTTCAAAAATCCAGAAAATTTGCTGAAAACGACTAAATATCAAGGACTCATTGGGAGAATCACTCTGGAACTGAAATCGGAATGCTCACTGACATTTCCCCTATCTGAAAGTCTGATAAACGTCAGAAAAATGACTAAGTCCAAAAAAAAAAATGTTTTCAACGTTTTTCAATTTTACCCCCGTGGGATATATATTCTACCCACACACATTTGGAACTCTCCTGGGGTACCCTCACACATATTATTCCCTCATTTAGTGGATATTTTCACAAAAAAGTGAAATTTTCAAAAATCCAGAAAATTGGCTGAAAACGACTAAATAACAAGGACTCATTGGGCGAATCGATCTGGAACTGAAATCGCAACGCTCACTGACATTTCCTCTATCTGAAAGTCTGATAAACAACGGAAAAATGACAGTACAAAAAAAAAAAATTTTCAACTTTTTTCAATTTTACCCCAGTGGGATATATAGTCTACCCACACACATTTGGAACTCTCCTGGGGTACCCTCACACATATTATTCCCTCATTTCGTGGATATTTTCACAAAAAAGTGAAATTTTCAAAAATCCTGAAAATTGGCTGAAAACGACTAAATAACATCGACTCATTGGGCGAATCGCTCTGGAACTGAAATCGCCATGATCACTGACATTTCCCCTATCTGAAAGTCTGATAAACGTCAGAAAATGACTGTCAAAAAAAAAATGTTTTCAACTTTTTTCAATTTTACCCCCGTGGGATATATATTCTACCCACACACATTTGGAACTCTCCTGGGGTACCCTCACACATATTATTCCCTCATTTAGTGGATATTTTCACAAAAAAGTTAAAGTTTCAAAAATCCAGAAAATTGGCTGAAAACGAGTAAATATCAAATACACATTGGGCGAATCGCTCTGGAACTGAAATTGGAACGCTCACTGACATTTGCCCTATCTAAAAGTCTAATAAACGCCGGAAAAAAATCCAAAAAAAAAAATTTTTCAACTTTTTTCAGTTTTACCCCCGTGGGATATATATTCTACCCACACACATTTGGAACTCTCCTGGGGTACCCTCACACATATTATTCCCTCATTTAGTGGATATTTTCAGAAAAAAGAGAAATTTTCAAAAATCCAGAAAATTGGCTGAAAACGACTAAATATCAAGGACTCATTCGGCGAATCGCTCTGGAACTGAAATCGGAACGCTCACTGACATTTCCCCTATCTGAAAGTCTAATAAATGCCGGAAAAATCACTAAGTCCAAAAAAAAAAATTGTTTCAAATTTTTTCAATTTTACCCCCATGGGATATATATTCTACCCACACACATTTGGAACTCTCCTGGGGTACCCTCACACATATTATTCCCTCATTTACTGGATATTTTCACAAAAAAGTGAAATTTTCAAAAATCCAGAAAATTGGCTGAAAACGACTAAATAACAAGGACTCATTGGGCGAATCGATCTGGAACTGAAATCGCAACGCTCACTGACATTTCCTCTATCTGAAAGTCTGATAAACAATGGAAAAATGACAGTACAAAAAAAAATTTTTCAACTTTTTTCAATTTTACCCCAGTGGGATATATAGTCTACCCACACACATTTGGAACTATCCTGGGGTACCCTCACACATATTATTCCCTCATTTCATGGATATTTTCACAAAAAAGTGAAATTTTCAAAAATCCAGAAAATTGGCTGAAAACGACTAAATAACAACGACTCATTGGGCGAATCGCTCTGGAACTGAAATCGCTGTGCTCACTGACATTTCCCCTATCTGAAAGTCTGATAAACGTCAGAAAAATGACTATGTCAAAAAAAAAATGTTTTCAACTTTTTTCAATTTTACCCCCGTGGGATATATATTCTACCCACACACATTTGGAACTCTCCTGGGGTACCCTCACACATATTATTCCCTCATTTAGTGGATATTTTCACAAAAAAAGTGAAATTTTCAAAAATCCAGAAAATTGGCTGAAAACGACTAAATAACAAGGACTCATTGGGCGAATCACTCTGGAAATGAAATCAGAACGCTCACTGACATTTCCCCTGTCTGAAAGTGTGATAAACGCTGGAAAAATCACTAAGTCCAAAAGAAAAATGTTTTCATCTTTTTTCAATTTTACCCACGTGGGATATATATTCTATCCACACACATTTGGAACTCTCCTGGGGTACCCTCACACATATTATTCTCTCATTTAGTGGATATTTTCACAAAAAAGTGAAATTTTCAAAAATCCAGAAAATTGGCTGAAAACGACTAAATATCAAGGACTCATTGGGAGAATCACTCTGGAACTGAAATCGGAATGCTCACTGACATTTCCCCTATCTGAAAGTCTGATAAACGCCGGAAAAATGACTAAGTCCAAAAAATAATTTTTTTCAACTTTTTTCAATTTTACCCACGTGGGATATATATTCTACCCACACACATTTGGAACTCGCCTGGGGTACCCTCACACATATTATTCTCTCATTTAGTGGATATTTTCACAAAAAAGTGAAATTTTCAAAAATCCAGAAAATTGGCTGAAAACGACTAAATATCAAGGATTCATTGGGAGAATCACTCTGGAACTGAAATCAGAACGCTCACTGACATTTCCCCTTTCTGAAAGTCTAATAAACGCCGGAAAAATCACTAAGTCCAAAAAAAAAAATTGTTTCAACTTTTTTCAATTTTAACTCCATGGGATATATATTCTACCCACACACATTTGGAACTCTCCTGGGGTACCCTCACACATATTATTCCCTCATTTAGTGGATATTTTCACAAAAAAGTGAAATTTTCAAAAATCCAGAAAATTGGCTGAAAACGACTAAATAACAAGGACTCATTGGGCGAATCGCTCTGGAACTGAAATCGGAATGCTCACTGACATTTCCCCTATCTGAAAGGCTGATAAACGCCGGAAAAATGACTAAGTCCAAAAAAAAAATGTTTTCAACTTTTTTCAATTTTACCCCCGTGGGATGTACATCGTACCCACACACATTTGGAACTCTCCTGGGGTACCCTCACACATATTATTCCCTCATTTAGTGTATATTTTCACAAAAAAGTGAAATTTTCAAAAATGCAGAAAATTGGCTGAAAACGACTAAATAACAAGGACTCATTGGGCGAATCACTCTGGAAATGAAATCAGAACGCTCACTGACATTTCCCCTGTCTGAAAGTCTGATAAACGCCGGAAAAATTACTAAGTCCAAAAGAAAAATGTTTTCATTTTTTTTCAATTTTACCCACGTGGGATATATATTCTATCCACACACATTTGGAACTCTCCTGGGGTACCCTCACACATATTATTCTCTCATTTAGTGGATATTTTCACAAAAAAGTGAAATCTTCAAAAATCCAGAAAATTGGCTGAAAACGACTAAATATCAAGGACTCATTGGGAGAATCACTCTGGAACTGAAATCGGAACGCTCACTGACATTTCCCCTATCTGAAAGTCTGATAAACGTCGGAAAAATGACTAAGTCCAAAAAAAAAATTTTTTCAACTTTTTTCAATTTAACCCCCGTGGGATATATATTCTACCCACACACATTTGGAACTCTCCTGGGGTACCCTCACACATATTATTCCCTCATTTAGTGGATATTTTCACAAAAAAAGTGAAATTTTCAAAAATTCAGAAAATTGGCTGAAAACGACTAAATATCAAAGACTCATTGGGCGAATCGCTCTGGAACTGAAATTGGAACGCTCACTGACAATTGCCCTATCTGAAAGTCTGATAAACGCCGGAAAAATGACTAAGTCCAAAAGAAAAATGTTTTCATCTTTTTTCAATTTTACCCACATGGGATATATATTCTACCCACACACATTTGGAACTCTCCTGGGGTGCCCCCATACATATTATTCTCTCATTTAGTGGATATTTTCACAAAAAAGTGAAATTTTCAAAAATCCAGAAAATTGGCTGAAAACGACTAAATATCAAGGACTCATTGGGAGAATCACTCTGGAACTGAAATCGGAATGCTCACTGACATTTCCCCTATCTGAAAGTCTGATAAAGGTCGGAAAAATGACTAAGTCCAAAAAAAAATTTTTTTCAACTTTTTTCAATTTAACCCCCGTGGGATATATATTCTACCCACACACATTTGGAACTCTCCTGGGGTACCCTCACACATATTATTCCCTCATTTATTGGATATTTTCACAAAAAAGTGAAATTTTCAAAAATCCAGAAAATTGGCTGAAAACTACTAAATAACAAGGACTCATTGGGCGAATCGCTCTGGAACTGAAATTTAATGCTGACTGTCATTTCCCCTATCTGACAGTCTGATAAACGACGGAAAAATGACTAAGTCCAAAAAAAAATTTTTCAACTTTTTTCAATTTTACCCGCGTCGGATATATATTCTACCCACACACATTTGGAACTCTTCTGGGGTACCCTCACACATATTATTCCCTCATTTAGTGGATATTTTCACAAAAAAAGTGACATTTTTAAAAATCCAGAAATTGGCTGAAAACGACTAAGTATCAAGAACTCATTGGGCGAATCGCTCTGGAACTGAAATCGGAACACTCACTGACATTTCCCCAATCTGAAATTTCTGATAAACGCCGTAAAAATGACTAAGTCCAAAAAAAAAAAGTTTTCAACTTTTTTCAATTTTACCCCCGTGGGATATATATTCTACCCACACACATTTGGAACTCTCCTGGGGTACCCTCACACATATTATTCCCTCATTTAGTGGATATTTTCACAAAAAAGTGAAATTTTTAAAAATCCAGAAAATTGGCTGAAAACGACTAAATATCAAGGCCTCATTGGGTGAATCGCTCTGGAACTGAAATCGGAATGCTCACTGACATTTTCCCTATCTGAAAGTCTGATAAACGGCGGAAAAATGACTAAGTCCAAAAAAAAAATGTTTCAACATTTTTCAATTTTACCCACGTGGGATATATATTCTACCCACACACATTTGGAACTCTCCTGGGGTACCCTCACACATATTATTCCCTCATTTAGTGGATATTTTCACAAAAAAGTGAAATTTTCAAAAATCCAGAAAATTTGCTGAAAACGACTAAATATCAAGGACTCATTGGGTGAATAGCTCTGGAACTGAAATCGGAACGCTCACTGACATTTCCCCTATCTGAAATTTTTGACAAACGTCGGAAAAATGACTAAGTCCAAAAAAATAATTTTTTCAACTTTTTTCAATTTTACCCCGTGGGATATATATTCTACCCACACACATTTGGAACTCTCCTGGGGTACCCTCACACATATTATTCCCTCATTTAGTGGATATTTTCACAAAAAAGTGAAATTTTCAAAAATCCAGAAATTGGCTGAAAACGACGAAAAATCAAGGACTCATTGGACGAATCGCTCTGGAACTGAAATTTAATGCTCACTGTCATTTCCCCTATCTGAAAGTCTGATAAACGGCGGAAAAATGACTAAGTCCAAAAAAAAATTTTTCAACTTTTTTCAATTTTACCCGCGTGGGATATATATTCTACCCACACACATTTGGAACTCTCCTGGGGTACCCTCACACATATTATTCCCTCATTTAATGGATATTTTCACAAAAAAGTGAAATTTTCAAAAATCCAGAAAATTGGCTGAAAACGACTAAATATCAAGGACTCATTGGGTGAATCGCTCTGGAACTGAAATTGGAACGCTCACTGACATTTCCCCTATCTGAAATTTTTGACAAACGCCGGAAAAATGACTAAGTCCCAAAAAAAAATTTTTTCAACTTTTTTCAATTTTACCCCCGTGGGATATATATTCTACCCACACACATTTGGAACTCTCCAGGGGTAACCTCACACATATTATTCCCTCATTTAGTGGATATTTTCACAAAAAAGTGAAATTTTCAAAAATTCTGAAAATTGGCTGAAAACGACTAAATATCAAAGACTCATTGGGCGAATCGCTCTGGAACTGAAATTGGAATGCTCACTGACAATTGCCCTATCTGAAAGTCTGATAAACGACGGAAAAATGACTAAGTCCAAAAGAAAAATGTTTTCATCTTTTTTTAATTTTACCCACATGGGATATATATTCTACCCACACACATTTGGAACTCTCCTGGGGTACCCTCATACATATTATTCTCTCATTTAGTGGATATTTTCACAAAAAAGTGAAATTTTCAAAAATCCAGAAAATTGGCTGAAAACGACCAAATATCAAGGACTCATTGGGCGAATCGCTCTGGAACTGAAATTTAATGCTGACTGTCATTTCCCCTATCTGACAGTCTGATAAACGACGGAAAAATGACTAAATCCAAAAAAAAATTTTTCAACTTTTTTCAATTTTACCCGCGTCGGATATATATTCTACCCACACACATTTGGAACTCTTCTGGGGTACCCTCACACATATTATTCCCTCATTTAGTGGATATTTTCACAAAAAAAGTGAAATTTTTAAAAATCCAGAAATTGGCTGAAAACGACTAAGTATCAAGAACTCATTGGGCGAATCGCTCTGGAACTGAAATCGGAACACTCACTGACATTTCCCCAATCTGAAATTTCTGATAAACGCCGTAAAAATGACTAAGTCCAAAAAAAAAAAGTTTTCAACTTTTTTCAATTTTACCCCCGTGGGATATATATTCTACCCACACACATTTGGAACTCTCCTGGGGTACCCTCACACATATTATTCCCTCATTTAGTGGATATTTTCACAAAAAAGTGAAATTTTTAAAAATCCAGAAAATTGGCTGAAAACGACTAAATATCAAGGCCTCATTGGGCGAATCGCTCTGGAACTGAAATCGGAATGCTCACTGACATTTTCCCTATCTGAAAGTCTGATAAACGGCGGAAAAATGACTAAGTCCAAAAAAAAAATGTTTCAACATTTTTCAATTTTACCCACGTGGGATATATATTCTACCCACACACATTTGGAACTCTCCTGGGGTACCCTCACACATATTATTCCCTCATTTAGTGGATATTTTCACAAAAAAGTGAAATTTTCAAAAATCCAGAAAATTTGCTGAAAACGACTAAATATCAAGGACTCATTGGGTGAATAGCTCTGGAACTGAAATCGGAACGCTCACTGACATTTCCCCTATCTGAAATTTTTGACAAACGTCGGAAAAATGACTAAGTCCAAAAAAATAATTTTTTCAACTTTTTTCAATTTTACCCCGTGGGATATATATTCTACCCACACACATTTGGAACTCTCCTGGGGTACCCTCACACATATTATTCCCTCATTTAGTGGATATTTTCACAAAAAAGTGAAATTTTCAAAAATCCAGAAATTGGCTGAAAACGACGAAAAATCAAGGACTCATTGGACGAATCGCTCTGGAACTGAAATTTAATGCTCACTGTCATTTCCCCTATCTGAAAGTCTGATAAACGGCGGAAAAATGACTAAGTCCAAAAAAAAATTTTTCAACTTTTTTCAATTTTACCCGCGTGGGATATATATTCTACCCACACACATTTGGAACTCTCCTGGGGTACCCTCACACATATTATTCCCTCATTTAATGGATATTTTCACAAAAAAGTGAAATTTTCAAAAATCCAGAAAATTGGCTGAAAACGACTAAATATCAAGGACTCATTGGGTGAATCGCTCTGGAACTGAAATTGGAACGCTCACTGACATTTCCCCTATCTGAAATTTTTGACAAACGCCGGAAAAATGACTAAGTCCCAAAAAAAAATTTTTTCAACTTTTTTCAATTTTACCCCCGTGGGATATATATTCTACCCACACACATTTGGAACTCTCCAGGGGTAACCTCACACATATTATTCCCTCATTTAGTGGATATTTTCACAAAAAAGTGAAATTTTCAAAAATTCTGAAAATTGGCTGAAAACGACTAAATATCAAAGACTCATTGGGCGAATCGCTCTGGAACTGAAATTGGAATGCTCACTGACAATTGCCCTATCTGAAAGTCTGATAAACGACGGAAAAATGACTAAGTCCAAAAGAAAAATGTTTTCATCTTTTTTTAATTTTACCCACATGGGATATATATTCTACCCACACACATTTGGAACTCTCCTGGGGTACCCTCATACATATTATTCTCTCATTTAGTGGATATTTTCACAAAAAAGTGAAATTTTCAAAAATCCAGAAAATTGGCTGAAAACGACCAAATATCAAGGACTCATTGGGCGAATCGCTCTGGAACTGAAATTTAATGCTGACTGTCATTTCCCCTATCTGACAGTCTGATAAACGACGGAAAAATGACTAAATCCAAAAAAAAATTTTTCAACTTTTTTCAATTTTACCCGCGTCGGATATATATTCTACCCACACACATTTGGAACTCTTCTGGGGTACCCTCACACATATTATTCCCTCATTTAGTGGATATTTTCACAAAAAAAGTGAAATTTTTAAAAATCCAGAAATTGGCTGAAAACGACTAAGTATCAAGAACTCATTGGGCGAATCGCTCTGGAACTGAAATCGGAACACTCACTGACATTTCCCCAATCTGAAATTTCTGATAAACGCCGTAAAAATGACTAAGTCCAAAAAAAAAAAGTTTTCAACTTTTTTCAATTTTACCCCCGTGGGATATATATTCTACCCACACACATTTGGAACTCTCCTGGGGTACCCTCACACATATTATTCCCTCATTTAGTGGATATTTTCACAAAAAAGTGAAATTTTTAAAAATCCAGAAAATTGGCTGAAAACGACTAAATATCAAGGCCTCATTGGGCGAATCGCTCTGGAACTGAAATCGGAATGCTCACTGACATTTTCCCTATCTGAAAGTCTGATAAACGGCGGAAAAATGACTAAGTCCAAAAAAAAAATGTTTCAACATTTTTCAATTTTACCCACGTGGGATATATATTCTACCCACACACATTTGGAACTCTCCTGGGGTACCCTCACACATATTATTCCCTCATTTAGTGGATATTTTCACAAAAAAGTGAAATTTTCAAAAATCCAGAAAATTTGCTGAAAACGACTAAATATCAAGGACTCATTGGGTGAATAGCTCTGGAACTGAAATCGGAACGCTCACTGACATTTCCCCTATCTGAAATTTTTGACAAACGTCGGAAAAATGACTAAGTCCAAAAAAATAATTTTTTCAACTTTTTTCAATTTTACCCCGTGGGATATATATTCTACCCACACACATTTGGAACTCTCCTGGGGTACCCTCACACATATTATTCCCTCATTTAGTGGATATTTTCACAAAAAAGTGAAATTTTCAAAAATCCAGAAATTGGCTGAAAACGACGAAAAATCAAGGACTCATTGGACGAATCGCTCTGGAACTGAAATTTAATGCTCACTGTCATTTCCCCTATCTGACAGTCTGATAAACGCCGGAAAAATGACTAAGTCCAAAAAAAATAATTTTTTCAACTTTTTTCAATTTTACCACCGTGCGATAGAGATTCTACCCACACACAATTGGAACTCTCCTGGGGTACCCTCACACATATTATTCCCTCATTTAGTGGATATTTTCACAAAAAAAGTGAAATTTTCAAAAATCCAGAAAATTGGATGAAAACGAGTAAATATCAAGGCCTCTTTGGGTGAATCGCTCTGGAACTGAAATCGGAATGCTCACTGACATTTTCCCTATCTGAAAGTCTGATAAACGGCGGAAAAATGACTAAGTCCAAAAAAAATTTTTTCACCTTTTTTCAATTTTACCCGCGTGGGATATATATTCTACCCACACACATTTGGAACTCTCCTGGGGTACCCTCACACATATTATTCCCTCATTTAGTGGATATTTTCACAAAAAAGTGAAATTTTCAAAAATCCAGAAAATTGGCTGAAAACAACTAAATAACAAGGACTCATTGGGCGAATCGCTCTGGAACTGAAATCGGAATACTCACTGACATTTCCCCTATCTGAAAGTATAATAAACGCCGGAAAAATGACTAAGTCCAAAAAAAAAAATAGTTTCAACTTTTTTCAATTTTACCCCCGTGGGATATATATTCTGCCCACACACATTTGGAACTCTCCTGGGGTACCCTCACACATATTATTCCCTCATTTCGTGGATATTTTCACAAAAAAGTGAAATTTTCAAAAATCCAGAAAATTGGCTGAAAACGACTAAATAACAAGGACTCATTGGGCGCATCGCTCTGGAACTGAAATTTAATGCTCACTGTCATTTCCCCTATCTGAAAGTATAATAAACGCCGGAAAAATGACTAAGTCCAAAAAAAAAATAGTTTCAACTTTTTTCAATTTTACCCCCGTGGGATATATATTCTACCCACACACATTTGGAACTCTCCTGGGGTACCCTCACACATATTATTCCCTCATTTCGTGGATATTTTCACAAAAAAGTGAAATTTTCAAAAATCCAGAAAATTGGCTGAAAACGACTAAATAACAAGGACTCATTGGGCGCATCGCTCTGGAACTGAAATTTAATGCTCACTGTCATTTCCCCTATCTGACAGTCTGATAAACGCCGGAAAAATGACTAAGTCCAAAAAAAAATTTTTCAACTTTTTTCAATTTTACCCGCGTGGGATATATATTCTACCCACACACATTTGGAACTCTCCTGGGGTACCCTCACACATATTATTCCCTCATTTATTGGATATTTTCACAAAAAAGTGAAATTTTCAAAAATCCAGAAAATTGGCTGAAAACTACTAAATAACAAGGACTCATTGGGCGAATCGCTCTGGAACTGAAATCAGAACGCTCACTGACATTTCCCCTATCTGAAAGTCTGATAAACAACGGAAAAATGACTAAGTCGAAAAAAAAAATGTTTCAACATTTTTCAATTTTACCCACGTGGGATATATATTCTACCCACACACATTTGGAACTCTCCTGGGGTACCCTCACACATATTATTCCCTCATTTAGTGGATATTTTCACAAAAAAGTGAAATTTTCAAAAATCCAGAAAATTTGCTGAAAACGACTAAATATCAAGGACTCATTGGGTGAATAGCTCTGGAACTGAAATCGGAATGCTCACTGACATTTCCCCTATCTGAAATTTTTGACAAACGTCGGAAAAATGACTAAGTCCAAAAAAATAATTTTTTCAACTTTTTTCAATTTTACCCCGTGGGATATATATTCTACCCACACACATTTGGAATTCTCCTGGGGTACCCTCACACATATTATTCCCTCATTTAGTGGATATTTTCACAAAAAAGTGAAATTTTCAAAAATCCAGAAATTGGCTGAAAACGACGAAAAATCAAGGACTCATTGGACGAATCGCTCTGGAACTGAAATTTAATGCTCACTGTCATTTCCCCTATCTGACAGTCTGATAAACGCCGGAAAAATGACTAAGTCCCAAAAAAATAATTTTTTCAACTTTTTTCAATTTTACCACCGTGCGATAGAGATTCTACCCACACACAATTGGAACTCTCCTGGGGTACCCTCACACATATTATTCCCTCATTTAGTGGATATTTTCACAAAAAAAGTGAAATTTTCAAAAATCCAGAAAATTGGATGAAAACGAGTAAATATCAAGGCCTCTTTGGGTGAATCGCTCTGGAACTGAAATCGGAATGCTCACTGACATTTTCCCTATCTGAAAGTCTGATAAACGGCGGAAAAATGACTAAGTCCAAAAAAAATTTTTTCACCTTTTTTCAATTTTACCCGCGTGGGATATATATTCTACCCACACACATTTGGAACTCTCCTGGGGTACCCTCACACATATTATTCCCTCATTTAGTGGATATTTTCACAAAAAAAGTGAAATGTTCAAAAATCTAGAAAATTGGCTGAAAACGACTAAATATCAAGGCCTCATTGGGTGAATCACTCTGGAACTGAAATCGGAATGCTCACTGACATTTTCCCTATCTGAAAGTCTGATAAACGGCGGAAAAATGACTAAGTCCAAAAAAAAATTTTTCAACTTTTTTCAATTTTACCCGCGTGGGATATATATTCTACCCACACACATTTGGAACTCTCCTGGGCTACCCTCACACATATTATTCCCTCATTTAGTGGATATTTTCACAAAAAAAGTGAAATGTTCAAAAATCCAGAAAATTGGCTGAAAACGACTAAATATCAAGGCCTCATTGGGTGAATCGCTCTGGAATTGAAATCGGAATGCTCACTGACATTTTCCCTATCTGAAAGTCTGATAAACGGCGGAAAAATGACTAAGTCCAAAAAAATTTTTTTCAACTTTTTTCAATTTTACCCGCATGGGATATATATTCTACCCACACACATTTGGAACTCTCCTGGGGTGCTCTCACACATATTATTTCCCTCATTTAGTGGATATTTTCACAAAAAAGTGAAATTTTGAAAAATCCAGAAAATTTGCTGAAAACGACTAAATATCAAGGCCTCTTTGGGTGAATAGCTCTGGAACTGAAAACGGAATGCTCACTGGCATTTTCCCTATCTGAAAGTCTGATAAACGGCGGAAAAATGACTAAGTCCAAAAAAAAATTTTTCAACTTTTTTCAATTTTACCCGCGTGGGATATATATTCTACTCACACACATTTGGATCTCTCCTGGGGTACCCTCACACATATTATTCCCTCATTTAGTGGATATTTTCACAAAAAAGTGAAATTTTCAAAAATCCAGAAAATTGGCTGAAAACGACTAAATAACAAGGACTCATTGGGCGAATCGCTCTGGAACTGAAATCGGAATACTCACTGACATTTCCCCTATCTGAAATTTTTGACAAATGCCGGAAAAATGACTAAGTCCAAAAAAAAAAATTTTTCAACTTTTTTCAATTTTACCCCCGTGGGATATATATTCTACCCACACACATTTAGAACTCTCCTGGGGTACCCTCACACATATTATTCCCTCATTTAGTGGATATTTTCACAAAAAAGTGAAAGTTTCAAAAATCCAATATATTGGCTGAAAACGACTAAATATCATGGACTCATTGGGCGAATCACTCTGGAACTGAAATCGGAACGCTCACTGACATTTGCCCTATCTGAAAGTCTGCTAAACGCCGGAAAAATGACAGTCCCAAAAAAAAAAATATTTTTCAACTTTTTTCAATTTTACCCACGTGGGATATATATTCTACCCACACACATTTGGAACTCTCCTGGGGTACCCTCACAGATATTATTCCCTCATGTAGTGGATATTTTCACAAAAAAAGTGAAATTTTCAAAAATCCAGAAAATTGGCTGAAAACGACTAAATATCAAGGCCTCATTGGGTGAATCGCTCTGGAACTGAAATCGGAACGCTCACTGACATTTCCTTTATCTGAAAGTCTGATAAACGCCGGAAAAATTACTAAGTCCAAAAAAAAAATGTTTCAACCTTTTTCAATTTTACCCACGTGGGATATATATTCTACCCACACACATTTGGAACTCTCCTGGGGTACCCTCACAGATATTATTCCCTCATTTAGTGGATATTTTCACAAAAAAAGTGCAATTTTCAAAAATCCAGAAAATTGGCTGAAAACGACTAAATATCAAGGCCTCATTGGGTGAATCGCTGTGGAATTGAAATCGGAATGCTCACTGACATTTTCCCTATCTGAAAGTCTGATAAACGGCGGAAAAATGACTAAGTCCAAAAAAAATTTTTTTCAACTTTTTTCAATTTTACCCGCGTGGGATATATATTCTACCCACACACATTTGGAACTCTCCTGGGGTACCCTCACACATATTATTCCCTCACTTAGAGGATATTTTCACAAAAAAAGTGAAATTTTGAAAAATCCAGAAAATTTGCTGAAAACGACTAAATATCAAGGACTCATTGGGTGAATCGCTCTGGAACTGAAATCGGAATGCTCACTGATATTTGCCCTATCTGAAATTTTTGACAAACGCCGGAAAAATGACTAAGTCCAAAAAAAAAATAGTTTCAACTTTTTTCAATTTTACCCCCGTGGGATATAAATTCTACCCACACACATTTGGAACTCTCCTGGGGTACCCTCACACATATTATTCCCTCATTTAGGGGATATTTTCACAAAAAAGTGACGTTTTCAAAAATCCAGAAAATTGGCTGAAAACGACTCAATAACAAGGACTCATTGGGCGAATTGCTCTGGAACTGAAATCGGAACGCTCACTGACATTTCCCCTATCTGAATGTCTGATAAACGCCAGAAAAATGACTAAGTCCAAAAAAAAAATGTTTTCAACTTTTTTCAATTTTACCCCCGTGGGATATATATGCTACCCACACACATTTGGAACTCTCCTGGGGTACCCTCACACATATTATTCCCTCATTTAGTGGATATTTTCACAAAAAAGTGAAATTTTCAAAAATCCAGAAAATTGGCTGAAAACGACTAAATAACAAGGACTCATTGGGCGAATTGCTCTGGAACTGAAATCGGAACGCTCACTGACATTTCCCCTATCTGAATGTCTGATAAACGCCAGAAAAATGACTAAGTCCAAAAAAAAATGTTTTCAACTTTTTTCAATTTTACCCCCGTGGGATGTATATTCTACCCACACACATTTGGAACTCTCCTGGGGTACCCTCACACATAATATTCCCTCATTTAGTGGATATTTTCACAAAAAAGTTAAATTTTCAAAAATCCAGAAAATTGGCTGAAAACTACTAAATAACAAGGACTCATTGGGCGAATCGCTCTGGAACAGAAATCAGAACGCTCACTGACATTTCCCCTTTCTGAAAGTCTAATAAACACCGGAAAAATGACTAAGTCCAAAAAAAAAATTGTTTCAACTTTTTTTAATTTTACCCCCGTGGGATATAAATTCTACCAAAACACATTTGGAACTCTCCTGGGGTACCCTCACACATATTATTCCCTCATTTAGTGGATATTTTCACAAAAAAGTTAAAGTTTCAAAAATCCAGAAAATTGGCTGAAAACGAGTAAATATCAAATACACATTGGGCGAATCGCTCTGGAACTGAAATTGGAACGCTCACTGACATTTGCCCTATCTGAAAGTCTAATAAACGCCGGAAAAAAATCCAAAAAAAAAATTTTTTCAACTTTTTTCAGTTTTACCCCCGTGGGATATATATTCTACCCACACACATTTGGAACTCTCCTGGGGTACCCTCACACATATTATTCCCTCATTTAGTGGATATTTTCACAAAAAAGTGAAATTTTCAAAAATCCAGAAAATTGGCTGAAAACGACTAAATAACAAGGACTCATTGGGCGAATCGATCTGGAACTGAAATCGCAACGCTCACTGACATTTCCTTTACCTGAAAGTCTGATAAACAACGGAAAAATGACAGTACAAAAAAAAAATTTTTCAACTTTTTTCAATTTTACCCCAGTGGGATATATAGTCTACCCACACACATTTGGAACTCTCCTGGGGTACCCTCACACATATTATTCCCTCATTTCGTGGATATTTTCACAAAAAAGTGAAATTTTCAAAAATCCAGAAAATTGGCTGAAAACGACTAAATAACAACGACTCATTGGGCGAATCGCTCTGGAACTGAAATCGCCATGCTCACTGACATTTCCCCTATCTGAAAGTCTGATAAACGTCAGAAAAATGACTATGTCAAAAAAAAAATGTTTTCAACTTTTTTCAATTTTACCCCCGTGGGATATATATTCTACCCACACACATTTGGAACTCTCCTGGGGTACCCTCACACATATTATTCCCTCATTTAGTGGATATTTTCACAAAAAAGTGAAATTTTCAAAAATGCAGAAAATTGGCTGAAAACGACTAAATAACAAGGACTCATTGGGCGAATCACTCTGGAACTGAAATCGAAACGCTCATTGACATTTCCCCTATCTGAAAGTCTGATAAACGTCGGAAAAATGACTAAGTCCAAAAAAAAAATTTTTTCAACTTTTTTCAATTTTACCCCCGTGGGATATGTATTCTACCCACACACATTTGGAACTCTCCTGGGGTACCCTCACACATATTATTCCCTCATTTCGTGGATATTTTCACAAAAAAAGTGACATTTTCAAAAATCCAGAAAATTGGCTGAAAACGACTAAATAACAAGGACTCATTGGGCGAATCGCTCTGGAACTGAAATGTAATGCTCACTGTCATTTCCCCTATCTGACAGTCTGATAAACGCCGGAAAAATGACTAAGTCCAAAAAAAATTTTTTCAACTTTTTTCAATTTAACCCCCGTGGGATATATATTCTACCCACACACATTTGGAACTCTCCTGGGGTACCCTCACACATATTATTCCCTCAATTCGTGGATATTTTCACAAAAAAGTGAAATTTTCAAAAATCCAGAAAATTGGCTGAAAACGACCAAATATCAAGGACTCATTGGGCGAATCGCTCTGGAACTGAAATTTAATGCTCACTGTCATTTCCCCTGTCTGACAGTCTGATAAACGACGGAAAAATGACTAAGTCCAAAAAAAAATTTTTCAACTTTTTTCAATTTTACCCGCGTCGGATATATATTCTACCCACACACATTTGGAACTCTCCTGGGGTACCCTCACACATATTATTCCCTCATTTAGTGGATATTTTCACAAAAAAAGTGAAATTTTTAAAAATCCAGAAATTGGCTGAAAACGACTAAGTATCAAGAACTCATTGGGCGAATCGCTCTGGAACTGAAATCGGAACACTCACTGACATTTCCCCAATCTGAAATTTCTGATAAACGCCGTAAAAATGACTGAGTCCAAAAAAAAAAAGTTTTCAACTTTTTTCAATTTTACCCCCGTGGGATATATATTCTACCCACACACATTTGGAACTCTCCTGGGGTACCCTCACACATATTATTCCCTCATTTAGTGGATATTTTCACAAAAAAAGTGAAATTTTTAAAAATCCAGAAATTTGGCTGAAAACGACTAAATATCAAGGCCTCATTGGGTGAATCGCTCTGGAACTGAAATCGGAATGCTCACTGACATTTTCCCTATCTGAAAGTCTGATAAACGGCGGAAAAATGACTAAGTCCAAAAAAAAAATGTTTCAACATTTTTAAATTTTACCCACATGGGATATATATTCTACCCACACACATTTGGAACTCTCCTGGGGTACCCTCACACATATTATTCCCTCATTTAGTGGATATTTTCACAAAAAAGTGAAATTTTCAAAAATCCAGAAAATTTGCTGAAAACGACTAAATATCAAGGACTCATTGGGTGAATAGCTCTGGAACTGAAATCGGAACGCTCACTGACATTTCCACGATCTGAAATTTTTGACAAACGTCGGAAAAATGACTAAGTCCAAAAAAATAATTTTTTCAACTTTTTTCAATTTTACCCCGTGGGATATATATTCTACCCACACACATTTGGAACTCTCCTGGGGTACCCTCACACATATTATTCCCTCATTTAGTGGATATTTTCACAAAAAAGTGAAATTTTCAAAAATCCAGAAATTGGCTGAAAACGACGAAAAATCAAGGACTCATTGGACGAATCGCTCTGGAACTGAAATTTAATGCTCACTGTCACTTCCCCTATCTGACAGTCTGATAAACGCCGGAAAAATGACTAAGTCCAAAAAAAATAATTTTTTCAACTTTTTTCAATTTTACCCCCGTGCGATAGAGATTCTACCCACACACAATTGGAACTCTCCTGGGGTACCCTCACACATATTATTCCCTCATTTAGTGGATATTTTCACAAAAAAAGTGAAATTTTCAAAAATCCAGAAAATTGGATGAAAACGACTAAATATCAAGGCCTCTTTGGGTGAATTGCTCTGGAACTGAAATCGGAATGCTCACTGACATTTTCCCTATCTGAAAGTCTGATAAACGGCGGAAAAATGACTAAGTCCAAAAAAAATTTTTTCAACTTTTTTCAATTTTACCCGCGTGGGATATATATTCTACCCACACACATTTGGAACTCTCCTGGGGTACCCTCACACATATTATTCCCTCATTTAGTGGATATTTTCACAAAAAAAGTGAAATGTTCAAAAATCTAGAAAATTGGCTGAAAACGACTAAATATCAAGGCCTCATTGGGTGAATCACTCTGGAACTGAAATCGGAATTCTCACTGACATTTTCCCTATCTGAAAGTCTGATAAACGGCGGAAAAATGACTAAGTCCCAAAAAAAAATTTTCAACTTTTTTCAATTTTACCCGCGTGGGATATATATTCTACCCACACACATTTGGAACTCTCCTGGGGTACCCTCACACATATTATTCCCTCATTTAGTGGATATTTTCACAAAAAAAGTGAAATTTTTAAAAATCCAGAAATTTGGCTGAAAACGACTAAATATCAAGGCCTCATTGGGTGAATCGCTCTGGAACTGAAATCGGAATGCTCACTGACATTTTCCCTATCTGAAAGTCTGATAAACGGCGGAAAAATGACTAAGTCCAAAAAAAAAATGTTTCAACATTTTTAAATTTTACCCACGTGGGATATATATTCTACCCACACACATTTGGAACTCTCCTGGGGTACCCTCACACATATTATTCCCTCATTTAGTGGATATTTTCACAAAAAAGTGAAATTTTCAAAAATCCAGAAAATTTGCTGAAAACGACTAAATATCAAGGACTCATTGGGTGAATAGCTCTGGAACTGAAATCGGAACGCTCACTGACATTTCCACGATCTGAAATTTTTGACAAACGTCGGAAAAATGACTAAGTCCAAAAAAATAATTTTTTCAACTTTTTTCAATTTTACCCCGTGGGATATATATTCTACCCACACACATTTGGAACTCTCCTGGGGTACCCTCACACATATTATTCCCTCATTTAGTGGATATTTTCACAAAAAAGTGAAATTTTCAAAAATCCAGAAATTGGCTGAAAACGACGAAAATTCAAGGACTCATTGGACGAATCGCTCTGGAACTGAAATTTAATGCTCACTGTCACTTCCCCTATCTGACAGTCTGATAAACGCCGGAAAAATGACTAAGTCCAAAAAAAATATTTTTTTCAACTTTTTTCAATTTTACCCCCGTGCGATAGAGATTCTACCCACACACAATTGGAACTCTCCTGGGGTACCCTCACACATATTATTCCCTCATTTAGTGGATATTTTCACAAAAAAAGTGAAATTTTCAAAAATCCAGAAAATTGGATGAAAACGACTAAATATCAAGGCCTCTTTGGGTGAATTGCTCTGGAACTGAAATCGGAATGCTCACTGACATTTTCCCTATCTGAAAGTCTGATAAACGGCGGAAAAATGACTAAGTCCAAAAAAAATTTTTTCAACTTTTTTCAATTTTACCCGCGTGGGATATATATTCTACCCACACACATTTGGAACTCTCCTGGGGTACCCTCACACATATTATTCCCTCATTTAGTGGATATTTTCACAAAAAAAGTGAAATGTTCAAAAATCTAGAAAATTGGCTGAAAACGACTAAATATCAAGGCCTCATTGGGTGAATCACTCTGGAACTGAAATCGGAATGCTCACTGACATTTTCCCTATCTGAAAGTCTGATAAACGGCGGAAAAATGACTAAGTCCAAAAAAAAAATGTTTCAACATTTTTAAATTTTACCCACGTGGGATATATATTCTACCCACACACATTTGGAACTCTCCTGGGGTACCCTCACACATATTATTCCCTCATTTAGTGGATATTTTCACAAAAAAGTGAAATTTTCAAAAATCCAGAAAATTTGCTGAAAACGACTAAATATCAAGGACTCATTGGGTGAATAGCTCTGGAACTGAAATCGGAACGCTCACTGACATTTCCACGATCTGAAATTTTTGACAAACGTCGGAAAAATGACTAAGTCCAAAAAAATAATTTTTTCAACTTTTTTCAATTTTACCCCGTGGGATATATATTCTACCCACACACATTTGGAACTCTCCTGGGGTACCCTCACACATATTATTCCCTCATTTAGTGGATATTTTCACAAAAAAGTGAAATTTTCAAAAATCCAGAAATTGGCTGAAAACGACGAAAATTCAAGGACTCATTGGACGAATCGCTCTGGAACTGAAATTTAATGCTCACTGTCACTTCCCCTATCTGACAGTCTGATAAACGCCGGAAAAATGACTAAGTCCAAAAAAAATATTTTTTTCAACTTTTTTCAATTTTACCCCCGTGCGATAGAGATTCTACCCACACACAATTGGAACTCTCCTGGGGTACCCTCACACATATTATTCCCTCATTTAGTGGATATTTTCACAAAAAAAGTGAAATTTTCAAAAATCCAGAAAATTGGATGAAAACGACTAAATATCAAGGCCTCTTTGGGTGAATTGCTCTGGAACTGAAATCGGAATGCTCACTGACATTTTCCCTATCTGAAAGTCTGATAAACGGCGGAAAAATGACTAAGTCCAAAAAAAATTTTTTCAACTTTTTTCAATTTTACCCGCGTGGGATATATATTCTACCCACACACATTTGGAACTCTCCTGGGGTACCCTCACACATATTATTCCCTC
Organism: Phyllobates terribilis; assembly: GCF_046119375.1. Classification (NCBI taxonomy): domain Eukaryota; kingdom Metazoa; phylum Chordata; class Amphibia; order Anura; family Dendrobatidae; genus Phyllobates; species Phyllobates terribilis. Next base: position 597,223,089 of record NW_027362762.1, read on the forward strand.
ATTTAGTGGATATTTTCACAAAAAAAGTGAAATGTTCAAAAATCTAGAAAATTGGCTGAAAACGACTAAATATCAAGGCCTCATTGGGTGAATCACTCTGGAACTGAAATCGGAATGCTCACTGACATTTTCCCTATCTGAAAGTCTGATAAACGGCGGAAAAATGACTAAGTCCAAAAAAAAATTTTTCAACTTTTTTCAATTTTACCTGCGTGGGATATATATTCTACCCACACACATTTGGAACTCTCCTGGGCTACCCTCACACATATTATTCCCTCATTTAGTGGATATTTTCACAAAAAAAGTGAAATGTTCAAAAATCCAGAAAATTTGCTGAAAACGACTAAATATCAAGAACTCATTGGGTGAATAGCTCTGGAACTGAAATCGGAACGCTCACTGACATTTCCCCTATCTGAAATTTTTGACAAACGTCGGAAAAATGACTGAGTCCAAAAAAAAAAAGTTTTCAACTTTTTTCAATTTTACCCCCGTGGGATATATATTCTACCCACACACATTTGGAACTCTCCTGGGGTACCCTCACACATATTATTCCCTCATTTAGTGGATATTTTCACAAAAAAAGTGAAATTTTTAAAAATCCAGAAATTTGGCTGAAAACGACTAAATATCAAGGCCTCATTGGGTGAATCGCTCTGGAACTGAAATCGGAATGCTCACTGACATTTTCCCTATCTGAAAGTCTGATAAACGGCGGAAAAATGACTAAGTCCAAAAAAAAAATGTTTCAACATTTTTAAATTTTACCCACATGGGATATATATTCTACCCACACACATTTGGAACTCTCCTGGGGTACCCTCACACATATTATTCCCTCATTTAGTGGATATTTTCACAAAAAAGTGAAATTTTCAAAAATCCAGAAAATTTGCTGAAAACGACTAAATATCAAGGACTCATTGGGTGAATAGCTCTGGAACTGAAATCGGAACGCTCACTGACATTTCCACGATCTGAAATTTTTGACAAACGTCGGAAAAATGACTAAGTCCAAAAAAATAATTTTTTCAACTTTTTTCAATTTTACCCCGTGGGATATATATTCTACCCACACACATTTGGAACTCTCCTGGGGTACCCTCACACATATTATTCCCTCATTTAGTGGATATTTTCACAAAAAAGTGAAATTTTCAAAAATCCAGAAATTGGCTGAAAACGACGAAAATTCAAGGACTCATTGGACGAATCGCTCTGGAACTGAAATTTAATGCTCACTGTCACTTCCCCTATCTGACAGTCTGATAAACGCCGGAAAAATGACTAAGTCCAAAAAAAATATTTTTTTCAACTTTTTTCAATTTTACCCCCGTGCGATAGAGATTCTACCCACACACAATTGGAACTCTCCTGGGGTACCCTCACACATATTATTCCCTCATTTAGTGGATATTTTCACAAAAAAAGTGAAATTTTCAAAAATCCAGAAAATTGGATGAAAACGACTAAATATCAAGGCCTCTTTGGGTGAATTGCTCTGGAACTGAAATCGGAATGCTCACTGACATTTTCCCTATCTGAAAGTCTGATAAACGGCGGAAAAATGACTAAGTCCAAAAAAAATTTTTTCAACTTTTTTCAATTTTACCCGCGTGGGATATATATTCTACCCACACACATTTGGAACTCTCCTGGGGTACCCTCACACATATTATTCCCTCATTTAGTGGATATTTTCACAAAAAAAGTGAAATGTTCAAAAATCTAGAAAATTGGCTGAAAACGACTAAATATCAAGGCCTCATTGGGTGAATCACTCTGGAACTGAAATCGGAATTCTCACTGACATTTTCCCTATCTGAAAGTCTGATAAACGGCGGAAAAATGACTAAGTCCCAAAAAAAAATTTTCAACTTTTTTCAATTTTACCCGCGTGGGATATATATTCTACCCACACACATTTGGAACTCTCCTGGGGTACCCTCACACATATTATTCCCTCATTTAGTGGATATTTTCACAAAAAAAGTGAAATTTTTAAAAATCCAGAAATTTGGCTGAAAACGACTAAATATCAAGGCCTCATTGGGTGAATCGCTCTGGAACTGAAATCGGAATGCTCACTGACATTTTCCCTATCTGAAAGTCTGATAAACGGCGGAAAAATGACTAAGTCCAAAAAAAAAATGTTTCAACATTTTTAAATTTTACCCACGTGGGATATATATTCTACCCACACACATTTGGAACTCTCCTGGGGTACCCTCACACATATTATTCCCTCATTTAGTGGATATTTTCACAAAAAAGTGAAATTTTCAAAAATCCAGAAAATTTGCTGAAAACGACTAAATATCAAGGACTCATTGGGTGAATAGCTCTGGAACTGAAATCGGAACGCTCACTGACATTTCCACGATCTGAAATTTTTGACAAACGTCGGAAAAATGACTAAGTCCAAAAAAATAATTTTTTCAACTTTTTTCAATTTTACCCCGTGGGATATATATTCTACCCACACACATTTGGAACTCTCCTGGGGTACCCTCACACATATTATTCCCTCATTTAGTGGATATTTTCACAAAAAAGTGAAATTTTCAAAAATCCAGAAATTGGCTGAAAACGACGAAAATTCAAGGACTCATTGGACGAATCGCTCTGGAACTGAAATTTAATGCTCACTGTCACTTCCCCTATCTGACAGTCTGATAAACGCCGGAAAAATGACTAAGTCCAAAAAAAATATTTTTTTCAACTTTTTTCAATTTTACCCCCGTGCGATAGAGATTCTACCCACACACAATTGGAACTCTCCTGGGGTACCCTCACACATATTATTCCCTCATTTAGTGGATATTTTCACAAAAAAAGTGAAATTTTCAAAAATCCAGAAAATTGGATGAAAACGACTAAATATCAAGGCCTCTTTGGGTGAATTGCTCTGGAACTGAAATCGGAATGCTCACTGACATTTTCCCTATCTGAAAGTCTGATAAACGGCGGAAAAATGACTAAGTCCAAAAAAAATTTTTTCAACTTTTTTCAATTTTACCCGCGTGGGATATATATTCTACCCACACACATTTGGAACTCTCCTGGGGTACCCTCACACATATTATTCCCTCATTTAGTGGATATTTTCACAAAAAAAGTGAAATGTTCAAAAATCTAGAAAATTGGCTGAAAACGACTAAATATCAAGGCCTCATTGGGTGAATCACTCTGGAACTGAAATCGGAATGCTCACTGACATTTTCCCTATCTGAAAGTCTGATAAACGGCGGAAAAATGACTAAGTCCAAAAAAAAAATGTTTCAACATTTTTAAATTTTACCCACGTGGGATATATATTCTACCCACACACATTTGGAACTCTCCTGGGGTACCCTCACACATATTATTCCCTCATTTAGTGGATATTTTCACAAAAAAGTGAAATTTTCAAAAATCCAGAAAATTTGCTGAAAACGACTAAATATCAAGGACTCATTGGGTGAATAGCTCTGGAACTGAAATCGGAACGCTCACTGACATTTCCACGATCTGAAATTTTTGACAAACGTCGGAAAAATGACTAAGTCCAAAAAAATAATTTTTTCAACTTTTTTCAATTTTACCCCGTGGGATATATATTCTACCCACACACATTTGGAACTCTCCTGGGGTACCCTCACACATATTATTCCCTCATTTAGTGGATATTTTCACAAAAAAGTGAAATTTTCAAAAATCCAGAAATTGGCTGAAAACGACGAAAATTCAAGGACTCATTGGACGAATCGCTCTGGAACTGAAATTTAATGCTCACTGTCACTTCCCCTATCTGACAGTCTGATAAACGCCGGAAAAATGACTAAGTCCAAAAAAAATATTTTTTTCAACTTTTTTCAATTTTACCCCCGTGCGATAGAGATTCTACCCACACACAATTGGAACTCTCCTGGGGTACCCTCACACATATTATTCCCTCATTTAGTGGATATTTTCACAAAAAAAGTGAAATTTTCAAAAATCCAGAAAATTGGATGAAAACGACTAAATATCAAGGCCTCTTTGGGTGAATTGCTCTGGAACTGAAATCGGAATGCTCACTGACATTTTCCCTATCTGAAAGTCTGATAAACGGCGGAAAAATGACTAAGTCCAAAAAAAATTTTTTCAACTTTTTTCAATTTTACCCGCGTGGGATATATATTCTACCCACACACATTTGGAACTCTCCTGGGGTACCCTCACACATATTATTCCCTCATTTAGTGGATATTTTCACAAAAAAAGTGAAATGTTCAAAAATCTAGAAAATTGGCTGAAAACGACTAAATATCAAGGCCTCATTGGGTGAATCACTCTGGAACTGAAATCGGAATGCTCACTGACATTTTCCCTATCTGAAAGTCTGATAAACGGCGGAAAAATGACTAAGTCCAAAAAAAAATTTTTCAACTTTTTTCAATTTTACCTGCGTGGGATATATATTCTACCCACACACATTTGGAACTCTCCTGGGCTACCCTCACACATATTATTCCCTCATTTAGTGGATATTTTCACAAAAAAAGTGAAATGTTCAAAAATCCAGAAAATTTGCTGAAAACGACTAAATATCAAGAACTCATTGGGTGAATAGCTCTGGAACTGAAATCGGAACGCTCACTGACATTTCCCCTATCTGAAATTTTTGACAAACGTCGGAAAAATGACTGAGTCCAAAAAAAAAAAGTTTTCAACTTTTTTCAATTTTACCCCCGTGGGATATATATTCTACCCACACACATTTGGAACTCTCCTGGGGTACCCTCACACATATTATTCCCTCATTTAGTGGATATTTTCACAAAAAAAGTGAAATTTTTAAAAATCCAGAAATTTGGCTGAAAACGACTAAATATCAAGGCCTCATTGGGTGAATCGCTCTGGAACTGAAATCGGAATGCTCACTGACATTTTCCCTATCTGAAAGTCTGATAAACGGCGGAAAAATGACTAAGTCCAAAAAAAAAATGTTTCAACATTTTTAAATTTTACCCACATGGGATATATATTCTACCCACACACATTTGGAACTCTCCTGGGGTACCCTCACACATATTATTCCCTCATTTAGTGGATATTTTCACAAAAAAGTGAAATTTTCAAAAATCCAGAAAATTTGCTGAAAACGACTAAATATCAAGGACTCATTGGGTGAATAGCTCTGGAACTGAAATCGGAACGCTCACTGACATTTCCACGATCTGAAATTTTTGACAAACGTCGGAAAAATGACTAAGTCCAAAAAAATAATTTTTTCAACTTTTTTCAATTTTACCCCGTGGGATATATATTCTACCCACACACATTTGGAACTCTCCTGGGGTACCCTCACACATATTATTCCCTCATTTAGTGGATATTTTCACAAAAAAGTGAAATTTTCAAAAATCCAGAAATTGGCTGAAAACGACGAAAATTCAAGGACTCATTGGACGAATCGCTCTGGAACTGAAATTTAATGCTCACTGTCACTTCCCCTATCTGACAGTCTGATAAACGCCGGAAAAATGACTAAGTCCAAAAAAAATATTTTTTTCAACTTTTTTCAATTTTACCCCCGTGCGATAGAGATTCTACCCACACACAATTGGAACTCTCCTGGGGTACCCTCACACATATTATTCCCTCATTTAGTGGATATTTTCACAAAAAAAGTGAAATTTTCAAAAATCCAGAAAATTGGATGAAAACGACTAAATATCAAGGCCTCTTTGGGTGAATTGCTCTGGAACTGAAATCGGAATGCTCACTGACATTTTCCCTATCTGAAAGTCTGATAAACGGCGGAAAAATGACTAAGTCCAAAAAAAATTTTTTCAACTTTTTTCAATTTTACCCGCGTGGGATATATATTCTACCCACACACATTTGGAACTCTCCTGGGGTACCCTCACACATATTATTCCCTCATTTAGTGGATATTTTCACAAAAAAAGTGAAATGTTCAAAAATCTAGAAAATTGGCTGAAAACGACTAAATATCAAGGCCTCATTGGGTGAATCACTCTGGAACTGAAATCGGAATGCTCACTGACATTTTCCCTATCTGAAAGTCTGATAAACGGCGGAAAAATGACTAAGTCCAAAAAAAAATTTTTCAACTTTTTTCAATTTTACCTGCGTGGGATATATATTCTACCCACACACATTTGGAACTCTCCTGGGCTACCCTCACACATATTATTCCCTCATTTAGTGGATATTTTCACAAAAAAAGTGAAATGTTCAAAAATCCAGAAAATTTGCTGAAAACGACTAAATATCAAGAACTCATTGGGTGAATAGCTCTGGAACTGAAATCGGAACGCTCACTGACATTTCCCCTATCTGAAATTTTTGACAAACGTCGGAAAAATGACTGAGTCCAAAAAAAAAAAGTTTTCAACTTTTTTCAATTTTACCCCCGTGGGATATATATTCTACCCACACACATTTGGAACTCTCCTGGGGTACCCTCACACATATTATTCCCTCATTTAGTGGATATTTTCACAAAAAAAGTGAAATTTTTAAAAATCCAGAAATTTGGCTGAAAACGACTAAATATCAAGGCCTCATTGGGTGAATCGCTCTGGAACTGAAATCGGAATGCTCACTGACATTTTCCCTATCTGAAAGTCTGATAAACGGCGGAAAAATGACTAAGTCCAAAAAAAAAATGTTTCAACATTTTTAAATTTTACCCACATGGGATATATATTCTACCCACACACATTTGGAACTCTCCTGGGGTACCCTCACACATATTATTCCCTCATTTAGTGGATATTTTCACAAAAAAATGAAATTTTCAAAAATCCAGAAAATTTGCTGAAAACGACTAAATATCAAGGACTCATTGGGTGAATAGCTCTGGAACTGAAATCGGAACGCTCACTGACATTTCCACGATCTGAAATTTTTGACAAACGTCGGAAAAATGACTAAGTCCAAAAAAATAATTTTTTCAACTTTTTTCAATTTTACCCCGTGGGATATATATTCTACCCACACACATTTGGAACTCTCCTGGGGTACCCTCACACATATTATTCCCTCATTTAGTGGATATTTTCACAAAAAAGTGAAATTTTCAAAAATCCAGAAATTGGCTGAAAACGACGAAAAATCAAGGACTCATTGGACGAATCGCTCTGGAACTGAAATTTAATGCTCACTGTCACTTCCCCTATCTGACAGTCTGATAAACGCCGGAAAAATGACTAAGTCCAAAAAAAATAATTTTTTCAACTTTTTTCAATTTTACCCCCGTGCGATAGAGATTCTACCCACACACAATTGGAACTCTCCTGGGGTACCCTCACACATATTATTCCCTCATTTAGTGGATATTTTCACAAAAAAAGTGAAATTTTCAAAAATCCAGAAAATTGGATGAAAACGACTAAATATCAAGGCCTCTTTGGGTGAATTGCTCTGGAACTGAAATCGGAATGCTCACTGACATTTTCCCTATCTGAAAGTCTGATAAACGGCGGAAAAATGACTAAGTCCCAAAAAAATTTTTTCAACTTTTTTCAATTTTACCCGCGTGGGATATATATTCTACCCACACACATTTGGAACTCTCCTGGGGTACCCTCACACATATTATTCCCTCATTTAGTGGATATTTTCACAAAAAAAGTGAAATGTTCAAAAATCTAGAAAATTGGCTGAAAACGACTAAATATCAAGGCCTCATTGGGTGAATCACTCTGGAACTGAAATCGGAATTCTCACTGACATTTTCCCTATCTGAAAGTCTGATAAACGGCGGAAAAATGACTAAGTCCCAAAAAAAAATTTTCAACTTTTTTCAATTTTACCCGCGTGGGATATATATTCTACCCACACACATTTGGAACTCTCCTGGGGTACCCTCACACATATTATTCCCTCATTTAGTGGATATTTTCACAAAAAAAGTGAAATTTTTAAAAATCCAGAAATTTGGCTGAAAACGACTAAATATCAAGGCCTCATTGGGTGAATCGCTCTGGAACTGAAATCGGAATGCTCACTGACATTTTCCCTATCTGAAAGTCTGATAAACGGCGGAAAAATGACTAAGTCCAAAAAAAAAATGTTTCAACATTTTTAAATTTTACCCACGTGGGATATATATTCTACCCACACACATTTGGAACTCTCCTGGGGTACCCTCACACATATTATTCCCTCATTTAGTGGATATTTTCACAAAAAAGTGAAATTTTCAAAAATCCAGAAAATTTGCTGAAAACGACTAAATATCAAGGACTCATTGGGTGAATAGCTCTGGAACTGAAATCGGAACGCTCACTGACATTTCCACGATCTGAAATTTTTGACAAACGTCGGAAAAATGACTAAGTCCAAAAAAATAATTTTTTCAACTTTTTTCAATTTTACCCCGTGGGATATATATTCTACCCACACACATTTGGAACTCTCCTGGGGTACCCTCACACATATTATTCCCTCATTTAGTGGATATTTTCACAAAAAAGTGAAATTTTCAAAAATCCAGAAATTGGCTGAAAACGACGAAAATTCAAGGACTCATTGGACGAATCGCTCTGGAACTGAAATTTAATGCTCACTGTCACTTCCCCTATCTGACAGTCTGATAAACGCCGGAAAAATGACTAAGTCCAAAAAAAATATTTTTTTCAACTTTTTTCAATTTTACCCCCGTGCGATAGAGATTCTACCCACACACAATTGGAACTCTCCTGGGGTACCCTCACACATATTATTCCCTCATTTAGTGGATATTTTCACAAAAAAAGTGAAATTTTCAAAAATCCAGAAAATTGGATGAAAACGACTAAATATCAAGGCCTCTTTGGGTGAATTGCTCTGGAACTGAAATCGGAATGCTCACTGACATTTTCCCTATCTGAAAGTCTGATAAACGGCGGAAAAATGACTAAGTCCAAAAAAAATTTTTTCAACTTTTTTCAATTTTACCCGCGTGGGATATATATTCTACCCACACACATTTGGAACTCTCCTGGGGTACCCTCACACATATTATTCCCTCATTTAGTGGATATTTTCACAAAAAAAGTGAAATGTTCAAAAATCTAGAAAATTGGCTGAAAACGACTAAATATCAAGGCCTCATTGGGTGAATCACTCTGGAACTGAAATCGGAATGCTCACTGACATTTTCCCTATCTGAAAGTCTGATAAACGGCGGAAAAATGACTAAGTCCAAAAAAAAATTTTTCAACTTTTTTCAATTTTACCTGCGTGGGATATATATTCTACCCACACACATTTGGAACTCTCCTGGGCTACCCTCACACATATTATTCCCTCATTTAGTGGATATTTTCACAAAAAAAGTGAAATGTTCAAAAATCCAGAAAATTTGCTGAAAACGACTAAATATCAAGAACTCATTGGGTGAATAGCTCTGGAACTGAAATCGGAACGCTCACTGACATTTCCCCTATCTGAAATTTTTGACAAACGTCGGAAAAATGACTAAGTCCAAAAAAATAATTTTTTCAACTTTTTTCAATTTTTCCCCCGTGGGATATATATTCTACCCACACACATTTGGAACTCTCCTGGGGTACCCTCACACATATTATTCCCTCATTTAGTGGATATTTTCACAAAAAAGTGAAATTTTCAAAAATCCAGAAATTGGCTGAAAACGACGAAAAATCAAGGACTCATTGGACGAATCGCTCTGGAACTGAAATTTAATGCTCACTGTCATTTCCCCTATCTGACAGTCTGATAAACGCCGGAAAAATGACTAAGTCCAAAAAAAATAATTTTTTCAACTTTTTTCAATTTTACCCCCGTGCGATAGAGATTCTACCCACACACAATTGGAACTCTCCTGGGGTACCCTCACACATATTATTCCCTCATTTAGTGGATATTTTCACAAAAAAAGTGAAATTTTCAAAAATCCAGAAAATTGGATGAAAACGACTAAATATCAAGGCCTCTTTGGGTGAATCGCTCTGGAACTGAAATCGGAATGCTCACTGACATTTTCCCTATCTGAAAGTCTGATAAACGGCGGAAAAATGACTAAGTCCAAAAAAAAATTTTTCAACTTTTTTCAATTTTACCCGCGTGGGATATATATTCTACCCACACACATTTGGAACTCTCCTGGGGTACCCTCACAGATATTTTTCCCTCATGTAGTGGATATTTTCACAAAAAAAGTGACATTTTCAAAAATCCAGAAAATTGGCTGAAAACGACTAAATATCAAGGCCTCATTGGGTGAATCGCTCTGGAACTGAAATCGGAACGCTCACTGACATTTCCTTTATCTGAAAGTCTGATAAACGCCGGAAAAATTACTAAGTCCAAAAAAAAAATGTTTCAACCTTTTTCAATTTTACCCACGTGGGATATATATTCTACCCACACACATTTGGAACTCTCCTGGGGTACCCTCACAGATATTATTCCCTCATTTAGTGGATATTTTCACAAAAAAAGTGAAATTTTGAAAAATCCAGAAAATTTGCTGAAAACGACTAAATATCAAGGACTCATTGGGTGAATCGCTCTGGAACTGAAATCGGAATGCTCACTGATATTTGCCCTATCTGAAATTTTTGACAAACGCCGGAAAAATGACTAAGTCCAAAAAAAAAATTTTTTAAACTTTTTTCAATTTTTCCCCCGTGGGATATATATTCTACCCACACACATTTGGAACTCTCCTGGGGTACCCTCACACATATTATTCCCTCATTTAGTGGATATTTTCACAAAAAAGTGAAATTTTCAAAAATCCAGAAAATTCGCTGAAAACGACTAAATATCAAGAACTCATTGGGCTAATCGCTCTGGAACTGAAATTGGAACACTCACTGACATTTGCCCTATCTGAAAGTCTGATAAACACCGGAAAAATGACTAAGTACAAAAAAAAAATTTTTTCAATTTTACTCCCGTGGGATATATATTCTACCCACACACATATAGAACTCTCCTGGGGTACCCTCACACATATTATTCCCTCATTTAGTGGATATTTTCACAAAAAAGTGAAATTTTCAAAAATACGAAATATTGGCTGAAAACGACTAAATATCAAGGACTCATTGGGCGAATCGCTCTGGAACTGAAATCGGAACGCTCACTAACATTTGTCCAATCTGAAAGTCTGATAAACGCCGGAAAAATGACTAAGTCCAAAAAAAAAATGTTTCAACCTTTTTAAATTTTACCCACGTGGGTTATATATTCTACCCACACACATTTGGAACTCTCCTGGGGTACCCTCACACATATTATTCCCTCATTTAGTGGATATTTTCACAAAAAAAGTGAAATTTTGAAAAATCCAGAAAATTTGCTGAAGACGACTAAATATCAAGGACTCATTGGTTGAATCGCTCTGGAACTGAAATCGGAACGCTCACTGACATTTCCCTTATCTGAAAGTCTGATAAACGCCGGACAAATTACTAAGTCCAAAAATAAAATGCTTCAACCTTTTTCAATTTTACCCACGTGGGATATATATTCTACCCACACACATTTAGAACTCTCCTGGGGTACCCTCACAGATATTATTCCCTCATTTAGTGGATATTTTCACAAAAAAAGTGAAATTTTTAAAAATCCAGAAAATTTGCTGAAAACGACTAAATATCAAGGACTCATTGGGTGAATCGCTCTGGAACTGAAATCGGAACGCTCACTGACATTTCCCTTATCTGAAAGTCTGATAAACGCCGGAAAAATTACTAAGTCCAAAAAAAAAATGTTTCAACCTTTTTCAATTTTACCCCCGTGGGATATATATTCTACCCACACACATTTGGAACTCTCCTGGGGTACCCTCACACATATTATTCCCTCATTTAGTGGATATTTTCACAAAAAAGTGAAATTTTCAAAAATCCAGAAAATTCGCTGAAAACGACTAAATATCAAGAACTCATTGCGCTAATCGCTCTGGAACTGAAATTGGAACACTCACTGACATTTGCCCTATCTGAAAGTCTGATAAACACCGGAAAAATGACTAAGTACAAAAAAAAATTTTTTTCAATTTTACCCTCGTGGGATATATATTCTACCCACACACATTTAGAACTCTCCTGGGGTACCCTCACACATATTATTCCCTCATTTAGTAGATGTTTTCACAAAAAAGTGAAATTTTCAAAAATCCAAAATATTGGCTGAAAACGACTAAATATCAAGGACTCATTGGGCGAATCGCTCTGGAACTGAAATCGGAACGCTCACTGACATTTGCCCTATTTGAAAGTCTGATAAACGCCGGAAAAATGACTAAGTCCAAAAAAAAAATGTTTCAACCTTTTTAAATTTTACCCACGTGGGTTATATATTCTACCCACACACATTTGGAACTCTCCTGGGGTACCCTCACACATATTATTCCCTCATTTAGTGGATATTTTCACAAAAAAAGTGAAATTTTCAAAAATCCAGAAAATTGGCTGAAAACGACTAAATATCAAGTCCTCATTGGGTGAATCTCTCTGGAATTAAAATCGGAATGCTCACTGCCATTTTCCCTATCTGAAAGTCTGATAAACGGCGGAAAAATGACTAAGTCCAAAAAAAAAATTTTCAACTTTTTTCAATTTTACCCGCGTAGGATATATACTCTACCCACACACATTTGGAACTCTCCTGGGGTACCCTCACACATATTATTCCCTCACTTAGTGGATATTTTCACAAAAAAAGTGAAATTTAGAAAAATCCAGAAAATTTGCTGAAAACGATTAAATATCAAGGACTCATTGGGTGAATCGCTTTGGAACTGAAATCGGAACGCTCACTGACATTTCCCCTATCTGAAAGTCTGATAAACGCCGGAAAAATGACTAAGTCCGAAAAAAAATTTTTCAACTTTTTTCAATTTTACCCTCGTGGGATATATATTCTACCCACACACATTTGGAACTCTCCTGGGGTACCCTCACACATATTATTTCCGTCATTTAGTGGATATTTTCACAAAAAAAGTGAAATTTTCAAAAATCCAGAAAATTGGCTGAAAACGACTAAATATCAAGGCAACATTGGGTGAATCACTCTGGAACTGAAATCGGAATGCTCACTGACATTTTCTCTATCTGAAAGTCTGATAAACGGCGGAAAAATGACTAAGTCCAAAATAAAATTTTTCAACTTTTTTCAATTTTACCCGCGTGGGATATATATTCTACCCACACACATTTGGAACTCTCCTGGGGTACCCTCACACATATTATTCCCTCATTTAGTGGATATTTTCACAAAAAAAGTGAAATTTTGAAAAATCCAGAAAATTTGCTGAGGACGACTAAATATCAAGGACTCATTGGTTGAATCGCTCTGGAACTGAAATCGGAACGCTCACTGACATTTCCCTTATCTGAAAGTCTGATAAACGCAGGACAAATTACTAAGTCCAAAAATAAAATGCTTCAACCTTTTTCAATTTTACCCACGTGGGATATATATTCTACCCACACACATTTGGAACTCTCCTGGGGTACCCTCACACATATTATTCCCTCATTTAGTGGATATTTTCACAAAAAAGTGAAATTTTCAAAAATCCAGAAAATTCGCTGAAAATGACTAAATATCAAGGACTCATTGGGTTAATCGCTCTGGAACTGAAATTGGAACGCTCACTGACATTTGCCCTATCTGAAAGTCTGATAAACGCCGGAAAAATGACTAAGTACAAAAAAAAATTTTTTCAATTTTACTCCCGTGGGATATATATTCTACCCACACACATGTGGAACTCTCCTGGGGTACCCTCACACATATTATTCCCTCACTTAGTGGATATTTTCACAAAAAAAGTGAAATTTTCAAAAATCCAGAAAATTGGCTGAAAACGACTAAATATCAAGGACTCATTGGTTGAATCGCTCTGGAACTGAAATCGGAACGCTCACTGACATTTCCCTTATCTGAAAGTCTGATAAACGGCGGAAAAATGACTAAGTCCAAAAAAAATTTTTTTCAACTTTTTTCAATTTTACCCGCGTGGGATATATATTCTACCCACACACATTTGGAACTCTCCTGGGGTACCCTCACACATATTATTCCCTCACTTAGTGGATATTTTCACAAAAAAAGTGAAATTTTGAAAAATCCAGAAAATTTGCTGAGGACGACTAAATATCAAGGACTCATTGGTTGAATCGCTCTGGAACTGAAATCGGAACGCTCACTGACATTTCCCTTATCTGAAAGTCTGATAAACGCCGGACAAATTACTAAGTCCAAAAATAAAATGCTTCAACCTTTTTCAATTTTACCCACGTGGGATATATATTCTACCCACACACATTTGGAACTCTCCTGGGGTACCCTCACACATATTATTCCCTCACTTAGTGGATATTTTCACAAAAAAAGTGAAATTTTGAAAAATCCAGAAAATTTGCTGAAAACGACTAAATATCAAGGACTCATTGGGTGAATGGCTCTGGAACTGTAATCGGAATGCTCACTGACATTTGCCCTATCTGAAATTTTTGACAAACGCCGGAAAAATGACTAAGTCCAAAAAAAAATTTTTTTAAACTTTTTTCAATTTTACCCCCGTGGGATATATATTCTACCCACACACATTTGGAACTCTCCTGGGGTACCCTCACACATATTATTCCCTCATTTAGTGGATATTTTCACAAAAAAGTGAAATTTTCAAAAATCCAGAAAATTCGCTGAAAACGACTAAATATCAAGGACTCATTGGGCTAATCGCTCTGGAACTGAAATTGGAACGCTCACTGACATTTGCCCTATCTGAAAGTCTGATAAACGCCGGAAAAATGACTAAGTACAAAAAAAAAATGTTTTCAATTTTACTCCCGTGGGATATATATTCTACCCACACACATTTCGAACTCTCCTGGGGTACCCTCACACAATTTATTCCCTCATTTAGTGGATATTTTCACAAAAAAAGTGAAATTTTTAAAAATCCAGAAAATTTGCTGAAAACGACTAAATATCAAGGACTCATTGGGTGAATCGCTCTGGAACTGAAATCGGAACGCTCACTGACATTTCCCTTTTCTGAAAGTCTGATAAACGCCGGAAAAATTACTAAGTCCAAAAAAAAAATGTTTCAACCTTTTTCAATTTTACCCACGTGGGTTATATATTCTACCCACACACATTTGGAACTCTCCTGGGGTACCCTCACACATATTATTCCCTCATTTAGTGGATATTTTCACAAAAAAAGTGAAATGTTCAAAAATCCAGAAAATTGGCTGAAAACGACTAAATATCAAGGCCTCATTGGGTGAATCGCTCTGGAATTGAAATCGGAATGCTCACTGACATTTTCCCTATCTGAAAGTCTGATAAACGGCGGAAAAATGACTAAGTCCGAAAAAAAAATTTTTCAACTTTTTTCAATTTTACCCGCGTGGGATATATATTCTACCCACACACATTTGGAACTCTCCTGGGGTACCCTCACACATATTATTTCCCTCATTTAGTGGATATTTTCACAAAAAAAGTGAAATTTTCAAAAATCCAGAAAATTGGCTGAAAACGACTAAATATCAAGGCAACATTGGGTGAATCGCTCTGGAACTGAAATCGGAATGCTCACTGACATTTTCCCTATCTGAAAGTCTGATAAACGGCGGAAAAATGACTAAGTCCAAAAAAAAATTTTTCACCTTTTTTCAATTTTACCTTCGTGGGATACATATTCTACCCACACACATTTGGAACTCTCCTGGGGTACCCTCACACATATTATTTCCCTCATTTAGTGGATATTTTCACAAAAAAGTGAAATTTTCAAAAATCCAGAAAATTGGCTGAAAACGACTAAATATCAAGGCCTCATTGGGCGAATCACTCTGGAACTGAAATCGGAATACTCACTGACATTTGATCTATCTGAAATTTTTGACAAACGCCGGAAGAATGACTAAGTCCAAAAAAAAAAAATTTTTTAACTTTTTTCAATTTTACCCCCGTGGGATATATATTCTACCCACACACATTTGGAACTCTCCTGGGGTACCCTCACACATATTATTCCCTCATTTAGTGGATATTTTCACAAAAAAAGTGAAATTTTGAAAAATCCAGAAAATTTGCTGAAGTCGACTAAATATCAAGGACTCATTGGGTGAATCGCTCTGGAACTGAAATCGGAACGCTCACTGACATTTCCCTTATCTGAAAGTCTGATAAACGCCGGAAAAATGACTAAGTACAAAAAAAAATGTTTCAACCTTTTTAAATTTTACCCACGCGGGATATATATTCTACCCACACACATTTGAAACTCTCCTGGGGTACCCTCACAGATATTATTCCCTCATTTAGTAGATATTTTCACAAAAAAAGTGAAATTTTCAAAAATCCAGAAAATTGGCTGAAAACGACTAAATATCAAGGCCTCATTGGGTGAATCGCTCTGGAACTGAAATCGGAATGCTCACTGACATTTTCCCTATCTGAAAGTCGGAGAAACGGTGGAAAAATGACTAAGTCCAAAAAAAAATTTTTCAACTTTTTTCAATTTTACCCGCGTGGGATATATAATCTACCCACACACATTTGGAATTCTCCTGGGGTACCCTCACACATATTATTCCCTCACTTAGTGGATATTTTCACAAAAAAAGCGAAATTTTGAAAAATCCAGAAAATTTGCTGAAAACGACTAAATATCAAGGACTCATTGGGTGAATCGCTCTGGAACTGAAATCGGAATGCTCACTGATATTTGCCCTATCTGAAAGTCTGTTAAAATGACTAAGTCCAAAAAAAATTTTTTTTCAACTTTTTCAATTTTACCCCCATGCGATATAAATTCTACCCACACACATTTGGAACTCTCCTGGGGTACCCTCACACATATTATTCCCTCATTTAGTGGATATTTTCACAAAAAAGTGAAATTTTCAAAAATCCAAATTATTTGCTGAAAATGACCAAATATCAAGGACTCATTGGGCGAATCGCTCTGGAACTGAAATCGGGATGCTCACTGACATTTGCCCTATCTGAAAGTCTGCTAAAATGACTAAGGCCAAAAAAAATTTTTTTCAACTTTTTCAATTTTACCCCCATGGGATATATATTCTACCCACACACATTTGGAACTCTCCTGGGGTACCCTCACACATATTATTCCCTCATTTAGTGGATATTTTCACAAAAATGTGAAATTTTCAAAAATGCAGAAAATTGGCTGAAAACGACTAAATATCAAGGACTCATTGGATGAATCGCTCTGGTACTGAAATCGGAACGCTCACTGACATTTCCCCTATCTGAAATTTCTGATAAACACCGGAAAAATGACTAAGTCCAAAAAAAAAAAAAAAATTTCAAATTTTTTCAATTTTACCCCCGTGGGATATATATTCTACTGACACAAATTTGGAACTCTCCTGGGGTACCCTCACACATATTATTCCCTCATTTAGTGGATATTTTCACAAAAATGTGAAATTTTCAAAAATGCAGAAAATTGGCTGAAAACGACTAAATATCAAGGACTCATTGGGCGAATCACTCTGGAACTGAAATCGGAACGCTCACTGACATTTCCCCTATCTGAAATTTCTGATAAATGCAGGAAAAATGACAAAGTCCAAAAAAAAAAATTTTTCAACTTTTTTCAATTTTACCCCCGTGGAATATATATTCTACCCACACACATTTGGAACTCTCCTGGAGTACCCTCACAGATATTATTCCCTCATTTAGATGATATTTTCACAAAAAAGTGAAATTTTCAAAAATTCAGTAAATTGCCTGAAAACGACGAAATATCAAGGACTCATTGGATGAATCTCTCTTTAACTGAACTCGGAACGCTCACTGACATTTCCCCTATCTGAAATTTCTGATAAAGGCCGGAAAAATGACTAAGTCCGAAAAAAAACAATTTTCAACTTTTTTCAATTTTACCCCCGTGGGATATATATTCTACCCAGAGACATTTGGAACTCTCCTGGGGTACCCTCACAGATATTATTCCCTCATTTAGTGGATATATTCACAAAAAAGTGAAATTTTCAAAAATCTAGAAAATTGGCTGAAAACGACTAAATATCAAGGACTCATTGGGCAAATCGCTCTGGAACTGAAATCGGAACGCTCACTGACATTTTCCCTATCTGAAAGTCTGATAAAAGCGGGAAAAATGACTCAGTCCAAAAAAAAAAAATTTTCAACTTTTTTCAATTTTACCCCCGTGGGATATTTATTCTACCCACACACATTTGGAACTCTCCTGGCGTACCCTCACAGATATTATTCCCTCATTTAGTGGATATTTTCACAAGAAAGTGAAATATTCAAAAATGCAGAAAATTGGCTGAAAACGACTAAATATCAAGGACTCATTGGGCGAATCACTCTGGAACTGAAATCGGAATGCTCACTGACATTTCCCCTATCTGAAATTTCTGATAAATGCAGGAAAAATGACAAAGTCCAAAAAAAAAAATTTTTCAACTTTTTTCAATTTTACCCCCGTGGAATATATTTTCTACCCACACACATTTGGAACTCTCCTGGGGTACCCTCACACATATTATTCCCTCATTTAGATGATATTTTCACAAAAAGTGAAATTTTCAAAAATTCAGTAAATTGCCTGAAAACGACTAAATATCAAGGACTCATTGGGCGAATCGCTCTGGAACTGAAATCGGAACGCTCACTGACATTTCCCCTATCTGAAAGTCTGATAACGGCAGAAAAATGACTAAGTCCAAAAAAAAAATTTTTTCAACTTTTTTCAATTTTACGCCCATGGGATATATATTCTACCCACACACATTTGGAACTCTCCTGGGGTACCCTCACACATATTATACCCTCATTTAGTGGATATTTTCACAAAAAAGTGAAATTTTCAAAAATTCAGAAAATTGGCTGAAAACGACGAAATATCAAGGACTCATTGAATGAATCTCTCTTTAACTGAACTCGGAACGCTCACTGACATTTCCCCTATCTGAAATTTCTGATAAACGCCGGAAAAATGACTATGTCCAAAAAAAAAAAAATTTCAACTTTTTTCAATTTTACCCCCGTGGGATGTATGTTCTACCCACATACATTTGGAACTCTCCTGGGGTACCCTCACAGATATTATTCCCTCATTTAGTGGATATATTCACAAAAAAGTGAAATTTTCAAAAATCTAGAAAATTGGCTGAAAACGACTAAATATCAAGGACTCATTGGGCGAATCGCTCTGGAACTGAAATCGGAATGCTCACTGACATTTCCCCTATCTGAAAGTCAGATAAATGCAGGAAAAATGACTAAGTCCAAAAAAAAAATTTTTTCAACTTTTTTTAATTTTACCCCCGTGGGATAAATATTCTACCCACACACATTTGGAACTCTCCTGGGGTAGCCTCACACATATTATTCCCTCAGTTAGTGGATATTTTCACAAAAAAGTGAAATTTTAAAAAATCCAAAATATTGGCTGAAAGCGACTAAATATCAAGGACTCATTGGGCGAATCGCTCTGGAACTGAAATCGGAATGCTCACTGACATTTCCCCTATTTGAAATTTCTGATAAACGCCGGAAAAATGAATAATTCCAAAAAAAAAATTTTTCAACTTTTTTCAATTTTACCCCCGTGGGATATATATTCTACCCACTCACATTTGGAACTCTCCTGGGGTACCCTCACACATATTATTCCCTCAATTAGTGGATATTTTCACAAAAAAGTGAAATTTTCAAAAATGCAGAAAATTGGCTGAAAACGACTAAATATCAAGGACTCATTGGATGAATCGCTCTGGAACTGAAATCGGAACGCTCACTGACATTTCCCCTATCTGAAAGTCTGATAAACGCCGGAAAAATGACTAAGTCCAAAAAAATAATGTTTTCAACTTTTTTCAATTTTTCCTCATGGGATATATATTCTACCCACACACATTTGGAACTCTCCTGGGGTACCCTCACAAATATTATTCCCTCATTTAGTGGATATTTTTACAAAAAAGTGAAATTTTCAAAAATCCAAACAATTGGCTGAAAACGACTAAATATCAAGGACTCATTGGGCGAATCGCTCTGGAACTGAAATCGGAACGCTCACTGACATTTGCCCTATCTGAAAGTCTGATAAACGCCGGAAAAATGACTAAGTACAAAAAAAAAAAATTTTTCAACTTTTTTCAATTTTACCCCCGTGGGATATATATTCTACCCACACACATTTCGAACTCTCCTGGGGTACCGTCACACATATTATTCCCTCATTTAGTGGATATTTTCACAAGAAAGTGAAATTTTCAAAAATCCAAAATATTGGCTGAAAACGACTAAATATCAGGGACTCATTGGGCGAAAAACTCTGGAACTGAAATCGGAAAGCTCACTGACATTTCCTCTATCTGAAAGTCTGATAAACTCCGGAAAAATGACTAATTCAAAAAAAAATTTTTTTCAACTTTTTTCAATTTTACCCCCATGAGATATATATTCTACCCACACACATTTGGAACTCTCCTGGGGTACCCTCACACATATTATACCCTCATTTAGTGGATATTTTCACAAAAAAGAGAAATTTTCAAAAATTCAGAAAATTGCCTGAAAACGACGAAATATCAAGGACTCATTGAATGAATCTCTCTTTAACTGAACTCGGAACGTTCACTGACATTTCCGCTATCTGAAATTTCTGATAAACGCCGGAAAAATGACTAAGTTCAAAAAAAAAAAATTTTCAACTTTTTTCAATTTTACCCCCGTGGGATATATATTCTACCCACACACATTTGGAACTCTCCTGGGGTAACCTCACAGATATTATTCCCTCATTTAGTGGATATTTTTACAAAAAAGTGAAATTTTCAAAAATCCAAAATATTGTCTGAAAACGACTAAATATCATGGACTCATTTTGCGAATCGCTCTGGAACTGAAATCGGAATGCTCACTGACATTTCCCCTATCTGAAAGTCAGATAAATGCAGGAAAAATGACTAAGTCCAAAAAAAAAATTTTTTCGACTTTTTTTAATTTTACCCCCGTGGGATAAATATTCTACCCACACACATTTGGAACTCTCCTGAAGTACCTTCACACATATTATTCCCTCACTTAGTGGATATTTCCACAAAAAAGTTAAATTTTCAAAAATACAGAAAATTGGCTGGAAACGACTAAATATCAAGGACTCATTGGGCGAATCGCTCTGGAACTGGAATCGGAATGCTCACTGACATTTCCCCTATCTGAAAGTCTGATAAACGCTGGAAAAATGACTAAGTCCAAAAAAAAATAATTTTCAACTTTTTTCAATTTCACCCCCATGGGATATATATTCTACCCACACACATTTGGAACTCTCCTGGGGTAGCCTCACACATATTATTCCCTCAGTTAGTGGATATTTTCACAAAAAAGTGAAATTTTCAAAAATCCAAAATACTGGCTGAAAACGACTAAATATCAGGGACTCATTGGGCGAAAAACTCTGGAACTGAAATCGGAAAGGTCACTGACATTTCCTCTATCTGAAAGTCTGATAAACTCCGGAAAAATGACTAATTCAAAAAAAAAATTTTTTTCAACTTTTTTCAATTTTACCCCCATGGGATATATATTCTACCCACACACATTTGGAACTCTCCTGGGGTACCCTCACACATATTATACCCTCATTTAGTGGATATTTTCACAAAAAAGAGAAATTTTCAAAAATTCAGAAAATTGCCTGAAAACGACGAAATATCAAGGACTCATTGAATGAATCTCTCTTTAACTGAACTCGGAACGTTCACTGACATTTCCCCTATCTGAAATTTCTGATAAACGCCGGAAAAATGACTAAGTCCAAAAAAAAAAAATTTTCAACTTTTTTCAATTTTACCCCCGTGGGATATATATTCTACCCACACACATTTGGAACTCTCCTGGCGTACCCTCACAGATATTATTCCCTCATTTAGTGGATATTTTCACAAAAAAGTGAAATTTTAAAAAATCCAGAAAATTGACTGAAAACGACTAAATATCAAGGACTCATTGGGCGAATCGCTCTGGAACTGAAATCGGAACGCTCACTGACATTTCCCCTATCTGAAATTCTGATAAACGCCGGAAAAATGATAAAGTCCAAAAAAAAAAATTTTTCAACTTTTTCCAATTTTACCCCCGTGGGATATATATTCTACCCACACACATTTGGAACTCTCCTGGGGTACCCTCACACATATTATTCCCTCATTTAGTGGATATTTTTACAAAAAAGTGAAATTTTCAAAAATCCAAAATATTGGCTGAAAACAACTAAATATCAAGGACTCATTGGGCGAATCGCTCTGGAACTGAAATCAGAATGCTCACTGACATTTCCCCTATCTGAAAGTCTGATAAACGCTGGAAAAATGACTAAGTCCAAAAAAAAAAATTTTTCAACTTTTTTCAATTTTACCCCCGTGGGATATATATTCTACCCACACACATTTGGAACTCTCCTGGCGTACCCTCACAGATATTATTCCCTCATTTAGTGGATATTTTCACAAAAAAGTGAAATTTTCAAAAATCCAGAAAATTGGCTGAAAACGACTAAATATCAAGGACTCATTGGATGAATCGCTCTGGAACTGAAATCGGAATGCTCACTGACATTTCCCCTATCTGAAATTCTGATAAACGCCGGAAAAATGAATAAGTCCCAAAAAAAATAATTTTCAACTTTTTTCAATTTTACCCCCATGGGATATATATTCTACCCACACACATTTGGAACTCTCCTGGGGAAGCCTCACACATATTATTCCCTCAGTTAGTGGATATTTTCACAAAAAAGTGACATTTTCAAAAATCCAAAATATTGGCTGAAAACGACTAAATATCAAGGACTCATTGGCCAAATCGCTCTGGAACTGAAATCGGAACGCTCAATGACATTTCCCCTCTCTGAAATTTCTGATAAACGCCGGAAAAATGAATAAGTCCAAAAAAAAAAATTTTTCAACTTTTTTCAATTTTGCCCCCGTGGGATATATATTCTACCCACTCACATTTGGAACTCTCCTGGGGTACCCTCACACCTATTCCCTCAATTAGTGGATATTTTCACAAAAAAGTGAAATTTTCAAAAATGCAGAAAATTGGCTGAAAACGACTAAATATCAAGGACTCATTGGATGATTCGCTCTGGAACTGAAATCGTAACGCTCACTGACATTTCCCCTATCTGAAATTCTGATAAACGCCGGAAAAATGACTACGTCCAAAAAAAAATAATTTTCAACTTTTTTCAATTTTACCCCCATGGGATATATATTCTACCCACACACATTTGGAACTCTCCTGGGGTAGCCTCACACATATTATTCCCTCATTTAGTGGATATTTTCACAAAAAAGTGAAGTTTTCAAAAATCCAAAATATTGGCTGAAAACGACTAAATATCAAGGACTCATTGGCCAAATCGCTCTGGAACTGAAATCGGAACGCTCACTGACATTTCCCCTCTCTGAAATTTCTGATAAACGCTGGATAAATGACTAAGTCCAAAAAAAAAAATTTTCAACTTTTTTCAATTTTACCCCCGTGGGATATATATTCTACCCACTCACATTTGGAACTCTCCTGGGGTACCCTCACACATATTATTCCCTCATTTAGTGGATATTTTCACAAAAAAGTGAAATTTTCAAAAATGCAGAAAATTGGCTGAAAACGACTAAATATCAAGGACTCATTGGATGAATCGCTCTGGAACTGAAATCGGAACGCTCACTGACATTTCCCCTATCTGAAAGTCTGATAAACGCCGGAAAAATGACCAAGTCCAAAAAAAAAATGTTTTCAACTTTTTTCAATTTTACCTCATGGGATATATATTCTACCCACACACATTTGGAACTCTCCTGGGGTACCCTCACAAATATTATTCCCTCATTTAGTGGATATTTTTACAAAAAAGTGAAATTTTCAAAAATCCAAACTATTGGCTGAAAACGACTAAATATCAAGGACTCATTGGGCGAATCGCTCTGGAACTGAAATCGGAATGCTCACTGACATTTCCCCTATCTGAAATTTCTGATAAACGCCAGAAAAATGACTAAGTCCAAAAAAAAAATTTTTTCAACTTTTTTTAATTTTACCCCCGTGGGATAAATATTCTACCCACACACATTTGGAACTCTCCTGAAGTACCTTCACACATATTATTCCCTCACTTAGTGGATATTTCCACAAAAAAGTTAAATTTTCAAAAATACAGAAAATTGGCTGGAAACGACTAAATATCAAGGACTCATTGGGCGAATCGCTCTGGAACTGGAATCGGAATGCTCACTGACATTTCCCCTATCTGAAAGTCTGATAAACGCTGGAAAAATGACTAAGTCCAAAAAAAAATAATTTTCAACTTTTTTCAATTTCACCCCCATGGGATATATATTCTACCCACACACATTTGGAACTCTCCTGGGGTAGCCTCACACATATTATTCCCTCAGTTAGTGGATATTTTCACAAAAAAGTGAAATTTTCAAAAATCCAAAATACTGGCTGAAAACGACTAAATATCAGGGACTCATTGGGCGAAAAACTCTGGAACTGAAATCGGAAAGGTCACTGACATTTCCTCTATCTGAAAGTCTGATAAACTCCGGAAAAATGACTAATTCAAAAAAAAAATTTTTTTCAACTTTTTTCAATTTTACCCCCATGGGATATATATTCTACCCACACACATTTGGAACTCTCCTGGGGTACCCTCACACATATTATACCCTCATTTAGTGGATATTTTCACAAAAAAGAGAAATTTTCAAAAATTCAGAAAATTGCCTGAAAACGACGAAATATCAAGGACTCATTGAATGAATCTCTCTTTAACTGAACTCGGAACGTTCACTGACATTTCCCCTATCTGAAATTTCTGATAAACGCCGGAAAAATGACTAAGTCCAAAAAAAAAAAATTTTCAACTTTTTTCAATTTTACCCCCGTGGGATATATATTCTACCCACACACATTTGGAACTCTCCTGGCGTACCCTCACAGATATTATTCCCTCATTTAGTGGATATTTTCACAAAAAAGTGAAATTTTCAAAAATCCAGAAAATTGACTGAAAACGACAAAATATCAAGGACTCATTGGGCGAATCGCTCTGGAACTGAAATCGGAACGCTCACTGACATTTCCCCTATCTGAAATTCTGATAAACGCCGGAAAAATGATAAAGTCCAAAAAAAAAAATTTTTCAACTTTTTCCAATTTTACCCCCGTGGGATATATATTCTACCCACACACATTTGGAACTCTCCTGGGGTACCCTCACACATATTATTCCCTCATTTAGTGGATATTTTTACAAAAAAGTGAAATTTTCAAAAATCCAAAATATTGGCTGAAAACAACTAAATATCAAGGACTCATTGGGCGAATCGCTCTGGAACTGAAATCAGAATGCTCACTGACATTTCCCCTATCTGAAAGTCTGATAAACGGTGGAAAAATGACTAAGTCCAAAAAAAAAAATTTTTCAACTTTTTTCAATTTTACCCCCGTGGGATATATATTCTACCCACACACATTTGGAACTCTCCTGGCGTACCCTCACAGATATTATTCCCTCATTTAGTGGATATTTTCACAAAAAAGTGAAATTTTCAAAAATCCAGAAAATTGACTGAAAACGACTAAATATCAAGGACTCATTGGGCGAATCGCTCTGGAACTGAAATCGGAACGCTCACTGACATTTCCCCTATCTGAAATTCTGATAAACGCCGGAAAAATGACTAAGTGAAAAAAAAAAAATTTTTCAACTTTTTCCAATTTTACCCCCGTGGGATATATATTCTACCCACACACATTTGGAACTCTCCTGGCGTACCCTCACAGATATTATTCCCTCATTTAGTGGATATTTTCACAAAAAAATGAAATTTTCAAAAATCCAGAAAATTGACTGAAAACGACTAAATATCAAGGACTCATTGGGCGAATCGCTCTGGAACTGAAATCGGAACGCTCACTGACATTTCCCCTATCTGAAAGTCTGATAAACGCTGGAAAAATGACTGAGTCCAAAAAAAAAAATTTTTCAACTTTTTTCAATTTTACCCCCGTGGGATATATATTCTACCCACTCACATTTGGAACTCTCCTGCGGTACCCTCACACATATTATTCCCTCATTTAGTGGATATTTTCACAAAAAAGTGAAATTTTCAAAAATGCAGAAAATTGGCTGAAAACGACTAAATATCAAGGACTCATTGGATGAATCGCTCTGGAACTGAAATCGGAATGCTCACTGACATTTCCCCTATCTGAAATTCTGATAAACGCCGGAAAAATGAATAAGTCCCAAAAAAAATAATTTTCAACTTTTTTCAATTTTACCCCCATGGGATATATATTCTACCCACACACATTTGGAACTCTCCTGGGGAAGCCTCACACATATTATTCCCTCAGTTAGTGGATATTTTCACAAAAAAGTGAAATTTTCAAAAATCCAAAATATTGGCTGAAAACGACTAAATATCAAGGACTCATTGGCCAAATCGCTCTGGAACTGAAATCGGAACGCTCAATGACATTTCCCCTCTCTGAAATTTCTGATAAACGCCGGAAAAATGAATAAGTCCAAAAAAAAAAATTTTTCAACTTTTTTCAATTTTGCCCCCGTGGGATATATATTCTACCCACTCACATTTGGAACTCTCCTGGGGTACCCTCACACCTATTCCCTCAATTAGTGGATATTTTCACAAAAAAGTGAAATTTTCAAAAATGCAGAAAATTGGCTGAAAACGACTAAATATCAAGGACTCATTGGATGATTCGCTCTGGAACTGAAATCGTAACGCTCACTGACATTTCCCCTATCTGAAATTCTGATAAACGCCGGAAAAATGACTACGTCCAAAAAAAAATAATTTTCAACTTTTTTCAATTTTACCCCCATGGGATATATATTCTACCCACACACATTTGGAACTCTCCTGGGGTAGCCTCACACATATTATTCCCTCATTTAGTGGATATTTTCACAAAAAAGTGAAGTTTTCAAAAATCCAAAATATTGGCTGAAAACGACTAAATATCAAGGACTCATTGGCCAAATCGCTCTGGAACTGAAATCGGAACGCTCACTGACATTTCCCCTCTCTGAAATTTCTGATAAACGCTGGATAAATGACTAAGTCCAAAAAAAAAAATTTTCAACTTTTTTCAATTTTACCCCCGTGGGATATATATTCTACCCACTCACATTTGGAACTCTCCTGGGGTACCCTCACACATATTATTCCCTCATTTAGTGGATATTTTCACAAAAAAGTGAAATTTTCAAAAATGCAGAAAATTGGCTGAAAACGACTAAATATCAAGGACTCATTGGATGAATCGCTCTGGAACTGAAATCGGAACGCTCACTGACATTTCCCCTATCTGAAAGTCTGATAAACGCCGGAAAAATGACCAAGTCCAAAAAAAAAATGTTTTCAACTTTTTTCAATTTTACCTCATGGGATATATATTCTACCCACACACATTTGGAACTCTCCTGGGGTACCCTCACAAATATTATTCCCTCATTTAGTGGATATTTTTACAAAAAAGTGAAATTTTCAAAAATCCAAACTATTGGCTGAAAACGACTAAATATCAAGGACTCATTGGGCGAATCGCTCTGGAACTGAAATCGGAATGCTCACTGACATTTCCCCTATCTGAAATTTCTGATAAACGCCAGAAAAATGACTAAGTCCAAAAAAAAAATTTTTTCAACTTTTTCCAATTTTACCCTCGTGGGATATATATTCTACCCACTCACATTTGGAACTCTCCTGGGGTACCCTCACACATATTATTCCCTTATTTAGTGGATATTTTTACAAAAAAGTGAAATTTTCAAAAATCCAAACTACTGGCTGAAAACGACTAAATATCAAGGACTCATTGGGCGAATCGCTCTGGAACTGAAATCGGAACGCTCACTGACATTTCCCCTATCTGAAAGTCTGATAAACGCCGGAAAGATGACTAAGTTCAAAAAAAAATTGTTTTCAATTTTACCCCCGTGGGATATATATTCTACCCACACACATTTGGAACTCTCCTGGGGTACCCTCACAGATATTATTCCCTCATTTAGTGGATATATTCACAAAAAAGTGAAATTTTCAAAAATCCAGAAAATTGGCTGAAAACGACTAAATATCAAGGACTCATTGGGCGAATCGCTCTGGAACTGAAATCGGAACGCTCACTGACATTTGTGCTATATGAAAGTCTGATAAAATGACTAAGTCCAAAAAAAAATTTTTCAACTTTTTTCAATTTTACCCCCGTGGGATATATATTCTACCCACACACATTTGGAACTCTCCTGGGGTACCCTCACAGATATTGTTCCCTCATTTAGTGGATATATTCACAAAAAAGTGAAATTTTCAAAAATCCAGAAAATTGGCTGAAAACGACTAAATATCAAGGACTCATTGGATGAAAAACTCTGGAACTGAAATCGGAAAGCTCACTGACATTTCCCCTATCTGAAAGACTGATAAACTCCGGAAAAATGACTAAGTAAAAAAAAAAATTTTTTCAACTTTTTTCGATTTTACCCCCGTGGGATATATATTCTACCCACACACATTTCAAACTCTCCTGGTGTACCCTCACACATATTATTCCCTCATTTAGTGGATATTTTCACAAAAAAGTGAAATTTTTAAAAATCCAAAATATTGGCTGAAAACGACTAAATATCAAGGACTCATTGGGCGAAAAACTCTGGAACTGAAATCGGAAAGCTCACTGACATTTCCACTATCTGAAAGACTGATGAACTCCGGAAAAATGACTAAGTCCAAAAAAATATTTTTTTCAACTTTTTTCAATTTTACCCCGTGGGATATATATTCTACCCACAGACATTTGGAACTCTCCTGGGGTACCCTCACAGATATTATTCCCTCATTTAGTGCATATATTCACAAAAAAGTGAAATTTTCAAAAATCCAGAAAATTGGCTGAAAACGACTAAATATCAAGTACTCATTGGGCGAATCGCTCTGGAACTGAAATCGGAACGCTCAATGACATTTGTCCTATCTGAAAGTCTGATAAAATGACTAAGTCCAAAAAAAAATTTTTTCAACTTTTTTCAATTTTACCCCCATGGGATATATATTCTACCCACACACATTTGGAACTCTCTTGGGGTACCCTCACACATATTATTCCCTCATTTAGTGGATATTTTCACAAAAAAGTAAAATTTTCAAAAATCCAAAATATTGGCTGAAAACGACTAAATATCAAGGCCTCATTGGGCGAATCGCTCTGGAACTGAAATCGGAACGCTCCCTGACATTTGCCCTATCTGAAAGTCTGATAAATGCCGGAAAAATGACTAAGTCCAAAAAAAATTTTTTTCAACTTTTTTCAATTTTACCCCCGTGTGATATATATTCTGCTCACACACATTTGGAACTCTCCTGGGGTACCCTCACAGATATTATTCCCTCATTTAGTGGATATTTTCACAAAAAGTGAAATTTTCAAAAATCCAGAAAATTGACTGAAAACGACTAAATATCAAGGACTCATTGGGCGAATCGCTCTGGAACTGAAATCGGAATGCTCACTGACATTTCCCCTATCTGAAATTCTGATAAACGCCGGAAAAATGACTAAGTCCAAAAAAAAAAATTTTTCAACTTTTTCCAATTTTACCCCCGTGGGATATATATTCTGCTCACACACATTTGGAACTCTCCTGGGGTACCCTCACACATATTATTCCCTCATTTAGTGGATATTTTTACAAAAAAGTGAAATTTTCAAAAATCCAAAATATTGGCTGAAAACGACTAAATATCAAGGACTCATTTGGCGAATAGCTCTGGAACTGAAATCGTAACGCTCACTGACATTTCCCCTATCTGAAAGTCTGATAAACGCCGGAAAAATGACTAAGTCCAAAAAAAAAAAATGTTTCAACTTTTTTCAATTTTACCCCCGTGGGATATATATTCTACCCACACACATTGGGAACTCTCCTGGGGTACCCTCACACATATTATTCCCTCATTTAGTGGATATATTCACAAAAAAGTGAAATTTTCAAAAATCCATCAAATTGGCTGAAAACGACTAAATATCAAGGACTCATTGGGCGAATCGCTCTGGAACTGAAATCGGAATGCTCACTGACATTTGCCCTATCTGAAAGTCTGATAAACGTCGGAAAAATGACTAAGTCCAAAAAAAAATTTTTTTTCAACTTTTTTCAATTTTACACCCGTGGGATATATATTCTACCCACACACATTTGGAACTCTCCTGAAGTACCCTCACACATATTATTCCCTCACTTAGTGGATATTTTCACAAAAAAGTGAAATTTTCAAAAATGCAGAAAATTGGCTGAAAACGACTAAATATCAAGGTGTCAGTATTCCGGGTTTTCTAGGTAACCTTGTGAATGATTTTGCCCTTTGTTAAGATGGAGTTTGCTGTTTTTGTATGCCCTACTTCCTGTTCCTTTGTTTAAAACCCGGCTCTGGTGCTGGCTTCCTTGCTGGAGTATTCTGCTTCTGTTTCCCTTCAGTCAAGCTGCCTTGTCCTTCTATTATCTCCCAGATCTCTTGTGTATTTACCAGGTTAATCTTCACATGTTTCTCAGCAGCAGCCTGTGACTGGACATTCTCTGCCTATGTAAGCTACACTCACTGTGTTATCATTAACCTGTTGACTTTGGAATTTAACCCTTGCCTCAATCCACCCCGTAAGAACTGTGTTTCTGAACTGTGCTGTTGTTTAACCCTTCATTCACTCCCTCCGGTGAGGGCTGCTGGAACTATTTACTGGAATATTACTTAAATGTGAACTTGTTTCTGGACTTCCCTGAATCTACGCTACATCTAGGATTAACTTGTGAACTTGTTCTTGGACTTCCCTGTGGCTACTGCATACCTGGTTCTGACTATTACTACACCCGCAGTGTTTGAATCAAGCCACGTCACCAGTGTGTCAGACTTTCCTTTTGATCACATTTGTGTGAGGACTCCGTCGTAAGAACATTGCCGACTTTGCTATATAGGTTTCAAAGACTTAATATTGCTGGACTTATTTCGTTGTATGTCACTACGGGTTATCTGTATATTGTTTTTGGGTGTTATTGCTGTTGCACAAATACACTATTTGCACTAAAGAAACCCATCTCTGCTTGTTCATTGCCCCATGCTATCAGAATCCTCGAGTTCCTACAATAGTATTACAGGATACTCCAGCCAAAAGAGGATTCTGCTGGGGCATTGACGGAGACACGGGCAGACAAACTGTTTACCATAATTAACTCCTTGCAGCAGGAGATAGAGTCTATACACATTAAGATTAGAGACATGGAATCCCGGGTTGACCACAACGCACAGGTGTTTGGTCAGGCTCTCCAAGATCTACGTACTAAATTAGAAGTCCGGGAGGCCTTACCTACTGAGCCTACATCATTCACTAGTATGCCCAAAATGCCTCCATTCCCGTTTAATGGTGACCGAAGTCAATTCCGTGGGTTTGTTAACCAATGTATATTATTCTTTGATGTACATTCCTCCTATTACCGGTCTGATAGATCTAAGGTACTATGTATTATTATGTTGTTGACATCACGGGCACTGGCTTGGGCAAATCCTAAGGTTGAAAGTCACGATACCCGTCTAAATAATTTGGATGATTTTCTGACAGCCATGGCACAAATGTTCGACGATCCCAATCGCTGTGCTACCGCTGAATCTGCCTTGCTTTCCTTACGCCAGGGGAAACGTTCAGTCATAGAATATGTTACTGAATTTAAAAGGTTAGTGGTGGACACCAACTGTGATAACAATGCTTTATTGCCAATCTTTAGAAAGGGTTTGTCCAGTGCAATCAAGGATGAGCTAGCTCGTTCAGAGTCTCCACAGGAGTTTGAGTTGTTTTTACAACACTGTGTACGTATTGATATCCGTCTAACTGAACGCAGACAAGAAAAATGGACAGCTGTAAATCGCATCACTAATTTCTCCCTTCCGTCTAGGGAAACCACAGGCAAAAACTCACGGGAGGCCGAGGAGGTGCCTATGCAGGTGGACTCGCTACTAAAACGTGAGAGTAATGAACGCCGCGAATACCGTCTCCGTGAGCGCTTATGTTTCTATTGTGGTCAATCAGACCATTTCCTTATCAATTGTCCTAAATGTCCCACGCGACCCAACAAGGTGTTGGCGGTAGTAGGGGATTATGACAACACTGACGCTGAGTCTGAAGTTTCGGAGACCAGTCTACATCTAGATGCTGTTTTTCCCCCTATATTGATGCCGACTTCCCCTAAAGACCAAGGGGAGAAATATTCACATTTTTCTCTTCCTATTCAGATTCAGTTCGAGGGACAGTGGATACCAAGTTCTGCCATGATAGACTCTGCAGCAGGTGGGAATTTCATGGATTCTTCTTTTGCCAGGGAACATGGTATAAAGACTCAACTAAGAGCTTCACCAGTCACTATGGAAATGGTGGATGGTTCCCCATTAGTTTCTGGACCAGTAGATCGGGAGACAGTGCTTCTGGAGTGTAAGATGGAACCGGACCATCAAGAAACAGTTTCATTCATGTTAATATCTTCTCCTCATTTTCCTGTAATTTTAGGAATTCCCTGGTTACGGTCACAAAATCCAAACATCAATTGGGAAACCAAGGAGATATCCTTCCTTCCGAAGTGTAGTCCTACCATCAGTCCAACGGTAGCGGTTCCAGTCACCCAGAACTTGGAAGAGGCAATACAGGTACCCACTCTCCCTCTGGTTTACCAGGAATTCTCGGACGTTTGTGACAAGAGAAAGGCAGATCAACTTCCCCCACATAGACCGTATGATTGCCCCATAGAATTGCTTCCTGGGGCAGCGATTCCTTTCGGCCATGTTTACCCGCTGGTGGCTCCGGAATTAAAATCATTACGAGAATATATAGATGAGAATTTAGCCAAGGGGTTTATCCGACCATCTTCTTCACCAGCGGTAGCCCCTATATTCTTTGTAAAGAAGAAGGATGGGACTCTAAGACCCTGCATTGACTACTGGGAGTTAAATAAGGTAACCATTCATAACAGGTACCCGTTGCTGCTAATTCCGGAATTGTTGGAAAGAGTTCGCCAGGCCAAGGTATTTACCAAATTAGATCTTCGCGGGGCATATAATTTACTCCGTATACGTCCCAGAGACGAATGGAAAACAGCTTTTAGATGCCGGTATGGACATTATGAATATTTGGTGATGCCATTCGGACTCTGTAACGCCCCTGCTGCTTTTCAACAGTTAGCCAACGATATTTTCAGGGATTTATTGGACCAATATGTGGTAATTTACCTGGATGACATTTTGATCTTCTCTGATTCCTTACAGGAACATCGGGAACATGTTAAGACCATGCTTAGACGTTTGAGAGATAATCATTTGTACATCAAACTCGAAAAGTGTGAATTTCATTGCTCCGAAATCCAATTTTTAGGCTATATTATTTCTCCTCAGGGATTGAATATGGAGTCCAGCAAGATCCAGGCAATCTTAGACTGGCCAGTACCAGGAAACATTAAAGAGGTACAACGATTCATTGGTTTCGCTAACTTTTATAGACGTTTCATCCGAAATTTTTCAGAAGTTGTCCTTCCCATCACTCTTCTCACCAAGAAGGGGAAGAAGTTTGTATGGTCTTCACAAGCTCAGGAAGCCTTTGATCGCCTCAAGGTTTGTTTTACTACGGCTCCGATATTGATGCATCCGGATCCTGCACTGCCTTTCATCGTGGAGGTGGACGCTTCTGACTGTGCATTGGGAGCTATCCTCTCACAACGTACCGGAGACAAAGGTTTGCTGCACCCGTGTGCCTTCTTTTCTCATAGGTTATCTTCTGCTGAACTGAACTATGATATTGCAGATAAGGAACTTTTGGCAATTATTTCTGCCTTTAAGGAATGGAGACACCATTTGCAGGGAGCAACTCAACAGGTAGTGGTACTCACGGATCATTGTAATTTGGAATTCCTTAAGTCTGCCAGGTGTCTTTCTCCTCGACAAGCTAGGTGGAGTTTGTTCTTGAACCAGTTTAATTTTATTATTTCGTACCGCCCAGGTTCACGTAATGGGAAAGCTGACGCATTATCCCGAATCCATACGGTGGACTCCGTGCCTGGGACCCCTTCTAAGACCATCTTGTCTGATGCCAATTTCGTAGGAGTGCTCCTGGACCGGGACTTGTGGCAGGAGATCAAGCTGGCCTATGACGGTGACGTATTTCTTGCTGCTCCACCTGACAACGTGAATCTTGTCCTTCGGAATGGTGTGTGGCTTAGAGATCGATGTATTTATGTCCCAGAGGCTGTGAGACTTTGAATTCTCAAGTTGGTCCACGACTCTATATTGGCTGGTCATAGGGGGGTACAGAAGACGCAGGAATTTTTAAGTCGCTTTTTTTGGTGGCCTACCTGTTTGAAAGATGTGAATGACTATGTCCGCTCTTGTGAGGTTTGTGCCCGGTACAAAGTTCCTCGCGTTTCATCTACTGGTCTTCTTAAACCGCTACCTGTACCGTCTCGCCCTTGGGGGTCTATTTCGATGGACTTTATTGTGGAGTTACCCACCTCTGGCGGTAAAAATACTATTTTGGTGGTAGTAGATCGTTTAACGAAGGCTGCTCATTTCATTCCATGTACCGGTCTTCCCTCTCCTACAGAGACAGTGGATCTGGTTATCCAGAACGTTTTCCGGCTGCATGGAGTACCAGATGAGATCATTTCTGACCGGGGAATACAATTTACCTCTAGATTTTGGAAAGGATTTTGTTCTGCACTCCACATTAATGTTTGCCTGTCTTCTGCATACCATCCTCAGACCAGCAGGCAGACCGAACGGACAAATCAAACCTTGGAGCAATATCTACGCTGTTACGTCAGTCATTTGCAAGACGATTGGCTGAAGCTACTTCCTTTAGCGGAATTTTCGTACAACAGCTCTCAGAGCAGTTCTATGAAGGTAACGCCTTTTTTTGCCAATCTGGGATATCATCCAAATATTTTGCCTAGGTCTCCGGTTGCTATTTCGGTACCGGCGGTTGAAGATAGAGTGGCGGTGTTGCAACGCAATCTGGAACTTTTAAAGGACACCCTGACCGTAGCACAGGAGCGTTACAAGAAGTCGGCCGATAGGTTCCGGAAACCGGCACCTATGTATAAGGTAGGAGACGCGGTTTGGTTGTCTACCGAGAATCTAAGATTGGGTGTTCCTTCGCAGAAACTGGGGCAGAAATTCATCGGTCCATTCAAGATCACTGGGATTGTGAGCTCTGTTGCCTGTCGGCTGAAGCTACCACGGACTTTAAAGGTACACCCAGTATTTCATGTTTCTTTATTAAAACCGGACTCTCCTAACACGTTTCAGGGACGTATCGTATCTGCCCCTCCACCAGTGTTGGTTGATGGTGAAGAGCAATTTGTGGTACAGGATATTGTTGATTCGAGACTTCATAGGAACCGGCTTCAGTATCTAGTTAGATGGCAAGGTTACTCTCCCGAAGACAATTCTTGGGAACCAGTAAGTAACATCAATGCTCCCCTGAAGGTCGCTCAGTTTCATCAGAGAAACCCGGACAAGCCTGGTCCTGGACCGTCCGGAGGCCGTCTTTAGGGGGGGAGTAATGTCAGTATTCCGGGTTTTCTAGGTAACCTTGTGAATGATTTTGCCCTTTGTTAAGATGGAGTTTGCTGTTTTTGTATGCCCTACTTCCTGTTCATTTGTTTAAAACCTGGCTCTGGTGCTGGCTTCCTTGCTGGAGTATTCTGCTTCCGTTTCCCTTCAGTCAAGCTGCCTTGTCCTACTATTATCTCCCAGATCTCTTGTGTATTTACCAGGTTAATCTTCACATGTTTCTCAGCAGCAGCCCTTGACTCTGGACATTCTCTGCCTATGTAAGCTACACTCACTGTGTTATCATTAACCTGTTGACTTTTGGAATTTAACCCTTGCCTCACTCCACCCGGTAAGAACTGTGTTTCTGAACTGTGCTGTTGTTTAACCCTTCATTCACTCCCTCCAGTGGGGGCTGCTGGAACTATTTACTGGAATATTACTTAAATGTGAACTTGTTTCTGGACTTCCCTGAATCTACGCTACATCTAGGATTAACTTGTGAACTTGTTCTTGGACTTCCCTGTGGCTACTGCATACCTGGTTCTGACTATTACTACACCCGCAGTGTTTGAATCAAGCCACGTCACCAGTGTGTCAGACTTTCCTTTTGATCACATTTGTGTGAGGACTCCGTCGTAAGAACATTGCCGACTTTGCTATATAGGTTTCAAAGACTTAATATTGCTGGACTTATTTCATTGTATGTCACTGTATATTGTTTTTGGGTGTTATTGCTGTTGCATAAATACACTATTTGCACTAAAGAAACCCGTCTCTGCTTGTTCATTGCCCCACGCAATCAGAATCCTCGAGTTCCTACAATAGTATTACACCCCCGTTGGATATATATTCTACCCACACACATTTGGAACTCTCCTGGGGTACCCTCACACATATTATTCCCTCATTTAGTGGATATTTTCACAAAAAAGTAAAATTTTCAAAAATCCAGAAAATTGGCTGAAAAAGACTTAATATCAAGGACTCATTGGGCGAATCGCTCTGGAACTGAAATCGGAATTCTCACTGACATTTCCCCTATCTGACAGTCTGATAAACGCCTGAAAAATGACTAAGTCCAAAAAAAATTGTTTTCAACTCTTTTCAATTTTACTCCCGTGGGATATATATTAGAGATGAGCGTTGTTCTACTCGAACTGTTCGCCAATCTCAAATTCGAGCTGTTTTGGGCGGTGTTCGAGCCGCTCGGCGAACACAAACAATTTGAGAAAAATTCAGCTGTTCGAGGTTATGTTCGATAACTGTTCGTGCACCAAAATCATAACTGGATTTTTTCTCATTAATGATGAAAATTAATGTTAATACGCAGTTTGAGTGTACAGCGGGGTGGGGGGAGGGGCAGGGGATGGATCTCTGCAGGAACAATGAAGATCTCCATTTTTTTTTCTCTTTCCCACATTTACAGTGGGGAGGTGCAATCTGTCAGCCTATCAGCAGCGCACACACGGAGCGAAGTGCTTTTTTTCACACAAGCAAGGGCATGTGTCATTGGCAGTGTATGTCACATGTCCTTGCCCTATAAGACCAAGCCATTTTCCCCATCGCCACCATTTTCTCACTGCTGCAGCTGCGTGTTAGACGGCACCGCTGTTGCTATGTGCGCTATACCTTGTTAATTTCAAGCCAATTTTCGCACAAATCTACAGATAGCTTGGGAGTAGGGAATAGTTGTGATTGCAGTCCTTTTAAGGACTAGTTTACAGCATTTCCTATGACTTTTATCAGGCAGGTCTGTGCTCTTAAATAGATAGATTGTGGGAGTAAAGACTAATTGTAATTGGAGTCCTTTTCAGGACTAGGTTACATCAGTTCCTATCAGTTTTTGCCAGGCAGGTCTGTGCCAGTGCTGTGCAAGTTTTTTTCACAGCATTTGGCTGAATCTAGCAAAGCTAATCCTTTTTGGCCTATTGCAGAGTGTGTTAGTCAGTGGAGTAGCCTATCTGTGTTGCAAGATATACCACCTGTGTATAGAATACCAATTTTTTTTACTGCACCTAGTGAAGTAAAATCTTTTGGGCATAGCATCATTCTATTAGTCCATCTATACTGACCTCCATCAGGTTGCAAATTGAATATAATTTTTTTCTGCATTTAGCTCTGAAAAAATATTGGGCTTCTAGCTGTGTGTGGGACTTGTTGTATTAGTCCATCTATACTGACCTCCATCAGGTTGCAAACTGAATATATTTTTTTCTGCATCTACCTCTGAAAAAATATTGGGCTTCTAGCTGTGTGTGGGACTTGTTCTATTAATCCATCTATACAGACCTCCATCAGGTTGCAAACTGAATATATTTTTTTCTGCATCTACCTCTGAAAAAATATTGGGCTTCTAGCTGTGTGTGGGACTTGTTGAATTAGTCCATCTATACTGACCTCCATCTGGTTGCAAACTGAATATATTTTTTTCTGCATCTACCTCTGAAAAAATATGTGGCCTTCTAGCAGTGTGTGGGACTTGTTGTATTAGTCCATCTATACTGACCTCCATCAGGTTGCAAATTGAATATAATTTTTATCTGCATCTAGCTCTGAAAAAATATTTGGCCTTCTAGCAGTGTGTGGGACTTTCTCTATTAGTCCATCTATACTGACCTCCATCAGTTTGCAAATTAAAAATAATTTTTATCTGCATCTACCTCTGAAAAAATATTTGGGCTTTTAGCTGTGTGTGGGACTTGTTCTATTACTCCATCTATACTGACCTCCATAAGGTTGCAAATTGAATATAATTTTTATCTGCATCTAGCTCTGAAAAAATATTTGGCCTTCTAGCAGTGTGGGGGACTTGTTCTATTAGTCCACCTATACTGACCTCCATCAGGTTGCAAATTCAAAATAATTTTTTGTCTGCATCTAGCTCTGAAAAAATATTTGGCCTTCTAGCAGTGTGTGGGACTTTCTCTATTAGTCCATCTATACTGACCTCCATCAGGTTGCAAACTGAATATATTTTTTTTCTGCATCTACCTCTGAAAAAATATTGGGCTTGTAGCTGTGTGTGGGACTTGTTCTAATAATCCATCTATACAGACCTCCATCAGGTTGCAAACTGAATAAAAAAATTTTCTGCATCTACCTCTGAAAAAATATTTGGGCTTCTAGCTGTGTGTGGGACTTGTTCTATTAGTCCATCTATACTGACCTCCATCAGGTTGCAAATTGAATATAATTTTTTTCTGCATCTAACCCAGCCAATAGTTTTGGCCTAATACCACAGTTTGGCCACTCAACTCTGCTCGGTTCCCATCCATTGTTTTTTTGTGCAAACAACTCCAGAGTTGTGAATTAGTTAACCACCAAAATGAGTGGGAAAAGGCCTGCTGCTGGTGGAAAGGGGAATAGGCGTGTTGGGAAGGGGAAAAAAGGTTGTGTCCGTGGGGTAGGTGTTAAAGCAACAGTAACATCTGCAGAAGAAAGACCATCTTCCAGCCAAACTAAAATGTCTACTTCTTTTAGCGGACAATGTGATAAGATCCCTTTCTTACGGCCATGCCAATCGCTACAAATTCCAGATGAGGCACAAAAACAGCAGGTGCTTCAACAGATATCAAGTGCTCCTTTAAGTGGGCTCTCCTCCACATCAACTTCAACATCACAAATGCTCCAGTCCTCAAAGGTGTCACCCCAATCGCACTTGCTTCCTCACAGCTCCCAAATCTCCAGCTGCCCGTCTGAGTATGAGGTAGAACAGATGGTTGAGTCTGCAGAGCTGTTTACTCATACTATAGCCTGGGAATCAGAGGTCGACTCCAGTGCTTCTGTGAATCCAGACGAGTAAATGATCTGCACTGATGCCCAGAATCTTTATGAGTCGGATCCAGGACCAGACGCAGAAGGTTCTGACCATAATGTAGACCCTCATTTCCAAACTGTAACTCCTGTTGGTGGAGACAATGAGGAAGACGATGATAAGACTCAAATACCTGATTGGAGCGACAACTTTAGTTTTTTGTCAGGGCAGGAACAGGTTGGCTCTGAGGACGACGGGTGTGATAACGCACAGGATGATGATGATGAGGTTGGAGATCCCACTTACTGTCAACCCACAGTCAGCCAAGAGATGAGGTCAGCAGAGGAGGTGGAGGAAGATGCTAGTGACGACGAGGTCAGGTTGCGCCTTCCTGGACAGAGACGTAGTACTGGAAGCACGTCAACAACTGCATCCTCAAACACAACTCTGCCTCTCACCACAAGTCGTGGTGGCTCTTCAGGTCCCATGGGTGCTAAGCCTTGCATAGCCTGGGCATTTTTTCAGATCGATAAAGATGACCCAACTCGTGTTATCTGTAACATTTGTCAGCAAAAGCTAAGTAGAGGCCAAAAAATACATAGTTTGAGTACTTCATGCATGAACCGGCACATGGACATGAAGCATAAGTTGCAGTGGGAAGCTCAGTGTGCTACAATGCGGCCTAGCCGGCCGGGCCAACCACCGTCTGCCATATCTTGTGCATCCGCGGCCTCTTCATCCTCTGTGACTGGGGGGACAGCAGTCACACCTGTTTTGGGGCGCAGACCTGCCACCTCTTTACCCGCAACAGCCAGCGTGATTGGCAGGTCATCATTTTCTTAGGAGGTGGTAACACCAGCTGGTGTTGAGCGCTGTCCGACATCGATAGCACCACCTTTGGATCAAGGCAACCTAACATGTCCGCCTGCATCTTCCTCACAGACCGGCAGTTTGCCGGGGACACCCTTATCAACCCCGTCTAAGCACAATAGCCAGCCCTCGGTCCCTCAGATGTGGACAAGTAAAAGACCATTTCCTCCTAGCCATGAGAAAGCGAAGAGGTTGAATTTCACCATCTGCAAGCTCTTGGCTACAGAAATTCTGCCTTTCCGCCTGGTGGACACAGAGGATTTTTGAGACCTTATGTCCGTCGCAGTGCCCCAGTACCAGATGCCCAGTCGGCACTACTTCTCAAAGAAAGGTGTGCCTGCGCTCCACCAGCATGTCGCACACAACATCACCGCTTCTTTGAGAAACTCTGTGTGTGACAGGGTGCATTTCACCACAGACACTTGGACGAGTAGGCATGGACAGGGGCGTTACATGTCGCTGACTGGGCACTGGGTAACTATGGTGACAGCAGGACAAGGGGCTGCTGTCCAAGTCTTGCCGTCCCCACGAGTTGTGCGTCAATCCTCTTTATGTCAAAGTTCCTCCACTGCTTCTGCCTCCTCAACCTCCTCTCGGTCTTCCACCTGCACCCAAAGCCTGTCTGGTCATGCCACAAGCTTTCTAACTGCGCAGAAGGGATCCTGCACACCTCCTTACTATGCTGGCAGTAGGGCTCAACGTCATCAGGCGGTTTTTACATTGAAATGTCTGGGAAATGTGAGTCACACAGCTGAGGAGTTGCGGTCAGCTCTGGAGAACCAATTTCATTAATGGTTGTCTCCACTGGACCTGAAACCAGGGAAGGCCGTGTGCGACAATGCTGCAAACCTGGGTGCGGCCCTTCGCCGGGGCAATGTCACACACGTGCCTTGTATGGCTCACGTGTTGAACCTGGTTGTCCAGCAATTTTTAGCCCACTATCCCAGACTAGATGGCCTTCTGCAGAGGGCACGGTCGCTGTGTGCTCACTTCCGCCGTTCGCATCCCGCAGCTCAGCGACTTACATCTCTACAGAAGTCGTTGGGCCTGCCACTTCACCGGCTAAAATGCGATGTGCCTACCCGGTGGAATTCAACTCTGCACATGTTGCAGCGACTGTGGCAGCACCGACAAGCCCTGGTGCAATACGTTCTGACGTATAGCCTGGGCCAACGAGATCCAGAGGTGGGGCAAATCACGCTGGAGGAGTGGTCTCAGATCAGGGACCTATGCACCCTTCTGCAGTTTTGAAATGGCGACGAAGATGTTTAGTGCTGACGATGCCATTATCAGCATGACTATTCCGGTGATTTACATGCTGGAGCACATGTTAAACAGAATTCGGAGTCAGGTGGTGGCACAAGAGGAGGTGGAGGAAGTAGAGGAGGAGGAGTTGTATGCGGAAGGGCTAACATCTGCAAGGTCCAGACGGTTGGCAGCACCAAGGCGGCAGGCATGTGAGGGTGGGGGAGATGGTTTTACCAGGGCGCATGGTAGCAACCAAACTAGTGAGGAAGGTGCAGGAGCCCAGGAAGAAGTGGAGGACGAACTGATGGAAGACTCATCAGATGAGGGAGACCTTGATCACATTTCTGTTGTGCGAGGTTGGGGGGAGAGGACAGAGGAAGGAAGCATGATTGTTACCTCGCCACCAACACAACAGGGACTTGGTGCTCCTGGATGCGCAACACACATGAGTGCCTTCTTGCTGCACTACCTGCAACATGACCCTCGAATTGTGAGAATTAGAAATAATCCTGACTACTGGGTTGCCACACTGTTAGATCCCCGGTACAAAAGTAAATTTGCAGAAATTATTCCTGCCATAGAAAGGGATGCACGCATGCAGGAGTATCAGCAGAGACTGTTGCAGAATCTTACATGTGCTTTTCCACAAAATACCAGTGGTGCACGTAGTGAATCTCACAGTTCCAACTTGCCAACCGTGGGACCGTCAAGTGTTCAGCACTCAAACCGTAACAGAACCACAGTATCTGCTGGTAACATCAATTTTGAGGAATCATTTCACCACTCTTTTTAGCCCATCCTTTGCACGGCCACAGGAGACAAGAAGTCTGACACATAGTCAACGCCTAGAGACGATGGTACAGGAGTATCTCCAAGTAAACATTGAAGCCATGACTGTGTCACTGGACCCTTGCTCTTTTTGGGCTTCCAATCTGGATAAATGGCCGGAGCTAGCCACTTACGCCTTGGAGATCTTGTCATGCCCCGCAGCCAGCATTCTGTCTGAACGTGTGTTCAGCGCTGCTGGTGGTGTGCTGACAGATAAGTGCACGCGGCTCTCCACTGATAATGTAGACAGACTCACGTTCATAAAGATGAACAAATCATGGATCCGAAACGACTTTTCTACCCCTGTGTCATCCTGGGGAGAGTAAAAGCTTGATGATTGGTTAAAATCACGCTACCAACCGTTTTAAGCTTTCAAA
This sequence comes from Phyllobates terribilis, assembly GCF_046119375.1. Lineage (NCBI taxonomy): Eukaryota > Metazoa > Chordata > Amphibia > Anura > Dendrobatidae > Phyllobates > Phyllobates terribilis. Next base: position 597,265,859 of record NW_027362762.1, read on the forward strand.
TTACTAATCATGTTTATCTGTATCTTGGCTGGAAAATAATTTGGGCTTTGTAGCAGTGTGCAGCACTGATTCTATTAGGCCATCTATAATAAGCTCCACCAGATTTAAAATTACTAATCATGTTTATCTGTATCTTGACTGGAAAATAATTTGGGCTTTGTAGCAGTGTGCAGCACTGATCCTATTAGGCCATCTATACTAAAGCTCCACCAGATTTAAAATTAATAATAATTTTTAGCTGCATCTAGCCCGGAAAATAATTTTGGGGCTCCGAGATGCGCAAGACACATAAGTGCCTTCTTGCTGCACTACCTGCAGCATGACCCTCATATTGTCAGAATTCGAAGTAATCATGACTACTGGGTTGCCACACTCTTAGATCCCCCAAACTTTTCGATCAACCTTTTCATTTTAATAAAGACCAAAAAAATGGTCATTTTTGAAATTATAAGCATTAGCAGGTTGTTAGAAACTGAAATCAAACAGTTTTCAACTCAAAACTTTATTCTAGGTGATGTTACATTTTAACATAGGACCCCTTGTTCGAAAGGAGCTTCTGAACTCTCTCGTCCATTGAATTTGTCAGGTTTTGAATGGTTTCTGCTTCAATTGTTTTGCAAGAGGACAGAATACCCTCCCAGAGCTGTTGCTTAGATGTGAACTGCCTCCCGCCATCATAGACACTCCTTTTAATGATGCTCCAAAGGTTCTGAATGGGGTAGAGGTCAGGGGAGCATGGGGGTCACACCATAAGTTTGTCCCCTTTTATGCCCATATCAGCCAGAGATGCAGATGTTTTATGTGCAGCATGAGATGGTGCATTACCATGCAAAAAAATGATCTTGCTGTGAAATACACGGTTCTTCTTCTTGAACCATGGCAGGAAGTGCTGTTTGAGAAAATCCACATACATGATGGAGTTCATCTTTAGCGCCTTCAGGGATCCTAAAGGGGCCGACAATCTCTCTCCCCATTATTCCAGCCCAAAACATTACTCCACCTCCTCCTTGTTGGCGCTGTAGCCGTGTTTGCGTGGGGTGTCCATCAACCAGCCATCCTCCACTCCATCCATCTGGACCATCGAGCGCTGCACGGCACTCATCCGTGAACAAAACAGTTTTGAAATCAGTCTTCCTGTAATGTTTGGCCCACTGGAGCCGTTTCTGCTTGTGTGAAGTGGATAGAGGAGGTCGACAGGATGGCGTATGCACAGCTGCAAACCTCTGAAGGACCCTGCATCTTGTTGTTCGGGGGACGTTGGAGGCACCAGCAGCTTCAAAAACTTGTCTGCTGCTATGACAAGGCTTTTTTGCCGCTGCTCTTTCAACCTGACGTAATTGCCTGTAGGAAAGAGTCCTCAATTTGCCCTTATCAGCACACACACGTGTGTACTGTGAATCAACTACATACTTCTTGATTGCCAAGACACTTCATCCTGATCATCGCACAATGTTGATTGTAGTCATGCCTTGACCTAAACACTCCACAATTTGTTGCTTCTCAGCAGCCGACACATCCTTTTTCTTTCCCATTTTGGCAGAAAATGTAGGCTGCTTAATAATGTGAGACAGCCTTCTTAAGTAGTCTTGCCTTTCATTGGACACACCTGCCAAACTAATTAGCACAGGTGTCTGCAATTGCTTACAGTGATATAAAGAGCCCTGACACACATCACCATCAATGAGTTTAACTGACAAACAAACAAATTCTTCCCTTATCACTCCTAAACACTTTTTGCATAATAATTTGGAACACAGTGTACATGTGCTTTTCCACAAAACACCAGTGGTTCACGTAGTGAATCTTACAGTTCTAACTTGCCAACCGTGGTCTGTATGGAGTTGTTCAATAAAGGGCCCAAAATTAAGACAACATAGATGGGAGAGGTCTCTATGAATAGGAATTCCTAAGTATTTGATACCCTGTGAGGGCCAGGCAAAGGGAAAGTTGGACTGGATGGAATCCTATATGGATTTGGGGAGGGAGACATCGAGGGCCTCAGACTTCGCTGCATTGATTTTAAAATTTGACCATGTAACAAAGTGATCTATTTCAGCCATAACAGCATGGATGGATATATGTGATTGAGTGATATATACTAGGACATCATCAGCAAATAGAGAGCACTTGTACTCGGTGCCTCCCACCTCAATCCACCTAATATTGGGGTTATGGCGAATTGATGAGAGCAGGTGCTCCGTCACTAGGATGTATAAGAGAGGGGACAGAGAACATCCCTGCCTTGTCCCATTGGTGATTGTGAAAGGTGATGAAAATGTTCTGACGCGCCCCCTGGGCCTTGGGACACCCGGAGCCGGACCCTTTTTGGTGGATGCTGGTGGTTGTAGTCTCCGTGGCGGCGACCCGGTTCCGTGGCTCAGGGCGGTCAAACCAGTGGCGGAACTATTTATGTGGTTTTGATGTTTAAATGTCCGACTACGCCACCCGTTCATTGCGGTCAGAGTGAACCGCCGCTCCAGGGCAGACCACTGAGGCTGGTGTTGTGGGTGCAGCAGAGCGTAGCATAACTCCCCACGGGAGGAGTATAGCCTCAGGGCAGTGTATGCGGAGGATGGGGGTGATGGTGCAGGGCAGCAGCAGTAACGACACGGAGTCAGTGATTCAGTCCAGGGCCTTTACTCACAGTTCTTATTATCCAGACCACATCTGCAGGTAACGGCTGCCCATGTCGTACTGTGCTCACCAGGTGAGGGGCTCAGACAACTCCCAGATAACTTTGGAGCGCTTCACAGGACCCCCTTTGTGTGTCCTTTGTATGGCCTTTCTTACCAACCCTTCTGTCCGGCTTCCTCGGGCCTCCTCTTGGTAAACTTGGCGCCAGTTTCCCTGACCCTATGTGGTGCCTTCCTAGCGGGTGTAGCGAGGGGCTGCGCCACATAAAATGTCACAGCCTCCTGTTTCTAGCTGAGGGTCGTTTCCTGCCTCCACTAGTTTCAGGGTCCGGTCTCCCCCTTTGGCCTGACCCCTCCACGCAGGTGGATTCGGGCGTGCGGTGGCGACTCGCCCGTCCGCACCCCTGGGATCCCTTCGTTCCTCGTTCCTGGAGCCTTCTCCGCTCCTCTTTCTTCCTTCTCCCTCTTCCAGGCCTGGGCCTCTGTTACTAGGCCCGCCTCCGGAGCAGAGCTCATGCAGAGCCCCTGCTCCCTGCCACTTCTGCTCATACTTCTCTGCACTGAACTAAGATGGTGCCCACCTTTTATACTCCCTTCTCAATGCACCAAGGAACTGCTTCCTCCCTGCTCCTGCACTACAGGGTTCCCCTTCCTCAGTGTTCCCTCCCCCCACTCCAGCCAGGGACAGGGACTGTCGTGCCCATCTCAGGGGCATATTGGTCGCCCTGCCCCACGGCAATGTGGTGTAATGCATGCAGGTGTCGGGTCCTGATCCACACTACATCCTTACCTGAGAGTGAGATATCACACCTCTGGGTGAGGTGCAATACCTCTGTAGCAACCAAGCCCTCAGGGTGCTACAGTTCCATCTATCTTCAGCCTAGGTGACGTATTGCGATACAGGGCCGTGATTTTGGCTATAAAAGGGTCCCCTAGACCCCTACCCCAAGCTTTTTAAGAGAATCATATATGGCGTGCCAGGAGACTCTATGGAATGCTTTCTCAGCATCCAACGAGAGTATCTAATTACAAATTTTTAACTGCATCTAGCCCAGGAAATACTTTGTGCCTAGTAGCAGTGTCTGCTAGTCAGCGGATTATCCCGGCTGTTAAGCAAGCTACACCACCTGTAGTTTGGACACTTAATTTTTTCAAAGGAAATGCTTCGGGACCACGGGATACTCAGTGAAGAGCATCAGGAGGCACCCCAAGGCATAGGGGCTGGGACTGGCAGTAGGATGCCTTGCGGTGGACAGCCGAGCTCGATCCTTATAAAAGCTTTTTAACTGCAGCAGCTTTAGTGGACGCTACTGGAGCTGGAATTACGCGGCTGCTGGCATGAGACTTGCCCTCCAATAGATCCTTGTAAATGGATTTAAAGTGTATTCATTCAAATTAGAGAGACAATTTAAATTAAAAAGCTTAGAGCTGCCTCCACCACAGGGGGGCTCGCTCGACCCACCAGCGGACAGGCACTAGTATTGGGAGAGGGGGGCTGGCCGTCAGGGTTCACCGAGGCTCTGGCACAAACCCGGCGACGCGGAGGTGGCACGGGCAGGAGCGGACTGAACCTGTCGGCTGCTCACTTTTTGGATTTTAGAAGGGCATGACATGCCTATATCTGTGTCTCCCCCTCCTTTTACTCCTCCACCTCTTTTCTTTTCGCATGACTATATGTACTTGTCACTTTTCCATGTGTTAGTTGTGTCTTCTGAGCAGTTTGTCAGCTTTTGGACACCTTTGAAGGTGTTTTCTATGTGTTTCTATGTGTTTTTGTTGCCTGCCATTGGTTTTAACGGTGTTCGAAGGTGTTCGACGAACAGTTCGACGAACAGTTCGGCGAACACACGGGTGTTCGACAAACCGAACCGAACTCGAACACTACGGGGGTGGCTCAATACTAATATATATTCTACCCACACACATTTGGAACTCTCCTGGTGTATCCTCACACATATTATTCCCTCATTTAGTGGATATTTTCACAAAAAAGTGAAATTTTCAAAAATCCAGAAAATTGGCTGAAAACGACTAAATATCAAGGACTCATTGGGCGAATCGCTCTGGAACTGAAATCGGAACGCTCACTCACATTTCCACTAACTGAAAGTCTGTTAAACGCCGGGCAAATTACTAAGTCCAAAAAAAATTTTTTTTTTACTTTTTTTAATTTTATCCCCGTGGGATATATATTCTACCCACACACATTTGGCACTCTCCTGGGGTACCCTCACACATATTATTCCCTCATTTAGTGGATATTTTCACAAAAAAGTGAAATTTTCAAAAATCCAGAAAATTGGCTGAAAACGATTAAATATCAAGGACTCATTGGGCGAATCGCTCTGGAACTGAAATTGGAATGCTCACTGACATTTCCCCTATCTGAAAGTCTGATGAACGCCGGAAAAATTACTAAGTCCAAAAAAAAATTTTTTCAACTTTTTTCAATTTTATCCCCGTGGGATATATATTCTACCCACACACATTTGGAACTCTCCTGGGGTTACCCTCACACATATTATTCCCTCCTTTAGTGGATATTTTCACAAAAAAGTGAAATTTTCAAAAATCCAGAAAATTGGCTGAAAACGACTAAATATCAAGGACTCATTGGGCGAATCGCTCTGGAACTGAAATCTGAACGCTCACTGATATTTCCCCTATCTGAAAGTCTGATAAACGCCGGACAAATTACTAAGTCCAAAATAAATTTTTTTTCAACTTTTTTCAATTTTACCCCTGTGGGATATATATTCTACCCACACACATTTGGAACTCTCCTGGGGTACCCTCACACATATTATTCCCTCATTTAGTGGATATTTTCACAAAAAAGTGAAATTTTCAAAAATCCTGAAAATTGGCTGAAAACGACTAAATATCAAGGACTCATTGGGCGAATCGCTCTGGAACTGAAATCGGAACGCTCACTCACATTTCCCCTATCTGAAAGTCTGATAAACGGCGGACAAATTACTAAGTCCAAAAAAAATTTTTTTTCAACTTTTTTCAATTTTATCCCCGTGGGATATATATTCTACCCACACACATTTGGAACTCTCCTGGGGTACCCTCACACATATTATTCCCTCATTTAGTGGATATTTTCACAAAAAAGTGAAATTTTCAAAAATCCAGAAAATTGGCTGAAAACAATTAAATATCAAGGACTCATTGGGCGAATCGCTCTGGAACTGAAATCGGAACGCTCACTCACATTTCCCCTATCTGAAAGTCTGATAAACGCCGGACAAATGACTAAGTCCCAAAAAAAATTTTTTTTAAACTTTTTTCAATTTTACCCCCGTGGGATATATATTCTACCCACACACATTTCGAACTCTCCTGGGGTACCATCACACATATTATTCCCTCATTTCGTGGATATTTTCACAAAAAAGTTAAATTTTCAAAAATCTAGAAAATTGGCTGAAAACGACTAAATATCAAGGACTCATTGGGCGAATCGCTCTGGAACTGAATTCGGAACGCTCACTGACATTTCCCCTATCTGAAAGTCTGATAAACGCCGGAAAAATTACTCAGTCCAAAAAAAATTTTTTTTAAACTTTTTTCAATTTTATCCACGTGGGATATATATTCTACCCACACACATTTGGAACTCTCCTGGGTTACCCTCACACATAAAATTCCCTCATTTAGTGGATACTTTCACAAAAAAGTGAAATTTTCAAAAATCCAGAAAATTGGCTGAAAACGACTAAATATCAAGGACTCATTGGGCGAATCGCTCTGGAACTGAAATCTGAATGCTCACTGACATTTCCCGTATCTGAAAGTCTGATAAACGCCGGAAAAATGACTAAATCCCAAAAAAAATTTTTTTCAACTTTTTTCAATTTTACCCCCGTGGGATATATATTCTACCCACACACATTTGGAACTCTCCTGGGGTACCCTCACACATATTCCCTCATTTAGGGGATATTTTCACAAAAAATTGAAATTTTCAAAAATACTGAAAATTTGCTGAAAACGACTAAATATCAAGGACTCAGTGGGCGAATCGCTCTGGAACTGAAATCGGAACGCTCACTCACATTTCCCCTATCTGAAAGTCTGATAAACGCCGGAAAAATGACTAAGTCCAAAAAAAAATTTTTTTCAACTTTTTTCAATTTTTCCCCCTTGGGATATATATTCTACCCACACACATTTGGAACTCTCCTGGGGTACCCTCACACATATTATTCCTTCATTTAGTGAATATTTTCACAAAAAAGTGAAATTTTCAAAAATCCAGAAAATTGGCTGAAAACGACTAAATATCAAGGACTCATTGGGCGAATCGCTCTGGAACTGAAATCGGAACGCTCACTGACATTTCCCCATCTGAAAGTCTGATAAACGCCAGAAAAATGACTAAGTCCAAAAAAAATTTTTTTTCAACTTTTTTCAATTTTATCCCCGTGGGATATATATTCTACCTACACACATTTGGAACTCTCCTGGGGTACCCTCACACATATTATTCCCTCATTTAGTGTATACTTTGACAAAAAAGTGACATTTTCAAAAATCCAGAAAATTGGCTGAAAACGACTAAATATCAAGGACTCATTGGGCGAATCGCTCTGGAACTGAAATATGAACGCTCACTGACATTTCCCCTATCTGAAAGTGTGATAAACGCCGGAAAAATGACTAAGTCCAAAAAAAATTTTTTTTCAACTTTTTTCAATTTTACCCCCGTGGGATATATATTCTACCTACACACATTTGGAACTCTCCTGGGGTACCCTCACACATATTATTCCCTCATTTAGTGGATATTTTCGCAAAAAAGTGAAATTTTCAAAAATCCAAAATATTGGCTGAAAACGACTAAATATCAAGGACTCATTGGGCGAATCACTCTGGAACTGAAATCGAAACGCTCACTGAAATTTGCCCTATCTGAAAGTCTGATAAACGCCGGAAAAATGACTAAGTCCAAAAAAAATTATTTTTCAACTTTTTTCAGTTTTACCCCCGTGGGATATATATTCTACCCACACACATTTGGAACTCTCCTGGGGTACCCTCACAGATATTATTCCCTCATTTAGTGGATATATTCACAAAAAACTGAAATTTTCAAAACTCTAGAAAATTGGCTGAAAACGACTAAATATCAAGGACTCATTGGGCGAATCGCTCTGGAACTGAAATCATAACGCTCACTGACATTTCCCCTATCTGAAAGTCTGATGAACGCCGGAAAAATTACTAAGTCCAAAAAAAATTTTTTTTCAACTTTTTTCAATTTTATCCCCGTGGGATATATATTCTACACACACACATTTGGAACTCTCCTGGGGTACCCTCACACATATTATTCCCTCATTTAGTGGATATTTAAAATAAAAAGTGAAATTTTCAAAAATCCAGAAAATTGGCTGAAAACGACTAAATATCAAGAACTCATTGGGCAAATCGCTCTAGAACTGAAATCTGAATGCTCACTGACATTTCCCCTATCTGAAAGTCTGATAAACGCCGGAAAAATGACTAAATCCTCAAAAAAAAATTTTTCAACTTTTTTCAATTTTACCCTCGTGGGATATATATTCTACCCACACACATTTGGAACTCTCCTGTGGTACCCTCACACATATTATTCCCTCATTTAGTGGATATTTTCACAAAAAAGTGAAATTTTCAAAAATCCAGAAAATTGGCTGAAAACGACTAAATATCAAGGACTCATTGGGCGAATCGCTCTGGAAAAGAAATCTGAATGCTCACTGACATTTCACCTATCTGAAAGTCTGATAAACGCCGGAAAAATGACTAAATCCAAAAAAAAATTTTTTTCAACTTTTTTCAATTTTACCCCCGTGGGATATATATTCTACCCACACACATTTGGAACTCTCCTGGGGTACCCTCACACATATTATTCCCTCATTTAGTGGATATTTTCACAAAAAAGTGAAATTTTTAAAAATCCAGAAAATTGGCTGAAAACGACTAAATATCAAGGACTCATTGGGCGAATCGCTCTGGAACTGAAATCGGAACGCTCACTACATTTCCCCTATCTGAAAGTCTGATAAACGCCGGAAAAATTGCTAAGTCCAAAAAAAATTTTATTTCAACTTTTTTTAATTTTACCCCCGTGGGATATATGTTCTACCCACACACATTTGGAACTCTCCTGGGGTACCCTCACACATATTATTCCCTCATTTAGTGGATATTTTTACAAAAAAGTGACATTTTCAAAAATCCAGAAAATTGGCTGAAAACGACTAAATATCAAGGACTCATTGGGCGAATCGCTCTGGAACTGAAATCGGAACGCTCACTGACATTTCCTCTATCTGAAAGTCTGATGAACGTCGGAAAAATTACTAAGTCCAAAAAAAATTTTTTTTCAACTTTTTTCAATTTTATCCCCGTGGGATATATATTCTACCCACACACATTTGGAACTCTCCTGGGGTACCCTCACACATATTATTCCCTCATTTAGTGGATATTTTCACAAAAAAGTGACATTTTCAAAAATCCAGAAAATTGGCTGAAAATGACTAAATATCAAGGACTCATTGGGCGAATCGCTCTGGAACTGAAATCGGAACGCTCACTCACATTTCCCCTATCTGAAAGTCTGATAAACGCCAGAAAAATGACTAAGTCCAAAAAAAATGTTTTTCCACTTTTTTCAATTTTACCCCCGTCAGATATATATTCTACCAACACATTTGGAACTCTCCTGGGGTACCCTCACACATATTATTCCCTCATTTAGTGGATATTTTCACAAAAAAGTGAAATTTTCAAAAATCCAGAAAATTGGCTGAAAACGACTAAATATCAAGGACTCATTGGGCGAAGCGCTCTGGAACTGAAATCTGAATGCTCACTGACATTTCCCCTATCTGAAAGTCTGATAAACGCCGGAAAAATGACTAAGTCCAAAAAAAATTATTTTTCAACTTTTTTCAGTTTTACCCCCGTGGGATATATATTCTACCCACACACATTTGGAACTCTCCTGGGGTACCCTCACACATATTACTCCCTCATTTAGTGGATATTTTCACAAAAAGGTGAAATTTTCAAAAATCCAGAAAATTGGCTGAAAACGACTAAATATCAAGGACTCATTGGGCGCATCACTCTGGAACTGAAATCGGAATGCTCACTGACATTTCCCCTATCTGAAAGTCTGATAAACGCCGAAAAAATGACTAAGTCCAAGAAAAAAAAAATTTAAACTTTTTTCAATTTTACCCCGTGGGATATATATTCTTCCCACACACATTTGGAACTCTCCTGGGGTACCCTCACACATATTATTCCCTCATTTAGTGGATATTTTCACAAAAAAGTGAAATTTTAAAAAATCCAAAATATTGGCTGAAAATGACTAAATATCAAGGACTCATTGGGCGAATAGCTCTGGAACTGAAATCGGAAGACGCACTGACATTTCCCCTATCTGAAAGTCTGATAAACGCTGGAAAAATGACTAAGTCCCCCAAAAAAATTTTTTCAACTTTTTTCAATTTTATCCCCGTGGGATATATATTCTACCCACACACATTTGGAACTCTCCTGGGGTACCCTCACACATATTATTCCCTCATTTAGTGGATATTTTCACAAAAAGGTGACATTTTCAAAAATACAGAAAATTGGCTGAAAACGACTAAATATCAAGGACTCATTGGGAGAATCGCTCTGGAACTGAAATCGGAATGCTCACTGACATTTCCCCTATCTGAAAGTCTGATAAACGACGGAAAAATGACTAAGTACAAGAAAAAAAAATTTAAAACTTTTTTCAATTTTACCCCGTGGGATATATATTCTACCCACACACATTTGGAACTCTCCTGGGGTACCCTCACACATATTATTCCCTCATTTAGTGGATATTTTCACAAAAAAGTGAAATTATCAAAAATCCTGAAAATTGGCTGAAAATGACTAAATATCACGGATTCATTGGGCGAATCGCTCTGGAACTGAAATCGGAACTCTCACTGACATTTCCCCTATCTGAAAGTCTGATAAACGACTGAAAAATGACTAAGTCCAAGAAAAAATGTTTTTAAACTTTTTTCAATTTTACTCCGTGGGATATATATTCTACCCACACACATTTGCATCTCTTCTGGGGTACCCTCACACATATTATTCCCTCATTTAGTGGATATTTTCACAAAAAGGTGAAATTTTCAAAAATCCAGAAAATTGGCTGAAAATGACTAAATATCAAGGACTCATTGGGCGAATCGCTATAGAACTGAAATCGGAACACTCACTGACATTTCCCCTATCTGAAAGTCTGATAAACGCCGGAAAAATTACTAAGTCCAAAAAAAAATTTTTTTCAACATTTTTCAATTTTACCCCCGTGGGATATATATTCTACCCACACACATTTGGAACTCTCCTGGGGTACCCTCACACATATTATTCCCTTATTTAGTGGATCTTTTCACAAAAAGGTGAAATTATCAAAAATCCAGGAAATTGGCTGAAAACGACTAAATATCAAAAACTCATTGGGCGAATCGCTCTGGAACTGAAATCGGAATGCTCACTGACATTTCCCCTATCTGAAAGTCTGATAAATGCTGGAAAAATGACTAAGTCCCCAAAAAAATTTTTTTCAACTTTTTTCAATTTTATCCCCGTGGGATATATATTCTACCCACACACATTTGGAACTCTCCTGGGGTACCCTCACACATATTATTCCATTATTTAGTGGATATGTTCACAAAAAGGTGAAATTTTCAAAAATCCAGAAAATTGGCTGAAAACGACTAAATATCAAGGACTCATTGGGCGAATCGCTCTGGAACTGAAATCGGAATGCTCACTGACATTTCCCCTATCTGAAAGTCTGATAAACGCTGGAAAAATGACTAAGTCCAAGAAATTTTTTTTATAAACTTTTTTCAATTTTATCCCCGTGGGATATATATTCTACCCACACACATTTGGAACTCTCCTGGGGTACCCTCACACATATTATTCCCTCAATTAGTGGATATTTTCACAAAAAAGTGAAATTTTCAAAAATCCAGAAAATGGCCTGAAAACGACTAAATATCAAGGACTCATTGGTCAAATCGCTCTGGAACAGAAATCGGAACTCTCACTGACATTTCCCCTATCTGAAAGTCTGATAAACAAAGGAAAAATGACTAAGTCCAAAAAAAAATTTTTTTCAACTTTTTTCAATTTTACCCCCGTGGGATATATATTCTACCCACACACATTTGGAACTCTCCTGGGGTACCCTCACACATATTATTCCCTCATTTAGTGGATATTTTCACAAAAAGGTGAAATTTTCAAAAATCCAGAAAATTGGCTGAAAACGACTAAATATCAAGGACTCATTGGGCGAATCGCTCTGGAACTGAAATCGGAATGCTCACTGACATTTCCCCTATCTGAAAGTCTGATAAACGCTGGAAAAATGACTAAATCCCCCAAAAAATTTTTTTCAACTTTTTTCAATTTTACTCCGTGGGATATATATTCTACCCACACACATTTGCATCTCTTCTGGGGTACCCTCACACATATTATTCCCTCATTTAGTGGATATTTTCACAAAAAGGTGAAATTTTCAAAAATCCAGAAAATTGGCTGAAAATGACTTAATATCAAGGACTCATTGGGCGAATCGCTCTGGAACTGAAATCGGGATGCTCACTGACATTTCCCCTATCTGAAAGTCTGATAAATGACTGAAAAATGACTAAGTCCAAAAAAAAGTTTTTTTCAACTTTTTTCAATTTTATCCCCGTGGGATATATATACTACCCACACACATTTGGAACTCTCCTGGGGTACCCTCACACATATTATTACCTCATTTAGTGGATATTTTCACAAAAAAGTGAAATTTTCAAAAATCCAAAATATTGGCTGAAAATGACTAAATATCAATGACTCATTGGGTGAATCGCTCTGGAACTGAAATCGGAATGCTCACTGACATTTCCCCTATCTGAAAGTCTGATAAACGCCGGAAAAATGACTAAGTCCAAGAAAAAATGTTTTTAAACTTTTTTCAATTTTACTCCGTGGGATATATATTCTACACACACACATTTGCATCTCTTCTGGGGTACCCTCACACATATTATTCCCTCATTTAGTGGATATTTTCACAAAAAGGTGAAATTTTCAAAAATCCAGAAAATTGGCTGAAAATGACTAAATATCAAGGACTCATTGGGCGAATCGCTATAGAACTGAAATCGGAACACTCACTGACATTTCCCCTATCTGAAAGTCTGATAAACGCCGGAAAAATTACTAAGTCCAAAAAAAAATTTTTTTCAACATTTTTCAATTTTACCCCCGTGGGATATATATACTACGCACACACATTTGGAACTCTCCTGGGGTACCCTCACACATATTATTCCCTCATTTAGTGGATATTTTCACAAAAAAGTGAAATTTTCAAAAATCCAGAAAATGGCCTGAAAACGACTAAATATCAAAAACTCATTGAGCGAATCGCTCTGGAACTGAAATCGGAATGCTCACTGACATTTCCCCTATCTGAAAGTCTGATAAATGCTGGAAAAATGACTAAGTCCCCAAAAAAATTTTTTTCAACTTTTTTCAATTTTATCCCCGTGGGATATATATTCTACCCACACACATTTGGAACTCTCCTGGGGTACCCTCACACATATTATTCCATTATTTAGTGGATATGTTCACAAAAAGGTGAAATTTTCAAAAATCCAGAAAATTGGCTGAAAACGACTAAATATCAAGGACTCATTGGGCGAATCGCTCTGGAACTGAAATCGGAATGCTCACTGACATTTCCCCTATCTGAAAGTCTGATAAATGCTGGAAAAATGACTAAGTCCCCAAAAAAAATTTTTTCAACTTTTTTCAATTTTAACCCCGTGGGATATATATTCTACCCACACACATTTGGAACACTTCTGGGGTACCCTCACACATATTATTCCCACATTTAGTGAATATTTTCACAAAAAGGTGAAATTTTCAAAAATCCAGAAAATTGGCTGAAAACGACTAAATATCAAGGACTCATTGGGCGATTCACTCTAGAACTGAAATCGGAACACTCACTGACATTTCCCCTATCTGAAAGTCTGATAAACGCCGGAAAAATGACGAAGTCCAACAAACATTTTTTTTAAACTCTTTTCAATTTTACCCTCGTGGGATATATATTCTACCCACACACATTTGAAACTATCCTGGGGTACCCTCACACATATTTTTCTCTTATTTAGTGGATATTTTCACGAAAAGGTGAAATGTTCAAAAATCCAGAAAATTGGCTGAAAATGACTAAATATCAAGGACTCATTGGGCGAATCGCTCTGGAACTGAAATCGGAACTCTCACTGACATTTCCCCTATCTGAAAGTCTGATAAACGCCGGAAAAATGACTAAGTCCAAGAAAAAATGTTTTTAAACTTTTTTCAATTTTACCCCGTGGGATATATATTCTACCCACACACATTTGCAACTCTTCTGGGGTACCCTCACACATATTATTCCCTCATTTAGTGGATATTTTCACAAAAAGGTGAAATTTTCAAAAATCCAGAAAATTGGCTGAAAATGACTAAATATCAAGGACTCATTGGGCGAATCGCTCTAGAACTGAAATCGGAACACTCACTGACATTTCCCCTATCTGAAAGTCTGATAAACGCCGGAAAAATGACTAAGTCCAAGAAATTTTTTTTATAAACTTTGTTCAATTTTACCCCGTGGGATATATATTCTACCCACACATGTTTGGAACTCTCCTGGGGTACCCTCACACATATTATTCCCTCATTTAGTGGATATTTTCACAAAAAGGTGAAATTTTCAAAAATCCAGAAAATTGGCTGAAAACGACTAAATATCAAGGACTCATTGGGCGAATCACTCTGGAACTGAAATCGGAACGCTCACTGAAATTTCCCCTATCTGAAAGTCTGATAAACGCCGGAAAAATGACAAAGTCCAAAAAAAAATTTTTTTCAACTTTTTTCAATTTTACCCCCGTGGGATATATATTCTACCCACACACATTTGGAACTCTTCTGGGGTACAATCACACATATTATTCCCTCATTTAGTGGATATTTTCAAAAAAAGGTGAAATTTTCAAAAATCCAGAAAATTGGCTGAAAACGACTAAATATCAAGGACTCATTGGGCGAATCGCTCTGGAACTGAAATCGGAACGCTCACTGACATTTCCCCTATCTGAAAGTCTGATAAACAACAGAAAAATGACTAAGTACAAGAAAAAATTTTTTTTAACTTTTTTCAATTTTACCCCCGTGGGATATATATTCTAACCACACACATTTGGAACTCTCCTGGGGTACCCTCACACATATTTTTCTCTTATTTAGTGGATATTTTCACAAAAAGGTGAAATTATCAAAAATCCAGAAAATTGGCTGAAAATGAATAAATACCAAGGACTCATTGGGCGAATCGCTCTGGAACTGAAATCGGAACTCTCACTGACATTTCCCCTATCTGAAAGTCTGATAAACGACGGAAAAATGACTAAGTCCAAAAAAAAATTTTTTTCAACTTTTTTCAATTTTATCCCCGTGAGATATATATACTACCCACACACATTTGGAACTCTCCTGGGGTACCCTCACACATATTATTCCCTCATTTAGTGGATATTTTCACAAAAAAGTGAAATTTTCAAAAATTCCAGAAAATTGGCTGAAAACGACTAAATATCAAGGACTCATTGGGCGAATCGCTCTGGAACTGAAATCGGAACGCTCACTGACATTTCTCCTCTCTGAAAGTCTGATAAACGCCGGAAAAATGACTAAGTCCAAGAAAAAATGTTTTTAAACTTTTTTCAATTTTACCCCGTGGGATATATATTCTACCCACACACATTTGGAACTCTTCTGGGGTTACCCTCACACATATTATTCCCTCATTTAGTGGATATTTTCACAAAAAGGTGAAATTTCCAAAAATCCAGAAAATTGGCTGAAAACGACTAAATATCAAGGACTCATTGGGCGAATCACTCTGGAACTGAAATCGGAACTCTCACTGACATTTCCCCTATCTGAAAGTCTGATAAACGCCGGAAAAATGACTAAGTCCAAGAAAAAATGTTTTTAAACTTTTTTCAATTTTACCCCGTGGGATATATATTCTACCCACACACATTTGCAACTCTTCTGGGGTACCCTCACACATATTATTCCCTCATTTAGTGGATATTTTCACAAAAAGGTGAAATTTTCAAAAATCCAGAAAATTGGCTGAAAATGACTAAATATCAAGGACTCATTGGGCGAATCGCTCTAGAACTGAAATCGGAACACTCACTGACATTTCCCCTATCTGAAAGTCTGATAAACGCCGGAAAAATGACTAAGTCCAAGAAATTTTTTTTATAAACTTTGTTCAATTTTACCCCGTGGGATATATATTCTACCCACACATGTTTGGAACTCTCCTGGGGTACCCTCACACATATTATTCCCTCATTTAGTGGATATTTTCACAAAAAGGTGAAATTTTCAAAAATCCAGAAAATTGGCTGAAAACGACTAAATATCAAGGACTCATTGGGCGAATCACTCTGGAACTGAAATCGGAACGCTCACTGAAATTTCCCCTATCTGAAAGTCTGATAAACGCCGGAAAAATGACAAAGTCCAAGAAAAAATTTTTTTCAACTTTTTTCAATTTTACCCCCGTGGGATATATATTCTACCCACACACATTTGGAACTCTTCTGGGGTACAATCACACATATTATTCCCTCATTTAGTGGATATTTTCAAAAAAAGGTGAAATTTTCAAAAATACAGAAAATTGGCTGAAAACGACTAAATATCAAGGACTCATTGGGCGAATCGCTCTGGAACTGAAATCTGAACGCTCACTGACATTTCCCCTATCTGAAAGTCTGATAAACGCCGGAAAAATTACTAAGTCCAAAAAAAAATTTTTTTTCAACTTTTTTCAATTTTACCGCTTGGGATATATATTCTACCCACACACATTTGGAACTCTCCTGGAGTACCCTCACACATATTATTCCCTCATTTAGTGGATATTTTCACAAAAAAGTGAAATTTTCAAAAATCCAGAAAATTAGCTGAAAACGACTAAATATCAAGGACTCATTGGGCGAATCGCTCTGGAACTGAAATCGGAACGCTCACTGACATTTCCCCTATCTGAAAGTCTGATAAACGCCGGAAAAATCACAAAGTCCAAGAAAAAATGTTTTTAAACTTTTTTCAATTTTATCCCCGTGGGATATATATACTACCCACACACATTTGAAACTCTCCTGGGGTACCCTCACACATATTATTCCCTCATTTAGTGAATGTTTTCACAAAAAAGTGAAATTTTCAAAAATTCAAGAAAATTGGCTGAAAACGACTAAATATCAAGGACTCATTGGGCGAATCGCTCTGGAACTGAAATCTGACCACTCACTGACATTTCCCCTATCTGAAAGACTGATAAACGGCGTAAAAATTACTAAGTCCAAAAAAAATTTTTTTTCACCTTTTTTCAATTTTACGCCCGTGGGATATATATTCTACCCACACACATTTGGAACTCTTCTGGGGTACCCTCACACATATTATTCCCTCATTTAGTGGATATTTTCAAAAAAAGGTGAAATTTTCAAAAATCCAGAAAATTGGCTGAAAACGACTAAATACCAAGGACTCATTGGGCGAATCGCTCTGGAACTGAAATCGGACAGCTCACTGACATTTCCCCTATCTGAAAGTCTGATAAACGCCGGAAAAATGACAAAGTCCAAGAAAAATTTTTTTTCAACTTTTTTCAATTTTACGCCCGTGGGATATATATTCTACCCACACACATTTGGAACTCTCCTGGGGTACCCTCACACATATTTTTCTCTTATTTAGTGGATATTTTCACAAAAAGGTGAAATTATCAAAAATCCAGAAAATTGGCTGAAAATGAATAAATACCAAGGACTCATTGGGCGAATCGCTCTGGAACTGAAATCGGAACTCTCACTGACATTTCCCCTATCTGAAAGTCTGATAAACGACGGAAAAATGACTAAGTCCAAAAAAAAATTTTTTTCAACTTTTTTCAATTTTATCCCCGTGAGATATATATACTACCCACACACATTTGGAACTCTCCTGGGGTACCCTCACACATATTATTCCCTCATTTAGTGGATATTTTCACAAAAAAGTGAAATTTTCAAAAATTCCAGAAAATTGGCTGAAAACGACTAAATATCAAGGACTCATTGGGCGAATCGCTCTGGAACTGAAATCGGAACGCTCACTGAAATTTCCCCTATCTGAAAGTCTGATAAACGCCGGAAAAATGACAAAGTCCAAGAAAAAATTTTTTTCAACTTTTTTCAATTTTACCCCCGTGGGATATATATTCTACCCACACACATTTGGAACTCTTCTGGGGTACAATCACACATATTATTCCCTCATTTAGTGGATATTTTCAAAAAAAGGTGAAATTTTCAAAAATACAGAAAATTGGCTGAAAACGACTAAATATCAAGGACTCATTGGGCGAATCGCTCTGGAACTGAAATCTGAACGCTCACTGACATTTCCCCTATCTGAAAGTCTGATAAACGCCGGAAAAATTACTAAGTCCAAAAAAAAATTTTTTTTCAACTTTTTTCAATTTTACCGCTTGGGATATATATTCTACCCACACACATTTGGAACTCTCCTGGAGTACCCTCACACATATTATTCCCTCATTTAGTGGATATTTTCACAAAAAAGTGAAATTTTCAAAAATCCAGAAAATTAGCTGAAAACGACTAAATATCAAGGACTCATTGGGCGAATCGCTCTGGAACTGAAATCGGAACGCTCACTGACATTTCCCCTATCTGAAAGTCTGATAAACGCCGGAAAAATCACAAAGTCCAAGAAAAAATGTTTTTAAACTTTTTTCAATTTTATCCCCGTGGGATATATATACTACCCACACACATTTGAAACTCTCCTGGGGTACCCTCACACATATTATTCCCTCATTTAGTGAATGTTTTCACAAAAAAGTGAAATTTTCAAAAATTCAAGAAAATTGGCTGAAAACGACTAAATATCAAGGACTCATTGGGCGAATCGCTCTGGAACTGAAATCTGACCACTCACTGACATTTCCCCTATCTGAAAGACTGATAAACGGCGTAAAAATTACTAAGTCCAAAAAAAATTTTTTTTCACCTTTTTTCAATTTTACGCCCGTGGGATATATATTCTACCCACACACATTTGGAACTCTTCTGGGGTACCCTCACACATATTATTCCCTCATTTAGTGGATATTTTCAAAAAAAGGTGAAATTTTCAAAAATCCAGAAAATTGGCTGAAAACGACTAAATACCAAGGACTCATTGGGCGAATCGCTCTGGAACTGAAATCGGACAGCTCACTGACATTTCCCCTATCTGAAAGTCTGATAAACGCCGGAAAAATGACAAAGTCCAAGAAAAATTTTTTTTCAACTTTTTTCAATTTTACGCCCGTGGGATATATATTCTACCCACACACATTTGGAACTCTCCTGGGGTACCCTCACACATATTTTTCTCTTATTTAGTGGATATTTTCACAAAAAGGTGAAATTATCAAAAATCCAGAAAATTGGCTGAAAATGAATAAATACCAAGGACTCATTGGGCGAATCGCTCTGGAACTGAAATCGGAACTCTCACTGACATTTCCCCTATCTGAAAGTCTGATAAACGACGGAAAAATGACTAAGTCCAAAAAAAAATTTTTTTCAACTTTTTTCAATTTTATCCCCGTGAGATATATATACTACCCACACACATTTGGAACTCTCCTGGGGTACCCTCACACATATTATTCCCTCATTTAGTGGATATTTTCACAAAAAAGTGAAATTTTCAAAAATTCCAGAAAATTGGCTGAAAACGACTAAATATCAAGGACTCATTGGGCGAATCGCTCTGGAACTGAAATCGGAACGCTCACTGACATTTCTCCTCTCTGAAAGTCTGATAAACGCCGGAAAAATGACTAAGTCCAAGAAAAAATGTTTTTAAACTTTTTTCAATTTTACCCCGTGGGATATATATTCTACCCACACACATTTGGAACTCTTCTGGGGTTACCCTCACACATATTATTCCCTCATTTAGTGGATATTTTCACAAAAAGGTGAAATTTCCAAAAATCCAGAAAATTGGCTGAAAACGACTAAATATCAAGGACTCATTGGGCGAATCACTCTGGAACTGAAATTGGAACTCTCACTGACATTTCCCCTATCTGAAAGTCTGATAAACGCCGGAAAAATGACTAAGTCCAAGAAAAAATGTTTTTAAACTTTTTTCAATTTTACCCCGTGGGATATATATTCTACCCACACACATTTGCAACTCTTCTGGGGTACCCTCACACATATTATTCCCTCATTTAGTGGATATTTTCACAAAAAGGTGAAATTTTCAAAAATCCAGAAAATTGGCTGAAAATGACTAAATATCAAGGACTCATTGGGCGAATCGCTCTAGAACTGAAATCGGAACACTCACTGACATTTCCCCTATCTGAAAGTCTGATAAACGCCGGAAAAATGACTAAGTCCAAGAAATTTTTTTTATAAACTTTGTTCAATTTTACCCCGTGGGATATATATTCTACCCACACATGTTTGGAACTCTCCTGGGGTACCCTCACACATATTATTCCCTCATTTAGTGGATATTTTCACAAAAAGGTGAAATTTTCAAAAATCCAGAAAATTGGCTGAAAACGACTAAATATCAAGGACTCATTGGGCGAATCACTCTGGAACTGAAATCGGAACGCTCACTGAAATTTCCCCTATCTGAAAGTCTGATAAACGCCGGAAAAATTACTAAGTCCAAAAAAAAATTTTTTTTCAACTTTTTTCAATTTTACCGCTTGGGATATAAATTCTACCCACACACATTTGGAACTCTCCTGGAGTACCCTCACACATATTATTCCCTCATTTAGTGGATATTTTCACAAAAAAGTGAAATTTTCAAAAATCCAGAAAATTAGCTGAAAACGACTAAATATCAAGGACTCATTGGGCGAATCGCTCTGGAACTGAAATCGGAACGCTCACTGACATTTCCCCTATCTGAAAGTCTGATAAACGCCGGAAAAATCACAAAGTCCAAGAAAAAATGTTTTTAAACTTTTTTCAATTTTATCCCCGTGGGATATATATACTACCCACACACATTTGAAACTCTCCTGGGGTACCCTCACACATATTATTCCCTCATTTAGTGAATGTTTTCACAAAAAAGTGAAATTTTCAAAAATTCAAGAAAATTGGCTGAAAACGACTAAATATCAAGGACTCATTGGGCGAATCGCTCTGGAACTGAAATCTGACCACTCACTGACATTTCCCCTATCTGAAAGACTGATAAACGGCGTAAAAATTACGAAGTCCAAAAAAAATTTTTTTTCACCTTTTTTCAATTTTACGCCCGTGGGATATATATTCTACCCACACACATTTGGAACTCTTCTGGGGTACCCTCACACATATTATTCCCTCATTTAGTGGATATTTTCAAAAAAAGGTGAAATTTTCAAAAATCCAGAAAATTGGCTGAAAACGACTAAATACCAAGGACTCATTGGGCGAATCGCTCTGGAACTGAAATCGGACAGCTCACTGACATTTCCCCTATCTGAAAGTCTGATAAATGCCGGAAAAATGACTAAGTCTAAAAAAAAATTTTTTCAACTTTTTTCAATTTTACCCCCGTGGGATATATATTCTACCCACACACGTTTGGAACTCTCCTGGGGTACCCTCACACATATTATTCCCTCATTTAGTGGATATTTTCACAAAAAGGTGAAATTATCAAAAATCCAGAAAATTGGCTGAAAATGAATAAATATCAAGGACTCATTGGGCGAATCGCTCTGGAACTGAAATCGGAACTCTCACTGACATTTCCCCTATTTGAAAGTCTGATAAACGACGGAAAAATGACTAAGTCCAAAAAAAAATTTTTTTCAACTTTTTTCAATTTTATCCCCGTGAGATATATATACTACCCACACACATTTGGAACTCTCCTGGGGTACCCTCACACATATTATTCCCTCATTTAGTGGATATTTTCACAAAAAAGTGAAATTTTCAAAAATTCCAGAAAATTGGCTGAAAACGACTAAATATCAAGGACTCATTGGGCGAATCGCTCTGGAACTGAAATCGGAACGCTCACTGACATTTCTCCTCTCTGAAAGTCTGATAAACGCCGGAAAAATGACTAAGTCCAAGAAAAAATGTTTTTAAACTTTTTTCAATTTTACCCCGTGGGATATATATTCTACCCACACACATTTGGAACTCTTCTGGGGTTACCCTCACACATATTATTCCCTCATTTAGTGGATATTTTCACAAAAAGGTGAAATTTTCAAAAATCCAGAAAATTGGCTGAAAACGACTAAATATCAAGGACTCATTGGGCGAATCACTCTGGAACTGAAATCGGAACGCTCACTGACATTTCCCCTATCTGAAAGTCTGATAAACGCCGGAAAAATTAATAAGTCCCAAAAAAAATTTGTTTTCAACTTTTTTCAATTTTACCCCCGTGGGATATATATTCTACCCACACACATTTGGAACTCTCCTGGGGTACCCTCACACATATTATTCCCTCATTTAGTGGATATTTTCACAAAAAGGTGAAATTTTCAAAAATCCAGAAAATTGGCTGAAAACGACTAAATATCAAGGACTCATTGGGCGAATCGCTCTGGAAATGAAATCGGAACGCTCACTGACATTTCCCATATCTGAAAGTCTGATAAACGCCGGAAAAATGACAAAGTCCAAGAAAAAATGTTTTTAAACTTTTTTCAATTTTACCCCGTGGGATATATATTCTACCCACACACATTTGGAACTCTTCTGGGGTACCCTCACACATATTATTCCCTCATTTAGTGGATATTTTCACAAAAAAGTGAAATTTTCAAAAATCTAGAGAATTGGCTGAAAACGACTAAATATCAAGGACTCATTGGGCGAATCGCTCTGGAACTGAAATCGGAACGCTCACTGACATTTCCCCTATCTGAAAGTCTGATAAACAACAGAAAAATGACTAAGTACAAGAAAAAATTTTTTTTAACTTTTTTCAATTTTACCCCCGTGGGATATATATTCTAACCACACACATTTGGAACTCTCCTGGGGTACCCTCACACATATTTTTCTCTTATTTAATGGATATTTTCACAAAAAGGTGAAATTATCAAAAATCCAGAAAATTGGCTGAAAATGAATAAATATCAAGGACTCATTGGGTGAATCGCTCTGGAACTGAAATCGGAACTCTCACTGACATTTCCCCTATCTGAAAGTCTGATAAACGACGGAAAAATGACTAAGTCCAAAAAAAAATTTTTTTCAACCTTTTTCAATTTTATCCCCGTGAGATATATATACTACCCACACACATTTGGAACTCTCCTGGGGTACCCTCACACATATTATTCCCTCATTTAGTGGATATTTTCACAAAAAGGTGAAATTTTCAAAAATCCAGAAAATTGGCTGAAAACGACTAAATATCAAGGACTCATTGGGCGAATCACTCTGGAACTGAAATCGGAACGCTCACTGACATTTCCCCTATCTGAAAGTCTGATAAACGCCGGAAAAATGACAAAGTGCAAGAAAAAATGTTTTTAAACTTTTTTCAATTTTACCCCGTGGGATATATATTCTACCCACACACATTTGGAACTCTTCTGGGGTACCCTCACACATATTATTCCCTCATTTAGTGGATATTTTCAAAAAAAGGTGAAATTTTCAAAAATCCAGAAATTTGGCTGAAAACGACTAAATATCAAGGACTCATTGGGCGAATCGCTCTGGAACTGAAATCGGACAGCTCACTGACATTTCCCCTATCTGAAAGTCTGATAAACGCCGGAAAAATGACAAAGTCCAAGAAAAATTTTTTTTCAACTTTTTTCAATTTTACCCCCGTGGGATATATATTCTACCCACACACATTTGGAACTCTCCTGGGGTACCCTCACACATATTATTCCCTCATTTAGTGGATATTTTCACAAAAAAGTGAAATTTTCAAAAATCTAGAAAATTGGCTGAAAACGACTAAATATCAAGGACTCATTGGGCCAATCGCTCTGGAACTGAAATCGGAACGCTCACTGACATTTCCCCTATCTGAAAGTCTGATAAACGCCGGAAAAATCACTAAGTCCAAGAAAATTTTTTTTTAAACTTTTTTCAATTTTACCGCTTGGGATATATATTCTACCCATACACATTTGGAACTCTCCTGGGGTACCCTCACACATATTATTCCCTCATTTAGTGGATATTTTCACAAAAAAGTGAAATTTTCAAAAATCTAGAAAATTGGCTGAAAACGACTAAATATCAAGGACTCATTGGGCGAATCGCTCTGGAACTGAAATCGGAACGCTCACTGACATTTCCCCTATCTGAAAGTCTGATAAACGCCGGAAAAATCACAAAGTCCAAGAAAAAATGTTTTTAAACTTTTTTCAATTTTACCCCGTGGGATATATATTCTACCCACACACATTTGGTACTCTTCTGGGGTACCGTCACACATATTATTCCATCATTTAGTGGATATTTTCAAAAAAAGGTGAAATTTTCAAAAATCCAGAAAGTTGGCTGAAAACGACTAAATATCAAGGACTCATTGGGCGAATCGCTCTGGAACTGAAATCTGAACGCTCACTGACATTTCCCCTATCTGAAAGTCTGATAAACGCCGGAAAAATGACTAAGTCCAAGAAATTTTTTTTATAAACTTTGTTCAATTTTACCCCGTGGGATATATATTCTACCCACACACATTTGGAACTCTCCTGGGGTACCCTCACACATATTATTCCCTCATTTAGTGGATATTTTCACAAAAAAGTGAAATTTTCAAAAATTCCAGAAAATTGGCTAAAAACGACTAAATATCAAGGACTCATTGGTCGAATCGCTCTGGAACTGAAATCGGAACGCTCACTGACATTTCCCCTATCTGAAAGTCTGATAAACAACAGAAAAATGACTAAGTACAAGAAAAATTTTTTTTTAACTTTTTTCAATTTTACCCCCGTGGGATATATATTCTAACCACACACATTTGGAACTCTCCTGGGGTACCCTCACACATATTTTTCTCTTATTTAGTGGATATTTTCACAAAAAGGTGAAATTATCAAAAATCCAGAAAATTGGCTGAAAACGACTAAATATCAAGGACTCATTGGGCGAATCGCTCTGGAACTGAAATCGGACAGCTCACTGACATTTCCCCTATCTGAAAGTCTGATAAACGCCGGAAAAATGACAAAGTCCAAGAAAAATTTTTTTCAACTTTTTTCAATTTTACTCCCGTGGGATATATATTCTAGCCACACACATTTGGAACTCTCCTGGGGTACCCTCACACATATTATTCCCTCATTTAGTGGATATTTTCACAAAAAAGTGAAATTTTCAAAAATCTAGAAAATTGGCTGAAAACGACTAAATATCAAGGACTCATTGGGCCAATCGCTCTGGAACTGAAATCGGAACGCTCACTGACATTTCCCCTATCTGAAAGTCTGATAAACGCCGGAAAAATCACTAAGTCCAAGAAAATTTTTTTTTAAACTTTTTTCAATTTTACCGCTTGGGATATATATTCTACCCACACACATTTGGAACTCTCCTGGGGTACCCTCACACATATTATTCCCTCATTTAGTGGATATTTTCACAAAAAAGTGAAATTTTCAAAAATCTAGAAAATTGGCTGAAAACGACTAAATATCAAGGACTCATTGGGCGAATCGCTCTGGAACTGAAATCGGAACGCTCACTGACATTTCCCCTATCTGAAAGTCTGATAAACGCCGGAAAAATCACAAAGTCCAAGAAAAAATGTTTTTAAACTTTTTTCAATTTTACCCCGTGGGATATATATTCTACCCACACACATTTGGTACTCTTCTGGGGTACCATCACACATATTATTCCATCATTTAGTGGATATTTTCAAAAAAAGGTGAAATTTTCAAAAATCCAGAAAGTTGGCTGAAAACGACTAAATATCAAGGACTCATTGGGCGAATCGCTCTGGAACTGAAATCTGAACGCTCACTGACATTTCCCCTATCTGAAAGTCTGATAAATGCCGGAAAAATGACTAAGTCTAAAAAAAAATTTTTTCAACTTTTTTCAATTTTACCCCCGTGGGATATATATTCTACCCACACACATTTGGAACTCTCCTGGGGTACCCTCACACATATTATTCCCTCATTTAGTGGATATTTTCACAAAAAAGTGAAATTTTCAAAAATTCCAGAAAATTGGCTAAAAACGACTAAATATCAAGGACTCATTGGTCGAATCGCTCTGGAACTGAAATCGGAACGCTCACTGACATTTCCCCTATCTGAAAGTCTGATAAACAACAGAAAAATGACTAAGTACAAGAAAAATTTTTTTTTAACTTTTTTCAATTTTACCCCCGTGGGATATATATTCTAACCACACACATTTGGAACTCTCCTGGGGTACCCTCACACATATTTTTCTCTTATTTAGTGGATATTTTCACAAAAAGGTGAAATTATCAAAAATCCAGAAAATTGGCTGAAAACGACAAAATATCAAGGACTCATTGGGCGAATCGCTCTGGAACTGAAATCGGAACGCTCACTGACATTTCCCCTATCTGAAAGTCTGATAAACGCCGGAAAAATCACAAAGTCCAAGAAAAAATGTTTTTAAACTTTTTTCAATTTTACCCCGTGGGATATATATTCTACCCACACACATTTGGAACTCTTCTGGGGTACCGTCACACATATTATTCCCTCATTTAGTGGATATTTTCAAAAAAAGGTGAAATTTTCAAAAATCCAGAAAATTGGCTGAAAACGACTAAATATCAAGGACTCATTGGGCCAATCGCTCTGGAACTGAAATCGGAACGCTCACTGACATTTCCCCTATCTGAAAGTCTGATAAACGCTGGAAAAATCACTAAGTCCAAGAAAATTTTTTTTTAAACTTTTTTCAATTTTAACGCTTGGGAAATATATTCTACCCACACACATTTGGAACTCTCCTGGGGTACCCTCACACATATTATTCCCTCATTTAGTGGATATTTTCACAAAAAAGTGAAATTTTCAAAAATCTAGCAAATTGGCTGAAAATGACTAAATATCAAGGACTCATTGGGCCAATCGCTCTGGAACTGAAATCGGAACGCTCACTGACATTTCCCCTATCTGAAAGTCTGATAAACGCTGGAAAAATCACTAAGTCCAAGAAAAAATTTTTTTAAACTTTTTTCAATTTTAACGCTTGGGATATATATTCTACCCACACACATTTGGAACTCTCCTGGGGTACCCTCACACATATTATTCCCTCATTT
Source organism: Phyllobates terribilis (assembly GCF_046119375.1). Taxonomy (NCBI): domain Eukaryota; kingdom Metazoa; phylum Chordata; class Amphibia; order Anura; family Dendrobatidae; genus Phyllobates; species Phyllobates terribilis. The sequence continues at coordinate 597,293,002 of NW_027362762.1, forward strand.
AGTGGATATTTTCACAAAAAAGTGAAATTTTCAAAAATCTAGAAAATTGGCTGAAAACGACTAAATATCAAGGACTCATTGGGCGAATCGCTCTGGAACTGAAATCGGAACGCTCACTGACATTTCCCCTATCTGAAAGTCTGATAAACGCCGGAAAAATCACAAAGTCCAAGAAAAAATGTTTTTAAACTTTTTTCAATTTTACCCCGTGGGATATATATTCTACCCACACACATTTGGAACTCTTCTGGGGTACCGTCACACATATTATTCCCTCATTTAGTGGATATTTTAAAAAAAAAAGGTGAAATTTTCAAAAATCCAGAAAGTTGGCTGAAAACGACTAAATATCAAGGACTCATTGGGCGAATCGCTCTGGAACTGAAATCTGAACGCTCACTGACATTTCCCCTATCTGAAAGTCTGATAAACGCCGGAAAAATTACTAAGTCCAAAAAAAAATTTTTTTCAACTTTTTTCAATTTTACCCCCGTGGGATATATATTCTACCCACACACATTTGGAACTCTTCTGGGGTACCCTCACACGTATTATTGCCTCATTTAGTGGATAATTTAAAAAAAAGGTGAAATTTTCAAAAATCCAGAAAATTGGCTGAAAACGACTAAATATCAAGGACTCATTGGTCGAATCGCTCTGGAACTGAAATCGGACAGCTCACTGACATTTCCCCTATCTGAAAGTCTGATAAACGCCGGAAAAATGACAAAGTCCAAGAAAAAATTGTTTTCAACTTTTTTCAATTTTACCCCCGTGGGATATATATTCTACCCACACACATTTGGAACTCTCCTGGGGTACCCTCACACATATTATTCCCTCATTTAGTGGATATTTTCACAAAAAAGTGAAATTTTCAAAAATCTAGAAAATTGGCTGAAAACGACTAAATATCAAGGACTCATTGGGCGAATCGCTCTGGAACTGAAATCGGAACGCTCACTGACATTTCCCCTATCTGAAAGTCTGATAAACGCCGGAAAAATCACAAAGTCCAAGAAAAAATGTTTTTAAACTTTTTTCAATTTTACCCCGTGGGATATATATTCTACCCACACACATTTGGAACTCTTCTGGGGTACCGTCACACATATTATTCCCTCATTTAGTGGATATTTTCAAAAAAAGGTGAAATTTTCAAAAATCCAGAAAATTGGCTGAAAACGACTAAATATCAAGGACTCATTGGGCGAATCGCTCTGGAACTGAAATCTGAACGCTCACTGACATTTCCCCTATCTGAAAGTCTGATAAACGCCGGAAAAATTACTAAGTCCAAAAAAAAATTTTTTTTCAACTTTTTTCAATTTTACCGCTTGGGATATATATTCTACCCACACACATTTGGAACTCTCCTGGAGTACCCTCACACATATTATTCCCTCATTTAGTGGATATTTTCACAAAAAAGTGAAATTTTCAAAAATCCAGAAAATTAGCTGAAAACGACTAAATATCAAGGACTCATTGGGCGAATCGCTCTGGAACTGAAATCGGAACGCTCACTGACATTTCCCCTATCTGAAAGTCTGATAAACGCCGGAAAAATCACAAAGTCCAAGAAAAAATGTTTTTAAACTTTTTTCAATTTTATCCCCGTGGGATATATATACTACCCACACACATTTGGAACTCTCCTGGGGTACCCTCACACATATTATTCCCTCATTTAGTGAATGTTTTCACAAAAAAGTGAAATTTTCAAAAATTCAAGAAAATTGGCTGAAAACGACTAAATATCAAGGACTCATTGGGCGAATCGCTCTGGAACTGAAATCTGACCACTCACTGACATTTCCCATATCTGAAAGACTGATAAACGGCGTAAAAATTACTAAGTCCAAAAAAAATTTTTTTTCAACTTTTTTCAATTTTACCCCCGTGGGATATATATTCTACCCACACACATTTGGAACTCTTGTGGGGTACCCTCACACATATTATTCCCTCATTTAGTGGATATTTTCACAAAAAAGTGAAATTTTCAAAAATCCAGAAAATTAGCTGAAAACGACTAAATATCAAGGACTCATTGGGCGAATCGCTCTGGAACTGAAATCGGAATGCTCACTGACATTTCCCCTATCTGAAAGTCTGATAAACGCCGGAAAAATCACAAAGTCCAAGAAAAAATGTTTTTAAACTTTTTTCAATTTTATCCCCGTGGGATATATATACTACCCACACACATTTGGAACTCTCCTGGGGTACCCTCACACATATTATTCCCTCATTTAGTGAATGTTTTCACAAAAAAAGTGAAATTTTCAAAAATTCAAGAAAATTGGCTGAAAACGACTAAATATCAAGGACTCATTGGGCGAATCGCTCTGGAACTGAAATCTGACCACTCACTGACATTTCCCCTATCTGAAAGACTGATAAACGGCGTAAAAATTACTAAGTCCAAAAAAAATTTTTTTTCAACTTTTTTCAATTTTACCCCCGTGGGATATATATTCTACCCACACACATTTGGAACTCTTCTGGGGTACCCTCACACATATTATTCCCTCATTTAGTGGATATTTTCACAAAAAAGTGAAATTTTCAAAAATCTAGAACATTTTCTGAAAACGACTAAATATCAAGGACTCATTGGTCGAATCGCTCTGGAACTGAAATCTGAACGCTCACTGACATTTCACCTATCTGAAAGTCTGATAAATGCTGGAAAAAATACTAAGTCCAAGAAAAAATGTTTTTAAACTTTTTTCAATTTTATCCCCGTGGGATATATATACTACCCACACACATTTGGAACTCTCCTGTTGTACCCTCACACATATTATTCCCTCATTTAGTGAATATTTTCACAAAAAAGTGAAATTTTCAAAAATTCAAGAAAATTGGCTGAAAATGACTAAATATCAAGGACTCATTGGGCGAATCGCTCTGGAACTGAAATCTGACCGCTCACTGACATTTCCCCTATCTGAAAGACTGATAAACGGCGGAAAAATTACTAAGTCCAAAAAAAATTTTTTTTCAACTTTTATCAATTTTACCCCCGTGGGATGTATATTCTACCCACACACATTTGGAACTCTTCTGGGGTACCCTCACACATATTATTCCCTCATTTAGTGGATATTTTCACAAAAAAGTGAAATTTTCAAAAATCTAGAACATTGGCTGAAAACGACTAAATATCAAGGACTCATTGGGCCAATCGCTCTGGAACTGAAATCTGAACGCTCACTGACATTTCCTCTATCTGAAAGTCTGATGAACGCCGGAAAAATGACTAAGTCCAAAAAAAAGATGTTTTCAACTTTTTTCAATTTTACCCCCGTGGGATATATATTCTACCCACACACATTTGGAATTCTCCTGGGGCACCCTCACACATATTACTCCCTCATTTAGTGGATATTTTCACAAAAAAGTGAAATTTTCAAAAATCCAGAAAATTGGCTGAAAACGACTAAATATCAAGGACTCATTGGGCGAATCGCTCTGGAACTGAAATCGGAACGCTCACTGACATTTCCCCTATCTGAAAGTCTGATAAACGCCGGAAAAATGACTAAGTCCAAGAAAAAATTTTTTTAAACTTTTTTCAATTTTACCCCGTGGGATATATATTCTACCCACACACATTTGGAACTCTCCTGGGGTAACCTCACACATATTATACCCTCATTTAGTGGATATTTTCACAAAAAAGTGAAATTGTCAACAATCCAGAAAATTGGCTGAAAACGACTAAATATCAAGGACTCATTGGGCGAATCGCTCTGGAACTGAAATCGGAACGCTCACTCACATTTCCCCTATCTGAAAGTCTGAAAAACGCTGGAAAAATGACTAAGTCCCAAAAAAAATTATTTTCAACTTTTTTCAATTTTATCCCCGTGGGATATATATTCTACCCACACACATTTGGAACTCTCCTGGGGTACCCTCACACATATTATTCCCTCATTTACTGGATATTTTCCCAAAAAAGTGAAATTTTCAAAAATCCAGAAAATTGGCTGAAAACGACTAAATATCAAGGACTCATTGGGCGAATCGCTCTGGAACTGAAATCGTAACGCTCACTGACATTTCCCCTATCTGAAAGTCTGATAAACGCCTGAAAAATGACTAAGTCCAAGAATAATTTTTTTTAAACTTTTTTCAATTTTACCCCGTGGGATATATATTCTACCCAAACACATTTGGAACTCTCCTGGGGTACCCTCACACATATTATTCCCTCATTTAGTGGATATTTTCACAAAAAAGTGAAATTTTCAAAAATCCAGAAAATTGGCTGAAAACGACTAAATATCAAGGACTCATTGGGCGAATCGCTCTTGGACTGAAATCTGAACGCTCACTGACATTTCCCCTATCTGAAAGTCTGATAAACGTCGGAAAAATGACTAAGTCCAAGAAAAAATGTTTTTAAACTTTTTTCAATTTTACCCCGTGGGATATATATTCTACCCAAACACATTTGGTACTCTTCTGGGGTACCCTCACACATATTATTCCCTCATTTAGTGGATATTTTCACAAAAAAGTGAAATTTTCAAAAATACAGAAAATTGGCTGAAAACGACTAAATATCAAGGACTCATTGGGCGAATCGCTCTGGAACTGAAATCGGAACGCTCACTGACATTTCCCCTATTTGAAAGTCTGATAAACGCCGGAAAAATGACTAAGTCCAAGAAAATTTTTTTTTATACTTTTTTCAATTTTACCCCGTGGGATATATATTCTACCCACACACATTTGGAACTCTCCTGGGGTACCCTCACACATATTATTCCCTTATTTAGTGAAAATTTTCACAAAAAGGTGAAATTTTCAAAAATCCAGAAAATTGGCTGAAAACGACTAAATATCAAGGACTCATTGGGCGAATCGCTCTGGAACTGAAATCGGAACGCTCACTCACATTTCCCCTATCTGAAAGTCTGAAAAACGCTGGAAAAATGACTAAGTCCCAAAAAAAATTATTTTCAACTTTTTTCAATTTTATCCCCGTAGGATATATATTCTACCCACACACATTTGGAACTCTCCTGGGGTACCCTCACACATATTATTCCCTCATTTAGTGGATATTTTCCCAAAAAAGTGAAATTTTCAAAAATCCAGAAAATTGGTTGAAAACGACTAAATATCAAGGACTCATTGGGCCAATCGCTCTGGAACTGAAATCGGAACGCTCACTGACATTTCCCCTATCTGAAAGTCTGATAAACGACGGAAAAATGACTAAGTCCAAGAAAAATTTTTTTTAAACTTTTTTCAATTTTACCCCGTGGGATATATATTCTACCCACACACATTTGGAACTCTCCTGGGGTACCCTCACACATATTATTCCCTCATTTAGTGGATATTTTCACAAAAAAGTGAAATTTTCAAAAATCCAGAAAATTGGCTGAAAACGACTAAATATCAAGGACTCATTGGGCGAATCGCTCTGGAACTGAAATCAGAACGCTCACTGACATTTCCTCTATCTGAAAGTCTGATGAACGCCGGAAAAATGACTTAGTCCAAAAAAAAGATGTTTTCAACTTTTTTCAATTTTACCCCCGTGGGATATATATTCTACCCACACACATTTGGAATTCTCCTGGGGCACCCTCACACATATTACTCCCTCATTTAGTGGATATTTTCACAAAAAAGTGAAATTTTCAAAAATCCAGAAAATTGGCTGAAAACGACTAAATATCAAGGACTCATTGGGCGAATCGCTCTGGAACTGAAATCGGAACGCTCACTGACATTTCCCCTATCTGAAAGTCTGATAAACGCTGGAAAAATGAATAAGTTCAAGAAAATTTTTTTTAAAACTTTTTTCAATTTTACCCCGTGGGATATATATTCTACCCACACACATTTGGAACTCTCCTGGGGTACCCTCACACATATTATTCCCTTATTTAGTGAAAATTTTCACAAAAAGGTGAAATTTTCAAAAATCCAGAAAATTGGCTGAAAACGACTAAATATCAAGGACTCATTGGGCGAATCGCTCTGGAACTGAAATCGGAACGCTCACTCACATTTCCCCTATCTGAAAGTCTGAAAAACGCCGGAAAAATGACTAAGTCCCAAAAAAATTTATTTTCAACTTTTTTCAATTTTATCCCCGTGGGATATATATTCTACCCACACACATTTGGAACTCTCCTGGGGTACCCTCACACATATTATTCCCTCATTTAGTGGATATTTTCCCAAAAAAGTGAAATTTTCAAAAATCCAGAAAATTGGTTGAAAACGACTAAATATCAAGGACTCATTGGGCGAATCGCTCTGGAACTGAAATCGGAACGCTCACTGACATTTCCCCTATCTGAAATTCTGATAAACGCCGGAAAAATGACTAAGTCCAAGAAAAATTTTTTTTAAACTTTTTTCAATTTTACCCCGTGGGATATATATTCTACCCACACACATTTGGAACTCTCCTGGGGTACCCTCACACATATTATTCCCTCATTTAGTGGATATTTTCACAAAAAAGTGAAATTTTCAAAAATCCAGAAAATTGGCTGAAAACGATTAAATATCAAGGACGCATTGGGCGAATCGCTCTTGGACTGAAATCTGAACGCTCACTGACATTTCCCCTATCTGAAAGTCTGATAAACGTCGGAAAAATGTCTAAGTCCAAGAAAAAATGTTTTTAAACTTTTTTCAATTTTACCCCGTGGGATATATATTCTACCCAAACACATTTGGTACTCTTCTGGGGTACCCTCACACATATTATTCCCTCATTTAGTGGATATTTTCACAAAAAGGTGAAATTTTCAAAAATCCAGAAAATTGGCTGAAAATGACTAAATATCAAGGACTCATTGGGCCAATCGCTCTGGAACTGAAATCGGAACGCTCACTGACATTTCCCCTATCTGAAAGTCTGATAAACGCCGGAAAAATGACTAAGTCCAAGAAAAAATGTTTTTAAACTTTTTTCAATTTTACCCCGTGGGATATATATTCTACCCACACACATTTGGTACTCTTCTGGGGTACCCTCACACATATTATTCCCTCGTTTAGAGGATATTTTCAAAAGAAGGTGAAATTTTAAAAAATCCAGAAAATTGGCTGAAAACGACTAAATATAAAGGACTCATTGGGCGAATCGCTCTGGAACTGAAATCGGAACGCTCACTGACATTTCCCCTATCTGAAAGTCTGATACACGCCGGAAAACTGACTAAGTCCAAAAAAAAGATGTTTTCAACTTTTTTCAATTTTACCCCCGTGGGATATATATTCTACCCACACACATTTGGAACTCTCCTGGGGTACCCTCACACATATTATTCCCTCATTTAGTGGATATTTTCCCAAAAAAGTGAAATTTTCAAAAATCCAGAAAATTGGTTGAAAACGACTAAATATCAAGGACTCATTGGGCCAATCGCTCTGGAACTGAAATCGGAACGCTCACTGACATTTCCCCTATCTGAAAGTCTGATAAACGCCGGAAAAATGACTAAGTCCAAGAAAATTTTTTTTTAAACTTTTTTCAATTTTACCCCGTGGGATATATATTCTACCCAAACACATTTGGTACTCTTCTGGGGTACCCTCACACATATTATTCCCTCATTTAGTGGATATTTTCACAAAAAGGTGAAATTTTCAAAAATCCAGAAAATTGGCTGAAAACGACTAAATATCAAGGATTCATTGGGCCAATCGCTCTGGAACTGAAATCGGAACGCTCACTGACATTTCCCCTATCTGAAAGTCTGATAAACGCCGGAAAAGTGACTAAGTCCAAGAAAAAATGTTTTTAAACTTTTTTCAATTTTACCCCGTGGGATATATATTCTACCCACACACATTTGGTACTCTTCTGGGGTACCCTCACACATATTATTCCCTCATTTAGAGGATATTTTCACAAAAAAGTGAAATTTTCAAAAATACAGAAAATTGGCTGAAAACGACTAAATATCAAGGACTCATTGGGCGAATCGCTCTGGAACTGAAATCGGAACGCTCACTGACATTTCCCCTATCTGAAAGTCTGATAAACGCCGGAAAAATGACTAAGTCCATGAAAATTTTTTTTTAAACTTTTTTCAATTTTACTCCGTGGGATATATATTCTACCCACACACATTTGGAACTCTCCTGGGGTACCCTCACACATATTATTCCCTTATTTAGTGAAAATTTTCACAAAAAGGTGAAATTTTGAAAAATCCAGAAAATTGGCTGAAAACGACTAAATATCAAGGACTCATTGGGCGAATCGCTCTGGAACTGAAATCGGAACGCTCACTCACATTTCCCCTATCTGAAAGTCTGATAAACGCTGGAAAAATGACTAAGTCCCAAAAAAAATTTTTTTCAACTTTTTGCAATTTTATCCCCGTGGGATATATATTCTACCCACACACATTTGGAACTCTCCTGGGGTACCCTCACACATATTATTCCCTCATTTAGTGGATATTTTCCCAAAAAAGTGAAATTTTCAAAAATCCAGAAAATTGGTTGAAAACGACTAAATATCAAGGACTCATTGGGCCAATCGCTCTGGAACTGAAATCGGAACGCTCACTGACATTTCCCCTTTCTGAAAGTCTGATAAACGCCGGAAAAATGACTAAGTCCAAGAAAAAATGTTTTTAAACTTTTTTCAATTTTACCCCGTGGGATATATATTCTACCCACACACATTTGGTACTCTTCTGGGGTACCCTCACCCATATTATTCCCTCATTTAGTGGATATTTTCACAAAAAGGTGAAATTTTCAAAAATCCAGAAAATTGGCTGAAAACGACTAAATATCAAGGACTCAATGGGCCAATCGCTCTGGAACTGAAATCGGAACGCTCACTGACATTTCCCCTATCTGAAAGTCTGATAAACGCTGGAAAAATGACTAAGTCCAAGAAAAAATGTTTTTAAACTTTTTTCAATTTTACCCCGTGGGATATATATTCTACCCACACACATTTGGTACTCTTCTGGGGTACCCTCACACATATTATTCCCTCATTTAGTGGATATTTTCACAAAAAGGTGAAATTTTCAAAAATCCAGAAAATTGGCTGAAAACGACTAAATATCAAGGACTCAATGGGCCAATCGCTCTGGAACTGAAATCGGAACGCTCACTGACATTTCCCCTATCTGAAAGTCTGATAAACGCCGGAAAAATGACTAAGTCCAAGAAAAAATGTTTTTAAACTTTTTTCAATTTTACCCCGTGGGATATATATTCTACCCACACACATTTGGTACTCTTCTGGGGTACCCTCACACATATTATTCCCTCATTTAGAGGATATTTTCAAAAGAAGGTGAAATTTTCAAAAATCCAGAAAATTGGCTGAAAACGACTAAATATCAAGGACTCATTGGGCGAATCGCTCTGGAACTGAAATCGGAACGCTCACTGACATTTCCCCTATCTGAAAGTCTGATAAACGCCGGAAAAATGACTAAGTCTAAGAAAATTTTTTTTTAAACTTTTTTCAATTTTATCCCGTGGGATATATATTCTACCCACACACATTTAGAACTCTCCTGGGGTACCCTCACACATATTATTCCCTCATTTAGTGGATATTTTCACAAAAAAGTGAAATTTTCAAAAATCCAGAAAATTGGCTGAAAACGACTAAATATCAAGGACTCATTGGGCGAATCGCTCTGGAACTGAAATCGGAACGCTCACTGACATTTCCCCTATCTGAAAGCGTGATAAACACCGGAAAAATAACTAAGTCCAAGAAAAAATTTTTTTTAACTTTTTTCAATTTTACCCCGTGGGATATATATTCTACCCACACACATTTGGAACTCTTCTGGGGTACCCTCACACATATTATTCCCTTATTTAGTGAAAATTTTCACAAAAAGGTGAAATTTTCAAAAATCCAGAAAATTGGCTGAAAACGACTAAATATCAAGGACTCATTGGGCGAATCGCTCTGGAACTGAAATCGGAATGCTCACTCACATTTCCCCTATCTGAAAGTCTGATAAACGCTGGAAAAATGACTAAGTCCCAAAAAAAAATTTTTTCAACTTTTTTCAATTTTATCCCCGTGGGATATATATTCTACCCACACACATTTGGAACTCTCCTGGGGTACCCTCACACATATTGTTCCCTCATTTAGTGGATATTTTCCCAAAAAAATGAAATTTTCAAAAATCCAGAAAATTGGTTGAAAACGACTAAATATCAAGGACTCATTGGGCCAATCGCTCTGGAACTGAAATCGGAACGCTCACTGACATTTCCCCTATCTGAAAGTCTGATAAACGCCGGAAAAATGACTAAGTCCAAGAAAATGTTTTTTTAAACTTTTTTCAATTTTACCCCGTGGGATATATATTCTACCCACACACATTTGTAACTCTCCTGGGGTACCCTCATACATATTGTTCCCTCATTTAGTGGATATTTTCACAAAAAAGTGAAATTTTCAAAAATTCAGAAAATTGGCTGAAAACGACTAAATATCAAGGACTCATTGGGCGAATCGCTCTGGAACTGAAATCGGAATGCTCACTCACATTTCCCCTATCTGAAAGTCTGATAAACGCCGGAAAAATGACTAAGTCCAAGAAAAATTTTTTTTAAACTTTTTTCAATTTTACCCCCGTGGGATATATATTCTAAACACACACATTTGGAACTCTCCTGGGGTACCCTCACACATATTATTCACTCATTTAGTGGATATTTTCACAAAAAAGTGAAATTTTCAAAAATCCAGAAAATTGGCTGAAAATGACTAAATATCAAGGACTCATTGGGCGAATCACTCTGGAACTGAAATCTGAACGCTCACTGACATTTCTCCTATCTGAAAGTCTGATAAACGCCGGAAAAATTACAAAGTCCAAAAAAAAATTTTTTTCTACTTTTTTCAATTTTACCCCCGTGGGATATATATTCTACCGACACACATTTGGAACTCTCCTGGGGTACCCTCACACATATTATTCCCTCATTTAGTGGATATTTTCACAAAAAAGTGAAATTTTCAAAAATCCAGAAAATTGGCTGAAAACGACTAAATATCAAGGACTCATTGGGCGAATCGCTCTGGAACTGAAATCGGAATGCTCACTGACATTTCCCCTATCTGAAAGTCTGATAAACGCCGGAAAAATGACTAAGTCCAAGAAAAAATTTTCTTAAACTTTTTTCAATTTTACCCCGTGGGATATATATTCTAAACACACACATTTGGAACTCTCCTGGGGTTCCCTCACACATGTTATTCCCTCATTTAGTGGATATTTTCACAAAAAAGTGAAATTTTCAAAAATCCAGAAAATTGGCTGAAAACGACTAAATATTAAGGAATCATTGGGCGAATCGCTCTGGAACTGAAATCGGAACGCTCACTGAAAGTCTGATAAACGCCGGAAAAATGACTAAGTAATCGGAACGCTCACTGAAAGTCTGATAAACGCCGGAAAAATGACTAAGTCTAAGAAAAAATTTTCTTAAACTTATTTCAATTTTACCCCCGTGGGAAATATATTCTACCCACACACATTTGGAACTCTCCTGGGGTACCCTCACACATATTATTCCCTCATTTAGTGGATATTTTCACAAAAAAGTGAAATTTTCAAAAATCCAGAACATTGGCTGAAAACGACTAAATATCAAGGACTCATTGGGCGAATCGCTCTGGAACTGAAATCGGAACGCTCACTGACATTTCCCCTATCTGAAAGTCTGATAAACACCGGAAAAATGACTAAGTCTAAGAAAAAATTTTCTTAAACTTTTTTCAATTTTACCCCGTGGGATATATATTCTAAACACACACATCTGGAACTCTCCTGGGGTACCCTCACACATATTATTCCCTCATTTAGTGGATATTTTCACAAAAAAGTGAAATTTTCAAAAATCCAGAAAATTGGCTGAAAACGACTAAATATCAAGGACTCATTGGGCGAATCGCTCTGGAACTGAAATCGGAACGCTCACTGACATTTCCCCTATCTGAAAGTCTGATAAACGCCGGAAAAATGACTAAGTCCAAGTATTTTTTTTTTTAAACTTTTTTCAATTTTACCCCGTGGGATATATATTCTAAACACACACATTTGGAACTCTCCTGGGGTACCCTCACACATATTATTCCCTCATTTAGTGGATATTTTCACAAAAAAATGAAATTTTCAAAAATCCAAAATATTGGCTGAAAACGACTAAATATCAAGGACTCATTGGGCGAATCGCTCTGGAACTGAAATCGGAATGCTCACTGACATTTCCCCTATCTGAAAGTCTGATAAACGCCGGAAAAATGACTAAGTCCAAGAAATTTTTTTTAAAAACTTTTTTCAATTTTACCCCGTCGGATATATATTCTAAACACACACATTTGGAACTCTCCTGGGGTACCCTCACACATATTATTCCCTCATTTAGTGGATATTTTCACAAAAAAGTGAAATTTTCAAAAATCCAGAAAATTGGCTGAAAACGACTAAATATCAAGGACTCATTGGGCGAATCGCTCTGGAACTGAAATCGGAACGCTCACTGACATTTCCCCTATCTGAAAGTCTGATAAACACCGGAAAAATGACTAAGTCTAAGAAAAAATTTTCTTAAACTTTTTTCAATTTTTTCCCCGTGGGATATATATTCTAAACACACACATTTGGAACTCTCCTGGGGTACCCTCACACATATTATTCCCTCATTTAGTGGATATTTTCACAAAAAAGTGAAATTTTCAAAAATCCAAAATATTGGCTGAAAACGACTAAATATCAAGGACTCATTGGGCGAATCGCTCTGGAACTGAAATCGGAATGCTCACTGACATTTCCCCTATCTGAAAGTCTGATAAACGCCGGAAAAATGACCAAGTCCAAGAAAAAAATTTTTTAAACTTTTTTCAATTTTACCCCGTGGGATATATATTCTAAACACACACATTTGGAACTCTCCTGGGGTACCCTCACACATATTATTCCCTCATTTAGTGGATATTTTCACAAAAACGTGAAATTTTCAAAAATCCAAAATATTGGCTGAAAACGACTAAATATCAAGGACTCATTGGGCGAATCGCTCTGGAACTGAAATCGGAATGTTCACTGACATTTCCCCTATCTGAAAGTCTGATAAACGCCGGAAAAATGACTAAGTCCAAGAAAAAATTTTTTTAAACTTTTTTCAATTTTACCCCGTGGGATATATATTCTAAACACACACATTTGGAACTCTCCTGGGGTACCCTCACACATATTATTCCCTCATTTAGTGAATATTTTCACAAAAAAGTGAAATTTTCAAAAATCCAAAATATTAGCTGAAAACGATTAAATATCAAGGACTCATTGGGCGAATCGCTCTGGAACTGAAATCGGAATGCTCACTGACATTTCCCCTATCTGAAAGTCTGATAAACGCCGGAAAAATGACTAAGTCCAAGAAAAACTTTTTTTAAACTTTTTTCAATTTTACCCCGTGGGATATATATTCTAAACACACACATTTGGAACTCTCCTGGGGTTCCCTCACACATATTATTCCCTCATTTAGTGGATATTTTCATAAAAAAGTGAAATTTTCAAAAATCCAGAAAATTGGCTGAAAACGACTAAATATCAAGGAATCATTGGGCGAATCGCTCTGGAACTGAAATCGGAACGCTCACTGAAAGTCTGATAAACGCCGGAAAAATGACTAAGTAATCGGAACGCTCACTGAAAGTCTGATAAACGCCGGAAAAATGACTAAGTCTAAGAAAAATTTTTCTTAAACTTTTTTCAATTTTACCCCCGTGGGAAATATATTCTACCCACACACATTTGGAACTCTCCTGGGGTACCCTCACACATATTATTCCCTCATTTAGTGGATATTTTCACAAAAAAGTGAAATTTTCAAAAATCCAAAATATTAGCTGAAAATGACTAAATATCAAGGACTCATTGGGCGAATCGTTCTGGAACTGAAATCGGAATGCTCACTGACATTTCCCCTATCTGAAAGTCTGATAAACGCCGGAAAAATGACTAAGTCCAAGAATTTTTTTTTTTAAACTTTTTTCAATTTTACCCCGTGGGATATATATTCTAAACACACACATTTGGAACTCTCCTGGGGTACCCTCACACATATTATTCCCTCATTTAGTGGATATTTTCACAAAAAAGTGAAATTTTCAAAAATCCAGAAAATTGGCTGAAAACGACTAAATATCAAGGACTCATTGGGCGAATCGCTCTGGAACTGAAATCGGAACGCTCACTGACATTTCCCCTATCTGAAAGTCTGATAAACACCGGAAAAATGACTAAGTCTAAGAAAAAATTTTCTTAAACTTTTTTCAATTTTACCCCGTGGGATATATATTCTAAACACACACATTTGGAACTCTCCTGGGGTACCCTCACATATATTATTCCCTCATTTAGTGGATATTTTCACAAAAAAGTGAAATTTTCAAAAATCCAGAAAATTGGCTGAAAACGACAAAATATCAAGGACTCATTGGGCGAATCGCTCTGGAACTGAAATCGGAACGCTCACTGACATTTCCCCTATCTGAAAGTCTGATAAACGCCGGAAAAATGACTAAGTCCAAAAAAAATTTTTTTCAACTTTTTTCAATTTTACACCCGTGGGATATATATTCTAAACACACACATTTGGAACTCTCCTGGGGTACCCTCACACATATTATTCCCTCATTTAGTGGATATTTTCACAAAAAAGTGAAATTTTCAAAAATCCAGAAAATTGGCTGAAAACGACTAAATATCAAGGACTCATTGGGCGAATCGCTCTGGAACTGAAATCGGAACGCTCACTGACATTTCCCCTATCTGAAAGTCTGATAAACACCGGAAAAATGACTAAGTCTAAGAAAAAACTTTCTTAAACTTTTTTCAATTTTACCCCGTGGGATATATATTCTAAACACACACATTTGGAACTCTCCTGGGGTACCCTCACACATATTATTCCCTCATTTAGTGGATATTTTCACAAAAAAGTGAAATTTTCAAAAATCCAAAATATTGGCTGAAAACGACTAAATATAAAGTAATCATTGGGCGAATCGCTCTGGAACTGAAATCGGAATGCTCACTGACATTTCCCCTATCTGAAAGTCTGATAAACGCCGGAAAAATGACTAAGTCCAAGAAAAAAATTTTTTAAACTTTTTTCAATTTTACCCCGTGGGATATATGTTCTAAACACACACATTTGGAACTCTCCTGGGGTACCCTCACACATATTATTCCCTCATTTAGTGGATATTTTCACAAAAAAGTGAAATTTTCAAAAATCCAAAATATTGGCTGAAAACGACTAAATATCAAGGACTCATTGGGCGAATCGCTCTGGAACTGAAATCGGAATGCTCACTGACATTTCCCCTATCTGAAAGTCTGATAAACGCCGGAAAAATGACTAAGTCCAAGAAAAAACTTTTTTAAACTTTTTTCAATTTTACCCCGTGGGATATATATTCTAAACACACACATTTGGAACTCTCCTGGGGTACCCTCACACATATTATTCCCTCATTTAGTGGATATTTTCACAAAAACGTGAAATTTTCAAAAATCCAGAAAATTGGCTGAAAACGACTAAATATCAAGGACTCATTGGGCGAATCGCTCTGGAACTGAAATTGGATCGCTCACTGACATTTCCCCTATCTGAAAGTCTGATAAACGCCGGAAAAATGACTAAGTCCAAAAAAAATTTTTTTTCAACTTTTTTCAATTTTACACCCGTGGGATATATATTCTACCCACACACATTTGGAACTCTCCTGGGGTACCCTCACACATATTATTCCCTCATTTAGTGGATATTTTCACAAAAAAGTGAAATTTTCAAAAATCCAGAAAATTGGCTGAAAACAACTAAATATCAAGGACTCATTGGGCGAATCGCTCTGGAACTGAAATCGGAATGCTCACTGACATTTCCCCTATCTGAAAGTCTGATAAACGCCGGAAAAATGACTAAGTCCAAGAAAAAATTTTCTTAAACTTTTTCAATTTTACCCCGTGGGATATATATTCTAAACACACACATTTGGAACTCTCCTGGGGTTCCCTCACACATGTTATTCCCTCATTTAGTGGATATTTTCACAAAAAAGTGAAATTTTCAAAAATCCAGAAAATTGGCTGAAAACGACTAAATATTAAGGAATCATTGGGCGAATCGCTCTGGAACTGAAATCGGAACGCTCACTGAAAGTCTGATAAACGCCGGAAAAATGACTAAGTAATCGGAACGCTCACTGAAAGTCTGATAAACGCCGGAAAAATGACTAAGTCTAAGAAAAATTTTTCTTAAACTTATTTCAATTTTACCCCCGTGGGAAATATATTCTACCCACACACATTTGGAACTCTCCTGGGGTACCCTCACACATATTATTCCCTCATTTAGTGGATATTTTCACAAAAAAGTGAAATTTTCAAAAATCCAGAACATTGGCTGAAAACGACTAAATATCAAGGACTCATTGGGCGAATCGCTCTGGAACTGAAATCGGAACGCTCACTGACATTTCCCCTATCTGAAAGTCTGATAAACACCGGAAAAATGACTAAGTCTAAGAAAAAATTTTCTTAAACTTTTTTCAATTTTACCCCGTGGGATATATATTCTAAACACACACATCTGGAACTCTCCTGGGGTACCCTCACACATATTATTCCCTCATTTAGTGGATATTTTCACAAAAAAGTGAAATTTTCAAAAATCCAGAAAATTGGCTGAAAACGACTAAATATCAAGGACTCATTGGGCGAATCGCTCTGGAACTGAAATCGGAACGCTCACTGACATTTCCCCTATCTGAAAGTCTGATAAACGCCGGAAAAATGAGTAAGTCCAAGTATTTTTTTTTTTAAACTTTTTTCAATTTTACCCCGTGGGATATATATTCTAAACACACACATTTGGAACTCTCCTGGGGTACCCTCACACATATTATTCCCTCATTTAGTGGATATTTTCACAAAAAAATGAAATTTTCAAAAATCCAAAATATTGGCTGAAAACGACTAAATATCAAGGACTCATTGGGCGAATCGCTCTGGAACTGAAATCGGAATGCTCACTGACATTTCCCCTATCTGAAAGTCTGATAAACGCCGGAAAAATGACTAAGTCCAAGAAATTTTTTTTAAAAACTTTTTTCAATTTTACCCCGTCGGATATATATTCTAAACACACACATTTGGAACTCTCCTGGGGTACCCTCACACATATTATTCCCTCATTTAGTGGATATTTTCACAAAAAAGTGAAATTTTCAAAAATCCAGAAAATTGGCTGAAAACGACTAAATATCAAGGACTCATTGGGCGAATCGCTCTGGAACTGAAATCGGAACGCTCACTGACATTTCCCCTATCTGAAAGTCTGATAAACACCGGAAAAATGACTAAGTCTAAGAAAAAATTTTCTTAAACTTTTTTCAATTTTACCCCGTGGGATATATATTCTAAACACACACATTTGGAACTCTCCTGGGGTACCCTCACACATATTATTCCCTCATTTAGTGGATATTTTCACAAAAAAGTGAAATTTTCAAAAATCCTAAATATTGGCTGAAAACGACTAAATATCAAGGACTCATTGGGCGAATCGCTCTGGAACTGAAATCGGAATGCTCACTGACATTTCCCCTATCTGAAAGTCTGATAAACGCCGGAAAAATGACCAAGTCCAAGAAAAAAATTTTTTAAACTTTTTTCAATTTTACCCCGTGGGATATATATTCTAAACACACACATTTGGAACTCTCCTGGGGTACCCTCACACATATTATTCCCTCATTTAGTGGATATTTTCACAAAAAAGTGAAATTTTCAAAAATCCAAAATATTGGCTGAAAACGACTAAATATCAAGGACTCATTGGGCGAATCGCTCTGGAACTGAAATCGGAATGCTCACTGACATTTCCCCTATCTGAAAGTCTGATAAACGCCGGAAAAATGACCAAGTCCAAGAAAAAAAATTTTTAAACTTTTTTCAATTTTACCCCGTGGGATATATATTCTAAACACACACATTTGGAACTCTCCTGGTGTACCCTCACACATATTATTCCCTCATTTAGTGAATATTTTCACAAAAAAGTGAAATTTTCAAAAATCCAGAAAATTGGCTGAAAACGACTAAATATCAAGGACTCATTGGGCGAATCGCTCTGGAACTGAAATCGGAACGCTCACTGACATTTCCCCTATCTGAAAGTCTGATAAACGCCGGAAAAATGACTAAGTCCAAAAAAAAATTTTTTTCAACCTTTTTCAATTTTACACCCGTGGGATATATATTCTACCCACACACATTTGGAACTCTCCTGGGGTACCCTCACACATATTATTCCCTCATTTAGTGGATATTTTCACAAAAAAGTGAAATTTTCAAAAATCCAAAATATTAGCTGAAAATGACTAAATATCAAGGACTCATTGGGCGAATCGCTCTGGAACTGAAATCGGAATGCTCACTGACATTTCCCCTATCTGAAAGTCTGATAAACGCCGGAAAAATGACTAAGTCCAAGAATTTTTTTTTTTTAACTTTTTTCAATTTTACCCCGTGGGATATATATTCTAAACACACACATTTGGAACTCTCCTGGGGTACCCTCACACATATTATTCCCTCATTTAGTGAATATTTTCACAAAAAAGTGAAATTTTCAAAAATCCAGAAAATTGGCTGAAAACTGCTAAATATCAAGGACTCATTTGGCGAATCGCTCTGGAACTGAAATCGGAACGCTCACTGACATTTCCCCTATCTGAAAGTCTGATAAACGCCGGAAAAATGACTAAGTCCAAGAAAAAATTTTTTTAAACTTTTTTCAATTTTACCCCGGTGGGATATATATTCTACCCACACACATTTGGAACTCTCCTGGGGTACCCTCACACATATTATTCCCTCATTTAGGGGATATTTTCACAATAAAGTGAAATTTTCAAAAATCCAGAAAATTGGCTGAAAACGACTAAATATCAAGGACTCATTGGGCGAATCGCTCTGGAACTGAAATCGGAACGCTCACTGACATTTCCCCTATCTGAAAGTCTGATAAACGTCGGAAAAATGACTAAGTCTAAGAAAAAATTTTCTTAAACTTTTTTCAATTTTACCCCCGTGGGAAATATATTCTACCCACACACATTTGGAACTCTCCTGGGGTACCCTCACACATATTATTCCCTCATTTAGTGGATATTTTCACAAAAAAGTGAAATTTTCAAAAATCCAAAATATTAGCTGAAAACGACTAAATATCAAAGACTCATTGGGCGAATCGCTCTGGAACTGAAATCGGAATGCTCACTGACATTTCTCCTATCTGAAAGTCTGATAAACGCCGGAAAAATGACTAAGTCCAAGAATTTTTTTTTTAAACTTTTTTCAATTTTACCCTGTGGGATATATATTCTAAACACACACATTTGGAACTCTCCTGGGGTACCCTCACACATATTATTCCCTCATTTAGTGGATATTTTCACAAAAAAGTGAAATTTTCAAAAATCCAAAATATTGGTTGAAAACGACTAAATATCAAGGACTCATTGGGCGAATCGCTCTGGAACTGAAATCGGAATGCTCACTGACATTTCCCCTATCTGAAAGTCTGATAAACGCCGGAAAAATGACTAAGTCCAAGAAAAATGTTTTTAAAACTTTTTTCAATTTTACCCCGTGGGATATATATTCTAAACACACACATTTGGAACTCTCCTGGGGTACCCTCACACATATTATTCCCTCATTTAGTGGATATTTTCACAAAAAAGTGAAATTTTCAAAAATCCAGAAAATTGGCTGAAAACGACTAAATATCAAGGACTCATTGGGCGAATCGCTCTGGAACTGAAATTGGAACGCTCACTGACATTTCCCCTATCTGAAAGTCTGATAAACACCGGAAAAATGACTAAGTCTAACAAAAAATTTTCTTAAACTTTTTTCAATTTTACCCCGTGGGATATATATTCTAAACACACACATTTGGAACTCTCCTGGGGTACCCTCACACATATTATTCCCTCATTTAGTGAATATTTTCACAAAAAAGTGAAATTTTCAAAAATCCAGAAAATTGACTGAAAACGACTAAATATCAAGGACTCATTGGGCGAATCGCTCTGGAACTGAAATCGGAACGCTCACTGACATTTCCCCTATCTGAAAGTCTGATAAACACCGGAAAAATGACTAAGTCTAAGAAAAAATTTTCTTAAACTTTTTTCAATTTTACCCCGTGGGATATATATTCTAAACACACACATTTGGAACTCTCCTGGGGTACCCTCACACATATTATTCCCTCATTTAGTGGATATTTTCACAAAAAAGTGAAATTTTCAAAAATCCAAAATATTGGCTGAAAACGACTAAATATCAAGGACTCATTGGGCGAATCGCTCTGGAACTGAAATCGGAATGCTCACTGACATTTCCCCTATCTGAAAGTCTGATAAACGCCGGAAAAATGACAAAGTCCAAGAAAAAACTTTTTTAAACTTTTTTCAATTTTACCCCGTGGGATATATATTCTAAACACACACATTTGGAACTCTCCTGGGGTACCCTCACACATATTATTCCCTCATTTAGTGGATATTTTCACAAAAAAGTGAAATTTTCAAAAATCCAGAAAATTGGCTGAAAACGACTAAATATCAAGGACTCATTGGGCGAATCGCTCTGGAACTGAAATTGGAACGCTCACTGACATTTCCCCTATCTGAAAGTCTGATAAACGCCGGAAAAATGACTAAGTCCAAAAAAAAATTTTTTTCAACTTTTTTCAATTTTACACCCGTGGGATATATATTCTACCCACACACATTTGGAACTCTCCTGGGGTACCCTCACACATATTATTCCCTCATTTAGTGGATATTTTCACAAAAAAGTGAAATTTTCAAAAATCCAGAAAATTGGCTGAAAACGACTAAATATCAAGGACTCATTGGGCGAATCGCTCTGGAACTGAAATCGGAACGCTCACTGACATTTCCCCTATCTGAAAGTCTGATAAACACCAGAAAAATGAGTAAGTCTAAGAAAAAATTTTCTTAAACTTTTTTCAATTTTACCCCGTGGGATATATATTCTAAACACACACATTTGGAACTCTCCTGGGGTACCCTCACACATATTATTCCCTCATTTAGTGGATATTTTCACAAAAAAGTGAAATTTTCAAAAATCCAGAAAATTGGCTGAAAACGACTAAATATCAAGGACTCATTGGGCGAATCGCTCTGGAACTGAAATCGGAACGCTCACTGACATTTCCCCTATCTGAAAGTCTGATAAACACCGGAAAAATGACTAAGTCTAAGAAAAAATTTTCTTAAACTTTTTTCAATTTTACCCCCTGGGATATATATTCTAAACACACACATTTGGAACTCTCCTGGGGTACCCTCACACATATTGTTCCCTCATTTAGTGGATATTTTCACAAAAAAGTGAAATTTTCAAAATTCCAGAAAATTGGCTGAAAACGACTAAATATCAAGGACTCATTGGGCGAATCGCTCTGGAACTGAAATCGGAGCGCTCACTGACATTTCCCCTATCTGAAAGTCTGATAAACACCGGAAAAATGACTAAGTCTAAGAAAAAATTTTCTTAAACTTTTTTCAATTTTACCCCGTGGGATATATATTCTAAACACACACATTTGGAACTCTCCTGGGGTACCCTCACACATATTATTCCCTCATTTAGTGGATATTTTCACAAAAAAGTGAAATTTTCAAAAATCCAAAATATTGGCTGAAAACGACTAAATATAAAGGAATCATTGGGCGAATCGCTCTGGAACTGAAATCGGAATGCTCACTGACATTTCCCCTATCTGAAAGTCTGATAAACGCCGGAAAAATGACTAAGTCCAAGAAAAAATTTTTTTAAACTTTTTTCAATTTTACCCCGTGGGATATATATTCTAAACACACACATTTGGAACTCTCCTGGGGTACCCTCACACATATTACTCCCTCATTTAGTGGATATTTTCACAAAAAAGTGAAATTTTCAAAAATCCAAAATATTGGCTGAAAACGACTAAATATCAAGGACTCATTGGGCGAATCGCTCTGGAACTGAAATCGGAACGCTCACTGACATTTCCCCTATCTGAAAGTCTGATAAACACCGGAAAAATGACTAAGTCTAAGAAAAAATTTTCTTAAACTTTTTTCAATTTTACCCCGTGGGATATATATTCTAAACACACACATTTGGAACTCTCCTGGGGTACCCTCACACATATTATTCCCTCATTTAGTGGATATTTTCACAAAAAAGTGAAATTTTCAAAAATCCAAAATATTGGCTGAAAACGACTAAATGTCAAGGACTCATTGGGCGAATCGCTCTGGAACTGAAATCGGAATGCTCACTGACATTTCCCCTATCTGAAAGTCTGATAAACGCCGGAAAAATGACTAAGTCCAAGAAAAAACTTTTTTAAACTTTTTTCAATTTTACCCCGTGGGATATATATTCTAAACACACACATTTGGAACTCTCCTGGGGTACCCTCACACATATTATTCCCTCATTTAGTGGATATTTTCACAAAAAAGTGAAATTTTCAAAAATCCAAAATATTGGCTGAAAACGACTAAATATCAAGGACTCATTGGGCGAATCGCTCTGGAACTGAAATTGGAATGCTCACTGACATTTCCCCTATTTGAAAGTCTGATAAACACCGGAAAAATGACTAAGTCTAAGAAAAAATTTTCTTAAACTTTTTTGAATTTTACCCTGTGGGATATATATTCTAAACACACACATTTGGAACTCTCCTGGGGTACCCTCACACATATTATTCCCTCATTTAGTGGATATTTTCACAAAAAAGTGAAATTTTCAAAAATCCAAAATATTGGCTGAAAACGACTAAATATAAAGGAATCATTGGGCGAATCGCTCTGGAACTGAAATCGGAACGCTCACTGACATTTCCCCTATCTGAAAGTCTGATAAACACCGGAAAAATGACTAAGTCTAAGAAAAAATTTTCTTAAACTTTTTTCAATTTTACCCCGTGGGATATATATTCTAAACACACACATTTGGAACTCTCCTGGGGTACCCTCACACATATTATTCCCTCATTTAGTGGATATTTTCACAAAAAAGTGAAATTTTCAAAAATCCAAAATATTGGCTGAAAACGACTAAATGTCAAGGACTCATTGGGCGAATCGCTCTGGAACTGAAATCGGAATGCTCACTGACATTTCCCCTATCTGAAAGTCTGATAAACGCCGGAAAAATGACTAAGTCCAAGAAAAAACTTTTTTAAACTTTTTTCAATTTTACCCCGTGGGATATATATTCTAAACACACACATTTGGAACTCTCCTGGGGTACCCTCACACATATTATTCCCTCATTTAGTGGATATTTTCACAAAAAAGTGAAATTTTCAAAAATCCAGAAAATTGGCTGAAAACGACTAAATATCAAGGACTCATTGGGCGAATCGCCCTGGAACTGAAATTGGAACGCTCACTGACATTTCCCCTATCTGAAAGTCTGATAAACGCCGGAAAAATGACTAAGTCCAAAAAAAAATTTTTTTCAACTTTTTTCAATTTTACATCCGTGGGATATATATTCTACCCACACACATTTGGAACTCTCCTGGGGTACCCTCACACATATTATTCCCTCATTTAGTGGATATTTTCACAAAAACATGAAATTTTCAAAAATCCAGAAAATTGGCTGAAAACGACTAAATATCAAGGACTCATTGGGCGAATCGCTCTGGAACTGAAATTGGAACGCTCACTGACATTTCCCCTATCTGAAAGTCTGATAAACGCCGGAAAAATGACTAAGTCCAAAAAAAAATTTTTTTCAACTTTTTTCAATTTTACACTTGTGGGATATATATTCTACCCACACACATTTGGAACTCTCCTGGGGTACCCTCACACATATTATTCCCTCATTTAGTGGTTATTTTCACAAAAAAGTGAAATTTTCAAAAATTCAGAAAATTGGCTGAAAACAACTAAATATCAAGGACTCATTTGGCGAATCGCTCTGGAACTGAAATCGGAATGCTCACTGACATTTCTCCTATCTGAAAGTCTGATAAACGCCGGAAAAATGACTAAGTCCAAGAAAAAATTTTCTTAAACTTTTTTCAATTTTACCCCGTGGGATATATATTCTAAACACACACATTTGGAACTCTCCTGGGGTTCCCTCACACATGTTATTCCCTCATTTAGTGGATATTTTCACAAAAAAGTGAAATTTTCAAAAATCCAGAAAATTGGCTGAAAACGACTAAATATTAAGGAATCATTGGGCGAATCGCTCTGGAACTGAAATCGGAACGCTCACTGAAAGTCTGATAAACGCCGGAAAAATGACTAAGTAATCGGAACGCTCACTGAAAGTCTGATAAACGCCGGAAAAATGACTAAGTCTAAGAAAAATTTTTCTTAAACTTATTTCAATTTTACCCCCGTGGGAAATATATTCTACCCACACACATTTGGAACTCTCCTGGGGTACCCTCACACATATTATTCCCTCATTTAGTGGATATTTTCACAAAAAAGTGAAATTTTCAAAAATCCAAAATATTAGCTGAAAATGACTAAATATCAAGGACTCATTGGGCGAATCGCTCTGGAACTGAAATCGGAATGCTCACTGACATTTCCCCTATCTGAAAGTCTGATAAACGCCGGAAAAATGACTAAGTCCAAGAATTTTTTTTTTTAAACTTTTTTCAATTTTACCCCGTGGGATATATATTCTAAACACACACATTTGGAACTCTCCTGGGGTACCCTCACACATATTATTCCCTCATTTAGTGGATATTTTCACAAAAAAGTGAAATTTTCAAAAATCCAAAATATTGGCTGAAAACGACTAAATATCAAGGACTCATTGGGCGAATCGCTCTGGAACTGAAATTGGAATGCTCACTGACATTTCCCCTATCTGAAAGTCTCATAAACACCGGAAAAATGACTAAGTCTAAGAAAAAATTTTCTTAAACTTTTTTCAATTTTACCCTGTGGGATATATATTCTAAACACACACATTTGGAACTCTCCTGGGGTACCCTCACACATATTATTCCCTCATTTAGTGGATATTTTCACAAAAAAGTGAAATTTTCAAAAATCCAAAATATTGGCTGAAAACGACTAAATATAAAGGAATCATTGGGCGAATCGCTCTGGAACTGAAATCGGAATGCTCACTGACATTTCCCCTATCTGAAAGTCTGATAAACGCCGGAAAAATGACTAAGTCCAAGAAAAAATTTTTTTAAACTTTTTTCAATTTTACCCCGTGGGATATATATTCTAAACACACACATTTGGAACTCTCCTGGGGTACCCTCACACATATTATTCCCTCATTTAGTGGATATTTTCACAAAAAAGTGAAATTTTCAAAAATCCAAAATATTGGCTGAAAACGACTAAATATCAAGGACTCATTGGGCGAATCGCTCTGGAACTGAAATCGGAATGCTCACTGACATTTCCCCTATCTGAAAGTCTGATAAACGCTGGAAAAATGACTAAGTCCAAGAAAAAACTTTTTTAAACTTTTTTCAATTTTACCCCGTGGGATATATATTCTAAACACACACATTTGGAACTCTCCTGGGGTACCCTCACACATATTATTCCCTCATTTAGTGGATATTTTCACAAAAACGTGAAATTTTCAAAAATCCAGAAAATTGGCTGAAAACGACTAAATATTAAGGAATCATTGGGCGAATCGCTCGGGAACTGAAATCGGAACGCTCACTGAAAGTCTGATAAACGCCGGAAAAATGACTAAGTAATCGGAACGCTCACTGAAAGTCTGATAAACGCCGGAAAAATGACTAAGTCTAAGAAAAATTTTTCTTAAACTTATTTCAATTTTACCCCGTGGGAAATATATTCTACCCACACACATTTGGAACTCTCCTGGGGTACCCTCACACATATTATTCCCTCATTTAGTGGATATTTTCACAAAAAAGTGAAATTTTCAAAAATCCAAAATATTAGCTGAAAATGACTAAATATCAAGGACTCATTGGGCGAATCGCTCTGGAACTGAAATCGGAATGCTCACTGACATTTCCCCTTCTGAAAGTCTGATAAACGCCGGAAAAATGACTAAGTCCAAGAATTTTTTTTTTTAAACTTTTTTCAATTTTACCCCGTGGGATATATATTCTAAACACACACATTTGGAACTCTCCTGGGGTACCCTCACACATATTATTCCCTCATTTAGTGGATATTTTCACAAAAAAGTGAAATTTTCAAAAATCCAAAATATTGGCTGAAAACAACTAAATATCAAGGACTCATTGGGCGAATCGCTCTGGAACTGAAATCAGAATGCTCACTGACATTTCCCCTATCTGAAAGTCTGATAAACGCCGGAAAAATGACTAAGTCCAAGAAATTTTTTTTAAAAACTTTTTTCAATTTTACCCCGTGGGATATATATTCTAAACACACACATTTGGAACTCTCCTGGGGTACCCTCACACATATTATTCCCTCATTTAGTGGATATTTTCACAAAAAAGTGAAATTTTCAAAAATCCAGAAAATTGGCTGAAAACGACTAAATATCAAGGACTCATTGGGCGAATCGCTCTGGAACTGAAATCGGAACGCTCACTGACATTTCCCCTATCTGAAAGTCTGATAAACACCGGAAAAATGACTAAGTCTAAGAAAAAATTTTCTTAAACTTTTTTCAATTTTACCCCGTGGGATATATATTCTAAACACACACATTTGGAACTCTCCTGGGGAACCCTCACACATATTATTCCCTCATTTAGTGGATATTTTCACAAAAAAGTGAAATTTTCAAAAATCCAAAATTTTGGCTGAAAACGACTAAATATAAAGGAATCATTGGGCGATCGCTCTGGAACTGAAATCGGAATGCTCACTGACATTTCCCCTATCTGAAAGTCTGATAAACGCCGGAAAAATGACTAAGTCCAAGAATTTTTTTTTTTTAACTTTTTTCAATTTTACCCCGTGGGATATATATTCTAAACACACACATTTGGAACTCTCCTGGGGTACCCTCACACATATTATTCCCTCATTTAGTGGATATTTTCACAAAAACGTGAAATTTTCAAAAATCCAGAAAATTGGCTGAAAACGACTAAATATTAAGGAATCATTGGGCGAATCGCTCTGGAACTGAAATCGGAACGCTCACTGAAAGTCTGATAAACGCCGGAAAAATGACTAAGTAATCGGAACGCTCACTGAAAGTCTGATAAACGCCGGAAAAATGACTAAGTCTAAGAAAAATTTTTCTTAAACTTATTTCAATTTTACCCCGTGGGAAATATATTCTACCCACACACATTTGGAACTCTCCTGGGGTACCCTCACACATATTATTCCCTCATTTAGTGGATATTTTCACAAAAAAGTGAAATTTTCAAAAATCCAAAATATTAGCTGAAAATGACTAAATATCAAGGACTCATTGGGCGAATCGCTCTGGAACTGAAATCGGAATGCTCACTGACATTTCCCCTTCTGAAAGTCTGATAAACGCCGGAAAAATGACTAAGTCCAAGAATTTTTTTTTTTAAACTTTTTTCAATTTTACCCCGTGGGATATATATTCTAAACACACACATTTGGAACTCTCCTGGGGTACCCTCACACATATTATTCCCTCATTTAGTGGATATTTTCACAAAAAAGTGAAATTTTCAAAAATCCAAAATATTGGCTGAAAACAAATAAATATCAAGGACTCATTGGGCGAATCGCTCTGGAACTGAAATCAGAATGCTCACTGACATTTCCCCTATCTGAAAGTCTGATAAACGCCGGAAAAATGACTAAGTCCAAGAAATTTTTTTTAAAAACTTTTTTCAATTTTACCCCGTGGGATATATATTCTAAACACACACATTTGGAACTCTCCTGGGGAACCCTCACACATATTATTCCCTCATTTAGTGGATATTTTCACAAAAAAGTGAAATTTTCAAAAATCCAAAATATTGGCTGAAAACGACTAAATATAAAGGAATCATTGGGCGATCGCTCTGGAACTGAAATCGGAATGCTCACTGACATTTCCCCTATCTGAAAGTCTGATAAACGCCGGAAAAATGACTAAGTCCAAGAATTTTTTTTTTTAAACTTTTTTCAATTTTACCCCGTGGGATATATATTCTAAACACACACATTTGGAACTCTCCTGGGGTACCCTCACACATATTATTCCCTCATTTAGTGGATATTTTCACAAAAAAGTGAAATTTTCAAAAATCCAAAATATTGGCTGAAAACGACTAAATATCAAGGACTCATTGGGCGAATCGCTCTGGAACTGAAATTGGAATGCTCACTGACATTTCCCCTATCTGAAAGTCTGATAAACACCGGAAAAATGACTAAGTCTAAGAAAAAATTTTCTTAAACTTTTTTGAATTTTACCCTGTGGGATATATATTCTAAACACACACATTTGGAACTCTCCTGGGGTACCCTCACACATATTATTCCCTCATTTAGTGGATATTTTCACAAAAAAGTGAAATTTTCAAAAATCCAAAATATTGGCTGAAAACGACTAAATATAAAGGAATCATTGGGCGAATCGCTCTGGAACTGAAATCGGAACGCTCACTGACATTTCCCCTATCTGAAAGTCTGATAAACACCGGAAAAATGACTAAGTCTAAGAAAAAATTTTCTTAAACTTTTTTCAATTTTACCCCGTGGGATATATATTCTAAACACACACATTTGGAACTCTCCTGGGGTACCCTCACACATATTATTCCCTCATTTAGTGGATATTTTCACAAAAAAGTGAAATTTTCAAAAATCCAAAATATTGGCTGAAAACGACTAAATGTCAAGGACTCATTGGGCGAATCGCTCTGGAACTGAAATCGGAATGCTCACTGACATTTCCCCTATCTGAAAGTCTGATAAACGCCGGAAAAATGACTAAGTCCAAGAAAAAACTTTTTTAAACTTTTTTCAATTTTACCCCGTGGGATATATATTCTAAACACACACATTTGGAACTCTCCTGGGGTACCCTCACACATATTATTCCCTCATTTAGTGGATATTTTCACAAAAAAGTGAAATTTTCAAAAATCCAGAAAATTGGCTGAAAACGACTAAATATCAAGGACTCATTGGGCGAATCGCCCTGGAACTGAAATTGGAACGCTCACTGACATTTCCCCTATCTGAAAGTCTGATAAACGCCGGAAAAATGACTAAGTCCAAAAAAAAATTTTTTTAAACTTTTTTCAATTTTACATCCGTGGGATATATATTCTACCCACACACATTTGGAAATCTCCTGGGGTACCCTCACACATATTATTCCCTCATTTAGTGGATATTTTCACAAAAACGTGAAATTTTCAAAAATCCAGAAAATTGGCTGAAAACGACTAAATATCAAGGACTCATTGGGCGAATCGCTCTGGAACTGAAATTGGAACGCTCACTGACATTTCCCCTATCTGAAAGTCTGATAAACGCCGGAAAAATGACTAAGTCGAAGAAAAAATTTTCTTAAACTTTTTTCAATTTTACCCCGTGGGATATATATTCTAAACACACACATTTGGAACTCTCCTGGGGTTCCCTCACACATGTTATTCCCTCATTTAGTGGATATTTTCACAAAAAAGTGAAATTTTCAAAAATCCAGAAAATTGGCTGAAAACGACTAAATATTAAGGAATCATTGGGCGAATCGCTCTGGAACTGAAATCGGAACGCTCACTGAAAGTCTGATAAACGCCGGAAAAATGACTAAGTAATCGGAACGCTCACTGAAAGTCTGATAAACGCCGGAAAAATGACTAAGTCTAAGAAAAATTTTTCTTAAACTTATTTCAATTTTACCCCCGTGGGAAATATATTCTACCCACACACATTTGGAACTCTCCTGGGGTACCCTCACACATATTATTCCCTCATTTAGTGGATAGTTTCACAAAAAAGTGAAATTTTCAAAAATCCAAAATATTAGCTGAAAATGACTAAATATCAAGGACTCATTGGGCGAATCGCTCTGGAACTGAAATCGGAATGCTCACTGACATTTCCCCTATCTGAAAGTCTGATAAACGCCGGAAAAATGACTAAGTCCAAGAATTTTTTTTTTTAAACTTTTTTCAATTTTACCCCGTGGGATATATATTCTAAACACACACATTTGGAACTCTCCTGGGGTACCCTCACACATATTATTCCCTCATTTAGTGGATATTTTCACAAAAAAGTGAAATTTTCAAAAATCCAAAATATTGGCTGAAAACGACTAAATATAAAGGAATCATTGGGCGAATCGCTCTGGAACTGAAATCGGAATGCTTACTGACATTTCCCCTATCTGAAAGTCTGATAAACGCCGGAAAAATGACTAAGTCCAAGAAAAAATTTTTTTAAACTTTTTTCAATTTTACCCCGTGGGATATATATTCTAAACACACACATTTGGAACTCTCCTGGGGTACCCTCACACATATTATTCCCTCATTTAGTGGATATTTTCACAAAAAAGTGAAATTTTCAAAAATCCAAAATATTGGCTGAAAACGACTAAATATCAAGGACTCATTGGGCGAATCGCTCTGGAACTGAAATCGGAATGCTCACTGACATTTCCCCTATCTGAAAGTCTGATAAACGCTGGAAAAATGACTAAGTCCAAGAAAAAACTTTTTTAAACTTTTTTCAATTTTACCCCGTGGGATATATATTCTAAACACACACATTTGGAACTCTCCTGGGGTACCCTCACACATATTATTCCCTCATTTAGTGGATATTTTCACAAAAACGTGAAATTTTCAAAAATCCAGAAAATTGGCTGAAAACGACTAAATATCAAGGACTCATTGGGCGAATCGCTCTGGAACTGAAATCGGAATGCTCACTGACATTTCTCCTATCTGAAAGTCTGATAAATGCCGGAAAAATGACTAAGTCCAAGAAAAAATTTTCTTAAACTTTTTTCAATTTTACCCCGTGGGATATATATTCTAAACACACACATTTGGAACTCTCCTGGGGTTCCCTCACACATGTTATTCCCTCATTTAGTGGATATTTTCACAAAAAAGTGAAATTTTCAAAAATCCAGAAAATTGGCTGAAAACGACTAAATATTAAGGAATCATTGGGCGAATCGCTCTGGAACTGAAATCGGAACGCTCACTGAAAGTCTGATAAACGCCGGAAAAATGACTAAGTAATCGGAACGCTCACTGAAAGTCTGATAAACGCCGGAAAAATGACTAAGTCTAAGAAAAATTTTTCTTAAACTTATTTCAATTTTACCCCCGTGGGAAATATATTCTACCCACACACATTTGGAACTCTCCTGGGGTACCCTCACACATATTATTCCCTCATTTAGTGGATAGTTTCACAAAAAAGTGAAATTTTCAAAAATCCAAAATATTAGCTGAAAATGACTAAATATCAAGGACTCATTGGGCGAATCGCTCTGGAACTGAAATCGGAATGCTCACTGACATTTCCCCTATCTGAAAGTCTGATAAACGCCGGAAAAATGACTAAGTCCAAGAATTTTTTTTTTTAAACTTTTTTCAATTTTACCCCGTGGGATATATATTCTAAACACACACATTTGGAACTCTCCTGGGGTACCCTCACACATATTATTCCCTCATTTAGTGGATATTTTCACAAAAAAGTGAAATTTTCAAAAATCCAAAATATTGGCTGAAAACGACTAAATATAAAGGAATCATTGGGCGAATCGCTCTGGAACTGAAATCGGAATGCTTACTGACATTTCCCCTATCTGAAAGTCTGATAAACGCCGGAAAAATGACTAAGTCCAAGAAAAAATTTTTTTAAACTTTTTTCAATTTTACCCCGTGGGATATATATTCTAAACACACACATTTGGAACTCTCCTGGGGTACCCTCACACATATTATTCCCTCATTTAGTGGATATTTTCACAAAAAAGTGAAATTTTCAAAAATCCAAAATATTGGCTGAAAACGACTAAATATCAAGGACTCATTGGGCGAATCGCTCTGGAACTGAAATCGGAATGCTCACTGACATTTCCCCTATCTGAAAGTCTGATAAACGCTGGAAAAATGACTAAGTCCAAGAAAAAACTTTTTTAAACTTTTTTCAATTTTACCCCGTGGGATATATATTCTAAACACACACATTTGGAACTCTCCTGGGGTACCCTCACACATATTATTCCCTCATTTAGTGGATATTTTCACAAAAACGTGAAATTTTCAAAAATCCAGAAAATTGGCTGAAAACGACTAAATATCAAGGACTCATTGGGCGAATCGCTCTGGAACTGAAATCGGAATGCTCACTGACATTTCTCCTATCTGAAAGTCTGATAAATGCCGGAAAAATGACTAAGTCCAAGAAAAAATTTTCTTAAACTTTTTTCAATTTTACCCCGTGGGATATATATTCTAAACACACACATTTGGAACTCTCCTGGGGTTCCCTCACACATGTTATTCCCTCATTTAGTGGATATTTTCACAAAAAAGTGAAATTTTCAAAAATCCAGAAAATTGGCTGAAAACGACTAAATATTAAGGAATCATTGGGCGAATCGCTCTGGAACTGAAATCGGAACGCTCACTGAAAGTCTGATAAACGCCGGAAAAATGACTAAGTAATCGGAACGCTCACTGAAAGTCTGATAAACGCCGGAAAAATGACTAAGTCTAAGAAAAATTTTTCTTAAACTTATTTCAATTTTACCCCGTGGGAAATATATTCTACCCACACACATTTGGAACTCTCCTGGGGTACCCTCACACATATTATTCCCTCATTTAGTGGATATTTTCACAAAAAAGTGAAATTTTCAAAAATCCAAAATATTAGCTGAAAATGACTAAATATCAAGGACTCATTGGGCGAATCGCTCTGGAACTGAAATCGGAATGCTCACTGACATTTCCCCTTCTGAAAGTCTGATAAACGCCGGAAAAATGACTAAGTCCAAGAATTTTTTTTTTAAACTTTTTTCAATTTTACCCCGTGGGATATATATTCTAAACACACACATTTGGAACTCTCCTGGGGTACCCTCACACATATTATTCCCTCATTTAGTGGATATTTTCACAAAAAAGTGAAATTTTCAAAAATCCAAAATATTGGCTGAAAACGACTAAATATCAAGGACTCATTGGGCGAATCGCTCTGGAACTGAAATCAGAATGCTCACTGACATTTCCCCTATCTGAAAGTCTGATAAACGCCGGAAAAATGACTAAGTCCAAGAAATTTTTTTTAAAAACTTTTTTCAATTTTACCCCGCGGGATATATATTCTAAACACACACATTTGGAACTCTCCTGGGGTACCCTCACACATATTATTCCCTCATTTAGTGGATATTTTCACAAAAAAGTGAAATTTTCAAAAATCCAGAAAATTGGCTGAAAACGACTAAATATCAAGGACTCATTGGGCGAATCGCTCTGGAACTGAAATCGGAACGCTCACTGACATTTCCCCTATCTGAAAGTCTGATAAACACCGGAAAAATGACTAAGTCTAAGAAAAAATTTTCTTAAACTTTTTTCAATTTTACCCCGTGGGATATATATTCTAAACACACACATTTGGAACTCTCCTGGGGTACCCTCACACATATTATTCCCTCATTTAGTGGATATTTTCACAAAAAAGTGAAATTTTCAAAAATCCAAAATATTGGCTGAAAACGACTAAATATCAAGGACTCATTGGGCGAATCGCTCTGGAACTGAAATCGGAATGCTCACTGACATTTCCCCTATCTGAAAGTCTGATAAACGCCGGAAAAATGACTAAGTCCAAGAAAAAACTTTTTTAAACTTTTTTCAATTTTACCCCGTGGGATATATATTCTAAACACACACATTTGGAACTCTCCTGGGGTACCCTCACACATATTATTCCCTCATTTAGTGGATATTTTCACAAAAACGTGAAATTTTCAAAAATCCAGAAAATTGGCTGAAAACGACTAAATATCAAGGACTCATTGGGCGAATTGCTCTGGAACTGAAATTGGAACGCTCACTGACATTTCCCCTATCTGAAAGTCTGATAAACGCCGGAAAAATGACTAAGTCCAAAAAAAAATTTTTTTCAACTTTTTTCAATTTTACACCCGTGGGATATATATTCTACCCACACACATTTGGAACTCTCCTGGGGTTCCCTCACACATGTTATTCCCTCATTTAGTGGATATTTTAACAAAAAAGTGAAATTTTCAAAAATCCAGAAAATTGGCTGAAAACGACTAAATATTAAGGAATCATTGGGCGAATCGCTCTGGAACTGAAATCGGAACGCTCACTGAAAGTCTGATAAACGCCGGAAAAATGACTAAGTAATCGGAACGCTCACTGAAAGTCTGATAAACGCCGGAAAAATGACTAAGTCTAAGAAAAATTTTTCTTAAACTTATTTCAATTTTACCCCGTGGGAAATATATTCTAAACACACACATTTGGAACTCTCCTGGGGTACCCTCACACATATTATTCCCTCATTTAGTGGATATTTTCACAAAAAAGTGAAATTTTCAAAAATCCAAAATATTGGCTGAAAACGACTAAATATCAAGGACTCATTGGGCGAATCGCTCTGGAACTGAAATCGGAATGCTCACTGACATTTCCCCTATCTGAAAGTCTGATAAACGCCGGAAAAATGACTAAGTCCAAGAAAAAACTTTTTTAAACTTTTTTCAATTTTACCCCGTGGGATATATATTCTAAACACACACATTTGGAACTCTCCTGGGGTACCCTCACACATATTATTCCCTCATTTAGTGGATATTTTCACAAAAACGTGAAATTTTCAAAAATCCAGAAAATTGGCTGAAAACGACTAAATATCAAGGACTCATTAGGCGAATCGCTCTGGAACTGAAATTGGAACGCTCACTGACATTTCCCCTATCTGAAAGTCTGATAAACGCCGGAAAAATGACTAAGTCCAAGAAAAAATTTTCTTAAACTTTTTTGAATTTTACCCCGTGGGATATATATTCTAAACACACACATTTGGAACTCTACTGGGGTTCCCTCACACATGTTATTCCCTCATTTTGTGGATATTTTCACAAAAAAGTGAAATTTTCAAAAATCCAGAAAATTGGCTGAAAACGACTAAATATTAAGGAATCATTGGGCGAATCGCTCTGGAACTGAAATCGGAACGCTCACTGAAAGTCTGATAAACTCCGGAAAAATGACTAAGTAATCGGAACGCTCGCTGAAAGTCTGATAAACGCCGGAAAAATGACTAAGTCTAAGAAAAAATTTTCTTAAACTTATTTCAATTTTACCCCCGTGGGAAATATATTCTACCCACACACATTTGGAACTCTCCTGGGGTACCCTCACACATATTATTCCCTCATTTAGTGGATATTTTCACAAAAAATTGAAATTTTCAAAAATCCAAATTATTAGCTGAAAATGACTAAATATCAAGGACTCATTGGGCGAATCGCTCTGGAACTGAAATCGGAATGCTCACTGACATTTCCCCTATCTGAAAGTCTGATAAACGCCGGAAAAATGACTAAGTCCAAGAATTTTTTTTTTTAAACTTTTTTCAATTTTACCCCGTGGGATATATATTCTAAACACACACATTTGGAACTCTCCTGGGGTACCCTCACACATATTATTCCCTCATTTAGTGGATATTTTCACAAAAAAGTGAAATTTTCAAAAATCCAAAATATTGGCTGAAAACGACTAAATATCAAGGACTCATTGGGCGAATCGCTCTGGAACTGAAATCGGAATGCTCACTGACATTTCCCCTATCTGAAAGTCTGATAAACGCCGGAAAAATGACTAAGTCTAAGAAAAAATTTTCTTAAACTTTTTTCAATTTTACCCCGTGGGATATATATTCTAAACACACACATTTGGAAATCTCCTGGGGTACCCTCACACATATTATTCCCTCATTTAGTAAATATTTTCACAAAAAAGTGAAATTTTCAAAAATCCAGAAAATTGGCTGAAAACGACTAAATATCAAGGACTCATTGGGCGAATCGCTCTGGAACTGAAATCGGAACGCTCACTGACATTTCCCCTATCTGAAAGTCTGATAAACGCCGGAAAAATGACTAAGTCCAAAAAAAATTCTTTTCAACTTTTTTCAATTTTACACCCGTGGGATATATATTCTACCCACACACATTTGGAACTCTCCTGGGGTACCCTCACACATATTATTCCCTCATTTAGTGGATATTTTCACAAAAAAGTGAAATTTTCAAAAATCCAAAATATTAGCTGAAAACGACTAAATATCAAGGACTCATTGGGCGAATCGCTCTGGAACTGAAATCGGAATGCTCACTGACATTTCCCCTATCTGAAAGTCTGATAAACGCCGGAAAAATGACTAAGTCCAAGAAATTTTTTTTAAAAACTTTTTTCAATTTTACCCCGTGGGATATATATTCTAAACACACACATTTGGAACTCTCCTGGGGTACCCTCACACATATTATTCCCTCATTTAGTGGATATTTTCACAAAAAAGTGAAATTTTCAAAAATCCAGAAAATTGGCTGAAAACGACTAAATATCAAGGACTCATTGGGCGAATCGCTCTGGAACTGAAATCGGAACGCTCACTGACATTTCCCCTATCTGAAAGTCTGATAAACACCGGAAAAATGACTAAGTCTAAGAAAAAATTTTCTTAAACTTTTTTCAATTTTACCCCGTGGGATATATATTCTAAACACACACATTTGGAACTCTCCTGGGGTACCCTCACACATATTATTCCCTCATTTAGTGGATATTTTCACAAAAAAGTGAAATTTTTAAAAATCCAAAATATTGGCTGAAAACGACTAAATATAAAGGAATCATTGGGCGAATCGCTCTGGAACTGAAATCGGAAGGCTCACTGACATTTCCCCTATCTGAAAGTCTGATAAACGCCGGAAAAATGACTAAGTCCAAGAAAAAAAATTTTTAAACTTTTTTCAATTTTACCCCGTGGGATATATATTCTAAACACACACATTTGGAACTCTCCTGGGGTACCCTCACACATATTATTCCCTCATTTAGTGGATATTTTCACAAAAAAGTGAAACTTTCAAAAATCCAAAATATTGGCTGAAAACGACTAAATATCAAGGACTCATTGGGCGAATCGCTCTGGAACTGAAATTGGAACGCTCACTGACATTTCCCCTATCTGAAAGTCTGATAAACGCCGGAAAAATGACTAAGTCCAAAAAAAATTATTTTCAACTTTTTTCAATTTTACACCCGTGGGATATATATTCTACCCACACACATTTGGAACTCTCCTGGGGTACCCTCACACATATTATCCCCTCATTTAGTGGATATTTTCACAAAAAAGTGAAATTTTCAAAAATCCAAAATATTAGCTGAAAACGACTAAATATCAAGGACTCATTGGGCGAATCGCTCTGGAACTGAAATCGGAATGCTCACTGACATTTCCCCTATCTGAAAGTCTGATAAACGCCGGAAAAATGACTAAGTCCAAGAAAAAAATTTCTTAAACTTTTTTCAATTTTACCCCGTGGGATATATATTCTAAACACACACATTTGGAACTCTCCTGGGGTACCCTCACACATATTATTCCCTCATTTAGTGGATATTTTCACAAAAAAGGGAAATTTTCAAAAATCCAAAATATTAGCTGAAAACGACTAAATATCAAGGACTCATTGGGCGAATCGCTCTGGAACTGAAATCGGAATGCTCACTGACATTTCCCCTATCTGAAAGTCTGATAAACGCCGGAAAAATGACTAAGTCCAAGAAATTTTTTTTAAAAACTTTTTTCAATTTTACCCCGTGGGATATATATTCTAAACACACACATTTGGAACTCTCCTGGGGTACCCTCACACATATTATTCCCTCATTTAGTGGATATTTTCACAAAAAAGTGAAATTTTCAAAAAATCCAGAAAATTGGCTGAAAACGACTAAATATCAAGGACTCATTGGGCGAATCGCTCTGGAACTGAAATCGGAACGCTCACTGACATTTCCCCTATCTGAAAGTCTGATAAACACCGGAAAAATGACTAAGTCTAAGAAAAAATTTTCTTAAACTTTTTTCAATTTTACCCCGTGGGATATATATTCTAAACACACACATTTGGAACTCTCCTGGGGTTCCCTCACACATGTTATTCCCTCATTTAGTGGATATTTTCACAAAAAAGTGAAATTTTCAAAAATCCAGAAAATTGGCTGAAAACGACTAAATATTAAGGAATCATTGGGCGAATCGCTCTGGAACTGAAATCGGAACGCTCACTGAAAGTCTGATAAATGCCGGAAAAATGACTAAGTAATCGGAACGCTCACTGAAAGTCTGATAAACGCCGGAAAAATGACTAAGTCTAAGAAAAATTTTTCTTAAACTTATTTCAATTTTACCCCCGTGGGAAATATATTCTACCCACACACATTTGGAACTCTCCTGGGGTACCCTCACACATATTATTCCCTCATTTAGTGGATATTTTCACAAAAAAGTGAAATTTTCAAAAATCCAAAATATTAGCTGAAAATGACTAAATATCAAGGACTCATTGGGCGAATCGCTCTGGAACTGAAATCGGAATGCTCACTGACATTTCCCCTATCTGAAAGTCTGATAAACGCCGGAAAAATGACTAAGTCCAAGAATTTTTTTTTTTAAACTTTTTTAAATTTTACCCCGTGGGATATATATTCTAAACACACACATTTGGAACTCTCCTGGGGTACCCTCACACATATTATTCCCTCATTTAGTGGATATTTTCACAAAAAAGTGAAATTTTCAAAAATCCAAAATATTGGCTGAAAACGACTAAATATCAAGGACTCATTGGGCGAATCGCTCTGGAACTGAAATCGGAATGCTCACTGACATTTCCCCTATCTGAAAGTCTGATAAACGCCGGAAAAATGACTAAGTCCAAGAAAAATTTTTTTTAAACTTTTTTCAATTTTACCCCGTGGGATATATATTCTAAA
Organism: Phyllobates terribilis; assembly: GCF_046119375.1. Classification (NCBI taxonomy): domain Eukaryota; kingdom Metazoa; phylum Chordata; class Amphibia; order Anura; family Dendrobatidae; genus Phyllobates; species Phyllobates terribilis. The sequence continues at coordinate 597,332,170 of NW_027362762.1, forward strand.
CACACACATTTGGAACTCTCCTGGGGTACCCTCACACATATTATTCCCTCATTTAGTGGATATTTTCACAAAAAAGTGAAATTTTCAAAAATCCAAAATATTAGCTGAAAATGACTAAATATCAAGGACTCATTGGGCGAATCGCTCTGGAACTGAAATCGGAATGCTCACTGACATTTCCCCTATCTGAAAGTCTGATAAATGCAGGAAAAATGAAAAAGTCCAAGAAAAAAATGTTTTAAACTTTTTTCAATTTTACCCCGTGGGATATATATTCTAAACACACACATTTGGAACTCTCCTGGGGTACCCTCACACATATTATTCCCTCATTTAGTGAATATTTTCACAAAAAAGTGAAATTTTCAAAAATCCAGAAAATTGGCTGAAAACGACTAAATATCAAGGACTCATTGGGCGAATCGCTCTGGAACTGAAATCGGAACACTCACTGACATTTCCCCTATCTGAAAGTCTGATAAACGCCGGAAAAATGACTAAGTCCAAAAAAAAATTTTTTTCAACTTTTTTCAATTTTACACCCGTGGGATATATATTCTACCCACACACATTTGGAACTCTCCTGGGGTACCCTCACACATATTATTCCCTCATTTAGTGGATATTTTCACAAAAAAGGGAAATTTTCAAAAATCCAAAATATTAGCTGAAAACGACTAAATATCAAGGACTCATTGGGCGAATCGCTCTGGAACTGAAATCGGAATGCTCACTGACATTTCCCCTATCTGAAAGTCTGATAAACGCCGGAAAAATGACTAAGTCCAAGAATTTTTTTTTTTTAACTTTTTTCAATTTTACCCCGTGGGATATATATTCTAAACACACACATTTGGAACTCTCCTGGGGTACCCTCACACATATTATTCCCTCATTTAGTGGATATTTTCACAAAAAAGTGAAATTTTCAAAAATCCTAAATATTGGCTGAAAACGACTAAATATCAAGGACTCATTGGGCGAATCGCTCTGGAACTGAAATCGGAATGCTCACTGACATTTCCCCTATCTGAAAGTCTGATAAACGCCGGAAAAATGACTAAGTCCAAGAAAAATTTTTTTTAAACTTTTTTCAATTTTACCCCGTGGGATATATATTCTAAACACACACATTTGGAACTCTCCTGGGGTACCCTCACACATATTATTCCCTCATTTAGTGGATATTTTCACAAAAAAGTGAAATTTTCAAAAATCCAGAAAATTGGCTGAAAACGACTAAATATCAAGGACTCATTGGGCGAATCGCTTTGGAACTGAAATCGGAACGCTCACTGACATTTCCCCTATCTGAAAGTCTGATAAACACCGGAAAAATGACTAAGTCTAAGAAAAAATTTTCTTAAACTTTTTTCAATTTTACCCCGTGGGATATATATTCTAAACACACACATTTGGAACTCTCCTGGGGTTCCCTCACACATGTTATTCCCTCATTTAGTGGATATTTTCACAAAAAAGTGAAATTTTCAAAAATCCAGAAGATTGGCTGAAAACGACTAAATATTAAGGAATCATTGGGCGAATCGCTCTGGAACTGAAATCGGAACGCTCACTGAAAGTCTGATAAACGCCGGAAAAATGACTAAGTAATCGGAACGCTCACTGAAAGTCTGATAAACGCCGGAAAAATGACTAAGTCTAAGAAAAAATTTTCTTAAACTTATTTCAATTTTACCCCCGTGGGAAAAATATTCTACCCACACACATTTGGAACTCTCCTGGGGTACCCTCACACATATTATTCCCTCATTTAGTGGATATTTTCACAAAAAAGTGAAATTTTCAAAAATCCAAAATATTAGCTGAAAATGACTAAATATCAAGGACTCATTGGGCGAATCGCTCTGGAACTGAAATCGGAATGCTCACTGACATTTCCCCTATCTGAAAGTCTGATAAACGCCGGAAAAATGACTAAGTCCAAGAAAAAAAATTTTTAAACTTTTTTCAATTTTACCCCGTGGGATATATATTCTAAACACACACATTTGGAACTCTCCTGGGGTACCCTCACACATATTATTCCCTCATTTAGTGGATATTTTCACAAAAAAGTGAAATTTTCAAAAATCCAAAATATTGGCTGAAAACGACTAAATATCAAGGACTCATTGGGCGAATCGCTCTGGAACTGAAATCGGAATGCTCACTGACATTTCCCCTATCTGAAAGTCTGATAAACGCCGGAAAAATGACTAAGTCCAAGAAAAAAAATTTTTAAACTTTTTTCAATTTTACCCCGTGGGATATATATTCTACCCACACACATTTGGAACTCTCCTGGGGTACCCTCACACATATTATTCCCTCATTTAGTGGATATTTTCACAAAAAAGGGAAATTTTCAAAAATCCAAAATATTAGCTGAAAACGACTAAATATCAAGGACTCATTGGGCGAATCGCTCTGGAACTGAAATCGGAATGCTCACTGACATTTCCCCTATCTGAAAGTCTGATAAACGCCGGAAAAATGACTAAGTCCAAGAAATTTTTTTTAAAAACTTTTTTCAATTTTACCCCGTGGGATATATATTCTAAACACACACATTTGGAACTCTCCTGGGGTACCCTCACACATATTATTCCCTCATTTAGTGGATATTTTCACAAAAAAGTGAAATTTTCAAAAAATCCAGAAAATTGGCTGAAAACGACTAAATATCAAGGACTCATTGAGCGAATCGCTCTGGAACTGAAATCGGAACGCTCACTGACATTTCCCCTATCTGAAAGTCTGATAAACACCGGAAAAATGACTAAGTCTAAGAAAAAATTTTCTTAAACTTTTTTCAATTTTACCCCGTGGGATATATATTCTAAACACACACATTTGGAACTCTCCTGGGGTTCCCTCACACATGTTATTCCCTCATTTAGTGGATATTTTCACAAAAAAGTGAAATTTTCAAAAATCCAGAAAATTGGCTGAAAACGACTAAATATTAAGGAATCATTGGGCGAATCGCTCTGGAACTGAAATCGGAACGCTCACTGAAAGTCTGATAAATGCCGGAAAAATGACTAAGTAATCGGAACGCTCACTGAAAGTCTGATAAACGCCGGAAAAATGACTAAGTCTAAGAAAAATTTTTCTTAAACTTATTTCAATTTTACCCCCGTGGGAAATATATTCTACCCACACACATTTGGAACTCTCCTGGGGTACCCTCACACATATTATTCCCTCATTTAGTGGATATTTTCACAAAAAAGTGAAATTTTCAAAAATCCAAAATATTAGCTGAAAATGACTAAATATCAAGGACTCATTGGGCGAATCGCTCTGGAACTGAAATCGGAATGCTCACTGACATTTCCCCTATCTGAAAGTCTGATAAACGCCGGAAAAATGACTAAGTCCAAGAATTTTTTTTTTTAAACTTTTTTAAATTTTACCCCGTGGGATATATATTCTAAACACACACATTTGGAACTCTCCTGGGGTACCCTCACACATATTATTCCCTCATTTAGTGGATATTTTCACAAAAAAGTGAAATTTTCAAAAATCCAAAATATTGGCTGAAAACGACTAAATATCAAGGACTCATTGGGCGAATCGCTCTGGAACTGAAATCGGAATGCTCACTGACATTTCCCCTATCTGAAAGTCTGATAAACGCTGGAAAAATGACTAAGTCCAAGAAAAATTTTTTTTAAACTTTTTTCAATTTTACCCCGTGGGATATATATTCTAAACACACACATTTGGAACTCTCCTGGGGTACCCTCACACATATTATTCCCTCATTTAGTGGATATTTTCACAAAAAAGTGAAATTTTCAAAAATCCAAAATATTGGCTGAAAACGACTAAATATCAAGGACTCATTGGGCGAATCGCTCTGGAACTGAAATCGGAATGCTCACTGACATTTCCCCTATCTGAAAGTCTGATAAACGCCGGAAAAATGACTAAGTCCAAGAAAAAAAATTTTTAAACTTTTTTCAATTTTACCCCGTGGGATATATATTCTACCCACACACATTTGGAACTCTCCTGGGGTACCCTCACACATATTATTCCCTCATTTAGTGGATATTTTCACAAAAAAGGGAAATTTTCAAAAATCCAAAATATTAGCTGAAAACGACTAAATATCAAGGACTCATTGGGCGAATCGCTCTGGAACTGAAATCGGAATGCTCACTGACATTTCCCCTATCTGAAAGTCTGATAAACGCCGGAAAAATGACTAAGTCCAAGAAATTTTTTTTAAAAACTTTTTTCAATTTTACCCCGTGGGATATATATTCTAAACACACACATTTGGAACTCTCCTGGGGTACCCTCACACATATTATTCCCTCATTTAGTGGATATTTTCACAAAAAAGTGAAATTTTCAAAAAATCCAGAAAATTGGCTGAAAACGACTAAATATCAAGGACTCATTGGGCGAATCGCTCTGGAACTGAAATCGGAACGCTCACTGACATTTCCCCTATCTGAAAGTCTGATAAACACCGGAAAAATGACTAAGTCTAAGAAAAAATTTTCTTAAACTTTTTTCAATTTTACCCCGTGGGATATATATTCTAAACACACACATTTGGAACTCTCCTGGGGTTCCCTCACACATGTTATTCCCTCATTTAGTGGATATTTTCACAAAAAAGTGAAATTTTCAAAAATCCAGAAAATTGGCTGAAAACGACTAAATATTAAGGAATCATTGGGCGAATCGCTCTGGAACTGAAATCGGAATGCTCACTGACATTTCCCCTATCTGAAAGTCTGATAAACGCCGGAAAAATGACTAAGTCCAAGAAAAATTTTTTTTAAACTTTTTTCAATTTTACCCCGTGGGATATATATTCTAAACACACACATTTGGAACTCTCCTGGGGTACCCTCACACATATTATTCCCTCATTTAGTGAATATTTTCACAAAAAAAGTGAAATTTTCAAAAATCCAGAAAATTGGCTGAAAACGACTAAATATCAAGGACTCATAGGGCGAATCGCTCTGGAACTGAAATCGGAACGCTCACTGACATTTCCCCTATCTGAAAGTCTGATAAACGCCGGAAAAATGACTAAGTCCAAGAAAAAATTTTTTTAAACTTTTTTCAATTTTACCCCGGTGGGATATATATTCTACCCACAAACATTTGGAACTCTCCTGGGGTACCCTCACACATATTATTCCCTCATTTAGGGGATATTTTCACAATAAAGTGAAATTTTCAAAAATCCAGAAAATTGGCTGAAAACGACTAAATATCAAGGACTCATTGGGCGAATCGCTCTGGAACTGAAATCGGAACGCTCACTGACATTTCCCCTATCTGAAAGTCTGATAAACGCCGGAAAAATGACTAAGTCCAAAAAAAAATTTTTTTCAACTTTTTTCAATTTTACACCCGTGGGATATATATTCTACCCACACACATTTGGAACTCTCCTGGGGTACCCTCACACATATTATTCCCTCATTTAGTGGATATTTTCACAAAAAAGTGAAATTTTCAAAAATCCAGAAAATTGGCTGAAAACGACTAAATATCAAGGACTCATTGGGCGAATCGCTCTGGAACTGAAATCGGAATGCTCACTGACATTTCCCCTATCTGAAAGTCTGATAAACGCCGGAAAAATGACTAAGTCCAAGAAAAAATTTTCTTAAACTTTTTTCAATTTTACCCCGTGGGATATATATTCTAAACACACACATTTGGAACTCTCCTGGGGTTCCCTCACACATGTTATTCCCTCATTTAGTGGATATTTTCACAAAAAAGTGAAATTTTCAAAAATCCAGAAAATTGGCTGAAAACGACTAAATATTAAGGAATCATTGGGCGAATCGCTCTGGAACTGAAATCGGAACGCTCACTGAAAGTCTGATAAACGCCGGAAAAATGACTAAGTAATCGGAACGCTCACTGAAAGTCTGATAAACGCCGGAAAAATGACTAAGTCTAAGAAAAAATTTTCTTAAACTTATTTCAATTTTACCCCCGTGGGAAATATATTCTACCCACACACATTTGGAACTCTCCTGGGGTACCCTCACACATATTATTCCCTCATTTAGTGGATATTTTCACAAAAAAGTGAAATTTTCAAAAATCCAAAATATTAGCTGAAAATGACTAAATATCAAGGACTCATTGGGCGAATCGCTCTGGAACTGAAATCGGAATGCTCACTGACATTTCCCCTATCTGAAAGTCTGATAAACGCCGGAAAAATGACTAAGTCCAAGAATTTTTTTTTTTAAACTTTTTTCAATTTTACCCCGTGGGATATATATTCTACCCACACACATTTGGAACTCTCCTGGGATACCCTCACACATATTATTCCCTCATTTAGTGGATATTTTCACAAAAAAGTGAAATTTTCAAAAATCCAAAATATTAGCTGAAAACGACTAAATATCAAAGACTCATTGGGCGAATCGCTCTGGAACTGAAATCGGAATGCTCACTGACATTTCTCGTATCTGAAAGTCTGATAAACGCCGGAAAAATGACTAAGTCCAAGAATTTTTTTTTAAAACTTTTTTCAATTTTACCCCGTGGGATATATATTCTAAACACACACATTTGGAACTCTCCTGGGGTACCCTCACACATATTATTCCCTCATTTAGTGGATATTTTCACAAAAAAGTGAAATTTTCAAAAATCCAAAATATTAGCTGAAAATGACTAAATATCAAGGACTCATTGGGCGAATCGCTCTGGAACTGAAATCGGAATGCTCACTGACATTTCCCCTATCTGAAAGTCTGATAAACGCAGGAAAAATGAAAAAGTCCAAGAAAAAAATGTTTTAAACTTTTTTCAATTTTACCCCGTGGGATATATATTCTAAACACACACATTTGGAACTCTCCTGGGGTACCCTCACACATATTATTCCCTCATTTAGTGAATATTTTCACAAAAAAGTGAAATTTTCAAAAATCCAGAAAATTGGCTGAAAACGACTAAATATCAAGGACTGATTGGGCGAATCGCTCTGGAACTGAAATCGGAACACTCACTGACATTTCCCCTATCTGAAAGTCTGATAAACGCCGGAAAAATGACTAAGTCCAAAAAAAAATTTTTTTCAACTTTTTTCAATTTTACACCCGTGGGATATATATTCTACCCACACACATTTGGAACTCTCCTGGGGTACCCTCACACATATTATTCCCTCATTTAGTGGATATTTTCACAAAAAAGTGAAATTTTCAAAAATCCAGAAAATTGGCTGAAAACGACTAAATATCAAGGACTCATTGGGCGAATCGCTCTGGAACTGAAATCGGAACGCTCACTGACATTTCCCCTATCTGAAAGTCTGATAAACACCGGAAAAATGACTAAGTCTAAGAAAAAATTTTCTTAAACTTTTTTCAATTTTACCCCGTGGGATATATATTCTAAACACACACATTTGGAACTCTCCTGGGGTACCCTCACACATATTATTCCCTCATTTAGTGGATATTTTCACAAAAAAGGGAAATTTTCAAAAATCCAAAATATTAGCTGAAAACGACTAAATATCAAGGACTCATTGGGCGAATCGCTCTGGAACTGAAATCGGAATGCTCACTGACATTTCCCCTATCTGAAAGTCTGATAAACGCCGGAAAAATGACTAAGTCCAAGAATTTTTTTTTTTTAACTTTTTTCAATTTTACCCCGTGGGATATATATTCTAAACACACACATTTGGAACTCTCCTGGGGTACCCTCACACATATTATTCCCTCATTTAGTGGATATTTTCACAAAAAAGTGAAATTTTCAAAAATCCTAAATATTGGCTGAAAACGACTAAATATCAAGGACTCATTGGGCGAATCGCTCTGGAACTGAAATCGGAATGCTCACTGACATTTCCCCTATCTGAAAGTCTGATAAACGCCGGAAAAATGACTAAGTCCAAGAAAATTTTTTTTTAAACTTTTTTCAATTTTACCCCGTGGGATATATATTCTAAACACACACATTTGGAACTCTCCTGGGGTACCCTCACACATATTATTCCCTCATTTAGTGGATATTTTCACAAAAAAGTGAAATTTTCAAAAATCCAGAAAATTGGCTGAAAACGACTAAATATCAAGGACTCATTGGGCGAATCGCTTTGGAACTGAAATCGGAACGCTCACTGACATTTCCCCTATCTGAAAGTCTGATAAACACCGGAAAAATGACTAAGTCTAAGAAAAAATTTTCTTAAACTTTTTTCAATTTTACCCCGTGGGATATATATTCTAAACACACACATTTGGAACTCTCCTGGGGTTCCCTCACACATGTTATTCCCTCATTTAGTGGATATTTTCACAAAAAAGTGAAATTTTCAAAAATCCAGAAGATTGGCTGAAAACGACTAAATATTAAGGAATCATTGGGCGAATCGCTCTGGAACTGAAATCGGAACGCTCACTGAAAGTCTGATAAACGCCGGAAAAATGACTAAGTAATCGGAACGCTCACTGAAAGTCTGATAAACGCCGGAAAAATGACTAAGTCTAAGAAAAATTTTTCTTAAACTTATTTCAATTTTACCCCCGTGGGAAAAATATTCTACCCACACACATTTGGAACTCTCCTGGGGTACCCTCACACATATTATTCCCTCATTTAGTGGATATTTTCACAAAAAAGTGAAATTTTCAAAAATCCAAAATATTAGCTGAAAATGACTAAATATCAAGGACTCATTGGGCGAATCGCTCTGGAACTGAAATCGGAATGCTCACTGACATTTCCCCTATCTGAAAGTCTGATAAACGCCGGAAAAATGACTAAGTCCAAGAATTTTTTTTTTTAAACTTTTTTCAATTTTACCCCGTGGGATATATATTCTAAACACACACATTTGGAACTCTCCTGGGGTACCCTCACACATATTATTCCCTCATTTAGTGGATATTTTCACAAAAAAGTGAAATTTTCAAAAATCCAAAATATTGGCTGAAAACGACTAAATATCAAGGACTCATTGGGCGAATCGCTCTGGAACTGAAATCGGAATGCTCACTGACATTTCCCCTATCTGAAAGTCTGATAAACGCCGGAAAAATGACTAAGTCCAAGAAAAAAAATTTTTAAACTTTTTTCAATTTTACCCCGTGGGATATATATTCTAAACACACACATTTGGAACTCTCCTGGGGTACCCTCACACATATTATTCCCTCATTTAGTGAATATTTTCACAAAAAAGTGAAATTTTCAAAAATCCAGAAAATTGGCTGAAAACGACTAAATATCAAGGACTCATAGGGCGAATCGCTCTGGAACTGAAATCGGAACGCTCACTGACATTTCCCCTATCTGAAAGTCTGATAAACGCCGGAAAAATGACTAAGTCCAAGAAAAAATTTTTTTAAACTTTTTTCAATTTTACCCCGGTGGGATATATATTCTACCCACAAACATTTGGAACTCTCCTGGGGTACCCTCACGCATATTATTCCCTCATTTAGGGGATATTTTCACAATAAATTGAAATTTTCAAAAATCCAGAAAATTGGCTGAAAACGACTAAATATCAAGGACTCATTGGGCGAATCGCTCTGGAACTGAAATCGGAACGCTCACTGACATTTCCCCTATCTGAAAGTCTGATAAACGCCGGAAAAATGACTAAGTCCAAAAAAAAAATTTTTTCAACTTTTTTCAATTTTACACCCGTGGGATATATATTCTACCCACACACATTTGGAACTCTCCTGGGGTACCCTCACACATATTATTCCCTCATTTAGTGGATATTTTCACAAAAAAGTGAAATTTTCAAAAATCCAGAAAATTGGCTGAAAACGACTAAATATCAAGGACTCATTGGGCGAATCGCTCTGGAACTGAAATCGGAATGCTCACTGACATTTCCCCTATCTGAAGTCTGATAAACGCCGGAAAAATGACTAAGTCCAAGAAAAAATTTTCTTAAACTTTTTTCAATTTTACCTTGTGGGATATATATTCTAAACACACACATTTGGAACTCTCCTGGGGTTCCCTCACACATGTTATTCCCTCATTTAGTGGATATTTTCACAAAAAAGTGAAATTTTCAAAAATCCAGAAAATTGGCTGAAAACGACTAAATATTAAGGAATCATTGGGCGAATCGCTCTGGAACTGAAATCGGAACGCTCACTGAAAGTCTGATAAACGCCGGAAAAATGACTAAGTAATCGGAATGCTCACTGAAAGTCTGATAAACGCCGGAAAAATGACTAAGTCTAAGAAAAATTTTTCTTAAACTTATTTCAATTTTACCCCCGTGGGAAATATATTCTACCCACACACATTTGGAACTCTCCTGGGGTACCCTCACACATATTATTCCCTCATTTAGTGGATATTTTCACAAAAAAGTGAAATTTTCAAAAATCCAAAATATTAGCTGAAAACGACTAAATATCAAAGACTCATTGGGCGAATCGCTCTGGAACTGAAATCGGAATGCTCACTGACATTTCTCGTATCTGAAAGTCTGATAAACGCCGGAAAAATTACTAAGTCCAAGAATTTTTTTTTAAAACTTTTTTCAATTTTACCCCGTGGGATATATATTCTAAACACACACATTTGGAACTCTCCTGGGGTACCCTCACACATATTATTCCCTCATTTAGTGGATATTTTCACAAAAAAGTGAAATTTTCAAAAATCCAAAATATTGGCTGAAAACGACTAAATATCAAGGACTCATTGGGCGAATCGCTCTGGAACTGAAATCGGAATGCTCACTGACATTTCCCCTATCTGAAAGTCTGATAAACGCCGGAAAAATGACTAAGTCCAAGAAAAATTTTTTTTAAACTTTTTTCAATTTTACCCCGTGGGATATATATTCTACCCACACACATTTGGAACTCTCCTGGGGTACCCTCACACATATTATTCCCTCATTTAGTGGATATTTTCACAAAAAAGTGAAATTTTCAGAAATCCAAAATATTAGCTGAAAACGACTAAATATCAAAGACTCATTGGGCGAATCGCTCTGGAACTGAAATCGGAATGCTCACTGACATTTCTCGTATCTGAAAGTCTGATAAACGCCGGAAAAATGACTAAGTCCAAGAATTTTTTTTTAAAACTTTTTTCAATTTTACCCCGTGGGATATATATTCTAAACACACACATTTGGAACTCTCCTGGGGTACCCTCACACATATTATTCCCTCATTTAGTGGATATTTTCACAAAAAAGTGAAATTTTCAAAAATCCAAAATATTAGCTGAAAACGACTAAATATCAAGGACTCATTGGGCGAATCGCTCTGGAACTGAAATCGGAATGCTCACTGACATTTCCCCTATCTGAAAGTCTGATAAACGCCGGAAAAATGACTAAGTCTAAGAAAAAATTTTCTTAAACTTTTTTCAATTTTACCCCCGTGAGAAATATATTCTACCCACACACATTTGGAACTCTCCTGGGGTACCCTCACACATATTATTCCCTCATTTAGTGGATATTTTCACAAAAAAGTGAAATTTTCAAAAATCCAAAATATTAGCTGAAAACGACTAAATATCAAAGACTCATTGGGCGAATCGCTCTGGAACTGAAATCGGAATGCTCACTGACATTTCTCCTACATGAAAGTCTGATAAACGCCGGAAAAATGACTAAGTCCAAGAATTTTTTTTTTAAACTTTTTTCAATTTTACCCCGTGGGATATATATTCTAAACACACACATTTGGAACTCTCCTGGGGTACCCTCACACATATTATTCCCTCATTTAGTGGATATTTTCACAAAAAAGTGAAATTTTCAAAAATCCAAAATATTAGCTGAAAATGACTAAATATCAAGGACTCATTGGGCGAATCGCTCTGGAACTGAAATCGGAATGCTCACTGACATTTCCCCTATCTGAAAGTCTGATAAACGCAGGAAAAATGACCAAGTCCAAGAAAAAAATGTTTTAAACTTTTTTCAATTTTACCCCGTGGGATATATATTCTACCCACACACATTTGGAACTCTCCTGGGGTACCCTCACACATATTATTCCCTCATTTAGTGGATATTTTCACAAAAAAGTGAAATTTTCAAAAATCCAGAAAATTGGCTGAAAACGACTAAATATCAAGGACTCATTGGGCGAATCGCTCTGGAACTGAAATCGGAACGCTCACTGACATTTCCCCTATCTGAAAGTCTGATAAACACCGGAAAAATGACTAAGTCTAAGAAAAAATTTTCTTAAACTTTTTTCAATTTTACCCCGTGGGATATATATTCTAAACACACACATTTGGAACTCTCCTGGGGTACCCTCACACATATTATTCCCTCATTTAGTGGATATTTTCACAAAAAAGTGAAATTTTCAAAAATCCAAAATATTAGCTGAAAATGACTAAATATCAAGGACTCATTGGGCGAATCGCTCTGGAACTGAAATCGGAATGCTCACTGACATTTCCCCTATCTGAAAGTCTGATAAACGCCGGAAAAATGACTAAGTCCAAGAAAAATTTTTTTTAAACTTTTTTCAATTTTACCCCGTGGGATATATATTCTACCCACACACATTTGGAACTCTCCTGGGGTACCCTCACACATATTATTCCCTCATTTAGTGGATATTTTCACAAAAAAGTGAAATTTTCAGAAATCCAAAATATTAGCTGAAAACGACTAAATATCAAAGACTCATTGGGCGAATCGCTCTGGAACTGAAATCGGAATGCTCACTGACATTTCTCGTATCTGAAAGTCTGATAAACGCCGGAAAAATGACTAAGTCCAAGAATTTTTTTTTAAAACTTTTTTCAATTTTACCCCGTGGGATATATATTCTAAACACACACATTTGGAACTCTCCTGGGGTACCCTCACACATATTATTCCCTCATTTAGTGGATATTTTCACAAAAAAGTGAAATTTTCAAAAATCCAAAATATTAGCTGAAAACGACTAAATATCAAGGACTCATTGGGCGAATCGCTCTGGAACTGAAATCGGAATGCTCACTGACATTTCCCCTATCTGAAAGTCTGATAAACGCCGGAAAAATGACTAAGTCTAAGAAAAAATTTTCTTAAACTTTTTTCAATTTTACCCCCGTGAGAAATATATTCTACCCACACACATTTGGAACTCTCCTGGGGTACCCTCACACATATTATTCCCTCATTTAGTGGATATTTTCACAAAAAAGTGAAATTTTCAAAAATCCAAAATATTAGCTGAAAACGACTAAATATCAAAGACTCATTGGGCGAATCGCTCTGGAACTGAAATCGGAATGCTCACTGACATTTCTCCTACATGAAAGTCTGATAAACGCCGGAAAAATGACTAAGTCCAAGAATTTTTTTTTTAAACTTTTTTCAATTTTACCCCGTGGGATATATATTCTAAACACACACATTTGGAACTCTCCTGGGGTACCCTCACACATATTATTCCCTCATTTAGTGGATATTTTCACAAAAAAGTGAAATTTTCAAAAATCCAAAATATTAGCTGAAAATGACTAAATATCAAGGACTCATTGGGCGAATCGCTCTGGAACTGAAATCGGAATGCTCACTGACATTTCCCCTATCTGAAAGTCTGATAAACGCAGGAAAAATGACCAAGTCCAAGAAAAAAATGTTTTAAACTTTTTTCAATTTTACCCCGTGGGATATATATTCTACCCACACACATTTGGAACTCTCCTGGGGTACCCTCACACATATTATTCCCTCATTTAGTGGATATTTTCACAAAAAAGTGAAATTTTCAAAAATCCAGAAAATTGGCTGAAAACGACTAAATATCAAGGACTCATTGGGCGAATCGCTCTGGAACTGAAATCGGAACGCTCACTGACATTTCCCCTATCTGAAAGTCTGATAAACACCGGAAAAATGACTAAGTCTAAGAAAAAATTTTCTTAAACTTTTTTCAATTTTACCCCGTGGGATATATATTCTAAACACACACATTTGGAACTCTCCTGGGGTACCCTCACACATATTATTCCCTCATTTAGTGGATATTTTCACAAAAAAGTGAAATTTTCAAAAATCCAAAATATTAGCTGAAAATGACTAAATATCAAGGACTCATTGGGCGAATCGCTCTGGAACTGAAATCGGAATGCTCACTGACATTTCCCCTATCTGAAAGTCTGATAAACGCCGGAAAAATGACTAAGTCCAAGAATTTTTTTTTTTTAACTTTTTTCAATTTTACCCCGTGGGATATATATTCTAAACACACACATTTGGAACTCTCCTGGGGTACCCTCACACATATTATTCCCTCATTTAGTGGATATTTTCACAAAAAAGTGAAATTTTCAAAAATCCTAAATATTGGCTGAAAACGACTAAATATCAAGGACTCATTGGGCGAATCGCTCTGGAACTGAAATCGGAATGCTCACTGACATTTCCCCTATCTGAAAGTCTGATAAACGCCGGAAAAATGACTAAGTCCAAGAAAAATTTTTTTTAAACTTTTTTCAATTTTACCCCGTGGGATATATATTCTAAACACACACATTTGGAACTCTCCTGGGGTACCCTCACACATATTATTCCCTCATTTAGTGGATATTTTCACAAAAAAGTGAAATTTTCAAAAATCCAGAAAATTGGCTGAAAACGACTAAATATCAAGGACTCATTTGGCGAATCGCTCTGGAACTGAAATCGGAACGCTCACTGACATTTCCCCTATCTGAAAGTCTGATAAACGCCGGAAAAATGACTAAGTCCCAAAAAAATTTTTTTCAACTTTTTTCAATTTTACACCCGTGGGATATATATTCTACCCACACACATTTGGAACTCTCCTGGGGTACCCTCACACATATTATTCCCTCATTTAGTGGATATTTTCACAAAAAAGTGAAATTTTCAAAAATCCAAAATATTAGCTGAAAACGACTAAATATCAAGGACTCATTGGGCGAATCGCTCTGGAACTGAAATCGGAATGCTCACTGACATTTCCCCTATCTGAAAGTCTGATAAACGCCGGAAAAATGACTAAGTCCAAGAATTTTTTTTTTTTAACTTTTTTCAATTTTACCCCGTGGGATATATATTCTAAACACACACATTTGGAACTCTCCTGGGGTACCCTCACACATATTATTCCCTCATTTAGTGGATATTTTCACAAAAAAGTGAAATTTTCAAAAATCCTAAATATTGGCTGAAAACGACTAAATATCAAGGACTCATTGGGCGAATCGCTCTGGAACTGAAATCGGAATGCTCACTGACATTTCCCCTATCTGAAAGTCTGATAAACGCCGGAAAAATGACTAAGTCCAAGAAAAAATTTTTTTAAACTTTTTTCAATTTTACCCCGTAGGATATATATTCTAAACACACACATTTGGAACTCTCCTGGGGTACCCTCACACATATTATTCCCTCATTTAGTGGATATTTTCACAAAAAAGTGAAATTTTCAAAAATCCAGAAAATTGGCTGAAAACGACTAAATATCAAGGACTCATTGGGCGAATCGCTTTGGAACTGAAATCGGAACGCTCACTGACATTTCCCCTATCTGAAAGTCTGATAAACACCGGAAAAATGACTAAGTCTAAGAAAAAATTTTCTTAAACTTTTTTCAATTTTAACCCGTGGGATATATATTCTAAACACACACATTTGGAACTCTCCTGGGGTTCCCTCACACATGTTATTCCCTCATTTAGTGGATATTTTTACAAAAAAGTGAAATTTTCAAAAATCCAGAAAATTGGCTGAAAACGACTAAATATTAAGGAATCATTGGGCGAATCGCTCTGGAACTGAAATCGGAACGCTCACTGAAAGTCTGATAAACGCCGGAAAAATGACTAAGTGATCGGAACGCTCACTGAAAGTCTGATAAACGCCGGAAAAATGACTAAGTCTAAGAAAAATTTTTCTTAAACTTATTTCAATTTTACCCCCGTGGGAAATATATTCTACCCACACACATTTGGAACTCTCCTGGGGTACCCTCACACATATTATTCCCTCATTTAGTGGATATTTTCACAAAAAAGTGAAATTTTCAAAAATCCAAAATATTAGCTGAAAATGACTAAATATCAAGGACTCATTGGGCGAATCGCTCTGGAACTGAAATCGGAATGCTCACTGACATTTCCCCTATCTGAAAGTCTGATAAACGCCGGAAAAATGACTAAGTCCAAGAATTTTTTTTTTTAAACTTTTTTCAATTTTACCCCGTGGGATATATATTCTAAACACACACATTTGGAACTCTCCTGGGGTACCCTCACACATATTATTCCCTCATTTAGTGGATATTTTCACAAAAAAGTGAAATTTTCAAAAATCCAAAATATTGGCTGAAAACGACTAAATATCAAGGACTCATTGGGCGAATCGCTCTGGAACTGAAATCGGAATGCTCACTGACATTTCCCCTATCTGAAAGTCTGATAAACGCCGGAAAAATGACTAAGTCCAAGAAAAAATTTTTTTAAACTTTTTTCAATTTTACCCCGTGGGATATATATTCTAAACACACACATTTGGAACTCTCCTGGGGTACCCTCACACATATTATTCCCTCATTTAGTGAATATTTTCACAAAAAAGTGAAATTTTCAAAAATCCAGAAAATTGGCTGAAAACGACTAAATATCAAGGACTCATAGGGCGAATCGCTCTGGAACTGAAATCGGAACGCTCACTGACATTTCCCCTATCTGAAAGTCTGATAAACGCCGGAAAAATGACTAAGTCCAAGAAAAATTTTTTTTAAACTTTTTTCAATTTTACCCCGGTGGGATATATATTCTACCCACAAACATTTGGAACTCTCCTGGGGTACCCTCACACATATTATTCCCTCATTTAGGGGATATTTTCACAATAAAGTGAAATTTTCAAAAATCCAGAAAATTGGCTGAAAATGACTAAATATCAAGGACTCATTGGGCGAATCGCTCTGGAACTGAAATCGGAACGCTCACTGACATTTCCCCTATCTGAAAGTCTGATAAACGCCGGAAAAATGACTAAGTCCAAAAAAAAATTTTTTTCAACTTTTTTCAATTTTACACCCGTGGGATATATATTCTACCCACACACATTTGGAACTCTCCTGGGGTACCCTCACACATATTATTCCCTCATTTAGTGGATATTTTCACAAAAAAGTGAAATTTTCAAAAATCCAGAAAATTGGCTGAAAACGACTAAATATCAAGGACTCATTGGGCGAATCGCTCTGGAACTGAAATCGGAATGCTCACTGACATTTCCCCTATCTGAAAGTCTGATAAACGCCGGAAAAATGACTAAGTCCAAGAAAAAATTTTCTTAAACTTTTTTCAATTTTACCCCGTGGGATATATATTCTAAACACACACATTTGGAACTCTCCTGGGGTTCCCTCACACATGTTATTCCCTCATTTAGTGGATATTTTCACAAAAAAGTGAAATTTTCAAAAATCCAGAAAATTGGCTGAAAACGACTAAATATTAAGGAATCATTGGGCGAATCCCTCTGGAACTGAAATCGGAACGCTCACTGAAAGTTTGATAAACGCCGGAAAAATGACTAAGTAATCGGAACGCTCACTGAAAGTCTGATAAACGCCGGAAAAATGACTAAGTCTAAGAAAAATTTTTCTTAAACTTATTTCAATTTTACCCCCGTGGGAAATATATTCTACCCACACACATTTGGAACTCTCCTGGGGTACCCTCACACATATTATTCCCTCATTTAGTGGATATTTTCACAAAAAAGTGAAATTTTCAAAAATCCAAAATATTAGCTGAAAACGACTAAATATCAAAGACTCATTGGGCGAATCGCTCTGGAACTGAAATCGGAATGCTCACTGACATTTCTCGTATCTGAAAGTCTGATAAACGCCGGAAAAATGACTAAGTCCAAGAATTTTTTTTTAAAACTTTTTTCAATTTTACCCCGTGGGATATATATTCTAAACACACACATTTGGAACTCTCCTGGGGTACCCTCACACATATTATTCCCTCATTTAGTGGATATTTTCACAAAAAAGTGAAATTTTCAAAAATCCAAAATATTAGCTGAAAACGACTAAATATCAAGGACTCATTGGGCGAATCGCTCTGGAACTGAAATCGGAATGCTCACTGACATTTCCCCTATCTGAAAGTCTGATAAACGCCGGAAAAATGACTAAGTCTAAGAAAAAATTTTCTTAAACTTTTTTCAATTTTACCCCCGTGGGAAATATATTCTACCCACACACATTTGGAACTCTCCTGGGGTACCCTCACACATATTATTCCCTCATTTAGTGGATATTTTCACAAAAAAGTGAAATTTTCAAAAATCCAAAATATTAGCTGAAAACGACTAAATATCAAAGACTCATTGGGCGAATCGCTCTGGAACTGAAATCGGAATGCTCACTGACATTTCTCCTATATGAAAGTCTGATAAACGCCGGAAAAATGACTAAGTCCAAGAATTTTTTTTTTAAACTTTTTTCAATTTTACCCCGTGGGATATATATTCTAAACACACACATTTGGAACTCTCCTGGGGTACCCTCACACATATTATTCCCTCATTTAGTGGATATTTTCACAAAAAAGTGAAATTTTCAAAAATCCAAAATATTAGCTGAAAATGACTAAATATCAAGGACTCATTGGGCGAATCGCTCTGGAACTGAAATCGGAATGCTCACTGACATTTCCCCTATCTGAAAGTCTGATAAACGCAGGAAAAATGACCAAGTCCAAGAAAAAAATGTTTTAAACTTTTTTCAATTTTACCCCGTGGGATATATATTCTACCCACACACATTTGGAACTCTCCTGGGGTACCCTCACACATATTATTCCCTCATTTAGTGGATATTTTCACAAAAAAGTGAAATTTTCAAAAATCCAAAATATTAGCTGAAAACGACTAAATATCAAAGACTCATTGGGCGAATCGCTCTGGAACTGAAATCGGAATGCTCACTGACATTTCTCGTATCTGAAAGTCTGATAAACGCCGGAAAAATGACTAAGTCCAAGAATTTTTTTTTAAAACTTTTTTCAATTTTACCCCGTGGGATATATATTCTAAACACACACATTTGGAACTCTCCTGGGGTACCCTCACACATATTATTCCCTCATTTAGTGGATATTTTCACAAAAAAGTGAAATTTTCAAAAATCCAAAATATTAGCTGAAAACGACTAAATATCAAGGACTCATTGGGCGAATCGCTCTGGAACTGAAATCGGAATGCTCACTGACATTTCCCCTATCTGAAAGTCTGATAAACGCCGGAAAAATGACTAAGTCTAAGAAAAAATTTTCTTAAACTTTTTTCAATTTTACCCCCGTGGGAAATATATTCTACCCACACACATTTGGAACTCTCCTGGGGTACCCTCACACATATTATTCCCTCATTTAGTGGATATTTTCACAAAAAAGTGAAATTTTCAAAAATCCAAAATATTAGCTGAAAACGACTAAACATCAAAGACTCATTGGGCGAATCGCTCTGGAACTGAAATCGGAATGCTCACTGACATTTCTCCTATATGAAAGTCTGATAAACGCCGGAAAAATGACTAAGTCCAAGAAATTTTTTTTAAAAACTTTTTTCAATTTTACCCCGTGGGATATATATTCTAAACACACACATTTGGAACTCTCCTGGGGTACCCTCACACATATTATTCCCTCATTTAGTGGATATTTTCACAAAAAAGTGAAATTTTCAAAAATCCAGAAAATTGGCTGAAAACGACTAAATATCAAGGACTCATTGGGCGAATCGCTCTGGAACTGAAATTGGAACGCTCACTGACATTTCCCCTATCTGAAAGTCTGATAAACGCCGGAAAAATGACTAAGTCCAAAAAAAAATTTTTTTCAACTTTTTTCAATTTTACACCCGTGGGATATATATTCTACCCACACACATTTGGAACTCTCCTGGGGTACCCTCACACATATTATTCCCTCATTTAGTGGATATTTTCACAAAAAAGTGAAATTTTCAAAAATCCAGAAAATTGGCTGAAAACGACTAAATATCAAGGACTCATTGCGCGAATCGCTCTGGAACTGAAATCGGAACGCTCACTGACATTTCCCCTATCTGAAAGTCTGATAAACACCGGAAAAATGACTAAGTCCAAGAATTTTTTTTTTTTAACTTTTTTCAATTTTACCCCGTGGGATATATATTCTAAACACACACATTTGGAACTCTCCTGGGGTACCCTCACACATATTATTCCCTCATTTAGTGGATATTTTCACAAAAAAGTGAAATTTTCAAAAATCCTAAATATTGGCTGAAAACGACTAAATATCAAGGACTCATTGGGCGAATCGCTCTGGAACTGAAATCGGAATGCTCACTGACATTTCCCCTATCTGAAAGTCTGATAAACGCCGGAAAAATGACTAAGTCCAAGAAAAAATTTTTTTAAACTTTTTTCAATTTTACCCCGTGGGATATATATTCTAAACACACACATTTGGAACTCTCCTGGGGTACCCTCACACATATTATTCCCTCATTTAGTGGATATTTTCACAAAAAAGTGAAATTTTCAAAAATCCAGAAAATTGGCTGAAAACGACTAAATATCAAGGACTCATTGGGCGAATCGCTCTGGAACTGAAATCGGAACGCTCACTGACATTTCCCCTATCTGAAAGTCTGATAAACACCGGAAAAATGACTAAGTCTAAGAAAAAATTTTCTTAAACTTTTTTCAATTTTACCCCGTGGGATATATATTCTAAACACACACATTTGGAACTCTCCTGGGGTACCCTCACACATATTATTCCCTCATTTAGTGAATATTTTCACAAAAAAGTGAAATTTTCAAAAATCCAGAAAATTGGCTGAAAACGACTAAATATCAAGGACTCATTGGGCGAATCGCTCTGGAACTGAAATCGGAACGCTCACTGACATTTCCCCTATCTGAAAGTCTGATAAACGCCGGAAAAATGACTAAGTCCCAAAAAAATTTTTTTCAACTTTTTTCAATTTTACACCCGTGGGATATATATTCTACCCACACACATTTGGAACTCTCCTGGGGTACCCTCACACATATTATTCCCTCATTTAGTGGATATTTTCACAAAAAAGTGAAATTTTCAAAAATCCAAAATATTAGCTGAAAACGACTAAATATCAAGGACTCATTGGGCGAATCGCTCTGGAACTGAAATCGGAATGCTCACTGACATTTCCCCTATCTGAAAGTCTGATAAACGCCGGAAAAATGACTAAGTCCAAGAAAAATTTTTTTTAAACTTTTTTCAATTTTACCCCGTGGGATATATATTCTAAACACACACATTTGGAACTCTCCTGGGGTACCCTCACACATATTATTCCCTCATTTAGTGGATATTTTCACAAAAAAGTGAAATTTTCAAAAATCCAGAAAATTGGCTGAAAACGACTAAATATCAAGGACTCATTGGGCGAATCGCTCTGGAACTGAAATCGGAACGCTCACTGACATTTCCCCTATCTGAAAGTCTGATAAACACCGGAAAAATGACTAAGTCTAAGAAAAAATTTTCTTAAACTTTTTTCAATTTTACCCCGTGGGATATATATTCTAAACACACACATTTGGAACTCTCCTGGGGTACCCTCACACATATTATTCCCTCATTTAGTGAATATTTTCACAAAAAAGTGAAATTTTCAAAAATCCAGAAAATTGGCTGAAAACGACTAAATATCAAGGACTCATTGGGCGAATCGCTCTGGAACTGAAATCGGAACGCTCACTGACATTTCCCCTATCTGAAAGTCTGATAAACGCCGGAAAAATGACTAAGTCCCAAAAAAATTTTTTTCAACTTTTTTCAATTTTACACCCGTGGGATATATATTCTACCCACACACATTTGGAACTCTCCTGGGGTACCCTCACACATATTATTCCCTCATTTAGTGGATATTTTCACAAAAAAGTGAAATTTTCAAAAATCCAAAATATTAGCTGAAAACGACTAAATATCAAGGACTCATTGGGCGAATCGCTCTGGAACTGAAATCGGAATGCTCACTGACATTTCCCCTATCTGAAAGTCTGATAAACGCCGGAAAAATGACTAAGTCCAAGAATTTTTTTTTTTTAACTTTTTTCAATTTTACCCCGTGGGATATATATTCTAAACACACACATTTGGAACTCTCCTGGGGTACCCTCACACATATTATTCCCTCATTTAGTGGATATTTTCACAAAAAAGTGAAATTTTCAAAAATCCTAAATATTGGCTGAAAACGACTAAATATCAAGGACTCATAGGGCGAATCGCTCTGGAACTGAAATCGGAACGCTCACTGACATTTCCCCTATCTGAAAGTCTGATAAACGCCGGAAAAATGACTAAGTCCAAGAAAAATTTTTTTTAAACTTTTTTCAATTTTACCCCGGTGGGATATATATTCTACCCACAAACATTTGGAACTCTCCTGGGGTACCCTCACACATATTATTCCCTCATTTAGGGGATATTTTCACAATAAAGTGAAATTTTCAAAAATCCAGAAAATTGGCTGAAAACGACTAAATATCAAGGACTCATTGGGCGAATCGCTCTGGAACTGAAATCGGAACGCTCACTGACATTTCCCCTATCTGAAAGTCTGATAAACGCCGGAAAAATGACTAAGTCCAAAAAAAAATTTTTTTCAACTTTTTTCAATTTTACACCCGTGGGATATATATTCTACCCACACACATTTGGAACTCTCCTGGGGTACCCTCACACATATTATTCCCTCATTTAGTGGATATTTTCACAAAAAAGTGAAATTTTCAAAAATCCAGAAAATTGGCTGAAAACGACTAAATATCAAGGACTCATTGGGCGAATCGCTCTGGAACTGAAATCGGAATGCTCACTGACATTTCCCCTATCTGAAAGTCTGATAAACGCCGGAAAAATGACTAAGTCCAAGAAAAAATTTTCTTAAACTTTTTTCAATTTTACCCCGTGGGATATATATTCTAAACACACACATTTGGAACTCTCCTGGGGTTCCCTCACACATGTTATTCCCTCATTTAGTGGATATTTTCACAAAAAAGTGAAATTTTCAAAAATCCAGAAAATTGGCTGAAAACGACTAAATATTAAGGAATCATTGGGCGAATCCCTCTGGAACTGAAATCGGAACGC
The DNA here is from genome assembly GCF_046119375.1 of Phyllobates terribilis. Classification (NCBI taxonomy): domain Eukaryota; kingdom Metazoa; phylum Chordata; class Amphibia; order Anura; family Dendrobatidae; genus Phyllobates; species Phyllobates terribilis. The sequence continues at coordinate 597,355,351 of NW_027362762.1, forward strand.
TCACTGAAAGTTTGATAAACACCGGAAAAATGACTAAGTAATCGGAACGCTCACTGAAAGTCTGATAAACGCCGGAAAAATGACTAAGTCTAAGAAAAATTTTTCTTAAACTTATTTCAATTTTACCCCCGTGGGAAATATATTCTACCCACACACATTTGGAACTCTCCTGGGGTACCCTCACACATATTATTCCCTCATTTAGTGGATATTTTCACAAAAAAGTGAAATTTTCAAAAATCCAAAATATTAGCTGAAAATGACTAAATATCAAAGACTCATTGGGCGAATCGCTCTGGAACTGAAATCGGAATGCTCACTGACATTTCTCCTATATGAAAGTCTGATAAACGCCGGAAAAATGACTAAGTCCAAGAATTTTTTTTTTAAACTTTTTTCAATTTTACCCCGTGGGATATATATTCTAAACACACACATTTGGAACTCTCCTGGGGTACCCTCACACATATTATTCCCTCATTTAGTGGATATTTTCACAAAAAAGTGAAATTTTCAAAAATCCAAAATATTAGCTGAAAATGACTAAATATCAAGGACTCATTGGGCGAATCGCTCTGGAACTGAAATCGGAATGCTCACTGACATTTCCCCTATCTGAAAGTCTGATAAACGCAGGAAAAATGACCAAGTCCAAGAAAAAAATGTTTAAAACTTTTTTCAATTTTACCCCGTGGGATATATATTCTAAACACACACATTTGGAACTCTCCTGGGGTACCCTCACACATATTATTCCCTCATTTAGTGGATATTTTCACAAAAAAGTGAAATTTTCAAAAATCCAGAAAATTGGCTGAAAACGACTAAATATCAAGGACTCATTGGGCGAATCGCTCTGGAACTGAAATTGGAACGCTCACTGACATTTCCCCTATCTGAAAGTCTGATAAACGCCGGAAAAATGACTAAGTCCAAAAAAAAATTTTTTTCAACTTTTTTCAATTTTACACCCGTGGGATATATATTCTACCCACACACATTTGGAACTCTCCTGGGGTACCCTCACATATTATTCCCTCATTTAGTGGATATTTTCACAAAAAAGTGAAATTTTCAAAAATCCAGAAAATTGGCTGAAAACGACTAAATATCAAGGACTCATTGGGCGAATCGCTCTGGAACTGAAATCGGAACGCTCACTGACATTTCCCCTATCTGAAAGTCTGATAAACACCGGAAAAATGACTAAGTCTAAGAAAAAATTTTCTTAAACTTTTTTCAATTTTACCCCGTGGGATATATATTCTAAACACACACATTTGGAACTCTCCTGGGGTACCCTCACACATATTATTCCCTCATTTAGTGGATATTTTCACAAAAAAGTGAAATTTTCAAAAATCCAAAATATTAGCTGAAAATGACTAAATATCAAGGACTCATTGGGCGAATCGCTCTGGAACTGAAATCGGAATGCTCACTGACATTTCCCCTATCTGAAAGTCTGATAAACGCCGGAAAAATGACTAAGTCCAAGAATTTTTTTTTTTTAACTTTTTTCAATTTTACCCCGTGGGATATATATTCTAAACACACACATTTGGAACTCTCCTGGGGTACCCTCACACATATTATTCCCTCATTTAGTGGATATTTTCACAAAAAAGTAAAATTTTCAAAAATCCTAAATATTGGCTGAAAACGACTAAATATCAAGGACTCATTGGGCGAATCGCTCTGGAACTGAAATCGGAATGCTCACTGACATTTCCCCTATCTGAAAGTCTGATAAACGCCGGAAAAATGACTAAGTCCAAGAAAAAATTTTTTTAAACTTTTTTCAATCTTACCCCGTGGGATATATATTCTAAACACACACATTTGGATCTCTCCTGGGGTACCCTCACACATATTATTCCCTCATTTAGTGGATATTTTCACAAAAAAGTGAAATTTTCAAAAATCCAGAAAATTGGCTGAAAACGACTAAATATCAAGGACTCATTGGGCGAATCGCTCTGGAACTGAAATCGGAACGCTCACTGACATTTCCCCTATCTGAAAGTCTGATAAACACCGGAAAAATGACTAAGTCTAAGAAAAAATTTTCTTAAACTTTTTTCAATTTTACCCCGTGGGATATATATTCTAAACACACACATTTGGAACTCTCCTGGGGTACCCTCACACATATTATTCCCTCATTTAGTGGATATTTTCACAAAAAAGTGAAATTTTCAAAAATCCAAAATATTGGCTGAAAACGACTAAATATCAAGGAATCATTGGGCAAATCGCTCTGGAACTGAAATCGGAATGCTCACTGACATTTCCCCTATCTGAAAGTCTGATAAACGCCGGAAAAATGACTAAGTCCAAGAAAAAAATTTTTTAAACTTTTTTCAATTTTACCCCGTGGGATATATATTCTAAACACACACATTTGGAACTCTCCTGGGGTACCCTCACACATATTATTCCCTCATTTAGTGGATATTTTCACAAAAAAGTGAAATTTTCAAAAATCCAAAATATTGGCTGAAAATGACTAAATATCAAGGAATCATTGGGCAAATCGCTCTGGAACTGAAATCGGAATGCTCACTGACATTTCCACTATCTGAAAGTCTGATAAACGCCGGAAAAATGACTAAGTCCAAGAAAAAAATTTTTTAAACTTTTTTCAATTTTACCCCGTGGGATATATATTCTAAACAGACACATTTGGAACTCTCCTGGGGTACCCTCACACATATTATTCCCTCATTTAGTGGATATTTTCACAAAAAAGTGAAATTTTCAAAAATCCAAAATATTGGCTGAAAACGACTAAATATCAAGGACTCATTGGGCGAATCGCTCTGGAACTGAAATCGGAATGCTCACTGACATTTCCCCTATCTGAAAGTCTGATAAACGCCGGAAAAATGACTAAGTCCAAGAAAAAACTTTTTTAAACTTTTTTCAATTTTACCCCGTGGGATATATATTCTAAACACACACATTTGGAACTCTCCTGGGGTACCCTCACACATATTATTCCCTCATTTAGTGGATATTTTCACAAAAAAGTGAAATTTTCAAAAATCCAGAAAATTGGCTGAAAACGACTAAATATCAAGGACTCATTGGGCGAATCGCTCTGGAACTGAAATTGGAACGCTCACTGACATTTCCCCTATCTGAAAGTCTGATAAACGCCGGAAAAATGACTAAGTCCAAAAAAAAATTTTTTTCAACTTTTTTCAATTTTACACCCGTGGGATATATATTCTACCCACACACATTTGGAACTCTCCTGGGGTACCCTCACACATATTATTCCCTCATTTAGTGGATATTTTCACAAAAAAGTGAAATTTTCAAAAATCCAAAATATTGGCTGAAAACGACTAAATATCTAGGACTCATTGGGCGAATCGCTCTGGAACTGAAATCGGAATGCTCACTGACATTTCCCCTATCTGAAAGTCTGATAAACGCCGGAAAAATGACTAAGTCCAAGAAATTTTTTTTAAAAACTTTTTTCAATTTTACCCCGTGGGATATATATTCTAAACACACACATTTGGAACTCTCCTGGGGTACCCTCACACATATTATTCCCTCATTTAGTGGATATTTTCACAAAAAAGTGAAATTTTCAAAAATCCAGAAAATTGGCTGAAAACGACTAAATATCAAGGACTCATTGGGCGAATCGCTCTGGAACTGAAATTGGAACGCTCACTGACATTTCCCCTATCTGAAAGTCTGATAAACGCCGGAAAAATGACTAAGTCCAAAAAAAAATTTTTTTCAACTTTTTTCAATTTTACACCCTTGGGATATATATTCTACCCACACACATTTGGAACTCTCCTGGGGTACCCTCACACATATTATTCCCTCATTTAGTGGATATTTTCACAAAAAAGTGAAATTTTCAAAAATCCAGAAAATTGGCTGAAAACGACTAAATATCAAGGACTCATTGGGCGAATCGCTCTGGAACTGAAATCGGAACGCTCACTGACATTTCCCCTATCTGAAAGTCTGATAAACACCGGAAAAATGACTAAGTCTAAGAAAAAATTTTCTTAAACTTTTTTCAATTTTACCCCGTGGGATATATATTCTAAACACACACATTTGGAACTCTCCTGGGGTACCCTCACACATATTATTCCCTCATTTAGTGGATATTTTCACAAAAAAGTGAAATTTTCAAAAATCCAAAATATTAGCTGAAAATGACTAAATATCAAGGACTCATTGGGCGAATCGCTCTGGAACTGAAATCGGAATGCTCACTGACATTTCCCCTATCTGAAAGTCTGATAAACGCCGGAAAAATGACTAAGTCCAAGAATTTTTTTTTTTTAACTTTTTTCACTTTTACCCCGTGGGATATATATTCTAAACACACACATTTGGAACTCTCCTGGGGTACCCTCACACATATTATTCCCTCATTTAGTGGATATTTTCACAAAAAAAGTGAAATTTTCAAAAATCCTAAATATTGGCTGAAAACGACTAAATATCAAGGACTCATTGGGCGAATCGCTCTGGAACTGAAATCGGAATGCTCACTGACATTTCCCCTATCTGAAAGTCTGATAAACGCCGGAAAAATGACTAAGTCCAAGAAAAATTTTTTTTAAACTTTTTTCAATCTTACCCCGTGGGATATATATTCTAAACACACACATTTGGATCTCTCCTGGGGTACCCTCACACATATTATTCCCTCATTTAGTGGATATTTTCACAAAAAAGTGAAATTTTCAAAAATCTAAAATATTGGCTGAAAACGACTAAATATCAAGGACTCATTGGGCGAATCGCTCTGGAACTGAAATCGGAATGCTCACTGACATTTCCTGTATCTGAAAGTCTGATAAACGCCGGAAAAATGACTAAGTCCAAGAAAAAACTTTTTTAAACTTTTTTCAATTTTACCCCGTGGGATATATATTCTAAACACACACATTTGGAACTCTCCTGGGGTACCCTCACACATATTATTCCCTCATTTAGTGGATATTTTCACAAAAAAGTGAAATTTTCAAAAATCCAGAAAATTGGCTGAAAACGACTAAATATCAAGGACTCATTGGGCGAATCGCTCTGGAACTGAAATTGGAACGCTCACTGACATTTCCCCTATCTGAAAGTCTGATAAACGCCGGAAAAATGACTAAGTCCAAAAAAAAATTTTTTTCAACTTTTTTCAATTTTACACCCGTGGGATATATATTCTACCCACACACATTTGGAACTCTCCTGGGGTACCCTCACACATATTATTCCCTCATTTAGTGGATATTTTCACAAAAAAGTGAAATTTTCAAAAATCCAAAATATTGGCTGAAAACGACTAAATATCTAGGACTCATTGGGCGAATCGCTCTGGAACTGAAATCGGAATGCTCACTGACATTTCCCCTATCTGAAAGTCTGATAAACGCCGGAAAAATGACTAAGTCCAAGAATTTTTTTTTTTTAACTTTTTTCAATTTTACCCCGTAGGATATATATTCTAAACACACACATTTGGAACTCTCCTGGGGTACCCTCACACATATTATTCCCTCATTTAGTGGATATTTTCACAAAAAAGTGAAATTTTCAAAAATCCTAAATATTGGCTGAAAACGACTAAATATCAAGGACTCATTGGGCGAATCGCTCTGGAACTGAAATCGGAATGCTCACTGACATTTCCCCTATCTGAAAGTCTGATAAACGCCGGAAAAATTACTAAGTCCAAGAAAAAATTTTTTTAAACTTTTTTCAATCTTACCCCGTGGGATATATATTCTAAACACACACATTTGGATCTCTCCTGGGGTACCCTCACACACATTATTCCCTCATTTAGTGGATATTTTCACAAAAAAGTGAAATTTTCAAAAATCCAGAAAATTGGCTGAAAACGACTAAATATCAAGGACTCATTGGGCGAATCGCTCTGGAACTGAAATCGGAACGCTCACTGACATTTCCCCTATCTGAAAGTCTGATAAACACCGGAAAAATGACTAAGTCTAAGAAAAAATTTTCTTAAACTTTTTTCAATTTTACCCCGTGGGATATATATTCTAAACACACACATTTGGAACTCTCCTGGGGTACCCTCACACATATTATTCCCTCATTTAGTGGATATTTTCACAAAAAAGTGAAATTTTCAAAAATCCAAAATATTGGCTGAAAACGACTAAATATCAAGGAATCATTGGGCAAATCGCTCTGGAACTGAAATCGGAATGCTCACTGACATTTCCCCTATCTGAAAGTCTGATAAACGCCGGAAAAATGACTAAGTCCAAGAAAAAAATTTTTTAAACTTTTTTCAATTTTACCCCGTGGGATATATATTCTAAACACACACATTTGGAACTCTCCTGGGGTACCCTCACACATATTATTCCCTCATTTAGTGGATATTTTCACAAAAAAGTGAAATTTTCAAAAATCCAAAATATTGGCTGAAAACGACTAAATATCAAGGAATCATTGGGCAAATCGCTCTGGAACTGAAATCGGAATGCTCACTGACATTTCCACTATCTGAAAGTCTGATAAACGCCGGAAAAATGACTAAGTCCAAGAAAAAAATTTTTTAAACTTTTTTCAATTTTACCCCGTGGGATATATATTCTAAACACACACATTTGGAACTCTCCTGGGGTACCCTCACACATATTATTCCCTCATTTAGTGGATATTTTCACAAAAAAGTGAAATTTTCAAAAATCCAAAATATTGGCTGAAAACGACTAAATATCTAGGACTCATTGGGCGAATCGCTCTGGAACTGAAATCGGAATGCTCACTGACATTTCCCCTATCTGAAAGTCTGATAAACGCCGGAAAAATGACTAAGTCCAAGAAAAAACTTTTTTAAACTTTTTTCAATTTTACCCCGTGGGATATATATTCTAAACACACACATTTGGAACTCTCCTGGGGTACCCTCACACATATTATTCCCTCATTTAGTGGATATTTTCACAAAAAAGTGAAATTTTCAAAAATCCAGAAAATTGGCTGAAAACGACTAAATATCAAGGACTCATTGGGCGAATCGCTCTGGAACTGAAATTGGAACGCTCACTGACATTTCCCCTATCTGAAAGTCTGATAAACGCCGGAAAAATGACTAAGTCCAAAAAAAAATTTTTTTCAACTTTTTTCAATTTTACACCCGTGGGATATATATTCTACCCACACACATTTGGAACTCTCCTGGGGTACCCTCACACATATTATTCCCTCATTTAGTGGATATTTTCACAAAAAAGTGAAATTTTCAAAAATCCAAAATATTAGCTGAAAACGACTAAATATCAAGGACTCATTGGGCGAATCACTCTGGAACTGAAATCGGAATGCTCACTGACATTTCCCCTCTCTGAAAGTCTGATAAACGCCGGAAAAATGACTAAGTCCAAGAAATTTTTTTTAAAAACTTTTTTCAATTTTACCCCGTGGGATATATATTCTAAACACACACATTTGGAACTCTCCTGGGGTACCCTCACACATATTATTCCCTCATTTAGTGGATATTTTCACAAAAAAGTGAAATTTTCAAAAATCCAAAATATTGGCTGAAAACGACTAAATATCAAGGAATCATTGGGCGAATCGCTCTGGAACTGAAATCGGAATGCTCACTGACATTTCCCCTATCTGAAAGTCTGATAAACGCCAGAAAAATGACTAAGTCCAAGAAAAATTTTTTTTAAACTTTTTTCAATTTTACCCCGTGGGATATATATTCTAAACACACACATTTGGAACTCTCCTGGGGTACCCTCACACATATTATTCCCTCATTTAGTGGATATTTTCACAAAAAAGTGAAATTTTCAAAAATCCAAAATATTGGCTGAAAACGACTAAATATCAAGGACTCATTGGGCGAATCGCTCTGGAACTGAAATCGGAATGCTCATTGACATTTCCCCTATCTGAAAGTCTGATAAACGCCGGAAAAATGACTAAGTCCAAGAAAAAACTTTTTTAAACTTTTTTCAATTTTACCCCGTGGGATATATATTCTAAACACACACATTTGGAACTCTCCTGGGGTACCCTCACACATATTATTCCCTCATTTAGTGGATATTTTCACAAAAAAGTGAAATTTTCAAAAATCCAGAAAATTGGCTGAAAACGACTAAATATCAAGGACTCATTGGGCGAATCGCTCTGGAACTGAAATTGGAACGCTCACTGACATTTCCCCTATCTGAAAGTCTGATAAATGCCGGAAAAATGACTAAGTCCAAAAAAAAATTTTTTTCAACTTTTTTCAATTTTACACCCGTGGGATATATATTCTACCCACACACATTTGGAACTCTCCTGGGGTACCCTCACACATATTATTCCCTCATTTAGTGGATATTTTCACAAAAAAGTGAAATTTTCAAAAATCCAGAAAATTGGCTGAAAACGACTAAATTTCAAGGACTCATTGGGCGAATCGCTCTGGAACTGAAATCGGAACGCTCACTGACATTTCCCCTATCTGAAAGTCTGATAAACACCGGAAAAATGACTAAGTCTAAGAAAAAAATTTCTTAAACTTTTTTCAATTTTACCCCGTGGGATATATATTCTAAACACACACATTTGGAACTCTCCTGGGGTACCCTCACACATATTATTCCCTCATTTAGTGGATATTTTCACAAAAAAGTGAAATTTTCAAAAATCCAAAATATTAGCTGAAAATGACTAAATATCAAGGACTCATTGGGCGAATCGCTCTGGAACTGAAATCGGAATGCTCACTGACATTTCCCCTATCTGAAAGTCTGATAAACGCCGGAAAAATGACTAAGTCCAAGAATTTTTTTTTTTTAACTTTTTTCAATTTTACCCCGTGGGATATATATTCTAAACACACACATTTGGAACTCTCCTGGGGTACCCTCACACATATTATTCCCTCATTTAGTGGATATTTTCACAAAAAAGTGAAATTTTCAAAAATCCTAAATATTGGCTGAAAACGACTAAATATCAAGGACTCATTGGGCGAATCGCTCTGGAACTGAAATCGGAATGCTCACTGACATTTCCCCTATCTGAAAGTCTGATAAACGCCGGAAAAATGACTAAGTCCAAGAAAAAATTTTTTTAAACTTTTTTCAATTTTACCCCGTGGGATATATATTCTAAACACACACATTTGGAACTCTCCTGGGGTACCCTCACACATATTATTCCCTCATTTAGTGGATATTTTCACAAAAAAGTGAAATTTTCAAAAATCCAGAAAATTGGCTGAAAACGACTAAATATCAAGGAATCATTGGGCGAATCGCTCTGGAACTGAAATCGGAACGCTCACTGACATTTCCCCTATCTGAAAGTCTGATAAACACCGGAAAAATGACTAAGTCTAAGAAAAAATTTTCTTAAACTTTTTTCAATTTTACCCCGTGGGATATATATTCTAAACACACACATTTGGAACTCTCCTGGGGTACCCTCACACATATTATTCCCTCATTTAGTGGATATTTTCACAAAAAAGTGAAATTTTCAAAAATCCAGAAAATTGGCTGAAAACGACTAAATATCAAGGACTCATTGGGCGAATCGCTCTGGAACTGAAATTGGAACGCTCACTGACATTTCCCCTATCTGAAAGTCTGATAAACGCCGGAAAAATGACTAAGTCCAAAAAAAAATTTTTTTCAACTTTTTTCAATTTTACACCCGTGGGATATATATTCTACCCACACACATTTGGAACTCTCCTGGGGTACCCTCACACATATTATTCCCTCATTTAGTGGATATTTTCACAAAAAAGTGAAATTTTCAAAAATCCAAAATATTGGCTGAAAACGACTAAATATCAAGGACTCATTGGGCGAATCGCTCTGGAACTGAAATCGGAATGCTCATTGACATTTCCCCTATCTGAAAGTCTGATAAACGCCGGAAAAATGACTAAGTCCAAGAAAAAACTTTTTTAAACTTTTTTCAATTTTACCCCGTGGGATATATATTCTAAACACACACATTTGGAACTCTCCTGGGGTACCCTCACACATATTATTCCCTCATTTAGTGGATATTTTCACAAAAAAGTGAAATTTTCAAAAATCCAGAAAATTGGCTGAAAACGACTAAATATCAAGGACTCATTGGGCGAATCGCTCTGGAACTGAAATTGGAATGCTCACTGACATTTCCCCTATCTGAAAGTCTGATAAATGCCGGAAAAATGACTAAGTCCAAAAAAAAATTTTTTTCAACTTTTTTCAATTTTACACCCGTGGGATATATATTCTACCCACACACATTTGGAACTCTCCTGGGGTACCCTCACACATATTATTCCCTCATTTAGTGGATATTTTCACAAAAAAGTGAAATTTTCAAAAATCCAGAAAATTGGCTGAAAACGACTAAATTTCAAGGACTCATTGGGCGAATCGCTCTGGAACTGAAATCGGAACGCTCACTGACATTTCCCCTATCTGAAAGTCTGATAAACACCGGAAAAATGACTAAGTCTAAGAAAAAAATTTCTTAAACTTTTTTCAATTTTACCCCGTGGGATATATATTCTAAACACACACATTTGGAACTCTCCTGGGGTACCCTCACACATATTATTCCCTCATTTAGTGGATATTTTCACAAAAAAGTGAAATTTTCAAAAATCCAAAATATTGGCTGAAAACGACTAAATATCAAGGAATCATTGGGCAAATCGCTCTGGAACAGAAATCGGAATGCTCACTGACATTTCCCCTATCTGAAAGTCTGATAAACGCCGGAAAAATGACTAAGTCCAAGAAAAAAATTTTTAAAACTTTTTTCAATTTTACCCCGTGGGATATATATTCTAAACACACACATTTGGAACTCTCCTGGGGTACCCTCACACATATTATTCCCTCATTTAGTGGATATTTTCACAAAAAAGTGAAATTTTCAAAAATCCAGAAAATTGGCTGAAAACGACTAAATATCAAGGACTCATTGGGCGAATCGCTCTGGAACTGAAATTGGAACGCTCACTGACATTTCCCCTATCTGAAAGTCTGATAAATGCCGGAAAAATGACTAAGTCCAAAAAAAAAATTTTTTCAACTTTTTTCAATTTTACACCCGTGGGATATATATTCTACCCACACACATTTGGAACTCTCCTGGGGTACCCTCACACATATTATTCCCTCATTTAGTGGATATTTTCACAAAAAAGTGAAATTTTCAAAAATCCAGAAAATTGGCTGAAAACGACTAAATTTCAAGGACTCATTGGGCGAATCGCTCTGGAACTGAAATCGGAACGCTCACTGACATTTCCCCTATCTGAAAGTCTGATAAACACCGGAAAAATGACTAAGTCTAAGAAAAAAATTTCTTAAACTTTTTTCAATTTTACCCCGTGGGATATATATTCTAAACACACACATTTGGAACTCTCCTGGGGTACCCTCACACATATTATTCCCTCATTTAGTGGATATTTTCACAAAAAAGTGAAATTTTCAAAAATCCAAAATATTAGCTGAAAATGACTAAATATCAAGGACTCATTGGGCGAATCACTCTGGAACTGAAATCGGAATGCTCACTGACATTTCCCCTATCTGAAAGTCTGATAAACGCCGGAAAAATGACTAAGTCCAAGAATTTTTTTTTTTTTACTTTTTTCAATTTTACCCCGTGGGATATATATTCTAAACATACACATTTGGAACTCTCCTGGGGTACCCTCACACATATTATTCCCTCATTTAGTGGATATTTTCACAAAAAAGTGAAATTTTCAAAAATCCTAAATATTGGCTGAAAACTACTAAATATCAAGGACTCATTGGGCGAATCGCTCTGGAACTGAAATCGGAATGCTCACTGACATTTCCCCTATCTGAAAGTCTGATAAACGCCGGAAAAATGACTAAGTCCAAGAAAAAATTTTTTTAAACTTTTTTCAATTTTACCCCGTGGGATATATATTCTAAACACACACATTTGGAACTCTCCTGGGGTACCCTCACACATATTATTCCCTCATTTAGTGGATATTTTCACAAAAAAGTGAAATTTTCAAAAATCCAGAAAATTGGCTGAAAACGACTAAATATCAAGGACTCATTGGGCGAATCGCTCTGGAACTGAAATCGGAACGCTCACTGACATTTCCCCTATCTGAAAGTCTGATAAACACCGGAAAAATGACTAAGTCTAAGAAAAAATTTTCTTAAACTTTTTTCAATTTTACCCCGTGGGATATATATTCTAAACACACACATTTGGAACTCTCCTGGGGTACCCTCACACATATTATTCCCTCATTTAGTGGATATTTTCACAAAAAAGTGAAATTTTCAAAAATCCAAAATATTGGCTGAAAACGACTAAATATCAAGGAATCATTGGGCAAATCGCTCTGGAACTGAAATCGGAATGCTCACTGACATTTCCACTATCTGAAAGTCTGATAAACGCCGGAAAAATGACTAAGTCCAAGAAAAAAAATTTTTAAACTTTTTTCAATTTTACCCCGTGGGATATATATTCTAAACACACACATTTGGAACTCTCCTGGGGTACCCTCACACATATTATTCCCTCATTTAGTGGATATTTTCACAAAAAAGTGAAATTTTCAAAAATCCAAAATATTGGCTGAAAACGACTAAATATCAAGGACTCATTGGGCGAATCGCTCTGGAACTGAAATCGGAATGCTCACTGACATTTCCCCTATCTGAAAGTCTGATAAACGCCGGAAAAATGACTAAGTCCAAGAAAAAACTTTTTTAAACTTTTTTCAATTTTACCCCGTGGGATATATATTCTAAACACACACATTTGGAACTCTCCTGGGGTACCCTCACACATATTATTCCCTCATTTAGTGGATATTTTCACAAAAAAGTGAAATTTTCAAAAATACAGAAAATTGGCTGAAAACGACTAAATATCAAGGACTCATTGGGCGAATCGCTCTGGAACTGAAATTGGAACGCTCACTGACATTTCCCCTATCTGAAAGTCTGATAAACGCCGGAAAAATGACTAAGTCCAAAAAAAAATTTTTTTCAACTTTTTTCAATTTTACACCCGTGGGATATATATTCTACCCACACACATTTGGAACTCTCCTGGGGTACCCTCACACATATTATTCCCTCATTTAGTGGATATTTTCACAAAAAAGTGAAATTTTCAAAAATCCAAAATATTGGCTGAAAACGACTAAATATCAAGGACTCATTGGGCGAATCGCTCTGGAACTGAAATCGGAATGCTCATTGACATTTCCCCTATCTGAAAGTCTGATAAACGCCGGAAAAATGACTAAGTCCAAGAAAAAACTTTTTTAAACTTTTTTCAATTTTACCCCGTGGTATATATATTCTAAACACACACATTTGGAACTCTCCTGGGGTACCCTCACACATATTATTCCCTCATTTAGTGGATATTTTCACAAAAAAGTGAAATTTTCAAAAATCCAAAATATTAGCTGAAAATGACTAAATATCAAGGACTCATTGGGCGAATCACTCTGGAACTGAAATCGGAATGCTCACTGACATTTCCCCTATCTGAAAGTCTGATAAACGCCGGAAAAATGACTAAGTCCAAGAATTTTTTTTTTTTTACTTTTTTCAATTTTACCCCGTGGGATATATATTCTAAACACACACATTTGGAACTCTCCTGGGGTACCCTCACACATATTATTCCCTCATTTAGTGGATATTTTCACAAAAAAGTGAAATTTTCAAAAATCCTAAATATTGGCTGAAAACTACTAAATATCAAGGACTCATTGGGCGAATCGCTCTGGAACTGAAATCGGAATGCTCACTGACATTTCCCCTATCTGAAAGTCTGATAAACGCCGGAAAAATGACTAAGTCCAAGAAAAAATTTTTTTAAACTTTTTTCAATTTTACCCCGTGGGATATATATTCTAAACACACACATTTGGAACTCTCCTGGGGTACCCTCACACATATTATTCCCTCATTTAGTGGATATTTTCACAAAAAAGTGAAATTTTCAAAAATCCAGAAAATTGGCTGAAAACGACTAAATATCAAGGACTCATTGGGCGAATCGCTCTGGAACTGAAATCGGAACGCTCACTGACATTTCCCCTATCTGAAAGTCTGATAAACACCGGAAAAATGACTAAGTCTAAGAAAAAATTTTCTTAAACTTTTTTCAATTTTACCCCGTGGGATATATATTCTAAACACACACATTTGGAACTCTCCTGGGGTACCCTCACACATATTATTCCCTCATTTAGTGGATATTTTCACAAAAAAGTGAAATTTTCAAAAATCCAAAATATTGGCTGAAAACGACTAAATATCAAGGAATCATTGGGCAAATCGCTCTGGAACTGAAATCGGAATGCTCACTGACATTTCCCCTATCTGAAAGTCTGATAAACGCCGGAAAAATGACTAAGTCCAAGAATTTTTTTTTTTTTACTTTTTTCAATTTTACCCCGTGGGATATATATTCTAAACACACACATTTGGAACTCTCCTGGGGTACCCTCACACATATTATTCCCTCATTTAGTGGATATTTTCACAAAAAAGTGAAATTTTCAAAAATCCTAAATATTGGCTGAAAACTACTAAATATCAAGGACTCATTGGGCGAATCGCTCTGGAACTGAAATCGGAATGCTCACTGACATTTCCCCTATCTGAAAGTCTGATAAACGCCGGAAAAATGACTAAGTCCAAGAAAAAATTTTTTTAAACTTTTTTCAATTTTACCCCGTGGGATATATATTCTAAACACACACATTTGGAACTCTCCTGGGGTACCCTCACACATATTATTCCCTCATTTAGTGGATATTTTCACAAAAAAGTGAAATTTTCAAAAATCCAGAAAATTGGCTGAAAACGACTAAATATCAAGGACTCATTGGGCGAATCGCTCTGGAACTGAAATCGGAACGCTCACTGACATTTCCCCTATCTGAAAGTCTGATAAACACCGGAAAAATGACTAAGTCTAAGAAAAAATTTTCTTAAACTTTTTTCAATTTTACCCCGTGGGATATATATTCTAAACACACACATTTGGAACTCTCCTGGGGTACCCTCACACATATTATTCCCTCATTTAGTGGATATTTTCACAAAAAAGTGAAATTTTCAAAAATCCAAAATATTGGCTGAAAACGACTAAATATCAAGGAATCATTGGGCAAATCGCTCTGGAACTGAAATCGGAATGCTCACTGACATTTCCCCTATCTGAAAGTCTGATAAACGCCGGAAAAATGACTAAGTCCAAGAAAAAAATTTTTTAAACTTTTTTCAATTTTACCCCGTGGGATATATATTCTAAACACACACATTTGGAACGCTCCTGGGGTACCCTCACACATATTATTCCCTCATTTAGTGGATATTTTCACAAAAAAGTGAAATTTTCAAAAATCCAAAATATTGGCTGAAAACGACTAAATATCAAGGAATCATTGGGCAAATCGCTCTGGAACTGAAATCGGAATGCTCACTGACATTTCCCCTATCTGAAAGTCTGATAAACGCCGGAAAAATGACTAAGTCCAAAAAAAAATTTTTTTCAACTTTTTTCAATTTTACACCCGTGGGATATATATTCTACCCACACACATTTGGAACTCTCCTGGGGTACCCTCACACATATTATTCCCTCATTTAGTGGATATTTTCACAAAAAAGTGAAATTTTCAAAAATCCAAAATATTGGCTGAAAACTACTAAATATCAAGGACTCATTGGGCGAATCGCTCTGGAACTGAAATCGGAATGCTCACTGACATTTCCCCTATCTGAAAGTCTGATAAACGCCGGAAAAATGACTAAGTCCAAGAAAAAACTTTTTTAAACTTTTTTCAATTTTACCCCGTGGGATATATATTCTAAACACACACATTTGGAACTCTCCTGGGGTACCCTCACACATATTATTCCCTCATTTAGTGGATATTTTCACAAAAAAGTGAAATTTTCAAAAATCCAGAAAATTGGCTGAAAACGACTAAATATCAAGGACTCATTGGGCGAATCGCTCTGGAACTGAAATTGGAACGCTCACTGACATTTCCCCTATCTGAAAGTCTGATAAACGCCGGAAAAATGACTAAGTCCAAAAAAAAATTTTTTTCAACTTTTTTCAATTTTACACCCGTGGGATATATATTCTACCCACACACATTTGGAACCCTCCTGGGGTACCCTCACACATATTATTCCCTCATTTAGTGGATATTTTCACAAAAAAGTGAAATTTTCAAAAATCCAAAATATTAGCTGAAAACGACTAAATATCAAGGACTCATTGGGCGAATCACTCTGGAACTGAAATCGGAATGCTCACTGACATTTCCCCTCTCTGAAAGTCTGATAAACGCCGGAAAAATGACTAAGTCCAAGAAATTTTTTTAAAAAACTTTTTTCAATTTTACCCCGTGGGATATATATTCTAAACACACACATTTGGAACTCTCCTGGGGTACCCTCACACATATTATTCCCTCATTTAGTGGATATTTTCACAAAAAAGTGAAATTTTCAAAAATCCAAAATATTGGCTGAAAACGACTAAATATCAAGGAATCATTGGGCGAATCGCTCTGGAACTGAAATCGGAATGCTCACTGACATTTCCCCTATCTGAAAGTCTGATAAACGCCGGAAAAATGACTAAGTCCAAGAAAATTTTTTTTTTAACTTTTTTCAATTTTACCCCGTGGGATATATATTCTAAACACACACATTTGGAACTCTCCTGGGGTACCCTCACACATATTATTCCCTCATTTAGTGGATATTTTCACAAAAAAGTGAAATTTTCAAAAATCCAAAATATTGGCTGAAAACGACTAAATATCAAGGACTCATTGGGCGAATCACTCTGGAACTGAAATCGGAATGCTCATTGACATTTCCCCTATCTGAAAGTCTGATAAACGCCGGAAAAATGACTAAGTCCAAAAAAAAATTTTTTTCAACTTTTTTCAATTTTACACCCGTGGGATATATATTCTACCCACACACATTTGGAACTCTCCTGGGGTACCCTCACACATATTATTCCCTCATTTAGTGGATATTTTCACAAAAAAGTGAAATTTTCAAAAATCCAGAAAATTGGCTGAAAACGACTAAATTTCAAGGACTCATTGGGCGAATCGCTCTGGAACTGAAATCGGAACGCTCACTGACATTTCCCCTATCTGAAAGTCTGATAAACACCGGAAAAATGACTAAGTCTAAGAAAAAAATTTCTTAAACTTTTTTCAATTTTACCCCGTGGGATATATATTCTAAACACACACATTTGGAACTCTCCTGGGGTACCCTCACACATATTATTCCCTCATTTAGTGGATATTTTCACAAAAAAGTGAAATTTTCAAAAATCCAAAATATTAGCTGAAAATGACTAAATATCAAGGACTCATTGGGCGAATCGCTCTGGAACTGAAATCGGAATGCTCACTGACATTTCCCCTATCTGAAAATCTGATAAATGCCGGAAAAATGACTAAGTCAAAAAAAAAATTTTTTTCAACTTTTTTCAATTTTACCCCCGTGGGATATATATTCTACCCACACACATTTGGAACTCTCCTGGGGTACCCTCACACATATTATTCCCTCATTTAGTGGATATTTTCACAAAAAAGTGAAATTTTCAAAAATCCAGAAAATTGGCTGAAAACGACTAAATATCAAGGACTCATTGGGTGAATCGCTCTGGAACTGAAATTGGAACGCTCACTGACATTTCCCCTATCTGAAAGTCTGATAAACGCCGGAAAAATGACTAAGTCCAAAAAAAAATTTTTTTCAACTTTTTTCAATTTTACACCCGTGGGATATATATTCTACCCACACACATTTGGAACTCTCCTGGGGTACCCTCACACATATTATTCCCTCATTTAGTGGATATTTTCACAAAAAAGTGAAATTTTCAAAAATTCAAAATATTGGCTGAAAACGACTAAATATCAAGGACTCATTGGGCGAATCGCTCTGGAACTGAAATCGGAATGCTCACTGACATTTCCCCTATCTGAAAGTCTGATAAACGCCGGAAAAATGACTAAGTCCAAGAAAAAACTTTTTTAAACTTTTTTCAATTTTACACCCGTGGGATATATATTCTACCCACACACATTTGGAACTCTCCTGGGGTACCCTCACACATATTATTCCCTCATTTAGTGGATATTTTCACAAAAAAGTGAAATTTTCAAAAATCCAGAAAATTGGCTGAAAACGACTAAATTTCAAGGACTCATTGGGCGAATCGCTCTGGAACTGAAATCGGAACGCTCACTGACATTTCCCCTATCTGAAAGTCTGATAAACACCGGAAAAATGACTAAGTCTAAGAAAAAAATTTCTTAAACTTTTTTCAATTTTACCCCGTGGGATATATATTCTAAACACACACATTTGGAACTCTCCTGGGGTACCCTCACACATATTATTCCCTCATTTAGTGGATATTTTCACAAAAAAGTGAAATTTTCAAAAATCCAAAATATTAGCTGAAAATGACTAAATATCAAGGACTCATTGGGCGAATCGCTCTGGAACTGAAATCGGAATGCTCACTGACATTTCCCCTATCTGAAAGTCTGATAAACGCCGGAAAAATGACTAAGTCCAAGAATTTTTTTTTTTTAACTTTTTTCAATTTTACCCCGTGGGATATATATTCTAAACACACACATTTGGAACTCTCCTGGGGTACCCTCACACATATTATTCCCTCATTTAGTGGATATTTTCACAAAAAAGTGAAATTTTCAAAAATCCTAAATATTGGCTGAAAACGACTAAATATCAAGGACTCATTGGGCGAATCGCTCTGGAACTGAAATTGGAATGCTCACTGACATTTCCCCTATCTGAAAGTCTGATAAACGCCGGAAAAATGACTAAGTCCAAGAAAAAATTTTTTTAAACTTTTTTCAATTTTACCCCGTGGGATATATATTCTAAACACACACATTTGGAACTCTCCTGGGGTACCCTCACACATATTATTCCCTCATTTAGTGGATATTTTCACAAAAAAGTGAAATTTTCAAAAATCCAAAATATTGGCTGAAAACGACTAAATATCAAGGAATCATTGGGCAAATCGCTCTGGAACTGAAATCGGAATGCTCACTGACATTTCCCCTATCTGAAAGTCTGATAAACGCCGGAAAAATGACTAAGTCCAAGAAAAAAATTTTTTAAACTTTTTTCAATTTTACCCCGTGGGATATATATTCTAAACACACACATTTGGAACTCTCCTGGGGTACCCTCACACATATTATTCCCTCATTTAGTGGATATTTTCACAAAAAAGTGAAATTTTCAAAAATCCAAAATATTGGCTGAAAACGACTAAATATCAAGGAATCATTGGGCAAATCGCTCTGGAACTGAAATCGGAATGCTCACTGACATTTCCACTATCTGAAAGTCTGATAAACGCCGGAAAAATGACTAAGTCCAAGAAAAAAATTTTTTAAACTTTTTTCAATTTTACCCCGTGGGATATATATTCTAAACACACACATTTGGAACTCTCCTGGGGTACCCTCACACATATTATTCCCTCATTTAGTGGATATTTTCACAAAAAAGTGAAATTTTCAAAAATCCTAAATATTGGCTGAAAACGACTAAATATCAAGGACTCATTGGGCGAATCGCTCTGGAACTGAAATCGGAATGCTCACTGACATTTCCCCTATCTGAAAGTCTGATAAACGCCGGAAAAATGACTAAGTCCAAGAAAAAATTTTTTTAAACTTTTTTCAATTTTACCCCGTGGGATATATATTCTAAACACACACATTTGGAACTCTCCTGGGGTACCCTCACACATATTATTCCCTCATTTAGTGGATATTTTCACAAAAAAGTGAAATTTTCAAAAATCCTAAATATTGGCTGAAAACGACTAAATATCAAGGACTCATTGGGCGAATCGCTCTGGAACTGAAATCGGAATGCTCACTGACATTTCCCCTATCTGAAAGTCTGATAAACGCCGGAAAAATGACTAAGTCCAAGAAAAAAATTTTTTAAACTTTTTTCAATTTTACCCCGTGGGATATATATTCTAAACACACACATTTGGAACTCTCCTGGGGTACCCTCACACATATTATTCCCTCATTTAGTGGATATTTTCACAAAAAAGTGAAATTTTCAAAAATCCAGAAAATTGGCTGAAATCGACTAAATATCAAGGACTCATTGGGCGAATCGCTCTGGAACTGAAATCGGAACGCTCACTGACATTTCCCCTATCTGAAAGTCTGATAAACACCGGAAAAATGACTAAGTCTAAGAAAAAATTTTCTTAAACTTTTTTCAATTTTACCCCGTGGGATATATATTCTAAACACACACATTTGGAACTCTCCTGGGGTACCCTCACACATATTATTCCCTCATTTAGTGGATATTTTCACAAAAAAGTGAAATTTTCAAAAATCCAAAATATTGGCTGAAAACGACTAAATATCAAGGAATCATTGGGCAAATCGCTCTGGAACTGAAATCGGAATGCTCACTGACATTTCCCCTATCTGAAAGTCTGATAAACGCCGGAAAAATGACTAAGTCCAAGAAAAAAATTTTTTAAACTTTTTTCAATTTTACCCCGTGGGATATATATTCTAAACACACACATTTGGAACTCTCCTGGGGTACCCTCACACATATTATTCCCTCATTTAGTGGATATTTTCACAAAAAAGTGAAATTTTCAAAAATCCAAAATATTGGCTGAAAACGACTAAATATCAAGGAATCATTGGGCAAATCGCTCTGGAACTGAAATCGGAATGCTCACTGACATTTCCACTATCTGAAAGTCTGATAAACGCCGGAAAAATGACTAAGTCCAAGAAAAAAATTTTTTAAACTTTTTTCAATTTTACCCCGTGGGATATATATTCTAAACACACACATTTGGAACTCTCCTGGGGTACCCTCACACATATTATTCCCTCATTTAGTGGATATTTTCACAAAAAAGTGAAATTTTCAAAAATCCTAAATATTGGCTGAAAACGACTAAATATCAAGGACTCATTGGGCGAATCGCTCTGGAACTGAAATCGGAATGCTCACTGACATTTCCCCTATCTGAAAGTCTGATAAACGCCGGAAAAATGACGAAGTCCAAGAAAAATTTTTTTTAAACTTTTTTCAATTTTACCCCGTGGGATATATATTCTAAACACACACATTTGGAACTCTCCTGGGGTACCCTCACACATATTATTCCCTCATTTAGTGGATATTTTCACAAAAAAGTGAAATTTTCAAAAATCCAGAAAATTGGCTGAAATCGACTAAATATCAAGGACTCATTGGGCGAATCGCTCTGGAACTGAAATCGGAACGCTCACTGACATTTCCCCTATCTGAAAGTCTGATAAACACCGGAAAAATGACTAAGTCTAAGAAAAAATTTTCTTAAACTTTTTTCAATTTTACCCCGTGGGATATATATTCTAAACACACACATTTGGAACTCTCCTGGGGTACCCTCACACATATTATTCCCTCATTTAGTGGATATTTTCACAAAAAAGTGAAATTTTCAAAAATCCAAAATATTGGCTGAAAACGACTAAATATCAAGGAATCATTGGGCAAATCGCTCTGGAACTGAAATCGGAATGCTCACTGACATTTCCCCTATCTGAAAGTCTGATAAACGCCGAAAAATGACTAAGTCCAAGAAAAAATTTTTTTAAACTTTTTTCAATTTTACCCCGTGGGATATATATTCTAAACACACACATTTGGAACTCTCCTGGGGTACCCTCACACATATTATTCCCTCATTTAGTGGATATTTTCACAAAAAAATGAAATTTTCAAAAATCCAAAATATTGGCTGAAAACGACTAAATATCAAGGAATCATTGGGCAAATCGCTCTGGAACTGAAATCGGAATGCTCACTGACATTTCCACTATCTGAAAGTCTGATAAACGCCGGAAAAATGACTAAGTCCAAGAAAAAAAATTTTTAAACTTTTTTCAATTTTACCCCGTGGGATATATATTCTAAACACACACATTTGGAACTCTCCTGGGGTACCCTCACACATATTATTCCCTCATTTAGTGGATATTTTCACAAAAAAGTGAAATTTTCAAAAATCCAAAATATTGGCTGAAAACGACTAAATATCAAGGACTCATTGGGCGAATCGCTCTGGAACTGAAATCGGAATGCTCACTGACATTTCCCCTATCTGAAAGTCTGATAAACGCCGGAAAAATGACTAAGTCCAAGAAAAAACTTTTTTAAACTTTTTTCAATTTTACCCCGTGGGATATATATTCTAAACACACACATTTGGAACTCTCCTGGGGTACCCTCACACATATTATTCCCTCATTTAGTGGATATTTTCACAAAAAAGTGAAATTTTCAAAAATCCAAAATATTGGCTGAAAACGACTAAATATCAAGGACTCATTGGGCGAATCGCTCTGGAACTGAAATCGGAATGCTCATTGACATTTCCCCTATCTGAAAGTCTGATAAACGCCGGAAAAATGACTAAGTCCAAAAAAAAATTTTTTTCAACTTTTTTCAATTTTACACCCGTGGGATATATATTCTACCCACACACATTTGGAACTCTCCTGGGGTACCCTCACACATATTATTCCCTCATTTAGTGGATATTTTCACAAAAAAGTGAAATTTTCAAAAATCCAGAAAATTGTCTGAAAACGACTAAATTTCAAGGACTCATTGGGCGAATCGCTCTGGAACTGAAATCGGAACGCTCACTGACATTTCCCCTATCTGAAAGTCTGATAAACACCGGAAAAATGACTAAGTCTAAGAAAAAAATTTCTTAAACTTTTTTCAATTTTACCCCGTGGGATATATATTCTAAACACACACATTTGGAACTCTCCTGGGGTACCCTCACACATATTATTCCCTCATTTAGTGGATATTTTCACAAAAAAGTGAAATTTTCAAAAATCCAAAATATTAGCTGAAAATGACTAAATATCAAGGACTCATTGGGCGAATCGCTCTGGAACTGAAATCGGAATGCTCACTGACATTTCCCCTATCTGAAAGTCTGATAAACGCCGGAAAAATGACTAAGTCCAAGAATTTTTTTTTTTAAACTTTTTTCAATTTTACCCCGTGGGATATATATTCTAAACACACACATTTGGAACTCTCCTGGGGTACCCTCACACATATTATTCCCTCATTTAGTGGATATTTTCACAAAAAAGTGAAATTTTCAAAAATCCAGAAAATTGGCTTAAAACGACTAAATATCAAGGACTCATTGGGCGAATCGCTCTGGAACTGAAATTGGAACGCTCACTGACATTTCCCCTATCTGAAAGTCTGATAAACGCCGGAAAAATGACTAAGTCCAAGAATTTTTTTTTTTAAACTTTTTTCAATTTTACCCCGTGGGATATATATTCTAAACACACACATTTGGAACTCTCCTGGGGTACCCTCACACATATTATTCCCTCATTTAGTGGATATTTTCACAAAAAAGTGAAATTTTCAAAAATCCAAAATATTGGCTGAAAACGACTAAATATCAAGGACTCATTGGGCGAATCGCTCTGGAACTGAAATCGGAATGCTCACTGACATTTCCCCTATCTGAAAGTCTGATAAACGCCGGAAAAATGACTAAGTCCAAGAAAAAACTTTTTTAAACTTTTTTCAATTTTACCCCGTGGGATATATATTCTAAACACACACATTTGGAACTCTCCTGGGGTACCCTCACACATATTATTCCCTCATTTAGTGGATATTTTCACAAAAAAGTGAAATTTTCAAAAATCCAAAATATTGGCTGAAAACGACTAAATATCAAGGACTCATTGGGCGAATCGCTCTGGAACTGAAATCGGAATGCTCATTGACATTTCCCCTATCTGAAAGTCTGATAAACGCCGGAAAAATGACTAAGTCCAAAAAAAAATTTTTTTCAACTTTTTTCAATTTTACACCCGTGGGATATATATTCTACCCACACACATTTGGAACTCTCCTGGGGTACCCTCACACATATTATTCCCTCATTTAGTGGATATTTTCACAAAAAAGTGAAATTTTCAAAAATCCAGAAAATTGTCTGAAAACGACTAAATTTCAAGGACTCATTGGGCGAATCGCTCTGGAACTGAAATCGGAACGCTCACTGACATTTCCCCTATCTGAAAGTCTGATAAACACCGGAAAAATGACTAAGTCTAAGAAAAAAATTTCTTAAACTTTTTTCAATTTTACCCCGTGGGATATATATTCTAAACACACACATTTGGAACTCTCCTGGGGTACCCTCACACATATTATTCCCTCATTTAGTGGATATTTTCACAAAAAAGTGAAATTTTCAAAAATCCAAAATATTAGCTGAAAATGACTAAATATCAAGGACTCATTGGGCGAATCGCTCTGGAACTGAAATCGGAATGCTCACTGACATTTCCCCTATCTGAAAGTCTGATAAACGCCGGAAAAATGACTAAGTCCAAGAATTTTTTTTTTTAAACTTTTTTCAATTTTACCCCGTGGGATATATATTCTAAACACACACATTTGGAACTCTCCTGGGGTACCCTCACACATATTATTCCCTCATTTAGTGGATATTTTCACAAAAAAGTGAAATTTTCAAAAATCCAGAAAATTGGCTTAAAACGACTAAATATCAAGGACTCATTGGGCGAATCGCTCTGGAACTGAAATTGGAACGCTCACTGACATTTCCCCTATCTGAAAGTCTGATAAACGCCGGAAAAATGACTAAGTCCAAGAATTTTTTTTTTTAAACTTTTTTCAATTTTACCCCGTGGGATATATATTCTAAACACACACATTTGGAACTCTCCTGGGGTACCCTCACACATATTATTCCCTCATTTAGTGGATATTTTCACAAAAAAGTGAAATTTTCAAAAATCCAAAATATTGGCTGAAAACGACTAAATATCAAGGAATCATTGGGCAAATCGCTCTGGAACTGAAATCGGAATGCTCACTGACATTTCCCCTATCTGAAAGTCTGATAAACGCCGGAAAAATGACTAAGTCCAAGAAAAAAATTTTTTAAACTTTTTTCAATTTTACCCCGTGGGATATATATTCTAAACACACACATTTGGAACTCTCCTGGGGTACCCTCACACATATTATTCCCTCATTTAGTGGATATTTTCACAAAAAAGTGAAATTTTCAAAAATCCAAAATATTGGCTGAAAACGACTAAATATCAAGGAATCATTGGGCAAATCGCTCTGGAACTGAAATCGGAATGCTCACTGACATTTCCACTATCTGAAAGTCTGATAAACGCCGGAAAAATGACTAAGTCCAAGAAAAAAATTTTTTAAACTTTTTTCAATTTTACCCCGTGGGATATATATTCTAAACACACACATTTGGAACTCTCCTGGGGTACCCTCACACATATTATTCCCTCATTTAGTGGATATTTTCACAAAAAAGTGAAATTTTCAAAAATCCTAAATATTGGCTGAAAACGACTAAATATCAAGGACTCATTGGGCGAATCGCTCTGGAACTGAAATCGGAATGCTCACTGACATTTCCCCTATCTGAAAGTCTGATAAACGCCGGAAAAATGACTAAGTCCAAGAAAAAATTTTTTTAAACTTTTTTCAATTTTACCCCGTGGGATATATATTCTAAACACACACATTTGGAACTCTCCTGGGGTACCCTCACACATATTATTCCCTCATTTAGTGGATATTTTCACAAAAAAGTGAAATTTTCAAAAATCCAGAAAATTGGCTGAAATCGACTAAATATCAAGGACTCATTGGGCGAATCGCTCTGGAACTGAAATCGGAACGCTCACTGACATTTCCCCTATCTGAAAGTCTGATAAACACCGGAAAAATGACTAAGTCTAAGAAAAAATTTTCTTAAACTTTTTTCAAT
This sequence comes from Phyllobates terribilis, assembly GCF_046119375.1. Lineage (NCBI taxonomy): Eukaryota > Metazoa > Chordata > Amphibia > Anura > Dendrobatidae > Phyllobates > Phyllobates terribilis. The sequence continues at coordinate 597,381,340 of NW_027362762.1, forward strand.
TTTACCCCGTGGGATATATATTCTAAACACACACATTTGGAACTCTCCTGGGGTACCCTCACACATATTATTCCCTCATTTAGTGGATATTTTCACAAAAAAGTGAAATTTTCAAAAATCCAAAATATTAGCTGAAAACGACTAAATATCAAGGACTCATTGGGCGAATCACTCTGGAACTGAAATCGGAATGCTCACTGACATTTCCCCTCTCTGAAAGTCTGATAAACGCCGGAAAAATGACTAAGTCCAAGAAATTTTTTTTAAAAACTTTTTTCAATTTTACCCCGTGGGATATATATTCTAAACACACACATTTGGAACTCTCCTGGGGTACCCTCACACATATTATTCCCTCATTTAGTGGATATTTTCACAAAAAAGTGAAATTTTCAAAAATCCAAAATATTGGCTGAAAACGACTAAATATCAAGGAATCATTGGGCGAATCGCTCTGGAACTGAAATCGGAATGCTCACTGACATTTCCCCTATCTGAAAGTCTGATAAACGCCGGAAAAATGACTAAGTCCAAGAAAAATTTTTTTTTAACTTTTTTCAATTTTACCCCGTGGGATATATATTCTAAACACACACATTTGGAACTCTCTTGGGGTACCCTCACACATATTATTCCCTCATTTAGTGGATATTTTCACAAAAAAGTGAAATTTTCAAAAATCCAAAATATTGGCTGAAAACGACTAAATATCAAGGACTCATTGGGCGAATCGCTCTGGAACTGAAATCGGAATGCTCATTGACATTTCCCCTATCTGAAAGTCTGATAAACGCCGGAAAAATGACTAAGTCCAAAAAAAAATTTTTTTCAACTTTTTTCAATTTTACACCCGTGGGATATATATTCTACCCACACACATTTGGAACTCTCCTGGGGTACCCTCACACATATTATTCCCTCATTTAGTGGATATTTTCACAAAAAAGTGAAATTTTCAAAAATCCAGAAAATTGTCTGAAAACGACTAAATTTCAAGGACTCATTGGGCGAATCGCTCTGGAACTGAAATCGGAATGCTCACTGACATTTCCCCTATCTGAAAGTCTGATAAACACCGGAAAAATGACTAAGTCTAAGAAAAAAATTTCTTAAACTTTTTTCAATTTTACCCCGTGGGATATATGTTCTAAACACACACATTTGGAACTCTCCTGGGGTACCCTCACACATATTATTCCCTCATTTAGTGGATATTTTCACAAAAAAGTGAAATTTTCAAAAATCCAAAATATTAGCTGAAAATGACTAAATATCAAGGACTCATTGGGCGAATCGCTCTGGAACTGAAATCGGAATGCTCACTGACATTTCCCCTATCTGAAAGTCTGATAAACGCCGGAAAAATGACTAAGTCCAAGAATTTTTTTTTTTAAACTTTTTTCAATTTTACCCCGTGGGATATATATTCTAAACACACACATTTGGAACTCTCCTGGGGTACCCTCACACATATTATTCCCTCATTTAGTGGATATTTTCACAAAAAAGTGAAATTTTCAAAAATCCAGAAAATTGGCTTAAAACGACTAAATATCAAGGACTCATTGGGCGAATCGCTCTGGAACTGAAATTGGAACGCTCACTGACATTTCCCCTATCTGAAAGTCTGATAAACGCCGGAAAAATGACTAAGTCCAAGAATTTTTTTTTTTAAACTTTTTTCAATTTTACCCCGTGGGATATATATTCTAAACACACACATTTGGAACTCTCCTGGGGTACCCTCACACATATTATTCCCTCATTTAGTGGATATTTTCACAAAAAAGTGAAATTTTCAAAAATCCAGAAAATTGACTGAAAACGACTAAATATCAAGGACTCATTGGGCAAATCGCTCTGGAACTGAAATCGGAACGCTCACTGACATTTCCCCTATCTGAAAGTCTGATAAACACCGGAAAAATGACTAAGTCTAAGAAAAAATTTTTAAACTTTTTTCAATTTTACCCCGTGGGATATATTTTCTAAACACACACATTTGGAACTCTCCTGGGGTACCCTCACACATATTATTCCCTCATTTAGTGGATATTTTCACAAAAAAGTGAAATTTTCAAAAATCCAAAATATTGGCTGAAAACGACTAAATATCAAGGAATCATTGGGCGAATCGCTCTGGAACTGAAATCGGAATGCTCACTGACATTTCCCCTATCTGAAAATCTGATAAATGCCGGAAAAATGACTAAGTCAAAAAAAAAATTTTTTTCAACTTTTTTCAACTTTACCCCCGTGGGATATATATTCTACCCACACACATTTGGAACTCTCCTGGGGTACCCTCACACATATTATTCCCTCATTTAGTGGATATTTTCACAAAAAAGTGAAATTTTCAAAAATGCAAAATATTAGCTGAAAACGACTAAATATCAAGGACTCATTGGGCGAATCGCTCTGGAACTGAAATCGGAATGCTCACTGACATTTCCCCTATCTGAAAGTCTGATAAAAGCCGGAAAAATGACTAAGTCCAAGAAATTTTTTTTAAAAACTTTTTTCAATTTTACCCCGTGGGATATATATTCTAAACACACACATTTGGAACTCTCCTGGGGTACCCTCACACATATTATTCCCTCATTTAGTGGATATTTTCACAAAAAAGTGAAATTTTCAAAAATCCAAAATATTGGCTGAAAACGACTAAATATCAAGGAATCATTGGGCGAATCACTCTGGAACTGAAATCGGAATGCTCACTGACATTTCCCCTATCTGAAAGTCTGATAAACGCCGGAAAAATGACTAAGTCCAAGAAAAAAAATTTTTAAACTTTTTTCAATTTTACCCCGTGGGATATATATTCTAAACACACACATTTGGAACTCTCCTGGGGTACCCTCACACATATTATTCCCTCATTTAGTGGATATTTTCACAAAAAAGTGAAATTTTCAAAAATCCAAAATATTGGCTGAAAACGACTAAATATCAAGGACTCATTGGGCGAATCGCTCTGGAACTGAAATCGGAATGCTCATTGACATTTCCCCTATCTGAAAGTCTGATAAACGCCGGAAAAATGACTAAGTCCAAGAAAAAACTTTTTTAAACTTTTTTCAATTTTACCCCGTGGGATATATATTCTAAACACACACATTTGGAACTCTCCTGGGGTACCCTCACACATATTATTCCCTCATTTAGTGGATATTTTCACAAAAAAGTGAAATTTTCAAAAATCCAGAAAATTGGCTGAAAACAACTAAATATCAAGGACTCATTGGGCGAATCGCTCTGGAACTGAAATTGGAACGCTCACTGACATTTCCCCTATCTGAAAGTCTGATAAATGCCGGAAAAATGACTAAGTCCAAAAAAAAATTTTTTTCAACTTTTTTCAATTTTACACCCGTGGGATATATATTCTACCCACACACATTTGGAACTCTCCTGGGGTACCCTCACACATATTATTCCCTCATTTAGTGGATATTTTCACAAAAAAGTGAAATTTTCAAAAATCCAGAAAATTGGCTGAAAACGACTAAATTTCAAAGACTCATTGGGCGAATCGCTCTGGAACTGAAATCGGAACGCTCACTGACATTTCCCCTATCTGAAAGTCTGATAAACACCGGAAAAATGACTAAGTCTAAGAAAAAAATTTCTTAAACTTTTTTCAATTTTACCCCGTGGGATATATATTCTAAACACACACATTTGGAACTCTCCTGGGGTACCCTCACACATATTATTCCCTCATTTAGTGGATATTTTCACAAAAAAGTGAAATTTTCAAAAATCCAAAATATTAGCTGAAAATGACTAAATATCAAGGACTCATTGGGCGAATCGCTCTGGAACTGAAATCGGAATGCTCACTGACATTTCCCCTATCTGAAAGTCTGATAAACGCCGGAAAAATGACTAAGTCCAAGAATTTTTTTTTTTAAACTTTTTTCAATTTTACCCCGTGGGATATATATTCTAAACACACACATTTGGAACTCTCCTGGGGTACCCTCACACATATTATTCCCTCATTTAGTGGATATTTTCACAAAAGAGTGAAATTTTCAAAAATCCAGAAAATTGGCTGAAAACGACTAAATATCAAGGACTCATTGGGCGAATCGCTCTGGAACTGAAATCGGAACGCTCACTGACATTTCCCCTATCTGAAAGTCTGATAAACACCGGAAAAATGACTAAGTCCAAGAAAAAACTTTTTTAAACTTTTTTCAATTTTACCCCGTGGGATATATATTCTAAACACACACATTTGGAACTCTCCTGGGGTACCCTCACACATATTATTCCCTCATTTAGTGGATATTTTCACAAAAAAGTGAAATTTTCAAAAATCCAAAATATTGGCTGAAAACGACTAAATATCAAGGAATCATTGGGCGAATCGCTCTGGAACTGAAATCGGAATGCTCACTGACATTTCCCCTATCTGAAAGTCTGATAAACGCCGGAAAAATGACTAAGTCCAAGAAAAAATTTTTTTAAACTTTTTTCAATTTTACCCCGTGGGATATATATTCTAAACACACACATTTGGAACTCTCCTGGGGTACCCTCACACATATTATTCCCTCATTTAGTGGATATTTTCACAAAAAAGTGAAATTTTCAAAAATCCAAAATATTGGCTGAAAACGACTAAATATCAAGGACTCATTGGGCGAATCGCTCTGGAACTGAAATCGGAATGCTCATTGACATTTCCCCTATCTGAAAGTCTGATAAACGCCGGAAAAATGACTAAGTCCAAGAAAAAACTTTTTTAAACTTTTTTCAATTTTACCCTGTGGGATATATATTCTAAACACACACATTTGGAACTCTCCTGGGGTACCCTCACACATATTATTCCCTCATTTAGTGGATATTTTCACAAAAAAGTGAAATTTTCAAAAATCCAGAAAATTGGCTGAAAACGACTAAATATCAAGGACTCATTGGGCGAATCGCTCTGGAACTGAAATTGGAACGCTCACTAACATTTCCCCTATCTGAAAGTCTGATAAATGCCGGAAAAATGACTAAGTCCAAAAAAAAATTTTTTTCAACTTTTTTCAATTTTACACCCGTGGGATATATATTCTACCCACACACATTTGGAACTCTCCTGGGGTACCCTCACACATATTATTCCCTCATTTAGTGGATATTTTCACAAAAAAGTGAAATTTTCAAAAATCCAGTAAATTGGCTGAAAACGACTACATTTCAAGGACTCATTGGGCGAATCGCTCTGGAACTGAAATCGGAACGCTCACTGACATTTCCCCTATCTGAAAGTCTGATAAACACCGGAAAAATGACTAAGTCTAAGAAAAAAATTTCTTAAACTTTTTTCAATTTTACCCCGTGGGATATATATTCTAAACACACACATTTGGAACTCTCCTGGGGTACCCTCACACATATTATTCCCTCATTTAGTGGATATTTTCACAAAAAAGTGAAATTTTCAAAAATCCAAAATATTAGCTGAAAATGACTAAATATCAAGGACTCATTGGGCGAATCGCTCTGGAACTGAAATCGGAATGCTCACTGACATTTCCCCTATCTGAAAGTCTGATAAACGCCGGAAAAATGACTAAGTCCAAGAATTTTTTTTTTTAAACTTTTTTCAATTTTACCCCGTGGGATATATATTCTAAACACACACATTTGGAACTCTCCTGGGGTACCCTCACACATATTATTCCCTCATTTAGTGGATATTTTCACAAAAAAGTGAAATTTTCAAAAATCCAGAAAATTGGCTTAAAACGACTAAATATCAAGGACTCATTGGGCGAATCGCTCTGGAACTGAAATTGGAACGCTCACTGACATTTCCCCTATCTGAAAGTCTGATAAACGCCGGAAAAATGACTAAGTCCAAGAATTTTTTTTTTTAAACTTTTTTCAATTTTACCCCGTGGGATATATATTCTAAACACACACATTTGGAACTCTCCTGGGGTACCCTCACACATATTATTCCCTCATTTAGTGGATATTTTCACAAAAAAGTGAAATTTTCAAAAATCCAGAAAATTGACTGAAAACGACTAAATATCAAGGACTCATTGGGCGAATCGCTCTGGAACTGAAATCGGAACGCTCACTGACATTTCCCCTATCTGAAAGTCTGATAAACACCGGAAAAATGACTAAGTCTAAGAAAAATTTTTTTAACTTTTTTCAATTTTACCCCGTGGGATATATTTTCTAAACACACACATTTGGAACTCTCCTGGGGTACCCTCACACATATTATTCCCTCATTTAGTGAATATTTTCACAAAAAATTGAAATTTTCAAAAATCCAAAATATTGGCTGAAAACGACTAAATATCAAGGAATCATTGGGCGAATCGCTCTGGAACTGAAATCGGAATGCTCACTGACATTTCCCCTATCTGAAAATCTGATAAATGCCGGAAAAATGACTAAGTCAAAAAAAAAATTTTTTTCAACTTTTTTCAATTTTACCCCCGTGGGATATATATTCTACCCACACACATTTGGAACTCTCCTGGGGTACCCTCACACATATTATTCCCTCATTTAGTGGATATTTTCACAAAAAAGTGAAATTTTCAAAAATCCAAAATATTAGCTGAAAATGACTAAATATCAAGGACTCATTGGGCGAATCGCTCTGGAACTGAAATCGGAATGCTCACTGACATTTCCCCTATCTGAAAGTCTGATAAACGCCGAAAAAATGACTAAGTCCAAGAAATTTTTTTTAAAAACTTTTTTCAATTTTACCCCGTGGGATATATATTCTAAACACACACATTTGGAACTCTCCTGGGGTACCCTCACACATATTATTCCCTCATTTAGTGGATATTTTCACAAAAGAGTGAAATTTTCAAAAATCCAGAAAATTGGCTGAAAACGACTAAATATCAAGGACTCATTGGGCGAATCGCTCTGGAACTGAAATCGGAACGCTCACTGACATTTCCCCTATCTGAAAGTCTGATAAACACCGGAAAAATGACTAAGTCTAAGAAAAAATTTTCTTAAACTTTTTTCAATTTTACCCCGTGTGATATATATTCTAAACACACACATTTGGAACTCTCCTGGGGTACCCTCACACATATTATTCCCTCATTTAGTGGATATTTTCACAAAAAAGTGAAATTTTCAAAAATCCAAAATATTGGCTGAAAACGACTAAATATCAAGGACTCATTGGGCGAATCGCTCTGGAACTGAAATTGGAACGCTCACTGACATTTCCCCTATCTGAAAGTCTGATAAACGCCGGAAAAATGACTAAGTCCAAAAAAAAATTTTTTTCAACTTTTTTCAATTTTACACCCGTGGGATATATATTCTACCCACACACATTTGGAACTCTCCTGGGGTACCCTCACACATATTATTCCCTCATTTAGTGGATATTTTCACAAAAAAGTGAAATTTTCAAAAATCCAAAATATTGGCTGAAAACGACTAAATATCAAGGACTCATTGGGCGAATCGCTCTGGAACTGAAATCGGAATGCTCACTGACATTTCCCCTATCTGAAAGTCTGATAAACGCCGGAAAAATGACTAAGTCCAAGAAAAAACTTTTTTAAACTTTTTTCAATTTTACCCCGTGGGATATATATTCTAAACACACACATTTGGAACTCTCCTGGGGTACCCTCACACATATTATTCCCTCATTTAGTGGATATTTTCACAAAAAAGTGAAATTTTCAAAAATCCAGAAAATTGGCTGAAAACGACTAAATATCAAGGACTCATTGGGCGAATCGCTCTGGAACTGAAATTGGAACGCTCACTGACATTTCCCCTATCTGAAAGTCTGATAAACGCCGGAAAAATGACTAAGTCCAAAAAAAAATTTTTTTCAACTTTTTTCAATTTTACACCCGTGGGATATATATTCTACCCACACACATTTGGAACTCTCCTGGGGTACCCTCACACATATTATTCCCTCATTTAGTGGATATTTTCACAAAAAAGTGAAATTTTCAAAAATCCAAAATATTAGCTGAAAACGACTAAATATCAAGGACTCATTGGGCGAATCACTCTGGAACTGAAATCGGAATGCTCACTGACATTTCCCCTCTCTGAAAGTCTGATAAACGCCGGAAAAATGACTAAGTCCAAGAAATTTTTTTTAAAAACTTTTTTCAATTTTACCCCGTGGGATATATATTCTAAACACACACATTTGGAACTCTCCTGGGGTACCCTCACACATATTATTCCCTCATTTAGTGGATATTTTCACAAAAAAGTGAAATTTTCAAAAATCCAAAATATTGGCTGAAAACGACTAAATATCAAGGAATCATTGGGCGAATCGCTCTGGAACTGAAATCGGAATGCTCACTGACATTTCCCCTATCTGAAAGTCTGATAAACGCCGGAAAAATGACTAAGTCCAAGAAAAAAATTTTTTAAACTTTTTTCAATTTTACCCCGTGGGATATATATTCTAAACACACACATTTGGAACTCTCCTGGGGTACCCTCACACATATTATTCCCTCATTTAGTGGATATTTTCACAAAAAAGTGAAATTTTCAAAAATCCAAAATATTGGCTGAAAACGACTAAATATCAAGGACTCATTGGGCGAATCGCTCTGGAACTGAAATCGGAATGCTCACTGACATTTCCCCTATCTGAAAGTCTGATAAACGCCGGAAAAATGACTAAGTCCAAGAAAAAACTTTTTTAAACTTTTTTCAATTTTACCCCGTGGGATATATATTCTAAACACACACATTTGGAACTCTCCTGGGGTACCCTCACACATATTATTCCCTTATTTAGTGGATATTTTCACAAAAAAGTGAAATTTTCAAAAATCCAGAAAATTGGCTGAAAACGACTAAATATCAAGGACTCATTGGGAGAATCGCTCTGGAACTGAAATTGGAACGCTCACTGACATTTCCCCTATCTGAAAGTCTGATAAACGCCGGAAAAATGACTAAGTCCAAAAAAAAATTTTTTTCAACTTTTTTCAATTTTACACCCGTGGGATATATATTCTACCCACACACATTTGGAACTCTCCTGGGGTACCCTCACACATATTATTCCCTCATTTAGTGGATATTTTCACAAAAAAGTGAAATTTTCAAAAATCCAGAAAATTGGCTGAAAACGACTAAATTTCAAGGACTCATTGGGCGAATCGCTCTGGAACTGAAATCGGAACGCTCACTGACATTTCCCCTATCTGAAAGTCTGATAAACACCGGAAAAATGACTAAGTCTAAGAAAAAATTTCCTTAAACTTTTTTCAATTTTACCCTGTGGGATATATATTCTAAACACACACATTTGGAACTCTCCTGGGGTACCCTCACACATATTATTCCCTCATTTAGTGGATATTTTCACAAAAAAGTGAAATTTTCAAAAATCCAAAATATTAGCTGAAAACGACTAAATATCAAGGACTCATTGGGCGATTCGCTCTGGAACTGAAATCGGAATGCTCACTGACATTTCCCCTATCTGAAAGTCTGATAAACGCCGGAAAAATGACTAAGTCCAAGAAAAAATTTTTTTAAACTTTTTTCAATTTTACCCCGTGGGATATATATTCTAAACACACACATTTGGAACTCTCCTGGGGTACCCTCACACATATTATTCCCTCATTTAGTGGATATTTTCACAAAAAAGTGAAATTTTCAAAAATCTAAAATATTGGCTGAAAACGACTAAATATCAAGGACTCATTGGGCGAATCGCTCTGGAACTGAAATCGGAATGCTCACTGACATTTCCCCTATCTGAAAGTCTGATAAACGCCGGAAAAATGACTAAGTCCAAGAAAAAACTTTTTTAAACTTTTTTCAATTTTACCCCGTGGGATATATATTCTAAACACACACATTTGGAACTCTCCTGGGGTACCCTCACACATATTATTCCCTCATTTAGTGGATATTTTCACAAAAAAGTGAAATTTTCAAAAATCCAGAAAATTGGCTTAAAACGACTAAATATCAAGGACTCATTGGGCGAATCGCTCTGGAACTGAAATTGGAACGCTCACTGACATTTCCCCTATCTGAAAGTCTGATAAACGCCGGAAAAATGACTAAGTCCAAGAATTTTTTTTTGTAAACTTTTTTCAATTTTACCCCGTGGGATATATATTCTAAACACACACATTTGGAACTCTCCTGGGGTACCCTCACACATATTATTCCCTCATTTAGTGGATATTTTCACAAAAAAGTGAAATTTTCAAAAATCCAAAATATTGGCTGAAAACGACTAAATATCAAGGAATCATTGGGCGAATCGCTCTGGAACTGAAATTGGAACGCTCACTGACATTTCCCCTATCTGAAAGTCTGATAAACGCCGGAAAAATGACTAAGTCCAAGAAAAATTTTTTTTAAACTTTTTTCAATTTTACCCCGTGGGATATATATTCTAAACACACACATTTGGAACTCTCCTGGAGTACCCTCACACATATTATTCCCTCATTTAGTGGATATTTTCACAAAAAAGTGAAATTTTCAAAAATCCAGAAAATTGGCTGAAAACGACTAAATATCAAGGACTCATTGGGCGAATCGCTCTGGAACTGTAATCTGAACCCTCACTGACATTTCCCCTATCTGAAAGTCTGATAAACGCCGGAAAAATGACTAAGTCCAAGAAAATTCTTTTTTAAACTTTTTTCAATTTTACCCCGGTGGGATATATATTCTACCCACACACATTTGGATCTCTCCTGGGGTACCCTCACACATATTATTCCCTCATTTAGGGGATATTTTCACAATAAAGTGAAATTTTCAAAAATCCAGAAAATTGGCTGAAAACGACTAAATATCAAGGACTCATTGGGCGAATCACTCTGGAACTGAAATCGGAACGCTCACTAACATTTCCCCTATCTGAAAGTCTGATAAACGCCGGAAAAATAACTAAGTCCCAAAAAAAAATTTTCAACTTTTTTCAATTTTACCCCCGTGGGATATATATTCTACCCACACACATTTGGAACTCTCTTGGGGTACCCTCACACATATTATTCCCTCATTTAGTGGATATTTTCACAAAAAAGTGAAATTTTCAACAATCCAAAATATTAGCTGAAAACTACTAAATATCAAGCACTCATTGGGCGATTCGCTCTGGAACTGAAATCGGAATGCTCACTGACATTTCCCCTAACTGAAAGTCTGATAAACGCCGGAAAAATGACTAAGTCCAAGAAATTTTTTTTTTAAACTTGTTTTAATTTTACCCCGTGGGATATATATTCTAAACACACACATTTGGAACTCTCCTGGGGTACCCTCACACATATTATTCCCTCATTTAGTGGATATTTTCACAAAAACGTGAAATTTTCAAAAATCCAAAATATTGGCTGAAAACGACTAAATATCAAGGAATCATTGGGCGAATCGCTCTGGAACTGAAATCGGAATGCTCACTGACATTTCCCCTATCTGAAAGTCTGATAAACGCCGGAAAAATGACTAAGTCCAAGAAAAAAATTTTTTAAACTTTTTTCAATTTTACCCCGTGGGATATATATTCTAAACACACACATTTGGAACTCTCCTGGGGTACCCTCACACATATTATTCCCTCATTTAGTGGATATTTTCACAAAAAAGTGAAATTTTCAAAAATCCAAAATATTGGCTGAAAACGACTAAATATCAAGGACTCATTGGGCGAATCGCTCTGGAACTGAAATCGGAATGCTCACTGACATTTCCCCTATCTGAAAGTCTGATAAACGCCGGAAAAATGACTAAGTCCAAGAAAAAACTTTTTTAAACTTTTTTCAATTTTACCCCGTGGGATATATATTCTACCCACACACATTTGGAACTCTCCTGGGGTACCCTCACACATATTATTCCCTCATTTAGTGGATATTTTCACAAAAAAGTGAAATTTTCAAAAATCCAGAAAATTGGCTGAAAACGACTAAATTTCAAGGACTCATTGGGCGAATCGCTCTGGAACTGAAATCGGAACGCTCACTGACATTTCCCCTATCTGAAAGTCTGATAAACACCGGAAAAATGACTAAGTCTAAGAAAAAATTTTCTTAAACTTTTTTCAATTTTACCCCGTGGGATATATATTCTAAACACACACATTTGGAACTCTCCTGGGGTACCCTCACACATATTATTCCCTCATTTAGTGGATATTTTCACAAAAAAGTGAAATTTTCAAAAATCCAAAATATTAGCTGAAAATGACTAAATATCAAGGACTCATTGGGCGAATCGCTCTGGAACTGAAATCGGAATGCTCACTGACATTTCCCCTATCTGAAAGTCTGATAAACGCCGGAAAAATGACTAAGTCCAAGAATTTTTTTTTTTAAACTTTTTTCAATTTTACCCCGTGGGATATATATTCTAAACACACACATTTGGAACTCTCCTGGGGTACCCTCACACATATTATTCCCTCATTTAGTGGATATTTTCACAAAAAAGTGAAATTTTCAAAAATCCAGAAAATTGGCTTAAAACGACTAAATATCAAGGACTCATTGGGCGAATCGCTCTGGAACTGAAATTGGAACGCTCACTGACATTTCCCCTATCTGAAAGTCTGATAAACGCCGGAAAAATGACTAAGTCCAAGAAAAAATTTTTAAACTTTTTTCAATTTTACCCCGTGGGATATATTTTCTAAACACACACATTTGGAACTCTCCTGGGGTACCCTCACACATATTATTCCCTCATTTAGTGGATATTTTCACAAAAAAGTGAAATTTTCAAAAATCCAGAAAATTGGCTGAAAACGACTAAATATCAAGGACTCATTGGGCGAATCGCTCGGGAACTGAAATCGGAACGCTCACTGACATTTCCCCTATCTGAAAGTCTGATAAACGTCGGAAAAATAACTAAGTCCCAAAAAAAAAAATTTTCAACTTTTTTCAATTTTACCCCCGTGGTATATATATTCTACCCACACACATTTGGAACTCTCCTGGGGTACCCTCACACATATTATTCCCTCATTTAGTGGATATTTTCACAAAAAAGTGAAATTTTCAAAAATCCAAAATATTGGCTGAAAACGACTAAATATCAAGGAATCATTGGGCGAATCGCTCTGGAACTGAAATCGGAATGCTCACTGACATTTCCCCTATCTGAAAGTCTGATAAATGCCGGAAAAATGACTAAGTCCAAGAAAAAAATTTTTTAAACTTTTTTCAATTTTACCCCGTGGGATATATATTCTAAACACACACATTTGGAACTCTCCTGGAGTACCCTCACACATATTATTCCCTCATTTAGTGGATATTTTCACAAAAAAGTGAAATTTTCAAAAATCCAAAATATTAGCTGAAAACGACTAAATATCAAGGACTCATTGGGCGATTCGCTCTGGAACTGAAATCGGAATGCTCACTGACATTTCCCCTATCTGAAAGTCTGATAAACGCCGGAAAAATGACTAAGTCCAAGAAAAAAATTTTTTAAACTTTTTTCAATTTTACCCCGTGGGATATATATTCTAAACACACACATTTGGAACTCTCCTGGGGTACCCTCACACATATTATTCCCTCATTTAGTGGATATTTTCACAAAAAAGTGAAATTTTCAAAAATCAAAAATATTGGCTGAAAACGACTAAATATCAAGGACTCATTGGGCGAATCGCTCTGGAACTGAAATCGGAATGCTCACTGACATTTCCCCTATCTGAAAGTCTGATAAACGCCGGAAAAATGACTAAGTCCAAGAAAATTCTTTTTTAAACTTTTTTCAATTTTACCCCGGTGGGATATATATTCTACCCACACACATTTGGATCTCTCCTGGGGTACCCTCACACATATTATTCCCTCATTTAGGGGATATTTTCACAATAAAGTGAAATTTTCAAAAATCCAGAAAATTGGCTGAAAACGACTAAATATCAAGGACTCATTGGGCGAATCACTCTGGAACTGAAATCGGAACGCTCACTAACATTTCCCCTATCTGAAAGTCTGATAAACGCCGGAAAAATAACTAAGTCCCAAAAAAAAATTTTCAACTTTTTTCAATTTTACCCCCGTGGGATATATATTCTACCCACACACATTTGGAACTCTCTTGGGGTACCCTCACACATATTATTCCCTCATTTAGTGGATATTTTCACAAAAAAGTGAAATTTTCAACAATCCAAAATATTAGCTGAAAACTACTAAATATCAAGGACTCATTGGGCGATTCGCTCTGGAACTGAAATCGGAATGCTCACTGACATTTCCCCTAACTGAAAGTCTGATAAACGCCGGAAAAATGACTAAGTCCAAGAAATTTTTTTTTTAAACTTGTTTTAATTTTACCCCGTGGGATATATATTCTAAACACACACATTTGGAACTCTCCTGGGGTACCCTCACACATATTATTCCCTCATTTAGTGGATATTTTCACAAAAACGTGAAATTTTCAAAAATCCAAAATATTGGCTGAAAACGACTAAATATCAAGGACTCATTGGGCGAATAGCTCTGGAACTGAAATCGGAACGCTCACTGACATTTCCCCTATCTGAAAGTCTGATAAACACCGGAAAAATGACTAAGTCTAAGAAAAAATTTTCTTAAACTTTTTTCAATTTTACCCCGTGGGATATATATTCTAAACACACACATTTGGAACTCTCCTGGGGTACCCTCACACATATTATTCCCTCATTTAGTGGATATTTTCACAAAAAAGTGAAATTTTCAAAAATCCAAAATATTGGCTGAAAACGACTAATTATCAAGGAATCATTGGGCGAATCGCTCTGGAACTGAAATCGGAATGCTCACTGACATTTCCCCTATCTGAAAGTCTGATAAACGCCGGAAAAATGACTAAGTCCAAGAAAAATTTTTTTTAAACTTTTTTCAATTTTAACCCGTGGGATATATATTCTAAACACACACATTTGGAACTCTCCTGGGGTACCCTCACACATATTATTCCCTCATTTAGTGGATATTTTCACAAAAAAGTGAAATTTTCAAAAATCAAAAATATTGGCTGAAAACGACTAAATATCAAGGACTCATTGGGCGAATCGCTCTGGAACTGAAATCGGAATGCTCACTGACATTTCCCCTAACTGAAAGTCTGATAAACGCCGGAAAAATGACTAAGTCCAAGAAATTTTTTTTTTAAACTTTTTTTAATTTTACCCCGTGGGATATATATTCTAAACACACACATTTGGAACTCTCCTGGGGTACCCTCACACATATTATTCCCTCATTTAGTGGATATTTTCACAAAAACGTGAAATTTTCAAAAATCCAAAATATTGGCTGAAAACGACTAAATATCAAGGACTCATTGGGCGAATAGCTCTGGAACTGAAATCGGAACGCTCACTGACATTTCCCCTATCTGAAAGTCTGATAAACACCGGAAAAATGACTAAGTCTAAGAAAAAATTTTCTTAAACTTTTTTCAATTTTACACCCGTGGGATATATATTCTAAGCACACACATTTGGAACTCTCCTGGGGTACCCTCACACATATTATTCCCTCATTTAGTGGATATTTTCACAAAAAAGTGAAATTTTCAAAAATCCAAAATATTAGCTGAAAACGACTAAATATCAAGGACTCATTGCGCGAATCGCTCTGGAACTGAAATCGGAACGCTCACTGACATTTCCCCTATCTGAAAGTCTGATAAACACCGGAAAAATGACTAAGTCTAAGAAAAAATTTTCTTAAACTTTTTTCAATTTTACCCCGTGGGATATATATTCTAAACACACACATTTGGAACTCTCCTGGGGTACCCTCACACATATTATTCCCTCATTTAGTGGATATTTTCACAAAAAAGTGAAATTTTCAAAAATCCAGAAAATTGGCTGAAAACGACTAAATATCAAGGACTCATTGGGCGAATCGCTCGGGAACTGAAATCGGAACGCTCACTGACATTTCCCCTATCTGAAAGTCTGATAAACGTCGGAAAAATAACTAAGTCCCAAAAAAAAAAATTTTCAACTTTTTTCAATTTTACCCCCGTGGTATATATATTCTACCCACACACATTTGGAACTCTCCTGGGGTACGTACCCTCACACATATTATTCCCTCATTTAGTGGATATTTTCACAAAAAAGTGAAATTTTCAAAAATCCAAAATATTGGCTGAAAACGACTAAATATCAAGGAATCATTGGGCGAATCGCTCTGGAACTGAAATCGGAATGCTCACTGACATTTCCCCTATCTGAAAGTCTGATAAATGCCGGAAAAATGACTAAGTCCAAGAAAAAAATTTTTTAAACTTTTTTCAATTTTACCCCGTGGGATATATATTCTAAACACACACATTTGGAACTCTCCTGGAGTACCCTCACACATATTATTCCCTCATTTAGTGGATATTTTCACAAAAAAGTGAAATTTTCAAAAATCCAAAATATTAGCTGAAAACGACTAAATATCAAGGACTCATTGGGCTATTCGCTCTGGAACTGAAATCGGAATGCTCACTGACATTTCCCCTATCTGAAAGTCTGATAAACGCCGGAAAAATGACTAAGTCCAAGAAAAAATTTTTTTAAACTTTTTTCAATTTTACCCCGTGGGATATATATTCTAAACACACACATTTGGAACTCTCCTGGGGTACCCTCACACATATTATTCCCTCATTTAGTGGATATTTTCACAAAAAAGTGAAATTTTCAAAAATCAAAAATATTGGCTGAAAACGACTAAATATCAAGGACTCATTGGGCGAATCGCTCTGGAACTGAAATTGGAACGCTCACTGACATTTCCCCTATCTGAAAGTCTGATAAACGCCGGAAAAATGACTAAGTCCAAGAAAAAAATTTTTTAAACTTTTTTCAATTTTACCCCGTGGGATATATATTCTAAACACACACATTTGGAACTCTCCTGGAGTACCCTCACACATATTATTCCCTCATTTAGTGGATATTTTCACAAAAAAGTGAAATTTTCAAAAATCCAGAAAATTGGCTGAAAACGACTAAATATCAAGGACTCATTGGGCGAATCGCTCTGGAACTGTAATCTGAACCCTCACTGACATTTCCCCTATCTGAAAGTCTGATAAACGCCGGAAAAATGACTAAGTCCAAGAAAATTCTTTTTTAAACTTTTTTCAATTTTACCCCGGTGGGATATATATTCTACCCACACACATTTGGATCTCTCCTGGGGTACCCTCACACATATTATTCCCTCATTTAGGGGATATTTTCACAATAAAGTGAAATTTTCAAAAATCCAGAAAATTGGCTGAAAACGACTAAATATCAAGGACTCATTGGGCGAATCACTCTGGAACTGAAATCGGAACGCTCACTAACATTTCCCCTATCTGAAAGTCTGATAAACGCCGGAAAAATAACTAAGTCCCAAAAAAAATTTTTCAACTTTTTTCAATTTTACCCCCGTGGGATATATATTCTACCCACACACATTTGGAACTCTCTTGGGGTACCCTCACACATATTATTCCCTCATTTAGTGGATATTTTCACAAAAAAGTGAAATTTTCAACAATCCAAAATATTAGCTGAAAACTACTAAATATCAAGGACTCATTGGGCGATTCGCTCTGGAACTGAAATCGGAATGCTCACTGACATTTCCCCTAACTGAAAGTCTGATAAACGCCGGAAAAATGACTAAGTCCAAGAAATTTTTTTTTTAAACTTGTTTTAATTTTACCCCGTGGGATATATATTCTAAACACACACATTTGGAACTCTCCTGGGGTACCCTCACACATATTATTCCCTCATTTAGTGGATATTTTCACAAAAACGTGAAATTTTCAAAAATCCAAAATATTGGCTGAAAACGACTAAATATCAAGGAATCATTGGGCGAATAGCTCTGGAACTGAAATCGGAACGCTCACTGACATTTCCCCTATCTGAAAGTCTGATAAACACCGGAAAAATGACTAAGTCTAAGAAAAAATTTTCTGAAACTTTTTTCAATTTTACCCCGTGGG
The DNA here is from genome assembly GCF_046119375.1 of Phyllobates terribilis. Classification (NCBI taxonomy): domain Eukaryota; kingdom Metazoa; phylum Chordata; class Amphibia; order Anura; family Dendrobatidae; genus Phyllobates; species Phyllobates terribilis. The sequence continues at coordinate 597,399,346 of NW_027362762.1, forward strand.
ATATATATTCTAAACACACACATTTGGAACTCTCCTGGGGTACCCTCACACATATTATTCCCTCATTTAGTGGATATTTTCACAAAAAAGTGAAATTTTCAAAAATCCAAAATATTGGCTGAAAACGACTAAATATCAAGGAATCATTGGGCGAATCGCTCTGGAACTGAAATCGGAATGCTCACTGACATTTGCCCTATCTGAAAGTCTGATAAACGCCGGAAAAATGACTAAGTCCAAGAAAAAATTTTTTTAAACTTTTTTCAATTTTAACCCGTGGGATATATATTCTAAACACACACATTTGGAACTCTCCTGGGGTACCCTCACACATATTATTCCCTCATTTAGTGGATATTTTCACAAAAAAGTGAAATTTTCAAAAATCAAAAATATTGGCTGAAAACGACTAAATATCAAGGACTCATTGGGCGAATCACTCTGGAACTGAAATCGGAATGCTCACTGACATTTCCCCTATCTGAAAGTCTGATAAACGCCGGAAAAATGACTAAGTCCAAGAAAAAACTTTTTTAAACTTTTTTCAATTTTACCCCGTGGGATATATATTCTAAACACACACATTTGGAACTCTCCTGGAGTACCCTCACACATATTATTCCCTCATTTAGTGGATATTTTCACAAAAAAGTGAAATTTTCAAAAATCCAGAAAATTGGCTGAAAACGACTAAATATCAAGGACTCATTGGGCGAATCGCTCTGGAACTGTAATCTGAACCCTCACTGACATTTCCCCTATCTGAAAGTCTGATAAACGCCGGAAAAATGACTAAGTCCAAGAAAATTCTTTTTTAAACTTTTTTCAATTTTACCCCGGTGGGATATATATTCTACCCACACACATTTGGATCTCTCCTGGGGTACCCTCACACATATTATTCCCTCATTTAGGGGATATTTTCACAATAAAGTGAAATTTTCAAAAATCCAGAAAATTGGCTGAAAACGACTAAATATCAAGGACTCATTGGGCGAATCACTCTGGAACTGAAATCGGAATGCTCACTGACATTTCCCCTAACTGAAAGTCTGATAAACGCCGGAAAAATGACTAAGTCCAAGAAATTTTTTTTTTTAAATTTTTTTAATTTTACCCCGTGGGATATATATTCTAAACAAACACATTTGGAACTCTCCTGGGGTACCCTCACACATATTATTCCCTCATTTAGTGGATATTTTCACAAAAACGTGAAATTTTCAAAAATCCAAAATATTGGCTGAAAACGACTAAATATCAAGGACTCATTGGGCGAATAGCTCTGGAACTGAAATCGGAACGCTCACTGACATTTCCCCTATCTGAAAGTCTGATAAACACCGGAAAAATGACTAAGTCTAAGAAAAAATTTTCTGAAACTTTTTTCAATTTTACACCCGTGGGATATATATTCTAAGCACACACATTTGGAACTCTCCTGGGGTACCCTCACACATATTATTCCCTCATTTAGTGGATATTTTCACAAAAAAGTGAAATTTTCAAAAATCCAAAATATTAGCTGAAAACGACTAAATATCAAGGACTCATTGCGCGAATCGCTCTGGAACTGAAATCGGAACGCTCACTGACATTTCCCCTATCTGAAAGTCTGATAAACACCGGAAAAATGACTAAGTCTAAGAAAAAATTTTCTTAAACTTTTTTCAATTTTACCCCGTGGGATATATATTCTAAACACACACATTTGGAACTCTCCTGGGGTACCCTCACACATATTATTCCCTCATTTAGTGGATATTTTCACAAAAAAGTGAAATTTTCAAAAATCCAGAAAATTGGCTGAAAACGACTAAATATCAAGGACTCATTGGGCGAATCGCTCGGGAACTGAAATCGGAACGCTCACTGACATTTCCCCTATCTGAAAGTCTGATAAACGTCGGAAAAATAACTAAGTCCCAAAAAAAAAAATTTTCAACTTTTTTCAATTTTACCCCCGTGGTATATATATTCTACCCACACACATTTGGAACTCTCCTGGGGTACCCTCACACATATTATTCCCTCATTTAGTGGATATTTTCACAAAAAAGTGAAATTTTCAAAAATCCAAAATATTGGCTGAAAACGACTAAATATCAAGGAATCATTGGGCGAATCGCTCTGGAACTGAAATCGGAATGCTCACTGACATTTCCCCTATCTGAAAGTCTGATAAATGCCGGAAAAATGACTAAGTCCAAGAAAAAATTTTTTAAACTTTTTTCAATTTTACCCCGTGGGATATATATTCTAAACACACACATTTGGAACTCTCCTGGAGTACCCTCACACATATTATTCCCTCATTTAGTGGATATTTTCACAAAAAAGTGAAATTTTCAAAAATCCAAAATATTAGCTGAAAACGACTAAATATCAAGGACTCATTGGGCGATTCGCTCTGGAACTGAAATCGGAATGCTCACTGACATTTCCCCTATCTGAAAGTCTGATAAACGCCGGAAAAATGACTAAGTCCAAGAAAAAATTTTTTTAAACTTTTTTCAATTTTACCCCGTGGGATATATATTCTAAACACACACATTTGGAACTCTCCTGGAGTACCCTCACACATATTATTCCCTCATTTAGTGGATATTTTCACAAAAAAGTGAAATTTTCAAAAATCCAGAAAATTGGCTGAAAACGACTAAATATCAAGGACTCATTGGGCGAATCGCTCTGGAACTGTAATCTGAACCCTCACTGACATTTCCCCTATCTGAAAGTCTGATAAACGCCGGAAAAATGACTAAGTCCAAGAAAATTCTTTTTTAAACTTTTTTCAATTTTACCCCGGTGGGATATATATTCTACCCACACACATTTGGATCTCTCCTGGGGTACCCTCACACATATTATTCCCTCATTTAGGGGATATTTTCCCAATAAAGTGAAATTTTCAAAAATCCAGAAAATTGGCTGAAAACGACTAAATATCAAGGACTCATTGGGCGAATCACTCTGGAACTGAAATCGGAACGCTCACTAACATTTCCCCTATCTGAAAGTCTGATAAACGCCGGAAAAATAACTAAGTCCCAAAAAAAAATTTTCAACTTTTTTCAATTTTACCCCCGTGGGATATATATTCTACCCACACACATTTGGAACTCTCCTGGGGTACCCTCACACATATTATTCCCTCATTTAGTGGATATTTTCACAAAAAAGTGAAATTTTCAACAATCCAAAATATTAGCTGAAAACGACTAAATATCAAGGACTCATTGGGCGATTCGCTCTGGAACTGAAATCGGAATGCTCACTGACATTTCCCCTATCTGAAAGTCTGATAAACACAGGAAAAATGACTAAGTCTAAGAAAAAATTTTCTTAAACTTTTTTCAATTTTACCCCGTGGGATATATATTCTAAACACACACATTTGGAACTCTCCTGGGGTACCCTCACACATATTATTCCCTCATTTAGTGAATATTTTCACAAAAAAGTGAAATTTTCAAAAATCCAGAAAATTGGCTGAAAACGACTAAATATCAATCACTCATTGGGCGAATCGCTCTGGAACTGAAATCGGAACGCTCACTGACATTTCCCCTATCTGAAAGTCTGATAAACGCCGGAAAAATGACTAAGTCCAAGAAATTTTTTTTTTAAAATTTTTTTAATTTTACCCCGTGGGATATATATTCTAAACAAACACATTTGGAACTCTCCTGGGGTACCCTCACACATATTATTCCTTCATTTAGTGGATATTTTCACAAAAACGTGAAATTTTCAAAAATCCAAAATATTGGCTGAAAACGACTAAATATCAAGGACTCATTGGGCGAATAGCTCTGGAACTGAAATCGGAACGCTCACTGACATTTCCCCTATCTGAAAGTCTGATAAACACCGGAAAAATGACTAAGTCTAAGAAAAAATTTTCTGAAACTTTTTTCAATTTTACACCCGTGGGATATATATTCTAAGCACACACATTTGGAACTCTCCTGGGGTACCCTCACACATATTATTCCCTCATTTAGTGGATATTTTCACAAAAAAGTGAAATTTTCAAAAATCCAAAATATTAGCTGAAAACGACTAAATATCAAGGACTCATTGCGCGAATCGCTCTGGAACTGAAATCGGAACGCTCACTGACATTTCCCCTATCTGAAAGTCTGATAAACACCGGAAAAATGACTAAGTCTAAGAAAAAATTTTCTTAAACTTTTTTCAATTTTACCGAGTGGGATATATATTCTAAACACACACATTTGGAACTCTCCTGGGGTACCCTCACACATATTATTCCCTCATTTAGTGGATATTTTCACAAAAAAGTGAAATTTTCAAAAATCCAGAAAATTGGCTGAAAACGACTAAATATCAAGGACTCATTGGGCGAATCGCTCGGGAACTGAAATCGGAACGCTCACTGACATTTCCCCTATCTGAAAGTCTGATAAACGTCGGAAAAATATCTAAGTCCCAAAAAAAAAAATTTTCAACTTTTTTCAATTTTACCCCCGTGGTATATATATTCTACCCACACACATTTGGAACTCTCCTGGGGTACCCTCACACATATTATTCCCTCATTTAGTGGATATTTTCACAAAAAAGTGAAATTTTCAAAAATCCAAAATATTGGCTGAAAACGACTAAATATCAAGGAATCATTGGGCGAATCGCTCTGGAACTGAAATCGGAATGCTCACTGACATTTCCCCTATCTGAAAGTCTGATAAATGCCGGAAAAATGACTAAGTCCAAGAAAAAAATTTTTTAAACTTTTTTCAATTTTACCCCGTGGGATATATATTCTAAACACACACATTTGGAACTCTCCTGGAGTACCCTCACACATATTATTCCCTCATTTAGTGGATATTTTCACAAAAAAGTGAAATTTTCAAAAATCCAAAATATTAGCTGAAAACGACTAAATATCAAGGACTCATTGGGCGATTCGCTCTGGAACTGAAATCGGAATGCTCACTGACATTTCCCCTATCTGAAAGTCTGATAAACGCCGGAAAAATGACTAAGTCCAAGAAAAAAATTTTTTAAACTTTTTTCAATTTTACCCCGTGGGATATATATTCTAAACACACACATTTGGAACTCTCCTGGGGTACCCTCACACATATTATTCCCTCATTTAGTGGATATTTTCACAAAAAAGTGAAATTTTCAAAAATCCAGAAAATTGGCTGAAAACGACTAAATATCAAGGACTCATTGGGCGAATCGCTCTGGAACTGAAATTGGAACGCTCACTGACATTTCCCCTATCTGAAAGTCTGATAAACGCCGGAAAAATGACTAAGTCCAAGAAAAAAATTTTTTAAACTTTTTTCAATTTTACCCCGTGGGATATATACAGTCATATGAAAAAGTTTGGGCACCCCTATTAATCTTAAGCTTAATGTTTTATAAAAATTGGTGTTTTTGCAACAGCTATTTCAGTTTGATATATGTAATAACTGTTGGATACAGTAATGTTTCTGCCTTGAAATGAGGTTTATTGTACTAACAGAAAATGTGCAATCTGCATTCAAACAAAATTTGACAGGTGCATAAGTATGGGCACCTCACCAGAAAAGTGACATTAATATTTAGTAGATCCTCCTTTTGCAAAAATAACAGCCTCTAGTCGCTTCCTGTAGCTTTTAATGAGTTCCTGGATCCTGGATGAAGGTATTTTTGACCATTCCTCTTTACAAAACAATTCCAGTTCAGTTAAGTTTGATGGTCGCCGAGCATGGACAGCCTCTTCAAATGATCCCACAGATGTTCAATGATATTCAGGTCTGGGGACTAGGATGGCCATTCCAGAACATTGTAATTGTTCCTCTGCATGAATGCCTGAGTAGATTTGGAGCGGTGTTTTGGATCATTGTCTTGCTGAAAGATCCATCCACTGCGTAACTTCAACTTTATCACTGATTCTTGAACACTATTGCCAAGAATCTGCTGATACTGAGTGGAATCCATGCGTCCCTCAACTTTAACAAGATTCCCAGTGCCGGCATTGACCACACAGCCCCAAAGCATGATGGAACCTCCACCAAATTTTACTGTGGGTAGCAAGTGTTTTTCTTGGAATGCTGTGTTTTTTTGCCACCATGCATAACGCCTTTTTGTATGACCAGACAACTCAATCTTGGTTTCATCAGTCCACAGGACCTTCTTCCAAAAAGAAATAGGCTTCTTCAAATGTGCTTTTGCATACCTCAGCCGACTCTGTTTGTGCGTACTTGCAGAAACGGCTTCTTTCGCATCACTCTCCCATACAGCTTCTCCTTGTGCAAAGTGCGTTGTATAGTTGACCGATGCACAGTGACACCATCTGCAGCAAGTTGATGCTGCAGCTCTCTGGAGGTGGTCTGAGGATTGTCCTTGACTGATCTCACCATTCTTCTTCTCTGCCTTTCTGATGTTTTTCTTGTCCTGACACTTCTGGCCTTAACAAGAACTGTCCCTATGTTCTTCCATTTCCTTACTATGTTCCTCACAGTGGAAACTGACAGGTTAAATCTCTGAGACAGCTTTTTGTATCCTTCCCCTGAACAACTATGTTGAATAATCTTTGTTTTCAGATCATTTGACAGTTGTTTTGAGGAGCCCATGATGCCACTCTTCAGAGGAGATTCAAACAGGAGAACAACTTGCAAGTGGCCACTTTAAGTAGCTTTTCTCATGATTGCATACACCTGGCTATAAAGTTCAAAGCTCAATGAGGTTACAAAACCAAAAAAAGTGCTTTAGTAAGTCAGTAAAAAGTAGGCAGGAGTATTTAAAACAAGAAAATGATAAGGGTGCCCATACTTATGCACCGGTCAAATTTTGTTTGAATGCAGATTGCACATTTTCTGTTAGCACAATATACCTCATTTCAAGGCAGAAACATTACTGTGTCCAACAGTTATTACATATATCAAACTGAAATAGCTGTTGCAAAAACACCAATTTTTATAAAACATTAAGCTTAAGATTAATAGGGGTGCCCAAACTTTTTCATATGACTGTATTCTAAACACACACATTTGGAACTCTCCTGGAGTACCCTCACACATATTATTCCCTCATTTAGTGGATATTTTCACAAAAAAGTGAAATTTTCAAAAATCCAGAAAATTGGCTGAAAACGACTAAATATCAAGGACTCATTGGGCGAATCGCTCTGGAACTGTAATCTGAACCCTCACTGACATTTCCCCTATCTGAAAGTCTGATAAACGCCGGAAAAATGACTAAGTCCAAGAAAATTCTTTTTTAAACTTTTTTCAATTTTACCCCGGTGGGATATATATTCTACCCACACACATTTGGATCTCTCCTGGGGTACCCTCACACATATTATTCCCTCATTTAGGGGATATTTTCCCAATAAAGTGAAATTTTCAAAAATCCAGAAAATTGGCTGAAAACGACTAAATATCAAGGACTCATTGGGCGAATCACTCTGGAACTGAAATCGGAACGCTCACTAACATTTCCCCTATCTGAAAGTCTGATAAACGCCGGAAAAATAACTAAGTCCCAAAAAAAAATTTTCAACTTTTTTCAATTTTACCCCCGTGGGATATATATTCTACCCACACACATTTGGAACTCTCCTGGGGTACCCTCACAGATATTATTCCCTCATTTAGTGGATATTTTCACAAAAAAGTGAAATTTTCAACAATCCAAAATATTAGCTGAAAACGACTAAATATCAAGGACTCATTGGGCGATTCGCTCTGGAACTGAAATCGGAATGCTCACTGACATTTCCCCTATCTGAAAGTCTGATAAACACAGGAAAAATGACTAAGTCTAAGAAAAAATTTTCTTAAACTTTTTTCAATTTTACCCCGTGGGATATATATTCTAAACACACACATTTGGAACTCTCCTGGGGTACCCTCACACATATTATTCCCTCATTTAGTGAATATTTTCACAAAATAGTGAAATTTTCAAAAATCCAGAAAATTGGCTGAAAACGACTAAATATCAATCACTCATTGGGCGAATCGCTCTGGAACTGAAATCGGAACGCTCACTGACATTTCCCCTATCTGAAAGTCTGATAAACGCCGGAAAAATGACTAAGTCCAAAAAAAATTTTTTTTCAACTTTTTTCAATTTTACACCCGTGGGATATATATTCTAAGCACACACATTTGGAACTCTCCTGGGGTACCCTCACACATATTATTCCCTCATTTAGTGGATATTTTCACAAAAAAGTGAAATTTTCAAAAATCCAAAATATTAGCTGAAAACGACTAAATATCAAGGACTCATTGGGCGAATCGCTCTGGAACTGAAATCGGAATGCTCACTGACATTTCCCCTATCCGAAAGTCTGATAAACGCCGGAAAAATGACTAAGTCCAAGAAATATTTTTTAAAAACTTTTTTCAATTTTACCCCGTGGGATATATATTCTAAACACACACATTTGGAACTCTCCTGGGGTACCCTCACACATATTATTCCCTCATTTAGTGGATATTTTCACAAAAAAGTGAAATTTTCAAAAATCCAGAAAATTGGCTGAAAACGACTAAATATCAAGGACTCATTGCGCGAATCGCTCTGGAACTGAAATCGGAACGCTCACTGACATTTCCCCTATCTGAAAGTCTGATAAACACCGGACAAATGACTAAGTCTAAGAAAAAATTTTCTTAAACTTTTTTCAATTTTACCCCGTGGGATATATATTCTAAACACACACATTTGGAACTCTCCTGGGGTTCCCTCACACATATTATTCCCTCATTTAGTGGATATTTTCACAAAAAAGTGAAATTTTCAAAAATCCAGAAAATTGGCTGAAAACGACTAAATATCAAGGACTCATTGGGCGAATCGCTCGGGAACCGAAATCGGAACGCTCACTGACATTTCCCCTATCTGAAAGTCTGATAAACGTCGGAAAAATAACTAGGTCCCAAAAAAAAAAATTTTCAACTTTTTTCAATTTTACCCCCGTGGAATATATATTCTACCCACACACATTTGGAACTCTCCTGGGGTACCCTCACACATTTTATTCCCTCATTTAGTGGATATTTTCACAAAAAAGTGAAATTTTCAAAAATCCAAAATATTGGCTGAAAACGACAAAATATCAAGGAATCATTGGGCGAATCGCTCTGGAACTGAAATCGGAATGCTCACTGACATTTCCCCTATCTGAAAGTCTGATAAACGCCGGAAAAATGACTAAGTCCAAGAAAAAATTTTTTTTAACTTTTTTCAATTTTACCCCGTGGGATATATATTCTAAACACACACATTTGGAACTCTCCTGGAGTACCCTCACACATATTATTCCCTCATTTAGTGGATATTTTCACAAAAAAGTGAAATTTTCAAAAATCCAGAAAATTGGCTGAAAACGACTAAATATCAAGGACTCATTGGGCGAATCGCTCTGGAACTGTAATCGGAACGCTCACTGACATTTCCCCTATCTGAAAGTCTGATAAACGCCGGAAAAATGACTAAGTCTAAGAAAAATTTTTCTTAAACTTTTTTCAATTTTACCCCCGTGGGAAATATATTCTACCCACACACATTTGGAACTCTCCTGGGGTACCCTCACACATATTATTCCCTCATTTAGTGGATATTTTCACAAAAAAGTGAAATTTTCAAAAATCCAAAATATTAGCTGAAAACGACTAAATATCAAGGAATCATTGGGCGAATCGCTCTGGAACTGAAATCGGAATGCTCACTGACATTTCCCCTATCTGAAAGTCTGATAAACACCGGAAAAATGACTAAGTCTAAGAAAAAATTTTCTTAAACTTATTTCAATTTTACCCCGTGGGATATATATTCTAAACACACACATTTGGAACTCTCCTGGGGTTCCCTCACACATATTATTCCCTCATTTAGTGGATATTTTCACAAAAAAGTGAAATTTTCAAAAATCCAGAAAATTGGCTGAAAACGACTAAATATCAAGGACTCATTGGGCGAATCGCTCGGGAACTGAAATCGGAACGCTCACTGACATTTCCCCTATCTGAAAGTCTGATAAACGTCGGAAAAATAACTAGGTCCCAAAAAAAAAAATTTTCAACTTTTTTCAATTTTACCCCCGTGGTATATATATTCTACCCACACACATTTGGAACTCTCCTGGGGTACCCTCACACATATTATTCCCTCATTTAGTGGATATTTTCACAAAAAAGTGAAATTTTCAAAAATCCAAAATATTGGCTGAAAACGACTATATATCAAGGAATCATTGGGCGAATCGCTCTGGAACTGAAATCGGAATGCTCACTGACATTTCCCCTATCTGAAAGTCTGATAAACGCCGGAAAAATGACTAAGTCCAAGAAAAAATTTTTTTAAACTTTTTTCAATTTTACCCCGTGGGATATATATTCTAAACACACACATTTGGAACTCTCCTGGAGTACCCTCACACATATTATTCCCTCATTTAGTGGATATTTTCACAAAAAAGTGAAATTTTCAAAAATCCAGAAAATTGGCTGAAAACGACTAAATATCAAGGACTCATTGGGCGAATCGCTCTGGAACTGTAATCGGAACACTCACTGACATTTCCCCTATCTGAAAGTCTGATAAACGCCGGAAAAATGACTAAGTCTAAGAAAAATTTTTCTTAAACTTTTTTCAATTTTACCCCCGTGGGAAATATATTCTACCCACACACATTTGGAACTCTCCTGGGGTACCCTCACACATATTCCCTCATTTAGTGGATATTTTCACAAAAAAGTGAAATTTTCAAAAATCCAAAATATTAGCTGAAAACGACTAAATATCAAGGAATCATTGGGCGAATCGCTCGGGAACTGAAATCGGAATGCTCACTGACATTTCCCCTATCTGAAAGTCTGATAAACACCGGAAAAATGACTAAGTCTAAGAAAAAATTTTCTTAAACTTTTTTCAATTTTACCCCGTGGGATATATATTCTAAACACACACATTTGGAACTCTCCTGGGGTACCCTCACACATATTATTCCCTCATTTAGTGGATATTTTCACAAAAAAGTGAAATTTTCAAAAATCCAGAAAATTGGCTGAAAACGACTAAATATCAAGGACTCATTGGGCGAATCGCTCGGGAACTGAAATCGGAACGCTCACTGACATTTCCCCTATCTGAAAGTCTGATAAACGTCGGAAAAATAACTAAGTCCCAAAAAAAAAAATTTTCAACTTTTTTCAATTTTACCCCCGTGGTATATATATTCTACCCACACACATTTGGAACTCTCCTGGGGTACCCTCACACATATTATTCCCTCATTTAGTGGATATTTTCACAAAAAAGTGAAATTTTCAAAAATCCAAAATATTGGCTGAAAACGACTAAATATCAAGGAATCATTGGGCGAATCGCTCTGGAACTGAAATCGGAATGCTCACTGACATTTCCCCTATCTGAAAGTCTGATAAATGCCGGAAAAATGACTAAGTCCAAGAAAAAAATTTTTTAAACTTTTTTCAATTTTACCCCGTGGGATATATATTCTAAACACACACATTTGGAACTCTCCTGGAGTACCCTCACACATATTATTCCCTCATTTAGTGGATATTTTCACAAAAAAGTGAAATTTTCAAAAATCCAAAATATTAGCTGAAAACGACTAAATATCAAGGACTCATTGGGCGATTCGCTCTGGAACTGAAATCGGAATGCTCACTGACATTTCCCCTATCTGAAAGTCTGATAAACGCCGGAAAAATGACTAAGTCCAAGAAAAATTTTTTTTAAACTTTTTTCAATTTTACCCCGTGGGATATATATTCTAAACACACACATTTGGAACTCTCCTGGGGTACCCTCACACATATTATTCCCTCATTTAGTGGATAATTTCACAAAAAAGTGAAATTTTCAATAATCAAAAATATTGGCTGAAAACGACTAAATATCAAGGACTCATTGGGCGAATCGCTCTGGAACTGAAATCGGAATGCTCACTGACATTTCCCCTATCTGAAAGTCTGATAAACGCCGGAAAAATGACTAAGTCCAAGAAAAAACTTTTTTAAACTTTTTTCAATTTTACCCCGTGGGATATATATTCTAAACACACACATTTGGAACTCTCCTGGGGTACCCTCACACATATTATTCCCTCATTTAGTGGATATTTTCACAAAAAAGTGAAATTTTCAAAAATTCCAGAAAATTGGCTGAAAACGACTAAATATCAAGGACTCATTGGGCGAATCGCTCTGGAACTGAAATTGGAACGCTCACTGACATTTCCCCTATCTGAAAGTCTGATAAACGCCGGAAAAATGACTAAGTCCAAGAAAAAAAATTTTTAAACTTTTTTCAATTTTACCCCGTGGGATATATATTCTAAACACACACATTTGGAACTCTCCTGGAGTACCCTCACACATATTATTCCCTCATTTAGTGGATATTTTCACAAAAAAGTGAAATTTTCAAAAATCCAGAAAATTGGCTGAAAACGACTAAATATCAAGGACTCATTGGGCGAATCACTCTGGAACTGAAATCGGAACGCTCACTAACATTTCCCCTATCTGAAAGTCTGATAAACGCCGGAAAAATAACTAAGTCCCAAAAAAAAATTTTCAACTTTTTTCAATTTTACTCCCGTGGGATATATATTTTACCCACACACATTTGGAACTCTCCTGGGGTACCCTCACACATATTATTCCCTCATTTAGTGGATATTTTCACAAAAAAGTGAAATTTTCAACAATCCAAAATATTAGCTGAAAACGACTAAATATCAAGGACTCATTGCGCGAATCGCTCTGGAACTGAAATCGGAACGCTCACTGACATTTCCCCTATCTGAAAGTCTGATAAACACCGGAAAAATGACTAAGTCTAAGAAAAAATTTTCTTAAACTTTTTTCAATTTTACCCCGTGGGATATATATTCTAAACACACACATTTGGAACTCTCCTGGGGTTCCCTCACACATATTATTCCCTCATTTAGTGGATATTTTCACAAAAAAGTGAAATTTTCAAAAATCCAGAAAATTGGCTGAAAACGACTAAATATCAAGGACTCATTGGGCGAATCGCTCGGGAACCGAAATCGGAACGCTCACTGACATTTCCCCTATCTGAAAGTCTGATAAACGTCGGAAAAATAACTAGGTCCCAAAAAAAAAAATTTAAAACTTTTTTCAATTTTACCCCCGTGGAATATATATTCTACCCACACACATTTGGAACTCTCCTGGGGTACCCTCACACATTTTATTCCCTCATTTAGTGGATATTTTCACAAAAAAGTGAAATTTTCAAAAATCCAAAATATTGGCTGAAAACGACTAAATATCAAGGAATCATTGGGCGAATCGCTCTGGAACTGAAATCGGAATGCTCACTGACATTTCCCCTATCTGAAAGTCTGATAAACGCCGGAAAAATGACTAAGTCCAAGAAAAAATTTTTTTTAACTTTTTTCAATTTTACCCCGTGGGATATATATTCTAAACACACACATTTGGAACTCTCCTGGAGTACCCTCACACATATTATTCCCTCATTTAGTGGATATTTTCACAAAAAAGTGAAATTTTCAAAAATCCAGAAAATTGGCTGAAAACGACTAAATATCAAGGACTCATTGGGCGAATCGCTCTGGAACTGTAATCGGAACGCTCACTGACATTTCCCCTATCTGAAAGTCTGATAAACGCCGGAAAAATGACTAAGTCTAAGAAAAATTTTTCTTAAACTTTTTTCAATTTTACCCCCGTGGGAAATATATTCTACCCACACACATTTGGAACTCTCCTGGGGTACCCTCACACATATTATTCCCTCATTTCGTGGATATTTTCACAAAAAAGTGAAATTTTCAAAAATCCAAAATATTAGCTGAAAACGACTAAATATCAAGGAATCATTGGGCGAATCGCTCTGGAACTGAAATCGGAATGCTCACTGACATTTCCCCTATCTGAAAGTCTGATAAACGCCGGAAAAATGACTAAGTCCAAGAAATTTTTTTTTAAAACTTTTTTCAATTTTACCCCGTGGGATATATATTCTAAACACACACATTTGGAACTCTCCTGGGGTACCCTCACACATATTATTCCCTCATTTAGTGGATATTTTCACAAAAAAGTGAAATTTTCAAAAATCCAGAAAATTGGCTGAAAACGACTAAATATCAAGGACTCATTGCGCGAATCGCTCTGGAACTGAAATCGGAACGCTCACTGACATTTCCCCTATCTGAAAGTCTGATAAACACCGGAAAAATGACTAAGTCTAAGAAAAAATTTTCTTAAACTTATTTCAATTTTACCCCGTGGGATATATATTCTAAACACACACATTTGGAACTCTCCTGGGGTTCCCTCACACATATTATTCCCTCATTTAGTGGATATTTTCACAAAAAAGTGAAATTTTCAAAAATCCAGAAAATTGGCTGAAAACGACTAAATATCAAGGACTCATTGGGCGAATCGCTCGGGAACTGAAATCGGAACGCTCACTGACATTTCCCCTATCTGAAAGTCTGATAAACGTCGGAAAAATAACTAGGTCCCAAAAAAAAAAATTTTCAACTTTTTTCAATTTTACCCCCGTGGTATATATATTCTACCCACACACATTTGGAACTCTCCTGGGGTACCCTCACACATATTATTCCCTCATTTAGTGGATATTTTCACAAAAAAGTGAAATTTTCAAAAATCCAAAATATTGGCTGAAAACGACTATATATCAAGGAATCATTGGGCGAATCGCTCTGGAACTGAAATCGGAATGCTCACTGACATTTCCCCTATCTGAAAGTCTGATAAACGCCGGAAAAATGACTAAGTCCAAGAAAAAATTTTTTTAAACTTTTTTCAATTTTACCCCGTGGGATATATATTCTAAACACACACATTTGGAACTCTCCTGGAGTACCCTCACACATATTATTCCCTCATTTAGTGGATATTTTCACAAAAAAGTGAAATTTTCAAAAATCCAGAAAATTGGCTGAAAACGACTAAATATCAAGGACTCATTGGGCGAATCGCTCTGGAACTGTAATCGGAACGCTCACTGACATTTCCCCTATCTGAAAGTCTGATAAACGCCGGAAAAATGACTAAGTCTAAGAAAAATTTTTCTTAAACTTTTTTCAATTTTACCCCCGTGGGAAATATATTCTACCCACACACATTTGGAACTCTCCTGGGGTACCCTCACACATATTATTCCCTCATTTAGTGGATATTTTCACAAAAAAGTGAAATTTTCAAAAATCCAAAATATTGGCTGAAAACGACTAAATATCAAGGAATCATTGGGCGAATCGCTCTGGAACTGAAATCGGAATGCTCACTGACATTTCCCCTATCTGAAAGTCTGATAAATGCCAGAAAAATGACTAAGTCCAAGAAAAAAATTTTTTAAACTTTTTTCATTTTTACCCCGTGGGATATATATTCTAAACACACACATTTGGAACTCTCCTGGAGTACCCTCACACATATTATTCCCTCATTTAGTGGATATTTTCACAAAAAAGTGAAATTTTCAAAAATCCAAAATATTAGCTGAAAACGACTAAATATCAAGGACTCATTGGGCGATTCGCTCTGGAACTGAAATCGGAATGCTCACTGACATTTCCCCTATCTGAAAGTCTGATAAACGCCGGAAAAATGACTAAGTCCAAGAAAAATTTTTTTTAAACTTTTTTCAATTTTACCCCGTGGGATATATATTCTAAACACACACATTTGGAACTCTCCTGGGGTACCGTCACACATATTATTCCCTCATTTAGTGGATAATTTCACAAAAAAGTGAAATTTTCAAAAATCAAAAATATTGGCTGAAAACGACTAAATATCAAGGACTCATTGGGCGAATCGCTCTGGAACTGAAATCGGAATGCTCACTGACATTTCCCCTATCTGAAAGTCTGATAAACGCCGGAAAAATGACTAAGTCCAAGAAAAAACTTTTTTAAACTTTTTTCAATTTTACCCCGTGGGATATATATTCTAAACACACACATTTGGAACTCTCCTGGGGTACCCTCACACATATTATTCCCTCATTTAGTGGATATTTTCACAAAAAAGTGAAATTTTCAAAAATCCAGAAAATTGGCTGAAAACGACTAAATATCAAGGACTCATTGGGCGAATCGCTCTGGAACTGAAATTGGAACGCTCACTGACATTTCCCCTATCTGAAAGTCTGATAAACGCCGGAAAAATGACTAAGTCCAAGAAAAAAATTTTTAAGCTTTTTTCAATTTTACCCCGTGGGATATATATTCTAAACACACACATTTGGAACTCTCCTGGAGTACCCTCACACATATTATTCCCTCATTTAGTGGATATTTTCACAAAAAAGTGAAATTTTCAAAAATCCAGAAAATTGGCTGAAAACGACTAAATATCAAGGACTCATTGGGCTAATCACTCTGGAACTGAAATCGGAACGCTCACTAACATTTCCCCTATCTGAAAGTCTGATAAACGCCGGAAAAATAACTAAGTCCCAAAAAAAAATTTTCAACTTTTTTCAATTTTACTCCCGTGGGATATATATTCTACCCACACACATTTGGAACTCTCCTGGGGTACCCTCACACATATTATTCCCTCATTTAGTGGATATTTTCACAAAAAAGTGAAATTTTCAACAATCCAAAATATTAGCTGAAAACGACTAAATATCAAGGACTCATTGGGCGATTCGCTCTGGAACTGAAATCGGAATGCTCACTGACATTTCCCCTAACTGAAAGTCTGATAAACGCCGGAAAAATGACTAAGTCCAAGAAATTTTTTTTTTAAACTTGTTTTAATTTTACCCCGTGGGATATATATTCTAAACACACACATTTGGAACTCTCCTGGGGTACCCTCACACATATTATTCCCTCATTTAGTGGATATTTTCACAAAAACGTGAAATTTTCAAAAATCCAAAATATTGGCTGAAAACGACTAAATATCAAGGACTCATTGGGCGAATAGCTCTGGAACTGAAATCGGAACGCTCACTGACATTTCCCCTATCTGAAAGTCTGATAAACACCGGAAAAATGACTAAGTCTAAGAAAAAATTTTCTTAAACTTTTTTCAATTTTACCCCGTGGGATATATATTCTAAACACACACATTTGGAACTCTCCTGGGGTACCCTCACACATATTATTCCCTCATTTAGTGAATATTTTCACAAAAAAGTGAAATTTTCAAAAATCCAGAAAATTGGCTGAAAACGACTAAATATCAATTACTCATTGGGCGAATCGCTCTGGAACTGAAATCGGAACGCTCACTGACATTTCCCCTATCTGAAAGTCTGATAAACGCCGGAAAAATGACTAAGTCCAAAAAAAAATTTTTTTCAACTTTTTTCAATTTTACACCCGTGGGATATATATTCTAAGCACACACATTTGGAACTCTCCTGGGGTACCCTCACACATATTATTCCCTCATTTAGTGGATATTTTCACAAAAAAGTGAAATATTCAAAAATCCAAAATATTAGCTGAAAACGACTAAATATCAAGGACTCATTGGGCGAATCGCTCTGGAACTGAAATCGGAATGCTCACTGACATTTCCCCTATCCGAAAGTCTGATAAACGCCGGAAAAATGACTAAGTCCAAGAAATATTTTTTAAAAACTTTTTTCAATTTTACCCCGTGGGATATATATTCTAAACACACACATTTGGAACTCTCCTGGGGTTCCCTCACACATATTATTCCCTCATTTAGTGGATATTTTCACAAAAAAGTGAAATTTTCAAAAATCCAGAAAATTGGCTGAAAACGACTAAATATCAAGGACTCATTGGGCGAATCGCTCGGGAACCGAAATCGGAACGCTCACTGACATTTCCCCTATCTGAAAGTCTGATAAACGTCGGAAAAATAACTAGGTCCCAAAAAAAAAAATTTTCAACTTTTTTCAATTTTACCCCCGTGGAATATATATTCTACCCACACACATTTGGAACTCTCCTGGGGTACCCTCACACATTTTATTCCCTCATTTAGTGGATATTTTCACAAAAAAGTGAAATTTTCAAAAATCCAAAATATTGGCTGAAAACGACTAAATATCAAGGAATCATTGGGCGAATCGCTCTGGAACTGAAATCGGAATGCTCACTGACATTTCCCCTATCTGAAAGTCTGATAAACGCCGGAAAAATGACTAAGTCCAAGAAAAAATTTTTTTTAACTTTTTTCAATTTTACCCCGTGGGATATATATTCTAAACACACACATTTGGAACTCTCCTGGAGTACCCTCACACATATTATTCCCTCATTTAGTGGATATTTTCACAAAAAAGTGAAATTTTCAAAAATCCAGAAAATTGGCTGAAAACGACTAAATATCAAGGACTCATTGGGCGAATCGCTCTGGAACTGTAATCGGAACGCTCACTGACATTTCCCCTATCTGAAAGTCTGATAAACGCCGGAAAAATGACTAAGTCTAAGAAAAATTTTTCTTAAACTATTTTCAATTTTACCCCCGTGGGAAATATATTCTACCCACACACATTTGGAACTCTCCTGGGGTACCCTCGCACATATTATTCCCTCATTTAGTGGATATTTTCACAAAAAAGTGAAATTTTCAAAAATCCAAAATATTAGCTGAAAACGACTAAATATCAAGGAATCATTGGGCGAATCGCTCTGGAACTGAAATCGGAATGCTCACTGACATTTCCCCTATCTGAAAGTCTGATAAACGCCGGAAAAATGACTAAGTCCAAGAAATTTTTTTTTAAAACTTTTTTCAATTTTACCCCGTCGGATATATATTCTAAACACACACATTTGGAACTCTCCTGGGGTACCCTCACACATATTATTCCCTCATTTAGTGGATATTTTCACAAAAAAGTGAAATTTTCAAAAATCCAGAAAATTGGCTGAAAACGACTAAATATCAAGGACTCATTGCGCGAATCGCTCTGGAACCGAAATCGGAACGCTCACTGACATTTCCCCTATCTGAAAGTCTGATAAACGTCGGAAAAATAACTAGGTCCCAAAAAAAAAAATTTTCAACTTTTTTCAATTTTACCCCCGTGGTATATATATTCTACCCACACACATTTGGAACTCTCCTGGGGTACCCTCACACATATTATTCCCTCATTTAGTGGATATTTTCACAAAAAAGTGAAATTTTCAAAAATCCAAAATATTGGCTGAAAACGACTATATATCAAGGAATCATTGGGCGAATCGCTCTGGAACTGAAATCGGAATGCTCACTGACATTTCCCCTATCTGAAAGTCTGATAAACGCCGGAAAAATGACTAAGTCCAAGAAAAAATTTTTTTAAACTTTTTTCAATTTTACCCCGTGGGATATATATTCTAAACACACACATTTGGAACTCTCCTGGAGTACCCTCACACATATTATTCCCTCATTTAGTGGATATTTTCACAAAAAAGTGAAATTTTCAAAAATCCAGAAAATTGGCTGAAAACGACTAAATATCAAGGACTCATTGGGCGAATCGCTCTGGAACTGTAATCGGAACGCTCACTGACATTTCCCCTATCTGAAAGTCTGATAAACGCCGGAAAAATGACTAAGTCTAAGAAAAATTTTTCTTAAACTTTTTTCAATTTTACCCCCGTGGGAAATATATTCTACCCACACACATTTGGAACTCTCCTGGGGTACCCTCACACATATTATTCCCTCATTTAGTGGATATTTTCACAAAAAAGTGAAATTTTCAAAAATCCAAAATATTGGCTGAAAACGACTAAATATCAAGGAATCATTGGGCGAATCGCTCTGGAACTGAAATCGGAATGCTCACTGACATTTCCCCTATCTGAAAGTCTGATAAATGCCAGAAAAATTACTAAGTCCAAGAAAAAAATTTTTTAAACTTTTTTCAATTTTACCCCGTGGGATATATATTCTAAACACACACATTTGGAACTCTCCTGGAGTACCCTCACACATATTATTCCCTCATTTAGTGGATATTTTCACAAAAAAGTGAAATTTTCAAAAATCCAAAATATTAGCTGAAAACGACTAAATATCAAGGACTCATTGGGCGATTCGCTCTGGAACTGAAATCGGAATGCTCACTGACATTTCCCCTATCTGAAAGTCTGATAAACGCCGGAAAAATGACTAAGTCCAAGAAAAAATTTTTTTAAACTTTTTTCAATTTTACCCCGTGGGATATATATTCTAAACACACACATTTGGAACTCTCCTGGGGTACCCTCACACATATTATTCCCTCATTTAGTGGATAATTTCACAAAAAAGTGAAATTTTCAAAAATCAAAAATATTGGCTGAAAACGACTAAATATCAAGGACTCATTGGGCGAATCGCTCTGGAACTGAAATCGGAATGCTCACTGACATTTCCCCTATCTGAAAGTCTGATAAACGCCGGAAAAATGACTAAGTCCAAGAAAAAACTTTTTTAAACTTTTTTCAATTTTACCCCGTGGGATATATATTCTAAACACACACATTTGGAACTCTCCTGGGGTACCCTCACACATATTATTCCCTCATTTAGTGGATATTTTCACAAAAAAGTGAAATTTTCAAAAATCCAGAAAATTGGCTGAAAACGACTAAATATCAAGGACTCATTGGGCGAATCGCTCTGGAACTGAAATTGGAACGCTCACTGACATTTCCCCTATCTGAAAGTCTGATAAACGCCGGAAAAATAACTAAGTCCCAAAAAAAAATTTTCAACTTTTTTCAATTTTACTCCCGTGGGATATATATTCTACCCACACACATTTGGAACTCTCCTGGGGTACCCTCACACATATTATTCCCTCATTTAGTGGATATTTTCACAAAAAAGTGAAATTTTCAACAATCCAAAATATTAGCTGAAAACGACTAAATATCAAGGACTCATTGGGCGATTCGCTCTGGAACTGAAATCGGAATGCTCACTGACATTTCCCCTAACTGAAAGTCTGATAAACGCCGGAAAAATGACTAAGTCCAAGAAATTTTTTTTTTAAACTTGTTTTAATTTTACCCCGTGGGATATATATTCTAAACACACACATTTGGAACTCTCCTGGGGTACCCTCACACATATTATTCCCTCATTTAGTGAATATTTTCACAAAAAAGTGAAATTTTCAAAAATCCAGAAAATTGGCTGAAAACGACTAAATATCAATTACTCATTGGGCGAATCGCTCTGGAACTGAAATCGGAACGCTCACTGACATTTCCCCTATCTGAAAGTCTGATAAACGCCGGAAAAATGACTAAGTCCAAAAAAAAATTTTTTTCAACTTTTTTCAATTTTACACCCGTGGGATATATATTCTAAGCACACACATTTGGAACTCTCCTGGGGTACCCTCACACATATTATTCCCTCATTTAGTGGATATTTTCACAAAAAAGTGAAATTTTCAAAAATCCAAAATATTAGCTGAAAACGACTAAATATCAAGGACTCATTGGGCGAATCGCTCTGGAACTGAAATCGGAATGCTCACTGACATTTCCCCTATCCGAAAGTCTGATAAACGCCGGAAAAATGACTAAGTCCAAGAAATATTTTTTAAAAACTTTTTTCAATTTTACCCCGTGGGATATATATTCTAAACACACACATTTGGAACTCTCCTGGGGTACCCTCACACATATTATTCCCTCATTTAGTGGATATTTTCACAAAAAAGTGAAATTTTCAAAAATCCAGAAAATTGGCTGAAAACGACTAAATATCAAGGACTCATTGCGCGAATCGCTCTGGAACTGAAATCGGAACGCTCACTGACATTTCCCCTATCTGAAAGTCTGATAAACACCGGAAAAATGACTAAGTCTAAGAAAAAATTTTCTTAAACTTTTTTCAATTTTACCCCGTGGGATATATATTCTAAACACACACATTTGGAACTCTCCTGGGGTTCCCTCACACATATTATTCCCTCATTTAGTGGATATTTTCACAAAAAGTGAAATTTTCAAAAATCCAGAAAATTGGCTGAAAACGACTAAATATCAAGGACTCATTGGGCGAATCGCTCGGGAACTGAAATCGGAACGCTCACTGACATTTCCCCTATCTGAAAGTCTGATAAACGTCGGAAAAATAACTAGGTCCCAAAAAAAAAAATTTTCAACTTTTTTCAATTTTACCCCCGTGGTATATATATTCTACCCACACACATTTGGAACTCTCCTGGGGTACCCTCACACATATTATTCCCTCATTTAGTGGATATTTTCACAAAAAAGTGAAATTTTCAAAAATCCAAAATATTGGCTGAAAACGACTAAATATCAAGGAATCATTGGGCGAATCGCTCTGGAACTGAAATCGGAACGCTCACTGACATTTCCCCTATCTGAAAGTCTGATAAACGCCGGAAAAATGACTAAGTCTAAGAAAAATTTTTCTTAAACTTTTTTCAATTTTACCCCCGTGGGAAATATATTCTACCCACACACATTTGGAACTCTCCTGGGGTTCCCTCACACATATTATTCCCTCATTTAGTGGATATTTTCACAAAAAAGTGAAATTTTCAAAAATCCAAAATATTAGCTGAAAACGACTAAATATCAAGGAATCATTGGGCGAATCGCTCTGGAACTGAAATCGGAATGCTCACTGACATTTCCCCTATCTGAAAGTCTGATAAACGCCGGAAAAATGACTAAGTCCAAGAAATTTTTTTTAAAACTTTTTTCAATTTTACCCCGTGGGATATATATTCTAAACACACACATTTGGAACTCTCCTGGGGTACCCTCACACATATTATTCCCTCATTTAGTGGATATTTTCACAAAAAAGTGAAATTTTCAAAAATCCAGAAAATTGGCTGAAAACGACTAAATATCAAGGACTCATTGCGCGAATCGCTCTGGAACTGAAATCGGAACGCTCACTGACATTTCCCCTATCTGAAAGTCTGATAAACACCGGAAAAATGACTAAGTCTAAGAAAAAATTTTCTTAAACTTTTTTCAATTTTACCCCGTGGGATATATATTCTAAACACACACATTTGGAACTCTCCTGGGGTTCCCTCACACATATTATTCCCTCATTTAGTGGATATTTTCACAAAAAAGTGAAATTTTCAAAAATCCAGAAAATTGGCTGAAAACGACTAAATATCAAGGACTCATTGGGCGAATCGCTCGGGAACTGAAATCGGAACGCTCACTGACATTTCCCCTATCTGAAAGTCTGATAAACGTCGGAAAAATAACTAGGTCCCAAAAAAAAAATTTTCAACTTTTTTCAATTTTACCTCCGTGGTATATATATTCTACCCACACACATTTGGAACTCTCCTGGGGTACCCTCACACATATTATTCCCTCATTTAGTGGATAATTTCACAAAAAAGTGAAATTTTCAAAAATCCAAAATATTGGCTGAAAACGACTAAATATCAAGGAATCATTGGGCGAATCGCTCTGGAACTGAAATCGGAATGCTCACTGACATTTCCCCTATCTGAAAGTCTGATAAACGCCGGAAAAATGACTAAGTCCAAGAAAAAATTTTTTTAAACTTTTTTCAATTTTACCCCGTGGGATATATATTCTAAACACACACATTTGGAACTCTCCTGGAGTACCCTCACACATATTATTCCCTCATTTAGTGGATATTTTCACAAAAAAGTGAAATTTTCAAAAATCCAGAAAATTGGCTGAAAACGACTAAATATCAAGGACTCATTGGGCGAATCGCTCTGGAACTGTAATCGGAACGCTCACTGACATTTCCCCTATCTGAAAGTCTGATAAACGCCGGAAAAATGACTAAGTCTAAGAAAAATTTTTCTTAAACTTTTTTCAATTTTACCCCCGTGGGAAATATATTCTACCCACACACATTTGGAACTCTCCTGGGGTACCCTCACACATATTATTCCCTCATTTAGTGGATATTTTCACAAAAAAGTGAAATTTTCAAAAATCCAAAATATTAGCTGAAAACGACTAAATATCAAGGAATCATTGGGCGAATCGCTCTGGAACTGAAATCGGAATGCTCACTGACATTTCCCCTATCTGAAAGTCTGTTAAACGCCGGAAAAATGACTAAGTCCAAGAAATTTTTTTTTAAAACTTTTTTCAATTTTACCCCGTGGGATATATATTCTAAACACACACATTTGGAACTCTCCTGGGGTACCCTTACACATATTATTCCCTCATTTAGTGGATATTTTCACAAAAAAGTGAAATTTTCAAAAATCCAAAATATTAGCTGAAAACGATTAAATATCAAGGACTCATTGGGCGAATCGCTCTGGAACTGAAATCGGAATGCTCACTGACATTTCCCCTATCTGAAAGTCTGATAAACGCCGGAAAAATGACTAAGTCCAAGAATATTTTTTTTTTAAACTTTTTTCAATTTTACCCCGTGGGATATATATTCTAAACACACACATTTGGAACTCTCCTGGGGTACCCTCACACATATTATTCCCTCATTTAGTGGATATTTTCACAAAAAAGTGAAATTTTCAAAAATTTAAAATATTGGCTGAAAACGACTAAATATCAAGGACTCATTGGGCGAATCGCTCTGGAACTGAAATCGGAATGCTCACTGACATTTCCCCTATCTGAAAGTCTGATAAACGCCGGAAAAATGACTAAGTCCAAGAAAAAATTTTTTTAAACTTTTTTCAATTTTACCCCGTGGGATATATATTCTAAACACACACATTTGGAACTCTCTTGGAGTACCCTCACACATATTATTCCCTCATTTAGTGGATATTTTCACAAAAAAAGTGAAATTTTCAAAAATCCAGAAAATTGGCTGAAAACGACTAAATATCAAGGATTCATTGGGCGAATCGCTCTGGAACTGAAATCGGAACACTCACTGACATTTCCCCTATCTGAAAGTCTGATAAACGCCGGAAAAATGACTAAGTCCAAGAAAATTCTTTTTTAAACTTTTTTCAATTTTACCCCGGTGGGATATATATTCTACCCACACACATTTGGATCTCTCCTGGGGTACCCTCACACATATTATTCCCTCATTTAGGGGATATTTTCACAATAAAGTGAAATTTTCAAAAATCCAGAAAATTGGCTGAAAACGACTAAATATCAAGGACTCATTGGGCGAATCGCTCTGGAACTGAAATCGGAACGCTCATTAACATTTCCCCTATCTGAAAGTCTGATAAACGCCGGAAAAATAACTAAGTCCCAAAAAAAAATTTTCAACTTTTTTCAATTTTACCCCCGTGGGATATATATTCTAAACACACACATTTGGAACTCTCCTGGGGTACCCTCACACATATTATTCCCTCATTTAGTGGATATTTTCACAAAAAAGTGAAATTTTCAAAAATCCAAAATATTTGCTGAAAACGACTAAATATCAAGGACTCATTGGGCGAATCGCTCTGGAACGGAAATCGGAATGCTCACTAACATTTCCCCTATCTGAAAGTCTGATAAACGCCGGAAAAATGACTAAGTCCAAGAAATTTTTTTTTTAAACTTTTTTTAATTTTACCCCGTGGGATATATATTCTAAACACACACATTTGGAAATCTCCTGGGGTACCCTCACACATATTATTCCCTCATTTAGTGGATATTTTCACAAAAACGTGAAATTTTTAAAAATCCAAAATATTGGCTGAAAACGACTAAATATCAAGGACTCATTGGGCGAATCGCTCTATAACTGAAATCAGAACGCTCACTGACATTTCCCCTATCTGAAAGTCTGATAAACACCGGAAAAATGACTAAGTCTAAGAAAAAATTTTCTTAAACTTTTTTCAATTTTACCCCGTGGGATATATATTCTAAACACACACATTTGGAACTCTCCTGGGGTACCCTCACACATATCATTCCCTCATTTAGTGAATATTTTCACAAAAAAGTGAAATTTTCAAAAATCCAGAAAATTGGCTGAAAACGACTAAATATCAAGGACTCATTGGGCGAATCGCTCTGGAACTGAAATAGGAACGCTCACTGACATTTCCCCTATCTGAAAGTCTGATAAACGCCGGAAAAATGACTAAGTCCAAAAAAAATTTTTTTTCAACTTTTTTCAATTTTACACCCGTGGGATATATATTCTAAGCACACACATTTGGAACTCTCCTGGGGTACCCTCACACATATTATTCCCTCATTTAGTGGATATTTTCACAAAAACGTGAAATTTTCAAAAATCCAAAATATTGGTTGAAAACGACTAAATATCAAGGACTCATTGGGCGAATCGCTCTGGAACTGAAATCGGAATGCTCACTGACATTTCCCCTATCTGAAAGTCTGATAAACGCCGGAAAAATGACTAAGTCCAAGAATTTTTTTTTTTAAACTTTTTTCAATTTTACCCCGTGGGATATATATTCTAAACACACACATTTGGAACTCTCCTGGGGTACCCTCACACATATTATTCCCTCATTTAGTGGATATTTTCACAAAAAAGTGAAATTTTCAAAAATCCAAAATATTGGCTGAAAACGACTAAATATCAAGGACTCATTGGGCGAATCGCTCTGGAACTGAAATCGGAACGCTCACTGACATTTCCCCTATCTGAAAGTCTGATAAACACTGGAAAAATGACTAAGTCTAAGAAAAAATTTTCTTAAACTTTTTTCAATTTTACCCCGTGGGATATATATTCTAAACACACACATTTGGAACTCTCCTGGGGTACCCTCACACATATTATTCCCTCATTTAGTGGATATTTTCACAAAAAAGTGAAATTTTCAAAAATCCAGAAAATTGGCAGAAAACGACTAAATATCAAGGACTCATTGGGCGAATCGCTCTGGAACTGAAATCGGAACGCTCACTGACATTTCCCCTATCTGAAAGTCTGATAAACGCCGGAAAAATAACTAAGTCCCAAAAAAAAAATTTTCAACTTTTTTCAATTTTACCCCCGTGGGATATATATTCTACCCACACACATTTGGAACTCTCCTGGGGTACCCTCACACATATTATTCCCTCATTTAGTGGATATTTTCACAAAAAAGTGAAATTTTCAAAAATCCAAAATATTAGCTGAAAACGATTAAATATCAAGGACTCATTGGGCGAATAGCTCTGGAACTGAAATCGGAATGCTCACTGACATTTCCCCTATCTGAAAGTCTGATAAACGCCGGAAAAATGACTAAGTCCAAGAATTTTTTTTTTTAAACTTTTTTCAATTTTACCCCGTGGGATATATATTCTAAACACACACATTTGGAACACTCCTGGGGTACCCTCACACATATTATTCCCTCATTTAGTGGATATTTTCACAAAAAAGTGAAATTTTCAAAAATCCAAAATATTGGCTGAAAACGACTAAATATCAAGGACTCATTGGGCGAATCGCTCTGGAACTGAAATCGGAATGCTCACTGACATTTCCCCTATCTGAAAGTCTGATAAACGCCGGAAAAATGACTAAGTCTAAGAAAAAAATTTTTTAAACTTTTTTCAATTTTACCCCGTGGGATATATATTCTAAACACACACATTTGGAACTCTCCTGGGGTACCCTCACACATATTATTCCCTCATTTAGTGAATATTTTCACAAAAAAGTGAAATTTTCAAAAATCCAGAAAATTGGCTGAAAACGACTAAATATCAAGTACTCATTGGGCGAATCGCTCTGGAACTGAAATCGGAACGCTCACTGACATTTCCCCTATCTGAAAGTCTGATAAACGCCGGAAAAATAACTAAGTCCCAAAAAAAAAATTTTCAACTTTTTTCAATTTTACCCCCGTGGGATATATATTCTACCCACACACATTTGGAACTCTCCTGGGGTACCCTCACACATATTATTCCCTCATTTAGTGGATATTTTCACAAAAAAGTGAAATTTTCAAAAATCCAAAATATTAGCTGAAAACGATTAAATATCAAGGACTCATTGGGCGAATCGCTCTGGAACTGAAATCGGAATGCTCACTGACATTTCCCCTATCTGAAAGTCTGATAAACGCCGGAAAAATGACTAAGTCTAAGAAAAAATTTTCTTAAACTTTTTTCAATTTTACCCCGTGGGATATATATTCTAAACACACACATTTGGAACTCTCCTGGGGTACCCTCACACATATTATTCCCTCATTTAGTGGATATTTTCACAAAAAAGTGAAATTTTCAAAAATCCAGAAAATTGGCAGAAAACGACTAAATATCAAGGACTCATTGGGCGAATCGCTCTGGAACTGAAATCGGAACGCTCACTGACATTTCCCCTATCTGAAAGTCTGATAAACGCCGGAAAAATAACTAAGTCCCAAAAAAAAAATTTTCAACTTTTTTCAATTTTACCCCCGTGGGATATATATTCTACCCACACACATTTGGAACTCTCCTGGGGTACCCTCACACATATTATTCCCTCATTTAGTGGATATTTTCACAAAAAAGTGAAATTTTCAAAAATCCAAAATATTAGCTGAAAACGATTAAATATCAAGGACTCATTGGGCGAATCGCTCTGGAACTGAAATCGGAATGCTCACTGACATTTCCCCTATCTGAAAGTCTGATAAACGCCGGAAAAATGACTAAGTCCAAGAATTTTTTTTTTTAAACTTTTTTCAATTTTACCCCGTGGGATATATATTCTAAACACACACATTTGGAACTCTCCTGGGGTACCCTCACACATATTATTCCCTCATTTAGTGGATATTTTCACAAAAAAGTGAAATTTTCAAAAATCCAAAATATTGGCTGAAAACGACTAAATATCAAGGACTCATTGGGCGAATCGCTCTGGAACTGAAATCGGAATGCTCACTGACATTTCCCCTATCTGAAAGTCTGATAAACGCCGGAAAAATGACTAAGTCTAAGAAAAAAATTTTTTAAACTTTTTTCAATTTTACCCCGTGGGATATATATTCTAAACACACAGATTTGGAACTCTCCTGGGGTACCCTCACACATATTATTCCCTCATTTAGTGAATATTTTCACAAAAAAGTGAAATTTTCAAAAATCCAGAAAATTGGCTGAAAACGACTAAATATCAAGTACTCATTGGGCGAATCGCTCTGGAACTGAAATCGGAACGCTCACTGACATTTCCCCTATCTGAAAGTCTGATAAACGCCGGAAAAATAACTAAGTCCCAAAAAAAAAATTTTCAACTTTTTTCAATTTTACCCCCGTGGGATATATATTCTACCCACACACATTTGGAACTCTCCTGGGGTACCCTCACACATATTATTCCCTCATTTAGTGGATATTTTCACAAAAAAGTTAAATTTTCAAAAATCCAAAATATTAGCTGAAAACGATTAAATATCAAGGACTCATTGGGCGAATCGCTCTGGAACTGAAATCGGAATGCTCACTGACATTTCCCCTATCTGAAAGTCTGATAAACGCCGGAAAAATGACTAAGTCCAAGAATTTTTTTTTTTAAACTTTTTTCAATTTTACCCCGTGGGATATATATTCTAAACACACACATTTGGAACTCTCCTGGGGTACCCTCACACATATTATTCCCTCATTTAGTGGATATTTTCACAAAAAAGTGAAATTTTCAAAAATCCAAAATATTGGCTGAAAACGACTAAATATCAAGGACTCATTGGGCGAATCGCTCTGGAACTGAAATCGGAACGCTCACTGACATTTCCCCTATCTGAAAGTCTGATAAACACTGGAAAAATGACTAAGTCTAAGAAAAAATTTTCTTAAACTTTTTTCAATTTTACCCCGTGGGATATATATTCTAAACACACACATTTGGAACTCTCCTGGGGTACCCTCACACATATTATTCCCTCATTTAGTGGATATTTTCACAAAAAAGTGAAATTTTCAAAAATCCAGAAAATTGGCAGAAAACGACTAAATATCAAGGACTCATTGGGCGAATCGCTCTGGAACTGAAATCGGAACGCTCACTGACATTTCCCCTATCTGAAAGTCTGATAAACGCCGGAAAAATAACTAAGTCCCAAAAAAAAAATTTTCAACTTTTTTCAATTTTACCCCCGTGGGATATATATTCTACCCACACACATTTGGAACTCTCCTGGGGTACCCTCACACATATTATTCCCTCATTTAGTGGATATTTTCACAAAAAAGTGAAATTTTCAAAAATCCAAAATATTAGCTGAAAACGATTAAATATCAAGGACTCATTGGGCGAATCGCTCTGGAACTGAAATCGGAATGCTCACTGACATTTCCCCTATCTGAAAGTCTGATAAACGCCGGAAAAATGACTAAGTCCAAGAATTTTTTTTTTTAAACTTTTTTCAATTTTACCCCGTGGGATATATATTCTAAACACACACATTTGGAACTCTCCTGGGGTACCCTCACACATATTATTCCCTCATTTAGTGGATATTTTCACAAAAAAGTGAAATTTTCAAAAATCCAAAATATTGGCTGAAAACGACTAAATATCAAGGACTCATTGGGCGAATCGCTCTGGAACTGAAATCGGAATGCTCACTGACATTTCCCCTATCTGAAAGTCTGATAAACGCCGGAAAAATGACTAAGTCTAAGAAAAAAAATTTTTAAACTTTTTTCAATTTTACCCCGTGGGATATATATTCTAAACACACACATTTGGAACTCTCCTGGGGTACCCTCACACATATTATTCCCTCATTTAGTGAATATTTTCACAAAAAAGTGAAATTTTCAAAAATCCAGAAAATTGGCTGAAAACGACTAAATATCAAGTACTCATTGGGCGAATCGCTCTGGAACTGAAATCGGAACGCTCACTGACATTTCCCCTATCTGAAAGTCTGATAAACGCCGGAAAAATAACTAAGTCCCAAAAAAAAAATTTTCAACTTTTTTCAATTTTACCCCCGTGGGATATATATTCTACCCACACACATTTGGAACTCTCCTGGGGTACCCTCACACATATTATTCCCTCATTTAGTGGATATTTTCACAAAAAAGTGAAATTTTCAAAAATCCAAAATATTAGCTGAAAACGATTAAATATCAAGGACTCATTGGGCGAATCGCTCTGGAACTGAAATCGGAATGCTCACTGACATTTCCCCTATCTGAAAGTCTGATAAACGCCGGAAAAATGACTAAGTCCAAGAATTTTTTTTTTTAAACTTTTTTCAATTTTACCCCGTGGGATATATATTCTAAACACACACATTTGGAACTCTCCTGGGGTACCCTCACACATATTATTCCCTCATTTAGTGGATATTTTCACAAAAAAGTGAAATTTTCAAAAATCCAAAATATTGGCTGAAAACGACTAAATATCAAGGACTCATTGGGCGAATCGCTCTGGAACTGAAATCGGAACGCTCACTGACATTTCCCCTATCTGAAAGTCTGATAAACACTGGAAAAATGACTAAGTCTAAGAAAAAATTTTCTTAAACTTTTTTCAATTTTACCCCGTGGGATATATATTCTAAACACACACATTTGGAACTCTCCTGGGGTACCCTCACACATATTATTCCCTCATTTAGTGAATATTTTCACAAAAAAGTGAAATTTTCAAAAATCCAGAAAATTGGCTGAAAACGACTAAATATCAAGTACTCATTGGGCGAATCGCTCTGGAACTGAAATCGGAACGCTCACTGACATTTCCCCTATCTGAAAGTCTGATAAACGCCGGAAAAATAACTAAGTCCCAAAAAAAAAATTTTCAACTTTTTTCAATTTTACCCCCGTGGGATATATATTCTACCCACACACATTTGGAACTCTCCTGGGGTACCCTCACACATATTATTCCCTCATTTAGTGGATATTTTCACAAAAAAGTGAAATTTTCAAAAATCCAAAATATTAGCTGAAAACGATTAAATATCAAGGACTCATTGGGCGAATCGCTCTGGAACTGAAATCGGAATGCTCACTGACATTTCCCCTATCTGAAAGTCTGATAAACGCCGGAAAAATGACTAAGTCCAAGAATTTTTTTTTTTAAACTTTTTTCAGTTTTACCCCGTGGGATATATATTCTAAACACACACATTTGGAACTCTCCTGGGGTACCCTCACACATATTATTCCCTCATTTAGTGGATATTTTCACAAAAAAGTGAAATTTTCAAAAATCCAAAATATTGGCTGAAAACGACTAAATATCAAGGACTCATTGGGCGAATCGCTCTGGAACTGAAATCGGAACGCTCACTGACATTTCCCCTATCTGAAAGTCTGATAAACACTGGAAAAATGACTAAGTCTAAGAAAAAATTTTCTTAAACTTTTTTCAATTTTACCCCGTGGGATATATATTCTAAACACACACATTTGGAACTCTCCTGGGGTACCCTCACACATATTATTCCCTCACTTAGTGGATATTTTCACAAAAAAGTGAAATTTTCAAAAATCCAGAAAATTGGCAGAAAACGACTAAATATCAAGGACTCATTGGGCGAATCGCTCTGGAACTGAAATCGGAACGCTCACTGACATTTCCCCTATCTGAAAGTCTGATAAACGCCGGAAAAATAACTAAGTCCCAAAAAAAAAATTTTCAACTTTTTTCAATTTTACCCCCGTGGGATATATATTCTACCCACACACATTTGGAACTCTCCTGGGGTACCCTCACACATATTATTCCCTCATTTAGTGGATATTTTCACAAAAAAGTGAAATTTTCAAAAATCCAAAATATTAGCTGAAAACGATTAAATATCAAGGACTCATTGGGCGAATCGCTCTGGAACTGAAATCGGAATGCTCACTGACATTTCCCCTATCTGAAAGTCTGATAAACGCCGGAAAAATGACTAAGTCCAAGAATTTTTTTTTTTAAACTTTTTTCAATTTTACCCCGTGGGATATATATTCTAAACACACACATTTGGAACTCTCCTGGGGTACCCTCACACATATTATTCCCTCATTTAGTGGATATTTTCACAAAAAAGTGAAATTTTCAAAAATCCAAAATATTGGCTGAAAACGACTAAATATCAAGGACTCATTGGGCGAATCGCTCTGGAACTGAAATCGGAACGCTCACTGACATTTCACCTATCTGAAAGTCTGATAAACACTGGAAAAATGACTAAGTCTAAGAAAAAATTTTCTTAAACTTTTTTCAATTTTACCCCGTGGGATATATATTCTAAACACACACATTTGGAACTCTCCTGGGGTACCCTCACACATATTATTCCCTCATTTAGTGGATATTTTCACAAAAAAGTGAAATTTTCAAAAATCCAGAAAATTGGCAGAAAACGACTAAATATCAAGGACTCATTGGGCGAATCGCTCTGGAACTGAAATCGGAACGCTCACTGACATTTCCCCTATCTGAAAGTCTGATAAACGCCGGAAAAATAACTAAGTCCCAAAAAAAAAATTTTCAACTTTTTTCAATTTTACCCCCGTGGGATATATATTCTACCCACACACATTTGGAACTCTCCTGGGGTACCCTCACACATATTATTCCCTCATTTAGTGGATATTTTCACAAAAAAGTGAAATTTTCAAAAATCCAAAATATTAGCTGAAAACGATTAAATATCAAGGACTCATTGGGCGAATCGCTCTGGAACTGAAATCGGAATGCTCACTGTCATTTCCCCTATCTGAAAGTCTGATAAACGCCGGAAAAATGACTAAGTCCAAGAATTTTTTTTTTTTAAACTTTTTTCAATTTTACCCCGTGGGATATATATTCTAAACACACACATTTGGAACTCTCCTGGGGTACCCTCACACATATTATTCCCTCATTTAGTGGATATTTTCACAAAAAAGTGAAATTTTCAAAAATCCAAAATATTGGCTGAAAACGACTAAATATCAAGGACTCATTGGGCGAATCGCTCTGGAACTGAAATCGGAATGCTCACTGACATTTCCCCTATCTGAAAGTCTGATAAACGCCGGAAAAATGACTAAGTCTAAGAAAAAAATTTTTTAAACTTTTTTCAATTTTACCCCGTGGGATATATATTCTAAACACACACATTTGGAACTCTCCTGGGGTACCCTCACACATATTATTCCCTCATTTAGTGAATATTTTCACAAAAAAGTGAAATTTTCAAAAATCCAGAAAATTGGCTGAAAACGACTAAATATCAAGTACTCATTGGGCGAATCGCTCTGGAACTGAAATCGGAACGCTCACTGACATTTCCCCTATCTGAAAGTCTGATAAACGCCGGAAAAATAACTAAGTCCCAAAAAAAAAATTTTCAACTTTTTTCAATTTTACCCCCGTGGGATATATATTCTACCCACACACATTTGGAACTCTCCTGGGGTACCCTCACACATATTATTCCCTCATTTAGTGGATATTTTCACAAAAAAGTGAAATTTTCAAAAATCCAAAATATTAGCTGAAAACGATTAAATATCAAGGACTCATTGGGCGAATCGCTCTGGAACTGAAATCGGAATGCTCACTGACATTTCCCCTATCTGAAAGTCTGATAAACGCCGGAAAAATGACTAAGTCCAAGAATTTTTTTTTTTAAACTTTTTTCAATTTTACCCCGTGGGATATATATTCTAAACACACACATTTGGAACTCTCCTGGGGTACCCTCACACATATTATTCCCTCATTTAGTGGATATTTTCACAAAAAAGTGAAATTTTCAAAAATCCAAAATATTGGCTGAAAACGACTAAATATCAAGGACTCATTGGGCGAATCGCTCTGGAACTGAAATCGGAACGCTCACTGACATTTCCCCTATCTGAAAGTCTGATAAACACTGGAAAAATGACTAAGTCTAAGAAAAAATTTTCTTAAACTTTTTTCAATTTTACCCCGTGGGATATATATTCTAAACACACACATTTGGAACTCTCCTGGGGTACCCTCACACATATTATTCCCTCATTTAGTGGATATTTTCACAAAAACGTGAAATTTTCAAAAATCCAAAATATTGGCTGAAAACGCCTAAATATCAAGGACTCATTGGGCGAATCGCTCTGGAACTGAAATCGGAATGCTCACTGACATTTCCCCTATCTGAAAGCCGGAAAAATGACTAAGTCCAAAAAAAATTTTTTTTCAACTTTTTTCAATTTTACACCCGTGGGATATATATTCTACCCACACACATTTGGAACTCTCCTGGGGTACCCTCACACATATTATTCCCTCATTTAGTGGATATTTTCACAAAAAAGTGAAATTTTCAAAAATCCAAAATATTGGCTGAAAACGACTAAATATCAAGGAATCATTGGGCGAATCGCTCTGGAACTGAAATGGGAATGCTCACTGACATTTCCCCTATCTGAAAGTCTGATAAACGCCAGAAAAATGACTAAGTCCAAGAAAAAATTTTCTTAAACTTTTTACAATTTTACCCCGTGGGATATATATTCTAAACACACATATTTGGAACTCTCCTGGGGTACCCTCACACATATTATTCCCTCATTTAGTGGATATTTTCACATAAAAGTGAAATTTTCAAAAATCCAGAAAATTGGCTGAAAACGACTAAATATCAAGGACTCATTGGGCGAATCGCTCTGGAACTGAAATCGGAACGCTCACTGACATTTCCCCTATCTGAAAGTCTGATAAACGCCGGAAAAATGACTAAGTCCAAGAAAAAATTTTCTTAAACTTTTTACAATTTTACCCCATGGGATATATATTCTAAACACACATATTTGGAACTCTCCTGGGGTTCCCTCACACATATTATTCCCTCATTTAGTGGATATTTTCACAAAAAAGTGAAATTTTCAAAAATCCAAAATATTGGCTGAAAACGACTAAATATCAAGGACTCATTGGGCGAATCGCTCTGGAACTGAAATCGGAATGCTCACTGACATTTCCCCTATCTGAAAGTCTGATAAACGCCGGAAAAATGACTAAGTCTAAGAAAAAAATTTTTTAAACTTTTTTCAATTTTACCCCGTGGGATATATATTCTAAACACACACATTTGGAACTCTCCTGGGGTACCCTCACACATATTATTCCCTCATTTAGTGGATATTTTCACAAAAACGTGAAATTTTCAAAAATCCAAAATATTGGCTGAAAACGCCTAAATATCAAGGACTCATTGGGCGAATCGCTCTGGAACTGAAATCGGAATGCTCACTGACATTTCCCCTATCTGAAAGTCTGATAAACGCCGGAAAAATGACTAAGTCCAAGAAAAAAATGTTTTAAACTTTTTTCAATTTTACCCCGTGGGATATATATTCTAAACACACACATTTGGAACTCTCCTGGGGTACCCTCACACATATTATTCCCTCATTTAGTGGATAGTTTCACAAAAAAGTGAAATTTTCAAAAATCCAAAATATTAGCTGAAAACGACTAAATATCAAGGACTCAATGGGAGAATCGCTCTGGAGCTGAAATCGGAATGCTCACTGACATTTCCCGTATCTGAAAGTCTGATAAACGCCGGAAAAATGACTAAGTCCAAAAAAAAATTTTTTTCAACTTTTTTCAATTTTACACCCGTGGGATATATATTCTACCCACACACATTTGGAACTCTCCTGGGGTACCCTCACACATATTATTCCCTCATTTAGTGGATATTTTCACATAAAAGTGAAATTTTCAAAAATCCAGAAAATTGGCTGAAAACGACTAAATATCAAGGACTCATTGGGCGAATCGCTCTGGAACTGAAATCGGAACGCTCACTGACATTTCCCCTATCTGAAAGTCTGATAAACGCCGGAAAAATGACTAAGTCCAAGAAAAAATTTTCTTAAACTTTTTACAATTTTACCCCGTGGGATATATATTCTAAACACACATATTTGGAACTCTCCTGGGGTACCCTCACACATATTATTCCCTCATTTAGTGGATATTTTCACAAAAAAGTGAAATTTTCAAAAATCCAAAATATTGGCTGAAAACGACTAAATATCAAGGACTCATTGGGCGAATCGCTCTGGAACTGAAATCGGAATGCTCACTGACATTTCCCCTATCTGAAAGTCTGATAAACGCCGGAAAAATGACTAAGTCTAAGAAAAAAATTTTTTAAACTTTTTTCAATTTTACCCCGTGGGATATATATTCTAAACACACACATTTGGAACTCTCCTGGGGTACCCTCACACATATTATTCCCTCATTTAGTGGATATTTTCACAAAAACGTGAAATTTTCAAAAATCCAAAATATTGGCTGAAAACGCCTAAATATCAAGGACTCATTGGGCGAATCGCTCTGGAACTGAAATCGGAATGCTCACTGACATTTCCCGTATCTGAAAGTCTGATAAACGCCGGAAAAATGACTAAGTCCAAAAAAAAATTTTTTTCAACTTTTTTCAATTTTACACCCGTGGGATATATATTCTACCCACACACATTTGGAACTCTCCTGGGGTACCCTCACACATATTATTCCCTCATTTAGTGGATATTTTCACATAAAAGTGAAATTTTCAAAAATCCAGAAAATTGGCTGAAAACGACTAAATATCAAGGACTCATTGGGCGAATCGCTCTGGAACTGAAATCGGAACGCTCACTGACATTTCCCCTATCTGAAAGTCTGATAAACGCCGGAAAAATGACTAAGTCCAAGAAAAAATTTTCTTAAACTTTTTACAATTTTACCCCGTGGGATATATATTCTAAACACACATATTTGGAACTCTCCTGGGGTACCCTCACACATATTATTCCCTCATTTAGTGGATATTTTCACAAAAAAGTGAAATTTTCAAAAATCCAAAATATTGGCTGAAAACGACTAAATATCAAGGACTCATTGGGCGAATCGCTCTGGAACTGAAATCGGAATGCTCACTGACATTTCCCCTATCTGAAAGTCTGATAAACGCCGGAAAAATGACTAAGTCTAAGAAAAAAATTTTTTAAACTTTTTTCAATTTTACCCCGTGGGATATATATTCTAAACACACACATTTGGAACTCTCCTGGGGTACCCTCACACATATTATTCCCTCATTTAGTGGATATTTTCACAAAAACGTGAAATTTTCAAAAATCCAAAATATTGGCTGAAAACGCCTAAATATCAAGGACTCATTGGGCGAATCGCTCTGGAACTGAAATCGGAATGCTCACTGACATTTCCCCTATCTGAAAGTCTGATAAACGCCGGAAAAATGACTAAGTCCAAGAAAAAATTTTTTTAAACTTTTTTCAATTTTACCCCGTGGGATATATATTCTAAACACACACATTTGGAACTCTCCTGGGGTACCCTCACACATATTATTCCCTCATTTAGTGGATATTTTCACAAAAAAGTGAAATTTT
Organism: Phyllobates terribilis; assembly: GCF_046119375.1. Classification (NCBI taxonomy): domain Eukaryota; kingdom Metazoa; phylum Chordata; class Amphibia; order Anura; family Dendrobatidae; genus Phyllobates; species Phyllobates terribilis. Next base: position 597,437,636 of record NW_027362762.1, read on the forward strand.
CAAAAATCCAAAATATTAGCTGAAAACGACTAAATATCAAGGACTCAATGGGAGAATCGCTCTGGAGCTGAAATCGGAATGCTCACTGACATTTCCCCTATCTGAAAGTCTGATAAACGCCGGAAAAATGACTAAGTCCAAAAAAAAATTTTTTTCAACTTTTTTCAATTTTACACCCGTGGGATATATATTCTACCCACACACATTTGGAACTCTCCTGGGGTACACTCACACATATTATTCCCTCATTTAGTGGATATTTTCACAAAAAAGTGAAATTTTCAAAAATCCAGAAAATTGGCTGAAAACGACTAAATATCAAGGACTCATTGGGTGAATCGCTCTGGAACTGAAATCGGAACGCTCACTGACATTTCCCCTATCTGAAAGTCTGATAAACGCCGGAAAAAGGACTAAGTCCAAGAAAAAAATTTCTTAAACTTTTTACAATTTTACCCCGTGGGATATATATTCTAAACACACATATTTGGAATTCTCCTGGGGTACCCTCACACATATTATTCCCTCATTTAGTGGATATTTTCACAAAAAAGTGAAATTTTCAAAAATCAAAAATATTGGCTGAAAACGACTAAATATCAAGGACTCATTGGGCGAATCGCTCTGGAACTGAAATCGGAATGCTCACTGACATTTCCCCTATCTGAAAGTCTGATAAACGCCGGAAAAATGACTAAGTCTAAGAAAAAATTTTTTAAACTTTTTTCAATTTTACCCCGTGGGATATATATTCTAAACACACACATTTGGAACTCTCCTGGGGTACCCTCACACATATTATTCCCTCATTTAGTGAATATTTTCACAAAAAAGTGAAATTTTCAAAAATCCAGAAAATTGGCTGAAAACGACTAAATATCAAGGACTCATTGGGCGAATCGCTCTGGAACTGAAATCGGAACGCTCACTGACATTTCCCCTATCTGAAAGTCTGATAAACGCCGGAAAAATGACTAAGTCCAAAAAAAAATTTTTTTCAACTTTTTTCAATTTTACACCCGTGGGATATATATTCTACCCACACACATTTGGAACTCTCCTGGGGTACCCTCACACATATTATTCCCTCATTTAGTGGATATTTTCACAAAAAAGTGAAATTTTCAAAAATCCTGAAAATTGGCTGAAAACGACTAAATATCAAGGACTCATTGCGCGAATCGCTCTGGAACTGTAATCGGAACGCTCACTGACATTTCCCCTATCTGAAAGTCTGATAAACGCCGGAAAAATGACTAAGTCTAAGAAAAATTTTTCTTAAACTTTTTTCAATTTTACCCCCGTGGGAAATATATTCTCCCCACACACATTTGGAACTCTCCTGGGGTACCCTCACACATATTATTCCCTCATTTAGTGGATATTTTCACAAAAAAGTGAAATTTTCAAAAATCCAAAATATTAGCTGAAAACGACTAAATATCAAGGAATCATTGGGCGAATCGCTCTGGAACTGAAATCGGAACGCTCACTGACATTTCCCCTATCTGAAAGTCTGATAAACGCCGGAAAAATGACTAAGTCCAAGAAAAAATTTTCTTAAACTTTTTACAATTTTACCCCGTGGGATATATATTCTAAACACACATATTTGGAACTCTCCTGGGGTACCCTCACACATATTATTCCCTCATTTAGTGGATATTTTCACAAAAAAGTGAAATTTTCAAAAATCCAAAATATTGGCTGAAAACGACTAAATATCAAGGACTCATTGGGCGAATCGCTCTGGAACTGAAATCGGAATGCTCACTGACATTTCCCCTATCTGAAAGTCTGATAAACGCCGGAAAAATGACTAAGTCTAAGAAAAATTTTTTTTAAACTTTTTTCAATTTTACCCCGTGGGATATATATTCTACCCACACACATTTGGAACTCTCCTGGGGTACCCTCACACATATTATTCCCTCATTTAGTGGATATTTTCACAAAAAAGTGACATTTTCAAAAATCCAAAATATTAGCTGAAAACGACTAAATATCAAGGACTCATTGGGCGAATCGCTCTGGAACTGAAATCAGAATGCTCACTCACATTTCCCCTATCTGAAAGTCTGATAAACGCCGGAAAAATGACTAAGTCCAAGAATTTTTTTTTTAAACTTTTTTTAATTTTACCCCGTGGAATATATATTCTAAACACACACATTTGGAACTCTCCTGGAGTACCCTCACACATATTATTCCCTCATTTAGTGGATATTTTCACAAAAAAGTGAAATTTTCAAAAATCCAGAAAATTTGCTGAAAACGACTAAATATCAAGGACTCATTGGGCGAATCGCTCTGGAACTGTAATCGGAACGCTCACTGACATTTCCCCTATCTGAAAGTCTGATAAACGCCGGAAAAATGACTAAGTCCGAGAAAATTCTTTTTTAAACTTTTTTCAATTTTACCCCGGTGGGATATATATTCTACCCACACACATTTGGATCTCTCCTGGGGTACCCTCACACATATTATTCCCTCATTTAGGGGATATTTTCACAATAAAGTGAAATTTTCAAAAATCCAGAAAATTGGCTGAAAACGACTAAATATCAAGGACTCATTGGGCGAATCGCTCTGGAACTGAAATCGGAACGCTCACTAACATTTCCCCTATCTGAAAGTCTGATAAACGCCGGAAAAATAACTAAGTCCCAAAAAAAAATTTTCAACTTTTTTCAATTTTACCCCCGTGGGATATATATTCTACCCACACACATTTGGAACTCTCCTGGGGTACCCTCACACATATTATTCCCTCATTTAGTGGATATTTTAACAAAAAAGTGAAATTTTCAAAAATCCAAAATATTAGCTGAAAACGACTAAATATCAAGGACTCAATGGGAGAATCACTCTGGAACTGAAATCGGAATGCTCACTGACATTTCCCCTATCTGAAAGTCTGATAAACGCCGGAAAAAAAACTAAGTCCCAAAAAAAAAAATTTTTTAACTTTTTTCAATTTTACCCCGTGGGATATATATTCTAAACACACACATTTGGAACTCTCCTGGAGTACCCTCACACATATTATTCCCTCATTTAGTGGATATTTTCACAAAAAAGTGAAATTTTCAAAAATCCAGAAAATTGGCTGAAAACGACTAAATATCAAGGACTCATTGGGCGAATCGCTCTGGAACTGTAATCGGAACGCTCACTGACATTTCCCCTATCTGAAAGTCTGATAAACGCCGGAAAAATGACTAAGTCCAAGAAAATTCTTTTTTAAACTTTTTTCAATTTTACCCCGGTGGGATATATATTCTACCCACACACATTTGGATCTCTCCTGGGGTACCCTCACACATATTATTCCCTCATTTAGGGGATATTTTCACAATAAAGTGAAATTTTCAAAAATCCAGAAAATTGGCTGAAAACGACTAAATATCAAGGACTCATTGGGCGAATCGCTCTGGAACTGAAATCGGAATGCTCACTAACATTTCCCCTATCTGAAAGTCTGATAAACGCCGGAAAAATAACTAAGTCCCAAAAAAAAATTTTCAACTTTTTTCAATTTTACCCCCGTGGGATATATATTCTACCCACACACATTTGGAACTCTCCTGGGGTACCCTCACACATATTATTCCCTCATTTAGTGGATATTTTCACAAAAAAGTGAAATTTTCAAAAATCCAAAATATTAGCTGAAAACGACTAAATATCAAGGACTCATTGGGCGAATCGCTCTGGAACTGAAATCGGAATGCTCACTAACATTTCCCCTATCTGAAAGTCTGATAAACGCCGGAAAAATGACTAAGTCCAAGAAATTTTTTTTTTAAACTTTTTTTAATTTTACCCCGTGGGATATATATTCTAAACACACACATTTGGAAATCTCCTGGGGTACCCTCACACATATTATTCCCTCATTTAGTGGATATTTTCACAAAAACGTGAAATTTTCAAAAATCCAAAATATTGGCTGAAAACGACTAAATATCAAGGACTCATTGGGCGACTCGCTCTGGAACTGAAATCGGAGTGCTCACTGACATTTCCCCTATCTGAAAGTCTGATAAACGCCGAAAAAATGACTAAGTCCAAGAAAAAAATTTTCTTAAACTTTTTTCAATTTTACCCCCGTGGGAAATATATTCTACCCACACACATTTGGAACTCTCCTGGGGTACCCTCACACATATTATTCCCTCATTTAGTGGATATTTTCACAAAAAAGTGAAATTTTCAAAAATCCAAAATATTAGCTGAAAACGACTAAATATCAAGGAATCATTGGGCGAATCGCTCTGGAACTGAAATCGGAATGCTCACTGACATTTCCCCTATCTGAAAGTCTGATAAACGCCGGAAAAATGACTAAGTCCAAGAAAATTCTTTTTTAAACTTTTTTCAATTTTACCCCGGTGGGATATATATTCTACCCACACACATTTGGATCTCTCCTGGGGTACCCTCACACATATTATTCCCTCATTTAGGGGATATTTTCACAATAAAGTGAAATTTTCAAAAATCCAGAAAATTGGCTGAAAACGACTAAATATCAAGGACTCATTGGGCGAATCGCTCTGGAACTGAAATCGGAACGCTCACTAACATTTCCCCTATCTGAAAGTCTGATAAACGCCGGAAAAATAACTAAGTCCCAAAAAAAAATTTTCAACTTTTTTCAATTTTACCCCCGTGGGATATATATTCTACCCACACACATTTGGAACTCTCCTGGGGTACCCTCACACATATTATTCCCTCATTTAGTGGATATTTTCACAAAAAAGTGAAATTTTCAAAAATCCAAAATATTAGCTGAAAACGACTAAATATCAAGGACTCAATGGGAGAATCACTCTGGAACTGAAATCGGAATGCTCACTGACATTTCCCCTATCTGAAAGTCTGATAAACGCCGGAAAAAAAACTAAGACCCAAAAAAAAAAATTTTTTAACTTTTTTCAATTTTACCCCGTGGGATATATATTCTAAACACACATATTTGGAACTCTCCTGGGGTACCCTCACACATATTATTCCCTCATTTAGTGGATATTTTCACAAAAAAGTGAAATTTTCAAAAATCCAAAATATTGGCTGAAAACGACTAAATATCAAGGACTCATTGGGCGAATCGCTCTGGAACTGAAATCGGAATGCTCACTGACATTTCCCCTATCTGAAAGTCTGATAAACGCCGGAAAAATGACTAAGTCTAAGAAAAAATTTCTTTAAACTTTTTTCAATTTTACCCCGTGGGATATATATTCTACCCACACACATTTGGAACTCTCCTGGGGTACCCTCACACATATTATTCCCTCATTTAGTGGATATTTTCACAAAAAAGTGACATTTTCAAAAATCCAAAATATTAGCTGAAAACGACTAAATATCAAGGACTCATTGGGCGAATCGCTCTGGAACTGAAATCAGAATGCTCACTCACATTTCCCCTATCTGAAAGTCTGATAAACGCCGGAAAAATGACTAAGTCCAAGAATTTTTTTTTTAAACTTTTTTTAATTTTACCCCGTGGAATATATATTCTAAACACACACATTTGGAACTCTCCTGGAGTACCCTCACACATATTATTCCCTCATTTAGTGGATATTTTCACAAAAAAGTGAAATTTTCAAAAATCCAGAAAATTTGCTGAAAACGACTAAATATCAAGGACTCATTGGGCGAATCGCTCTGGAACTGTAATCGGAACGCTCACTGACATTTCCCCTATCTGAAAGTCTGATAAACGCCGGAAAAATGACTAAGTCCGAGAAAATTCTTTTTTAAACTTTTTTCAATTTTACCCCGGTGGGATATATATTCTACCCACACACATTTGGATCTCTCCTGGGGTACCCTCACACATATTATTCCCTCATTTAGGGGATATTTTCACAATAAAGTGAAATTTTCAAAAATCCAGAAAATTGGCTGAAAACGACTAAATATCAAGGACTCATTGGGCGAATCGCTCTGGAACTGAAATCGGAACGCTCACTAACATTTCCCCTATCTGAAAGTCTGATAAACGCCGGAAAAATGACTAAGTCCAAGAAAATTCTTTTTTAAACTTTTTTCAATTTTACCCCGGTGGGATATATATTCTACCCACACACATTTGGATCTCTCCTGGGGTACCCTCACACATATTATTCCCTCATTTAGTGGATATTTTCACAAAAAAGTGAAATTTTCAAAAATCCAAAATATTAGCTGAAAACGACTAAATATCAAGGACTCATTGGGCGAATCGCTCTGGAACTGAAATCGGAATGCTCACTAACATTTCCCCTATCTGAAAGTCTGATAAACGCCGGAAAAATGACTAAGTCCAAGAAATTTTTTTTTTAAACTTTTTTTAATTTTACCCCGTGGGATATATATTCTAAACACACACATTTGGAAATCTCCTGGGGTACCCTCACACATATTATTCCCTCATTTAGTGGATATTTTCACAAAAACGTGAAATTTTCAAAAATCCAAAATATTGGCTGAAAACGACTAAATATCAAGGACTCATTGGGCGACTCGCTCTGGAACTGAAATCGCAGTGCTCACTGACATTTCCCCTATCTGAAAGTCTGATAAACGCCGGAAAAATGACTAAGTCCAAGAAAAAAATTTTCTTAAACTTTTTTCAATTTTACCCCCGTGGGAAATATATTCTACCCACACACATTTGGAACTCTCCTGGGGTACCCTCACACATATTATTCCCTCATTTAGTGGATATTTTCACAAAAAAGTGAAATTTTCAAAAATCCAAAATATTAGCTGAAAACGACTAAATATCAAGGAATCATTGGGCGAATCGCTCTGGAACTGAAATCGGAATGCTCACTGACATTTCCCCTATCTGAAAGTCTGATAAACGCCGGAAAAATGACTAAGTCCAAGAATTTTTTTTTTAAAACTTTTTTCAATTTTACCCCGTGGAATATATATTCTAAACACACACATTTGGAACTCTCCTGGGGTACCCTCACACATATTATTCCCTCATTTAGTGGATATTTTCACAAAAAAGTGAAATTTTCAAAAATCCAAAATATTGGCTGAAAACGACTAAATATCAAGGACTCATTGGGCGAATCGCTCTGGAACTGAAATCGGAACGCTCACTGACATTTCCCCTATCTGAAAGTCTGATAAACGCCGGAAAAATAACTAAGTCCCAAAAAAAAAATTTTCAACTTTTTTCAATTTTACCCCCGTGGGATATATATTCTACCCACACACATTTGGAACTCTCCTGGGGTACCCTCACACATATTATTCCCTCATTTAGTGGATATTTTCACAAAAAAGTGACATTTTCAAAAATCCAAATTATTAGCTGAAAACGATTAAATATCAAGGACTCATTGGGCGAATCGCTCTGGAACTGAAATGGGAATGCTCACTGACATTTCCCCTATCTGAAAGTCTGATAAACGCCGGAAAAATGACTAAGTCCAAGAATTTTTTTTTTTAAACTTTTTTCAATTTTACCCCGTGGGATATATATTCTAAACACACACATTTGGAACTCTCCTGGAGTACCCTCACACATATTATTCCCTCATTTAGTGGATATTTTCACAAAAAAGTGAAATTTTCAAAAATCCAGAAAATTGGCTGAAAACGACTAAATATCAAGGATTCATTGGGCGAATCGCTCTGGAAATGAAATCGGAACACTCACTGACATTTCCCCTATCTGAAAGTCTGATAAACGCCGGAAAAATGACTAAGTCCAAGAATTTTTTTTTTTTACTTTTTTTAATTTTACCCCGTGGGATATATATTCTAAACAATCACATTTGGAACTCTCCTGGGGTACCCTCACACATATTATTCCCTCATTTAGTGGATATTTTCACAAAAAAGTGAAATTTTCAAAAATCCAAAATATTAGCTGAAAACGCCTAAATATCAAGGACTCATTGGGCGAATCGCTCTGGAACTGAAATCGGAATGCTCACTGACATTTTCCCTATCTGAAAGTCTGATAAACGCCGGAAAAATGACTAAGTCCAAGAAAAAATTTTTTTAAACTTTTTTCAATTTTACCCCGTGGGATATATATTCTAAACACACACATTTGGAACTCTCCTGGGGTACCCTCACACATATTATTCCCTCATTTAGTGAATATTTTCACAAAAAAGTGAAATTTTCAAAAATCCATAAAAAAATTGGCTGAAAACGACTAAATATCAAGGACTTATTGGGCGAATCGCTCTGGAACTGAAATCGGAACGCTCACTGACATTTCCCCTATCTGAAAGTCTGATAAACGCCGGAAAAATGACTAAGTTCAAAAAAAAATTTTTTTCAACTTTTTTCAATTTTGCACACGTGGGATATATATTCTACCCACACACAATTGGAACTCTCCTGGGGTACCCTCACACATATTATTCCCTCATTTAGTGGATATTTTCACAAAAAAGTGAAATTTTAAAAAATCCAAAATATTGGCTGAAAACGACTAAATATCAAGGAATCATTGGGCGAATCGCTCTGGAACTGAAATGGGAATGCTCACTGACATTTCCCCTATCTGAAAGTCTGATAAACGCCGGAAAAATGACTAAGTCCAAGAAAAAATTTTTTTAAACTTTTTTCAATTTTACCCCGTGGGATATATATTCTAAACACACACATTTGGAACTCTCATGGAGTACCCTCACACATATTATTCCCTCATTTAGTGGATATTTTCACAAAAAAGTGAAATTTTCAAAAATCCAGAAAATTGGCTGAAAACGACTAAATATCAAGGACTCATTGGGCGAATCGCTCTGGAACTGAAATCGGAACGCTCACTGACATTTCCCCTATCTGAAAGTCTGATAAACACCGGAAAAATGACTAAGTCCAAGAAAAAATTTTCTTAAACTTTTTACAATTTTACCCCGTGGGATATATATTCTAAACACACATATTTGGAACTCTCCTGGGGTACCCTCACACATATTATTCCTTCATTTAGTGGATATTTTCACAAAAAAGTGAAATTTTCAAAAATCCAAAATATTGGCTGAAAATGACTAAATATCAAGGACTCATTGGGCGAATCGCTCTGGAACTGAAATCGGAAGGCTCACTGACATTTCCCCTATCTGAAAGTCTGATAAACGCCGGAAAAATGACTAAGTCTAAGAAAAAAACTTTTTAAACTTTTTTCAATTTTACCCCGTGGGATATATATTCTAAACACACACATTTGGAACTCTCCTGGGGTACCCTCACACATATTATTCCCTCATTTAGTGGATATTTTCACAAAAACGTGAAATTTTCAAAAATCCAAAATATTGGCTGAAAACGACTAAATATCAAGGACTCATTGGGCGAATCGCTCTGGAACTGAAATCGGAACGCTCACTGACATTTCCCCTATCTGAAAGTCTGATAAACACCGGAAAAATGACTAAGTCCAAGAAAAAATTTTCTTAAACTTTTTACAATTTTACCCCGTGGGATATATATTCTAAACACACACATTTGGAACTCTCATGGAGTACCCTCACACATATTATTCCCTCATTTAGTGGATATTTTCACAAAAAAGTGAAATTTTCAAAAATCCAGAAAATTGGCTGAAAACGACTAAATATCAAGGACTCATTGGGCGACTCGCTCTGGAACTGAAATCGCAGTGCTCACTGACATTTCCCCTATCTGAAAGTCTGATAAACGCCGGAAAAATGACTAAGTCCAAGTAAAAAAATTTTCTTAAACTTTTTTCAATTTTACCCCCGTGGGAAATATATTCTACCCACACACATTTGGAACTCTCCTGGGGTACCCTCACACATATTATTCCCTCATTTAGTGGATATTTTCACAAAAAAGTGAAATTTTCAAAAATCCAAAATATTAGCTGAAAACGACTAAATATCAAGGAATCATTGGGCGAATCGCTCTGGAACTGAAATCGGAATGCTCACTGACATTTCCCCTATCTGAAAGTCTGATAAACGCCGGAAAAATGACTAAGTCCAAGAATTTTTTTTTTAAAACTTTTTTCAATTTTACCCCGTGGAATATATATTCTAAACACACACATTTGGAACTCTCCTGGGGTACCCTCACACATATTATTCCCTCATTTAGTGGATATTTTCACAAAAAAGTGAAATTTTCAAAAATCCAAAATATTGGCTGAAAACGACTAAATATCAAGGACTCATTGGGCGAATCGCTCTGGAACTGAAATCGGAAAGCTCACTGACATTTCCCCTATCTGAAAGTCTGATAAACACCGGAAAAATGACTAAGTCTAAGAAAAAATTTTCTTAAACTTTTTTCAATTTTACCCCGTGGGATATATATTCTAAACACACACATTTGGAACTCTCCTGGGGTACCCTCACACATATTATTCCCTCATTTAGTGGATATTTTCACAAAAAAGTGAAATTTTCAAAAATGCAAAATATTGGCTGAAAACGACTAAATATCAAGGACTCATTGGGCGAATCGCTCTGGAACTGAAATCGGAACGCTCACTGACATTTCCCCTATCTGAAAGTCTGATAAACGCCGGAAAAATAACTAAGTCCCAAAAAAAAAATTTTCAACTTTTTTCAATTTTACCCCCGTGGGATATATATTCTACCCACACACATTTGGAACTCTCCTGGGGTACCCTCACACATATTATTCCCTCATTTAGTGGATATTTTCACAAAAAAGTGAAATTTTCAAAAATCCAAATTATTAGCTGAAAACGATTAAATATCAAGGACTCATTGGGCGAATCGCTCTGGAACTGAAATGGGAATGCTCACTGACATTTCCCCTATCTGAAAGTCTGATAAACGCCGGAAAAATGACTAAGTCCAAGAATTTTTTTTTTTAAACTTTTTTCAATTTTACCCCGTGGGATATATATTCTAAACACACACATTTGGAACTCTCCTGGAGTACCCTCACACATATTATTCCCTCATTTAGTGGATATTTTCACAAAAAAGTGAAATTTTCAAAAATCCAGAAAATTGGCTGAAAACGACTAAATATCAAGGATTCATTGGGCGAATCGCTCTGGAAATGAAATCGGAACACTCACTGACATTTCCCCTATCTGAAAGTCTGATAAACGCCGGAAAAATGACTAAGTCCAAGAATTTTTTTTTTTTACTTTTTTTAATTTTACCCCGTGGGATATATATTCTAAACAATCACATTTGGAACTCTCCTGGGGTACCCTCACACATATTATTCCCTCATTTAGTGGATATTTTCACAAAAAAGTGAAATTTTCAAAAATCCAAAATATTAGCTGAAAACGCCTAAATATCAAGGACTCATTGGGCGAATCGCTCTGGAACTGAAATCGGAATGCTCACTGACATTTTCCCTATCTGAAAGTCTGATAAACGCCGGAAAAATGACTAAGTCCAAGAAAAAATTTTTTTAAACTTTTTTCAATTTTACCCCGTGGGATATATATTCTAAACACACACATTTGGAACTCTCCTGGGGTACCCTCACACATATTATTCCCTCATTTAGTGAATATTTTCAGAAAAAAGTGAAATTTTCAAAAATCCATAAAAAAATTGGCTGAAAACGACTAAATATCAAGGACTTATTGGGCGAATCGCTCTGGAACTGAAATCGGAACGCTCACTGACATTTCCCCTATCTGAAAGTCTGATAAACGCCGGAAAAATGACTAAGTCCAAAAAAAAATTTTTTTCAACTTTTTTCAATTTTGCACACGTGGGATATATATTCTACCCACACACAATTGGAACTCTCCTGGGGTACCCTCACACATATTATTCCCTCATTTAGTGGATATTTTCACAAAAAAGTGAAATTTTAAAAAATCCAAAATATTGGCTGAAAACGACTAAATATCAAGGAATCATTGGGCGAATCGCTCTGGAACTGAAATGGGAATGCTCACTGACATTTCCCCTATCTGAAAGTCTGATAAACGCCGGAAAAATGACTAAGTCCAAGAAAAAATTTTTTTAAACTTTTTTCAATTTTACCCCGTGGGATATATATTCTAAACACACACATTTGGAACTCTCATGGAGTACCCTCACACATATTATTCCCTCATTTAGTGGATATTTTCACAAAAAAGTGAAATTTTCAAAAATCCAGAAAATTGGCTGAAAACGACTAAATATCAAGGACTCATTGGGCGAATCGCTCTGGAACTGAAATCGGAACGCTCACTGACATTTCCCCTATCTGAAAGTCTGATAAACACCGGAAAAATGACTAAGTCCAAGAAAAAATTTTCTTAAACTTTTTACAATTTTACCCCGTGGGATATATATTCTAAACACACATATTTGGAACTCTCCTGGGGTACCCTCACACATATTATTCCTTCATTTAGTGGATATTTTCACAAAAAAGTGAAATTTTCAAAAATCCAAAATATTGGCTGAAAATGACTAAATATCAAGGACTCATTGGGCGAATCGCTCTGGAACTGAAATCGGAAGGCTCACTGACATTTCCCCTATCTGAAAGTCTGATAAACGCCGGAAAAATGACTAAGTCTAAGAAAAAAACTTTTTAAACTTTTTTCAATTTTACCCCGTGGGATATATATTCTAAACACACACATTTGGAACTCTCCTGGGGTACCCTCACACATATTATTCCCTCATTTAGTGGATATTTTCACAAAAACGTGAAATTTTCAAAAATCCAAAATATTGGCTGAAAACGACTAAATATCAAGGACTCATTGGGCGAATCGCTCTGGAACTGAAATCGAAACGCTCACTGACATTTCCCCTATCTGAAAGTCTGATAAACACCGGAAAAATGACTAAGTCCAAGAAAAAATTTTCTTAAACTTTTTACAATTTTACCCCGTGGGATATATATTCTAAACACACACATTTGGAACTCTCATGGAGTACCCTCACACATATTATTCCCTCATTTAGTGGATATTTTCACAAAAAAGTGAAATTTTCAAAAATCCAGAAAATTGGCTGAAAACGACTAAATATCAAGGACTCATTGGGCGAATCGCTCTGGAACTGAAATCGGAACGCTCACTGACATTTCCCCTATCTGAAAGTCTGATAAACGCCGGAAAAATGACTAAGTCCAAAAAAAAATTTTTTTCAACTTTTTTCAATTTTGCACACGTGGGATATATATTCTACCCACACACATTTGGAACTCTCCTGGGGTACCCTCACACATATTATTCCCTCATTTAGTGGATATTTTCACAAAAAAGTGAAATTTTCAAAAATCCAAAATATTGGCTGAAAACGACTAAATATCAAGGAATCATTGGGCGAATCGCTCTGGAACTGAAATGGGAATGCTCACTGACATTTCCCCTATCTGAAAGTCTGATAAACGCCGGAAAAATGACTAAGTCCAAGAAAATTTTTTTTTAAACTTTTTTCAATTTTACCCCGTGGGATATATATTCTAAACACACACATTTGGAACTCTCATGGAGTACCCTCACACATATTATTCCCTCATTTAGTGGATATTTTCACAAAAAAGTGAAATTTTCAAAAATCCAGAAAATTGGCTGAAAACGACTAAATATCAAGGACTCATTGGGCGAATCGCTCTGGAACTGAAATCGGAACGCTCACTGACATTTCCCCTATCTGAAAGTCTGATAAACACCGGAAAAATGACTAAGTCCAAGAAAAAATTTTCTTAAACTTTTTACAATTTTACCCCGTGGGATATATATTCTAAACACACATATTTGGAACTCTCCTGGGGTACCCTCACACATATTATTCCCTCATTTAGTGGATATTTTCACAAAAACGTGAAATTTTCAAAAATCCAAAATATTGGCTGAAAACGCCTAAATATCAAGGACTCATTGGGCGAATCGCTCTGGAACTGAAATCGGAACGCTCACTGACATTTCCCCTATCTGAAAGTCTGATAAACGCCGGAAAAATGACTAAGTCCAAAAAAAATTTTTTTCAACTTTTTTCAATTTTGCACACGTGGGATATATATTCTACCCACACACATTTGGAACTCTCCTGGGGTACCCTCACACATATTATTCCCTCATTTAGTGGATATTTTCATAAAAAAGTGAAATTTTCAAAAATCCAAAATATTAGCTGAAAACGACTAAATATCAAGGACTCATTGGGCGAATCGCTCTGGAACTGAAATCGGAACGCTCACTGACATTTCCCCTATCTGAAAGTCTGATAAACGTCGGAAAAATAACTAAGTCCCAAAAAAAAAAATTTTCAACTTTTTTCAATTTTACCCCCGTGGGATATATATTCTACCCACACACATTTGGAACTCTCCTGGGGTACCCTCACACATATTATTCCCTCATTTAGTGGATATTTTCACAAAAAAGTGAAATTTTCAAAAATCCAAAATATTAGCTGAAAACGACTAAATATCAAGGACTCATTGGGCAAATCGCTTTGGAACTGAAATCAGAATGCTCACTCACATTTCCACTATCTGAAAGTCTGATAAACGCCGGAAAAATGACTAAGTCCAAGAATTTTTTTTTTTTACTTTTTTTAATTTTACCCCGTGGGATATATATTCTAAACAATCACATTTGGAACTCTCCTGGGGTACCCTCACACATATTATTCCCTCATTTAGTGGATATTTTCACATAAAGGTGAAATTTTCAAAAATCCAAAATATTGGCTGAAAACGCCTAAATATCAAGGACTCATTGGGCGAATCGCTCTGGAACTGAAATCGGAATGCTCACTGACATTTTCCCTATCTGAAAGTCTGATAAACGCCGGAAAAATGACTAAGTCCAAGAAAAATTTTTTTTAAACTTTTTTCAATTTTACCCCGTGGGATATATATTCTAAACACACACATTTGGAACTCTCCTGGGGTACCCTCACACATATTATTCCCTCATTTAGTGAATATTTTCACAAAAAAGTGAAATTTTCAAAAATCCATAAAAAAATTGGCTGAAAACGACTAAATATCAAGGACTTATTGGGCGAATCGCTCTGGAACTGAAATCGGAACGCTCACTGACATTTCCCCTATCTGAAAGTCTGATAAACGCCGGAAAAATGACTAAGTCCAAAAAAAATTTTTTTCAACTTTTTTCAATTTTGCACACGTGGGATATATATTCTACCCACACACATTTGGAACTCTCCTGGGGTACCCTCACACATATTATTCCCTCATTTAGTGGATATTTTCACAAAAAAGTGAAATTTTCAAAAATCCAAAATATTAGCTGAAAACGACTAAATATCAAGGACTCAATGGGAGAATCGCTCTGGAACTGAAATCGGAATGCTCACTGACATTTCCCCTATCTGAAAGTCTGATAAACGCCGGAAAAATGACTAAGTCCAAAAAAAAATTTTTTTCAACTTTTTTCAATTTTACATCCGTGGGATATATATTCTACCCACACACATTTGGAACTCTCCTGGAGTACCCTCACACATATTATTCCCTCATTTAGTGGATATTTTCACAAAAAAGTGAAATTTTCAAAAATCCAGAAAATTGGCTGAAAACGACTAAATATCAAGGACTCATTGGGCGAATCGCTCTGGAACTGAAATCGGAACGCTCACTGACATTTCCCCTATCTGAAAGTCTGATAAACACCGGAAAAATGACTAAGTCCAAGAAAAAATTTTCTTAAACTTTTTACAATTTTACCCCGTGGGATATATATTCTAAACACACATATTTGGAACTCTCCTGGGGTACCCTCACACATATTATTCCTTCATTTAGTGGATATTTTCACAAAAAAGTGAAATTTTCAAAAATCCAAAATATTGGCTGAAAATGACTAAATATCAAGGACTCATTGGGCGAATCGCTCTGGAACTGAAATCGGAAGGCTCACTGACATTTCCCCTATCTGAAAGTCTGATAAACGCCGGAAAAATGACTAAGTCTAAGAAAAAAACTTTTTAAACTTTTTTCAATTTTACCCCGTGGGATATATATTCTAAACACACACATTTGGAACTCTCCTGGGGTACCCTCACACATATTATTCCCTCATTTAGTGGATATTTTCACAAAAACGTGAAATTTTCAAAAATCCAAAATATTGGCTGAAAACGACTAAATATCAAGGACTCATTGGGCGAATCGCTCTGGAACTGAAATCGGAACGCTCACTGACATTTCCCCTATCTGAAAGTCTGATAAACACCGGAAAAATGACTAAGTCCAAGAAAAAATTTTCTTAAACTTTTTACAATTTTACCCCGTGGGATATATATTCTAAACACACACATTTGGAACTCTCATGGAGTACCCTCACACATATTATTCCCTCATTTAGTGGATATTTTCACAAAAAAGTGAAATTTTCAAAAATCCAGAAAATTGGCTGAAAACGACTAAATATCAAGGACTCATTGGGCGAATCGCTCTGGAACTGAAATCGGAACGCTCACTGACATTTCCCCTATCTGAAAGTCTGATAAACGCCGGAAAAATGACTAAGTCCAAAAAAAAATTTTTTTCAACTTTTTTCAATTTTGCACACGTGGGATATATATTCTACCCACACACATTTGGAACTCTCCTGGGGTACCCTCACACATATTATTCCCTCATTTAGTGGATATTTTCACAAAAAAGTGAAATTTTCAAAAATCCAAAATATTGGCTGAAAACGACTAAATATCAAGGACTCATTGGGCGAATCGCTCTGGAACTGAAATCGGAACGCTCACTGACATTTCCCCTATCTGAAAGTCTGATAAACACCGGAAAAATGACTAAGTCCAAGAAAAAATTTTCTTAAACTTTTTACAATTTTACCCCGTGGGATATATATTCTAAACACACATATTTGGAACTCTCCTGGGGTACCCTCACACATATTATTCCCTCATTTAGTGGATATTTTCACAAAAAAGTGAAATTTTCAAAAATCCAGAAAATTGGCTGAAAACGACTAAATATCAAGGACTCATTGGGCGAATCGCTCTGGAACTGAAATCGGAACGCTCACTGACATTTCCCCTATCTGAAAGTCTGATAAACGTCGGAAAAATAACTAAGTCCCAAAAAAAAAAATTTTCAACTTTTTTCAATTTTACCCCCGTGGGATATATATTCTACCCACACACATTTGGAACTCTCCTGGGGTACCCTCACACATATTATTCCCTCATTTAGTGGATATTTTCACAAAAAAGTGAAATTTTCAAAAATCCAAAATATTAGCTGAAAACGACTAAATATCAAGGACTCATTGGGCGAATCGCTTTGGAACTGAAATCAGAATGCTCACTCACATTTCCCCTATCTGAAAGTCTGATAAACGCCGGAAAAATGACTAAGTCCAAGAATTTTTTTTTTTAACTTTTTTTAATTTTACCCCGTGGGATATATATTCTAAACAATCACATTTGGAACTCTCCTGGGGTACCCTCACACATATTATTCCCTCATTTAGTGGATATTTTCACAAAAACGTGAAATTTTCAAAAATCCAAAATATTGGCTGAAAACGCCTAAATATCAAGAACTCATTGGGCGAATCGCTCTGGAACTGAAATCGGAATGCTCACTGACATTTTCCCTATCTGAAAGTCTGATAAACGCCGGAAAAATGACTAAGTCCAAGAAAAAATTTTTTTAAACTTTTTTCAATTTTACCCCGTGGGATATATATTCTAAACACACACATTTGGAACTCTCCTGGGGTACCCTCACACATATTATTCCCTCATTTAGTGAATATTTTCACAAAAAAGTGAAATTTTCAAAAATCCATAAAAAAATTGGCTCAAAACGACTAAATATCAAGGACTTATTGGGCGAATCGCTCTGGAACTGAAATCGGAACGCTCACTGACATTTCCCCTATCTGAAAGTCTGATAAACGCCGGAAAAATGACTAAGTCCAAAAAAAAATTTTTTTCAACTTTTTTCCATTTTGCACACGTGGGATATGTATTCTACCCACACACATTTGGAACTCTCCTGGGGTACCCTCACACACATTATTCCCTCATTTAGTGGATATTTTCACAAAAAAGTGAAATTTTCAAAAATCCAAAATATTAGCTGAAAACGACTAAATATCAAGGACTCAATGGGAGAATCGCTCTGGAACTGAAATCGGAATGCTCACTGACATTTCCCCTATCTGAAAGTCTGATAAACGCCGGAAAAATGACTAAGTCCAAGAAAAAATTTTCTTAAACTTTTTACAATTTTACCCCGTGGGATATATATTCTAAACACACATATTTGGAACTCTCCTGGGGTACCCTCACACATATTATTCCCTCATTTAGTGGATATTTTCACAAAAAAGTGAAATTTTCAAAAATCCAGAAAATTGGCTGAAAACGACTAAATATCAAGGACTCATTGGGCGAATCGCTCTGGAACTGAAATCGGAACGCTCACTGACATTTCCCCTATCTGAAAGTCTGATAAACGTCGGAAAAATAACTAAGTCCCAAAAAAAAAAATTTTCAACTTTTTTCAATTTTACCCCCGTGGGATATATATTCTACCCACACACATTTGGAACTCTCCTGGGGTACCCTCACACATATTATTCCCTCATTTAGTGGATATTTTCACAAAAAAGTGAAATTTTCAAAAATCCAAAATATTGGCTGAAAACGACTAAATATCAAGGAATCATTGGGCGAATCGCTCTGGAACTGAAATGGGAATGCTCACTGACATTTCCCCTATCTGAAAGTCTGATAAACGCCGGAAAAATGACTAAGTCCAAGAAAAAATTTTTTTAAACTTTTTTCAATTTTACCCCGTGGGATATATATTCTAAACACACACATTTGGAACTCTCATGGAGTACCCTCACACATATTATTCCCTCATTTAGTGGATATTTTCACAAAAAAGTGAAATTTTCAAAAATCCAGAAAATTGGCTGAAAACGACTAAATATCAAGGACTCATTGGGCGAATCGCTCTGGAACTGAAATCGGAACGCTCACTGACATTTCCCCTATCTGAAAGTCTGATAAACACCGGAAAAATGACTAAGTCCAAGAAAAAATTTTCTTAAACTTTTTACAATTTTACCCCGTGGGATATATATTCTAAACACACATATTTGGAACTCTCCTGGGGTACCCTCACACATATTATTCCCTCATTTAGTGGATATTTTCACAAAAAAGTGAAATTTTCAAAAATCCAAAATATTGGCTGAAAACGACTAAATATCAAGGACTCATTGGGCGAATCGCTCTGGAACTGAAATCGGAAGGCTCACTGACATTTCCCCTATCTGAAAGTCTGATAAACGCCGGAAAAATGACTAAGTCTAAGAAAAAAACTTTTTAAACTTTTTTCAATTTTACCCCGTGGGATATATATTCTAAACACACACATTTGGAACTCTCCTGGGGTACCCTCACACATATTATTCTCTCATTTAGTGGATATTTTCACAAAAACGTGAAATTTTCAAAAATCCAAAATATTGGCTGAAAACGCCTAAATATCAAGGACTCATTGGGCGAATCGCTCTGGAACTGAAATGGGAACGCTCACTGACATTTCCCCTATCTGAAAGTCTGATAAACGCCGGAAAAATGACTAAGTCCAAAAAAAATTTTTTTCAACTTTTTTCAATTTTGCACACGTGGGATATATATTCTACCCACACACATTTGGAACTCTCCTGGGGTACCCTCACACATATTATTCCCTCATTTAGTGGATATTTTCATAAAAAAGTGAAATTTTCAAAAATCCAAAATATTAGCTGAAAACGACTAAATATCAAGGACTCAATGGGAGAATCGCTCTGGAACTGAAATCGGAATGCTCACTGACATTTCCCCTATCTGAAAGTCTGATAAACGCCGGAAAAATGACTAAGTCCAAAAAAAAATTTTTTTCAACTTTTTTCAATTTTACACCCGTGGGATATATATTCTACCCACACACATTTGGAACTCTCCTGGGGTACCCTCACACATATTATTCCCTCATTTAGTGGATATTTTCACAAAAAAGTGAAATTTTCAAAAATCCAAAATATTAGCTGAAAACGACTAAATATCAAGGAATCATTGGGCGAATCGCTCTGGAACTGAAATGTAAATGCTCACTGACATTTCCCCTATCTGAAAGTCTGATAAACGCCGGAAAAATGACTAAGTCCAAGAAAAAAATTTTTTAAACTTTTTTCAATTTTACCCCGTGGGATATATATTCTAAACACACACATTTGGAACTCTCATGGAGTACCCTCACACATATTATTCCCTCATTTAGTGGATATTTTCACAAAAAAGTGAAATTTTCAAAAATCCAGAAAATTGGCTGAAAACGACTAAATATCAAGGACTCATTGGGCGAATCGCTCTGGAACTGAAATCGGAACGCTCACTGACATTTCCCCTATCTGAAAGTCTGATAAACGCCGGAAAAATGACTAAGTCCAAGAAAAAATTTTCTTAAACTTTTTACAATTTTACCCCGTGGGATATATATTCTAAACACACATATTTTGAGCTCTCCTGGGGTACCCTCACACATATTATTCCCTCATTTAGTGGATATTTTCACAAAAAAGTGAAATTTTCAAAAATCCAAAATATTGGCTGAAAACGACTAAATATCAAGGACTCATTGGGCGAATCGCTCTGGAACTGAAATCGGAATGCTCACTGACATTTCCCCTATCTGAAAGTCTGATAAACGCCGGAAAAATGACTAAGTCTAAGAAAAAAACTTTTTAAACTTTTTTCAATTTTACCCCGTGGGATATATATTCTAAACACACACATTTGGAACTCTCCTGGGGTACCCTCACACATATTATTCCCTCATTTAGTGGATATTTTCACAAAAAAGTGAAATTTTCAAAAATCCAGAAAATTGGCTGAAAACGACTAAATATCAAGGACTCATTGGGCGAATCGCTCTGGAACTGAAATCGGAATGCTCACTGACATTTTCCCTATCTGAAAGTCTGATAAACGCCGGAAAAATGACTAAGTCCAAAAAAAAATTTTTTTCAACTTTTTTCAATTTTACACCCGTGGGATATATATTCTACCCACACACATTTGGAACTCTCCTGGGGTACCCTCACACATATTATTCCCTCATTTAGTGGATATTTTCACAAAAAAGTGAAATTTTCAAAAATCCAAAATATTGGCTGAAAACGACTAAATATCAAGGAATCATTGGGCGAATCGCTCTGGAACTGAAATGGGAATGCTCACTGACATTTCCCCTATCTGAAAGTCTGATAAACGCCGGAAAAATGACTAAGTGCAAGAAAAAAACTTTTTAAACTTTTTTCAATTTTACCCCGTGGGATATATATTCTAAACACACACATTTGGAACTCTCCTGGGGTACCCTCACACATATTATTCCCTCATTTAGTGGATATTTTCACAAAAACGTGAAATTTTCAAAAATCCAAAATATTGGCTGAAAACGCCTAAATATCAAGGACTCATTGGGCGAATCGCTCTGGAACTGAAATGGGAACGCTCACTGACATTTCCCCTATCTGAAAGTCTGATAAACGCCGGAAAAATGACTAAGTCCAAAAAAAATTTTTTTCAACTTTTTTCAATTTTGCACACGTGGGATATATATTCTACCCACACACATTTGGAACTCTCCTGGGGTACCCTCACACATATTATTCCCTCATTTAGTGGATATTTTCATAAAAAAGTGAAATTTTCAAAAATCCAAAATATTAGCTGAAAACGACTAAATATCAAGGACTCAATGGGAGAATCGCTCTGGAACTGAAATCGGAATGCTCACTGACATTTCCCCTATCTGAAAGTCTGATAAACGCCGGAAAAATGACTAAGTCCAAAAAAAAATTTTTTTCAACTTTTTTCAATTTTACACCCGTGGGATATATATTCTACCCACACACATTTGGAACTCTCCTGGGGTACCCTCACACATATTATTCCCTCATTTAGTGGATATTTTCACAAAAAAGTGAAATTTTCAAAAATCCAAAATATTGGCTGAAAACGACTAAATATCAAGGAATCATTGGGCGAATCGCTCTGGAACTGAAATGTAAATGCTCACTGACATTTCCCCTATCTGAAAGTCTGATAAACGCCGGAAAAATGACTAAGTCCAAGAAAAAAATTTTTTAAACTTTTTTCAATTTTACCCCGTGGGATATATATTCTAAACACACACATTTGGAACTCTCATGGAGTACCCTCACACATATTATTCCCTCATTTAGTGGATATTTTCACAAAAAAGTGAAATTTTCAAAAATCCAGAAAATTGGCTGAAAACGACTAAATATCAAGGACTCATTGGGCGAATCGCTCTGGAACTGAAATCGGAACGCTCACTGACATTTCCCCTATCTGAAAGTCTGATAAACGCCGGAAAAATGACTAAGTCCAAGAAAAAATTTTCTTAAACTTTTTACAATTTTACCCCGTGGGATATATATTCTAAACACACATATTTTGAACTCTCCTGGGGTACCCTCACACATATTATTCCCTCATTTAGTGGATATTTTCACAAAAAAGTGAAATTTTCAAAAATCCAAAATATTGGCTGAAAACGACTAAATATCAAGGACTCATTGGGCGAATCGCTCTGGAACTGAAATGGGAATGCTCACTGACATTTCCCCTATCTGAAAGTCTGATAAACGCCGGAAAAATGACTAAGTCTAAGAAAAAAACTTTTTAAACTTTTTTCAATTTTACCCCGTGGGATATATATTCTAAACACACACATTTGGAACTCTCCTGGGGTACCCTCACACATATTATTCCCTCATTTAGTGGATATTTTCACAAAAACGTGAAATTTTCAAAAATCCAAAATATTAGCTGAAAATGACTAAATATCAAGGACTCAATGGGAGAATCGCTCTGGAACTGAAATCGGAATGCTCACTGACATTTCCCCTATCTGAAAGTCTGATAAACGCCGGAAAAATGACTAAGTCCAAAAAAAAATTTTTTTCAACTTTTTTCAATTTTACACCCGTGGGATATATATTCTACCCACACACATTTGGAACTCTCCTGGGGTACCCTCACACATATTATTCCCTCATTTAGTGGATATTTTCACAAAAAAGTGAAATTTTCAAAAATCCAAAATATTGGCTGAAAACGACTAAATATCAAGGAATCATTGGGCGAATCGCTCTGGAACTGAAATGTAAATGCTCACTGACATTTCCCCTATCTGAAAGTCTGATAAACGCCGGAAAAATGACTAAGTCCAAGAAAAATTTTTTTTAAACTTTTTTCAATTTTACCCCGTGGGATATATATTCTAAACACACACATTTGGAACTCTCATGGAGTACCCTCACACATATTATTCCCTCATTTAGTGGATATTTTCACAAAAAAGTGAAATTTTCAAAAA
Organism: Phyllobates terribilis; assembly: GCF_046119375.1. Classification (NCBI taxonomy): domain Eukaryota; kingdom Metazoa; phylum Chordata; class Amphibia; order Anura; family Dendrobatidae; genus Phyllobates; species Phyllobates terribilis. The sequence goes on from NW_027362762.1 coordinate 597,460,997, forward strand.
TCCAGAAAATTGGCTGAAAACGACTAAATATCAAGGACTCATTGGGCGAATCGCTCTGGAACTGAAATCGGAACGCTCACTGACATTTCCCCTATCTGAAAGTCTGATAAACGCCGGAAAAATGACTAAGTCCAAGAAAAAATTTTCTTAAACTTTTTACAATTTTACCCCGTGGGATATATATTCTAAACACACATATTTTGAACTCTCCTGGGGTACCCTCACACATATTATTCCCTCATTTAGTGGATATTTTCACAAAAAAGTGAAATTTTCAAAAATCCAAAATATTGGCTGAAAACGACTAAATATCAAGGACTCATTGGGCGAATCGCTCTGGAACTGAAATCGGAATGCTCACTGACATTTCCCCTATCTGAAAGTCTGATAAACGCCGGAAAAATGACTAAGTCTAAGAAAAAAACTTTTTAAACTTTTTTCAATTTTACCCCGTGGGATATATATTCTAAACACACACATTTGGAACTCTCCTGGGGTACCCTCACACATATTATTCCCTCATTTAGTGGATATTTTCACAAAAACGTGAAATTTTCAAAAATCCAAAATATTGGCTGAAAACGCCTAAATATCAAGGACTCATTGGGCGAATCGCTCTAGAACTGAAATCGGAATGCTCACTGACATTTCCCCTATCTGAAAGTCTGATAAACGCCGGAAAAATGACTAAATCCAAGAAAAAAAATTTTTAAACTTTTTTCAATTTTACCCCGTGGGATATATATTCTAAACACACACATTTGGAACTCTCCTGGGGTACCCTCACACATATTATTCCCTCATTTAGTGGATATTTTCACAAAAAAGTGAAATTTTCAAAAATCCAAAATATTAGCTGAAAATGACTAAATATCAAGGACTCAATGGGAGAATCGCTCTGGAACTGAAATCGGAATGCTCACTGACATTTCCCCTATCTGAAAGTCTGAAAAACGCCGGAAAAATGACTAAGTCCAAAAAAAAATTTTTTTCAACTTTTTTCAATTTTACACCCGTGGGATATATATTCTACCCACACACATTTGGAACTCTCCTGGGGTACCCTCACACATATTATTCCCTCATTTAGTGGATATTTTCACAAAAAAGTGAAATTTTCAAAAATCCAAAATATTGGCTGAAAACGACTAAATATCAAGGAATCATTGGGCGAATCGCTCTGGAACTGAAATCGGAACGCTCACTGACATTTCCCCTATCTGAAAGTCTGATAAACGCCGGAAAAATGACTAAGTCCAAGAAAAAATTTTCTTAAACTTTTTACAATTTTACCCCGTGGGATATATATTCTAAACACACATATTTTGAACTCTCCTGGGGTACCCTCACACATATTATTCCCTCATTTAGTGGATATTTTCACAAAAACGTGAAATTTTCAAAAATCCAAAATATTGGCTGAAAACGCCTAAATATCAAGGACTCATTGGGTGAATCGCTCTAGAACTGAAATCGGAATGCTCACTGACATTTCCCCTATCTGAAAGTCTGATAAACGCCGGAAAAATGACTAAGTCCAAGAAAAAAATTTTTTAAACTTTTTTCAATTTTACCCCGTGGGATATACATTCTAAACACACACATTTGGAACTCTCCTGGGGTACCCTCACACATATTATTCCCTCATTTAGTGGATATTTTCACAAAAAAGTGAAATTTTCAAAAATCCAAAATATTAGCTGAAAATGACTAAATATCAAGGACTCAATGGGAGAATCGCTCTGGAACTGAAATCGGAATGCTCACTGACATTTCCCCTATCTGAAAGCCGGAAAAATGACTAAGTCCAAAAAAAATTTTTTTTCAACTTTTTTCAATTTTACACCCGTGGGATAAATATTCTACCCACACACATTTGGAACTCTCCTGGGGTACCCTCACACATATTATTCCCTCATTTAGTGGATATTTTCACAAAAAAGTGAAATTTTCAAAAATCCAAAATATTGGCTGAAAACGACTAAATATCAAGGAATCATTGGGCGAATCGCTCTGGAACTGAAATGGGAATGCTCACTGACATTTCCCCTATCTGAAAGTCTGATAAACGCCGGAAAAATGACTAAGTCCAAGAAAAATTTTTTTTAAACTTTTTTCAATTTTACCCCGTGGGATATATATTCTAAACACACACATTTGGAACTCTCATGGAGTACCCTCACACATATTATTCCCTCATTTAGTGGATATTTTCACAAAAAAGTGAAATTTTCAAAAATCCAGAAAATTGGCTGAAAACGACTAAATATCAAGGACTCATTGGGCGAATCGCTCTGGAACTGAAATTGGAACGCTCACTGACATTTCCCCTATCTGAAAGTCTGATAAATGCCGGAAAAATGACTAAGTCCAAGAAAAAATTTTCTTAAACTTTTTTCAATTTTACCCCGTGGGATATATATTCTAAACACACACATTTGGAACTCTCCTGGGGTACCCTCACACATATTATTCCCTCATTTAGTGGATATTTTCACAAAAAAGTGAAATTTTCAAAAATCCAAAATATTAGCTGAAAACGACTAAATATCAAGGACTCAATGGGAGAATCGCTCTGGAACTGAAATCGGAATGCTCACTGACATTTCCCCTATCTGAAAGTCTGATAAACGCCGGAAAAATGACTAAGTCCAAAAAAAAATTTTTTTCAACTTTTTTCAATTTTACACCCGTGGGATATATATTCTACCCACACACATTTGGAACTCTCCTGGGGTACCCTCACACATATTATTCCCTCATTTAGTGGATATTTTCACAAAAACGTGAAATTTTCAAAAATCCAAAATATTGGCTGAAAACGCCTAAATATCAAGGACTCATTGGGCGAATCGCTCTAGAACTGAAATCGGAATGCTCACTGACATTTCCCCTATCTGAAAGTCTGATAAACGCCGGAAAAATGACTAAGTCCAAGAAAAAAATTTTTTAAACTTTTTTCAATTTTACCCTGTGGGATATATATTCTAAACACACACATTTGGAACTCTCCTGGGGTACCCTCACACATATTATTCCCTCATTTAGTGGATATTTTCACAAAAAAGTGAAATTTTCAAAAATCCAGAAAATTGGCTGAAAACAACTAAATATCAAGGACTCATTGGGCGAATCGCTCTGGAACTGAAATCGGAACGCTCACTGACATTTCCCCTATCTGAAAGTCTGATAAACGCCGGAAAAATGACTAAGTCCAAGAAAAAATTTTCTTAAACTTTTTACAATTTTACCCCGTGGGATATATATTCTAAACACACATATTTGGAACTCTCCTGGGGTACCCTCACACATATTATTCCCTCATTTAGTGGATATTTTCACAAAAAAGTGAAATTTTCAAAAATCCAAAATATTAGCTGAAAACGACTAAATATCAAGGACTCAATGGGAGAATCGCTCTGGAACTGAAATCGGAATGCTCACTGACATTTCCCCTATCTGAAAGTCTGATAAACGCCGGAAAAATGACTAAGTCCAAAAAAAAATTTTTTTCAACTTTTTTCAATTTTACACCCGTGGGATATATATTCTACCCACACACATTTGGAACTCTCCTGGGGTACCGTCACACATATTATTCCCTCATTTAGTGGATATTTTCACAAAAAAGTGAAATTTTCAAAAATCCAAAATATTAGCTGAAAATGACTAAATATCAAGGACTCAATGGGAGAATCGCTCTGGAACTGAAATCGGAATGCTCACTGACATTTCCCCTATCTGAAAGTCTGATAAACGCCGGAAAAATGACTAAGTCCAAAAAAAAATTTTTTTCAACTTTTTTCAATTTTACACCCGTGGGATATATATTCTACCCACACACATTTGGAACTCTCCTGGGGTACCCTCACACATATTATTCCCTCATTTAGTGGATATTTTCACAAAAAAGTGAAATTTTCAAAAATCCAAAATATTGGCTGAAAACGACTAAATATCAAGGAATCATTGGGCGAATCGCTCTGGAACTGAAATGTAAATGCTCACTGACATTTCCCCTATCTGAAAGTCTGATAAACGCCGGAAAAATGACGAAGTCCAAGAAAAATTTTTTTTAAACTTTTTTCAATTTTACCCCGTGGGATATATATTCTAAACACACACATTTGGAACTCTCATGGAGTACCCTCACACATATTATTCCCTCATTTAGTGGATATTTTCACAAAAAAGTGAAATTTTCAAAAATCCAGAAAATTGGCTGAAAACGACTAAATATCAAGGACTCATTGGGCGAATCGCTCTGGAACTGAAATCGGAACGCTCACTGACATTTCCCCTATCTGAAAGTCTGATAAACGCCGGAAAAATGACTAAGTCCAAGAAAAAATTTTCTTAAACTTTTTTCAATTTTACCCCGTGGGATATATATTCTAAACACACACATTTGGAACTCTCCTGGGGTACCCTCACACATATTATTCCCTCATTTAGTGGATATTTTCACAAAAAAGTGAAATTTTCAAAAATCCAGAAAATTGGCTGAAAACGACTAAATATCAAGGACTCATTGGGCGAATCGCTCTGGAACTGAAATCGGAACGCTCACTGACATTTCCCCTATCTGAAAGTCTGATAAACGCCGGAAAAATGACTAAGTCCAAGAAAAAATTTTCTTAAACTTTTTACAATTTTACCCCGTGGGATATATATTCTAAACACACATATTTGGAACTCTCCTGGGGTACCCTCACACATATTATTCCCTCATTTAGTGGATATTTTCACAAAAAAGTGAAATTTTCAAAAATCCAAAATATTGGCTGAAAACGACTAAATATCAAGGACTCATTGGGCGAATCGCTCTGGAACTGAAATCGGAATGCTCACTGACATTTCCCCTATCTGAAAGTCTGATAAACGCCGGAAAAATGACTAAGTCTAATAAAAAAATTTTTTAAACTTTTTTCAATTTTACCCCGTGGGATATATATTCTAAACACACACATTTGGAACTCTCCTGGGGTACCCTCACACATATTATTCCCTCATTTAGTGGATATTTTCACAAAAAAGTGAAATTTTCAAAAATCCAAAATATTAGCTGAAAACGACTAAATATCAAGGACTCAATGGGAGAATCGCTCTGGAACTGAAATCGGAATGCTCACTGACATTTCCCCTATCTGAAAGTCTGATAAACGCCGGAAAAATGACTAAGTCCAAAAAAAAATTTTTTTCAACTTTTTTCAATTTTACACCCGTGGGATATATATTCTACCCACACACATTTGGAACTCTCCTGGGGTACCCTCACACATATTATTCCCTCATTTAGTGGATATTTTCACAAAAACGTGAAATTTTCAAAAATCCAAAATATTGGCTGAAAACGCCTAAATATCAAGGACTCATTGGGCGAATCGCTCTAGAACTGAAATCGGAATGCTCACTGACATTTCCCCTATCTGAAAGTCTGATAAACGCCGGAAAAATGACTAAGTCCAAGAAAAAAATTTTTTAAACTTTTTTCAATTTTACCCCGTGGGATATATATTCTAAACACACACATTTGGAACTCTCCTGGGGTACCCTCACACATATTATTCCCTCATTTAGTGGATATTTTCACAAAAAAGTGAAATTTTCAAAAATCCAAAATATTAGCTGAAAATGACTAAATATCAAGGACTCAATGGGAGAATCGCTCTGGAACTGAAATCGGAATGCTCACTGACATTTCCCCTATCTGAAAGCCGGAAAAATGACTAAGTCCAAAAAAAATTTTTTTTCAACTTTTTTCAATTTTACACCCGTGGGATATATATTCTACCCACACACATTTGGAACTCTCCTGGGGTACCCTCACACATGTTATTCCCTCATTTAGTGGATATTTTCACAAAAAAGTGAAATTTTCAAAAATCCAAAATATTGGCTGAAAACGACTAAATATCAAGGAATCATTGGGCGAATCGCTCTGGAACTGAAATGGGAATGCTCACTGACATTTCCCCTATCTGAAAGTCTGATAAACGCCGGAAAAATGCTAAGTCCAAGAAAAAAATTTTTTAAACTTTTTTCAATTTTACCCCGTGGGATATATATTCTAAACACACACATTTGGAACTCTCATGGAGTACCCTCACACATATTATTCCCTCATTTAGTGGATATTTTCACAAAAAAGTGAAATTTTCAAAAATCCAGAAAATTGGCTGAAAACAACTAAATATCAAGGACTCATTGGGCGAATCGCTCTGGAACTGAAATCGGAACGCTCACTGACATTTCCCCTATCTGAAAGTCTGATAAACGCCGGAAAAATGACTAAGTCCAAGAAAAAATTTTCTTAAACTTTTTACAATTTTACCCCGTGGGATATATATTCTAAACACACATATTTGGAACTCTCCTGGGGTACCCTCACACATATTATTCCCTCATTTAGTGGATATTTTCACAAAAAAGTGAAATTTTCAAAAATCCAGAAAATTGGCTGAAAACGACTAAATATCAAGGACTCATTGGGCGAATCGCTCTGGAACTGAAATCGGAACGCTCACTGACATTTCCCCTATCTGAAAGTCTGATAAACGCCGGAAAAATGACTAAGTCCAAGAAAAAATTTTCTTAAACTTTTTACAATTTTACCCCGTGGGATATATATTCTAAACACACATATTTGGAACTCTCCTGGGGTACCCTCACACATATTATTCCCTCATTTAGTGGATATTTTCACAAAAAAGTGAAATTTCTAAAAATCCAAAATATTGGCTGAAAACGACTAAATATCAAGGACTCATTGGGCGAATCGCTCTGGAACTGAAATCGGAATGCTCACTGACATTTCCCCTATCTGAAAGTCTGATAAACGCCGGAAAAATGACTAAGTCTAAGAAAAAAATTTTTTAAACTTTTTTCAATTTTACCCCGTGCGATATATATTCTAAACACACACATTTGGAACTCTCCTGGTGTACCCTCACACATATTATTCCCTCATTTAGTGAATATTTTCACAAAAAAGTGAAATTTTCAAAAATCCAGAAAATTGGCTGAAAACGACTAAATATCAAGGACTCATTGGGCGAATCGCTCTGGAACTGAAATCGGAACGCTCACTGACATTTCCCCTATCTGAAAGTCTGATAAACGCCGGAAAAATGACTAAGTCCAAAAAAAATTTTTTTCAACTTTTTTCAATTTTGCACACGTGGGATATATATTCTACCCACACACATTTGGAACTCTCCTGGGGTACCCTCACACATATTATTCCCTCATTTAGTGGATATTTTCATAAAAAAGTGAAATTTTCAAAAATCCAAAATATTAGCTGAAAACGACTAAATATCAAGGACTCAATGGGAGAATCGCTCTGGAACTGAAATCGGAATGCTCACTGACATTTCCCCTATCTGAAAGTCTGATAAACGCCGGAAAAATGACTAAGTCCAAAAAAGAATGTTTTTCAACTTTTTTCAATTTTACACCCGTGGGATATATATTCTACCCACACACATTTGGAACTCTCCTGGGGTACCCTCACACATATTATTCCCTCATTTAGTGGATATTTTCACAAAAAAGTGAAATTTTCAAAAATCCAAAATATTGGCTGAAAACGACTAAATATCAAGGAATCATGGGGCGAATCGCTCTGGAACTGAAATGTAAATGCTCACTGACATTTCCCCAATCTGAAAGTCTGATAAACGCCGGAAAAATGACTAAGTCCAAGAAAAATTTTTTTAAACTTTTTTCAATTTTACCCCGTGGGATATATATTCTAAACACACACATTTGGAACTCTCATGGAGTACCCTCACACATATTATTCCCCCATTTAGTGGATATTTTCACAAAAAAGTGAAATTTTCAAAAATCCAGAAAATTGGCTGAAAACGACTAAATATCAAGGACTCATTGGGCGAATCGCTCTGGAACTGAAATCGGAACGCTCACTGACATTTCCCCTATCTGAAAGTCTGATAAACGCCGGAAAAATGACTAAGTCCAAGAAAAAATTTTCTTAAACTTTTTACAATTTTACCCCGTGGGATATATATTCTAAACACACATATTTTGAACTCTCCTGGGGTACCCTCACACATATTATTCCCTCATTTAGTGGATATTTTCACAAAAAAGTGAAATTTTCAAAAATCCAAAATATTGGCTGAAAACGACTAAATATCAAGGACTCATTGGGCGAATCGCTCTGGAACTGAAATCGGAATGCTCACTGACATTTCCCCTATCTGAAAGTCTGATAAACGCCGGAAAAATGACTAAGTCTAAGAAAAAAACTTTTTAAACTTTTTTCAATTTTACCCCGTGGGATATATATTCTAAACACACACATTTGGAACTCTCCTGGGGTACCCTCACACATATTATTCCCTCATTTAGTGGATATTTTCACAAAAAAGTGAAATTTTCAAAAATCCAAAATATTGGCTGAAAACGACTAAATATCAAGGAATCATTGGGCGAATCGCTCTGGAACTGAAATGGGAATGCTCACTGACATTTCCCCTATCTGAAAGTCTGATAAACGCCGGAAAAATGACTAAGTCCAAGAAAATTTTTTTTTAAACTTTTTTCAATTTTACCCCGTGGGATATATATTCTAAACACACACATTTGGAACTCTCATGGAGTACCCTCACACATATTATTCCCTCATTTAGTGGATATTTTCACAAAAAAGTGAAATTTTCAAAAATCCAGAAAATTGGCTGAAAACGACTAAATATCAAGGACTCATTGGGCGAATCGCTCTGGAACTGAAATCGGAACGCTCACTGACATTTCCCCTATCTGAAAGTCTGATAAACGCCGGAAAAATGACTAAGTCCAAGAAAAAATTTTCTTAAAATTTTTACAATTTTACCCCGTGGGATATATATTCTAAACACACATATTTGGAACTCTCCTGGGGTACCCTCACACATATTATTCCCTCATTTAGTGGATATTTTCACAAAAAAGTGAAATTTTCAAAAATCCAAAATATTGGCTGAAAACGACTAAATATCAAGGACTCATTGGGCGAATCGCTCTGGAACTGAAATCGGAATGCTCACTGACATTTCCCCTATCTGAAAGTCTGATAAACGCCGGAAAAATGACTAAGTCTAAGAAAAAAATTTTTTAAACTTTTTTCAATTTTACCCCGTGGGATATATATTCTAAACACACACATTTGGAACTCTCCTGGGGTACCCTCACACATATTATTCCCTCATTTAGTGGATATTTTCACAAAAAAGTGAAATTTTCAAAAATCCAAAATATTGGCTGAAAACGACTAAATATCAAGGACTCATTGGGCGAATCGCTCTGGAACTGAAATCGGAATGCTCACTGACATTTCCCCTATCTGAAAGTCTGATAAACGCCGGAAAAATGACTAAGTCTAAGAAAAAAACTTTTTAAACTTTTTTCAATTTTACCCCGTGGGATATATATTCTAAACACACACATTTGGAACTCTCCTGGGGTACCCTCACACATATTATTCCCTCATTTAGTGGATATTTTCACAAAAAAGTGAAATTTTCAAAAATCCAAAATATTGGCTGAAAACGACTAAATATCAAGGAATCATTGGGCGAATCGCTCTGGAACTGAAATGGGAATGCTCACTGACATTTCCCCTATCTGAAAGTCTGATAAACGCCGGAAAAATGACTAAGTCCAAGAAAAATTTTTTTTAAACTTTTTTCAATTTTACCCCGTGGGATATATATTCTAAACACACACATTTGGAACTCTCATGGAGTACCCTCACACATATTATTCCCTCATTTAGTGGATATTTTCACAAAAAAGTGAAATTTTCAAAAATCCAGAAAATTGGCTGAAAACGACTAAATATCAAGGACTCATTGGGCGAATCGCTCTGGAACTGAAATCGGAACGCTCACTGACATTTCCCCTATCTGAAAGTCTGATAAACGCCGGAAAAATGACTAAGTCCAAGAAAAAATTTTCTTAAAATTTTTACAATTTTACCCCGTGGGATATATATTCTAAACACACATATTTGGAACTCTCCTGGGGTACCCTCACACATATTATTCCCTCATTTAGTGGATATTTTCACAAAAAAGTGAAATTTTCAAAAATCCAAAATATTGGCTGAAAACGACTAAATATCAAGGACTCATTGGGCGAATCGCTCTGGAACTGAAATCGGAATGCTCACTGACATTTCCCCTATCTGAAAGTCTGATAAACGCCGGAAAAATGACTAAGTCTAAGAAAAAAATTTTTTAAACTTTTTTCAATTTTACCCCGTGGGATATATATTCTAAACACACACATTTGGAACTCTCCTGGGGTACCCTCACACATATTATTCCCTCATTTAGTGGATATTTTCACAAAAAAGTGAAATTTTCAAAAATCCAAAATATTAGCTGAAAACGACTAAATATCAAGGACTCAATGGGAGAATCGCTCTGGAACTGAAATCGGAATGCTCACTGACATTTCCCCTATCTGAAAGTCTGATAAACGCTGGAAAAATGACTAAGTCCAAAAAAATATTTTTTTCAACTTTTTTCAATTTTACACCCGTGGGATATATATTCTACCCACACACATTTGGAACTCTCCTGGGGTACCCTCACACATATTATTCCCTCATTTAGTGGATATTTTCACAAAAAAGTGAAATTTTCAAAAATCCAAAATATTGGCTGAAAACGACTAAATATCAAGGAATCATTGGGCGAATCGCTCTGGAACTGAAATGGGAATGCTCACTGACATTTCCCCTATCTGAAAGTCTGATAAACGCCGGAAAAATGACTAAGTCCAAGAAAAAATTTTTTTAAACTTTTTTCAATTTTACCCCATGGGATATATATTCTAAACACACACATTTGGAACTCTCATGGAGTGCCCTCACACATATTATTCCCTCATTTAGTGGATATTTTCACAAAAAAGTGAAATTTTCAAAAATCCAGAAAATTGGCTGAAAACGACTAAATATCAAGGACTCATTGGGCGAATCGCTCTGGAACTGAAATCGGAACGCTCACTGACATTTCCCCTATCTGAAAGTCTGATAAACGCCGGAAAAATGACTAAGTCCAAGAAAAAATTTTCTTAAACTTTTTACAATTTTACCCCGTGGGATATATATTCTAAACACACATATTTGGAACTCTCCTGGGGTACCCTCACACATATTATTCCCTCATTTAGTGGATATTTTCACAAAAAAGTGAAATTTTCAAAAATCCAAAATATTGGCTGAAAACGACTAAATATCAAGGACTCATTGGGCGAATCGCTCTGGAACTGAAATCGGAATGCTCACTGACATTTCCCCTATCTGAAAGTCTGATAAACGCCGGAAAAATGACTAAGTCTAAGAAAAAAATTTTTTAAACTTTTTTCAATTTTACCCCGTGCGATATATATTCTAAACACACACATTTGGAACTCTCCTGGGGTACCCTCACACATATTATTCCCTCATTTAGTGAATATTTTCACAAAAAAGTGAAATTTTCAAAAATCCAGAAAATTGGCTGAAAACGACTAAATATCAAGGACTCATTGGGCGAATCGCTCTGGAACTGAAATCGGAACGCTCACTGACATTTCCCCTATCTGAAAGTCTGATAAACGCCGGAAAAATGACTAAGTCCAAAAAAAAATTTTTTTCAACTTTTTTCAATTTTACACCCGTGGGATATATATTCTACCCACACACATTTGGAACTCTCCTGGGGTACCCTCACACATATTATTCCCTCATTTAGTGGATATTTTCACAAAAAAGTGAAATTTTCAAAAATCCAAAATATTGGCTGAAAACGACTAAATATCAAGGAATCATTGGGCGAATCGCTCTGGAACTGAAATGGGAATGCTCACTGACATTTCCCCTATCTGAAAGTCTGATAAACGCCGGAAAAATGACTAAGTCCAAGAAAAATTTTTTTTAAACTTTTTTCAATTTTACCCCGTGGGATATATATTCTAAACACACACATTTGGAACTCTCATGGAGTGCCCTCACACATATTATTCCCTCATTTAGTGGATATTTTCACAAAAAAGTGAAATTTTCAAAAATCCAGAAAATTGGCTGAAAACGACTAAATATCAAGGACTCATTGGGCGAATCGCTCTGGAACTGAAATCGGAACGCTCACTGACATTTCCCCTATCTGAAAGTCTGATAAACGCCGGAAAAATGACTAAGTCCAAAAAAAATTTTTTTCAACTTTTTTCAATTTTGCACACGTGGGATATATATTCTACCCACACACATTTGGAACTCTCCTGGGGTACCCTCACACATATTATTCCCTCATTTAGTGGATATTTTCATAAAAAAGTGAAATTTTCAAAAATCCAAAATATTAGCTGAAAACGACTAAATATCAAGGACTCATTGGGCGAATCGCTCTGGAACTGAAATCGGAACGCTCACTGACATTTCCCCTATCTGAAAGTCTGATAAACGCCGGAAAAATGACTAAGTCCAAGAAAAAATTTTCTTAAACTTTTTACAATTTTACCCCGTGGGATATATATTCTAAACACACATATTTTGAACTCTCCTGGGGTACCCTCACACATATTATTCCCTCATTTAGTGGATATTTTCACAAAAAAGTGAAATTTTCAAAAATCCAAAATATTGGCTGAAAACGACTAAATATCAAGGACTCATTGGGCGAATCGCTCTGGAACTGAAATCGGAATGCTCACTGACATTTCCCCTATCTGAAAGTCTGATAAACGCCGGAAAAATGACTAAGTCTAAGAAAAAAACTTTTTAAACTTTTTTCAATTTTACCCCGTGGGATATATATTCTAAACACACACATTTGGAACTCTCCTGGGGTACCCTCACAGATATTATTCCCTCATTTAGTGGATATTTTCACAAAAACGTGAAATTTTCAAAAATCCAAAATATTGGCTGAAAACGCCTAAGTATCAAGGACTCATTGGGCGAATCGCTCTGGAACTGAAATCGGAATGCTCACTGACATTTCCCCTATCTGAAAGTCTGATAAACGCCGGAAAAATGACTAAGTCCAAGAAAAATTTTTTTTAAACTTTTTTCAATTTTACCCCGTGGGATATATATTCTAAACACACACATTTGGAACTCTCCTGGGGTACCCTCACACATATTATTCCCTCATTTAGTGGATATTTTCACAAAAAAGTGAAATTTTCAAAAATCCAAAATATTAGCTGAAAATGACTAAATATCAAGGACTCAATGGGAGAATCGCTCTGGAACTGAAATCGGAATGCTCACTGACATTTCCCCTATCTGAAAGCCGGAAAAATGACTAAGTCCAAAAAAAATTTTTTTTCAACTTTTTTCAATTTTACACCCGTGGGATATATATTCTTCCCACACACATTTGGAACTCTCCTGGGTACCCTCACACATATTATTCCCTCATTTAGTGGATATTTTCACAAAAAAGTGAAATTTTCAAAAATCCAGAAAATTGGCTGAAAACGACTAAATATCAAGGACTCATTGGGCGAATCGCTCTGGAACTGAAATCGGAACGCTCACTGACATTTCCCCTATCTGAAAGTCTGATAAACGCCGGAAAAATGACTAAGTCCAAGAAAAAATTTTCTTAAACTTTTTACAATTTTACCCCGTGGGATATATATTCTAAACACACATATTTGGAACTCTCCTGGGGTACCCTCACACATATTATTCCCTCATTTAGTGGATATTTTCACAAAAAAGTGAAATTTTCAAAAATCCAAAATATTGGCTGAAAACGACTAAATATCAAGGACTCATTGGGCGAATCGCTCTGGAACTGAAATCGGAATGCTCACTGACATTTCCCCTATCTGAAAGTCTGATAAACGCCGGAAAAATGACTAAGTCTAAGAAAAAAATTTTTTAAACTTTTTTCAATTTTACCCCGTGCGATATATATTCTAAACACACACATTTGGAACTCTCCTGGGGTACCCTCACACATATTATTCCCTCATTTAGTGAATATTTTCACAAAAAAGTGAAATTTTCAAAAATCCAGAAAATTGGCTGAAAACGACTAAATATCAAGGACTCATTGGGCGAATCGCTCTGGAACTGAAATCGGAACGCTCACTGACATTTCCCCTATCTGAAAGTCTGATAAACGCCGGAAAAATGACTAAGTCCAAAAAAAAATTTTTTTCAACTTTTTTCAATTTTACACCCGTGGGATATATATTCTACCCACACACATTTGGAACTCTCCTGGGGTACCCTCACACATATTATTCCCTCATTTAGTGGATATTTTCACAAAAAAGTGAAATTTTCAAAAATCCAAAATATTGGCTGAAAACGACTAAATATCAAGGAATCATTGGGCGAATCGCTCTGGAACTGAAATGGGAATGCTCACTGACATTTCCCCTATCTGAAAGTCTGATAAACGCCGGAAAAATGACTAAGTCCAAGAAAAATTTTTTTTAAACTTTTTTCAATTTTACCCCGTGGGATATATATTCTAAACACACACATTTGGAACTCTCATGGAGTGCCCTCACACATATTATTCCCTCATTTAGTGGATATTTTCACAAAAAAGTGAAATTTTCAAAAATCCAGAAAATTGGCTGAAAACGACTAAATATCAAGGACTCATTGGGCGAATCGCTCTGGAACTGAAATCGGAACGCTCACTGACATTTCCCCTATCTGAAAGTCTGATAAACGCCGGAAAAATGACTAAGTCCAAAAAAAATTTTTTTCAACTTTTTTCAATTTTGCACACGTGGGATATATATTCTACCCACACACATTTGGAACTCTCCTGGGGTACCCTCACACATATTATTCCCTCATTTAGTGGATATTTTCATAAAAAAGTGAAATTTTCAAAAATCCAAAATATTAGCTGAAAACGACTAAATATCAAGGACTCATTGGGCGAATCGCTCTGGAACTGAAATCGGAACGCTCACTGACATTTCCCCTATCTGAAAGTCTGATAAACGCCGGAAAAATGACTAAGTCCAAGAAAAAATTTTCTTAAACTTTTTACAATTTTACCCCGTGGGATATATATTCTAAACACACATATTTTGAACTCTCCTGGGGTACCCTCACACATATTATTCCCTCATTTAGTGGATATTTTCACAAAAAAGTGAAATTTTCAAAAATCCAAAATATTGGCTGAAAACGACTAAATATCAAGGACTCATTGGGCGAATCGCTCTGGAACTGAAATCGGAATGCTCACTGACATTTCCCCTATCTGAAAGTCTGATAAACGCCGGAAAAATGACTAAGTCTAAGAAAAAAACTTTTTAAACTTTTTTCAATTTTACCCCGTGGGATATATATTCTAAACACACACATTTGGAACTCTCCTGGGGTACCCTCACAGATATTATTCCCTCATTTAGTGGATATTTTCACAAAAACGTGAAATTTTCAAAAATCCAAAATATTGGCTGAAAACGCCTAAGTATCAAGGACTCATTGGGCGAATCGCTCTGGAACTGAAATCGGAATGCTCACTGACATTTCCCCTATCTGAAAGTCTGATAAACGCCGGAAAAATGACTAAGTCCAAGAAAAATTTTTTTTAAACTTTTTTCAATTTTACCCCGTGGGATATATATTCTAAACACACACATTTGGAACTCTCCT
The DNA here is from genome assembly GCF_046119375.1 of Phyllobates terribilis. Lineage (NCBI taxonomy): Eukaryota > Metazoa > Chordata > Amphibia > Anura > Dendrobatidae > Phyllobates > Phyllobates terribilis. The sequence goes on from NW_027362762.1 coordinate 597,476,640, forward strand.
GGGGTACCCTCACACATATTATTCCCTCATTTAGTGGATATTTTCACAAAAAAGTGAAATTTTCAAAAATCCAAAATATTAGCTGAAAATGACTAAATATCAAGGACTCAATGGGAGAATCGCTCTGGAACTGAAATCGGAATGCTCACTGACATTTCCCCTATCTGAAAGCCGGAAAAATGACTAAGTCCAAAAAAAATTTTTTTTCAACTTTTTTCAATTTTACACCCGTGGGATATATATTCTTCCCACACACATTTGGAACTCTCCTGGGTACCCTCACACATATTATTCCCTCATTTAGTGGATATTTTCACAAAAAAGTGAAATTTTCAAAAATCCAGAAAATTGGCTGAAAACGACTAAATATCAAGGACTCATTGGGCGAATCGCTCTGGAACTGAAATCGGAACGCTCACTGACATTTCCCCTATCTGAAAGTCTGATAAACGCCGGAAAAATGACTAAGTCCAAGAAAAAATTTTCTTAAACTTTTTACAATTTTACCCCGTGGGATATATATTCTAAACACACATATTTGGAACTCTCCTGGGGTACCCTCACACATATTATTCCCTCATTTAGTGGATATTTTCACAAAAAAGTGAAATTTTCAAAAATCCAAAATATTGGCTGAAAACGACTAAATATCAAGGACTCATTGGGCGAATCGCTCTGGAACTGAAATCGGAATGCTCACTGACATTTCCCCTATCTGAAAGTCTGATAAACGCCGGAAAAATGACTAAGTCTAAGAAAAAAATTTTTTAAACTTTTTTCAATTTTACCCCGTGCGATATATATTCTAAACACACACATTTGGAACTCTCCTGGGGTACCCTCACACATATTATTCCCTCATTTAGTGAATATTTTCACAAAAAAGTGAAATTTTCAAAAATCCAGAAAATTGGCTGAAAACGACTAAATATCAAGGACTCATTGGGCAAATCGCTCTGGAACTGAAATCGGAACGCTCACTGACATTTCCCCTATCTGAAAGTCTGATAAACGCCGGAAAAATGACTAAGTCCAAAAAAAAATTTTTTTCAACTTTTTTCAATTTTACACCCGTGGGATATATATTCTACCCACACACATTTGGAACTCTCCTGGGGTACCCTCACACATATTATTCCCTCATTTAGTGGATATTTTCACAAAAAAGTGAAATTTTCAAAAATCCAAAATATTGGCTGAAAACGACTAAATATCAAGGAATCATTGGGCGAATCGCTCTGGAACTGAAATGGGAATGCTCACTGACATTTCCCCTATCTGAAAGTCTGATAAACGCCGGAAAAATGACTAAGTCCAAGAAAAATTTTTTTTAAACTTTTTTCAATTTTACCCCATGGGATATATATTCTAAACACACACATTTGGAACTCTCATGGAGTGCCCTCACACATATTATTCCCTCATTTAGTGGATATTTTCACAAAAAAGTGAAATTTTCAAAAATCCAGAAAATTGGCTGAAAACGACTAAATATCAAGGACTCATTGGGCGAATCGCTCTGGAACTGAAATCGGAATGCTCACTGACATTTCCCCTATCTGAAAGTCTGATAAACGCCGGAAAAATGACTAAGTCCAAGAAAAAATTTTCTTAAAATTTTTACAATTTTACCCCGTGGGATATATATTCTAAACACACATATTTGGAACTCTCCTGGGGTACCCTCACACATATTATTCCCTCATTTAGTGGATATTTTCACAAAAAAGTGAAATTTTCAAAAATCCAAAATATTGGCTGAAAATGACTAAATATCAAGGACTCATTGGGCGAATCGCTCTGGAACTGAAATCGGAATGCTCACTGACATTTCCCCTATCTGAAAGTCTGATAAACGCCGGAAAAATGACTAAGTCTAAGAAAAAAATTTTTTAAACTTTTTTCAATTTTACCCCGTGGGATATATATTCTAAACACACACATTTGGAACTCTCCTGGGGTACCCTCACACATATTATTCCCTCATTTAGTGGATATTTTCACAAAAAAGTGAAATTTTCAAAAATCCAAAATATTAGCTGAAAACGACTAAATATCAAGGACTCAATGGGAGAATCGCTCTGGAACTGAAATCGGAATGCTCACTGACATTTCCCCTATCTGAAAGTCTGATAAACGCTGGAAAAATGACTAAGTCCAAAAAAATATTTTTTTCAACTTTTTTCAATTTTACACCCGTGGGATATATATTCTACCCACACACATTTGGAACTCTCCTGGGGTACCCTCACACATATTATTCCCTCATTTAGTGGATATTTTCACAAAAAAGTGAAATTTTCAAAAATCCAAAATATTGGCTGAAAACGACTAAATATCAAGGACTCATTGGGCGAATCGCTCTGGAACTGAAATCGGAATGCTCACTGACATTTCCCCTATCTGAAAGTCTGATAAACGCCGGAAAAATGACTAAGTCCAAGAAAAAATTTTCTTAAACTTTTTACAATTTTACCCCGTGGGATATATATTCTAAACACACATATTTGGAACTCTCCTGGGGTACCCTCACACATATTATTCCCTCATTTAGTGGATATTTTCACAAAAAAGTGAAATTTCTAAAAATCCAAAATATTGGCTGAAAACGACTAAATATCAAGGACTCATTGGGCGAATCGCTCTGGAACTGAAATCGGAATGCTCACTGACATTTCCCCTATCTGAAAGTCTGATAAACGCCGGAAAAATGACTAAGTCTAAGAAAAAAATTTTTTAAACTTTTTTCAATTTTACCCCGTGCGATATATATTCTAAACACACACATTTGGAACTCTCCTGGTGTACCCTCACACATATTATTCCCTCATTTAGTGAATATTTTCACAAAAAAGTGAAATTTTCAAAAATCCAGAAAATTGGCTGAAAACGACTAAATATCAAGGACTCATTGGGCGAATCGCTCTGGAACTGAAATCGGAACGCTCACTGACATTTCCCCTATCTGAAAGTCTGATAAACGCCGGAAAAATGACTAAGTCCAAAAAAAATTTTTTTCAACTTTTTTCAATTTTGCACACGTGGGATATATATTCTACCCACACACATTTGGAACTCTCCTGGGGTACCCTCACACATATTATTCCCTCATTTAGTGGATATTTTCATAAAAAAGTGAAATTTTCAAAAATCCAAAATATTAGCTGAAAACGACTAAATATTAAGGACTCAATGGGAGAATCGCTCTGGAACTGAAATCGGAATGCTCACTGACATTTCCCCTATCTGAAAGTCTGATAAACGCCGGAAAAATGACTAAGTCCAAAAAAAAATGTTTTTCAACTTTTTTCAATTTTACACCCGTGGGATATATATTCTACCCACACACATTTGGAACTCTCCTGGGGTACCCTCACACATATTATTCCCTCATTTAGTGGATATTTTCACAAAAAAGTGAAATTTTCAAAAATCCAAAATATTGGCTGAAAACGACTAAATATCAAGGAATCATTGGGCGAATCGCTCTGGAACTGAAATGTAAATGCTCACTGACATTTCCCCAATCTGAAAGTCTGATAAACGCCGGAAAAATGACTAAGTCCAAGAAAAAATTTTTTTAAACTTTTTTCAATTTTACCCCGTGGGATATATATTCTAAACACACACATTTGGAACTCTCATGGAGTACCCTCACACATATTATTCCCCCATTTAGTGGATATATTCACAAAAAAGTGAAATTTTCAAAAATCCAGAAAATTGGCTGAAAACGACTAAATATCAAGGACTCATTGGGCGAATCGCTCTGGAACTGAAATCGGAACGCTCACTGACATTTCCCCTATCTGAAAGTCTGATAAACGCCGGAAAAATGACTAAGTCCAAGAAAAAATTTTCTTAAACTTTTTACAATTTTACCCCGTGGGATATATATTCTAAACACACATATTTTGAACTCTCCTGGGGTACCCTCACACATATTATTCCCTCATTTAGTGGATATTTTCACAAAAAAGTGAAATTTTCAAAAATCCAAAATATTGGCTGAAAACGACTAAATATCAAGGACTCATTGGGCGAATCGCTCTGGAACTGAAATCGGAATGCTCACTGACATTTCCCCTATCTGAAAGTCTGATAAACGCCGGAAAAATGACTAAGTCCAAGAAAAATTTTTTTTAAACTTTTTTCAATTTTACCCCGTGGGTTATATATTCTAAACACACACATTTGGAACTCTCCTGGGGTACCCTCACACATATTATTCCCTCATTTAGTGGATATTTTCACAAAAACGTGAAATTTTCAAAAATCCAAAATATTGGCTGAAAACGACTAAATATCAAGGAATCATTGGGCGAATCGCTCTGGAACTGAAATGGGAATGCTCACTGATATTTCCCCTATCTGAAAGTCTGATAAACGCCGGAAAAATGACTAAGTCCAAGAAAAAATTTTTTTAAACTTTTTTCAATTTTACCCCGTGGGATATATATTCTAAACACACACATTTGGAACTCTCATGGAGTACCCTCACACATATTATTCCCTCATTTAGTGGATATTTTCACAAAAAAGTGAAATTTTCAAAAATCCAGAAAATTGGCTGAAAACGACTAAATATCAAGGACTCATTGGGCGAATCGCTCTGGAACTGAAATCGGAACGCTGACTGACATTTCCCCTATCTGAAAGTCTGATAAACGCCGGAAAAATGACTAAGTCCAAGAAAAAATTTTCTTAAAATTTTTACAATTTTACCCCGTGGGATATATATTCTAAAAACACATATTTGGAACTCTCCTGGGGTACCCTCACACATATTATTCCCTCATTTAGTGGATATTTTCACAAAAAAGTGAAATTTTCAAAAATCCAAAATATTGGCTGAAAACGACTAAATATCAAGGAATCATTGGGCGAATCGCTCTGGAACTGAAATCGGAATGCTCACTGACATTTCCCCTATCTGAAAGTCTGATAAACGCCGGAAAAATGACTAAGTCTAAGGAAAAAAATTTTTTAAACTTTTTTCAATTTTACCCCGTGCGATATATATTCTAAACACACACATTTGGAACTCTCCTGGGGTACCCTCACACATATTATTCCCTCATTTAGTGAATATTTTCACAAAAAAGTGAAATTTTCAAAAATCCAGAAAATTGGCTGAAAACGACTAAATATCAAGGACTCATTGGGCGAATCGCTCTGGAACTGAAATCGGAACGCTCACTGACATTTCCCCTATCTGAAAGTCTGATAAACGCCGGAAAAATGACTAAGTCCAAAAAAAAATTTTTTTCAACTTTTTTCAATTTTACACCCGTGGGATATATATTCTACCCACACACATTTGGAACTCTCCTGGGGTACCCTCACACATATTATTCCCTCATTTAGTGGATATTTTCACAAAAAAGTGAAATTTTCAAAAATCCAAAATATTGGCTGAAAACGACTAAATATCAAGGAATCATTGGGCGAATCGCTCTGGAACTGAAATGGGAATGCTCACTGACATTTCCCCTATCTGAAAGTCTGATAAACGCTGGAAAAATGACTAAGTCCAAGAAAAAATTTTTTTAAACTTTTTTCAATTTTACCCCGTGGGATATATATTCTAAACACACACATTTGGAACTCTCATGGAGTACCCTCACACATATTATTCCCTCATTTAGTGGATATTTTCACAAAAAAGTGAAATTTTCAAAAATCCAGAAAATTGGCTGAAAACGACTAAATATCAAGGACTCATTGGGCGAATCGCTCTGGAACTGAAATCGGAACGCTGACTGACATTTCCCCTATCTGAAAGTCTGATAAACACCGGAAAAATGACTAAGTCCAAGAAAAAATTTTCTTAAAATTTTTACAATTTTACCCCGTGGGATATATATTCTAAACACACATATTTGGAACTCTCCTGGGGTACCCTCACACATATTATTCCCTCATTTAGTGGATATTTTCACAAAAAAGTGAAATTTTCAAAAATCCAAAATATTGGCTGAAAACGACTAAATATCAAGGAATCATTGGGCGAATCGCTCTGGAACTGAAATCGGAATGCTCACTGACATTTCCCCTATCTGAAAGTCTGATAAACGCCGGAAAAATGACTAAGTTTAAGAAAAAAATTTTTTAAACTTTTTTCAATTTTACCCCGTGCGATATATATTCTAAACACACACATTTGGAACTCTCCTGGGGTACCCTCACACATATTATTCCCTCATTTAGTGAATATTTTCACAAAAAAGTGAAATTTTCAAAAATCCAGAAAATTGGCTGAAAACGACTAAATATCAAGGACTCATTGGGCGAATCGCTCTGGAACTGAAATCGGAACGCTCACTGACATTTCCCCTATCTGAAAGTCTGATAAACGCCGGAAAAATGACTAAGTCCAAAAAAAAATTTTTTTCAACTTTTTTCAATTTTACACCCGTGGGATATATATTCTACCCACACACATTTGGAACTCTCCTGGGATACCCTCACACATATTATTCCCTCATTTAGTGGATATTTTCACAAAAAAGTGAAATTTTCAAAAATCCAAAATATTGGCTGAAAACGACTAAATATCAAGGAATCATTGGGCGAATCGCTCTGGAACTGAAATGGGAATGCTCACTGACATTTCCCCTATCTGAAAGTCTGATAAACGCTGGAAAAATGACTAAGTCCAAGAAAAAATTTTTTAAAACTTTTTTCAATTTTACCCCGTGGGATATATATTCTAAACACACACATTTGGAACTCTCATGGAGTACCCTCACACATATTATTCCCTCATTTAGTGGATATTTTCACAAAAAAGTGAAATTTTCAAAAATCCAGAAAATTGGCTGAAAACGACTAAATATCAAGGACTTATTGGGCGAATCGCTCTGGAACTGAAATCGGAACGCTCACTGACATTTCCCCTATCTGAAAGTCTGATAAACGCCGGAAAAATGACTAAGTCCAAGAAAAAATTTTCTTAAACTTTTTACAATTTTACCCCGTGGGATATATATTCTAAACACACATATTTGGAACTCTCCTGGGGTACCCTCACACATATTATTCCCTCATTTAGTGGATATTTTCACAAAAAAGTGAAATTTTCAAAAATCCAGAAAATTGGCTGAAAACGACTAAATATCAAGGACTCATTGGGCGAATCGCTCTGGAACTGAAATCGGAACGCTCACTGACATTTCCCCTATCTGAAAGTCTGATAATCGTCGGAAAAATAACTAAGTCCCAAAAAAAAAAATTTTCAACTTTTTTCAATTTTACCCCCGTGGTATATATATTCTACCCACACACATTTGGAACTCTCCTGGGGTACCCTCACACATATTATTCCCTCATTTAGTGGATATTTTCACAAAAAAGTGAAATTTTCAAAAATCCAAAATATTGGCTGAAAACGACTAAATATCAAGGAATCATTGGGCGAATCGCTCTGGAACTGAAATGGGAATGCTCACTGACATTTCCCCTATCTGAAAGTCTGATTAACGCCGGAAAAATGACTAAGTCCAAGAAAAATTTTTTTTTAACTTTTTTCAATTTTACCCCGTGGGATATATATTCTAAACACACACATTTGGAACTCTCCTGGGGTACCCTCACACATATTATTCCCTCATTTAGTGGATATTTTCACAAAAAAAGTGAAATTTTCAAAAATCCAAAATATTGGCTGAAAACGACTAAATATCAAGGAATCATTGGGCGAATCGCTCTGGAATTGAAATGGGAATGCTCACTGACATTTCCCCTATCTGAAAGTCTGATAAACGCCGGAAAAATGACTAAGTCCAAGAAAAAATTTTTTTAAACTTTTTTCAATTTTACCCCGTGGGATATATATTCTAAACACACACATTTGGAACTCTCATGGAGTACCCTCACACATATTATTCCCTCATTTAGTGGATATTTTCACAAAAAAGTGAAATTTTGAAAAATCCAGAAAATTGGCTGAAAACGACTAAATATCAAGGATTCATTGGGCGAATCGCTCTGGAACTGAAATCGGAACGCTCACTGACATTTTCCCTATCTGAAAGTCTGATAAACGCCGGAAAAATGACTAAGTCCAAGAAAAAAATTTTCTTAAACTTTTTACAATTTTACCCCGTGGGATATATATTCTAAACACACATATTTGGAACTCTCCTGGGGTACCCTCACACATATTATTCCCTCATTTAGTGGATATTTTCACAAAAAAGTGAAATTTTCAAAAATCCAAAATATTGGCTGAAAACGACTAAATATCAAGGACTCATTGGGCGAATCGCTCTGGAACTGAAATCGGAATGCTCACTGACATTTCCCCTATCTGAAAGTCTGATAAACGCCGGAAAAATGACTAAGTCTAAGAAAAAAATTTTTTAAACTTTTTTCAATTTTACCCCGTGGGATATATATTCTAAACACACACATTTGGAACTCTCCTGGGGTACCCTCACACATATTATTCCCTCATTTAGTGGATATTTTCACAAAAACGTGAAATTTTCAAAAATCCAAAATATTGGCTGAAAACGCCTAAATATCAAGGACTCATTGGGCGAATCGCTCTGGAACTGAAATCGGAATGCTCACTGACATTTCCCCTATCTGAAAGTCTGATAAACGCCGGAAAAATGACTAAGTCCAAGAAAATTTTTTTTAAAACTTTTTTCAATTTTACCCCGTGGGATATATATTCTAAACACACACATTTGGAACTCTCCTGGGGTACCCTCCCACATATTATTCCCTCATTTAGTGGATATTTTCACAAAAAAGTGAAATTTTCAAAAATCCAAAATATTAGCTGAAAACGACTAAATATCAAGGACTAAATGGGAGAATCGCTCTGGAACTGAAATGGGAATGCTCACTGACATTTCCCCTATCTGAAAGTCTGATAAACGCCGGAAAAATGACTAAGTCCAAGAAAAAATTTTCTTAAACTTTTACAATTTTACCCCGTGGGATATATATTCTAAACACACATATTTGGAACTCTCCTGGGGTACCCTCACACATATTATTCCCTCATTTAGTGGATATTTTCACAAAAAAGTGAAATTTTCAAAAATCCAGAAAATTGGCTGAAAACGACTAAATATCAAGGACTCATTGGGCGAATGGCTCTGGAACTGAAATCGGAACGCTCACTGACATTTCCCCTATCTGAAAGTCTGATAAACGCCGGAAAAATGACTAAGTCTAAGAAAAAATTTTTTTAAACTTTTTTCAATTTTACCCCGTGCGATATATATTCTAAACACACACATTTGGAACTCTCCTGGGGTACCCTCACACATATTATTCCCTCATTTAGTGAATATTTTCACAAAAAAGTGAAATTTTCAAAAATCCAGAAAATTGGCTGAAAACGACTAAATATCAAGGACTCATTGGGCGAATGGCTCTGGAACTGAAATCGGAACGCTCACTGACATTTCCCCTATCTGAAAGTCTGATAAACGCCGGAAAAATGACTAAGTCTAAGAAAAAATTTTTTTAAACTTTTTTCAATTTTACCCCGTGCGATATATATTCTAAACACACACATTTGGAACTCTCCTGGGGTACCCTCACACATATTATTCCCTCATTTAGTGAATATTTTCACAAAAAAGTGAAATTTTCAAAAATCCAGAAAATTGGCTGAAAACGACTAAATATCAAGGACTCATTGGGCGAATCGCTCTGGAACTGAAATCGGAACGCTCACTGACATTTCCCCTATCTGAAAGTCTGATAAACGCCAGAAAAATGACTAAGTCCAAAAAAAAATTTTTTTCAACTTTTTTCAATTTTACACCCGTGGGATATATATTCTACCCACACACATTTGGAACTCTCCTGGGGTACCCTCACACATATTATTCCCTCATTTAGTGGATATTTTCACAAAAAAGTGAAATTTTCAAAAATCCAAAATATTGGCTGAAAACGACTAAATATCAAGGAATCATTGGGCGAATCGCTCTGGAACTGAAATGGGAATGCTCACTGACATTTCCCCTATCTGAAAGTCTGATAAACGCTGGAAAAATGACTAAGTCCAAGAAAAAAATTTTTTAAACTTTTTTCAATTTTACCCCGTGGGATATATATTCTAAACACACACATTTGGAACTCTCATGGAGTACCCTCACACATATTATTCCCTCATTTAGTGGATATTTTCACAAAAAAGTGAAATTTTCAAAAATCCAGAAAATTGGCTGAAAACGACTAAATATCAAGGACTCATTGGGCGAATCGCTCTGGAACTGAAATCGGAACGCTCACTGACATTTCCCCTATCTGAAAGTCTGATAAACGCCGGAAAAATGACTAAGTCCAAGAAAAAATTTTCTTAAATTTTTTACAATTTTACCCCGTGGGATATATATTCTAAACACACATATTTGGAACTCTCCTGGGGTACCCTCACACATATTATTCCCTCATTTAGTGGATATTTTCACAAAAAAGTGAAATTTTCAAAAATCCAGAAAATTGGCTGAAAACGACTAAATATCAAGGACTCATTGGGCGAATCGCTCTGGAACTGAAATCGGAACGCTCACTGACATTTCCCCTATCTGAAAGTCTGATAATCGTCGGAAAAATAACTAAGTCCCAAAAAAAAAAATTTTCAACTTTTTTCAATTTTACCCCCGTGGTATATATATTCTACCCACACACATTTGGAACTCTCCTGGGGTACCCTCACACATATTATTCCCTCATTTAGTGGATATTTTCACAAAAAAAGTGAAATTTTCAAAAATCCAGAAAATTGGCTGAAAACGACTAAATATCAAGGACTTATTGGGCGAATCGCTCTGGAACTGAAATCGGAACGCTCACTGACATTTCCCCTATCTGAAAGTCTGATAAACGCCGGAAAAATGACTAAGTCCAAGAAAAAATTTTCTTAAACTTTTTACAATTTTACCCCGTGGGATATATATTCTAAACACACATATTTGGAACTCTCCTGGGGTACCCTCACACATATTATTCCCTCATTTAGTGGATATTTTCACAAAAAAGTGAAATTTTCAAAAATCCAGAAAATTGGCTGAAAACGACTAAATATCAAGGACTCATTGGGCGAATCGCTCTGGAACTGAAATCGGAACGCTCACTGACATTTCCCCTATCTGAAAGTCTGATAATCGTCGGAAAAATAACTAAGTCCCAAAAAAAAAAATTTTCAACTTTTTTCAATTTTACCCCCGTGGTATATATATTCTACCCACACACATTTGGAACTCTCCTGGGGTACCCTCACACATATTATTCCCTCATTTAGTGGATATTTTCACAAAAAAGTGAAATTTTCAAAAATCCAAAATATTGGCTGAAAACGACTAAATATCAAGGAATCATTGGGCGAATCGCTCTGGAACTGAAATGGGAATGCTCACTGACATTTCCCCTATCTGAAAGTCTGATTAACGCCGGAAAAATGACTAAGTCCAAGAAAAATTTTTTTTTAACTTTTTTCAATTTTACCCCGTGGGATATATATTCTAAACACACACATTTGGAACTCTCCTGGGGTACCCTCACACATATTATTCCCTCATTTAGTGGATATTTTCACAAAAAAAGTGAAATTTTCAAAAATCCAAAATATTGGCTGAAAACGACTAAATATCAAGGAATCATTGGGCGAATCGCTCTGGAATTGAAATGGGAATGCTCACTGACATTTCCCCTATCTGAAAGTCTGATAAACGCCGGAAAAATGACTAAGTCCAAGAAAAAATTTTTTTAAACTTTTTTCAATTTTACCCCGTGGGATATATATTCTAAACACACACATTTGGAACTCTCATGGAGTACCCTCACACATATTATTCCCTCATTTAGTGGATATTTTCACAAAAAAGTGAAATTTTGAAAAATCCAGAAAATTGGCTGAAAACGACTAAATATCAAGGATTCATTGGGCGAATCGCTCTGGAACTGAAATCGGAACGCTCACTGACATTTTCCCTATCTGAAAGTCTGATAAACGCCGGAAAAATGACTAAGTCCAAGAAAAAAATTTTCTTAAACTTTTTACAATTTTACCCCGTGGGATATATATTCTAAACACACATATTTGGAACTCTCCTGGGGTACCCTCACACATATTATTCCCTCATTTAGTGGATATTTTCACAAAAAAGTGAAATTTTCAAAAATCCAAAATATTGGCTGAAAACGACTAAATATCAAGGACTCATTGGGCGAATCGCTCTGGAACTGAAATCGGAATGCTCACTGACATTTCCCCTATCTGAAAGTCTGATAAACGCCGGAAAAATGACTAAGTCTAAGAAAAAAATTTTTTAAACTTTTTTCAATTTTACCCCGTGGGATATATATTCTAAACACACACATTTGGAACTCTCCTGGGGTACCCTCACACATATTATTCCCTCATTTAGTGGATATTTTCACAAAAACGTGAAATTTTCAAAAATCCAAAATATTGGCTGAAAACGCCTAAATATCAAGGACTCATTGGGCGAATCGCTCTGGAACTGAAATCGGAATGCTCACTGACATTTCCCCTATCTGAAAGTCTGATAAACGCCGGAAAAATGACTAAGTCCAAGAAAATTTTTTTTAAAACTTTTTTCAATTTTACCCCGTGGGATATATATTCTAAACACACACATTTGGAACTCTCCTGGGGTACCCTCCCACATATTATTCCCTCATTTAGTGGATATTTTCACAAAAAAGTGAAATTTTCAAAAATCCAAAATATTAGCTGAAAACGACTAAATATCAAGGACTAAATGGGAGAATCGCTCTGGAACTGAAATGGGAATGCTCACTGACATTTCCCCTATCTGAAAGTCTGATAAACGCCGGAAAAATGACTAAGTCCAAGAAAAAATTTTCTTAAACTTTTACAATTTTACCCCGTGGGATATATATTCTAAACACACATATTTGGAACTCTCCTGGGGTACCCTCACACATATTATTCCCTCATTTAGTGGATATTTTCACAAAAAAGTGAAATTTTCAAAAATCCAGAAAATTGGCTGAAAACGACTAAATATCAAGGACTCATTGGGCGAATGGCTCTGGAACTGAAATCGGAACGCTCACTGACATTTCCCCTATCTGAAAGTCTGATAAACGCCGGAAAAATGACTAAGTCTAAGAAAAAATTTTTTTAAACTTTTTTCAATTTTACCCCGTGCGATATATATTCTAAACACACACATTTGGAACTCTCCTGGGGTACCCTCACACATATTATTCCCTCATTTAGTGAATATTTTCACAAAAAAGTGAAATTTTCAAAAATCCAGAAAATTGGCTGAAAACGACTAAATATCAAGGACTCATTGGGCGAATCGCTCTGGAACTGAAATCGGAACGCTCACTGACATTTCCCCTATCTGAAAGTCTGATTAACGCCGGAAAAATGACTAAGTCCAAGAAAATTTTTTTTTTAACTTTTTTCAATTTTACCCCGTGGGATATATATTCTAAACACACACATTTGGAACTCTCCTGGGGTACCCTCACACATATTATTCCCTCATTTAGTGGATATTTTCACAAAAAAAGTGAAATTTTCAAAAATCCAAAATATTGGCTGAAAACGACTAAATATCAAGGAATCATTGGGCGAATCGCTCTGGAATTGAAATGGGAATGCTCACTGACATTTCCCCTATCTGAAAGTCTGATAAACGCCGGAAAAATGACTAAGTCCAAGAAAAAAATTTTTTAAACTTTTTTCAATTTTACCCCGTGGGATATATATTCTAAACACACACATTTGGAACTCTCATGGAGTACCCTCACACATATTATTCCCTCATTTAGTGGATATTTTCACAAAAAAGTGAAATTTTGAAAAATCCAGAAAATTGGCTGAAAACGACTAAATATCAAGGATTCATTGGGCGAATCGCTCTGGAACTGAAATCGGAACGCTCACTGACATTTCCCCTATCTGAAAGTCTGATAAACGCCGGAAAAATGACTAAGTCCAAGAAAAAAATTTTCTTAAACTTTTTACAATTTTACCCCGTGGGATATATATTCTAAACACACATATTTGGAACTCTCCTGGGGTACCCTCACACATATTATTCCCTCATTTAGTGGATATTTTCACAAAAAAGTGAAATTTTCAAAAATCCAAAATATTGGCTGAAAACGACTAAATATCAAGGACTCATTGGGCGAATCGCTCTGGAACTGAAATCGGAATGCTCACTGACATTTCCCCTATCTGAAAGTCTGATAAACGCCGGAAAAATGACTAAGTCTAAGAAAAAAATTTTTTAAACTTTTTTCAATTTTACCCCGTGGGATATATATTCTAAACACACACATTTGGAACTCTCCTGGGGTACCCTCACACATATTATTCCCTCATTTAGTGGATATTTTCACAAAAACGTGAAATTTTCAAAAATCCAAAATATTGGCTGAAAACGCCTAAATATCAAGGACTCATTGGGCGAATCGCTCTGGAACTGAAATGGGAATGCTCACTGACATTTCCCCTATCTGAAAGTCTGATAAACGCCGGAAAAATGACTAAGTCCAAGAAAATTTTTTTTTAAACTTTTTTCAATTTTACCCCGTGGGATATATATTCTAAACACACACATTTGGAACTCTCCTGGGGTACCCTCCCACATATTATTCCCTCATTTAGTGGATATTTTCACAAAAAAGTGAAATTTTCAAAAATCCAAAATATTAGCTGAAAACGACTAAATATCAAGGACTCAATGGGAGAATCGCTCTGGAACTGAAATGGGAATGCTCACTGACATTTCCCCTATCTGAAAGTCTGATAAACGCCGGAAAAATGACTAAGTCCAAGAAAAAATTTTCTTAAACTTTTTACAATTTTACCCCGTGGGATATATATTCTAAACACACATATTTGGAACTCTCCTGGGGGTACCCTCACACATATTATTCCCTCATTTAGTGGATATTTTCACAAAAAAGTGAAATTTTCAAAAATCCAGAAAATTGGCTGAAAACGACTAAATATCAAGGACTCATTGGGCGAATGGCTCTGGAACTGAAATCGGAACGCTCACTGACATTTCCCCTATCTGAAAGTCTGATAAACGCCGGAAAAATGACTAAGTCTAAGAAAAAATTTTTTTAAACTTTTTTCAATTTTACCCCGTGCGATATATATTCTAAACACACACATTTGGAACTCTCCTGGGGTACCCTCACACATATTATTCCCTCATTTAGTGAATATTTTCACAAAAAAGTGAAATTTTCAAAAATCCAGAAAATTGGCTGAAAACGACTAAATATCAAGGACTCATTGGGCGAATCGCTCTGGAACTGAAATCGGAACGCTCACTGACATTTCCCCTATCTGAAAGTCTGATAAACGCCAGAAAAATGACTAAGTCCAAAAAAAAATTTTTTTCAACTTTTTTCAATTTTACACCCGTGGGATATATATTCTACCCACACACATTTGGAACTCTCCTGGGGTACCCTCACACATATTATTCCCTCATTTAGTGGATATTTTCACAAAAAAGTGAAATTTTCAAAAATCCAAAATATTGGCTGAAAACGACTAAATATCAAGGAATCATTGGGCGAATCGCTCTGGAACTGAAATGGGAATGCTCACTGACATTTCCCCTATCTGAAAGTCTGATAAACGCTGGAAAAATGACTAAGTCCAAGAAAAAAATTTTTTAAACTTTTTTCAATTTTACCCCGTGGGATATATATTCTAAACACACACATTTGGAACTCTCATGGAGTACCCTCACACATATTATTCCCTCATTTAGTGGATATTTTCACAAAAAAGTGAAATTTTCAAAAATCCAGAAAATTGGCTGAAAACGACTAAATATCAAGGACTCATTGGGCGAATCGCTCTGGAACTGAAATCGGAACGCTCACTGACATTTCCCCTATCTGAAAGTCTGATAAACGCCGGAAAAATGACTAAGTCCAAGAAAAAATTTTCTTAAATTTTTTACAATTTTACCCCGTGGGATATATATTCTAAACACACATATTTGGAACTCTCCTGGGGTACCCTCACACATATTATTCCCTCATTTAGTGGATATTTTCACAAAAAAGTGAAATTTTCAAAAATCCAGAAAATTGGCTGAAAACGACTAAATATCAAGGACTCATTGGGCGAATCGCTCTGGAACTGAAATCGGAACGCTCACTGACATTTCCCCTATCTGAAAGTCTGATAATCGTCGGAAAAATAACTAAGTCCCAAAAAAAAAAATTTTCAACTTTTTTCAATTTTACCCCCGTGGTATATATATTCTACCCACACACATTTGGAACTCTCCTGGGGTACCCTCACACATATTATTCCCTCATTTAGTGGATATTTTCACAAAAAAAGTGAAATTTTCAAAAATCCAAAATATTGGCTGAAAACGACTAAATATCAAGGAATCATTGGGCGAATCGCTCTGGAACTGAAATGGGAATGCTCACTGACATTTCCCCTATCTGAAAGTCTGATAAACGCCGGAAAAATGACTAAGTCCAAGAAAAAAATTTTTTAAACTTTTTTCAATTTTACCCCGTGGGATATATATTCTAAACACACACATTTGGAACTCTCATGGAGTACCCTCACACATATTATTCCCTCATTTAGTGGATATTTTCACAAAAAAGTGAAATTTTCAAAAATCCAGAAAATTGGCTGAAAACGACTAAATATCAAGGACTCATTGGGCGAATCGCTCTGGAACTGAAATCGGAACGCTCACTGACATTTCCCCTATCTGAAAGTCTGATAAACGCCGGAAAAATGACTAAGTCCAAGAAAAAAATTTTCTTAAACTTTTTACAATTTTACCCCGTGGGATATATATTCTAAACACACATATTTGGAACTCTCCTGGGGTACCCTCACACATATTATTCCCTCATTTAGTGGATATTTTCACAAAAAAGTGAAATTTTCAAAAATCCAAAATATTGGCTGAAAACGACTAAATATCAAGGACTCATTGGGCGAATCGCTCTGGAACTGAAATCGGAATGCTCCCTGACATTTCCCCTATCTGAAAGTCTGATAAACGCCGGAAAAATGACTAAGTCTAAGAAAAAAATTTTTTAAACTTTTTTCAATTTTACCCCGTGGGATATATATTCTAAACACACACATTTGGAACTCTCCTGGGGTACCCTCACACATATTATTCCCTCATTTAGTGGATATTTTCACAAAAACGTGAAATTTTCAAAAATCCAAAATATTGGCTGAAAACGCCTAAATATCAAGGACTCATTGGGCGAATCGCTCTGGAACTGAAATCGGAATGCTCACTGACATTTCCCCTATCTGAAAGTCTGATAAACGCCGGAAAAATGACTAAGTCCAAGAAATTTTTTTTTAAAACTTTTTTCAATTTTACCCCGTGGGATATATATTCTAAACACACACATTTGGAACTCTCCTGGGGTACCCTCCCACATATTATTCCCTCATTTAGTGGATATTTTCACAAAAAAGTGAAATTTTCAAAAATCCAAAATATTAGCTGAAAACGACTAAATATCAAGGACTCAATGGGAGAATCGCTCTGGAACTGAAATGGGAATGCTCACTGACATTTCCCCTATCTGAAAGTCTGATAAATGCCGGAAAAATGACTAAGTCCAAGAAAAAATTTTTTTAAACTTTTTTCAATTTTACCCCGTGGGATATATATTCTAAACACACATATTTGGAACTCTCCTGGGGGTACCCTCACACATATTATTCCCTCATTTAGTGGATATTTTCACAAAAAAGTGAAATTTTCAAAAATCCAGAAAATTGGCTGAAAACGACTAAATATCAAGGACTCATTGGGCGAATGGCTCTGGAACTGAAATCGGAACGCTCACTGACATTTCCCCTATCTGAAAGTCTGATAAACGCCGGAAAAATGACTAAGTCTAAGAAAAAATTTTTTTAAACTTTTTTCAATTTTACCCCGTGCGATATATATTCTAAACACACACATTTGGAACTCTCCTGGGGTACCCTCACACATATTATTCCCTCATTTAGTGAATATTTTCACAAAAAAGTGAAATTTTCAAAAATCCAGAAAATTGGCTGAAAACGACTAAATATCAAGGACTCATTGGGCGAATCGCTCTGGAACTGAAATCGGAACGCTCACTGACATTTCCCCTATCTGAAAGTCTGATAAACGCCAGAAAAATGACTAAGTCCAAAAAAAAATTTTTTTCAACTTTTTTCAATTTTACACCCGTGGGATATATATTCTACCCACACACATTTGGAACTCTCCTGGGGTACCCTCACACATATTATTCCCTCATTTAGTGGATATTTTCACAAAAAAGTGAAATTTTCAAAAATCCAAAATATTGGCTGAAAACGACTAAATATCAAGGAATCATTGGGCGAATCGCTCTGGAACTGAAATGGGAATGCTCACTGACATTTCCCCTATCTGAAAGTCTGATAAACGCTGGAAAAATGACTAAGTCCAAGAAAAAAATTTTTTAAACTTTTTTCAATTTTACCCCGTGGGATATATATTCTAAACACACACATTTGGAACTCTCATGGAGTACCCTCACACATATTATTCCCTCATTTAGTGGATATTTTCACAAAAAAGTGAAATTTTCAAAAATCCAGAAAATTGGCTGAAAACGACTAAATATCAAGGACTCATTGGGCGAATCGCTCTGGAACTGAAATCGGAACGCTCACTGACATTTCCCCTATCTGAAAGTCTGATAAACGCCGGAAAAATGACTAAGTCCAAGAAAAAATTTTCTTAAATTTTTTACAATTTTACCCCGTGGGATATATATTCTAAACACACATATTTGGAACTCTCCTGGGGTACCCTCACACATATTATTCCCTCATTTAGTGGATATTTTCACAAAAAAGTGAAATTTTCAAAAATCCAGAAAATTGGCTGAAAACGACTAAATATCAAGGACTCATTGGGCGAATCGCTCTGGAACTGAAATCGGAACGCTCACTGACATTTCCCCTATCTGAAAGTCTGATAATCGTCGGAAAAATAACTAAGTCCCAAAAAAAAAAATTTTCAACTTTTTTCAATTTTACCCCCGTGGTATATATATTCTACCCACACACATTTGGAACTCTCCTGGGGTACCCTCACACATATTATTCCCTCATTTAGTGGATATTTTCACAAAAAAAGTGAAATTTTCAAAAATCCAAAATATTGGCTGAAAACGACTAAATATCAAGGAATCATTGGGCGAATCGCTCTGGAACTGAAATGGGAATGCTCACTGACATTTCCCCTATCTGAAAGTCTGATAAACGCCGGAAAAATGACTAAGTCCAAGAAAAAAATTTTTTAAACTTTTTTCAATTTTACCCCGTGGGATATATATTCTAAACACACACATTTGGAACTCTCATGGAGTACCCTCACACATATTATTCCCTCATTTAGTGGATATTTTCACAAAAAAGTGAAATTTTCAAAAATCCAGAAAATTGGCTGAAAACGACTAAATATCAAGGACTCATTGGGCGAATCGCTCTGGAACTGAAATCGGAACGCTCACTGACATTTCCCCTATCTGAAAGTCTGATAAACGCCGGAAAAATGACTAAGTCCAAGAAAAAAATTTTCTTAAACTTTTTACAATTTTACCCCGTGGGATATATATTCTAAACACACATATTTGGAACTCTCCTGGGGTACCCTCACACATATTATTCCCTCATTTAGTGGATATTTTCACAAAAAAGTGAAATTTTCAAAAATCCAAAATATTGGCTGAAAACGACTAAATATCAAGGACTCATTGGGCGAATCGCTCTGGAACTGAAATCGGAATGCTCCCTGACATTTCCCCTATCTGAAAGTCTGATAAACGCCGGAAAAATGACTAAGTCTAAGAAAAAAATTTTTTAAACTTTTTTCAATTTTACCCCGTGGGATATATATTCTAAACACACACATTTGGAACTCTCCTGGGGTACCCTCACACATATTATTCCCTCATTTAGTGGATATTTTCACAAAAACGTGAAATTTTCAAAAATCCAAAATATTGGCTGAAAACGCCTAAATATCAAGGACTCATTGGGCGAATCGCTCTGGAACTGAAATCGGAATGCTCACTGACATTTCCCCTATCTGAAAGTCTGATAAACGCCGGAAAAATGACTAAGTCCAAGAAATTTTTTTTTAAAACTTTTTTCAATTTTACCCCGTGGGATATATATTCTAAACACACACATTTGGAACTCTCCTGGGGTACCCTCCCACATATTATTCCCTCATTTAGTGGATATTTTCACAAAAAAGTGAAATTTTCAAAAATCCAAAATATTAGCTGAAAACGACTAAATATCAAGGACTCAATGGGAGAATCGCTCTGGAACTGAAATGGGAATGCTCACTGACATTTCCCCTATCTGAAAGTCTGATAAATGCCGGAAAAATGACTAAGTCCAAGAAAAAATTTTTTTAAACTTTTTTCAATTTTACCCCGTGGGATATATATTCTAAACACACACATTTGGAACTCTCATGGAGTACCCTCACACATATTATTCCCTCATTTAGTGGATATTTTCACAAAAAAGTGAAATTTTCAAAAATCCAGAAAATTGGCTGAAAACGACTAAATATCAAGGACTCATTGGGCGAATCGCTCTGGAACTGAAATCGGAACGCTCACTGACATTTCCCCTAACTGAAAGTCTGATAAACGCCGGAAAAATGACTAAGTCCAAGAAAAAATTTTCTTAAACTTTTTACAATTTTACCCCGTGGGATATATATTCTAAACACACATATTTGGAACTCTCCTGGGGTACCCTCACACATATTATTCCCTCATTTAGTGGATATTTTCACAAAAAAGTGAAATTTTCAAAAATCCAGAAAATTGGCTGAAAACGACTAAATATCAAGGACTCATTGGGCGAATCGCTCTGGAACTGAAATCGGAACGCTCACTGACATTTCCCCTATCTGAAAGTCTGATAATCGTCGGAAAAATAACTAAGTCCCAAAAAAAAAAATTTTCAACTTTTTTCAATTTTACCCCCGTGGTATATATATTCTACCCACACACATTTGGAACTCTCCTGGGGTACCCTCACACATATTATTCCCTCATTTAGTGGATATTTTCACAAAAAAGTGAAATTTTCAAAAATCCAAAATATTGGCTGAAAACGACTAAATATCAAGGAATCATTGGGCGAATCGCTCTGGAACTGAAATGGGAATGCTCACTGACATTTCCCCTATCTGAAAGTCTGATAAACGCCGGAAAAATGACTAAGTCCAAGAAAAAATTTTTTTAAACTTTTTTCAATTTTACCCCATGGGATATATATTCTAAACACACACATTTGGAACTCTCATGGAGTGCCCTCACACATATTATTCCCTCATTTAGTGGATATTTTCACAAAAAAGTGAAATTTTCAAAAATCCAGAAAATTGGCTGAAAACGACTAAATATCAAGGACTCATTGGGCGAATCGCTCTGGAACTGAAATCGGAACGCTCACTGACATTTCCCCTATCTGAAAGTCTGATAAACGCCGGAAAAATGACTAAGTCCAAGAAAAAATTTTCTTAAACTTTTTACAATTTTACCCCGTGGGATATATATTCTAAACACACATATTTGGAACTCTCCTGGGGTACCCTCACACATATTATTCCCTCATTTAGTGGATATTTTCACAAAAAAGTGAAATTTTCAAAAATCCAAAATATTGGCTGAAAACGACTAAATATCAAGGACTCATTGGGCGAATCGCTCTGGAACTGAAATCGGAATGCTCACTGACATTTCCCCTATCTGAAAGTCTGATAAACGCCGGAAAAATGACTAAGTCTAAGAAAAAAAATTTTTAAACTTTTTTCAATTTTACCCCGTGCGATATATATTCTAAACACACACATTTGGAACTCTCCTGGGGTACCCTCACACATATTATTCCCTCATTTAGTGAATATTTTCACAAAAAAGTGAAATTTTCAAAAATCCAGAAAATTGGCTGAAAACGACTAAATATCAAGGACTCATTGGGCGAATCGCTCTGGAACTGAAATCGGAACGCTCACTGACATTTCCCCTATCTGAAAGTCTGATAAACGCCGGAAAAATGACTAAGTCGAAAAAAAAATTTTTTTTAAACTTTTTTCAATTTTACCCCATGGGATATATATTCTAAACACACACATTTGGAACTCTCATGGAGTGCCCTCACACATATTATTCCCTCATTTAGTGGATATTTTCACAAAAAAGTGAAATTTTCAAAAATACAGAAAATTGGCTGAAAACGACTAAATATCAAGGACTCATTGGGCAAATCGCTCTGGAACTGAAATCGGAACGCTCACTGACATTTCCCCTATCTGAAAGTCTGATAAACGCCGGAAAAATGACTAAGTCCAAAAAAAAATTTTTTTCAACTTTTTTCAATTTTACACCCGTGGGATATATATTCTACCCACACACATTTGGAACTCTCCTGGGGTACCCTCACACATATTATTCCCTCATTTAGTGGATATTTTCACAAAAAAGTGAAATTTTCAAAAATCCAAAATATTGGCTGAAAACGACTAAATATCAAGGAATCATTGGGCGAATCGCTCTGGAACTGAAATGGGAATGCTCACTGACATTTCCCCTATCTGAAAGTCTGATAAATGCCGGAAAAATGACTAAGTCCAAGAAAATTTTTTTTTAAACTTTTTTCAATTTTACCCCGTGGGATATATATTCTAAACACACACATTTGGAACTCTCATGGGGTACCCTCACACATATTATTCCCTCATTTAGTGGATATTTTCACAAAAAAGTGAAATTTTCAAAAATCCAGAAAATTGGCTGAAAACGACTAAATATCAAGGACTCATTGGGCGAATCGCTCTGGAACTGAAATCGGAACGCTCACTGACATTTCCCCTATCTGAAAGTCTGATAATCGTCGGAAAAATAACTAAGTCCCAAAAAAAAAAATTTTCAACTTTTTTCAATTTTACCCCCGTGGTATATATATTCTACCCACACACATTTGGAACTCTCCTGGGGTACCCTCACACATATTATTCCCTCATTTAGTGGATATTTTCACAAAAAAGTGAAATTTTCAAAAATCCAAAATATTGGCTGAAAACGACTAAATATCAAGGAATCATTGGGCGAATCGCTCTGGAACTGAAATGGGAATGCTCACTGACATTTCCCCTATCTGAAAGTCTGATAAACGCCGGAAAAATGACTAAGTCCAAGAAAAATTTTTTTTTAACTTTTTTCAATTTTACCCCGTGGGATATATATTCTAAACACACACATTTGGAACTCTCCTGGGGTACCCTCACACATATTATTCCCTCATTTAGTGGATATTTTCACAAAAAAGTGAAATTTTCAAAAATCCAAAATATTGGCTGAAAACGACTAAATATCAAGGAATCATTGGGCGAATCACTCTGGAACTGAAATGGGAATGCTCACTGACATTTCCCCTATCTGAAAGTCTGATAAACGCCGGAAAAATGACTAAGTCCAAGAAAAAAATTTTTTAAACTTTTTTCAATTTTACCCCGTGGGATATATATTCTAAACACACACATTTGGAACTCTCATGGAGTACCCTCACACATATTATTCCCTAATTTAGTGGATATTTTCACAAAAAAGTGAAATTTTCAAAAATACAGAAAATTGGCTGAAAACGACTAAATATCAAGGACTCATTGGGCAAATCGCTCTGGAACTGAAATCGGAACGCTCACTGACATTTCCCCTATCTGAAAGTCTGATAAACGCCGGAAAAATGACTAAGTCCAAAAAAAAATTTTTTTCAACTTTTTTCAAATTTACACCCGTGGGATATATATTCTACCCACACACATTTGGAACTCTCCTGGGGTACCCTCACACATATTATTCCCTCATTTAGTGGATATTTTCACAAAAAAGTGAAATTTTCAAAAATCCAAAATATTGGCTGAAAACGACTAAATATCAAGGACTCATTGGGCGAATAGCTCTGGAACTGAAATCGGAACGCTCACTGACATTTCCCCTATCTGAAAGTTTGATAAACGCCGGAAAAATGACTAAGTCCAAGAAAAATTTTTCTTAAACTTTTTTCAATTTTACCCCGTGGGATATATATTCTACCCACACACATTTGGAACTCTCCTGGGGTACCCTCACACATATTATTCCCTCATTTAGTGGATATTTTCACAAAAAAGTGAAATTTTCAAAAATCCAGAAAATTGGCTGAAAACGACTAAATATCAAGGACTCATTGGGCGAATCGCACTGGAACTGAAATCGGAACGCTCACTGACATTTCCCCTATCTGAAAGTCTGATAAACGCCGGAAAAATGACTAAGTCCAAGAAATTTTTTTTTTAACTTTTTTCAATTTTACCCCGTGGGATATATATTCTACCCACACACAATTGGAACTCTCCTGGGGTACCCTCACATATATTATTCCCTCATTTAGTGGATATTTTCACAAAAAAGTGAAATTTTCAGAAATCCAGAAAATTGGCTGAAAACGACTAAATATCAAGGACTCATTGGGCGAATCGCTCTGGAACTGAAATCAGAACACTCACTGACATTTCCCCTATCTGAAAGTCTGATAAACGCTGGAAAAATGACTAAGTCCAAAAAAAATTTTTTTTAAACTTTTTTCAATTTTACCCCGTGGGATATATATTCTAAACACACACATTTGGAACTCTCCTGGGGTAACCTCACACTTATTATTCCCTCATTTAGTGGATATTTTCACAAAAAAGTGAAATTTTCAAAAATCCAAAATATTGGCTGAAAACGACTAAATATCAAGGACTCATTGGGCGAATTGCTCTGGAACTGAAATCGGAATGCTCACTGACATTTCTCCTATCTGAAAGTCTGATAAACGCTGGAAAAATTACAAAGTCCAAAAAAAAATTTTTTTAAACTTTTTTCAATTTTACCCCGTGGGATATATATTCTAAACACACACATTTGGAACTCTCCTGGGGTACCCTCACACATATTGTTCCCTCATTTAGTGGATATTTTCACAAAAAAGTGAAATTTTCAAAAATCCAGAAAATTGGCTGAAAACGAGTAAATATCAATGACTCATTTGGCGAATCGCTCTGGAACTGAAATCTGAACGCTCACTGACATTTCCCCTATCTGAAAGTCTGATAAACGCCAGAAAAATGACTAAGTCCAAAAAAAAATTTTTTTCAACCTTTTTCAATTTTACCCCGTGGGATATATATTCTACCCACACACATTTGGAACTCTCCTGGGGTACCCTCACACATATTATTCCCTCATTTAGTGGATATTTTCACAAAAAAGTGAAATTTTCAAAAATCCAAAATATTGGCTGAAAACGACTAAATATCAAGGACTCATTGGGCGAATCGCTCTGGAACTGAAATCGGAACGTTCACTGACATTTCCCCTATCTGAAAGTCTGATAAACGCCGGAAAAATGACTTAGTCCAAGAAAAAAATTTTTTCAACTTCTTTCAATTTTACCCCGTGGGATATATACTCTACCCACACACATTGGGAACTCTCCTGGGTTACCCTCACACATATTATTCCCTCATTTTGTGGATATTTTCACAAAAAAGTGAAATTTTCAAAAATCCAGAAAGTTGGCTGAAAACGACTAAATATCAAGCACTCATTGGGCGAATCGCTCTGGAACTGAAATCGGAATGCTCACTGACATGTCCCCTATCAGAAAGTCTGATAAACGCCAGAAAAATGACTAAGTCCCCAAAAAAAAAAATTTTTAAACTTTTTTCAATTTTACCCCCGTGGGATGTATATTCTACCCACACACATTTGGAACTCTCCTGGGGTACCCTCACACATATTATTCCCTCATTTAGTGGATATTTTCACAAAAAAGTGAAATTTTCAAAAATCCAGAAAATCGGCTGAAAACGACTAAATATCAAGCACTCATTGGGCGAATCGCTCTGGAACTGATATCGGAACGCTCACTGACATTTGACCTATCTGAAAGTCTGATAAATGCCGGAAAAATGACTAAGTCCAAAAAAATTTTTTTTTCAACTTTTTTCAATTTTACCCCCGTGGGATTTATATTCTACCCACACACATTTGGAACTCTTCTGGGGTACCCTCACACATATTATTCCCTCCCTCATTTAGTGGATATTTTCACAAAAAAGTTAAATTTTCAAAAATCCAGAAAATTGGCTGAAAACGAGTAAATATCAAGGACTCATTGGGCGAATCGCTCTGGAACTGAAATCGGAACGCTCACTGACATTTCCCCTATCTGAAAGTCTGGTAAACGCCGGAAAAATGACTAAGTCCCCCAAAAAAGAAATTTTTAAACTTTTTTCAATTTTACCCCCGTGGGATGTATATTCTACCCACACACATTTGGTACTCTCCTGGGGTACCCTCACACATATTATTCCCTCCCTTATTTAGTGGATATTTTCACAAAAAAAGTGAAATTTTCAAAAATCCAGAAAATTGGCTGAAAACGACTAAATATCAAGGACTCATTGGACGAATCGCTCTGGAACTGAAATCTGTACGCTCACTGACATTTCCCCTATCTGAAAGTCTGATAAACGCCGGAAAAATTACTAAGTCCAAAAAATAATTTTTTTCAACTTTTTTCAATTTTACCCCGTGGGATACATATTCTACCCACACACTTTTGGAACTCTCCTGGGGTATCCTCACACATATTATTCCCTCATTTAGTGGATATTTTCATAAAAAAGTGACATTTTCAAAAATCCAGAAAATTGGCTGAAAACGAGTAAATATCTAGCACTCATTGGGCGAATCGCTCTGGAACTGATATCGGAACGCTGACTGAGATTTGCCCTATCTGAAAGTCTGATAAATGCCGGAAAAATGACTAAGTCTAAAAAAAATTTTTTCAACTTTTTTCAATTTTACCTTCGTGGAATATATATTCTACCCACACACATTTGGAACTCTCCTGGGGTACCCTCACAAATATTATTCCCTCATTTAGTGGATATTTTCACAAAAAAAGTGAAATTTTCAAAAATAAAGAAAATTGGCTGAAAACGACTAAATATCAAGGACTCATTGGGCGAATCGCTCTGGAACTGAAATCGGAATGCTCACTGACATTTCCCCTATCTGATAGTCTGATAAACGCTGGAGAAATGACTAAGTCCCAAAAAAAATTTTTTTCAACTTTTTTCAATTTTACCCCCGTGGAATATATATTCTACCCACACACATTTGGAACTCTCCTGGGGTACCCTCACACATATTATTCCCTCATTTAGTGGATATTTTCACAAAAAAAGTGAAATTTTCAAAAATCCAGAAAATTGGGTGAAAACGACTAAATATCAAGGACTCATTGGGCGAATCGCTCTGGAACTGAAATCGGAATGCTCACTGACATTTCCCCTATCTGAAAGTCTGATAAACGCCGGAAAAATGACTAAGTCCAAAAAAAAAATTTTTTCAACTCTTTTCAATTTTACTCCCGTGGAATATATATTCTATCCACACACATTTGGAATTCTCCTGGGGTACCCTCACACATATTATTCCCTCATTTAGTGGATATTTTCACAAAAAAGTGAAATTTTCAAAAATCCAGAAAATTGGCTGAAAACGAGTAAATATCAAGGACTCATTGGGCGAATCGCTCTGGAACTGAAATCGGGACGCTCACTGACATTTGCCCTATCTGAAAGTCTGATAAAGGCCGGAAAAATGACTAAGTCAAAAAAAAATTTTTTTTTCAACTTTTTTCAATTTTACCCCGTGGGATTTATATTCTACCCACACACATTTGGAACTCTCCTGGGGTACCCTCACACATATTATTCCCTCATTTAGTGGATATTTTCACAAAAAAGTGAAATTTCCAAAAATCCAGAAAATTGGCTGAAAACGACTAAATATCAAGGACTCATTGGGCGAATCGCTCTGGAACTGAAATCGGAACGCTCACTGACATTTCCCCTATCTGAAAGTCTGGTAAACACCGGAAAAATGACTAAGTCCCCCAAAAAAAAAATTTTTAAACTTTTTTCAATTTTACCCCGTGGGATGTATATTCTACCCACACACATTTGTTACTCTCCTGGGGTACCCTCACACATATTATTCCCTCCCTTATTTAGTGGATATTTTCACAAAAAAAGTGAAATTTTCAAAAATCCAGAAAATTGGCTGAAAACGACTAAATATCAAGGACTCATTGGACGAATCGCTCTGGAACTGAAATCTGTACGCTCACTGACATTTCCCCTATCTGAAAGTCTGATAAACGCCGGAAAAATGACTAAGTCCAAAAAAAAATTTTTTTTCAACTTTTTTCAATTTTACCCCGTGGGATATATACTCTACCCACACACATTGGGAACTCTCCTGGGGTACCCTCACACATATTATTCCCTCATTTAGTGGATATTTTCACAAAAAAGTGAAATTTTCAAAAATCCAGAAAATTGGCTGAAATCGACTAAATATCAAGCACTCATTGGGCGAATTGCTTTGGAACTGAAATCGGAAGGCTCACTGACATTTGCCCTATCTGAAAGTCTGATAAACGCCGGAAAAATGACTAAGTCCAAAAAAAAATTTTTTTTCAACTTTTTTCAATTTTACCCCGTGGGATATATACTCTACCCACACACATTGGGAACTCTCCTGGGTTACCCTCACACATATTATTCCCTCATTTAGTGGATATTTTCATAAAAAAGTGACATTTTCAAAAATCCAGAAAATTGGCTGAAAACGAGTAAATATCTAGCACTCATTGGGCGAATCGCTCTGGAACTGATATCGGAACGCTCACTGACATTTGCCCTATCTGAAAGTCTGATAAATGCCGGAAAAATGACTAAGTCTAAAAAAAATTTTTTCAACTTTTTTCAATTTTACCTTCGTGGAATATATATTCTACCCACACACATTTGGAACTCTCCTGGGGTACCCTCACACATATTATTCCCTCATTTAGTGGATATTTTCACAAAAAAAGTGAAATTTTCAAAAATAAAGAAAATTGGCTGAAAACGACTAAATATCAAGGACTCATTGGGCGAATCGCTCTGGAACTAAAATCGGAATGCTCACTGACATTTCCCCTATCTGATAGTCTGATAAACGCTGGAGAAATGACTAAGTACCAAAAAAAATTTTTTTCAACTTTTTTCAATTTTACCCCCGTGGAATATATATTCTACCCACACACATTTGGAACTCTCCTGGGGTACCCTCACACATATTATTCCCTAATTTAGTGGATATTTTCACAAAAAAAGTGAAATTTTCAAAAATCCAGAAAATTGGGTGAAAACGACTAAATATCAAGGACTCATTGGGCGAATCGCTCTGGAACTGAAATCGGAACGCTCACTGACATTTGCCCTATCTGAAAGTCTGATAAACGCCGGAAAAATGACTAAGTCCAAAAAAAAATTTTTTTAAACTTTTTTCAATTTTACCCCCGTGTCATATATATTCTAACCACACACATTTGGAACTCTCCTGAGGTACCCTCACACATATTATTCCCTCATTTAGTGGATATTTTCACAAAAAAGTGAAATTTTCAAAAATCCAGAAAATTGGCTGAAAACGACTAAATATCAAGGACTCATTGGCCGAATCGCTCTGGAACTGAAATCTGAACGCTCACTGACATTTCCCCTATCTGAAAGTCAGATAAACGCCAGAAAAATGACAAAGTCCCAAAAAAATTTTTTTTCAACTTTTTTCAATTTTACCCCCGTGGGATATATATTCTACCCACACACATTTGGAACTCTCCTGGGGTACCCTCACATATATTATTCCCTCATTTAGTGGATATTTTCACAAAAAAGTGAAATTTTCAAAAATCAAGAAAATTGGCTGAAAACGACTAAATATCAAGGACTCATTGGGCGAATGGCTCTGGAACTGAAATCGGAACGCTCACTGACATTTCCCCTATCTGAAAGTCTGATAAACGCCGGAAAAATGGCTTAGTCCAAGAAAAAAATTTTTTTAAACTTTTTTCAATTTTACACCGTGGGATATATACTCTACCCACACACATTGGGAACTCTCCTGGGTTACCCTCACACATATTATTCCCTCATTTAGTGGATATTTTCATAAAAAAGTGACATTTTCAAAAATCCAGAAAATTGGCTGAAAACGACTAAATATCTAGCACTCATTGGGCGAATCGCTCTGGAACTGATATCGGAACGCTCACTGACATTTGCCCTATCTGAAAGTTTGATAAATGCCGGAAAAATGACTAAGTCCAAAAAAAATTTTTTTTTCAACTTTTTTCAATTTTACCCCGTGGGATTTATATTCTACCCACACACATTTGGAACTCTCCTGGGGTACCCTCACACATATTATTCCCTCATTTAGTGGATATTTTCACAAAAAAGTGAAATTTTCAAAAATCCAAAATATTGGCTGAAAATGACTAAATATCAAGGACTCATTGGGCGAATCGCTCTGGAACTGAAATCGGAATGCTCACTGACATTTCCCCTATCTGATAGTCTGATAAACGCTGGAAAAAATGACTAAGTCCCAAAAAAAAATTTTTTCAACTTTTTTCAATTTTACCCCCGTGGAATATATATTCTACCCACACACATTTGGAACGCTCCTGGGGTACCCTCACACATATTATTCCCTCATTTAGTGGATATTTTCACAAAAAAAGTGAAATTTTCAAAAATAAAGAAAATTGGCTGAAAACGACTAAATATCAAGGACTCATTGGGCGAATCGCTCTGGAACTGAAATCGGAATGCTCACTGACATTTCCCCTATCTGATAGTCTGATAAACGCTGGAGAAATGACTAAGTCCCAAAAAAAAATTTCTTCAACTTTTTTCAATTTTACCCCCGTGGAATATATATTCTACCCACACACATTTGGAACTCTCCTGGGGTACCCTCACACATATTATTCCCTCATTTAGTGGATATTTTCACAAAAAAAGTGAAATTTTCAAAAATCCAGAAAATTGGGTGAAAATGACTAAATATCAAGGACTCATTGGGCGAATCGCTCTGGAGCTGAAATCGGAACGCTCACTGACATTTCCCCTATCTGAATGTCTGATAAACGCCGGAAAAATGACTAAGTCCAAAAAAAAAATTTTTTCAACTCTTTTCAATTTTACTCCCGTGGAATATATATTCTATCCACACACATTTGGAATTCTCCTGGGGTACCCTCACACATATTATTCCCTCATTTAGTGGATATTTTCACAAAAAAGTGAAATTTTCAAAAATCCAGAAAATTGGTTGAAAATGACTAAATATCAAGGACTCATTGGCCGAATCGCTCTGGAACTGATATCTGAACGCTCACTGACATTTCCCCTATCTGAAAGTCAGATAAACGGCAGAAAAATGACTAAGTCCCAAAAAAATTTTTTTTCAACTTTTTTCAATTTTACCCCCGTGGGATATATTCTACCCACACACATTTGGAACTCTCCTGGGGTACCCTCACACATATTATTCCCTCAATTAGTGGATATTTTCACAAAAAAGTGAAATTTTCAAAAATCCAAAAAATTGGCTGAAAACGACTAAATATCAAGGACTCATTGGGCGAATCGCTCTGGAAATGAAATCGGAACGCTCACTGACATTTACCCTATCTGAAAGTCTGATAAACGCATGAAAAATGAATTAGTCCAAGAAAAAATTTTTTTAAAACTTTTTTCAATTTTACCCCGTGGGATATATACTCTACCCACACACATTGGGAACTCTCCTGGGTTACCCTCACACATATTATTCCCTCATTTAGTGGATATTTTCATAAAAAAGTGACATTTTCAAAAATCCAGAAAATTGGCTGAAAATGACTAAATATCCAGGACTCATTGGGCGAATCGCTCTGGAACTGAAATCGGAATGCTCACTGACATTTCCCCTATCTGATAATCTGATAAACGCTGGGAAAAATGACTAAGTCCCAAAAAAAAAATTTTTCAACTTTTTTCAATTTTACCCCCGTGGAATATATATTCTACCCACACACATTTGGAACGCTCCTGGGGTACCCTCACACATATTATTCCCTCATTTAGTGGATATTTTCACAAAAAAAGTGAAATTTTCAAAAATAAAGAAAATTGGCTGAAAACGACTAAATATCAAGGACTCATTGGGCGAATCGCTCTGGAACTGAAATCGGAATGCTCACTGACATTTCCCCTATCTGATAGTCTGATAAACGCTGGAGAAATGACTAAGTCCCAAAAAAAAATTTCTTCAACTTTTTTCAATTTTACCCCCGTGGAATATATATTCTACCCACACACATTTGGAACTCTCCTGGGGTACCCTCACACATATTATTCCCTCATTTAGTGGATATTTTCACAAAAAAAGTGAAATTTTCAAAAATCCAGAAAATTGGGTGAAAATGACTAAATATCAAGGACTCATTGGGCGAATCGCTCTGGAGCTGAAATCGGAACGCTCACTGACATTTCCCCTATCTGAATGTCTGATAAACGCCGGAAAAATGACTAAGTCCAAAAAAAAAATTTTTTCAACTCTTTTCAATTTTACTCCCGTGGAATATATATTCTATCCACACACATTTGGAATTCTCCTGGGGTACCCTCACACATATTATTCCCTCATTTAGTGGATATTTTCACAAAAAAGTGAAATTTTCAAAAATCCAGAAAATTGGTTGAAAATGACTAAATATCAAGGACTCATTGGCCGAATCGCTCTGGAACTGATATCTGAACGCTCACTGACATTTCCCCTATCTGAAAGTCAGATAAACGGCAGAAAAATGACTAAGTCCCAAAAAAATTTTTTTTCAACTTTTTTCAATTTTACCCCCGTGGGATATATTCTACCCACACACATTTGGAACTCTCCTGGGGTACCCTCACACATATTATTCCCTCAATTAGTGGATATTTTCACAAAAAAGTGAAATTTTCAAAAATCCAAAAAATTGGCTGAAAACGACTAAATATCAAGGACTCATTGGGCGAATCGCTCTGGAAATGAAATCGGAACGCTCACTGACATTTACCCTATCTGAAAGTCTGATAAACGCATGAAAAATGAATTAGTCCAAGAAAAAATTTTTTTAAAACTTTTTTCAATTTTACCCCGTGGGATATATACTCTACCCACACACATTGGGAACTCTCCTGGGTTACCCTCACACATATTATTCCCTCATTTAGTGGATATTTTCATAAAAAAGTGACATTTTCAAAAATCCAGAAAATTGGCTGAAAATGACTAAATATCCAGGACTCATTGGGCGAATCGCTCTGGAACTGAAATCGGAATGCTCACTGACATTTCCCCTATCTGATAATCTGATAAACGCTGGGAAAAATGACTAAGTCCCAAAAAAAAAATTTTTCAACTTTTTTCAATTTTACCCCCGTGGAATATATATTCTACCCACACACATTTGGAACGCTCCTGGGGTACCCTCACACATATTATTCCCTCATTTAGTGGATATTTTCACAAAAAAAGTGAAATTTTCAAAAATAAAGAAAATTGGCTGAAAACGACTAAATATCAAGGACTCATTGGGCGAATCGCTCTGGAACTGAAATCGGAATGCTCACTGACATTTCCCCTATCTGATAGTCTGATAAACGCTGGAGAAATGACTAAGTCCCAAAAAAAAATTTTTTCAACTTTTTTCAATTTTACCCCCGTGGAATATATATTCTACCCACACACATTTGGAACTCTCCTGGGGTACCCTCACACATATTATTCCCTCATTTAGTGGATATTTTCACAAAAAAAGTGAAATTTTCAAAAATCCAGAAAATTGGGTGAAAACGACTAAATATCAAGGACTCATTGGGTGAATCGCTCTGGAACTGAAATCGGAATGCTCACTGACATTTCCCCTATCTGAAAGTCTGATAAACGCCGGAAAAATGACTAAGTCCAAAAAAAAATTTTTTTAAACTTTTTTCAATTTTACCCCGTGGGATATATACTCTACCCACACACATTGGGAACTCTCCTGGGTTACCCTCACACATATTATTCCCTCATTTAGTGGATATTTTCATAAAAAAGTGAAATTTTCAAAAATCCAAAATATTGGCTGAAAACGACTAAATATCCAGGACTCATTGGGCGAATCGCTCTGGAACTGAAATCGGAATGCTCACTGACATTTCCCCTATCTGATAGTCTGATAAACGCTGGGAAAAATGACTAAGTCCCAAAAAAAATTTTTTTCAACTTTTTTCAATTTTACCCCCGTGGAATATATATTCTACCCACACACATTTGGAACTCTCCTGGGCTACCCTCACACATATTATTCCCTCATTTAGTGGATATTTTCACAAAAAAAGTGAAATTTTCAAAAATAAAGAAAATTGGCTGAAAACGACTAAATATCAAGGACTCATTGGGCGAATCGCTCTGGAACTGAAATCGGAATGCTCACTGACATTTCCCCTATCTGAAAGTCTGATAAACGCCGGAAAAATGACTAAGTCCAAAAAAAAAAGTTTTTCAACTTTTTTCAATTTTACCCCGTGGGATATATATTCTACCCACACACATTTGGAACTCTCCTGGGGTACCCTCACACATATTATTCCCTCATTTAGTGGATATTTTCACAAAAAAGTGAAATTTTCAAAAATCCAGAAAATTGGTTGAAAACGACTAAATATCAAGGACTTATTGGGCGAATTGCTCTGGAGCTGAAATCGGAACGCTCACTGACATTTCCCCTATCTGAAAGTCTGATAAGCGCCGGAAAAATGACTAAGTCCAAAAAAAAAAATTTTTCAACTTTTTTCAATTTTACCCCCGTGGAATATATATTCTACCCACACACATTTGGAACTCTCCTGGGGTACCCTCACACATATTATTCCCTCATTTAGTGGATATTTTCACAAAAAAGTGAAATTTTCAAAAATCCAGAAAATTGGCTGAAAACGACTAAATATCAAGGACTCATTGGACGAACCGCTCTGGAGCTGAAATCGGAACGCTCACTGACATTTCCCCTATCTGAAAGTCTGATAAACGCCGGAAAAATGACTAAGTCCAAAGAAAAAATTTTTTTAAACTATTTTCAATTTTACCCCGTGGGATATATATTCTACCCACACACATTTTTAACTCTCCTGGGGTACCCCCACACATTTTATTCCCTCATTTAGTGGATATTTTCACAAAAAAGTGAAATTTTCAAAAATCCAGAAAATTGGCTGAAAACGCCTGAATATCAAGGACTCATTGGGCGAATCGCTCTGGAACTGAAATCGGAACGCTCACTGATATTTCCCCTATCTGAAAGTCTGATAAACGCATGAAAAATGAATTAGTCCAAGAAAATTTTTTTTTTAAACTTTTTTCAATTTTACCCCGTGGGATATATACTCTACCCACACACATTGGGAACTCTCCTGGGTTACCCTCACACATATTATTCCCTCATTTAGTGGATATTTTCATAAAAAAGTGACATTTTCAAAAATCCAGAAAATTGGCTGAAAACGACTAAATATCTAGCACTCATTGGGCGAATCGCTCTGGAACTGATATCGGAACGCTCACTGACATTTGCCCTATCTGAAAGTTTGATAAATGCCGGAAAAATGACTAAGTCCAAAAAAAATTTTTTTTTCAACTTTTTTCAATTTTACCCCGTGGGATTTATATTCTACCCACACACATTTGGAACTCTCCTGGGGTACCCTCACACATATTATTCCCTCATTTAGTGGATATTTTCACAAAAAAGTGAAATTTTCAAAAATCAAGAAAATTGGCTGAAAACGACAAAATATCAAGGACTCATTGGGCGAATGGCTCTGGAACTGAAATCGGAACGCTCACTGACATTTCCCCTATCTGAAAGTCTGATAAACGCCGGAAAAATGACTTAGTCCAAGAAAAAAATTTTTTTAAACTTTTTTCAATTTTACACCGTGGGATATATACTCTACCCACACACATTGGGAACTCTCCTGGGTTACCCTCACACATATTATTCCCTCATTTAGTGGATATTTTCATAAAAAAGTGACATTTTCAAAAATCCAGAAAATTGGCTGAAAACGACTAAATATCTAGCACTCATTGGGCGAATCGCTCTGGAACTGATATCGGAACGCTCACTGACATTTGCCCTATCTGAAAGTTTGATAAATGCCGGAAAAATGACTAAGTCCAAAAAAAATTTTTTTTTCAACTTTTTTCAATTTTACCCCGTGGGATTTATATTCTACCCAAACACATTTGGAACTCTCCTGGGGTACCCTCACACATATTATTCCCTCATTTAGTGGATATTTTCACAAAAAAGTGAAATTTTCAAAAATCCAAAATATTGGCTGAAAATGACTAAATATCAAGGACTCATTGGGCGAATCGCTCTGGAACTGAAATCGGAATGCTCACTGACATTTCCCCTATCTGATAGTCTGATAAACGCTGGAAAAAATGACTAAGTCCCCAAAAAAAATTTTTTCAACTTTTTTCAATTTTACCCCCGTGGAATATATATTCTACCCACACACATTTGGAACGCTCCTGGGGTACCCTCACACATATTATTCCCTCATTTAGTGGATATTTTCACAAAAAAAGTGAAATTTTCAAAAATAAAGAAAATTGGCTGAAAACGACTAAATATCAAGGACTCATTGGGCGAATCGCTCTGGCGCTGAAATCGGAACGCTCACTGACATTTCCCCTATCTGAAAGTCTGATAAACGCCGGAAAAATGACTAAGTCCAAAGAAAATTTTTTTTTAAACTATTTTCAATTTTACCCCGTGGGATATATATTCTACCCACACACATTTGGAACTCTCCTGGGGTACCCTCACACATATTATTCCCTCATTTAGTGGATATTTTCATAAAAAAGTGACATTTTCAAAAATCCAGAAAATTGGCTGAAAACGACTAAATATCTAGCACTCATTGGGCGAATCGCTCTGGAACTGATATCGGAATGCTCACTGACATTTGCCCTATCTGAAAGTTTGATAAATGCCGGAAAAATGACTAAGTCCAAAAAAAATTTTTTTTTCAACTTTTTTCAATTTTACCCCGTGGGATTTATATTCTACCCACACACATTTGGAACTCTCCTGGGGTACCCTCACACATATTATTCCCTCATTTAGTGGATATTTTCACAAAAAAGTGAAATTTTCAAAAATCCAAAATATTGGCTGAAAATGACTAAATATCAAGGACTCATTGGGCGAATCGCTCTGGAACTGAAATCGGAATGCTCACTGACATTTCCCCTATCTGATAGTCTGATAAACGCTGGAAAAAATGACTAAGTCCCAAAAAAAAATTTTTTCAACTTTTTTCAATTTTACCCCCGTGGAATATATATTCTACCCACACACATTTGGAACGCTCCTGGGGTACCCTCACACATATTATTCCCTCATTTAGTGGATATTTTCACAAAAAAAGTGAAATTTTCAAAAATAAAGAAAATTGGCTGAAAACGACTAAATATCAAGGACTCATTGGGCGAATCGCTCTGGCGCTGAAATCGGAACGCTCACTGACATTTCCCGTATCTGAAAGTCTGATAAACGCCGGAAAAATGACTAAGTCCAAAGAAAATTTTTTTTTAAACTATTTTCAATTTTACCCCGTGGGATATATATTCTACCCACACACATTTGGAACTCTCCTGGGGTACCCTCACACATATTATTCCCTCATTTAGTGGATATTTTCACAAAAAAGTGAAATTTTCAAAAATCAAGAAAATTGGCTGAAAACGACTAAATATCAAGGACTCATTGGGCGAATGGCTCTGGAACTGAAATCGGAACGCTCACTGACATTTCCCCTATCTGAAAGTCTGATAAACGCCGGAAAAATGACTTAGTCCAAGAAAAAATTTTTTTTAAACTTTTTTCAATTTTACACCGTGGGATATATACTCTACCCACACACATTGGGAACTCTCCTGGGTTACCCTCACACATATTATTCCCTCATTTAGTGGATATTTTCATAAAAAAGTGACATTTTCAAAAATCCAGAAAATTGGCTGAAAACGACTAAATATCTAGCACTCATTGGGCGAATCGCTCTGGAACTGATATCGGAACGCTCACTGACATTTGCCCTATCTGAAAGTTTGATAAATGCCGGAAAAATGACTAAGTCCAAAAAAAATTTTTTTTTCAACTTTTTTCAATTTTACCCCGTGGGATTTATATTCTACCCACACACATTTGGAACTCTCCTGGGGTACCCTCACACATATTATTCCCTCATTTAGTGGATATTTTCACAAAAAAGTGAAATTTTCAAAAATCCAAAATATTGGCTGAAAATGACTAAATATCAAGGACTCATTGGGCGAATCGCTCTGGAACTGAAATCGGAATGCTCACTGACATTTCCCCTATCTGATAGTCTGATAAACGCTGGAAAAAATGACTAAGTCCCAAAAAAAAATTTTTTCAACTTTTTTCAATTTTACCCCCGTGGAATATATATTCTACCCACACACATTTGGAACGCTCCTGGGGTACCCTCACACATATTATTCCCTCATTTAGTGGATATTTTCACAAAAAAAGTGAAATTTTCAAAAATAAAGAAAATTGGCTGAAAACGACTAAATATCAAGGACTCATTGGGCGAATCGCTCTGGAACTGAAATCGGAATGCTCACTGACATTTCCCCTATCTGATAGTCTGATAAACGCTGGAGAAATGACTAAGTCCCAAAAAAAAATTTTTTCAACTTTTTTCAATTTTACCCCCGTGGAATATATATTCTACCCACACACATTTGGAACTCTCCTGGGGTACCCTCACACATATTATTCCCTCATTTAGTGGATATTTTCACAAAAAAAGTGAAATTTTCAAAAATCCAGAAAATTGGGTGAAAACGACTAAATATCAAGGACTCATTGGGCGAATCGCTCTGGAACTGAAATCGGAATGCTCACTGACATTTCCCCTATCTGAAAGTCTGATAAACGCCGGAAAAATGACTAAGTCCAAAAAAAAAAGTTTTTCAACTTTTTTCAATTTTACCCCGTGGGATATATATTCTACCCACACACATTTGGAACTCTCCTGGGGTACCCTCACACATATTATTCCCTCATTTAGTGGATATTTTCACAAAAAAGTGAAATTTTCAAAAATCCAGAAAATTGGTTGAAAATGACTAAATATCAAGGACTCATTGGGCGAATCGCTCTGGAGCTGAAATCGGAACGCTCACTGATATTTCCCCTATCTGAATGTCTGATAAACGCCGGAAAAATGACTAAGTCCAAAAAAAAAATTTTTTCAACTCTTTTCAATTTTACTCCCGTGGAATATATATTCTATCCACACACATTTGGAATTCTCCTGGGGTACCCTCACACATATTATTCCCTCATTTAGTGGATATTTTCACAAAAAAGTGAAATTTTCAAAAATCCAGAAAATTGGTTGAAAATGACTAAATATCAAGGACTCATTGGCCGAATCGCTCTGGAACTGAAATCTGAACGCTCACTGACATTTCCCCTATCTGAAAGTCAGATAAACGCCAGAAAAATGACTAAGTCCCAAAAAAATTTTTTTTCAACTTTTTTCAATTTTACCCCCGTGGGATATATTCTACCCACACACATTTGGAACTCTCCTGGGGTACCCTCACACATATTATTCCCTCAATTAGTGGATATTTTCACAAAAAAGTGAAATTTTCAAAAATCCAAAAAATTGGCTGAAAACGACTAAATATCAAGGACTCATTGGGCGAATCGCTCTGGAAATGAAATCGGAACGCTCACTGACATTTACCCTATCTGAAAGTCTGATAAACGCATGAAAAATGAATTAGTCCAAGAAAAAATTTTTTTAAAACTTTTTTCAATTTTACCCCGTGGGATATATACTCTACCCACACACATTGGGAACTCTCCTGGGTTACCCTCACACATATTATTCCCTCATTTAGTGGATATTTTCATAAAAAAGTGACATTTTCAAAAATCCAGAAAATTGGCTGAAAACGACTAAATATCCAGGACTCATTGGGCGAATCGCTCTGGAACTGAAATCGGAATGCTCACTGACATTTCCCCTATCTGATAGTCTGATAAACGCTGGGAAAAATGACTAAGTCCCAAAAAAAAATTTTTTCAACTTTTTTCAATTTTACCCCCGTGGAATATATATTCTACCCACACACATTTGGAACGCTCCTGGGGTACCCTCACACATATTATTCCCTCATTTAGTGGATATTTTCACAAAAAAAGTGAAATTTTCAAAAATAAAGAAAATTGGCTGAAAACGACTAAATATCAAGGACTCATTGGGCGAATCGCTCTGGAACTGAAATCGGAATGCTCACTGACATTTCCCCTATCTGATAGTCTGATAAACGCTGGAGAAATGACTAAGTCCCAAAAAAAATTTTTTTCAACTTTTTTCAATTTTACCCCGTGGGATATATATTCTACCCACACACATTTGGAACTCTCCTGGGGTACCCTCACACATATTATTCCCTCATTTAGTGGATATTTTCACAAAAAAAGTGAAATTTTCAAAAATCCAGAAAATTGGGTGAAAACGACTAAATATCAAGGACTCATTGGGCGAATCGCTCTGGAACTGAAATCGGAATGCTCACTGACATTTCCCCTATCTGAAAGTCTGATAAACGCCGGAAAAATGACTAAGTCCAAAAAAAAAAGTTTTTCAACTTTTTTCAATTTTACCCCGTGGGATATATATTCTACCCACACACATTTGGAACTCTCCTGGGGTACCCTCACACATATTATTCCCTCATTTAGTGGATATTTTCATAAAAAAGTGAAATTTTCAAAAATCCAGAAAATTGGTTGAAAATGACTAAATATCAAGGACTCATTGGGCGAATCGCTCTGGAGCTGAAATCGGAACGCTCACTGACATTTCCCCTATCTGAATGTCTGATAAACGCCGGAAAAATGACTAAGTCCAAAAAAAAAATTTTTTCAACTCTTTTCAATTTTACTCCCGTGGAATATATATTCTATCCACACACATTTGGAATTCTCCTGGGGTACCCTCACACATATTATTCCCTCATTTAGTGGATATTTTCACAAAAAAGTGAAATTTTCAAAAATCCAGAAAATTGGTTGAAAATGACTAAATATCAAGGACTCATTGGGCGAATCGCTCTGGAGCTGAAATCGGAACGCTCACTGACATTTCCCCTATCTGAAAGTCTGATAAACGCCGGAAAAATGACTAAGTCCAAAAAAAAATTTTTTTAAACTTTTTTCAATTTTACCCCGTGGGATATATACTCTACCCACACACATTGGGAACTCTCCTGGGTTACCCTCACACATATTATTCCCTCATTTAGTGGATATTTTCATAAAAAAGTGACATTTTCAAAAATCCAGAAAATTGGCTGAAAACGACTAAATATCTAGCACTCATTGGGCGAATCGCTCTGGAACTGATATCGGAACGCTCACTGACATTTGCCCTATCTGAAAGTCTGATAAATGCCGGAAAAATGACTAAGTCCAAAAAAAATTTTTTTTTGAACTCTTTTCAATTTTACCCCGTGGGATTTATATTCTACCCACACACATTTGGAACTCTCCTGGGGTACCCTCACACATATTATTCCCTCATTTAGTGGATATTTTCACAAAAAAGTGAAATTTTCAAAAATCCAAAATATTGGCTGAAAACGACTAAATATCCAGGACTCATTGGGCGAATCGCTCTGGAACTGAAATCGGAATGCTCACTGACATTTCCCCTATCTGATA
This sequence comes from Phyllobates terribilis, assembly GCF_046119375.1. Taxonomy (NCBI): domain Eukaryota; kingdom Metazoa; phylum Chordata; class Amphibia; order Anura; family Dendrobatidae; genus Phyllobates; species Phyllobates terribilis. The sequence continues at coordinate 597,518,500 of NW_027362762.1, forward strand.
GTCTGATAAACGCTGGGAAAAATGACTAAGTCCCAAAAAAAATTTTTTTCAACTTTTTTCAATTTTACCCCCGTGGAATATATATTCTACCCACACACATTTGGAACTCTCCTGGGGTACCCTCACACATATTATTCCCTCATTTAGTGGATATTTTCACAAAAAAAGTGAAATTTTCTAAAATAAAGAAAATTGGCTGAAAACGACTAAATATCAAGGACTCATTGGGCGAATCGCTCTGGAACTGAAATCGGAATGCTCACTGACATTTCCCCTATGTCATAGTCTGATAAAAGCTGGAGAAATGACTAAGTCCCAAAAAAAATTTGTTTCAACTTTTTTCAATTTTACCCCCGTGGAATATATATTCTACCCACACACATTTGGAACTCTCCTGGGGTACCCTCACACATATTATTCCCTCATTTAGTGGATACTTTCACAAAAAAAGTGAAATTTTCAAAAATCCAGAAAATTGGCTGAAAACGACTAGATATCAAGGACTCATTGGGCGAATCGCTCTGGAACTGAAATCGGAACGCTCACTGACATTTGCCCTATCTGAAAGTCTGATAAACGCCGGAAAAATGACTAAGTCCAAAAAAAAAATTTTTTAAACTTTTTTCAATTTTACCCCCGTGTCATATATATTCTAACCACACACATTTGGAACTCTCCTGGGGTACCCTCACACATATTATTCCCTCATTTAGTGCATATTTTCACAAAAAAGTGAAATTTTCAAAAATCCAGAAAATTGGCTGAAAACGACTAAATATCAAGGACTCATTGGGCGAATCGCTCTGGAACTGAAATCGGAATGCTCACTGACATTTCCCCTATCTGAAAGTCTGATAAACGCCGGAAAAATGACTAAGTCCAAAAAAAAAAGTTTTTCAACTTTTTTCAATTTTACCCCGTGGGATATATATTCTACCCACACACATTTGGAACTCTCCTGGGGTACCCTCACACATATTATTCCCTCATTTAGTGGATATTTTCACAAAAAAGTGAAATTTTCAAAAATCCAGAAAATTGGTTGAAAACGACTAAATATCAAGGACTTATTGGGCGAATCGCTCTGGAGCTGAAATCGGAACGCTCACTGACATTTCCCCTATCTGAAAGTCTGATAAGCGCCGGAAAAATGACTAAGTCCAAAAAAAAAATTTTTTCAACTTTTTTCAATTTTACCCCCGTGGAATATATATTCTACCCACACACATTTGGAACTCTCCTGGGGTACCCTCACACATATTATTCCCTCATTTAGTGGATATTTTCACAAAAAAGTGAAATTTTCAAAAATCCAGAAAATTGGCTGAAAACGACTAAATATCAAGGACTCATTGGGCGAACCGCTCTGGAGCTGAAATCAGAACGCTCACTGACATTTCCCCTATCTGAAAGTCTGATAAACGCCGGAAAAATGACTAAGTCCAAAGAAAAATTTTTTTAAACTATTTTCAATTTTACCCCGTGGGATATATATTCTACCCACACACATTTTTAACTCTCCTGGGGTACCCCCACACATTTTATTCCCTCATTTAGTGGATATTTTCACAAAAAAGTGAAATTTTCAAAAATCCAGAAAATTGGCTGAAAACGCCTGAATATCAAGGACTCATTGGGCGAATCGCTCTGGAACTGAAATCGGAACGCTCACTGACATTTCCCCTATCTGAAAGTCTGATAAACGCATGAAAAATGAATTAGTCCAAGAAAAATTTTTTTTTAAACTTTTTTCAATTTTACCCCGTGGGATATATACTCTACCCACACACATTGGGAACTCTCCTGGGTTACCCTCACACATATTATTCCCTCATTTAGTGGATATTTTCACAAAAAAAGTGAAATTTTCAAAAATCCAGAAAATTGGGTGAAAACGACTAAATATCAAGGACTCATTGGGCGAATCGCTCTGGAACTGAAATCGGAATGCTCACTGACATTTCCCCTATCTGAAAGTCTGATAAACGCCGGAAAAATGACTAAGTCCAAAAAAAAAAGTTTTTCAACTTTTTTCAATTTTACCCCGTGGGATATATATTCTACCCACACACATTTGGAACTCTCCTGGGGTACCCTCACACATATTATTCCCTCATTTAGTGGATATTTTCATAAAAAAGTGAAATTTTCAAAAATCCAGAAAATTGGTTGAAAATGACTAAATATCAAGGACTCATTGGGCGAATCGCTCTGGAGCTGAAATCGGAACGCTCACTGACATTTCCCCTATCTGAATGTCTGATAAACGCCGGAAAAATGACTAAGTCCAAAAAAAAAATTTTTTCAACTCTTTTCAATTTTACTCCCGTGGAATATATATTCTATCCACACACATTTGGAATTCTCCTGGGGTACCCTCACACATATTATTCCCTCATTTAGTGGATATTTTCACAAAAAAGTGAAATTTTCAAAAATCCAGAAAATTGGTTGAAAATGACTAAATATCAAGGACTCATTGGGCGAATCGCTCTGGAGCTGAAATCGGAACGCTCACTGACATTTCCCCTATCTGAAAGTCTGATAAACGCCGGAAAAATGACTAAGTCCAAAAAAAAATTTTTTTAAACTTTTTTCAATTTTACCCCGTGGGATATATACTCTACCCACACACATTGGGAACTCTCCTGGGTTACCCTCACACATATTATTCCCTCATTTAGTGGATATTTTCATAAAAAAGTGACATTTTCAAAAATCCAGAAAATTGGCTGAAAACGACTAAATATCTAGCACTCATTGGGCGAATCGCTCTGGAACTGATATCGGAACGCTCACTGACATTTGCCCTATCTGAAAGTCTGATAAATGCCGGAAAAATGACTAAGTCCAAAAAAAATTTTTTTTTGAACTCTTTTCAATTTTACCCCGTGGGATTTATATTCTACCCACACACATTTGGAACTCTCCTGGGGTACCCTCACACATATTATTCCCTCATTTAGTGGATATTTTCACAAAAAAGTGAAATTTTCAAAAATCCAAAATATTGGCTGAAAACGACTAAATATCCAGGACTCATTGGGCGAATCGCTCTGGAACTGAAATCGGAATGCTCACTGACATTTCCCCTATCTGATAGTCTGATAAACGCTGGGAAAAATGACTAAGTCCCAAAAAAAATTTTTTTCAACTTTTTTCAATTTTACCCCCGTGGAATATATATTCTACCCACACACATTTGGAACTCTCCTGGGGTACCCTCACACATATTATTCCCTCATTTAGTGGATATTTTCACAAAAAAAGTGAAATTTTCTAAAATAAAGAAAATTGGCTGAAAACGACTAAATATCAAGGACTCATTGGGCGAATCGCTCTGGAACTGAAATCGGAATGCTCACTGACATTTCCCCTATGTCATAGTCTGATAAAAGCTGGAGAAATGACTAAGTCCCAAAAAAAATTTGTTTCAACTTTTTTCAATTTTACCCCCGTGGAATATATATTCTACCCACACACATTTGGAACTCTCCTGGGGTACCCTCACACATATTATTCCCTCATTTAGTGGATACTTTCACAAAAAAAGTGAAATTTTCAAAAATCCAGAAAATTGGCTGAAAACGACTAGATATCAAGGACTCATTGGGCGAATCGCTCTGGAACTGAAATCGGAACGCTCACTGACATTTGCCCTATCTGAAAGTCTGATAAACGCCGGAAAAATGACTAAGTCCAAAAAAAAAATTTTTTAAACTTTTTTCAATTTTACCCCCGTGTCATATATATTCTAACCACACACATTTGGAACTCTCCTGGGGTACCCTCACACATATTATTCCCTCATTTAGTGCATATTTTCACAAAAAAGTGAAATTTTCAAAAATCCAGAAAATTGGCTGAAAACGACTAAATATCAAGGACTCATTGGGCGAATCGCTCTGGAACTGAAATCGGAATGCTCACTGACATTTCCCCTATCTGAAAGTCTGATAAACGCCGGAAAAATGACTAAGTCCAAAAAAAAAATTTTTTAAACTTTTTTCAATTTTACCCCCGTGTCATATATATTCTACCCACACACATTTTTAACTCTCCTGGGGTACCCCCACACATTTTATTCCCTCATTTAGTGGATATTTTCACAAAAAAGTGAAATTTTCAAAAATCCAGAAAATTGGCTGAAAACGCCTGAATATCAAGGACTCATTGGGCGAATCGCTCTGGAACTGAAATCGGAACGCTCACTGACATTTCCCCTATCTGAAAGTCTGATAAACGCATGAAAAATGAATTAGTCCAAGAAAAATTTTTTTTTAAACTTTTTTCAATTTTACCCCGTGGGATATATACTCTACCCACACACATTGGGAACTCTCCTGGGTTACCCTCACACATATTATTCCCTCATTTAGTGGATATTTTCACAAAAAAAGTGACATTTTCAAAAATCCAGAAAATTGGCTGAAAACGACTAAATATCAAGGACTCATTGGGCGAATCGCTCTGGAACTGAAATCGGAACGCTCACTGACATTTGCCCTATCTGAAAGTCAGATAAACGCCAGAAAAATGACTAAGTCCCAAAAAAATTTTTTTTCAACTTTTTTCAATTTTACCCCCGTGGGATATATATTCTACCCACACACATTTGGAACTCTCCTGGGGTACCCTCACACATATTATTCCCTCAATTAGTGGATATTTTCACAAAAAAGTGAAATTTTCAAAAATCCAAAATATTGGCTGAAAACGACTAAATATCAAGGACTCATTGGGCGAATCGCTTCGGAACTGAAATCGGAACGCTCACTGACATTTCCCCTATCTGAAAGTCTGATAAACGCCAAAAAAATGACTAAGTCCAAAAAAAATTTTTTTTAAACTTTTTTCAAATTTACCCCCGTGGGATATATACTCTACCCACACACATTTGGAACTCTCCTGGGGTACCCTCACACATATTATTCCCTCATTTAGTGGATATTTTCACAAAAAAGTGAAATTTTCAAAAATGCAGAAAATTGGCTGAAAACGACTAAATATCAAGGACTCATTGGGCGAATCGCTCTGGAACTGAAATCGGAATGCTCACTGACATTTCCCCTATCTGAAAGTCTGATAAACGCCGGAAAAATGACTAAGTCCAAGAAAAAATTTTTTTAAACTTTTTTCAATTTTTCCCTGTGGGATATATATTCTACCCACACACATTTGGAACTCTCCTGGGGTACCCTCACACATATTATTACCTCATTTAGTGGATATTTTCACAAAAAAGTGAAATTTTCAAAAATCCAGAAAACTGGCTGAAAACGACTAAATATCAAGGACTCATTGGCCGAATCGCTCTGGAACTGAAATCTGAACGCTCACTGACATTTCCCCTATCTGAAAGTCAGATAAACGCCAGAAAAATGACTAAGTCCCCAAAAAATTTTTTTTCAACTTTTTTCAATTTTACCCCCGTGGGATATATATTCTACCCACACACATTTGGAACTCTCCTGGGGTACCCTCACACATATTATTCCCTCAATTAGTGGATATTTTCACAAAAAAGTGAAATTTTCAAAAATCCAAAATATTGGCTGAAAACGACTAAATATCAAGGACTCATTGGGCGAATCGCTCTGGAACTGAAATCGGAACGCTCACTGACATTTCCCCTATCTGATAGTCTGATAAACGCTGGAGAAATGACTAAGTCCCAAAAAAAATTTTTTTCAACTTTTTTCAATTTTACCCCGTGTGATATATATTCTACCCACACACATTTGGAACTCTCCTGGGGTACCCTCACACATATTATTCCCTCATTTAGTGGATATTTTCACAAAAAAGTGAAATTTTCAAAAATCCAGAAAATTGGCTGAAAACGACTAAATATCAAGGACTCATTGGGCGAACCGCTCTGGAGCTGAAATCGGAACGCTCACTGACATTTGCCCTATCTGAAAGTCTGATAAACGCCGGAAAAATGACTAAGTCCAAAGAAAAAATTTTTTAAAACTATTTTCAATTTTACCCCGTGGGATATATATTCTACCCACACACATTTTTAACTCTCCTGGGGTACCCCCACACATTTTATTCCCTCATTTAGTGGATATTTTCACAAAAAAGTGAAATTTTCAAAAATCCAGAAAATTGGCTGAAAACGCCTGAATATCAAGGACTCATTGGGCGAATCGCTCTGGAACTGAAATCGGAACGCTCACTGACATTTCCCCTATCTGAAAGTCTGATAAACGCATGAAAAATGAATTAGTCCAAGAAAAATTTTTTTTTAAACTTTTTTCAATTTTACCCCGTGGGATATATACTCTACCCACACACATTGGGAACTCTCCTGGGTTACCCTCACACATATTATTCCCTCATTTAGTGGATATTTTCACAAAAAAAGTGACATTTTCAAAAATCCAGAAAATTGGCTGAAAACGACTAAATATCAAGGACTCATTGGGCGAATCGCTCTGGAACTGAAATCGGAACGCTCACTGACATTTGCCCTATCTGAAAGTCAGATAAACGCCAGAAAAATGACTAAGTCCCAAAAAAATTTTTTTTCAACTTTTTTCAATTTTACCCCCGTGGGATATATATTCTACCCACACACATTTGGAACTCTCCTGGGGTACCCTCACACATATTATTCCCTCAATTAGTGGATATTTTCACAAAAAAGTGAAATTTTCAAAAATCCAAAATATTGGCTGAAAACGACTAAATATCAAGGACTCATTGGGCGAATCGCTTCGGAACTGAAATCGGAACGCTCACTGACATTTCCCCTATCTGAAAGTCTGATAAACGCCAAAAAAATGACTAAGTCCAAAAAAATTTTTTTTTAAACTTTTTTCAAATTTACCCCCGTGGGATATATACTCTACCCACACACATTTGGAACTCTCCTGGGGTACCCTCACACATATTATTCCCTCATTTAGTGGATATTTTCACAAAAAAGTGAAATTTTCAAAAATGCAGAAAATTGGCTGAAAACGACTAAATATCAAGGACTCATTGGGCGAATCGCTCTGGAACTGAAATCGGAATGCTCACTGACATTTCCCCTATCTGAAAGTCTGATAAACGCCGGAAAAATGACTAAGTCCAAGAAAAATTTTTTTTAAACTTTTTTCAATTTTTCCCTGTGGGATATATATTCTACCCACACACATTTGGAACTCTCCTGGGGTACCCTCACACATATTATTACCTCATTTAGTGGATATTTTCACAAAAAAGTGAAATTTTCAAAAATCCAGAAAACTGGCTGAAAACGACTAAATATCAAGGACTCATTGGCCGAATCGCTCTGGAACTGAAATCTGAACGCTCACTGACATTTCCCCTATCTGAAAGTCAGATAAACGCCAGAAAAATGACTAAGTCCCCAAAAAATTTTTTTTCAACTTTTTTCAATTTTACCCCCGTGGGATATATATTCTACCCACACACATTTGGAACTCTCCTGGGGTACTCTCACACATATTATTCCCTCAATTAGTGGATATTTTCACAAAAAAGTGAAATTTTCAAAAATCCAAAATATTGGCTGAAAACGACTAAATATCAAGGACTCATTGGGCGAATCGCTCTGGAACTGAAATCGGAACGCTCACTGACATTTCCCCTATCTGATAGTCTGATAAACGCTGGAGAAATGACTAAGTCCCAAAAAAAATTTTTTTCAACTTTTTTCAATTTTACCCCGTGTGATATATATTCTACCCACACACATTTGGAACTCTCCTGGGGTACCCTCACACATATTATTCCCTCATTTAGTGGATATTTTCACAAAAAAGTGAAATTTTCAAAAATCCAGAAAATTGGCTGAAAACGACTAAATATCAAGGACTCATTGGGCGAACCGCTCTGGAGCTGAAATCGAAACACTCACTGACATTTCCCCTATCTGAAAGTCTGATAAACGCCGGAAAAATGACTAAGTCCAAAGAAAAAATTTTTTTAAACTATTTTCAATTTTACCCCGTGGGATATATATTCTACCCACACACATTTTTAACTCTCCTGGGGTACCCCCACACATTTTATTCCCTCATTTAGTGGATATTTTCACAAAAAAGTGAAATTTTCAAAAATCCAGAAAATTGGCTGAAAACGCCTGAATATCAAGGACTCATTGGGCGAATCGCTCTGGAACTGAAATCGGAACGCTCACTGACATTTCCCCTATCTGAAAGTCTGATAAACGCATGAAAAATGAATTAGTCCAAGAAAAATTTTTTTTTAAACTTTTTTCAATTTTACCCCGTGGGATATATACTCTACCCACACACATTGGGAACTCTCCTGGGTTACCCTCACACATATTATTCCCTCATTTAGTGGATATTTTCACAAAAAAAGTGACATTTTCAAAAATCCAGAAAATTGGCTGAAAACGACTAAATATCAAGGACTCATTGGGCGAATCGCTCTGGAACTGAAATCGGAACGCTCACTGACATTTGCCCTATCTGAAAGTCAGATAAACGCCAGAAAAATGACTAAGTCCCAAAAAAAATTTTTTTCTACTTTTTTCAATTTTACCCCCGTGGGATATATATTCTACCCACACACATTTGGAACTCTCCTGGGGTACCCTCACACATATTATTCCCTCAATTAGTGGATATTTTCACAAAAAAGTGAAATTTTCAAAAATCCAAAATATTGGCTGAAAACGACTAAATATCAAGGACTCATTGGGCGAATCGCTTCGGAACTGAAATCGGAACGCTCACTGACATTTCCCCTATCTGAAAGTCTGATAAACGCCAAAAAAATGACTAAGTCCAAAAAAAATTTTTTTTAAACTTTTTTCAAATTTACCCCCGTGGGATATATACTCTACCCACACACATTTGGAACTCTCCTGGGGTACCCTCACACATATTATTCCCTCATTTAGTGGATATTTTCACAAAAAAGTGAAATTTTCAAAAATGCAGAAAATTGGCTGAAAACGACTAAATATCAAGGACTCATTGGGCGAATCGCTCTGGAACTGAAATCGGAATGCTCACTGACATTTCCCCTATCTGAAAGTCTGATAAACGCCGGAAAAATGACTAAGTCCAAAAAAAAAAATTTTTCAACTTTTTTCAATTTTACCCCCGTGGAATATATATTCTACCCACACACATTTGGAACTCTCCTGGGGTACCCTCACACATATTATTCCCTCAATTAGTGGATATTTTCACAAAAAAGTGAAATTTTCAAAAATCCAAAATATTGGCTGAAAACGACTAAATATCAAGGACTCATTGGGTGAATCGCTCTGGAACTGAAATCGGAACGCTCACTGACATTTGCCCTATCTGAAAGTCTGATAAACGCCGGAAAAATGACTAAGTCCAAGAAAAAAGTTTTTTAAACTTTTTTCAATTTTACCCCCGTGGGATATATATTCTACCCACACACATTGGGAACTCTCCTGGGGTACCCTCACACAAATTATTCCCTCATTTAGTGGATATTTTCACAAAAAAGTGAAATTTTCAAAAATCCAAAATATTGGCTGAAAACGACTAAATATCAAGTGCTCATTGGGCGAATCGCTCTGGAACTGAAATCTGAACGCTCACTGACATTTCCCCTATCTGAAAGTCTGATAAACGCCAGAAAAATGACTAAGTCCAAAAAAAATTTTTTTTAAACTTTTTTCAATTTTACCCCCGTGGGATATATATTCTACCCACACACATTTGGAACTCTCCTGGGGTACCCTCACACATATTATTACCTCATTTAGTGGATATTTTCACAAAAAAGTGAAATTTTCAAAAATCCAGAAAATTGGATGAAAACGACTAAATATCAAGGACTCATTGGGCGAATCGCTCTGGAGCTGAAATCGGAATGCTCACTGACATTTCCCCTATCTGAAAGTCTAATAAACGCCAGAAAAATGACTAAGTCCAAAAAAAAAAAATTTTTCAACTTTTTTCAATTTTACTCCCGTGGAATATATATTCTACCCACACACATTGGGAACTCTCCTGGGGTACCCTCACACAAATTATTCCCTCATTTAGTGGATATTTTCACAAAAAAGTGAAATTTTCAAAAATCCAGAAAATTGGCTGAAAACGCCTGAATATCAAGGACTCATTGGGCGAATCGCTCTGGAACTGAAATCGGAACGCTCACTGACATTTCCCCTATCTGAAAGTCTGATAAACGCATGAAAAATGAATTAGTCCAAGAAAAATTTTTTTTTAAACTTTTTTCAATTTTACCCCGTGGGATATATACTCTACCCACACACATTGGGAACTCTCCTGGGTTACCCTCACACATATTATTCCCTCATTTAGTGGATATTTTCACAAAAAAAGTGACATTTTCAAAAATCCAGAAAATTGGCTGAAAACGACTAAATATCAAGGACTCATTGGGCGAATCGCTCTGGAACTGAAATCGGAACGCTCACTGACATTTGCCCTATCTGAAAGTCAGATAAACGCCAGAAAAATGACTAAGTCCCAAAAAAATTTTTTTTCTACTTTTTTCAATTTTACCCCCGTGGGATATATATTCTACCCACACACATTTGGAACTCTCCTGGGGTACCCTCACACATATTATTCCCTCAATTAGTGGATATTTTCACAAAAAAGTGAAATTTTCAAAAATCCAAAATATTGGCTGAAAACGACTAAATATCAAGGACTCATTGGGCGAATCGCTTCGGAACTGAAATCGGAACGCTCACTGACATTTCCCCTATCTGAAAGTCTGATAAACGCCAAAAAAATGACTAAGTCCAAAAAAAAATTTTTTTAAACTTTTTTCAAATTTACCCCCGTGGGATATATATTCTACCCACACACATTTGGAACTCTCCTGGGGTACCCTCACACATATTATTACCTCATTTAGTGGATATTTTCACAAAAAAGTGAAATTTTCAAAAATCCAGAAAACTGGCTGAAAACGACTAAATATCAAGGACTCATTGGCCGAATCGCTCTGGAACTGAAATCTGAACGTTCACTGACATTTCCCCTATCTGAAAGTCAGATAAACGCCAGAAAAATGACTAAGTCCCCAAAAAATTTTTTTTCAACTTTTTTCAATTTTACCCCCGTGGGATATATATTCTACCCACACACATTTGGAACTCTCCTGGGGTACCCTCACACATATTATTCCCTCAATTAGTGGATATTTTTACAAAAATGAGAAATTTTCAAAAATCCAGAAAATTGGTTGAAAACGACTAAATATCAAGGACTCATTGGGTGAATCTCTCTGGAACTGAAATCGGAACGCTCACTGACATTTGCCCTATCTGAAAGTCTGATAAACGCCGGAAAAATGACTAAGTCCAAGAAAAAAGTTTTTTAAACTTTTTTCAATTTTACCCCCGTGGGATATATATTCTACCCACACACATTGGGAACTCTCCTGGGGTACCCTCACACAAATTATTCCCTCATTTAGTGGATATTTTCACAAAAAAGTGAAATTTTCAAAAATCCAAAATATTGGCTGAAAACGACTAAATATCAAGTGCTCATTGGGCGAATCGCTCTGGAACTGAAATCGGAATGCTCACTGACATTTCCCCTATCTGAAAGTCTAATAAACGCCAGAAAAATGACTAAGTCCAAAAAAAAAAAATTTTTCAACTTTTTTCAATTTTACTCCCGTGGAATATATATTCTACCCACACACATTGGGAACTCTCCTGGGGTACCCTCACACAAATTATTCCCTCATTTAGTGGATATTTTCACAAAAAAGTGAAATTTTCAAAAATGCAGAAAATTGGCTGAAAACGACTGAATATCAAGGACTCATTGGGCGAATCGCTCTGGAACTGAAATCGGAACGCTCACTGACATTTGCCCAATCTGAAAGTCTGATAAACGCCGGAAAAATGACTAAGTCCAAAGAAAATTTTTTTTTAAACTATTTTCAATTTTACCCCGTGGGATATATATTCTACCCACACACATTTGGAACTCTCCTGGGGTACCCTCACACATATTATTCCCTCAATTAGTAGATATTTTCACAAAAAAGTGAAATTTTCAAAAATCCAGAAAATTGGCTGAAAACGACTAAATATCAAGGACTCATTGGCCGAATCGCTCTGGAACTGAAATCTGAACGCTCACTGACATTTCCCCTATCTGAAAGTCTGATAAACGCCAGAAAAACGACTAAGTCCCAAAAAAATTTTTTTTCAACTTTTTTCACATTTACCCCAGTGGGATATATATTCTACCCACACACATTTGGAACTCTCCTGGGGTACCCTCACACATATTATTCCCTCAATTAGTGGATATTTTCACAAAAAAATGAAATTTTCAAAAATCCAAAATATTGGCTGAAAACGACTAAATATCAAGGACTCATTGGGCGAATCGCTCTGGAACTGAAATCGGAACACTCACTGACATTTCCCCTATCTGAAAGTCTGATAAACGCCAAAAAAATGACTAAGTCCAAAAAAAATTTTTTTTAAACTTTTTTCAAATTTACCCCCGTGGGATATATACTCTACCCACACACATTTGGAACTCTCCTGGGGTACCCTCACACATATTATTCCCTCATTTAGTGGATATTTTCACAAAAAAGTGAAATTTTCAAAAATGCAGAAAATTGGCTGAAAACGACTAAATATCAAGGACTCATTGGGCGAATCGCTCTGGAACTGAAATCGGAATGCTCACTGACATTTCCCCTATCTGAAAGTCTGATAAACGCCGGAAAAATGACTAAGTCCAAGAAAAATTTTTTTTAAACTTTTTTCAATTTTTCCCTGTGGGATATATATTCTACCCACACACATTTGGAACTCTCCTGGGGTACCCTCACACATATTATTACCTCATTTAGTGGATATTTTCACAAAAAAGTGAAATTTTCAAAAATCCAGAAAACTGGCTGAAAACGACTAAATATCAAGGACTCATTGGCCGAATCGCTCTGGAGCTGAAATCTGAACGCTCACTGACATTTCCCCTATCTGAAAGTCAGATAAACGCCAGAAAAATGACTAAGTCCCCAAAAAATTTTTTTTCAACTTTTTTCAATTTTACCCCCGTGGGATATTTATTCTACCCACACACATTTGGAACTCTCCTGGGGTACCCTCACACATATTATTCCCTCAATTAGTGGATATTTTCACAAAAAAGTGAAATTTTCAAAAATCCAAAATATTGGCTGAAAACGACTAAATATCAAGGACTCATTGGGCGAATCGCTCTGGAGCTGAAATTGGAACGCTCACTGACATTTGCCCTATCTGAAAGTCTGATAAACGCCGGAAAAATGACTAAGTCCAAAAAAAAATTTTTTTAAACTTTTTTCAATTTTACCCCCGTGTGATATATATTCTACCCACACACATTTGTAACTCTCCTGGGGTACCCTCAGACATATTATTCCCTCATTGAGTGGATATTTTCACAAAAAAGTGAAATTTTCAAAAATCCAGAAAATTGGCTGAAAACGACTAAATATCAAGGACTCATTGGCCGAATCGCTCTGGAACTGAAATCTGAACGCTCACTGACATTTCCCCTATCTGAAAGTCTGATAAACGCCAGAAAAATGACTAAGTCCCAAAAAAATTTTTTTAAAACTTTTTTCAATTTTACCCCCGTGGGATATATATTCTACCCACACACATTTGGAACTCTCCTGGGGTACCCTCACAGATATTATTCCCTCATTTAGTGGATATTTTTACAAAAATGAGAAATTTTCAAAAATCCAGAAAATTGGTTGAAAACGACTAAATATCAAGGACTCATTGGGTGAATCGCTCTGGAACTGAAATCGGAACGCTCACTGACATTTGCCCTATCTGAAAGTCTGATAAACGCCGGAAAAATGACTAAGTCCAAGAAAAAAGTTTTTTAAACTTTTTTCAATTTTACCCCCGTGGGATATATATTCTACCCACACACATTGGGAACTCTCCTGGGGTACCCTCACACAAATTATTCCCTCATTTAGTGGATATTTTCACAAAAAAGTGAAATTTTCAAAAATCCAAAATATTGGCTGAAAACGACTAAATATCAAGTGCTCATTGGGCGAATCGCTCTGGAACTGAAATCTGAACGCTCACTGACATTTCCCCTATCTGAAAGTCTGATAAACGCCAGAAAAATGACTAAGTCCAAAAAAAATTTTTTTGAAACTTTTTTCAATTTTACCCCCGTGGGATATATATTCTACCCACACACATTTGGAACTCTCCTGGGGTACCCTCACACATATTATTACCTCATTTAGTGGATATTTTCACAAAAAAGTGAAATTTTCAAAAATCCAGAAAATTGGATGAAAACGACTAAATATCAAGGACTCATTGGGCGAATCGCTGTGGAGCTGAAATCGGAATGCTCACTGACATTTCCCCTATCTGAAAGTCTAATAAACGCCAGAAAAATGACTAAGTCCAAAAAAAAAAATTTTTCAACTTTTTTCAATTTTACTCCCGTGGAATATATATTCTACCCACACACATTGGGAACTCTCCTGGGGTACCCTCACACAAATTATTCCCTCATTTAGTGGATATTTTCACAAAAAAGTGAAATTTTCAAAAATGCAGAAAATTGGCTGAAAACGACTGAATATCAAGGACTCATTGGGCGAATCGCTCTGGAACTGAAATCGGAACGCTCACTGACATTTGCCCTATCTGAAAGTCTGATAAACGCCGGAAAAATGACTAAGTCCAATGAAAATTTTTTTTTAAACTATTTTCAATTTTACCCCGTGGGATATATATTCTACCCACACACATTTGGAACTCTCCTGGGGTACCCTCACACATATTATTCCCTCAATTAGTGGATATTTTCACAAAAAGTGAAATTTTCAAAAATCCAGAAAATTGGCTGAAAACGACTAAATATCAAGGACTCATTGGCCGAATCGCTCTGGAACTGAAATCTGAACGCTCACTGACATTTCCCCTATCTGAAAGTCTGATAAACGCCCGAAAAATGACTAAGTCCCAAAAAAATTTTTTTTCAACTTTTTTCAATTTTACCCCAGTGGGATATATATTCTACCCACACACATTTGGAACTCTCCTGGGGTACCCTCACACATATTATTCCCTCAATTAGTGGATATTTTCACAAAAAAGTGAAATTTTCAAAAATCCAAAATATTGGCTGAAAACGACTAAATATCAAGGACTCATTGGGCGAATCGCTCTGGAACTGAAATCGGAACGCTCACTGACATTTCCCCTATCTGAAAGTCTGATAAACGCCAAAAAAATGACTAAGTCCAAAAAAAATTTTTTTTAAACTTTTTTCAAATTTACCCCCGTGGGATATATACTCTACCCACACACATTTGGAACTCTCCTGGGGTACCCTCACACATATTATTACCTCATTTAGTGGATATTTTCACAAAAAAGTGAAATTTTCAAAAATCCAGAAAACTGGCTGAAAACGACTAAATATCAAGGACTCATTGGCCGAATCGCTCTGGAACTGAAATCTGAACGCTCACTGACATTTCCCCTATCTGAAAGTCAGATAAACGCCAGAAAAATGACTAAGTCCCCAAAAAATTTTTTTTCAACTTTTTTCAATTTTACCCCCGTGGGATATATATTCTACCCACACACATTTGGAACTCTCCTGGGGTACCCTCACACATATTATTCCCTCATTTAGTGGATATTTTTACAAAAATGAGAAATTTTCAAAAATCCAGAAAATTGGTTGAAAACGACTAAATATCAAGGACTCATTGGGTGAATCGCTCTGGAACTGAAATCGGAACGCTCACTGACATTTGCCCTATCTGAAAGTCTGATAAACGCCGGAAAAATGACTAAGTCCAAGAAAAAAGTTTTTTAAACTTTTTTCAATTTTACCCCCGTGGGATATATATTCTACCCACACACATTGGGAACTCTCCTGGGGTACCCTGACACAAATTATTCCCTCATTTAGTGGATATTTTCACAAAAAAGTGAAATTTTCAAAAATCCAGAAAATTGGATGAAAACGACTAAATATCAAGGACTCATTGGGCGAATCGCTCTGGAGCTGAAATCGGAATGCTCACTGACATTTCCCCTATCTGAAAGTCTGATAAACGCCAAAAAAATGACTAAGTCCAAAAAAAATTTTTTTTAAACTTTTTTCAAATTTACCCCCGTGGGATATATACTCTACCCACACACATTTGGAACTCTCCTGGGGTACCCTCACACATATTATTCCCTCATTTAGTGGATATTTTCACAAAAAAGTGAAATTTTCAAAAATGCAGAAAATTGGCTGAAAACGACTAAATATCAAGGACTCATTGGGCGAATCGCTCTGGAACTGAAATCGGAATGCTCACTGACATTTCCCCTATCTGAAAGTCTGATAAACGCCGGAAAAATGACTAAGTCCAAGAAAAATTTTTTTTAAACTTTTTTCAATTTTTCCCTGTGGGATATATATTCTACCCACACACATTTGGAACTCTCCTGGGGTACCCTCACACATATTATTACCTCATTTAGTGGATATTTTCACAAAAAAGTGAAATTTTCAAAAATCCAGAAAACTGGCTGAAAACGACTAAATATCAAGGACTCATTGGCCGAATCGCTCTGGAGCTGAAATCTGAACGCTCACTGACATTTCCCCTATCTGAAAGTCAGATAAACGCCAGAAAAATGACTAAGTCCCCAAAAAATTTTTTTTCAACTTTTTTCAATTTTACCCCCGTGGGATATTTATTCTACCCACACACATTTGGAACTCTCCTGGGGTACCCTCACACATATTATTCCCTCAATTAGTGGATATTTTCACAAAAAAGTGAAATTTTCAAAAATCCAAAATATTGGCTGAAAACGACTAAATATCAAGGACTCATTGGGCGAATCGCTCTGGAGCTGAAATTGGAACGCTCACTGACATTTGCCCTATCTGAAAGTCTGATAAACGCCGGAAAAATGACTAAGTACAAAAAAAAATTTTTTTAAACTTTTTTCAATTTTACCCCCGTGTGATATATATTCTACCCACACACATTTGTAACTCTCCTGGGGTACCCTCAGACATATTATTCCCTCATTTAGTGGATATTTTCACAAAAAAGTGAAATTTTCAAAAATCCAGAAAATTGGCTGAAAACGACTAAATATCAAGGACTCATTGGCCGAATCGCTCTGGAACTGAAATCTGAACGCTCACTGACATTTCCTCTATCTGAAAGTCTGATAAACGCCAGAAAAATGACTAAGTCCCAAAAAAAAATTTTTAAAACTTTTTTCAATTTTACCCCCGTGGGATATATATTCTACCCACACACATTTGGAACTCTCCTGGGGTACCCTCACACATATTATTCCCTCATTTAGTGGATATTTTTACAAAAATGAGAAATTTTCAAAAATCCAGAAAATTGGTTGAAAACGACTAAATATCAAGGACTCATTGGGTGAATCGCTCTGGAACTGAAATCGTAACGCTCACTGACATTTGCCCTATCTGAAAGTCTGATAAACGCCGGAAAAATGACTAAGTACAAAAAAAAATTTTTTTAAACTTTTTTCAATTTTACCCCCGTGTGATATATATTCTACCCACACACATTTGTAACTCTCCTGGGGTACCCTCAACATATTATTCCCTCATTTAGTGGATATTT
Organism: Phyllobates terribilis; assembly: GCF_046119375.1. Lineage (NCBI taxonomy): Eukaryota > Metazoa > Chordata > Amphibia > Anura > Dendrobatidae > Phyllobates > Phyllobates terribilis. The sequence continues at coordinate 597,536,140 of NW_027362762.1, forward strand.
TCACAAAAAAGTGAAATTTTCAAAAATCCAGAAAATTGGCTGAAAACGACTAAATATCAAGGACTCATTGGCCGAATCGCTCTGGAACTGAAATCTGAACGCTCACTGACATTTCCTCTATCTGAAAGTCTGATAAACGCCAGAAAAATGACTAAGTCCCAAAAAAATTTTTTTAAAACTTTTTTCAATTTTACCCCCGTGGGATATATATTCTACCCACACACATTTGGAACTCTCCTGGGGTACCCTCACACATATTATTCCCTCATTTAGTGGATATTTTTACAAAAATGAGAAATTTTCAAAAATCCAGAAAATTGGTTGAAAACGACTAAATATCAAGGACTCATTGGGTGAATCGCTCTGGAACTGAAATCGTAACGCTCACTGACATTTGCCCTATCTGAAAGTCTGATAAACGCCGGAAAAATGACTAAGTCCAAGAAAAAAGTTTTTTAAACTTTTTTCAATTTTACCCCCGTGGGATATATATTCTACCCACACACATTGGGAACTCTCCTGGGGTACCCTCACACAAATTATTCCCTCATTTAGTGGATATTTTCACAAAAAAGTGAAATTTTCAAAAATCCAAAATATTGGCTGAAAACGACTAAATATCAAGTGCTCATTGGGCGAATCGCTCTGGAACTGAAATCTGAACGCTCACTGACATTTCCCCTATCTGAAAGTCTGATAAACGCCAGAAAAATGACTAAGTCCAAAAAAAATTTTTTTTAAACTTTTTTCAATTTTACCCCCGTGGGATATATATTCTACCCACACACATTTGGAACTCTCCTGGGGTACCCTCACACATATTATTACCTCATTTAGTGGATATTTTCACAAAAAAGTGAAATTTTCAAAAATCCAGAAAATTGGCTGAAAACGACTTAATATCAAGGACTCATTGGCCGAATCGCTCTGGAACTGAAATCTGAACGCTCACTGACATTTCCCCTATCTGAAAGTCTGATAAACGCCAGAAAAATGACTAAGTCCCAAAAAAATTTTTTTTCAACTTTTTTCAATTTTACCCCAGTGGGATATATATTCTACCCACACACATTTGGAACTCTCCTGGGGTACCCTCACACATATTATTCCCTCAATTAGTGGATATTTTCACAAAAAAGTGAAATTTTCAAAAATCCAAAATATTGGCTGAAAACGACTAAATATCAAGGACTCATTGGGCGAATCGCTCTGGAACTGAAATCGGAACGCTCACTGACATTTCCCCTATCTGAAAGTCTGATAAACGCCAAAAAAATGACTAAGTCCAAAAAAAATTTTTTTTAAACTTTTTTCAAGTTTACCCACGTGGGATATATACTCTACCCACACACATTTGGAACTCTCCTGGGGTACCCTCACACATATTATTCCCTCATTTAGTGGATATTTTCACAAAAAAGTGAAATTTTCAAAAATGCAGAAAATTGGCTGAAAACGACTAAATATCAAGGACTCATTGGGCGAATCGCTCTGGAACTGAAATCGGAATGCTCACTGACATTTCCCCTATCTGAAAGTCTGATAAACGCCGGAAAAATGACTAAGTCCAAGAAAAATTTTTTTTAAACTTTTTTAAATTTTTCCCTGTGGGATATATATTCTACCCACACACATTTGGAACTCTCCTGGGGTACCCTCACACATATTATTACCTCATTTAGTGGATATTTTCACAAAAAAGTGAAATTTTCAAAAATCCAGAAAACTGGCTGAAAACGACTAAATATCAAGGACTCATTGGCCGAATCGCTCTGGAACTGAAATCTGAACGCTCACTGACATTTCCCCTATCTGAAAGTCAGATAAACGCTGGAGAAATGACTAAGTCCCAAAAAAAATTTTTTTCAACTTTTTTCAATTTTACCCCGTGTGATATATATTCTACCCACACACATTTGGAACTCTCCTGGGGTACCCTCACACATATTATTCCCTCATTTAGTGGATATTTTCACAAAAAAGTGAAATTTTCAAAAATCCAGAAAATTGGTTGAAAACGACTAAATATCAAGGACTCATTGGGCGAATAGCTCTGGAGCTGAAATCGGAATGCTCACTGACATTTCCCCTATCTGAAAGTCTGATAAACGCCGGAAAAATGACTAAGTACAAAAAAAAAAATTTTTCAACTTTTTTCAATTTTACCCCCGTGGAATATATATTCTACCCACACACATTTGGAACTCTCCTGGGGTACCCTCACACATATTATTCCCTCATTTAGTGGATATTTTTACAAAAAAGTGAAATTTTCAAAAATCCAGAAAATTGGATGAAAACGACTAAATATCAAGGACTCATTGGGTGAATCGCTCTGGAGCTGAAATCGGAATGCTCACTGACATTTCCCCTATCTGAAAGTCTAATAAACGCCAGAAAAATGAATAAGTCCAAAAAAAAAAATTTTTCAACTTTTTTCAATTTTACTCCCGTGGAATATATATTCTACCCACACACATTGGGAACTCTCCTGGGGTACCCTCACACAAATTATTCCCTCATTTAGTGGATATTTTCACAAAAAAGTGAAATTTTCAAAAATGCAGAAAATTGGCTGAAAACGACTGAATATCAAGGACTCATTGGGCGAATCGCTCTGGAACTGAAATCGGAACGCTCACTGACATTTGCCCAATCTGAAAGTCTGATAAACGCCGGAAAAATGACTAAGTCCAAAGAAAATTTTTTTTTAAACTATTTTCAATTTTACCCCGTGGGATATATATTCTACCCACACACATTTGGAACTCTCCTGGGGTACCCTCACACATATTATTCCCTCAATTAGTGGATATTTTCACAAAAAAGTGAAATTTTCAAAAATCCAGAAAATTGGCTGAAAACGACTAAATATCAAGGACTCATTGGCCGAATCGCTCTGGAACTGAAATCTGAACGCTCACTGACATTTCCCCTATCTGAAATTCTGATAAACGCCAGAAAAATGACTAAGTCCCAAAAAAATTTTTTTTCAACTTTTTTCAATTTTACCCCAGTGGGATATATATTCTACCCACACACATTTGGAACTCTCCTGGGGTACCCTCACACATATTATTCCCTCAATTAGTGGATATTTTCACAAAAAAATGAAATTTTCAAAAATCCAAAATATTGGCTGAAAACGACTAAATATCAAGGACTCATTGGGCGAATCGCTCTGGAACTGAAATCGGAACACTCACTGACATTTCCCCTATCTGAAAGTCTGATAAACGCCAAAAAAATGACTAAGTCCAAAAAAAATTTTTTTTAAACTTTTTTCAAATTTACCCCCGTGGGATATATACTCTACCCACACACATTTGGAACTCTCCTGGGGTACCCTCACACATATTATTCCCTCATTTAGTGGATATTTTCACAAAAAAGTGAAATTTTCAAAAATGCAGAAAATTGGCTGAAAACGACTAAATATCAAGGACTCATTGGGCGAATCGCTCTGGAACTGAAATCGGAATGCTCACTGACATTTCCCCTATCTGAAAGTCTGATAAACGCCGGAAAAATGACTAAGTCCAAGAAAAATTTTTTTTAAACTTTTTTCAATTTTTCCCTGTGGGATATATATTCTACCCACACACATTTGGAACTCTCCTGGGGTACCCTCACACATATTATTACCTCATTTAGTGGATATTTTCACAAAAAGTGAAATTTTCAAAAATCCAGAAAACTGGCTGAAAACGACTAAATATCAAGGACTCATTGGCCGAATCGCTCTGGAGCTGAAATCTGAACGCTCACTGACATTTCCCCTATCTGAAAGTCAGATAAACGCCAGAAAAATGACTAAGTCCCCAAAAAATTTTTTTTCAACTTTTTTCAATTTTACCCCCGTGGGATATTTATTCTACCCACACACATTTGGAACTCTCCTGGGGTACCCTCACACATATTATTCCCTCAATTAGTGGATATTTTCACAAAAAAGTGAAATTTTCAAAAATCCAAAATATTGGCTGAAAACGACTAAATATCAAGGACTCATTGGGCGAATCGCTCTGGAGCTGAAATTGGAACGCTCACTGACATTTGCCCTATCTGAAAGTCTGATAAACGCCGGAAAAATGACTAAGTACAAAAAAAAATTTTTTTAAACTTTTTTCAATTTTACCCCCGTGTGATATATATTCTACCCACACACATTTGTAACTCTCCTGGGGTACCCTCAGACATATTATTCCCTCATTTAGTGGATATTTTCACAAAAAAGTGAAATTTTCAAAAATCCAGAAAATTGGCTGAAAACGACTAAATATCAAGGACTCATTGGCCGAATCGCTCTGGAACTGAAATCTGAACGCTCACTGACATTTCCTCTATCTGAAAGTCTGATAAACGCCAGAAAAATGACTAAGTCCCAAAAAAATTTTTTTAAACTTTTTTCAATTTTACCCCCGTGGGATATATATTCTACCCACACACATTTGGAACTCTCCTGGGGTACCCTCACACATATTATTCCCTCATTTAGTGGATATTTTTACAAAAATGAGAAATTTTCAAAAATCCAGAAAATTGGTTGAAAACGACTAAATATCAAGGACTCATTGGGTGAATCGCTCTGGAACTGAAATCGGAACGCTCACTGACATTTGCCCTATCTGAAAGTCTGATAAACGCCGGAAAAATGACTAAGTCCAAGAAAAAAGTTTTTTAAACTTTTTTCAATTTTACCCCCGTGGGATATATATTCTACCCACACACATTGGGAACTCTCCTGGGGTACCCTCACACAAATTATTCCCTCATTTAGTGGATATTTTCACAAAAAAGTGAAATTTTCAAAAATCCAAAATATTGGCTGAAAACGACTAAATATCAAGTGCTCATTGGGCGAATCGCTCTGGAACTGAAATCTGAACGCTCACTGACATTTCCCCTATCTGAAAGTCTGATAAACGCCAGAAAAATGACTAAGTCCAAAAAAAATTTTTTTTAAACTTTTTTCAATTTTACCCCAGTGGGATATATATTCTACCCACACACATTTGGAACTCTCCTGGGGTACCCTCACACATATTATTCCCTCAATTAGTGGATATTTTCACAAAAAAGTGAAATTTTCAAAAATCCAAAATATTGGCTGAAAACGACTAAATATCAAGGACTCATTGGGCGAATCGCTCTGGAACTGAAATCGGAACGCTCACTGACATTTCCCCTATCTGAAAGTCTGATAAACGCCAAAAAAATGACTAAGTCCAAAAAAAATTTTTTTTAAACTTTTTTCAAATTTACCCACGTGGAATATATACTCTACCCACACACATTTGGAACTCTCCTGGGGTACCCTCACACATATTATTCCCTCATTTAGTGGATATTTTCACAAAAAAGTGAAATTTTCAAAAATGCAGAAAATTGGCTGAAAACGACTAAATATCAAGGACTCATTGGGCGAATCGCTCTGGAACTGAAATCGGAATGCTCACTGACATTTCCCCTATCTGAAAGTCTGATAAACGCCGGAAAAATGACTAAGTCCAAGAAAAATTTTTTTTAAACTTTTTTCAATTTTTCCCTGTGGGATATATATTCTACCCACACACATTTGGAACTCTCCTGGGGTACCCTCACACATATTATTACCTCATTTAGTGGATATTTTCACAAAAAAGTGAAATTTTCAAAAATCCAGAAAACTGGCTGAAAACGACTAAATATCAAGGACTCATTGGCCGAATCGCTCTGGAACTGAAATCTGAACGCTCACTGACATTTCCCCTATCTGAAAGTCAGATAAACGCTGGAGAAATGACTAAGTCCCAAAAAAAATTTTTTTCAACTTTTTTCAATTTTACCCCGTGTGATATATATTCTACCCACACACATTTGGAACTCTCCTGGGGTACCCTCACACATATTATTCCCTCATTTAGTGGATATTTTCACAAAAAAGTGAAATTTTCAAAAATCCAGAAAATTGGTTGAAAACGACTAAATATCAAGGACTCATTGGGCGAATAGCTCTGGAGCTGAAATCGGAATGCTCACTGACATTTCCCCTATCTGAAAGTCTGATAAACGCCGGAAAAATGACTAAGTACAAAAAAAAAAATTTTTCAACTTTTTTCAATTTTACCCCCGTGGAATATATATTCTACCCACACACATTTGGAACTCTCCTGGGGTACCCTCACACATATTATTCCCTCATTTAGTGGATATTTTTACAAAAATGAGAAATTTTCAAAAATCCAGAAAATTGGTTGAAAACGACTAAATATCAAGGACTCATTGGGTGAATCGCTCTGGAACTGAAATCGGAACGCTCACTGACATTTGCCCTATCTGAAAGTCTGATAAACGCCGGAAAAATGACTAAGTCCAAGAAAAAAGTTTTTTAAACTTTTTTCAATTTTACCCCCGTGGGATATATATTCTACCCACACACATTGGGAACTCTCCTGGGGTACCCTCACACAAATTATTCCCTCATTTAGTGGATATTTTCACAAAAAAGTGAAATTTTCAAAAATCCAAAATATTGGCTGAAAACGACTAAATATCAAGTGCTCATTGGGCGAATCGCTCTGGAACTGAAATCTGAACGCTCACTGACATTTCCCCTATCTGAAAGTCTGATAAACGCCAGAAAAATGACTAAGTCCAAAAAAAATTTTTTTTAAACTTTTTTCAATTTTACCCCCGTGGGATATATATTCTACCCACACACATTTGGAACTCTCCTGGGGTACCCTCACACATATTATTACCTCATTTAGTGGATATTTTCACAAAAAAGTGAAATTTTCAAAAATCCAGAAAATTGGATGAAAACGACTAAATATCAAGGACTCATTGGGCGAATCGCTCTGGAGCTGAAATCGGAATGCTCACTGAAATTTCCCCTATCTGAAAGTCTAATAAACGCAAGAAAAATGACTAAGTCCAAAAAAAAAAATTTTTCAACTTTTTTCAATTTTACTCCCGTGGAATATATATTCTACCCACACACATTGGGAACTCTCCTGGGGTACCCTCACACAAATTATTCCCTCATTTAGTGGATATTTTCACAAAAAAGTGAAATTTTCAAAAATGCAGAAAATTGGCTGAAAACGACTGCATATCAAGGACTCATTGGGCGAATCGCTCTGGAACTGAAATCGGAACGCTCACTGACATTTGCCCTATCTGAAAGTCTGATAAACGCCGGAAAAATGACTAAGTCCAAAGAAAATTTTTTTTTAAACTATTTTCAATTTTACCCCGTGGGATATATATTCTACCCACACACATTTGGAACTCTCCTGGGGTACCCTCACACATATTATTCCCTCAATTAGTGGATATTTTCACAAAAAAGTGAAATTTTCAAAAATCCAAAATATTGGCTGAAAACGACTAAATATCAAGGACTCATTGGGCGAATCGCTCTGGAACTGAAATCGGAACGCTCACTGACATTTCCCCTATCTGAAAGTCTGATAAACGCCAAAAAAATGACTAAGTCCAAAAAAAATTTTTTTTAAACTTTTTTCAAATTTACCCCCGTGGGATATATACTCTACCCACACACATTTGGAACTCTCCTGGGGTACCCTCACACATATTATTCCCTCATTTAGTGGATATTTTCACAAAAAAGTGAAATTTTCAAAAATGCAGAAAATTGGCTGAAAACGACTAAATATCAAGGACTCATTGGGCGAATCGCTCTGGAACTGAAATCGGAATGCTCACTGACATTTCCCCTATCTGAAAGTCTGATAAACGCCGGAAAAATGACTAAGTCCAAGAAAAAATTTTTTAAAACTTTTTTCAATTTTTCCCTGTGGGATATATATTCTACCCACACACATTTGGAACTCTCCTGGGGTACCCTCACACATATTATTACCTCATTTAGTGGATATTTTCACAAAAAAGTGAAATTTTCAAAAATCCAGAAAACTGGCTGAAAACGACTAAATATCAAGGACTCATTGGCCGAATCGCTCTGGAACTGAAATCTGAACGCTCACTGACATTTCCCCTATCTGAAAGTCAGATAAACGCCAGAAAAATGACTAAGTCCCCAAAAAATTTTTTTTCAACTTTTTTCAATTTTACCCCCGTGGGATATATATTCTACCCACACACATTTGGAACTCTCCTGGGGTACCCTCACACATATTATTCCCTCAATTAGTGGATATTTTCACAAAAAAGTGAAATTTTCAAAAATCCAAAATATTGGCTGAAAACGACTAAATATCAAGGACTCATTGGGCGAATCGCTCTGGAACTGAAATCGGAACGCTCACTGACATTTCCCCTATCTGATAGTCTGATAAACGCTGGAGAAATGACTAAGTCCCAAAAAAAATTTTTTTCAACTTTTTTCAATTTTACCCCGTGTGATATATATTCTACCCACACACATTTGGAACTCTCCTGGGGTACCCTCACCCATATTATTCCCTCATTTAGTGGATATTTTCACAAAAAAGTGAAATTTTCAAAAATCCAGAAAATTGGCTGAAAACGACTAAATATCAAGGACTCATTGGGCGAATCGCTCCTGAGCTGAAATCGGAACGCTCACTGACATTTCCCCTATCTGAAAGTCTGATAAACGGCGGAAAAATGACTAAGTCCAAAGAAAAATTTTTTTTAAACTATTTTCAATTTTACCCCGTGGGATATTTATTCTACCCACACACATTTGGAACTCTCCTGGGGTACCCTCACACATATTATTCCCTCATTTAGTGGATATTTTCACAAAAAAGTGAAATTTTCAAAAATCCAGAAAATTGTTTGAAAATGACTAAATATCAAGGAATCATTGGGCGAATCGCTCTGGAACTGAAATCGGAACGCTCACTGACATTTCCCCTATCTGAAAGTCTGATAAACGCCAGAAAAATGACTAAGTCCAAAAAAAATTTTTTTAAAACTTTTTTCAATTTTACCCCCGTGGGATATATATTCTACCCACACACATTTGGAACTCTCCTGGTGTACCCTCACACATATTATTCCCTCATTTAGTGGATATTTTCACAAAAAAGTGAAATTTTCAAAAATCCAGAAAATTCGCTGAAAACGACTAAATATCAAGGACTCATTGGGCGAATCGCTGTGGAGCTGACATCGGAACGCTCACTGACATTTCCCCTATCTGAAAGTCTGATAAACGCCGGAAAAATGACTAAGTCCAAGAAACATTTTTTTTAAACTTTTTTCACTTTTACCCTGTGGGATATATATTCTACCCACACACATTTGGAACTCTCCTGGGGTACCCTCACACATATTATTTCCTCATTTAGTGGATATTTTCACAAAAAAGTGAAATTTTCAAAAATGCAGAAAATTCGCTGAAAACGACTAAATATCAAGGACTCATTGGGCGAATCGCTCTGGAGCTGAAATTGGAACGCTCACTGACATTTGCCCTATCTGAAAGTCTGATAAACGCCGGAAAAATGACTAAGTCCAAAAAAAAATTTTTTTAAACTTTTTTCAATTTTACCCCCGTGTGATATATATTCTACCCACACACATTTGGAACTCTCCTGGGGTACCCTCAGACATATTATTCCCTCATTTAGTGGATATTTTCACAAAAAAGTGAAATTTTCAAAAATCCAGAAAATTGGCTGAAAACGACTAAATATCAAGGACTCATTGGCCGAATCGCTCTGGAACTGAAATCTGAACCCTCACTGACATTTCCCCTATCTGAAAGTCTGATAAACGCCAGAAAAATGACTAAGTCCAAAAAAAATTTTTTTAAAACTTTTTTCAATTTTACCCCCGTGGGATATATATTCTACCCACACACATTTGGAACTCTCCTGGTGTACCCTCACACATATTATTCCCTCATTTAGTGGATATTTTCACAAAAAAGTGAAATTTTCAAAAATCCAGAAAATTCGCTGAAAACGACTAAATATCAAGGACTCATTGGGCGAATCGCTGTGGAGCTGACATCGGAACGCTCACTGACATTTCCCCTATCTGAAAGTCTGATAAACGCCGGAAAAATGACTAAGTCCAAGAAACATTTTTTTTAAACTTTTTTCACTTTTACCCTGTGGGATATATATTCTACCCACACACATTTGGAACTCTTCTGGGGTACCCTCACACATATTATTTCCTCATTTAGTGGATATTTTCACAAAAAAGTGAAATTTTCAAAAATGCAGAAAATTCGCTGAAAACGACTAAATATCAAGGACTCATTGGGCGAATCGCTCTGGAGCTGAAATTGGAACGCTCACTGACATTTGCCCTATCTGAAAGTCTGATAAACGCCGGAAAAATGACTAAGTCCAAAAAAAAATTTTTTTAAACTTTTTTCAATTTTACCCCCGTGTGATATATATTCTACCCACACACATTTGGAACTCTCCTGGGGTACCCTCAGACATATTACTCCCTCATTTAGTGGATATTTTCACAAAAAAGTGAAATTTTCAAAAATCCAGAAAATTGGCTGAAAACGACTAAATATCAAGGACTCATTGGGTGAATCGCTCTGGAACTGAAATCGGAACGCTCACTGACATTTGCCCTATCTGAAAGTCTGATAAACGCCGGAAAAATGACTAAGTCCAAGAAAAAAGTTTTTTAAACTTTTTTCAATTTTACCCCCGTGGGATATATATTCTACCCACACACATTGGGAACTCTCCTGGGGTACCCTCACACAAATTATTCCCTCATTTAGTGGATATTTTCACAAAAAAGTGAAATTTTCAAAAATCCAAAATATTGGCTGAAAACGACTAAATATCAAGTGCTCATTGGGCGAATCGCTCTGGAACTGAAATCTGAACGCTCACTGACATTTCCCCTATCTGAAAGTCTGATAAACGCCAGAAAAATGACTAAGTCCAAAAAAAATTTTTTTTAAACTTTTTTCAATTTTACCCCCGTGGGATATGTATTCTACCCACACACATTTGGAACTCTCCTGGGGTACCCTCACACATATTATTACCTCATTTAGTGGATATTTTCACAAAAAAGTGAAATTTTCAAAAATCCAGAAAATTGGATGAAAACGACTAAATATCAAGGACTCATTGGGCGAATCGCTCTGGAGCTGAAATCGGAATGCTCACTGACATTTCCCCTATCTGAAAGTCTAATAAACGCCAGAAAAATGACTAAGTCCAAAAAAAAAAATTTTTCAACTTTTTTCAATTTTACTCCCGTGGAATATATATTCTACCCACACACATTGGGAACTCTCCTGGGGTACCCTCACACAAATTATTCCCTCATTTAGTGGATATTTTCACAAAAAAGTGAAATTTTCAAAAATGCAGAAAATTGGCTGAAAACGACTGAATATCAAGGACTCATTGGGCGAATCGCTCTGGAACTGAAATCGGAACGCTCACTGACATTTGCCCTATCTGAAAGTCTGATAAACGCCGGAAAAATGACTAAGTCCAAAGAAAATTTTTTTTTAAACTATTTTCAATTTTACCCCGTGGGATATATATTCTACCCACACACATTTGGAACTCTCCTGGGGTACCCTCACACATATTATTCCCTCAATTAGTGGATATTTTCACAAAAAAGTGAAATTTTCAAAAATCCAGAAAATTGGCTGAAAACGACTAAATATCAAGGACTCATTGGCCGAATCGCTCTGGAACTGAAATCTGAACGCTCACTGACATTTCCCCTATCTGAAAGTCTGATAAACGCCAGAAAAATGACTAAGTCCCAAAAAAATTTTTTTTGAACTTTTTTCAATTTTACCCCAGTGGGATATATATTCTACCCACACACATTTGGAACTCTCCTGGGGTACCCTTACACATATTATTCCCTCAATTAGTGGATATTTTCACAAAAAAGAGAAATTTTCAAAAATCCAAAATATTGGCTGAAAACGACTAAATATCAAGTGCTCATTGGGCGAATCGCTCTGGAACTGAAATCGGAACGCTCACTGACATTTGCCCTATCTGAAAGTCTGATAAACGCCGGAAAAATGACTAAGTCCAAGAAAAAATTTTTTTAAACTTTTTTCAATTTTATCCCGTGGGATATATACTCTACCCACACACATTGGGAACTCTCCTGGGTTACCCTCACACATATTATTACCTCATTTAGTGGATATTTTCACAAAAAAGTGAAATTTTCAAAAATCCAGAAAATTGGATGAAAACGACTAAATATCAAGGACTCATTGGGCGTATCGCTCTGGAGCTGAAATCGGAACGCTCACTGACATTTCCCCTATCTGAAAGTCTAATAAACGCCGGAAAAATGACTAAGTCCAAAAAAAAAAATTTTTCAACTTTTTTCAATTTTACTCCCGTGGAATATATATTCTACCCACACACATTGGGAACTCTCCTGGGGTACCCTCACACAAATTATTCCCTCATTTAGTGGATATTTTCACAAAAAAGTGAAATTTTCAAAAATCCAGAAAATTGGCTGAAAACGACTGAATATCAAGGACTCATTGGGCGAATCGCTCTGGAGCTGAAATCAGAACGCTCACTGACATTTCCCCTATCTGAAAGTCTGATAAACGCCGGAAAAATGACTAAGTCCAAAAAAAAAAATTTTTCAACTTTTTTCAATTTTACCCCCTTGGAATATTTATTCTACCCACACACATTTGGAACTCTCCTGGGGTACCCTCACACGTATTATTCCCTCAATTAGGGGATATTTTCACATAAAAGTGAAATTTTCAAAAATCCAGAAAATTGGCTGCAAACGACTAAATATCAAGGACTCATTGGGCGAATCGCTCCTGAGCTGAAATCGGAACGCTCACTGACATTTCCCCTATCTGAAAGTCTGATAAACGGCGGAAAAATGACTAAGTCCAAAGAAAAATTTTTTTTAAACTATTTTCAATTTTACCCCGTGGGATATTTATTCTACCCACACACATTTGGAACTCTCCTGGGGTACCCTCAGACATATTATTCCCTCATTTAGTGGATATTTTCACAAAAAAGTGAAATTTTCAAAAATCCAGAAAATTGGCTGAAAACGACTAAATATCAAGGACTCATTGGCCGAATCGCTCTGGAACTGAAATCTGAACGCTCACTGACATTTCCCCTATCTGAAAGTCTGATAAACGCCAGAAAAATGACTAAGTCCCAAAAAAATTTTTTAAAAACTTTTTTCAATTTTACCCCCGTGGGATATATATTCTACCCACACACATTTGGAACTCTCCTGGGGTACCCTCACACATATTATTCCCTCATTTAGTGGATATTTTTACAAAAATGAGAAATTTTCAAAAATCCAGAAAATTGGTTGAAAACGACTAAATATCAAGGACTCATTGGGTGAATCGCTCTGGAACTGAAATCGGAACGCTCACTGACATTTGCCCTATCTGAAAGTCTGATAAACGCCGGAAAAATGACTAAGTCCAAGAAAAAAGTTTTTTAAACTTTTTTCAATTTTACCCCCGTGGGATATATATTCTACCCACACACATTGGGAACTCTCCTGGGGTACCCTCACACAAATTATTCCCTCATTTAGTGGATATTTTCACAAAAAAGTGAAATTTTCAAAAATCCAAAATATTGGCTGAAAACGACTAAATATCAAGTGCTCATTGGGCGAATCGCTCTGGAACTGAAATCTGAACGCTCACTGACATTTCCCCTATCTGAAAGTCTGATAAACGCCAGAAAAATGACTAAGTCCAAAAAAAATTTTTTTGAAACTTTTTTCAATTTTACCCCCGTGGGATATATATTCTACCCACACACATTTGGAACTCTCCTGGGGTACCCTCACACATATTATTACCTCATTTAGTGGATATTTTCACAAAAAAGTGAAATTTTCAAAAATCCAGAAAATTGGATGAAAACGACTAAATATCAAGGACTCATTGGGCGAATCGCTCTGGAGCTGAAATCGGAATGCTCACTGACATTTCCCCTATCTGAAAGTCTAATAAACGCCAGAAAAATGACTAAGTCCAAAAAAAAAAATTTTTCAACTTTTTTCAATTTTACTCCCGTGGAATATATATTCTACCGACACACATTGGGAACTCTCCTGGGGTACCCTCACACAAATTATTCCCTCATTTAGTGGATATTTTCACAAAAAAGAGAAATTTTCAAAAATCCAAAATATTGGCTGAAAACGACTGAATATCAAGGACTCATTGGGCGAATCGCTCTGGAACTGAAATCGGAACGCTCACTGACATTTGCCCTATCTGAAAGTCTGATAAACGCCGGAAAAATGACTTAGTCCAAGAAAAAATTTTTTTAAACTTTTTTCAATTTTATCCCGTGGGATATATACTCTACCCACACACATTGGGAACTCTCCTGGGTTACCCTCACACATATTATTCCCTCATTTAGTGGATAATTTCACAAAAAAGTGAAATTTTCAAAAATCCAGAAAATTGGCTGAAAACGAGTAAATATCAAGGACTCATTGGGCGAATCGCTCTGGAACTGAAATCTGAACGCTCACTGACATTTTCCCTATCTGAAAGTCTGATAAACGCCAGAAAAATGACTAAGTCCCAAAAAAATTTTTTTTCAACTTTTTTCAATTTTACCCCAGTGGGATATATATTCTACCCACACACATTTGGAACTCTCCTGGGGTACCCTCACACATATTATTCCCTCAATTAGTGGATATTTTCACAAAAAAGAGAAATTTTCAAAAATCCAAAATATTGGCTGAAAACGACTAAATATCAAGTGCTCATTGGGCGAATCGCTCTGGAACTGAAATCGGAACGCTCACTGACATTTGCCCTATCTGAAAGTCTGATAAACGCCGGAAAAATGACTAAGTCCAAGAAAAAAATTTTTTAAACTTTTTTCAATTTTATCCCGTGGGATATATACTCTACCCACACACATTGGGAACTCTCCTGGGTTACCCTCACACATATTATTCCCTCATTTAGTGGATAATTTCACAAAAAAGTGAAATTTTCAAAAATCCAGAAAATTGGCTGAAAACGAGTAAATATCAAGGACTCATTGGGCGATTCGCTCTGGAACTGAAATCTGAACGCTCACTGACATTTCCCCTATCTGAAAGTCTGATAAATGCCAGAAAAATGACTAAGTCCCAAAAAAATTTTTTAAAAACTTTTTTCAATTTTACCCCCGTGGGATATATATTCTACCCACACACATTTGGAACTCTCCTGGGGTACCCTCACACATATTATTCCCTCATTTAGTGGATATTTTTACAAAAATGAGAAATTTTCAAAAATCCAGAAAATTGGTTGAAAACGACTAAATATCAAGGACTCATTGGGTGAATCGCTCTGGAACTGAAATCGGAACGCTCACTGACATTTGCCCTATCTGAAAGTCTGATAAACGCCGGAAAAATGACTAAGTCCAAGAAAAAAGTTTTTTAAACTTTTTTCAATTTTACCCCCGTGGGATATATATTCTACCCACACACATTGGGAACTCTCCTGGGGTACCCTCACACAAATTATTCCCTCATTTAGTGGATATTTTCAAAAAAAAGTGAAATTTTCAAAAATCCAAAATATTGGCTGAAAACGACTAAATATCAAGTGCTCATTGGGCGAATCGCTCTGGAACTGAAATCTGAACGCTCACTGACATTTCCCCTATCTGAAAGTCTGATAAACGCCAGAAAAATGACTAAGTCCAAAAAAAATTTTTTTGAAACTTTTTTCAATTTTACCCCCGTGGGATATATATTCTACCCACACACATTTGGAACTCTCCTGGGGTACCCTCACACATATTATTACCTCATTTAGTGGATATTTTCACAAAAAAGTGAAATTTTCAAAAATCCAGAAAATTGGATGAAAACGACTAAATATCAAGGACTCATTGGGCGAATCGCTCTGGAGCTGAAATCGGAATGCTCACTGACATTTCCCCTATCTGAAAGTCTAATAAACGCCAGAAAAATGACTAAGTCCAAAAAAAAAAATTTTTCAACTTTTTTCAATTTTACTCCCGTGGAATATATATTCTACCGACACACATTGGGAACTCTCCTGGGGTACCCTCACACAAATTATTCCCTCATTTAGTGGATATTTTCACAAAAAAGAGAAATTTTCAAAAATCCAAAATATTGGCTGAAAACGACTGAATATCAAGGACTCATTGGGCGAATCGCTCTGGAACTGAAATCGGAACGCTCACTGACATTTGCCCTATCTGAAAGTCTGATAAACGCCGGAAAAATGACTTAGTCCAAGAAAAAATTTTTTTAAACTTTTTTCAATTTTATCCCGTGGGATATATACTCTACCCACACACATTGGGAACTCTCCTGGGTTACCCTCACACATATTATTCCCTCATTTAGTGGATAATTTCACAAAAAAGTGAAATTTTCAAAAATCCAGAAAATTGGCTGAAAACGAGTAAATATCAAGGACTCATTGGGCGAATCGCTCTGGAACTGAAATCTGAACGCTCACTGACATTTTCCCTATCTGAAAGTCTGATAAACGCCAGAAAAATGACTAAGTCCCAAAAAAATTTTTTTTCAACTTTTTTCAATTTTACCCCAGTGGGATATATATTCTACCCACACACATTTGGAACTCTCCTGGGGTACCCTCACACATATTATTCCCTCAATTAGTGGATATTTTCACAAAAAAGAGAAATTTTCAAAAATCCAAAATATTGGCTGAAAACGACTAAATATCAAGTGCTCATTGGGCGAATCGCTCTGGAACTGAAATCGGAACGCTCACTGACATTTGCCCTATCTGAAAGTCTGATAAACGCCGGAAAAATGACTAAGTCCAAGAAAAAATTTTTTTAAACTTTTTTCAATTTTATCCCGTGGGATATATACTCTACCCACACACATTGGGAACTCTCCTGGGTTACCCTCACACATATTATTCCCTCATTTAGTGGATAATTTCACAAAAAAGTGAAATTTTCAAAAATCCAGAAAATTGGCTGAAAACGAGTAAATATCAAGGACTCATTGGGCGAATCGCTCTGGAACTGAAATCTGAACGCTCACTGACATTTTCCCTATCTGAAAGTCTGATAAACGCCAGAAAAATGACTAAGTCCAAAAAAAATTTTTTTTCAACCTTTTTCAATTTTACCCCGTGGGATATATATTCTACCCACACACATTTGGAACTCTCCTGGGGTACCCTCACACATATTATTTCCTCATTTAGTGGATATTTTCACAAAAAAGTGAAATTTTCAAAAATCCAGAAAATTCGCTGAAAACGACTAAATATCAAGGACTCATTGGGCGAATCGCTCTGGAGCTGAAATTGGAACGCTCACTGACATTTGCCCTATCTGAAAGTCTGATAAACGCCGGAAAAATGACTAAGTCCAAAAAAAAATTTTTTTTAACTTTTTTCAATTTTACCCCCGTGTGATATATATTCTACCCACACACATTTGGAACTCTCCTGGGGTACCCTCACACATATTATTCCCTCATTTAGTGGATATTTTCACAAAAAAGTGAAATTTTCAAAAATCCAGAAAATTGGCTGAAAACGACTAAATATCAAGGACTCATTGGCCGAATCGCTCTGGAACTGAAATCTGAACGCTCACTGACATTTCCCCTATCTGAAAGTCTGATAAACACCGGAAAAATGACTAAGTCCAAGAAAAAATTTTTTTAAACTTCTTTCAATTTTACCCCCGTGGGATATATATTCTACCCACACACATTTGGAACTCTCCTGGGGTACCCTCACACATATTATTACCTCATTTATGGATATTTTCACAAAAAAGTGAAATTTTCAAAAATCCAGAAAATTGGCTGAAAACGACTAAATATCAAGGACTCATTGGGCGAATCGCTATGGAGCTGAAATCGGAACGCTCACTGACATTTCCCCTGTCTGAAAGTCTAATAAACGCCGGAAAAATGACTAAGTCCAAGAAAATTTTTTTTTAAACTTTTTTCAATTTTACCCCGTGGGATATATATTCTACCAACACACATTTGGAACTCTCCTGGGGTACCCTCACACATATTATTTCCTCATTTAGTGGATATTTTCACAAAAAAGTGAAATTTTCAAAAATCCAGAAAATTGGCTGAAAACGACTAAATATCAAGGACTCATTGGGCGAATCGCTCTGGAACTGAAATCGGAACGCTCACTGACATTTGCCCTATCTGAAAGTCTAATAAACGCCGGAAAAATGACTAAGTCCAAGAAAAATTTTTTTTAAACTTTTTTCAATTTTACCCCGTGGGATATATATTCTACCAACACACATTTGGAACTCTCCTGGGGTACCCTCACACATATTATTTCCTCATTTAGTGGATATTTTCACAAAAAAAGTGAAATTTTCAAAAATCCAGAAAATTGGCTGAAAACGACTAAATATCAAGGACTCATTGGGCGAATCGCTCTGGAACTGAAATCGGAACGCTCACTGACATTTGCCCTATCTGAAAGTCTAATAAACGCCGGAAAAATGACTAAGTCCAAGAAAAAATTTTTTTAAACTTTTTTCAATTTTACCCCGTGGGATATATATTCTACCAACACACATTTGGAACTCTCCTGGGGTACCCTCACACATATTATTTCCTCATTTAGTGGATATTTTCACAAAAAAGTGAAATTTTCAAAAATCCAGAAAATTGGCTGAAAACGACTAAATATCAAGGACTCATTGGGCGAATCGCTCTGGAACTGAAATCGGAACGCTCACTGACATTTGCCCTATCTGAAAGTCTGATAAACGCCGGAAAAATGACTAAGTCCAAAGAAAATTTTTTTTTAAACTATTTTCAATTTTACCCCGTGGGATATATATTCTACCCACACACATTTGGAACTCTCCTGGGGTACCCTCACACATATTATTCCCTCAATTAGTGGATATTTTCACAAAAAAGTGAAATTTTCAAAAATCCAAAATATTGGCTGAAAACGACTAAATATCAAGGACTCATTGGGCGAATCGCTCTGGAACTGAAATCGGAACGCTCACTGACATTTCCCCTATCTGAAAGTCTGATAAACGCCAGAAAAATGACTAAGTCCAAAAAAAATTTTTTTTAAACTTTTTTCAATTTTACCCCCATGGGATATATATTCTACCCACACACATTTGGAACTCTCCTGGGGTACCCTCACACATATTATTCCCTCATTTAGTGGATATTTTCACAAAAAAGTGAAATTTTCAAAAATCCCGAAAATTCGCTGAAAACGACTAAATATCAAGGACTCATTGGGCGAATTGCTCTGGAGCTGAAATCGGAACGCTCACTGACATTTCCCCTATCTGAAAGTCTGATAAACGCCGGAAAAATGACTAAGTCCAAAAAAAAATTTTTTTTTAATTTTTTCAATTTTACCCCCGTGGGATATATACTCTACCCACACACATTTGGAACTCTCCTGGGGTACCCTCACACATATTATTCCCTCATTTAGTGGATATTTTCACAAAAAAGTGAAATTTTCAAAAATCCAGAAAATTCGCTGAAAACGACTAAATATCAAGGACTCATTGGGCGAATCGCTCTGGAGCTGAAATTGGAACGCTCACTGACATTTGCCCTATCTGAAAGTCTGATAAACGCCGGAAAAATGACTAAGTCCAAGAAAAAAATTTTTTAAACTTTTTTCAATTTTACCCCGTGGGATATATATTCTACCCACACACATTTGGAACTCTCCTGGGGTACCCTCACACATATTATTACCTCATTTAGTGGATATTTTCACAAAAAAAGTGAAATTTTCAAAAATCCAGAAAATTGGATGAAAACGACTAAATATCAAGGACTCATTGGGCGATTCGCTCTGGAGCTGAAATCGGAACGCTCACTGACATTTCCCCTA
The DNA here is from genome assembly GCF_046119375.1 of Phyllobates terribilis. Taxonomy (NCBI): domain Eukaryota; kingdom Metazoa; phylum Chordata; class Amphibia; order Anura; family Dendrobatidae; genus Phyllobates; species Phyllobates terribilis. The sequence goes on from NW_027362762.1 coordinate 597,555,980, forward strand.
TCTGAAAGTCTAATAAACGCCGGAAAAATGACTAAGTCCAAAAAAAAAAATGTTTCTACTTTTTTCAATTTTACTCCCATGGAATATATATTCTACCCACACACATTGGGAACTCTCCTGGGGTACCCTCAAACATATTATTACCTCATTTAGTGGATATTTTTACAAAAATGTGAAATTTTCAAAAATCCAAAATATTGGCTGAAAACGACTAAATATCAAGGACTCATTGGGCGAATCGCTCTGGAACTGAAATCGGAACGCTCACTGACATTTCCCCTATCTGAAAGTCTGATAAACGCCGGAAAAATGACTAAGTCCAAAAAAAAATTTTTTTTAAATTTTTTCAATTTTACCCCCATGGGCTATATAGTCTACCCACACACATTTGGAACTCTCCTGGGGTACCCTCACACATATTATTCCCTCATTTAGTGGATATTTTCACAAAAAAGTGAAATTTTCAAAAATCCAGAAAATTCGCTGAAAACGACTAAATATCAAGGACTCATTGGGCGAATCGCTCTGGAGCTGAAATTGGAACGCTCACTGACATTTGCCCTATCTGAAAGTCTGATAAACGCCGGAAAAATGGCTAAGTCCAAAAAAAAATTTTTTTAAACTTTTTTCAATTTTACCCCCGTGTGATATATATTCTACCCACACACATTTGGAACTCTCCTGGGGTACCCTCACACATATTATTCCCTCATTTAGTGGATATTTTTACAAAAATGTGAAATTTTCAAAAATCCAGAAAATTGGTTGAAAACGACTAAATATCAAGGACACATTGGGTGAATCGCTCTGGAACTGAAATCGGAACGCTCACTGACATTTGCCCTATCTGAAAGTCTGATAAACGCCGGAAAAATGACTTAGTCCAAGAAAATTTTTTTTTAAACTTTTTTCAATTTTACCCCGTGGGATATATACTCTACCCACACACATTGGGAACTCTCCTGGGTTACCCTCACACATATTATTCCCTCATTTAGTGGATAATTTCCCAAAAAAGTGAAATTTTCAAAAATCCAGAAAATTGGCTGAAAACGAGTAAATATCAAGGACTCATTGGGCGAATCGCTCTGGAACTGAAATCTGAACGCTCACTGACATTTTCCCTATCTGAAAGTCTGATAAACGCCAGAAAAATGACTAAGTCCAAAAAAAATTTTTTTTCAACCTTTTTCAATTTTACCCCGTGGGATATATATTCTACCCACACACATTTGGAACTCTCCTGGGGTACCCTCACACATATTATTCCCTCATTTAGTGGATATTTTCACAAAAAAGTGAAATTTTCAAAAATCCAGAAAATTGGAAGAAAACGACTAAATATCAAGGACTCATTGGGCGAATCGCTCTGGAGCTGAAATCGGAATGCTCACTGACATTTTCCCTATCTGAAAGTCTAATAAACGCCGGAAAAATGACTAAGTCCAAAAAAAAAAATTTTTCAACTTTTTTCAATTTTACTCCCGTGGAATATATATTCTACCCACACACATTGGGAACTCTCCTGGGGTACCCTCACACAAATTATTCCCTCATTTAGTGGATATTTTCACAAAAAAGTGAAATTTTCAAAAATCCAGAAAATTGGCTGAAAACGACTGAATATCAAGGACTCATTGGGCGAATTGCTCTGGAACTGAAATCGGAACGCTCACTGACATTTGCCGTATCTGAAAGTCTGATAAACGCCGGAAAAATGACTAAGTCCAAAGAAAATTTTTTTTTAAACTATTTTCAATTTTACCCCGTGGGATATATATTCTACCCACACACATTTGGAACTCTCCTGGGGTACCCTCACACATATTATTCCCTCATTTAGTGGATATTTTCACAAAAAAGTGAAATTTTCAAAAATCCAGAAAATTCGCTGAAAACGACTAAATATCAAGGACTCATTGGGCGAATCGCTCTGGAGCTGAAATTGGAACGCTCACTGACATTTGCCCTATCTGAAAGTCTGATAAACGCCGGAAAAATGACTAAGTCCAAAAAAAAATTTTTTTAAACTTTTTTCAATTTTACCCCCGTGTGATATATATTCTACCCACACACATTTGGAACTCTCCTGGGGTACCCTCACACATATTATTCCCTCATTTAGTGGATATTTTTACAAAAATGTGAAATTTTCAAAAATCCAGAAAATTGGTTGAAAACGACTAAATATCAAGGACTCATTGGGTGAATCGCTCTGGAACTGAAATCGGAACTCTCACTGACATTTGCCCTATCTGAAAGTCTGATAAACGCCGGAAAAATGACTTAGTCCAAGAAAAAAAATTTTTAAACTTTTTTCAATTTTACCCCGTGGGCTATATACTCTACCCACACACATTGGGAACTCTCCTGGGTTACCCTCACACATATTATTCCCTCATTTAGTGGATAATTTCACAAAAAAGGGAAATTTTTAAAAATCCAGAAAATTGGCTGAAAACGAGTAAATATCAAGGACTCATAGGGCGAATCGCTCTGGAACTGAAATCTGAACGCTCACTGACATTTTCCCTATCTGAAAGTCTGATAAACGCCAGAAGAATGACTAAGTCCAAAAAAAATTTTTTTTCAACCTTTTTCAATTTTACGCCGTGGGATATATATTCTACCCACACACATTTGGAACTCTCCTGGGGTACCCTCACACATATTATTCCCTCATTTAGTGGATATTTTCACAAAAAAGTGAAATTTTCAAAAATCCAGAAAATTGGATGAAAACGACTAAATATCAAGGACTCGTTGGGCGAATCGCTCTGGAGCTGAAATCGGAACGCTCACTGACATTTCCCCTATCTGAAAGTCTAATAAACGCCGTAAAAATGACTAAGTCCAAAAAAAAAAATTTTTCAATTTTTTTCAATTTTACTCCCGTGGAATATATATTCTACCCACACACATTGGGAACTCTCCTGGGGTACGCTCACACAAATTATTCCCTCATTTAGTGGATATTTTCACAAAAAAGTGAAATTTTCAAAAATCCAGAAAATTGGCTGAAAACGACTGAATATCAAGGACTCATTGGGCGAATCGCTCTGGAACTGAAATCGGAACGCTCACTGACATTTGCCCTATCTGAAAGTCTGATAAACGCCAGAAAAATTACTAAGTCCCAAAAAAATTTTTTTTCAACTTTTTTCAATTTTACCCCCGTGGGATATATATTCTACCCACACACATTTGGAACTCTCCTGGGGTACCCTCAAACATATTATTCCCTCATTTAGTGGATATTTTTACAAAAATGTGAAATTTTCAAAAATCCAGAAAATTGGTTGAAAACGACTAAATATCAAGGACTCATTGGGTGAATCGCTCTGGAACTGAAATCGGAACTCTCACTGACATTTGCCCTATCTGAAAGTCTGATAAACGCCGGAAAAATGACTTAGTCCAAGAAAAAAAATTTTTAAACTTTTTTCAATTTTACCCCGTGGGCTATATACTCTACCCACACACATTGGGAACTCTCCTGGGTTACCCTCACACATATTATTCCCTCATTTAGTGGATAATTTCACAAAAAAGGGAAATTTTTAAAAATCCAGAAAATTGGCTGAAAACGAGTAAATATCAAGGACTCATAGGGCGAATCGCTCTGGAACTGAAATCTGAACGCTCACTGACATTTTCCCTATCTGAAAGTCTGATAAACGCCAGAAGAATGACTAAGTCCAAAAAAAATTTTTTTTCAACCTTTTTCAATTTTACGCCGTGGGATATATATTCTACCCACACACATTTGGAACTCTCCTGGGGTACCCTCACACATATTATTCCCTCATTTAGTGGATATTTTCACAAAAAAGTGAAATTTTCAAAAATCCAGAAAATTGGATGAAAACGACTAAATATCAAGGACTCGTTGGGCGAATCGCTCTGGAGCTGAAATCGGAACGCTCACTGACATTTCCCCTATCTGAAAGTCTGATAAACGCCGGAAAAATGACTAAGTCAAAAAAAAAATTTTTTTTTAACTTTTTCAATTTTACCCACACACATTTGGAACTCTCCTGGGGTACCCTCAAACATATTATTACCTCATTTAGTGGATATTTTCACAAAAAAGTGAAATTTTCAAAAATGCAGAAAATTGGCTGAAAACGACTAAATATCAAGGACTCATTGGGCGTATCGCTCTGGAACTGAAATTGGAATGCTCACTGACATTTCCACTATCTGAAAGTCTGATAAACGCCGGAAAAATGACTAAGTCAAAAAAAAAATTTTTTTTTAACTTTTTCAATTTTACCCCCGTGGGATATATATTCTACCCACACACATTTGGAACTCTCCTGGGGTACCCTCACACATATTATTCCCTCATTTAGTGGATATTTTCACAAAAAAGTGAAATTTTCAAAAATGCAGAAAATTGGCTGAAAACGACTAAATATCAAGGACTCATTGGGCGAATCGCTCTGGAACTGAAATCGGAATGCTCACTGACATTTCCACTATCTGAAAGTCTGATAAACGCCGGAAAAATGACTAAGTCCAAGAAAAAATTTTTTTAAACTTTTTTCAATTTTACCCCGTGGGATATATATTCTACCCACACACATTTGGAACTCTCCTGGGGTACCCTCACACATATTATTCCCTCATTTAGTGGATATTTTCACAAAAAAGTGAAATTTTCAAAAATCCAGAAAATTGGATGAAAACGACTAAATATCAAGGACTCATTGGGCGATTCGCTCTGGAGCTGAAATCGGAACGCTCACTGACATTTCCCCTATCTGAAAGTCTAATAAACGCAGGAAAAATGACTAAGTCCAAAAAAAAAAATTTTTCTACTTTTTTCAATTTTACTCCCGTGGAATATATATTCTACCCACACACATTGGGAACTCTCCTGGGGTACCCTCAAACATATTATTACCTCATTTAGTGGATATTTTTACAAAAATGTGAAATTTTCAAAAATCCAAAATATTGGCTGAAAACGACTAAATATCAAGGACTCATTGGGCGAATCGCTCTGGAACTGAAATCGGAATGCTCACTGACATTTCCCCTATCAGAAAGTCTGATAAACGCCGGAAAAATGACTTAGTCCAAGAAAAAAATTTTTTAAACTTTTTTCAATTTTACCCCGTGGGATATATACTCTACCCACACACATTGGGAGCTCTCCTCGGTTACCCTCACACATATTATTCCCTCATTTAGTGGATAATTTCACAAAAAAGTGAAATTTTCAAAAATCCAGAAAATTGGCTGAAAACGAGTAAATATCAAGGACTCATTGGGCGAATCGCTCTGGAACTGAAATCTGAACGCTCACTGACATTTTCCCTATCTGAAAGTCTGATAAACGCCGGAAAAATGACTAAGTCCAAAAAATAAAATTTTTCAACTTTTTTCAATTTTACTCCCGTGGAATATATATTCTACCCACACACATTGGGAACTCTCCTGGGGTACCCTCACACAAATTATTCCCTCATTTAGTGGATATTTTCACAAAAAAGTGAAATTTTCAAAAATCCAGAAAATTGGCTGAAAACGACTGAATATCAAGGACTCATTGGGCGAATTGCTCTGGAACTGAAATCGGAACGCTCACTGACATTTGCCCTATCTGAAAGTCTGATAAACGCCGGAAAAATGACTAAGTCCAAAGAAAAATTTTTTTTAAACTATTTTCAATTTTACCCCGTGGGATATATATTCTACCCACACACATTTGGAACTCTCCTGGGGTACCCTCACACATATTATTCCCTCATTTAGTGGATATTTTCACAAAAAAGTGAAATTTTCAAAAATCCAGAAAATTGGCTGAAAACGACTAAATATCAAGGACTCATTGGCCGAATCGCTCTGGAACTGAAATCGGAATGCTCACTGACATTTCCCCTATCTGAAAGTCTGATAAACGACGGAAAAATGACTAAGTCCAAGAAAAATTTTTTTTAAACTTTTTTCAATTTTACCCCGTGGGATATATATTCTACCCACACACATTTGGAACTCTCCTGGGGTACCCTCACACATATTATTCCCTCATTTAGTGGATATTTTCACAAAAAAGTGAAATTTTCAAAAATCCAGAAAATTGGCTGAAAACGACTAAATATCAAGGACTCATTGGCCGAATCGCTCTGGAACTGAAATCTGAACTCTCACTGACATTTCCCCTATCTGAAAGTCTGATAAACGCCAGAAAAATGACTAAGTCCCAAAAAAAATTTTTTTCAACTTTTTTCAATTTTACCCCCTTGGGATATATATTCTACCCACACACATTTGGAACTCTCCTGGGGTACCCTCACACATATTATTCCCTCATTTAGTGGATATTTTTACAAAAATGTGAAATTTTCAAAAATCCAGAAAATTGGTTGAAAACGACTAAATATCAAGGACTCATTGGGTGAATCGCTCTGGAACTGAAATCGGAACTCTCACTGACATTTGCCCTATCTGAAAGTCTGATAAACGCCGGAAAAATGACTTAGTCCAAGAAAAAAATTTTTTAAACTTTTTTCAATTTTACCCCGTGGGCTATATACTCTACCCACACACATTGGGAACTCTCCTGGGTTACCCTCACACATATTATTCCCTCATTTAGTGGATAATTTCACAAAAAAGGGAAATTTTTAAAAATCCAGAAAATTGGCTGAAAACGAGTAAATATCAAGGACTCATAGGGCGAATCGCTCTGGAGCTGAAATCGGAACGCTCACTGACATTTCCCCTATCTGAAAGTCTAATAAACGCCGTAAAAATGACTAAGTCCAAAAAAAAAAATTTTTCAATTTTTTTCAATTTTACTCCCGTGGAATATATATTCTACCCACACACATTGGGAACTCTCCTGGGGTACCCTCACACAAATTATTCCCTCATTTAGTGGATATTTTCACAAAAAAGTGAAATTTTCAAAAATCCAGAAAATTGGGTGAAAACGACTGAATATCAAGGACTCATTGGGCGAATCGCTCTGGAACTGAAATCGGAACGCTCACTGACATTTGCCCTATCTGAAAGTCTGATAAACGCCAGAAAAATGACTAAGTCCAAAAAAAATTTTTTTCAACCTTTTTCAATTTTACCCCGTGGGATATATATTCTACCCGTACACATTTGGAACTCTCCTGAGGTACCCTCAAACATATTATTACCTCATTTAGTGGATATTTTCACAAAAAAGTGAAATTTTCAAAAATGCAGAAAATTGGCTGAAAACGACTAAATATCAAGGACTCATTGGGCGTATCGCTCTGGAACTGAAATTGGAATGCTCACTGACATTTCCACTATCTGAAAGTCTGATAAACGCCGGAAAAATGACTAAGTCAAAAAAAAAATTTTTTTTTAACTTTTTCAATTTTACCCCCGTGGGATATATATTCTACCCACACACATTTGGAACTCTCCTGGGGTACCCTCACACATATTATTCCCTCATTTAGTGGATATTTTCACAAAAAAGTGAAATTTTCAAAAATGCAGAAAATTGGCTGAAAACGACTAAATATCAAGGACTCATTGGGCGAATCGCTCTGGAACTGAAATCGGAATGCTCACTGACATTTCCACTATCTGAAAGTCTGATAAACGCCGGAAAAATGACTAAGTCCAAGAAAAAATTTTTTTAAACTTTTTTCAATTTTACCCCGTGGGATATATATTCTACCCACACACATTTGGAACTCTCCTGGGGTACCCTCACACATATTATTCAATCATTTAGTGGATATTTTCACAAAAAAGTGAAATTTTCAAAAATCCAGAAAATTGGTTGAAAACGACTAAATATCAAGGACTCATTGGCCGAATCGCTCTGGAACTGAAATCTGAACTCTCACTGACATTTCCCCTATCTGAAAGTCTGATAAACGCCAGAAAAATGACTAAGTCCCAAAAAAAATTTTTTTCAACTTTTTTCAATTTTACCCCCTTGGGATATATATTCTACCCACACACATTTGGAACTCTCCTGGGGTACCCTCACACATATTATTCCCTCATTTAGTGGATATTTTTACAAAAATGTGAAATTTTCAAAAATCCAGAAAATTGGTTGAAAACGACTAAATATCAAGGACTCATTGGGTGAATCGCTCTGGAACTGAAATCGGAACTCTCACTGACATTTGCCCTATCTGAAAGTCTGATAAACGCCGGAAAAATGACTTAGTCCAAGAAAAAAATTTTTTAAACTTTTTTCAATTTTACCCCGTGGGCTATATACTCTACCCACACACATTGGGAACTCTCCTGGGTTACCCTCACACATATTATTCCCTCATTTAGTGGATAATTTCACAAAAAAGGGAAATTTTTAAAAATCCAGAAAATTGGCTGAAAACGAGTAAATATCAAGGACTCATAGGGCGAATCGCTCTGGAGCTGAAATCGGAACGCTCACTGACATTTCCCCTATCTGAAAGTCTAATAAACGCCGTAAAAATGACTAAGTCCAAAAAAAAAAATTTTTCAATTTTTTTCAATTTTACTCCCGTGGAATATATATTCTACCCACACACATTGGGAACTCTCCTGGGGTACCCTCACACAAATTATTCCCTCATTTAGTGGATATTTTCACAAAAAAGTGAAATTTTCAAAAATCCAGAAAATTGGGTGAAAACGACTGAATATCAAGGACTCATTGGGCGAATCGCTCTGGAACTGAAATCGGAACGCTCACTGACATTTGCCCTATCTGAAAGTCTGATAAACGCCAGAAAAATGACTAAGTCCAAAAAAAATTTTTTTCAACCTTTTTCAATTTTACCCCGTGGGATATATATTCTACCCGTACACATTTGGAACTCTCCTGAGGTACCCTCAAACATATTATTACCTCATTTAGTGGATATTTTCACAAAAAAGTGAAATTTTCAAAAATGCAGAAAATTGGCTGAAAACGACTAAATATCAAGGACTCATTGGGCGTATCGCTCTGGAACTGAAATTGGAATGCTCACTGACATTTCCACTATCTGAAAGTCTGATAAACGCCGGAAAAATGACTAAGTCCAAGAAAAAATTTTTTTAAACTTTTTTCAATTTTACCCCGTGGGATATATATTCTACCCACACACATTTGGAACTCTCCTGGGGTACCCTCACACATATTATTCAATCATTTAGTGGATATTTTCACAAAAAAGTGAAATTTTCAAAAATCCAGAAAATTGGTTGAAAACGACTAAATATCAAGGACTCATTGGGTGAATCACTCTGGAACTGAAATCGGAACGCTCACTGACATTTGCCCTATCTGAAAGTCTGATAAACGCCGGAAAAATGACTAAGTCCAAAAAAAAAAATTTTTTAAACTTTTTTCAATTTTACCCCCGTGGGATATATATTCTACCCACACACATTTGGAACTCTCCTGGGGTACTCTCACACATATTATTCCCTCATTTAGTGGATATTTTCACAAAAAAGTGAAATTTTCAAAAATCCAGAAAATTCGCTGAAAACGACTAAATATCAAGGACTCATTGGGCGAATCGCTCTGGAGCTGAAATTGGAACGCTCACTGACATTTGCCCTATCTGAAAGTCTGATAAACGCCGGAAAAATGACTAAGTCCAAAAAAAAATGTTTTTAAACTTTTTTCAATTTTACCCCCGTGTGATATATATTCTACCCACACACATTTGGAACTCTCCTGGGGTACCCTCACACATATTATTCCCTCATTTAGTGGATAATTTCACAAAAAAGTGAAATTTTCAAAAATCCAGAAAATTGGCTGAAAACGAGTAAATATCAAGGACTCATTGGGCGAATCGCTCTGGAACTGAAATCTGAACGCTCACTGACATTTTCCCTATCTGAAAGTCTGATAAACGCCAGAAAAATGACTAAGTCCAAAAAAAATTTTTTTTCAACCTTTTTCAATTTTACCCCGTGGGATATATATTCTACCCACACACATTTGGAACTCTCCTGGGGTACCCTCACACATATTATTCCCTCATTTAGTGGATATTTTCACAAAAAAGTGAAATTTTCAAAAATCCAGAAAATTGGATGAAAACGACTAAATATCAAGGACTCATTGGGCGAATCGCTCTGGAGCTGAAATCGGAACGCTCACTGACATTTCCCCTATCTGAAAGTCTAATAAACGCCGGAAAAATGACTAAGTCCAAAAAAAAAAATTTTTCAACTTTTTTCAATTTTACTCCCGTGGAATATATATTCTACGCAAACACATTGGGAACTCTCCTGGGGTACCCTCACACAAATTATTCCCTCATTTAGTGGATATTTTCACAAAAAAGTGAAATTTTCAAAAATCCAGAAAATTGGCTGAAAACGACTAAATATCAAGGACTCATTGGCCGAATCGCTCTGGAACTGAAATCGGAATGCTCACTGACATTTCCCCTATCTGAAAGTCTGATAAACGCCAGAAAAATGACTAAGTCCAAAAAAAATTTTTTTTAAACTTTTTTCAATTTTACCCCCGTGGGATATATATTCTACCCACACACATTTGGAACTCTCCTGGGGTACCCTCACACATATTATTCCCTCATTTAGTGGATATTTTCACAAAAAAGTGAAATTTTCAAAAATCCAGAAAATTCGCTGAAAACGACTAAATATCAAGGACTCATTGGGCGAATCGCTCTGGAGCTGAATTCGGAACGCTCACTGACATTTCCCCTATCTGAAAGTCTGATAAACGCCGGAAAAATGACTAAGTCCAAAAAAAAATTTTTTTTAAATTTTTTCAATTTTACCCCCGTGGGATATATACTCTACCCACACACATTTGGAACTCTCCTGGGGTACCCTCACACATATTATTCCCTCATTTAGTGGATATTTTCACAAAAAAGTGAAATTTTCAAAAATCCAGAAAATTGGCTGAAAACGACTAAATATCAAGGACTCATTGGCCGAATCGCTCTGGAACTGAAATCTGAACTCTCACTGACATTTCCCCTATCTGAAAGTCTGATAAACGCCAGAAAAATGACTAAGTCCCAAAAAAATTTTTTTTCAACTTTTTTCAATTTTACCCCCGTGGGATATATATTCTACCCACACACATTTGGAACTCTCCTGGGGTACCCTCACACATATTATTCCCTCATTTAGTGGATATTTTCACAAAAAAGTGAAATTTTCAAAAATCCAGAAAATTGGATGAAAACGACTAAATATCAAGGACTCATTGGGCGAATCGCTCTGGAGCTGAAATCGGAACGCTCACTGACATTTCCCCTATCTGAAAGTCTAATAAACGCCGGAAAAATGACTAAGTCCAAAAAAAAAAATTTTTCAACTTTTTTCAATTTTACTCCCGTGGAATATATATTCTACGCAAACACATTGGGAACTCTCCTGGGGTACCCTCACACAAATTATTCCCTCATTTAGTGGATATTTTCACAAAAAAGTGAAATTTTCAAAAATCCAGAAAATTGGCTGAAAACGACTAAATATCAAGGACTCATTGGCCGAATCGCTCTGGAACTGAAATCTGAACGCTCACTGACATTTCCCCTATCTGAAAGTCAGATAAACGCCAGAAAAATGACTAAGTCCCAAAAAAATTTTTTTTCAACTTTTTTCAATTTTACCCCCGTGGGATATATATTCTACCCACACACATTTGGAACTCTCCTGGGGTACCCTCACACATATTATTCCCTCAATTAGTGGATATTTTCATAAAAAAGTGAAATTTTCAAAAATCCAAAATATTGGCTGAAAACGACTAAATATCAAGGACTCATTGGGCGAATCGCTCTGGAACTGAAATCGGAATGCTCACTGACATTTCCCCTATCTGAAAGTCTGATAAACGCCAGAAAAATGACTAAGTCCAAAAAAAATTTTTTTTAAACTTTTTTCAATTTTACCCCCGTGGGATATATATTCTACCCACACACATTTGGAACTCTCCTGGGGTACCCTCACACATATTATTCCCTCATTTAGTGGATATTTTCACAAAAAAGTGAAATTTTCAAAAATCCAGAAAATTCGCTGAAAACGACTAAATATCAAGGACTCATTGGGCGAATCGCTCTGGAGCTGAATTCGGAACGCTCACTGACATTTCCCCTATCTGAAAGTCTGATAAACGCCGGAAAAATGACTAAGTCCAAAAAAAAATTTTTTTTAAATTTTTTCAATTTTACCCCCGTGGGATATATACTCTACCCACACACATTTGGAACTCTCCTGGGGTACCCTCACACATATTATTCCCTCATTTAGTGGATATTTTCACAAAAAAGTGAAATTTTCAAAAATCCAGAAAATTGGCTGAAAACGACTAAATATCAAGGACTCATTGGCCGAATCGCTCTGGAACTGAAATCTGAACTCTCACTGACATTTCCCCTATCTGAAAGTCTGATAAACGCCAGAAAAATGACTAAGTCCCAAAAAAATTTTTTTTCAACTTTTTTCAATTTTACCCCCGTGGGATATATATTCTACCCACACACATTTGGAACTCTCCTGGGGTACTCTCACACATATTATTCCCTCATTTAGTGGATATTTTTACAAAAATGAGAAATTTTCAAAAATCAAGAAAATTGGTTGAAAACGACTAAATATCAAGGACTCATTGGGTGAATCGCTCTGGAACTGAAATCGGAACTCTCACTGACATTTGCCCTATCTGAAAGTCTGATAAACGCCGGAAAAATGACTTAGTCCAAGAAAAAAAATTTTTAAACTTTTTTCAATTTTACCCCGTGGGATATATACTCTACCCACACACATTGGGAACTCTCCTGGGTTACCCTCACACATATTATTCCCTCATTTAGTAGATAATTTCACAAAAAAGTGAAATTTTCAAAAATCCAGAAAATTGGCTGAAAACGAGTAAATATCAAGGACTCATAGGGCGAATCGCTCTGGAACTGAAATCTGAACGCTCACTGACATTTTCCCTATCTGAAAGTCTGATAAACGCCAGAAAAATGACAGTCCAAAAAAAATTTTTTTTCAACCTTTTTCAATTTTACCCCGTGGGATATATATTCTACCCACACACATTTGGAACTCTCCTGGGGTACCCTCACACATATTATTACCTCATTTAGTGGATATTTTCACAAAAAAGTGAAATTTTCAAAAATCCAGAAAATTGGTTGAAAACGACTAAATATCAAGGACTCATTGGGTGAATCGCTCTGGAACTGAAATCGGAACGCTCACTGACATTTGCCCTATCTGAAAGTCTGATAAACGCCGGAAAAATGACTTAGTCCAAGAAAAATTTTTTTTAAACTTTTTTCAATTTTACCCCGTGGGATATATACTCTACCCACACACATTGGGAACACTCCTCGGTTACCCTCACACATATTATTCACTCATTTAGTGGATAATTTCACAAAAAAGTGAAATTTTCAAAAATCCAGAAAATTGGCTGAAAACGAGTAAATATCAAGGACTCATTGGGCGACTCGCTCTGGAACTGAAATCGGAATGCTCACTGACATTTCCCCTATCTGAAAGTCTGATAAAAGCCGGAAAAATGACTAAGTCCAAGAAAAAATTTTTTTAAACTTTTTTCAATTTTACCCCGTGGGATATATATTCTACCCACACACATTTGGAACTCTCCTGGGGTACCCTCACACATATTATTACCTCATTTAGTGGATATTTTCACAAAAAAGTGAAATTTTCAAAAATCCAGAAAATTGGATGAAAACGACTAAATATCAAGGACTCATTGGGCGATTCGCTCTGGAGCTGAAATTGGAACGCTCTCTGACATTTGCCCTATCTGAAAGTCTGATAAACGCCGGAAAAATGACTAAGTCCAAAAAAAGATTTTTTTAAACTTTTTTCAATTTTACCCCCGTGTGATATATATTCTACCCACACACATTTGGAACTCTCCTGGGGTACCCTCAAACATATTATTACCTCATTTAGTGGATATTTTTACAAAAATGTGAAATTTTCAAAAATCCAAAATATTGGCTGAAAACGACTAAATATCAAGGACTCATTGGGCGAATTGCTCTGGAGCTGAAATCGGAACGCTCACTGACATTTGCCCTATCTGAAAGTCTGATAAACGCCGGAAAAATGACTAAGTCCAAAAAAAATTTTTTTAAAAATTTTTTCAATTTTACCCCCATGGGATATATATTCTACCCACACACATTTGGAACTCTCCTGGGGTACCCTCACACATATTATTCCCTCATTTAGTGGATATTTTCACAAAAAAGTGAAATTTTCAAAAATCCAGAAAATTCGCTGAAAACGACTAAATATCAAGGACTCATTGGGCGAATCGCTCTGGAGCTGAAATTGGAACGCTCACTGACATTTGCCCTATCTGAAAGTCTGATAAACGCCGGAAAAATGACTAAGTCCAAAAAAAAATTTTTTTAAACTTTTTTCAATTTTACCCCCGTGTGATATATATTCTACCCACACACATTTGGAACTCTCCTGGGGTACCCTCACACATATTATTCCCTCATTTAGTGGATATTTTTACAAAAATGTGAAATTTTCAAAAATCCAGAAAATTGGTTGAAAACGACTAAATATCAAGGACTCATTGGGTGAATCGCTCTGGAACTGAAATCGGAACGCTCACTGACATTTCCCCTATCTGAAAGTCTGATAAACGCCGGAAAAATGACTTAGTCCAAGAAAAAATTTTTTTAAACTTTTTTCAATTTTACCCCGTGGGATATATACTCTACCCACACACATTGGGAACTCTCCTGGGTTACCCTCACACATATTATTCCCTCATTTAGTGGATATTTTCACAAAAAAGTGAAATTTTCAAAAATCCAGAAAATTGGCTGAAAACGAGTAAATATCAAGGACTCATTGGGCGAATCGCTCTGGAACTGAAATCTGAACGCTCACTGACATTTTCCCTATCTGAAAGTCTGATAAACGCCAGAAAAATGACTAATTCCAAAAAAATTTTTTTTTCAACCTTTTTCAATTTTACCCCGTGGGATATATATTCTACCCACACACATTTGGAACTCTCCTGGGGTACCCTCACACATATTATTCCCTCATTTAGTGGATATTTTCACAAAAAAGTGAAATTTTCAAAAATCCAGAAAATTGGATGAAAACGACTAAATATCAAGGACTCATTGGGCGAATCGCTCTGGAGCTGAAATCGGAACGCTCACTGACATTTCCCCTATCTGAAAGTCTAATAAACGCCGGAAAAATGACTAAGTCCAAAAAAAAAAATTTTTCAACTTTTTTCAATTTTACTCCCGTGGAATATATATTCTACCCACACACATTGGGAACTGTCCTGGGGTACCCTCACACATATTATTTCCTCATTTAGTGGATATTTTCACAAAAAAGTGAAATTTTCAAAAATCCAGAAAATTCGCTGAAAATGACTAAATATCAAGGACTCATTGGGCGAATCGCTATGGAGCTGAAATTGGAACGCTCACTGACATTTGCCCTATCTGAAAGTCTGATAAACGCCGGAAAAATGACTAAGTCCAAAAAAAATTTTTTTTAAACTTTTTTCAATTTTACCCCCGTGTGATATATATTCTACCCACACACATTTGGAACTCTCCTGGGGTACCCTCACACATATTATTCCCTCATTTAGTGGATATTTTCACAAAAAAGTGAAATTTTCAAAAATCCAGAAAATTGGCTGAAAACGACTGAATATCAAGGACTCATTGGGCGAATCGCTCTGGAACTGAAATCGGAACGCTCACTGACATTTGCCGTATCTGAAAATCTGATAAACGCCGGAAAAATGACTAAGTCCAAAGAAAATTTTTTTTTAAACTATTTTCAATTTTACCCCGTGGGATATATATTCTACCCACACACATTTGGAACTCTCCTGGGGTACCCTCACACATATTATTCCCTCATTTAGTGGATATTTTCACAAAAAAGTGAAATTTTCAAAAATCCAGAAAATTGGCTGAAAACGACTAAATATCAAGGACTCATTGGCCGAATCGCTCTGGAACTGAAATCTGAACGCTCACTGACATTTCCCCTATCTGAAAGTCAGATAAACGCCAGAAAAATGACTAAGTCCCAAAAAAATTTTTTTTCAACTTTTTTCAATTTTACCCCCGTGGGATATATATTCTACCCACACACATTTGGAACTCTCCTGGGGTACCCTCACACATATTATTCCCTCAATTAGTGGATATTTTCATAAAAAAGTGAAATTTTCAAAAATCCAAAATATTGGCTGAAAACGACTAAATATCAAGGACTCATTGGGCGAATCGCTCTGGAACTGAAATCGGAACGCTCACTGACATTTCCCCTATCTGAAAGTCTGATAAACGCCAGAAAAATGACTAAGTCCAAAAAAAATTTTTTTTAAACTTTTTTCAATTTTACCCCCGTGGGATATATATTCTACCCACACACATTTGGAACTCTCCTGGGGTACCCTCACACATATTATTCCCTCATTTAGTGGATATTTTCACAAAAAAGTGAAATTTTCAAAAATCCAGAAAATTCGCTGAAAACGACTAAATATCAAGGACTCATTGGGCGAATCGCTCTGGAGCTGAAATCGGAACGCTCACTGACATTTCCCCTATCTGAAAGTCTGATAAACGCCGGAAAAATGACTAAGTCCAAAAAAAAATTTTTTTTACATTTTTTCAATTTTACCCCCGTGGGATATATACTCTACCCACACACATTTGGAACTCTCCTGGGGTACCCTCACACATATTATTCCCTCATTTAGTGGATATTTTCACAAAAAAGTGAAATTTTCAAAAATGCAGAAAATTGGCTGAAAACGACTAAATATCAAGGACTCATTGGGCGAATTGCTCTGGAACTGAAATCGGAATGCTCACTGACATTTCCCCTATCTGAAAGTCAGATAAACGCCGGAAAAATGACTAAGTCCAAAAAAAGATTTTTTTAAACTTTTTTCAATTTTACCCCCGTGTGATATATATTCTACCCACACACATTTGGAACTCTCCTGGGGTACCCTCACACATATTATTCCCTCATTTAGTGGATATTTTCACAAAAAAGTGAAATTTTCAAAAATCCAGAAAATTGGCTGAAAACGACTAAATATCAAGGACTCATTGGCCGAATCGCTCTGGAACTGAAATCTGAACTCTCACTGACATTTCCCCTATCTGAAAGTCTGATAAACGCCAGAAAAATGACTAAGTCCCCAAAAAATTTTTTTTCAACTTTTTTCAATTTTACCCCCGTGGGATATATATTCTACCCACACACATTTGGAACTCTCCTGGGGTACTCTCACACATATTATTCCCTCATTTAGTGGATATTTTTACAAAAATGAGAAATTTTCAAAAATCCAGAAAATTGGTTGAAAACGACTAAATATCAAGGACTCATTGGGTGAATCGCTCTGGAACTGAAATCGGAACTCTCACTGACATTTGCCCTATCTGAAAGTCTGATAAACGCCGGAAAAATGACTTAGTCCAAGAAAAAAATTTTTTAAACTTTTTTCAATTTTTTCCCCGTGGGATATATATTCTACCCACACACATTTGGAACTCTCCTGGGGTACCCTCACACATATTATTCCCTCATTTAGTGGA
This sequence comes from Phyllobates terribilis, assembly GCF_046119375.1. Lineage (NCBI taxonomy): Eukaryota > Metazoa > Chordata > Amphibia > Anura > Dendrobatidae > Phyllobates > Phyllobates terribilis. Next base: position 597,573,574 of record NW_027362762.1, read on the forward strand.
TATTTTCACAAAAAAGTGAAATTTTCAAAAATCCAGAAAATTCGCTGAAAACGACTAAATATCAAGGACTCATTGGGCGAATCGCTCTGGAGCTGAAATTGGAACGCTCACTGACATTTGCCCTATCTGAAAGTCTGATAAACGCCGGAAAAATGACTAAGTCCAAAAAAAAATTTTTTTAAACTTTTTTCAATTTTACCCCCGTGTGATATATATTCTACCCACACACATTTGGAACTCTCCTGGGGTACCCTCACACATATTATTCCCTCATTTAGTGGATATTTTTACAAAAATGTGAAATTTTCAAAAATCCAGAAAATTGGTTGAAAACGACTAAATATCAAGGACTCATTGGGTGAATCGCTCTGGAACTGAAATCGGAACGCTCACTGACATTTGCCCTATCTGAAAGTCTGATAAACGCCGGAAAAATGACTTAGTCCAAGAAAAATTTTTTTTAAACTTTTTTCAATTTTACCCCGTGGGATATATACTCTACCCACACACATTGGGAACTCTCCTGGGTTACCCTCACACATATTATTCCCTCATTTAGTGGATATTTTCACAAAAAAGTGAAATTTTCAAAAATCCAGAAAATTGGCTGAAAACGAGTAAATATCAAGGACTCATTGGGCGAATCGCTCTGGAACTGAAATCTGAACGCTCACTGACATTTTCCCTATCTGAAAGTCTGATAAACGCCAGAAAAATGACTAATTCCAAAAAAAATTTTTTTTCAACCTTTTTCAATTTTACCCCGTGGGATATATATTCTACCCACACACATTTGGAACTCTCCTGGGGTACCCTCACACATATTATTCCCTCATTTAGTGGATATTTTCACAAAAAAGTGAAATTTTCAAAAATCCAGAAAATTGGATGAAAACGACTAAATATCAAGGACTCATTGGGCGAATCGCTCTGGAGCTGAAATCGGAACGCTCACTGACATTTCCCCTATCTGAAAGTCTAATAAACGCCGGAAAAATGACTAAGTCCAAAAAAAAAAATTTTTCAACTTTTTTCAATTTTACTCCCGTGGAATATATATTCTACCCACACACATTGGGAACTGTCCTGGGGTACCCTCACACATATTATTTCCTCATTTAGTGGATATTTTCACAAAAAAGTGAAATTTTCAAAAATCCAGAAAATTCGCTGAAAATGACTAAATATTAAGGACTCATTGGGCGAATCGCTATGGAGCTGAAATTGGAACGCTCACTGACATTTGCCCTATCTGAAAGTCTGATAAACGCCGGAAAAATGACTAAGTCCAAAAAAAATTTTTTTTAAACTTTTTTCAATTTTACCCCCGTGTGATATATATTCTACCCACACACATTTGGAACTCTCCTGGGGTACCCTCACACATATTATTCCCTCATTTAGTGGATATTTTCACAAAAAAGTGAAATTTTCAAAAATCCAGAAAATTGGCTGAAAACGACTGAATATCAAGGACTCATTGGGCGAATCGCTCTGGAACTGAAATCGGAACACTCACTGACATTTCCCCTATCTGAAAGTGTAATAAACGCCGGAAAAATGACTAAGTCCAAAAAAAAAAATTTTTCAACTTTTTTCAATTTTACTCCCGTGGAATATATATTCTACCCACACACATTGGGAACTCTCCTGGGGTACCCTCACACAAATTATTCCCTCATTTAGTGGATATTTTCACAAAAAAGTGAAATTTTCAAAAATCCAGAAAATTGGCTGAAAACGACTGAATATCAAGGACTCATTGGGCGAATCGCTCTGGAACTGAAATCGGAACGCTCACTGACATTTGCCGTATCTGAAAATCTGATAAACGCCGGAAAAATGACTAAGTCCAAAGAAAATTTTTTTTTAAACTATTTTCAATTTTACCCCGTGGGATATATATTCTACCCACACACATTTGGAACTCTCCTGGGGTACCCTCACACATATTATTCCCTCATTTAGTGGATATTTTCACAAAAAAGTGAAATTTTCAAAAATCCAGAAAATTGGCTGAAAACGCCTAAATATCAAGGACTCATTGGCCGAATCGCTCTGGAACTGAAATCTGAACGCTCACTGACATTTCCCCTATCTGAAAGTCAGATAAACGCCAGAAAAATGACTAAGTCCCAAAAAAATTTTTTTTCAACTTTTTTCAATTTTACCCCCGTGGGATATATATTCTACCCACACACATTTGGAACTCTCCTGGGGTACCCTCACACATATTATTCCCTCAATTAGTGGATATTTTCATAAAAAAGTGAAATTTTCAAAAATCCAAAATATTGGCTGAAAACGACTAAATATCAAGGACTCATTGGGCGAATCGCTCTGGAACTGAAATCGGAACGCTCACTGACATTTCCCCTATCTGAAAGTCTGATAAACGCCAGAAAAATGACTAAGTCCAAAAAAAATTTTTTTTAAACTTTTTTCAATTTTACCCCCGTGGGATATATATTCTACCCACACACATTTGGAACTCTCCTGGGGTACCCTCACACATATTATTCCCTCATTTAGTGGATATTTTCACAAAAAAGTGAAATTTTCAAAAATCCAGAAAATTCGCTGAAAACGACTAAATATCAAGGACTCATTGGGCGAATCGCTCTGGAGCTGAAATCGGAACGCTCACTGACATTTCCCCTATCTGAAAGTCTGATAAACGCCGGAAAAATGACTAAGTCCAAAAAAAAATTTTTTTAAACTTTTTTCAATTTTACCCCCGTGTGATATATATTCTACCCACACACATTTGGAACTCTCCTGGGGTACCCTCACACATATTATTCCCTCATTTAGTGGATATTTTCACAAAAAAGTGAAATTTTCAAAAATCCAGAAAATTGGCTGAAAACGACTAAATATCAAGGACTCATTGGCCGAATCGCTCTGGAACTGAAATCTGAACTCTCACTGACATTTCCCCTATCTGAAAGTCAGATAAACGCCAGAAAAATGACTAAGTCCCAAAAAAATTTTTTTTCAACTTTTTTCAATTTTACCCCCGTGGGATATATATTCTACCCACACACATTTGGAACTCTCCTGGGGTACTCTCACACATATTATTCCCTCATTTAGTGGATATTTTTACAAAAATGAGAAATTTTCAAAAATCCAGAAAATTGGTTGAAAACGACTAAATATCAAGGACTCATTGGGTGAATCGCTCTGGAACTGAAATCGGAACTCTCACTGACATTTGCCCTATCTGAAAGTCTGATAAACGCCGGAAAAATGACTTAGTCCAAGAAAAAAATTTTTTAAACTTTTTTCAATTTTTTCCCCGTGGGATATATACTCTACCCACACACATTGGGAACTCTCCTGGGTTACCCTCACACATATTATTCCCTCATTTAGTGGATAATTTCACAAAAAAGTGACATTTTCAAAAATCCAGAAAATTGGCTGAAAACGAGTAAATATCAAGGACTCATAGGGCGAATCGCTCTGGAACTGAAATCTGAACGCTCACTGACATTTTCCCTATCTGAAAGTCTGATAAACGCCAGAAAAATGACTAAGTCCAAAAAAAATTTTTTTTCAACCTTTTTCAATTTTACCCCGTGGGATATATATTCTACCCACACACATTTGGAACTCTCCTGGGGTACCCTCACACATATTATTACGTCATTTAGTGGATATTTTCACAAAAAAGTGAAATTTTCAAAAATCCAGAAAATTGGCTGAAAACGACTGAATATCAAGGACTCATTGGGCGAATCGCTCTGGAACTGAAATCGGAATGCTCACTGACATTTCCCCTATCTGAAAGTCTGATAAACGCCGGAAAAATGACTAAGTCCAAGAAAAATTTTTTTTAAACTTTTTTCAATTTTACCCCGTGGGATATATATTCTACCCACACACATTTGGAACTCTCCTGGGGTACCCTCACACATATTATTTCCTCATTTAGTGGATATTTTCACAAAAAAGTGAAATTTTCAAAAATCCAGAAAATTCGCTGAAAACGACTAAATATCAAGGACTCATTGGGCGAATCGCTCTGGAGCTGAAATCTGAACGCTCACTGACATTTGCCCTATCTGAAAGTCTGATAAACGCTGGAAAAATGACTTAGTCCAAGAAAAAAATTTTTTAAACTTTTTTCAATTTTACCCCGTGGGATATATACTCTACCCACACACATTGGGAACACTCCTCGGTTACCCTCACACATATTATTCCCTCATTTAGTGGATAATTTCACAAAAAAGTGAAATTTTCAAAAATCCAGAAAATTGGCTGAAAACGAGTAAATATCAAGGACTCATTGGGCGAATCGCTCTGGAACTGAAATCTGAACGCTCACTGACATTTTCCCTATCTGAAAGTCTGATAAACGCCAGAAAAATGACTAAGTCCAAAAAAAAATTTTTTTCAACCTTTTTCAATTTTACCCCGTGGGATATATATTCTACCCACACACATTTGGAACTCTCCTGGGGTACCCTCACACATATTATTACCTCATTTAGTGGATATTTTCACAAAAAAGTGAAATTTTCAAAAATCCAGAAAATTGGATGAAAACGACTAAATATCAAGGACTCGTTGGGCGAATCACTCTGGAGCTGAAATCGGAACGCTCACTGACATTTCCCCTATCTGAAAGTCTGATAAACGCCGGAAAAATGACTAAGTCCAAAAAAAAAAATTTTTCAACTTTTTTCAATTTTACTCCCGTGGAATATATATTCTACCCACACACATTGGGAACTGTCCTGGGGTACCCTCACACAAATTATTCCCTCATTTAGTGGATATTTTCACAAAAATGTGAAATTTTCAAAAATCCAGAAAATTGGCTGAAATCGACTGAATATCAAGGACTCATTGGGCGAATCGCTCTGGAACTGAAATCGGAATGCTCACTGACATTTCCCCTATCAGAAAGTCTGATAAACGCAGGAAAAATGACAAAGTCCAAGAAAAAAATTTTTTTAAACTTTTTTCAATTTTACCCCGTGGGATATATATTCTACCCACACACATTTGGAACTCTCCTGGGGTAACCTCACACATATTATTCCCTCATTTAGTGGATATTTTCACAAAAAAGTGAAATTTTCAAAAATGCAGAATATTGGCTGAAAACGACTAAATATCAAGGACTCATTGGGCGAATCGCTCTGGAACTGAAATCGGAATGCTCACTGACATTTCCACTATCTGAAAGTCTGATAAACGCCGGAAAAATGACTAAGTCCAAGAAAAAATTTTTTTAAACTTTTTTCAATTTTACCCCGTGGGATATATATTCTACCCACACACATTTGGAACTCTCCTGGGGTACCCTCACACATATTATTCCCTCATTTAGTGGATATTTTCACAAAAAAGTGAAATTTTCAAAAATCCAGAAAATTGGCTGAAAACGACTAAATATCAAGGACTCATTGGGCGAATCGCTCTGGAACTGAAATCGGAATGCTCACTGACATTTCCCCTATCTGAAAGTCTGATAAACACCGGAAAAATGACTAAGTCCAAAAAAAAAAATTTTTTAACCTTTTTTCAATTTTACCCCCGTGGGATATATATTCTACCCACACACATTTAGAACTCTTCTGGGGTACCTTCACACATATTATTCCCTCATTTAGTGGATATTTTCACAAAAAAGTGAAATTTTCAAAAATCCAAAGTATTGGCTGAAAACGACTAAATATCAAGGACTCATTGGGCGAATCGCTCTGGAACTGAAATTGGAATGCTCACTGACATTTCCACTATCTGAAAGTCTGATAAACGCCGGAAAAATGACTAAGTCCAAGAAAAAATTTTTTTAAACTTTTTTCAATTTTACCCCGTGGGATATATATTCTACCCACACACATTTGGAACTCTCCTGGGGTACCCTCACACATATTATTCCCTCATTTAGTGGATATTTTCACAAAAAAGTGAAATTTTCAAAAATCCAGAAAATTGGTTGAAAACGACTAAATATCAAGGACTCATTGGGTGAATCGCTCTGGAACTGAAATCGGAACGCTCACTGACATTTGCCCTATCTGAAAGTCTGATAAACGCCGGAAAAATGACTTAGTCCAAGAAAAAATTTTTTTTTACTTTTTTCAATTTTACCCCGTGGGATATATACTCTACCCACACACATTGGGAACTCTCCTGGGTTACCCTCACACATATTATTCCCTCATTTAGTGGATATTTTCACAAAAAAGTGAAATTTTCAAAAATGCAGAAAATTGGCTGAAAATGACTAAATATCAAGGACTCATTGGGCGTATCGCTCTGGAACTGAAATTGGAATGCTCACTGACATTTCCACTATCTGAAAGTCTGATAAACGCCGGAAAAATGACTAAGTCAAAAAAAAAAAATTTTTTAAACTTTTTCAATTTTACCCCCGTGGGATATATATTCTACCCACACACATTTGGAACTCTCCTGGGGTACCCTCACACATATTATTCCCTCATTTAGTGGATATTTTCACAAAAAAGTGAAATTTTCAAAAATGCAGAAAATTGGCTGAAAACGACTAAATATCAAGGACTCATTGGGCGAATCGCTCTGGAACTGAAATCGGAATGCTCACTGGCATTTCCACTATCTGAAAGTCTGAAAAACGCCGGAAAAATGACTAAGTCCAAGAAAAATTTTTTTTAAACTTTTTTCAATTTTACCCCGTGGGATATATATTCTACCCACACACATTTGGAACTCTCCTGGGGTACCCTCACACATATTATTCCCTCATTTAGTGGATATTTTCACAAAAAAGTGAAATTTTCAAAAATCCAGAAAATTGGCTGAAAACGACTAAATATCAAGGACTCATTGGGCGAATCGCTCTGGAACTGAAATCGGAATGCTCACTGACATTTCCCCTATCTGAAAGTCTGATAAACGCCGGAAAAATGACTAAGTCCAAAAAAAAAAATTTTTTAACCTTTTTTCAATTTTACCCCCGTGGGATATATATTCTACCCACACACATTTGGAACTCTTCTGGGGTACCCTCACACATATTATTCCCTCATTTAGTGGATATTTTCACAAAAAAGTGAAATTTTCAAAAATCCAAAGTATTGGCTGAAAACGACTAAATATCAAGGACTCATTGGGCGAATCGCTCTGGAACTGAAATTGGAATGCTCACTGACATTTCCACTATCTGAAAGTCTGATAAATGCAGGAAAAATGACAAAGTCCAGGAAAATTTTTTTTTAAACTTTTTTCAATTTTACCCCGTGGGATATATATTCTACCCCCACACATTTGGAACTCTCCTGGGGTACCCCCACACATATTATTCCCTCATTTAGTGGATATTTTCACAAAAAAGTGAAATTTTCAAAAATGCAGAAAATTGGCTGAAAATGACTAAATATCAAGGACTCATTGGGCGTATCGCTCTGGAACTGAAATTGGAATGCTCACTGACATTTCCACTATCTGAAAGTCTGATAAACGCCGGAAAAATGACTAAGTCAAAAAAAAAAAAAATTTTTCAACTTTTTCTATTTTACCCCCGTGGGATATATATTCTACCCACACACATTTGGAACTCTCCTGGGGTACCCGCACACATATTATTCCCTCATTTAGTGGATATTTTCACAAAAAAGTGAAATTTTCAAAAATGCAGAAAATTGGCTGAAAACGACTAAATATCAAGGACTCATTGGGTGAATCGCTCTGGAACTGAAATCGGAACGCTCACTGACATTTGCCCTATCTGAAAGTCTGATAAACGCCGGAAAAATGACTTAGTCCAAGAAAAAATTTTTTTTTACTTTTTTCAATTTTACCCCGTGGGATATATACTCTACCCACACACATTGGGAACTCTCCTGGGTTACCCTCACACATATTATTCCCTCATTTAGTGGATATTTTCACAAAAAAGTGAAATTTTCAAAAATGCAGAAAATTGGCTGAAAATGACTAAATATCAAGGACTCATTGGGCGTATCGCTCTGGAACTGAAATTGGAATGCTCACTGACATTTCCACTATCTGAAAGTCTGATAAACGCCGGAAAAATGACTAAGTCAAAAAAAAAAAAATTTTTAAACTTTTTCAATTTTACCCCCGTGGGATATATATTCTACCCACACACATTTGGAACTCTCCTGGGGTACCCTCACACATATTATTCCCTCATTTAGTGGATATTTTCACAAAAAAGTGAAATTTTCAAAAATGCAGAAAATTGGCTGAAAACGACTAAATATCAAGGACTCATTGGGCGAATCGCTCTGGAACTGAAATTGGAATGCTCACTGACATTTCCACTATCTGAAAGTCTGATAAACGCAGGAAAAATGACAAAGTCCAAGAAAATTTTTTTTAAAACTTTTTTCAATTTTACCCCGTGGGATATATATTCTACCCACACACATTTGGAACTCTCCTGGGGTACCCTCACACATATTATTCCCTCATTTAGTGGATATTTTCACAAAAAAGTGAAATTTTCAAAAATGCAGAAAATTGGCTGAAAATGACTAAATATCAAGGACTCATTGGGCGTATCGCTCTGGAACTGAAATTGGAATGCTCACTGACATTTCCACTATCTGAAAGTCTGATAAACGCCGGAAAAATGACTAAGTCAAAAAAAAAAAAATTTTTTCAACTTTTTCAATTTTACCCCCGTGGGATATATATTCTACCCACACACATTTGGAACTCTCCTGGGGTACCCGCACACATATTATTCCCTCATTTAGTGGATATTTTCACAAAAAAGTGAAATTTTCAAAAATCCAGAAAATTGGCTGAAAACGACTAAATATCAAGGACTCATTGGGCGAATCGCTCTGGAACTGAAATCGGAATGCTCACTGACATTTCCCCTATCTGAAAGTCTGATAAACGCCGGAAAAATGACTAAGTCCAAAAAAAAAAATTTTTTAACCTTTTTTCAATTTTACCCCGTGGGATATATATTCTACCCACACACATTTGGAACTCTCCTGGGGTACCCTCACACATATTATTCCCTCATTTAGTGGATATTTTCACAAAAAAGTGAAATTTTCAAAAATCCAGAAAATTGGTTGAAAACGACTAAATATCAAGGACTCATTGGGTGAATCGCTCTGGAACTGAAATCGGAACGCTCACTGACATTTGCCCTATCTGAAAGTCTGATAAACGCTGGAAAAATGACTTAGTCCAAGAAAAAATTTTTTTTAACTTTTTTCAATTTTACCCCGTGGGATATATATTCTACCCACACACATTTGGAACTCTCCTGGGGGTACCCTCACACATATTATTCCCTCATTTAGTGGATATTTTCACAAAAAAGTGAAATTTTCAAAAATCCAGAAAATTGGTTGAAAACGACTAAATATCAAGGACTCATTGGGTGAATCGCTCTGGAACTGAAATCGGAACGCTCACTGACATTTGCCCTATCTGAAAGTCTGATAAACGCCGGAAAAATGACTAAGTCCAAAAAAAAAAATTTTTTAAACTTTTTTCAATTTTACCCCCGTGGGATATATATTCTACCCACACACATTTGGAACTCTCCTGGGGTACCCTCAAACATATTATTACCTCATTTAGTGGATATTTTTACAAAAATGTGAAATTTTCAAAAATCCAGAAAATTGGTTGAAAACGACTAAATATCAAGGACTCATTGAATGAATCGCTCTGGAACTTAAATCGGAACGCTCACTGACATTTGCCCTATCTGAAAGTCTGATAAACGCCGGAAAAATGACTTAGTCCAAGAAAAAAATTTTTTAAACTTTTTTCAATTTTACCCCGTGGGATATATACTCTACCCACACACATTGGGAACTCTCCTCGGTTACCCTCACACATATTATTCCCTCATTTAGTGGATAATTTCACAAAAAAGTGAAATTTTCAAAAATCCAGAAAATTGGCTGAAAACGAGTAAATATCAAGGACTCATTGGGCGAATCGCTCTGGAACTGAAGTCTGAACGCTCACTGACATTTTCCCTATCTGAAAGTCTGATAAACGCCAGAAAAATGACTAAGTCCAAAAAAAATTTTTTTTAAACCTTTTTCAATTTTACCCCGTGGGATATATATTCTACCCGCACACATTTGGAACTCTCCTGGGGTACCCTCACACATATTATTCCCTCATTTAGTGGATATTTTCACAAAAAAGTGAAATTTTCAAAAATCCAAAATATTGGCTGAAAACGACTACATATCAAGGACTCATTGGGTGAATCGCTATGGAACTGAAATCGGAACGCTCACTGACATTTGCCCTATCTGAAAGTCTGATAAACGCCGGAAAAATGACAGTCCAAAAAAAAAATTTTTTTAAACTTTTTTCAATTTTACCCCCGTGGGATATATATTCTACGCACACACATTTGGAACTCTCCTGGGGTACCCTCACACATATTATTCCCTCATTTAGTGGATATTTTCACAAAAAAGTGAAATTTTCAAAAATGCAGAAAATTGGCTGAAAATGACTAAATATCAAGGACTCATTGGGCGTATCGCTCTGGAACTGAAATTGGAATGCTCACTGACATTTCCACTATCTGAAAGTCTGATAAACGCCGGAAAAATGACTAAGTCCAAGAAAAATTTTTTTTTAACTTTTTTCAATTTTACCCCGTGGGATATATATTCTACCCACACACATTTGGAACTCTCCTGGGGTACCCTCACACATATTATTCCCTCATTTAGTGGATATTTTCACAAAAAAGTGAAATTTTCAAAAATGCAGAAAATTGGCTGAAAACGACTAAATATCAAGGACTCATTGGGTGAATCACTCTGGAACTGAAATCGGAACGCTCACTGACATTTCCCCTATCTGAAAGTCTGATAAACGCCGGAAAAATGACTAAGTCCAAAAAAAAAAATTTTTTAACCTTTTTTCAATTTTACCCCGTGGGATATATATTCTACCCACACACATTAGGAACTCTTCTGGGGTACCCTCACACATATTATTCCCTCATTTAGTGGATATTTTCACAAAAAAGTGAAATTTTCAAAAATGCAGAAAATTGGCTGAAAATGACTAAATATCAAGGACTCATTGGGCGTATCGCTCTGGAACTGAAATTGGAATGCTCGCTGACATTTCCACTATCTGAAAGTCTGATAAACGCCGGAAAAATGACTAAGTCCAAAAAAAAAAATTTTTTAACCTTTTTTCAATTTTACCCCGTGGGATATATATTCTACCCACACACATTTGGAACTCTCCTGGGGTACCCTCACACATATTATTCCCTCATTTAGTGGATATTTTCACAAAAAAGTGAAATTTTCAAAAATCCAGAAAATTGGTTGAAAACGACTAAATATCAAGGACTCATTGGGTGAATCGCTCTGGAACTGAAATCGGAACGCTCACTGACATTTGCCCTATCTGAAAGTCTGATAAACGCCGGAAAAATGACTTAGTCCAAGAAAAATTTTTTTTAAACTTTTTTCAATTTTACCCCGTGGGATATATACTCTACCCACACACATTGGGAACTCTCCTGGGTTACCCTCACACATATTATTCCCTCATTTAGTGGATAATTTCACAAAAAGTGAAATTTTCAAAAATCCAGAAAATTGGCTGAAAATGAGTAAATATCAAGGACTCATTGGGCGAATCGCTCTGGAACTGAAATCTGAATGCTCAGTGACATTTTCCCTATCTGAAAGTCTGATAAACGCCAGAAAAATGACTAAGTCCAAAAAAATATTTTTTTCAACCTTTTTCAATTTTACCACGTGGGATATATATTCTACCCACACACATTAGGAACTCTTCTGGGGTACCCTCACACATATTATTCCCTCATTTAGTGGATATTTTCACAAAAAAGTGAAATTTTCAAAAATCCAAAGTATTGGCTGAAAATGACTAAATATCAAGGACTCATTGGGCGAATCGCTCTGGGACTGAAATTGGAATGCTCACTGACATTTCCACTATCTGAAAGTCTGATAAACGCAGGAAAAATGACAAAGTCCAAGAAAAATTTTTTTTAAACTTTTTTCAATTTTACCCCGTGGGATATATATTCTACCCACACACATTTGGAACTCTCCTGGGGTACCCTCACACATATTATTCCCTCATTTAGTGGATATTTTCACAAAAAAGTGAAATTTTCAAAAATGCAGAAAATTGGCTGAAAATGACTAAATATCAAGGACTCATTGGGCGTATCGCTCTGGAACTGAAATTGGAATGCTCACTGACATTTCCACTATCTGAAAGTCTGATAAACGCCGGAAAAATGACTAAGTCAAAAAAAAAAATTTTTTTAAACTTTTTCAATTTTACCCCCGTGGGATATATATTCTACCCACACACATTTGGAACTCTCCTGGGGTACCCGCACACATATTATTCCCTCATTTAGTGGATATTTTCACAAAAAAGTGAAATTTTCAAAAATGCAGAATATTGGCAGAAAACGACTAAATATCAAGGACTCATTGGGCGAATCGCTCTGGAACTGAAATCGGAATGCTCACTGACATTTCCCCTATCTGAAAGTCTGATAAACGCCGGAAAAATGACTAAGTCCAAAAAAAAAAATTTTTTAACCTTTTTTCAATTTTACCCCGTGGGATATATATTCTACCCACACACATTTGGAACTCTCCTGGGGTACCCTCACACATATTATTCCCTCATTTAGTGGATATTTTCACAAAAAAGTGAAATTTTCAAAAATCCAGAAAATTGGTTGAAAATGACTAAATATCAAGGACTCATTGGGTGAATCGCTCTGGAACTGAAATCGGAACGCTCACTGACATTTGCCCTATCTGAAAGTCTGATAAACGCCGGAAAAATGACTAAGTCCAAAAAAAAATATTTTTAAACTTTTTTCAATTTTACCCCCGTGGGATATATATTCTACCCACACACATTAGGAACTCTTCTGGGGTACCCTCACACATATTATTCCCTCATTTAGTGGATATTTTCACAAAAAAGTGAAATTTTCAAAAATCCAAAGTATTGGCTGAAAACGAATAAATATCAAGGTCTCATTGGGCGAATCGCTCTGGAACTGAAATCGGAATGCTCACTGACATTTCCACTATCTGAAAGTCTGATAAACGCCGGAAAAATGACTAAGTCCAAGAAAAAATTTTTTTAAACTTTTTTCAATTTTACCCCGTGGGATATATATTCTACCCACACACATTTGGAACTCTCCTGGGGTACCCTCACACATATTATTCCCTCATTTAGTGGATATTTTCACAAAAAAGTGAAATTTTCAAAAATCCAGAAAATTGGTTGAAAACGACTAAATATCAAGGACTCATTGGGGGAATCACTCTGGAACTGAAATCGGAACGCTCACTGACATTTGCCCTATCTGAAAGTCTGATAAACGCCGGAAAAATGACTAAGTCCAAAAAAAAAAATTTTTTAAACTTTTTTCAATTTTACCCCCGTGGGATATATATTCTACCCACACACATTTGGAACTCTCCTGGGGTACCCTCACACATATTATTCCCTCATTTAGTGGATATTTTCACAAAAAAGTGAAATTTTCAAAAATGCAGAAAATTGGCTGAAAACGACTAAATATCAAGGACTCATTGGGCGAATCGCTCTGGAACTGAAATCGGAATGCTCACTGACATTTCCCCTATCTGAAAGTCTGATAAACGCCGGAAAAATGACTAAGTCCAAAAAAAAAAATTTTTTAACCTTTTTTCAATTTTACCCCGCGGGATATATATTCTACCCACACACATTTGGAACTCTCCTGGGGTACCCTCACACATATTATTCCCTCATTTAGTGGATATTTTTACAAAAAAGTGAAATTTTCAAAAATCCAGAAAATTGGTTGAAAACGACTAAATATCAAGGACTAATTGGGTGAATCGCTCTGGAACTGAAATCGGAACTCTCACTGACATTTGCCCTATCTGAAAGTCTAATAAACGCCGGAAAAATGACTAAGTCCAAAAAAAAAAATTTTTCAACTTTTTTCAATTTTACTCCCGTGGAATATATATTCTACCCACACACATTGGGAACTCTCCTGGGGTACCCTCACACAAATTATTCCCTCATTTAGTGGATATTTTCACAAAAAAGTGAAATTTTCAAAAATCCATAAAATTGGGTGAAAACGACTGAATATCAAGGACTCATTGGGCGAATCGCTCTGGAACTGAAATCGGAACGCTCACTGACATTTGCCCTATCTGAAAGTCTAATAAACGCCGGAAAAATGACTAAGTCCAAAAAAAAAAATTTTTCTAATTTTTTCAATTTTACTCCCGTGGAATATATATTCTACCCACACACATTGGGAACTGTCCTGGGGTACCCTCACACAAATTATTCCCTCATTTAGTGGATATTTTCACAAAAAAGTGAAATTTTCAAAAATCCAGAAAATTGGCTGAAAACGACTGAATATCAAGGACTCATTGGGCGAATCGCTCTGGAACTGAAATCTGAATGCTCACTGACATTTTCCCTATCTGAAAGTCTGATAAACGCCAGAAAAATGAATAAGTCCAAAAAAAATTTTTTTTCAACCTTTTTCAATTTTACACCGTGGGATATATATTCTACCCGCACACATTTGGAACTCTCCTGGGGTACCCTCACACATATTATTCCCTCATTTAGTGGATATTTTCACAAAAAAGTGAAATTTTCAAAAATCCAAAATATTGGCTGAAACCGACTACATATCAAGGACTCATTGGGTGAATCGCTCTGGAACTGAAATCGGAACGCTCACTGACATTTGCCCTATCTGAAAGTCTGATAAACGCCGGAAAAATGACAGTCCAAAAAAAAAATTTTTTTAAACTTTTTTCAATTTTACCCCCGTGGGATATATATTCTACCCACACACATTTGGAACTCTCCTGGGGTACCCTCACACATATTATTCCCTCATTTAGTGGATATTTTCACAAAAAAGTGAAATTTTCAACAATGCAGAAAATTGGCTGAAAATGACTAAATATCAAGGACTCATTGGGCGAATCGCTCTGGATCTGAAATCTGAACGCTCACTGACATTTTCCCTATCTGAAAGTCTGATAAACGCCAGAAAAATGACTAAGTCCAAAAAAATATTTTTTTCAACCTTTTTCAATTTTACCACGTGGGATATATATTCTACCCACACACATTTGGAACTCTCCTGGGGTACCCTCACACATATTATTCCCTCATTTAGTGGATATTTTCACAAAAAAGTGAAATTTTCAAAAATCCAAAATATTGGCTGAAAACGACTAAATATCAAGGACTCATTGGGCGAATCGCTCTGGAACTGAAATCGGAATGCTCACTGACATTTCCCCTATCAGAAAGTCTGAAAAACGCCGGAAAAATGACAAAGTCCAAGAAAAATTTTTTTTGAACTTTTTTCAATTTTACCCTGTGGGATATATATTCTACCCACACACATTAGGAACTCTTCTGGGGTACCCTCACACATATTATTCCCTCATTTAGTGGATATTTTCACAAAAAAGTGAAATTTTCAAAAATCCAGAAAATTGGTTGAAAACGACTAAATATCAAGGACTCATTGGGTGAATCACTCTGGAACTGAAATCGGAACGCTCACTGACATTTGCCCTATCTGAAAGTCTGATAAACGCCGGAAAAATGACTAAGTCCAAAAAAAAAAATTTTTTAAACTTTTTTCAATTTTACCCCCGTGGGATATATATTCTACCCACACACATTTGGAACTCTCCTGGGGTACCCTCAAACATATTATTACCTCATTTAGTGGATATTTTTACAAAAATGTGAAATTTTCAAAAATCCAGAAAATTGGTTGAAGACGACTAAATATCAAGGACTCATTGAATGAATCGCTCTGGAACTGAAATCGGAACGCTCACTGACATTTGCCCTATCTGAAAGTCTGATAAACGCCGGAAAAATGACTTAGTCCAAGAAAAAAATTTTTTAAACTTTTTTCAATTTTACCCCGTGGGATATATACTCTACCCACACACATTGGGAACTCTCCTCGGTTACCCTCACACATATTATTCCCTCATTTAGTGGATAATTTCACAAAAAAGTGAAATTTTCAAAAATCCAGAAAATTGGCTGAAAACGAGTAAATATCAAGGACTCATTGGGCGAATCGCTCTGGAACTGAAATCTGAACGCTCACTGACATTTGCCCTATCTGAAAGTCTGATAAACGCCGGAAAAATGACTAAGTCCAAAAAAAAATATTTTTAAACTTTTTTCAATTTTACCCCCGTGGGATATATATTCTACCCACACACATTAGGAACTCTTCTGGGGTACCCTCACACATATTATTCCCTCATTTAGTGGATATTTTCACAAAAAAGTGAAATTTTCAAAAATCCAAAGTATTGGCTGAAAACGAATAAATATCAAGGTCTCATTGGGCGAATCGCTCTGGAACTGAAATCGGAATGCTCACTGACATTTCCACTATCTGAAAGTCTGATAAACGCCGGAAAAATGACTAAGTCCAAGAAAAATTTTTTTTAAACTTTTTTCAATTTTACCCCGTGGGATATATATTCTACCCACACACATTTGGAACTCTCCTGGGGTACCCTCACACATATTATTCCCTCATTTAGTGGATATTTTCACAAAAAAGTGAAATTTTCAAAAATCCAGAAAATTGGTTGAAAACGACTAAATATCAAGGACTCATTGGGGGAATCACTCTGGAACTGAAATCGGAACGCTCACTGACATTTGCCCTATCTGAAAGTCTGATAAACGCCGGAAAAATGACTAAGTCCAAAAAAAAAAATTTTTTAAACTTTTTTCAATTTTACCCCCGTGGGATATATATTCTACCCACACACATTTGGAACTCTCCTGGGGTACCCTCACACATATTATTCCCTCATTTAGTGGATATTTTCACAAAAAAGTGAAATTTTCAAAAATGCAGAAAATTGGCTGAAAACGACTAAATATCAAGGACTCATTGGGCGAATCGCTCTGGAACTGAAATCGGAATGCTCACTGACATTTCCCCTATCTGAAAGTCTGATAAACGCCGGAAAAATGACTAAGTCCAAAAAAAAAATTTTTTTAACCTTTTTTCAATTTTACCCCGTGGGATATATATTTTACCCACACACATTTGGAACTCTCCTGGGGTACCCTCACACATATTATTCCCTCATTTAGTGGATATTTTTACAAAAAAGTGAAATTTTCAAAAATCCAGAAAATTTTATTTGAAAACGACTAAATATCAAGGACTAATTGGGTGAATCGCTCTGGAACTGAAATCGGAACTCTCACTGACATTTGCCCTATCTGAAAGTCTGATAAACGCCGGAAAAATGACTTAGTCCAAGAAAAAAAATTTTTAAACTTTTTTCAATTTTACCCCGTGGGATATATACTCTACCCACACACATTTGGAACTCTCCTGGGGTACCCTCACACATATTATTACCTCATTTAGTGGATATTTTCACAAAAAAGTGAAATTTTCAAAAATGCAGAAAATTGGCTGAAAACGACTAAATATCAAGGACTCATTGGGCGAATCGCTCTGGAACTGAAATCTGAACGCTCACTGACATTTTCCCTATCTGAAAGTCTGATATACGCCAGAAAAATGACTAAGTCCAAAAAAAATTTTTTTTCAACCTTTTTCAATTTTACCCCGTGGGATATATATTCTACCCACACACATTTGGAACTCTCCTGGGGTACCCTCACACATATTATTACCTCATTTAGTGGATATTTTCACAAAAAAGTGAAATTTTCAAAAATCCAGAAAATTGGATGAAAACGACTAAATATCAAGGACTCGTTGGGCGAATCGCTCTGGAGCTGAAATCGGAACGCTCACTGACATTTCCCCTATCTGAAAGTCTAATAAACGCCGGAAAAATGACTAAGTCCAAAAAAAAAAATTTTTCAACTTTTTTCAATTTTACTCCCGTGGAATATATATTCTACCCACACACATTGGGAACTGTCCTGGGGTACCCTCACACAAATTGTTCCCTCATTTAGTGGATATTTTCACAAAAAAGTGAAATTTTCAAAAATCCAGAAAATTGGTTGAAAACGACTAAATATCAAGGACTTATTGGGCGAATCGCTCTGGACCTGAAATCGGAATGCTCACTGACATTTGCCCTATCTGAAAGTCTGATAAACGCCGGAAAAATGACTAAGTCCAAAAAAAAATATTTTTAAACTTTTTTCAATTTTACCCCCGTGGGATATATATTCTACCCACACACATTAGGAACTCTTCTGGGGTACCCTCACACATATTATTCCCTCATTTAGTGGATATTTTCACAAAAAAGTGAAATTTTCAAAAATGCAGAAAATTGGCTGAAAACGACTAAATATCAAGGACTCATTGGGCGAATCGCTCTGGAACTGAAATCGAAATGCTCACTGACATTTCCACTATCTGAAAGTCTGATAAACACCGGAAAAATGACTAAGTCCAAGAAAAAAATTTTTTAAACTTTTTTCAATTTTTCCCCGTGGGATATATATTTTACCCACACACATTTGGAACTCTCCTGGGGTACCCTCACACATATTATTCCCTCATTTAGTGGATATTTTCACAAAAAAGTGAAATTTTCAAAAATCCAGAAAATTGGTTGAAAACGACTAAATATCAAGGACTCATTGGGTGAATCACTCTGGAACTGAAATCGGAACGCTCACTGACATTTGCCCTATCTGAAAGTCTGATAAACGCCGGAAAAATGACTAAGTCCAAAAAAAAAAATTTTTTTAACTTTTTTCAATTTTACCCCCGTGGGATATATATTCTACCCACACACATTTGGAACTCTCCTGGGGTACCCTCACACATATTATTCCCTCATTTAGTGGATATTTTCACAAAAAAGTGAAATTTTCAAAAATGCAGAAAATTGGCTGAAAACGACTAAATATCAAGGACTCATTGGGCGAATCGCTCTGGAACTGAAATCGCAATGCTCACTGACATTTCCCCTATCTGAAAGTCTGATAAACGCCGGAAAAATGACTAAGTCCAAAAAAAAAAATTTTTTAACCTTTTTTCAATTTTACCCCCGTGGGATATATATTCTACCCACACACATTAGGAACTCTTCTGGGGTACCCTCACACATATTATTCCCTCATTTAGTGGATATTTTCACAAAAAAGTGAAATTTTCAAAAATCCAAAGTATTGGCTGAAAACGACTAAATATCAAGGACTCATTGGGCGAATCGCTCTGGAACTGAAATTGGAATGCTCACTGACATTTCCACTATCTGAAAGTCTGATAAACGCCGGAAAAATGACTAAGTCAAAAAAAAAAAATTTTTTTAACTTTTTCAATTTTACCCCCGTGGGATATATATTCTACCCACACACATTTGGAACTCTCCTGGGGTACCCGCACACATATTATTCCCTCATTTAGTGGATATTTTCACAAAAAAGTGAAATTTTCAAAAATACAGAAAATTGGCTGAAAACGACTAAATATCAAGGACTCATTGGGCGAATCGCTCTGGAACTGAAATCGGAATGCTCACTGACATTTCCACTATCTGAAAGTCTGATAAACGCCGGAAAAATGACTAAGTCCAAGAAAAAATTTTTTTAAACTTTTTTCAATTTTACCCCATGGGATATATATTTTACCCACACACATTTGGAACTCTCCTGGGGTACCCTCACACATATTATTCCCTCATTTGGTGGATATTTTCACAAAAAAGTGAAATTTTCAAAAATCCAGAAAATTGGTTGAAAACGACTAAATATCAAGGACTCATTGGGTGAATCACTCTGGAACTGAAATCGGAGCGCTCACTGACATTTGCCCTATCTGAAAGTCTGATAAACGCCGGAAAAATGACTAAGTCCAAAAAAAAAAATTTCTTAACCTTTTTTCAATTTTACCCCCGTGGGATATATATTCTACCCACACACATTAGGAACTCTTCTGGGGTACCCTCACACATATTATTCCCTCATTTAGTGGATATTTTCACAAAAAAGTGAAATTTTCAAAAATCCAAAGTATTGGCTGAAAACGACTAAATATCAAGGACTCATTGGGCGAATCGCTCTGGAACTGAAATTGGAATGCTCACTGACATTTCCACTATCTGAAAGTCTGATAAACGCCAGAAAAATGACTAAGTCAAAAAAAAAAAATTTTTTTAACTTTTTCAATATTACCCCCGTGGGATATATATTCTACCCACACACATTTGGAACTCTCCTGGGGTACCCGCACACATATTATTCCCTCATTTAGTGGATATTTTCAAAAAAAAGTGAAATTTTCAAAAATGCAGAAAATTGGCTGAAAACGACTAAATATCAAGGACTCATTGGGCGAATCGCTCTGGAACTGAAATCGGAATGCTCACTGACATTTCCACTATCTGAAAGTCTGATAAACGCCGGAAAAATGACTAAGTCCAAGAAAAATTTTTTTTAAACTTTTTTCAATTTTACCCCGTGGGATATATATTCTACCCACACACATTTGGAACTCTCCTGGCTTACCCTCACACATATTATTCCCTCATTTAGTGGATACTTTCACCAAAAAGTGAAATTTTCAAAAATCCAGAAAATTGGTTGAAAACGACTAAATATCAAGGACTCATTGGGTGAATCACTCTGGAACTGAAATCGGAACGCTCACTGACATTTGCCCTATCTGAAAGTCTGATAAACGCCGGAAAAATGACTAAGTTAAAAAAAAAAAAATTTTTTTAACCTTTTTTCAATTTTACCCCCGTGGGATATATATTCTACCCACACACATTAGGAACTCTTCTGGGGTACCCTCACACATATTATTCCCTCATTTAGTGGATATTTTCACAAAAAAGTGAAATTTTCAAAAATCCAAAGTATTGGCTGAAAACGACTAAATATCAAGGACTCATTGGGCGAATCGCTCTGGAACTGAAATTGGAATGCTCACTGACATTTCCACTATCTGAAAGTCTGATAAACGCAGGAAAAATGACTAAGTCCAAGAAAATTTTTTTTTAAACTTTTTTCAATTTTACCCCGTGGGATATATATTCTACCCACACACATTTGGAACTCTCCTGGGGTACCCTCACACATATTATTCCCTCATTTAGTGGATATTTTCACAAAAAAGTGAAATTTTCAAAAATGCAGAAAATTGGCTGAAAATGACTAAATATCAAGGACTCATTGGGCGTATCGCTCTGGAACTGAAATTGGAATGCTCACTGACATTTCCACTATCTGAAAGTCTGATAAACGCCGGAAAAATGACTAAGTCAAAAAAAAAAATTTTTTTTAACTTTTTCAATTTTACCCCCGTGGGATATATATTCTACCCACACACATTTGGAACTCTCCTGGGGTACCCGCACACATATTATTCCCTCATTTAGTGGATATTTTCACAAAAAAGTGAAATTTTCAAAAATGCAGAAAATTGGCAGAAAACGACTAAATATCAAGGACTCATTGGGCGAATCGCTCTGGAACTGAAATCGGAATGCTCACTGACATTTCCACTATCTGAAAGTCTGATAAACGCCGGAAAAATGACTATGTCCAAGAAAATTTTTTTTAAACTTTTTTCAATTTTACCCCGTGGGATATATATTCTACCCACACACATTTGGAACTCTCCTGGGGTACCCTCACACATATTATTCCCTCATTTAGTGGATACTTTCACAAAAAAGTGAAATTTTCAAAAATCCAGAAAATTGGTTGAAAACGACTAAATATCAAGGACTCATTGGGTGAATCACTCTGGAACTGAAATCGGAACGCTCACTGACATTTGCCCTATCTGAAAGTCTGATAAACGCCGGAAAAATGACTAAGTCCAAAAAAAAAAATTTTTTAAACTTTTTTCAATTTTACCCCCTTGGGATATATATTCTACCCACACACATTTGGAACTCTCCTGGGGTACCCTCACACATATTATTCCCTCATTTAGTGGATATTTTCACAAAAAAGTGAAATTTTCAAAAATGCAGAAAATTGGCTGAAAACGAATAAATATCAAGGACTCATTGGGCGAATCGCTCTGGAACTGAAATCGGAATGCTCACTGACATTTCCATTATCTGAAAGTCTGATAAACGCCGGAAAAATGACTAAGTCCAAGAAAAAATTTTTTTAAACTTTTTTCAATTTTACCCCGTGGGATATATATTTTACCCACACACATTTGGAACTCTCCTGGCGTACTCTCACACATATTATTCCCTCATTTAGTGGATATTTTCACAAAAAAGTGAAATTTTCAAAAATGCAGAAAATTGGCTGAAAACGACTAAATATCAAGGACTCATTGGGCGAATCGCTCTGGAACTGAAATCGGAATGCTCACTGACATTTCCACTATCTGAAAGTCTGATAAACGCCGGAAAAATGACTAAGTCCAAGAAAAAAATTTTTTAAACTTTTTTCAATTTTACCCCATGGGATATATATTTTACCCACACACATTTGGAACTCTCCTGGGGTACCCTCACACATATTATTCCCTCATTTAGTGGATATTTTCACAAAAAAGTGAAATTTTCAAAAATCCAGAAAATTGGTTGAAAACGACTAAATATCAAGGACTCATTGGGTGAATCACTCTGGAACTGAAATCGGAACGCTCACTGACATTTGCCCTATCTGAAAGTCTGATAAACGCCGGAAAAATGACTAAGTCCAAAAAAAAAAATTTTTTAACCTTTTTTCAATTTTACCCCCGTGGGATATATATTCTACCCACACACATTAGGAACTCTTCTGGGGTACCCTCACACATATTATTCCCTCATTTAGTGGATATTTTCACAAAAAAGTGAAATTTTCAAAAATCCAAAGTATTGGCTGAAAACGAATAAATATCAAGGTCTCATTGGGCGAATCGCTCTGGAACTGAAATCGGAATGCTCACTGACATTTCCACTATCTGAAAGTCTGATAAACGCCGGAAAAATGACTAAGTCCAAGAAAAAATTTTTTTAAACTTTTTTCAATTTTACCCCCGTGGGATATATATTCTACCCACACACATTAGGAACTCTTCTGGGGTACCCTCACACATATTATTCCCTCATTTAGTGGATATTTTCACAAAAAAGTGAAATTTTCAAAAATCCAAAGTATTGGCTGAAAACGAATAAATATCAAGGTCTCATTGGGCGAATCGCTCTGGAACTGAAATCGGAATGCTCACTGACATTTCCACTAT
This sequence comes from Phyllobates terribilis, assembly GCF_046119375.1. NCBI lineage: Eukaryota > Metazoa > Chordata > Amphibia > Anura > Dendrobatidae > Phyllobates > Phyllobates terribilis. The sequence continues at coordinate 597,596,804 of NW_027362762.1, forward strand.
CTGAAAGTCTGATAAACGCCGGAAAAATGACTAAGTCCAAGAAAAAATTTTTTTAAACTTTTTTCAATTTTACCCCGTGGGATATATATTCTACCCACACACATTTGGAACTCTCCTGGGGTACCCTCACACATATTATTCCCTCATTTAGTGGATATTTTCACAAAAAAGTGAAATTTTCAAAAATCCAGAAAATTGGTTGAAAACGACTAAATATCAAGGACTCATTGGGGGAATCACTCTGGAACTGAAATCGGAACGCTCACTGACATTTGCCCTATCTGAAAGTCTGATAAACGCCGGAAAAATGACTAAGTCCCAAAAAAAAAATTTTTTAAACTTTTTTCAATTTTACCCCCGTGGGATATATATTCTACCCACACACATTTGGAACTCTCCTGGGGTACCCTCACACATATTATTCCCTCATTTAGTGGATATTTTCACAAAAAAGTGAAATTTTCAAAAATGCAGAAAATTGGCTGAAAACGACTAAATATCAAGGACTCATTGGGCGAATCGCTCTGGAACTGAAATCGGAATGCTCACTGACATTTCCCCTATCTGAAAGTCTGATAAACGCCGGAAAAATGACTAAGTCCAAAAAAAAAAATTTTTTAACCTTTTTTCAATTTTACCCCGCGGGATATATATTCTACCCACACACATTTGGAACTCTCCTGGGGTACCCTCACACATATTATTCCCTCATTTAGTGGATATTTTTACAAAAAAGTGAAATTTTCAAAAATCCAGAAAATTGGTTGAAAACGACTAAATATCAAGGACTAATTGGGTGAATCGCTCTGGAACTGAAATCGGAACTCTCACTGACATTTGCCCTATCTAAAAGTCTAATAAACGCCGGAAAAATGACTAAGTCCAAAAAAAAAAATTTTTCAACTTTTTTCAATTTTACTCCCGTGGAATATATATTCTACCCACACACATTGGGAACTCTCCTGGGGTACCCTCACACAAATTATTCCCTCATTTAGTGGATATTTTCACAAAAAAGTGAAATTTTCAAAAATCCATAAAATTGGGTGAAAACGACTGAATATCAAGGACTCATTGGGCGAATCGCTCTGGAACTGAAATCGGAACGCTCACTGACATTTGCCCTATCTGAAAGTCTAATAAACGCCGGAAAAATGACTAAGTCCAAAAAAAAAAATTTTTCTAATTTTTTCAATTTTACTCCCGTGGAATATATATTCTACCCACACACATTGGGAACTGTCCTGGGGTACCCTCACACAAATTATTCCCTCATTTAGTGGATATTTTCACAAAAAAGTGAAATTTTCAAAAATCCAGAAAATTGGCTGAAAACGACTGAATATCAAGGACTCATTGGGCGAATCGCTCTGGAACTGAAATCTGAATGCTCACTGACATTTTCCCTATCTGAAAGTCTGATAAACGCCAGAAAAATGAATAAGTCCAAAAAAAATTTTTTTTCAACCTTTTTCAATTTTACACCGTGGGATATATATTCTACCCGCACACATTTGGAACTCTCCTGGGGTACCCTCACACATATTATTCCCTCATTTAGTGGATATTTTCACAAAAAAGTGAAATTTTCAAAAATCCAAAATATTGGCTGAAACCGACTACATATCAAGGACTCATTGGGTGAATCGCTCTGGAACTGAAATCGGAACGCTCACTGACATTTGCCCTATCTGAAAGTCTGATAAACGCCGGAAAAATGACAGTCCAAAAAAAAAATTTTTTTAAACTTTTTTCAATTTTACCCCCGTGGGATATATATTCTACCCACACACATTTGGAACTCTCCTGGGGTACCCTCACACATATTATTCCCTCATTTAGTGGATATTTTCACAAAAAAGTGAAATTTTCAACAATGCAGAAAATTGGCTGAAAATGACTAAATATCAAGGACTCATTGGGCGAATCGCTCTGGATCTGAAATCTGAACGCTCACTGACATTTTCCCTATCTGAAAGTCTGATAAACGCCAGAAAAATGACTAAGTCCAAAAAAATATTTTTTTCAACCTTTTTCAATTTTACCACGTGGGATATATATTCTACCCACACACATTTGGAACTCTCCTGGGGTACCCTCACACATATTATTCCCTCATTTAGTGGATATTTTCACAAAAAAGTGAAATTTTCAAAAATCCAAAATATTGGCTGAAAACGACTAAATATCAAGGACTCATTGGGCGAATCGCTCTGGAACTGAAATCGGAATGCTCACTGACATTTCCCCTATCAGAAAGTCTGAAAAACGCCGGAAAAATGACAAAGTCCAAGAAAAATTTTTTTTGAACTTTTTTCAATTTTACCCTGTGGGATATATATTCTACCCACACACATTAGGAACTCTTCTGGGGTACCCTCACACATATTATTCCCTCATTTAGTGGATATTTTCACAAAAAAGTGAAATTTTCAAAAATCCAGAAAATTGGTTGAAAACGACTAAATATCAAGGACTCATTGGGTGAATCGCTCTGGAACTGAAATCGGAACGCTCACTGACATTTGCCCTATCTGAAAGTCTGATAAACGCCGGAAAAATGACTAAGTCCAAAAAAAAAAATTTTTTAAACTTTTTTCAATTTTACCCCCGTGGGATATATATTCTACCCACACACATTTGGAACTCTCCTGGGGTACCCTCAAACATATTATTACCTCATTTAGTGGATATTTTTACAAAAATGTGAAATTTTCAAAAATCCAGAAAATTGGTTGAAGACGACTAAATATCAAGGACTCATTGAATGAATCGCTCTGGAACTGAAATCGGAACGCTCACTGACATTTGCCCTATCTGAAAGTCTGATAAACGCCGGAAAAATGACTTAGTCCAAGAAAAAAATTTTTTAAACTTTTTTCAATTTTACCCCGTGGGATATATACTCTACCCACACACATTGGGAACTCTCCTCGGTTACCCTCACACATATTATTCCCTCATTTAGTGGATAATTTCACAAAAAAGTGAAATTTTCAAAAATCCAGAAAATTGGCTGAAAACGAGTAAATATCAAGGACTCATTGGGCGAATCGCTCTGGAACTGAAATCTGAACGCTCACTGACATTTGCCCTATCTGAAAGTCTGATAAACGCCGGAAAAATGACTAAGTCCAAAAAAAAATATTTTTAAACTTTTTTCAATTTTACCCCCGTGGGATATATATTCTACCCACACACATTAGGAACTCTTCTGGGGTACCCTCACACATATTATTCCCTCATTTAGTGGATATTTTCACAAAAAAGTGAAATTTTCAAAAATCCAAAGTATTGGCTGAAAACGAATAAATATCAAGGTCTCATTGGGCGAATCGCTCTGGAACTGAAATCGGAATGCTCACTGACATTTCCACTATCTGAAAGTCTGATAAACGCCGGAAAAATGACTAAGTCCAAGAAAAAATTTTTTTAAACTTTTTTCAATTTTACCCCGTGGGATATATATTCTACCCACACACATTTGGAACTCTCCTGGGGTACCCTCACACATATTATTCCCTCATTTAGTGGATATTTTCACAAAAAAGTGAAATTTTCAAAAATCCAGAAAATTGGTTGAAAACGACTAAATATCAAGGACTCATTGGGGGAATCACTCTGGAACTGAAATCGGAACGCTCACTGACATTTGCCCTATCTGAAAGTCTGATAAACGCCGGAAAAATGACTAAGTCCAAAAAAAAAAATTTTTTAAACTTTTTTCAATTTTACCCCCGTGGGATATATATTCTACCCACACACATTTGGAACTCTCCTGGGGTACCCTCACACATATTATTCCCTCATTTAGTGGATATTTTCACAAAAAAGTGAAATTTTCAAAAATGCAGAAAATTGGCTGAAAACGACTAAATATCAAGGACTCATTGGGCGAATCGCTCTGGAACTGAAATCGGAATGCTCACTGACATTTCCCCTATCTGAAAGTCTGATAAACGCCGGAAAAATGACTAAGTCCAAAAAAAAAATTTTTTTAACCTTTTTTCAATTTTACCCCGTGGGATATATATTCTACCCACACACATTTGGAACTCTCCTGGGGTACCCTCACACATATTATTCCCTCATTTAGTGGATATTTTTACAAAAAAGTGAAATTTTCAAAAATCCAGAAAATTTTATTTGAAAACGACTAAATATCAAGGACTAATTGGGTGAATCGCTCTGGAACTGAAATCGGAACTCTCACTGACATTTGCCCTATCTGAAAGTCTGATAAACGCCGGAAAAATGACTTAGTCCAAGAAAAAAATTTTTTAAACTTTTTTCAATTTTACCCCGTGGGATATATACTCTACCCACACACATTTGGAACTCTCCTGGGGTACCCTCACACATATTATTACCTCATTTAGTGGATATTTTCACAAAAAAGTGAAATTTTCAAAAATGCAGAAAATTGGCTGAAAACGACTAAATATCAAGGACTCATTGGGCGAATCGCTCTGGAACTGAAATCTGAACGCTCACTGACATTTTCCCTATCTGAAAGTCTGATATACGCCAGAAAAATGACTAAGTCCAAAAAAAATTTTTTTTCAACCTTTTTCAATTTTACCCCGTGGGATATATATTCTACCCACACACATTTGGAACTCTCCTGGGGTACCCTCACACATATTATTACCTCATTTAGTGGATATTTTCACAAAAAAGTGAAATTTTCAAAAATCCAGAAAATTGGATGAAAACGACTAAATATCAAGGACTCGTTGGGCGAATCGCTCTGGAGCTGAAATCGGAACGCTCACTGACATTTCCCCTATCTGAAAGTCTAATAAACGCCGGAAAAATGACTAAGTCCAAAAAAAAAAATTTTTCAACTTTTTTCAATTTTACTCCCGTGGAATATATATTCTACCCACACACATTGCGAACTCTCCTGGGGTACCCTCACACAAATTATTCCCTCATTTAGTGGATATTTTCACAAAAAAGTGAAATTTTCAAAAATCCAGAAAATTGGGTGAAAACGACTGAATATCAAGGACTCATTGGGCGAATCGCTCTGGAACTGAAATCGGAACGCTCACTGACATTTGCCCTATCTGAAAGTCTAATAAACGCCGGAAAAATGACTAAGTCCAAGAAAAACAATTTTTCTAATTTTTTCAATTTTACTCCCGTGGAATATATATTCTACCCACACACATTGGGAACTGTCCTGGGGTACCCTCACACAAATTGTTCCCTCATTTAGTGGATATTTTCACAAAAAAGTGAAATTTTCAAAAATCCAGAAAATTGGTTGAAAACGACTAAATATCAAGGACTTATTGGGCGAATCGCTCTGGACCTGAAATCGGAATGCTCACTGACATTTGCCCTATCTGAAAGTCTGATAAACGCCGGAAAAATGACTAAGTCCAAAAAAAAATATTTTTAAACTTTTTTCAATTTTACCCCCGTGGGATATATATTCTACCCACACACATTAGGAACTCTTCTGGGGTACCCTCACACATATTATTCCCTCATTTAGTGGATATTTTCACAAAAAAGTGAAATTTTCAAAAATGCAGAAAATTGGCTGAAAACGACTAAATATCAAGGACTCATTGGGCGAATCGCTCTGGAACTGAAATCGAAATGCTCACTGACATTTCCACTATCTGAAAGTCTGATAAACACCGGAAAAATGACTAAGTCCAAGAAAAAAATTTTTTAAACTTTTTTCAATTTTTCCCCGTGGGATATATATTTTACCCACACACATTTGGAACTCTCCTGGGGTACCCTCACACATATTATTCCCTCATTTAGTGGATATTTTCACAAAAAAGTGAAATTTTCAAAAATCCAGAAAATTGGTTGAAAACGACTAAATATCAAGGACTCATTGGGTGAATCACTCTGGAACTGAAATCGGAACGCTCACTGACATTTGCCCTATCTGAAAGTCTGATAAACGCCGGAAAAATGACTAAGTCCAAAAAAAAAAATTTTTTTAACTTTTTTCAATTTTACCCCCGTGGGATATATATTCTACCCACACACATTTGGAACTCTCCTGGGGTACCCTCACACATATTATTCCCTCATTTAGTGGATATTTTCACAAAAAAGTGAAATTTTCAAAAATGCAGAAAATTGGCTGAAAACGACTAAATATCAAGGACTCATTGGGCGAATCGCTCTGGAACTGAAATCGCAATGCTCACTGACATTTCCCCTATCTGAAAGTCTGATAAACGCCGGAAAAATGACTAAGTCCAAAAAAAAAAATTTTTTAACCTTTTTTCAATTTTACCCCCGTGGGATATATATTCTACCCACACACATTAGGAACTCTTCTGGGGTACCCTCACACATATTATTCCCTCATTTAGTGGATATTTTCACAAAAAAGTGAAATTTTCAAAAATCCAAAGTATTGGCTGAAAACGACTAAATATCAAGGACTCATTGGGCGAATCGCTCTGGAACTGAAATTGGAATGCTCACTGACATTTCCACTATCTGAAAGTCTGATAAACGCCGGAAAAATGACTAAGTCAAAAAAAAAAAATTTTTTTAACTTTTTCAATTTTACCCCCGTGGGATATATATTCTACCCACACACATTTGGAACTCTCCTGGGGTACCCGCACACATATTATTCCCTCATTTAGTGGATATTTTCACAAAAAAGTGAAATTTTCAAAAATACAGAAAATTGGCTGAAAACGACTAAATATCAAGGACTCATTGGGCGAATCGCTCTGGAACTGAAATCGGAATGCTCACTGACATTTCCACTATCTGAAAGTCTGATAAACGCCGGAAAAATGACTAAGTCCAAGAAAAAAATTTTTTAAACTTTTTTCAATTTTACCCCGTGGGATATATATTCTACCCACACACATTTGGAACTCTCCTGGGGTACCCTCACACATATTATTCCCTCATTTAGTGGATACTTTCACAAAAAAGTGAAATTTTCAAAAATCCAGAAAATTGGTTGAAAACGACTAAATATCAAGGACTCATTGGGTGAATCACTCTGGAACTGAAATCGGAACGCTCACTGACATTTGCCCTATCTGAAAGTCTGATAAACGCCGGAAAAATGACTAAGTCCAAGAAAAAATTTTTTTAAACTTTTTTCAATTTTACCCCGTGGGATATATATTTTACCCACACACATTTGGAACTCTCCTGGGGTACTCTCACACATATTATTCCCTCATTTAGTGGATATTTTCACAAAAAAGTGAAATTTTCAAAAATGCAGAAAATTGGCTGAAAACGACTAAATATCAAGGACTCATTGGGCGAATCGCTCTGGAACTGAAATCGGAATGCTCACTGACATTTCCACTATCTGAAAGTCTGATAAACGCCGGAAAAATGACTAAGTCCAAGAAAAAATTTTTTTAAACTTTTTTCAATTTTACCCCATGGGATATATATTTTACCCACACACATTTGGAACTCTCCTGGGGTACCCTCACACATATTATTCCCTCATTTGGTGGATATTTTCACAAAAAAGTGAAATTTTCAAAAATCCAGAAAATTGGTTGAAAACGACTAAATATCAAGGACTCATTGGGTGAATCACTCTGGAACTGAAATCGGAACGCTCACTGACATTTGCCCTATCTGAAAGTCTGATAAACGCCGGAAAAATGACTAAGTCCAAAAAAAAAATTTTTAAACTTTTTTCAATTTTACCCCCGTGGGATATATATTCTACCCACACACATTAGGAACTCTTCTGGGGTACCCTCACACATATTATTCCCTCATTTAGTGGATATTTTCACAAAAAAGTGAAATTTTCAAAAATGCAGAAAATTGGCTGAAAACGACTAAATATCAAGGACTCATTGGGCGAATCGCTCTGGAACTGAAATCGCAATGCTCACTGACATTTCCCCTATCTGAAAGTCTGATAAACGCCGGAAAAATGACTAAGTCCAAAAAAAAAAATTTTTTAACCTTTTTTCAATTTTACCCCCGTGGGATATATATTCTACCCACACACATTAGGAACTCTTCTGGGGTACCCTCACACATATTATTCCCTCATTTAGTGGATATTTTCACAAAAAAGTGAAATTTTCAAAAATCCAAAGTATTGGCTGAAAACGACTAAATATCAAGGACTCATTGGGCGAATCGCTCTGGAACTGAAATTGGAATGCTCACTGACATTTCCACTATCTGAAAGTCTGATAAACGCCAGAAAAATGACTAAGTCAAAAAAAAAAAATTTTTTTAACTTTTTCAATATTACCCCCGTGGGATATATATTCTACCCACACACATTTGGAACTCTCCTGGGGTACCCGCACACATATTATTCCCTCATTTAGTGGATATTTTCAAAAAAAAGTGAAATTTTCAAAAATGCAGAAAATTGGCTGAAAACGACTAAATATCAAGGACTCATTGGGCGAATCGCTCTGGAACTGAAATCGGAATGCTCACTGACATTTCCACTATCTGAAAGTCTGATAAACGCCGGAAAAATGACTAAGTCCAAGAAAAATTTTTTTTAAACTTTTTTCAATTTTACCCCGTGGGATATATATTCTACCCACACACATTTGGAACTCTCCTGGCTTACCCTCACACATATTATTCCCTCATTTAGTGGATACTTTCACCAAAAAGTGAAATTTTCAAAAATCCAGAAAATTGGTTGAAAACGACTAAATATCAAGGACTCATTGGGTGAATCACTCTGGAACTGAAATCGGAACGCTCACTGACATTTGCCCTATCTGAAAGTCTGATAAACGCCGGAAAAATGACTAAGTTAAAAAAAAAAAAATTTTTTTAACCTTTTTTCAATTTTACCCCCGTGGGATATATATTCTACCCACACACATTAGGAACTCTTCTGGGGTACCCTCACACATATTATTCCCTCATTTAGTGGATATTTTCACAAAAAAGTGAAATTTTCAAAAATCCAAAGTATTGGCTGAAAACGACTAAATATCAAGGACTCATTGGGCGAATCGCTCTGGAACTGAAATTGGAATGCTCACTGACATTTCCACTATCTGAAAGTCTGATAAACGCAGGAAAAATGACTAAGTCCAAGAAAATTTTTTTTTAAACTTTTTTCAATTTTACCCCGTGGGATATATATTCTACCCACACACATTTGGAACTCTCCTGGGGTACCCTCACACATATTATTCCCTCATTTAGTGGATATTTTCACAAAAAAGTGAAATTTTCAAAAATGCAGAAAATTGGCTGAAAATGACTAAATATCAAGGACTCATTGGGCGTATCGCTCTGGAACTGAAATTGGAATGCTCACTGACATTTCCACTATCTGAAAGTCTGATAAACGCCGGAAAAATGACTAAGTCAAAAAAAAAAATTTTTTTTAACTTTTTCAATTTTACCCCCGTGGGATATATATTCTACCCACACACATTTGGAACTCTCCTGGGGTACCCGCACACATATTATTCCCTCATTTAGTGGATATTTTCACAAAAAAGTGAAATTTTCAAAAATGCAGAAAATTGGCAGAAAACGACTAAATATCAAGGACTCATTGGGCGAATCGCTCTGGAACTGAAATCGGAATGCTCACTGACATTTCCACTATCTGAAAGTCTGATAAACGCCGGAAAAATGACTATGTCCAAGAAAATTTTTTTTAAACTTTTTTCAATTTTACCCCGTGGGATATATATTCTACCCACACACATTTGGAACTCTCCTGGGGTACCCTCACACATATTATTCCCTCATTTAGTGGATACTTTCACAAAAAAGTGAAATTTTCAAAAATCCAGAAAATTGGTTGAAAACGACTAAATATCAAGGACTCATTGGGTGAATCACTCTGGAACTGAAATCGGAACGCTCACTGACATTTGCCCTATCTGAAAGTCTGATAAACGCCGGAAAAATGACTAAGTCCAAAAAAAAAAATTTTTTAAACTTTTTTCAATTTTACCCCCGTGGGATATATATTCTACCCACACACATTTGGAACTCTCCTGGGGTACCCTCACACATATTATTCCCTCATTTAGTGGATATTTTCACAAAAAAGTGAAATTTTCAAAAATGCAGAAAATTGGCTGAAAACGACTAAATATCAAGGACTCATTGGGCGAATCGCTCTGGAACTGAAATCGGAATGCTCACTGACATTTCCATTATCTGAAAGTCTGATAAACGCCGGAAAAATGACTAAGTCCAAGAAAAAATTTTTTTAAACTTTTTTCAATTTTACCCCGTGGGATATATATTTTACCCACACACATTTGGAACTCTCCTGGCGTACTCTCACACATATTATTCCCTCATTTAGTGGATATTTTCACAAAAAAGTGAAATTTTCAAAAATGCAGAAAATTGGCTGAAAACGACTAAATATCAAGGACTCATTGGGCGAATCGCTCTGGAACTGAAATCGGAATGCTCACTGACATTTCCACTATCTGAAAGTCTGATAAACGCCGGAAAAATGACTAAGTCCAAGAAAAAAATTTTTTAAACTTTTTTCAATTTTACCCCATGGGATATATATTTTACCCACACACATTTGGAACTCTCCTGGGGTACCCTCACACATATTATTCCCTCATTTAGTGGATATTTTCACAAAAAAGTGAAATTTTCAAAAATCCAGAAAATTGGTTGAAAACGACTAAATATCAAGGACTCATTGGGTGAATCACTCTGGAACTGAAATCGGAACGCTCACTGACATTTGCCCTATCTGAAAGTCTGATAAACGCCGGAAAAATGACTAAGTCCAAAAAAAAAAATTTTTTAACCTTTTTTCAATTTTACCCCCGTGGGATATATATTCTACCCACACACATTAGGAACTCTTCTGGGGTACCCTCACACATATTATTCCCTCATTTAGTGGATATTTTCACAAAAAAGTGAAATTTTCAAAAATCCAAAGTATTGGCTGAAAACGACTAAATATCAAGGACTCATTGGGCGAATCGCTCTGGAACTGAAATTGGAATGCTCACTGACATTTCCACTATCTGAAAGTCTGATAAACGCAGGAAAAATGACAAAGTCCAAGAAAATTTTTTTTTAAATTTTTTTCAATTTTACCCCGTGGGATATATATTCTACCCACACACATTTGGAACTCTCCTGGGGTACCCTCACACATTTTATTCCCTCATTTAGTGGATATTTTCACAAAAAAGTGAAATTTTCAAAAATGCAGAAAATTGGCTGAAAATGACTAAATATCAAGGACTCATTGGGCGTATCGCTCTGGAACTGAAATTGGAATGCTCACTGACATTTCCACTATCTGAAAGTCTGATAAACGCCGGAAAAATGACTAAGTCAAAAAAAAAAAAATTTTTTAACTTTTTCAATATTACCCCCGTGGGATATATATTCTACCCACACACATTTGGAACTCTCCTGGGGTACCCGCACACATATTATTCCCTCATTTAGTGGATATTTTCACAAAAAAGTGAAATTTTCAAAAATGCAGAAAATTGGCTGAAAACGACTAAATATCAAGGAATCATTGGGCGAATCGCTCTGGAACTGAAATCGGAATGCTCACTGACATTTCCACTATCTGAAAGTCTGATAAACGCCGGAAAAATGACTAAGTCCAAGAAAAAATTTTTTTAAACTTTTTTCAATTTTACCCCATGGGATATATATTTTACCCACACACATTTGGAACTCTCCTGGGGTACCCTCACACATATTATTCCCTCATTTAGTGGATATTTTCACAAAAAAGTGAAATTTTCAAAAATGCAGAAAATTGGCTGAAAACGACTAAATATCAAGGACTCATTGGGCGAATCGCTCTGGAACTGAAATCGGAATGCTCACTGACATTTCCACTATCTGAAAGTCTGATAAACGCTGGAAAAATGACTAAGTCCAAGAAAAAATTTTTTTAAACTTTTTTCAATTTTACCCCGTGGGATATATATTCTACCCACACACATTTGGAACTCTCCTGGGGTACCCTCACACATATTATTCCCTCATTTAGTGGATACTTTCACAAAAAAGTGAAATTTTCAAAAATCCAGAAAATTGGTTGAAAACGACTAAATATCAAGGACTCATTGGGTGAATCACTCTGGAACTGAAATCGGAACGCTCACTGACATTTGCCCTATCTGAAAGTCTGATAAACGCCGGAAAAATGACTAAGTCCAAAAAAAAAAATTTTTTAAACTTTTTTCAATTTTACCCCCGTGGGATATATATTCTACCCACACACATTTGGAACTCTCCTGGGGTACCCTCACACATATTATTCCCTCATTTAGTGGATATTTTCACAAAAAAGTGAAATTTTCAAAAATGCAGAAAATTGGCTGAAAACGACTAAATATCAAGGACTCATTGGGCGAATCGCTCTGGAACTGAAATCGGAATGCTCACTGACATTTCCCCTATCTGAAAGTCTGATAAACGCCGGAAAAATGACTAAGTCCAAAAAAAAAAATTTTTTAACCTTTTTTCAATTTTACCCCCGTGGGATATATATTCTACCCACACACATTAGGAACTCTTCTGGGGTACCCTCACACATATTATTCCCTCATTTAGTGGATATTTTCACAAAAAAGTGAAATTTTCAAAAATCCAAAGTATTGGCTGAAAACGACTAAATATCAAGGACTCATTGGGCGAATCGCTCTGGAACTGAAATTGGAATGCTCACTGACATTTCCACTATCTGAAAGTCTGATAAACGCAGGAAAAATGACAAAGTCCAAGAAAAATTTTTTTTAAACTTTTTTCAATTTTACCCTGTGGGATGTATATTCTACCCACACACATTTGGAACTCTCCTGGGGTACCCTCACACATATTATTCCCTCATTTAGTGGATATTTTCACAAAAAAGTGAAATTTTCAAAAATGCAGAAAATTGGCTGAAAACGACTAAATATCAAGGACTCATTGGGCGAATCGCTCTGGAACTGAAATCGGAATGCTCACTGACATTTCCACTATCTGAAAGTCTGATAAACGCTGGAAAAATGACTAAGTCCAAGAAAAATTTTTTTTAAACTTTTTTCAATTTTACCCCGTGGGATATATATTCTACCCACACACATTTGGAACTCTCCTGGGGTACCCTCACACATATTATTCCCTCATTTAGTGGATACTTTCACAAAAAAGTGAAATTTTCAAAAATCCAGAAAATTGGTTGAAAACGACTAAATATCAAGGACTCATTGGGTGAATCACTCTGGAACTGAAATCGGAACGCTCACTGACATTTGCCCTATCTGAAAGTCTGATAAACGCCGGAAAAATGACTAAGTCCAAAAAAAAAAATTTTTTAAACTTTTTTCAATTTTACCCCCGTGGGATATATATTCTACCCACACACATTTGGAACTCTCCTGGGGTACCCTCACACATATTATTCCCTCATTTAGTGGATATTTTCACAAAAAAGTGAAATTTTCAAAAATGCAGAAAATTGGCTGAAAACGACTAAATATCAAGGACTCATTGGGCGAATCGCTCTGGAACTGAAATCGGAATGCTCACTGACATTTCCCCTATCTGAAAGTCTGATAAACGCCGGAAAAATGACTAAGTCCAAAAAAAAAAATTTTTTAACCTTTTTTCAATTTTACCCCCGTGGGATATATATTCTACCCACACACATTAGGAACTCTTCTGGGGTACCCTCACACATATTATTCCCTCATTTAGTGGATATTTTCACAAAAAAGTGAAATTTTCAAAAATCCAAAGTATTGGCTGAAAACGACTAAATATCAAGGACTCATTGGGCGAATCGCTCTGGAACTGAAATTGGAATGCTCACTGACATTTCCACTATCTGAAAGTCTGATAAACGCAGGAAAAATGACAAAGTCCAAGAAAAATTTTTTTTAAACTTTTTTCAATTTTACCCTGTGGGATGTATATTCTACCCACACACATTTGGAACTCTCCTGGGGTACCCTCACACATATTATTCCCTCATTTAGTGGATATTTTCACAAAAAAGTGAAATTTTCAAAAATGCAGAAAATTGGCTGAAAACGACTAAATATCAAGGACTCATTGGGCGAATCGCTCTGGAACTGAAATCGGAATGCTCACTGACATTTCCACTATCTGAAAGTCTGATAAACGCTGGAAAAATGACTAAGTCCAAGAAAAAATTTTTTTAAACTTTTTTCAATTTTACCCCGTGGGATATATATTCTACCCACACACATTTGGAACTCTCCTGGGGTACCCTCACACATATTATTCCCTCATTTAGTGGATACTTTCACAAAAAAGTGAAATTTTCAAAAATCCAGAAAATTGGTTGAAAACGACTAAATATCAAGGACTCATTGGGTGAATCACTCTGGAACTGAAATCGGAACGCTCACTGACATTTGCCCTATCTGAAAGTCTGATAAACGCCGGAAAAATGACTAAGTCCAAAAAAAAAAATTTTTTAAACTTTTTTCAATTTTACCCCCGTGGGATATATATTCTACCCACACACATTTGGAACTCTCCTGGGGTACCCTCACACATATTATTCCCTCATTTAGTGGATATTTTCACAAAAAAGTGAAATTTTCAAAAATGCAGAAAATTGGCTGAAAACGACTAAATATCAAGGACTCATTGGGCGAATCGCTCTGGAACTGAAATCGGAATGCTCACTGACATTTCCCCTATCTGAAAGTCTGATAAACGCCGGAAAAATGACTAAGTCCAAAAAAAAAAATTTTTTAACCTTTTTTCAATTTTACCCCCGTGGGATATATATTCTACCCACACACATTAGGAACTCTTCTGGGGTACCCTCACACATATTATTCCCTCATTTAGTGGATATTTTCACAAAAAAGTGAAATTTTCAAAAATCCAAAGTATTGGCTGAAAACGACTAAATATCAAGGACTCATTGGGCGAATCGCTCTGGAACTGAAATTGGAATGCTCACTGACATTTCCACTATCTGAAAGTCTGATAAACGCAGGAAAAATGACAAAGTCCAAGAAAAATTTTTTTTAAACTTTTTTCAATTTTACCCCGTGGGATATATATTCTACCCACACACATTTGGAACTCTCCTGGGGTACCCTCACACATATTATTCCCTCATTTAGTGGATATTTTCACAAAAAAGTGAAATTTTCAAAAATGCAGAAAATTGGCTGAAAACGACTAAATATCAAGGACTCATTGGGCGAATCGCTCTGGAACTGAAATCGGAATGCTCACTGACATTTCCACTATCTGAAAGTCTGATAAACGCTGGAAAAATGACTAAGTCCAAGAAAAAATTTTTTTAAACTTTTTTCAATTTTACCCCGTGGGATATATATTCTACCCACACACATTTGGAACTCTCCTGGGGTACCCTCACACATATTATTCCCTCATTTAGTGGATACTTTCACAAAAAAGTGAAATTTTCAAAAATCCAGAAAATTGGTTGAAAACGACTAAATATCAAGGACTCATTGGGTGAATCACTCTGGAACTGAAATCGGAACGCTCACTGACATTTGCCCTATCTGAAAGTCTGATAAACGCCGGAAAAATGACTAAGTCCAAAAAAAAAAATTTTTTAAACTTTTTTCAATTTTACCCCCGTGGGATATATATTCTACCCACACACATTTGGAACTCTCCTGGGGTACCCTCACACATATTATTCCCTCATTTAGTGGATATTTTCACAAAAAAGTGAAATTTTCAAAAATGCAGAAAATTGGCTGAAAACGACTAAATATCAAGGACTCATTGGGCGAATCGCTCTGGAACTGAAATCGGAATGCTCACTGACATTTCCCCTATCTGAAAGTCTGATAAACGCCGGAAAAATGACTAAGTCCAAAAAAAAAATTTTTTTAACCTTTTTTCAATTTTACCCCCGTGGGATATATATTCTACCCACACACATTAGGAACTCTTCTGGGGTACCCTCACACATATTATTCCCTCATTTAGTGGATATTTTCACAAAAAAGTGAAATTTTCAAAAATCCAAAGTATTGGCTGAAAACGACTAAATATCAAGGACTCATTGGGCGAATCGCTCTGGAACTGAAATCGGAATGCTCACTGACATTTCCCCTATCTGAAAGTCTGATAAACGCCGGAAAAATGACTAAGTCCAAAAAAAAAAATTTTTTAACCTTTTTTCAATTTTACCCCGTGGGATATATATTCTACCCACACACATTTGGAACTCTCCTGGGGTACCCTCACACATATTATTCCCTCATTTAGTGGATATTTTCACAAAAAAGTGAAATTTTCAAAAATCCAGAAAATTGGTTGAAAACGACTAAATATCAAGGACTCATTGGGTGAATCGCTCTGGAACTGAAATCGGAACGCTCACTGACATTTGCCCTATCTGAAAGTCTGATAAACGCCGGAAAAATGACTTAGTCCAAGAAAAATTTTTTTTTAACTTTTTTCAATTTTACCCCGTGGGATATGTACTCTACCCACACACATTGGGAACTCTCCTGGGTTACCCTCACACATATTATTCCCTCATTTAGTGGATAATTTCACAAAAAAGTGAAATTTTCAAAAATCCAGAAAATTGGCTGAAAACGAGTAAATATCAAGGACTCATTGGGCGAATCGCTCTGGAACTGAAATTGGAATGCTCACTGACATTTCCACTATCTGAAAGTCTGATAAACGCAGGAAAAATGACAAAGTCCAAGAAAAATTTTTTTTCAACTTTTTTCAATTTTACCCTGTGGGATGTATATTCTACCCACACACATTTGGAACTCTCCTGGGGTACCCTCACACATATTATTCCCTCATTTAGTGGATATTTTCACAAAAAAGTGAAATTTTCAAAAATGCAGAAAATTGGCTGAAAACGACTAAATATCAAGGACTCATTGGGCGAATCGCTCTGGAACTGAAATCGGAATGCTCACTGACATTTCCCCTATCTGAAAGTCTGATAAACGCCGGAAAAATGACTAAGTCCAAAAAAAAAAATTTTTTAACCTTTTTTCAATTTTACCCCCGTGGGATATATATTCTACCCACACACATTAGGAACTCTTCTGGGGTACCCTCACACATATTATTCCCTCATTTAGTGGATATTTTCACAAAAAAGTGAAATTTTCAAAAATCCAAAGTATTGGCTGAAAACGACTAAATATCAAGGACTCATTGGGCGAATCGCTCTGGAACTGAAATTGGAATGCTCACTGACATTTCCACTATCTGAAAGTCTGATAAACGCAGGAAAAATGACAAAGTCCAAGAAAAAATTTTTTTAAACTTTTTTCAATTTTACCCCGTGGGATATATATTCTACCCACACACATTTGGAACTCTCCTGGGGTACCCTCACACATATTATTCCCTCATTTAGTGGATATTTTCACAAAAAAGTGAAATTTTCAAAAATGCAGAAAATTGGCTGAAAATGACTAAATATCAAGGACTCATTGGGCGTATCGCTCTGGAACTGAAATTGGAATGCTCACTGACATTTCCACTATCTGAAAGTCTGATAAACGCCGGAAAAATGACTAAGTCAAAAAAAAAAAATTTTTTAAACTTTTTCAATTTTACCCCCGTGGGATATATATTCTACCCACACACATTTGGAACTCTCCTGGAGTACCCGCACACATATTATTCCCTCATTTAGTGGATATTTTCACAAAAAAGTGAAATTTTCAAAAATGCAGAAAATTGGCTGAAAACGACTAAATATCAAGGACTCATTGGGCGAATCGCTCTGGAACTGAAATCGGAATGCTCACTGACATTTCCACTATCTGAAAGTCTGATAAACGCCGGAAAAATGACTAAGTCCAAGAAAAATTTTTTTTAAACTTTTTTCAATTTTACCCCGTGGGATATATATTCTACCCACACACATTTGGAACTCTCCTGGGGTACCCTCACACATATTATTCCCTCATTTAGTGGATACTTTCACAAAAAAGTGAAATTTTCAAAAATCCAGAAAATTGGTTGAAAACGACTAAATATCAAGGACTCATTGGGTGAATCACTCTGGAACTGAAATCGGAACGCTCACTGACATTTGCCCTATCTGAAAGTCTGATAAACGCCGGAAAAATGACTAAGTCCAAAAAAAAAAATTTTTTAAACTTTTTTCAATTTTACCCCCGTGGGATATATATTCTACCCACACTCATTTGGAACTCTCCTGGGGTACCCTCACACTTATTATTCCCTCATTTAGTGGATATTTTCACAAAAAAGTGAAATTTTCAAAAATGCAGAAAATTGGCTGAAAACGACTAAATATCAAGGACTCATTGGGCGAATCGCTCTGGAACTGAAATCTGAACGCTCACTGACATTTTCCCTATCTGAAAGTCTGATAAACGCCAGAAAAATGACTAAGTCCAAAAAAATATTTTTTTCAACCTTTTTCAATTTTACCACGTGGGATATATATTCTACCCACACACATTTGGAACTCTCCTGGGGTACCCTCACACATATTATTCCCTCATTTAGTGGATATTTTCACAAAAAAGTGAAATTTTCAAAAATCCAAAATATTGGCTGAAAACGACTAAATATCAAGGACTCATTGGGTGAATCGCTCTGGAACTGAAATCGGAATGCTCACTGACATTTCCCCTATCAGAAAGTCTGATAAACGCCGGAAAAATGACAAAGTCCAAGAAAAAATTTTTTTAAACTTTTTTCAATTTTTCCCTGTGGGATATATATTCTACCCACACACATTAGGAACTCTTCTGGGGTACCCTCACACATATTATTCCCTCATTTAGTGGATATTTTCACAAAAAAGTGAAATTTTCAAAAATCCAGAAAATTGGTTGAAAACGACTAAATATCAAGGACTCATTGGGTGAATCGCTCTGGAACTGAAATCGGAACGCTCACTGACATTTGCCCTATCTGAAAGTCTGATAAACGCCGGAAAAATGACTAAGTCCAAAAAAAAAAAATTTTTAAACTTTTTTCAATTTTACCCCCGTGGGATATATATTCTACCCACACACATTTGGAACTCTCCTGGGGTACCCTCACACATATTATTCCCTCATTTAGTGGATATTTTCACAAAAAAGTGAAATTTTCAAAAATCCAGAAAATTGGTTGAAAACGACTAAATATCAAGGACTCATTGGGTGAATCGCTCTGGAACTGAAATCGGAATGCTCACTGACATTTGCCCTATCTGAAAGTCTGATAAACGCCGGAAAAATGACTAAGTCCAAAAAAAAAAATTTTTTAACCTTTTTTCAATTTTACCCCGTGGGATATATATTCTACCCACACACATTTGGAACTCTCCTGGGGTACCCTCACACATATTATTCCCTCATTTAGTGGATATTTTCACAAAAAAGTGAAATTTTCAAAAATCCAGAAAATTGGTTGAAAACGACTAAATATCAAGGACTCATTGGGTGAATCGCTCTGGAACTGAAATCGGAACGCTCACTGACATTTGCCCTATCTGAAAGTCTGATAAACGCCGGAAAAATGACTAAGTCCAAAAAAAAAAATTTTTTAAACTTTTTTCAATTTTACCCCCGTGGGATATATATTCTACCCACACACGTTTGGAACTCTCCTGGGGTACCCTCACACATATTATTCCCTCATTTAGTGGATATTTTCATAAAAAAGTGAAATTTTCAAAAATCCAGAAAATTGGTTGAAAACGACTAAAAAGCAAGGACTCATTGGGCGAATCGCTCTGGAGCTGAAATCGGAACGCTCACTGACATTTTCCCTATCTGAAAGTCTGATAAACGCCGGAAAAATGACTAAGTCCAAAAAAAAATATTTTTAAACTTTTTTCAATTTTACCCCCGTGGGATATATATTCTACCCACACACATTTGGAACTCTCCTGGGGTACCCTCACACATATTATTCCCTCATTTAGTGGATATTTTCACAAAAAAGTGAAATTTTCAAAAATGCAGAAAATTGGCTGAAAACGACTAAATATCAAGGACTCATTGGGCGAATCGCTCTGGAACTGAAATCGGAATGCTCACTGACATTTCCCCTATCTGAAAGTCTGATAAACGCCGGAAAAATGACTAAGTCCAAGAAAAAATTTTTTTAAACTTTTTTCAATTTTACCCCGTGGGATATATATTCTACCCACACACATTTGGAACTCTCCTGGGGTACCCTCACACATATTATTCCCTCATTTAGTGGATATTTTCACAAAAAAGTGAAATTTTCAAAAATCCAGAAAATTGGTTGAAAACGACTAAATATCAAGGACTCATTGGGTGAATCGCTCTGGAACTGAAATCGGAACGCTCACTGACACTTGCCCTATCTGAAAGTCTGATAAACGCTGGAAAAATGACTAAGTCCAAAAAAAAAATTTTTTTAACCTTTTTTCAATTTTACCCCGTGGGATATATATTCTACCCACACACATTTGGAACTCTCCTGGGGTACCCTCACACATATTATTCCCTCATTTAGTGGATATTTTCACAAAAAAGTGAAATTTTCAAAAATCCAGAAAATTGGTTGAAAACGACTAAATATCAAGGACTCATTGGGTGAATCGCTCTGGAACTGAAATCGGAACGCTCACTGACATTTGCCCTATCTGAAAGTCTGATAAACGCCGGAAAAATGACTAAGTCCAAAAAAAAAAATTTTTTAAACTTTTTTCAATTTTACCCCGTGGGATATATACTCTACCCACACACATTGGGAACTCTCCTCGGTTACCCTCACACATATTATTCCCTCATTTAGTGGATAATTTCACAAAAAAGTGAAATTTTCAAAAATCCAGAAAATTGGCTGAAAACGAGTAAATATCAAGGACTCATTGGGCGAATCGCTCTGGAACTGAAATCTGAACGCTCACTGACATTTTCCCTATCTGAAAGTCTGATAAACGCCAGAAAAATGACTAAGTCCAAAAAAAAATTTTTTTCAACCTTTTTCAATTTTACCCCGTGGGATATATATTCTACCCGCACACATTTGGAACTCTCCTGGGGTACCCTCACACATATTATTCCCTCATTTAGTAGATATTTTCACAAAAAAGTGAAATTTTCAAAAATCCAAAATATTGGCTGAAAACGACTACATATCAAGGACTCATTGGGTGAATCGCTCTTGAACTGAAATCGGAACGCTCACTGACATTTGCCCTGTCTGAAAGTCTGATAAACGCCAGAAAAATGACAGTCCAAAAAAAAAATTTTTTTAAACTTTTTTCAATTTTACCCCCGTGGGATATATATTCTACCCACACACATTTGGAACTCTCCTGGGGTACCCTCACACATATTATTCCCTCATTTAGTGGATATTTTCACAAAAAAGTGAAATTTTCAAAAATCCAGAAAATTGGTTGAAAACGACTAAATATCAAGGACTTATTGGGCGAATGGCTCTGGAGCTGAAATCGGAATGCTCACTGACATTTGCCCTATCTGAAAGTCTGATAAACGCCAGAAAAATGACTAAGTCCAAAAAAATATTTTTTTCAACCTTTTTCAATTTTACCACGTGGGATATATATTCTACCCACACACATTTGGAACTCTCCTGGGGTACCCTCACACATATTATTCCCTCATTTAGTGGATATTTTCACAAAAAAGTGAAATTTTCAAAAATCCAAAATATTGGCTGAAAACGACTAAATATCAAGGACTCATTGGGCGCATTGCTCTGGAACTGAAATCGGAATGCTCACTGACATTTCCCCTATCAGAAAGTCTGATAAACGCCGGAAAAATGACAAAGTCCAAGAAAAATTTTTCTTAAACTTTTTTCAATTTTACCCTGTGGGATATATATTCTACCCACACACATTAGGAACTCTTCTGGGGTACCCTCACACATATTATTCCCTCATTTAGTGGATATTTTCACAAAAAAGTGAAATTTTCAAAAATCCAGAAAATTGGTTGAAAACGACTAAATATCAAGGACTCATTGGGTGAATCGCTCTGGAACTGAAATCGGAACGCTCACTGACATTTGCCCTATCTGAAAGTCTGATAAACGCCGGAAAAATGACTAAGTCCAAAAAAAAAAATTTTTTAAACTTTTTTCAATTTTACCCCCGTGGGATATATATTCTACCCACACACATTTGGAACTCTCCTGGGGTACCCTCACACATATTATTCCCTCATTTAGTGGATATTTTCACAAAAAAGTGAAATTTTCAAAAATTCAGAAAATTGGTTGAAAACGACTAAATATCAAGGACTCATTGGGTGAATCGCTCTGGAACTGAAATCGGAACGCTCACTGACATTTGCCCTATCTGAAAGTCTGATAAACGCCGGAAAAATGACTAAGTCCAAAAAAAAAAATTTTTTAAACTTTTTTCAATTTTACCCCCGTGGGATATATATTCTACCCACACACGTTTGGAACTCTCCTGGGGTACCCTCACACATATTATTCCCTCATTTAGTGGATATTTTCATAAAAAAGTGAAATTTTCAAAAATCCAGAAAATTGGTTGAAAACGACTAAATAGCAAGGACTCATTGGGCGAATCGCTCTGGAGCTGAAATCGGAACGCTCACTGACATTTGCACTATCTGAAAGTCTGATAAACGCCGGAAAAATGACTAAGTCCAAAAAAAAATATTTTTAAACTTTTTTCAATTTTACCCCCGTGGGATATATATTCTACCCAGACACATTTGGAACTCTCCTGGGGTACCCTCACACATATTATTCCCTCATTTAGTGGATATTTTCACAAAAAAGTGAAATTTTCAAAAATGCAGAAAATTGGCTGAAAACGACTAAATATCAAGGACTCATTGGGCGAATCGCTCTGGAACTGAAATCGGAATGCTCACTGACATTTCCCCTATCTGAAAGTCTGATAAACGCCGGAAAAATGACTAAGTCCAAGAAAAAAATTTTTTAAACTTTTTTCAATTTTACCCCGTGGGATATATATTCTACCCACACACATTTGGAACTCTCCTGGGGTACCCTCACACATATTATTCCCTCATTTAGTGGATATTTTCACAAAAAAGTGAAATTTTCAAAAATCCAGAAAATTGGTTGAAAACGACTAAATATCAAGGACTCATTGGGTGAATCGCTCTGGAACTGAAATCGGAACGCTCACTGACACTTGCCCTATCTGAAAGTCTGATAAACGCCGGAAAAATGACTAAGTCCAAAAAAAAAATTTTTTTAACCTTTTTTCAATTTTACCCCGTGGGATATATATTCTACCCACACACATTTGGAACTCTCCTGGGGTACCCTCACACATATTATTCCCTCATTTAGTGGATATTTTCACAAAAAAGTGAAATTTTCAAAAATCCAGAAAATTGGTTGAAAACGACTAAATATCAAGGACTTATTGGGCGAATGGCTCTGGAGCTGAAATCGGAATGCTCACTGACATTTGCCCTATCTGAAAGTCTGATAAACGCCAGAAAAATGACTAAGTCCAAAAAAATATTTTTTTCAACCTTTTTCAATTTTACCACGTGGGATATATATTCTACCCACACACATTTGGAACTCTCCTGGGGTACCCTCACACATATTATTCCCTCATTTAGTGGATATTTTCACAAAAAAGTGAAATTTTCAAAAATCCAAAATATTGGCTGAAAACGACTAAATATCAAGGACTCATTGGGCGAATTGCTCTGGAACTGAAATCGGAATGCTCACTGACATTTCCCCTATCAGAAAGTCTGATAAACGCCGGAAAAATGACAAAGTCCAAGAAAAATTTTTTTTAAACTTTTTTCAATTTTACCCTGTGGGATATATATTCTACCCACACACATTAGGAACTCTTCTGGGGTACCCTCACACATATTATTCCCTCATTTAGTGGATATTTTCACAAAAAAGTGAAATTTTCAAAAATCCAGAAAATTGGTTGAAAACGACTAAATATCAAGGACTCATTGGGTGAATCGCTCTGGAACTGAAATCGGAACGCTCACTGACATTTGCCCTATCTGAAAGTCTGATAAACGCCGGAAAAATGACTAAGTCCAAAAAAAAAAATTTTTTCAACTTTTTTCAATTTTACCCCCGTGGGATATATATTCTACCCACACACATTTGGAACTCTCCTGGGGTACCCTCACACATATTATTCCCTCATTTAGTGGATATTTTCACAAAAAAGTGAAATTTTCAAAAATTCAGAAAATTGGTTGAAAACGACTAAATATCAAGGACTCATTGGGTGAATCGCTCTGGAACTGAAATCGGAACGCTCACTGACATTTGCCCTATCTGAAAGTCTGATAAACGCCGGAAAAATGACTAAGTCCAAAAAAAAAAATTTTTTAAACTTTTTTCAATTTTACCCCCGTGGGATATATATTCTACCCACACACGTTTGGAACTCTCCTGGGGTACCCTCACACATATTATTCCCTCATTTAGTGGATATTTTCATAAAAAAGTGAAATTTTCAAAAATCCAGAAAATTGGTTGAAAACGACTAAATAGCAAGGACTCATTGGGTGAATTGCTCTGGAACTGAAATCGGAACGCTCACTGACATTTCCCCTATCTGAAAGTCTGATAAACGCCGTAAAAATGACTAAGTCCAAAAAAAATTTTTTTTCAACCTTTTTCAATTTTACCCCGTGGGATATATATTCTACCCACACACATTTGGAACTCTCCTGGGGTACCCTCACACATATTATTCCCTCATTTAGTGGATATTTTCACAAAAAAGTGAAATTTTCAAAAATCCAAAATATTGGCTGAAAACGACTAAATATCAAGGACTCATTGGGCGAATTGCTCTGGAACTGAAATCGGAATGCTCACTGACATTTCCCCTATCAGAAAGTCTGATAAACGCTGGAAAAATGACAAAGTCCAAGAAAAATTTTTTTTTAACTTTTTTCAATTTTACCCCCGTGGGATATATATTCTACCCACACACATTTGGAACTCTCCTGGGGTACCCTCACACATATTATTCCCTCATTTAGTGGATATTTTCACAAAAAAGTGAAATTTTCAAAAATCCAGAAAATTGGTTGAAAACGACTAAATATCAAGGACTCATTGGGTGAATCACTCTGGAACTGAAATCGGAACGCTCACTGACATTTGCCCTATCTGAAAGTCTGATAAACGCCGGAAAAATGACTAAGTCCAAAAAAAAAATTTTTTTAAACTTTTTTCAATTTTACCCCCGTGGGATATATATTCTACCCACACACATTTGGAACTCTCCTGGGGTACCCTCACACATATTATTCCCTCATTTAGTGGATATTTTCACAAAAAAGTGAAATTTTCAAAAATGCAGAAAATTGGCTGAAAACGACTAAATATCAAGGACTCATTGGGCGAATCGCTCTGGAACTGAAATCGGAATGCTCACTGACATTTCCCCTATCTGAAAGTCTGATAAACGCCGGAAAAATGACTAAGTCCAAAAAAAAAAATTTTTTAACCTTTTTTCAATTTTACCCCGTGGGATATATATTCTACCCACACACATTTGGAACTCTCCTGGGGTACCCTCACACATATTATTCCCTCATTTAGTGGATATTTTCACAAAAAAGTGAAATTTTCAAAAATCCAGAAAATTGGTTGAAAACGACTAAATATCAAGGACTCATTGGGTGAATCGCTCTGGAACTGAAATCGGAACGCTCACTGACATTTGCCCTATCTGAAAGTCTGATAAACGCCGGAAAAATGACTTAGTCCAAGAAAAATTTTTTTTAACTTTTTTCAATTTTACCCCGTGGGATATATACTCTACCCACACACATTGGGAACTCTCCTGGGTTACCCTCACACATATTATTCCCTCATTTAGTGGATAATTTCACAAAAAAGTGAAATTTTCAAAAATCCAGAAAATTGGCTGAAAACGAGTAAATATCAAGGACTCATTGGGCGAATCGCTCTGGAACTGAAATCTGAACGCTCACTGACATTTGCCCTATCTGAAAGTCTGATAAACGCCGGAAAAATGACTAAGTCCAAAAAAAAAAATTTTTTAAACTTTTTTCAATTTTACCCCCGTGGGATATATATTCTACCCACACACGTTTGGAACTCTCCTGGGGTACCCTCACACATATTATTCCCTCATTTAGTGGATATTTTCATAAAAAAGTGAAATTTTCAAAAATCCAGAAAATTGGTTGAAAACGACTAAATATCAAGGACTCATTGGGCGAATCGCTCTGGAGCTGAAATCGGAACGCTCACTGACATTTGCCCTATCTGAAAGTCTGATAAACGCCGGAAAAATGACTAAGTCCAAAAAAAAATATTTTTAAACTTTTTTCAATTTTACCCCCGTGGGATATATATTCTACCCACACACATTAGGAACTCTTCTGGGGTACCCTCACACATATTATTCCCTCATTTAGTGGATATTTTCACAAAAAAGTGAAATTTTCAAAAATCCAAAATATTGGCTGAAAACGACTAAATATCAAGGACTCATTGGGCGAATTGCTCTGGAACTGAAATCGGAATGCTCACTGACATTTCCCCTATCAGAAAGTCTGATAAACGCTGGAAAAATGACAAAGTCCAAGAAAAATTTTTTTTAAACTTTTTTCAATTTTACCCCCGTGGGATATATATTCTACCCACACACATTTGGAACTCTCCTGGGGTACCCTCACACATATTATTCCCTCAATTAGTGGATATTTTCATAAAAAAGTGAAATTTTCAAAAATCCAAAATATTGGCTGAAAACGACTAAATATCAAGGACTCATTGGGCGAATCGCTCTGGAACTGAAATCGGAACGCTCACTGACATTTCTCCTATCTGAAAGTCTGATAAACGCCAGAAAAATGACTAAGTCCAAAAAAAAATTTTTTTAAACTTTTTTCAATTTTACCCCCGTGGGATATATATTCTACCCACACACATTTGGAACTCTCCTGGGGTACCCTCACACATATTATTCCCTCATTTAGTGGATATTTTCACAAAAAAGTGAAATTTTCAAAAATCCAGAAAATTGGTTGAAAACGACTAAATATCAAGGACTCATTGGGTGAATCACTCTGGAACTGAAATCGGAACGCTCACTGACATTTGCCCTATCTGAAAGTCTGATAAACGCCGGAAAAATGACTAAGTCCAAAAAAAAAAATTTTTTAAACTTTTTTCAATTTTACCCCCGTGGGATATATATTCTACCCACACACATTTGGAACTCTCCTGGGGTACCCTCACACATATTATTCCCTCATTTAGTGGATATTTTCACAAAAAAGTGAAATTTTCAAAAATGCAGAAAATTGGCTGAAAACGACTAAATATCAAGGACTCATTGGGCGAATCGCTCTGGAACTGAAATCGGAATGCTCACTGACATTTCCCCTATCTGAAAGTCTGATAAATGCCGGAAAAATGACTAAGTCCAAAAAAAAAAATTTTTTAACCTTTTTTCAATTTTACCCCGTGGGATATATATTCTACCCACACACATTTGGAACTCTCCTGGGGTACCCTCACACATATTATTCCCTCATTTAGTGGATATTTTCACAAAAAAGTGAAATTTTCAAAAATCCAGAAAATTGGTTGAAAACGACTAAATATCAAGGACTCATTGGGCGAATCGCTCTGGAGCAGAAATCGGAACGCTCACTGACATTTGCCCTATCTGAAAGTCTGATAAACGCCGGAAAAATGACTAAGTCCAAGAAAAATATTTTTAAACTTTTTTCAATTTTACCCCCGTGGGATATATATTCTACCCACACACATTAGGAACTCTTCTGGGGTACCCTCACACATATTATTCCCTCATTTAGTGGATATTTTCACAAAAAAGTGAAATTTTCAAAAATCCAAAATATTGGCTGAAAACGACTAAATATCAAGGACTCATTGGGCGAATTGCTCTGGAACTGAAATCGGAATGCTCACTGACATTTCCCCTATCAGAAAGTCTGATAAACGCTGGAAAAATGACTAAGTCCAAGAAAAATTTTTTTTAAACTTTTTTCAATTTTACCCCGTGGCATATATACTCTACCCACACACATTGGGAACTCTCCTGGGTTACCCTCACACATATTATTCCCTCATTTAGTGGATAATTTCACAAAAAAGTGAAATTTTCAAAAATCCAGAAAATTGGCTGAAAACGAGTAAATATCAAGGACTCATTGGGCGAATCGCTCTGGAACTGAAATCTGAACGCTCACTGACATTTTCCCTATCTGAAAGTCTGATAAACGCCAGAAAAATGACTAAGTCCAAAAAAAACTTTTTTTCAACCTTTTTCAATTTTACCCCGTGGGATATATATTCTACCCACACACATTTGGAACTCTCCTGGGGTACCCTCACACATATTATTCCCTCATTTAGTGGATATTTTCACAAAAAAGTGAAATTTTCAAAAATCCAGAAAATTTGATGAAAACGACTGAATATCAAGGACTCATTGGGCGAATCGCTCTGGAACTGAAATCGGAACGCTCACTGACATTTGCCGTATCTGAAAGTCTGATAAACGCCGGAAAAATGACTAAGTCCAAAGAAAATTTTTTTTTAAACTATTTTCAATTTTACCCCGTGGGATATAAATTCTACCCACACACATTTGGAACTCTCCTGGGGTACCCTCACACATGTTATTCCCTCATTTAGTGGATATTTTCACAAAAAAGTGAAATTTTCAAAAATCCAGAAAATTGGTTGAAAATGACTAAATATCAAGGACTCATTGGGTGAATCACTCTGGAACTGAAATCGGAACGCTCACTGACATTTGCCCTATCTGAAAGTCTGATAAACGCCGGAAAAATGACTAAGTCCAAAAAAAAAAATTTTTTAAACTTTTTTCAATTTTACCCCCGTGGGATATATATTCTACCCACACACATTTGGAACTCTCCTGGGGTACCCTCACACATATTATTCCCTCATTTAGTGGATATTTTCACAAAAAAGTGAAATTTTCAAAAATGCAGAAAATTGCCTGAAAACGACTAAATATCAAGGACTCATTGGGCGAATCGCTCTGGAACTGAAATCGGAATGCTCACTGACATTTCCCCTATCTGAAAGTCTGATAAACGCCGGAAAAATGACTAAGTCCAAAAAAAAAAATTTTTTAACCTTTTTTCAATTTTACCCCGTGGGATATATATTCTACCCACACACATTTGGAACTCTCCTGGGGTACCCTCACACATATTATTCCCTCATTTAGTGGATATTTTCACAAAAAAGTGAAATTTTCAAAAATCCAGAAAATTGGTTGAAAACGACTAAATATCAAGGACTCATTGGGTGAATCGCTCTGGAACTGAAATCGGAACGCTCACTGACACTTGCCCTATCTGAAAGTCTGATAAACGCCGGAAAAATGACTAAGTCCAAAAAAAAAATTTTTTTAACCTTTTTTCAATTTTACCCCGTGGGATATATATTCTACCCACACACATTTGGAACTCTCCTGGGGTACCCTCACACATATTATTCCCTCATTTAGTGGATATTTTCACAAAAAAGTGAAATTTTCAAAAATCCAGAAAATTGGTTGAAAACGACTAAATATCAAGGACTTATTGGGCGAATGGCTCTGGAGCTGAAATCGGAATGCTCACTGACATTTGCCCTATCTGAAAGTCTGATAAACGCCAGAAAAATGACTAAGTCCAAAAAAATATTTTTTTCAACCTTTTTCAATTTTACCACGTGGGATATATATTCTACCCACACACATTTGGAACTCTCCTGGGGTACCCTCACACATATTATTCCCTCATTTAGTGGATATTTTCACAAAAAAGTGAAATTTTCAAAAATCCAAAATATTGGCTGAAAACGACTAAATATCAAGGACTCATTGGGCGAATTGCTCTGGAACTGAAATCGGAATGCTCACTGACATTTCCCCTATCAGAAAGTCTGATAAACGCCGGAAAAATGACAAAGTCCAAGAAAAATTTTTTTTAAACTTTTTTCAATTTTACCCTGTGGGATATATATTCTACCCACACACATTAGGAACTCTTCTGGGGTACCCTCACACATATTATTCCCTCATTTAGTGGATATTTTCACAAAAAAGTGAAATTTTCAAAAATCCAGAAAATTGGTTGAAAACGACTAAATATCAAGGACTCATTGGGTGAATCGCTCTGGAACTGAAATCGGAACGCTCACTGACATTTGCCCTATCTGAAAGTCTGATAAACGCCGGAAAAATGACTAAGTCCAAAAAAAAAAATTTTTTAAACTTTTTTCAATTTTACCCCCGTGGGATATATATTCTACCCACACACATTTGGAACTCTCCTGGGGTACCCTCACACATATTATTCCCTCATTTAGTGGATATTTTCACAAAAAAGTGAAATTTTCAAAAATTCAGAAAATTGGTTGAAAACGACTAAATATCAAGGACTCATTGGGTGAATCGCTCTGGAACTGAAATCGGAACGCTCACTGACATTTGCCCTATCTGAAAGTCTGATAAACGCCGGAAAAATGACTAAGTCCAAAAAAAAAAATTTTTTAAACTTTTTTCAATTTTACCCCCGTGGGATATATATTCTACCCACACACGTTTGGAACTCTCCTGGGGTACCCTCACACATATTATTCCCTCATTTAGTGGATATTTTCATAAAAAAGTGAAATTTTCAAAAATCCAGAAAATTGGTTGAAAACGACTAAATAGCAAGGACTCATTGGGTGAATTGCTCTGGAACTGAAATCGGAACGCTCACTGACATTTCCCCTATCTGAAAGTCTGATAAACGCCGGAAAAATGACTAAGTCCAAAAAAAATTTTTTTTAAACTTTTTTCAATTTTACCCCCGTGGGATATATATTCTACCCAAACAAATTTGGAACTCTACTGGGGTACCCTCACACATATTATTCCCTCAATTAGTGGATATTTTCATAAAAAAGTGAAATTTTCAAAAATCCAAAATATTTCCTGAAAACGACTAAATATCAAGGACTCATTGGGCGAATCGCTCTGGAACTGAAATCGGAACGCTCACAGACATTTCCCCTATCTGAAAGTCTAATAAACGCCGGAAAAATGACTAAGTCCAAAGAAAATTTTTTTTTAAACTATTTTCAATTTTACCCCGTGGGATATATATTCTACCCACACACATTTGGAACTCTCCTGGGGTACCCTCACACATGTTATTCCCTCATTTAGTGGATATTTTCACAAAAAAGTGAAATTTTCAAAAATCCAGAAAATTGGCTGAAAACGACTAAATATCAAGGACTCATTGGCCGAATCGCTCTGGAACTGAAATCTGAATGCTCACTGACATTTCCCCTATCTGAAAGTCTGATAAACGCCGGAAAAATGACTTAGTCCAAGAAAAAATTTTTTTAAACTTTTTTCAATTTTACCCCGTGGGATATATACTCTACCCACACACATTGGGAACTCTCCTGGGTTACCCTCACACATATTATTCCCTCATTTAGTGGATAATTTCACAAAAAAGTGAAATTTTCAAAAATCTAGAAAATTGGCTGAAAACGAGTAAATATCAAGGACTCATTGGGCGAATCGCTCTGGAACTGAAATCTGAACGCTCACTGACATTTTCCCTATCTGAAAGTCTGATAAACGCCAGAAAAATGACTAAGTCCAAAAAAAATTTTTTTTCAACCTTTTTCAATTTTACCCCGTGGGATATATATTCTACCCACACACATTTGGAACTCTCCTGGGGTACCCTCACACATATTATTCCCTCATTTAGTGGATATTTTCACAAAAAAGTGAAATTTTCAAAAATCCAAAATATTGGCTGAAAACGACTAAATATCAAGGACTCATTGGGCGAATTGCTCTGGAACTGAAATCGGAATGCTCACTGACATTTCCCCTATCAGAAAGTCTGATAAACGCTGGAAAAATGACAAAGTCCAAGAAAAATTTTTTTTTAACTTTTTTCAATTTTACCCCCGTGGGATATATATTCTACCCACACACATTTGGAACTCTCCTGGGGTACCCTCACACATATTATTCCCTCATTTAGTGGATATTTTCACAAAAAAGTGAAATTTTCAAAAATCCAGAAAATTGGTTGAAAACGACTAAATATCAAGGACTCATTGGGTGAATCACTCTGGAACTGAAATCGGAACGCTCACTGACATTTGCCCTATCTGAAAGTCTGATAAACGCCGGAAAAATGACTAAGTCCAAAAAAAAAATTTTTTTAAACTTTTTTCAATTTTACCCCCGTGGGATATATATTCTACCCACACACATTTGGAACTCTCCTGGGGTACCCTCACACATATTATTCCCTCATTTAGTGGATATTTTCACAAAAAAGTGAAATTTTCAAAAATGCAGAAAATTGGCTGAAAACGACTAAATATCAAGGACTCATTGGGCGAATCGCTCTGGAACTGAAATCGGAATGCTCACTGACATTTCCCCTATCTGAAAGTCTGATAAACGCCGGAAAAATGACTAAGTCCAAAAAAAAAAATTTTTTAACCTTTTTTCAATTTTACCCCGTGGGATATATATTCTACCCACACACATTTGGAACTCTCCTGGGGTACCCTCACACATATTATTCCCTCATTTAGTGGATATTTTCACAAAAAAGTGAAATTTTCAAAAATCCAGAAAATTGGTTGAAAACGACTAAATATCAAGGACTCATTGGGTGAATCGCTCTGGAACTGAAATCGGAACGCTCACTGACATTTGCCCTATCTGAAAGTCTGATAAACGCCGGAAAAATGACTTAGTCCAAGAAAAATTTTTTTTAACTTTTTTCAATTTTACCCCGTGGGATATATACTCTACCCACACACATTGGGAACTCTCCTGGGTTACCCTCACACATATTATTCCCTCATTTAGTGGATAATTTCACAAAAAAGTGAAATTTTCAAAAATCCAGAAAATTGGCTGAAAACGAGTAAATATCAAGGACTCATTGGGCGAATCGCTCTGGAACTGAAATCTGAACGCTCACTGACATTTGCCCTATCTGAAAGTCTGATAAACGCCGGAAAAATGACTAAGTCCAAAAAAAAAAATTTTTTAAACTTTTTTCAATTTTACCCCCGTGGGATATATATTCTACCCACACACGTTTGGAACTCTCCTGGGGTACCCTCACACATATTATTCCCTCATTTAGTGGATATTTTCATAAAAAAGTGAAATTTTCAAAAATCCAGAAAATTGGTTGAAAACGACTAAATATCAAGGACTCATTGGGCGAATCGCTCTGGAGCTGAAATCGGAACGCTCACTGACATTTGCCCTATCTGAAAGTCTGATAAACGCCGGAAAAATGACTAAGTCCAAAAAAAAATATTTTTAAACTTTTTTCAATTTTACCCCCGTGGGATATATATTCTACCCACACACATTAGGAACTCTTCTGGGGTACCCTCACACATATTATTCCCTCATTTAGTGGATATTTTCACAAAAAAGTGAAATTTTCAAAAATCCAAAATATTGGCTGAAAACGACTAAATATCAAGGACTCATTGGGCGAATTGCTCTGGAACTGAAATCGGAATGCTCACTGACATTTCCCCTATCAGAAAGTCTGATAAACGCTGGAAAAATGACAAAGTCCAAGAAAAATTTTTTTTAAACTTTTTTCAATTTTACCCCCGTGGGATATATATTCTACCCACACACATTTGGAACTCTCCTGGGGTACCCTCACACATATTATTCCCTCAATTAGTGGATATTTTCATAAAAAAGTGAAATTTTCAAAAATCCAAAATATTGGCTGAAAACGACTAAATATCAAGGACTCATTGGGCGAATCGCTCTGGAACTGAAATCGGAACGCTCACTGACATTTCTCCTATCTGAAAGTCTGATAAACGCCAGAAAAATGACTAAGTCCAAAAAAAAATTTTTTTAAACTTTTTTCAATTTTACCCCCGTGGGATATATATTCTACCCACACACATTTGGAACTCTCCTGGGGTACCCTCACACATATTATTCCCTCATTTAGTGGATATTTTCACAAAAAAGTGAAATTTTCAAAAATCCAGAAAATTGGTTGAAAACGACTAAATATCAAGGACTCATTGGGTGAATCACTCTGGAACTGAAATCGGAACGCTCACTGACATTTGCCCTATCTGAAAGTCTGATAAACGCCGGAAAAATGACTAAGTCCAAAAAAAAAAATTTTTTAAACTTTTTTCAATTTTACCCCCGTGGGATATATATTCTACCCACACACATTTGGAACTCTCCTGGGGTACCCTCACACATATTATTCCCTCATTTAGTGGATATTTTCACAAAAAAGTGAAATTTTCAAAAATGCAGAAAATTGGCTGAAAACGACTAAATATCAAGGACTCATTGGGCGAATCGCTCTGGAAATGAAATCGGAATGCTCACTGACATTTCCCCTATCTGAAAGTCTGATAAATGCCGGAAAAATGACTAAGTCCAAAAAAAAAAATTTTTTAACCTTTTTTCAATTTTACCCCGTGGGATATATATTCTACCCACACACATTTGGAACTCTCCTGGGGTACCCTCACACATATTATTCCCTCATTTAGTGGATATTTTCACAAAAAAGTGAAATTTTCAAAAATCCAGAAAATTGGTTGAAAACGACTAAATATCAAGGACTCATTGGGCGAATCGCTCTGGAGCAGAAATCGGAACGCTCACTGACATTTGCCCTATCTGAAAGTCTGATAAACGCCGGAAAAATGACTAAGTCCAAAAAAAAATATTTTTAAACTTTTTTCAATTTTACCCCCGTGGGATATATATTCTACCCACACACATTAGGAACTCTTCTGGGGTACCCTCACACATATTATTCCCTCATTTAGTGGATATTTTCACAAAAAAGTGAAATTTTCAAAAATCCAAAATATTGGCTGAAAACGACTAAATATCAAGGACTCATTGGGCGAATTGCTCTGGAACTGAAATCGGAATGCTCACTGACATTTCCCCTATCAGAAAGTCTGATAAACGCTGGAAAAATGACAAAGTCCAAGAAAAAATTTTTTTAAACTTTTTTCAATTTTACCCCGTGGGATATATACTCTACCCACACACATTGGGAACTCTCCTGGGTTACCCTCACACATATTATTCCCTCATTTAGTGGATAATTTCACAAAAAAGTGAAATTTTCAAAAATCCAGAAAATTGGCTGAAAACGAGTAAATATCAAGGACTCATTGGGCGAATCGCTCTGGAACTGAAATCTGAACGCTCACTGACATTTTCCCTATCTGAAAGTCTGATAAACGCCAGAAAAATGACTAAGTCCAAAAAAAACTTTTTTTCAACCTTTTTCAATTTTACCCCGTGGGATATATATTCTACCCACACACATTTGGAACTCTCCTGGGGTTCCCTCACACATATTATTCCCTCATTTAGTGGATATTTTCACAAAAAAGTGAAATTTTCAAAAATCCAGAAAATTTGATGAAAACGACTGAATATCAAGGACTCATTGGGCGAATCGCTCTGGAACTGAAATCGGAACGCTCACTGACATTTGCCGTATCTGAAAGTCTGATAAACGCCGGAAAAATGACTAAGTCCAAAGAAAATTTTTTTTTAAACTATTTTCAATTTTACCCCGTGGGATATATATTCTACCCACACACATTTGGAACTCTCCTGGGGTACCCTCACACATGTTATTCCCTCATTTAGTGGATATTTTCACAAAAAAGTGAAATTTTCAAAAATCCAGAAAATTGGTTGAAAATGACTAAATATCAAGGACTCATTGGGTGAATCACTCTGGAACTGAAATCGGAACGCTCACTGACATTTGCCCTATCTGAAAGTCTGATAAACGCCGGAAAAATGACTAAGTCCAAAAAAAAAAATTTTTTAAACTTTTTTCAATTTTACCCCCGTGGGATATATATTCTACCCACACACATTTGGAACTCTCCTGGGGTACCCTCACACATATTATTCCCTCATTTAGTGGATATTTTCACAAAAAAGTGAAATTTTCAAAAATGCAGAAAATTGCCTGAAAACGACTAAATATCAAGGACTCATTGGGCGAATCGCTCTGGAACTGAAATCGGAATGCTCACTGACATTTCCCCTATCTGAAAGTCTGATAAACGCCGGAAAAATGACTAAGTCCAAAAAAAAAAATTTTTTAACCTTTTTTCAATTTTACCCCGTGGGATATATATTCTACCCACACACATTTGGAACTCTCCTGGGGTACCCTCACACATATTATTCCCTCATTTAGTGGATATTTTCACAAAAAAGTGAAATTTTCAAAAATCCAGAAAATTGGTTGAAAACGACTAAATATCAAGGACTCATTGGGTGAATCGCTCTCTAACTGAAATCGGAACGCTCACTGACATTTGCCCTATCTGAAAGTCTGATAAACGCCGGAAAAATGACTTAGTCCAAGAAAAATTTTTTTTTAACTTTTTTCAATTTTACCCCGTGGGATATATACTCTACCCACACACATTGGGAACTCTCCTGGGTTACCCTCACACATATTATTCCCTCATTTAGTGGATAATTTCACAAAAAAGTGAAATTTTCAAAAATCCAGAAAATTGGCTGAAAACGAGTAAATATCAAGGACTCATTGGGCGAATCGCTCTGGAACTGAAATCTGAACGCTCACTGACATTTTCCCTATCTGAAAGTCTGATAAACGC
The DNA here is from genome assembly GCF_046119375.1 of Phyllobates terribilis. Lineage (NCBI taxonomy): Eukaryota > Metazoa > Chordata > Amphibia > Anura > Dendrobatidae > Phyllobates > Phyllobates terribilis. The sequence goes on from NW_027362762.1 coordinate 597,633,464, forward strand.
CAGAAAAATGACTAAGTCCAAAAAAATATTTTTTTCAACCTTTTTCAATTTTACCACGTGGGATATATATTCTACCCACACACATTTGGAACTCTCCTGGGGTACCCTCACACATATTATTCCCTCATTTAGTGGATATTTTCACAAAAAAGTGAAATTTTCAAAAATCCAAAATATTGGCTGAAAACGACTAAATATCAAGGACTCATTGGGCGAATCGCTCTGGAACTGAAATCGGAATGCTCACTGACATTTCCCCTATCAGAAAGTCTGATAAACGCCGGAAAAATGACAAAGTCCAAGAAAAAATTTTTTTAAACTTTTTTCAATTTTACCCTGTGGGATATATATTCTACCCACACACATTAGGAACTCTTCTGGGGTACCCTCACACATATTATTCCCTCATTTAGTGGATATTTTCACAAAAAAGTGAAATTTTCAAAAATCCAGAAAATTGGTTGAAAACGACTAAATATCAAGGACTCATTGGGTGAATCGCTCTGGAACTGAAATCGGAACGCTCACTGACATTTGCCCTATCTGAAAGTCTGATAAACGCCGGAAAAATGACTAAGTCCAAAAAAAAAAATTTTTTAAACTTTTTTCAATTTTACCCCCGTGGGATATATATTCTACCCACACACATTTGGAACTCTCCTGGGGTACCCTCACACATATTATTCCCCCATTTAGTGGATATTTTCACAAAAAAGTGAAATTTTCAAAAATGCAGAAAATTGGCTGAAAACGACTAAATATCAAGGACTCATTGGGCGAATCGCTCTGGAACTGAAATCGGAATGCTCACTCACATTTCCCCAATCTGAAAGTCTGATAAACGCCGGAAAAATGACTAAGTCCAAGAAAAAATTTTTTTAAACTTTTTTCAATTTTACCCCGTGGGATATATATTCTACCCACACACATTTGGAACTCTCCTGGGGTACCCTCACACATATTATTCCCTCATTTAGTGGATATTTTCACAAAAAAGTGAAATTTTCAAAAATCCAGAAAATTGGTTGAAAACGACTAAATATCAAGGACTCATTGGGTGAATCGCTCTGGAACTGAAATCGGAACGCTCACTGACATTTGCCCTATCTGAAAGTCTGATAAACGCCGGAAAAATGACTAAGTCCAAAAAAAAAAATTTTTTAACCTTTTTTCAATTTTACCCCGTGGGATATATATTCTACCCACACACATTTGGAACTCTCCTGGGGTACCCTCACACATATTATTCCCTCATTTAGTGGATATTTTCACAAAAAAGTGAAATTTTCAAAAATCCAGAAAATTGGTTGAAAACGACTAAATATCAAGGACTCATTGGGTGAATCGCTCTGGAACTGAAATCGGAATGCTCACTGACATTTGCCCTATCTGAAAGTCTGATACACGCCGGAAAAATGACTAAGTCCAAAAAAAAAAATTTTTTAACCTTTTTTCAATTTTACCCCGTGGGATATATATTCTACCCACACACATTTGGAACTCTCCTGGGGTACCCTCACACATATTATTCCCTCATTTAGTGGATATTTTCACAAAAAAGTGAAATTTTCAAAAATCCAGAAAATTGGTTGAAAACGACTAAATATCAAGGACTCATTGGGTGAATCGCTCTGGAACTGAAATCGGAATGCTCACTGACATTTGCCCTATCTGAAAGTCTGATAAACGCCGGAAAAATGACTAAGTCCAAAAAAAAAAATTTTTTAAACTTTTTTCAATTTTACCCCCGTGGGATATATATTCTACCCACACACGTTTGGAACTCTCCTGGGGTACCCTCACACATATTATTCCCTCATTTAGTGGATATTTTCATAAAAAAGTGAAATTTTCAAAAATCCAGAAAATTGGTTGAAAACGACTAAATATCAAGGACTCATTGGGCGAATCGCTCTGGAGCTGAAATCGGAACGCTCACTGACATTTGCCCTATCTGAAAGTCTGATAAACGCCGGAAAAATGACTAAGTCCAAAAAAAAATATTTTTAAACTTTTTTCAATTTTACCCCCGTGGGATATATATTCTACCCACACACATTAGGAACTCTTCTGGGGTACCCTCACACATATTATTCCCTCATTTAGTGGATATTTTCACAAAAAAGTGAAATTTTCAAAAATCCAAAATATTGGCTGAAAACGACTAAATATCAAGGACTCATTGGGCGAATTACTCTGGAACTGAAATCGGAATGCTCACTGACATTTCCCCTATCAGAAAGTCTGATAAACGCTGGAAAAATGACAAAGTCCAAGAAAAAATTTTTTTAAACTTTTTTCAATTTTACCCCCGTGGGATATATATTCTACCCACACACATTTGGAACTCTCCTGGGGTACCCTCACACATATTATTCCCTCATTTAGTGGATATTTTCACAAAAAAGTGAAATTTTCAAAAATGCAGAAAATTGGCTGAAAACGACTAAATATCAAGGACTCATTGGGCGAATCACTCTGGAACTGAAATCGGAATGCTCACTGACATTTCCCCTATCTGAAAGTCTGATAAACGCCGGAAAAATGACTAAGTCCAAGAAAAAATTTTTTTAAACTTTTTTCAATTTTACCCCGTGGGATATATATTCTACCCACACACATTTGGAACTCTCCTGGGGTACCCTCACACATATTATTCCCTCATTTAGTGGATATTTTCACAAAAAAGTGAAATTTTCAAAAATCCAGAAAATTGGTTGAAAACGACTAAATATCAAGGACTCATTGGGTGAATCGCTCTGGAACTGAAATCGGAACGCTCACTGACACTTGCCCTATCTGAAAGTCTGATAAACGCCAGAAAAATGACTAAGTCCAAAAAAAAATTTTTTTTAACCTTTTTTCAATTTTACCCCGTGGGATATATATTCTACCCACACACATTTGGAACTCTCCTGGGGTACCCTCACACATATTATTCCCTCATTTAGTGGATAATTTCACAAAAAAGTGAAATTTTCAAAAATCCAGAAAATTGGCTGAAAACGAGTAAATATCAAGGACTCATTGGGCGAATCGCTCTGGAACTGAAATCTGAACGCTCACTGACATTTTCCCTATCTGAAAGTCTGATAAACGCCAGAAAAATGACTAAGTCCAAAAAAATATTTTTTTCAACCTTTTTCAATTTTACCACGTGGGATATATATTCTACCCACACACATTTGGAACTCTCCTGGGGTACCCTCACACATATTATTCCCTCATTTAGTGGATATTTTCACAAAAAAGTGAAATTTTCAAAAATCCAAAATATTGGCTGAAAACGACTAAATATCAAGGACTCATTGGGCGAATCGCTCTGGAACTGAAATCGGAATGCTCACTGACATTTCCCCTATCAGAAAGTCTGATAAACGCCGGAAAAATGACAAAGTCCAAGAAAAATTTTTTTTAAACTTTTTTCAATTTTACCCTGTGGGATATATATTCTACCCACACACATTAGGAACTCTTCTGGGGTACCCTCACACATATTATTCCCTCATTTAGTGGATATTTTCACAAAAAAGTGAAATTTTCAAAAATCCAGAAAATTGGTTGAAAACGACTAAATATCAAGGACTCATTGGGTGAATCGCTCTGGAACTGAAATCGGAACGCTCACTGACATTTGCCCTATCTGAAAGTCTGATAAACGCCGGAAAAATGACTAAGTCCAAAAAAAAAAATTTTTTAAACTTTTTTCAATTTTACCCCCGTGGGATATATATTCTACCCACACACATTTGGAACTCTCCTGGGGTACCCTCACACATATTATTCCCCCATTTAGTGGATATTTTCACAAAAAAGTGAAATTTTCAAAAATGCAGAAAATTGGCTGAAAACGACTAAATATCAAGGACTCATTGGGCGAATCGCTCTGGAACTGAAATCGGAATGCTCACTGACATTTCCCCAATCTGAAAGTCTGATAAACGCCGGAAAAATGACTAAGTCCAAGAAAAAATTTTTTTAAACTTTTTTCAATTTTACCCCGTGGGATATATATTCTACCCACACACATTTGGAACTCTCCTGGGGTACCCTCACACATATTATTCCCTCATTTAGTGGATATTTTCACAAAAAAGTGAAATTTTCAAAAATCCAGAAAATTGGTTGAAAACGACTAAATATCAAGGACTCATTGGGTGAATCGCTCTGGAACTGAAATCGGAACGCTCACTGACATTTGCCCTATCTGAAAGTCTGATAAACGCCGGAAAAATGACTAAGTCCAAAAAAAAAAATTTTTTAACCTTTTTTCAATTTTACCCCGTGGGATATATATTCTACCCACACACATTTGGAACTCTCCTGGGGTACCCTCACACATATTATTCCCTCATTTAGTGGATATTTTCACAAAAAAGTGAAATTTTCAAAAATCCAGAAAATTGGTTGAAAACGACTAAATATCAAGGACTCATTGGGTGAATCGCTCTGGAACTGAAATCGGAATGCTCACTGACATTTGCCCTATCTGAAAGTCTGATACACGCCGGAAAAATGACTAAGTCCAAAAAAAAAAATTTTTTAACCTTTTTTCAATTTTACCCCGTGGGATATATATTCTACCCACACACATTTGGAACTCTCCTGGGGTACCCTCACACATATTATTCCCTCATTTAGTGGATATTTTCACAAAAAAGTGAAATTTTCAAAAATCCAGAAAATTGGTTGAAAACGACTAAATATCAAGGACTCATTGGGTGAATCGCTCTGGAACTGAAATCGGAACGCTCACTGACATTTGCCCTATCTGAAAGTCTGATAAACGCCGGAAAAATGACTAAGTCCAAAAAAAAAAATTTTTTAAACTTTTTTCAATTTTACCCCCGTGGGATATATATTCTACCCACACACGTTTGGAACTCTCCTGGGGTACCCTCACACATATTATTCCCTCATTTAGTGGATATTTTCATAAAAAAGTGAAATTTTCAAAAATCCAGAAAATTGGTTGAAAACGACTAAATATCAAGGACTCATTGGGCGAATCGCTCTGGAGCTGAAATCGGAACGCTCACTGACATTTCCCCTATCTGAAAGTCAGATAAACGCCAGAAAAATGACTAAGTCCCAAAAAAATTTTTTTTCAACTTTTTTCAATTTTACCCCCGTGGGATATATATTCTACCCAAACAAATTTGGAACTCTCCTGGGGTACCCTCACACATATTATTCCCTCAATTAGTGGATATTTTCATAAAAAAGTGAAATTTTCAAAAATCCAAAATATTGGCTGAAAACGACTAAATATCAAGGACTCATTGGGCGAATCGCTCTGGAACTGAAATCGGAACGCTCACTGACATTTCCCCTATCTGAAAGTCTGATAAACGCCAGAAAAATGACTAAGTCCAAAAAAAAATTTTTTTAAACTTTTTTCAATTTTACCCCCGTGGGATATATATTCTACCCACACACATTTGGAACTCTCCTGGGGTACCCTCACACATATTATTCCCTCATTTAGTGGATATTTTTACAAAAATGTGAAATTTTCAAAAATCCAGAAAATTGGTTGAAAACGACTAAATATCAAGGACTCATTGGGTGAATCGCTCTGGAACTGAAATCGGAACTCTCACTGACATTTGCCCTATCTGAAAGTCTGATAAACGCCGGAAAAATGACTTAGTCCAAGAAAAAATTTTTTTAAACTTTTTTCAATTTTACCCCGTGGGATATATACTCTACCCACACACATTGGGAACTCTCCTGGGTTACCCTCACACATATTATTCCCTCATTTAGTGGATAATTTCACAAAAAAGTGAAATTTTCAAAAATCCAGAAAATTGGCTGAAAACGAGTAAATATCAAGGACTCATTGGGCGAATCGCTCTGGAACTGAAATCTGAACGCTAACTGACATTTTCCCTATCTGAAAGTCTAATAAACGCCGGAAAAATGACTAAGTCCAAAAAAAAAAATTTTTTAAACTTTTTTCAATTTTACCCCCGTGGGATATATATTCTACCCACACACATTTGGAACTCTCCTGGGGTACCCTCACACATATTATTCCCTCATTTAGTGGATATTTTCACAAAAAAGTGAAATTTTCAAAAATGCAGAAAATTGCCTGAAAACGACTAAATATCAAGGACTCATTGGGCGAATCGCTCTGGAACTGAAATCGGAATGCTCACTGACATTTCCCCTATCTGAAAGTCTGATAAACGCCGGAAAAATGACTAAGTCCAAAAAAAAAAATTTTTTAACCTTTTTTCAATTTTACCCCCTGGGATATATATTCTACCCACACACATTTGGAACTCTCCTGGGGTACCCTCACACATATTATTTCCTCATTTAGTGGATATTTTCACAAAAAAGTGAAATTTTCAAAAATCCAGAAAATTGGTTGAAAACGACTAAATATCAAGGACTCATTGGGTGAATTGCTCTCTAACTGAAATCGGAACGCTCACTGACATTTGCCCTATCTGAAAGTCTGATAAACGCCGGAAAAATGACTTAGTCCAAGAAAAAATTTTTTTTAACTTTTTTCAATTTTACCCCGTGGGATATATACTCTACCCACACACATTGGGAACTCTCCTGGGTTACCCTCACACATATTATTCCCTCATTTAGTGGATAATTTCACAAAAAAGTGAAATTTTCAAAAATCCAGAAAATTGGCTGAAAACGAGTAAATATCAAGGACTCATTGGGCGAATCGCTCTGGAACTGAAATCTGAACGCTCACTAACATTTTCCCTATCTGAAAGTCTGATAAACGCCAGAAAAATGACTAAGTCCAAAAAAATATTTTTTTCAACCTTTTTCAATTTTACCACGTGGGATATATATTCTACCCACACACATTTGGAACTCTCCTGGGGTACCCTCACACATATTATTCCCTCATTTAGTGGATATTTTCACAAAAAAGTGAAATTTTCAAAAATCCAAAATATTGGCTGAAAACGACTAAATATCAAGGACTCATTGGGCGAATCGCTCTGGAACTGAAATCGGAATGCTCACTGACATTTCCCCTATCAGAAAGTCTGATAAACGCCGGAAAAATGACAAAGTCCAAGAAAAATTTTTTTTAAACTTTTTTCAATTTTACCCTGTGGGATATATATTCTACCCACACACATTAGGAACTCTTCTGGGGTACCCTCACACATATTATTCCCTCATTTAGTGGATATTTTCACAAAAAAGTGAAATTTTCAAAAATCCAGAAAATTGGTTGAAAACGACTAAATATCAAGGACTCATTGGGTGAATCGCTCTGGAACTGAAATCGGAACGCTCACTGACATTTGCTCTATCTGAAAGTCTGATAAACGCCGGAAAAATGACTAAGTCCAAAAAAAAAAAATTTTTAAACTTTTTTCAATTTTACCCCCGTGGGATATATATTCTACCCACACACATTTGGAACTCTCCTGGGGTACCCTCACACACATTATTCTCTCATTTAGTGGATATTTTCACAAAAAAGTGAAATTTTCAAAAATCCAGAAAATTGGCTGAAAACGACTAAATATCAAGGACTCATTGGGCGAATCGCTCTGGAACTGAAATCGGAATGCTCACTGACATTTCCCCAATCTGAAAGTCTGATAAACGCCGGAAAAATGACTAAGTCCAAGAAAAATTTTTTTTAAACTTTTTTCAATTTTACCCCGTGGGATATATATTCTACCCACACACATTTGGAACTCTCCTGGGGTACCCTCACACATATTATTCCCTCATTTAGTGGATATTTTCACAAAAAAGTGAAATTTTCAAAAATCCAGAAAATTGGTTGAAAACGACTAAATATCAAGGACTCATTGGGTGAATCGCTCTGGAACTGAAATCGGAACGCTCACTGACATTTGCCCTATCTGAAAGTCTGATAAACGCCGGAAAAATGACTAAGTCCAAAAAAATATTTTTTTCAACCTTTTTCAATTTTACCACGTGGGATATATATTCTACCCACACACATTTGGAACTCTCCTGGGGTACCCTCACACATATTATTCCCTCATTTAGTGGATATTTTCACAAAAAAGTGAAATTTTCAAAAATCCAAAATATTGGCTGAAAACGACTAAATATCAAGGACTCATTGGGCGAATCGCTCTGGAACTGAAATCGGAATGCTCACTGACATTTCCCCTATCAGAAAGTCTGATAAACGCCGGAAAAATGACAAAGTCCAAGAAAAATTTTTTTTAAACTTTTTTCAATTTTACCCTGTGGGATATATATTCTACCCACACACATTAGGAACTCTTCTGGGGTACCCTCACACATATTATTCCCTCATTTAGTGGATATTTTCACAAAAAAGTGAAATTTTCAAAAATCCAGAAAATTGGTTGAAAACGACTAAATATCAAGGACTCATTGGGTGAATCGCTCTGGAACTGAAATCGGAACGCTCACTGACATTTGCCCTATCTGAAAGTCTGATAAACGCCGGAAAAATGACTAAGTCCAAAAAAAAAAATTTTTTAAACTTTTTTCAATTTTACCCCCGTGGGATATATATTCTACCCACACACATTTGGAACTCTCCTGGGGTACCCTCACACATATTATTCCCCCATTTAGTGGATATTTTCACAAAAAAGTGAAATTTTCAAAAATGCAGAAAATTGGCTGAAAACGACTAAATATCAAGGACTCATTGGGCGAATCGCTCTGGAACTGAAATCGGAATGCTCACTGACATTTCCCCAATCTGAAAGTCTGATAAACGCCGGAAAAATGACTAAGTCCAAGAAAAATTTTTTTTAAACTTTTTTCAATTTTACCCCGTGGGATATATATTCTACCCACACACATTTGGAACTCTCCTGGGGTACCCTCACACATATTATTCCCTCATTTAGTGGATATTTTCACAAAAAAGTGAAATTTTCAAAAATCCAGAAAATTGGTTGAAAACGACTAAATATCAAGGACTCATTGGGTGAATCGCTCTGGAACTGAAATCGGAACGCTCACTGACATTTGCTCTATCTGAAAGTCTGATAAACGCCGGAAAAATGACTAAGTCCAAAAAAAAAAAATTTTTAAACTTTTTTCAATTTTACCCCCGTGGGATATATATTCTACCCACACACATTTGGAACTCTCCTGGGGTACCCTCACACATATTATTCTCTCATTTAGTTGATATTTTCACAAAAAAGTGAAATTTTCAAAAATCCAGAAAATTGGCTGAAAACGACTAAATATCAAGGACTCATTGGCAGAATCGCTCTGGAACTGAAATCGGAACGCTCACTGACATTTCCCCTATCTGAAAGTCAGATAAACGCCAGAAAAATGACTAAGTCCCAAAAAAATTTTTTTTCAACTTTTTTCAATTTTACCCCCGTGGGATATATATTCTACCCAAACAAATTTGGAACTCTCCTGGGGTACCCTCACACATATTATTCCCTCAATTAGTGGATATTTTCATAAAAAAGTGAAATTTTCAAAAATCCAAAATATTGGCTGAAAACGACTAAATATCAAGGACTCATTGGGCGAATCGCTCTGGAACTGAAATCGGAACGCTCACTGACATTTCCCCTATCTGAAAGTCTGATAAACGCCAGAAAAATGACTAAGTCCAAAAAAAAATTTTTTTAAACTTTTTTCAATTTTACCCCCGTGGGATATATATTCTACCCACACACATTTGGAACTCTCCTGGGGTACCCTCACACATATTATTCCCTCATTTAGTGGATATTTTTACAAAAATGTGAAATTTTCAAAAATCCAGAAAATTGGTTGAAAACGACTAAATATCAAGGACTCATTGGGTGAATCGCTCTGGAACTGAAATCGGAACTCTCACTGACATTTGCCCTATCTGAAAGTCTGATAAACGCCGGAAAAATGACTTAGTCCAAGAAAAATTTTTTTTAAACTTTTTTCAATTTTACCCCGTGGGATATATACTCTACCCACACACATTGGGAACTCTCCTGGGTTACCCTCACACATATTATTCCCTCATTTAGTGGATAATTTCACAAAAAAGTGAAATTTTCAAAAATCCAGAAAATTGGCTGAAAACGAGTAAATATCAAGGACTCATTGGGCGAATCGCTCTGGAACTGAAATCTGAACGCTCACTGACATTTTCCCTATCTGAAAGTCTAATAAACGCCGGAAAAATGACTAAGTCCAAAAAAAAAAATTTTTTAAACTTTTTTCAATTTTACCCCCGTGGGATATATCTTCTACCCACACACATTTGGAACTCTCCTGGGGTACCCTCACACATATTATTCCCTCATTTAGTGGATATTTTCACAAAAAAGTGAAATTTTCAAAAATGCAGAAAATTGCCTGAAAACGACTAAATATCAAGGACTCATTGGGCGAATCGCTCTGGAACTGAAATCGGAATGCTCACTGACATTTCCCCTATCTGAAAGTCTGACAAACGCCGGAAAAATGACTAAGTCCAAAAAAAAAAATTTTTTAACCTTTTTTCAATTTTACCCCGTGGGATATATATTCTACCCACACACATTTGGAACTCTCCTGGGGTACCCTCACACATATTATTCCCTCATTTAGTGGATATTTTCACAAAAAAGTGAAATTTTCAAAAATCCAGAAAATTGGTTGAAAACGACTAAATATCAAGGACTCATTGGGTGAATCGCTCTCTAACTGAAATCGGAACGCTCACTGACATTTGCCCTATCTGAAAGTCTGATAAACGCCGGAAAAATGACTTAGTCCAAGAAAAAATTTTTTTTAACTTTTTTCAATTTTACCCCGTGGGATATATACTCTACCCACACACATTGGGAACTCTCCTGGGTTACCCTCACACATATTATTCCCTCATTTAGTGGATAATTTCACAAAAAAGTGAAATTTTCAAAAATCCAGAAAATTGGCTGAAAACGAGTAAATATCAAGGACTCATTGGGCGAATCGCTCTGGAACTGAAATCTGAACGCTCACTGACATTTTCCCTATCTGAAAGTCTGATAAACGCCGGAAAAATGACTAAGTCCAAAAAAAAATTTTTTTAAACTTTTTTCAATTTTACCCCCGTGGGATATATATTCTACCCACACACATTTGGAACTCTCCTGGGGTACCCTCACACATATTATTCCCTCATTTAGTGGATATTTTTACAAAAATGTGAAATTTTCAAAAATCCAGAAAATTGGTTGAAAACGACTAAATATCAAGGACTCATTGGGTGAATCGCTCTGGAACTGAAATCGGAACTCTCACTGACATTTGCCCTATCTGAAAGTCTGATAAACGCCGGAAAAATGACTTAGTCCAAGAAAAATTTTTTTTAAACTTTTTTCAATTTTACCCCGTGGGATATATACTCTACCCACACACATTGGGAACTCTCCTGGGTTACCCTCACACATATTATTCCCTCATTTAGTGGATAATTTCACAAAAAAGTGAAATTTTCAAAAATCCAGAAAATTGGCTGAAAACGAGTAAATATCAAGGACTCATTGGGCGAATCGCTCTGGAACTGAAATCTGAACGCTCACTGACATTTTCCCTATCTGAAAGTCTAATAAACGCCGGAAAAATGACTAAGTCCAAAAAAAAAAATTTTTTAAACTTTTTTCAATTTTACCCCCGTGGGATATATCTTCTACCCACACACATTTGGAACTCTCCTGGGGTACCCTCACACATATTATTCCCTCATTTAGTGGATATTTTCACAAAAAAGTGAAATTTTCAAAAATGCAGAAAATTGCCTGAAAACGACTAAATATCAAGGACTCATTGGGCGAATCGCTCTGGAACTGAAATCGGAATGCTCACTGACATTTCCCCTATCTGAAAGTCTGACAAACGCCGGAAAAATGACTAAGTCCAAAAAAAAAAATTTTTTAACCTTTTTTCAATTTTACCCCGTGGGATATATATTCTACCCACACACATTTGGAACTCTCCTGGGGTACCCTCACACATATTATTCCCTCATTTAGTGGATATTTTCACAAAAAAGTGAAATTTTCAAAAATCCAGAAAATTGGTTGAAAACGACTAAATATCAAGGACTCATTGGGTGAATCGCTCTCTAACTGAAATCGGAACGCTCACTGACATTTGCCCTATCTGAAAGTCTGATAAACGCCGGAAAAATGACTTAGTCCAAGAAAAAATTTTTTTTAACTTTTTTCAATTTTACCCCGTGGGATATATACTCTACCCACACACATTGGGAACTCTCCTGGGTTACCCTCACACATATTATTCCCTCATTTAGTGGATAATTTCACAAAAAAGTGAAATTTTCAAAAATCCAGAAAATTGGCTGAAAACGAGTAAATATCAAGGACTCATTGGGCGAATCGCTCTGGAACTGAAATCTGAACGCTCACTGACATTTTCCCTATCTGAAAGTCTGATAAACGCCGGAAAAATGACTAAGTCCAAAAAAATATTTTTTTCAACCTTTTTCAATTTTACCACGTGGGATGTATATTCTACCCACACACATTTGGAACTCTCCTGGGGTACCCTCACACATATTATTCCCTCATTTAGTGGATATTTTCACAAAAAAGTGAAATTTTCAAAAATCCAAAATATTGGCTGAAAACGAATAAATATCAAGGACTCATTGGGCGAATCGCTCTGGAACTGAAATCGGAATGCTCACTGACATTTCCCCTATCATAAAGTCTGATAAACGCCGGAAAAATGACAAAGTCCAAGAAAAATTTTTTTTAAACTTTTTTCAATTTTACCCTGTGGGATATATATTCTACCCACACACATTAGGAACTCTTCTGGGGTACCCTCACACATATTATTCCCTCATTTAGTGGATATTTTCACAAAAAAGTGAAATTTTCAAAAATCCAGAAAATTGGTTGAAAACGACTAAATATCAAGGACTCATTGGGTGAATCGCTCTGGAACTGAAATCGGAATGCTCACTGACATTTGCCCTATCTGAAAGTCTGATAAACGCCGGAAAAATGACTAAGTCCAAAAAAAAAAATTTTTTAAACTTTTTTCAATTTTACCCCCGTGGGATATATATTCTACCCACACACATTTGGAACTCTCCTGGGGTACCCTCACACATATTATTCCCCCATTTAGTGGATATTTTCACAAAAAAGTGAAATTTTCAAAAATGCAGAAAATTGGCTGAAAACGACTAAATATCAAGGACTCATTGGGCGAATCGCTCTGGAACTGAAATCGGAATGCTCACTGACATTTCCCCAATCTGAAAGTCTGATAAACGCCGGAAAAATGACTAAGTCCAAGAAAAATTTTTTTTAAACTTTTTTCAATTTTACCCCGTGGGATATATATTCTACCCACACACATTTGGAACTCTCCTGGGGTACCCTCACACATATTATTCCCTCATTTAGTGGATATTTTCACAAAAAAGTGAAATTTTCAAAAATCCAGAAAATTGGTTGAAAACGACTAAATATCAAGGACTCATTGGGTGAATCGCTCTGGAACTGAAATCGGAATGCTCACTGACATTTGCCCTATCTGAAAGTCTGATACACGCCGGAAAAATGACTAAGTCCAAAAAAAAAAATTTTTTAACCTTTTTTCAATTTTACCCCGTGGGATATATATTCTACCCACACACATTTGGAACTGTCCTGGGGTACCCTCACACATATTATTCCCTCATTTAGTGGATATTTTCACAAAAAAGTGAAATTTTCAAAAATCCAGAAAATTGGTTGAAAACGACTAAATATCAAGGACTCATTGGGTGAATCGCTCTGGAACTGAAATCGGAACGCTCACTGACATTTGCCCTATCTGAAAGTCTGATAAACGCCGGAAAAATGACTAAGTCCAAAAAAAAAAATTTTTTAAACTTTTTTCAATTTTACCCCCGTGGGATATATATTCTACCCACACACGTTTGGAACTCTCCTGGGGTACCCTCACACATATTATTCCCTCATTTAGTGGATATTTTCATAAAAAAGTGAAATTTTCAAAAATCCAGAAAATTGGCTGAAAACGACTAAATATCAAGGACTCATTGGGCGAATCACTCTGGAACTGAAATCGGAATGCTCACTGACATTTCCCCTATCTGAAAGTATGATAAACGCCGGAAAAATGACTAAGTCCAAGAAAAAATTTTTTTAAACTTTTTTCAATTTTACCCCGTGGGATATATATTCTACCCACACACATTTGGAACTCTCCTGGGGTACCCTCACACATATTATTCCCTCATTTAGTGGATATTTTCACAAAAAAGTGAAATTTTCAAAAATCCAGAAAATTGGTTGAAAACGACTAAATATCAAGGACTCATTGGGTGAATCGCTCTGGAACTGAAATCGGAACGCTCACTGACACTTGCCCTATCTGAAAGTCTGATAAACGCCAGAAAAATGACTAAGTCCAAAAAAATATTTTTTTTAACCTTTTTTCAATTTTACCCCGTGGGATATGTATTCTACCCACACACATTTGGAACTCTCCTGGGGTACCCTCACACATATTATTCCCTCATTTAGTGGATATTTTCACAAAAAAGTGAAATTTTCAAAAATCCAGAAAATTGGTTGAAAACGACTAAATATCAAGGACTATCTGGGTGAATTGCTCTGGAACTGAAATCGGAACGCTCACTGACATTTGCCCTATCTGAAAGTCTGATAAACGCCGGAAAAATGACTAAGTCCAAAAAAAAAAAATTTTTAAACTTTTTTCAATTTTACCCCCGTGGGATATATATTCTACCCACACACATTTGGAACTCTCCTGGGGTACCCTCACACATATTATTCTCTCATTTAGTGGATATTTTCACAAAAAAGTGAAATTTTCAAAAATCCAGAAAATTGGCTGAAAACGACTAAATATCAAGGACTCATTGGCCGAATCGCTCTGGAACTGAAATCGGAATGCTCACTGACATTTCCCCTATCTGAAAGTCAGATAAACGCCAGAAAAATGACTAAGTCCCAAAAAAAATTTTTTTTCAACTTTTTTCAATTTTACCCCCGTGGGATATATATTCTACCCAAACAAATTTGGAACTCTCCTGGGGTACCCTCACACATATTATTCCCTCAATTAGTGGATATTTTCATAAAAAAGTGAAATTTTCAAAAATCCAAAATATTGGCTGAAAACGACTAAATATCAAGGACTCATTGGGCGAATCGCTCTGGAACTGAAATCGGAACGCTCACTGACATTTCCCCTATCTGAAAGTCTGATAAACGCCAGAAAAATGACTAAGTCCAAAAAAAAATTTTTTTAAACTTTTTTCAATTTTACCCCCGTGGGATATATATTCTACCCACACACCTTTGGAACTCTCCTGGGGTACCCTCACACATATTATTCCCTCATTTAGTGGATATTTTTACAAAAATGTGAAATTTTCAAAAATCCAGAAAATTGGTTGAAAACGACTAAATATCAAGGACTCATTGGGTGAATCGCTCTGGAACTGAAATCGGAACTCTCACTGACATTTGCCCTATCTGAAAGTCTGATAAACGCCGGAAAAATGACTTAGTCCAAGAAAAAATTTTTTTAAACTTTTTTCAATTTTACCCCGTGGGATATATACTCTACCCACACACATTGGGAACTCTCCTGGGTTACCCTCACACATATTATTCCCTCATTTAGTGGATAATTTCACAAAAAAGTGAAATTTTCAAAAATCCAGAAAATTGGCTGAAAACGAGTAAATATCAAGGACTCATTGGGCGAATCGCTCTGGAACTGAAATCTGAACGCTCACTGACATTTTCCCTATCTGAAAGTCTGATAAACGCCAGAAAAATGACTAAGTCCAAAAAAAATTTTTTTTCAACCTTTTTCAATTTTACCCCGTGGGATATATATTCTACCCACACACATTTGGAACTCTCCTGGGGTACCCTCACACATATTATTCCCTCATTTAGTGGATATTTTCACAAAAAAGTGAAATTTTCAAAAATCCAGAAAATTGGATGAAAACGACTAAATATCAAGGACTCATTGGGCGAATCGCTCTGGAGCTGAAATCGGAACGCTCACTGACATTTCCCCTATCTGAAAGTCTAATAAACGCCGGAAAAATGACTAAGTCCAAAAAAAAAAATTTTTCAACTTTTTTCAATTTTACTCCCGTGGAATATATATTCTACCCACACACATTGGGAACTCTCCTGGGGTACCCTCACACAAATTATTCCCTCATTTAGTGGATATTTTCACAAAAAAGTGAAATTTTCAAAAATCCAGAAAATTGGCTGAAAACGACTGAATATCAAGGACTCATGGGGCGAATCGCTCTGGAACTGAAATCGGAACGCTCACTGACATTTGCCGTATCTGAAAGTCTGATAAACGCCGGAAAAATGACTAAGTCCAAAGAAAATTTTTTTTTAAACTATTTTCAATTTTACCCCGTGGGATATATATTCTACCCACACACATTTGGAACTCTCCTGGGGTACCCTCACACATGTTATTCCCTCATTTAGTGGATATTTTCACAAAAAAGTGAAATTTTCAAAAATCCAGAAAATTGGCTGAAAACGACTAAATATCAAGGACTCATTGGCCGAAATGCTCTGGAACTGAAATCTGAACGCTCACTGACATTTCCCCTATCTGAAAGTCAGATAAACGCCAGAAAAATGACTAAGTCCCAAAAAAAATTTTTTCAACTTTTTTCAATTTTACCCCCGTGGGATATATATTCTACCCAAACAAATTTGGAACTCTCCTGGGGTACCCTCACACATATTATTCCCTCAATTAGTGGATATTTTCATAAAAAAGTGAAATTTTCAAAAATCCAAAATATTGGCTGAAAACGACTAAATATCAAGGACTCATTGGGCGAATCGCTCTGGAACTGAAATCGGAACGCTCACTGACATTTCCCCTATCTGAAAGTCTGATAAACGCCAAGTCCAAAAAAAATTTTTTTTAAACTTTTTTCAATTTTACCCCCGTGGGATATATATTCTACCCACACACATTTGGAACTCTCCTGGGGTACCCTCACACATATTATTCCCTCATTTAGTGGATATTTTCACAAAAAAGTGAAATTTTCAAAAATGCAGAAAATTGGCTGAAAACGACTAAATATCAAGGGCTCATTGGGCGAATCGCTCTGGAACTGAAATCGGAATGCTCACTGACATTTCCCCTATCTGAAAATCTGATAAACGCCGGAAAAATGACTAAGTCCAAGAAAAATTTTTTTTAAACTTTTTTCAATTTTACCCCGTGGGATATATATTCTAACCACACACATTTGGAACTCTCCTGGGGTACCCTCACACATATTATTTCCTCATTTAGTGGATATTTTCACAAAAAAGTGAAATTTTCAAAAATCCAGAAAATTCGCTGAAAACGACTAAATATCAAGGACTCATTGGGCGAATCGCTCTGGAGCTGAAATTGGAACGCTCACTGATATTTGCCCTATCTGAAAGTCTGATAAACGCCGGAAAAATGACTAAGTCCAAAAAAAATTTTTTTTAAACTTTTTTCAATTTTACCCCCGCGTGATATATATTCTACCCACACACATTTGGAACTCTCCTGGGGTACCCTCACACATATTATTCCCTCATTTAGTGGATATTTTCACAAAAAAGTGAAATTTTCAAAAATCCAGAAAATTGGATGAAAACGACTAAATATCAAGGACTCATTGGGCGAATCGCTCTGGAGCTGAAATCGGAACGCTCACTGACATTTCCCCTATCTGAAAGTCTAATAAACGCCGGAAAAATGACTAAGTCCAAAAAAAAAAATTTTTCAACTTTTTTCAATTTTACTCCCGTGGAATATATATTCTACCCACACACATTGGGAACTCTCCTGGGGTACCCTCACACAAATTATTCCCTCATTTAGTGGATATTTTCACAAAAAAGTGAAATTTTCAAAAATCCAGAAAATTGGCTGAAAACGACTGAATATCAAGGACTCATGGGGCGAATCGCTCTGGAACTGAAATCGGAACGCTCACTGACATTTGCCATATCTGAAAGTCTGATAAACGCCGGAAAAATGACTAAGTCCAAAGAAAATTTTTTTTTAAACTATTTTCAATTTTACCCCGTGGGATATATATTCTACCCACACACATTTGGAACTCTCCTGGGGTACCCTCACACATGTTATTCCCTCATTTAGTGGATATTTTCACAAAAAAGTGAAATTTTCAAAAATCCAGAAAATTGGCTGAAAACGACTAAATATCAAGGACTCATTGGCCGAATCGCTCTGGAACTGAAATCTGAACGCTCACTGACATTTCCCCTATCTGAAAGTCAGATAAACGCCAGAAAAATGACTAAGTCCCAAAAAAAATTTTTTCAACTTTTTTCAATTTTACCCCCGTGGGATATATATTCTACCCAAACAAATTTGGAACTCTCCTGGGGTACCCTCACACATATTATTCCCTCAATTAGTGGATATTTTCATAAAAAAGTGAAATTTTCAAAAATCCAAAATATTGGCTGAAAACGACTAAATATCAAGGACTCATTGGGCGAATCGCTCTGGAACTGAAATCGGAACGCTCACTGACATTTCCCCTATCTGAAAGTCTGATAAACGCCAAGTCCAAAAAAAATTTTTTTTAAACTTTTTTCAATTTTACCCCCGTGGGATATATATTCTACCCACACACATTTGGAACTCTCCTGGGGTACCCTCACACATATTATTCCCTCATTTAGTGGATATTTTCACAAAAAAGTGAAATTTTCAAAAATGCAGAAAATTGGCTGAAAACGACTAAATATCAAGGGCTCATTGGGCGAATCGCTCTGGAACTGAAATCGGAATGCTCACTGACATTTCCCCTATCTGAAAATCTGATAAACGCCGGAAAAATGACTAAGTCCAAGAAAAATTTTTTTTAAACTTTTTTCAATTTTACCCCGTGGGATATATATTCTAACCACACACATTTGGAACTCTCCTGGGGTACCCTCACACATATTATTTCCTCATTTAGTGGATATTTTCACAAAAAAGTGAAATTTTCAAAAATCCAGAAAATTCGCTGAAAACGACTAAATATCAAGGACTCATTGGGCGAATCGCTCTGGAGCTGAAATTGGAACGCTCACTGATATTTGCCCTATCTGAAAGTCTGATAAACGCCGGAAAAATGACTAAGTCCAAAAAAAATTTTTTTTAAACTTTTTTCAATTTTACCCCCGCGTGATATATATTCTACCCACACACATTTGGAACTCTCCTGGGGTACCCTCACACATATTATTCCCTCATTTAGTGGATATTTTCACAAAAAAGTGAAATTTTCAAAAATCCAGAAAATTGGATGAAAACGACTAAATATCAAGGACTCATTGGGCGAATCGCTCTGGAGCTGAAATCGGAACGCTCACTGACATTTCCCCTATCTGAAAGTCTAATAAACGCCGGAAAAATGACTAAGTCCAAAAAAAAAAATTTTTCAACTTTTTTCAATTTTACTCCCGTGGAATATATATTCTACCCACACACATTGGGAACTCTCCTGGGGTACCCTCACACAAATTATTCCCTCATTTAGTGGATATTTTCACAAAAAAGTGAAATTTTCAAAAATCCAGAAAATTGGCTGAAAACGACTGAATATCAAGGACTCATGGGGCGAATCGCTCTGGAACTGAAATCGGAACGCTCACTGACATTTGCCGTATCTGAAAGTCTGATAAACGCCGGAAAAATGACTAAGTCCAAAGAAAATTTTTTTTTAAACTATTTTCAATTTTACCCCGTGGGATATATATTCTACCCACACACATTTGGAACTCTCCTGGGGTACCCTCACACATGTTATTCCCTCATTTAGTGGATATTTTCACAAAAAAGTGAAATTTTCAAAAATCCAGAAAATTGGCTGAAAACGACTAAATATCAAGGACTCATTGGCCGAATCGCTCTGGAACTGAAATCTGAACGCTCACTGACATTTCCCCTATCTGAAAGTCAGATAAACGCCAGAAAAATGACTAAGTCCCAAAAAAAATTTTTTCAACTTTTTTCAATTTTACCCCCGTGGGATATATATTCTACCCAAACAAATTTGGAACTCTCCTGGGGTACCCTCACACATATTATTCCCTCAATTAGTGGATATTTTCATAAAAAAGTGAAATTTTCAAAAATCCAAAATATTGGCTGAAAACGACTAAATATCAAGGACTCATTGGGCGAATCGCTCTGGAACTGAAATCGGAACGCTCACTGACATTTCCCCTATCTGAAAGTCTGATAAACGCCAAGTCCAAAAAAAATTTTTTTTAAACTTTTTTCAATTTTACCCCCGTGGGATATATATTCTACCCACACACATTTGGAACTCTCCTGGGGTACCCTCACACATATTATTCCCTCATTTAGTGGATATTTTCACAAAAAAGTGAAATTTTCAAAAATCCAGAAAATTCGCTGAAAACGACTAAATATCAAGGACTCATTGGGCGAATCGCTCTTGAGCTAAAATCGGAACGCTCACTGACATTTCCCCTATCTGAAAGTCTGATAAACGCCGGAAAAATGACTAAGTCCAAAAAAAAATTTTTTTTTAATTTTTTCAATTTTACCCCCGTGGGATATATACTCTACCCACACACATTTGGAACTCTCCTGGGGTACCCTCACACATATTATTCCCTCATTTAGTGGATATTTTCACAAAAAAGTGAAATTTTCAAAAATGCAGAAAATTGGCTGAAAACGAGTAAATATCAAGGACTCATTGGGCGAATCGCTCTGGAACTGAAATCTGAACGCTCACTGACATTTTCCCTATCTGAAAGTCTGATAAACGCCAGAAAAATGACTAAGTCCAAAAAAAATTTTTTTTCAACCTTTTTCAATTTTACACCGTGGGATATATATTCTACCCACACACATTTGGAACTCTCCTGGGGTACCCTCACACATATTATTCCCTCATTTAGTGGATATTTTCACAAAAAAGTGAAATTTTCAAAAATCCAGAAAATTGGATGAAAACGACTAAATATCAAGGACTCATTGGGCGAATCGCTCTGGAACTGAAATCTGAACGCTCACTGACATTTGCCCTATCTGAAAGTCTAATAAACTCCGGAAAAATGACTAAGTCCAAAAAAAAAAATTTTTCTACTTTTTTCAATTTTACTCCCGTGGAATATATATTCTACCCACACACATTGGGAACTGTCCTGGGGTACCCTCACACAAATTATTCCCTCATTTAGTGGATATTTTCACAAAAAAGTGAAATTTTCAAAAATCCAGAAAATTGGCTGAAAACGACTGAATATCAAGGACTCATTGGGCGAATCGCTCTGGAACTGAAATTGGAACGCTCACTGACATTTGCCCTATCTGAAAGTCTGATAAACGCCGGAAAAATGACTTAGTCCAAGAAAAAAAATTTTAAAACTTTTTTCAATTTTACCCCGTGGGATATATATTCTACCCACACACATTTGGAACTCTCCTGGGGTACCCTCACACATATTATTTCCTCATTTAGTGGATATTTTCACAAAAAAGTGAAATTTTCAAAAATCCAGAAAATTCGCTGAAAATGACTAAATATCAAGGACTCATTGGGCGAATCGCTCTGGAGCTGAAATTGGAACGCTCACTGACATTTGCCCTATCTGAAAGTCTGATAAACACCGGAAAAATTACTAAGTCCAAAAAAAAATTTTTTTAAACTTTTTTCTATTTTACCCCCGTGTGATATATATTCTACCCACACACATTTGGAACTCTCCTGGGGTACCCTCACACATATTATTCCCTCATTTAGTGGATATTTTCACAAAAAAGTGAAATTTTCAAAAATCCAGAAAATTGGCTGAAAACGACTAAATATCAAGGACTCATTGGCCGAATCGCTCTGGAACTGAAATCTGAACTCTCACTGACATTTCCCCTATCTGAAAGTCTGATAAACGCCAGAAAAATGACTTAGTCCAAGAAAAAATTTTTTTAAACTTTTTTCAATTTTACCCCGTGGGATATATACTCTACCCACACACATTGGGAACTCTCCTGGGTTACCATCACCCATATTATTCCCTCATTTAGTGGATAATTTCACAAAAAAGTGAAATTTTCAAAAATCCAGAAAATTGGCTGAAAACGAGTAAATATCAAGGATTCATTGGGCGAATCGCTCTGGAACTGAAATCTGAACGCTCACTGACATTTTCCCTATCTGAAATTCTGATAAACGCCGGAAAAATGACTTAGTCCAAAAAAAATTTTTTTAAACTTTTTTCAATTTTACCCCGTGGGATATATACTCTACCCACACACATTGGGAACTCTCCTGGGTTACCCTCACACATATTATTCCCTCATTTAGTGGATAATTTCACAAAAAAGTGAAATTTTCAAAAATCCAGAAAATTGGCTGAAAACGACTAAATATCAAGGACTCATTGGCCAAATCGCTCTGGAACTGAAATCGGAATGCTCACTGACATTTCCCCTATCTGAAAGTCTGATAAACGCCGGAAAAATGACTAAGTCCAAGAAAAATTTTTTTTAAACTTTTTGCAATTTTACCCCGTGGGATATATATTCTACCCACACACATTTGGAACTCTCCTGGGGTACCCTCACACATATTATTCCCTCATTTAGTGGATATTTTCACAAAAAAGTGCAATTTTCAAAAATCCAGAAAATTGGCTGAAAACGACCAAATATCAAGGACTCATTGGGTGAATCGCTCTGGAACTGAAATCGGAATGCTCACTGACATTTGCCCTATCTGAAAGTCTGATAAACGCCGGAAAAATGACTAAGTCCAAAAAAAATAATTTTTTAACCTTTTTTCAATTTTACCCCGTGGGATATATATTCTACCCACACACATTTGGAACTCTCCTGGGGTACCCTCACACATATTATTCCCTCATTTAGTGGATATTTTCACAAAAAAGTGAAATTTTCAAAAATCCAGAAAATTGGTTGAAAACGACTAAATATCAAGGACTCATTGGGTGAATCGCTCTGGAACTGAAATCGGAACGCTCACTGACATTTGCCCTATCTGAAAGTCTGATAAATGCCGGAAAAATGACTTAGTCCAAGAAAAATTTTTTTTTAACTTTTTTCAATTTTACCCCGTGGGATATATACTCTACCCACATACATTGGGAACTCTCCTGGGTTACCCTCACACATATTATTCCCTAATTTAGTGGATAATTTCACAAAAAAGTGAAATTTTCAAAAATCCAGAAAATTGGCTGAAAACGAGTAAATAGCAAGGACTCATTGGGCGAATCGCTCTGGAACTGAAATCTGAACGCTCACTGACATTTTCCCTATCTGAAAGTCTGATAAACGCCAGAAAAATGACTAAGTCCAAAAAAATATTTTTTTCAACCTTTTTCAATTTTACCACGTGGGATATATATTCTACCCACACACATTTGGAACTCTCCTGAGGTACCCTCAAACATATTATTACCTCATTTAGTGGATATTTTTACAAAAATGTGAAATTTTCAAAAATCCAGAAAATTGGTTGAAAACGACTAAATATCAAGGACTCATTGGGTGAATCGCTCTGGAACTGAAATCGGAACGCTCACTGACATTTGCCCTATCTGAAAGTCTGATAAACGTCGGAAAAATGACTTAGTCCAAGAAAAAATTTTTTTAAACTTTTTTTAATTTTACCCCGTGGGATATATACTCTACCCACACACATTTGGAACTCTCCTGGGGTACCCTCACACATATTATTCCCTCATTTAGTGGATATTTTCACAAAAAAGTGAAATTTTCAAAAATCCAGAAAATTGGTTGAAAACGACTAAATATCAAGGACTCATTGGGTGAATCGCTCTGGAACTGAAATCGGAATGCTCACTGACATTTGCCCTATCTGAAAGTCTGATAAACGCCTGAAAAATGACTAAGTCCAAAAAAAAAAATTTTTTAACCTTTTTTCAATTTTACCCCGTGGGATATATATTCTACCCACACACATTTGGAACTCTCCTGGGGTACCCTCACACATATTATTCCCTCATTTAGTGGATATTTTCACAAAAAAGTGAAATTTTCAAAAATCCAAAAAATTCGCTGAAAACGACTGAATATCAAGGACTCATTGGGCGAATCGCTCTGGAACTGAAATCGGAACGCTCACTGACATTTGCCCTATCTGAAAGTCTGATAAACGCCAGAAAAATGACTAAGTCCCAAAAAAAATTTTTTTCAACTTTTTTCAATTTTACCCCCGTGGGATATATATTCTACCCACAAACATTTGGAACTCTCCTGGGGTACCCTCAAACATATTATTACCTCATTTAGTGGATATTTTTACAAAAATGTGAAATTTTCAAAAATCCAGAAAATTGGTTGAAAACGACTAAATATCAAGGACTCATTGGGTGAATCGCTCTGAAACTGAAATCGGAACGCTCACTGACATTTGCCCTATCTGAAAGTCTGACAAACGTCGGAAAAATGACAGTCCAAGAAAAATTTTTTTTAAACTTTTTTTAATTTTACCCCGTGGGATATATACTCTACCCACACACATTGGGAGTTCTCCTGGGTTACCCTCACACATATTATTCCCTCATTTAGTGGATAATTTCACAAAAAAGTGAAATTTTCAAAAATCCAGAAAATTGGCTGAAAACGAGTAAATATCAAGGACTCATTGGGCGAATCGCTCTGGAACTGAAATCTGAACGCTGACTGACATTTTCCCTATCTGAAAGTCTGATAAACGCCAGAAAATGACAAAGTCCAAGAAAAATTTTTTTTAAACTTTTTTCAATTTTACCCCGTGGGATATATATTCTACCCACACACATTTGGAACTCTCCTGGGGTACCCTCACACATATTATTCCCTCATTTAGTGGATATTTTCACTAAAAAGTGAAATTTTAAAAAATCCAAAATATTGGCTGAAAACGACTAAATATCAAGGACTCATTGGGCGAATCGCTCTGGAACTGAAATCGGAACGCTCACTGACATTTGCCCTATCTGAAAGTCTGATAAACGCCGAAAAAATGACTAAGTCAAAAAAAAAAAGTTTTTCAACTTTTTTCAATTTTACCCCGTGGGATATATATTCTACCCACACACGTTTGGAACTCTCCTGGGGTACCCTCACACATATTATTCCCTCATTTAGTGGATATTTTCATAAAAAAGTGAAATTTTCAAAAATCCAGAAAATTGGTTGAAAACGACTAAATATCAAGGACTCATTGGGCGAATCGCTCTGGAGCTGAAATCGGAACGCTCACTGAAATTTGCCCTATCTGAAAGTCTGATAAACGCCGGAAAAATGACTAAGTCCAAAAAAAAATATTTTTAAACTTTTTTCAATTTTACCCCCGTGGGATATATATTCTACCCACACACATTATGAACTCTTCTGGGGTACCCTCACACATATTATTCCCTCATTTAGTGGATATTTTCACAAAAAAGTGAAATTTTCAAAAATGCAGAAAATTGGCTGAAAACGTCTAAATATCAAGGACTCATTGGGCGAATCGCTCTGGAACTGAAATCTGAACGCTCACTGACATTTTCCCTATCTGAAAGTCTGATAAACGCCAGAAAAATGACTAAGTCCAAAAAAATATTTTTTTCAACCTTTTTCAATTTTACCACGTGGGTTATATATTCTACCCACACACATTTGGAACTCTCCTGGGGTACCCTCAAACATATTATTACCTCATTTAGTGGATATTTTCACAAAAAAGTGAAATTTTCAAAAATCCAAAAAATTCGCTGAAAACGACTACATATCAAGGACTCATTGGGCGAATCGCTCTGGAACTGAAATCGGAACGCTCACTGACATTAGCCCTATCTGAAAGTCTGATAAACGCCGGAAAAATGACTAAGTCCAAAAAAAATAATTTTTTAACCTTTTTTCAATTTTACCCCGTGGGATATATATTCTACCCACACACATTTGGAACTCTCCTGGGGTACCCTCACACATATTATTCCCTCATTTAGTGGATATTTTCACAAAAAAGTGAAATTTTCAAAAATCCAGAAAATTGGTTGAAAACGACTAAATATCAAGGACTCATTGGGTGAATCGCTCTGGAACTGAAATCGGAACGCTCACTGACATTTGCCCTATCTGAAAGTCTGATAAATGCCGGAAAAATGACTTAGTCCAAGAAAAAATTTTTTTTAACTTTTTTCAATTTTACCCCGTGGGATATATACTCTGCCCACATACATTGGGAACTCTCCTGGGTTACCCTCACACATATTATTCCCTCATTTAGTGGATAATTTCACAAAAAAGTGAAATTTTCAAAAATCCAGAAAATTGGCTGAAAACGAGTAAATAGCAAGGACTCATTGGGCGAATCGCTCTGGAACTGAAATCTGAACGCTCACTGACATTTTCCCTATCTGAAAGTCTGATAAACGCCAGAAAAATGACTAAGTCCAAAAAAATATTTTTTTCAACCTTTTTCAATTTTACCACGTGGGATATATATTCTACCCACACACATTTGGAACTCTCCTGGGGTACCCTCAAACATATTATTACCTCATTTAGTGGATATTTTTACAAAAATGTGAAATTTTCAAAAATCCAGAAAATTGGTTGAAAACGACTAAATATCAAGGACTCATTGGGTGAATCGCTCTGGAACTGAAATCGGAACGCTCACTGACATTTGCCCTATCTGAAAGTCTGATAAACGTCGGAAAAATGACTTAGTCCAAAAAAAAAAATTTTTTAACCTTTTTTCAATTTTACCCCGTGGGATATATATTCTACCCACACACATTTGGAACTCTCCTGGGGTACCCTCACACATATTATTCCCTCATTTAGTGGATATTTTCACAAAAAAGTGAAATTTTCAAAAATCCAAAAAATTCGCTGAAAACGACTGAATATCAAGGACTCATTGGGCGAATCGCTCTGGAACTGAAATCGGAACGCTCACTGACATTTGCCCTATCTGAAAGTCTGATAAACGCCAGAAAAATGACTAAGTCCCAAAAAAAATTTTTTTCAACTTTTTTCAATTTTACCCCCGTGGGATATATATTCTACCCACAAACATTTGGAACTCTCCTGGGGTACCCTCAAACATATTATTACCTCATTTAGTGGATATTTTTACAAAAATGTGAAATTTTCAAAAATCCAGAAAATTGGTTGAAAACGACTAAATATCAAGGACTCATTGGGCGAATCGCTCTGGAACTGAAATCGGAACGCTCACTGACATTTGCCCTATCTGAAAGTCTGATAAACGCCGAAAAAATGACTAAGTCAAAAAAAAAAAGTTTTTCAACTTTTTTCAATTTTACCCCGTGGGATATATATTCTACCCACACACGTTTGGAACTCTCCTGGGGTACCCTCACACATATTATTCCCTCATTTAGTGGATATTTTCATAAAAAAGTGAAATTTTCAAAAATCCAGAAAATTGGTTGAAAACGACTAAATATCAAGGACTCATTGGGCGAATCGCTCTGGAGCTGAAATCGGAACGCTCACTGAAATTTGCCCTATCTGAAAGTCTGATAAACGCCGGAAAAATGACTAAGTCCAAAAAAAAATATTTTTAAACTTTTTTCAATTTTACCCCCGTGGGATATATATTCTACCCACACACATTATGAACTCTTCTGGGGTACCCTCACACATATTATTCCCTCATTTAGTGGATATTTTCACAAAAAAGTGAAATTTTCAAAAATGCAGAAAATTGGCTGAAAACGTCTAAATATCAAGGACTCATTGGGCGAATCGCTCTGGAACTGAAATCTGAACGCTCACTGACATTTTCCCTATCTGAAAGTCTGATAAACGCCAGAAAAATGACTAAGTCCAAAAAAATATTTTTTTCAACCTTTTTCAATTTTACCACGTGGGTTATATATTCTACCCACACACATTTGGAACTCTCCTGGGGTACCCTCAAACATATTATTACCTCATTTAGTGGATATTTTCACAAAAAAGTGAAATTTTCAAAAATCCAAAAAATTCGCTGAAAACGACTACATATCAAGGACTCATTGGGCGAATCGCTCTGGAACTGAAATCGGAACGCTCACTGACATTAGCCCTATCTGAAAGTCTGATAAACGCCGGAAAAATGACTAAGTCCAAAAAAAATAATTTTTTAACCTTTTTTCAATTTTACCCCGTGGGATATATATTCTACCCACACACATTTGGAACTCTCCTGGGGTACCCTCACACATATTATTCCCTCATTTAGTGGATATTTTCACAAAAAAGTGAAATTTTCAAAAATCCAGAAAATTGGTTGAAAACGACTAAATATCAAGGACTCATTGGGTGAATCGCTCTGGAACTGAAATCGGAACGCTCACTGACATTTGCCCTATCTGAAAGTCTGATAAATGCCGGAAAAATGACTTAGTCCAAGAAAAAATTTTTTTTAACTTTTTTCAATTTTACCCCGTGGGATATATACTCTGCCCACATACATTGGGAACTCTCCTGGGTTACCCTCACACATATTATTCCCTAATTTAGTGGATAATTTCACAAAAAAGTGAAATTTTCAAAAATCCAGAAAATTGGCTGAAAACGAGTAAATAGCAAGGACTCATTGGGCGAATCGCTCTGGAACTGAAATCTGAACGCTCACTGACATTTTCCCTATCTGAAAGTCTGATAAACGCCAGAAAAATGACTAAGTCCAAAAAAATATTTTTTTCAACCTTTTTCAATTTTACCACGTGGGATATATATTCTACCCACACACATTTGGAACTCTCCTGGGGTACCCTCAAACATATTATTACCTCATTTAGTGGATATTTTTACAAAAATGTGAAATTTTCAAAAATCCAGAAAATTGGTTGAAAACGACTAAATATCAAGGACTCATTGGGTGAATCGCTCTGGAACTGAAATCGGAACGCTCACTGACATTTGCCCTATCTGAAAGTCTGATAAACGTCGGAAAAATGACTTAGTCCAAGAAAAATTTTTTTTAAACTTTTTTTAATTTTACCCCGTGGGATATATACTCTACCCACACACATTTGGAACTCTCCTGGGGTACCCTCACACATATTATTCCCTCATTTAGTGGATATTTTCACAAAAAAGTGAAATTTTCAAAAATCCAGAAAATTGGTTGAAAACGACTAAATATCAAGGACTCATTGGGTGAATCGCTCTGGAACTGAAATCGGAATGCTCACTGACATTTGCCCTATCTGAAAGTCTGATAAACGCCTGAAAAATGACTAAGTCCAAAAAAAAAAATTTTTTAACCTTTTTTCAATTTTACCCCGTGGGATATATATTCTACCCACACACATTTGGAACTCTCCTGGGGTACCCTCACACATATTATTCCCTCATTTAGTGGATATTTTCACAAAAAAGTGAAATTTTCAAAAATCCAAAAAATTCGCTGAAAACGACTGAATATCAAGGACTCATTGGGCGAATCGCTCTGGAACTGAAATCGGAACGCTCACTGACATTTGCCCTATCTGAAAGTCTGATAAACGCCAGAAAAATGACTAAGTCCCAAAAAAAATTTTTTTCAACTTTTTTCAATTTTACCCCCGTGGGATATATATTCTACCCACAAACATTTGGAACTCTCCTGGGGTACCCTCAAACATATTATTACCTAATTTAGTGGATATTTTTACAAAAATGTGAAATTTTCAAAAATCCAGAAAATTGGTTGAAAACGACTAAATATCAAGGACTCATTGGGTGAATCGCTCTGGAACTGAAATCGGAACGCTCACTGACATTTGCCCTATCTGAAAGTCTGACAAACGTCGGAAAAATGACAGTCCAAGAAAAATTTTTTTTAAACTTTTTTTAATTTTACCCCGTGGGATATATACTCTACCCACACACATTGGGAGTTCTCCTGGGTTACCCTCACACATATTATTCCCTCATTTAGTGGATAATTTCACAAAAAAGTGAAATTTTCAAAAATCCAGAAAATTGGCTGAAAACGAGTAAATATCAAGGACTCATTGGGCGAATCGCTCTGGAACTGAAATCTGAACGCTGACTGACATTTTCCCTATCTGAAAGTCTGATAAACGCCAGAAAATGACAAAGTCCAAGAAAAAATTTTTTTAAACTTTTTTCAATTTTACCCCGTGGGATATATATTCTACCCACACACATTTGGAACTCTCCTGGGGTACCCTCACACATATTATTCCCTCATTTAGTGGATATTTTCACTAAAAAGTGAAATTTTAAAAAATCCAAAATATTGGCTGAAAACGACTAAATATCAAGGACTCATTGGGCGAATCGCTCTGGAACTGAAATCGGAACGCTCACTGACATTTGCCCTATCTGAAAGTCTGATAAACGCCGAAAAAATGACTAAGTCAAAAAAAAAAAGTTTTTCAACTTTTTTCAATTTTACCCCGTGGGATATATATTCTACCCACACACGTTTGGAACTCTCCTGGGGTACCCTCACACATATTATTCCCTCATTTAGTGGATATTTTCATAAAAAAGTGAAATTTTCAAAAATCCAGAAAATTGGTTGAAAACGACTAAATATCAAGGACTCATTGGGCGAATCGCTCTGGAGCTGAAATCGGAACGCTCACTGAAATTTGCCCTATCTGAAAGTCTGATAAACGCCGGAAAAATGACTAAGTCCAAAAAAAAATATTTTTAAACTTTTTTCAATTTTACCCCCGTGGGATATATATTCTACCCACACACATTATGAACTCTTCTGGGGTACCCTCACACATATTATTCCCTCATTTAGTGGATATTTTCACAAAAAAGTGAAATTTTCAAAAATGCAGAAAATTGGCTGAAAACGTCTAAATATCAAGGACTCATTGGGCGAATCGCTCTGGAACTGAAATCGGAATGCGCACTGACATTTCCCCTATCTGAAAGTCTGATAAACGCCGGAAAAATGACTAAGTCCAAGAAAAATTTTTTTTAAACTTTTTGCAATTTTACCCCGTGGGATATATATTCTACCCACACACATTTGGAACTCTCCTGGGGTACCCTCACACATATTATTCCCTCATTTAGTGGATATTTTCACAAAAAAGTGAAATTTTCAAAAATCCAAAATATTGGCTGAAAACAACTAAATATCAAGGACTCATTGGGCGAATCGCTCTGGATCTGAAATCGGAACGCTCACTGACATTTGCCCTATCTGAAAGTCTGATAAACGCCGGAAAAATGACTTAGTCCAAGAAAAAATTTTTTTAAACTTTTTTCAATTTTACCCCGTGGGATATATACTCTACCCACACACATTGGGAACTCTCCTGGGTTACCCTCACACATATTATTCCCTCATTTAGTGGATAATTTCACAAATAAGTGAAATTTTCAAAAATCCAGAAAATTGGCTGAAAACGAGTAAATATCAAGGACTCATAGGGCGAATCGCTCTGGAACTGAAATCTGAACGCTCACTGACATTTTCCCTATCTGAAAGTCTGATAAACGCCAGAAAAATGACTAAGTCCAAAAAAAATTTTTTTTCAACCTTTTTCAATTTTACCCCGTGGGATATATATTCTACCCACACACATTTCGAACTCTCCTGGGGTACCCTCACACATTTTATTCCCTCATTTAGTGGATATTTTCACAAAAAAGTGAAATTTTCAAAAATCCAAAATATTGGCTGAAAACGACTAAATATCAAGGACTCATTGGGCGAATCGCTCTGGAACTGAAATCGGAACGCTCACTGACATTTGCCCTATCTGAAAGTCTGATAAACGCCGGAAAAATGACTAAGTCCAAAAAAAAAAGTTTTTCAACTTTTTTCAATTTTACCCCGTGGGATATATATTCTACCCACACAGGTTTGGAACTCTCCTGGGGTACCCTCACACATATTATTCCCTCATTTAGTGGATATTTTCATAAAAAAGTGAAATTTTCAAAAATCCAGAAAATTGATTGAAAACGACTAAATATCAAGGACTCATTGGCCGAATCGCTCTGGAGCTGAAATCGGAACGCTCACTGACATTTGCCCTATCTGAAAGTCTGATAAACGCCAGAAAAATGACTAAGTCCAAAAAAAAATATTTTTAAACTTTTTTCAATTTTACCCCCGTGGGATATTTATTCTACCCACACACATTAGGAACTCTCCTGGGGTACCCTCACACATATTATTCCCTCATTTAGTGGATATTTTCACAAAAAAGTGAAATTTTCAAAAATGCAGAAAATTGGCTAAAAACGACTAAATATCAAGGACTCATTGGGCGAATCGCTCTGGATCTGAAATCGGAACGCTCACTGACGTTTGCCCTATCTGAAAGTCTGATAAACGCCGGAAAAATGACTAAGTCCAAAAAAAAAAGTTTTTCAACTTTTTTCAATTTTACCCCGTGGGATATATATTCTACCCACACAGGTTTGGAACTCTCCTGGGGTACCCTCACACATATTATTCCCTCATTTAGTGGATATTTTCATAAAAAAGTGAAATTTTCAAAAATCCAGAAAATTGGTTGAAAACGACTAAATATCAAGGACTCATTGGCCGAATCGCTCTGGAGCTGAAATCGGAACGCTCACTGACATTTGCCCTATCTGAAAGTCTGATAAACGCCAGAAAAATGACTAAGTCCAAAAAAAAATATTTTTAAACTTTTTTCAATTTTACCCCCGTGGGATATATATTCTACCCACACACATTAGGAACTCTTCTGGGGTACCCTCACACATATTATTCCCTCATTTAGTGGATATTTTCACAAAAAAGTGAAATTTTCAAAAATCCAAAGTATTGGCTGAAAACGACTAAATATCAAGGACTCATTGGGCGAATCGCTCTGGAACTGAAATCGGAACGCTCACTGACATTTGCCCTATCTGAAAGTCTGATAAACGTCGGAAAAATGACTTAGTCCAAGAAAAATTTTTTTTAAACTTTTTTTAATTTTACCCCGTGGGATATATATTCTACCCACACACATTTGGAACTCTCCTGGGGTACCCTCACACATATTATTCCCTCATTTAGTGGATATTTTCACAAAAAAGTGAAATTTTCAAAAATCCAAAAAATTCGCTGAAAACGACTGAATATCAAGGACTCATTGGGCGAATCGCTCTGGAACTGAAATCGGAACGCTCACTGACATTTGCCCTATCTGAAAGTCTGATAAACGCCGAAAAAATGACTAAGTCAAAAAAAAAAAGTTTTTCAACTTTTTTCAATTTTACCCCGTGGGATATATATTCTACCCACACACGTTTGGAACTCTCCTGGGGTACCCTCACACATATTATTCCCTCATTTAGTGGATATTTTCATAAAAAAGTGAAATTTTCAAAAATCCAGAAAATTGGTTGAAAACGACTAAATATCAAGGACTCATTGGGCGAATCGCTCTGGAGCTGAAATCGGAACGCTCACTGAAATTTGCCCTATCTGAAAGTCTGATAAACGCCGGAAAAATGACTAAGTCCAAAAAAAAATATTTTTAAACTTTTTTCAATTTTACCCCCGTGGGATATATATTCTACCCACACACATTATGAACTCTTCTGGGGTACCCTCACACATATTATTCCCTCATTTAGTGGATATTTTCACAAAAAAGTGAAATTTTCAAAAATGCAGAAAATTGGCTGAAAACGTCTAAATATCAAGGACTCATTGGGCGAATCGCTCTGGAACTGAAATCTGAACGCTCACTGACATTTTCCCTATCTGAAAGTCTGATAAACGCCAGAAAAATGACTAAGTCCAAAAAAATATTTTTTTCAACCTTTTTCAATTTTACCACGTGGGTTATATATTCTACCCACACACATTTGGAACTCTCCTGGGGTACCCTCAAACATATTATTACCTCATTTAGTGGATATTTTCACAAAAAAGTGAAATTTTCAAAAATCCAAAAAATTCGCTGAAAACGACTACATATCAAGGACTCATTGGGCGAATCGCTCTGGAACTGAAATCGGAACGCTCACTGACATTAGCCCTATCTGAAAGTCTGATAAACGCCGGAAAAATGACTAAGTCCAAAAAAAATAATTTTTTAACCTTTTTTCAATTTTACCCCGTGGGATATATATTCTACCCACACACATTTGGAACTCTCCTGGGGTACCCTCACACATATTATTCCCTCATTTAGTGGATATTTTCACAAAAAAGTGAAATTTTCAAAAATCCAGAAAATTGGTTGAAAACGACTAAATATCAAGGACTCATTGGGTGAATCGCTCTGGAACTGAAATCGGAACGCTCACTGACATTTGCCCTATCTGAAAGTCTGATAAATGCCGGAAAAATGACTTAGTCCAAGAAAAAATTTTTTTTAACTTTTTTCAATTTTACCCCGTGGGATATATACTCTGCCCACATACATTGGGAACTCTCCTGGGTTACCCTCACACATATTATTCCCTAATTTAGTGGATAATTTCACAAAAAAGTGAAATTTTCAAAAATCCAGAAAATTTCCTGAAAACGAGTAAATAGCAAGGACTCATTGGGCGAATCGCTCTGGAACTGAAATCTGAACGCTCACTGACATTTTCCCTATCTGAAAGTCTGATAAACGCCAGAAAAATGACTAAGTCCAAAAAAATATTTTTTTCAACCTTTTTCAATTTTACCACGTGGGATATATATTCTACCCACACACATTTGGAACTCTCCTGGGGTACCCTCAAACATATTATTACCTCATTTAGTGGATATTTTTACAAAAATGTGAAATTTTCAAAAATCCAGAAAATTGGTTGAAAACGACTAAATATCAAGGACTCATTGGGTGAATCGCTCTGGAACTGAAATCGGAACGCTCACTGACATTTGCCCTATCTGAAAGTCTGATAAACGTCGGAAAAATGACTTAGTCCAAGAAAAATTTTTTTTAAACTTTTTTTAATTTTACCCCGTGGGATATATACTCTACCCACACACATTTGGAACTCTCCTGGGGTACCCTCACACATATTATTCCCTCATTTAGTGGATATTTTCACAAAAAAGTGAAATTTTCAAAAATCCAGAAAATTGGTTGAAAACGACTAAATATCAAGGACTCATTGGGTGAATCGCTCTGGAACTGAAATCGGAATGCTCACTGACATTTGCCCTATCTGAAAGTCTGATAAACGCCTGAAAAATGACTAAGTCCAAAAAAAAAAATTTTTTAACCTTTTTTCAATTTTACCCCGTGGGATATATATTCTACCCACACACATTTGGAACTCTCCTGGGGTACCCTCACACATATTATTCCCTCATTTAGTGGATATTTTCACAAAAAAGTGAAATTTTCAAAAATCCAAAAAATTCGCTGAAAACGACTGAATATCAAGGACTCATTGGGCGAATCGCTCTGGAACTGAAATCGGAACGCTCACTGACATTTGCCCTATCTGAAAGTCTGATAAACGCCAGAAAAATGACTAAGTCCCAAAAAAAATTTTTTTCAACTTTTTTCAATTTTACCCCCGTGGGATATATATTCTACCCACAAACATTTGGAACTCTCCTGGGGTACCCTCAAACATATTATTACCTCATTTAGTGGATATTTTTACAAAAATGTGAAATTTTCAAAAATCCAGAAAATTGGTTGAAAACGACTAAATATCAAGGACTCATTGGGTGAATCGCTCTGGAACTGAAATCGGAACGCTCACTGACATTTGCCCTATCTGAAAGTCTGACAAACGTCGGAAAAATGACAGTCCAAGAAAAATTTTTTTTAAACTTTTTTTAATTTTACCCCGTGGGATATATACTCTACCCACACACATTGGGAGTTCTCCTGGGTTACCCTCACACATATTATTCCCTCATTTAGTGGATAATTTCACAAAAAAGTGAAATTTTCAAAAATCCAGAAAATTGGCTGAAAACGAGTAAATATCAAGGACTCATTGGGCGAATCGCTCTGGAACTGAAATCTGAACGCTGACTGACATTTTCCCTATCTGAAAGTCTGATAAACGCCAGAAAATGACAAAGTCCAAGAAAAAATTTTTTTAAACTTTTTTCAATTTTACCCCGTGGGATATATATTCTACCCACACACATTTGGAACTCTCCTGGGGTACCCTCACACATATTATTCCCTCATTTAGTGGATATTTTCACTAAAAAGTGAAATTTTAAAAAATCCAAAATATTGGCTGAAAACGACTAAATATCAAGGACTCATTGGGCGAATCGCTCTGGAACTGAAATCGGAACGCTCACTGACATTTGCCCTATCTGAAAGTCTGATAAACGCCGAAAAAATGACTAAGTCAAAAAAAAAAAGTTTTTCAACTTTTTTCAATTTTACCCCGTGGGATATATATTCTACCCACACACGTTTGGAACTCTCCTGGGGTACCCTCACACATATTATTCCCTCATTTAGTGGATATTTTCATAAAAAAGTGAAATTTTCAAAAATCCAGAAAATTGGTTGAAAACGACTAAATATCAAGGACTCATTGGGCGAATCGCTCTGGAGCTGAAATCGGAACGCTCACTGAAATTTGCCCTATCTGAAAGTCTGATAAACGCCGGAAAAATGACTAAGTCCAAAAAAAAATATTTTTAAACTTTTTTCAATTTTACCCCCGTGGGATATATATTCTACCCACACACATTATGAACTCTTCTGGGGTACCCTCACACATATTATTCCCTCATTTAGTGGATATTTTCACAAAAAAGTGAAATTTTCAAAAATGCAGAAAATTGGCTGAAAACGTCTAAATATCAAGGACTCATTGGGCGAATCGCTCTGGAACTGAAATCGGAATGCGCACTGACATTTCCCCTATCTGAAAGTCTGATAAACGCCGGAAAAATGACTAAGTCCAAGAAAAATTTTTTTTAAACTTTTTGCAATTTTACCCCGTGGGATATATATTCTACCCACACACATTTGGAACTCTCCTGGGGTACCCTCACACATATTATTCCCTCATTTAGTGGATATTTTCACAAAAAAGTGAAATTTTCAAAAATCCAAAATATTGGCTGAAAACAACTAAATATCAAGGACTCATTGGGCGAATCGCTCTGGATCTGAAATCGGAACGCTCACTGACATTTGCCCTATCTGAAAGTCTGATAAACGCCGGAAAAATGACTTAGTCCAAGAAAAAATTTTTTTAAACTTTTTTCAATTTTACCCCGTGGGATATATACTCTACCCACACACATTGGGAACTCTCCTGGGTTACCCTCACACATATTATTCCCTCATTTAGTGGATAATTTCACAAATAAGTGAAATTTTCAAAAATCCAGAAAATTGGCTGAAAACGAGTAAATATCAAGGACTCATAGGGCGAATCGCTCTGGAACTGAAATCTGAACGCTCACTGACATTTTCCCTATCTGAAAGTCTGATAAACGCCAGAAAAATGACTAAGTCCAAAAAAAATTTTTTTTCAACCTTTTTCAATTTTACCCCGTGGGATATATATTCTACCCACACACATTTCGAACTCTCCTGGGGTACCCTCACACATATTATTCCCTCATTTAGTGGATATTTTCACAAAAAAGTGAAATTTTCAAAAATCCAAAATATTGGCTGAAAACGACTAAATATCAAGGACTCATTGGGCGAATCGCTCTGGAACTGAAATCGGAACGCTCACTGACATTTGCCCTATCTGAAAGTCTGATAAACGCCGGAAAAATGACTAAGTCCAAAAAAAAAAGTTTTTCAACTTTTTTCAATTTTACCCCGTGGGATATATATTCTACCCACACAGGTTTGGAACTCTCCTGGGGTACCCTCACACATATTATTCCCTCATTTAGTGGATATTTTCATAAAAAAGTGAAATTTTCAAAAATCCAGAAAATTGATTGAAAACGACTAAATATCAAGGACTCATTGGCCGAATCGCTCTGGAGCTGAAATCGGAACGCTCACTGACATTTGCCCTATCTGAAAGTCTGATAAACGCCAGAAAAATGACTAAGTCCAAAAAAAAATATTTTTAAACTTTTTTCAATTTTACCCCCGTGGGATATTTATTCTACCCACACACATTAGGAACTCTCCTGGGGTACCCTCACACATATTATTCCCTCATTTAGTGGATATTTTCACAAAAAAGTGAAATTTTCAAAAATGCAGAAAATTGGCTAAAAACGACTAAATATCAAGGACTCATTGGGCGAATCGCTCTGGATCTGAAATCGGAACGCTCACTGACGTTTGCCCTATCTGAAAGTCTGATAAACGCCGGAAAAATGACTAAGTCCAAAAAAAAAAGTTTTTCAACTTTTTTCAATTTTACCCCGTGGGATATATATTCTACCCACACAGGTTTGGAACTCTCCTGGGGTACCCTCACACATATTATTCCCTCATTTAGTGGATATTTTCATAAAAAAGTGAAATTTTCAAAAATCCAGAAAATTGGTTGAAAACGACTAAATATCAAGGACTCATTGGCCGAATCGCTCTGGAGCTGAAATCGGAACGCTCACTGACATTTGCCCTATCTGAAAGTCTGATAAACGCCAGAAAAATGACTAAGTCCAAAAAAAAATATTTTTAAACTTTTTTCAATTTTACCCCCGTGGGATATATATTCTACCCACACACATTAGGAACTCTTCTGGGGTACCCTCACACATATTATTCCCTCATTTAGTGGATATTTTCACAAAAAAGTGAAATTTTCAAAAATCCAAAGTATTGGCTGAAAACGACTAAATATCAAGGACTCATTGGGCGAATCGCTCTGGAACTGAAATCTGAACGCTCCCTGACATTTTCCCTATCTGAAAGTCTGATAAACGCCAGAAAAATGACTAAGTCCAAAAAAATATTTTTTTCAACCTTTTTCAATTTTACCACGTGGGATATATATTCTACCCACACACATTTGGAACTCTCCTGGGGTACCCTCAAACATATTATTACCTCATTTAGTGGATATTTTTACAAAAATGTGAAATTTTCAAAAATCCAGAAAATTGGTTGAAAACGACTAAATATCAAGGACTCATTGGGTGAATCGCTCTGGAACTGAAATCGGAACGCTCACTGACATTTGCCCTATCTGAAAGTCTGATAAACGTCGGAAAAATGACTTAGTCCAAGAAAAATTTTTTTTAAACTTTTTTTAATTTTACCCCGTGGGATATATATTCTACCCACACACATTTGGAACTCTCCTGGGGTACCCTCACACATATTATTCCCTCATTTAGTGGATATTTTCACAAAAAAGTGAAATTTTCAAAAATCCAAAAAATTCGCTGAAAACGACTGAATATCAAGGACTCATTGGGCGAATCGCTCTGGAACTGAAATCGGAACGCTCACTGACATTTGCCCTATCTGAAAGTCTGATAAACGCCGGAAAAATGACTAAGTCCAAAAAAAATTTTTTTAAAACTTTTTTCAATTTTACCCCGTGGGATATATATTGTACCCACACACGTTTGGAACTCTCCTGGGGTACCCTCACACATATTATTCCCTCATTTAGTGGATATTTTCATAAAAAAGTGAAATTTTCAAAAATCCAGAAAATTGGTTGAAAACGACTAAATATCAAGGACTCATTGGGCGAATCGCTCTGGAGCTGAAATCGGAACGCTCACTGACATTTGCCCTATCTGAAAGTCTGATAAACGCCAGAAAAGTGACTAAGTCCAAAAAAAAATATTTTTAAACTTTTTTCAATTTTACCCCCGTGGGATATTTATTCTACCCACACACATTAGGAACTCTCCTGGGGTACCCTCACACATATTATTCCCTCATTTAGTGGATATTTTCACAAAAAAAGTGAAATTTTCAAAAATCCAAAATATTGGCTGAAAACGACTAAATATCAAGGACTCATTGGGCGAATCGCTCTGGAACTGAAATCGGAACGCTCACTGACATTTCCCCTATCTGAAAGTCTGATAAACGCCAGAAAAATGACTAAGTCCAAAAAAAAATATTTTTAAACTTTTTTCAATTTTACCCCCGTGGGATATTTATTCTACCAACACACATTAGGAACTCTCCTGGGGTACCCTCACACATATTATTCCCTCATTTAGTGGATATTTTCACAAAATTGACATTTTCAAAAATGCAGAAAATTGGCTGAAAACGACTAAATATCAAGGACTCATTGGGCGAATCGCTCTGGAACTGAAATCGGAACGCTCACTGACATTTGCCCTATCTGAAAGTCTGATAAACGCCGAAAAAATGACTAAGTCAAAAAAAAAAAGTTTTTCAACTTTTTTCAATTTTACCCCGTGGGATATATATTCTACCCACACACGTTTGGAACTCTCCTGGGGTACCCTCACACATATTATTCCCTCATTTAGTGGATATTTTCATAAAAAAGTGAAATTTTCAAAAATCCAGAAAATTGGTTGAAAACGACTAAATATCAAGGACTCATTGGGCGAATCGCTCTGGAGCTGAAATCGGAACGCTCACTGAAATTTGCCCTATCTGAAAGTCTGATAAACGCCGGAAAAATGACTAAGTCCAAAAAAAAATATTTTTAAACTTTTTTCAATTTTACCCCCGTGGGATATATATTCTACCCACACACATTATGAACTCTTCTGGGGTACCCTCACACATATTATTCCCTCATTTAGTGGATATTTTCACAAAAAAGTGAAATTTTCAAAAATGCAGAAAATTGGCTGAAAACGTCTAAATATCAAGGACTCATTGGGCGAATCGCTCTGGAACTGAAATCGGAATGCGCACTGACATTTCCCCTATCTGAAAGTCTGATAAACGCCGGAAAAATGACTAAGTCCAAGAAAAATTTTTTTTAAACTTTTTGCAATTTTACCCCGTGGGATATATATTCTACCCACACACATTTGGAACTCTCCTGGGGTACCCTCACACATATTATTCCCTCATTTAGTGGATATTTTCACAAAAAAGTGAAATTTTCAAAAATCCAAAATATTGGCTGAAAACAACTAAATATCAAGGACTCATTGGGCGAATCGCTCTGGATCTGAAATCGGAACGCTCACTGACATTTGCCCTATCTGAAAGTCTGATAAACGCCGGAAAAATGACTTAGTCCAAGAAAAAATTTTTTTAAACTTTTTTCAATTTTACCCCGTGGGATATATACTCTACCCACACACATTGGGAACTCTCCTGGGTTACCCTCACACATATTATTCCCTCATTTAGTGGATAATTTCACAAATAAGTGAAATTTTCAAAAATCCAGAAAATTGGCTGAAAACGAGTAAATATCAAGGACTCATAGGGCGAATCGCTCTGGAACTGAAATCTGAACGCTCACTGACATTTTCCCTATCTGAAAGTCTGATAAACGCCAGAAAAATGACTAAGTCCAAAAAAAATTTTTTTTCAACCTTTTTCAATTTTACCCCGTGGGATATATATTCTACCCACACACATTTCGAACTCTCCTGGGGTACCCTCACACATATTATTCCCTCATTTAGTGGATATTTTCACAAAAAAGTGAAATTTTCAAAAATCCAAAATATTGGCTGAAAACGACTAAATATCAAGGACTCATTGGGCGAATCGCTCTGGAACTGAAATCGGAACGCTCACTGACATTTGCCCTATCTGAAAGTCTGATAAACGCCGGAAAAATGACTAAGTCCAAAAAAAAAAGTTTTTCAACTTTTTTCAATTTTACCCCGTGGGATATATATTCTACCCACACAGGTTTGGAACTCTCCTGGGGTACCCTCACACATATTATTCCCTCATTTAGTGGATATTTTCATAAAAAAGTGAAATTTTCAAAAATCCAGAAAATTGATTGAAAACGACTAAATATCAAGGACTCATTGGCCGAATCGCTCTGGAGCTGAAATCGGAACGCTCACTGACATTTGCCCTATCTGAAAGTCTGATAAACGCCAGAAAAATGACTAAGTCCAAAAAAAAATATTTTTAAACTTTTTTCAATTTTACCCCCGTGGGATATTTATTCTACCCACACACATTAGGAACTCTCCTGGGGTACCCTCACACATATTATTCCCTCATTTAGTGGATATTTTCACAAAAAAGTGAAATTTTCAAAAATGCAGAAAATTGGCTAAAAACGACTAAATATCAAGGACTCATTGGGCGAATCGCTCTGGATCTGAAATCGGAACGCTCACTGACGTTTGCCCTATCTGAAAGTCTGATAAACGCCGGAAAAATGACTAAGTCCAAAAAAAAAAGTTTTTCAACTTTTTTCAATTTTACCCCGTGGGATATATATTCTACCCACACAGGTTTGGAACTCTCCTGGGGTACCCTCACACATATTATTCCCTCATTTAGTGGATATTTTCATAAAAAAGTGAAATTTTCAAAAATCCAGAAAATTGGTTGAAAACGACTAAATATCAAGGACTCATTGGCCGAATCGCTCTGGAGCTGAAATCGGAACGCTCACTGACATTTGCCCTATCTGAAAGTCTGATAAACGCCAGAAAAATGACTAAGTCCAAAAAAAAATATTTTTAAACTTTTTTCAATTTTACCCCCGTGGGATATATATTCTACCCACACACATTAGGAACTCTTCTGGGGTACCCTCACACATATTATTCCCTCATTTAGTGGATATTTTCACAAAAAAGTGAAATTTTCAAAAATCCAAAGTATTGGCTGAAAACGACTAAATATCAAGGACTCATTGGGCGAATCGCTCTGGAACTGAAATCTGAACGCTCCCTGACATTTTCCCTATCTGAAAGTCTGATAAACGCCAGAAAAATGACTAAGTCCAAAAAAATATTTTTTTCAACCTTTTTCAATTTTACCACGTGGGATATATATTCTACCCACACACATTTGGAACTCTCCTGGGGTACCCTCAAACATATTATTACCTCATTTAGTGGATATTTTTACAAAAATGTGAAATTTTCAAAAATCCAGAAAATTGGTTGAAAACGACTAAATATCAAGGACTCATTGGGTGAATCGCTCTGGAACTGAAATCGGAACGCTCACTGACATTTGCCCTATCTGAAAGTCTGATAAACGTCGGAAAAATGACTTAGTCCAAGAAAAATTTTTTTTAAACTTTTTTTAATTTTACCCCGTGGGATATATATTCTACCCACACACATTTGGAACTCTCCTGGGGTACCCTCACACATATTATTCCCTCATTTAGTGGATATTTTCACAAAAAAGTGAAATTTTCAAAAATCCAAAAAATTCGCTGAAAACGACTGAATATCAAGGACTCATTGGGCGAATCGCTCTGGAACTGAAATCGGAACGCTCACTGACATTTGCCCTATCTGAAAGTCTGATAAACGCCGGAAAAATGACTAAGTCCAAAAAAAATTTTTTTAAAACTTTTTTCAATTTTACCCCGTGGGATATATATTGTACCCACACACGTTTGGAACTCTCCTGGGGTACCCTCACACATATTATTCCCTCATTTAGTGGATATTTTCATAAAAAAGTGAAATTTTCAAAAATCCAGAAAATTGGTTGAAAACGACTAAATATCAAGGACTCATTGGGCGAATCGCTCTGGAGCTGAAATCGGAACGCTCACTGACATTTGCCCTATCTGAAAGTCTGATAAACGCCAGAAAAGTGACTAAGTCCAAAAAAAAATATTTTTAAACTTTTTTCAATTTTACCCCCGTGGGATATTTATTCTACCCACACACATTAGGAACTCTCCTGGGGTACCCTCACACATATTATTCCCTCATTTAGTGGATATTTTCACAAAAAAAGTGAAATTTTCAAAAATCCAAAATATTGGCTGAAAACGACTAAATATCAAGGACTCATTGGGCGAATCGCTCTGGAACTGAAATCGGAACGCTCACTGACATTTCCCCTATCTGAAAGTCTGATAAACGCCAGAAAAATGACTAAGTCCAAAAAAAAATATTTTTAAACTTTTTTCAATTTTACCCCCGTGGGATATTTATTCTACCAACACACATTAGGAACTCTCCTGGGGTACCCTCACACATATTATTCCCTCATTTAGTGGATATTTTCACAAAATTGACATTTTCAAAAATGCAGAAAATTGGCTGAAAACGACTAAATATCAAGGACTCATTGGGCGAATCGCTCTGGAACTGAAATCGGAACGCTCACTGACATTTGCCCTATCTGAAAGTCTGATAAACGCCGGAAAAATGACTAAGTCCAAGAAAAATTTTTTTAAAACTTTTTTCAATTTTACCCCGTGGGATATATATTGTACCCACACACGTTTGGAACTCTCCTGGGGTACCCTCACACATATTATTCCCTCATTTAGTGGATATTTTCATAAAAAAGTGAAATTTTCAAAAATCCAGAAAATTGGTTGAAAACGACTAAATATCAAGGACTCATTGGGCGAATCGCTCTGGAACTGAAATCGGAACGCTCACTGACATTTCCCCTATCTGAAAGTCTGATAAACGCCGGAAAAATGACTAAGTCCAAAAAAAAGTTTTTTTAAACTTTTTTCAATTTTACCCCCGTGGGATATATATTCTACCCACACACATTTGGAACTCTCCTGGGGTACCCTCACAAATATTATTCCCTCATTTAGTGGATATTTTCACAAAA
Organism: Phyllobates terribilis; assembly: GCF_046119375.1. NCBI lineage: Eukaryota > Metazoa > Chordata > Amphibia > Anura > Dendrobatidae > Phyllobates > Phyllobates terribilis. The sequence continues at coordinate 597,678,052 of NW_027362762.1, forward strand.
AAGTGAAATTTTCAAAAATCCAAAATATTGGCTGAAAACGACTAAATATCAAGGACTCATTGGGCGAATCGCTCTGGAACTGAAATCGGAATGCTCACTGACATTTCCCCTATCTGAAAGTCTGATAAACGCCGGAAAAATGACTAAGTCCAAAAAAAATTTTTTTAAAACTTTTTTCAATTTTACCCCGTGGGATATTTATTCTACCCACACACATTTGGAACTCTCCTGGGGTACCCTCACACATATTATTCCCTCATTTAGTGGATATTTTCACAAAAAAGTGAAATTTTCAAAAATCCAGAAAATTGGCTGAAAACGACTAAATATCAAGGACTCATTGGTCGAATCGCTCTGGAACTGAAATCGGAATGCTCACTGACATTTCCCCTATCTGAAAGTCTGATAAACGCCGGAAAAATGACTAAGTCCAAAAAAAAAAATTTTTTAAACTTTTTTCAATTTTACCCCCGTGGGATATTTATTCTACCCAAACACATTAGGAACTCTCCTGGGGTACCCTCACACATATTATTCCCTCATTTAGTGGATATTTTCACAAAAAAGTGAAATTTTCAAAAATCCAGAAAATTCGCTGAAAACGACTAAATATCAAGGACTCATTGGGCGAATCGCTCTGGAACTGAAATCGGAACGCTCACTGACATTTGCCCTATCTGAAAGTCTGATAAACGCCGGAAAAATGACTAAGTCCAAAAAAAAAAGTTTTTCAACTTTTTTCAATTTTACCCCGTGGGATATATATTCTGCCCACACACGTTTGGAACTCTCCTGGGGTACCCTCACACATATTATTCCCTCATTTAGTGGATATCTTCATAAAAAAGTGAAATTTTCAAAAATCCAGAAAATTGGTTGAAAACGACTAAATATCAAGGACTCATTGGGCGAATCGCTCTGGAGCTGAAATCGGAACGCTCACTGACATTTGCCCTATCTGAAAGTCTGATAAACGCCGGAAAAATGACTAAGTCCAAAAAAAAATATTTTTAAACTTTTTTCAATTTTACCCCCGTGGGATATTTATTCTACCCACACACATTAGGAACTCTCCTGGGGTACCCTCACACATATTATTCCCTCATTTAGTGGATATTTTCACAAAAAAGTGAAATTTTCAAATATGCAGAAAATTGGCTGAAAACGACTAAGTATCAAGGACTCATTGGGCGAATCGCTCTGGAACTGAAATCGGAATGCTCACTGACATTTCCCCTATCTGAAAGTCTGATAAACGCCGGAAAAATGACTAAGTCCAAAAAAAAAAATTTTTTAAACTTTTTTCAATTTTACCCCCGTGGGATATATATTCTACCCACACACATTTGGAACTCTCCTGGGGTACCCTCACACATATTATTCCCTCATTTAGTGGATATTTTCACAAAAAAGTGAAATTTTCAAAAATCCAAAATATTGGCTGAAAATGAATAAATATCAAGGACTCATTGGGCGAATCGCTCTGGATCTGAAATCGGAACGCTCACTGACATTTCCCCTATCTGAAAGTCTGATGAACGCCGGAAAAATGACTAAGTCCAAAAAAAATTTTTTTTAAACTTTTTTCAATTTTACCCCCGTGGGATATATATTCTACCCACACACATTTGGAACTCTCCTGGGGTACCCTCACACATATTGTTCCCTCATTTAGTGGTTATTTTCACAAAAAAGTGAAATTTTCAAAAATCTAGAAAATTGGTTGAAAACGACTAAATATCAAGGACTCATTGGGCGAATCGCTCTGGAGCTGAAATCGGAACGCTCACTGACATTTGCCCTATCTGAAAGTCTGATAAACGCCGGAAAAATGACTAAGTCCAAAAAAAAATATTTTTAAACTTTTTTCAATTTTACCCCCGTGGGATATATATTCTACCCACACACATTAGGAACTCTTCTGGGGTACCCTCACACATATTATTCCCTCATTTAGTGGATATTTTCACAAAAAAGTGAAATTTTCAAAAATCCAAAATATTGGCTGAAAACGACTAAATATCAAGGACTCATTGGGCGAATCGCTCTGGAACTGAAATCGGAATGCTCACTGACATTTCCCCTATCAGAAAGTCTGATAAACGCCGGAAAAATGACAAAGTCCAAGAAAATTTTTTTTTTAACTTTTTTCAATTTTACCCCGTGGGATATATATTCTACCCACACACATTTGGAACTCTCCTGGGGTACCCTCACACATATTATTCCCTCATTTAGTGGATATTTTCACAAAAAAGTGAAATTTTCAAAAATGCAGAAAATTGGCTGAAAACGACTAAATATCAAGGACTCATTGGGCGAATCGCTCTGGAACTGAAATCGGAATGCTCACTGACATTTCCCCTATCTGAAAGTCTGATAAACGCCGGAAAAAAGACTAAGTCCAAGAAAATTTTTTTTTAAACTTTTTTCAATTTTACCCCGTGGGATATATATTCTACCCACACACATTTGGAACTCTCCTGGGGTACCCTCACACATATTATTCCCTCATTTAGTGGATATTTTCACAAAAAAGTGAAATTTTCAAAAATCCAGAAAATTGGCTGAAAACGACTAAATATCAAGGACTCATTGGCCGAATCGCTCTGGAACTGAAATCTGAACGCTCACTGACATTTCCCCTATCTGAAAGTCTGATAAACGCCAGAAAAATGACTAAGTCCCAAAAAAATTTTTTTTCAACTTTTTTCAATTTTACCCCCGTGGGATATATATTCTACCCACACACATTTCTAACTCTCCTGGGGTACCCTCACACATATTATTCCCTCATTTAGTGGATATTTTCACAAAAAAGTGAAATTTTCAAAAATCCAAAGTATTGGCTGAAAACGACTAAATATCAAGGACTCATTGGGCGAATCGCTCTGGAACTGAAATCGGAACGCTCACTGACATTTCCCCTATCTGAAAGTCTGATAAACGCCGGAAAAATTACTAAGTCCAAAAAAAATTTTTTTCAAACTTTTTTCAATTTTACCCCCGTGGGATATATATTCCACCCACACACATTTGGAACTCTCCTGGGGTACCCTCACACATATTATTCCCTCATTTAGTGGATATTTTCACAAAAAAGTGAAATTTTCAAAAATCCAGAAAATTGGCTGAAAACGACTAAATATCAAGGACTCATTGGCCGAATCGCTCTGGAACTGAAATCTGAACGCTCACTGACATTTCCCCTATCTGAAAGTCTGATAACGCCAGAAAAATGACTAAGTCCCAAAAAAATTTTTTTAAACTTTTTTCAATTTTACCCCCGTGGGATATATATTCTACCCACACACATTTGGAACTTTCCTGGGGTACCCTCACACATATTATTCCCTCATTTAGTGGATATTTTCACAAAAAAGTGAAATTTTCAAAAATCCAGAAAATTGGCTGAAAACGACTAAATATCAAGGACTCATTGGCCGAATCGCTCTGGAACTGAAATCTGAACGCTCACTGACATTTCCCCTATCTGAAAGTCTGATAACGCCAGAAAAATGACTAAGTCCCAAAAAATTTTTTTAAACTTTTTTCAATTTTACCCCCGTGGGATATATATTCTACCCACACACATTTGGAACTCTCCTGGGGTACCCTCACACATATTATTCCCTCATTTAGTGGATATTTTCACAAAAAAGTGAAATTTTCAAAAATCCAAAATATTGGCTGAAAATGAATAAATATCAAGGACTCATTGGGCGAATCGCTCTGGATCTGAAATCGGAACGCTCACTGACATTTCCCCTATCTGAAAGTCTGATAAACGCCGGAAAAATGACTAAGTCCAAGAAAATTTTTTTTTTAACTTTTTTCAATTTTACCCCGTGGGATATATATTCTACCCACACACATTTGGAACTCTCCTGGGGTACCCTCACACATATTATTCCCTCATTTAGTGGATATTTTCACAAAAAAGTGAAATTTTCAAAAATGCAGAAAATTGGCTGAAAACGACTAAATATCAAGGACTCATTGGGCGAATCGCTCTGGAACTGAAATCGGAACGCTCACTGACATTTCCCCTATCTGAAAGTCTGATAAACGCCGGAAAAATTACTAAGTCCAAAAAAAATTTTTTTCAAACTTTTTTCAATTTTACCCCCGTGGGATATATATTCCACCCACACACATTTGGAACTCTCCTGGGGTACCCTCACACATATTATTCCCTCATTTAGTGGATATTTTCACAAAAAAGTGAAATTTTCAAAAATAGAGAAAATTCGCTGAAAACGACTAAATATCAAGGACTGATTGGGTGAATCGCTCTGGAGCTGAAATCGGAACTCTCACTGACATTTGCCCTATCTGAAAGTCTGATAAACGCCGGAAAAATGACTAAGTCCAAAAAAAAATTTTTTTTAACTTATTTCATTTTTACCCCCGTGGGATATATATTCTACCCACACACATTTGGAACTCTCCTGGGGCACCCTCACACATATTATTCCCTCATTTAGTGGATATTTTCACAAAAAAGTGAAATTTTCAAAAATCCAGAAAATTGGCTGAAAACGACTAAATATCAAGGACTCATTGGCCGAATCGCTCTGGAACTGAAATCTGAACGCTCACTGACATTTCCCCTATCTGAAAGTCTGATAACGCCAGAAAAATGACTAAGTCCCAAAAAAAATTTTTTAAACTTTTTTCAATTTTACCCCCGTGGGATATATATTCTACCCACACACATTTGGAACTTTCCTGGGGTACCCTCACACATATTATTCCCTCATTTAGTGGATATTTTCACAAAAAAGTGAAATTTTCAAAAATCCAGAAAATTCGCTGAAAACGACTAAATATCAAGGACTCATTGGGCGAATCGCTCTGGAACTGAAATCGGAATGCTCACTGACATTTGCCCTATCTGAAAGTCTGATAAATGCCGGAAAAATGACTAAGTCCAAAAAAAAAAGTTTTTCAACTTTTTTCAATTTTACCCCGTGGGATATATATTCTACCCACACACATTTGGAACTCTCCTGGGGTACCCTCACACATATTATTCCCTCATTTAGTGGATATTTTCACAAAAAAGTGAAATTTTCAAAAATCCAGAAAATTGGTTGAAAACGACTAAATATCAAGGACTCATTGGGCGAATCGCTCTGGAACTGAAATCTGAACGCTCACTGACATTTCCCCTATCTGAAAGTCTGATAAACGCCAGAAAAATGACAGTCCCAAAAAAATTTTTTTTCAACTTTTTTCAATTTTACCCCCGTGGGATATATATTCTACCCACACACATTTGGAACTCTCCTGGGGTACCCTCACACATATTATTCCCTCATTTAGTGGATATTTTCACAAAAAAGTGAAATTTTCAAAAATCCAGAAAATTGGTTGAAAACGACTAAATATCAAGGACTCATTGGGTGAATTGCTCTGGAACTGAAATCGGAACGCTCACTGACATTTGCCCTATCTGAAAGTCTGATAAACGCCGGAAAAATGACTAAGTCCAAAAAAAAATTTTTTTAAACTTTTTTCAATTTTACCCCCTTGGGATATATATTCTACCCACACACATTTGGAACTCTCCTGGGGTACCCTCACACATATTATTCCCTCATTTAGTGGATATTTTCACAAAAAAGTGAAATTTTCAAAAATCCAAAATATTGGCTGAAAACGACTAAATATCAAGGACTCATTGATCGAATCGCTCTGGAGCTGAAATCGGAACGCTCACTGACATTTCCCCTATCTGAAAGTCTGATAAACGTCGGAAAAATGACTAAGTCCAAAAAAAAATTTTTTTCAACTTTTTTCAATTTTACCCCGTCGGATATATATTCTACCCACACACATTTGGAACTCTCCTGGGGTACCCTCACACATATTATTCCCTCATTTAGTGGATATTTTCACAAAAAAGTGAAATTTTCAAAAATCCAGAAATTTGGCTGAAAACGACTAAATATCAAGGACTCATTGGCCGAATCGCTCTGGAACTGAAATCTGAACGCTCACTGACATTTCCCCTATCTGAAAGTCTGATAAACGCCAGAAAAATGACTAAGTCCCAAAAAAATTTTTTTAAACTTTTTTCAATTTTACCCCCGTGGGATATATATTCTACCCACACACATTTGGAACTTTGCTGGGGTACCCTCACACATATTATTCCCTCATTTAGTGGATATTTTCACAAAAAAGTGAATTTTTCAAAAATCCAAAATATTGGCTGAAAACGACTAAATATCAAGGACTCATTGGGCGAATCGCTCTGGAACTGAAATCGGAACGCTCACTGACATTTCCCCTATCTGAAAGTCTGATAAACGCCGGAAAAATTACTAAGTCCAAAAAAAATTTTTTTCAAACTTTTTTCAATTTTACCCCCGTGGGATATATATTCCACCCACACACATTTGGAACTCTCCTGGGGTACCCTCACACATATTATTCCCTCATTTAGTGGATATTTTCACAAAAAAGTGAAATTTTCAAAAATAGAGAAAATTCGCTGAAAACGACTAAATATCAAGGACTGATTGGGCGAATCGCTCTGGAGCTGAAATCGGAACTCTCACTGACATTTCCCCTATCTGAAAGTCTGATAAACGCCGGAAAAATGACTAAGTCCAAAAAAAAATTTTTTTCAACTTTTTTCAATTTTACCCCGTGGGATATATATTCTACCCACACACATTTGGAACTCTCCTGGGGTACCTTCACACATATTATTCCCTCATTTAGTGGATATTTTCACAAAAAAGTGAAATTTTCAAAAATCCAGAAAATTGGTTGAAAACGACTAAATATCAAGGACTCATTGGGCGAATCGCTCTGGAACTGAAATCGGAACGCTCACTGACATTTGCCCTTATCTGAAAGTCTGATAAACGCCGGAAAAATGACTAAGTCCAAAAAAAATTTTTTTTAAACTTTTTTCAATTTTACCCCGTGGGATATATATTCTACCCACACACATTTGGAACTCTCCTGGGGTACCCTCACACATATTATTCCCTCATTTAGTGGATATTTTCACAAAAAAGTGAAATTTTCAAAAATCCAGAAAATTGGCTGAAAACGACTAAATATCAAGGACTCATTGGCCGAATCGCTCTGGAACTGAAATCTGAACGCTCACTGACATTTCCCCTTTCTGAAAGTCTGATAAACGCCAGAAAAATGACAGTCCCAAAAAAATTTTTTTTAAACTTTTTTCAATTTTACCCCCGTGGGATATATATTCTACCCACACACATTTGGAACTCTCCTGGGGTACCCTCACACATATTATTCCCTCATTTAGTGGATATTTTCACAAAAAAGTGAAATTTTCAAAAATCCAGAAAATTGGTTGAAAACGACTAAATATCAAGGACTCATTGGGTGAATCGCTCTGGAACTGAAATCGGAACGCTCACTGACATTTGCCCTATCTGAAAGTCTGATAAACGCCGGAAAAATGACTAAGTCCAAAAAAAAATTTTTTTAGACTTTTTTCAATTTTACCCCCGTGGGATATATATTCTACCCACACACATTTGGAACTCTCCTGGGGTACCCTCACACATATTATTCCCTCATTTAGTGGATATTTTCACAAAAAAGTGAAATTTTCAAAAATCCAGAAAATTGGTTGAAAATGACTAAATATCAAAGACTCATTGGGCGAATCGCTCTGGAGCTGAAATCGGAACGCTCACTGACATTTCCCCTATCTGAAAGTCTGATAAACGCCGGAAAAATGACTAAGTCCAAAAAAATTTTTTTTTTAACTTATTTCAGTTTTACCCCCTTGGGATATATATTCTACCCACACACATTTGGAACTCTCCTGGGGCACCCTCACACATATTATTCCCTCATTTAGTGGATATTTTCACAAAAAAGTGAAATTTTCAAAAAGAGAGAAAATTCGCTGAAAACGACTAAATATCAAGGACTCATTGGGCGAACCGCTCTGGAGCTGAAATCGGAACGCTCACTGACATTTGCCCTATCTGAAAGTCTGATAAACGCCGGAAAAATGACTAAGTCCAAAAAAAAATTTTTTTCAACTTTTTTCAATTTTACCCCGTGGGATATATATTCTACCCACACACATTTGGAACTCTCCTGGGGTACCCTCACACATATTATTCCCTCATTTAGTGGATATTTTCACAAAAAAGTGAAATTTTCAAAAATCCAGAAAAATGGTTGAAAACAACTAAATATCAAGGACTCATTGGGCGAATCGCTCTGGAGCTGAAATTGGAACGCTCACTGACATTTCCCCTATCTGAAAGTCTGATAAACGCCGGAAAAATGACTAAGTCCAAAAAAAAAATTTTTTCAACTTTTTTCAATTTTACTCCCGTGGAATATATATTCTACCCACACACATTTGGAACTCTCCTGGGGTACCCTCACACATATTATTCCCTCATTTAGTGGATATTTTCACAAAAAAGTGAAATTTTCAAAAATCCAGAAATTTGGCTGAAAACGACTAAATATCAAGGACTCATTGGCCGAATCGCTCTGGAACTGAAATCTGAACGCTCACTGACATTTCCCCTATCTGAAGGTCTGATAAACGCCAGAAAAATGACTAAGTCCCAAAAAAATTTTTTTAAACTTTTTTCAATTTTACCCCCGTGGGATATATATTCTACCCACACACATTTGGAACTTTGCTGGGGTACCCTCACACATATTATTCCCTCATTTAGTGGATATTTTCACAAAAAAGTGAATTTTTCAAAAATCCAAAATATTGGCTGAAAACGACTAAATATCAAGGACTCATTGGGCGAATCGCTCTGGAACTGAAATCGGAACGCTCACTGACATTTCCCCTATCTGAAAGTCTGATAAACGCCGGAAAAATTACTAAGTCCAAAAAAAATTTTTTTCAAACTTTTTTCAATTTTACCCCCGTGGGATATATATTCCACCCACACACATTTGGAACTCTCCTGGGGTACCCTCACACATATTATTCCCTCATTTAGTGGATATTTTCACAAAAAAGTGAAATTTTCAAAAATAGAGAAAATTCGCTGAAAACGACTAAATATCAAGGACTGATTGGGCGAATCGCTCTGGAGCTGAAATCGGAACTCTCACTGACATTTCCCCTATCTGAAAGTCTGATAAACGCCGGAAAAATGACTAAGTCCAAAAAAAAATTTTTTTCAACTTTTTTCAATTTTACCCCGTGGGATATATATTCTACCCACACACATTTGGAACTCTCCTGGGGTACCCTCACACATATTATTCCCTCATTTAGTTGTATTTTCACAAAAAAGTGAAATTTTCAAAAATCCAGAAAATTGGCTGAAAACGACTAAATATCAAGGACTCATTGGCCGAATCGCTCTGGAACTGAAATCTGAACGCTCACTGACATTTCCCCTATCTGAAAGTCTGATAACGCCAGAAAAATGACTAAGTCCCAAAAAAATTTTTTTAAACTTTTTTCAATTTTACCCCCGTGGGATATATATTCTACCCACACACATTTGGAACTCTCCTGGGGTACCCTCACACATATTATTCCCTCATTTAGTGGATATTTTCACAAAAAAGTGAAATTTTCAAAAATCCAGAAAATTGGTTGAAAACGACTAAATATCAAGGACTCATTGGGCGAATCGCTCTGGAGCTGAAATCGGAACGCTCACTGACATTTGCCCTATCTGAAAGTCTGATAAATGCCGGAAAAATTACTAAGTCCAAAAAAAAAATATTTTTAAACTTTTTTCAGTTTTACCCCCGTGGGATATATATTCTACCCACACACATTTGGAACTCTCCTGGGGTACCCTCACACATATTATTCCCTCATTTAGTGGATATTTTCACAAAAAAGTGAAATTTTCAAAAATCCAGAAAATTGACTGAAAACGACTAAATATCAAGGACTCATTGGCCGAATCGCTCTGGAACTGAAATCTGAACGCTCACTGACATTTCCCCTTTCTGAAAGTCTGATAAACGCCAGAAAAATGACAGTCCCAAAAAAATTTTTTTTAAACTTTTTTCAATTTTACCCCCGTGGGATATATATTCTACCCACACACATTTGGAACTCTCCTGGGGTACCCTCACACATATTATTCCCTCATTTAGTGGATATTTTCACAAAAAAGTGAAATTTTCAAAAATCCAGAAAATTGGTTGAAAACGACTAAATATCAAGGACTCATTGGGTGAATCGCTCTGGAACTGAAATCGGAACGCTCACTGACATTTGCCCTATCTGAAAGTCTGATAAACGCCAGAAAAATGACTAAGTCCAAAAAAAAATTTTTTTAAACTTTTTTCAATTTTACCCCCGTGGGATATATATTCTACCCACACACATTTGGAACTCTCCTGGGGTACCCTCACACATATTATTCCCTCATTTAGTGGATATTTTCACAAAAAAGTGAAATTTTCAAAAATCCAGAAAATTGGTTGAAAATGACTAAATATCAAGGACTCATTGGGCGAATCGCTCTGGAGCTGAAATCGGAACGCTCACTGACATTTCCCCTATCTGAAAGTCTGATAAACGCCGGAAAAATGACTAAGTCCAAAAAAATTTTTTTTTTAACTTATTTCAGTTTTACCCCCTTGGGATATATATTCTACCCACACACATTTGGAACTCTCCTGGGGCACCCTCACACATATTATTCCCTCATTTAGTGGATATTTTCACAAAAAAGTGAAATTTTCAAAAAGAGAGAAAATTCGCTGAAAACGACTAAATATCAAGGACTCATTGGGCGAATTGCTCTGGAGCTGAAATCGGAACGCTCACTGACATTTGCCCTATCTGAAAGTCTGATAAACGCCGGAAAAATGACTAAGTCCCAAAAAAAATTTTTTTCAACTTTTTTCAATTTTACCCCGTGGGATATATATTCTACCCACACACATTTGGAACTCTCCTGGGGTACCCTCACACATATTATTCCCTCATTTAGTGGATATTTTCACAAAAAAGTGAAATTTTCAAAAATCCAGAAAATTGGTTGTAAACAACTAAATATCAAGGACTCATTGGGCGAATCGCTCTGGAGCTGAAATCGGAACGCTCACTGACATTTCCCCTATCTGAAAGTCTGATAAACGCCGGAAAAATGACTAAGTCCAAAAAAAAAATTTTTTCAACTTTTTTCAATTTTACTCCCGTGGAATATATATTCTACCCACACACATTTGGAACTCTCCTGGGGTACCCTCACACATATTATTCCCTCATTTAGTGGATATTTTCACAAAAAAGTGAAATTTTCAAAAATCCAGAAAATTCGCTGAAAACGACTAAATATCAAGGACTCATTGGGCGAATCGCTCTGGAGTTGAAATCGGAACGCTCACTGACATTTGCCCTATCTGAAAGTCTGATAAACACCAGAAAAATGACTAAGTCCAAAAAAAAATTTTTTTAAACTTTTTTCAATTTTACCCCCGTGGGATATATATTCTACCCACACACATTTGGAACTCTCCTGGGGTACCCTCACACATATTACTCCCTCATTTAGTGGATATTTTCACAAAAAAGTGAAATTTTCAAAAATCCAAAATATTGGCTGAAAACGACTAAATATCAAGGACTCATTGGCCGAATCGCTGTGGAGCTGAAATCGGAACGCTCACTGACATTTGCCCTATATGAAAGTCTGATAAACGCCGGAAAAATGACTAAGTCCAAGAAAAAATTTTTTTAAACTTTTTTCAATTTTACCCCGTGGGATATATATTCTACCCACACACATTTGGAACTCTCCTGGGGTACCCTCACACATATTATTCCCTCATTTAGTGGATATTTTCACAAAAAAGTGAAATTTTCAAAAATCCAGAAAATTGGCTGAAAGCGACTAAATATCAAGGACTCATTGGCCGAATCACTCTGGAACTAAAATCTGAACGCTCACTGACATTTCCCCTATCTGAAAGTCTGATAAACGCCAGAAAAATGACTAAGTCCCCCAAAAATTGTTTTTCAACTTTTTTCTATTTTACCCCCGTGGGATATATATTCTACCCACACACATTTGGAACTCTCCTGGGGTACCCTCACACATATTATTCCCTCATTTAGTGGATATTTTCACAAAAAAGTGAAATTTTCAAAAATCCAGAAAATTGGTTGAAAACGACTAAATATCAAGGACTCATTGGGTGAATCGCTCTGGAACTGAAATCGGAACGCTCACTGACATTTGCCCTATCTGAAAGTCTAATAAACGCCGTAAAAATGACTAAGTCCAAAAATAAATTTTTTTAAACTTTTTTCAATTTTACCCCCGTGGGATATATATTCTACCCACACACATTTGGAACTCTCCTGGGGTACCCTCACACATATTATTCCCTCATTTAGTGGATATTTTCACAAAAAAGTGAAATTTTCAAAAATCCAAAATATTGGCTGAAAACGACTAAATATCAAGGACTCAATGGGCAAATCGCTCTGGAGCTGAAATCGGAACGCTCACTGACATTTCCCCTATCTGAAAGTCTGATAAACGCCGGAAAAATGACTAAGTCCAAAAAAAAATTTTTTTTAACTTATTTCAGTTTTACCCCCGTGGGATATATATTCTACCCACACACATTTGGAACTCTCCTGGGGTACCCTCACACATATTATTCCCTCATTTAGTGGATATTTTCACAAAAAAGTGAAATTTTCAAAAATCCAGAAAATTGGTTGAAAACAACTAAATATCAAGGACTCATTGGGCGAATCGCTCTGGAGCTGAAATCGGAACGCTCACTGACATTTCCCCTATCTGAAAGTCTGATAAACGCCGGAAAAATGACTAAGTCCAAAAAAAAAAATTTTCAACTTTTTTCAATTTTACTCCCGTGGAATATATATTCTACCCACACACATTTGGAACTCTCCTGGGGTACCCTCACACATATTATTCAGTCATTTAGTGGATATTTTCACAAAAAAGTGAAATTTTCAAAAATCCAGAAAATTCGCTGAAAACGACTAAACATCAAGGACTCATTGGGCGAATCGCTCTGGAACTGAAATCGGAACGCTCACTGACATTTTCCCTATCTGAAAGTCTGATAAACGCCGGAAAAATGACTAAGTCCAAAAAAAAAAGTTTTTCAACTTTTTTCAATTTTACCCCGTGGGATATATATTCTACCCACACACATTTGGAACTCTCCTGGGGTACCCTCACACATATTATTCCCTCATTTAGTGGATATTTTCACAAAAAAGTGAAATTTTCAAAAATCCAGAAAATTGGCTGAAAACGACTAAATATCAAGGACTCATTGGCCGAATCGCTCTGGAGCTGAAATCGGAACGCTCACTGACATTTGCCCTATCTGAAAGTCTGATAAACGCCGGAAAAATGACTAAGTCCAAGAAAAAAATTTTTTAAACTTTTTTCAATTTTACCCCGTGGGATATATATTCTACGCACACACATTTGGAACTCTCCTGGGGTACCCTCACACATATTATTCCCTCATTTAGTGGATATTTTCACAAAAAAGTGAAATTTTCAAAAATCCAGAAAATTGGCTGAAAACGACTAAATATCAAGGACTCATTGGCCGAATCGCTCTGGAACTGAAATCGGAACGCTCACTGACATTTCCCCTATCTGAAAGTCTGATAAACGCCGGAAAAATTACTAAGTCCAAAAAAAAATATTTTTAAACTTTTTTCAATTTTACCCCCGTGGGATATATATTCTACCCACACACATTAGGAACTCTTCTGGGGTACCCTCACACATATTATTCCCTCATTTAGTGGATATTTTCACAAAAAAGTGAAATTTTCAAAAATCCAAAATATTGGCTGAAAGCGACTAAATATCAAGGACTCAGTGGGCGAATCGCTCTGGAGCTGAAATCGGAACGCTGACTGACATTTCCCCTATCTGAAAGTCTGATAAACGCCGGAAAAATTACTAAGTCCAAAAAAAAATTTTTTTCAACTTTTTTTCAATTTTACTCCCGTGGAATATATATTCTACCCACACACATTTGGAACTATCCTGGGGTACCCTCACACATATTATTCCCTCATTTAGTGGATATTTTCACAAAAAAGTGAAATTTTCAAAAATCCAGAAAATTGGCTGAAAACGACTAAATATCAAGGACTCATTGGCCGAATCGCTCTGGAGCTGAAATCGGAACGCTCACTGACATTTGCCCTATCTGAAAGTCTGATAAACGCCGGAAAAATGACTAAGTCCAAAAAAAAATATTTTTAAACTTTTTTCAATTTTACCCCGTGGGATATATATTCTACCCACACACATTTGGAACTCTCCTGGGGTACCCTCACACATATTATTCCCTCATTTAGTGGATATTTTCACAAAAAAGTGAAATTTTCAAAAATCCAGAAAATTCGCTGAAAACGACTAAATATCAAGGACTCATTGGGCGAATCGCTCTGGAGTTGAAATCGGAACGCTCACTGACATTACCCCTATCTGAAAGTCTGATAAACGCCGGAAAAATGACTAAGTCCAAAAAAAAATTTTTTTCAACTTTTTTCAATTTTACTCCTGTGGAATATATATTCTACCCACACACATTTGGAACTCTCCTGGGGTACCCTCACACATATTATTCCCTCAGTTAGTGGATATTTTCACAAAAAAGTGAAATTTTCAAAAATCCAGAAAATTCGCTGAAAACGACTAAATATCAAGGACTCATTGGGCGAATCGCTCTGGAACTGAAATCGGAATGCTCACTGACATTTGCCCTATCTGAAAGTCTGATAAACGCCGGAAAAATGACTAAGTCCAAAAAAAAAAGTTTTTCAACTTTTTTCAATTTTACCCCGTGGGATATATATTCTACCCACACACATTTGGAACTCTCCTGGGGTACCCTCACACATATTATTCCCTCATTTAGTGGATATTTTCACAAAAAAGTGAAATTTTCAAAAATCCAGAAAATTGGCTGAAAACGACTAAATATCAAGGACTCATTGGCCGAATCGCTCTGGAACTGAAATCGGAACGCTCACTGACATTTCCCCTATCTGAAAGTCTGATAAACGCCGGAAAAATTACTAAGTCCAAAAAAAAATATTTTTAAACTTTTTTCAATTTTACCCCCGTGGGATATATATTCTACCCACACACATTAGGAACTCTTCTGGGGTACCCTCACACATATTATTCCCTCATTTAGTGGATATTTTCACAAAAAAGTGAAATTTTCAAAAATCCAAAATATTGGCTGAAAGGGACTAAATATCAAGGACTCATTGGGCGAATCGCTCTGGAGCTGAAATCGGAACGCTCACTGACATTTCCCCTATCTGAAAGTCTGATAAACGCCGGAAAAATTACTAAGTCCAAAAAAAAATTTTTTTCAACTTTTTTCAATTTTACTTCGTGGAATATATATTCTACCCACACACATTTGGAACTCTCCTGGGGTACCCTCACAAATATTATTCCCTCATTTAGTGGATATTTTCACAAAAAAGTGAAATTTTCAAAAATCCAGAAAATTCGCTGAAAACGACTAAATATCATGGACTCATTGGGCGAATCGCTCTGGAACTGAAATCGGAACGCTCACTGACATTTGCCCTATCTGAAAGTCTGATAAACGCCGGAAAAATGACTAAGTCCAAAAAAAATTTTTTTTAAACTTTTTTCAATTTTACCCCGTGGGATATATATTCTACTCACACACATTTGGAACTATCCTGGGGTACCCTCACACATATTATTCCCTCATTTAGTGGATATTTTCACAAAAAAGTGAAATTTTCAAAAATCCAGAAAATTGGCTGAAAACGACTAAATATCAAGGACTCATTGGCCGAATCGCTCTGGAACTGAAATCGGAATGCTCACTGACATTTCCCCTATCTGAAAGTCTGATAAACGCCGGAAAAATTACTAAGTCCAAAAAAAATTTTTTTTAAACTTTTTTCAATTTTACCCCCGTGGGATATATATACTACCCACACACATTTGGAACTCTCCTGGGGTACCCTCACACATTTTATTCCCTCATTTAGTGGATATTTTCACAAAAAAGTGAAATTTTCAAAAATCCAGAAAATTGGCTGAAAACGACTAAATATCAAGGACTCATTGGCCGAATCGCTCTGGAACTGAAATCTGAACGCTCACTGACATTTCCCCTATCTGAAAGTCTGATAAACGCCAGAAAAATGACTAAGTCCCCAAAACATTTTTTTTCAACTTTTTTCAATTTTACCCCGTGGGATATATATTCTACCCAAACACATTTGGAACTCTCCTGGGGTACCCTCACACATATTATTCCCTCATTTAGTGGATATTTTCTCAAAAAAGTGAAATTTTCAAAAATCCAGAAAATTGGCTGAAAACGACTAAATATCAAGGACTCATTGGCCGAATCGCTCTGGAGCTGAAATCGAAACGCTCACTGACATTTGCCCTATCTGAAAGTCTGATAAACGCCGGAAAAATGACTAAGTCCAAAAAAAAATATTTTTAAACTTTTTTCAATTTTACCCCCGTGGGATATATATTCTACCCACACACATTAGGAACTCTTCTGGGGTACCCTCACACATATTATTCCCTCATTTAGTGGATATTTTCACAAAAAAGTGAAATTTTCAAAAATCCAAAATATTGGCTGAAAGCGACTAAATATCAAGGACTCATTGGGCGAATCGCTCTGGAGCTGAAATCGGAACGCTCACTGACATTTCCCCTATCTGAAAGTCTGATAAACGCCGGAAAAATTACTAAGTCCAAAAAAAAAATTTTTTAAACTTTTTTCAATTTTACTCCCGTGGAATATATATTCTACCCAAACACATTTGGAACTCTCCTGGGGTACCCTCACACATATTATTCCCTCATTTAGTGGATATTTTCACAAAAAAGTGAAATTTTCAAAAATCCAGAAAATTCTCTGAAAACGACTAAATATCAAGGACTCATTGGGCGAATCGCTCTGGAACTGAAATCGGAACGCTCACTGACATTTGCCCTATCTGAAAGTCAGATAAACGCCGGAAAAATTACTAAGTCCAAAAAAAATTTTTTTTAAACTTTTTTCAATTTTACCCCGTGGGATATATATTCTACCCACACACATTTGGATCTCTCCTGGGGTACCCTCACACATATTATTCCCTCATTTAGTGGATATTTTCACAAAAAAGTGAAATTTTCAAAAATCCAAAATATTGGCTGAAAACGACTAAATATCAAGGACTCATTGGCCGAATCGCTCTGGAACTGAAATCGGAATGCTCACTGACATTTCCCCTATCTGAAAGTCTGATCAACGCCGGAAAAATGACTAAGTCCAAGAAAAATTATTTTTAAACTTTTTTCAATTTTACCCCGAGGGATATATATTCTACCCACATACATTTGGAACTCTCCTGGGGTACCCTCACACATATTATTCCCTCATTTGGTGGATATTTTCATAAAAAAGTGAAATTTCCAAAAATCCAGAAAATTCGCTGAAAACGACTAAATATCAAGGACTCATTGGGCGAATCGCTCTGGAGCTGAAATCGGAACGCTCACTGACATTTCCCCCATCTGAAAGTCTGATAAACGCTGGAAAAATGACTAAGTCCCAAAAAAAAATTTTTTCAACTTTTTTCAATTTTACTCCCGTGGAATATATATTCTACCCACACACATTTGGAACTCTCCTGGGGTGCCCTCACACATATTATTCCCTCATTTAGTGGATATTTTCACAAAAAAAGTGAAATTTTCAAAAATCCAGAAAAGTGGCTGAAAACGACTAAATATCAAGGACTCATTGGGCGAATCGCTCTGGAAATGAAATCGGAACGCTCACTGACATTTCCCCTATCTGAATGTCTGATAAACGCCGGAAAAATTACTAAGTCCAAAAAAAATTTTTTTTCAACCTTTTTCAATTTTATCTTTGTGAGATATATATTCTACCCACACACATTTGGAACTCTCCTGGAGTACCCTCACACATATTATTCCCTCATTTAGTGGATATTTTCACAAAAAAGTGAAATTTTTAAAAATCCAGAAGATTGGCTGAAAACGACGAAATATCAAGGACTCATTGGGCGAATCGCTCTGGAACTGAAATCGGAACGCTCACTGACATTTCCCCTATCTGAAATTCTGATAAACGCCGGAAAAATGACTTAGTCCAAGAAAAATTTTTTTGAAACTTTTTTCAATTTTACCCCGTGGGATATATATTCTACCCACACACATTTGGAACTCTCCTGGGGTACCCTCACACATATTATTCCCTCATTTAGTGGATATTTTCACAAAAAAGTGAAATTTTCAAAAATCCAGAAAATTCGCTGAAAACGACTAAACATCAAGGACTCATTGGGCGAATCGCTCTGGAACTGAAATCGGAACGCTCACTGACATTTTCCCTATCTGAAAGTCTGATAAACGCCGGAAAAATGACTAAGTCCAAAAAAAAAAGTTTTTCAACTTTTTTCAATTTTACTCCCGTGGAATATATATTCTACCCACACACATTTGGAACTCTCCTGGGGTGCCCTCACACATATTATTCCCTCATTTAGTGGATATTTTCACAAAAAAAGTGAAATTTTCAAAAATCCAGAAAAGTGGCTGAAAACGACTAAATATCAAGGACTCATTGGGCGAATCGCTCTGGAACTGAAATCGGAACGCTCACTGACATTTGCCCTATCTGAAAGTCTGATGAACACCAGAAAAATGACTAAGTCCCCAAAAAAATTTTTTCAACTTTTTTCAATTTTACCCCGTGGGATATATATTCTACCCACACACATTTGGAACTCTCCTGGGGTACCCTCACACATATTATTCCCTCATTTAGTGGATATTTTCACAAAAAAGTGAAATTTTCAAAAATCCAGAAAATTGGCTGAAAACGACTAAATATCAAGGACTCATTGGCCGAATCGCTCTGGAGCTGAAATCGGAACGCTCACTGACATTTGCCCTATCTGAAAGTCTGATAAACGCCGGAAAAATGACTAAATCCAAAAAAAAATATTTTTAAACTTTTTTCAATTTTACCCCCGTGGGATATATATTCTACCCACACACATTAGGAACTCTTCTGGGGTACCCTCACACATATTATTCCCTCATTTAGTGGATATTTTCACAAAAAAGTGAAATTTTCAAAAATCCAAAATATTGTCTGAAAGCAACTAAATATCAAGGACTCATTGGGCGAATCGCTCTGGAGCTGAAATCGGAACGCTCACTGACATTTCCCCTATCTGAAAGTCTGATAAACGCCGGAAAAATTACTAAGTCCAAAAAAAAAATTTTTTCAACTTTTTTCAATTTTACTCCCGTGGAATATATATTCTACCCACACACATTTGGAACTCTCCTGGGGTACCCTCACACATATTATTCCCTCATTTAGTGGATATTTTCACAAAAAAGTGAAATTTTCAAAAATCCAGAAAATTCGCTGGAAACGACTAAATATCAAGGACTCATTGGGCGAATCGCTCTGGAACTGAAATCGGAATGCTCACTGACATTTGCCCTATCTGAAAGTCTGATAAACGCTGGAAAAATGACTAAGTCCATAAAAAAAATTTTTTAAACTTTTTTCAATTTTACCCCCGTGGGATATATATTCTACCCACACACATTTGGAACTCTCCTGGGGTGCCCTCACACATATTATTCCCTCATTTAGTGGATATTTTCACAAAAAAAGTGAAATTTTCAAAAATCCAGAAAAGTGGCTGAAAACGACTAAATATCAAGGACTCATTGGGCGAATCGCTCTTGAACTGAAATCGGAACGCTCACTGACATTTCCCCTATCTGAATGTCTGATAAACGCCGGAAAAATTACTAAGTCCAAAAAAAATTTTTTTTCAACCTTTTTCAATTTTATCTTTGTGAGATATATATTCTACCCACACACATTTGGAACTCTCCTGGGGTACCCTCACACATATTATTCCCTCATTTAGTGGATATTTTCACAAAAAAGTGAAATTTTTAAAAATCCAGAAGATTGGCTGAAAACGACTAAATATCAAGGACTCATTGGGCAAATCGCTCTGGAACTGAAATCGGAATGCTCACTGACATTTCCCCTATCTGAAAGTCTGATAAACGCCGGAAAAATGACTTAGTCCAAGAAAATTTTTTTTGAAACTTTTTTCAATTTTACCCCGTGGGATATATACTCTACCCACACACATTTGGAACTCTCCTGTTGTACCTTCACACATATTATTCCCTCATTTAGTGGATATTTTCACAAAAAAGTGAAATTTTCCAAAATCCAGAAAATTGGCTGAAAAGGACTAAATATCAAGGTCTCATTAAGCGAATCGCTCTGGAACTGAAATCGGAACGCTCACTGACATTTGCCCTATCTGAAAGTCTGATAAACGCCGGAAAAATGACGAAGTCCAAAAAAAATAATTTTTCAACTTTTTTCAATTTTACCCCGTGGGATATATATTCTACCCACACACATTTGGAACTCTCATGGGGTACCCTCACACATATTATTCCCTCATTTAGTGGATATTTTCACAAAAAAGTGAAATTTTCAAAAATCCTGAAAATTGGCTGAAAACGACTAAATATCAAGGACTCATTGGCCGAATCGCTCTGAAACTGAAATCGGAATGCTCACTGACATTTCCCCTATCTGAAAGTCTGATAAACGCCGGAAAAATGACTGAGTCCATAAAAAATTTTATTTAAACTTTTTTCAATTTTACCCCCGTGGGATATATATTCTTCCCACACACATTTGGAACTCTCCTAGGGTACCCTCACACATATTATTCCCTCATTTAGTGGATATTTTCACAAAAAAGTGAAAATTTCAAAAATCCTAAATATTGGCTGAAAACGACTAAATATCAAGGACTCATTGGGCGAATCGCTCTGGAACTGAAATCGGAATGCTCACTGACATTTCCCCTATCTGAAAGTCTGATCAACGCCGGAAAAATGACTAAGTCCAAGAAAATTTTTTTTTAAACTTTTTTCAATTTTACCCCGTGGGATATATATTCTACCCACACACATTTGGAACTCTCCTAGGGTACCCTCACACATATTATTCCCTCATCTAGTGGATATTTTCACAAAAAAGTGAAATTTTCAAAAATCCAGAAAGTTGGCTGAAAACGACTAAATATCAAGGTCTCATTAAGCGAATCGCTCTGGAACTGAAATCGGAACGCTCACTGACAATTTGCCCTATCTGAAAGTCTGATAAACGGCGGAAAAATCACAAAGTCCAAAAAAAAATTTTTTTCAACCTTTTTCAATTTTATCCCCGTGGGATATATATTCTACCCACACACATTTGGAACTCTCATGGGGTCCCCTCACACATATTATTCCCTCATTTAGTGGATATTTTCACAAAAAAGTGAAATTTTCAAAAATCCTGAAAATTTTTTTTAAAACTTTTTTCAATTTTACCCCGTGGGATATATACTCTACCCACACACATTTGGAACTCTCCTGGGTTACCCTCACACATATTATTCCCTCATTTAGTGGATATTTTCACAAAAAAGTGAAATTTTCAAAAATCCAGAAAATTGGCTAAAAAGGACTAAATATCAAGGTCTCATAAAGCGAATCGCTCTGGAACTGAAATCGGAACGCTCACTGACATTTGCACTATCTGAAAGTCTGATAAATGCCGGAAAAATGACAAAGTCCAAGAAAAAATTTTTTTAGACTTTTTTAAATTTTACCCAGTGGGATATATATTCTACCCACACACATTTGGATCTCTCCTGGGGAACCCTCACACATATTATTCCCTCATTTAGTGGATATTTTCACAAAAAAGTGAAAATTTCAAAAATCCAAAATATTGGCTGAAAACTTCTAAATATCAAGGACTCATTGGCCGAATCGCTCTGAAACTGAAATCGGAATGCTCACTGACATTTCCCCTATCTGAAAGTCTGATAAACGCCGGAAAAATGACTAAGTCCAAAAAAAAATTTTTTTCAACTTTTTTCAATTTTACCCCCGTGGGATATACAGTTATATGAAAAAGTTTGGGAACCCCTATTAATCTTAAGCTTATTGTTTTATAAAAATTGGTGTTTTTGCAACAGCTATTTCAGTTTGATATATGTAATAACTGTGGGACACAGTATTGTTTCTGCCTTGAAATGAGGTTTATTGTACTAACATAAAATGTGCAATCTGCATTCAAACAAAATTTGACAGGTGCATACGTAAGGGCACCTCACCAGAAAAGTGACATTAATATTTAGTAGATCCTCCTTTTCCAAAAATAACAGCCTCTAGTCGCTTCCTGTAGCTTTTAATGAGTTCCTGGATCCTGGATGAAGGTATTTTTGACCATTCCTCTTTACAAAACAATTCCAGTTCAGTTAAGTTTGATGGTCGCCGAGCATGGACAGCCCTCTTCAAATGATGCCACAGATGTTCAATGATATTCAGGTCTGGGGACTGGGATGGCCATTCCAGAACATTGTAATTGTTCCTCTGCATGAATGCCTGAGTAGATTTGGAGCGGTGTTTTGGATCATTGTCTTGCTGAAAGATCCATCCCCTGCGTAAATTCGACTTTATCACTGGTTCTTGAACATTATTGTCAAGAATCTGCTGATACTGAGTGGAATCCATGCGTCCCTCAACTTTAACAGATTCCCGGTGCCGGCATTGGCCACACAGCCCCAAAGCATGATGGAACCTCCACGAAATTTTACTGTGGGTACCAAGTGTTTTTCTTGGAATGCTGTGTTTTTTTGCCACCATGCATAACGCCTTTTTGTATGACCAAACAACTCAATCTTGGTTTCATCAGTCCACAGGACCTTCTTCCAAAAAGAAATTGGCTTCTCCAAATGTGCTTTTGCATACCTCAGCCGACTCTGTTTGTGGCGTGCTGGCAGAAACGGCTTCTTTCGCATCACTCTCCCATACAGCTTCTCCTTGTGCAAAGTGCGTTCTATAGTTGACCGATGCACAGTGACACCATCTGCAGCAAGTTGATGCTGCAGCTCTCTGCAGGTGGTCTCAGGATTGTCCTTGACTGATCTCACCATTCTTCTTCTCTGCCTTTCTGATGTTTTTCTTGGCCTGCCACTTCTGGCCTTAACAAGAACTGTCCCTGTGTTCTTTCATTTCCTTACTATGTTCCTCACAGTGGAAACTGACAGATTAAATCTCTGAGACAGCTTTTTGTATCCTTCCCTTGAACAACTATGTTGAATAATCTTTGTTTTCAGATCATTTGACAGTTGTTTTGAGGAGCCCATGATGCCACTCTTCAGAGGAGATTCAAACAGGAGAACAACTTGCAAGTGGCCACTTTAAGTAGCTTTTCTCATGATTGCATACACCTGGCTCTGAAGTTCAAAGCTCAATGAGGTTACAAAACCAAAAAAAGTGCTTTAGTAAGTCAGTAAAAAGTAGGTAGGAGTATTTAAAACAAGAAAATGATAAGGGTGCCCATACTTATGCACCTGTCAAATTTTGTTTGAATGCAGATTGCACATTTTCTGTTAGTACAATAAACCTCATTTCAAGGCAGAAACATTACTGTGTCCAACAGTTATTACATATATCAAACTGAAATAGCTGTTGCAAAAACACCAATTTTTATAAAACATTAAGCTTAAAATTAATAGGGGTGCCCAAACTTTTTCATATAACTGTATATTCTACCCACACACATTTGGAACTCTCCTGGGGTACCCTCACACTTATTATTCCCTCATTTAGTGGATATTTTCACAAAAAAGTGAAATTTTCAAAAATCCAAAATATTGGCTGAAAACGACTAAATATCAAGGACTCATTGGGCGAATCGCTCTGGAGCTGAAATCGGAATGCTCACTTACATTTCCCCTATCAGAAAGTCTGATAAACGCCGGAAAAATGACAAAGTCCAAGAAAAATTTTTTTTTAGACTTTTTTCAATTTTACCCCGTGGGATATATATTCTACCCACACACATTTGGAACTCTCCTGGGGTACCCTCACACATATTATTCCCTCATTTAGTGGATATTTTCACAAAAAAGTGAAATTTTCAAAAATGCAGAAAATTGGCTGAAAACGACTAAATATCAAGGACTCATTGGGCGAATCGCTCTGGAACTGAAATCGGAATGCTCACTGACATTTCCCCTATCTGAAAGTTTGATAAACGCCAGAAAAATGACTAAGTCCAAGAAAAATTTTTTTTAAACTTTTTTCAATTTTACCCCGTGGGATAAATATTCTACCCACACACATTTGGAACTCTCCTGGGGTACCCTCACACATATTATTCCCTCATTTAGTGGATATTTTCACAAAAAAGTGAAATTTTCAAAAATCCAGAAAATTGGCTGAAAACGACTAAATATCAAGGACTCATTGGCCGAATCGCTCTGGAACTGAAATCTGAACGCTCACTGACATTTCCCCTATCTGAAAGTCTGATAAACGCCAGAAAAATGACTAAGTCCCAAAAAAAATTTTTTTCAACTTTTTTCAATTTTACCCCCGTGGGATATATATTCTACCCACACACATTTGGAACTCTCCTGGGGTACCCTCACACATATTATTCCCTCATTTAGTGGATATTTTCACAAAAAAGTGAAATTTTCAAAAATCCAGAAAATTGGCTGAAAACGACTAAATATCAAGGGCTCATTGGGCGAATCGCTCTGGAACTGAAATCGGAACGCTCACTGACATTTCCCCTATCTGAAAGTCTGATAAACGCCGGAAAAATGACTTAGTCCAAGAAAATTTTTTTTTAAACTTTTTTCAATTTTACCCCATGGGATATATACTCTACACACACACATTTGGAACTCTCCTGGGTTACCCTCACACATATTATTCCCTCATTTAGTGGATATTTTCACAAAAAAGTGAAATTTTCAAAAATCCAGAAAATTGGCTGAAAAGGACTAAACATCAAGGTCTCATTAAGCGAATCGCTCTGGAACTGAAATCGGAACGCTCACTGACATTTGGCCTATCTGAAAGTCTGATAAACGCCGGAAAAATGACTAAGTCCAAAAAAAAAAATTTTTCAACTTTTTTCAATTTTACCCCGTGGGATATATATTCTACCCACACACATTTGGAACTCTCATGGGGTACCCTCACACATATTATTCCCTCATTTAGTGGATATTTTCACAAAAAAGTGAAATTTTCAAAAATCCTGAAAATTGGCTGAAAACGACTAAATATCAAGGACTCATTGGCCGAATCGCTCTGAAACTGAAATCGGAACGCTCACTGACATTTCCCCTATCTGAAAGTCTGATAAACGCCGGAAAAATGACTTAGTCCAAGAAAAATTTTTTTTAAACTTTTTTCAATTTTACCCCGTGGGATATATACTCTACCCACACACATTTGGAACTCTCCTGGGTTACCCTCACACATATTATTCCCTCATTTAGTGGATATTTTCACAAAAAAGTGAAATTTTCAAAAATCCAGAAAATTGGCTAAAAAGGACTAAATATCAAGGTCTCATTAAGCGAATCGCTCTGGAACTGAAATCGGAACGCTCACTGACATTTGCATTATCTGAAAGTCTGATAAACGCCGGAAAAATGACTTAGTCCAAGAAAAATTTTTTTTAAACTTTTTTCAATTTTACCCCGTGGGATATATACTCTACCCACACACATTTGGAACTCTCCTGGGTTACCCTCACACATATTATTCCCTCATTTAGGGGATATTTTCACAAAAAAGTGAAATTTTCAAAAATCCAGAAAATTGGCTGAAAACGACTTAATATCAAGGACTCATTGGGCGAATCGCTCTGGAACTGAAATCGGAATGCTCAATGACATTTCCCCTATCTGAAAGTCTGATAAATGCCGGAAAAATGACTAAGTAAAAAAAAAAATTTTTTCTACTTTTTTCAATTTTACCCCGTGGGATATATACTCTACCCACACACATTTGGAACTCTCCTGGGTTACCCTCACACATATTATTCCCTCATTTAGTGGATATTTTCACAAAAAAGTGAAATTTTCAAAAATCCAGAAAATTGGTTGATAACGACTAAATATCAAGGACTCATTGGGCGAATCGCTCTGGAGCTGAAATCGGAATGCTCACTGACATTTCCCCTATCTGAAAGTCTGATAAACGCCGGAAAAATGACTATGTCCAAAAAAAAAATTTTTTCAACTTTTTTCAATTTTACCCCCGTGGAATATATATTCTACCCACACACATTTGGAATTCTCCTGGGGTACCCTCACACATATTATTCCCTCATTTAGTGGATATTTTCACAAAAAAGTGAAATTTTCAAAAATCCAAAATATTGGCTGAAAACGACTAAATATCAAGGACTCATTGGGCGAATCGCTCTGGAACTGAAATCAGAACGCTCACTGACATTTCCCCTATCTGAAAGTCTGATGAATGCCGGAAAAATGACAAAGTCCAAGAAAAAATTTTTTTAGACTTTTTTAAATTTTACCCAGTGGGATATATATTCTACCCACACACATTTGGAACTCTCCTGGGGAACCCTCACACATATTATTCCCTCATTTAGTGGATATTTTCACAAAAAAGTGAAATTTTCAAAAATGCAGAAAATTGGCTGAAAACGACTAAATATCAAGGACTCATTGGGCGAATCGCTCTGGAACTGAAATCGGAATGCTCACTGACATTTCCCCTATCTGAAAGTCTGATAAACGCCGGAAAAATGACTAAGTCCAAAAAGAAATTTTTTTAAACTTTTTTCAATTTTACCCCCGTTGGATATATATTCTACCCACACACATTGGGAACTCTCCTGGGGTACCCTCACACATATTATTCCCTCATTTAGTGGATATTTTCGCAAAAAAGTGAAATTTTCAAAAATCCAGAAAATTGGCTGAAAACGACTAAATATCAAGGACTCATTGGGCGAATCGCTCTGGAACTGAAATCGGTACGCTCACTGACATTTCCCCTATCTGAAAGTCTGTTAAACGCCGGAAAAATGACTTAGTCCAAGAAAATTTTTTATTAAACTTTTTTCAATTTTACCCCTTGGGATATATACTCTACCCACACACATTTGGAACTCTCCTGGGTTACCCTCACACATATTATTCCCTCATTTAGTGGATATTTTCACAAAAAAGTGAAATTTTCAAAAATCCTGAAAATTGGCTGAAAACGACTAAATATCAAGGACTCATTGGGCGAATCACTCTGGAACTGAAATCGGAATGCTCACTGACATTTCCCCTATCTGAAAGTCTGATAAACGACGGAAAAATGAATAAGTCCAAAAAAAAATTTTTTTCAACTTTTTTCAATTTTACCCCCGTGGGATATATATTCTACCCACACACATTTGGAACTCTCCTGGGGTACCCTCACACATATTATTCCCTCATTTAGTGGATATTTTCACAAAAAAGTGAAATTTTCAAAAATGCAGAAAATTGGCTGAAAACGACTAAATATCAAGGACTCATTTGGCGAATCGCTCTGGAACTGAAATCGGAATGCTCACTGACATTTCCCCTATCTGAAAGTCTAATAAACGCTGGAAAAATGACTAAGTCCAAGAAAAAAATTTTTTAAGCTTTTTTCAATTTTACCCCGTGGGATATATATTCTACCCACACACATTTGGAACTCTCATGGGGTACCCTCACACATATTATTCCCTCATTTAGTGGATATTTTCGCAAAAAAGTGAAATTTTCAAAAATCCAGAAAATTGGCTGAAAAGGACTAAATATCAAGGTCTCATTAAGCGAATCGCTCTGGAACTGAAATCGGAACGCTCACTGACATTTCCCCTATCTGAAAGTCTGATAAACGCCGGAAAAATGACTTAGTCCAAGAAAATTTTTTTTTAAACTTTTTTCAATTTTACCCCGTGGGATATATACTCTACCCACACACATTTGGAACTCTCCTGGGTTACCCTCACACATATTATTCCCTCATTTAGTGGATATTTTCACAAAAAAGTGAAATTTTCAAAAATCCAGAAAATTGGCTAAAAAGGACTAAATATCAAGGTCTCATAAAGCGAATCGCTCTGGAACTGAAATCGGAACGCTCACTGACATTTGCACTATCTGAAAGTCTGATAAATGCCGGAAAAATGACAAAGTCCAAGAAAAAATTTTTTTAGACTTTTTTAAATTTTACCCAGTGGGATATATATTCTACCCACACACATTTGGATCTCTCCTGGGGAACCCTCACACATATTATTCCCTCATTTAGTGGATATTTTCACAAAAAAGTGAAATTTTCAAAAATGCAGAAAATTGGCTGAAAACGACTAAATATCAAGGACTCATTGGGCGAATCGCTCTGGAACTGAAATCGGAATGCTCACTGACATTTCCCCTATCTGAAAGTCTGATAAACGCCGGAAAAATGACTAAGTCCAAGAAAAAATTTTTTTAAACTTTTTTCAATTTTACCCCGTGGGATAAATATTCTACCCACACACATTTGGAACTCTCCTGGGGTACCCTCACACATATTATTCCCTCATTTAGTGGATATTTTCACAAAAAAAGTGAAATTTTCAAAAATCCAGAAAATTGGCTGAAAACGACTAAATATCAAGGACTCATTGGCCGAATCGCTCTGGAACTGAAATCTGAACGCTCACTGACATTTCCCCTATCTGAAAGTCTGATAAACGCCAGAAAAATGACTAAGTCCCAAAAAAATTTTTTTTCAACTTTTTTCAATTTTACCCCCGTGGGATATATATTCTACCCACACACATTTGGAACTCTCCTGGGGTACCCTCACACATATTATTCCCTCATTTAGTGGATATTTTCACAAAAAAGTGAAATTTTGAAAAATCCAGAAAATTGGTTGAAAACGACTAAATATCAAGGACTCATTGGGCGAATCGCTCTGGAGCTGAAATCGGAATGCTCACTGACATTTCCCCTATCTGAAAGTCTGATAAACGCCAGAAAAATGACTAAGTCCAAAAAAAAAATTTTTTCAACTTTTTTCAATTTTACCCCCGTGGAATATATATTCTACCCAAACACATTTGGTACTCTCCTGGGGTACCCTCACACATATTATTCCCTCATTTAGTGGATATTTTCACAAAAAAGTGAAATTTTCAAAAATCCAAAATATTGGCTGAAAATGACTAAATATCAAGGACTCATTGGGCGAATCGCTCTGGAACTGAAATCGGAACGCTCACTGACATTTCCCCTATCTGAAAGTCTGATAAACGCCGGAAAAATGACTAAGTCCAAAAAAAAATTTTTTTCAACTTTTTTCAATTTTACCCCCGTGGGATATATATTCTACCCACACACATTTGGAACTCTCCTGGGGTACCCTCACACATATTATTCCCTCATTTAGTGGATATTTTCACAAAAAAGTGAAATTTTCAAAAATGCAGAAAATTGGCTGAAAACGACTAAATATCAAGGACTCATTGGGCGAATCGCTCTGGAACTGAAATCGGAATGCTCACTGACATTTCCCCTATCTGAAAGTCTAATAAACGCTGGAAAAATGACTAAGTCCAAGAAAAAATTTTTTTAAGCTTTTTTCAATTTTACCCCGTGGGATATATATTCTACCCACACACATTTGGAACTCTCATGGGGTACCCTCACACATATTATTCCCTCATTTAGTGGATATTTTCGCAAAAAAGTGAAATTTTCAAAAATCCAGAAAATTGGCTGAAAACGACTAAATATCAAGGACTCATTGGGCGAATCGCTCTGGAACTGAAATCGGAACGCTCACTGACATTTCCCCTATCTGAAAGTCTGATAAACGCCGGAAAAATGACTTAGTCCAAGAAATTTTTTTTTTAAACTTTTTTCACTTTTACCACGTGCGATATATACTCTACCCACACACATTTGGAACTCTCCTGGGTTACCCTCACACATATTATTCCCTCATTTAGTGGATATTTTCACAAAAAAGTGAAATTTTCAAAAATCCAGAAAATTGGCTGAAAAGGACTAAATATCAAGGTCTCATTAAGCGAATCGCTCTGGAACTGAAATCGGAACGCTCACTGACATTTCCCCTATCTGAAAGTCTGATAAACGCCGGAAAAATGACTTAGTCCAAGAAAATTTTTTTTAAAACTTTTTTCAATTTTACCCCGTGGGATATATACTCTACCCACACACATTTGGAACTCTCCTGGGTTACCCTCACACATATTATTCCCTCATTTAGTGGATATTTTCACAAAAAAGTGAAATTTTCAAAAATCCAGAAAATTGGCTAAAAAGGACTAAATATCAAGGTCTCATAAAGCGAATCGCTCTGGAACTGAAATCGGAACGCTCACTGACATTTGCACTATCTGAAAGTCTGATAAATGCCGGAAAAATGACAAAGTCCAAGAAAAATTTTTTTTAGACTTTTTTAAATTTTACCCAGTGGGATATATATTCTACCCACACACATTTGGATCTCTCCTGGGGAACCCTCACACATATTATTCCCTCATTTAGTGGATATTTTCACAAAAAAGTGAAATTTTGAAAAATCCAGAAAATTGGTTGAAAACGACTAAATATCAAGGACTCATTGGGCGAATCGCTCTGGAGCTGAAATCGGAATGCTCACTGACATTTCCCCTATCTGAAAGTCTGATAAACGCCAGAAAAATGACTAAGTCCAAAAAAAAAATTTTTTCAACTTTTTTCAATTTTACCCCCGTGGAATATATATTCTACCCAAACACATTTGGTACTCTCCTGGGGTACCCTCACACATATTATTCCCTCATTTAGTGGATATTTTCACAAAAAAGTGAAATTTTCAAAAATGCAGAAAATTGGCTGAAAACGACTAAATATCAAGGACTCATTGGGCGAATCGCTCTGGAACTGAAATCGGAACGCTCACTGACATTTCCCCTATCTGAAAGTCTGATAAACGCCGGAAAAATGACTTAGTCCAAGAAAATTTTTTTTAAAACTTTTTTCAATTTTACCCCGTGGGATATATACTCTACCCACACACATTTGGAACTCTCCTGGGTTACCCTCACACATATTATTCCCTCATTTAGTGGATATTTTCACAAAAAAGTGAAATTTTCAAAAATCCAGAAAATTGGCTAAAAAGGACTAAATATCAAGGTCTCATAAAGCGAATCACTCTGGAACTGAAATCGGAACGCTCACTGACATTTGCACTATCTGAAAGTCTGATAAATGCCGGAAAAATGACAAAGTCCAAGAAAAAATTTTTTTAAACTTTTTTAAATTTTACCCAGTGGGATATATATTCTACCCACACACATTTGGATCTCTCCTGGGGAACCCTCACACATATTATTCCCTCATTTAGTGGATATTTTCACAAAAAAGTGAAATTTTCAAAAATGCAGAAAATTGGCTGAAAACGACTAAATATCAAGGACTCATTGGGCGAATCGATCTGGAACTGAAATCGGAATGCTCACTGACATTTCCCCTATCTGAAAGTCTAATAAACGCCGGAAAAATGACTAAGTCCAAGAAAAAATTTTTTTATGCTTTTTTCAATTTTACCCGTGGGATATATATTCTACCCACACACATTTGGAACTCTCATGGGGTACCCTCACACATATTATTCCCTCATTTAGTGGATATTTTCGCAAAAAAGTGAAATTTTCAAAAATCCAGAAAATTGGCTGAAAACGACTAAATATCAAGGACTCATTGGGCGAATCGCTCTGGAACTGAAATCGGAACGCTCACTGACATTTCCCCTATCTGAAAGTCTGATAAACGCCGGAAAAATGACTTAGTCCAAGAAAATTTTTTTTTAAACTTTTTTCAATTTTACCCCGTGGGATATATACTCTACCCACACACATTTGGAACTCTCCTGGGTTACCCTCACACATATTATTCCCTCATTTAGTGGATATTTTCACAAAAAAGTGAAATTTTCAAAAATCCAGAAAATTGGCTGAAAAGGACTAAATATCAAGGTCTCATTAAGCGAATCGCTCTGGAACTGAAATCGGAACGCTCACTGACATTTCCCCTATCTGAAAGTCTGATAAACGCCGGAAAAATGACTTAGTCCAAGAAAATTTTTTTTTAAACTTTTTTCAATTTTACCCCGTGGGATATATACTCTACCCACACACATTTGGAACTCTCCTGGGTTACCCTCACACATATTATTCCCTCATTTAGTGGATATTTTCACAAAAAAGTGAAATTTTCAAAAATCCAGAAAATTGGCTAAAAAGGACTAAATATCAAGGTCTCATAAAGCGAATCGCTCTGGAACTGAAATCGGAACGCTCACTGACATTTGCACTATCTGAAAGTCTGATAAATGCCGGAAAAATGACAAAGTCCAAGAAAAAATTTTTTTAGACTTTTTTAAATTTTACCCAGTGGGATATATATTCTACCCACACACATTTGGATCTCTCCTGGGGAACCCTCACACATATTATTCCCTCATTTAGTGGATATTTTCACAAAAAAGTGAAATTTTCAAAAATACAGAAAATTGGCTGAAAACGACTAAATATCAAGGACTCATTGGGCGAATCGCTCTGGAACTGAAATCGGAATGCTCACTGACATTTCCCCTATCTGAAAGTCTGATAAACGCCGGAAAAATGACTAAGTCCAAGAAAATTTTTTTTTAAACTTTTTTCAATTTTACCCCGTTGGATATATATTCTACCCACACACATTTGGAACTCTCCTGGGGTACCCTCACACATATTATTCCCTCATTTAGTGGATATTTTCACAAAAAAGTGAAATTTTGAAAAATCCAGAAAATTGGTTGAAAACGACTAAATATCAAGGACTCATTGGGCGAATCGCTCTGGAGCTGAAATCGGAATGCTCACTGACATTTCCCCTATCTGAAAGTCTGATAAACGCCGGAAAAATGACTAAGTCCAAAAAAAAAATTTTTTCAACTTTTTTCAATTTTACCCCCGTGGAATATATATTCTACCCACACACATTTGGTACTCTCCTGGGGTACCCTCACACATATTATTCCCTCATTTAGTGGATATTTTCACAAAAAAGTGAAATTTTCAAAAATCCAAAATATTGGCTGAAAATGACTAAATATCAAGGACTCATTGGGCGAATCGCTCTGGAACTGAAATCGGAACGCTCACTGACATTTCCCCTATCTGAAAGTCTGATAAACGCCGGAAAAATGACTAAGTCCAAAAAAAAATTTTTTTCAACTTTTTTCAATTTTACCCCCGTGGGATATATATTCTACCCACACACATTTGGAACTCTCCTGGGGTACCCTCACACATATTATTCCCTCATTTAGTGGATATTTTCACAAAAAAGTGAAATTTTCAAAAATCCAAAATATTGGCTGAAAACGACTGAATATCAAGGACTCATTGGGCGAATCGCTCTGGAACTGAAATCAGAACGCTCACTGACATTTCCCCTATCTGAAAGTCTGATAAACGCCGGAAAAATGACTTAGTCCAAGAAAAATTTTTTTTAAACTTTTTTTAATTTTACCCCGTGGGATATATACTCTACCCACACACATTTGGAACTCTCCTGGGTTACCCTCACACATATTATTCCCTCATTTAGTGGATATTTTCACAAAAAAGTGAAATTTTCAAAAATCCAAAATATTGGCTGAAAACGACTAAATATCAAGGACTCATTGGGCGAATCGCTCTGGAACTGAAATCGGAAAGCTCACTGACATTTCCCCTATCAGAAAGTCTGATAAATGCCGGAAAAATGACAAAGTCCAAGAAAAAATTTTTTTAGACTTTTTTAAATTTTACCCAGTGGGATATATATTCTACCCACACACATTTGGAACTCTCCTGGGGAACCCTCACACATATTATTCCCTCATTTAGTGGATATTTTCACAAAAAAGTGAAATTTTCAAAAATGCAGAAAATTGGTTGAAAACGACTTAATATCAAGGACTCATTGGGCGAATCGCTCTGGAACTGAAATCGGAATGCTCACTGATATTTCCCCTATCTGAAAGTCTGATAAACGCCGGAAAAATGACTAAGTCCAAAAAAAAAATTTTTTCAACTTTTTTCAATTTTACCCCCGTGGAATATATATTCTACCCACACACATTTGGTACTCTCCTGGGGTACCCTCACACATATTATTCCCTCATTTAGTGGATATTTTCACAAAAAAGTGAAATTTTCAAAAATCCAAAATATTGGCTGAAAATGACTAAATATCAATTACTCATTGGGCGAATCGCTCTGGAACTGAAATCGGAACGCTCACTGACATTTCCCCTATCTGAAAGTCTGATAAACGCCGGAAAAATGACTAAGTCCAAAAAAAAAAATTTTTCAACTTTTTTCAATTTTACTCCCGTGGAATATATATTCTACCCACACACATTTGGAACTCTCCTGGGGTATCTTCACACATATTATTCCCTCATTTAGTGGATATTTTCACAAAAAAGTGAAATTTTCAAAAATCCAGAAAATTGGCTGAAAACGACTAAATATCAAGGACTCATTGGGCGAATCGCTCTGGAACTGAAATCTGAATGCTCACTGACATTTCCCCTATCTGAAAGTCTGATAAACGCCAGAAAAATGACTAAGTCCCAAAAAAATTTTTTTTCAACTTTTTTCAATTTTACCTCCGTGGGATATATATTCTACCCACACACATTTGGAACTCTCCTGGGTTACCCTCACACATATTATTCCCTCATTTAGTGGATATTTTCACAAAAAAGTGAAATTTTCAAAAATCCAGAAAATTGGCTAAAAAGGACTAAATATCAAGGTCTCATAAAGCGAATCACTCTGGAACTGAAATCGGAACGCTCACTGACATTTGCACTATCTGAAAGTCTGATAAATGCCGGAAAAATGACAAAGTCCAAGAAAAAATTTTTTTAGACTTTTTTAAATTTTACCCAGTGGGATATATATTCTACCCACACACATTTGGATCTCTCCTGGGGAACCCTCACACATATTATTCCCTCATTTAGTGGATATTTTCACAAAAAAGTGATATTTTCAAAAATGCAGAAAATTGGCTGAAAACGACTAAATATCAAGGACTCATTGGGCGAATCGCTCTGGAACTGAAATCGGAATGCTCACTGACATTTCCCCTATCTGAAAGTCTGATAAACGCCGGAAAAATGACTAAGTCCAAGAAAAATTTTTTTTAAACTTTTTTCAATTTTACCCCGTGGGATAAATATTCTACCCACACACATTTGGAACTCTCCTGGGGTACCTTCACACATATTATTCCCTCATTTAGTGGATATTTTCACAAAAAAAGTGAAATTTTCAAAAATCCAGAAAATTGGTTGAAAACGACTAAATATCAAGGACTCATTGGGCGAATCGCTCTGGAGCTGAAATCGGAATGCTCACTGACATTTCCCCTTTCTGAAAGTCTGATAAACGCCGGAAAAATGACTAAGTCCAAAAAAAAAATTTTTTCAACTTTTTTCAATTTTACCCCCGTGGAATATATATTCTACCCACACACATTTGGTACTCTCCTGGGGTACCCTCACACATATTATTCCCTCATTTAGTGGATATTTTCACAAAAAAGTGAAATTTTCAAAAATCCAAAATATTGGCTGAAAATGACTAAATATCAATTACTCATTGGGCGAATCGCTCTGGAACTGAAATCGGAACGCTCACTGACATTTCCCCTATCTGAAAGTCTGATAAACGCCGGAAAAATGACTAAGTCCAAAAAAAAAAATTTTTCAACTTTTTTCAATTTTACTCCCGTGGAATATATATTCTACCCACACACATTTGGAACTCTCCTGGGGTATCTTCACACATATTATTCCCTCATTTAGTGGATATTTTCACAAAAAAGTGAAATTTTCAAAAATCCAGAAAATTGGCTGAAAACGACTAAATATCAAGGACTCATTGGGCGAATCGCTCTGGAACTGAAATCTGAATGCTCACTGACATTTCCCCTATCTGAAAGTCTGATAAACGCCAGAAAAATGACTAAGTCCCAAAAAAATTTTTTTTCAACTTTTTTCAATTTTACCTCCGTGGGATATATATTCTACCCACACACATTTGGAACTCTCCTGGGGTACCCTCACACATATTATTCCCTCATTTAGTGGATATTTTCACAAAAAAGTGAAATTTTCAAAAATCCAAAATATTGGCTGAAAACGACTAAATATCAAGGACTCATTGGGCGAATCGCTCTGGAACTGAAATCAGAACGCTCACTGACATTTCCCCTATCTGAAAGTCTGATAAACGCCGGAAAAATGACTTAGTCCAAGAAAATTTTTTTTTAAACTTTTTTTAATTTTACCCCGTGGGATATATACTCTACCCACACACATTTGGAACTCTCCTGGGTTACCCTCACACATATTATTCCCTCATTTAGTGGATATTTTCACAAAAAAGTGAAATTTTCAAAAATCCAAAATATTGGCTGAAAACGACTAAATATCAAGGACTCATTGGGCGAATCGCTCTGGAACTGAAATCGGAAAGCTCACTGACATTTCCCCTATCAGAAAGTCTGATAAATGCCGGAAAAATGACAAAGTCCAAGAAAAATTTTTTTTAGACTTTTTTAAATTTTACCCAGTGGGATATATATTCTACCCACACACATTTGGAACTCTCCTGGGTTACCCTCACACATATTATTCCCTCATTTAGTGGATATTTTCACAAAAAAGTGAAATTTTCAAAAATCCAGAAAATTGGCTAAAAAGGACTAAATATCAAGGTCTCATAAAGCGAATCGCTCTGGAACTGAAATCGGAACGCTCACTGACATTTGCACTATCTGAAAGTCTGATAAATGCCGGAAAAATGACAAAGTCCAAGAAAAATTTTTTTTAGACTTTTTTAAATTTTACCCAGTGGGATATATATTCTACCCACACACATTTGGATCTCTCCTGGGGAACCCTCACACATATTATTCCCTCATTTAGTGGATATTTTCACAAAAAAGTGAAATTTTGAAAAATCCAGAAAATTGGTTGAAAACGACTAAATATCAAGGACTCATTGGGCGAATCGCTCTGGAGCTGAAATCGGAATGCTCACTGACATTTCCCCTATCTGAAAGTCTGATAAACGCCAGAAAAATGACTAAGTCCAAAAAAAAAATTTTTTCAACTTTTTTCAATTTTACCCCCGTGGAATATATATTCTACCCAAACACATTTGGTACTCTCCTGGGGTACCCTCACACATATTATTCCCTCATTTAGTGGATATTTTCACAAAAAAGTGAAATTTTCAAAAATGCAGAAAATTGGCTGAAAACGACTAAATATCAAGGACTCATTGGGCGAATCGCTCTGGAACTGAAATCGGAACGCTCACTGACATTTCCCCTATCTGAAAGTCTGATAAACGCCGGAAAAATGACTTAGTCCAAGAAAATTTTTTTTAAAACTTTTTTCAATTTTACCCCGTGGGATATATACTCTACCCACACACATTTGGAACTCTCCTGGGTTACCCTCACACATATTATTCCCTCATTTAGTGGATATTTTCACAAAAAAGTGAAATTTTCAAAAATCCAGAAAATTGGCTAAAAAGGACTAAATATCAAGGTCTCATAAAGCGAATCACTCTGGAACTGAAATCGGAACGCTCACTGACATTTGCACTATCTGAAAGTCTGATAAATGCCGGAAAAATGACAAAGTCCAAGAAAAAATTTTTTTAAACTTTTTTAAATTTTACCCAGTGGGATATATATTCTACCCACACACATTTGGATCTCTCCTGGGGAACCCTCACACATATTATTCCCTCATTTAGTGGATATTTTCACAAAAAAGTGAAATTTTCAAAAATGCAGAAAATTGGCTGAAAACGACTAAATATCAAGGACTCATTGGGCGAATCGATCTGGAACTGAAATCGGAATGCTCACTGACATTTCCCCTATCTGAAAGTCTAATAAACGCCGGAAAAATGACTAAGTCCAAGAAAAAATTTTTTTATGCTTTTTTCAATTTTACCCGTGGGATATATATTCTACCCACACACATTTGGAACTCTCATGGGGTACCCTCACACATATTATTCCCTCATTTAGTGGATATTTTCGCAAAAAAGTGAAATTTTCAAAAATCCAGAAAATTGGCTGAAAACGACTAAATATCAAGGACTCATTGGGCGAATCGCTCTGGAACTGAAATCGGAACGCTCACTGACATTTCCCCTATCTGAAAGTCTGATAAACGCCGGAAAAATGACTTAGTCCAAGAAAATTTTTTTTTAAACTTTTTTCAATTTTACCCCGTGGGATATATACTCTACCCACACACATTTGGAACTCTCCTGGGTTACCCTCACACATATTATTCCCTCATTTAGTGGATATTTTCACAAAAAAGTGAAATTTTCAAAAATCCAGAAAATTGGCTGAAAAGGACTAAATATCAAGGTCTCATTAAGCGAATCGCTCTGGAACTGAAATCGGAACGCTCACTGACATTTCCCCTATCTGAAAGTCTGATAAACGCCGGAAAAATGACTTAGTCCAAGAAAATTTTTTTTTAAACTTTTTTCAATTTTACCCCGTGGGATATATACTCTACCCACACACATTTGGAACTCTCCTGGGTTACCCTCACACATATTATTCCCTCATTTAGTGGATATTTTCACAAAAAAGTGAAATTTTCAAAAATCCAGAAAATTCGCTAAAAAGGACTAAATATCAAGGTCTCATAAAGCGAATCGCTCTGGAACTGAAATCGGAACGCTCACTGACATTTGCACTATCTGAAAGTCTGATAAATGCCGGAAAAATGACAAAGTCCAAGAAAAAATTTTTTTAGACTTTTTTAAATTTTACCCAGTGGGATATATATTCTACCCACACACATTTGGATCTCTCCTGGGGAACCCTCACACATATTATTCCCTCATTTAGTGGATATTTTCACAAAAAAGTGAAATTTTCAAAAATGCAGAAAATTGGCTGAAAACGACTAAATATCAAGGACTCATTGGGCGAATCGCTCTGGAACTGAAATCGGAATGCTCACTGACATTTCCCCTATCTGAAAGTCTGATAAACGCCGGAAAAATGACTAAGTCCAAGAAAATTTTTTTTTAAACTTTTTTCAATTTTACCCCGTGGGATATATATTCTACCCACACACATTTGGAACTCTCCTGGGGTACCCTCACACATATTATTCCCTCATTTAGTGGATATTTTCACAAAAAAGTGAAATTTTGAAAAATCCAGAAAATTGGTTGAAAACGACTAAATATCAAGGACTCATTGGGCGAATCGCTCTGGAGCTGAAATCGGAATGCTCACTGACATTTCCCCTATCTGAAAGTCTGATAAACGCCGGAAAAATGACTAAGTCCAAAAAAAAAATTTTTTCAACTTTTTTCAATTTTACCCCCGTGGAATATATATTCTACCCACACACATTTGGTACTCTCCTGGGGTACCCTCACACATATTATTCCCTCATTTAGTGGATATTTTCACAAAAAAGTGAAATTTTCAAAAATCCAAAATATTGGCTGAAAATGACTAAATATCAAGGACTCATTGGGCGAATCGCTCTGGAACTGAAATCGGAACGCTCACTGACATTTCCCCTATCTGAAAGTCTGATAAACGCCGGAAAAATGACTAAGTCCAAAAAAAAATTTTTTTCAACTTTTTTCAATTTTACCCCCGTGGGATATATATTCTACCCACACACATTTGGAACTCTCCTGGGGTACCCTCACACATATTATTCCCTCATTTAGTGGATATTTTCACAAAAAAGTGAAATTTTCAAAAATCCAAAATATTGGCTGAAAACGACTGAATATCAAGGACTCATTGGGCGAATCGCTCTGGAACTGAAATCAGAACGCTCACTGACATTTCCCCTATCTGAAAGTCTGATAAACGCCGGAAAAATGACTTAGTCCAAGAAAAATTTTTTTTAAACTTTTTTTAATTTTACCCCGTGGGATATATACTCTACCCACACACATTTGGAACTCTCCTGGGTTACCCTCACACATATTATTCCCTCATTTAGTGGATATTTTCACAAAAAAGTGAAATTTTCAAAAATCCAGAAAATTCGCTAAAAAGGACTAAATATCAAGGTCTCATAAAGCGAATCACTCTGGAACTGAAATCGGAACGCTCACTGACATTTGCACTATCTGAAAGTCTGATAAATGCCGGAAAAATGACAAAGTCTAAGAAAAAATTTTTTTAGACTTTTTTAAATTTTACCCAGTGGGATATATATTCTACCCACACACATTTGGATCTCTCCTGGGGAACCCTCACACATATTATTCCCTCATTTAGTGGATATTTTCACAAAAAAGTGATATTTTCAAAAATGCAGAAAATTGGCTGAAAACGACTAAATATCAAGGACTCATTGGGCGAATCGCTCTGGAACTGAAATCGGAATGCTCACTGACATTTCCCCTATCTGAAAGTCTGATAAACGCCGGAAAAATGACTAAGTCCAAGAAAAATTTTTTTTAAACTTTTTTCAATTTTACCCCGTGGGATAAATATTCTACCCACACACATTTGGAACTCTCCTGGGGTACCTTCACACATATTATTCCCTCATTTAGTGGATATTTTCACAAAAAAAGTGAAATTTTCAAAAATCCAGAAAATTGGTTGAAAACGACTAAATATCAAGGACTCATTGGGCGAATCGCTCTGGAGCTGAAATCGGAATGCTCACTGACATTTCCCCTTTCTGAAAGTCTGATAAACGCCGGAAAAATGACTAAGTCCAAAAAAAAAATTTTTTCAACTTTTTTCAATTTTACCCCCGTGGAATATATATTCTACCCACACACATTTGGTACTCTCCTGGGGTACCCTCACACATATTATTCCCTCATTTAGTGGATATTTTCACAAAAAAGTGAAATTTTCAAAAATCCAAAATATTGGCTGAAAATGACTAAATATCAATTACTCATTGGGCGAATCGCTCTGGAACTGAAATCGGAACGCTCACTGACATTTCCCCTATCTGAAAGTCTGATAAACGCCGGAAAAATGACTAAGTCCAAAAAAAAAAATTTTTCAACTTTTTTCAATTTTACTCCCGTGGAATATATATTCTACCCACACACATTTGGAACTCTCCTGGGGTATCTTCACACATATTATTCCCTCATTTAGTGGATATTTTCACAAAAAAGTGAAATTTTCAAAAATCCAGAAAATTGGCTGAAAACGACTAAATATCAAGGACTCATTGGGCGAATCGCTCTGGAACTGAAATCTGAATGCTCACTGACATTTCCCCTATCTGAAAGTCTGATAAACGCCAGAAAAATGACTAAGTCCCAAAAAAATTTTTTTTCAACTTTTTTCAATTTTACCTCCGTGGGATATATATTCTACCCACACACATTTGGAACTCTCCTGGGGTACCCTCACACATATTATTCCCTCATTTAGTGGATATTTTCACAAAAAAGTGAAATTTTCAAAAATCCAAAATATTGGCTGAAAACGACTAAATATCAAGGACTCATTGGGCGAATCGCTCTGGAACTGAAATCAGAACGCTCACTGACATTTCCCCTATCTGAAAGTCTGATAAACGCCGGAAAAATGACTTAGTCCAAGAAAATTTTTTTTTAAACTTTTTTTAATTTTACCCCGTGGGATATATACTCTACCCACACACATTTGGAACTCTCCTGGGTTACCCTCACACATATTATTCCCTCATTTAGTGGATATTTTCACAAAAAAGTGAAATTTTCAAAAATCCAAAATATTGGCTGAAAACGACTAAATATCAAGGACTCATTGGGCGAATCGCTCTGGAACTGAAATCGGAAAGCTCACTGACATTTCCCCTATCAGAAAGTCTGATAAATGCCGGAAAAATGACAAAGTCCAAGAAAAATTTTTTTTAGACTTTTTTAAATTTTACCCAGTGGGATATATATTCTACCCACACACATTTGGAACTCTCCTGGGGAACCCTCACACATATTATTCCCTCATTTAGTGGATATTTTCACAAAAAAGTGAAATTTTCAAAAATGCAGAAAATTGGTTGAAAACGACTTAATATCAAGGACTCATTGGGCGAATCACTCTGGAACTGAAATCGGAATGCTCACTGACATTTCCCCTATCTGAAAGTCTGATAAACGCCGAAAAAATGACTAAGTCCAAGAAAAAAAATTTTTAAACTTTTTTCAATTTTACCCCGTGGGATATATATTCGTCCCACACACATTTGGAACTCTCCTGGGGTACCCTCACACATATTATTCCCTCATTTAGTGGATATTTTCACAAAAAAGTGAAATTTTCAAAAATGCAGAAAATTGGCTGAAAACGACTAAATATCAAGGACTCATTGGGCGAATCGCTCTGGAACTGAAATCGGAATGCTCACTGACATTTCCCCTATCTGAAAGTCTGATAAACGCCGGAAAAATGACTAAGTCCAAGAAAAATTTTTTTTAAACTTTTTTCAATTTTACCCCGTGGGATAAATATTCTACCCACACACATTTGGAACTCTCCTGGGGTACCTTCACACATATTATTCCCTCATTTAGTGGATATTTTCACAAAAAAAGTGAAATTTTCAAAAATCCAGAAAATTGGTTGAAAACGACTAAATATCAAGGACTCATTGGGCGAATCGCTCTGGAGCTGAAATCGGAATGCTCACTGACATTTCCCCTTTCTGAAAGTCTGATAAACGCCGGAAAAATTACTAAGTCCAAAAAAAAAATTTTTTCAACTTTTTTCAATTTTACCCCCGTGG
This sequence comes from Phyllobates terribilis, assembly GCF_046119375.1. Classification (NCBI taxonomy): domain Eukaryota; kingdom Metazoa; phylum Chordata; class Amphibia; order Anura; family Dendrobatidae; genus Phyllobates; species Phyllobates terribilis. The sequence continues at coordinate 597,720,855 of NW_027362762.1, forward strand.
AATATATATTCTACCCACACACATTTGGTACTCTCCTGGGGTACCCTCACACATATTATTCCCTCATTTAGTGGATATTTTCACAAAAAAGTGAAATTTTCAAAAATCCAAAATATTGGCTGAAAATGACTAAATATCAATTACTCATTGGGCGAATCGCTCTGGAACTGAAATCGGAACGCTCACTGACATTTCCCCTATCTGAAAGTCTGATAAACGCCGGAAAAATGACTAAGTCCAAAAAAAAAAATTTTTCAACTTTTTTCAATTTTACTCCCGTGGAATATATATTCTACCCACACACATTTGGAACTCTCCTGGGGTATCTTCACACATATTATTCCCTCATTTAGTGGATATTTTCACAAAAAAGTGAAATTTTCAAAAATCCAGAAAATTGGCTGAAAACGACTAAATATCAAGGACTCATTGGGCGAATCGCTCTGGAACTGAAATCTGAATGCTCACTGACATTTCCCCTATCTGAAAGTCTGATAAACGCCAGAAAAATGACTAAGTCCCAAAAAAATTTTTTTTCAACTTTTTTCAATTTTACCTCCGTGGGATATATATTCTACCCACACACATTTGGAACTCTCCTGGGGTACCCTCACACATATTATTCCCTCATTTAGTGGATATTTTCACAAAAAAGTGAAATTTTCAAAAATCCAAAATATTGGCTGAAAACGACTAAATATCAAGGACTCATTGGGCGAATCGCTCTGGAACTGAAATCAGAACGCTCACTGACATTTCCCCTATCTGAAAGTCTGATAAACGCCGGAAAAATGACTTAGTCCAAGAAAATTTTTTTTTAAACTTTTTTTAATTTTACCCCGTGGGATATATACTCTACCCACACACATTTGGAACTCTCCTGGGTTACCCTCACACATATTATTCCCTCATTTAGTGGATATTTTCACAAAAAAGTGAAATTTTCAAAAATCCAAAATATTGGCTGAAAACGACTAAATATCAAGGACTCATTGGGCGAATCGCTCTGGAACTGAAATCGGAAAGCTCACTGACATTTCCCCTATCAGAAAGTCTGATAAATGCCGGAAAAATGACAAAGTCCAAGAAAAAATTTTTTTAGACTTTTTTAAATTTTACCCAGTGGGATATATATTCTACCCACACACATTTGGAACTCTCCTGGGGAACCCTCACACATATTATTCCCTCATTTAGTGGATATTTTCACAAAAAAGTGAAATTTTCAAAAATGCAGAAAATTGGTTGAAAACGACTTAATATCAAGGACTCATTGGGCGAATCACTCTGGAACTGAAATCGGAATGCTCACTGACAATTCCCCTATCTGAAAGTCTGATAAACGCCGAAAAAATGACTAAGTCCAAGAAAAAAAATTTTTAAACTTTTTTCAATTTTACCCCGTGGGATATATATTCTTCCCACACACATTTGGAACTCTCCTGGGGTACCCTCACACATATTATTCCCTCATTTAGTGGATATTTTCACAAAAAAGTGAAATTTTCAAAAATCCAGAAAATTGGCTGAAAACGACTGAATATCAAGGACTCATTGGGCGAATCGCTCTGGAGCTGAAATCGGAACGCTCACTGACATTTCCCCTATCTGAAAGTCTGATAAACGCCGGAAAAATGACTTAGTCCAAGAAAATTTTTTTTTAAACTTTTTTCAATTTTACCCCGTGGGATATATATTCTACCCACACACATTTGGAACTCTCCTGGGGTACCCTCACACATATTATTCCCTCATTTAGTGGATATTTTCGCAAAAAAGTGAAATTTTCAAAAATCCAAAATATTGGCTGAAAACGACTAAATATCAAGGACTCATTGGGCGAATCGCTGTGGAACTGAAATTGGAACGCTCACTGACATTTCCCCTATCTGAAAGTCTGATAAACGCCGGAAAAATGACTAAGTCCAAAAAGAAATTTTTTTAAACTTTTTTCAATTTTACCCCCGTGGGATATATATTCTACCCACACACATTTGGAACTCTCCTGGGGTACCCTCACACATATTATTCCCTCATTTAGTGGATATTTTCACAAAAAAGTGAAATTTTCAAAAATCCTGAAAATTGGCTGAAAACGACTAAATATCAAGGACTCATTGGGCGAATCACTCTGGAACTGAAATCGGAATGCTCACTGACATTTCCCCTATCTGAAAGTCTGATAAACGCCAGAAAAATGACTAAGTCCAAAAAAAAATTTTTTTCAACTTTTTTCAATTTTACCCCCGTGGGATATATATTCTACCCACACACATTTGGAACTCTCATGGGGTACCCTCACACATATTATTCCCTCATTTAGTTGATATTTTCACAAAAAAGTGAAATTTTCAAAAATCCAAAATATTGGCTTAAAACGACTAAATATCAAGGACTCATTGGGCGAATCGCTCTGGAACTGAAATCGGAACGCTCACTGACATTTCCTCTATCTGAAAGTCTGATAAACGCCGGAAAAATGTCTAAGTCCAAAAAAAATTTTTTTTAAACTTTTTTCAATTTTACCCCCGTGGGATATATATTCTACCCACACACATTTGGAACTCTCCTGGGGTACCCTCACACATATTATTCCCTCATTTAGTGGATATTTTCACAAAAAAGTGAAATTTTCAAAAATCCAGAAAATTGGCTGAAAACGACTAAATATCAAGGACTCATTGGGCGAATCGCTCTGGAACTGAAATCGGAATGCTCACTGACATTTCCCCTATCTGAAAGTCTGATAAACGCCGAAAAAATGACTAAGTCCAAGAAAAAAAATTTTTAAACTTTTTTCAATTTTACCCCGTGGGATATATATTCTTCCCACACACATTTGGAACTCTCCTGGGGTACCCTCACACATATTATTCCCTCATTTAGTGGATATTTTCACAAAAAAGTGAAATTTTCAAAAATCCAGAAAATTGGCTGAAAACGACTGAATATCAAGGACTCATTGGGCGAATCGCTCTGGAGCTGAAATCGGAACGCTCACTGACATTTCCCCTATCTGAAAGTCTGATAAACGCCGGAAAAATGACTTAGTCCAAGAAAATTTTTTTTTAAACTTTTTTCAATTTTACCCCGTGGGATATATACTCTACCCACACACATTTAAAACTCTCCTGGGTTACCCTCACACATATTATTCCCTCATTTAGTGGATATTTTCACAAAAAAGTGAAATTTTCAAAAATCCAGAAAATTGGCTGAAAAGGACTAAATATCAAGGTCTCATTAAGCGAATCGCTCTGGAACTGAAATCGGAACGCTCACTGACATTTCCCCTATCTGAAAGCCTGATAAACGCCGGAAAAATGACTTAGTCCAAGAAAATTTTTTTTTAAACTTTTTTCAATTTTACCCCGTGGGATATATATTCTACCCACACACATTTGGAACTCTCCTGGGGTACCCTCACACATATTATTCCCTCATTTAGTGGATATTTTCGCAAAAAAGTGAAATTTTCAAAAATCCAAAATATTGGCTGAAAACGACTAAATATCAAGGACTCATTGGGCGAATCGCTGTGGAACTGAAATTGGAACGCTCACTGACATTTCCCCTATCTGAAAGTCTGATAAACGCCGGAAAAATGACTAAGTCCAAAAAGAAATTTTTTTAAACTTTTTTCAATTTTACCCCCGTGGGATATATATTCTACCCACACACATTTGGAACTCTCCTGGGGTACCCTCACACATATTATTCCCTCATTTAGTGGATATTTTCACAAAAAAATGAAATTTTCAAAAATCCAGAAAATTGGCTGAAAACGACTAAATATCAAGGACTCATTGGCCGAATCACTCTGGAACTGACATCTGAACGCTCACTGACATTTACCCTATCTGAAAGTCTGATACACGCCAGAAAAATGACTAAGTCCCAAAAAAATTTTTTTTCAACTTTTTTCAATTTTACCCCCGTGGGTATATATTCTACCCACACACATTTGGAACTCTCCTGGGGTACCCTCACACATATTATTCCCTCATTTAGTGGATATTTTCACAAAAAAGTGAAATTTTCAAAAATCCAAAATATTGGCTGAAAACGACTGAATATCAAGGACTCAATGGGCGAATCGCTCTGGAACTGAAATCGGAACGCTCACTGACATTTGCCCTATCTGAAAGTCTGATAAACGCCGAAAAAATGACTAAGTCCAAGAAAAAAATTTTTTAAACTTTTTTCAATTTTACCCCGTGGGATATATATTCTACCCACACACATTTGGAACTCTCCTGGGGTACCCTCACACATATTATTCCCTCATTTAGTGGATATTTTCACAAAAAAAGTGAAATTTTCAAAAATCCAGAAAATTGGTTGAAAACAACTAAATATCAAGGACTCATTGGGCCGAATCGCTCTGGAACTGAAATCGGAATGCTCACTGACATTTCCCCTATCTGAAAGTCTGATAAACGCCGGAAAAATCACTAAGTCCAAAAAAAAAATATTTTCAACTTTTTTCAATTTTACTCCCGTGGGATATATATTCTACCCACACACATTTGGAACTCTCCTGGGGTACCCTCACACATATTATTCCCTCATTTAGTGGATATTTTCACAAAAAAGTGAAATTTTCAAAAATCCAAAATATTGGCTGAAAACGACTAAATATCAAGGACTCATTGGGCGAATCGCTGTGGAACTGAAATTGGAACGCTCACTGACATTTCCCCTATCTGAAAGTCTGATAAACGCCGGAAAAATGACTAAGTCCAAAAAGAAATTTTTTTAAACTTTTTTCAATTTTACCCCCGTGGGATATATATTCTACCCACACACATTTGGAACTCTCCTGGGGTACCCTCACACATATTATTCCCTCATTTAGTGGATATTTTCACAAAAAAGTGAAATTTTCAAAAATCCAGAAAATTGGCTGAAAACGACTAAATATCAAGGACTCATTGGCCGAATCGCTCTGGAACTGACATCTGAACGCTCACTGACATTTCCCCTATCTGAAAGTCTGATACACGCCAGAAAAATGACTAAGTCCCAAAAAAATTTTTTTTCAACTTTTTTCAATTTTACCCCCATGGGTATATATTCTACCCACACACATTTGGAACTCTCCTGGGGTACCCTCACACATATTATTCCCTCATTTAGTGGATATTTTCACAAAAAAGTGAAATTTTCAAAAATCCAAAATATTGGCTGAAAACGACTGAATATCAAGGACTCATTGGGCGAATCGCTCTGGAACTGAAATCGGAACGCTCACTGACATTTGCCCTATCTGAAAGTCTGATAAATGGCGAAAAAATGACTAAGTCCAAGAAAAAATTTTTTTAAACTTTTTTCAATTTTACCCCCGTGGGATATATATTCTACCCACACACATTTGGAACTCTCCTGGGGTACCCGCACACATATTATTCCCTCATTTAGTGGATATTTTCACAAAAAAGTGAAATTTTCAAAAATCCAGAAAATTGGCTGAAAACGACTGAATATCAAGGACTCATTGGGCGAATCGCTCTGGAACTGAAATCGGAACGCTCACTGACATTTGCCCTATCTGAAAGTCTGATAAACGCCGAAAAAATGACTAAGTCCAAGAAAAAAATTTTTTAAACTTTTTTCAATTTTACCCCGTGGGATATATATTCTACCCACACACATTTGGAACTCTCCTGGGGTACCCTCACACATATTATTCCCTCATTTAGTGGATATTTTCACAAAAAAGTGAAATTTTCAAAAATCCAAAATATTGGCTTAAAACGACTAAATATCAAGGACTCATTGGGCGAATCGCTCTGGAACTGAAATCGGAACGCTCACTGACATTTCCCCTATCTGAAAGTCTGATAAACGCAGGAAAAATGAGTAAGTCCAAAAAAAAATTTTTTTAAACTTTTTTCAATTTTACCCCCGTGGGATATATATTCTACCCACACACATTTGGAACTCTCCTGGGTACCCTCACACATATTATTCCCTCATTTAGTGGATATTTTCACAAAAAAGTGAAATTTTCAAAAATCCAGAAAATTGGTTGAAAACAACTAAATATCAAGGACTCATTGGGCCGAATCGCTCTGGAACTGAAATCGGAATGCTCACTGACATTTCCCCTATCTGAAAGTCTGATAAACGCCGGAAAAATCACTAAGTCCAAAAAAAAAATATTTTCAACTTTTTTCAATTTTACTCCCGTGGGATATATATTCTACCCACACACATTTGGAACTCTCCTGGGGTACCCTCACACATATTATTCCCTCATTTAGTGGATATTTTCACAAAAAAGTGAAATTTTCAAAAATCCAAAATATTGGCTGAAAACGACTAAATATCAAGGACTCATTGGGCCGAATCGCTCTGGAACTGAAATTGGAACGCTCACTGACATTTTCCCTATCTGAAAGTCTGATAAACGCCGGAAAAATGACTAAGTCCAAAAAAAAAATTTTTTCAACTTTTTTCAATTTTACCCCCGTGGAATATATATTCTACCCACACACATTTGGAACTCTCCTGGGGTACCCTCACACATATTATTCCCTCATTTAGTGGATATTTTCACAAAAAAGTGAAATTTTCAAAAATCCAGAAAATTGGCTGAAAACGACTGAATATCAAGGACTCATTGGGCGAATCGCTCTGGAACTGAAATCGGAACACTCACTGACATCCCCCCTATCTGAAAGTCTGATAAACGCCGGAAAAATGAGTAAGTCCAAAAAAAAATTTTTTTAAACTTTTTTCAATTTTACCCCCGTGGGATATATATTCTACCCACACACATTTGGAACTCTCCTGGGGTACCCTCACACATATTATTCCCTCATTTAGTGAATATTTTCACAAAAAAGTGAAATTTTCAAAAATCCAGAAAATTGGTTGAAAACAACTAAATATCAAGGACTCATTGGGCGAATCGCTCTGGAGCTGAAATCGGAATGCTCACTGACATTTCCCCTATCTGAAAGTCTGATAAACGCCGGAAAAATCACTAAGTCCAAAAAAAAAATATTTTCAACTTTTTTCAATTTTACTCCCGTGGGATATATATTCTACCCACACACATTTGGAACTCTCCTGGGGTACCCTCACACATATTATTCCCTCATTTAGTGGATATTTTCACAAAAAAGTGAAATTTTCAAAAATCCAGAAAATTGGCTGAAAACGACTAAATATCAACGACTCATTGGGCGAATCGCTCTGGAACTGAAATCGGAATGCTCACTGACATTTCCCCTATCTGAAAGTCTGATAAACGCCGGAAAAATGACTAAATCCAAAAAGAAATTTTTTTAAACTTTTTTCAATTTTACCCCCGTTGGATATATATTCTACCCACACACATTTGGAACTCTCCTGGGGTACCCTCACACATATTATTCCCTCATTTAGTGGATATTTTCACAAAAAAGTGAAATTTTCAAAAATCCAAAATATTGGCTTAAAACGACTAAATATCAAGGACTCATTGGGCGAATCGCTCTGGAACTGAAATCGGAACGCTCACTGACATTTCCCCTATCTGAAAGTCTGATAAACGCAGGAAAAATGAGTAAGTCCAAAAAAAAATTTTTTTAAACTTTTTTCAATTTTACCCCCGTGGGATATATATTCTACCCACACACATTTGGAACTCTCCTGGGTACCCTCACACATATTATTCCCTCATTTAGTGGATATTTTCACAAAAAAGTGAAATTTTCAAAAATCCAGAAAATTGGTTGAAAACAACTAAATATCAAGGACTCATTGGGCCGAATCGCTCTGGAACTGAAATCGGAATGCTCACTGACATTTCCCCTATCTGAAAGTCTGATAAACGCCGGAAAAATCACTAAGTCCAAAAAAAAAATATTTTCAACTTTTTTCAATTTTACTCCCGTGGGATATATATTCTACCCACACACATTTGGAACTCTCCTGGGGTACCCTCACACATATTATTCCCTCATTTAGTGGATATTTTCACAAAAAAGTGAAATTTTCAAAAATCCAAAATATTGGCTGAAAACGACTAAATATCAAGGACTCATTGGGCCGAATCGCTCTGGAACTGAAATTGGAACGCTCACTGACATTTTCCCTATCTGAAAGTCTGATAAACGCCGGAAAAATGACTAAGTCCAAAAAAAAAATTTTTTCAACTTTTTTCAATTTTACCCCCGTGGAATATATATTCTACCCACACACATTTGGAACTCTCCTGGGGTACCCTCAAACATATTATTCCCTCATTTAGTGGATATTTTCACAAAAAAGTGAAATTTTCAAAAATCCAGAAAATTGGCTGAAAACGACTGAATATCAAGGACTCATTGGGCGAATCGCTCTGGAACTGAAATCGGAACACTCACTGACATTCCCCCTATCTGAAAGTCTGATAAACGCCGGAAAAATGAGTAAGTCCAAAAAAAAATTTTTTTAAACTTTTTTCAATTTTACCCCCGTGGGATATATATTCTACCCACACACATTTGGAACTCTCCTGGGGTACCCTCACACATATTATTCCCTCATTTAGTGGATATTTTCACAAAAAAGTGAAATTTTCAAAAATCCAGAAAATTGGTTGAAAACAACTAAATATCAAGGACTCATTGGGCGAATCGCTCTGGAGCTGAAATCGGAATGCTCACTGACATTTCCCCTATCTGAAAGTCTGATAAACGCCGGAAAAATGACTAAGTCCAAAAAAAAAATTTTTTCAACTTTTTTCAATTTTACTCCCGTGGGATATATATTCTACCCACACACATTTGGAACTCTCCTGGGGTACCCTCACACATATTATTCCCTCATTTAGTGGATATTTTCACAAAAAAGTGAAATTTTCAAAAATCCAAAATATTGGCTTAAAACGACTAAATATCAAGGACTCATTGGGCGAATCGCTCTGGAACTGAAATCGGAACGCTCACTGACATTTCCCCTATCTGAAAGTCTGATAAACGCAGGAAAAATGAGTAAGTCCAAAAAAAAATTTTTTTAAACTTTTTTCAATTTTACCCCCGTGGGATATATATTCTACCCACACACATTTGGAACTCTCCTGGGTACCCTCACACATATTATTCCCTCATTTAGTGGATATTTTCACAAAAAAGTGAAATTTTCAAAAATCCAGAAAATTGGTTGAAAACAACTAAATATCAAGGACTCATTGGGCCGAATCGCTCTGGAACTGAAATCGGAATGCTCACTGACATTTCCCCTATCTGAAAGTCTGATAAACGCCGGAAAAATCACTAAGTCCAAAAAAAAAATATTTTCAACTTTTTTCAATTTTACTCCCGTGGGATATATATTCTACCCACACACATTTGGAACTCTCCTGGGGTACCCTCACACATATTATTCCCTCATTTAGTGGATATTTTCACAAAAAAGTGAAATTTTCAAAAATCCAAAATATTGGCTGAAAACGACTAAATATCAAGGACTCATTGGGCCGAATCGCTCTGGAACTGAAATTGGAACGCTCACTGACATTTTCCCTATCTGAAAGTCTGATAAACGCCGGAAAAATGACTAAGTCCAAAAAAAAAATTTTTTCAACTTTTTTCAATTTTACCCCCGTGGAATATATATTCTACCCACACACATTTGGAACTCTCCTGGGGTACCCTCAAACATATTATTCCCTCATTTAGTGGATATTTTCACAAAAAAGTGAAATTTTCAAAAATCCAGAAAATTGGCTGAAAACGACTGAATATCAAGGACTCATTGGGCGAATCGCTCTGGAACTGAAATCGGAACACTCACTGACATTCCCCCTATCTGAAAGTCTGATAAACGCCGGAAAAATGAGTAAGTCCAAAAAAAAATTTTTTTAAACTTTTTTCAATTTTACCCCCGTGGGATATATATTCTACCCACACACATTTGGAACTCTCCTGGGGTACCCTCACACATATTATTCCCTCATTTAGTGGATATTTTCACAAAAAAGTGAAATTTTCAAAAATCCAGAAAATTGGCTGAAAACGACTAAATATCAACGACTCATTGGGCGAATCGCTCTGGAACTGAAATCGGAATGCTCACTGACATTTCCCCTATCTGAAAGTCTGATAAACGCCGGAAAAATGACTAAGTCCAAAAAGAAATTTTTTTAAACTTTTTTCAATTTTACCCCCGTTGGATATATATTCTACCCACACACATTTGGAACTCTCCTGGGGTACCCTCACACATATTATTCCCTCATTTAGTGGATATTTTCACAAAAAAGTGAAATTTTCAAAAATCCAAAATATTGGCTGAAAACGACAGAATATCAAGGACTCATTGGGCCGAATCGCTCTGGAACTGAAATTGGAACGCTCACTGACATTTCCCCTATCTGAAAGTCTGATAAACGCCGGAAAAATGACTAAGTCCAAAAAAAAAATTTTTTCAACTTTTTTCAATTTTACCCCCGTGGGATATATATTCTACCCACACACATTTGGAACTCTCCTGGGGTACCCTCACACATATTATTCCCTCATTTAGTGGATATTTTCACAAAAAAGTGAAATTTTCAAAAATCCAGAAAATTGGTTGAAAACAACTAAATATCAAGGACTCATTGGGCGAATCGCTCTGGAGCTGAAATCGGAATGCTCACTGACATTTCCCCTATCTGAAAGTCTGATAAACGCCGGAAAAATGACTAAGTCCAAAAAAAAAATTTTTTCAACTTTTTTCAATTTTACTCCCGTGGGATATATATTCTACCCACACACATTTGGAACTCTCCTGGGGTACCCTCACACATATTATTCCCTCATTTAGTGGATATTTTCACAAAAAAGTGAAATTTTCAAAAATCCAGAAAATTGGCTGAAAACGACTGAATATCAAGGACTCATTGGGCGAATCGCTCTGGAACTGAAATCGGAACGCTCACTGACATTTGCCCTATCTGAAAGTCTGATAAACGCCGGAAAAATGACTAAGTCCAAAAAAAAAATTTTTTCAACTTTTTTCCATTTTACCCCCGTGGAATATATATTCTACCCACACACATTTGGAACTCTCCTGGGGTACCCTCACACATATTATTCCCTCATTTAGTGGATATTTTCACAAAAAAGTGAAATTTTCAAAAATCCAGAAAATTGGCTGAAAACGACTGAATATCATGGACTCATTAGGCGAATCGCTCTGGAGCTGAAATCGGAACGCTCACTGACATTTCCCCTATCTGAAAGTCTGATAAACGCCGGAAAAATGACTAAGTCCAAAAAGAAATTTTTTTAAACTTTTTTCAATTTTACCCCCGTGGGATATATATTCTACCCACACACATTTGGAACTCTCCTGGGGTACCCTCACACATATTATTCCCTCATTTAGTGGACATTTTCACAAAAAAGTGAAATTTTCAAAAATCCAGAAAATTGGCTGAAAACGACTGAATATCAAGGACTGATTGGGCGAATCGCTCTGGAACTGAAATCAGAACGCTCACTGACATTTGCCCTATCTGAAAGTCTGATAAACGCCGAAAAAATGACTAAGTCCAAGAAAAAAATTTTTTAAACTTTTTTCAATTTTACCCCCGTTGGATATATATTCTACCCACACACATTTGGAACTCTCCTGGGGTACCCTCACACATATTATTCCCTCATTTAGTGGATATTTTCACAAAAAAGTGAAATTTTCAAAAATCCAGAAAATTGGCTGAAAACGACTGAATATCAAGGACTCATTGGGCGAATCGCTCTGGAACTGAAATCGGAACGCTCACTAACATTTGCCCTATCTGAAAGTCTGATAAACGCCGAAAAAATGACTAAGTCCAAGAAAAATTTTTTTTAAACTTTTTTCAATTTTACCCCGTGGGATATATATTCTACCCACACACATTTGGAACTCTCCTGGGATACCCTCACACATATTATTCCCTCATTTAGTGGATATTTTCACAAAAAAGTGAAATTTTCAAAAATCCAAAATATTGGCTTAAAACGACTAAATATCAAGGACTCATTGGGCGAATCGCTCTGGAACTGAAATCGGAACACTCACTGACATTCCCCCTATCTGAAAGTCTGATAAACGCCGGAAAAATGAGTAAGTCCAAAAAAAAATTTTTTTAAACTTTTTTCAATTTTACCCCCGTGGGATATATATTCTACCCACACACATTTGGAACTCTCCTGGGGTACCCTCACACATATTATTCCCTCATTTAGTGGATATTTTCACAAAAAAGTGAAATTTTCAAAAATCCAGAAAATTGGTTGAAAACAACTAAATATCAACGACTCATTGGGCGAATCGCTCTGGAACTGAAATCGGAATGCTCACTGACATTTCCCCTATCTGAAAGTCTGATAAACGCCGGAAAAATGACTAAGTCCAAAAAAAAAATTTTTTTAACTTTTTTCAATTTTACCCCCGTGGAATAAATATTCTACCCACACACATTTGGAACTCTCCTGGGGTACCATCACACATATTATTCCCTCATTTAGTGGATATTTTCACAAAAAAAGTGAAATTTTCAAAAATCCAGAAAATTGGCTGAAAACGACTGAATATCATGGACTCATTAGGCGAATCGCTCTGGAGCTGAAATCGGAACGCTCACTGACATTTCCCCTATCTGAAAGTCTGATAAACGCCGGAAAAATGACTAAGTCCAAAAAGAATTTTTTTTAAACTTTTTTCAATTTTACCCCCGTTGGATATATATTCTACCCACACACATTTGGAACTCTCCTGGGGTACCCTCACACATATTATTCCCTCATTTAGTGGATATTTTCACAAAAAAGTGAAATTTTCAAAAATCCAGAAAATTGGCTGAAAACGACTGAATATCAAGGACTCATTGGGCGAATAGCTCTGGAACTGAAATCGGAACGCTCACTGACATTTGCCCTATCTGAAAGTCTGATAAACGCCGGAAAAATGAGTAAGTCCAAAAAAAAATTTTTTTAAACTTTTTTCAATTTTACCCCCGTGGGATATATATTCTACCCACACACATTTGGAACTCTCCTGGGGTACCCTCACACATATTATTCCCTCATTTAGCGGACATTTTCTCAAAAAAGTGAAATTTTCAAAAATCCAGAAAATTGGCTGAAAACGACTGAATATCAAGGACTCATTGTGCGAATCGCTCTGGAGCTGAAATCGGAACGCTCACTGACATTTCCCCTATCTGAAAGTCTGATAAACGCCGGAAAAATGACTAAGTCCAAGAAAATTTTTTTTTTAACTTTTTTCAATTTTACCCCGTGGGATATATATTCTACCCACACACATTTGGAACTCTCCTGGGGTACCCTCACACATATTATTCCCTCATTTAGTGGATATTTTCACAAAAAAGTGAAATTTTCAAAAATCAAAAATATTGGCTTAAAACGACTAAATATCAAGGACTCATTGGGCGAATCGCTCTGGAGCTGAAATCGGAATGCTCACTGACATTTCCCCTATCTGAAAGTCTGATAAACGCCGGAAAAATGACTAAGTCCAAAAAAAAAATTTTTTGAACTTTTTTCAATTTTACCCCCGTGGAATATATATTCTACCCACACACATTTGGAACTTTCCTGGGGTACCATCACACATATTATTCCCTCATTTAGTGGATATTTTCACAAAAAAAGTGAAATTTTCAAAAATCCAGAAAATTGGCTGAAAACGACTGAATATCATGGACTCACTAGGCGAATCGCTCTGGAGCTGAAATCGGAACGCTCACTGACATTTCCCCTATCTGAAAGTCTGATAAACGCCAGAAAAATGACTAAGTCCAAAAAGAAATTTTTTTAAACTTTTTTCAATTTTACCCCCGTGGGATATATATTCTACCCACACACATTTGGAACTCTCCTGTGGTACCCTCACACATATTATTCCCTCATTTAGTGGATATTTTCACAAAAAAGTGAAATTTTCAAAAATCCAGAAAATTGGCTGAAAACGACTAAATATCAAGGACTCATTGGCCGAATCGCTCTGGAACTGAAATCTGAACGTTCACTGACATTTCCCCTATCTGAAAGTCTGATAAACGCCAGAAAAATGACTAAGTCCCAAAAAAAATTTTTTTCAACTTTTTTCAATTTTACCCCCGTGGGATATATATTCTACCCACACACATTTGGAACTCTCCTGGGGTACCCTCACACATATTATTCCCTCATTTAGTGGATATTTTCAAAAAAAGTGAAATTTTCAAAAAACCAGAAAATTTCCTGAAAACGTCTAAATATCAAGGACTCATTGGCCGAATCGCTCTGGAGCTGAAATCTGAATGCTCACTGACATTTCCCCTATCTGAAAGTCTGATAAACGCCGGAAAAATGACTAAGTCCAAAAAGAAATTTTTTTAAACTTTTTTCAATTTTACCCCCGTTGGATATATATTCTACCCACACACATTTGAAACTCTCCTGGGGTACCCTCACACATATTATTCCCTCATTTAGTGGATATTTTCACAAAAAAGTGAAATTTTCAAAAATCCAGAAAATTGGCTGAAAACGACTGAATATCAAGGACTCATTGGGCGAATCGCTCTGGAACTGAAATCGGAACGCTCACTGACATTTGCCCTATCTGAAAGTCTGATAAACGCCGGAAAAATGAGTAAGTCCAAAAAAAAATTTTTTTAAACTTTTTTCAATTTTACCCCCGTGGGATATATATTCTACCCACACACATTTGGAACTCTCCTGGGGTACCCTCACACATATTATTCCCTCATTTAGTGGATATTTTCACAAAAAAGTGAAATTTTCGAAAATCCAGAAAATTGGTTGAAAACAACTAAATATCAAGGACTCATTGGGCGAATCGCTCTGGAGCTGAAATCGGAATGCTCACTGACATTTCCCCTATCTGAAAGTCTGATAAACGCCGGAAAAATGACTAAGTCCAAAAAAAAAATTTTTTCAACTTTTTTCAATTTTACCCCCGTGGAATATATATTCTACCCACACACATTTGGAACTCTCCTGGGGTACCCTCACACATATTATTCCCTCATTTAGTGGACATTTTCACAAAAAAGTGAAATTTTCAAAAATCCAGAAAATTGGCTGAAAACGACTGAATATCAAGGACTCATTGTGCGAATCGCTCTGGAGCTGAAATTGGAACGCTCACTGACATTTCCCCTATCTGAAAGTCTGATAAACGCCGGAAAAATGACTACGTCCAAAAAAAAAGTTTTTTCAACTTTTTTCAATTTTACGCCCGTGGAATATATATTCTACCCACACACATTTGGAACTCTCCTGGGGTACCCTCACACATATTATTCCCTCATTTAGTGGATATTTTCACAAAAAAGTGAAATTTTCAAAAATCCAGAAAATTGGCTGAAAACGACTGAATATCATGGACTCATTAGGCGAATCGCTCTGGAGCTGAAATCGGAACGCTCACTGACATTTCCCCTATCTGAAAGTCTGATAAACGCCGGAAAAATGACTAAGTCCAAAATGAAATTTTTTTAAACTTTTTTCAATTTTACCCCCGTGGGATATATATTCTACCCACACACATTTGGAACTCTCCTGGGGTACCCTCACACATATTATTCCCTCATTTAGTGGACATTTTCACAAAAAAGTGAAATTTTCAAAAATCCAGAAAATTGGCTGAAAACGACTGAATATCAAGGACTCATTGTGCGAATCGCTCTGGAGCTGAAATCGGAACGCTCACTGACATTTCCCCTATCTGAAAGTCTGATAAACGCCGGAAAAATGACTAAGTCCAAGAAAATTTTTTTTTTAACTTTTTTCAATTTTACCCCGTGGGATATATATTCTACCCACACACATTTGGAACTCTCCTGGGGTACCCTCACACATATTATTCCCTCATTTAGTGGATATTTTCACAAAAAAGTGAAATTTTCAAAAATCAAAAATATTGGCTTAAAACGACTAAATATCAAGGACTCATTGGGCGAATCGCTCTGGAGCTGAAATCGGAATGCTCACTGACATTTCCCCTATCTGAAAGTCTGATAAACGCCGGAAAAATGACTAAGTCCAAAAAAAAATTTTTTTGAACTTTTTTCAATTTTACCCCCGTGGAATATATATTCTACCCACACACATTTGGAACTTTCCTGGGGTACCATCACACATATTATTCCCTCATTTAGTGGATATTTTCACAAAAAAAGTGAAATTTTCAAAAATCCAGAAAATTGGCTGAAAACGACTGAATATCATGGACTCACTAGGCGAATCGCTCTGGAGCTGAAATCGGAACGCTCACTGACATTTCCCCTATCTGAAAGTCTGATAAACGCCAGAAAAATGACTAAGTCCAAAAAGAAATTTTTTTAAACTTTTTTCAATTTTAAACCCGTGGGATATATATTCTACCCACACACATTTGGAACTCTCCTGTGGTACACTCACACATATTATTCCCTCATTTAGTGGATATTTTCACAAAAAAGTGAAATTTTCAAAAATCCAGAAAATTGGCTGAAAACGACTGAATATCAAGGACTCATTGGGCGAATCGCTCTGGAACTGAAATCGGAACACTCACTGACATTCCCCCTATCTGAAAGTCTGATAAACGCCGGAAAAATGAGTAAGTCCAAAAAAAAATTTTTTTAAACTTTTTTCAATTTTACCCCCGTGGGATATATATTCTACCCACACACATTTGGAACTCTCCTGGGGTACCCTCACACATATTATTCCCTCATTTAGTGGATATTTTCACAAAAAAGTGAAATTTTCAAAAATCCAGAAAATTGGCTGAAAACGACTAAATATCAACGACTCATTGGGCGAATCGCTCTGGAACTGAAATCGGAATGCTCACTGACATTTCCCCTATCTGAAAGTCTGATAAACGCCGGAAAAATGACTAAGTCCAAAAAGAAATTTTTTTAAACTTTTTTCAATTTTACCCCCGTTGGATATATATTCTACCCACACACATTTGGAACTCTCCTGGGGTACCCTCACACATATTATTCCCTCATTTAGTGGATATTTTCACAAAAAAGTGAAATTTTCAAAAATCCAAAATATTGGCTGAAAACGACTGAATATCAAGGACTCATTGGGCCGAATCGCTCTGGAACTGAAATTGGAACGCTCACTGACATTTCCCCTATCTGAAAGTCTGATAAACGCCGGAAAAATGACTAAGTCCAAAAAAAAAATTTTTTCAACTTTTTTCAATTTTACCCCCGTGGGATATATATTCTACCCACACACATTTGGAACTCTCCTGGGGTACCCTCACACATATTATTCCCTCATTTAGTGGATATTTTCACAAAAAAGTGAAATTTTCAAAAATCCAGAAAATTGGTTGAAAACAACTAAATATCAAGGACTCATTGGGCGAATCGCTCTGGAGCTGAAATCGGAATGCTCACTGACATTTCCCCTATCTGAAAGTCTGATAAACGCCGGAAAAATGACTAAGTCCAAAAAAAAAATTTTTTCAACTTTTTTCAATTTTACTCCCGTGGGATATATATTCTACCCACACACATTTGGAACTCTCCTGGGGTACCCTCACACATATTATTCCCTCATTTAGTGGATATTTTCACAAAAAAGTGAAATTTTCAAAAATCCAGAAAATTGGCTGAAAACGACTGAATATCAAGGACTCATTGGGCGAATCGCTCTGGAACTGAAATCGGAACGCTCACTGACATTTGCCCTATCTGAAAGTCTGATAAACGCCGGAAAAATGACTAAGTCCAAGAAAAATTTTTTTTAAACTTTTTTCAATTTTACCCCGTGGGATATATATTCTACCCACACACATTTGGAACTCTCCTGGGGTACCCTCACACATATTATTCCCTCATTTAGTGGATATTTTCACAAAAAAGTGAAATTTTCAAAAATCCAAAATATTGGCTTAAAACGACTAAATATCAAGGACTCATTGGGCGAATCGCTCTGGAACTGAAATCGGAACACTCACTGACATTCCCCCTATCTGAAAGTCTGATAAACGCCGGAAAAATGAGTAAGTCCAAAAAAAAATTTTTTTAAACTTTTTTCAATTTTACCCCCGTGGGATATATATTCTACCCACACACATTTGGAACTCTCCTGGGGTACCCTCACACATATTATTCCCTCATTTAGTGGATATTTTCACAAAAAAGTGAAATTTTCAAAAATCCAGAAAATTGGTTGAAAACAACTAAATATCAACGACTCATTGGGCGAATCGCTCTGGAACTGAAATCGGAATGCTCACTGACATTTCCCCTATCTGAAAGTCTGATAAACGCCGGAAAAATGACTAAGTCCAAAAAAAAAATTTTTTTAACTTTTTTCAATTTTACCCCCGTGGAATAAATATTCTACCCACACACATTTGGAACTCTCCTGGGGTACCATCACACATATTATTCCCTCATTTAGTGGATATTTTCACAAAAAAAGTGAAATTTTCAAAAATCCAGAAAATTGGCTGAAAACGACTGAATATCATGGACTCATTAGGCGAATCGCTCTGGAGCTGAAATCGGAACGCTCACTGACATTTCCCCTATCTGAAAGTCTGATAAACGCCGGAAAAATGACTAAGTCCAAAAAGAATTTTTTTTAAACTTTTTTCAATTTTACCCCCGTTGGATATATATTCTACCCACACACATTTGGAACTCTCCTGGGGTACCCTCACACATATTATTCCCTCATTTAGTGGATATTTTCACAAAAAAGTGAAATTTTCAAAAATCCAGAAAATTGGCTGAAAACGACTGAATATCAAGGACTCATTGGGCGAATAGCTCTGGAACTGAAATCGGAACGCTCACTGACATTTGCCCTATCTGAAAGTCTGATAAACGCCGGAAAAATGAGTAAGTCCAAAAAAAAATTTTTTTAAACTTTTTTCAATTTTACCCCCGTGGGATATATATTCTACCCACACACATTTGGAACTCTCCTGGGGTACCCTCACACATATTATTCCCTCATTTAGTGGACATTTTCTCAAAAAAGTGAAATTTTCAAAAATCCAGAAAATTGGCTGAAAACGACTGAATATCAAGGACTCATTGTGCGAATCGCTCTGGAGCTGAAATCGGAACGCTCACTGACATTTCCCCTATCTGAAAGTCTGATAAACGCCGGAAAAATGACTAAGTCCAAGAAAAATTTTTTTTTAACTTTTTTCAATTTTACCCCGTGGGATATATATTCTACCCACACACATTTGGAACTCTCCTGGGGTACCCTCACACATATTATTCCCTCATTTAGTGGATATTTTCACAAAAAAGTGAAATTTTCAAAAATCAAAAATATTGGCTTAAAACGACTAAATATCAAGGACTCATTGGGCGAATCGCTCTGGAGCTGAAATCGGAATGCTCACTGACATTTCCCCTATCTGAAAGTCTGGTAAACGCCGGAAAAATGACTAAGTCCAAAAAAAAAATTTTTTGAACTTTTTTCAATTTTACCCCCGTGGAATATGTATTCTACCCACACACATTTGGAACTTTCCTGGGGTACCATCACACATATTATTCCCTCATTTAGTGGATATTTTCACAAAAAAAGTGAAATTTTCAAAAATCCAGAAAATTGGCTGAAAACGACTGAATATCATGGACTCACTAGGCGAATCGCTCTGGAGCTGAAATCGGAACGCTCACTGACATTTCCCCTATCTGAAAGTCTGATAAACGCCAGAAAAATGACTAAGTCCAAAAAGAAATTTTTTTAAACTTTTTTCAATTTTACCCCCGTGGGATATATATTCTACCCACACACATTTGGAACTCTCCTGTGGTACCCTCACACATATTATTCCCTCATTTAGTGGATATTTTCACAAAAAAGTGAAATTTTCAAAAATCCAGAAAATTGGCTGAAAACGACTAAATATCAAGGACTCATTGGCCGAATCGCTCTGGAGCTGAAATCTGAATGCTCACTGACATTTCCCCTATCTGAAAGTCTGATAAACGCCGGAAAAATGACTAAGTCCAAAAAGAAATTTTTTTAAACTTTTTTCAATTTTACCCCCGTTGGATATATATTCTACCCACACACATTTGAAACTCTCCTGGGGTACCCTCACACATATTATTCCCTCATTTAGTGGATATTTTCACAAAAAAGTGAAATTTTCAAAAATCCAGAAAATTGGCTGAAAACGACTGAATATCAAGGACTCATTGGGCGAATCGCTCTGGAACTGAAATCGGAACGCTCACTGACATTTGCCCTATCTGAAAGTCTGATAAACGCCGGAAAAATGAGTAAGTCCAAAAAAAAATTTTTTTAAACTTTTTTCAATTTTACCCCCGTGGGATATATATTCTACCCACACACATTTGGAACTCTCCTGGGGTACCCTCACACATATTATTCCCTCATTTAGTGGATATTTTCACAAAAAAGTGAAATTTTCGAAAATCCAGAAAATTGGTTGAAAACAACTAAATATCAAGGACTCATTGGGCGAATCGCTCTGGAGCTGAAATCGGAATGCTCACTGACATTTCCCCTATCTGAAAGTCTGATAAACGCCGGAAAAATGACTAAGTCCAAAAAAAAAATTTTTTCAACTTTTTTCAATTTTACCCCCGTGGAATATATATTCTACCCACACACATTTGGAACTCTCCTGGGGTACCCTCACACATATTATTCCCTCATTTAGTGGACATTTTCACAAAAAAGTGAAATTTTCAAAAATCCAGAAAATTGGCTGAAAACGACTGAATATCAAGGACTCATTGTGCGAATCGCTCTGGAGCTGAAATCGGAACGCTCACTGACATTTCCCCTATCTGAAAGTCTGATAAACGCCGGAAAAATGACTAAGTCCAAGAAAATTTTTTTTTTAACTTTTTTCAATTTTACCCCGTGGGATATATATTCTACCCACACACATTTGGAACTCTCCTGGGGTACCCTCACACATATTATTCCCTCATTTAGTGGATATTTTCACAAAAAAGTGAAATTTTCAAAAATCAAAAATATTGGCTTAAAACGACTAAATATCAAGGACTCATTGGGCGAATCGCTCTGGAGCTGAAATCGGAATGCTCACTGACATTTCCCCTATCTGAAAGTCTGATAAACGCCGGAAAAATGACTAAGTCCAAAAAAAAATTTTTTTGAACTTTTTTCAATTTTACCCCCGTGGAATATATATTCTACCCACACACATTTGGAACTTTCCTGGGGTACCATCACACATATTATTCCCTCATTTAGTGGATATTTTCACAAAAAAAGTGAAATTTTCAAAAATCCAGAAAATTGGCTGAAAACGACTGAATATCATGGACTCACTAGGCGAATCGCTCTGGAGCTGAAATCGGAACGCTCACTGACATTTCCCCTATCTGAAAGTCTGATAAACGCCAGAAAAATGACTAAGTCCAAAAAGAAATTTTTTTAAACTTTTTTCAATTTTACCCCCGTGGGATATATATTCTACCCACACACATTTGGAACTCTCCTGTGGTACACTCACACATATTATTCCCTCATTTAGTGGATATTTTCACAAAAAAGTGAAATTTTCAAAAATCCAGAAAATTGGCTGAAAACGACTAAATATCAAGGACTCATTGGCCGAATCGCTCTGGAACTGAAATCTGAAAGTTCACTGACATTTCCCCTATCTGAAAGTCTGATAAACGCCAGAAAAATGACTAAGTCCCAAAAAAAATTTTTTTCAACTTTTTTCAATTTTACCCCCGTGGGATATATATTCTACCCACACACATTTGGAACTCTCCTGGGGTACCCTCACACATATTATTCCCTCATTTAGTGGATATTTTCAAAAAAAGTGAAATTTTCAAAAAACCAGAAAATTTCCTGAAAACGACTAAATATCAAGGACTCATTGGCCGAATCGCTCTGGAGCTGAAATCTGAATGCTCACTGACATTTCCCCTATCTGAAAGTCTGATAAACGCCGGAAAAATGACTAAGTCCAAAAAGAAATTTTTTTAAACTTTTTTCAATTTTACCCCCGTTGGATATATATTCTACCCACACACATTTGGAACTCTCCTGGGGTACCCTCACACATATTATTCCCTCATTTAGTGGATATTTTCACAAAAAAGTGAAATTTTCAAAAATCCAGAAAATTGGCTGAAAACGACTGAATATCAAGGACTCATTGGGCGAATCGCTCTGGAACTGAAATCGGAACGCTCACTGACATTTGCCCTATCTGAAAGTCTGATAAACGCCGGAAAAATGAGTAAGTCCAAAAAAAAATTTTTTTAAACTTTTTTCAATTTTACCCCCGTGGGATATATATTCTACCCACACACATTTGGAACTCTCCTGGGGTACCCTCACACATATTATTCCCTCATTTAGTGGATATTTTCACAAAAAAGTGAAATTTTCAAAAATCCAGAAAATTGGTTGAAAACAACTAAATATCAAGGACTCATTGGGCGAATCGCTCTGGAGCTGAAATCGGAATGCTCACTGACATTTCCCCTATCTGAAAGTCTGATAAACGCCGGAAAAATGACTAAGTCCAAAAAAAAATTTTTTTCAACTTTTTTCAATTTTACTCCCGTGGGATATATATTCTACCCACACACATTTGGAACTCTCCTGGGGTACCCTCACACATATTATTCCCTCATTTAGTGGATATTTTCACAAAAAAGTGAAATTTTCAAAAATCCAGAAAATTGGCTGAAAACGACTGAATATCAAAGACTCATTGGGCGAATCGCTCTGGAACTGAAATCGGAACGCTCACTGACATTTGCCCTATCTGAAAGTCTGATAAACGCCGGAAAAATGACTAAGTCCAAAAAAAAAATTTTTTCAACTTTTTTCAATTTTACCCCCGTGGAATATATATTCTACCCACACACATTTGGAACTCTCCTGGGGTACCCTCACACATATTATTCCCTCATTTAGTGGACATTTTCACAAAAAAGTGAAATTTTCAAAAATCCAGAAAATTGGCTGAAAACGACTGAATATCAAGGACTCATTGTGCGAATCGCTCTGGAGCTGAAATCGGAATGCTCACTGACATTTCCCCTATCTGAAAGTCTGATAAACGCCGGAAAAATGACTACGTCCAAAAAAAAAATTTGTTCAACTTTTTTCAATTTTACCCCCGTGGAATATATATTCTACCCACACACATTTGGAACTCTCCTGGGGTACCCTCACACATATTATTCCCTCATTTAGTGGATATTTTCACAAAAAAGTGAAATTTTCAAAAATCCAGAAAATTGGCTGAAAACGACTGAATATCAAGGACTCATTGGGCGAATCGCTCTGCAACTGAAATCGGAACGCTCACTGACATTTCCCCTGTCTGAAAGTCTGATAAACGCCGGAAAAATGACTAAGTCCAAAAAAAAAATTTTTTGAACTTTTGTCAATTTTATCCCCGTGGAATATATATTCTACCCACACACATTTGGAACTTTCCTGGGGTACCATCACACATATTATTCCCTCATTTAGTGGATATTTTCACAAAAAAAGTGAAATTTTCAAAAATCCAGAAAATTGGCTGAAAACGACTGAATATCATGGACTCATTAGGCGAATTGCTCTGGAGCTGAAATCGGAACGCTCACTGACATTTCCCCTATCTGAAAGTCTGATAAACGCCGGAAAAATGACTAAGTCCAAAAAGAAATTTTTTTAAACTTTTTTCAATTTTACCCCGTGGGATACATATTCTACCCACACACATTTGGAACTCTCCTGGGGTACCCTCACACATATTATTCCCTCATTTAGTGGACATTTTCACAAAAAAGTGAAATTTTCAAAAATCCAGAAAATTGGCTGAAAACGACTGAATATCAAGGACTCATTGTGCGAATCGCTCTGGAGCTGAAATCGGAACGCTCACTGACATTTCCCCTATCTGAAAGTCTGATAAACGCCGGAAAAATGACTAAGTCCAAAAAAAAAATTTTTTGAACTTTTTTCAATTTTACCCCCGTGGAATATATATTCTACCCACACACATTTGGAACTTTCCTGGGGTACCATCACACATATTATTCCCTCATTTAGTGGATATTTTCACAAAAAAAGTGAAATTTTCAAAAATCCAGAAAATTGGCTGAAAACGACTGAATATCATGGACTCATTAGGCGAATCGCTCTGGAGCTGAAATCGGAACGCTCACTGACATTTCCCCTATCTGAAAGTCTGATAAACGCCAGAAAAATGACTAAGTCCAAAAAGAAATTTTTTTAAACTTTTTTCAATTTTACCCCCGTGGGATATATATTCTACCCACACACATTTGGAACTCTCCTGTGGTACCCTCACACATATTATTCCCTCATTTAGTGGATATTTTCACAAAAAAGTGAAATTTTCAAAAATCCAGAAAATTGGCTGAAAACGACTAAATATCAAGGACTCATTGGCCGAATCGCTCTGGAACTGAAATCTGAACGTTCACTGACATTTCCCCTATCTGAAAGTCTGATAAACGCCAGAAAAATGACTAAGTCCCAAAAAAAATTTTTTTCAACTTTTTTCAATTTTACCCCCGTGGGATATATATTCTACCCACACACATTTGGAACTCTCCTGGGGTACCCTCACACATATTATTCCCTCATTTAGTGGATATTTTCAAAAAAAGTGAAATTTTCAAAAAACCAGAAAATTTCCTGAAAACGACTAAATATCAAGGACTCATTGGCCGAATCGCTCTGGAACTGAAATCTGAATGCTCACTGACATTTCCCCTATCTGAAAGTCTGATAAACGCCAGAAAAATGACTAAGTCCGAAAAAAAAATTTTTTCAACTTTTTTCAATTTTACCCCCGTGGGATATATATTTTACCCACACACATTTGGAACTCTCCTGGGGTACCCTCACACATATTATTCCCTCATTTAGTGGATATTTTCACAAAAAAGTGAAATTTTCAAAAATCCAGAAAATTGGCTGAAAACGACTGAATATCAAGGACTCATTGGGCGAATCACTCTGGAGCTGAAATCGGAACGCTCACTGACATTTCCCCTATCTGAAAGTCTGATAAACGCCGGAAAAATGACTAAGTCGAAAAAAAAATTTTTTTCAACTTTTTTCAATTTTACCCCCGTGGAATATATATTCTACCCACACACATTTGGAACTCTCCTGGGGTACCCTCACACATATTATTCCCTCATTTAGTTGATATTTTCACAAAAAAGTGAAATTTTCAAAAATCCAAAATATTGGCTGAAAACGACTAAATATCAAGGACTCATTGGGCGAATCGCTCTGGAACTGAAATCGGAACGCTCACTGACATTTCCCCTATCTGAAAGTGTGATAAACGCCGGAAAAATGACTAAGTCCAAAAAGAAATTTTTATAAACTTTTTTCAATTTTACCCCCGTGGGATATATATTCTACCCACACACATTTGGAACTCTCCTGGGGTACCCTCACACATATTATTCCCTCATTTAGTGGATATTTTCACAAAAAAGTGAAATTTTCAAAAATCCAGAAAATTGGCTGAAAACGACTAAATATCAAGGACTCATTGGCCGAATCGCTCTGGAACTGAAATCTGAATGCTCACTGACATTTCCCCTATCTGAAAGTCTGATAAACGCCAGAAAAATGACTAAGTCCGAAAAAAAATTTTTTTCAACTTTTTTCAATTTTACCCCCGTGGGATATATATTCTACCCACACACATTTGGAACTCTCCTGGGGTACCCTCACACATATTATTCCCTCATTTAGTGGATATTTTCACAAAAAAGTGAAATTTTCAAAAATCCAGAAAATTGGCTGAAAACGACTGAATATCAAGGACTCATTGGGCGAATCGCTCTGGATCTGAAATCGGAATGCTCACTGACATTTCCCCTATCTGAAAGACTGAAAAACGCCGGAAAAATGACTAAGTCGAAAAAAAAAAATTTTCAACTTTTTTCAATTTTACCCCCGTGGAATATATATTCTACCCACACACATTTGGAACTCTCCTGGGGTACCCTCACACATATTATTCCCTCATTTAGTGGATATTTTCACAAAAAAGTTAAATTTTCAAAAATCCAAAATATTGGCTTAAAACGACTAAATATCAAGGACTCATTGGGCGAATCGCTCTGGAGCTGAAATCGGAATGCTCACTGACATTTCCCCTACCTGAAAGTCTGATAAACGCCGGAAAAATGACTAAGTCCAAGAAAAATTTTTTTTTAACTTTTTTCAATTTTACCCCGTGGGATATATATTCTACCCACACACATTTGGAACTCTCCTGGGGTACCCTCACACATATTATTCCCTCATTTAGTGGATATTTTCACAAAAAAGTGAAATTTTCAAAAATCAAAAATATTGGCTTAAAACGACTAAATATCAAGGACTCATTGGGCGAATCGCTCTGGAGCTGAAATCGGAATGCTCACTGACATTTCCCCTATCTGAAAGTCTGATAAACGCCAGAAAAATGACTAAGTCCAAAAAGAAATTTTTTTAAACTTTTTTCAATTTTACCCCCGTGGGATATATATTCTACCCTCACACATTTGGAACTCTCCTGGGGTACCCTCACACATATTATTCCCTCATTTAGTGGATATTTTCACAAAAAAGTGAAATTTTCAAAAATCCAGAAAATTGGCTGAAAACGTCTGAATATCATGGACTCATTAGGCGAATCGCTCTGGAGCTGAAATCGGAACGCTCACTGACATTTGCCCTATCTGAAAGTCTGATAAACGCCGGAAAAATGACTAAGTCCAAAAAAAAATTTTTTGAAACTTTTTTCAATTTTACCCCCGTGGGATATATATTCTACCAACACACATTTGGAACTCTCCTGGGGTACCCTCACACATATTATTCCCTCATTTAGTTGATATTTTCACAAAAAAGTGAAATTTTCAAAAATCCAAAATATTGGCTGAAAACGACTAAATATCAAGGACTCATTGGGCGAATCGCTCTGGAACTGAAATCGGAACGCTAACTCACATTTCCCCTATCTGAAAGTGTGATAAACGCCGGAAAAATGACTAAGTCCAAAAAGAAATTTTTATAAACTTTTTTCAATTTTACCCCCGTGGGATATATATTCTACCCACACACATTTGGAACTCTCCTGGGGTACCCTCACACATATTATTCCCTCATTTAGTGGATATTTTCACAAACAAGTGAAATTTTCAAAAATCAAAAATATTGGCTTAAAACGACTAAATATCAAGGACTCATTGGGCGAATCGCTCTGGAGCTGAAATCGGAATGCTCACTGACATTTCCCCTATCTGAAAGTCTGATAAACGCCGGAAAAATGACTAAGTCCAAAAAAAAAATTTTTTGAACTTTTTTCAATTTTACCCCCATGGAATATATATTCTACCCACACACATTTGGAACTTTCCTGGGGTACCATCACACATATTATTCCCTCATTTAGTGGATATTTTCACAAAAAAAGTGAAATTTTCAAAAATCCAGAAAATTGGCTGAAAACGACTAAATATCAAGAACTCATTGGCCGAATCGCTCTGGAACTGAAATCTGAACGCTCACTGACATTTCCCCTATCTGAAAGTCTGATAAATGCCAGAAAAATGACTAAGTCCCAAAAAAAATTTTTTTCAACTTTTTTCAATTTTACCCCCGTGGGATATATATTCTACCCACACACATTTGGAACTCTCCTGGGGTACCCTCACACATATTATTCCCTCATTTAGTGGATATTTTCACAAAAAAGTGAAATTTTCAAAAATCCAGAAAATTGGTTGAAAACAACTAAATATCAAGGACTCATTGGGCGAATCGCTCTGGAGCTGAAATCGGAATGCTCACTGACATTTCCCCTATCTGAAAGTCTGATAAACGCCGGAAAAATGACTAAGTCCAAAAAAAAAATTTTTTCAACTTTTTTCAATTTTACTCCCGTGGGATATATATTCTACCCACACACATTTGGAACTCTCCTGGGGTACCCTCACACATATTATTCCCTCATTTAGTGGATATTTTCACAAAAAAGTGAAATTTTCAAAAATCCAGAAAATTGGCTGAAAACGACTGAATATCAAAGACTCATTGGGCGAATCGCTCTGGAACTGAAATCGGAACGCTCACTGACATTTGCCCTATCTGAAAGTCTGATAAACGCCGGAAAAATGACTAAGTCCAAAAAAAAATTTTTTTCAACTTTTTTCAATTTTACCCCCGTGGAATATATATTCTACCCACACACATTTGGAACTCTCCTGGGGTACCCTCACACATATTATTCCCTCATTTAGTGGACATTTTCACAAAAAAGTGAAATTTTCAAAAATCCAGAAAATTGGCTGAAAACGACTGAATATCAAGGACTCATTGTGCGAATCGCTCTGGAGCTGAAATCGGAACGCTCACTGACATTTCCCCTATCTGAAAGTCTGATAAACGCCGGAAAAATGACTAAGTCCAAAAAAAAAATTTTTTGAACTTTTTTCAATTTTACCCCCGTGGAATATATATTCTACCCACACACATTTGGAACTTTCCTGGGGTACCATCACACATATTATTCCCTCATTTAGTGGATATTTTCACAAAAAAAGTGAAATTTTCAAAAATCCAGAAAATTGGCTGAAAACGACTGAATATCATGGACTCATTAGGCGAATCGCTCTGGAGCTGAAATCGGAACGCTCACTGACATTTCCCCTATCTGAAAGTCTGATAAACGCCAGAAAAATGACTAAGTCCAAAAAGAAATTTTTTTAAACTTTTTTCAATTTTACCCCCGTGGGATATATATTCTACCCACACACATTTGGAACTCTCCTGTGGTACCCTCACACATATTATTCCCTCATTTAGTGGATATTTTCACAAAAAAGTGAAATTTTCAAAAATCCAGAAAATTGGCTGAAAACGACTAAATATCAAGGACTCATTGGCCGAATCGCTCTGGAACTGAAATCTGAACGTTCACTGACATTTCCCCTATCTGAAAGTCTGATAAACGCCAGAAAAATGACTAAGTCCCAAAAAAAATTTTTTTCAACTTTTTTCAATTTTACCCCCGTGGGATATATATTCTACCCACACACATTTGGAACTCTCCTGGGGTACCCTCACACATATTATTCCCTCATTTAGTGGATATTTTCAAAAAAAGTGAAATTTTCAAAAAACCAGAAAATTTCCTGAAAACGACTAAATATCAAGGACTCATTGGCCGAATCGCTCTGGAACTGAAATCTGAATGCTCACTGACATTTCCCCTATCTGAAAGTCTGATAAACTCCAGAAAAATGACTAAGTCCGAAAAAAAAATTTTTTCAACTTTTTTCAATTTTACCCCCGTGGGATATATATTCTACCCACACACATTTGGAACTCTCCTGGGGTACCCTCACACATATTATTCCCTCATTTAGTGGATATTTTCACAAAAAAGTGAAATTTTCAAAAATCCAGAAAATTGGCTGAAAACGACTGAATATCAAGGACTCATTGGGCGAATCACTCTGGAGCTGAAATCGGAACGCTCACTGACATTTCCCCTATCTGAAAGTCTGATAAACGCCGGAAAAATGACTAAGTCGAAAAAAAAATTTTTTTCAACTTTTTTCAATTTTACCCCCGTGGAATATATATTCTACCCACACACATTTGGAACTCTCCTGGGGTACCCTCACACATATTATTCCCTCATTTAGTTGATATTTTCACAAAAAAGTGAAATTTTCAAAAATCCAAAATATTGGCTGAAAACGACTAAATATCAAGGACTCATTGGGCGAATCGCTCTGGAACTGAAATCGGAACGCTCACTGACATTTCCCCTATCTGAAAGTGTGATAAACGCCGGAAAAATGACTAAGTCCAAAAATAAATTTTTATAAACTTTTTTCAATTTTACCCCCGTGGGATATATATTCTACCCACACACATTTGGAACTCTCCTGGGGTACCCTCACACATATTATTCCCTCATTTAGTGGATATTTTCACAAAAAAGTGAAATTTTCAAAAATCCAGAAAATTGGCTGAAAACAACTAAATATCAAGGACTCATTGGCCGAATCGCTCTGGAACTGAAATCTGAATGCTCACTGACATTTCCCCTATCTGAAAGTCTGATAAACGCCAGAAAAATGACTAAGTCCGAAAAAAATTTTTTTTCAACTTTTTTCAATTTTACCCCCGTGGGATATATATTCTACCCACACACATTTGGAACTCTCCTGGGGTACCCTCACACATATTATTCCCTCATTTAGTGGATATTTTCACAAAAAAGTTAAATTTTCAAAAATCCAAAATATTGGCTTAAAACGACTAAATATCAAGGACTCATTGGGCGAATCGCTCTGGAGCTGAAATCGGAATGCTCACTGACATTTCCCCTACCTGAAAGTCTGATAAACGCCGGAAAAATGACTAAGTCCAAGAAAAATTTTTTTTTAACTTTTTTCAATTTTACCCCGTGGGATATATATTCTACCCACACACATTTGGAACTCTCCTGGGGTACCCTCACACATATTATTCCCTCATTTAGTGGATATTTTCACAAAAAAGTGAAATTTTCAAAAATCAAAAATATTGGCTTAAAACGACTAAATATCAAGGACTCATTGGGCGAATCGCTCTGGAGCTGAAATCGGAATGCTCACTGACATTTCCCCTATCTGAAAGTCTGATAAACGCCAGAAAAATGACTAAGTCCAAAAAGAAATTTTTTTAAACTTTTTTCAATTTTACCCCCGTGGGATATATATTCTACCCTCACACATTTGGAACTCTCCTGGGGTACCCTCACACATATTATTCCCTCATTTAGTGGATATTTTCACAAAAAAGTGAAATTTTCAAAAATCCAGAAAATTGGCTGAAAACGTCTGAATATCATGGACTCATTAGGCGAATCGCTCTGGAGCTGAAATCGGAACGCTCACTGACATTTGCCCTATCTGAAAGTCTGATAAACGCCGGAAAAATGACTAAGTCCAAAAAAAAATTTTTTTAAACTTTTTTCAATTTTACCCCCGTGGGATATATATTCTACCCACACACATTTGGAACTCTCCTGGGGTACCCTCACACATATTATTCCCTCATTTAGTGGATATTTTCACAAACAAGTGAAATTTTCAAAAATCAAAAATATTGGCTTAAAACGACTAAATATCAAGGACTCATTGGGCGAATCGCTCTGGAGCTGAAATTGGAATGCTCACTGACATTTCCCCTATCTGAAAGTCTGATAAACGCCGGAAAAATGACTAAGTCCAAAAAAAAAATTTTTTGAACTTTTTTCAATTTTACCCCCATGGAATATATATTCTACCCACACACATTTGGAACTTTCCTGGGGTACCATCACACATATTATTCCCTCATTTAGTGGATATTTTCACAAAAAAAGTGAAATTTTCAAAAATCCAGAAAATTGGCTGAAAACGACTAAATATCAAGAACTCATTGGCCGAATCGCTCTGGAACTGAAATCTGAACGCTCACTGACATTTCCCCTATCTGAAAGTCTGATAAATGCCAGAAAAATGACTAAGTCCCAAAAAAAATTTTTTTCAACTTTTTTCAATTTTACCCCCGTGGGATATATATTCTACCCACACACATTTGGAACTCTCCTGGGGTACCCTCACACATATTATTCCCTCATTTAGTTGATATTTTCACAAAAAAGTGAAATTTTCAAAAATCCAAAATATTGGCTGAAAACGACTAAATATCAAGGACTCATTGGGCGAATCGCTCTGGAACTGAAATCGGAACGCTCACTGACATTTCCCCTATCTGAAAGTGTGATAAACGCCGGAAAAATGACTAAGTCCAAAAAGAAATTTTTATAAACTTTTTTCAATTTTACCCCCGTGGGATATATATTCTACCCACACACATTTGGAACTCTCCTGGGGTACCCTCACACATATTATTCCCTCATTTAGTGGATATTTTCACAAAAAAGTGAAATTTTCAAAAAACCTGAAAATTTCCTGAAAACGACTGAATATCAAGGACTCATTGGGCGAATCGCTCTGGAGCTGAAATCGGAACGCTCACTGACATTTCCCCTATCTGAAAGTCTGATAAACGCCGGAAAAATGACTAAGTCGAAAAAAAAAATTTTTTCAACTTTTTTCAATTTTACCCCCGTGGAATATATATTCTACCCAAACACATTTGGAACTCTCCTGGGGTACCCTCACACATATTATTCCCTCATTTAGTGGATATTTTCACAAAAAAGTGAAATTTTCAAAAATCCAAAATATTGGCTGAAAATGACTAAATATCAAAGACTCATTGGGCGAATCGCTCTGGAACTGAAATCGGAACGCTCACTGACATTTCCCCTATCTGAAAGTCTGATAAACGCCGGAAAAATGACTAAGTCCAAAAAAAATTTTTTTAAAACTTTTTTCAATTTTAACCCCGTGGGATATATATTCTACCCACACACATTTGGAACTCTCCTGGGGTACCCTCACACATATTATTCCCTCATTTAGTGGATATTTTCACAAACAAGTGAAATTTTCAAAAATCAAAAATATTGGCTTAAAACGACTAAATATCAAGGACTCATTGGGCGAATCGCTCTGGAGCTGAAATCGGAATGCTCACTGACATTTCCCCTATCTGAAAGTCTGATAAACGCCGGAAAAATGACTAAGTCCAAAAAAAAAATTTTTTGAACTTTTTTCAATTTTACCCCCATGGAATATATATTCTACCCACACACATTTGGAACTTTCCTGGGGTACCATCACACATATTATTCCCTCATTTAGTGGATATTTTCACAAAAAAAGTGAAATTTTCAAAAATCCAGAAAATTGGCTGAAAACGACTAAATATCAAGAACTCATTGGCCGAATCGCTCTGGAACTGAAATCTGAACGCTCACTGACATTTCCCCTATCTGAAAGTCTGATAAATGCCAGAAAAATGACTAAGTCCCAAAAAAAATTTTTTTCAACTTTTTTCAATTTTACCCCCGTGGGATATATATTCTACCCACACACATTTGGAACTCTCCTGGGGTACCCTCACACATATTATTCCCTCATTTAGTTGATATTTTCACAAAAAAGTGAAATTTTCAAAAATCCAAAATATTGGCTGAAAACGACTAAATATCAAGGACTCATTGGGCGAATCGCTCTGGAACTGAAATCGGAACGCTCACTGACATTTCCCCTATCTGAAAGTGTGATAAACGCCGGAAAAATGACTAAGTCCAAAAAGAAATTTTTATAAACTTTTTTCAATTTTACCCCCGTGGGATATATATTCTACCCACACACATTTGGAACTCTCCTGGGGTACCCTCACACATATTATTCCCTCATTTAGTGGATATTTTCACAAAAAAGTGAAATTTTCAAAAAACCTGAAAATTTCCTGAAAACGACTGAATATCAAGGACTCATTGGGCGAATCGCTCTGGAGCTGAAATCGGAACGCTCACTGACATTTCCCCTATCTGAAAGTCTGATAAACGCCGGAAAAATGACTAAGTCGAAAAAAAAAATTTTTTCAACTTTTTTCAATTTTACCCCCGTGGAATATATATTCTACCCAAACACATTTGGAACTCTCCTGGGGTACCCTCACACATATTATTCCCTCATTTAGTGGATATTTTCACAAAAAAAGTGAAATTTTCAAAAATCCAGAAAATTGGCTGAAAACGACTAAATATCAAGGACTCATTGGCCGAATCGCTCTGGAACTGAAATCTGAACGCTCACTGACATTTCCCCTATCTGAAAGTCTGATAAACGCCAGAAAAATGACTAAGTCCCAAAAAAAATTTTTTTCAACTTTTTTCAATTTTACCCCCGTGGGATATATATTCTACCCACACACATTTGGAACTCTCCTGGGGTACCCTCACACATATTATTCCCTCATTTAGTGGATATTTTCACAAAAAAGTGAAATTTTCAAAAATCCAAAATATTGGCTGAAAACGACTAAATATCAAGGACTCATTGGGCGAATCGCTCTGGAACTGAAATCGGAATGCTCACTGACATTTCCCCTATCTGAAAGTCTGATAAACGCCGGAAAAATGACTAAGTCCAAAAAGAAATTTTTTTAAACTTTTTTCAATTTTACCCCCGTGGGATATATATTCTACCCACACACATTTGGAACTCTCCTGGGGTACCCTCACACATATTATTCCCTCATTTAGTTGATATTTTCACAAAAAAGTGAAATTTTCAAAAATCCAAAATATTGGCTGAAAACGACTAAATATCAAGGACTCATTGGGCGAATCGCTCTGGAACTGAAATCGGAACGCTAACTCACATTTCCCCTATCTGAAAGTGTGATAAACGCCGGAAAAATGACTAAGTCCAAAAAGAAATTTTTATAAACTTTTTTCAATTTTACCCCCGTGGGATATATATTCTACCCACACACATTTGGAACTCTCCTGGGGTACCCTCACACATATTATTCCCTCATTTAGTGGATATTTTCACAAACAAGTGAAATTTTCAAAAATCAAAAATATTGGCTTAAAACGACTAAATATCAAGGACTCATTGGGCGAATCGCTCTGCAGCTGAAATCGGAATGCTCACTGACATTTCCCCTATCTGAAAGTCTGATAAACGCCGGAAAAATGACTAAGTCCAAAAAAAAAATTTTTTGAACTTTTTTCAATTTTACCCCCATGGAATATATATTCTACCCACACACATTTGGAACTCTCCTGGGGTACCCTCACACATATTATTCCCTCATTTAGTGGATATTTTCACAAAAAAAGTGAAATTTTCAAAAATCCAGAAAATTGGCTGAAAACGACTGAATATCATGGACTCATTAGGCGAATCGCTCTGGAGCTGAAATCTGAACGCTCACTGACATTTGCCCTATCTGAAAGTCTGATAAACGCCGGAAAAATGACTAAGTCCAAAAAGAAATTTTTATAAACTTTTTTCAATTTTACCCCCGTGGGATATATATTCTACCCACACACATTTGGAACTCTCCTGGGGTACCCTCACACATATTATTCCCTCATTTAGTGGATATTTTCACAAAAAAGTGAAATTTTCAAAAATCCAGAAAATTGGCTGAAAACGACTAAATATCAAGGACTCATTGGCCGAATCGCTCTGGAACTGAAATCTGAATGCTCACTGACATTTCCCCTATCTGAAAGTCTGATAAACGCCGGAAAAATGACTAAGTCGAAAAAAAAAAATTTTTAAATTTTTTCAATTTTACCCCCGTGGAATATATATTCTACCCAAACACATTTGGAACTCTCCTGGGGTACCCTCACACATATTATTCCCTCATTTAGTGGATATTTTCACAAAAAAGTGAAATTTTCAAAAATCCAAAATATTGGCTTAAAACGACTAAATATCAAGGACTCATTGGGCGAATCGCTCTGGAGCTGAAATCGGAATGCTCACTGACATTTCCCCTATCTGAAAGTCTGATAAACGCCGGAAAAATGACTAAGTCCAAAAAAAAAAATTTTTCAACTTTTTTCAATTTTACCCCTGTGGAATATATATTCTACCCACACACATTTGGAACTCTCCTGGGGTACCATCACACATATTATTCCCTCATTTAGTGGATATTTTCACAAAAAAAGTGAAATTTTCAAAAATCCAGAAAATTGGCTGAAAACGACTGAATATCAAGGACTCATTGGGCGAATCGCTCTGGAACTGAAATCTGAACGCTCACTGACATTTGCCCTATCTGAAGGTTTGATAAACGCCGGAAAAATGACTAAGTCCAAAAAAAAATTTTTTTAAACTTTTTTCAATTTTACCCCCGTGGGATATATATTCTACCCACACACATTTGAAACTCTCCTGGGGTACCCTCACACATATTATTCCCTCATTTAGTGGATATTTTCACAAAAAAGTGAAATTTTCAAAAATCCAAAATATTGGCTGAAAACGACTAAATATCAAAGACTCATTGGGCGAATCGCTCTGGAACTGAAATCGGAACGCTCACTGACATTTCCCCTATCTGAAAGTCTGATAAACGCCGGAAAAATGACTAAGTCCAAAAAAATTTTTTTTAAAACTTTTTTCAATTTTACCCCCGTGGGATATATATTCTACCCACACACATTTGGAACTCTCCTGGGGTACCCTCACACATATTATTCCCTCATTTAGTGGATATTTTCACAAAAAAGTGAAATTTTCAAAAATCCAGAAAATTGGCTGAAAACGACTAAATATCAAGGACTCATTGGCCGAATCGCTCTGGAACTGAAATCTGAATGCTCACTGACATTTCCCCTATCTGAAAGTCTGATAAACGCCAGAAAAATGACTAAGTCCGAAAAAAAAATTTTTTCAACTTTTTTCAATTTTACCCCCGTGGGATATATATTCTACCCACACACATTTGGAACTCTCCTGGGGTACCCTCACACATATTATTCCCTCATTTAGTGGATATTTTCACAAACAAGTGAAATTTTCAAAAATCAAAAATATTGGCTTAAAACGACTATATATCAAGGACTCATTGGGCGAATCGCTCTGGAGCTGAAATCGGAATGCTCACTGACATTTCCCCTATCTGAAAGTCTGATAAACGCCGGAAAAATGACTAAGTCCAAAAAAAAAATTTTTTGAACTTTTTTCAATTTTACCCCCGTGGAATATATATTCTACCCACACACATTTGGAACTTTCCTGGGGTACCATCACACATATTATTCCCTCATTTAGTGGATATTTTCACAAAAAAAGTGAAATTTTCAAAAATCCAGAAAATTGGCTGAAAACGACTGAATATCATGGACTCATTAGGCGAATCGCTCTGGAGCTGAAATCTGAACGCTCACTGACATTTGCCCTATCTGAAAGTCTGATAAACGCCGGAAAAATGACTAAGTCCAAAAAAAAATTTTTTTAAACTTTTTTCAATTTTACCCCCGTGGGATATATATTCTACCAACACACATTTGGAACTCTCCTGGGTACCCTCACACATATTATTCCCTCATTTAGTTGATATTTTCACAAAAAAGTGAAATTTTCAAAAATCCAAAATATTGGCTGAAAACGACTAAATATCAAGGACTCATTGGGCGAATCGCTCTGGAACTGAAATCGGAACGCTCACTGACATTTCCCCTATCTGAAAGTGTGATAAACGCCGGAAAAATGACTAAGTCCAAAAAGAAATTTTTATAAACTTTTTTCAATTTTACCCCCGTGGGATATATATTCTACCCACACACATTTGGAACTCTCCTGGGGTACCCTCACACATATTATTCCCTCATTTAGTGGATATTTTCACAAAAAAGTGAAATTTTCAAAAATCCAGAAAATTGGCTGAAAACGACTAAATATCAAGGACTCATTGGCCGAATCGCTCTGGAACTGAAATCTGAATGCTCACTGACATTTCCCCTATCTGAAAGTCTGATAAACGCCAGAAAAATGACTAAGTCCGAAAAAAAAAATTTTTCAACTTTTTTCAATTTTACCCCCGTGGGATATATATTCTACCCACACACATTTGGAACTCTCCTGGGGTACCCTCACACATATTATTCCCTCATTTAGTGGATATTTTCACAAAAAAGTGAAATTTTCAAAAAACCAGAAAATTTCCTGAAAACGACTGAATATCAAGGACTCATTGGGCGAATCGCTCTGGAGCTGAAATCGGAACGCTCACTGACATTTCCCCTATCTGAAAGTCTGATAAACGCCGGAAAAATGACTAAGTCGAAAAAAAAAATTTTTTAAACTTTTTTCAATTTTACCCCCGTGGAATATATATTCTACCCAAACACATTTGGAACTCTCCTGGGGTACCCTCACACATATTATTCCCTCATTTAGTGGATATTTTCACAAAAAAGTGAAATTTTCAAAAATCCAAAATATTGGCTTAAAACGACTAAATATCAAGGACTCATTGGGCGAATCGCTCTGGAGCTGAAATCGGAATGCTCACTGACATTTCCCCTATCTGAAAGTCTGATAAACGCCGGAAAAATGACTAAGTCCAAAAAAAAAATTTTTTCAACTTTTTTCAATTTTACCCCCGTGGAATATATATTCTACCCACACACATTTGGAACTCTCCTGGGGTACCATCACACATATTATTCCCTCATTTAGTGGATATTTTCACAAAAAAAGTGAAATTTTCAAAAATCCAGAAAATTGGCTGAAAACGACTGAATATCAAGGACTCATTGGGCGAATCGCTCTGGAACTGAAATCTGAACGCTCACTGACATTTGCCCTATCTGAAAGTCTGATAAACGCCGGAAAAATGACTAAGTCCAAAAAAAAATTTTTTTAAACTTTTTTCAATTTTACCCCCGTGGGATATATATTCTACCCACACACATTTGAAACTCTCCTGGGGTACCCTCACACATATTATTCCCTCATTTAGTGGATATTTTCACAAAAAAGTGAAATTTTCAAAAATCCATAATATTGGCTGAAAACGACTAAATATCAAGGACTCATTGGGCGAATCGCTCTGGAACTGAAATCGGAACGCTCACTGACATTTAACCTATCTGAAAGTCTGATAAACGCCGGAAAAATTACTAAGTCCAAAAAAATTTTTTTTAAAACTTTTTTCAATTTTACCCCCGTGGGATATATATTCTACCCACACACATTTGGAACTCTCCTGGGGTACCCTCACACATATTATTCCCTCATTTAGTGGATATTTTCACAAAAAAGTGAAATTTTCAAAAATCCAGAAAATTGGCTGAAAATGACTAAATATCAAGGACTCATTGGGCGCATCGCTCTGGAACTGAAATCGGAATGCTCACTGACATTTCCCCTATCTGAAAACCTGATAAACGCCGGAAAAATGACTAAGTCCAAAAAAAAATTTTTTTAAACTTTTTTAAATTTTACCCCCGTGGGATATATATTCTACCCACACACATTTGGAACTCTCCTGGGGTACCCTTACAAATATTATTCCCTCATTTAGTGGATATTTTCACAAAAAAGTGAAATTTTCAAAAATCCAGAAAATTGGCTGAAAACGACTAAATATCAAGGACGCATTGGGCGAATAGCTCTGGAACTGAAATCGGAACGCTCACTGACATTTCACCTATCTGAAATCCTGATAAACGCCGGAAAAATGACTAAGTCCAAAAAAAAATTTTTTTCAACTTTTTTAAATTTTACCCCCGTGTCATATATATTCTACCCACACACATTTGGAACTCTCCTAGGGTACCCTCACACATATTATTCCCTCATTTAGTGGATATTTTCACAAAAAAAGTGAAATTTTCAAAAATCCAGAAAATTGGCTGAAAACGACTGAATATCATGGACTCATTAGGCGAATCGCTCTGGAGCTGAAATCGGAACGCTCACTGACATTTGCCCTATCTGAAAGTCTGATAAACGCTGGAAAAATGACTAAGTCCAAAAAAAAATTTTTTTAAACTTTTTTCAATTTTACCCCCGTGGGATATATATTCTACCAACACACATTTGGAACTCTCCTGGGGTACCCTCACACATATTATTCCCTCATTTAGTTGATATTTTCACAAAAAAGTGAAATTTTCAAAAATCCAAAATATTGGCTGAAAACGACTAAATATCAAGGACTCATTGGGCGAATCGCTCTGGAACTGAAATCGGAACGCTAACTCACATTTCCCCTATCTGAAAGTGTGATAAACGCCGGAAAAATGACTAAGTCCAAAAAGAAATTTTTATAAACTTTTTTCAATTTTACCCCCGTGGGATGTATATTCTACCCACACACATTTGGAACTCTCCTAGGGTACCCTCACAAATATTATTCCCTCATTTAGTGGATATTTTCACAAAAAAGTGAAATTTTCAAAAATCCAGAAAATTGGCTGAAAACGACTAAATATCAAGGACTCATTGGCCGAATCGCTCTGGAACTGAAATCTGAATGCTCACTGACATTTCCCCTATCTGAAAGTCTGATAAACGCCAGAAAAATGACTAAGTCCGAAAAAAAATTTTTTTCAACTTTTTTCAATTTTACCCCCGTGGGATATATATTCTACCCACACACATTTGGAACTCTCCTGGGGTACCCTCACACATATTATTCCCTCATTTAGTGGATATTTTCACAAAAAAGTGAAATTTTCAAAAAAACAGAAAATTTCCTGAAAACGACTGAATATCAAGGACTCATTGGGCGAATCGCTCTGGAGCTGAAATCGGAACGCTCACTGACATTTCCCCTATCTGAAAGTCTGATAAACGCCGGAAAAATGACTAAGTCGAAAAAAAAAATTTTTTCAACTTTTTTCAATTTTACCCCCGTGGAATATATATTCTACCCACACACATTTGGAACTCTCCTGGGGTACCCTCACACATATTATTCCCTCATTTAGTGGATATTTTCACAAAAAAGTGAAATTTTCAAAAATCCAGAAAATTGGCTGAAAACGACTGAATATCAAGGACTCATTGGGCGAATCGCTCTGGAGCTGAAATCGGAACGCTCACTGACATTTCCCCTATCTGAAAGTCTGATAAACGCCGGAAAAATGACTAAGTCCAAGAAAAATTTTTTTTAAACTTTTTTCAATTTTACCCCGTGGGATATATATTCTACCCACACACAATTGGAACTCTCCTGGGGTACCCTCACACATATTATTCCCTCATTTAGTGGATATTTTCACAAAAAAGTGAAATTTTCAAAAATCCAAAATATTGGCTTAAAACGACTAAATATCAAGGACTCATTGGGCGAATCGCTCTGGAGCTGAAATCGGAATGCTCACTGAAATTTCCCCTATCTGAAAGTCTGATAAACGCCGGAAAAATGACTAAGTCCAAAAAAAAAATTTTTTTAACTTTTTTCAATTTTACCCCCGTGGAATATATATTCTACCCACACACATTTGGAACTCTCCTGGGGTACCATCACACATATTATTCCCTCATTTAGTGGATATTTTCACAAAAAAAGTGAAATTTTCAAAAATCCAGAAAATTGGCTGAAAACGACTGAATATCAAGGACTCATTGGGCGAATCGCTCTGGAACTGAAATCGGAACGCTCACTGACATTTGCCCTATCTGAAAGTCTGATAAACGCCGGAAAAATGACTAAGTCCAAAAAAAAATTTTTTTAAACTTTTTTCAGTTTTACCCCCGTGGGATATATATTCTACCCACATACATTTGAAACTCTCCTGGGGTACCCTCACACATATTATTCCCTCATTTAGTGGATATTTTCACAAAAAAGTGAAATTTTCAAAAATCCAAAATATTGGCTGAAAATGACTAAATATCAAAGACTCATTGGGCGAATCGCTCTGGAACTGAAATCGGAATGCTCACTGACATTTCCCCTATCTGAATGTCTGATAAACGCCGGAAAAATGTCTAAGTCCAAAAAAAATTTTTTTTCAACCTTTTTCAATTTTATCCCCGTGGGATATATATTCTACCCACACACATTTGGAACTCTCCTGGGGTTCCCTCACACATATTATTCCCTCATTTAGTGGATATTTTCACAAAAAAGTGAAATTTTCAAAAATCCAGAAAATTGGCTGAAAACGACTAAATATCAAGGACTCATTGGGTGAATCGCTCTGGAACTGAAATCGGAATGCTCATTGACATTTCCCCTATCTGAAAGTCTGATAAACGCCGGAAAAATGACTAAGTCCTAAAAAAATTTTTTTTCAACTTTTTTCAATTTTACCCCCGTGGAATATATATTCTACCCACACACATTTGGAACTCTCCTGGGGTACCCTCACACATATTATTCCCTCATTTAGTGGATATTTTCACAAAAAAGTGAAATTTTCAAAAATCCAGAAAATTGGCTGAAAACGACTAAATATCAAGGAATCATTGGGCGAATCGCTCTGGAACTGAAATCTGAACGCTCACTGACATTTCCCCTATCTGAAAGTCTGATAAACGCCGTAAAAATGACTAAGTCCAAAAAAAAATTTTTTTCAACTTTTTTCAATTTTACCCCCGTGGGATATATATTCTACCCACACACATTTGGAACTCTCCTGGGGTACCCTTACAAATATTATTCCCTCATTTAGTGGATATTTTCACAAAAAAGTGAAATTTTCAAAAATCCAGAAAATTGGCTGAAAACGACTAAATATCAAGGACTCATTGGGCGAATAGCTCTGGAACTGAAATCGGAACGCTCACTGACATTTCACCTATCTGAAATCCTGATAAACGCCGGAAAAATGACTAAGTCCAAAAAAAAAATTTTTTCAACTTTTTTCAATTTTACCCCCGTGGAATATATATTCTACCCACACACATTTGGAACTCTCCTGGGGTACCATCACACATATTATTCCCTCATTTAGTGGATATTTTCACAAAAAAAGTGAAATTTTCAAAAATCCAGAAAATTGGCTGAAAACGACTGAATATCAAGGACTCATTGGGCGAATCGCTCTGGAACTGAAATCGGAACGCTCACTGACATTTGCCCTATCTGAAAGTCTGATAAACGCCGGAAAAATGACTAAGTCCAAAAAAAAATTTTTTTAAACTTTTTTCAGTTTTACCCCCGTGGGATATATATTCTACCCACATACATTTGAAACTCTCCTGGGGTACCCTCACACATATTATTCCCTCATTTAGTGGATATTTTCACAAAAAAGTGAAATTTTCAAAAATCCAAAATATTGGCTGAAAATGACTAAATATCAAAGACTCATTGGGCGAATCGCTCTGGAACTGAAATCGGAATGCTCACTGACATTTCCCCTATCTGAATGTCTGATAAACGCCGGAAAAATGTCTAAGTCCAAAAAAAATTTTTTTTCAACCTTTTTCAATTTTATCCCCGTGGGATATATATTCTACCCACACACATTTGGAACTCTCCTGGGGTTCCCTCACACATATTATTCCCTCATTTAGTGGATATTTTCACAAAAAAGTGAAATTTTCAAAAATCCAGAAAATTGGCTGAAAACGACTAAATATCAAGGACTCATTGGGTGAATCGCTCTGGAACTGAAATCGGAATGCTCATTGACATTTCCCCTATCTGAAAGTCTGATAAACGCCGGAAAAATGACTAAGTCCTAAAAAAATTTTTTTTCAACTTTTTTCAATTTTACCCCCGTGGAATATATATTCTACCCACACACATTTGGAACTCTCCTGGGGTACCCTCACACATATTATTCCCTCATTTAGTGGATATTTTCACAAAAAAGTGAAATTTTCAAAAATCCAGAAAATTGGCTGAAAACGACTAAATATCAAGGAATCATTGGGCGAATCGCTCTGGAACTGAAATCTGAACGCTCACTGACATTTCCCCTATCTGAAAGTCTGATAAACGCCGTAAAAATGACTAAGTCCAAAAAAAAATTTTTTTCAACTTTTTTCAATTTTACCCCCGTGGGATATATATTCTACCCACACACATTTGGAACTCTCCTGGGGTACCCTTACAAATATTATTCCCTCATTTAGTGGATATTTTCACAAAAAAGTGAAATTTTCAAAAATCCAGAAAATTGGCTGAAAACGACTAAATATCAAGGACTCATTGGGCGAATAGCTCTGGAACTGAAATCGGAACGCTCACTGACATTTCACCTATCTGAAATCCTGATAAA
The DNA here is from genome assembly GCF_046119375.1 of Phyllobates terribilis. Taxonomy (NCBI): domain Eukaryota; kingdom Metazoa; phylum Chordata; class Amphibia; order Anura; family Dendrobatidae; genus Phyllobates; species Phyllobates terribilis. The sequence goes on from NW_027362762.1 coordinate 597,764,499, forward strand.
CGCCGGAAAAATGACTAAGTCCAAAAAAAAATTTTTTTCAACTTTTTTAAATTTTACCCCCGTGTCATATATATTCTACCCACACACATTTGGAACTCTCCTAGGGTACCCTCACACATATTATTCCCTCATTTAGTGGATATTTTCACAAAAAAAGTGAAATTTTCAAAAATCCAGAAAATTGGCTGAAAACGACTGAATATCATGGACTCATTAGGCGAATCGCTCTGGAGCTGAAATCGGAACGCTCACTGACATTTCCCCTATCTGAAAGTCTGATAAACGCCGGAAAAATGACTAAGTCCAAGAAAAATTTTTTTTAAACTTTTTTCAATTTTACCCCGTGGGATATATATTCTACCCACACACAATTGGAACTCTCCTGGGGTACCCTCACACATATTATTCCCTCATTTAGTGGATATTTTCACAAAAAAGTGAAATTTTCAAAAATCCAAAATATTGGCTTAAAACGACTAAATATCAAGGACTCATTGGGCGAATCGCTCTGGAGCTGAAATCGGAATGCTCACTGAAATTTCCCCTATCTGAAAGTCTGATAAACGCCGGAAAAATGACTAAGTCCAAAAAAAAAATTTTTTTAACTTTTTTCAATTTTACCCCCGTGGAATATATATTCTACCCACACACATTTGGAACTCTCCTGGGGTACCATCACACATATTATTCCCTCATTTAGTGGATATTTTCACAAAAAAAGTGAAATTTTCAAAAATCCAGAAAATTGGCTGAAAACGACTGAATATCAAGGACTCATTGGGCGAATCGCTCTGGAACTGAAATCGGAACGCTCACTGACATTTGCCCTATCTGAAAGTCTGATAAACGCCGGAAAAATGACTAAGTCCAAAAAAAAATTTTTTTAAACTTTTTTCAGTTTTACCCCCGTGGGATATATATTCTACCCACATACATTTGAAACTCTCCTGGGGTACCCTCACACATATTATTCCCTCATTTAGTGGATATTTTCACAAAAAAGTGAAATTTTCAAAAATCCAAAATATTGGCTGAAAATGACTAAATATCAAAGACTCATTGGGCGAATCGCTCTGGAACTGAAATCGGAATGCTCACTGACATTTCCCCTATCTGAATGTCTGATAAACGCCGGAAAAATGTCTAAGTCCAAAAAAAATTTTTTTTCAACCTTTTTCAATTTTATCCCCGTGGGATATATATTCTACCCACACACATTTGGAACTCTCCTGGGGTTCCCTCACACATATTATTCCCTCATTTAGTGGATATTTTCACAAAAAAGTGAAATTTTCAAAAATCCAGAAAATTGGCTGAAAACGACTAAATATCAAGGACTCATTGGGTGAATCGCTCTGGAACTGAAATCGGAATGCTCATTGACATTTCCCCTATCTGAAAGTCTGATAAACGCCGGAAAAATGACTAAGTCCTAAAAAAATTTTTTTTCAACTTTTTTCAATTTTACCCCCGTGGAATATATATTCTACCCACACACATTTGGAACTCTCCTGGGGTACCCTCACACATATTATTCCCTCATTTAGTGGATATTTTCACAAAAAAGTGAAATTTTCAAAAATCCAGAAAATTGGCTGAAAACGACTAAATATCAAGGAATCATTGGGCGAATCGCTCTGGAACTGAAATCTGAACGCTCACTGACATTTCCCCTATCTGAAAGTCTGATAAACGCCGTAAAAATGACTAAGTCCAAAAAAAAATTTTTTTCAACTTTTTTCAATTTTACCCCCGTGGGATATATATTCTACCCACACACATTTGGAACTCTCCTGGGGTACCCTTACAAATATTATTCCCTCATTTAGTGGATATTTTCACAAAAAAGTGAAATTTTCAAAAATCCAGAAAATTGGCTGAAAACGACTAAATATCAAGGACTCATTGGGCGAATAGCTCTGGAACTGAAATCGGAACGCTCACTGACATTTCACCTATCTGAAATCCTGATAAACGCCGGAAAAATGACTAAGTCCAAAAAAAAAATTTTTTCAACTTTTTTCAATTTTACCCCCGTGGAATATATATTCTACCCACACACATTTGGAACTCTCCTGGGGTACCATCACACATATTATTCCCTCATTTAGTGGATATTTTCACAAAAAAAGTGAAATTTTCAAAAATCCAGAAAATTGGCTGAAAACGACTGAATATCAAGGACTCATTGGGCGAATCGCTCTGGAACTGAAATCGGAACGCTCACTGACATTTGCCCTATCTGAAAGTCTGATAAACGCCGGAAAAATGACTAAGTCCAAAAAAAAATTTTTTTAAACTTTTTTCAGTTTTACCCCCGTGGGATATATATTCTACCCACATACATTTGAAACTCTCCTGGGGTACCCTCACACATATTATTCCCTCATTTAGTGGATATTTTCACAAAAAAGTGAAATTTTCAAAAATCCAAAATATTGGCTGAAAATGACTAAATATCAAAGACTCATTGGGCGAATCGCTCTGGAACTGAAATCGGAATGCTCACTGACATTTCCCCTATCTGAATGTCTGATAAACGCCGGAAAAATGTCTAAGTCCAAAAAAAATTTTTTTTCAACCTTTTTCAATTTTATCCCCGTGGGATATATATTCTACCCACACACATTTGGAACTCTCCTGGGGTTCCCTCACACATATTATTCCCTCATTTAGTGGATATTTTCACAAAAAAGTGAAATTTTCAAAAATCCAGAAAATTGGCTGAAAACGACTAAATATCAAGGACTCATTGGGTGAATCGCTCTGGAACTGAAATCGGAATGCTCATTGACATTTCCCCTATCTGAAAGTCTGATAAACGCCGGAAAAATGACTAAGTCCTAAAAAAATTTTTTTTCAACTTTTTTCAATTTTACCCCCGTGGAATATATATTCTACCCACACACATTTGGAACTCTCCTGGGGTACCCTCACACATATTATTCCCTCATTTAGTGGATATTTTCACAAAAAAGTGAAATTTTCAAAAATCCAGAAAATTGGCTGAAAACGACTAAATATCAAGGAATCATTGGGCGAATCGCTCTGGAACTGAAATCTGAACGCTCACTGACATTTCCCCTATCTGAAAGTCTGATAAACGCCGTAAAAATGACTAAGTCCAAAAAAAAATTTTTTTCAACTTTTTTCAATTTTACCCCCGTGGGATATATATTCTACCCACACACATTTGGAACTCTCCTGGGGTACCCTTACAAATATTATTCCCTCATTTAGTGGATATTTTCACAAAAAAGTGAAATTTTCAAAAATCCAGAAAATTGGCTGAAAACGACTGAATATCATGGACTCATTAGGCGAATCGCTCTGGAGCTGAAATCGGAACGCTCACTGACATTTCCCCTATCTGAAAGTCTGATAAACGCCGGAAAAATGACTAAGTCCAAGAAAAATTTTTTTTAAACTTTTTTCAATTTTACCCCGTGGGATATATATTCTACCCACACACAATTGGAACTCTCCTGGGGTACCCTCACACATATTATTCCCTCATTTAGTGGATATTTTCACAAAAAAGTGAAATTTTCAAAAATCCAAAATATTGGCTTAAAACGACTAAATATCAAGGACTCATTGGGCGAATCGCTCTGGAGCTGAAATCGGAATGCTCACTGAAATTTCCCCTATCTGAAAGTCTGATAAACGCCGGAAAAATGACTAAGTCCAAAAAAAAAATTTTTTTAACTTTTTTCAATTTTACCCCCGTGGAATATATATTCTACCCACACACATTTGGAACTCTCCTGGGGTACCATCACACATATTATTCCCTCATTTAGTGGATATTTTCACAAAAAAAGTGAAATTTTCAAAAATCCAGAAAATTGGCTGAAAACGACTGAATATCAAGGACTCATTGGGCGAATCGCTCTGGAACTGAAATCGGAACGCTCACTGACATTTGCCCTATCTGAAAGTCTGATAAACGCCGGAAAAATGACTAAGTCCAAAAAAAAATTTTTTTAAACTTTTTTCAGTTTTACCCCCGTGGGATATATATTCTACCCACATACATTTGAAACTCTCCTGGGGTACCCTCACACATATTATTCCCTCATTTAGTGGATATTTTCACAAAAAAGTGAAATTTTCAAAAATCCAAAATATTGGCTGAAAATGACTAAATATCAAAGACTCATTGGGCGAATCGCTCTGGAACTGAAATCGGAATGCTCACTGACATTTCCCCTATCTGAATGTCTGATAAACGCCGGAAAAATGTCTAAGTCCAAAAAAAATTTTTTTTCAACCTTTTTCAATTTTATCCCCGTGGGATATATATTCTACCCACACACATTTGGAACTCTCCTGGGGTTCCCTCACACATATTATTCCCTCATTTAGTGGATATTTTCACAAAAAAGTGAAATTTTCAAAAATCCAGAAAATTGGCTGAAAACGACTAAATATCAAGGACTCATTGGGTGAATCGCTCTGGAACTGAAATCGGAATGCTCATTGACATTTCCCCTATCTGAAAGTCTGATAAACGCCGGAAAAATGACTAAGTCCTAAAAAAATTTTTTTTCAACTTTTTTCAATTTTACCCCCGTGGAATATATATTCTACCCACACACATTTGGAACTCTCCTGGGGTACCCTCACACATATTATTCCCTCATTTAGTGGATATTTTCACAAAAAAGTGAAATTTTCAAAAATCCAGAAAATTGGCTGAAAACGACTAAATATCAAGGAATCATTGGGCGAATCGCTCTGGAACTGAAATCTGAACGCTCACTGACATTTCCCCTATCTGAAAGTCTGATAAACGCCGTAAAAATGACTAAGTCCAAAAAAAAATTTTTTTCAACTTTTTTCAATTTTACCCCCGTGGGATATATATTCTACCCACACACATTTGGAACTCTCCTGGGGTACCCTTACAAATATTATTCCCTCATTTAGTGGATATTTTCACAAAAAAGTGAAATTTTCAAAAATCCAGAAAATTGGCTGAAAACGACTAAATATCAAGGACTCATTGGGCGAATAGCTCTGGAACTGAAATCGGAACGCTCACTGACATTTCACCTATCTGAAATCCTGATAAACGCCGGAAAAATGACTAAGTCCAAAAAAAAAATTTTTTCAACTTTTTTCAATTTTACCCCCGTGGAATATATATTCTACCCACACACATTTGGAACTCTCCTGGGGTACCATCACACATATTATTCCCTCATTTAGTGGATATTTTCACAAAAAAAGTGAAATTTTCAAAAATCCAGAAAATTGGCTGAAAACGACTGAATATCAAGGACTCATTGGGCGAATCGCTCTGGAACTGAAATCGGAACGCTCACTGACATTTGCCCTATCTGAAAGTCTGATAAACGCCGGAAAAATGACTAAGTCCAAAAAAAAATTTTTTTAAACTTTTTTCAGTTTTACCCCCGTGGGATATATATTCTACCCACATACATTTGAAACTCTCCTGGGGTACCCTCACACATATTATTCCCTCATTTAGTGGATATTTTCACAAAAAAGTGAAATTTTCAAAAATCCAAAATATTGGCTGAAAATGACTAAATATCAAAGACTCATTGGGCGAATCGCTCTGGAACTGAAATCGGAATGCTCACTGACATTTCCCCTATCTGAATGTCTGATAAACGCCGGAAAAATGTCTAAGTCCAAAAAAAATTTTTTTTCAACCTTTTTCAATTTTATCCCCGTGGGATATATATTCTACCCACACACATTTGGAACTCTCCTGGGGTTCCCTCACACATATTATTCCCTCATTTAGTGGATATTTTCACAAAAAAGTGAAATTTTCAAAAATCCAGAAAATTGGCTGAAAACGACTAAATATCAAGGACTCATTGGGTGAATCGCTCTGGAACTGAAATCGGAATGCTCATTGACATTTCCCCTATCTGAAAGTCTGATAAACGCCGGAAAAATGACTAAGTCCTAAAAAAATTTTTTTTCAACTTTTTTCAATTTTACCCCCGTGGAATATATATTCTACCCACACACATTTGGAACTCTCCTGGGGTACCCTCACACATATTATTCCCTCATTTAGTGGATATTTTCACAAAAAAGTGAAATTTTCAAAAATCCAGAAAATTGGCTGAAAACGACTAAATATCAAGGAATCATTGGGCGAATCGCTCTGGAACTGAAATCTGAACGCTCACTGACATTTCCCCTATCTGAAAGTCTGATAAACGCCGTAAAAATGACTAAGTCCAAAAAAAAATTTTTTTCAACTTTTTTCAATTTTACCCCCGTGGGATATATATTCTACCCACACACATTTGGAACTCTCCTGGGGTACCCTTACAAATATTATTCCCTCATTTAGTGGATATTTTCACAAAAAAGTGAAATTTTCAAAAATCCAGAAAATTGGCTGAAAACGACTAAATATCAAGGACTCATTGGGCGAATAGCTCTGGAACTGAAATCGGAACGCTCACTGACATTTCACCTATCTGAAATCCTGATAAACGCCGGAAAAATGACTAAGTCCAAAAAAAAATTTTTTTCAACTTTTTTAAATTTTACCCCCGTGTCATATATATTCTACCCACACACATTTGGAACTCTCCTAGGGTACCCTCACACATATTATTCCCTCATTTAGTGGATATTTTCACAAAAAAAGTGAAATTTTCAAAAATCCAGAAAATTGGCTGAAAACGACTGAATATCATGGACTCATTAGGCGAATCGCTCTGGAGCTGAAATCGGAACGCTCACTGACATTTGCCCTATCTGAAAGTCTGATAAATGCCGGAAAAATGACTAAGTCCAAAAAAAAATTTTTTTAAACTTTTTTCAATTTTACCCCCGTGGGATATATATTCTACCAACACACATTTGGAACTCTCCTGGGGTACCCTCACACATATTATTCCCTCATTTAGTTGATATTTTCACAAAAAAGTGAAATTTTCAAAAATCCAAAATATTGGCTGAAAACGACTAAATATCAAGGACTCATTGGGCGAATCGCTCTGGAACTGAAATCGGAACGCTAACTCACATTTCCCCTATCTGAAAGTGTGATAAACGCCGGAAAAATGACTAAGTCCAAAAAGAAATTTTTATAAACTTTTTTCAATTTTACCCCCGTGGGATATATATTCTACCCACACACATTTGGAACTCTCCTAGGGTACCCTCACAAATATTATTCCCTCATTTAGTGGATATTTTCACAAAAAAGTGAAATTTTCAAAAATCCAGAAAATTGGCTGAAAACGACTAAATATCAAGGACTCATTGGCCGAATCGCTCTGGAACTGAAATCTGAATGCTCACTGACATTTCCCCTATCTGAAAGTCTGATAAACGCCAGAAAAATGACTAAGTCCGAAAAAAAAAATTTTTCAACTTTTTTCAATTTTACCCCCGTGGGATATATATTCTACCCACACACATTTGGAACTCTCCTGGGGTACCCTCACACATATTATTCCCTCATTTAGTGGATATTTTCACAAAAAAGTGAAATTTTCAAAAAACCAGAAAATTTCCTGAAAACGACTGAATATCAAGGACTCATTGGGCGAATCGCTCTGGAGCTGAAATCGGAACGCTCACTGACATTTCCCCTATCTGAAAGTCTGATAAACGCCGGAAAAATGACTAAGTCGAAAAAAAAAATTTTTTCAACTTTTTTCAATTTTACCCCCGTGGAATATATATTCTACCCACACACATTTGGAACTCTCCTGGGGTACCCTCACACATATTATTCCCTCATTTAGTGGATATTTTCACAAAAAAGTGAAATTTTCAAAAATCCAGAAAATTGGCTGAAAACGACTGAATATCAAGGACTCATTGGGCGAATCGCTCTGGAGCTGAAATCGGAACGCTCACTGACATTTCCCCTATCTGAAAGTCTGATAAACGCCGGAAAAATGACTAAGTCCAAGAAAAATTTTTTTTAAACTTTTTTCAATTTTACCCCGTGGGATATATATTCTACCCACACACAATTGGAACTCTCCTGGGGTACCCTCACACATATTATTCCCTCATTTAGTGGATATTTTCACAAAAAAGTGAAATTTTCAAAAATCCAAAATATTGGCTTAAAACGACTAAATATCAAGGACTCATTGGGCGAATCGCTCTGGAGCTGAAATCGGAATGCTCACTGAAATTTCCCCTATCTGAAAGTCTGATAAACGCCGGAAAAATGACTAAGTCCAAAAAAAAAATTTTTTTAACTTTTTTCAATTTTACCCCCGTGGAATATATATTCTACCCACACACATTTGGAACTCTCCTGGGGTACCATCACACATATTATTCCCTCATTTAGTGGATATTTTCACAAAAAAAGTGAAATTTTCAAAAATCCAGAAAATTGGCTGAAAACGACTGAATATCAAGGACTCATTGGGCGAATCGCTCTGGAACTGAAATCGGAACGCTCACTGACATTTGCCCTATCTGAAAGTCTGATAAACGCCGGAAAAATGACTAAGTCCAAAAAAAAATTTTTTTAAACTTTTTTCAATTTTACCCCCGTGGGATATATATTCTACCCACATACATTTGAAACTCTCCTGGGGTACCCTCACACATATTATTCCCTCATTTAGTGGATATTTTCACAAAAAAGTGAAATTTTCAAAAATCCAAAATATTGGCTGAAAATGACTAAATATCAAAGACTCATTGGGCGAATCGCTCTGGAACTGAAATCGGAATGCTCACTGACATTTCCCCTATCTGAATGTCTGATAAACGCCGGAAAAATGTCTAAGTCCAAAAAAAATTTTTTTTCAACCTTTTTCAATTTTATCCCCGTGGGATATATATTCTACCCACACACATTTGGAACTCTCCTGGGGTTCCCTCACACATATTATTCCCTCATTTAGTGGATATTTTCACAAAAAAGTGAAATTTTCAAAAATCCAGAAAATTGGCTGAAAACGACTATATATCAAGGACTCATTGGGTGAATCGCTCTGGAACTGAAATCGGAATGCTCACTGACATTTCCCCTATCTGAAAGTCTGATAAACGCCGGAAAAATGACTAAGTCCTAAAAAAAATTTTTTTCAACTTTTTTCAATTTTACCCCCGTGGAATATATATTCTACCCACACACATTTGGAACTCTCCTGGGGTACCCTCACACATATTATTCCCTCATTTAGTGGATATTTTCACAAAAAAGTGAAATTTTCAAAAATCCAGAAAATTAGCTGAAAACGACTAAATATCAAGGAATCATTGGGCGAATCGCTCTGGAACTGAAATCTGAACGCTCACTGACATTTCCCCTATCTGAAAGTCTGATAAACGCCGTAAAAATGACTAAGTCCAAAAAAAAATTTTTTTCAACTTTTTTCAATTTTACCCCCGTGGGATATATATTCTACCCACACACATTTGGAACTCTCCTGGGGTACCCTTACAAATATTATTCCCTCATTTAGTGGATATTTTCACAAAAAAGTGAAATTTTCAAAAATCCAGAAAATTGGCTGAAAACGACTAAATATCAAGGACTCATTGGGCGAATAGCTCTGGAACTGAAATCGGAACGCTCACTGACATTTCACCTGTCTGAAATCCTGATAAACGCCGGAAAAATGACTAAGTCCAAAAAAAAATTTTTTTCAACTTTTTTAAATTTTACCCCCGTGTCATATATATTCTACCCACACACATTTGGAACTCTCCTAGGGTACCCTCACACATATTATTCCCTCATTTAGTGGATATTTTCACAAAAAAAGTGAAATTTTCAAAAATCCAGAAAATTGGCTGAAAACGACTGAATATCATGGACTCATTAGGCGAATCGCTCTGGAGCTGAAATCGGAACGCTCACTGACATTTGCCCTATCTGAAAGTCTGATAAACGCCGGAAAAATGACTAAGTCCAAAAAAAAATTTTTTTAAACTTTTTTCAATTTTACCCCCGTGGGATATATATTCTACCAACACACATTTGGAACTCTCCTGGGGTACCCTCACACATACTATTCCCTCATTTAGTTGATATTTTCACAAAAAAGTGAAATTTTCAAAAATCCAAAATATTGGCTGAAAACGACTAAATATCAAGGACTCATTGGGCGAATCGCTCTGGAACTGAAATCGGAACGCTAACTCACATTTCCCCTATCTGAAAGTGTGATAAACGCCGGAAAAATGACTAAGTCCAAAAAGAAATTTTTATAAACTTTTTTCAATTTTACCCCCGTGGGATATATATTCTACCCACACACATTTGGAACTCTCCTAGGGTACCCTCACAAATATTATTCCCTCATTTAGTGGATATTTTCACAAAAAAGTGAAATTTTCAAAAATCCAGAAAATTGGCTGAAAACGACTAAATATCAAGGACTCATTGGCCGAATCGCTCTGGAACTGAAATCTGAATGCTCACTGACATTTCCCCTATCTGAAAGTCTGATAAACGCCAGAAAAATGACTAAGTCAGAAAAAAAATTTTTTTCAACTTTTTTCAATTTTACCCCCGTGGGATATATATTCTACCCACACACATTTGGAACTCTCCTGGGGTACCCTCACACATATTATTCCCTCATTTAGTGGATATTTTCACAAAAAAGTGAAATTTTCAAAAAACCAGAAAATTTCCTGAAAACGACTGAATATCAAGGACTCATTGGGCGAATCGCTCTGGAGCTGAAATCGGAACGCTCACTGACATTTCCCCTATCTGAAAGTCTGATAAACGCCGGAAAAATGACTAAGTCGAAAAAAAAAATTTTTTCAACTTTTTTCAATTTTACCCCCGTGGAATATATATTCTACCCACACACATTTGGAACTCTCCTGGGGTACCCTCACACATATTATTCCCTCATTTAGTGGATATTTTCACAAAAAAGTGAAATTTTCAAAAATCCAGAAAATTGGCTGAAAACGACTGAATATCAAGGACTCATTGGGCGAATCGCTCTGGAGCTGAAATCGGAACGCTCACTGACATTTCCCCTATCTGAAAGTCTGATAAACGCCGGAAAAATGACTAAGTCCAAGAAAAATTTTTTTTAAACTTTTTTCAATTTTACCCCGTGGGATATATATTCTACCCACACACAATTGGAACTCTCCTGGGGTACCCTCACACATATTATTCCCTCATTTAGTGGATATTTTCACAAAAAAGTGAAATTTTCAAAAATCCAAAATATTGGCTTAAAACGACTAAATATCAAGGACTCATTGGGCGAATCGCTCTGGAGCTGAAATCGGAATGCTCACTGAAATTTCCCCTATCTGAAAGTCTGATAAACGCCGGAAAAATGACTAAGTCCAAAAAAAAAATTTTTTTAACTTTTTTCAATTTTACCCCCGTGGAATATATATTCTACCCACACACATTTGGAACTCTCCTGGGGTACCATCACACATATTATTCCCTCATTTAGTGGATATTTTCACAAAAAAATGAAATTTTCAAAAATCCAAAATATTGGCTGAAAATGACTAAATATCAAAGACTCATTGGGCGAATCGCTCTGGAACTGAAATCGGAATGCTCACTGACATTTCCCCTATCTGAATGTCTGATAAACGCCGGAAAAATGTCTAAGTCCAAAAAAAATTTTTTTTCAACCTTTTTCAATTTTATCCCCGTGGGATATATATTCTACCCACACACATTTGGAACTCTCCTGGGGTTCCCTCACACATATTATTCCCTCATTTAGTGGATATTTTCACAAAAAAGTGAAATTTTCAAAAATCCAGAAAATTGGCTGAAAACGACTAAATATCAAGGACTCATTGGGTGAATCGCTCTGGAACTGAAATCGGAATGCTCACTGACATTTCCCCTATCTGAAAGTCTGATAAACGCCGGAAAAATGACTAAGTCCTAAAAAAATTTTTTTTCAACTTTTTTCAATTTTACCCCCGTGGAATATATATTCTACCCACACACATTTGGAACTCTCCTGGGGTACCCTCACACATATTATTCCCTCATTTAGTGGATATTTTCACAAAAAAGTGAAATTTTCAAAAATCCAGAAAATTGGCTGAAAACGACTAAATATCAAGGAATCATTGGGCGAATCGCTCTGGAACTGAAATCTGAACGCTCACTGACATTTCCCCTATCTGAAAGTCTGATAAACGCCGTAAAAATGACTAAGTCCAAAAAAAAATTTTTTTCAACTTTTTTCAATTTTACCCCCGTGGGATATATATTCTACCCACACACATTTGGAACTCTCCTGGGGTACCCTCACACATATTATTCCCTCATTAAGTGGATATTTTCACAAAAAAAGTGAAATTTTCAAAAATCCAGAAAATTGGCTGAAAACGACTAAATATCAAGGACTCATTGGGCGAATCGCTCTGGAACTGAAATCGGAACGCTCACTGACATTTGCCCTATCTGAAAGTCTGATAAACGCCGGAAAAATGACTTAGTCCAAGAAAAAAATTTTTTAAACTTTTTTCAATTTTACCCCGTGGGATATATATTCTACCCACACACATTTGGAACTCTCATGGGGTACCCTCACACATATTATTGCCTCATTTAGTGGATATTTTCACAAAAAAGTGAAATTTTCAAAAATCCAGGAAATTGGCTGAAAAGGACTAAATATCAAGGTCTCATTAAGCGAATCGCTCTGGAACTGAAATCGGAACGCTCACTGACATTTGCCCTATCTGAAAGTCTGATAAACGACGGAAAAATGACTAAGTCCAAAAAAAAAAATTGTTCAACTTTTTTCAATTTTACCCCGTGGGATATATATTCTACCCACACACATTTGGAACTCTCCTGGGGTACCCTCACACATATTATTCCCTCATTTAGTGGATATTTTCACAAAAAAGTGAAATTTTCAAAAATCCAGAAAATTAGCTGAAAATGACTAAATATCAAGGACTCATTGGCCGAATGGCTCTGGAACTGATATCTGAACACTCACTGACATTTCCCCTATCTGAAAGTCTGATAAATGCCGGAAAAATGACTTAGTCCAAGAAAAAATTTTTTTAAACTTTTTTCAATTTTACCCCGTGGGATATATACTCTACCCACACACATTTGTAACTCTCCTGTTTTACCCTCACACATATTATTCCCTCATTTAGTGGATATTTTCATAAAAAAGTGAAATTTTCAAAAATCCAGAAAATTGGCTGAAAAGGACTAAATATCAAGGACTCATTGGCCGAATCGCTCTGAAACTGAAATCGGAATGCTCACTGACATTTCCCCTATCTGAAAGTCTGATAAACGGCGGAAAAATCACAAAGTCCCAAAAAAAAATTTTTTCAATCTTTTTCAATTTTATCCCTGTGGGATATATATTCTACCCACACACATTTGGAACTCTCCTGGGGTACCCTCACACATATTATTCCCTCATTTAGTGGATATTTTCACAAAAAAGTGAAATTTTCAAAAATCCAAAATATTGGCTGAAACTTACTAAATATCAAGGACTCATTTGGCGAATCGATCTGGAACTGAAATTGGAACGCTCACTGACATTTCCCCTATCTGAAAGTCTGATAAATGCCGGAAAGATGACTAAGCTCAAAAAAAAAATTTTTTTTCAACTTTTTTCAATTTTACCCCCATATATATTCTACCCACACACATTTGGAACTCTCCTGGGGTACCCTCACACATATTATTCCCTCATTTATGGGATATTTTCACAAAAAAGTGAAATTTTCAAAAATCCAAAATATTGGCTGAAACTTACTAAATATCAAAGACTCATTGGGTGAATCGTTCTGGAGCTGACATCGGAACGCTCACTGACATTTCCCCTATCTGAAAGTCTGATAAACGCTGGAAAAATGAATAAGTCCAAAAAAATAATTTTTTCACCTTTTTTCAATTTTACCCCCGTGGGATATATATGCAACCCACACACATTTGGAACTCTCCTGGGGTACCCTCACACATATTATTCCCTCATTTAGTGGATATTTTCACAAAAAAGTGAAATTTTCAAATATCCAAAATATTGGCAGAAAACGACTAAATATCAAGGACTCATTGGTCGAATCACTCTGGAACTGAAATCGGAATGCTCACTGACATTTCCCCTATCTGAAAGTCTGATAAACGGCGGAAAAATGACTAAGTCCAAAAAAAATTTTTTTTCAACTTTTTTCAATTTTACCCCCGTGGGATATATATTCTACCCAAACACATTTGGAACTCTCCTGGGGTACCCTCACACATATTATTCCCTCATTTAGTGGATATATTCACAAAAAAGTGAAAGTTTCAAAAATCCAGAAAATTGGCTGAAAACGACTAAATATCAAGGACTCATTGGGCGAATCGCTCTGGAACTGAAATCGAAATGCTCACTGACATTTGCCCTATCTGAAAGTCTGATAAACGCCGGAAAAATTACTAAGTCCAAAGAAATAATTTTTTCACCTTTTTTCAATTTTACCCCCGTGGGATATATATTCTACCCACACACATTTGGAAGTCTCCTGTGGTACACTCACACATATTATTCCCTCATTTAGTGGATATTTTCACAAAAAAAGTGAAATTTTCAAAAATCCAGAAAATTGGCTGAAAACGACAAAAAACAAGGACTCATTGGGCGAATCGCTCTGGAACTGAAATCGAAATGCTCACTGACATTTGCCCTATCTGAAAGTCTGATAAACGCCAGAAAAATTACTAAGTCCAAAAAAATAATTTTTTCACCTTTTTTCAATTTTCCCTCCTGTGGGATATATATTCTACCCACACACATTTGGAACTCTCCTGGGGTACCCTCACACATATTATTCCCTCATTTAGTGGATATTTTCACAAAAAAGTTAAATTTTCAAAAATCCAAAATATTGGCTGAAAACGACTAAATATCAAGGACTCATTGGGCGAATCGCTCTGGAACTGAAATCGGAACGCTCACTGATATTTCCCCTATCTGAAAGTCTGATAAACGCTGGAGAAATAACTTAGTCCAAAAAAAAATTTTTTTCAACTTTTTTCAATTTTACCCCCGTGGGATATATATTCTACCCACACACATTTGGAACTCTCCTGGGGTACCCTCACACATATTATTCCCTCATTTAGTGGATATTTTCACAAAAAAGTGAAATTTTCAAAAATCCAAAATATTGGCTGAAAACGATTAAATATCAAGGACTCATTGGGCGAATCGCTCTGGAACTGAAATCGGAATGCTCACTGACATTTGCCTTATCTGAAAGTCTGATAAACGGCGGAAAAATTACTAAGTCGAAAAAAAAAAATTTTTTTTCTTTTTTCAATTTTACCCCCGTGGGATATATATTCTACCCACACACATTTGCAATTCTCCTGGGGTACCCTCACACATATTATTCCCTCATTTAGTGGATATTTTCACAAAAAAGTGAAAGTTTCAAAAATCCAGAAAATAGGTTGAAAATAACTAAATATCAAGGACTCATTGGGCAAATCACTCTGGAACTGAAATCGCAATGCTCACTGACATTTCCCCTATCTGAAAGTCTGATAAATGCCGGAAAAATGACTAACTCCAAAAAAATTTTTTTTCAACTTTTTTCAATTTTACCCCCGTGGGATATATATTCTACCCACACACATTTGGAACTCTCCTGGGGTACCCTCACACATATTATTCCCTCATTTAGTGGATATTTTCACAAAAAAGTAAAATTTTAAAAAATCCAAAATATTGGCTGAAAACGACTAAATATCAAGGACTCATTGGGCGAATCGCTCTGGAACTGAAATTGAAATGCTCACTGATATTTTCCCTATCTGAAAGTCTGATAAACGCCGGAGAAATGACTTAGTCCAAAAAAAAAATTTGTTTAAACTTTTTTCAATTTTACCACCGTGGGATATATATTCTACCCACACACATTTGGAACTCTCCTGGGGTACCCTCACACATATTATTCCCTCATTTAGTGGATATTTTCACAAAAAAGTGAAATTTTCAAAAATCCAGAAAATTGGCTGAAAACGACTAAATATCAAGGACTCATTGGGCGAATCGCTCTGGAACTGAAATCGGAATGCTCACTGACATTTCCCCTATCTGAAAGTCTGATAAACGCCGGAAAAATGACTAAGTCCAAGAAAATTTTTTTTTAAACTTTTTTCAATTTTACCCACGTGGGATATATATTCTACCCACACACATTTGCAACTCTCCGGTGGTACCCTCACACATAGTATTCCCTCATTTAGTGGATATTTTCACAAAAAAGTGAAATTTTCAAAAATCCAAAATATTGGCTGAAAACGACTAAATATCAAGGACTCATTGGGCGAATCGCTCTGGAACTGAAATCGAAATGCTCACTGACATTTGCCCTATCGGAAAGTCTGATAAACGCCAGAAAAATTACTAAGTCCAAAAAAATAATTTTTTCACCTTTTTTCAATTTTCCCTCCTGTGGGATATATATTCTACCCACACACATTTGGAACTCTCCTGGGGTACCCTCACACATATTATTCCCTCATTTAGTGGATATTTTCACAAAAAAGTTAAATTTTCAAAAATCCAAAATATTGGCTGAAAACGACTAAATATCAAGGACTCATTGGGCGAATCGCTCTGGAACTGAAATCGGAACGCTCACTGATATTTCCCCTATCTGAAAGTCTGATAAACGCCGGAAAAATGACGAAGTCCAAAAAAATAATTTTTTCACCTTTTTTCTATTTTACCCCCGTGGGATATATATTCTACCCACACACATTTGGAACTCTCCTGGGGTAGCCTCACACATATTATTCCCTCATTTAGTGGATATTTTCACAAAAAAGTGAAATTCTCAAAAATCCAAAATATTAGCTGAAAACTACCAAATATCAAGGACTCAATGGGCGAATCGCTCTGGAACTGAAATCGGAATGCTCACTGACATTTGCCTTATCTGAAAGTCTGATAAACACCGGAAAAATGACTAAGTCGAAAAAAAAATTTTTTTTACCTTTTTTAAATTTTACCCCATGGGATATATATTCTACCCACACACATTTGGAACTCTCCTGGGGTACCCTCACACATATTATTCCCTCATTTAGTGGATATCTTCACAAAAAAGTGAAATTTTCAAAAATCCAAAATATTGGCTGAAAACGACTAAATATCAAGGACTCATTGGGCGAATCGCTCTGGAACTGAAATCGAAATGCTAACTGACATTTGCCCTATATGAAAGTGTGATAAACACCGGAAAAATGACTAAGTCTAAAAAAAAATTTTTTTTACCTTTTTTCAATTTTACCCCCGTGGGATATATATTCTACCCACACACATTTGGAACTCTCCTGGGGTACCCTCACACATATTATTCCCTCATTTAGTGGATATCTTCACAAAAAAGTGAAATTTTCAAAAATCCAAAATATTGGCTGAAAACGACTAAATATCAAGGACTCATTGGGCGAATCGCTCTGGAACTGAAATCGGAACGCTCACTGACATTTCCCCTATCTGAAAGTCTGATAAACGCCGAAAAAATAACTAAGTCCAAAATAAAAATTTTTTCAACTTTTTTCAATTTTACCCCCGTGGGTTATATATTCTACCCACACACATTTGGAACTCTCCTGGGGTACCCTCGCACATATTATTCCCTCATTTATTGGATATTTTCACAAAAAAGTTAAATTTTTAAAAATCCAAAATAATGGCTGAAAACTACTAAATATCAAGGACTCGATCGGCGAATCGCTCTGGAACTGAAATCGGAATGCTCACTGACATTTGCCTTATCTGAAAGTCTGATAAACGCCGGAAAAATAACTAAGTCGAAAAAAAATATTTTTTTTACTTTTTTCAATTTTACCCCCGTGGGATATATATTCTACCCACACACATTTGCAATACTCCTGGGGTACCCTCACACATATTATTCCCTCATTTAGTGGATATTATCACAAAAAAATGAAATTTTCAAAAATCAAAAATATTGGCTGAAAACGACTAAATATCAAGGACTCATTGGGCTAATCGCTCTGGAACTGAAATCGGAACGCTGACTGATATTTCCCCTATCTGAAAGTCTGATAAACGCCGGAGAAATGACAGTCCAAAAAAAAAAAAAATTTCAACATTTTTCAATTTTACCCCTGTGGGATATATATTCTACCCACACACATTTGGAACTCTCCTGGGGTACCCTCACACATATTATTCCCTCATTTAGGGGATATTTTCACAAAAAAGTGAAATTTTCAAAAATCCAGAAAATTGGCTGAAAACGACTTAATATCAAGGACTCATTGGGCGAATCGCTCTGGAACTGAAATCGGAATGCTCAATGACATTTCCCCTATCTGAAAGTCTGATAAATGCCGGAAAAATGACTAAGTAAAAAAAAAAATTTTTTCTACTTTTTTCAATTTTACCCCCGTGGGATATATATTCTAACCACACACATTTGGAACTCTCCTGGGGTGCCCTCACACATATTATTCCCTCATTTAGTGGATATTTTCACAAAAAATGAAAATTTCAAACATCCAGAAAATTGGCTGAAAACGACTTAATATCCAGGACTCATTGGGCGAATCGCTCTGGAACTGAAATCGAAACGCTCACTGACATTTCCCCTATCTGAAAGTCTGATAAACGGCGGAAAAATGACTAAATCCCCCCAAAAAATTTTTTATTCTTTTTTCAATTTTACACCTGTGGGATATATATTCTACACACACACATTTGGAACTCTCCTGGGCTACCCTCACACATATTATTCCCTCATTTAGTGGATATTTTCACAAAAAAAATGAAATTTTCAAAAATCCAGAAAATTTGCTGAAAACGACTAAATATCAGGAACTCATTGGGCAAATCGCTCTGGAACTGAAATCGGAACGCTCACTGACTTTTCCCCTATCTGAAAGTCTGATAAACGGTGGAAAAATGACTAAATCCCCCCCAAAAATTTTTTAAACTTTTTTCAATTTTACACCTGTGGGATATATATTCTACACACACACATTTGGAACTATCCTGGGGTACCCTCACACATATTATTCCCTCATTTAGTGGATATTTTCACAAAAAAGTGAAAATTTCAAACATCCAGAAAATTGGCTGAAAACGACTTAATATCCAGGACTCATTGGGCGAATCACTCTGGAACTGAAATCGAAACGCTCTCTGACATTTACCCTATCTGAAAGTCTGATAAACGCAGGAAAAATGACTAAATCCAAAAAAAAAATGTTTTAAACTTTTTTCAATTTTACCCCCGTGGGATATATATTCTACCCACACACACTTGGAACTCTCCTGGGTTACGCTCACACATTTTATTCCCTCATTTAGTGGATATTTTCACAAAAAAGTGAAATTTTCAAAAATCCAGAAAATTGGCTGAAAACGACTAAATATCAAGGACTCATTGGGCGAATCGCTCTGGAACTGAAATCAGAACGCTCACTGACATTTCCCCTATCTGAAAGTCTGATAAACGCCGGAAAAATGACTATGTCCAAAAAAAAATTTTTTTCAATTTTACCCCCGTGGGATATATATTCTACCCACACACATTGGGAACTCTCCTGGGGTACCCTCACACATATTATACCCTCATTTAGTGGATATTTTCACAAAAAAGTGAAATTTTCAAAAATCCAGAAAATTGGCTGAAAACGACTAAATATCAAGGACTCCTTGGGTGAATCGCTCTGGAACTGAAATCGGAATGCTCACTGACATTTCCCCTATCTGAAAGTCTGATAAACGCCGGAAAAATTACTAAGTCCCAAAAAAAATTTTTTTCAACTTTTTTCAATTTTATCCCCGTGGGATATATATTCTTCCCACACACATTTGGAGCTCTCCTGGGGTACCCTCACACATATTTTTCCCTCATTTAGTGAATATTTTCACAAAAAAGTGAAATTTTCAAAAATCCAGAAAATTGGCTGAAAACGACTAAATATCAAGGACTCATTGGGCGAATCGCTCTGGAACTGAAATCGGAACGCTCACTCACATTTCCCCTATCTGAAAGTCTGATAAACGCCGGAAAAATGACTAAGTGGAAAAAAAAATTTTTTTTCAACTTTTTTCAATTTTATCCCGTGGGATATATATTCTACCCACACACATTTGGAACTCTCCTGGGGTACCCTCACACATATTATTCCCTCATTTAGTGGATATTTTCACAAAAAAGTGAAATTTTCAAAAATCCAAAATATTGGCTGAAAACGACTAAATATCAAGGACTCATTGGGAGAATCACTCTGGAACTGAAATCGAAACGCTCACTGACGTTTGCCCTATCTGAAAGTCTGATAAACGCAGGAAAAATGACTAAGTGTAAAAAAAATTTTTTTTAAACTTTTTTCAATTTTACCCCCGTGGGATATATATTCTACCCACACACATTTGGAGCTCTCCTGGGGTACCCTCACACATATTTTTCCCTCATTTAGTGAATATTTTCACAAAAAAGTGAAATTTTCAAAAATCCAAAATATTGGCTGAGAACGACTAAATATCAAGGGCTCATTGGGAGAATCGCTCTGGCACTGAAATCGGAACGCTCACTGATATTTCCCCTATCTGAAAGTCTGATAAACGCCAGAAAAATTACTAAGTCCCAAAAAAAAATTTTTTTCAACTTTTTTCAATTTTACCCCAGTAGGATATATATTCTACGCACACACATTTCGAATTCTCCTGGGGTACCCTCACACATATTATTCCCTCATTTAGTGGATATTATCACAAAAAAATGAAATTTTCAAAAATCAAAAATATTGGCTGAAAACGACTAAATATCAAGGACTCATTGGGCTAATCGCTCTGGAACTGAAATCGGAACGCTGACTGATATTTCCCCTATCTGAAAGTCTGATAAACGCCGGAGAAATGACAGTCCAAAAAAAAAAAAAATTTTCAACATTTTTCAATTTTACCCCTGTGGGATATATATTCTACCCACACACATTTGGAACTCTCCTGGGGTACCCTCACACATATTATTCCCTCATTTAGGGGATATTTTCACAAAAAAGTGAAATTTTCAAAAATCCAGAAAATTGGCTGAAAACGACTTAATATCAAGGACTCATTGGGCGAATCGCTCTGGAACTGAAATCGGAATGCTCACTGACATTTCCCCTATCTGAAAGTCTGATAAATGCCGGAAAAATGACTAAGTAAAAAAAAAAATTTTTTCTACTTTTTTCAATTTTACCCCCGTGGGATATATATTCTAACCACACACATTTGGAACTCTCCTGGGGTACCCTCACACATATTATTCCCTCATTTAGTGGATATTTTCACAAAAAATGAAAATTTCAAACATCCAGAAAATTGGCTGAAAACGACTTAATATCCAGGACTCATTGGGCGAATCGCTCTGGAACTGAAATCGTAACGCTCACTGACATTTCCCCTATCTGAAAGTCTGATAAACGGCGGAAAAATGACTAAATCCCCCCAAAAAATTTTTTATTCTTTTTTCAATTTTACACCTGTGGGATATATATTCTACACACACACATTTGGAACTCTCCTGGGCTACCCTCACACATATTATTCCCTCATTTAGTGGATATTTTCACAAAAAAAATGAAATTTTCAAAAATCCAGAAAATTTGCTGAAAACGACTAAATATCAGGAACTCATTGGGCAAATCGCTCTGGAACTGAAATCGGAACGCTCACTGACTTTTCCCCTATCTGAAAGTCTGATAAACGGTGGAAAAATGACTAAATCCCCCCAAAAAATTTTTTAAACTTTTTTCAATTTTACACCTGTGGGATATATATTCTACACACACACATTTGGAACTATCCTGGGGTACCCTCACACATATTATTCCCTCATTTAGTGGATATTTTCACAAAAAAGTAAAATTTTCAAAAATCCTGAAAATTCGCTGAAAACGATTAAATATCAAAGACTCATTGGGCGAATCGCTCTGGAACTGAAATCGGAACGCTCACTGACATTTCCCCTATCTGAAAGTCTGATAAATGCCGGAAAAATGACTAAGTCCCAAAAAAATTTTTTTAAACTTTTTTCATTTTTACACCTGTTGGATATATATTCTACACACACACATTTGGAACTCTCATGGGGTACCCTCACACATATTATTCCCTCATTTAGTGGATATTTTCACAAAAAAGTGAAAATTTCAAACATCCAGAAAATTGGCTGAAAACGACTTAATATCCAGGACTCATTGGGCGAATCACTCTGGAACTGAAATCGAAACGCTCTCTGACATTTACCCTATCTGAAAGTCTGATAAACGCAGGAAAAATGACTAAATCCAAAAAAAAAATTTTTTAAACTTTTTTCAATTTTACCCCCGTGGGATATATATTCTACCCACACACATTTTAACTCTCCTGGGGTACCCTCACACATATTATTCCCTCATTTAGTGGATATTTTCACAAAAAAAGTAAAATTTTCAAAAATCCAGAAAATTGGCTGAAAACAGCTAAATATCAAGGTCTCATTGGGCGAATCGCTCTGGAACTGAAATCGGAACGCTCACTGATATTTCCCCTATCTGAAAGTCTGATAAACGCCGGAAAAACGACTAAGTCCAAAAAAAAAAATTTTTTCAACTTTTTTCAATTTTTCCCCCGTGGGATATATATTCTACCCACACACACTTGGAACTCTCCTGGGTTACGCTCACACATTTTATTCCCTCATTTAGTGGATATTTTCACAAAAAAGTGAAATTTTCAAAAATCCAGAAAATTGGCTGAAAACGACTAAATATCAAGGACTCATTGGGCGAATCGCTCTGGAACTGAAATCAGAACGCTCACTGACATTTCCCCTAACTGAAAGTCTGATAAACGCCGGAAAAATGACTATGTCCAAAAAAAAATTTTTTTCAATTTTACCCCCGTGGGATATATATTCTACCCACACACATTGGGAACTCTCCTGGGGTACCCTCACACATATTATACCCTCATTTAGTGGATATTTTCACAAAAAAGTGAAATTTTCAAAAATCCAGAAAATTGGCTGAAAACGACTAAATATCAAGGACTCCTTGGGTGAATCGCTCTGGAACTGAAATCGGAATGCTCACTGACATTTCCCCTATCTGAAAGTCTGATAAACGCCGGAAAAATTACTAAGTCCCAAAAAAAATTTTTTTCAACTTTTTTCAATTTTATCCCCGTGGGATATATATTCTACCCACACACATTTGGAACTCTCCTGGGGTACCCTCACACATATTATTCCCTCATTTAGTGGATATTTTCACAAAAAAGTGAAATTTTTAAAAATCCAGAAAATTGGCTGAAAACGACAAAGTATCAAGGACGCATTGGGCGAATCGCTCTGGAACTGAAATCTGAACGCTCACTGACATTTCCCCTATCTGAAAGTCTGATAAACACCGGAAAAATGACTAAGTCCAAAAAAAATTTTTTTTCAATTTTACCCCCGTGGGATATATATTCTACTCACACACATTTGGAACTCTCCTGGGGTACCCTCACACATATTATTCCCTCATTTAGTGGATATTTTCACAAAAAAGTGAAATTTTCAAAAATCCAGAAAATTGGCTGAAAACGACTAAATATCAAGGACTCATTGGGCGAATCGCTCTGGAACTGAAATCGGAACGCTCACTCACATTTCCCCTATCTGAAAGTCTGATAAACGCCGGAAAAATGACTAAGTGGAAAAAAAAAATTTTTTTCAACTTTTTTCAATTTTATCCCGTGGGATATATATTCTACCCGCACACATTTGGAACTCTCCTGGGGTACCCTCACACATATTATTCCCTCATTTAGTGGATATTTTCACAAAAAAGTGAAATTTTCAAAAATCCAAAATATTGGCTGAAAACGACTAAATATCAAGGACTCATTGGGCGAATCACTCTGGAACTGAAATCGAAACGCTCACTGACGTTTGCCCTATCTGAAAGTCTGATAAACGCAGGAAAAATGACTAAGTGTAAAAAAAATTTTTTTTAAACTTTTTTCAATTTTACCCCCGTGGGATATATATTCTACCCACACACATTTGGAGCTCTCCTGGGGTACCCTCACACATATTATTCCCTCATTTAGTGGATATTTTCACAAAAAAGTGAAATTTTCAAAAATCCAGAAAATTGGCTGAAAACGACTAAATATCAAGGACTCATTGGGCGAATCACTCTGGAACTGAAATCGGAACGCTCACTGACATTTCCCCTATCTGAAAGTCTGATAAACGCCGAAAAATGACTAAGTCCAAAAAAAAAAATTTTTCAAGTTTTTTCAATTTTACCCCCGTGGGATATATATTCTACCCACACACATTTGGAACTCTCCTGGGGTACCCTCACACATATTATTGCCTCAATTAGTGGATATTTTCACAAAAAAGTGAAATTTTTAAAAATCCAGAAATATGGCTGAAAACTACTAAACATCAAGGACTCATTGGGCAAATTGCTCTGGAACGGAAATCGGAACGCTCACTGACATTTCCTCTATCTGAAAGTCTGATAAACGCCGGAAAAATGACTAAGTCCAAAAAAAAATTTTTTTCAACTTTTTTCAATTTTATCCCCGTAGGATATATATTCTACCCACACACATTTGGAACTCTCCTGGGGTACCCTCACACATATTATTCCATCATTTAGTGGATATTTTCACAAAAAAGTGAAATTTTCAAAAATCCAGAAAATTGGCTGAAAACGACTAAATATCAAGGACTCATTGGGCGAATCGCTCTGGAACTGAAATCAGAGTGCTCTCTGACATTTCCCCTATCTGAAAGTCTGATGAACGCCGGAAAAATTACTAAGTCCAAAAAAAAAATTTTTTCAACTTTTTTCAATTTTACCCCCGTGGGATATATATTCTACACACACACATTGGGAACTCTCCTGGGGTACCCTCACACATATTATTCCCTCATTTAGTGGATATTTTCACAAAAAAGTTAAATCTTCAAAAATCCAGAAAATTGGCTGAAAACGACTAAATATCAAGGACTCATTGGGCGAATCGCTCTGGAACTGAAATCGGAACGCTCACTCACATTTCCCCTATCTGAAAGTCTGATAAACGCCGGAAAAATGACTAAGTGGAAAAAAAAATTTTTTTTCAACTTTTTTCAATTTTATCCCGTGGGATATATATTCTACCCACACACATTTGGAACTCTCCTGGGGTACCCTCACACATATCATTCCCTCATTTAGTGGATATTTTCACAAAAAAGTGAAATTTTCAAAAATCCAAAATATTGGCTGAAAACGACTAAATATCAAGGACTCATTGGGCGAATCACTCTGGAACTGAAATCGAAACGCTCACTGACATTTGCCCTATCTGAAAGTCTGATAAACGCAGGAAAAATGACTAAGTGTAAAAAAAATTTTTTTTAAACTTTTTTCAATTTTACCCCCGTGGGATATATATTCTGCCCACACACATTTGGAACTCTCCTGGGGTACCCTCACACATATTATTCCATCATTTAGTGGATATTTTCACAAAAAAGTGAAATTTTCAAAAATCCCGAAAATTGGCTGAAAACGACAAAGTATCAAGGACGCATTGGGCGAATCGCTCTGGAACTGAAATCTGAACGCTCACTGACATTTCCCCTATCTGAAAGTCTGATAAACGCCGGAAAAATGACTAAGTCCAAAAAAAAATTTTTTTCAACTTTTTTCAATTTTACCCCCGTGGGATATATATTCTACTCACACACATTTGGAACTCTCCTGGGGTACCCTCACACATATTATTCCCTCATTTAGTGGATATTTTCACAAAAAAGTGAAATTTTCAAAAATCCAGAAAATTGGCTGAAAACGACTAAATATCAAGGACTCATTGGGCGAATCGCTCTGTAACTAAAATCTGAACACTCACTGACATTTCCCTTATCTGAAAGTCTGATGAACGCCGGAAAAATTACTAAGTCCCAAAAAAAATTTTTTTCAACTTTATTCAATTTTACCCCCGTGGGATATATATTCTACTCACACACATTTGGAACTCTCCTGGGGTACCCTCACACATATTATTCCCTCATTTAGTGGATATTTTCACAAAAAAGTGAAATTTTCAAAAATCCAGAAAATTGGCTGAAAACGACTAAATATCAAGGACTCATTGGGCGAATCGCTCTGGAACTGAAATCGGAACGCTCACTGACATTTCCCCTATCTGAAAGTCTGATAAACGCTGAAAAATGACTTTGTCCAAAAAAAAAAATTTTTCAACTTTTTTCAATTTTACCCCCGTGGGATATATATTCTACCCACACACATTTGGAACTCTCCTGGGGTACCCTCACACATATTAGTCCCTCATTTAGTGGATATTTTCACAAAAAAGTGAAATTTGCAAAAATCCAGAAAATTGGCTGAAAACTACTAAATATCAAGGACTCATTGGGCAAATCGCTCTGGAACTGAAATCTGAACGCTCACTGACATTTGCCCTATCTGAAAGTCTGATAAACGCCGAAAAATGACTAAGTCCAAAAAAAAAAATTTTTCAAGTTTTTTCAATTTTACCCCCGTGGGATATATATTCTACCCACACACATTTGGAACTCTCCTGGGGTACCCTCACACATATTATTCCCTCAATTAGTGGATATTTTCACAAAAAAGTGAAATTTTTAAAAATCCAGAAATATGGCTGAAAACTACTAAACATCAAGGACTCATTGGGCAAATTGCTCTGGAACGGAAATCGGAATGCTCACTGACATTTCCTCTATCTGAAAGTCTGATAAACGCCGGAAAAATGACTAAGTCCAAAAAAAAATTTTTTTCAACTTTTTTCAATTTTATCCCCGTAGGATATATATTCTACCCACACACATTTGGAACTCTCCTGGGGTACCCTCACACATATTATTCCATCATTTAGTGGATATTTTCACAAAAAAGTGAAATTTTCAAAAATCCAGAAAATTGGCTGAAAACGACTAAATATCAAGGACTCATTGGGCGAATCGCTCTGGAACTGAAATCAGAATGCTCTCTGACATTTCCCCTATCTGAAAGTCTGATGAACGCCGGAAAAATTACTAAGTCCAAAAAAAAAATTTTTTCAACTTTTTTCAATTTTACCCCCGTGGGATATATATTCTACACACACACATTGGGAACTCTCCTGGGGTACCCTCACACATATTATTCCCTCATTTAGTGGATATTTTCACAAAAAAGTTAAATCTTCAAAAATCCAGAAGATTGGCTGAAAAAGATTAAATTTCAAGGACTCAGTAGGCGAATCGCTCTGGAACTGAAATCAAAACGCTCACTGACATATCCCCTATGTGAAAGTCTGAAAAACGCCGTAAAAATGACTAAGTCCAAAAAAAAATTTTTTTCAACTTTTTTCAATTTTACCCCCGTGGGATATATATTCTACCCACACACATTTGGAAATCTCCTGGGGTACCCTCATACATATTATTCCCTCATTTAGTGGATATTTTCACAAAAAAAGTGAAATTTTCAAAAATCCAGAAAATTGGCTGAAAACGACTAAATATCAAGGACTCATTGAGCGAAGAGCTCTGGAACTGAAATCGAAATGCTCACTCACATTTCTCCTATCTGAAAGTCTGATAAACGCAGGTAAAATGACTAAGTCCAAGAAAAAAATTTTTTAAACTTTTTTAAATTTTACCCCGTGGGATATATATTCTACCCACACACATTTGGAACTCTCCTGGGGTACCCTCACACATATTATTCTCTCATTTAGTGGATATTTTCACAAAAAAGTGAAATTTTCAAAAATCCACAAAATTGGATGAAAACGACTAAATATCAAGGACTCATTGAGCGAATCGCTCTGGAACTGAAATCGGAATGCTCACTCACATTTCCCCTATCTGAAAGTCTGATAAACGCCGGAAAAAGTGCTAAGTCCAAAAAAAAAATTTTTTTCAACTTTTTTCAATTTTACCCCCGTGGGATATATATTCTACCCACACACATTTGGAACTCTCCTGGGTTACTTTCACACATATTATTCCCTCATTTAGTGGATACTTTCACAAAAAAGTGAAATTTTTAAAAATCCAGAAAATTGGCTGAAAACGACTAAATATCAAGGACTCATTGGGCGAATCGCTCTGGAACTGAAATCTGAAGCTCACTGACATTTCCCTTATCTGAAAGTCTGATGAACGCCGGAAAAATTACTAAGTCCCAAAAAAAAATTTTTTCAACTTTTTTCAATTTTACCCCCGTGGGATATATATTCTACCCACACACATTTGGAACTCTCCTGGGTTACCCTCACACATATTATTCCCTCATTTAGTGGATACTTTCACAAAAAAGTGAAATTTTCAAAAATCCAGACAATTGGCTGAAAACTACTAAATATCAAGGACTCATTGGGCGAATCACTCTGGAACTGAAATCGGAACACTCACTGACATTTCCCCTATCTGAAAGCCTGATAAACGCTGAAAAATGACTAAGTCCAAAAAAAAAAAAATTTTCAACTTTTTTCAATTTTACCCCCGTGGGATATATATTCTACCCACACACATTTGGAACTCTCCTGGGGTACCCTCACACATATTATGCCCTCATTTAGTGGATATTTTCACAAAAAAGTGAAATTTTCAAAAATCCAGAAAATTGGCTGAAACGACTAAATATCAAGGACTCATTGGGCGAATCGCTCTGGAACTGAAATCTGACCGCTCACTGACATTTCCCATATCTGAAAGTCTGATAAACGCCGGAAAAATTACTAAGTCCAAAAAAAAATTTTTTTCAACTTTTTTCAATTTTATCCCCGTGGGATATATATTCTACTCACACACATTTGGAACTCTCCAGGGGTACTCTCACACTTATTATGCCCTCATTTAGTGGATATTTTCACAAAAAAGTGAAATTTTCAAAAATCCAGAAAATTGGCTGAAAACGACTAAATATCAAGGACTCATTGGGCGAATCGCTCTGGAACTGAAATCTGAACGCTCACTGACATTTCCCCTATCTGAAAGTCTGATAAACGCCGGAAAAATTAATAAGTCCAAAAAAAATTTTTTTTCAACTTTTTTCAATTTTATTCTTGTGGGATATATATTCCACCCACACACATTTGGAACTCTCCTGGGTTACCCTCACACATATTATTCCCTCATTTAGTGGATACTTTCACAAAAAAGTAAAATTTTTAAAAATCCAGAAAATTGGCTGAAAATGACTAAATATCTAGGATTCATTGGGCGAATCGCTCTGGAACTGAAATCTGAACGCTCACTGACATTTCCCTTATCTGAAAGTCTGATGAACGCCGGAAAAATTACTAAGTCCAAAAAAAAATTTTTTTAAACTTTTTTCAATTTTATTCTTGTGGGATATATATTCTACCCACACACATTTGGAACTCTCCTGGGGTACCCTCACACATATTATACCCTCATTTAGTGGATATTTTCACAAAAAAAGTGAAATTTTCAAAAATCCAGAAAATTGGCTGAAAACGACTAAATATCAAGGACTCATTGGGCGAATCGCTCTGGAACTGAAATCGGAATGCTCACTGACATTTCCCCTATCTGAAAGTCTGATGAACGCCGGAAAAATGACTAAGTCCAAAAAAATAATTTTTCAACTTTTTTCAATTTTACCCCCGTGGGATATATATTCTACCCACACACATTTGGAACTCTCCTGGGGTACCCTTACACATATTATTCCCTCATTTAGTGGATATTTTCACAAAAAACTGAAATTTTCAAAAATACAAAAAATTGGCTGAAAACGACTAAATATCAAGGACTCATTGGGCGAATCGCTCTGGAACTGAAATCTGAACGCTCACTGACATTTCCCCTATCTGAAAGTCTGATAAACGCCGGAAAAATGACTAAGTCCAAGAAATTTTTTTTTAAAACATTTTTCAATTTTATCTCGTGGGATATATATTCTACCCACACACATTTGGAACTCTCCTGGGGTACCCTCACACATATTATTCCCTCATTTAGTGGATATTTTCACAAAAAAGTGAAATTTGCAAAAATCCAGAAAATTGGCTGAAAACTACTAAATATCAAGGACTCATTGGGCGAATCGCTCTGGAACTGAAATCTGACCGCTCACTGACATTTCCCATATCTGAAAGTCTGATAAACGCCGGAAAAATTACTAAGTCCAAAAAAAAATTTTTTTCAACTTTTTTCAATTTTATCCCCGTGGGATATATATTCTACCCACACACATTTTAAACTCTCCTGGGTTACCCTCACACATATTATTCCCTCATTTAGTGGATATTTTCACAAAAAAGTGAAATTTTCAAAAATCCAGAAAATTGGCTGAAAACGACTAAATATCAAGGACTCATTGGGCGAATCGCTCTGGAACTGAAATCTGAACGCTCACTGACATTTCCCCTATCTGATAGTCTGATAAACGCCGGACACACAAGTCCAAAAAAAATTTTTTTTCAACTTTTTTCAATTTTACCCCCGTTGGATATATATTCTACCCACACACATTTGGAACTCTCCTGGGTTACCCTCACACATATTATTCCCTCATTTAGTGGATACTTTCACAAAAAAGTAAAATTTTTAAAAATCCAGAAAATTGGCTGAAAACGACTAAATATCTAGGATTCATTGGGCGAATCGCTCTGGAACTGAAATCTGAACGCTCACTGACATTTCCCTTATCTGAAAGTCTGATGAACGCCGGAAAAATTAATAAGTCCAAAAAAAATTTTTTTTCAACTTTTTTTAATTTTATCCCCTTGGGATATATATACTACCCACACACATTTGGAACTCTCCTGGGGTACCCTCACACATATTATTCCCTCATTTAGTGGATATTTTCACAAAAGTGAAATTTTCAAAAATCCAGAAAATTGGCTGAAAACGACTAAATATCAAGGACTCATTGGGCGAATCGCTCTGGAACTGAAATCGGAATGCTCACTGACATTTCCCCTATCTGAAAGTCTGATGAACGCCGGAAAAATGACTAAGTCCAAAAAAATAATTTTTCAACTTTTTTCAATTTTACCCCCGTGAGATATATATTCTACCCACACATTTGGAACTCTCCTGGGGTACCATCACACATATTATTCCCTCATTTAGTGGATATTTTCACAAAAAAGTGAAATTTTCAAAAATCCAGAAAATTGGCTGAAAACGACTAAATATCATGGACTCATTGGGCGAATCGCTCTGGAACTGAAATCGGAACGCTCACTGACATTTCCCCTATCTGAAAGTCTGATAAACGCTGAAAAATGACTTTGTCCAAAAAAAATTTTTCAACTTTTTTCAATTTTACCCCCGTGGGATATGTATTCTACCCACACACATTTGGAACTCTCCTGGGGTACCCTCACACATATTATTCCCTCAATTAGTGGATATTTTCACAAAAAAGTGACATTTTTAAAAATCCAGAAATATGGCTGAAAACTACTAAACATCAAGGACTCATTGGGCGAATCGCTCTGGAACTGAAATCGGAACGCTCACTGACATTTCCCCTATCTGAAAGTCTGATAAACGCCGGAAAAATTACTAAGTCCAAAAAAAAATTTTTTTCAACTTTTTTCAATTTTTTCCCCGTGGGATATATATTCTACCCACACACATTTCGAACTCTCCTGGGGTACCCTCACACATATTATTCCCTCATTTAGTGGATATTTTCACAAAAAGTGAAATTTTCAAAAATCCAGAAAATTGGCTGAAAGCTACTAAATATCAAGGACTCATTGGGCGAATCGCTCTGGAACTGAAATCTGAACGCTCACTGACATTTCCCTTATCTGAAAGTCTGATGAACGGCGGAAAAATTACTAAGTCCAAAAAAAAATTTTTTTAAACTTTTTTCAATTTTATTCTTGTGGGATATATATTCCACCCACACACATTTGGAACTCTCCTGGGTTACCCTCACACATATTATTCCCTCATTTAGTGGATACTTTCACAAAAAAGTAAAATTTTTAAAAATCCAGAAAATTGGCTGAAAATGACTAAATATCTAGGATTCATTGGGCGAATCGCTCTGGAACTGAAATCTGAACGCTCACTGACATTTCCCTTATCTGAAAGTCTGATGAACGCCGGAAAAATTACTAAGTCCAAAAAAAAATTTTTTTAAACTTTTTTCAATTTTATTCTTGTGGGATATATATTCTACCCACACACATTTGGAACTCTCCTGGGGTACCCTCACACATATTATACCCTCATTTAGTGGATATTTTCACAAAAAAAGTGAAATTTTCAAAAATCCAGAAAATTGGCTGAAAACGACTAAATATCAAGGACTCATAGGCGAATCGCTCTGGAACTGAAATCGGAATGCTCACTGACATTTCCCCTATCTGAAAGTCTGTTAAACGCCGGAAAAATTAATAAGTCTAAAAAAAATTTTTTTTCAACTTTTTTTAATTTTATCCCCTTGGGATATATATACTACCCACACACATTTCGAACTCTCCTGGGGTACCCTCACACATATTATTCCCTCATTTAGTGGATATTTTCACAAAAGTGAAATTTTCAAAAATCCAGAAAATTGGCTGAAAACGACTAAATATCAAGGACTCATTGGGCGAATCGCTCTGGAACTGAAATCGGAATGCTCACTGACATTTCCCCTATCTGAAAGTCTGATGAACGCCGGAAAAATGTCTAAGTCCAAAAAAATAATTTTTCAACTTTTTTCAATTTTACCCCCGTGAGATATATATTCTACCCACACATTTGGAACTCTCCTGGGGTACCATCACACATATTATTCCCTCATTTAGTGGATATTTTCACAAAAAAGTGAAATTTTCAAAAATCCAGAAAATTGGCTGAAAACGACTAAATATCATGGACTCATTGGGCGAATCGCTCTGGAACTGAAATCGGAACGCTCACTGACATTTCCCCTATCTGAAAGTCTGATAAACGCTGAAAAATGACTTTGTCCAAAAAAATTTTTTCAACTTTTTTCAATTTTACCCCCGTGGGATATATATTCTACCCACACACATTTGGAACTCTCCTGGGTTACCCTCACACATATTATTCCATCATTTAGTGGATACTTTCACAAAAAAGTGAAATTTTCAAAAATCCAGAAAATTGGCTGAAAACTACTAAATATCAAGGACTCATTGGGCGAATCGCTCTGGAACTGCAATCGGAATGCTCACTGACATTTCCCCTATCTGAAAGTCTGTTAAACGCCGGAAAAATTAAAAAGCCCAAAAAAAATTTTTTTTCAACTTTTTTCAATTTTATCCCCTTGGGATATATATACTACCCACACACATTTGGAACTCTCCTGGGGTACCCTCACACATATTATTCCCTCATTTAGTGGATATTTTCACAAAAGTGAAATTTTCAAAAATCCAGAAAATTGGCTGAAAACGACTAAATATCAAGGACTCATTGGGCGAATCGCTCTGGAACTGAAATCGGAATGCTCACTGACATTTCCCCTATCTGAAAGTCTGATGAACGCCGGAAAAATGACTAAGTCCAAAAAAATAATTTTTCAACTTTTTTCAATTTTACCCCCGTGGGATATATATTCTACCCACACACATTTGGAACTCTCCTGGGGTACCCTTACACATATTATTCCCTCATTTAGTGGATATTTTCACAAAAAACTGAAATTTTCAAAAGTACAAAAAATTGGCTGAAAACGACTAAATATCAAGGACTCATTGGGCGAATCGCTCTGGAACTGAAATCTGAACGCTCACTGACATTTCCCCTATCTGAAAGTCTGATAAACGACGGACACACAAATCCAAAAAAAAATTTTTTTCAACTTTTTTAAATTTTACCCCGTGGGATATATATTCTACCCACACACACTTTGAACTCTCCTGGGGTACCCTCACACATATTATTCCCTCATTTAGTGGATATTTTCACAAAAAAGAGAAATTTTCAAAAATCCAGAAAATTGGCTGAAAACGACTAAATATCAAGGACTCATTGAGCGAAGAGCTCTGGAACTGAAATCGAAATGCTCACTCACATTTCCCCTGTCTGAAAGTCTGATAAACGCAGGTAAAATGACTAAGTCCAAGAAAAAATTTTTTTAAACTTTTTTAAATTTTACCCCGTGGGATATATATTCTACCCACACACATTTCGAACTCTCCTGGGGTACCCTCACACATATTATTCTCTCATTTAGTGGATATTTTCACAAAAAAGTGAAATTTTCAAAAATCCACAAAATTGGATGAAAACGACTAAATATCAAGGACTCATTGAGCGAATCGCTCTGGAACTGAAATCGGAATGCTCACTCACATTTCCCCTATCTGAAAGTCTGATAAACGCCGGAAAAAGTGCTAAGTCCAAAAAAAAATTTTTTTCAACTTTTTTAAATTTTACCCCGTGGGATATATATTCTACCCACACACATTTTGAACTTTCCTGGGGTACCCTCACACATATTATTCCCTCATTTAGTGGATATTTTCACAAAAAAGAGAAATTTTCAAAAATCCAGAAAATTGGCTGAAAACGACTAAATATCAAGGACTCATTGAGCGAAGAGCTCTGGAACTGAAATCGAAATGCTCACTCACATTTCCCCTATCTGAAAGTCTGATAAACGCAGGTAAAATGACTAAGTCCAAGAAAAAATTTTTTTAAACTTTTTTAAATTTTACCCCGTGGGATATATATTCTACCCACACACATTTGGAACTCTCCTGGCGTACCCTCACACATATTATTCTCTCATTTAGTGGATATTTTCACAAAAAAGTGAAATTTTCAAAAATCCAGAAAATTGGCTGAAAACGACTAAATATCAAGGACTCATGGGGCGAATCGCTCTGGAACTGAAAGCGGAACGCTCACTCACATTTCACCTATCTGAAAGTCTGATAAACGCCGGAAAAATTACTAAGTCCAAAAAAAATTTTTTTTAAACTTTTTTCAATTGTATCCCCGTGGGATTTATATTCTACCCACACACATTTGGAACTCTCCTGGGGTACCCTCACACATATTATTCCCTCATTTAGTGGATGTTTTCACAAAAAAGTGAAATTTTCAAAAATCCGGAAAATTGGCCGAAAACGACTAAATATCAAGGACACATTGGGCGAATCGCTCTGGAACTGAAATCGGAATGCTCACTGACATTTCCCCTATCTGAAAGTCTGATGAACGCCGGAAAAATTACTAAGTCCAAAAAAAATTTTTTTTAAACTTTTTTCAATTTTATCCCCGTGGGATTTATATTCTACCCACACACATTTGGAACTCTCCTGGGTTACCCTCACACATATTATTCCATCATTTAGTGGATATTTTCACAAAAAAGAGAAATTTTCAAAAATCCAGAAAATTGGCTGAAAACGACTAAATATCAAGGACTCATTGACCGAAGAGCTCTGGAACTGAAATCGAAATGCTCACTCACATTTCCCCTATCTGAAAGTCTGATAAACGCAGGTAAAATGACTAAGTCCAAGAAAAAATTTTTTTAAACTTTTTTAAATTTTACCCCGTGGGATATATATTCTACCCACACACATTTGGAACTCTCCTGGGTTACCCTCACACATATTATTCCCTCATTTAGTGGATACTTTCACAAAAAAGTAAAATTTTTAAAAATCCAGAAAATTGGCTGAAAACGACTAAATATCTAGGATTCATTGGGCGAATCGCTCTGGAACTGAAATCTGAACGCTCACTGACATTTCCCTTATCTGAAAGTCTGATGAACGCCGGAAAAATTACTAAGTCCAAAAAAAAATTTTTTTAAACTTTTTTCAATTTTATTCTTGTGGGATATATATTCTACCCACACACATTTGGAACTCTCCTGGGGTACCCTCACACATATTATACCCTCATTTAGTGGATATTTTCACAAAAAAAGTGAAATTTTCAAAAATCCAGAAAATTGGCTGAAAACGACTAAATATCAAGGACTCATTGGGCGAATCGCTCTGGAACTGAAATCGGAATGCTCACTGACATTTCCCCTATCTGAAAGTCTGTTAAACGCCGGAAAAATTAATAAGTCCAAAAAAAATTTTTTTTCAACTTTTTTTAATTTTATCCCCTTGGGATATATATACTACCCACACACATTTGGAACTCTCCTGGGGTACCCTCACACATATTATTCCCTCATTTAGTGGATATTTTCACAAAAGTGAAATTTTCAAAAATCCAGAAAATTGGCTGAAAACGACTAAATATCAAGGACTCATTGGGCGAATCGCTCTGGAACTGAAATCGGAATGCTCACTGACATTTCCCCTATCTGAAAGTCTGATGAACGCCGGAAAAATGACTAAGTCCAAAAAAATAATTTTTCAACTTTTTTCAATTTTACCCCCGTGAGATATATATTCTACCCACACATTTGGAACTCTCCTGGGGTACCATCACACATATTATTCCCTCATTTAGTGGATATTTTCACAAAAAAGTGAAATTTTCAAAAATCCAGAAAATTGGCTGAAAACGACTAAATATCATGGACTCATTGGGCGAATCGCTCTGGAACTGAAATCGGAACGCTCACTGACATTTCCCCTATCTGAAAGTCTGATAAACGCTGAAAAATGACTTTGTCCAAAAAAAATTTTTCAACTTTTTTCAATTTTACCCCCGTGGGATATGTATTCTACCCACACACATTTGGAACTCTCCTGGGGTACCCTCACACATATTATTCCCTCAATTAGTGGATATTTTCACAAAAAAGTGAAATTTTTAAAAATCCAGAAATATGGCTGAAAACGACTAAACATCAAGGACTCATTGGGCGAATCGTTCTGGAACTGAAATCGGAACGCTCACTGACATTTCCCCTATCTGAAAGTCTGATAAACGCCGGAAAAATTACCAAGTCCAAAAAAAAATTTTTTTCAACTTTTTTCAATTTTTTCCCCGTGGGATATATATTCTACCCACACACATTTGGAACTCTCCTGGGGTACCCTCACACATATTATTCCCTCATTTAGTGGATATTTTCACAAAAGTGAAATTTTCAAAAATCCAGAAAATTGGCTGAAAACGACTAAATATCAAGGACTCATTGGGCGAATCGCTCTGGAACTGAAATCGGAATGCTCACTGACATTTCCCCTATCTGAAAGTCTGATGAACGCCGGAAAAATGACTAAGTCCAAAAAAATAATTTTTCAACTTTTTTCAATTTTACCCCCGTGAGATATATATTCTACCCACACATTTGGAACTCTCCTGGGGTACCATCACACATATTATTCCCTCATTTAGTGGATATTTTCACAAAAAAGTGAAATTTTCAAAAATCCAGAAAATTGGCTGAAAACGACTAAATATCATGGACTCATTGGGCGAATCGCTCTGGAACTGAAATCGGAACGCTCACTGACATTTCCCCTATCTGAAAGTCTGATAAACGCTGAAAAATGACTTTGTCCAAAAAAAATTTTTCAACTTTTTTCAATTTTACCCCCGTGGGATATGTATTCTACCCACACACATTTGGAACTCTCCTGGGGTACCCTCACACATATTATTCCCTCAATTAGTGGATATTTTCACAAAAAAGTGAAATTTTTAAAAATCCAGAAATATGGCTGAAAACGACTAAACATCAAGGACTCATTGGGCGAATCGCTCTGGAACTGAAATCGGAACGCTCACTGACATTTCCCCTATCTGAAAGTCTGATAAACGCCGGAAAAATTACCAAGTCCAAAAAAAAATTTTTTTCAACTTTTTTCAATTTTTTCCCCGTGGGATATATATTCTACCCACACACATTTGGAACTCTCCTGGGGTACCCTCACACATATTATTCCCTCATTTAGTGGATATTTTCACAAAAAGTGAAATTTTCAAAAATCCAGAAAATTGGCTGAAAGCTACTAAATATCAAGGACTCATTGGGCGAATCGCTCTGGAACTGAAATCTGAACGCTCACTGACATTTCCCTTATCTGAAAGTCTGATGAACGGCGGAAAAATTACTAAGTCCAAAAAAATTTTTTTTTAAACTTTTTTCAATTTTATTCTTGTGGGATATATATTCTACCCACACACATTTGGAACTCTCCTGGGTTACCCTCACACATATTATTCCCTCATTTAGTGGATACTTTCACAAAAAAGTAAAATTTTTAAAAATCCAGAAAATTGGCTGAAAATGACTAAATATCTAGGATTCATTGGGCGAATCGCTCTGGAACTGAAATCTGAACGCTCACTGACATTTCCCTTATCTGAAAGTCTGATGAACGCCGGAAAAATTACTAAGTCCAAAAAAAAATTTTTTTAAACTTTTTTCAATTTTATTCTTGTGGGATATATATTCTACCCACACACATTTGGAACTCTCCTGGGGTACCCTCACACATATTATACCCTCATTTAGTGGATATTTTCACAAAAAAAGTGAAATTTTCAAAAATCCAGAAAATTGGCTGAAAACGACTAAATATCAAGGACTCATTGGGCGAATCGCTCTGGAACTGAAATCGGAATGCTCACTGACATTTCCCCTATCTGAAAGTCTGTTAAACGCCGGAAAAATTAATAAGTCCAAAAAAAATTTTTTTTCAACTTTTTTTAATTTTATCCCCTTGGGATATATATACTACCCACACACATTTGGAACTCTCCTGGGGTACCCTCACACATATTATTCCCTCATTTAGTGGATATTTTCACAAAAGTGAAATTTTCAAAAATCCAGAAAATTGGCTGAAAACGACTAAATATCAAGGACTCATTGGGCGAATCGCTCTGGAACTGAAATCGGAATGCTCACTGACATTTCCCCTATCTGAAAGTCTGATGAACGCCGGAAAAATGACTAAGTCCAAAAAAATAATTTTTCAACTTTTTTCAATTTTACCCCCGTGAGATATATATTCTACCCACACATTTGGAACTCTCCTGAGGTACCATCACACATATTATTCCCTCATTTAGTGGATATTTTCACAAAAAAGTGAAATTTTCAAAAATCCAGAAAATTGGCTGAAAACGACTAAATATCATGGACTCATTGGGCGAATCGCTCTGGAACTGAAATCGGAACGCTCACTGACATTTCCCCTATCTGAAAGTCTGATAAACGCTGAAAAATGACTTTGTCCAAAAAAAATTTTTCAACTTTTTTCAATTTTACCCCCGTGGGATATATATTCTACCCACACACATTTGGAACTCTCCTGGGTTACCCTCACACATATTATTCCATCATTTAGTGGATACTTTCACAAAAAAGTGAAATTTTCAAAAATCCAGAAAATTGGCTGAAAACTACTAAATATCAAGGACTCATTGGGCGAATCGCTCTGGAACTGAAATCGGAATGCTCACTGACATTTCCCCTATCTGAAAGTCTGTTAAACGCCGGAAAAATTAATAAGTCCAAAAAAAATTTTTTTTCAACTTTTTTCAATTTTATCCCCTTGGGATATATATACTACCCACACACATTTGGAACTCTCCTGGGGTACCCTCACACATATTATTCCCTCATTTAGTGGATATTTTCACAAAAGTGAAATTTTCAAAAATCCAGAAAATTGGCTGAAAACGACTAAATATCAAGGACTCATTGGGCGAATCGCTCTGGAACTGAAATCGGAATGCTCACTGACATTTCCCCTATCTGAAAGTCTGATGAACGCCGGAAAAATGACTAAGTCCAAAAAAATATTTTTTCAACTTTTTTCAATTTTACCCCCGTGGGATATATATTCTACCCACACACATTTGGAACTCTCCTGGGGTACCCTTACACATATTATTCCCTCATTTAGTGGATATTTTCACAAAAAACTGAAATTTTCAAAAGTACAAAAAATTGGCTGAAAACGACTAAATATCAAGGACTCATTGGGCGAATCGGTCTGGAACTGAAATCTGAACGCTCACTGACATTTCCCCTATCTGAAAGTCTGATAAACGACGGACACACAAGTCCAAAAAAAAATTTTTTTCAACTTTTTTAAATTTTACCCCGTGGGATATATATTCTACCCACACACATTTTGAACTCTCCTGGGGTACCCTCACACATATTATTCCCTCATTTAGTGGATATTTTCACAAAAAAGAGAAATTTTCAAAAATCCAGAAAATTGGCTGAAAACGACTAAATATCAAGGACTCATTGAGCGAAGAGCTCTGGAACTGAAATCGAAATGCTCACTCACATTTCCCCGGTCTGAAAGTCTGATAAACGCAGGTAAAATGACTAAGTCCAAGAAAAAAATTTTTTAAACTTTTTTAAATTTTACCCCGTGGGATATATATTCTACCCACACACATTTGGAACTCTCCTGGGGTACCCTCACACATATTATTCCCTCATTTAGTGGATATTTTCACAAAAGTGAAATTTTCAAAAATCCAGAAAATTGGCTGAAAACTACTAAATATCAAGGACTCATTGGGCGAATCGCTCTGGAACTGAAATCGAAATGCTCACTGGCATTTCCCCTATCTGAAAGTCTGATAAACGCAGGTAAAATGACTAAGTCCAAGAAAAAATTTTTTTAAACTTTTTTAAATTTTACCCCGTGGGATATATATTCTACCCACACACATTTGGAACTCTCCTGGGGTACCCTCACACATATTATTCTCTCATTTAGTGGATATTTTCACAAAAAAGTGAAATTTTCAAAAATCCACAAAATTGGATGAAAACGACTAAATATCAAGGACTCATTGGGCGAATCGCTCTGGAACTGAAATCGGAACACTCACTCACATTTCCCCTATCTGAAAGTCTGATAAACGAAGGAAAAATGACAGTCCAAAAAAAATTTTTTTAAACTTTTTTCAATTTTATCCCCGTGGGATTTATATTCTACCCACACACATTTGGAACTCTCCTGGGGCACCCTCACACATATTATGCCCTCATTTAGTGGATATTTTCACAAAAAAGTGAAATTTTCTAAAAACCAGAAAATTGGCTGAAAACTACTAAATATCAAGGACTCATTGGGCGAATCGCTCTGGAATTGAAATCGGAATGCTCACTAACATTTCCTCTATCTGAAAGTCTGATAAACGCCGGAAAAATTACTAAGTCCAAAAAAATTTTTTTTTAAACTTTTTACACTTTTACCCCCGTGGGATATATATTCTACCCACACACATTTGGAACTCTCCTGGGGTACCCTCACACATATTATTCTCTCATTTAGTGGATATTTTCACAAAAAAGTGAAATTTTCAAAAATCCAGAAAATTGGCTGAAAACGACTAAATATCAAGGACTCATAGGGCGAATCGCTCTGGAACTGAAATCGGAATGCTCACTGACATTTGCGCTATCTGAAAGTCTGATAAACGAAGGAAAAATGACAGTCCAAAAAAAATTTTTTTCAACTTTTTTCAATTTTACCCCCGTGGGATTTATATTCTACCCACACACATTTGGAACTCTCCTGGGGTACCCTCACACATATTAGTCCCTCATTTAGTGGATATTTACACAAAAAAGTGAAATTTTTAAAAATCCAGAAAATTGGCTGAAAACGACTAAATATCAAGGACTCATTGGGCGAATCGCTCTGGAACTGAAATCTGAACGCTCACTGACATTTCCCCTATCTGAAAGTCTGATGAACGCCGGAAAAATTACTAAGTCCAAAAAAAATTT
The DNA here is from genome assembly GCF_046119375.1 of Phyllobates terribilis. Classification (NCBI taxonomy): domain Eukaryota; kingdom Metazoa; phylum Chordata; class Amphibia; order Anura; family Dendrobatidae; genus Phyllobates; species Phyllobates terribilis. The sequence continues at coordinate 597,806,152 of NW_027362762.1, forward strand.
TTTTTAAACTTTTTTCAATTTTATCCCCGTGGGATTTATATTCTACCCACACACATTTGGAACTCTCCTGGGGAACCCTCACACATATTATTCCCTCATTTAGTGGATATTTACACAAAAAAGTGAAATTTTTAAAAATCCAGAAAATTGGCAGAAAACGACTAAATATCAAGGACTCATTGGGCGAATCGCTCTGGAATTGAAATCGGAATGCTCACTAACATTTCCCCTATCTGAAAGTCTGATAAACGCCGGAAAAATTACTAAGTCCAAAAAAAAAATTTTTTCAACTTTTTTCAATTTTATTCCCGTGGGATATATATTCTACCCACACACATTTGGAACTCTCCTGGGGAACCCTCACACATATTATTCCGTCATTTAGTGGATATTTTCACAAAAAAGTGAAATTTTCAAAAATCCAGAAAATTGGCTGAAAACGACTAAATATCAAGGACTCATTGGGCGAATCGCTCTGGAACTGAAATCGGAACACTCACTCACATTTCCCCTATCTGAAAGTCTGATAAACGAAGGAAAAATGACTAAGTCCAAAAAAAAATTTTTTCAACTTTTTTCAATTTTACCCCCGTGGGATTTATATTCTACCCACACACATTTGGAACTCTCCTGGGGTACCCTCACACATATTATTCCCTCATTTAGTGGATATTTTCACAAAAAAGTGAAATTTTTAAAAATCCAGAAAATTGGCTGAAAACGACTAAATATCAAGGACTCATTGGGCGAATCGCTCTGGAACTGAAATCGGAACGCTCACTCACATTTCACCTATGTGAAAGTCTGATAAACGCAGGAAAAATGACTAAGTCGAAGAAAAAAATTTTTTCAACTTTTTTCAATTTTACCCCCGTGGGATATATATTCTACTCACACACATTTGGAACTCTCCTGGGGTACCCTCACACATATTATTCCCTCATTTAGTGGATATTTTCACAAAAAAGTGAAATTTTCAAAAATCCAGAAAATTGGCTGAAAACGACTAAATATCAAGGAATCATTGGGCGAATCGCTCTGGAACTGAAATCTGAACGCTCACTGACATTTCCCCTATCTGAAAGTCTGATAAATGCCGGAAAAATTACTAAGTCCCAAAAAATTTTTTTTTAAACTTTTTTCAATTTTACCCCCGTGGGATATATATTCTACCCACACACATTTGGAACTCTCCTGGGGTACCCTCACACATATTATTCTCTCATTTAGTGGATATTTTCACAAAAAAGTGAAATTTTCAAAAATCCAGAAAATTGGCTGAAAACGACTAAATATCAAGGACTCATAGGGCGAATCGCTCTGGAACTGAAATCGGAATGCTCACTGACATTTGCGCTATCTGAAAGTCTGATAAACGAAGGAAAAATGACAGTCCAAAAAAATTTTTTTTCAACTTTTTTCAATTTTACCCCCGTGGGATTTATATTCTACCCACACACATTTGGAACTCTCCTGGGGTACCCTCACACATATTAGTCCCTCATTTAGTGGATATTTACACAAAAAAGTGAAATTTTTAAAAATCCAGAAAATTGGCTGAAAACGACTAAATATCAAGGACTCATTGGGCGAATCGCTCTGGAACTGAAATCTGAACGCTCACTGACATTTCCCCTATCTGAAAGTCTGATGAACGCCGGAAAAATTACTAAGTCCAAAAAAAATTTTTTTTAAACTTTTTTCAATTTTATCCCCGTGGGATTTATATTCTACCCACACACATTTGGAACTCTCCTGGGGAACCCTCACACATATTATTCCCTCATTTAGTGGATATTTACACAAAAAAGTGAAATTTTTAAAAATCCAGAAAATTGGCAGAAAACGACTAAATATCAAGGACTCATTGGGCGAATCGCTCTGGAATTGAAATCGGAATGCTCACTAACATTTCCCCTATCTGAAAGTCTGATAAACGCCGGAAAAATTACTAAGTCCAAAAAAAAAATTTTTTCAACTTTTTTCAATTTTACCCCGTGGGATATATATTCTACCCACACACATTTTGAACTCTCCTGGGGTACCCTCACACATATTATTCCCTCATTTAGTGGATATTTTCACAAAAAAGAGAAATTTTCAAAAATCCAGAAAATTGGCTGAAAACGACTAAATATCAAGGACTCATTGAGCGAAGAGCTCTGGAACTGAAATCGAAATGCTCACTCACATTTCCCCGGTCTGAAAGTCTGATAAACGCAGGTAAAATGACTAAGTCCAAGAAAAAAATTTTTTAAACTTTTTTAAATTTTACCCCGTGGGATATATATTCTACCCACACACATTTGGAACTCTCCTGGGGTACCCTCACACATATTATTCCCTCATTTAGTGGATATTTTCACAAAAGTGAAATTTTCAAAAATCCAGAAAATTGGCTGAAAACTACTAAATATCAAGGACTCATTGGGCGAATCGCTCTGGAACTGAAATCGGAATGCTCACTGGCATTTCCCCTATCTGAAAGTCTGATAAACGCAGGTAAAATGACTAAGTCCAAGAAAAAATTTTTTTAAACTTTTTTAAATTTTACCCCGTGGGATATATATTCTACCCACACACATTTGGAACTCTCCTGGGGTACCCTCACACATATTATTCTCTCATTTAGTGGATATTTTCACAAAAAAGTGAAATTTTCAAAAATCCACAAAATTGGATGAAAACGACTAAATATCAAGGACTCATTGGGCGAATCGCTCTGGAACTGAAATCGGAACACTCACTCACATTTCCCCTATCTGAAAGTCTGATAAACGAAGGAAAAATGACAGTCCAAAAAAAATTTTTTTAAACTTTTTTCAATTTTATCCCCGTGGGATTTATATTCTACCCACACACATTTGGAACTCTCCTGGGGCACCCTCACACATATTATGCCCTCATTTAGTGGATATTTTCACAAAAAAGTGAAATTTTCTAAAAACCAGAAAATTGGCTGAAAACTACTAAATATCAAGGACTCATTGGGCGAATCGCTCTGGAATTGAAATCGGAATGCTCACTAACATCTCCTCTATCTGAAAGTCTGATAAACGCCGGAAAAATTACTAAGTCCAAAAAAAATTTTTTTTCAACTTTTTTCAATTTTATCCCCGTGGGATATATATTCTACCCACACACATTTGGAACTCTCCTGGGGTACCCTCACACATATTATTCCCTCATTTAGTGGATATTTTCACAAAAAAGTGAAATTTTTAAAAATCCAGAAAATTGGCTGAAAACGACTAAATATCAAGGACTCATTGGGCGAATCGCTCTGGAACTGAAATCGGAACGCTCACTCACATTTCACCTATGTGAAAGTCTGATAAACGCAGGAAAAATGACTAAGTCGAAGAAAAAAATTTTTTCAACTTTTTTCAATTTTACCCCCGTGGGATATATATTCTACTCACACACATTTGGAACTCTCCTGGGGTACCCTCACACATATTATTCCCTCATTTAGTGGATATTTTCACAAAAAAGTGAAATTTTCAAAAATCCAGAAAATTGGCTGAAAACGACTAAATATCAAGGAATCATTGGGCGAATCGCTCTGGAACTGAAATCTGAACGCTCACTGACATTTCCCATATCTGAAAGTCTGATAAATGCCGGAAAAATTACTAAGTCCAAAAAAATTTTTTTTTAAACTTTTTACAATTTTACCCCCGTGGGATATATATTCTACCCACACACATTTGGAACTCTCCTGGGGTACCCTCACACATATTATTCTCTCATTTAGTGGATATTTTCACAAAAAAGTGAAATTTTCAAAAATCCAGAAAATTGGCTGAAAACGACTAAATATCAAGGACTCATAGGGCGAATCGCTCTGGAACTGAAATCGGAATGCTCACTGACATTTGCGCTATCTGAAAGTCTGATAAACGAAGGAAAAATGACAGTCCAAAAAAAATTTTTTTCAACTTTTTTCAATTTTACCCCCGTGGGATTTATATTCTACCCACACACATTTGGAACTCTCCTGGGGTACCCTCACACATATTAGTCCCTCATTTAGTGGATATTTACACAAAAAAGTGAAATTTTTAAAAATCCAGAAAATTGGCTGAAAACGACTAAATATCAAGGACTCATTGGGCGAATCGCTCTGGAACTGAAATCTGAACGCTCACTGACATTTCCCCTATCTGAAAGTCTGATGAACGCCGGAAAAATTACTAAGTCCAAAAAAAATTTTTTTTAAACTTTTTTCAATTTTATCCCCGTGGGATTTATATTCTACCCACACACATTTGGAACTCTCCTGGGGAACCCTCACACATATTATTCCCTCATTTAGTGGATATTTACACAAAAAAGTGAAATTTTTAAAAATCCAGAAAATTGGCAGAAAACGACTAAATATCAAGGACTCATTGGGCGAATCGCTCTGGAATTGAAATCGGAATGCTCACTAACATTTCCCCTATCTGAAAGTCTGATAAACGCCGGAAAAATTACTAAGTCCAAAAAAAAAATTTTTTCAACTTTTTTCAATTTTATTCCCGTGGGATATATATTCTACCCACACACATTTGGAACTCTCCTGGGGAACCCTCACACATATTATTCCGTCATTTAGTGGATATTTTCACAAAAAAGTGAAATTTTCAAAAATCCAGAAAATTGGCTGAAAACGACTAAATATCAAGGACTCATTGGGCGAATCGCTCTGGAACTGAAATCGGAACACTCACTCACATTTCCCCTATCTGAAAGTCTGATAAACGAAGGAAAAATGACTAAGTCCAAAAAAAAATTTTTTCAACTTTTTTCAATTTTACCCCCGTGGGATTTATATTCTACCCACACACATTTGGAACTCTCCTGGGGTACCCTCACACATATTATTCCCTCATTTAGTGGATATTTTCACAAAAAAGTGAAATTTTTAAAAATCCAGAAAATTGGCAGAAAACGACTAAATATCAAGGACTCATTGGGCGAATCGCTCTGGAATTGAAATCGGAATGCTCACTAACATTTCCCCTATCTGAAAGTCTGATAAACGCCGGAAAAATTACTAAGTCCAAAAAAAAAATTTTTTCAACTTTTTTCAATTTTATTCCCGTGGGATATATATTCTACCCACACACATTTGGAACTCTCCTGGGGAACCCTCACACATATTATTCCGTCATTTAGTGGATATTTTCACAAAAAAGTGAAATTTTCAAAAATCCAGAAAATTGGCTGAAAACGACTAAATATCAAGGACTCATTGGGCGAATCGCTCTGGAACTGAAATCGGAACACTCACTCACATTTCCCCTATCTGAAAGTCTGATAAACGAAGGAAAAATGACTAAGTCCAAAAAAAAATTTTTTCAACTTTTTTCAATTTTACCCCCGTGGGATTTATATTCTACCCACACACATTTGGAACTCTCCTGGGGTACCCTCACACATATTATTCCCTCATTTAGTGGATATTTTCACAAAAAAAGTGAAATTTTCAAAAATCCAGAAAATTGGCTGAAAACGACTAAATATCAAGGACTCATGGGGCGAATCGCTCTGGAACTGAAAGCGGAACGCTCACTGGCATTTCCCCTATCTGAAAGTCTGATGAACGCCGGAAAAATTACTAAGTCCAAAAAAAATTTTTTTTAAACTTTTTTCAATTTTATCCCCGTGGGATTTATATTCTACCCACACACATTTGGAACTCTCCTGGGGAACCCTCACACATATTATTCCCTCATTTAGTGGATATTTACACAAAAAAGTGAAATTTTTAAAAATCCAGAAAATTGGCAGAAAACGACTAAATATCAAGGACTCATTGGGCAAATCGCTCTGGAACTGAAATCTGAACGCTCACTGACATTTCCCCTATCTGAAAGTCTGATAAACGCAGGAAAAATTACTAAGTCCAAAAAAAATATTTTTTCAACTTTTTTCAATTTTACCCCCGTGGGCTATATATTCTACCCACACACATTTGGAACTCTCCTGGGGCACCCTCACACATATTATGCCCTCATTTAGTGGATATTTTCACAAAAAAGTGAAATTTTCTAAAAACCAGAAAATTGGCTGAAAACTACTAAATATCAAGGACTCATTGGGCGAATCGCTCTGGAATTGAAATCGGAATGCTCACTAACATTTCCTCTATCTGAAAGTCTGATAAACGCCGGAAAAATTACTAAGTCCAAAAAAAATTTTTTTTCAACTTTTTTCAATTTTATCCCCGTGGGATATATATTCTACCCACACACATTTGGAACTCTCCTGGGGTACCCTCACACATATTATTCCCTCATTTAGTGGATATTTTCACAAAAAAGTGAAATTTTTAAAAATCCAGAAAATTGGCTGAAAACGACTAAATATCAAGGACTCATTGGGCGAATCGCTCTGGAACTGAAATCGGAACGCTCACTCACATTTCACCTATGTGAAAGTCTGATAAACGCAGGAAAAATGACTAAGTCGAAGAAAAAAATTTTTTCAACTTTTTTCAATTTTACCCCCGTGGGATATATATTCTACTCACACACATTTGGAACTCTCCTGGGGTACCCTCACACATATTATTCCCTCATTTAGTGGATATTTTCACAAAAAAGTGAAATTTTCAAAAATCCAGAAAATTGGCTGAAAACGACTAAATATCAAGGAATCATTGGGCGAATCGCTCTGGAACTGAAATCTGAACGCTCACTGACATTTCCCCTATCTGAAAGTCTGATAAATGCCGGAAAAATTACTAAGTCCAAAAAAATTTTTTTTTAAACTTTTTTCAATTTTACCCCCGTGGGATATATATTCTACCCACACACATTTGGAACTCTCCTGGGGTACCCTCACACATATTATTCTCTCATTTAGTGGATATTTTCACAAAAAAGTGAAATTTTCAAAAATCCAGAAAATTGGCTGAAAACGACTAAATATCAAGGACTCATAGGGCGAATCGCTCTGGAACTGAAATCGGAATGCTCACTGACATTTGCGCTATCTGAAAGTCTGATGAACGCCGGAAAAATTACTAAGTCCAAAAAAAAAATGTTTTCAAGTTTTTTCAATTTTATCCCTGTGGGATATATATTCTACCCACACACATTTGGAACTCTCCTGGGGTACCCTCACACATATTATGCCCTCATTTAGTGGATATTTTCACAAAAAAGTGAAATTTTCTAAAAAACAGAAAATTGGCTGAAAACGACTAAATATCAAGGACTCATGGGGTGAATCGCTCTGGAACTGAAAGCGGAACGCTCACTCACATTTCACCTATGTGAAAGTCTGATAAACGAAGGAAAAATGACTAAGTTCAAAAAAAAAATTTTTAAAATTTTTTTCAATTTTACCCACGTGGGATATATATTCTACCCACACACATTTGGAACTCTCCTGGGGTACCCTCACACATATTATTCCCTCATTTAGTGAATATTTTCACAAAAAAGTGAAACTTTCAAAAATCCAGAAAATTGGCTGAAAACGACTAAATATCAAGGACTCATTGGGCGAATAGCTCTGGAACTGAAATCTGAACGCTCACTGACCTTTCCCCTATCTGAAAGTCTGATAAATGCCGGAAAAATTACTAAGTCCCAAAAAAATTTTTTTTCACCTCTTTTCAATTTTACCCCTGTGGGATAAATATTCTACCCACACACATTTGGAACTCTCCTGGGGTACCCTCACACATATTATGCCCTCATTTAGTGGATATTTTCACAAAAAAGTTAAATTTTCAAAAATCCAGAAAATTGGCTGAAAACTACTAAATATCAAGGACTCATTGGGCGAATCGCTCTGGAACTGTAATCAGAACGCTCACTGACATTTCCCCTATCTGAAAGTCTGATGAACGCCGGAAAAATTACTAAGTCCAAAAAAAATTTTTTTTAAACTTTTTTCAATTTTATCCCCGTGGGATTTATATTCTACCCACACACATTTGGAACTCTCCTGGGGAACCCTCACACATATTATTCCCTCATTTAGTGGATATTTACACAAAAAAGTGAAATTTTTAAAAATCCAGAAAATTGGCAGAAAACGACTAAATATCAAGGACTCATTGGGCAAATCGCTCTGGAACTGAAATCTGAACGCTCACTGACATTTCCCCTATCTGAAAGTCTGATAAACGCAGGAAAAATTACTAAGTCCAAAAAAAATATTTTTTCAACTTTTTTCAATTTTACCCCCGTGGGCTATATATTCTACCCACACACATTTGGAACTCTCCTGGGGCACCCTCACACATATTATGCCCTCATTTAGTGGATATTTTCACAAAAAAGTGAAACTTTCTAAAAACCAGAAAATTGGCTGAAAACTACTAAATATCAAGGACTCATTGGGCGAATCGCTCTGGAATTGAAATCGGAATGCTCACTAACATTTCCTCTATCTGAAAGTCTGATAAACGCCGGAAAAATTACTAAGTCCAAAAAAAATTTTTTTTCAACTTTTTTCAATTTTATCCCCGTGGGATATATATTCTACCCACACACATTTGGAACTCTCCTGGGGTACCCTCACACATATTATTCCCTCATTTAGTGGATATTTTCACAAAAAAGTGAAATTTTTAAAAATCCAGAAAATTGGCTGAAAACGACTAAATATCAAGGACTCATTGGGCGAATCGCTCTGGAACTGAAATCGGAACGCTCACTCACATTTCACCTATGTGAAAGTCTGATAAACGCAGGAAAAATGACTAAGTCGAAGAAAAAAATTTTTTCAACTTTTTTCAATTTTACCCCCGTGGGATATATATTCTACTCACACACATTTGGAACTCTCCTGGGGTACCCTCACACATATTATTCCCTCATTTAGTGGATATTTTCACAAAAAAGTGAAATTTTCAAAAATCCAGAAAATTGGCTGAAAACGACTAAATATCAAGGAATCATTGGGCGAATCGCTCTGGAACTGAAATCTGAACGCTCACTGACATTTCCCCTATCTGAAAGTCTGATAAATGCCGGAAAAATTACTAAGTCCAAAAAAATTTTTTTTTAAACTTTTTTCAATTTTACCCCCGTGGGATATATATTCTACCCACACACATTTGGAACTCTCCTGGGGTACCCTCACACATATTATTCTCTCATTTAGTGGATATTTTCACAAAAAAGTGAAATTTTCAAAAATCCAGAAAATTGGCTGAAAACGACTAAATATCAAGGACTCATAGGGCGAATCGCTCTGGAACTGAAATCGGAATGCTCACTGACATTTGCGCTATCTGAAAGTCTGATGAACGCCGGAAAAATTACTAAGTCCAAAAAAAAAATGTTTTCAAGTTTTTTCAATTTTATCCCTGTGGGATACATATTCTACCCACACACATTTGGAACTCTCCTGGGGTACCCTCACACATATTATGCCCTCATTTAGTGGATATTTTCACAAAAAAGTGAAATTTTCTAAAAAACAGAAAATTGGCTGAAAACGACTAAATATCAAGGACTCATGGGGTGAATCGCTCTGGAACTGAAAGCGGAACGCTCACTCACATTTCACCTATGTGAAAGTCTGATAAACGAAGGAAAAATGACTAAGTTCAAAAAAAAAATTTTTTAAATTTTTTTCAATTTTACCCACGTGGGATATATATTCTACCCACACACATTTGGAACTCTCCTGGGGTACCCTCACACATATTATTCCCTCATTTAGTGAATATTTTCACAAAAAAGTGAAACTTTCAAAAATCCAGAAAATTGGCTGAAAACGACTAAATATCAAGGACTCATTGGGCGAATAGCTCTGGAACTGAAATCTGAACGCTCACTGACCTTTCCCCTATCTGAAAGTCTGATAAATGCCGGAAAAATTACTAAGTCCCAAAAAAATTTTTTTTCACCTCTTTTCAATTTTACCCCTGTGGGATAAATATTCTACCCACACACATTTGGAACTCTCCTGGGGTACCCTCACACATATTATGCCCTCATTTAGTGGATATTTTCACAAAAAAGTTAAATTTTCAAAAATCCAGAAAATTGGCTGAAAACTACTAAATATCAAGGACTCATTGGGCGAATCGCTCTGGAACTGTAATCAGAACGCTCACTGACATTTTCCCTATCTGAAAGTCTGATAAACAGCGGAAAAATTACTAAGTCCAAAAAAAAATTTTTTCAACTTTTTTCAATTTTATCCCCGTGGGATATATATTCTACCCACACACATTTGGAACTCTCCTGGGGTACCCTCACACATATTATTCTCTCATTTAGTGGATATTTTCACAAAAAAGTGAAATTTTCAAAAATCCAGAAAATTGGCTGAAAAAGACTAAATATCAAGGACTCATTGGGCGAATCGCTCTGGAACTGAAATCGGAACGCTCACTGACATTTCCCCTATGTGAAAGTCTGATAAACGCCGGAAAAATGACTAAGTTCAAAAAAAAATTTTTTTCAACTTTTTTCAATTTTACCCACGTGGGATATATATTCTACCCACACACATTTCAAACTCTCCTGGGGTACCCTCACACATATTATTCCCTCATTTAGTGAATATTTTCACAAAAAAGTGAAACTTTCAAAAATCCAGAAAATTGGCTGAAAACGACTAAATATCAAGGACTCATTGGGCGAATCGCTGTGGAACTGAAATCTGAACGCTCACTGACATTTCCCCTATCTGAAAGTCTGATAAATGCCGGAAAAATTACTAAGTCCAAAAAAAATATTTTTTAAATTTTTTTCAATTTTACCCCCGTGGGATATATATTCTACCCACACACATTTGGAACTCTCCTGGGGTACCCTCACACATATTAAACTCTCATTTAGTGGATATTTTCACAAAAAAGTGAAATTTTCAAAAATCCAGAAAATTGGCTGAAAACGACTAAATATCAAGGACTCATTGGGCGAATCGCTCTGGAACTGAAATCGGAACGCTCACTGACATTTCCCCTATGTGAAAGTCTGATAAACGCTGGAAAAATGACCAAGTCCAAAAAAAATTTTTTTTCAACTTTTTTAAATTTTACCCCCGTGGGCTATATATTCTACCCACACACATTTGGAACTCTCCTGCTGTACCCTCACACATATTATTCTCTCATTTAGTGGATATTTTCACAAAAAAGTGAAATTTTCAAAAATCCAGAAAATTGGCTGAAAACGACTAAATATCAAGGACTCATTGGGCGAATCGCTCTGGAACTGAAATCTGAATGCTCACTGACATTTCCCCTATCTGAAAGTCTGATAAATGGCGGAAAAATTACTAAGTCCAAAAAAAATTTTTTTTCAACTTTTTTCAATTTTACCCCCGTGGGCTATATATTCTACCCACACACATTTGGAACTCTCCTGGGGTACCCTCACACATATTATTCTCTCATTTAGTGGATATTTTCACAAAAAAGTGAAATTTTCAAAAATCCAGAAAATTGGCTGAAAACGACTAAATATCAAGGACTCATTGGGCGAATCGCTCTGGAACTGAAATCTGAACGCTCACTGACATTTCCCCTATCTGAAAGTCTGATAAATGCCGGAAAAATTACTAAGTCCAAAAAAAATTTTTTTTTAACTTTTTTCAATTTTACCCCCGTGGGATATATATTCTACCCACACACATTTGGAACTCTCCTGGGGTACCCTCACACATATTATTCTCTCATTTAGTGGATATTTTCACAAAAAAGTGAAATTTTCAAAAATCCAGAAAATTGGCTGAAAACGACTAAATATCAAGGACTCATTGGGCGAATCACTCTGAAACTGAAATCGGAATGCTCACCCACATTTCCCCTATGTGAAAGTCTGATAAACGCAGGAAAAATGACTAAGTCCAAAAAAAAATTTTTTTCAACTTTTTTCAATTTTATCCCCGTGGGATATATATTCTACCCACACACATTTGGAACTCTCCTGGGGTACCCTCACACATATTAAATTCTCATTTAATGGATATTTTCACAAAAAAGTGAAATTTTCAAAAATCCAGAAAATTGGCTGAAAACGACTAAATATCAAGGACTCATTGGGCGAATCGCTCTGGAAATGAAATCGGAACGCTCACTGACATTTCCCCTATGTGAAAGTCTGATAAACGCAGGAAAAATGACTAAGTCCAAAAAAAAAATTTTTCAATTTTTTTCAATTTTACCCCCGTGGGATATATATTCTATCCACACACATTTGGAACTCTCCTGGGGTACCCTCACACATATTATTCTCTCATTTAGTGGATATTTTCACAAAAAAGTGAAATTTTCAAAAATCCAGAAAATTGGCTGAAAACGACTAAATATTAAGGACTCATTGGGCGAATCGCTCTGGAACTGAAACCTGAACGCTCACTGACATTTCCCCTATCTGAAAGTCTGATAAATGCCGGAAAAATTACTAAGTCCCAAAAAAAATTTTTTTCAACTCTTTTCAATTTTACCCCTTTGGGATATATATTCTACCCACACACATTTGGAACTCTCCTGGGGTAACCTCACAAATATTATTCCCTCATATAGTGGATGTTTTCACAAAAAAGTGAAATTTTCAAAAATCCAGAAAATTGGCTGAAAACGACTAAATATCAAGGACTCATTGGGCGAATCACTCTGGAACTGAAATCAGAATGCTCACTGACATTTCCCCTATCTGAAAGTCTGATGAACGCCGGAAAAATTACTACGTCCAAAAAAAATTTTTTTTCAACTTTTTTCAATTTTACCCCCGTGGGAAATATATTCTACCCACACACATTTGGAACTCTCCTGGGGTACCCTCACACATATTATTCTCTCATTTAGTGGATATTTTCACAAAAAAGTGAAATTTTCAAAAATCCAGAAAATTGGCTGAAAACGACTAAATATCAAGGACTCATTGGGCGAATCGCTCTGGAACTGAAATCGGAATGCTCACTGACATTTCCCCTATGTGAAAGTCTGATAAACGCATGAAAAATGACTAAGTCCAAAAAAAAAAATTTTTCAATTTTTTTCAATTTTACCCCCGTGGGATATATATTCTATCCACACACATTTGGAACTCTCCTGGGGTACCCTCACACATATTATTCTCTCATTTAGTGGATATTTTCACAAAAAAGTGAAATTTTCAAAAATCCAGAAAATTGGCTGAAAACGACTAAATATCAAGGACTCATTGGGCGAATCGCTCTGTAACTGAAATCTGAACGCTCACTGACCTTTCCACTATCTGAAAGTCTGATAAATGCCGGAAAAATTACTAAGTCCCAAAAAAATTTTTTTTCAACTCTTTTCAATTTTACCCCTGTGGGATATATATTCTACCCACACACATTTGGAACTCTCCTGGGGTACCCTCACACATATTATTCCCTCATTTAGTGGATGTTTTCACAAAAAAGTGAAATTTTCAAAAATCCAGAAAATTGGCTGAAAACGAATAAATATCAAGGACTCATTGGGCAAATCGCTCTGAAACTGAAATCGGAACGCTCACTGACATTTCCCCTATGTGAAAGTCTGATAAACGCAGGAAAAATGACCAAGTCCAAAAAAAAATTTTTTTCAACTTTTTTCAATTTTATCCCCGTGGGATATATATTCTACCCACACACATTTGGAACTCTCCTGGGGTACCCTCACACATATTATTCTCTCATTTAGTGGATATTTTCACAAAAAAGTGAAATTTTCAAAAATCCAGAAAATTGGCTGAAAAAGACTAAATATCAAGGACTCATTGGGCGAATCGCTCTGGAACTGAAATCTGAACGCTCACTGACATTTCCCCTATCTGAAAGTCTGATAAATGCCGGAAAAATGACTAAGTCCAAAAAAAATATTTTTTAAATTTTTTTCAATTTTACCCCCGTGGGATATATATTCTACCCACACACATTTGGAACTCTCCTGGGGTACCCTCACACATATTACTCTCTCATTTAGTGGATATTTTCACAAAAAAGTGAAATTTTCAAAAATCCAGAAAATTGGCTGAAAACGACTAAATATCAAGGACTCATTGGGCAAATCGCTCTGGAACTGAAATCGGAACGCTCACTGACATTTCCCCTATGTGAAAGTCTGATAAACGCTGGAAAAATGACCAAGTCCAAAAAAAAAATTTTTCAACTTTTTTCAATTTTATCCCCGTGGGATATATATTCTACCCACACACATTTGGAACTCTCCTGGGGTACCCTCACACATATTATTCTCTCATTTAGTGGATATTTTCACAAAAAAGTGAAATTTTCAAAAATCCAGAAAATTGGCTGAAAACGACTAAATATCAAGGACTCATTGGGTGAATCGCTCTGGAACTGAAATCTGAACGCTCACTGACATTTCCCCTATCTGAAAGTCTGATAAATGCCGGAAAAATTACTAAGTCCAAAAAAAATATTTTTTCAATTTTTTTCAATTTTACCCCCGTGGGATATATATTCTACCCACACACATTTGGAACTCTCCTGGGGTACCCTCACACATATTATTCTCTCATTTAGTGGATATTTTCACAAAAAAGTGAAATTTTCAAAAATCCAGAAAATTGGCTGAAAAAGACTAAATATCAAGGACTCATTGGGCAAATCGCTCTGGAACTGAAATCGGAACGCTCACTGACATTTCCCCTATGTGAAAGTCTGATAAACGACGGAAAAATGACTAAGTTCAAAAAAAAAATTTTTTCAACTTTTTTCAATTTTACCCACGTGGGATATATATTCTACCCACACACATTTCAAACTCTCCTGGGGTACCCTCACACATATTATTCCCTCATTTAGTGAATATTTTCACCAAAAAGTGAAGTTTTCAAAAATCCAGAAAATTGGCTGAAAATGACTAAATATCAAGGACTCATTGGGCGAATCGCTCTGGAACTGAAATCTGAATGCTCACTGACCTTTCCACTATCTGAAAGTCTGATAAATGCCGGAAAAATTACTAAGTCCCAAAAAAATTTTTTTTCAACTCTTTTCAATTTTACCCCTGAGGGATATATATTCTACCCACACACATTTGGAACTCTCCTGGGGTACCCTCACACATATTATTCTCTCATTTAGTGGATGTTTTCACAAAAAAGTGAAATTTTCAAAAATCCAGAAAATTGTCTGAAAACGACTAAATATCAAGGACTCATTGGGCGAATCGCTCTGGAACTGAAATCGGAACGCTCACTGACATTTCCCCTATGTGAAAGTCTGATAAACGCCGGAAAAATCACTAAGTTCAAAAAAAAAAATTTTTCAACTTTTTTCAATTTTATCCCCGTGGGATATATATTCTACCCACACACATTTGGAACTCTCCTGGGGTACCCTCACACATATTATTCTCTCATTTAGTGGATATTTTCACAAAAAAGTGAAATTTTCAAAAATCCAGAAAATTGGCTGAAAACGACTAAATATCAAGGACTCATTGGGCGAATCGCTCTGGAACTGAAATCGGAACGCTCACTGACATTTCCCCTATGTGAAAGTCTGATAAACGCCGGAAAAATGACTAAGTTCAAAAAAAAAAATTTTTCAACTTTTTTCAATTTTACCCACGTGGGATATATATTCTACCCACACACATTTCAAACTCTCCTGGGGTACCCTCACACATATTATTCTCTCATTTAGTGAATATTTTCACGAAAAAGTGAAACTTTCAAAAATCCAGAAAATTGGCTGAAAACGACTAAATATCAAGGACTCATTGGGCGAATCGCTCTGGAACTGAAATCGGAACGCTCACTGACATTTCCCCTATGTGAAAGTCTGATAAACGTCGGAAAAATCACTAAGTTCAAAAAAAATAATTTTTCAACTTTTTTCAATTTTATCCCCGTGGGATATATATTCTACCCACACACATTTGGAACTCTCCTGGGGTACCCTCACACATA
This sequence comes from Phyllobates terribilis, assembly GCF_046119375.1. Taxonomy (NCBI): domain Eukaryota; kingdom Metazoa; phylum Chordata; class Amphibia; order Anura; family Dendrobatidae; genus Phyllobates; species Phyllobates terribilis. Next base: position 597,822,012 of record NW_027362762.1, read on the forward strand.
TTATTCTCTCATTTAGTGGATATTTTCACAAAAAAGTGAAATTTTCAAAAATCCAGAAAATTGGCTGAAAACGACTAAATATCAAGGACTCATTGGGCGAATCGCTCTGAACCTGAAATCGGAACGCTCACTGACATTTCCCCTATCTGAAAGTCTGATAAATGCCGGAAAAATTACTAAGTCCAAAAAAAAAATTTTTTAAATTTTTTTCAATTTTACCCCGTGGGATATATATTCTACCCACACACATTTGGAACTCTCCTGGGGTACCCTCACACATATTAATCTCTCATTTAGTGGATATTTTCACAAAAAAGTGAAATTTTCAAAAATCCAGAAAATTGGCTGAAAACGACTAAATATCAAGGACTCATTGGGCGAATCGCTCTGGAACTGAAATCGGAACGCTCACTGACATTTCCCCTATGTGAAAGTATGATAAACGCCGGAAAAATGACTAAGTTCAAAAAAAAAATTTTTTCAACTTTTTTCAATTTTACCCACGTGGGATATATATTCTACCCACACACATTTCAAACTCTCCTGGGGTACCCTCACACATATTATTCCCTCATTTAGTGAATATTTTCACAAAAAAGTGAAACTTTCAAAAATCCAGAAAACTGGCTGAAAACGACTAAATATCAAGGACTCATTGGGCAAATCGCTCTGGAACTGAAATCGGAACGCTCACTGACATTTCCCCTATGTGAAAGTCTGATAAACGCTGGAAAAATGACCAAGTCCAAAAAAAAATATTTTTCAACTTTTTTCAATTTTATCCCCGTGGGATATATATTCTACCCACACACATTTGGAACTCTCCTGGGGTACCCTCACACATATTATTCTCTCATTTAGTGGATATTTTCACAAAAAAGTGAAATTTTCAAAAATCCAGAAAATTGGCTGAAAATGACTAAATATCAAGGACTCATTGGGCGAATCGCTCTGGAACTGAAATCTGAATGCTCACTGACCTTTCCACTATCTGAAAGTCTGATAAATGCCGGAAAAATTACTAAGTCCCAAAAAAATTTTTTTTCAACTCTTTTCAATTTTACCCCTGTGGGATATATATTCTACCCACACACATTTGGAACTCTCCTGGGGTACCCTCACACATATTATTCCCTCATTTAGTGGATGTTTTCACAAAAAAGTGAAATTTTCAAAAATCCAGAAAATTGGCTGAAAACGACTAAATATCAAGGACTCATTGGGTGAATCGCTCTGGAACTGTAATCAGAACGCTCACTGACATTTTCCCTATCTGAAAGTCTGATAAACAGCGGAAAAATTACTAAGTCCAAAAAAAAATTTTTTAAACTTTTTTCAATTTTATCCCCGTGGGATATATATTCTACTCACACACATTTGGAACTCTCCTGGGGTACCCTCACACATATTATTCTCTCATTTAGTGGATATTTTCACAAAAAAGTGAAATTTTCAAAAATCCAGAAAATTGGCTGATAAAGACTAAATATCAAGGACTCATTGGGCGAATCGCTCTGGAACTGAAATCGGAACGCTCACTGACATTTCCCCTATGTGAAAGTATGATAAACGCCGGAAAAATGACTAAGTTCAAAAAAAAAATTTTTTCAACTTTTTTCAATTTTACCCACGTGGGATATATATTCTACCCACACACATTTCAAACTCTCCTGGGGTACCCTCACACATATTATTCCCTCATTTAGTGAATATTTTCACAAAAAAGTGAAACTTTCAAAAATCCAGAAAACTGGCTGAAAACGACTAAATATCAAGGACTCATTGGGCAAATCGCTCTGGAACTGAAATCGGAACGCTCACTGACATTTCCCCTATGTGAAAGTCTGATAAACGCTGGAAAAATGACCAAGTCCAAAAAAAAATATTTTTCAACTTTTTTCAATTTTATCCCCGTGGGATATATATTCTACCCACACACATTTGGAACTCTCCTGGGGTACCCTCACACATATTATTCTCTCATTTAGTGGATATTTTCACAAAAAAGTGAAATTTTCAAAAATCCAGAAAATTGGCTGAAAACGACTAAATATCAAGGACTCATTGGGTGAATCGCTCTGGAACTGTAATCAGAACGCTCACTGACATTTTCCCTATCTGAAAGTCTGATAAACAGCGGAAAAATTACTAAGTCCAAAAAAAAATTTTTTAAACTTTTTTCAATTTTATCCCCGTGGGATATATATTCTACTCACACACATTTGGAACTCTCCTGGGGTACCCTCACACATATTATTCTCTCATTTAGTGGATATTTTCACAAAAAAGTGAAATTTTCAAAAATCCAGAAAATTGGCTGATAAAGACTAAATATCAAGGACTCATTGGGCGAATCGCTCTGGAACTGAAACCTGAACGCTCACTGACATTTCCCCTATCTGAAAGTCTGATAAATGCCGGAAAAATTACTAAGTCCCAAAAAAATTTTTTTTCAACTCTTTTCAATTTTACCCCTGTGGGATATATATTCTACCCACACACATTTGGAACTCTCCTCTGGTACCCTCACAAATATTATTCCCTCATTTAGTGGATGTTTTCACAAAAAAGTGAAATTTTCAAAAATCCAGAAAATTGGCTGAAAACGACTAAATATCAAGGACTCATTGGGCGAATCACTCTGGAACTGAAATCAGAATGCTCACTGACATTTCCCCTATCTGAAAGTCTGATGAACGCCGGAAAAATTACTAAGTCCAAAAAAAATTTTTTTTCAACTTTTTTCAATTTTATCCCCGTGGGATATATATTCTACACACACACATTTGGAACTCTCCTGGGGTACCCTCACACATATTATGCCCTCATTTAGTGGATATTTTCACAAAAAAGTTAAATTTTCAAAAATCCAGAAAATTGGCTGAAAACGACTAAATATCAAGGACTCATTGGGCGAATCGCTCTGGAACTGTAATCGGAACGCTCACTGACATTTTCCCTATCTGAAAGTCTGATAAACAGCGGAAAAATTACTAAGTTCAAAAAAAAAAATTTTTCAATTTTTTTCAATTTTACCCCCGTGGGATATATATTCTATCCACACACATTTGGAACTCTCCTGGGGTACCCTCACACATATTATTCTCTCATTTAGTGGATATTTTCACAAAAAAGAGAAATTTTCAAAAATCCAGAAAATTGGCTGAAAAAGACTAAATATCAAGGACTCATTGGGCGAATCGCTCTGGAACTGAAATCTGAACTCTCACTGACATTTCCCCTATCTGAAAGTCTGATAAATGCCGGAAAAATTACTAAGTCCAAAAAAAATATTTTTTAAATTTTTTTCAATTTTACCCCCGTGGGATATATATTCTACCCACACACATTTGGAACTCTCCTGGGGTACCCTCACACATATTATTCTCTCATTTAGTGGATATTTTCACAAAAAAGTGAAATTTTCAAAAATCCAGAAAATTGGCTGAAAACGACTAAATATCAAGGACTCATTGGGCAAATCGCTCTGGAACTGAAATCGGAACGCTCACTGACATTTCCCCTATGTGAAAGTCTGATAAACGCTGGAAAAATGACCAAGTCCAAAAAAAAATATTTTTCAACTTTTTTCAATTTTATCCCCGTGGGATATATATTCTACCCACACACATTTGGAACTCTCCTGGGGTACCCTCACACATATTATTCTCTCATTTAGTGGATATTTTCACAAAAAAGTGAAATTTTCAAAAATCCAGAAAACTGGCTGAAAACGACTAAATATCAAGGACTCATTGGGCAAATCGCTCTGGAACTGAAATCGGAACGCTCACTGACATTTCCCCTATGTGAAAGTCTGATAAACGCTGGAAAAATGACCAAGTCCAAAAAAAAATATTTTTCAACTTTTTTCAATTTTATCCCCGTGGGATATATATTCTACCCACACACATTTGGAACTCTCCTGGGGTACCCTCACACATATTATTCTCTCATTTAGTGGATATTTTCACAAAAAAGTGAAATTTTCAAAAATCCAGAAAACTGGCTGAAAACGACTAAATATCAAGGACTCATTGGGCGAATCGCTCTGGAACTGAAATCTGAACGCTCACTGACATTTCCCCTATCTGAAAGTCTGATAAATGCCGGAAAAATTACTAAGTCCAAAAAAAATATTTTTTTAATTTTTTTCAATTTTACCCCCGTGGGATATATATTCTACCCACACACATTTGGAACTCTCCTGGGGTACCATCACACATATTAAATTCTCATTTAATGGATATTTTCACAAAAAAGTGAAATTTTCAAAAATCCAGAAAATTGGCTGAAAACGACTAAATATCAAGGACTCATTGGGCGAATCGCTCTGGAACTGAAATCGGAACGCTCACTGACATTTCCCCTATGTGAAAGTCTGATAAACGCCGGAAAAATCACTAAGTTCAAAAAAAAATATTTTTCAACATTTTTCAATTTTACCCCCGTGGGATATATATTCTACCCACACACATTTGGAACTCTCCTGGGGTACCCTCACACATATTATTCTCTCATTTAGTGGATATTTTCACAAAAAAGTGAAATTTTCAAAAATCCAGAAAATTGGCTGAAAATGACTAAATATCAAGAACTCATTGGGCGAATCGCTCTGGAACTGAAATCTGAATGCTCACTGACCTTTCCACTATCTGAAAGTCTGATAAATGCCGGAAAAATTACTAAGTCCCAAAAAAATTTTTTTTCAACTCTTTTCAATTTTACCCCTGTGGGATATATATTCTACCCACACACATTTGGAACTCTCCTGGGGTACCCTCACACATATTATTCCCTCATTTAGTGGATGTTTTCACAAAAAAGTGAAATTTTCAAAAATCCAGAAAATTGGCTGAAAACGACTAAATATCAAGGACTCATTGGGTGAATCGCTCTGGAACTGTAATCAGAACGCTCACTGACATTTTCCCTATCTGAAAGTCTGATAAACAGCGGAAAAATTACTAAGTCCAAAAAAAAATTTTTTCAACTTTTTTCAATTTTATCCCCGTGGGATATATATTCTACCCACACACATTTGGAACTCTCCTGGGGTACCCTCACACATATTATTCTCTCATTTAGTGGATATTTTCACAAAAAAGTGAAATTTTCAAAAATCCAGAAAATTGGCTGATAAAGACTAAATATCAAGGACTCATTGGGCGAATCGCTCTGGAACTGAAACCTGAACGCTCACTGACATTTCCCCTATCTGAAAGTCTGATAAATGCCGGAAAAATTACTAAGTCCAAAAAAAATATTTTTTAAATTTTTTTCAATTTTACCCCCGTGGGATATATATTCTACCCACACACATTTGGAACTCTCCTGGGGTACCCTCACACATATTATTCTCTCATTTAGTGGATATTTTCACAAAAAAGTGAAATTTTCAAAAATCCAGAAAATTGGCTGAAAACGACTAAATATCAAGGACTCATTGGGCAAATCGCTCTGGAACTGAAATCGGAACGCTCACTGACATTTCCCCTATGTGAAAGTCTGATAAACGCTGGAAAAATGACCAAGTCCAAAAAAAAATATTTTTCAACTTTTTTCAATTTTATCCCCGTGGGATATATATTCTACCCACACACATTTGGAACTCTCCTGGGGTACCCTCACACATATTATTCTCTCATTTAGTGGATATTTTCACAAAAAAGTGAAATTTTCAAAAATCCAGAAAACTGGCTGAAAACGACTAAATATCAAGGACTCATTGGGCAAATCGCTCTGGAACTGAAATCGGAACGCTCACTGACATTTCCCCTATGTGAAAGTCTGATAAACGCTGGAAAAATGACCAAGTCCAAAAAAAAATATTTTTCAACTTTTTTCAATTTTATCCCCGTGGGATATATATTCTACCCACACACATTTGGAACTCTCCTGGGGTACCCTCACACATATTATTCTCTCATTTAGTGGATATTTTCACAAAAAAGTGAAATTTTCAAAAATCCAGAAAACTGGCTGAAAACGACTAAATATCAAGGACTCATTGGGCGAATCGCTCTGGAACTGAAATCTGAACGCTCACTGACATTTCCCCTATCTGAAAGTCTGATAAATGCCGGAAAAATTACTAAGTCCAAAAAAAATATTTTTTTAATTTTTTTCAATTTTACCCCCGTGGGATATATATTCTACCCACACACATTTGGAACTCTCCTGGGGTACCATCACACATATTAAATTCTCATTTAATGGATATTTTCACAAAAAAGTGAAATTTTCAAAAATCCAGAAAATTGGCTGAAAACGACTAAATATCAAGGACTCATTGGGCGAATCGCTCTGGAACTGAAATCGGAACGCTCACTGACATTTCCCCTATGTGAAAGTCTGATAAACGCCGGAAAAATCACTAAGTTCAAAAAAAAATATTTTTCAACATTTTTCAATTTTACCCCCGTGGGATATATATTCTACCCACACACATTTGGAACTCTCCTGGGGTACCCTCACACATATTATTCTCTCATTTAGTGGATATTTTCACAAAAAAGTGAAATTTTCAAAAATCCAGAAAATTGGCTGAAAATGACTAAATATCAAGAACTCATTGGGCGAATCGCTCTGGAACTGAAATCTGAATGCTCACTGACCTTTCCACTATCTGAAAGTCTGATAAATGCCGGAAAAATTACTAAGTCCCAAAAAAATTTTTTTTCAACTATTTTCAATTTTACCCCTGTGGGATATATATTCTACCCACACACATTTGGAACTCTCCTGGGGTACCCTCACACATATTATTCCCTCATTTAGTGGATGTTTTCACAAAAAAGTGAAATTTTCAAAAATCCAGAAAATTGGCTGAAAACGACTAAATATCAAGGACTCATTGGGTGAATCGCTCTGGAACTGTAATCAGAACGCTCACTGACATTTTCCCTATCTGAAAGTCTGATAAACAGCGGAAAAATTACTAAGTCCAAAAAAAAATTTTTTCAACTTTTTTCAATTTTATCCCCGTGGGATATATATTCTACCCACACACATTTGGAACTCTCCTGGGGTACCCTCACACATATTATTCTCTCATTTAGTGGATATTTTCACAAAAAAGTGAAATTTTCAAAAATCCAGAAAATTGGCTGATAAAGACTAAATATCAAGGACTCATTGGGCGAATCGCTCTGGAACTGAAACCTGAACGCTCACTGACATTTCCCCTATCTGAAAGTCTGATAAATGCCGGAAAAATTACTAAGTCCCAAAAAAATTTTTTTTCAACTCTTTTCAATTTTACCCCTGTGGGATATATATTCTACCCACACACATTTGGAACTCTCCTCTGGTACCCTCACAAATATTATTCCCTCATTTAGTGGATGTTTTCACAAAAAAGTGAAATTTTCAAAAATCCAGAAAATTGGCTGAAAACGACTAAATATCAAGGACTCATTGGGCGAATCACTCTGGAACTGAAATCAGAATGCTCACTGACATTTCCCCTATCTGAAAGTCTGATGAACGCCGGAAAAATTACTAAGTCCCAAAAAAATTTTTTTTCAACTTTTTTCAATTTTATCCCCGTGGGATATATATTCTACACACACACATTTGGAACTCTCCTGGGGTACCCTCACACATATTATGCCCTCATTTAGTGGATATTTTCACAAAAAAGTTAAATTTTCAAAAATCCAGAAAATTGGCTGAAAACGACTAAATATCAAGGACTCATTGGGCGAATCGCTCTGGAACTGTAATCGGAACGCTCACTGACATTTTCCCTATCTGAAAGTCTGATAAACAGCGGAAAAATTACTAAGTTCAAAAAAAAAAATTTTTCAATTTTTTTCAATTTTACCCCCGTGGGATATATATTCTATCCACACACATTTGGAACTCTCCTGGGGTACCCTCACACATATTATTCTCTCATTTAGTGGATATTTTCACAAAAAAGTGAAATTTTCAAAAATCCAGAAAATTGGCTGAAAAAGACTAAATATCAAGAACTCATTGGGCGAATCGCTCTGGAACTGAAATCTGAACGCTCACTGACATTTCCCCTATCTGAAAGTCTGATAAATGCCGGAAAAATTACTAAGTCCAAAAAAAATATTTTTTAAATTTTTTTCAATTTTACCCCCGTGGGATATATATTCTACCCACACACATTTGGAACTCTCCTGGGGTACCCTCACACATATTAAATTCTCATTTAATGGATATTTTCACAAAAAAGTGAAATTTTCAAAAATCCAAAAAATTGGCTGAAAACGACTAAATATGAAGGACTCATTGGGCGAATCGCTCTGGAACTGAAATCTGAACGCTCACTGACATTTCCCCTATGTGAAAGTCTGATAAAGGCCGGAAAAATGACTAAGTTCAAAAAAAAAAATTTTTCAACATTTTTCAATTTTACCCCCGTTGGATATATATTCTACCCACACACATTTGGAACTCTCCTGGGGTACCCTCACACATATTAAACTCTCATTTAGTGGATATTTTCACAAAAAAGTGAAATTTTCAAAAATCCAGAAAATTGGCTGAAAACGACTAAATATCAAGGACTCATTGGGCGAATAGCTCTGGAACTGAAATCTGAATGCTCACTGACCTTTCCCCTATCTGAAAGTCTGATAAATGCGGAAAAATTACTAAGTCCCCAAAAAAATTTTTTTCAACTCTTTTCAATTTTACCCTTGTGGGATATATATTCTACCCACACACATTTGGAACTCTCCTGGGGTACCCTCACACATATAATTCCCTCATTTAGTGGATGTTTTCACAAAAAAGTGAAATTTTCAAAAATCCAGAAAATTGGCTGAAAACGACTAAATATCAAGGACTCATTGGGCGAATCACTCTGGAACTGAAATCAGAATGCTCACTGACATTTCCCCTATCTGAAAGTCTGATGAACGCCGGAAAAATTACTAAGTCCAAAAAAAATATTTTTAAACTTTTTTCAATTTTATCCCCGTGGGATATATATTCTACCCACACACATTTGGAACTCTCCTGGGGTACCCTCACACATATTATGCCCTCATTTAGTGGATATTTTCACAAAAAAGTTAAATTTTCAAAAATCCAGAAAATTGGCTGAAAACGACTAAATATCAAGGACTCATTGGGCGAATCGCTCTGGAACTGTAATCAGAACGCTCACTGACATTTTCCCTATTTGAAAGTCTGATAAACAGCGGAAAAATTACTAAGTCCAAAAAAAAAATTTTTAAACTTTTTTCAATTTTATCCCCGTGGGATATATATTCTACCCACACACATTTGGAACTCTCCTGGGGTACCCTCACACATATTATTCTCTCATTTAGTGGATATTTTCACAAAAAAGTGAAATTTTAAAAAATCCAGAAAATTGGCTGAAAAAGACTAAATATCAAGGACTCATTGGGCAAATCGCTCTGGAACTGAAATCTGAACGCTCACTGACATTTCCCCTATCTGAAAGTCTGATAAATGCCGGAAAAATTACTAAGTCCAAAAAAAATATTTTTTAAATTTTTTTCAATTTTACCCCCGTGGGATATATATTCTACCCACACACATTTGGAACTCTCCTGGGGTACCCTCACACATATTAAACTCTCATTTAGTGGATATTTTCACAAAAAAGTGAAATTTTCAAAAATCCAGAAAATTGGCTGAAAACGACTAAATATCAAGGACTCATTGGGCGAATCGCTCTGGAACTGAAATCGGAACACTCACTGACATTTCCCCTATGTGAAAGTCTGATAAACGCCGGAAAAATCACTAAGTTCAAAAAAAAAATTTTTTCAACCTTTTTCAATTTTACCCCCGTGGGATATATATTCTACCCACACACATTTGGAACTCTCCTGGGGTACCCTCACACATATTATTCTCTCATTTAGTGGATATTTTCACAAAAAAGTGAAATTTTCAAAAATCCAGAAAATTGGCAGAAAACGACTAAATATCAAGGACTCATTGGGCAAATCGCTCTGGAACTGAAATCGGAACGCTCACTGACATTTCCCCTTTGTGAAAGTCTGATAAACGCTGGAAAAATGACTAAGTCCAAAAAAAAAAATTTTTCAACTTTTTTCAATTTTATCCCCGTGGGATATATATATTCTACCCACACACATTTGGAACTCTCCTGGGGTACCCTCACACATATTATGCCCTCATTTAGTGGATATTTTCACAAAAAAGTGAAATTTTCAAAAATCCAGAAAATTGGCTGAAAACGACTAAATATCAAGGACTCATTGGGCGAATCGCTCTGGAACTGAAATCGGAACGCTCACTGACATTTCCCCTATGTGAAAGTCTGATAAACGCCGGAAAAATGACTAAGTTCCAAAAAAAAATTTTTTCAACTTTTTTCAATTTTACCCAGGTGGGATATATATTCTACCCACACACATTTCAAACTCTCCTGGGGTACCCTCACACATATTATTCCCTCATTTAGTGAATTTTTTCACAAAAAAGTGAAACTTTCAAAAATCCAGAAAATTGGCTGAAAACGACTAAATATCAAGGACTCATTGGGCAAATCGCTCTGGAACTGAAATCTGAACGCTCACTGACCTTTCCACTATCTGAAAGTCTGATAAATGCCGGAAAAATTACTAAGTCCCAAAAAAATTTTTTTTCAACTCTTTTCAATTTTACCCCTGTGGGATATATATTCTACCCACACACATTTGGAACTCTCCTGGGGTACCCTCACACATATTATTCCCTCATTTAGTGGATGTTTTCACAAAAAAGTGAAATTTTCAAAAATCCAGAAAATTGGCTGAAAACGACTAAATATCAAGGACTCATTGGGCGAATCCCTCTGGAACTGTAATCGGAACGCTCACTGACATTTCCCCTATCTGAAAGTCTGGTAAATGCCGGAGAAATTACTAAGTCCAAAAATAATATTTTTTAAAGTTTTTTCAATTTTACCCCCGTGGGATATATATTCTACCCACACACATTTGGAACTCTCCTGGGGTACCCTCACACATATTAAACTCTCATTTAGTGGATATTTTCACAAAAAAGTGAAATTTTCAAAAATCCAGAAAATTGGCTGAAAACGACTAAATATCAAGGACTCATTGGGCGAATCGCTCTGGAACTGAAATCGGAACGCTCACTGACATTTCCCCTATGTGAAAGTCTGATAAACGCAGGAAAAATGACTAAGTCAAAAAAAATAATTTTTCAACTTTTTTCAATTTTACCTCCGTGGGATATATATTCTACCCACACACATTTGGAACTCTCCTGGGGTACCCTCACACATATTATTCTCTCATTTAGTGGATATTTTCACAAAAAAGTGAAATTTTCAAAAATCCAGAAAATTGGCTGAAAACGACTAAATATCAAGGACTCATTGGGTGAATCGCTCTGGAACTGAAATCTGAACGCTCACTGACATTTCCCCTATCTGAAAGTCTGATAAATGCCGGAAAAATTACTAAGTCAAAAAAAAATATTTTTTTAATTTTTTTCAATTTTACCCCCGTGGGATATATATTCTACCCACACACAATTGGAACTCTCCTGGGGTACCCTCACACATATTAAACTCTCATTTAGTGGATATTTTCACAAAAAAGTGAAATTTTCAAAAATCCAGAAAATTGGCTGAAAACGACTAAATATCAAGGACTCATTGGGCGAATCGCTCTGGAACTGAAATCGGAACGCTCACTGACATTTCCCCTATGTGAAAGTCTGATAAACGCAGGAAAAATGACTAAGTCCAAAAAAAAATTTTTTTTAATTTTTTTCAATTTTACCCCCGTGGGATATATATTCTACCCACACACATTTGGAACTCTCCTGGGGTACCCTCACACATATTATTCCCTCATTTAGTGGATGTTTTCACAAAAGAGTGAAATTTTCAAAAATCCAGAAAATTGGCTGAAAACGACTAAATATCAAGGACTCATTGGGCGAATCACTCTGGAACTGAAATCAGAATGCTCACTGACATTTCCCCTATCTGAAAGTCTGATGAACGCCGGAAAAATTACTAAGTCCAAAAAAAAAATTTTTAAACTTTTTTCAATTTTATCCCCGTGGGATATATATTCTACCCACACACATTTGGAACTCTCCTGGGGTACCCTCACACATATTATTCTCTCATTTAGTGGATATTTTCACAAAAAAGTGAAATTTTCAAAAATCCAGAAAATTGGCTGAAAAAGAATAAATATCAAGGACTCATTGGGCGAATCGCTCTGGAACTGAAATCGGAACGCTCACTGACATTTCCCCTATGTGAAAGTCTGATAAACGCAGGAAAAATGACTAAGTCCAAAAAAAAATTTTTTTTAATTTTTTTCAATTTTACCCCCGAGGGATATATATTCTACCCACACACATTTGGAACTCTCCTGGGGTACCCTCACACATATTATTCCCTCATTTAGTGGATGTTTTCACAAAAGAGTTAAATTTTCAAAAATCCAGAAAATTGGCTGAAAACGACTAAATATCAAGGACTCATTGGGCGAATCGCTCTGGAACTGTAATCAGAACGCTCACTGACATTTTCCCTATCTGAAAGTCTGATAAACAGCGGAAAAATTACTAAGTCCAAAAAAAAAATTTTTTAACTTTTTTCAATTTTATCCCCGTGGGATATATATTCTACCCACACACATTTGGAACTCTCCTGGGGTACCCTCACACATATTATTCTCTCATTTAGTGGATATTTTCACAAAAAAGTGAAATTTTCAAAAATCCAGAAAATTGGCTGAAAAAGAATAAATATCAAGGACTCATTGGGCGAATCGCTCTGGAACTGAAATCAGAACACTCACTGACATTTCCCCTATGTGAAAGTCTGATAAACGCCGTAAAAATCACTAAGTTCAAAAAAAAAATTTTTTCAACTTTTTTCAATTTTACCCCCGTGGGATATATATTCTACCCACACACATTTGGAACTCTCCTGGGGTACCCTCACACATATTATTCTCTCATTTAGTGGATATTTTCACAAAAAAGTGAAATTTTCAAAAATCCAGAAAATTGGCTGAAAACGACTAAATATCAAGGACTCATTGGGCGAATCGCTCTGGAACTGAAATCGGAACGCTCACTGACATTTCCCCTATGTGAAAGTCTGATAAACGCAGGAAAAATGACTAAGTCCAAAAAAAAATTTTTTTTAATTTTTTTCAATTTTACCCCCGTGGGATATATATTCTACCCACACACATTTGGAACTCTCCTGGGGTACCCTCACACATATTATTCCCTCATTTAGTGGATGTTTTCACAAAAGAGTGAAATTTTCAAAAATCCAGAAAATTGGCTGAAAACGACTAAATATCAAGGACTCATTGGGCGAATCACTCTGGAACTGAAATCAGAATGCTCACTGACATTTCCCCTATCTGAAAGTCTGATGAACGCCGGAAAAATTACTAAGTCCAAAAAAAAAATTTTTAAACTTTTTTCAATTTTATCCCCGTGGGATATATATTCTACCCACACACATTTGGAACTCTCCTGGGGTACCCTCACACATATTATTCTCTCATTTAGTGGATATTTTCACAAAAAAGTGAAATTTTCAAAAATCCAGAAAATTGGCTGAAAAAGAATAAATATCAAGGACTCATTGGGCGAATCGCTCTGGAACTGAAATCGGAACGCTCACTGACATTTCCCCTATGTGAAAGTCTGATAAACGCAGGAAAAATGACTAAGTCCAAAAAAAAATTTTTTTTAATTTTTTTCAATTTTACCCCCGTGGGATATATATTCTACCCACACACATTTGGAACTCTCCTGGGGTACCCTCACACATATTATTCTCTCATTTAGTGGATATTTTCACAAAAAAGTGAAATTTTCAAAAATCCAGAAAATTGGCTGAAAACGACTAAATATCAAGGACTCATTGGGCGAATCGCTCTGGAACTGAAATCAGAACGCTCACTGACATTTCCCCTATGTGAAAGTCTGATAAACAGCGGAAAAATTACTAAGTCCAAAAAAAAAATTTTTTAACTTTTTTCAATTTTATCCCCGTGGGATATATATTCTACCCACACACATTTGGAACTCTCCTGGGGTACCCTCACACATATTATTCTCTCATTTAGTGGATATTTTCACAAAAAAGTGAAATTTTCAAAAATCCAGAAAATTGGCTGAAAAAGAATAAATATCAAGGACTCATTGGGCGAATCGCTCTGGAACTGAAATCAGAACACTCACTGACATTTCCCCTATGTGAAAGTCTGATAAACGCCGTAAAAATCACTAAGTTCAAAAAAAAAATTTTTTCAACTTTTTTCAATTTTACCCCCGTGGGATATATATTCTACCCACACACATTTGGAACTCTCCTGGGGTACCCTCACACATATTATTCTCTCATTTAGTGGATATTTTCACAAAAAAGTGAAATTTTCAAAAATCCAGAAAATTGGCTGAAAACGACTAAATATCAAGGACTCATTGGGCGAATCGCTCTGGAACTGAAATCGGAACGCTCACTGACATTTCCCCTATGTGAAAGTCTGATAAACGCAGGAAAAATGACTAAGTCCAAAAAAAAATTTTTTTTAATTTTTTTCAATTTTACCCCCGTGGGATATATATTCTACCCACACACATTTGGAACTCTCCTGGGGTACCCTCACACATATTATTCCCTCATTTAGTGGATGTTTTCACAAAAGAGTGAAATTTTCAAAAATCCAGAAAATTGGCTGAAAACGACTAAATATCAAGGACTCATTGGGCGAATCACTCTGGAACTGAAATCAGAATGCTCACTGACATTTCCCCTATCTGAAAGTCTGATGAACGCCGGAAAAATTACTAAGTCCAAAAAAAAAATTTTTAAACTTTTTTCAATTTTATCCCCGTGGGATATATATTCTACCCACACACATTTGGAACTCTCCTGGGGTACCCTCACACATATTATTCTCTCATTTAGTGGATATTTTCACAAAAAAGTGAAATTTTCAAAAATCCAGAAAATTGGCTGAAAAAGAATAAATATCAAGGACTCATTGGGCGAATCGCTCTGGAACTGAAATCGGAACGCTCACTGACATTTCCCCTATGTGAAAGTCTGATAAACGCAGGAAAAATGACTAAGTCCAAAAAAAAATTTTTTTTAATTTTTTTCAATTTTACCCCCGTGGGATATATATTCTACCCACACACATTTGGAACTCTCCTGGGGTACCCTCACACATATTATTCTCTCATTTAGTGGATATTTTCACAAAAAAGTGAAATTTTCAAAAATCCAGAAAATTGGCTGAAAACGACTAAATATCAAGGACTCATTGGGCGAATCGCTCTGGAACTGAAATCGGAACGCTCACTGACATTTACCCTATCTGAAAGTCTGATAAACGCCGGAAAAATGACTAAGTTCAAAAAAAAAATTTTTTCAACTTTTTTCAATTTTACCCAGGTGGGATATATATTCTACCCACACACATTTCAAACTCTCCTGGGGTACCCTCACACATATTATTCCCTCATTTAGTGAATATTTTCACAAAAAAGTGAAACTTTCAAAAATCCAGAAAATTGGCTGAAAACGACTAAATATCAAGGACTCATTGGGCGAATCGCTCTGGAACTGAAATCTGAACGCTCACTGACCTTTCCACTATCTGAAAGTCTGATAAATGCCGGAAAAATTACTAAGTCCCCAAAAAAATTTTTTTCAACTCTTTTCAATTTTATCCCTGTGGGATATATATTCTACCCACACACATTTGGAACTCTCCTGGGGTACCCTCACACATATTATTCCCTCATTTAGTGGATGTTTTCACAAAAAAGTGAAATTTTCAAAAATCCAGAAAATTGGCTGAAAACGACTAAATATCAAGGACTCATTGGGCGAATCACTCTGGAACTGAAATCAGAATGCTCACTGACATTTCCCCTATCTGAAAGTCTGATGAACGCCGGAAAAATTACTAAGTCCAAAAAAAAATTTTTTTAACTTTTTTCAATTTTATCCCCGTGGGATATATATTCTACCAACACACATTTGGAACTCTCCTGGGGTACCCTCACACATATTATTCTCTCATTTAGTGGATATTTTCACAAAAAAGTGAAATTTTCAAAAATCCAGAAAATTGGCTGAAAACGACTAAATATCAAGGACTCATTGGGCGAATCGCTCTGGAACTGAAATCGGAACGCTCACTGACATTTCCCCTATGTGAAAGTCTGATAAACGCAGGAAAAATGACTAAGTCCAAAAAAAATATTTTTTAAATTTTTTTCAATTTTACCCCCGTGGGATATATATTCTACCCACACACATTTGGAACTCTCCTGGGGTACCCTCACACATATTAAACTCTCATTTAGTGGATATTTTCACAAAAAAGTGAAATTTTCAAAAATCCAGAAAATTGGCTGAAAACGACTAAATATCAAGGACTCATTGGGCGAATCGCTCTGGAACTGAAATCGGAACGCTCACTGACATTTCCCCTATCTGAAAGTCTGATAAACGTAGGAAAAATGACTAAGTCCAAAAAAAAAATTTTTTTTAATTTTTTTCAATTTTACCCCCGTGGGATATATATTCTACCCACACACATTTGGAACTCTCCTGGGGTACCCTCACACATATTATTCTCTCATTTAGTGGATATTTTCACAAAAAAGTGAAATTTTCAAAAATCCAGAAAATTGGCTGAAAACGACTAAATATCAAGGACTCATTGGGCGAATCGCTCTGGAACTGAAATCGGAATGCTCACTCACATTTCCCCTATGTGAAAGTCTGATAAACACCGGAAAAATGACTAAGTTCCAAAAAAAAATTTTTTCAACTTTTTTCAATTTTACCCACGTGGGATATATATTCTACCCACACACATTTGGAACTCTCCTGGGGTACCCTCACACATATTATGCCCTCATTTAGTGGATATTTTCACAAAAAAGTAAAATTTTCAAAAATCCAGAAGATTGGCTGAAAACGACTAAATATCAAGGACTCATTGGGCGAATCGCTCTGGAACTGTAATCAGAATGCTCACTGACATTTTCCCTATCTGAAAGTCTGATAAACAGCGGAAAAATTACTAAGTCCAAAAAAAAATTTTTTAAACTTTTTTCAATTTTATCCCCGTGGGATATATATTCTACCCACACACATTTGGAACTCTCCTGGGGTACCCTCACACATATTATTCTCTCATTTAGTGGATATTTTCACAAAAAAGTGAAATTTTCAAAAATCCAGAAAATTGGCTGAAAACGACTAAATATCAAGGACTCATTGGGTGAATCGCTCTGGAACTGAAATCTGAACACTCACTGACATTTCCCCTATCTGAAAGTCTGATAAATGCCGGAAAAATTACTAAGTCCAAAAAAAATATTTTTTAAATTTTTTTCAATTTTACCCCCGTGGGATATATATTCTACCCACACACAATTGGAACTCTCCTGGGGTACCCTCAGACATATTAAACTCTCATTTAGTGGATATTTTCACAAAAAAGTGAAATTTTCAAAAATCCAGAAAATTGGCTGAAAATGACTAAATATCAAGGACTCATTGGGCGAATCGCTCTGGAACTGAAATCGGAACGCTCACTGACATTTCCCCTATGTGAAAGTCTGATAAAAGCAGGAAAAATGACTAAGTCCAAAAAAAAAAATTTTTTAATTTTTTTCAATTTTACCCCCGTGGGATATATATTCTACCCACACACATTTGGAACTCTCCTGGGGTACCCTCACACATATTATTCCCTCATTTAGTGGATGTTTTCACAAAAAAGTGAAATTTTCAAAAATCCAGAAAATTGGCTGAAAACGACTAAATATCAAGGACTCATTGGGCGAATCACTCTGGAACTGAAATCAGAATGCTCACTGACATTTCCCCTATCTGAAAGTCTGATGAACGTCGGAAAAATTACTAAGTCCAAAAAAAAATTTTTTTCAACTTTTTTCAATTTTATCCCCGTGGCATATATATTCTACCCACACACATTTGGAACTCTCCTGGGGTACCCTCACACATATTATGCCCTCATTTAGTGGATATTTTCACAAAAAAGTTAAATTTTCAAAAATCCAGAAAATTGGCTGAAAACGACTAAATATCAAGGACTCATTGGGCGAATCGCTCTGGAACTGTAATCAGAACGCTCACTGACATTTTCCCTATCTGAAAGTCTGATAAACAGCGGAAAAATTACTAAGTCCAAAAAAAAAATTTTTAAACTTTTTTCAATTTTATCCCCGTGGGATATATATTCTACCCACACACATTTGGAACTCTCCTGGGGTACCCTCACACATATTAAACTCTCATTTAGTGAATATTTTCACAAAAAAGTGAAACTTTCAAAAATCCAGAAAATTGGCTGAAAACGACTAAATATCAAGGACTCATTGGGCGAATCGCTCTGGAACTGAAATCTGAACGCTCACTGACTTTTCCACTATCTGAAAGTCTGATAAATGCCGGAAAAATTACTAAGTCCCCAAAAAAATTTTTTTCAACTCTTTTCAATTTTATCCCTGTGGGATATATATTCTACCCACACACATTTGGAACTCTCCTGGGGTACCCTCACACATATTATTCCCTCATTTAGTGGATGTTTTCACAAAAAAGTGAAATTTTCAAAAATCCAGAAAATTGGCTGAAAACGACTAAATATCAAGGACTCATTGGGCGAATCACTCTGGAACTGAAATCAGAATGCTCACTGACATTTCCCCTATCTGAAAGACTGATGAACGCCGGAAAAATTACTAAGTCCAAAAAAAAATTTTTTTCAACTTTTTTCAATTTTATCCCCGTGGGATATATATTCTACCCACACACATTTGGAACTCTTCTGGGGTACCCTCACACATATTATGCCCTCATTTAGTGGATATTTTCACAAAAAAGTTAAATTTTCAAAAATCCAGAAAATTGGCTGAAAACAACTAAATATCAAGGACTCATTGGGCGAATCCCTTTGGAACTGTAATCGGAACGCTCACTCACATTTCCCCTATCTGAAAGTCTGGTAAATGCCGGAGAAATTACTAACTCCAAAAATAATATTTTTTAAAGTTTTTTCAATTTTACCCCCGTGGGATATATATTCTACCCACACACATTTGGAACTCTCCTGGGGTACCCTCACACATATTAAACTCTCATTTAGTGGATATTTTCGCAAAAAAGTGAAATTTTCAAAAATCCAGAAAATTGGCTGAAAACGACTAAATATCAAGGACTCATTGGGCGAATCGCTCTGGAACTGAAATCGGAACGCTCACTGACATTTCCCCTATGTGAAAGTCTGATAAACGCAGGAAAAATGACTAAGTCCAAAAAAAATATTTTTAAAATTTTTTTCAATTTTACCCCCGTGGGATATATATTCTACCCACACACATTTGGAACTCTCCTGGGGTACCCTCACACATATTAAACTCTCATTTAGTGAATATTTTCACAAAAAAGTGAAACTTTCAAAAATCCAGAAAATTGGCTGAAAACGACTAAATATCAAGGACTCATTGGGCGAATCGCTCTGGAACTGAAATCTGAACGCTCACTGACCTTTCCACTATCTGAAAGTCTGATAAATGCCGGAAAAATTACTAAGTCCCCAAAAAAATTTTTTTCAACTCTTTTCAATTTTATCCCTGTGGGATATATATTCTACCCACACACATTTGGAACTCTCCTGGGGTACCCTCACACATATTATTCCCTCATTTAGTGGATGTTTTCACAAAAAAGTGAAATTTTCAAAAATCCAGAAAATTGGCTGAAAACGACTAAATATCAAGGACTCATTGGGTGAATCGCTCTGGAACTGAAATCTGAATGCTCACTGACATTTCCCCTATCTGAAAGTCTGATAAATGCCGGAAAAATTACTAAGTCCAAAAAAAATATTTTTTAATTTTTTTTCAATTTTACCCCCGTGGGATATATATTCTACCCACACACAATTGGAACTCTCCTGGGGTACCCTCACACATATTAAACTCTCATTTAGTGGATATTTTCACAAAAAAGTGAAATTTTCAAAAATCCAGAAAATTGGCTGAAAACGACTAAATATCAAGGACTCATTGGGCGAATCGCTCTGGAACTGAAATCGGAATGCTCACTGACATTTCCCCTATGTGAAAGTCTGATAAACACCGGAAAAATGACTAAGTTCCAAAAAAAAATTTTTTCAACTTTTTTCAATTTTACCCACGTGGGATATATATTCTACCCACACACATTTGGAACTCTCCTGGGGTACCCTCACACATATTATTCCCTCATTTAGTGAATATTTTCACAAAAAAGTGAAACTTTCAAAAATCCAGAAAATTGGCTGAAAACGACTAAATATCAAGGACTCATTGGGCGAATCACTCTGGAACTGAAATCAGAATGCTCACTGACATTTCCCCTATCTGAAAGTCTGATGAACGCCGGAAAAATTACTAAGTCCAAAAAAAATTTTTTTTCAACTTTTTTCAATTTTATCCCCGTGGGATATATATTCTACCCACACACATTTGGAACTCTCCTGGGGTACCCTCACACATATTATGCCCTCATTTAGTGGATATTTTCACAAAAAAGTAAAATTTTCAAAAATCCAGAAGATTGGCTGAAAACGACTAAATATCAAGGACTCATTGGGCGAATCGCTCTGGAACTGTAATCAGAATGCTCACTGACATTTTCCCTATCTGAAAGTCTGATAAACAGCGGAAAAATTACTAAGTCCAAAAAAAAAATTTTTAAACTCTTTTCAATTTTATCCCCGTGGGATATATATTCTACCCACACAAATTTGGAACTCTCCTGGGGTACCCTCCCACATATTATTCTCTCATTTAGTGGATATTTTCACAAAAAAGTGAAATTTTCAAAAATCCAGAAAATTGGCTGAAAACGACTAAATATCAAGGACTCATTGGGTGAATTGCTCTGGAACTGAAATCTGAACGCTCACTGACATTTCCCCTATCTGAAAGTCTGATAAATGCCGGAAAAATTACTAAGTCCAAAAAAAAAATTTTTAAACTTTTTTCAATTTTATCCCCGTGGGATATATATTCTACCCACACACATTTGGAACTCTCCTGGGGTACCCTCACACATATTAAACTCTCATTTAGTGAATATTTTCACAAAAAAGTGAAACTTTCAAAAATCCAGAAAATTGGCTGAAAACGACTAAATATCAAGGACTCATTGGGCGAATCGCTCTGGAACTGAAATCTGAACGCTCACTGACCTTTCCACTATCTGAAAGTCTGATAAATGCCGGAAAAATTACTAAGTCCCCAAAAAAATTTTTTTCAACTCTTTTCAATTTTATCCCTGTGGGATATATATTCTACCCACACACATTTGGAACTCTCCTGGGGTACCCTCACACATATTATTCCCTCATTTAGTGGATGTTTTCACAAAAAAGTGAAATTTTCAAAAATCCAGAAAATTGGCTGAAAATGACTAAATATCAAGGACTCATTGGGCGAATCACTCTGGAACTGAAATCAGAATGCTCACTGACATTTCCCCTATCTGAAAGTCTGATGAACGCCGGAAAAATTACTAAGTCCAAAAAAAAATTTTTTTCAACTTTTTTCAATTTTATACCCGTGGCATATATATTCTACCCACACACATTTGGAACTCTCCTGGGGTACCCTCACACATATTATGCCCTCATTTAGTGGATATTTTCACAAAAAAGTTAAATTTTCAAAAATCCAGAAAATTGGCTGAAAACAACTAAATATCAAGGACTCATTGGGCGAATCCCTCTGGAACTGTAATCGGAACGCTCACTCACATTTCCCCTATCTGAAAGTCTGGTAAATGCCGGAGAAATTACTAACTCCAAAAATAATATTTTTTAAAGTTTTTTCAATTTTACCCCCGTGGGATATATATTCTACCCACACACATTTGGAACTCTCCTGGGGTACCCTCACACATATTAAACTCTCATTTAGTGGATATTTTCGCAAAAAAGTGAAATTTTCAAAAATCCAGAAAATTGGCTGAAAACGACTAAATATCAAGGACTCATTGGGCGAATCGCTCTGGAACTGAAATCGGAACGCTCACTGACATTTCCCCTATGTGAAAGTCTAATAAACGCAGGAAAAATGACTAAGTCCAAAAAAAATATTTTTTAAATTTTTTTCAATTTTACCCCCGTGGGATATATATTCTACCCACACACATTTGGAACTCTCCTGGGGTACCCTCACACATATTAAACTCTCATTTAGTGGATATTTTCACAAAAAAGTGAAATTTTCAAAAATCCAGAAAATTGGCTGAAAACGACTAAATATCAAGGACTCATTGGGCGAATCGCTCTGGAACTGAAATCGGAACGCTCACTGACATTTCCCCTATCTGAAAGTCTGATAAATGCGGAAAAATTACTAAGTCCCAAAAAAAATTTTTTTCAACTCTTTTCAATTTTACCCCTGTGGGATATATATTCTACCCACACACATTTGGAACTCTCCTGGGGTACCCTCACACATATTATTCCCTCATTTAGTGGATGTTTTCACAAAAAAGTGAAATTTTCAAAAATCCAGAAAATTGGCTGAAAGCGACTAAATATCAAGGACTCATTGGGCGAATCGCTCTGGAACTGAAATCTGAACGCTCACTGACATTTCCCCTATCTGAAAGTCTGATAAATGCCGGAAAAATTACTAAGTCCAAAAAAAATTTTTTTAAACTTTTTTCAATTTTACCCCCGTGGGATATATAATCTACCCACACACATTTGGAACTCTCCTGGGGTACCCTCACACATATTATGCCCTCATTTAGTGGATATTTTCACAAAAAAGTGAAATTTTCAAAAATCCAGAAAATTGGCTGAAAACGACTAAATATCAAGGACTCATTGGGCGAATCGCTCTGGAACTGAAATCTGAACGCTCACTGACCTTTCCACTATCTGAAAGTCTGATAAATGCCGGAAAAATTACTAAGTCCCAAAAAAATTTTTTTTCAACTCTTTTCAATTTTACCCCTGTGGGATATATATTCTACCCACACACATTTGGAACTCTCCTGGGGTACCCTCACACATATTATTCCCTCATTTAGTGGATGTTTTCACAAAAAAGTGAAATTTTCAAAAATCCAGAAAATTGGCTGAAAATGACTAAATATCAAGGACTCATTGGGCGAATCACTCTGGAACTGAAATCAGAATGCTCACTGACATTTCCCCTATCTGAAAGTCTGATGAACGCCGGAAAAATTACTAAGTCCAAAAAAAAATTTTTTTCAACTTTTTTCAATTTTATCCCCGTGGGATATATATTCTACCCACACACATTTGGAACTCTCCTGGGGTACCCTCACACATATTATGCCCTCATTTAGTGGATATTTTCACAAAAAAGTTAAATTTTCAAAAATCCAGAAAATTGGCTGAAAACGACTAAATATCAAGGACTCATTGGGCGAATCACTCTGGGACTGAAATCGGAATGCTCACTGACATTTCCCTATCTGAAAGTCTGATGAACGGCGGAAAAATTACTAAGTCAAAAAAAATTTTTTTCAACTTTTTTCAATTTTATCCCCGTGGGATATATATGCTACCAACACACATTTGGAACTCTCCTGGGGCACCCTCACACATATTATGCCCTCATTTAGTGGATATTTTTACAAAAAAGTGAAATTTTCAAAAATCCAGAAAATTGGCTGAAAACGACTAAATATCAAGGACTCATTGGGCGAATTGCTCTGGAACTGAAATCTGAATGCTCACTGACATTTCCCCTATCTGAAAGTCTGATAAATGCCGGAAAAATTACTAAGTCCAAAAAAAATTTTTTTTCAACTTTTTTCAATTTTACCCCCGTGGGATATATATTCTACCCACACACATTTGGAACTCTCCTGGGGTACACTCACACATATTATTCTCTCATTTAGTGGATATTTTTACAAAAAAGTGAAATTTTCAAAAATCCAGAAAATTGGCTGAAAACGACTAAATATCAAGGACTCATTGGGCGAATTGCTCTGGAAGTGAAATCTGAACACTCACTGACATTTCCCCTATGTGAAAGTCTGATAAACGCCGGAAAAATGACTAAGTTCAAAAAAAATTTTTTTTCAACTTTTTTCAATTTTACCCCCGTGGGATATATATTCTACCCACACACATTTGGAACTCTCCTGGGGTACCCTCACACATATTATGCCCTCATTTAGTGGATATTTTCACAAAAAAGTGAAATTTTCAAAAATCCAGAAAATTGGCTGAAAACGACTAAATATCAAGGACTCATTGGGCGAATTGCTCTGGAACTGAGATCGGAACGCTCACTGACATTTCCCCTATGTGAAAGTCTGATAAACGCCGGAAAAATGACTAAGTTCAAAAAAAAAAATTTTTCAACTTTTTTCAATTTTACCCACGTGGGATATATATTCTACCCACACACATTTGGAACTCGCCTGGGGTACCCTCACACATATTATGCCCTCATTTAGTGGATATTTTTACAAAAAAGTGAAATTTTCAAAAATCCAGAAAATTGGCTGAAAACGACTAAATATCAAGGACTCATTGGGCGAATCGCTCTGGAACTGAAATTGGAACGCTCACTGACATTTCCCCTATGTGAAAGTCTGCTAAACGCAGGAAAAATGACTAAGTCCAAAAAAAAAAATTTTTCAACTTTTTTCAATTTTATCCCCGTGTGATATATATATTCTACCCACACACATTTGGAACTCTCCTGGGGTACCCTCACACATATTATTCTCTCATTTAGTGGATATTTTCACAAAAAAAGTGAAATTTTCAAAAATCCAGAAAATTGGCTGAAAACGAATAAATATCAAGGACTCATTGGGTGAATTGCTCTGGAACTGAGATCAGAACGCTCACTGACATTTCCCCTATGTGAAAGTCTGATAAACGCATGAAAAATTTTACCCCTGTGGGATATATATTCTACCCACACACATTTGGAACTCTCCTGGGGTACCCTCACACATATTATTCTCTCATTTAGTGGATATTTTCCCAAAAAAGTGAAATTTTCAAAAATCCAGAAAATTGGCTGAAAGCGACTAAATATCAAGGACTCATTGCGCGAATCGCTCTGGAACTGAAATCTGAACGCTCACTGACATTTCCCCTATCTGAAAGTCTGATAAATGCCGGAAAAATTACTAAGTCCAAAAAAAATTTTTTTTAAACTTTTTTCAATTTTTCCCCCGTGGGATATATATTCTACCCACACACATTTGGAACTCTCCTGGGGTACCCTCACACATATTATGCCCTCATTTAGTGGATATTTTCACAAAAAAGTTAAATTTTCAAAAATCCAGAAAATTGGCTGAAAACGACTAAATATCAAGGACTCATTGGGCGAATCCCTCTGGAACTGTAATCGGAACGCTCACTGACATTTTCCCTATCTGAAAGTCTGATAAACAGCGGAAAAATTACTAAGTCCAAAAAAAAATTTTTTTAAACTTTTTTCAATTTTATCCCCGTGGGATATATATTCTACCCACACACATTTGGAACTCTCCTGGGGTACCCTCACACATATTATTCTCTCATTTAGTGGATATTTTCACAAAAAAGTGAAATTTTCAAAAATCCAGAAAATTGGCTGAAAAAGACTAAATATCAAGGACTCATTGGGCGAATCGCTCTGGAACTGAAATCGGAAGGCTCACTGACATTTCCCCTATGGGAAAGTCTGATAAACGCAGGAAAAATGACTAAGTCCAAAAAAAAAAATTTTTCAACTTTTTTCAATTTTACCCCCGTGGGATATATATTCTACCCACACACATTTGGAACTCTCCTGGGGTACCCTCACACATATTATTCTCTCATTTAGTGGATATTTTCACAAAAAAGTGAAATTTTCAAAAATCCAGAAAATTGGCTGAAAACGACTAAATATCAAGGACTCATTGGGCGAATGACTCTGGAACTTAAATCGGAATGCTCACTGACATTTCCCTATCTGAAAGTCTGATGAACGGCGGAAAAATTACTAAGTCAAAAAAATTTTTTTTTCAACTTTTTTCAATTTTACCCCCGTGGGATATATATTCTACCCACACACATTTGGAACTCTCCTGGGGTACACTCACACATATTATTCTCTCATTTAGTGGATATTTTTACAAAAAAGTGAAATTTTCAAAAATCCAGAAAATTGGCTGAAAACGACTAAATATCAAGGACTCATTGGGCGAATCGCTCTGGAACTGAGATCGGAACGCTCACTGACATTTCCCCTATGTGAAAGTCTGATAAACGCCGGAAAAATGACTAAGTTAAAAAAAAAAAATTTTTCAACTTTTTTCAATTTTACCCACGTGGGATATATATTCTACCCACACACATTTGGAACTCTCCTGGGGTACCCTCACATATATTATGCCCTCATTTAGTGGATATTTTTACAAAAAAGTGAAATTTTCAAAAATCCAGAAAATTGGCTGAAAACGACTAAATATCAAGGACTCATTGGGCGAATCGTTCTGGAACTGAAATTGGAACGCTCACTGACATTTCCCCTATGTGAAAGTCTGCTAAACGCAGGAAAAATGACTAAGTCCAAAAAAAAAAATTTTTCAACTTTTTTCAATTTTATCCCCGTGTGATATATATATTCTACCCACACACATTTGGAACTCTCCTGGGGTACCCTCACACATATTATGCCCTCATTTAGTGGATATTTTCACAAAAAAGTGAAATTTTCAAAAATCCAGAAAATTGGCTGAAAACGACTAAATATCAAGGACTCATTGGGCGAATCGCTCTTGAACTGAAATCTGAACGCTCACTGACTTTTCCCCTATCTGAAAGTCTGATAAATGCCGGAAAAATTACTAAGTCCCAAAAAATTTTTTTTCAACTTTTTTCAATTTTACCCCCGTGGGATATATATTCTACCCACACACATTTGGAACTCTCCTGGGGTACCCTCACACATATTATTCTCTCATTTAGTGGATATTTTCACAAAAAAAGTGAAATTTTCAAAAATCCAGAAAATTGGCTGAAAACGAATAAATATCAAGGACTCATTGGACAAATCGCTCTGGAACTGAAATCTGAACGCTCACTGACCTTTCCCCTATCTGAAAGTCTGATAAATGCCGGAAAAATTACTAAGTCCAAAAAAAATTTTTTTTCAACTTTTTTCAATTTTACCCCTGTGGGATATATATTCTACCCACACACATTTGGAACTCTCCTGGGGTACCCTCACACATATTACTCTCATTTAGTGGATATTTTTACAAAAAAGTGAAATTTTCAAAAATCCAGAAAATTGGCTGAAAACGACTAAATATCAAGGACTCATTGGGCGAATCGCTCTGGAACTGAAATCGGAACGCTCACTGACATTTCCCCTATGTGAAAGTCTGATAAACGCAGGAAAAATGACTAAGTCCAAAAAAAAATTTTTTTCAACTTTTTTCAATTTTACCCCCGTGGGATATATATTCTACCCACACACATTTGGAACTCTCCTGGGGTACCCTCACACATATTATTCCCTCATTTAGTGGATGTTTTAAAAAAAAAGTGAAATTTTCAAAAATCCAGAAAATTGGCTGAAAACGACTAAATATCAAGGACTCATTGGGTGAATCGCTCTGGAACTGAGATCAGAACGCTCACTGACATTTCCCCTATGTGAAAGTCTGATAAACGCAGGAAAAATTTTACCCCTGTGGGATATATATTCTACCCACACACATTTGGAACTCTCCTGGGGTACCCTCACACATATTACTCTCATTTAGTGGATAGTTTTACAAAAAAGTGAAATTTTCAAAAATCCATAAAATTGGCTGAAAACGACTAAATATCAAGGACTCATTGGGCGAATCGCTCTGGAACTGAAATCGGAACGCTCACTGACATTTCCCCTATGTGAAAGTCTGATAAACGCAGGAAAAATTTTACCCCTGTGGGATATATAATCTACCCACACACATTTGGAACTCTCCTGGGGTACCCTCACACATATTAGTCTCATTTAGTGGATATTTTTACAAAAAAGTGAAATTTTCAAAAATCCAGAAAATTGGCTGAAAACGACTAAATATCAAGGACTCATTGGGCGAATCGCTCTGGAACTGAAATCGGAACGCTCACTGACATTTCCCCTATGTGAAAGTCTGATAAACGCAGGAAAAATGACTAAGTCCAAAAAAAAAAATTTTTCAACTTTTTTCAATTTTACCCCCATGGGATATATATTCTACCCACACACATTTGGAACTCTCCTGGGGTACCCTCACACATATTATGCCCTCATTTAGTGGATATTTTCACAAAAAAGTGAAATTTTCAAAAATCCAGAAAATTGGCTGAAAGCGACTAAATATCAAGGACTCATTGGGCGAATCGCTCTGGAACTGAAATCTGAAAGCTCACTGACATTTCCCCTATCTGAAAGTCTGATAAATGCCGGAAAAATTACTAAGTCCAAAAAAAATTTTTTTTAAACTTTTTTCAATTTTACCCCCGTGGGATATATATTCTACCCACACACATTTGGAACTCTCCTGGGGTACCCTCACACATATTATGCCCTCATTTAGTGGATATTTTCACAAAAAAGTTTAATTTTCAAAAATCCAGAAAATTGGCTGAAAACGACTAAATATCAAGGACTCATTGGGCGAATCCCTCTGGAACTGTAATCGGAACGCTCACTGACATTTTCCCTATCTGAAAGTCTGATAAACAGCGGAAAAATTACTAAGTCCAAAAAAAATTTTTTTTAAACTTTTTTCAATTTTATCCCCGTGGGATATATATTCTACCCACACACATTTGGAACTCTCCTGGGGTACCCTCACACATATTATTCTCTCATTTAGTGGATATTTTCACAAAAAAGTGAAATTTTCAAAAATCCAGAAAATTGGCTGAAAAAGACTAAATATCAAGGACTCATTGGGCGAATCGCTCTGGAACTGAAATCGGAAGGCTCACTGACATTTCCCCTATGTGAAAGTCTGATAAACGCAGGAAAAATTTTACCCCTGTGGGATATATATTCTACCCACACACATTTGGAACTCTCCTGGGGTACCCTCACACATATTAGTCTCATTTAGTGGATATTTTTACAAAAAAGTGAAATTTTCAAAAATCCAGAAAATTGGCTGAAAACGACTAAATATCAAGGACTCATTGGGCGAATCGCTCTGGAACTGAAATCGGAACGCTCACTGACATTTCCCCTATGTGAAAGTCTGATAAACGCAGGAAAAATGACTAAGTCCAAAAAAAAAAATTTTTCAACTTTTTTCAATTTTACCCCCGTGGGATATATATTCTACCCACACACATTTGGAACTCTCCTGGGGTACCCTCACACATATTATTCTCTAATTTAGTGGAAATTTTCCCAAAAAAGTGAAATTTTCAAAAATCCAGAAAATTGGCTGAAAGCGACTAAATATCAAGGACTCATTGGGCGAATCGCTCTGGAACTGAAATCTGAACGCTCACTGACATTTCCCCTATCTGAAAGTCTGATAAATGCCGGAAAAATTACTAAGTCCAAAAAAAATTTTTTTTTAACTTTTTTCAATTTTACCCCCGTGGGATATATATTCTACCCACACACATTTGGAACTCTCCTGGGGTACCCTCACACATATTATGCCCTCATTTAGTGGATATTTTCACAAAAAAGTTAAATTTTCAAAAATCCAGAAAATTGGCTGAAAACGACTAAATATCAAGGACTCATTGGGCGAATCCCTCTGGAACTGTAATCGGAACGCTCACTGACATTTTCCCTATCTGAAAGTCTGATAAACAGCGGAAAAATTACTAAGTCCAAAAAAAAATTTTTTTTAAACTTTTTTCAATTTTATCCCCGTGGGATATATATTCTACCCACACACATTTGGAACTCTCCTGGGGTACCCTCACACATATTATTCTCTCATTTAATGGATATTTTCACAAAAAAGTTAAATTTTCAAAAATCCAGAAAATTGGCTGAAAAAGACGAAATATCAAGGATTCATTGGGCGAATCGCTCTGGAACTGAAATCGGAAGGCTCACTGACATTTCCCCTATGTGAAAGTCTGATAAACGCAGGAAAAATGACTAAGTCCAAAAAAAAAAATTTTTCAACTTTTTTCAATTTTACCCCCGTGGGATATATATTCTACCCACACACATTTGGAACTCTCCTGGGGTACCCTCACACATATTATTCTCTCATTTAGTGGATATTTTCACAAAAAAGTGAAATTTCCAAAAATCCAGAAAATTGGCTGAAAACGACTAAATATCAAGGACTCATTGGGCGAATCACTCTGGAACTGAAATCGGAATGCTCACTGACATTTCCCTATCTGAAAGTCTGATGAACGGCGGAAAAATTACTAAGTCAAAAAAAATTTTTTTTCAACTTTTTTCAATTTTATCCCCGTGGGATATATATTCTACCCACACACATTTGGAACTCTCCTGGGGCACCCTCACACATATTATGCCCTCATTTAGTGGATATTTTTACAAAAAAGTGAAATTTTCAAAAATCCAGAAAATTGGCTGAAAACGACTAAATATCAAGGACTCATTGGGCGAATTGCTCTGGAACTGAAATCTGAATGCTCACTGACATTTCCCCTATCTGAAAGTCTGATAAATGCCGGAAAAATTACTAAGTCCAAAAAAAAATTTTTTTTCAACTTTTTTCAATTTTACCCCCGTGGGATATATATTCTACCCACACACATTTGGAACTCTCCTGGGGTACACTCACACATATTATTCTCTCATTTAGTGGATATTTTTACAAAAAAGTGAAATTTTCAAAAATCCAGAAAATTGGCTGAAAACGACTAAATATCAAGGACTCATTGGGCGAATTGCTCTGGAAGTGAAATCTGAACACTCACTGACATTTCCCCTATGTGAAAGTCTGATAAACGCCGGAAAAATGACTAAGTTCAAAAAAAAATTTTTTGCAACTTTTTTCAATTTTACCCGCGTGGGATATATATTCTACCCACACACATTTGGAACTCTCCTGGGGTACCCTCACACATATTATGCCCTCATTTAGTGGATATTTTCACAAAAAAGTGAAATTTTCAAAAATCCAGAAAATTGGCTGAAAACGACTAAATATCAAGGACTCATTGGGCGAATCGCTCTGGAACTGAGATCGGAACGCTCACTGACATTTCCCCTATGTGAAAGTCTGATAAACGCCGGAAAAATGACTAAGTTCAAAAAAAAAAATTTTTCAACTTTTTTCAATTTTACCCACGTGGGATATATATTCTACCCACACACATTTGGAACTCTCCTGGGGTACCCTCACACATATTATGCCCTCATTTAGTGGATATTTTCACAAAAAAGTGAAATTTTCAAAAATCCAGAAAATTGGCTGAAAACGACTAAATATCAAGGACTCATTGGGCGAATCGCTCTGGAACTGAAATTGGAACGCTCACTGACATTTCCCCTATGTGAAAGTCTGATAAACGCAGGAAAAATTTTACCCCTGTGGGATATATATTCTACCCACACACATTTGGAACTCTCCTGGGGTACCCTCACACATATTACTCTCATTTAGTGGATATTTTTACAAAAAAGTGAAATTTTCAAAAATCCAGAAAATTGGCTGAAAACGACTAAATATCAAGGACTCATTGGGCGAATCGCTCTGGAACTGAAATCGGAACGCTCACTGACATTTTCCCTATGTGAAAGTCTGATAAACGCAGGAAAAATGACTAAGTCCAAAAAAAAAATTTTTTCAACTTTTTTCAATTTTACCCCCGTGGGATATATATTCTACCCACACACATTTGGAACTCTCCTGGGGTACCCTCACACATATTATTCCCTCATTTAGTGGATGTTTTAAAAAAAAAGTGAAATTTTCAAAAATCCAGAAAATTGGCTGAAAACGACTAAATATCAAGGACTCATTGGGCGAATCGCTCTGGAACTGAAATCTGAATGCTCACTGACATTTCCCCTATCTGAAAGTCTGATAAATGCCGGAAAAATTACTAAGTCCAAAAAAAATTTTTTTTCAACTTTTTTCAATTTTACCCCCGTGGGATATATATTCTACCCACACACATTTGGAACTCTCCTGGGGTACCCTCACACATATTACTCTCATTTAGTGGATATTTTTACAAAAAAGTGAAATTTTCAAAAATCCAGAAAATTGGCTGAAAACGACTAAATATCAAGGACTCATTGGGCGAATCACTCTGGAACTGAAATCGGAATGCTCACTGACATTTCCCTATCTGAAAGTCTGATGAACGCCGACAAAATTACTAAGTCCAAAAAAAAATTTTTTTCAACTTTTTTCAATTTTATCCCTGTGGGATATATATTCTACCCACACACATTTGGAACTCTCCTGGGGCACCCTCACACATATTATGCCCTCATTTAGTGGATATTTTTACAAAAAAGTGAAATTTTCAAAAATCCAGAAAATTGGCTGAAAACGACTAAATATCAAGGACTCATTGGGCGAATCGCTCTGGAACTGAAATCTGAATGCTCACTGACATTTCCCCTATCTGAAAGTCTGATAAATGCCGGAAAAATTACTAAGTCCAAAAAAAATTTTTTTTCAACTTTTTTCAATTTTACCCCCGTGGGATATATATTCTACCCACACACATTTGGAACTCTCCTGGGGTACCCTCACACATATTACTCTCATTTAGTGGATATTTTTACAAAAAAGTGAAATTTTCAAAAATCCAGAAAATTTTCTGAAAACGACTAAATATCAAGGACTCATTGGGCGAATCGCTCTGGAACTGAAATCGGAACGCTCACTGACATTTCCCCTATGTGAAAGTCTGATAAACGCAGGAAAAATGACTAAGTCCAAAAAAAAATTTTTTTCAACTTTTTTCAATTTTACCCCCGTGGGATATATATTCTACCCACACACATTTGGAACTCTCCTGGGGTACCCTCACACATATTATTCCCTCATTTAGTGGATGTTTTAAAAAAAAAGTGAAATTTTCAAAAATCCAGAAAATTGGCTGAAAACGACTAAATATCAAGGACTCATTGGGTGAATCGCTCTGGAACTGAGATCAGAACGCTCACTGACATTTCCCCTATGTGAAAGTCTGATAAACGCAGGAAAAATTTTACCCCTGTGGGATATATATTCTACCCACACACATTTGGAACTCTCCTGGGGTACCCTCACACATATTACTCTCATTTAGTGGATATTTTTACAAAAAAGTGAAATTTTCAAAAATCCAGAAAATTGGCTGAAAACGACTAAATATCAAGGACTCATTGGGCGAATCGCTCTGGAACTGAAATCGGAACGCTTACTGACATTTCCCCTATGTGAAAGTCTGATAAACGCAGGAAAAATGACTAAGTCCAAAAAAAAATTTTTTTCAACTTTTTTCAATTTTACCCCCAATGGATATATTCTACCCACACACATTTGGAACTCTCCTGGGGTACCCTCACACATATTATTCCCTCATTTAGTGGATGTTTTAAAAAAAAAGTGAAATTTTCAAAAATCCAGAAAATTGGCTGAAAACGACTAAATATCAAGGACTCATTGGGTGAATCGCTCTGGAACTGAGATCAGAACGCTCACTGACATTTCCCCTATGTGAAAGTCTGATAAACGCAGGAAAAATTTTACCCCTGTGGGATATATATTCTACCCACACACATTTGGAAATCTCCTGGGGTACCCTCACACATATTACTCTCATTTAGTGGATATTTTTACAAAAAAGTGAAATTTTCAAAAATCCAGAAAATTGGCTGAAAACGACTAAATATCAAGGACTCATTGGGCGAATCGCTCTGGAACTGAAATCGGAACGCTCACTGACATTTCCCCTATGTGAAAGTCTGATAAACGCAGGAAAAATGACTAAGTCCAAAAAAAAATTTTTTTCAACTTTTTTCAATTTTACCCCCGTGGGATATATATTCTACCCACACACATTTGGAACTCTCCTGGGGTACCCTCACACATATTATTCCCTCATTTAGTGGATGTTTTAAAAAAAAAGTGAAATTTTCAAAAATCCAGAAAATTGGCTGAAAACGACTAAATATCAAGGACTCATTGGGCGAATCGCTCTGGAACTGAAATCTGAATGCTCACTGACATTTCCCCTATCTGAAAGTCTGATAAATGCCGGAAAAATTACTAAGTCCAAAAAAAATTTTTTTTCAACTTTTTTCAATTTTACCCCCGTGGGATATATATTCTACCCACACACATTTGGAACTCTCCTGGGGTACCCTCACACATATTACTCTCATTTAGTGGATATTTTTACAAAAAAGTGAAATTTTCAAAAATCCAGAAAATTGGCTGAAAACGACTAAATATCAAGGACTCATTGGGCGAATCACTCTGGAACTGAAATCGGAATGCTCACTGACATTTCCCTATCTGAAAGTCTGATGAACGCCGACAAAATTACTAAGTCCAAAAAAAAATTTTTTTCAACTTTTTTCAATTTTATCCCTGTGGGATATATATTCTACCCACACACATTTGGAACTCTCCTGGGGCACCCTCACACATATTATGCCCTCATTTAGTGGATATTTTTACAAAAAAGTGAAATTTTCAAAAATCCAGAAAATTGGCTGAAAACGACTAAATATCAAGGACTCATTGGGCGAATCGCTCTGGAACTGAAATCTGAATGCTCACTGACATTTCCCCTATCTGAAAGTCTGATAAATGCCGGAAAAATTACTAAGTCCAAAAAAAATTTTTTTTCAACTTTTTTCAATTTTACCCCCGTGGGATATATATTCTACCCACACACATTTGGAACTCTCCTGGGGTACCCTCACACATATTACTCTCATTTAGTGGATATTTTTACAAAAAAGTGAAATTTTCAAAAATCCAGAAAATTTTCTGAAAACGACTAAATATTAAGGACTCATTGGGCGAATCGCTCTGGAACTGAAATCGGAACGCTCACTGACATTTCCCCTATGTGAAAGTCTGATAAACGCAGGAAAAATGACTAAGTCCAAAAAAAAATTTTTTTCAACTTTTTTCAATTTTACCCCCGTGGGATATATATTCTACCCACACACATTTGGAACTCTCCTGGGGTACCCTCACACATATTATTCCCTCATTTAGTGGATGTTTTAAAAAAAAAGTGAAATTTTCAAAAATCCAGAAAATTGGCTGAAAACGACTAAATATCAAGGACTCATTGGGTGAATCGCTCTGGAACTGAGATCAGAACGCTCACTGACATTTCCCCTATGTGAAAGTCCGATAAACGCAGGAAAAATTTTACCCCTGTGGGATATATATTCTACCCACACACATTTGGAAATCTCCTGGGGTACCCTCACACATATTACTCTCATTTAGTGGATATTTTTACAAAAAAGTGAAATTTTCAAAAATCCAGAAAATTGGCTGAAAACGACTAAATATCAAGGACTCATTGGGCGAATCGCTCTGGAACTGAAATCGGAACGCTCACTGACATTTCCCCTATGTGAAAGTCTGATAAACGCAGGAAAAATGACTAAGTCCAAAAAAAAAATTTTTTCAACTTTTTTCAATTTTACCCCCGTGGGATATATATTCTACCCACACACATTTGGAACTCTCCTGGGGTACCCTCACACATATTACTCTCATTTAGTGGATATTTTTACAAAAAAGTGAAATTTTCAAAAATCCAGAAAATTTTCTGAAAACGACTAAATATCAAGGACTCATTGGGCGAATCGCTCTGGAACTGAAATCTGAATGCTCACTGACATTTCCCCTATCTGAAAGTCTGATAAATGCCGGAAAAATTACTAAGTCCAAAAAAAATTTTTTTTCAACTTTTTTCAATTTTACCCCCGTGGGATATATATTCTACCCACACACATTTGGAACTCTCCTGGGGTACCCTCACACACATTACTCTCATTTAGTGGATATTTTTACAAAAAAGTGAAATTTTCAAAAATCCAGAAAATTGGCTGAAAACGACTAAATATCAAGGACTCATTGGGCGAATCACTCTGGAACTGAAATCGGAATGCTCACTGACATTTCCCTATCTGAAAGTCTGATGAACGCCGACAAAATTACTAAGTCCAAAAAAAAATTTTTTTCAACTTTTTTCAATTTTATCCCCGTGGGATATATATTCTACCCACACACATTTGGAACTCTCCTGGGGCACCCTCACACATATTATGCCCTCATTTAGTGGATATTTTTACAAAAAAGTGAAATTTTCAAAAATTCAGAAAATTGGCTGAAAACGACTAAATATCAAGGACTCATTGGGCGAATCGCTCTGGAACTGAAATCTGAATGCTCACTGACATTTCCCCTATCTGAAAGTCTGATAAATGCCGGAAAAATTACTAAGTCCAAGAAAAAAATTTTTTCAACTTTTTTCAATTTTACCCCCGTGGGATATATATTCTACCCACACACATTTGGAACTCTCATGGGGTACCCTCACACATATTACTCTCATTTAGTGGATATTTTTACAAAAAAGTGAAATTTTCAAAAATCCAGAAAATTGGCTGAAAACGACTAAATATCAAGGACTCATTGGGCGAATTGCTCTGGAAGTGAAATCTGAATGCTCACTGACATTTCCCCTATGTGAAAGTCTGATAAACGCCGGAAAAATGACTAAGTTCAAAAAAAAATTTTTTCAACTTTTTTCAATTTTACCCCCGTGGGATATATATTCTACCCACACACATTTGGAACTCTCCTGGGGTACCCTCACACATATTATTCCCTCATTTAGTGGATGTTTTCAAAAAAAAGTGAAATTTTCAAAAATCCAGAAAATTGGCTGAAAACGACTAAATATCAAGGACTCATTGGGCGAATCACTCTGGAACTGAAATCGGAATGCTCACTGACATTTCCCTATCTGAAAGTCTGATGAACGCCGACAAAATTACTAAGTCCAAAAAAAAAATTTTTTCAACTTTTTTCAATTTTATCACCGTGGGATATATATTCTACCCACACACATTTGGAACTCTCCTGGGGCACCCTCACACATATTATTCCCTCATTTAGTGGATATTTTTACAAAAAAGTGAAATTTTCAAAAATCCAGAAAATTGGCTGAAAACGACTAAATATCAAGGACTCATTGGGTGAATCGCTCTGGAACTGAGATCAGAACGCTCACTGACATTTCCCCTATGTGAAAGTCTGATAAACGCAGGAAAAATTTTACCCCTGTGGGATATATATTCTACCCACACACATTTGGAAATCTCCTGGGGTACCCTCACACATATTACTCTCATTTAGTGGATATTTTTACAAAAAAGTGAAATTTTCAAAAATCCAGAAAATTGGCTGAAAACGACTAAATATCAAGGACTCATTGGGCGAATCGCTCTGGAACTGAAATCGGAACGCTCACTGACATTTCCCCTATGTGAAAGTCTGATAAACGCAGGAAAAATGACTAAGTCCAAAAAAAAAATTTTTTCAACTTTTTTCAATTTTACCCCCGTGGGATATATATTCTACCCACACACATTTGGAACTCTCCTGGGGTACCCTCACACATATTACTCTCATTTAGTGGATATTTTTACAAAAAAGTGAAATTTTCAAAAATCCAGAAAATTTTCTGAAAACGACTAAATATCAAGGACTCATTGGGCGAATCGCTCTGGAACTGAAATCGGAACGCTCACTGACATTTCCCCTATGTGAAAGTCTGATAAACGCAGGAAAAATGACTAAGTCCAAAAAAAAATTTTTTTCAACTTTTTTCAATTTTACCCCCGTGGGATATATATTCTACCCACACACATTTGGAACTCTCCTGGGGTACCCTCACACATATTATTCCCTCATTTAGTGGATGTTTTAAAAAAAAAGTGAAATTTTCAAAAATCCAGAAAATTGGCTGAAAACGACTAAATATCAAGGACTCATTGGGTGAATCGCTCTGGAACTGAGATCAGAACGCTCACTGACATTTCCCCTATGTGAAAGTCTGATAAACGCAGGAAAAATTTTACCCCTGTGGGATATATATTCTACCCACACACATTTGGAACTCTCCTGGGGTACCCTCACACATATTACTCTCATTTAGTGGATATTTTTACAAAAAAGTGAAATTTTAAAAAATCCAGAAAATTGGCTGAAAACGACTAAATATCAAGGACTCATTGGGCGAATCGCTCTGGAACTGAAATCGGAACGCTCACTGACATTTCCCCTATGTGAAAGTCTGATAAACGCAGGAAAAATGACTAAGTCCAAAAAAAAAATTTTTTCAACTTTTTTCAATTTTACCCCTGTGGGATATATATTCTACCCACACACATTTGGAACTCTCCTGGGGTACCCTCACACATATTATTCCCTCATTTAGTGGATGTTTTCAAAAAAAAGTGAAATTTTCAAAAATCCAGAAAATTGGCTGAAAACGACTAAATATCAAGGACTCATTGGGCGAATCGCTCTGGAACTGAAATCTGAATGCTCACTGACATTTCCCCTATCTGAAAGTCTGATAAATGCCGGAAAAATTACTAAGTCCAAAAAAAATTTTTTTTCAACTTTTTTCAATTTTACCCCCGTGGGATATATATTCTACCCACACACATTTGGAACTCTCCTGGGGTACCCTCACACATATTACTCTCATTTAGTGGATATTTTTACAAAAAAGTGAAATTTTCAAAAATCCAGAAAATTGGCTGAAAACGACTAAATATCAAGGACTCATTGGGCGAATCACTCTGGAACTGAAATCGGAATGCTCACTGACATTTCCCTATCTGAAAGTCTGATGAACGCCGACAAAATTACTAAGTCCAAAAAAAAATTTTTTTCAACTTTTTTCAATTTTATCCCCGTGGGATATATATTCTACCCACACACATTTGGAACTCTCCTGGGGCACCCTCACACATATTATGCCCTCATTTAGTGGATATTTTTACAAAAAAGTGAAATTTTCAAAAATTCAGAAAATTGGCTGAAAACGACTAAATATCAAGGACTCATTGGGCGAATCGCTCTGGAACTGAAATCTGAATGCTCACTGACATTTCCCCTATCTGAAAGTCTGATAAATGCCGGAAAAATTACTAAGTCCAAGAAAAAAATTTTTTCAACTTTTTTCAATTTTACCCCCGTGGGATATATATTCTACCCACACACATTTGGAACTCTCATGGGGTACCCTCACACATATTATTCCCTCATTTAGTGGATGTTTTAAAAAAAAAGTGAAATTTTCAAAAATCCAGAAAATTGGCTGAAAACGACTAAATATCAAGGACTCATTGGGCGAATCACTCTGGAACTGAAATCGGAATGCTCACTGACATTTCCCTATCTGAAAGTCTGATGAACGCCGACAAAATTACTAAGTCCAAAAAAAAAATTTTTTCAACTTTTTTCAATTTTATCCCCGTGTGATATATATTCTACCCACACACATTTGGAACTCTCCTGGGGTACCCTCACACATATTATGCCCTCATTTAGTGGATATTTTCACAAAAAAGTGAAATTTTCAAAAATCCAGAAAATTTCCTGAAAACGACTAAATATCAAGGACTCATTGGGCGAATCGCTCTTGAACTGAAATCTGAATGCTCACTGACTTTTCCCCTATCTGAAAGTCTGATAAATGCCGGAAAAATTACTAAGTCCAAAAAAAATTTTTTTTCAACTTTTTTCAATTTTACCCCTGTGGGATATATATTCTACCCACACACATTTGGAACTCTCCTGGGGTACCCTCACACATATTACTCTCATTTAGTGGATATTTTTACTAAAAAGTGAAATTTTCAAAAATCCAGAAAATTGGCTGAAAACGACTAAATATCAAGGACTCATTGGGCGAATCGCTCTGGAACTGAAATCGGAACGCTCACTGACATTTCCCCTATGTGAAAGTCTGATAAACGCAGGAAAAATGACTAAGTCCAAAAAAAAAAATTTTTCAACTTTTTTCAATTTTATCCCCGTGTGATATATATATTCTACCCACACACATTTGGAACTCTCCTGGGGTACCCTCACACATATTATTCCCTCATTTAGTGGATGTTTTAAAAAAAAAGTGAAATTTTCAAAAATCCAGAAAATTGGCTGAAAACGACTAAATATCAAGGACTCATTGGGTGAATCGCTCTGGAACTGAGATCAGAACGCTCACTGACATTTCCCCTATGTGAAAGTCTGATAAACGCAGGAAAAATGTTACCCCTGTGGGATATATATTCTACCCACACACATTTGGAACTCTCCTGGGGTACCCTCACACATATTACTCTCATTTAGTGGATATTTTTACAAAAAAGTGAAATTTTCAAAAATCCAGAAAATTGGCTGAAAACGACTAAATATCAAGGACTCATTGGGCGAATCGCTCTGGAACTGAGATCGGAACGCTCACTGACATTTTCCCTATCTGAAAGTCTGATAAACAGCGGAAAAATTACTAAGTCCAAAAAAAAATTTTTTTTCAACTTTTTTAAATTTTATCCCCGTGGGATATATATTCTACCCACACACATTTTGAACTCTCCTGGGGTACCCTCACACATATTATGCCCTCATTTAGTGGATATTTTCACAAAAAAGTGAAATTTTCAAAAATCCAGAAAATTGGCTGAAAACGACTAAATATCAAGGACTCATTGGGCGAATCGCTCTGGAACTGAAATCTGAACGCTCACTGACATTTCCCCTATCTGAAAGTCTGATAAATGCCGGAAAAATTACTAAGTCCAAAAAAAATTTTTTTTCAACTTTTTTCAATTTTACCCCCGTGGGATATATATTCAACCCACACACATTTGGAACTCTCCTGGGGTACCCTCACACATATTATTCTCTCATTTAGTGGATGTTTTCACAAAAAAGTGAAATTTTCAAAAATCCAGAAAATTGGCTGAAAACGACTAAATATCAAGGACTCATTGGGCAAATCGCTCTGGAACTGAAATCAGAATGCTCACTCACATTTCCCCTATGTGAAACACACATTTGCAACTCTCCTAGGGTACCCTCACACATATTATTCCCTCATTTAGTGGATGTTTTCACAAAAAAGTGAAATTTTCAAAAATCCAGAAAATTGGCTGAAAACGACTAAATATCAAGGACTCATTGGGCGAATCGCTCTGGAACTGAAATCGGAATGCTCACTGACATTTCCCCTATCTGAAAGTCTGATGAACGCCGGAAAAAATTCTATGTCCAAAAAAAAATTTTTTTCAACTCTTTTCAATTTTATCCCCGTGGGATATATATTCTACCCACACACATTTGGAACTCTCCTGGGGTACCCTCACTCATATTATGCCCTCATTTAGTGGATATTTTCACAAAAAAGTGAAATTTTCAAAAATCCAGAAAATTGGCTGAAAACGATTAAATATCAAGGACTCATTGGGCGAATCGCTCTGGAACTGTAATCGGAACGTTCACTGACATTTTCCCTATCTGAAAGTGTGATAAACAGCGGAAAAATGACTAAGTCCAAAAAAAAAATTTTTTTCAACTTTTTTCAATTTTATCCCCGTGGGATATATATTCTACCCACACACATTTGGAACTCTCCTGGGGTACCCTCACACATATTATTCCCTCATTTAGTGGATGTTTTCACAAAAAAGTGAAATTTTCAAAAATCCAGAAAATTGGCTGAAAACGACTAAATATCAAGGACTCATTGGGCGAATCGCTCTAGAACTGAAATCGGAACGGTCACTGACATTTCCCCTATGTGAAAGTCTGATAAACGCCGGTAAAATGACTAAGTTCAAAAAAAAATTTTTTTCAACTTTTTTCAATTTTACCCCCGTGGGATATATATTCTACCCACACACATTTGGAACTCTCCTGGGGTACCCTCACACATATTATTCTCTCATTTAGTGGATATTTTCACAAAAAAGTGAAATTTTCAAAAATCCAGAAAATTGGCTGAAAACGAATAAATATCAAGGACTCATTGGGCGAATCGCTGTGGAACTGAAATTGGAATGCTCACTGACATTTCCCCTATCTGAAAGTCTGATGAACGCCGGAAAAATTACTATGTACAAAAAAAATTTTTTTTCAACTCTTTTCAATTTTATCCCCGTGGGATATATATTCTACCCACACACATTTGGAACTCTCCTGGGGTACCCTCACTCATATTATGCCCTCATTTAGTGGATATTTTCACAAAAAAGTGAAATTTTCAAAAATCCAGAAAATTGGCTGAAAACGACTAAATATCAAGGACTCATTGGGCGAATCGCTCTGGAACTGTAATCGGAATGCTCACTGACATTTCCCCTATGTGAAAGTCTGATAAACGCAGGAAAAATGACTAAGTCCAAAAAAAAAAAGTTTTCAACTTTTTTCAATTTTACCCCCGTGGGATATATATTCTACCCACACACATTTGGAACTCTCCTGGGCTACCCTCCCACATATTATGCCCTCATTTAGTGAATATTTTCACAAAAAAGTGAAATTTTCAAAAATCCAGAAAATTGGCTGAAAACAACAAAAATATCAAGGACTCATTGGGCGAATCGCTGTGGAACTGAAATTGGAATGCTCACTGACATTTCCCCTATCTGAAAGTCTGATGAACGCCGGAAAAATTACTATGTCCAAAAAAAAATTTTTTTCAACTCTTTTCAATTTTATCCCCATGGGATATATATTCTACCCACACACATTTGGAACTCTCCTGGGGTACCCTCACTCATATTATGCCCTCATTTAGTGGATATTTTCACAAAAAAGTGAAATTTTCAAAAATCCAGAAAATTGGCTGAAAACGACTAAATATCAAGGACTCATTGGGCGAATCGCTCTGGAACTGAAATCGGAATGCTCACTGACATTTCCCCTATCTGAAAGTCTGATGAACGCCGGAAAAATTGCTAAGTCCCAAAAAAAATTTTTTTCACCTTTTTTCAATTTTACCCCCGTGGGATATATATTCTACCCACACACATTTGGAACTCTCCTGGGGTATCCTCACACATATTATTCTCTCATTTAGTGGATATTTTCACAAAAAAGTGAAATTTTCAAAAATCCAGAAAATTGGCTGAAAACGACTAAATATCAAGGACTCATTGGGCGAATCGCTGTGGAACTGAAATTGGAATGCTCACTGACATTTCCCCTATCTGAAAGTCTGATGAACGCCGGAACAATTACTATGTCCAAAAAAAAATTTTTTTCAACTCTTTTCAATTTTATCCCCGTGGGATATATATTCTACCCACACATATTTGGAACTCTCCTGGGGTACCCTCACTCATATTATGCCCTCATTTAGTGGATATTTTCACAAAAAAGTGAAATTTTCAAAAATCCAGAAAATTGGCTGAAAACGACTAAATATCAAGGACTCATTGGGCGAATCGCTCTGGAACTGTAATCAGAATGCTCACTGACATTTTCCCTATCTGAAAGTCTGGTAAACGCAGGAAAAATGTCTAAGTCCAAAAAAAAAAATTTTTCAACTTTTTTCAATTTTATCCCCGTGGGATATATATTCTACCCACACACATTTGGAACTCTCCTGGGGTACCCTCACACATATTATGCCCTCATTTAGTGGATATTTTCACAAAAAAGTGAAATTTTTAAAAATCCAGAAAATTGGCTGAAAACGACTAAATATCAAGGACTCATTGGATGAATCGCTCTGGAACTGAGATCAGAACGGTCACTGACATTTCCCCTATGTGAAAGTCTGATAAACGTAGGAAAAATGACTAAGTCCAAAAAAAAAAATTTTTCAACTTTTTTCAATTTTATCCCCGTGTGATATATACATTCTACCCACACACATTTGGAACTCT
Source organism: Phyllobates terribilis (assembly GCF_046119375.1). Taxonomy (NCBI): domain Eukaryota; kingdom Metazoa; phylum Chordata; class Amphibia; order Anura; family Dendrobatidae; genus Phyllobates; species Phyllobates terribilis. Next base: position 597,865,953 of record NW_027362762.1, read on the forward strand.
CCTGGGGTACCCTCACACATATTATGCCCTCATTTAGTGGATATTTTCACAAAAAAGTGAAATTTTCAAAAATCCAGAAAATTTCCTGAAAACGACTAAATATCAAGGACTCATTGGGCGAATCGCTCTTGAACTGAAATCTGAATGCTCACTGACTTTTCCCCTATCTGAAAGTCTGATAAATGCCGGAAAAATTACTAAGTCCAAAAAAAATTTTTTTTCAACTTTTTTCAATTTTACCCCTGTGGGATATATATTCTACCCACACACATTTGGAACTCTCCTGGGGTACCCTCACACATATTACTCTCATTTAGTGGATATTTTTACTAAAAAGTGAAATTTTCAAAAATCCAGAAAATTGGCTGAAAACGACTAAATATCAAGGACTCATTGGGCGAATCGCTCTGGAACTGAAATCGGAACGCTCACTGACATTTCCCCTATGTGAAAGTCTGATAAACGCAGGAAAAATGACTAAGTCCAAAAAAAAAAATTTTTCAACTTTTTTCAATTTTACCCCCGTGGGATATATATTCTACCCACACACATTTGGAACTCTCCTGTGGTACCCTCACACATATTATTCCCTCATTTAGTGGATGTTTTCAAAAAAAAGTGAAATTTTCAAAAATCCAGAAAATTGGCTGAAAACGACTAAATATCAAGGACTCATTGGGTGAATCGCTCTGGAACTGAGATCAGAACGCTCACTGACATTTCCCCTATGTGAAAGTCTGATAAACGCAGGAAAAATGTTACCCCTGTGGGATATATATTCTACCCACACACATTTGGAACTCTCCTGGGGTATCCTCACACATATTACTCTCATTTAGTGGATATTTTTACAAAAAAGTGAAATTTTCAAAAATCCAGAAAATTGGCTGAAAATGACTAAATATCAAGGACTCATTGGGCGAATCGCTCTGGAACTGAAATCAGAATGCTCACTCACATTTCCCCTATGTGAAACACACATTTGCAACTCTCCTAGGGTACCCTCACACATATTATTCCCTCATTTAGTGGATGTTTTCACAAAAAAGTGAAATTTTCAAAAATCCAGAAAAGTGGCTGAAAACGACTAAATATCAAGGACTCATTGGGCGAATCGCTCTGGAACTGAAATCGGAATGCTCACTGACATTTCCCCTATCTGAAAGTCTGATGAACGCCGGAAAAATTACTATGTCCAAAAAAAAATTTTTTTCAACTCTTTTCAATTTTATCCCCGTGGGATATATATTCTACCCACACACATTTGGAACTCTCCTGGGGTACCCTCACTCATATTATGCCCTCATTTAGTGGATATTTTCACAAAAAAGTGAAATTTTCAAAAATCCAGAAAATTGGCTGAAAACGATTAAATATCAAGGACTCATTGGGCGAATCGCTCTGGAACTGTAATCGGAACGTTCACTGACATTTTCCCTATCTGAAAGTGTGATAAACAGCGGAAAAATGACTAAGTCCAAAAAAAAATTTTTTTTCAACTTTTTTCAATTTTATCCCCGTGGGATATATATTCTACCCACACACATTTGGAACTCTCCTGGGGTACCCTCACACATATTATTCCCTCATTTAGTGGATGTTTTCACAAAAAAGTGAAATTTTCAAAAATCCAGAAAATTGGCTGAAAACGACTAAATATCAAGGACTCATTGGGCGAATCGCTCTAGAACTGAAATCGGAACGGTCACTGACATTTCCCCTATGTGAAAGTCTGATAAACGCCGGTAAAATGACTAAGTTCAAAAAAAAAAATTTTTCAACTTTTTTCAATTTTACCCCCGTGGGATATATATTCTACCCACACACATTTGGAACTCTCCTGGGGTACCCTCACACATATTATTCTCTCATTTAGTGGATATTTTCACAAAAAAGTGAAATTTTCAAAAATCCAGAAAATTGGCTGAAAACGACTAAATATCAAGGACTCATTGGGCGAATCGCTGTGGAACTGAAATTGGAATGCTCACTGACATTTCCCCTATCTGAAAGTCTGATGAACGCCGGAAAAATTACTATGTACAAAAAAAATTTTTTTTCAACTCTTTTCAATTTTATCCCCGTGGGATATATATTCTACCCACACACATTTGGAACTATCCTGGGGTACCCTCACACATATTATGCCCTCATTTAGTGGATATTTTCACAAAAAAAGTGAAATTTTCAAAAATCCAGAAAATTGGCTGAAAACGACTAAATATCAAGGACTCATTGGGCGAATCGCTCTGGAACTGAAATCGGAATGCTCACTGACATTTTCCCTATCTGAAAATCTGATGAACGCCGGAAAAATTACTAAGTCCAAAAAAAAATTTTTTTCAACTTTTTTCAATTTTATCCCCGTGGGATATATATTCTACCCACACACATTTGGAACTCTCCTGGGGTACCCTCACACATATTATGCCCTCATTTAGTGGATATTTTCACAAAAAAGTGAAATTTTCAAAAATTGGATGAAAACGACTAAATATCAAGGACTCATTGGGCGAATTGCTCTGGAACTGAAATCTGAACGCTCACTGACATTTCCCCTATGTGAAACTCTGATAAACGCAGGAAAAATGACTAAGTCCAAAAAAAAAAATTTTTCAACTTTTTTCAATTTTACCCCCGTGGGATATATATTCTACCCACACACATTTGGAACTATCCTGGGGTACCCTCACACATATTATGCCCTCATTTAGTGGATATTTTCACAAAAAAAGTGAAATTTTCAAAAATCCAGAAAATTGGCTGAAAACGACTAAATATCAAGGACTCATTGAGCGAATCGCTCTGGAACTGAGATCGGAACGCTCACTGACATTTCCCCTATGTGAAAGTCTGATAAACGCAGGAAAAATGACTAAGTCCAAAAAAAATTTTTTTTCAACTTTTTTCAATTTTATCCCCGTGGGATATATATTCTACCCACACACATCTGGAACTCTCCTGGGGTACCCTCACACATATTATGCCCTCATTTAGTGGATATTTTCACAAAAAAGTGAAATTTTCAAAAATCCAGAAAATTGGCTGAAAACGACTAAATATCAAGGACTCATTGGGCGAATCGCTCTGGAACTGAAATCGGAACGCTCACTGACATTTCCCCTATCTGAAAGTCTGATGAACGCCGGAAAAATTACTATGTCCAAAAAAAAATTTTTTTCAACTCTTTTCAATTTTATCCCCGTGGGATATATATTCTACCCACACACATTTGGAACTCTCCTGGGGTACCCTCACTCATATTATGCCCTCATTTAGTGGATATTTTCACAAAAAAGTGAAATTTTCAAAAAATCCAGAAAATTGGCTGAAAACGACTAAATATCAAGGACTCATTGGGCGAATCGCTCTGGAACTGTAATCAGAATGCTCACTGACATTTTCCCTATCTGAAAGTCTGATAAACAGCGGAAAATTTACTAAGTCCAAAAAAAAATTTTTTTTCAACTTTTTTCAATTTTATCCCCGTGGGATATAAATTCTACCCACACACATTTGGAACTCTCCTGGGGTACCCTCACACATATTATTCCCTCATTTAGTGGATATTTTCACAAAAAAGTGAAATTTTCAAAAATCCAGAAAATTGGCTGAAAACGACTAAATATCAAGGACTCATTGGGCGAATCACTCTGGAACTGAAATCGGAACGCTCACAGACATTTCCCCTATGTGAAATTCTGATAAACAGCGGAAAAATGACTAAGTCCAAAAAAAAAAATTTTTCAACTTTTTTCAATTTTACCCCCGTGGGATATATATTCTACCCACACACATTTGGAACTCTCCTGGGGTACCCTCACACATATTATTCCCTCATTTAGTGGATGTTTTCATTAAAAAGTAAAATTTTCAAAAATCCAGAAAATTGGCTGAAAACGACTAAATATCAAGGACTCATTGGGCGAATCGCTGTGGAACTGAAATTGGAATGCTCACTGACATTTCCCCTATCTGAAAGTCTGATGAACGCCGGAACAATTACTATGTCCAAAAAAAAATTTTTTTCAACTCTTTTCAATTTTATCCCCGTGGGATATATATTCTACCCACACATATTTGGAACTCTCCTGGGGTACCCTCACTCATATTATGCCCTCATTTAGTGGATATTTTCACAAAAAAGTGAAATTTTCAAAAATCCAGAAAATTGGCTGAAAACGACTAAATATCAAGGACTCATTGGGCGAATCGCTCTGGAACTGTAATCAGAATGCTCACTGACATTTTCCCTATCTGAAAGTCTGGTAAACGCAGGAAAAATGTCTAAGTCCAAAAAAAAAAATTTTTCAACTTTTTTCAATTTTATCCCCGTGGGATATATATTCTACCCACACACATTTGGAACTCTCCTGGGGTACCCTCACACATATTACTCTCATTTAGTGGATATTTTTACTAAAAAGTGAAATTTTCAAAAATCCAGAAAATTGGCTGAAAACGACTAAATATCAAGGACTCATTGGGCGAATCGCTCTGGAACTGAAATCGGAACGCTCACTGACATTTCCCCTATGTGAAAGTCTGATAAACGCAGGAAAAATGACTAAGTCCAAAAAAAAAAATTTTTCAACTTTTTTCAATTTTACCCCCGTGGGATATATATTCTACCCACACACATTTGGAACTCTCCTGTGGTACCCTCACACATATTATTCCCTCATTTAGTGGATGTTTTCAAAAAAAAGTGAAATTTTCAAAAATCCAGAAAATTGGCTGAAAACGACTAAATATCAAGGACTCATTGGGTGAATCGCTCTGGAACTGAGATCAGAACGCTCACTGACATTTCCCCTATGTGAAAGTCTGATAAACGCAGGAAAAATGTTACCCCTGTGGGATATATATTCTACCCACACACATTTGGAACTCTCCTGGGGTATCCTCACACATATTACTCTCATTTAGTGGATATTTTTACAAAAAAGTGAAATTTTCAAAAATCCAGAAAATTGGCTGAAAATGACTAAATATCAAGGACTCATTGGGCGAATCGCTCTGGAACTGAAATCAGAATGCTCACTCACATTTCCCCTATGTGAAACACACATTTGCAACTCTCCTAGGGTACCCTCACACATATTATTCCCTCATTTAGTGGATGTTTTCACAAAAAAGTGAAATTTTCAAAAATCCAGAAAATTGGCTGAAAACGATTAAATATCAAGGACTCATTGGGCGAATCGCTCTGGAACTGTAATCGGAACGTTCACTGACATTTTCCCTATCTGAAAGTGTGATAAACAGCGGAAAAATGACTAAGTCCAAAAAAAAATTTTTTTTCAACTTTTTTCAATTTTATCCCCGTGGGATATATATTCTACCCACACACATTTGGAACTCTCCTGGGGTACCCTCACACATATTATTCCCTCATTTAGTGGATGTTTTCACAAAAAAGTGAAATTTTCAAAAATCCAGAAAATTGGCTGAAAACGACTAAATATCAAGGACTCATTGAGCGAATCGCTCTAGAACTGAAATCGGAACGGTCACTGACATTTCCCCTATGTGAAAGTCTGATAAACGCCGGTAAAATGACTAAGTTCAAAAAAAAAAATTTTTCAACTTTTTTCAATTTTACCCCCGTGGGATATATATTCTACCCACACACATTTGGAACTCTCCTGGGGTACCCTCACACATATTATTCTCTCATTTAGTGGATATTTTCACAAAAAAGTGAAATTTTCAAAAATTGGATGAAAACGACTAAATATCAAGGACTCATTGGGCGAATCGCTCTGGAACTGAAATCTGAACGCTCACTGACATTTCCCTTATGTGAAACTCTGATAAACGCAGGAAAAATGACTAAGTCCAAAAAAAAAAATTTTTCAACTTTTTTCAATTTTACCCCCATGGGATATATATTCTACCCACACACATTTGGAACTATCCTGGGGTACCCTCACACATATTATGCCCTCATTTAGTGGATATTTTCACAAAAAAAGTGAAATTTTCAAAAATCCAGAAAATTGGCTGAAAACGACTAAATATCAAGGACTCATTGGGCGAATCGCTCTGGAACTGAAATCGGAATGCTCACTGACATTTTCCCTATCTGAAAGTCTGATGAACGCCGGAAAAATTACTAAGTCCAAAAAAAAATTTTTTTCAACTTTTTTCAATTTTATCCCCGTGGGATATATATTCTACCCACACACATTTGGAACTCTCCTGGGGTACCCTCACACATATTATGCCCTCATTTAGTGGATATTTTCACAAAAAAGTGAAATTTTCAAAAATTGGATGAAAACGACTAAATATCAAGGACTCATTGGGCGAATTGCTCTGGAACTGAAATCTGAACGCTCACTGACATTTCCCCTATGTGAAACTCTGATAAACGCAGGAAAAATGACTAAGTCCAAAAAAAAAAATTTTTCAACTTTTTTCAATTTTACCCCCGTGGGATATATATTCTACCCACACACATTTGGAACTATCCTGGGGTACCCTCACACATATTATGCCCTCATTTAGTGGATATTTTCACAAAAAAAGTGAAATTTTCAAAAATCCAGAAAATTGGCTGAAAACGACTAAATATCAAGGACTCATTGAGCGAATCGCTCTGGAACTGAGATCGGAACGCTCACTGACATTTCCCCTATGTGAAAGTCTGATAAACGCAGGAAAAATGACTAAGTCCAAAAAAAATTTTTTTTCAACTTTTTTCAATTTTATCCCCGTGGGATATATATTCTACCCACACACATCTGGAACTCTCCTGGGGTACCCTCACACATATTATGCCCTCATTTAGTGGATATTTTCACAAAAAAGTGAAATTTTCAAAAATCCAGAAAATTGGCTGAAAACGACTAAATATCAAGGACTCATTGGGCGAATCGCTCTGGAACTGAAATCGGAACGCTCACTGACATTTCCCCTATCTGAAAGTCTGATGAACGCCGGAAAAATTACTATGTCCAAAAAAAAATTTTTTTCAACTCTTTTCAATTTTATCCCCGTGGGATATATATTCTACCCACACACATTTGGAACTCTCCTGGGGTACCCTCACTCATATTATTCCCTCATTTAGTGGATATTTTCACAAAAAAGTGAAATTTTCAAAAATCCAGAAAATTGGCTGAAAACGACTAAATATCAAGGACTCATTGGGCGAATCACTCTGGAACTGAAATCGGAACGCTCACAGACATTTCCCCTATGTGAAATTCTGATAAACAGCGGAAAAATGACTAAGTCCAAAAAAAAAAATTTTTCAACTTTTTTCAATTTTACCCCCGTGGGATATATATTCTACCCACACACATTTGGAACTCTCCTGGGGTACCCTCACACATATTATTCCCTCATTTAGTGGATGTTTTCATTAAAAAGTAAAATTTTCAAAAATCCAGAAAGTTGGCTGAAAACGACTAAATATCAAGGACTCATTGGGCGAATCGCTCTGGAACTGAATTCAGAATGCTCACTGACATTTCCCCTATGTGAAAGTCTGATAAACGCAGGAAAAATGTCTAAGTCCAAAAAAAAAAATTTTTCAACTTTTTTCAATTTTATCCCCGTGGGATATATATTCTACCCACACACATTTGGAACTCTCCTGGGGTATCCTCACACATATTATTCTCTCATTTAGTGGATATTTTCACAAAAAAGTGAAATTTTCAAAAATCCAGAAAATTGGCTGAAAACGACTAAATATCAAGGACTCATTGGGCGAATCGCTGTGGAACTGAAATTGGAATGCTCACTGACATTTCCCCTATCTGAAAGTCTGATGAACGCCGGAACAATTACTATGTCCAAAAAAAAATTTTTTTCAACTCTTTTCAATTTTATCCCCGTGGGATATATATTCTACCCACACATATTTGGAACTCTCCTGGGGTACCCTCACTCATATTATGCCCTCATTTAGTGGATATTTTCACAAAAAAGTGAAATTTTCAAAAATCCAGAAAATTGGCTGAAAACGACTAAATATCAAGGACTCATTGGGCGAATCGCTCTGGAACTGTAATCAGAATGCTCACTGACATTTTCCCTATCTGAAAGTCTGGTAAACGCAGGAAAAATGTCTAAGTCCAAAAAAAAAAATTTTTCAACTTTTTTCAATTTTATTCCCGTGGGATATATATTCTACCCACACACATTTGGAACTCTCCTGGGGTACCCTCACACATATTACTCTCATTTAGTGGATATTTTTACAAAAAAGTGAAATTTTCAAAAATCCAGAAAATTGGCTGAAAACGACTAAATATCAAGGACTCATTGGGCGAATTGCTCTGGAAGTGAAATCTGAATGCTCACTGACATTTCCCCTATGTGAAAGTCTGATAAACGCCGGAAAAATGACTAAGTTCAAAAAAAAAATTTTTTCAACTTTTTTCAATTTTACCCCCGTGGGATATATATTCTACCCACACACATTTGGAACTCTCCTGGGGTACCCTCACACATATTATGCCCTCATTTAGTGGATATTTTCACAAAAAAGTGAAATTTTTAAAAATCCAGAAAATTGGCTGAAAACGACTAAATATCAAGGACTCATTGGATGAATCGCTCTGGAACTGAGATCAGAACGGTCACTGACATTTCCCCTATGTGAAAGTCTGATAAACGTAGGAAAAATGACTAAGTCCAAAAAAAAAAATTTTTCAACTTTTTTCAATTTTATCCCCGTGTGATATATACATTCTACCCACACACATTTGGAACTCTCCTGGGGTACCCTCACACATATTATGCCCTCATTTAGTGGATATTTTCACAAAAAAGTGAAATTTTCAAAAATCCAGAAAATTTCCTGAAAACGACTAAATATCAAGGACTCATTGGGCGAATCGCTCTTGAACTGAAATCTGAATGCTCACTGACTTTTCCCCTATCTGAAAGTCTGATAAACGCAGGAAAAATGACTAAGTCCAAAAAAAAAAATTTTTCAACTTTTTTCAATTTTACCCCCGTGGGATATATATTCTACCCACACACATTTGGAACTCTCCTGTGGTACCCTCACACATATTATTCCCTCATTTAGTGGATGTTTTCAAAAAAAAGTGAAATTTTCAAAAATCCAGAAAATTGGCTGAAAACGACTAAATATCAAGGACTCATTGGGTGAATCGCTCTGGAACTGAGATCAGAACGCTCACTGACATTTCCCCTATGTGAAAGTCTGATAAACGCAGGAAAAATGTTACCCCTGTGGGATATATATTCTACCCACACACATTTGGAACTCTCCTGGGGTATCCTCACACATATTACTCTCATTTAGTGGATATTTTTACAAAAAAGTGAAATTTTCAAAAATCCAGAAAATTGGCTGAAAATGACTAAATATCAAGGACTCATTGGGCGAATCGCTCTGGAACTGAAATCAGAATGCTCACTCACATTTCCCCTATGTGAAACACACATTTGCAACTCTCCTAGGGTACCCTCACACATATTATTCCCTCATTTAGTGGATGTTTTCACAAAAAAGTGAAATTTTCAAAAATCCAGAAAATTGGCTGAAAACGATTAAATATCAAGGACTCATTGGGCGAATCGCTCTGGAACTGTAATCGGAACGTTCACTGACATTTTCCCTATCTGAAAGTGTGATAAACAGCGGAAAAATGACTAAGTCCAAAAAAAAATTTTTTTTCAACTTTTTTCAATTTTATCCCCGTGGGATATATATTCTACCCACACACATTTGGAACTCTCCTGGGGTACCCTCACACATATTATTCCCTCATTTAGTGGATGTTTTCACAAAAAAGTGAAATTTTCAAAAATCCAGAAAATTGGCTGAAAACGACTAAATATCAAGGACTCATTGGGCGAATCGCTCTAGAACTGAAATCGGAACGGTCACTGACATTTCCCCTATGTGAAAGTCTGATAAACGCCGGTAAAATGACTAAGTTCAAAAAAAAAAATTTTTCAACTTTTTTCAATTTTACCCCCGTGGGATATATATTCTACCCACACACATTTGGAACTCTCCTGGGGTACCCTCACACATATTATTCTCTCATTTAGTGGATATTTTCACAAAAAAGTGAAATTTTCAAAAATCCAGAAAATTGGCTGAAAACGACTAAATATCAAGGACTCATTGGGCGAATCGCTGTGGAACTGAAATTGGAATGCTCACTGACATTTCCCCTATCTGAAAGTCTGATGAACGCCGGAAAAATTACTATGTACAAAAAAAATTTTTTTTCAACTCTTTTCAATTTTATCCCCGTGGGATATATATTCTACCCACACACATTTGGAACTCTCCTGGGGTACCCTCACACATATTATGCCCTCATTTAGTGGATATTTTCACAAAAAAGTGAAATTTTCAAAAATTGGATGAAAACGACTAAATATCAAGGACTCATTGGGCGAATCGCTCTGGAACTGAAATCTGAACGCTCACTGACATTTCCCTTATGTGAAACTCTGATAAACGCAGGAAAAATGACTAAGTCCAAAAAAAAAAATTTTTCAACTTTTTTCAATTTTACCCCCATGGGATATATATTCTACCCACACACATTTGGAACTATCCTGGGGTACCCTCACACATATTATGCCCTCATTTAGTGGATATTTTCACAAAAAAAGTGAAATTTTCAAAAATCCAGAAAATTGGCTGAAAACGACTAAATATCAAGGACTCATTGGGCGAATCGCTCTGGAACTGAAATCGGAATGCTCACTGACATTTTCCCTATCTGAAAGTCTGATGAACGCCGGAAAAATTACTAAGTCCAAAAAAAAATTTTTTTCAACTTTTTTCAATTTTATCCCCGTGGGATATATATTCTACCCACACACATTTGGAACTCTCCTGGGGTACCCTCACACATATTATGCCCTCATTTAGTGGATATTTTCACAAAAAAGTGAAATTTTCAAAAATTGGATGAAAACGACTAAATATCAAGGACTCATTGGGCGAATTGCTCTGGAACTGAAATCTGAACGCTCACTGACATTTCCCCTATGTGAAACTCTGATAAACGCAGGAAAAATGACTAAGTCCAAAAAAAAAAATTTTTCAACTTTTTTCAATTTTACCCCCGTGGGATATATATTCTACCCACACACATTTGGAACTATCCTGGGGTACCCTCACACATATTATGCCCTCATTTAGTGGATATTTTCACAAAAAAAGTGAAATTTTCAAAAATCCAGAAAATTGGCTGAAATCGACTAAATATCAAGGACTCATTGAGCGAATCGCTCTGGAACTGAGATCGGAACGCTCACTGACATTTCCCCTATGTGAAAGTCTGATAAACGCAGGAAAAATGACTAAGTCCAAAAAAAATTTTTTTTCAACTTTTTTCAATTTTATCCCCGTGGGATATATATTCTACCCACACACATCTGGAACTCTCCTGGGGTACCCTCACACATATTATGCCCTCATTTAGTGGATATTTTCACAAAAAAGTGAAATTTTCAAAAATCCAGAAAATTGGCTGAAAACGACTAAATATCAAGGACTCATTGGGCGAATCGCTCTGGAACTGAAATCGGAACGCTCACTGACATTTCCCCTATCTGAAAGTCTGATGAACGCCGGAAAAATTACTATGTCCAAAAAAAAATTTTTTTCAACTCTTTTCAATTTTATCCCCGTGGGATATATATTCTACCCACACACATTTGGAACTCTCCTGGGGTACCCTCACTCATATTATGCCCTCATTTAGTGGATATTTTCACAAAAAAGTGAAATTTTCAAAAATCCAGAAAATTGGCTGAAAACGACTAAATATCAAGGACTCATTGGGCGAATCGCTCTGGAACTGTAATCAGAATGCTCACTGACATTTTCCCTATCTGAAAGTCTGATAAACAGCGGAAAATTTACTAAGTCCAAAAAAAAATTTTTTTTCAACTTTTTTCAATTTTATCCCCGTGGGATATAAATTCTACCCACACACATTTGGAACTCTCCTGGGGTACCCTCACACATATTATTCCCTCATTTAGTGGATATTTTCACAAAAAAGTGAAATTTTCAAAAATCCAGAAAATTGGCTGAAAACGACTAAATATCAAGGACTCATTGGGCGAATCACTCTGGAACTGAAATCGGAACGCTCACAGACATTTCCCCTATGTGAAATTCTGATAAACAGCGGAAAAATGACTAAGTCCAAAAAAAAAAATTTTTCAACTTTTTTCAATTTTACCCCCGTGGGATATATATTCTACCCACACACATTTGGAACTCTCCTGGGGTACCCTCACACATATTATTCCCTCATTTAGTGGATGTTTTCATTAAAAAGTAAAATTTTCAAAAATCCAGAAAGTTGGCTGAAAACGACTAAATATCAAGGACTCATTGGGCGAATCGCTCTGGAACTGAATTCAGAATGCTCACTGACATTTCCCCTATGTGAAAGTCTGATAAACGCAGGAAAAATGTCTAAGTCCAAAAAAAAAAATTTTTCAACTTTTTTCAATTTTATCCCCGTGGGATATATATTCTACCCACACACATTTGGAACTCTCCTGGGGTACCCTCACTCATATTATGCCCTCATTTAGTGGATATTTTCACAAAAAAGTGAAATTTTCAAAAATCCAGAAAATTGGCTGAAAACGACTAAATATCAAGGACTCATTGGGCGAATCGCTCTGGTTCTGAAATATGAATGCTTACTGACATTTCCCCTATCTGAAAGTCTGATAAATGCCGGAAAAATTACTAAGTCCAAAAATAATTTTTTTTAAACTTTTTTCAATTTTACCCCCGTGGGATATATATTCTACCCACCCACATTTGGAACTCTCCTGGGGTACCATCACACACATTATTCTCTCATTTAGTGGATATTTTCACAAAAAAGTGAAGTTTTCAAAAATCCAGAAAATTGGCTGAAAACGACTAAATATCAAGGACTCATTGGGCGAATCACTCTGGAACTGAAATCGGAACGCTCACAGACATTTCCCCTATGTGAAATTCTATTAAACGCAGGAAAAATGACTAAGTCCAAAAAAAAAAATTTTTCAACTTTTTTCAATTTTACCCCCGTGGGATATATATTCTACCCACACACATTTGGAACTCTCCTGGGGTACCCTCACACATATTATTCCCTCATTTAGTGGATGTTTTCACAAAAAAGTGAAATTTTCAAAAATCCAGAAAGTTGGCTGAAAACGACTAAATATCAAGGACTCATTGGGCGAATCGCTCTGGAACTGTAATCGGAATGCTCACTGACATTTTCCCTATCTGAAAGTCTGATAAACAGCGGAAAAATTACTAAGTCCAAAAAAAAATTCTTTTTCAACTTTTTTCAATTTTATCCCTGTGGGATATATATTCTACCCACACACATTTGGAACTCTCCTGGGGTACCCTCACACATATTATTCTCTCATTTAGTGGATATTTTCACAAAAAAGTGAAATTTTCAAAAATCCAGAAAATTGGCTGAAAACGACTAAATATCAAGGAATCATTGGGCGAATCGCTCTGGAACTGAGATCGGAACGCTCACTGACATTTCCCCTATGTGAAAGTCTGATAAACGCAGGAAAAATGACTAAGTCGAAAAAAAAAAATTTTTCAACTTTTTTCAATTTTATCCCCGTGGGATATATATTCTACCCACACACATCTGGAACTCTCCTGGGGTACCCTCACACATATTATGCCCTCAGTTAGTGGATATTTTCACAAAAAAGTGAAATTTTCAAAAATCCAGAAAATTGGCTGAAAACGACTAAATATCAAGGACTCATTGGGCGAATCACTCTGGAACTGAAATCGGAACGCTCACAGACATTTCCCCTATGTGAAATTCTATTAAACGCAGGAAAAATGACTAAGTCCAAAAAAAAAAATTTTTCAACTTTTTTCAATTTTACCCCCGTGGGATATATATTCTACCCACACACATTTGGAACTCTCCTGGGGTACCCTCACACATATTATTCCCTCATTTAGTGGATGTTTTCACAAAAAAGTGAAATTTTCAAAAATCCAGAAAGTTGGCTGAAAACGACTAAATATCAAGGACTCATTGGGCGAATCGCTCTGGAACTGTAATCGGAATGCTCACTGACATTTTCCCTATCTGAAAGTCTGATAAACAGCGGAAAAATTACTAAGTCCAAAAAAAAATTCTTTTTCAACTTTTTTCAATTTTATCCCTGTGGGATATATATTCTACCCACACACATTTGGAACTCTCCTGGGGTACCCTCACACATATTATTCTCTCATTTAGTGGATATTTTCGCAAAAAAGTGAAATTTTCAAAAATCCAGAAAATTGGCTGAAAACGACTAAATATCAAGGAATCATTGGGCGAATCGCTCTGGAACTGAGATCGGAACGCTCACTGACATTTCCCCTATGTGAAAGTCTGATAAACGCAGGAAAAATGACTAAGTCGAAAAAAAAAAATTTTTCAACTTTTTTCAATTTTATCCCCGTGGGATATATATTCTACCCACACACATCTGGAACTCTCCTGGGGTACCCTCACACATATTATGCCCTCAGTTAGTGGATATTTTCACAAAAAAGTGAAATTTTCAAAAATCCAGAAAATTGGCTGAAAACGACTAAATATCAAGGACTCATTGGGCGAATCGCTCTGGAACTGAAATCGGAATGCTCACTGACATTTTCCCTATCTGAAAGTCTGATGAACGCCGGAAAAATTACTAAGTCAAAAAAAAAATTTTTTTCAACTTTTTTCAATTTTATCCCTGTGGGATATATATTCTACCCACACACATTTGGAACTCTCCTGGGGTACCCTCACACATATTATGCCCTCATTTATTGGATATTTTCACAAAAAAGTGAAATTTTCAAAAATTGGATGAAAACGACTAAATATCAAGGACTCATTGGGCGAATCGCTCTGGAACTGTAATCGGAACGCTCACTGACATTTTCCCTATCTGAAAGTCTGATAAAAGCGGAAAAATTACTAAGTCCAAAAAAAAATTTTTTTTCAACTTTTTTCAATTTTATCCCCGTGTTATATATATTCTACCCACACACATTTGGAACTCTCCTGGGGTACCCTCACACATATTATTCCCTCATTTAGTGGATATTTTTCACAAAAAAGTGAAATTTTCAAAAATCCAGAAAATTGGCTGAAAACGACTAAATATCAAGGACTCATTGGGCGAATCGCTCTGGAACTGAAATCGGAACGCTCACTGACATTTCCCCTATGTGAAAGTCTGATAAACGCAGGAAAAATGACTAAGTCCAAAAAAAAAAATTTTTCAACTTTTTTCAATTTTATCCCCGTGGGATATATATTCTACCCACACACATTTGGAACTCTCCTGGGGTACCCTCACACATAGTATTCTCTCATTTAGTGGATATTTTCACAAAAAAGTGAAATTTTCAAAAATCCAGAAAATTGGCTAAAAACGACTAAATATCAAGGACTCATTGGGCGAATCGCTCTAGAACTGAAATCGGAACGCTCACTGACATTTCCCCTATGTGAAAGTCTGATAAACGCCGGTAAAATGACTAAGTTCAAAAAAAAATTTTTTCAACTTTTTTCAATTTTACCCCCGTGGGATATATATTCTACCCACACACATTTGGAACTCTCCTGGGGTACCCTCACACATATTATGCCCTCATTTAGTGGATATTTTCACAAAAAAGTGAAATTTTCAAAAATTGGATGAAAACGACTAAATATCAAGGACTCATTCGGCGAATCGCTCTGGAACTGTAATCGGAACGCTCACTGACATTTTCCCTATCTGAAAGTCTGATAAACAGCGGAAAAATTACTAAGTCCAAAAAAAAATTTTTTTTCAACTTTTTTCAATTTTATCCCCGTGGGATATATATTCTACCCACACACATTTGGAACTCTCCTGGGGTACCCTCACACATATTATTCCCTCATTTAGTGGATATTTTTCACAAAAAAGTGAAATTTTCAAAAATCCAGAAAATTGGCTGAAAACGACTAAATATCAAGGACTCATTGGGCGAATCGCTCTGGAACTGAAATCTGAACGCTCACTGACATTTCCCCTATCTGAAAGTCTGATAAATGCCGGAAAAATGACTAAGTTCAAAAAAAAAAAATTTTTCAACTTTTTTCAATTTTACCCTGTGGGATATATATTCTACCCACACACATTTGGAACTCTACTGGGGTACCCTCACACATATTATTCTCTCATTTAGTGGATATTTTCACAAAAAAGTGAAATTTTCAAAAATCCAGAAAATTGGCTAAAAACGACTAAATATCAAGGACTCATTGGGCGAATCGCTCTGGAACTGAAATCGGAATGCTCAGTGACATTTTCCCTATCTGAAAGTCTGATGAACGCCGGAAAAATTACTAAGTCCAAAAAAAAATTTTTTTCAACTTTTTTCAATTTTATCCCCGTGGGATATATATTCTACCCACACACATTTGGAACTCTCCTGGGGTACCCTCACACATATTATGCCCTCATTTAGTGGATATTTTCACAAAAAAGTGAAATTTTCAAAAATTGGATGAAAACGACTAAATATCAAGGACTCATTGGGCGAATCGCTCTGGAACTGTAATCGGAACGCTCACTGACATTTTCCCTATCTGAAAGTCTGATAAACAGCGGAAAAATTACTAAGTCCAAAAAAAAATTTTTTTTCAACTTTTTTCAATTTTATCCCCGTGTTATATATATTCTACCCACACACATTTGGAACTCTCCTGGGGTACCCTCACACATATTATGCCCTCATTTAGTGGATATTTTCACAAAAAAGTGAAATTTTCAAAAATCCAGAAAATTGGCTGAAAACGACTAAATATCAAGGACTCATTGGGCGAATCGCTCTGGAACTGAAATCGGAATGTTCACTGACATTTTCCCTATCTGAAAGTCTGATGAACTCCGGAAAAATTACTAAGTCCAAAAAAAAATTTTTTTCAACTTTTTTCAATTTTACCCCCGTGGGATATATATTCTACCCACACACATCTGGAACTCTCCTGGGGTACCCTCACACATAGTATTCTCTCATTTAGTGGATATTTTCACAAAAAAGTGAAATTTTCAAAAATCCAGAAAATTGGCTAAAAACGACTAAATATCAAGGACTCATTGGGCGAATCGCTCTAGAACTGAAATCGGAACGCTCACTGACATTTCCCCTATGTGAAAGTCTGATAAACGCCGGTAAAATGACTAAGTTCAAAAAAAAAATTTTTCAACTTTTTTCAATTTTACCCCCGTGGGATATATATTCTACCCACACACATTTGGAACTCTCCTGGGGTACCCTCACACATATTACGCCCTCATTTAGTGGATATTTTCACAAAAAAGTGAAATTTTCAAAAATCCAGAAAATTGGCTGAAAACGACTAAATATCAAGGACTCATTGGGCGAATCGCTCTGGAACTGAAATCGGAATGCTCACTGACATTTTCCCTATCTGAAAGTCTGATGAACGCCGGAAAAATTACTAAGTCCAAAAAAAAATTTTTTTCAACTTTTTTCAATTTTATCCCCGTGGGATATATATTCTACCCACACACATTTGGAACTCTCCTGGGGTACCCTCACACATATTATGCCCTCATTTAGTGGATATTTTCACAAAAAAGTGAAATTTTCAAAAATTGGATGAAAACGACTAAATATCAAGGACTCATTGGGCGAATCGCTCTGGAACTGTAATCGGAACGCTCACTGACATTTTCCCTATCTGAAAGTCTGATAAACAGCGTAAAAATTACTAAGTCCAAAAAAAAATTTTTTTTCAACTTTTTTCAATTTTATCCCCGTGGGATATATATTCTACCCACACACATTTGGAACTCTCCTGGGGTACCCTCACACATATTATTCCCTCATTTAGTGGATATTTTTCACAAAAAAGTGAAATTTTCAAAAATCCAGAAAATTGGCTGAAAACGACTAAATATCAAGGACTCATTGGGCGAATCACTCTGGATCTGAAATCGGAACGCTCACAGACATTTCCCCTATGTGAAATTCTATTAAACGCAGGAAAAATGACTAAGTCCAAAAAAAAAAATTTTTCAACATTTTTCAATTTTACCCCCGTGGGATATATATTCTACCCACACACATTTGGAACTCTCATGGGGTACCCTCACACATATTATTCCCTCATTTAGTGGATGTTTTCACAAAAAAGTGAAATTTTCAAAAATCCAGAAAGTTGGCTGAAAACGACTAAATATCAAGGACTCATTGGGCGAATCGCTCTGGAACTGTAATCGGAATGCTCACTGACATTTTCCCTATCTGAAAGTCTGATAAACAGCGGAAAAATTACTAAGTCCAAAAAAAAATTCTTTTTCAACTTTTTTCAATTTTATCCCTGTGGGATATATATTCTACCCACACACATTTGGAACTCTCCTGGGGTACCCTCACACATATTATTCTCTCATTTAGTGGATATTTTCACAAAAAAGTGAAATTTTCAAAAATCCAGAAAATTGGCTGAAAACGACTAAATATCAAGGAATCATTGGGCGAATCGCTCTGGAACTGAGATCGGAACGCTCACTGACATTTCCCCTATGTGAAAGTCTGATAAACGCAGGAAAAATGACTAAGTCCAAAAAAAAAAATTTTTCAACTTTTTTCAATTTTATCCCCGTGGGATATATATTCTACCCACACACATCTGGAACTCTCCTGGGGTACCCTCACACATAGTATTCTCTCATTTAGTGGATATTTTCACAAAAAAGTGAAATTTTCAAAAATCCAGAAAATTGGCTAAAAACGACTAAATATCAAGGACTCATTGGGCGAATCGCTCTAGAACTGAAATCGGAACGCTCACTGACATTTCCCCTATGTGAAAGTCTGATACACGCCGGTAAAATGACTAAGTTCAAAAAAAAAATTTTTCAACTTTTTTCAATTTTACCCCCGTGGGATATATATTCTACCCACACACATTTGGAACTCTCCTGGGGTACCCTCACACATATTACGCCCTCATTTAGTGGATATTTTCACAAAAAAGTGAAATTTTCAAAAATCCAGAAAATTGGCTGAAAACGACTAAATATCAAGGACTCATTGGGCGAATCGCTCTGGAACTGAAATAGGAATGCTCACTGACATTTTCCCTATCTGAAAGTCTGATGAACGCCGGAAAAATTACTAAGTCCAAAAAAAAATTTTTTTCAACTTTTTTCAATTTTATCCCCGTGGGATATATATTCTACCCACACACATTTGGAACTCTCCTGGGGTACCCTCACACATATTATGCCCTCATTTAGTGGATATTTTCACAAAAAAGTGAAATTTTCAAAAATTGGATGAAAACGACTAAATATCAAGGACTCATTGGGCGAATCGCTCTGGAACTGTAATCGGAACGCTCACTGACATTTTCCCTATCTGAAAGTCTGATAAACAGCGTAAAAATTACTAAGTCCAAAAAAAAATTTTTTTTCAACTTTTTTCAATTTTATCCCCGTGGGATATATATTCTACCCACACACATTTGGAACTCTCCTGGGGTACCCTCACACATATTATTCCCTCATTTAGTGGATATTTTTCACAAAAAAGTGAAATTTTCAAAAATCCAG
Source organism: Phyllobates terribilis (assembly GCF_046119375.1). Lineage (NCBI taxonomy): Eukaryota > Metazoa > Chordata > Amphibia > Anura > Dendrobatidae > Phyllobates > Phyllobates terribilis. The sequence goes on from NW_027362762.1 coordinate 597,885,576, forward strand.
AAAATTGGCTGAAAACGACTAAATATCAAGGACTCATTGGGCGAATCACTCTGGAACTGAAATCGGAACGCTCACAGACATTTCCCCTATGTGAAATTCTATTAAACGCAGGAAAAATGACTAAGTCCAAAAAAAAAAATTTTTCAACTTTTTTCAATTTTACCCCCGTGGGATATATATTCTACCCACACACATTTGGAACTCTCCTGGGGTACCCTCACACATATTATTCCCTCATTTAGTGGATGTTTTCACAAAAAAGTGAAATTTTCAAAAATCCAGAAAGTTGGCTGAAAACGACTAAATATCAAGGACTCATTGGGCGAATCGCTCTGGAACTGAAATCGGAATGCTCACTGACATTTTCCCTATCTGAAAGTCTGATAAACAGCGGAAAAATTACTAAGTCCAAAAAAAAATTCTTTTTCAACTTTTTTCAATTTTATCCCTGTGGGATATATATTCTACCCACACACATTTGGAACTCTCCTGGGGTACCCTCACACATATTATTCTCTCATTTAGTGGATATTTTCACAAAAAAGTGAAATTTTCAAAAATCCAGAAAATTGGCTGAAAACGACTAAATATCAAGGAATCATTGGGCGAATCGCTCTGGAACTGAGATCGGAACGCTCACTGACATTTCCCCTATGTGAAAGTCTGATAAACGCAGGAAAAATGACTAAGTCGAAAAAAAAAAATTTTTCAACTTTTTTCAATTTTATCCCCGTGGGATATATATTCTACCCACACACATCTGGAACTCTCCTGGGGTACCCTCACACATATTATGCCCTCAGTTAGTGGATATTTTCACAAAAAAGTGAAATTTTCAAAAATCCAGAAAATTGGCTGAAAACGACTAAATATCAAGGACTCATTGGGCGAATCGCTCTGGAACTGAAATCGGAACGCTCACTGACATTTCCCCTATGTGAAAGTCTGATAAACGCAGGAAAAATGACTAAGTCCAAAAAAAAAAATTTTTCAACTTTTTTCAATTTTATCCCCGTGGGATATATATTCTACCCACACACATTTGGAACTCTCCTGGGGTACCCTCACACATATTATGCCCTCATTTAGTGGATATTTTCACAAAAAAGTGAAATTTTCAAAAATCCAGAAAATTGGCTGAAAACGACTAAATATCAAGGACTCATTGGGCGAATCGCTCTGGAACTGAAATCGGAATGCTCACTGACATTTTCCCTATCTGAAAGTCTGATGAACGCCGGAAAAATTACTAAGTCAAAAAAAAAATTTTTTTCAACTTTTTTCAATTTTATCCCTGTGGGATATATATTCTACCCACACACATTTGGAACTCTCCTGGGGTACCCTCACACATATTATGCCCTCATTTATTGGATATTTTCACAAAAAAGTGAAATTTTCAAAAATTGGATGAAAACGACTAAATATCAAGGACTCATTGGGCGAATCGCTCTGGAACTGTAATCGGAACGCTCACTGACATTTTCCCTATCTGAAAGTCTGATAAACAGCGGAAAAATTACTAAGTCCAAAAAAAAATTTTTTTTCAACTTTTTTCAATTTTATCCCCGTGTTATATATATTCTACCCACACACATTTGGAACTCTCCTGGGGTACCCTCACACATATTATTCCCTCATTTAGTGGATATTTTCACAAAAAAGTGAAATTTTCAAAAATCCAGAAAATTGGCTAAAAACGACTAAATATCAAGGACTCATTGGGCGAATCGCTCTAGAACTGAAATCGGAACGCTCACTGACATTTCCCCTATGTGAAAGTCTGATAAACGCCGGTAAAATGACTAAGTTCAAAAAAAAAATTTTTCAACTTTTTTCAATTTTACCCCCGTGGGATATATATTCTACCCACACACATTTGGAACTCTCCTGGGGTACCCTCACACATATTACGCCCTCATTTAGTGGATATTTTCACAAAAAAGTGAAATTTTCAAAAATCCAGAAAATTGGCTGAAAACGACTAAATATCAAGGACTCATTGGGCGAATCGCTCTGGAACTGAAATCGGAATGCTCACTGACATTTTCCCTATCTGAAAGTCTGATGAACGCCGGAAAAATTACTAAGTCCAAAAAAAAATTTTTTTCAACTTTTTTCAATTTTATCCCCGTGGGATATATATTCTACCCACACACATTTGGAACTCTCCTGGGGTACCCTCACACATATTATGCCCTCATTTAGTGGATATTTTCACAAAAAAGTGAAATTTTCAAAAATTGGATGAAAACGACTAAATATCAAGGACTCATTGGGCGAATCGCTCTGGAACTGTAATCGGAACGCTCACTGACATTTTCCCTATCTGAAAGTCTGATAAACAGCGTAAAAATTACTAAGTCCAAAAAAAAATTTTTTTTCAACTTTTTTCAATTTTATCCCCGTGGGATATATATTCTACCCACACACATTTGGAACTCTCCTGGGGTACCCTCACACATATTATTCCCTCATTTAGTGGATATTTTTCACAAAAAAGTGAAATTTTCAAAAATCCAGAAAATTGGCTGAAAACGACTAAATATCAAGGACTCATTGGGCGAATCACTCTGGAACTGAAATCGGAACGCTCACAGACATTTCCCCTATGTGAAATTCTATTAAACGCAGGAAAAATGACTAAGTCCAAAAAAAAAAATTTTTCAACTTTTTTCAATTTTACCCCCGTGGGATATATATTCTACCCACACACATTTGGAACTCTCCTGGGGTACCCTCACACATATTATTCCCTCATTTAGTGGATGTTTTCACAAAAAAGTGAAATTTTCAAAAATCCAGAAAGTTGGCTGAAAACGACTAAATATCAAGGACTCATTGGGCGAATCGCTCTGGAACTGAAATCGGAATGCTCACTGACATTTTCCCTATCTGAAAGTCTGATAAACAGCGGAAAAATTACTAAGTCCAAAAAAAAATTCTTTTTCAACTTTTTTCAATTTTATCCCTGTGGGATATATATTCTACCCACACACATTTGGAACTCTCCTGGGGTACCCTCACACATATTATTCTCTCATTTAGTGGATATTTTCACAAAAAAGTGAAATTTTCAAAAATCCAGAAAATTGGCTGAAAACGACTAAATATCAAGGAATCATTGGGCGAATCGCTCTGGAACTGAGATCGGAACGCTCACTGACATTTCCCCTATGTGAAAGTCTGATAAACGCAGGAAAAATGACTAAGTCGAAAAAAAAAAATTTTTCAACTTTTTTCAATTTTATCCCCGTGGGATATATATTCTACCCACACACATCTGGAACTCTCCTGGGGTACCCTCACACATATTATGCCCTCAGTTAGTGGATATTTTCACAAAAAAGTGAAATTTTCAAAAATCCAGAAAATTGGCTGAAAACGACTAAATATCAAGGACTCATTGGGCGAATCGCTCTGGAACTGAAATCGGAACGCTCACTGACATTTCCCCTATGTGAAAGTCTGATAAACGCAGGAAAAATGACTAAGTCCAAAAAAAAAAATTTTTCAACTTTTTTCAATTTTATCCCCGTGGGATATATATTCTACCCACACACATTTGGAACTCTCCTGGGGTACCCTCACACATATTATGCCCTCATTTAGTGGATATTTTCACAAAAAAGTGAAATTTTCAAAAATCCAGAAAATTGGCTGAAAACGACTAAATATCAAGGACTCATTGGGCGAATCGCTCTGGAACTGAAATCGGAATGCTCACTGACATTTTCCCTATCTGAAAGTCTGATGAACGCCGGAAAAATTACTAAGTCAAAAAAAAAATTTTTTTCAACTTTTTTCAATTTTATCCCTGTGGGATATATATTCTACCCACACACATTTGGAACTCTCCTGGGGTACCCTCACACATATTATGCCCTCATTTATTGGATATTTTCACAAAAAAGTGAAATTTTCAAAAATTGGATGAAAACGACTAAATATCAAGGACTCATTGGGCGAATCGCTCTGGAACTGAAATCGGAATGCTCACTGACATTTCCCCTATCTGAAAGTCTGATGAACGCCGGAAAAATTACTAAGTCCAAAAAAAAATTTTCTTCAACTTTTTTCAATTTTATCCCCGTGGGATATATATTCTACCCACACACATCTGGAACTCTCCTGGGGTACCCTCACACATATTATGCCCTCATTTAGTGGATATTTTCACAAAAAAGTGAAATTTTCAAAAATCCAGTAAATTGGCTGAAAACGACTAAATATCAAGGACTCATTGGGCGAATCGCTCTGGAACTGAAATCGGAACGCTCACTGACATTTCCCCTATGTGAAAGTCTGATAAACGCAGGAAAAATGACTAAGTCCAAAAAAAAAAATTTTTCAACTTTTTTCAATTTTATCCCCGTGGGATATATATTCTACCCACACACATTTGGAACTCTCCTGTGGTACCCTCACACATATTATGCCCTCATTTAGTGGATATTTTCACAAAAAAGTGAAATTTTCAAAAATCCAGAAAATTGGCTGAAAACGACTAAATATCAAGGACTCATTGGGCGAATCGCTCTGGAACTGAAATCGGAATGTTCACTGACATTTTCCCTATCTGAAAGTCTGATGAACTCCGGAAAAATTACTAAGTCCAAAAAAAATTTTTTTTCAACTTTTTTCAATTTTACCCCCGTGGGATATATATTCTACCCACACACATTTGGAACTCTCCTGGGGTACCCTCACACATAGTATTCTCTCATTTAGTGGATATTTTCACAAAAAAGTGAAATTTTCAAAAATCCAGAAAATTGGCTAAAAACGACTAAATATCAAGGACTCATTGGGCGAATCGCTCTAGAACTGAAATCGGAACGCTCACTGACATTTCCCCTATGTGAAAGTCTGATAAACGCCGGTAAAATGACTAAGTTCAAAAAAAAATTTTTTCAACTTTTTTCAATTTTACCCCCGTGGGATATATATTCTACCCACACACATTTGGAACTCTCCTGGGGTACCCTCACACATATTATGCCCTCATTTAGTGGATATTTTCACAAAAAAGTGAAATTTTCAAAAATTGGATGAAAACGACTAAATATCAAGGACTCATTCGGCGAATCGCTCTGGAACTGTAATCGGAACGCTCACTGACATTTTCCCTATCTGAAAGTCTGATAAACAGCGGAAAAATTACTAAGTCCAAAAAAAAATTTTTTTTCAACTTTTTTCAATTTTATCCCCGTGGGATATATATTCTACCCACACACATTTGGAACTCTCCTGGGGTACCCTCACACATATTATTCCCTCATTTAGTGGATATTTTTCACAAAAAAGTGAAATTTTCAAAAATCCAGAAAATTGGCTGAAAACGACTAAATATCAAGGACTCATTGGGCGAATCGCTCTGGAACTGAAATCTGAACGCTCACTGACATTTCCCCTATCTGAAAGTCTGATAAATGCCGGAAAAATGACTAAGTTCAAAAAAAAAAAAATTTTCAACTTTTTTCAATTTTACCCTGTGGGATATATATTCTACCCACACACATTTGGAACTCTCCTGGGGTACCCTCACACATATTATTCTCTCATTTAGTGGATATTTTCACAAAAAAGTGAAATTTTCAAAAATCCAGAAAATTGGCTAAAAACGACTAAATATCAAGGACTCATTGGGCGAATCGCTCTGGAACTGAAATCGGAATGCTCAGTGACATTTTCCCTATCTGAAAGTCTGATGAACGCCGGAAAAATTACTAAGTCCAAAAAAAAATTTTTTTCAACTTTTTTCAATTTTATCCCCGTGGGATATATATTCTACCCACACACATTTGGAACTCTCCTGGGGTACCCTCACACATATTATGCCCTCATTTAGTGGATATTTTCACAAAAAAGTGAAATTTTCAAAAATTGGATGAAAACGACTAAATATCAAGGACTCATTGGGCGAATCGCTCTGGAACTGTAATCGGAACGCTCACTGACATTTTCCCTATCTGAAAGTCTGATAAACAGCGGAAAAATTACTAAGTCCAAAAAAAAATTTTTTTTCAACTTTTTTCAATTTTATCCCCGTGTTATATATATTCTACCCACACACATTTGGAACTCTCCTGGGGTACCCTCACACATATTATTCCCTCATTTAGTGGATATTTTTCACAAAAAAGTGAAATTTTCAAAAATCCAGAAAATTGGCTGAAAACGACTAAATATCAAGGACTCATTGGGCGAATCGCTCTGGAACTGAAATCGGAACGCTCACTGACATTTCCCCTATGTGAAAGTCTGATAAACGCAGGAAAAATGACTAAGTCCAAAAAAAAAAATTTTTCAACTTTTTTCAATTTTATCCCCGTGGGATATATATTCTAACCACACACATTTGGAACTCTCCTGGGGTACCCTCACACATATTATGCCCTCATTTAGTGGATATTTTCACAAAAAAGTGAAATTTTCAAAAATCCAGAAAATTGGCTGAAAACTACTAAATATCAAGGACTCATTGGGCGAATCGCTCTGGAACTGAAATCGGAATGTTCACTGACATTTTCCCTATCTGAAAGTCTGATGAACTCCGGAAAAATTACTAAGTCCAAAAAAAAATTTTTTTCAACTTTTTTCAATTTTACCCCCGTGGGATATATATTCTACCCACACACATCTGGAACTCTCCTGGGGTACCCTCACACATAGTATTCTCTCATTTAGTGGATATTTTCACAAAAAAGTGAAATTTTCAAAAATCCAGAAAATTGGCTAAAAACGACTAAATATCAAGGACTCATTGGGCGAATCGCTCTAGAACTGAAATCGGAACGCTCACTGACATTTCCCCTATGTGAAAGTCTGATAAACGCCGGTAAAATGACTAAGTTCAAAAAAAAAATTTTTCAACTTTTTTCAATTTTACCCCCGTGGGATATATATTCTACCCACACACATTTGGAACTCTCCTGGGGTACCCTCACACATATTATGCCCTCATTTAGTGGATATTTTCACAAAAAAGTGAAATTTTCAAAAATCCAGAAAATTGGCTGAAAACGACTAAATATCAAGGACTCATTGGGCGAATCGCTCTGGAACTGAAATCAGAATGCTCACTGACATTTTCCCTATCTGAAAGTCTGATGAACGCCGGAAAAATTACTAAGTCCAAAAAAAAATTTTTTTCAACTTTTTTCAATTTTATCCCCGTGGGATATACATTCTACCCACACACATTTGGAACTCTCCTGGGGTACCCTCACACATATTATGCCCTCATTTAGTGGATATTTTCACAAAAAAGTGAAATTTTCAAAAATTGGATGAAAACGACTAAATATCAAGGACTCATTGGGCGAATCGCTCTGGAACTGTAATCGGAACGCTCACTGACATTTTCCCTATCTGAAAGTCTGATAAACAGCGGAAAAATTACTAAGTCCAAAAAAAAATTTTTTTTCAACTTTTTTCAATTTTATCCCCGTGGGATATATATTCTACCCACACACATTTGGAACTCTCCTGGGGTACCCTCACACATATTATTCCCTCATTTAGTGGATATTTTTCACAAAAAAGTGAAATTTTCAAAAATCCAGAAAATTGGCTGAAAACGACTAAATATCAAGGACTCATTGGGCGAATCGCTCTGGAACTGAAATCGGAATGCTCACTGACATTTTCCCTATCTGAAAGTCTGATGAACGCCGGAAAAATTACTAAGTCCAAAAAAAAATTTTTTTCAACTTTTTTCAATTTTATCCCCGTGGGATATATATTCTACCCACACACATTTGGAACTCTCCTGGGGTACCCTCACACATATTATGCCCTCATTTAGTGGATATTTTCACAAAAAAGTGAAATTTTCAAAAATTGGATGAAAACGACTAAATATCAAGGACTCATTGGGCGAATCGCTCTGGAACTGAAATCTGAACGCTCACTGACATTTCCCCTATCTGAAAGTCTGATAAATGCCGGAAAAATGACTAAGTTCAAAAAAAAATTTTTTTCAACTTTTTTCAATTTTACCCCGTGGGATATATATTCTACCCACACACATTTGGAACTCTCCTGGGGTACCCTCACACATATTATTCTCTCATTTAGTGGATATTTTCACAAAAAAGTGAAATTTTCAAAAATCCAGAAAATTGGCTAAAAACGACTAAATATCAAGGACTCATTGGGCGAATCGCTCTGGAACTGAAATCGGAATGCTCACTGACATTTCCCCTATCTGAAAGTCTGATGAACGCAGGAAAAATGACTAAGTCCAAAAAAAAAAATTTTTCAACTTTTTTCAATTTAACCCCCGTGGGATATATATTCTACCCACACACATTTGGAACTCTCCTGGGGTACCCTCACACATATTATTCCCTCATTTAGTGGATGTTTTCACAAAAAAGTGAAATTTTCAAAAATCCAGAAAATTGGCTGAAAACGACTAAATATCAAGGACTCATTGGGCGAATCGCTCTGGAACTGAAATCGGAATGCTCACTGACATTTCCCCTATGTGAAAGTCTGATAAACGCCGGTAAAATGACTAAGTTGAAAAAAAATTTTTTTCAACTTTTTTCAATTTTACCCCCGTGGGATATATATTCTACCCACACACATTTGGAACTCTTCTGGGGTACCCTCACACATATTATTCCCTCATTAATGGATATTTTCACAAAAAAGTGAAATTTTCAAAAATCCAGAAAATTGGCTGAAAACGACTAAATATCAAGGACTCATTGGGCGAATCGCTCTGGAACTGAAATCGGAATGCTCACTGACATTTCCCCTATGTGAAAGTCTGATAAACGCATCAAAAATGACTAAGTCCAAAAAAAAAAATTTTTCAACTTTTTTCAATTTTACCCCCGTGGGATATATATTCTACCCACACACATTTGGAACTCTCCTGGGGTACCCTCACACATATTATGCCCTCATTTAGTGGATATTTTCACAAAAAAGTGAAATTTTCAAAAATCCAGAAAATTGGCTGAAAACGACTAAATATCAAGGACTCATTGGGCGAATCACTCTGGAACTGAAATCGGAATGCTCACTGACATTTTCCCTATCTGAAAGTCTGATGAACGCCGGAAAAATTACTAAGTCCAAAAAAAAATTTTTTTCAACTTTTTTCAATTTTATCCCCGTGGGATATATATTCTACCCACACACATTTGGAACTCTCCTGGGGTACCCTCACACATATTATGCCCTCATTTAGTGGATATTTTCACAAAAAAGTGAAATTTTCAAAAATCCAGAAAATTGGCTGAAAACGACTAAATATCAAGGACTCATTGGGCGAATCGCTCTGGAACTGAAATCTGAACGCTCACTGACATTTCCCCTATCTGAAAGTCTGATAAATGCCGGAAAAATGACTAAGTTCAAAAAAAAATTATTTTCAACTTTTTTCAATTTTACCCCGTAGGATATATATTCTACGCACACACATTTGGAACTCTCCTGGGGTACCCTCACACATATTATGCCCTCATTTAGTGGATATTTTCACAAAAAAGTGAAATTTTCAAAAATTGGATGAAAACGACTAAATATCAAGGACTCATTGGGCGAATCGCTCTGGAACTGTAATCGGAACGCTCACTGACATTTTCCCTATCTGAAAGTCTGATAAACAGCGGAAAAATTACTAAGTCCAAAAAAAAATTTTTTTTCAACTTTTTTCAATTTTATCCCCGTGGGATATATATTTTACCCACACACATTTGGAACTCTCCTGGGGTACCCTCACACATATTATTCCCTCATTTAGTGGATATTTTTCACAAAAAAGTGAAATTTTCAAAAATCCAGAAAATTGGCTGAAAACGACTAAATATCAAGGACTCATTGGGCGAATCGCTCTGGAACTGAAATCGGAATGCTCACTGACATTTCCCCTATCTGAAAGTCTGATGAACGCAGGAAAAATGACTAAGTCCAAAAAAAAAAATTTTTCAACTTTTTTCAATTTAACCCCCGTGGGATATATATTCTACCCACACACATTTGGAACTCTCCTGGGGTACCCTCACACATATTATTCCCTCATTTAGTGGATGTTTTCACAAAAAAGTGAAATTTTCAAAAATCCAGAAAATTGGCTGAAAACGACTAAATATCAAGGACTCATTGGGCGAATCGCTCTGGAACTGAAATCGGAATGCTCACTGACATTTCCCCTATCTGAAAGTCTGATGAACGCCGGAAAAATTACTAAGTCCAAAAAAAATTTTTTTCAACTTTTTTCAATTTTATCCCCGTGGGATATATATTCTACCCACACACATCTGGAACTCTCCTGGGGTACCCTCACACATATTATGCCCTCATTTAGTGGATATTTTCACAAAAAAGTGAAATTTTCAAAAATCCAGAAAATTGTCTGAAAACGACTAAATATCAAGGACTCATTGGGCGAATCGCTCTGAAACTGAAATCGGAACGCTCACTGACATTTCCCCTATGTGAAAGTCTGATAAACACAGGAAAAATGACTAAGTCCAAAAAAAAAAATTTTTCAACTTTTTTCAATTTTATCCCCGTGGGATATATATTCTACCCACACACATTTGGAACTCTCCAGGGGTACCCTCACACATATTATGCCCTCATTTAGTGGATATTTTCACAAAAAAGTGAAATTTTCAAAAATCCAGAAAATTGGCTGAAAACGACTAAATATCAAGGACTCATTGGGCGAATCGCTCTGGAACTGAAATCGGAATGCTCACTGACATTTCCCCTATGTGAAAGTCTGATAAACGCAGGAAAAATGACTAAGTCCAAAAAAAAAAATTTTTCAACTTTTTTCAATTTTACCCCCGTGGGATATATATTCTACCCACACACATTTGGAACTCTCCTGGGGTACCCTCACACATATTATGCCCTCATTTAGTGGATATTTTCACAAAAAAGTGAAATTTTCAAAAATCCAGAAAATTGGCTGAAAACGACTAAATATCAAGGACTCATTGGGCGAATCGCTCTGGAACTGAAATCGGAATGCTCACTGACATTTTCCCTATCTGAAAGTCTGATGAACGCCGGAAAAATTACTAAGTCCAAAAAAAAATTTTTTTCAACTTTTTTCAATTTTACCCCCGTGGGATATATATTCTACCCACACACATTTGGAACTCTCCTGGGGTACCCTCACACATATTATTCCCTCATTAATGGATATTTTCACAAAAAAGTGAAATTTTCAAAAATCCAGAAAATTGGCTGAAAACGACTAAATATCAAGGACTCATTGGGCGAATCGCTCTGGAACTGAAATCAGAACGCTCACTCACATTTCCCCTATGTGAAACTCTGATAAACGCAGGAAAAATGACTAAGTCCAAAAAAAAAAATTTTTCAACTTTTTTCAATTTTACCCCCGTGGGATATATATTCTACCCACACACATTTGGAACTCTCCTGGGGTACCCTCACACATATTATTCTCTCATTTAGTGGATATTTTCACAAAAAAGTGAAATTTTCAAAAATCCAGAAAATTGGCTTAAAACGACTAAATATCAAGGACTCATTGGGCGAATCGCTCTAGAACTGAAATCGGAACGCTCACTGACATTTCCCCTATGTGAAAGTCTGATAAACGCCGGTAAAATGACTAAGTTCAAAAAAAATTTTTTTCAACTTTTTTCAATTTTTCCCCCGTGGGATATATATTCTACCCACACACATTTGGAACTCTCCTGGGGTACCCTCACACATATTATTCCCTCATTTAGTGGATATTTTCACAAAAAAGTGAAATTTTCAAAAATCCAGAAAATTGGCTGAAAACGACTAAATATCAAGGACTCATTGGGCGAATCGCTCTGGAACTGAAATCGGAATGCTCACTGACATTTCCCCTATGTGAAAGTCTGATAAACGCAGGAAAAATGACTAAGTCCAAAAAAAAAAATTTTTCAACTTTTTTCAATTTTACCCCCGTGGGATATATATTCTACCCACACACATTTGGAACTCTCCTGGGGTACCCTCACACATATTATGCCCTCATTTAGTGGATATTTTCACAAAAAAGTGAAATTTTCAAAAATCCAGAAAATTGGCTGAAAACGACTAAATATCAAGGACTCATTGGGCGAATCGCTCTGGAACTGAAATCGGAATGCTCACTGACATTTTCCCTATCTGAAAGTCTGATGAACGCCGGAAAAATTACTAAGTCCAAAAAAAAATTTTTTTCAACTTTTTTCAATTTTACCCCCGTGGGATATATATTCTACCCACACACATTTGGAACTCTCCTGGGGTACCCTCACACATATTATTCCCTCATTAATGGATATTTTCACAAAAAAGTGAAATTTTCAAAAATCCAGAAAATTGGCTGAAAACGACTAAATATCAAGGACTCATTGGGCGAATCGCTCTGGAACTGAAATCAGAACGCTCACTCACATTTCCCCTATGTGAAACTCTGATAAACGCAGGAAAAATGACTAAGTCCCAAAAAAAAAATTTTTCAACTTTTTTCAATTTTACCCCCGTGGGATATATATTCTACCCACACACATTTGGAACTCTCCTGGGGTACCCTCACACATATTATGCCCTCATTTAGTGGATATTTTCACAAAAAAGTGAAATTTTCAAAAATCCAGAAAATTGGCTGAAAACGACTAAATATCAAGGACTCATTGGGCGAATCGCTCTGGAACTGAAATCTGAACGCTCACTGACATTTCCCCTATCTGAAAGTCTGATAAATGCCGGAAAAATGACTAAGTTCAAAAAAAAATTTTTTTCAACTTTTTTCAATTTTACCCCGTAGGATATATATTCTACCCACACACATTTGGAACTCTCCTGGGGTACCCTCACACATATTATTCTCTCATTTAGTGGATATTTTCACAAAAAAGTGAAATTTTCAAAAATCCAGAAAATTGGCTTAAAACGACTAAATATCAAGGACTCATTGGGCGAATCGCTCTAGAACTGAAATCGGAACGCTCACTGACATTTCCCCTATGTGAAAGTCTGATAAACGCCGGTAAAATGATTAAGTTCAAAAAAAAATTTTTTCAACTTTTTTCAATTTTACCCCCGTGGGATATATATTCTACCCACACACATTTGGAACTCTCCTGGGGTACCCTCACACATATTATTCCCTCATTTAGTGGATATTTTCACAAAAAAGTGAAATTTTCAAAAATCCAGAAAATTGGCTGAAAACGACTAAATATCAAGGACTCATTGGGCGAATCACTCTGGAACTGAAATCGGAATGCTCACTGACATTTCCCCTATGTGAAAGTCTGATAAACGCAGGAAAAATGACTAAGTCCAAAAAAAAAAATTTTTCAACTTTTTTCAATTTTACCCCCGTGGGATATATATTCTACCCACACACATTTGGAACTCTCCTGGGGTACCCTCACACATATTATGCCCTCATTTAGTGGATATTTTCACAAAAAAGTGAAATTTTCAAAAATCCAGAAAATTGGCTGAAAACGACTAAATATCAAGGACTCATTGGGCGAATCGCTCTGGAACTGAAATCTGAACGCTCACTGACATTTCCCCTATCTGAAAGTCTGATAAATGCCGGAAAAATGACTAAGTTCAAAAAAAAAATGTTTTCAACTTTTTTCAATTTTACCCCGTAGGATATATATTCTACCCACACACATTTGGAACTCTCCTGGGGTACCCTCACACATATTATTCCCTCATTTAGTGGATATTTTCACAAAAAAGTGAAATTTTCAAAAATCCAGAAAATTGGCTGAAAACGACTAAATATCAAGGACTCATTGGGCGAATCGCTCTGGAACTGAAATCAGAACGCTCACTCACATTTCCCCTATGTGAAACTCTGATAAACGCAGGAATAATGACTAAGTCCAAAAAAAAAAATTTTTCAACTTTTTTCAATTTTACCCCCGTGGGATATATATTCTACCCACACACATTTGGAACTCTCCTGGGGTACCCTCACACATATTATGCCCTCATTTAGTGGATATTTTCACAAAAAAGTGAAATTTTCAAAAATCCAGAAAATTGGCTGAAAACGACTAAATATCAAGGACTCATTGGGCGAATCACTCTGGAACTGAAATCGGAATGCTCACTGACATTTTCCCTATCTGAAAGTCTGATGAACGCCGGAAAAATTACTAAGTCCAAAAAAAAATTTTTTTCAACTTTTTTCAATTTTATCCCCGTGGGATATATATTCTACCCACACACATTTGGAACTCTCCTGGGGTACCCTCACACATATTATGCCCTCATTTAGTGGATATTTTCACAAAAAAGTGAAATTTTCAAAAATCCAGAAAATTGGCTGAAAACGACTAAATATCAAGGACTCATTGGGCGAATCGCTCTGGAACTGAAATCTGAACGCTCACTGACATTTCCCCTATCTGAAAGTCTGATAAATGCCGGAAAAATGACTAAGTTCAAAAAAAAAATTTTTTCAACTTTTTTCAATTTTACCCCGTAGGATATATATTCTACCCAAACACATTTGGAACTCTCCTGGGGTACCCTCACACATATTATTCTCTCATTTAGTGGATATTTTCACAAAAAAGTGAAATTTTCAAAAATCCAGAAAATTGGCTAAAAACGACTAAATATCAAGGACTCATTGGGCGAATCGCTCTAGAACTGAAATCGGAACGCTCACTGACATTTCCCCTATGTGAAAGTCTGATAAACGCCGGTAAAATGACTAAGTTCAAAAAAAATTTTTTTCAACTTTTTTCAATTTTACCCCCGTGGGATATATATTCTACCCACACACATTTGGAACTCTCCTGGGGTACCCTCACACATATTATTCCCTCATTTAGTGGATATTTTCACAAAAAAGTGAAATTTTCAAAAATCCAGAAAATTGGCTGAAAACGACTAAACATCAAGGACTCATTGGGCGAATCGCTCTGGAACTGAAATCGGAATGCTCACTGATATTTCCCCTATCTGAAAGTCTGATGAACGCCGGAAAAATAACTAAGTCCAAAAAAAAATTTTTTTCAACTTTTTTCAATTTTATCCCCGTGGGATATATATTCTACCCACACACATCTGGAACTCTCCTGGGGTACCCTCACACATATTATGCCCTCATTTAGTGGATATTTTCACAAAAAAGTGAAATTTTCCAAAATTGGCTGAAAACGACTAAATATCAAGGACTCATTGGGCGAATCGCTCTGGAATTGAAATCTGAACGCTCACTGACATTTCCCCTATCTGAAAGTCTGATAAATGCCGGAAAAATGACTAAGTTCAAAAAAAAATTTTTTTCAACTTTTTTCAATTTTACCCCGTAGGATATATATTCTACCCACACACATTTGGAACTCTCCTGGGGTACCCTCACACATATTATTCTCTCATTTAGTGGATATTTTCACAAAAAAGTGAAATTTTCAAAAATCCAGAAAATTGGCTAAAAACGACTAAATATCAAGGACTCATTGGGCGAATCGCTCTAGAACTGAAATCGGAACGCTCACTGACATTTCCCCTATGTGAAAGTCTGATAAACGCCGGTAAAATGAATAAGTTCAAAAAAAATTTTTTTCAACTTTTTTCAATTTTACCCCCGTGGGATATATATTCTACCCACACACATTTGGAACTCTCCTGGGGTACCCTCACACATATTATGCCCTCATTTAGTGGATATTTTCACAAAAAAGTGAAATTTTCAAAAATCCAGAAAATTGGCTGAAAACGACTAAATATCAAGGACTCATTGGGCGAATCGCTCTGGAACTGAAATCTGAACGCTCACTGACATTTCCCCTATCTGAAAGTCTGATAAATGGCGGAAAAATGACTAAGTTCAAAAAAAAATTTTTTTCAACTTTTTTCAATTTTACCCCGTAGGATATATATTCTACCCACACACATTTGGAACTCTCCTGGGGTACCCTCACACATATTATTCCCTCATTTAGTGGATATTTTCACAAAAAAGTGAAATTTTCAAAAATCCAGAAAATTGGCTGAAAACGACTAAATATCAAGGACTCATTGGGCGAATCGCTCTGGAACTGAAATCGGAATGCTCACTGACATTTCCCCTATGTGAAAGTCTGATAAACGCAGGAAAAATGACTAAGTCCAAAAAAAAAAATTTTTCAACTTTTTTCAATTTTACCCCCGTGGGATATATATTCTACCCACACACATTTGGAACTCTCCTGGGGTACCCTCACACATATTATGCCCTCATTTAGTGGATATTTTCACAAAAAAGTGAAATTTTCAAAAATCCAGAAAATTGGCTGAAAACGACTAAATATCAAGGACTCATTGGGCGAATCGCTCTGGAACTGAAATCGGAATGCTCACTGACATTTTCCCTATCTGAAAGTCTGATGAACGCCGGAAAAATTACTAAGTCCAAAAAAAAATTTTTTTCAACTTTTTTCAATTTTACCCCCGTGGGATATATATTCTACCCACACACATTTGGAACTCTCCTGGGGTACCCTCACACATATTATTCCCTCATTAATGGATATTTTCACAAAAAAGTGAAATTTTCAAAAATCCAGAAAATTGGCTGAAAACGACTAAATATCAAGGACTCATTGGGCGAATCGCTCTGGAACTGAAATCAGAACGCTCACTCACATTTCCCCTATGTGAAACTCTGATAAACGCAGGAAAAATGACTAAGTCCAAAAAAAAAAATTTTTCAACTTTTTTCAATTTTACCCCCGTGGGATATATATTCTACCCACACACATTTGGAACTCTCCTGGGGTACCCTCACACATATTATGCCCTGATTTAGTGGATATTTTCACAAAAAAGTGAAATTTTCAAAAATCCAGAAAATTGGCTGAAAACGACTAAATATCAAGGACTCATTGGGCGAATCGCTCTGGAACTGAAATCTGAATGCTCACTGACATTTCCCCTATCTGAAAGTCTGATAAATGCCGGAAAAATGACTAAGTTCAAAAAAAAATTTTTTTCAACTTTTTTCAATTTTACCCCGTAGGATATATATTCTACCCACACACATTTGGAACTCTCCTGGGGTACCCTCACACATATTATTCTCTCATTTAGTGGATATTTTCACAAAAAAGTGAAATTTTCAAAAATCCAGAAAATTGGCTTAAAACGACTAAATATCAAGGACTCATTGGGCGAATCGCTCTAGAACTGAAATCGGAACGCTCACTGACATTTCCCCTATGTGAAAGTCTGATAAACGCCGGTAAAATGACTAAGTTCAAAAAAAAATTTTTTCAACTTTTTTCAATTTTACCCCCGTGGGATATATATTCTACCCACACACATTTGGAACTCTCCTGGGGTACCCTCACACATATTATTCCCTCATTTAGTGGATATTTTCACAAAAAAGTGAAATTTTCAAAAATCCAGAAAATTGGCTGAAAACGACTAAATATCAAGGACTCATTGGGCGAATCGCTCTGGAACTGAAATCGGAATGCTCACTGATATTTCCCCTATCTGAAAGTCTGATGAACGCCGGAAAAATAACTAAGTCCAAAAAAAAATTTTTTTCAACTTTTTTCAATTTTATCCCCGTGGGATATATATTCTACCCACACACATCTGGAACTCTCCTGGGGTACCCTCACACATATTATGCCCTCATTTAGTGGATATTTTCACAAAAAAGTGAAATTTTCAAAAATTGGCTGAAAACGACTAAATATCAAGGACTCATTGGGCGAATCGCTCTGGAACTGAAATCAGAACGCTCACTCACATTTCCCCTATGTGAAACTCTGATAAACGCAGGAAAAATGACTAAGTCCAAAAAAAAAAATTTTTCAACTTTTTTCAATTTTACCCCCGTGGGATATATATTCTACCCACACACATTTGGAACTCTCCTGGGGTACCTTCACACATATTATGCCCTCATTTAGTGGATATTTTCACAAAAAAGTGAAATTTTCAAAAATCCAGAAAATTGGCTGAAAACGACTAAATATCAAGGACTCATTGGGCGAATCGCTCTGGAACTGAAATCTGAACGCTCACTGACATTTCCCCTATCTGAAAGTCTGATAAATGCCGGAAAAATGACTAAGTTCAAAAAAAAAATGTTTTCAACTTTTTTCAATTTTACCCCGTAGGATATATATTCTACCCACACACATTTGGAACTCTCCTGGGGTACCCTCACACATATTATTCTCTCATTTAGTGGATATTTTCACAAAAAAGTGAAATTTTCAAAAATCCAGAAAATTGGCTAAAAACGACTAAATATCAAGGACTCATTGGGCGAATCGCTCTAGAACTGAAATCGGAACGCTCACTGACATTTCCCCTATGTGAAAGTCTGATAAACGCCGGTAAAATGACTAAGTTCAAAAAAAAATTTTTTCAACTTTTTTCAATTTTACCCCCGTGGGATATATATTCTACCCACACACATTTGGAACTCTCCTGGGGTACCCTCACACATATTATTCCCTCATTTAGTGGATATTTTCACAAAAAAGTGAAATTTTCAAAAATCCAGAAAATTGGCTGAAAACGACTAAATATCAAGGACTCATTGGGCGAATCGCTCTGGAACTGAAATCGGAATGCTCACTGATATTTCCCCTATCTGAAAGTCTGATGAACGCCGGAAAAATAACTAAGTCCAAAAAAAAATTTTTTTCAACTTTTTTCAATTTTATCCCCGTGGGATATATATTCTACCCACACACATCTGGAACTCTCCTGGGGTACCCTCACACATATTATGCCCTCATTTAGTGGATATTTTCACAAAAAAGTGAAATTTTGAAAAATTGGCTGAAAACGACTAAATATCAAGGACTCATTGGGCGAATCGCTCTGGAACTGAAATCAGAACGCTCACTCACATTTCCCCTATGTGAAACTCTGATAAACGCAGGAAAAATGACTAAGTCCAAAAAAAAAAATTTTTCAACTTTTTTCAATTTTACCCCCGTGGGATATATATTCTACCCACACACATTTGGAACTCTCCTGGGGTACCCTCACACATATTATGCCCTCATTTAGTGGATATTTTCACAAAAAAGTGAAATTTTCAAAAATCCAGAAAATTGGCTGAAAACGACTAAATATCAAGGACTCATTGGGCGAATCGCTCTGGAACTGAAATTTGAATGCTCACTGACATTTCCCCTATCTGAAAGTCTGATAAATGCCGGAAAAATGACTAAGTTCAAAAAAAAAATGTTTTCAACTTTTTTCAATTTTACCCCGTAGGATATATATTCTACCCACACACATTTGGAACTCTCCTGGGGTACCCTCACACATATTATTCTCTCATTTAGTGGATATTTTCACAAAAAAGTGAAATTTTCAAAAATCCAGAAAATTGGCTAAAAACGACTAAATATCAAGGACTCATTGGGCGAATCGCTCTAGAACTGAAATCGGAACGCTCACTGACATTTCCCCTATGTGAAAGTCTGATAAATGCCGGTAAAATGACTAAGTTCAAAAAAAAATTTTTTCAACTTTTTTCAATTTTACCCCCGTGGGATATATATTCTACCCACACACATTTGGAACTCTCCTGGGGTACCCTCACACATATTATTCCCTCATTTAGTGGATATTTTCACAAAAAAGTGAAATTTTCAAAAATCCAGAAAATTGGCTGAAAACGACTAAATATCAAGGACTCATTGGGCGAATCGCTCTGGAACTGAAATCGGAATGCTCACTGATATTTCCCCTATCTGAAAGTCTGATGAACGCCGGAAAAATTACTAAGTCCAAAAAAAAATTTTTTTCAACTTTTTTCAATTTTACCCCCGTGGGATATATATTCTACCCACACACATTTGGAACTCTCCTGGGGTACCCTCACACATATTATTCCCTCATTAATGGATATTTTCACAAAAAAGTGAAATTTTCAAAAATCCAGAAAATTGGCTGAAAACGACTAAATATCAAGGACTCATTGGGCGAATCACTCTGGAACTGAAATCAGAACGCTCACTCACATTTCCCCTATGTGAAACTCTGATAAACGCAGGAATAATGACTAAGTCCAAAAAAAAAAATTTTTCAACTTTTTTCAATTTTACCCCCGTGGGATATATATTCTACCCACACACATTTGGAACTCTCCTGGGGTACCCTCACACATATTATGCCCTCATTTAGTGGATATTTTCACAAAAAAGTGAAATTTTCAAAAATCCAGAAAATTGGCTGAAAACGACTAAATATCAAGGACTCATTGGGCGAATCACTCTGGAACTGAAATCGGAATGCTCACTGACATTTTCCCTATCTGAAAGTCTGATGAACGCCGGAAAAATTACTAAGTCCAAAAAAAAATTTTTTTCAACTTTTTTCAATTTTATCCCCGTGGGATATATATTCTACCCACACACATTTGGAACTCTCCTGGGGTACCCTCACACATATTATGCCCTCATTTAGTGGATATTTTCACAAAAAAGTGAAATTTTCAAAAATCCAGAAAATTGGCTGAAAACGACTAAATATCAAGGACTCATTGGGCGAATCGCTCTGGAACTGAAATCTGAACGCTCACTGACATTTCCCCTATCTGAAAGTCTGATAAATGCCGGAAAAATGACTAAGTTCAAAAAAAAAATTTTTTCAACTTTTTTCAATTTTACCCCGTAGGATATATATTCTACCCAAACACATTTGGAACTCTCCTGGGGTACCCTCACACATATTATTCTCTCATTTAGTGGATATTTTCACAAAAAAGTGAAATTTTCAAAAATCCAGAAAATTGGCTAAAAACGACTAAATATCAAGGACTCATTGGGCGAATCGCTCTAGAACTGAAATCGGAACGCTCACTGACATTTCCCCTATGTGAAAGTCTGATAAACGCCGGTAAAATGACTAAGTTCAAAAAAAATTTTTTTCAACTTTTTTCAATTTTACCCCCGTGGGATATATATTCTACCCACACACATTTGGAACTCTCCTGGGGTACCCTCACACATATTATTCCCTCATTTAGTGGATATTTTCACAAAAAAGTGAAATTTTCAAAAATCCAGAAAATTGGCTGAAAACGACTAAACATCAAGGACTCATTGGGCGAATCGCTCTGGAACTGAAATCGGAATGCTCACTGATATTTCCCCTATCTGAAAGTCTGATGAACGCCGGAAAAATAACTAAGTCCAAAAAAAAATTTTTTTCAACTTTTTTCAATTTTATCCCCGTGGGATATATATTCTACCCACACACATCTGGAACTCTCCTGGGGTACCCTCACACATATTATGCCCTCATTTAGTGGATATTTTCACAAAAAAGTGAAATTTTCCAAAATTGGCTGAAAACGACTAAATATCAAGGACTCATTGGGCGAATCGCTCTGGAATTGAAATCTGAACGCTCACTGACATTTCCCCTATCTGAAAGTCTGATAAATGCCGGAAAAATGACTAAGTTCAAAAAAAAATTTTTTTCAACTTTTTTCAATTTTACCCCGTAGGATATATATTCTACCCACACACATTTGGAACTCTCCTGGGGTACCCTCACACATATTATTCTCTCATTTAGTGGATATTTTCACAAAAAAGTGAAATTTTCAAAAATCCAGAAAATTGGCTAAAAACGACTAAATATCAAGGACTCATTGGGCGAATCGCTCTAGAACTGAAATCGGAACGCTCACTGACATTTCCCCTATGTGAAAGTCTGATAAACGCCGGTAAAATGAATAAGTTCAAAAAAAATTTTTTTCAACTTTTTTCAATTTTACCCCCGTGGGATATATATTCTACCCACACACATTTGGAACTCTCCTGGGGTACCCTCACACATATTATTCCCTCATTTAGTGGATATTTTCACAAAAAAGTGAAATTTTCAAAAATCCAGAAAATTGGCTGAAAACGACTAAATATCAAGGACTCATTGGGCGAATCGCTCTGGAACTGAAATCGGAATGCTCACTGATATTTCCCCTATCTGAAAGTCTGATGAACGCCGGAAAAATAACTAAGTCCAAAAAAAAATTTTTTTCAACTTTTTTCAATTTTATCCCCGTGGGATATATATTCTACCCACACACATCTGGAACTCTCCTGGGGTACCCTCACACATATTATGCCCTCATTTAGTGGATATTTTCACAAAAAAGTGAAATTTTCAAAAATTGGATGAAAACGACTAAATATCAAGGACTCATTGGGCAAATCGCTCTGGAACTGTAATCGGAACGCTCACTGACATTTTCCCTATCTGAAAGTCTGATGAACGCAGGAAAAATGAGTAAGTCCAAAAAAAAAAATTTTTCAACTTTTTTCAATTTAACCCCCGTGGGATATATATTCTACCCACACACATTTGGAACTCTCCTGGGGTACCCTCACACATATTATTCCCTCATTTAGTGGATGTTTTCACAAAAAAGTGAAATTTTCAAAAATCCAGAAAATTGGCTGAAAACGACTAAATATCAAGGACTCATTGGGCGAATCGCTCTGGAACTGAAATCGGAATGCTCACTGACATTTCCCCTATCTGAAAGTCTGATGAACGCCGGAAAAATTACTAAGTCCAAAAAAAAATTTTTTTCAACTTTTTTCAATTTTATCCCCGTGGGATATATATTCTACCCACACACATCTGGAACTCTCCTGGGGTACCCTCACACATATTATGCCCTCATTTAGTGGATATTTTCACAAAAAAGTGAAATTTTCAAAAATCCAGAAAATTAGCTGAAAACGACTAAATATCAAGGACTCATTGGGCGAATCGCTCTGAAACTGAAATCGGAACGCTCACTGACATTTCCCCTATGTGAAAGTCTGATAAACGCAGGAAAAATGACTAAGTCCAAAAAAAAAAAATTTTCAACTTTTTTCAATTTTATCCCCGTGGGATATATATTCTACCCACACACATTTGGAACTCTCCTGGGGTACCCTCACACATATTATGCCCTCATTTAGTGGATATTTTCACAAAAAAGTGAAATTTTCAAAAATTGGATGAAAACGACTAAATATCAAGGACTCATTGGGCGAATCGCTCTAGAACTGAAATCGGAACGCTCACTGACATTTTCCCTATGTGAAAGTCTGATAAACGCCGGTAAAATGACTAAGTTCAAAAAAAAATTTTTTCAACTTTTTTCAATTTTACCCCCGTGGGATATATATTCTACCCACACACATTTGGAACTCTCCTGGGGTACCCTCACACATATTATTCCCTCATTTAGTGGATATTTTCACAAAAAAGTGAAATTTTCAAAAATCCAGAAAATTGGCTGAAAACGACTAAATATCAAGGACTCATTGGGCGAATCGCTCTGGAACTGAAATCGGAATGCTCACTGACATTTCCCCTATGTGAAAGTCTGATAAACGCAGGAAAAATGACTAAGTCCAAAAAAAAAAATTTTTCAACTTTTTTCAATTTTACCCCCGTGGGATATATATTCTACCCACACACATTTGGAACTCTCCTGGGGTACCCTCACACATATTATGCCCTCATTTAGTGGATATTTTCACAAAAAAGTGAAATTTTCAAAAATCCAGAAAATTGGCTGAAAACGACTAAATATCAAGGACTCATTGGGCGAATCGCTCTGGAACTGAAATCGGAATGCTCACTGACATTTTCCCTATCTGAAGGTCTGATGAACGCCGGAAAAATTACTAAGTCCAAAAAAAAATTTTTTTCAACTCTTTTCAATTTTATCCCCGTGGGATATATATTCTACCCACACACATTTGGAACTCTCCTGGGGTACCCTCACACATATTATGCCCTCATTTAGTGGATATTTTCACAAAAAAGTGAAATTTTCAAAAATTGGATGAAAACGACTAAATATCAAGGACTCATTGGGCGAATCGCTCTGGAACTGAAATCGGAATGCTCACTGACATTTCCCCTATCTGAAAGTCTGATGAACACAGGAAAAATGACTAAGTCCAAAAAAAAAAATTTTTCAACTTTTTTCAATTTAACCCCCGTGGGATATATATTCTACCCACACACATTTGGAACTCTCCTGGGGTACCCTCACACATATTATTCCCTCATTTAGTGGATGTTTTCACAAAAAAGTGAAATTTTCAAAAATCCAGAAAATTGGCTGAAAACGACTAAATATCAAGGACTCATTGGGCGAATCGCTCTGGAACTGAAATCGGAATGCTCACTGACATTTCCCCTATCTGAAAGTCTGATGAACGCCGGAAAAATTACTAAGTCCAAAAAAAAATTTTTTTCAACTTTTTTCAATTTTATCCCCGTGGGATATATATTCTACCCACACACATCTGGAACTCTCCTGGGGTACCCTCACACATATTATGCCCTCATTTAGTGGATATTTTCACAAAAAAGTGAAATTTTCAAAAATCCAGAAAATTGGCTGAAAACGACTAAATATCAAGGAGTCATTGGGCGAATCGCTCTGAAACTGAAATCGGAACGCTCACTGACATTTCCCCTATGTGAAAGTCTGATAAACGCAGGAAAAATGACTAAGTCCAAAAAAAAAAAATTTTCAACTTTTTTCAATTTTATCCCCGTGGGATATATATTCTACCCACACACATTTGGAACTCTCCTGGGGTACCCTCACACATATTATGCCCTCATTTAGTGGATATTTTCACAAAAAAGTGAAATTTTCAAAAATTGGATGAAAACGACTAAATATCAAGGACTCATTGGGCGAATCGCTCTGGAACTGTAATCGGAACGATCACTGACATTTTTCCTATCTGAAAGTCTGATAAACAGCGGAAAAATTACTAAGTCCAAAAAAAAATTTTTTTCAACTTTTTTCAATTTTATCCCCGTGGGATATATATTCTACCCACACACATTTGGAACTCTCCTGGGGTACCCTCACACATATTATGCCCTCATTTAGTGGATATTTTCACAAAAAAGTGAAATTTTCAAAAATCCAGAAAATTGGCTGAAAACGACTAAATATCAAGGACTCATTGGGCGAATCGCTCTGGAACTGAAATCTGAACGCTCACTGACATTTCCCCTATCTGAAAGTCTGATAAATGCCGGAAAAATGACTAAGTTCAAAAAAAATTTTTTTTCAACTTTTTTCAATTTTACCCCGTAGGATATATATTCTACCCACACACATTTGGAACTCTCCTGGGGTACCCTCACACATATTATTCTCTCATTTAGTGGATATTTTCACAAAAAAGTGAAATTTTCAAAAATCCAGAAAATTGGCTAAAAACGACTAAATATCAAGGACTCATTGGGCGAATCGCTCTAGAACTGAAATCGGAACGCTCACTGACATTTCCCCTATGTGAAAGTCTGATAAACGCCGGTAAAATGACTAAGTTCAAAAAAAAATTTTTTCAACTTTTTTCAATTTTACCCCCGTGGGATATATTCTACACACACATTTGGAACTCTCCTGGGGTACCCTCACACATATTATTCCCTCATTTAGTGGATATTTTCACAAAAAAGTGAAATTTTCAAAAATCCAGAAAATTGGCTGAAAACGACTAAATATCAAGGACTCATTGGGCGAATCGCTCTGAAACTGAAATCGGAATGCTCACTGACATTTCCCCTATGTGAAAGTCTGATAAACGCAGGAAAAATGACTAAGTCCAAAAAAAAAAAATTTTCAACTTTTTTCAATTTTATCCCCGTGGGATATATATTCTACCCACACACATTTGGAACTCTCCTGGGGTACCCTCACACATATTATGCCCTCATTTAGTGGATATTTTCACAAAAAAAGTGAAATTTTCAAAAATTGGATGAAAACGACTAAATATCAAGGACTCATTGGGCGAATCGCTCTGGAACTGTAATCGGAACGATCACTGACATTTTTCCTATCTGAAAGTCTGATAAACAGCGGAAAAATTACTAAGTCCAAAAAAAAATTTTTTTCAACTTTTTTCAATTTTATACCCGTGGGATATATATTCTACCCACACACATTTGGAACTCTCCTGGGGTACCCTCACACATATTATGCCCTCATTTAGTGGATATTTTCACAAAAAAGTGAAATTTTCAAAAATCCAGAAAATTGGCTGAAAACGACTAAATATCAAGGACTCATTGGGCGAATCGCTCTGGAACTGAAATCTGAACGCTCACTGACATTTCCCCTATCTGAAAGTCTGATAAATGCCGGAAAAATGACTAAGTTCAAAAAAAAAATTTTTTCAACTTTTTTCAATTTTACCCCGTAGGATATATATTCTACCCACACACATTTGGAACTCTCCTGGGGTACCCTCACACATATTATTCTCTCATTTAGTGGATATTTTCACAAAAAAGTGAAATTTTCAAAAATCCAGAAAATTGGCTAAAAACGACTAAATATCAAGGACTCACTCATTGGGCGAATCGCTCTAGAACTGAAATCGGAACGCTCACTGACATTTCCCCTATGTGAAAGTCTGATAAACGCCGGTAAAATGACTAAGTTCAAAAAAAAATTTTTTCAACTTTTTTCAATTTTACCCCCGTGGGATATATTCTACCCACACACATTTGGAACTCTCCTGGGGTACCCTCACACATATTATTCCCTCATTTAGTGGATATTTTCACAAAAAAGTGAAATTTTCAAAAATCCAGAAAATTGGCTGAAAACGACTAAATATCAAGGACTCATTGGGCGAATCGCTCTGGAACTGAAATCGGAATGCTCACTGACATTTCCCCTATGTGAAAGTCTGATAAACGCAGGAAAAATGACTAAGTCCAAAAAAAAAAATTTTTCAACTTTTTTCAATTTTACCCCCGTGGGATATATATTCTACCCACACACATTTGGAACTCTCCTGGGGTACCCTCACACATATTATGCCCTCATTTAGTGGATATTTTCACAAAAAAGTGAAATTTTCAAAAATCCAGAAAATTGGCTGAAAACGACTAAATATCAAGGACTCATTGGCCGAATCGCTCTGGAACTGAAATCGGAATGCTCACTGACATTTTCCCTATCTGAAGGTCTGATGAACGCCGGAAAAATTACTAAGTCCAAAAAAAAATTTTTTTCAACTCTTTTCAATTTTATCCCCGTGGGATATATATTCTACCCACACACATTTGGAACTCTCCTGGGGTACCCTCACGCATATTATGCCCTCATTTAGTGGATATTTTCACAAAAAAGTGAAATTTTCAAAAATTGGATGAAAACGACTAAATATCAAGGACTCATTGGGCGAATCGGTCTGGAACTGTAATCGGAACGCTCACTGACATTTTCCCTATCTGAAAGTCTGAGAAACAGCGGAAAAATTACTAAGTCCAAAAAAAAATTTTTTTTCAACTTTTTTCAATTTTATCCCCGTGGGATATATATTCTACCCACACACATTTGGAACTCTCCTGGGGTACCCTCACACATATTATGCCCTCATTTAGTGGATATTTTCACAAAAAAGTGAAATTTTCAAAAATCCAGAAAATTGGCTGAAAACGACTAAATATCAAGGACTCATTGGGCGATTCGCTCTGGAACTGAAATCAGAACGCTCACTCACATTTCCCCTATGTGAAAGTCTGATGAACGCCGGAAAAAGAACTAAGTCCAAAAAAAAATTTTTTTCAACTTTTTTCAATTTTATCCCCGTGGGATATATATTCTACCCACACACATTTGGAACTCTCCTGGGGTACCCTCACACATATTATGCCCTCATTTAGTGGATATTTTCACAAAAAAGTGAAATTTTCAAAAATCCAGAAAATTGCCTGAAAACGACTAAATAGCAAGGAATCATTGGGCGAATCGCTCTGGAACTGAAATCGGAATGTTCACTGACATTTCCCCTATGTGAAAGTCTGAAATTCGCCGGAAAAATGACTAAGTTCAAAAAAAAATTTTTTTCAACTTTTTTCAATTTTACCCCCATGGGATATATATTCTACCCACACACATTTGGGGTACCCTCACACATATTATTCCCTCATTTAGTGGATATTTTCACAAAAAAGTGAAATTTTCAAAAATCCAGAAAATTGGCTGAAAACGACTAAATATCAAGGACTCATTGGGCGAATCGCTCTGGAACTGAAATCTGAACGCTCACTGACATTTCCCCTATCTGAAAGTCTGATAAATGCCGGAAAAATTACTAAGTCCAAAAGTATTTTTTTTTAAACTTTTTTCAATTTTACCCCCGTGGGATATATATTCTACTCACACACATTTGGAACTCTCCTGGGGTACCATCACACATATTATTCTCTCATTTAGTGGATATTTTCACAAAAAAGTGAAGTTTTCAAAAATCCAGAAAATTGGCTGAAAATGAATAAATATCAACGACTCATTGGGCGAATCACTCTGGAACTGAGATCGGAACGCTCACTGACATTTCCCCTATGTGAAAGTCTGATAAATGCCGGAAAAATGACTAAGTTCAAAAAAAAATTTTTTTCAACTTTTTTCAATTTTACCCCGTAGGATATATATTCTACCCACACACATTTGGAACTCTCCTGGGGTACCCTCACACATATTATTCTCTCATTTAGTGGATATTTTCACAAAAAAGTGAAATTTTCAAAAATCCAGAAAATTGGCTAAAAACGACTAAATATCAAGGACTCATTGGGCGAATCGCTCTAGAACTGAAATCGGAACGCTCACTGACATTTCCCCTATGTGAAAGTCTGATAAACGCCGGTAAAATGACTAAGTTCAAAAAAAAATTTTTTCAACTTTTTTCAATTTTACCCCCGTGGGATATATTCTACACACACATTTGGAACTCTCCTGGGGTACCCTCACACATATTATTCCCTCATTTAGTGGATATTTTCACAAAAAAGTGAAATTTTCAAAAATCCAGAAAATTGGCTGAAAACGACTAAATATCAAGGACTCATTGGGCGAATCGCTCTGAAACTGAAATCGGAATGCTCACTGACATTTCCCCTATGTGAAAGTCTGATAAACGCAGGAAAAATGACTAAGTCCAAAAAAAAAAAATTTTCAACTTTTTTCAATTTTATCCCCGTGGGATATATATTCTACCCACACACATTTGGAACTCTCCTGGGGTACCCTCACACATATTATGCCCTCATTTAGTGGATATTTTCACAAAAAAGTGAAATTTTCAAAAATCCAGAAAATTGGCTGAAAACGACTAAATATCAAGGACTCATTGGGCGAATCGCTCTGGAACTGAAATCTGAACGCTCACTGACATTTCCCCTATCTGAAAGTCTGATAAATGCCGGAAAAATGACTAAGTTCAAAAAAAAAATTTTTTCAACTTTTTTCAATTTTACCCCGTAGGATATATATTCTACCCACACACATTTGGAACTCTCCTGGGGTACCCTCACACATATTATTCTCTCATTTAGTGGATATTTTCACAAAAAAGTGAAATTTTCAAAAATCCAGAAAATTGGCTAAAAACGACTAAATATCAAGGACTCATTGGGCGAATCGCTCTAGAACTGAAATCGGAACGCTCACTGACATTTCCCCTATGTGAAAGTCTGATAAACGCCGGTAAAATGACTAAGTTCAAAAAAAAATTTTTTCAACTTTTTTCAATTTTACCCCCGTGGGATATATTCTACCCACACACATTTGGAACTCTCCTGGGGTACCCTCACACATAGTATTCCCTCATTTAGTGGATATTTTCACAAAAAAGTGAAATTTTCAAAAATCCAGAAAATTGGCTGAAAACGACTAAATATCAAGGACTCATTGGGCGAATCGCTCTGGAACTGAAATCGGAATGCTCACTGACATTTCCCCTATGTGAAAGTCTGATAAACGCAGGAAAAATGACTAAGTCCAAAAAAAAAAATTTTTCAACTTTTTTCAATTTTACCCCCGTGGGATATATATTCTACCCACACACATTTGGAACTCTCCTGGGGTACCCTCACACATGTTATGCCCTCATTTAGTGGATATTTTCACAAAAAAGTGAAATTTTC
Source organism: Phyllobates terribilis (assembly GCF_046119375.1). Taxonomy (NCBI): domain Eukaryota; kingdom Metazoa; phylum Chordata; class Amphibia; order Anura; family Dendrobatidae; genus Phyllobates; species Phyllobates terribilis. Next base: position 597,915,534 of record NW_027362762.1, read on the forward strand.
AAAAATCCAGAAAATTGGCTGAAAACGACTAAATATCAAGGACTCATTGGCCGAATCGCTCTGGAACTGAAATCGGAATGCTCACTGACATTTTCCCTATCTGAAGGTCTGATGAACGCCGGAAAAATTACTAAGTCCAAAAAAAAATTTTTTTCAACTCTTTTCAATTTTATCCCCGTGGGATATATATTCTACCCACACACATTTGGAACTCTCCTGGGGTACCCTCACGCATATTATGCCCTCATTTAGTGGATATTTTCACAAAAAAGTGAAATTTTCAAAAATTGGATGAAAACGACTAAATATCAAGGACTCATTGGGCGAATCAGTCTGGAACTGTAATCGGAACGCTCACTGACATTTTCCCTATCTGAAAGTCTGAGAAACAGCGGAAAAATTACTAAGTCCAAAAAAAAATTTTTTTTCAACTTTTTTCAATTTTATCCCCGTGGGATATATATTCTACCCACACACATTTGGAACTCTCCTGGGGTACCCTCACACATATTATTCCCTCATTTAGTGGATATTTTTCACAAAAAAGTGAAATTTTCAAAAATCCAGAAAATTGGCTGAAAACGACTAAATATCAAGGACTCATTGGGCGAATCGCTCTGGAACTGAAATCTGAATGCTCACTGACATTTCCCCTATCTGAAAGTCTGATAAATGCCGGAAAAATGACTAAGTTCAAAAAAATTTTTTTTTCAACTTTTTTCAATTTTACCCCGTGGGATATATATTCTACCCACACACATTTGGAACTCTCCTGGGGTACCCTCACACATATTATGCCCTCATTTAGTGGATATTTTCACAAAAAAGTGAAATTTTCAAAAATCCAGAAAATTGGCTGAAAACGACTAAATATCAAGGACTCATTGGGCGAATCGCTCTGGAACTGAAATCGAAATGCTCACTGACATTTCCCCTATGTGAAAGTCTGATAAACGCAGGAAAAATGTCTAAGTCCAAAAAAAAAAATTTTTCAACTTTTTTCAATTTTACCCCCGTGGGATATATATTCTACCCACACACATTTGGAACTCTCCTAGGGTACCCTCACACATATTATTCCCTCATTTAGTGGATGTTTTCACAAAAAAGTGAAATTTTCAAAAATCCAGAAAATTGGCTGAAAACGACTAAATATCAAGGACTCATTGGGCGAATCGCTCTGGAACTGAAATCGGAATGCTCACTGACATTTTCCCTATCTGAAAGTCTGATGAACGCCGGAAAAATTACTAAGTCCAAAAAAAAATTTTTTTCAACTTTTTTCAATTTTATCCCCGTGGGATATATATTCTACCCACACACATTTGGAACTCTCCTGGGGTACCCTCACACATATTATGCCCTCATTTAGTGGATATTTTCACAAAAAAGTGAAATTTTCAAAAATCCAGAAAATTGGCTGAAAACGACTAAATATCAAGGACTCATTGGGCGATTCGCTCTGGAACTGAAATCAGAACGCTCACTCACATTTCCCCTATGTGAAAGTCTGATGAACGCCGGAAAAAGAACTAAGTCCAAAAAAAAAATTTTTTCAACTTTTTTCAATTTTATCCCCGTGGGATATATATTCTACCCACACACATTTGGAACTCTCCTGGGGTACCCTCACACATATTATGCCCTCATTTAGTGGATATTTTCACAAAAAAGTGAAATTTTCAAAAATCCAGAAAATTGCCTGAAAACGACTAAATAGCAAGGAATCATTGGGCGAATCGCTCTGGAACTGAAATCGGAATGTTCACTGACATTTCCCCTATGTGAAAGTCTGAAATTCGCCGGAAAAATGACTAAGTTCAAAAAAAAATTTTTTTCAACTTTTTTCAATTTTACCCCCATGGGATATATATTCTACCCACACACATTTGGGGTACCCTCACAGATATTATTCCCTCATTTAGTGGATATTTTCACAAAAAAGTGAAATTTTCAAAAATCCAGAAAATTGGCTGAAAACGACTAAATATCAAGGACTCATTGGGCGAATCGCTCTGGAACTGAAATCTGAACGCTCACTGACATTTCCCCTATCTGAAAGTCTGATAAATGCCGGAAAAATTACTAAGTCCAAAAGTATTTTTTTTTAAACTTTTTTCAATTTTACCCCCGTGGGATATATATTCTACTCACACACATTTGGAACTCTCCTGGGGTACCATCACACATATTATTCTCTCATTTAGTGGATATTTTCACAAAAAAGTGAAGTTTTCAAAAATCCAGAAAATTGGCTGAAAATGAATAAATATCAACGACTCATTGGGCGAATCACTCTGGAACTGAGATCGGAACGCTCACTGACATTTCCCCTATGTGAAAGTCTGATAAACGCCGGAAAAATTACTAAGTCCAAAAAAAAATTTTTTTCAACTTTTTTCAATTTTATCCCCGTGAGATATATATTCTACCCACACACATTTGGAACTCTCCTGGGGTACCCTCACACATATTATGCCCTCATTTAGTGGATATTTTCACAAAAAAGTGAAAGTTTCAAAAATCCAGAAAATTGGCTAAAAACGACTAAATATCAAGGACTCATGGGGCGAATCGCTCTAGAACTGAAATCGGAACGCTCACTGACATTTCCCCTATCTGAAAGTCTGATAAACAGCGGAAAAATTACTAAGTCCAAAAAAAAAAAATTTTCAACTTTTTTCAATTTTACCCCCGTGGGATATATATTCTACCCACACACATTTGGAACTCTCCTAGGGTACCCTCACACATATTATTCCCTCATTTAGTGGATGTTTTCACAAAAAAGTGAAATTTTCAAATATCCAGAAAATTGGCTGAAAACGACTAAATATCAAGGACTTATTGGGCGAATCGCTCTGGAACTGAAATCGGAATGCTCACTGACATTTCCCCTATCTGAAAGTCTGATAAACGCAGGAAAAATGACTAAGTCCAATAAAAAACATTTTTCAACTTTTTTCAATTTTACCCCCGTGGGATATATATTCTACCCACACACATTTGGAACTCTCCTGGGGTACCCTCACACATATTATGCCCTCATTTAGTGGATATTTTCACAAAAAAGTGAAATTTTCAAAAATCCAGAAAATTGGCTGAAAACGACTAAATATCAAGGACTCATTGGGCGAATCGCTCTGGAACTGAAATCGAAACGCTCACTGACATTTCACCTATGTGAAAGTCTGATAAACGCAGGAAAAATGTCTAAGTCCAAAAAAAAAAATTTTTCAACTTTTTTCAATTTTACCCCCGTGGGATATATATTCTACCCACACACATTTGGAACTCTCCTAGGGTACCCTCACACATATTATTCCCTCATATAGTGGATGTTTTCACAAAAAAGTGAAATTTTCAAAAATCCAGAAAATTGGCTGAAAACGACTAAATATCAAGGACTTATTGGGCGAATCGCTCTGGAACTGAAATCGGAATGCTCACTGACATTTTCCCTATCTGAAAGTCTGATGAACGCCGGAAAAATTACTAAGTCCAAAAAAAATTTTTTTTCAACTTTTTTCAATTTTATCCCCGTGGGATATATATTCTACCCACACACATTTGGAACTCTCCTGGGGTACCCTCACACATATTATGCCCTCATTTAGTGGATATTTTCACAAAAAAGTGAAATTTTCAAAAATCCAGAAAATTGGCTGAAAACGACTAAATATCAAGGACTCATTGGGCGAATCGCTCTAGAACTGAAATCGGAACGCTCACTGACATTTCCCCTATGTGAAAGTCTGATAAACGCCGGTAAAATGACTAAGTTCCAAAAAAATTTTTTTCAACTTTTTTCAATTTTACCCCCGTGGGATATATATTCTACCCACACACATTTGGAACTCTCCTGGGGTACCCTCACACATATTATTCTCTCATTTAGTGGATATTTTCACAAAAAAGTGAAATTTTCAAAAATCCAGAAAATTGGCTGAAAACGACTAAATAGCAAGGACTCATTGGGCGAATCGCTCTGGAACTGAAATCGGAATGCTCACTGACATTTCCCCTATGTGAAAGTCTGATATTCGCCGGAAAAATGACTAAGTTCAAAAAAAAAATTTTTTCAACTTTTTTCAATTTTACCCCCATGGGATATTTATTCTACCCACACACATTTGGGGTACCCTCACACATATTATTCCCTCATTTAGTGGATATTTTCACAAAAAAGTGAAATTTTCAAAAATCCAGAAAATTGGCTGAAAACGACTAAATATCAAGGACTCATTGGGCGAATCGCTCTGGAACTGAAATCTGAACGCTCACTGACATTTCCCCTATCTGAAAGTCTGATAAATGCCGGAAAAATTACTAAGTCCAAAAGTAATTTTTTTTCAACTTTTTTCAATTTTACCCCCATGGGATATTTATTCTACCCACACACATTTGGGGTACCCTCACACATATTATTCCCTCATTTAGTGGATGTTTTCACAAAAAAGTGAAATTTTCAAAAATCCAGAAAATTGGCTGAAAACGACTAAATATCAAGGACTCATTGGGCGAATCGCTCTGGAACTGAAATCGGAATGCTCACTGACATTTCCCCTATCTGAAAGTCTGATGAACGCCGGAAAAATTGCTAAGTCCCCAAAAAAATTTTTTTCACCTTTTTTCAATTTTACCCCCGTGGGATATATATTCTACCCACACACATTTGGAACTCTCCTGGGGTACCCTCACGCATATTATTCTCTCATTTAGTGGATATTTTCACAAAAAAGTGAAATTTTCAAAATTCCAGAAAATTGGCTGAAAACGACTAAATATCAAGGACTCATTGGGAGAATCGCTGTGGAACTGAAATCGGAATGCTCACTGACATTTCCCCTATCTGAAAGTCTGATAAACGCAGGAAAAATGACTAAGTCCAATAAAAAAAAATTTTCAACTTTTTTCAATTTTACCCCCGTGGGATATATATTCTACCCACACACATTTGGAACTCTCCTAGGGTACCCTCACACATATTATTCCCTCATTTAGTGGATGTTTTCACAAAAAAGTGAAATTTTCAAAAATCCAGAAAATTGGCTGAAAACGACTAAATATCAAGGACTCATTGGGCGAATCGCTCTGGATCTGAAATATGAACGCTTACTGACATTTCCCCTATCTGAAAGTCTGATAAATGCCGGAAAAATTACCAAGTTGAAAAAAAAAAAATTTTAAACTTTTTTCAATTTTACCCCCGTGGGATATATATTCTACCCACACACATTTGGGGTACCCTCACACATATTATTCCCTCATTTAGTGGATATTTTTCACAAAAAAGTGAAATTTTCAAAAATCCAGAAAATTGGCTGAAAACGACTAAATATCAAGGACTCATTGGGCGAATCGCTCTAGAACTGAAATCGGAACGCTCACTGACATTTCCCCTATGTGAAAGTCTGATAAACGCCGGTAAAATGACTAAGTTCAAAAAAAATTTTTTCAACTTTTTTCAATTTTATCCCCGTGGGATATATATTCTACCCACACACATTTGGAACTCTCCTAGGGTACCCTCACACATATTATTCCCTCATTTAGTGGATGTTTTCACAAAAAAGTGAAATTTTCAAAAATCCAGAAAATTGGCTGAAAACGACTAAATATCAAGGACTCATTGGGCGAATCGCTCTGGAACTGAAATCGGAATGCTCACTGACATTTCCCCTATCTGAAAGTCTGATGAACGCTGGAAAAATAACTAAGTCCAAAAAAAAATTTTTTTCAACTTTTTTCAATTTTATCCCCGTGGGATATATATTCTACCCACACACATTTGGAACTCTCCTGGGGTACCCTCACACATATTATTCTCTCATTTAGTGGATATTTTCACAAAAAAGTGAAATTTTCAAAAATCCAGAAAATTGGCTGAAAACGACTAAATATCAAGGACTCATTGGGCGATTCGCTCTGGAACTGAAATCAGAACGCTCACTCACATTTCCCCTATGTGAAAGTCTGATGAACGCCGGAAAAAGAACTAAGTCCAAAAAAAAATTTTTTTCAACTTTTTTCAATTTTATCCCCGTGGGATATATATTCTACCCACACACATTTGGAACTCTCCTGGGGTACCCTCACACATATTATGCCCTCATTTAGTGGATATTTTCACAAAAAAGTGAAATTTTCAAAAATCCAGAAAATTGCCTGAAAACGACTAAATAGCAAGGAATCATTGGGCGAATCGCTCTGGAACTGAAATCGGAATGTTCACTGACATTTCCCCTATGTGAAAGTCTGAAATTCGCCGGAAAAATGACTAAGTTCAAAAAAAAATTTTTTTCAACTTTTTTCAATTTTACCCCCATGGGATATATATTCTACCCACACACATTTGGGGTACCCTCACACATATTATTCCCTCATTTAGTGGATATTTTCACAAAAAAGTGAAATTTTTGAAAAATCCAGAAAATTGGCTGAAAACGACTAAATATCAAGGACTCATTGGGCGAATCGCTCTGGAACTGAAATCTGAACGCTCACTGACATTTCCCCTATCCGAAAGTCTGATAAATGCCGGAAAAATTACTAAGTCCAAAAGTATTTTTTTTTAAACTTTTTTCAATTTTACCCCCGTGGGATATATATTCTACTCACACACATTTGGAACTCTCCTGGGGTACCATCACACATATTATTCTCTCATTTAGTGGATATTTTCACAAAAAAGTGAAGTTTTCAAAAATCCAGAAAATTGGCTGAAAATGAATAAATATCAACGACTCATTGGGCGAATCACTCTGGAACTGAGATCGGAACGCTCACTGACATTTCCCCTATGTGAAAGTCTGATAAACGCCGGAAAAATTACTAAGTCCAAAAAAAAATTTTTTTCAACTTTTTTCAATTTTATCCCCGTGAGATATATATTCTACCCACACACATTTGGAACTCTCCTGGGGTACCCTCACACATATTATGCCCTCATTTAGTGGATATTTTCACAAAAAAGTGAAAGTTTCAAAAATCCAGAAAATTGGCTAAAAACGACTAAATATCAAGGACTCATGGGGCGAATCGCTCTAGAACTGAAATCGGAACGCTCACTGACATTTCCCCTATCTGAAAGTCTGATAAACAGCGGAAAAATTACTAAGTCCAAAAAAAAAAAATTTTCAACTTTTTTCAATTTTACCCCCGTGGGATATATATTCTACCCACACACATTTGGAACTCTCCTAGGGTACCCTCACACATATTATTCCCTCATTTAGTGGATGTTTTCACAAAAAAGTGAAATTTTCAAATATCCAGAAAATTGGCTGAAAACGACTAAATATCAAGGACTTATTGGGCGAATCGCTCTGGAACTGAAATCGGAATGCTCACTGACATTTCCCCTATCTGAAAGTCTGATAAACGCAGGAAAAATGACTAAGTCCAATAAAAAACATTTTTCAACTTTTTTCAATTTTACCCCCGTGGGATATATATTCTACCCACACACATTTGGAACTCTCCTGGGGTACCCTCACACATATTATGCCCTCATTTAGTGGATATTTTCACAAAAAAGTGAAATTTTCAAAAATCCAGAAAATTGGCTGAAAACGACTAAATATCAAGGACTCATTGGGCGAATCGCTCTGGAACTGAAATCGAAACGCTCACTGACATTTCACCTATGTGAAAGTATGATAAACGCAGGAAAAATGTCTAAGTCCAAAAAAAAAAATTTTTCAACTTTTTTCAATTTTACCCCCGTGGGATATATATTCTACCCACACACATTTGGAACTCTCCTAGGGTACCCTCACACATATTATTCCCTCATGTAGTGGATGTTTTCACAAAAAAGTGAAATTTTCAAAAATCCAGAAAATTGGCTGAAAACGACTAAATATCAAGGACTTATTGGGCGAATCGCTCTGGAACTGAAATCGGAATGCTCACTGACATTTTCCCTATCTGAAAGTCTGATGAACGCCGGAAAAATTACTAAGTCCAAAAAAAATTTTTTTTAAACTTTTTTCAATTTTATCCCCGTGGGATATATATTCTACCCACACACATTTGGAACTCTCCTGGGGTACCCTCACACATATTATGCCCTCATTTAGTGGATATTTTCACAAAAAAGTGAAATTTTCAAAAATCCAGAAAATTGGCTGAAAACGACTAAATATCAAGAACTCATTGGGCGAATCGCTCTAGAACTGAAATCGGAACGCTCACTGACATTTCCCCTATGTGAAAGTCTGATAAACGCCGGTAAAATGACTAAGTTCCAAAAAAATTTTTTTCAACTTTTTTCAATTTTACCCCCGTGGGATATATATTCTACCCACACACATTTGGAACTCTCCTGGGGTACCCTCACACATATTATTCTCTCATTTATTGGATATTTTCACAAAAAAGTGAAATTTTCAAAAATCCAGAAAATTGGCTGAAAACGACTAAATAGCAAGGACTCATTGGGCGAATCGCTCTGGAACTGAAATCGGAATGCTCACTGACATTTCCCCTATGTGAAAGTCTGATATTCGCCGGAAAAATGACTAAGTTCAAAAAAAAAATTTTTTCAACTTTTTTCAATTTTACCCCCGTGGGATATATATTCTACCCACACACATTTGGAACTCTCCTGGGGTACCCTCACACATATTATTCCCTCATTTAGTGGATATTTTTCACAAAAAAGTGAAATTTTCAAAAATCCAGAAAATTGGATGAAAACGACTAAATATCAAGGACTCATTGGGCGAATCGCTCTGGAACTGAAATCGGAATGCTCACTGACATTTCCCCTATCTGAAAGTCTGATGAACGCCGGAAAAATAACTAAGTCCAAAAAAAAATTTTTTTCAACTTTTTTCAATTTTACCCCCATGGGATATATATTCTACCCACACACATTTGGGGTACGCTCACACATATTATTCCCTCATTTAGTGGATATTTTCACAAAAAAGTGAAATTTTCAAAAATCCAGAAAATTGGCTGAAAACGACTAAATATCAAGGACTCATTGGGCGAATCGCTCTGGAACTGAAATCTGAACGCTCACTGACATTTCCCCTATCTGAAAGTCTGATAAATGCCAGAAAAACTACTAAGTCCAAAAATAATTTTTTTTAAACTTTTTTCAATTTTACCCCTGTGGGATATATATTCTACCCACACACATTTGGAACTCTCCTGGGGTACCATCACACATATTATTCTCTCATTTAGTGGATATTTTCACAAAAAAGTGAAGTTTTCAAAAATCCAGAAAATTGGCTGAAAACGACTAAATATCAAGGAATCATTGGGCGAATCACTCTGGAACTGAGATCGGAACGCTCACTGACATTTCCCCTATGTGAAAGTCTGATAAACGTAGGAAAAATGACTAAGTCCAAAAAAAAATTTTTTTCAACTTTTTTCAATTTTATCCCCGTGAGATATATGTTCTACCCACACACATTTGGAACTCTCCTGGGGTACCCTCACACATATTATGCCCTCATTTAGTGGATATTTTCACAAAAAAGTGAAAGTTTCAAAAATCCAGAAAATTGGCTGAAAACGACTAAATAACAAGGACACATTGGGCGAATCGCTGTGGAACTGAAATCGGAATGCTCACTGACATTTCCCCTATCTGAAAGTCTGATGAACGCCGGAAAAATTACTAAGTCCAAAAAAAAATTTTTTTCAACTTTTTTCAATTTTATCCCCGTGGGATATATATTCTACCCACACACATTTGGAACTCTCCTGGGGTACCCTCACACATATTATGCCCTCATTTAGTGGATATTTTCACAAAAAAGAGAAATTTTCAAAAATCCAGAAAATTGCCTGAAAACGACTAAATATCAAGGACTCATTGGGCGAATCGCTCTGGAACTGAAATCGGAATGCTCACTGACATTTTCGCTATCTGAAAGTCTGATGAACGCCGGAAAAATTACTAAGTCCAAAAAAAAATTTTTATCAACTTTTTTCAATTTTATCCCCGTGGGATATATATTCTACCCACACACATTTGGAACTCTACTGGGGTACCCTCACACATATTATGCCCTCATTTAGTGGATATTTTCACAAAAAAGTGAAATTTTCAAAAATCCAGAAAATTGGATGAAAACGACTAAATAACAAGGACACATTGGGCGAATCGCTGTGGAACTGAAATCGGAATGCTCACTGACATTTCCCCTATCTGAAAGTCTGATGAATGCCGGAAAAATTACTAAGTCCAAAAAAAAATTTTTTTCAACTTTTTTCAATTTTATCCCCGTGGGATATATATTCTACCCACACACATTTGGAACTCTCCTGGGGTACCCTCACACATATTATGCCCTCATTTAGTGGATATTTTCACGAAAAAGAGAAATTTTCAAAAATCCAGAAAATTGCCTGAAAACGACTAAATATCAAGGACTCATTGGGCGAATCACTCTGGAACTGAAATCGGAATGCTCACTGACATTTTCCCTATCTGAAAGTCTGATGAACGCCGGAAAAATTACTAAGTCCAAAAAAAAATTTTTATCAACTTTTTTCAATTTTATCCCCGTGGGATATATATTCTACCCACACACATTTGGAACTCTCCTGGGGTACCCTCACACATATTATGCCCTCATTTAGTGGATATTTTCACAAAAAAGTGAAATTTTCAAAAATCCAGAAAATTGGCTGAAAACGACTAAATATCAAGGACTCATTGGGCGAATCGCTCTGGATCTGAAATATGAACGCTTACTGACATTTCCCCTATCTGAAAGTCTGATAAATGCCGGAAAAATTACTAAGTCGAAAAAAAAAATTTTTTAAACTTTTTTCAATTTTACCCCCGTGGGATATATATTCTACCGACACACATTTGGAACTCTCCTGGGGTACCCTCACACATATTATTCTCTCATTTAGTGGATATTTTCACAAAAAAGTGAAATTTTCAAAAATCCAGAAAATTGGCTGAAAACGACTAAATAGCAAGGACTCATTGGGCGAATCGCTCTGGAACTGAAATCGGAATGCTCACTGACATTTCCCCTATGTGAAAGTCTGATATTCGCCGGAAAAATGACTAAGTTCAAAAAAAAAATTTTTTCAACTTTTTTCAATTTTACCCCCATGGGATATATATTCTACCCACACACATTTGGGGTACCCTCACACATATTATTCCCTCATTTAGTGGATATTTTCACAAAAAAGTGAAATTTTCAAAAATCCAGAAAATTGGCTGAAAACGACTAAATAACAAGGACTCATTGGGCGAATCGCTCTGGAACTGAAATCTGAACGCTCACTGACATTTCCCCTATCTGAAAGTCTGATAAATGCCGGAAAAATTACTAAGTCCAAAAATAATTTTTTTTAAACTTTTTTCAATTTTACCCCCGTGGGATATATATTCTACCCACACACATTTGGAACTCTCCTGGGGTACCATCAAACATATTATTCTCTCATTTAGTAGATATTTTCACAAAAAAGTGAAGTTTTCAAAAATCCAGAAAATTGGCTGAAAACGACTAAATATCAAGGACTCATTGGGCGAATCACTCTGGAACTGAGATCGGAACGCTCACTGACATTTCCCCTATGTGAAAGTCTGATAAACGCAGGAAAAATGACTAAGTCCAAAAAAAAAAATTTTTCAACTTTTTTCAATTTTACCCCCGTGGGATATATATTCTACCCACACACATTTGGAACACTCCTGGAGTACCCTCACACATATTATGCCCTCATTTAGTGGATATTTTCACAAAAAAGTGAAAGTTTCAAAAATCCAGAAAATTGGCTGAAAACGACTAAATAACAAGGACTCATTGGGCGAATCACTCTGGATCTGAAATATGAACGCTTACTGACATTTCCCCTATCTGAAAGTCTGATAAATGCCGGAAAAATTAGTAAGTCGAAAAAAAAATTTTTTTCAACTTTTTTCAATTTTACTCCCGTGGGATATATATTCTACCCACACACATTTGGAACTCTCCTGGGGTACCCTCACACATATTATGCCCTCATTTAGTGGATATTTTCACAAAAAAGTGAAATTTTCAAAAATCCAGAAAATTGGCTGAAAACGACTAAATATCAAGGACTCATTGGGCGAATCGCTCTGGAACTGAAATCTGAACGCTCACTGACATTTCCCCTATCTGAAAGTCTGATAAATGCCAGAAAAACTACTAAGTCCAAAAATAATTTTTTTTAAACTTTTTTCAATTTTACCCCTGTGGGATATATATTCTACCCACACACATTTGGAACTCTCCTGGGGTACCATCACACATATTATTCTCTCATTTAGTGGATATTTTCACAAAAAAGTGAAGTTTTCAAAAATCCAGAAAATTGGCTGAAAACGACTAAATATCAAGGAATCATTGGGCGAATCACTCTGGAACTGAGATCGGAACGCTCACTGACATTTCCCCTATGTGAAAGTCTGATAAACGTAGGAAAAATGACTAAGTCCAAAAAAAAATTTTTTTCAACTTTTTTCAATTTTATCCCCGTGAGATATATGTTCTACCCACACACATTTGGAACTCTCCTGGGGTACCCTCACACATATTATGCCCTCATTTAGTGGATATTTTCACAAAAAAGTGAAAGTTTCAAAAATCCAGAAAATTGGCTGAAAACGACTAAATAACAAGGACACATTGGGCGAATCGCTGTGGAACTGAAATCGGAATGCTCACTGACATTTCCCCTATCTGAAAGTCTGATGAACGCCGGAAAAATTACTAAGTCCAAAAAAAAATTTTTTTCAACTTTTTTCAATTTTATCCCCGTGGGATATATATTCTACCCACACACATTTGGAACTCTCCTGGGGTACCCTCACACATATTATGCCCTCATTTAGTGGATATTTTCACAAAAAAGAGAAATTTTCAAAAATCCAGAAAATTGCCTGAAAACGACTAAATATCAAGGACTCATTGGGCGAATCGCTCTGGAACTGAAATCGGAATGCTCACTGACATTTTCGCTATCTGAAAGTCTGATGAACGCCGGAAAAATTACTAAGTCCAAAAAAAAATTTTTATCAACTTTTTTCAATTTTATCCCCGTGGGATATATATTCTACCCACACACATTTGGAACTCTACTGGGGTACCCTCACACATATTATGCCCTCATTTAGTGGATATTTTCACAAAAAAGTGAAATTTTCAAAAATCCAGAAAATTGGATGAAAACGACTAAATAACAAGGACACATTGGGCGAATCGCTGTGGAACTGAAATCGGAATGCTCACTGACATTTCCCCTATCTGAAAGTCTGATGAATGCCGGAAAAATTACTAAGTCCAAAAAAAAATTTTTTTCAACTTTTTTCAATTTTATCCCCGTGGGATATATATTCTACCCACACACATTTGGAACTCTCCTGGGGTACCCTCACACATATTATGCCCTCATTTAGTGGATATTTTCACGAAAAAGAGAAATTTTCAAAAATCCAGAAAATTGCCTGAAAACGACTAAATATCAAGGACTCATTGGGCGAATCACTCTGGAACTGAAATCGGAATGCTCACTGACATTTTCCCTATCTGAAAGTCTGATGAACGCCGGAAAAATTACTAAGTCCAAAAAAAAATTTTTATCAACTTTTTTCAATTTTATCCCCGTGGGATATATATTCTACCCACACACATTTGGAACTCTCCTGGGGTACCCTCACACATATTATGCCCTCATTTAGTGGATATTTTCACAAAAAAGTGAAATTTTCAAAAATCCAGAAAATTGGCTGAAAACGACTAAATATCAAGGACTCATTGGGCGAATCGCTCTGGATCTGAAATATGAACGCTTACTGACATTTCCCCTATCTGAAAGTCTGATAAATGCCGGAAAAATTACTAAGTCGAAAAAAAAAATTTTTTAAACTTTTTTCAATTTTACCCCCGTGGGATATATATTCTACCGACACACATTTGGAACTCTCCTGGGGTACCCTCACACATATTATTCTCTCATTTAGTGGATATTTTCACAAAAAAGTGAAATTTTCAAAAATCCAGAAAATTGGCTGAAAACGACTAAATAGCAAGGACTCATTGGGCGAATCGCTCTGGAACTGAAATCGGAATGCTCACTGACATTTCCCCTATGTGAAAGTCTGATATTCGCCGGAAAAATGACTAAGTTCAAAAAAAAAAGTTTTTCAACTTTTTTCAATTTTACCCCCATGGGATATATATTCTACCCACACACATTTGGGGTACCCTCACACATATTATTCCCTCATTTAGTGGATATTTTCACAAAAAAGTGAAATTTTCAAAAATCCAGAAAATTGGCTGAAAACGACTAAATAACAAGGACTCATTGGGCGAATCGCTCTGGAACTGAAATCTGAACGCTCACTGACATTTCCCCTATCTGAAAGTCTGATAAATGCCGGAAAAATTACTAAGTCCAAAAATAATTTTTTTTAAACTTTTTTCAATTTTACCCCCGTGGGATATATATTCTACCCACACACATTTGGAACTCTCCTGGGGTACCATCAAACATATTATTCTCTCATTTAGTAGATATTTTCACAAAAAAGTGAAGTTTTCAAAAATCCAGAAAATTGGCTGAAAACGACTAAATATCAAGGACTCATTGGGCGAATCACTCTGGAACTGAGATCGGAACGCTCACTGACATTTCCCCTATGTGAAAGTCTGATAAACGCAGGAAAAATGACTAAGTCCAAAAAAAAAAATTTTTCAACTTTTTTCAATTTTACCCCCGTGGGATATATATTCTACCCACACACATTTGGAACACTCCTGGAGTACCCTCACACATATTATGCCCTCATTTAGTGGATATTTTCACAAAAAAGTGAAAGTTTCAAAAATCCAGAAAATTGGCTGAAAACGACTAAATAACAAGGACTCATTGGGCGAATCACTCTGGATCTGAAATATGAACGCTTACTGACATTTCCCCTATCTGAAAGTCTGATAAATGCCGGAAAAATTAGTAAGTCGAAAAAAAAATTTTTTTCAACTTTTTTCAATTTTACTCCCGTGGGATATATATTCTACCCACACACATTTGGAACTCTCCTGGGGTACCCTCACACATATTATGCCCTCATTTAGTGGATATTTTCACAAAAAAGTGAAATTTTCAAAAATCCAGAAAATTGGCTGAAAACGACTAAATATCAAGGACTCATTGGGCGAATCGCTCTGGATCTGAAATATGAACGCTTACTGACATTTCCCCTATCTGAAAGTCTGATAAATGCCGGAAAAATTACTAAGTCGAAAAAACAAATTTTTTAAACTTTTTTCAATTTTACTCCCGTGGGATATATATTCTACCCACACACATTTGGAACTGTCCTGGGGTACCCTCACACATATTATTCTCTCATTTAGTGGATATTTTCACAAAAAAGTGAAATTTTCAAAAATCCAGAAAATTTCCTGAAAACGACTAAATAGCAAGGAATCATTGGGCGAATCGCTCTGGAACTGAAATCGGAACGCTCACTGACATTTCCCCTATGTGAAAGTCTGATATTCGCCGGAAAAATGACTAAGTTCAAAAAAAAAATTTTTTCAACTTTTTTCAATTTTACCCCCATGGGATATATATTCTACCCACACACATTTGGAACTCTCCTGGGGTACCCTCACACATATTATTCCCTCATTTAGTGGATGTTTTCACAAAAAAGTGAAATTTTCAAAAATCCAGAAAATTGGCTGAAAACCACTAAATATCAAGGACTCCTTGGACGAATCACTCTGGAACTGAGATCGGAACGCTCACTGACATTTCCCCTATGTGAAAGTCTGATAAACGCAGGAAAAATGACTAAGTCCAAAAAAAAAATTTTTTCAACTTTTTTCAATTTTACCCCCGTGGGATATATATTCTACCCACACACATTTGGAACTCTCCTGGGGTACCCTCACACATATTATGCCCTCATTTAGTGGATATTTTCACAAAAAAGTGAAATTTTCAAAAATCCAGAAAATTGGCTGAAAACAACTAAATATCAAGGACTCATTGAGCGAATCGCTCTGGATCTGAAATATGAACGCTTACTGACATTTCCCCTATCTGAAAGTCTGATAAATGCCAGAAAAATTACTAAGTCGAAAAAAAAAAATTTTTAAACTTTTTTCAATTTTACTCCCGTGGGATATATATTCTACCCACACACATTTGGAACTCTCCTGGGGTACCCTCACACATATTATGCCCTCATTTAGTGGATATTTTGACAAAAAAGAGAAATTTTCAAAAATCCAGAAAATTGGCTGAAAACGACTAAATATCAAGGACTCATTGGGCGAATCGCTCTGGAACTGAGATCGGAACGCTCACTGACATTTCCCCTCTCTGAAAGTCTGATAAATGCCGGAAAAATTACAAAGTCCAAAAAAAAAATTTTTTCAACTTTTTTCAATTTTACCCCCGTGGGATATATATTCTACCCACACACATTTGGAACTCTCCTGGGGTACCCTCACACATATTGTTCTCTCATTTAGTGGATATTTTCACAAAATTGATATTTTCAAAAATCCAGAAAATTGGCTGAAAACGACTAAATATCATGGACTCATTGGGCGAATCGCTCTGGAACTGAAATCGGAACGCTCACTGACATTTCCCCTATGTGAAAGTCTGATAAACGCAGGAAAAATGACTAAGTCCAAAAAAAAAATTTTTCAACTTTTTTCAATTTTACCCCCGTGGGATATATATTCTACCCAAACACATTTGGAACTCTCCTGGGGTACCCTCACACATATTATGCCCTCATTTAGTGGATATTTTCACAAAAAAGTGAAATTTTCAAAAATCCAGAAGATTGGCTGAAAACGACTAAATATCAAGGACTCATTGGGCGAATCGTTCTGGAACTGAAATCGGAATGCTCACTGACATTTCCCCTATCTGAAAGTCTGATGAACGCCGGAAAAATTACTAAGTCCAAAAAAAAATTTTTTTCAACTTTTTTCAATTTTATCCCCGTGAGATATATATTCTACCCACACACATTTGGAACTCTCCTGGGGTACCCTCACACATATTATGCCCTCATTTAGTGGATATTTTCACAAAAAAGTGAAAGTTTCAAAAATCCAGAAAATTGGCTGAAAACGACTAAATAACAAGGACTCATTGGGCGAATCGCTCTGGATCTGAAATATGAACGCTTACTAACATTTCCCCTATCTGAAAGTCTGATAAATGCCGGAAAAATTACTAAGTCGAAAAAAAAAATTTTTTCAACTTTTTTCAATTTTACTCCCGTGGGATATATATTCTACCCACACACATTTGGAACTCTCCTGGGGTACCCTCACACATATTATGCCCTCATTTAGTGGATATTTTCACAAAAAAGTGAAATTTTCAAAAATCCAGAAAATTGGCTGAAAACGACTAAATAGCAAGGAATCATTGGGCGAATCGCTCTTGATCTGAAACATGAACACTTACTGACATATCACCTATCTGAAAGTCTGATAAATGCCGGAAAAATTACTAAGTCGAAAAAACTAAATTTTTAAACTTTTTTCAATTTTACTCCCGTGGGATATATATTCTACCCACACACATTTGGAACTGCCCTGGGGTACCCTCACACATATTATTCTCTCATTTAGTGGATATTTTCACAAAAAAGTTAAATTTTCAAAAATCCAGAAAATTGGCTGAAAACGACTAAATAGCAAGGAATCATTGGGCGAATCGCTCTGGAACTGAAATCGGAACGCTCACTGACATTTCCCCTATGTGAAAGTCTGATATTCGCCGGAAAAATGACTAAGTTCAAAAAAAAAAATTTTTCAACTTTTTTCAATTTTACCCCCATGAGATATATATTCTACCCACACACATTTGGAACTCTCCTGGGGTACCCTCACACATATTATTCCCTCATTTAGTGGATGTTTTCACAAAAAAGTGAAATTTTCAAAAATCCAGAAAATTGGCTGAAAACGACTAAATATCAAGGACTCATTGGGCGAATCGCTCTGGAACTGAAATCTGAACGCTCACTGACATTTCCCCTATCTGAAAGTCTGATAAACGCAGGAAAAATGAGTAAGTCGAAAAAAAAATTTTTTTAAACTTTTTTCAATTTTACCCCCGTGGGATATATATTCTACCCACACACATTTGGAACTCTCCTGGGGTACCCTCACACATATTATTCCCTCATTTAGTGGATATTTTCACAAAAAAGTTAAATTTTCAAAAATCCAGAAAATTGGCTGAAAACGACTAAATATCAAGGATTCATTGGGCAAATCGCTCTGGAACTAAAATCTGAACGCTCACTGACATTTCCCCTATCTGAAAGTCTGATAAATGCCAGAAAAATGACTAAGTCAAAAAAAAATTTTTTTTCAACTTTTTTCAATTTTACCCCCGTGGGATATATATTCTACCCACACACATTTGGAACTCTCCTGGGGTACCCTCACACATATTATTCCCTCATTTAGTGGATATTTTCACAAAAAAGTGAAATTTTTAAAAATCCAGAAAATTGGCTGAAAACAACTAAATATCAAATACTCATTGGGCGAATCGCTCTGGAACTGAAATCGGAACGTGCACTGACAATTCCCCTATCTGAAAGTCTGATAAACGACGGAAAAATGACTAAGACTTAAAAAAAATTTTTTTCAACTTTTTTCAATTTTATCCCCGTGGGATATATATTCTACCCACACACATTTGGAACTCTCCTGGGGTACCCTCACACATATTCTCTCATTTAGTGGATATTTTCACAAAAAAGTGAAATTTTCAAAAATCCAGAAAATTGGCTGAAAACGACTAAATATCAAGGACTCATTGGGCGAATCGCTCTGGAACTGAAATCGGAACGCTCACTGACATTTCCCCTATCTGAAAGTCTGATAAACGCCGGAAAAATGACTAAGTCCAAAAAAAATTTTTTTTTCAACTTTTTTCAATTTTATCCCCGTGGGATATATATTCTACCCACACACATTTTGAACTCTCCTTGGGTACCCTCACACATATTATTCTCTCATTTAGTGGATATTTTCACAAAAAAGTGAAATTTTCAAAAATCAAGAAAATTGGCTGAAAACGACTAAATATCAAGGACTCATTGGGCGAATCGCTCTGGAACTGAAATCTGAATGCTCACTGACATTTCCCCTATCTGAAAGTCTGATAAACGCAGGAAAAATGACTAAGTCCAAAAAAAAAAATTTTTCAACTTTTTTCAATTTTACCCCCGTGGGATATATATTCTACCCACACACATTTGGAACTCTCCTGGGGTACCCTCACACATATTATTCCCTCATTTAGTGGATATTTTCACAAAAAAGTGAAATTTTTAAAAATCCAGAAAATTGGCTGAAACGACTAAATATCAAGGATTCATTGGGCAAATCGCTCTGGAACTAAAATCTGAACGCTCACTGACATTTCCCCTATCTGAAAGTCTGATAAATGCCAGAAAAATGACTAAGTCAAAAAAAAATTTTTTTTCAACTTTTTTCAATTTTACCCCCGTGGGATATATATTCTACCCACACACATTTGGAACTCTCCTGGGGTACCCTCACACATATTATTCCCTCATTTAGTGGATATTTTCACAAAAAAGTGAAATTTTCAAAAATCCAGAAAATTGGCTGAAAACGACTAAATATCAAGGACTCATTGGGCGTATTGCTCTGGAACTGAAGTCGGAATGCTCACTGACATTTCCCCTATCTGAAAGTCTGATAAACGCCGGAAAAATGACTAAGTCCAAAAAAAAAAGTTTTTCAACTTTTTTAAATTTTACCCCCTGGGAAATATATTCTACCACACACATTTGGAACTCTCCTGGGGTACCCTCACACATATTATTCTCTCATTTAGTGGATATTTTCACAAAAAAGTGAAATTTTCAAAAATCAAGAAAATTGGCTGAAAACGACTAAATATCAAGGACTCATTGGGCGAATCGCTCTGGAACTGAAATCTGAACGCTCACTGACATTTCCCCTATCTGAAAGTCTGATAAACGCAGGAAAAATGAGTAAGTCGAAAAAAAAATTTTTTTAAACTTTTTTCAATTTTACCCCCGTGGGATATATATTCTACCCACACACATTTGGAACTCTCCTGGGGTACCCTCACACATATTATTCCCTCATTTAGTGGATATTTTCACAAAAAAGTGAAATTTTTAAAAATCCAGAAAATTGGCTGAAAACAACTAAATATCAAATACTCATTGGGCGAATTGCTCTGGAACTGAAATCTGAACACTCACTGTCATTTTCCCTATCTGAAAGTCTGATAAACGCTGGAAAAATGACTAAGTCCAAAAAAAATTTTTTTTCAACTTTTTTCAATTTTACCCCCGTGGGATATATATTCTACCCACACACATTTGGAACTCTCCTGGGGTACCCTCACACATATTCTCTCATTTAGTGGATATTTTCACAAAAAAGTGAAATTTTTAAAAATCCAGTAAATTGGCTGAAGACGACTAAATATCAAGGACTCATTGGGCGAATCGCTCTGGAACTGAAATCGGAACGTGCACTGACAATTCCCCTATCTGAAAGTCTGATAAACGACGGAAAAATGACTAAGGCCCAAAAAAATTTTTTTTCAACTTTTTTCATTTTTATCCCCGTGGGATATATATTCTACCCACACACATTTGGAACTCTCCTGGGGTACCCTCACACATATTCTCTCATTTAGTGGATATTTTCACAAAAAAGTGAAATTTTCAAAAATCCAGAAAATTGGCTGAAAACGACTATATATCAAGGACTCATTGGGCGAATCGCTCTGGAACTGAAATCGGAACGCTCACTCACATTTCCCCTATCTGAAAGTCTGATAAACGCCGGAAAAATTAGTAAGTCCAAAAAAAAATTTTTCAACTTTTTTCAATTTTACCCCCGTGGGATATATATTCTACCCACACACATTTTGAACTCTCCTTGGGTACCCTCACACATATTATTCTCTCATTTAGTGGATATTTTCACAAAAAAGTGAAATTTTCAAAAATCAAGAAAATTGGCTGAAAACGACTAAATATCAAGGTCTCATTGGGCGAATCGCTCTGG
Source organism: Phyllobates terribilis (assembly GCF_046119375.1). Classification (NCBI taxonomy): domain Eukaryota; kingdom Metazoa; phylum Chordata; class Amphibia; order Anura; family Dendrobatidae; genus Phyllobates; species Phyllobates terribilis. Next base: position 597,936,635 of record NW_027362762.1, read on the forward strand.
AACTGAAATCTGAACGCTCACTGACATTTCCCCTATCTGAAAGTCTGATAAACGCAGGAAAAATGACTAAGTCCAAAAAAAAAAATTTTTCAACTTTTTTCAATTTTACCCCCTGGGAAATATATTCTACCACACACATTTGGAACTCTCCTGGGGTACCCTCACACATATTATTCCCTCATTTAGTGGATATTTTCACAAAAAAGTGAAATTTTTAAAAATCCAGAAAATTGGCTGAAAACGACTAAATATCAAGGACTTATTGGGCGAATCGCTCTGGAACTGAAATCGGAACGCTCACTGACATTTCCCCTATCTGAAAGTCTGATAAACGCCGGAAAAATTACTAAGTCCAAAAAAAAATTTTTTTTCAACTTTTTTCAATTTTATCCAAATGGGATATATCTTCTACCCACACACATTTTGAACTCTCCTTGGGTACCCTCACACATATTATTCTCTCATTTAGTGGATATTTTCACAAAAAAGTGAAATTTTCAAAAATCAAGAAAATTGGCTGAAAACGACTAAATATCAAGGACTCATTGGGCGAATCGCTCTGGAACTGAAATCTGAACGCTCACTGACATTTCCCCTATCTGAAAGTCTGATAAACGCAGGAAAAATGACTAAGTCCAAAAAAAAAAATTTTTAAACTTTTTTCAATTTTACCCCCTGGGAAATATATTCTACCACACACATTTGGAACTCTCCTGGGGTACCCTCACACATATTATTCCCTCATTTAGTGGATATTTTCACAAAAAAGTGAAATTTTCAAAAATCCAGAAAATTGGCTGAAAACTACTAAATATCAACCATTCATTGGGCGAATCGCTCTCGAACTGAAATCTGAACGCTCACTGACAATTCCCCTATCTGAAAGTCTGATAAACGACGGAAAAATGACTAAGTCCCCAAAAAAATTTTTTTTCAACTTTTTTCAATTTTATCCAAATGGGATATATGTTCTACCCACACACATTTTGAACTCTCCTTGGGTACACTCACACATATTATTCTCTCATTTAGTGGATATTTTCACAAAAAAGTGAAATTTTTAAAAATCCAGAAAATTGGCTGAAAACGACTAAATATCAAGGACTCATTGGGCGAATCGCTCTGGAGCTGATATCGGAACGCTCACTGACATTTCCCCTATCTGAAAGTCTGATAAACGCCGGAAAAATGACTAAGTCCAAAAAAAAAATGTTTTCAACTTTTTTCAATTTTATCCCCGTGGGATATGTATTCTACCCACACACATTTGGAACTCTCCTTGGGTACCCTCACACATATTATTCTCTCATTTAGTGGATATTTTCACAAAAAAGTGAAATTTTCAAAAATCCAGAAAATTGCCTGAAAACGCCTAAATATCAAGGACTCATTGGGCGAATCGCTCTGGAACTGAAATGGGAACGCTCACTGACAATTCCCCTATCTGAAAGTCTGATAAACGACGGAAAAATGACTAAGTCCCCCAAAAAATTTTTTTCAATTTTACTCCCGTGGGATATATATTCTACCCACACACATTTGGAACTCTCCTGGGGTACCCTCACACATATTATTCCCTCATTTAGTGGATATTTTCACAAAAAAGTGAAATTTTTAAAAATCCAGAAAATTGGGTGAAAACGACTAAATATCAAGGACTCATTGGGCGAATCGCTCTGGAACTGAAATCGGAACGCTCACTGACATTTCCCCTATCTGAAAGTCTGATAAATGCCGGAAAAATTACTAAGTCCAAAAAAAATTTTTTTTTCAACTTTTTTCAATTTTATCCCCGTGGGATATATATTCTACCCACACACATTTGGAACTCTCCTGGGGTTCCCTCACACATATTATTCCCTCATTTAGTGGATATTTTCACAAAAAAGTGAAATTTTCAAAAATCCAGAAAATTGGTTGAAAACGACTAAATATCAAGGACTCATTGGGCGAATCGATCTGGAACTGAAATCGGAACGCTCACTGACATTTCCCCTATCTGAAAGTCTGATAAACGCCGGAAAAATTACTAAGTCCAAAAAAAAATTTTTTTTAAACTTTTTTCAATTTTATCCCCGTGGGATATATATTCTACCCACACACATTTGGAACTCTCCTGGGATTCCCTCACACATATTATTCCCTCATTTAGTGGATATTTTCACAAAAAAGTGAAATTTTCAAAAATCCAGAAAATTGGCTGAAAACTACTAAATATCAAGGATACATTGGGCGAATCGCTCTGGAACTGAAATCGGAACGTGCACTGACAATTCCCCTATCTGAAAGTCTGATAAACGACGGAAAAATGACTAAGGCCCCAAAAAAATTTTTTTCAACTTTTTTCAATCTTATCCCCGTGGGATATATATTCTACCCACACACATTTTGAACTCTCTTTGGGTACCCTCACACATATTATTCTCTCATTTAGTGGATATTTTCACAAAAAAGTGAAATTTTCAAAAATCCAGAAAATTGGCTGAAAACGACTAAATATCAAGGACTCATTGGGCGAATCGCTCTGGAACTGAAATTGGAATGCTCACTGACATTTCCCCTATCTGAAAGTCAGATAAACGCCGGAAAAATTACTAAGTCCAAAAAAAAATTTTTCTTAAACTTTTTTCAATTTTACCCCCGTGGGATATATATTCTACCCACACACATTTGGAACTCTCCTGGGATTCCCTCACACATATTATTCCCTCATTTAGTGGATATTTTCACAAAAAAGTGAAATTTTTAAAAATCCAGAAAATTGGCTGAAAACGACTAAATATCAAGGACTCATTGGGCGAATCGCTCTGTAACTGAAATCGGAACGCTCACTGACATTTCCCCTATCTGAAAGTCTGATAAACGCCGGAAAAATTACTAAGTCCAAAAAAATTTTTTTTCAACTTTTTTCAATTTTACCCCCGTGGGATATATATTCTACCCAAACACATTTGGAACTCTCCTGGGGTACCCTCACACATATTATTCCCTCATTTAGTGGATATTTTCACAAAAAAGTGAAATTTTTAAAAATCCAGAGAATTGGCTGAAAACTACTAAATATCAAGGACTCATTGGGCGAATCGCTCTGGAACTGAAATCAGAACACTCACTGACATTTCCCCTAACTGAAATTCTGATAAACGCCGGAAAAATTACTAAGTCCAAAAAAAATGTTTTTTTCAACTTTTTTCAATTTTACCCCCGTGGGATATATATTCTACCCACACACCTTTGGAACTCTCCTGGGGTACCCTCACACATATTATTCCCTCATTTAGTGGATATTTTCACAAAAAAGTGAAATTTTCAAAAATCCAGAAAATTGGCTGAAAACGACTAAATATCAAGGACTCATTGGGCGAATCGCTCTGGAACTGAAATCGGAACGCTCACTGACTTTTCCCCTATCTGAAAGTCTGATAAATGCCGGAAAATTACTAAGTCCAAAAAAAAATTTTTTTAAACTTTTTTCAATTTTATCCCCGTGGGATATATATTCTACCCACACACATTTGGAACTCTCCTGGGGTACCCTCACACATATTATTCCCTCATTTAGTGGATATTTTCACAAAAAAGTGAAATTTTTAAAAATCCAGAAAATTGGCTGAAAACGAATAAATATCAAGGACTCATTGGGCGAATCGCTCTGGAACTGAAATCGGAACGCTCACTGACTTTTCCCCTATCTGAAAGTCTGATAAATGCCGGAAAATTACTAAGTCCAAAAAACATTTTTTTTCAACTTTTTTCAATTTTATCCTCGTGGGATATATATTCTACCCACACACATTTGGAACTCTCCTGGGGTTCCCTCACACATATTATTCCCTCATTTAGTGGATATCTTCACAAAAAAGTGAAATTTTTAAAAATCCAGAAAATTGGCTGAAACGACTAAATATCAAGGATTCATTGGGCAAATCGCTCTGGAACTAAAATCTGAACGCTCACTGACATTTCCCCTATCTGAAAGTCTGATAAATGCCAGAAAAATGACTAAGTCAAAAAAAAATTTTTTTTCAACTTTTTTCAATTTTACCCCCGTGGGATATATATTCTACCCACACACATTTGGAACTCTCCTGGGGTACCCTCACACATATTATTCCCTCATTTAGTGGATATTTTCACAAAAAAGTGAAATTTTCAAAAATCCAGAAAATTGGCTGAAAACGACTAAATATCAAGGACTCATTGGGCGTATTGCTCTGGAACTGAAGTCGGAATGCTCACTGACATTTCCCCTATCTGAAAGTCTGATAAACGCCGGAAAAATGACTAAGTCCAAAAAAAAAAGTTTTTCAACTTTTTTAAATTTTACCCCCTGGGAAATATATTCTACCACACACATTTGGAACTCTCCTGGGGTACCCTCACACATATTATTCTCTCATTTAGTGGATATTTTCACAAAAAAGTGAAATTTTCAAAAATCAAGAAAATTGGCTGAAAACGACTAAATATCAAGGACTCATTGGGCGAATCGCTCTGGAACTGAAATCTGAACGCTCACTGACATTTCCCCTATCTGAAAGTCTGATAAACGCAGGAAAAATGAGTAAGTCGAAAAAAAAATTTTTTTAAACTTTTTTCAATTTTACCCCCGTGGGATATATATTCTACCCACACACATTTGGAACTCTCCTGGGGTACCCTCACACATATTATTCCCTCATTTAGTGGATATTTTCACAAAAAAGTGAAATTTTTAAAAATCCAGAAAATTGGCTGAAAACAACTAAATATCAAATACTCATTGGGCGAATTGCTCTGGAACTGAAATCTGAACACTCACTGTCATTTTCCCTATCTGAAAGTCTGATAAACGCTGGAAAAATGACTAAGTCCAAAAAAAATTTTTTTTCAACTTTTTTCAATTTTACCCCCGTGGGATATATATTCTACCCACACACATTTGGAACTCTCCTGGGGTACCCTCACACATATTCTCTCATTTAGTGGATATTTTCACAAAAAAGTGAAATTTTTAAAAATCCAGTAAATTGGCTGAAGACGACTAAATATCAAGGACTCATTGGGCGAATCGCTCTGGAACTGAAATCGGAACGTGCACTGACAATTCCCCTATCTGAAAGTCTGATAAACGACGGAAAAATGACTAAGGCCCAAAAAAATTTTTTTTCAACTTTTTTCATTTTTATCCCCGTGGGATATATATTCTACCCACACACATTTGGAACTCTCCTGGGGTACCCTCACACATATTCTCTCATTTAGTGGATATTTTCACAAAAAAGTGAAATTTTCAAAAATCCAGAAAATTGGCTGAAAACGACTATATATCAAGGACTCATTGGGCGAATCGCTCTGGAACTGAAATCGGAACGCTCACTCACATTTCCCCTATCTGAAAGTCTGATAAACGCCGGAAAAATTAGTAAGTCCAAAAAAAAATTTTTCAACTTTTTTCAATTTTACCCCCGTGGGATATATATTCTACCCACACACATTTTGAACTCTCCTTGGGTACCCTCACACATATTATTCTCTCATTTAGTGGATATTTTCACAAAAAAGTGAAATTTTCAAAAATCAAGAAAATTGGCTGAAAACGACTAAATATCAAGGTCTCATTGGGCGAATCGCTCTGGAACTGAAATCTGAACGCTCACTGACATTTCCCCTATCTGAAAGTCTGATAAACGCAGGAAAAATGACTAAGTCCAAAAAAAAAAATTTTTCAACTTTTTTCAATTTTACCCCCTGGGAAATATATTCTACCACACACATTTGGAACTCTCCTGGGGTACCCTCACACATATTATTCCCTCATTTAGTGGATATTTTCACAAAAAAGTGAAATTTTTAAAAATCCAGAAAATTGGCTGAAAACGACTAAATATCAAGGACTTATTGGGCGAATCGCTCTGGAACTGAAATCGGAACGCTCACTGACATTTCCCCTATCTGAAAGTCTGATAAACGCCGGAAAAATTACTAAGTCCAAAAAAAAATTTTTTTTCAACTTTTTTCAATTTTATCCAAATGGGATATATCTTCTACCCACACACATTTTGAACTCTCCTTGGGTACCCTCACACATATTATTCTCTCATTTAGTGGATATTTTCACAAAAAAGTGAAATTTTCAAAAATCAAGAAAATTGGCTGAAAACGACTAAATATCAAGGACTCATTGGGCGAATCGCTCTGGAACTGAAATCTGAACGCTCACTGACATTTCCCCTATCTGAAAGTCTGATAAACGCAGGAAAAATGACTAAGTCCAAAAAAAAAAATTTTTAAACTTTTTTCAATTTTACCCCCTGGGAAATATATTCTACCACACACATTTGGAACTCTCCTGGGGTACCCTCACACATATTATTCCCTCATTTAGTGGATATTTTCACAAAAAAGTGAAATTTTCAAAAATCCAGAAAATTGGCTGAAAACTACTAAATATCAACCATTCATTGGGCGAATCGCTCTCGAACTGAAATCTGAACGCTCACTGACAATTCCCCTATCTGAAAGTCTGATAAACGACGGAAAAATGACTAAGTCCCCAAAAAAATTTTTTTTCAACTTTTTTCAATTTTATCCAAATGGGATATATGTTCTACCCACACACATTTTGAACTCTCCTTGGGTACACTCACACATATTATTCTCTCATTTAGTGGATATTTTCACAAAAAAGTGAAATTTTTAAAAATCCAGAAAATTGGCTGAAAACGACTAAATATCAAGGACTCATTGGGCGAATCGCTCTGGAGCTGATATCGGAACGCTCACTGACATTTCCCCTATCTGAAAGTCTGATAAACGCCGGAAAAATGACTAAGTCCAAAAAAAAAATTTTTTCAACTTTTTTCAATTTTATCCCCGTGGGATATGTATTCTACCCACACACATTTGGAACTCTCCTTGGGTACCCTCACACATATTATTCTCTCATTTAGTGGATATTTTCACAAAAAAGTGAAATTTTCAAAAATCCAGAAAATTGCCTGAAAACGCCTAAATATCAAGGACTCATTGGGCGAATCGCTCTGGAACTGAAATGGGAACGCTCACTGACAATTCCCCTATCTGAAAGTCTGATAAACGACGGAAAAATGACTAAGTCCCCCAAAAAATTTTTTTCAATTTTACTCCCGTGGGATATATATTCTACCCACACACATTTGGAACTCTCCTGGGGTACCCTCACACATATTATTCCCTCATTTAGTGGATATTTTCACAAAAAAGTGAAATTTTTAAAAATCCAGAAAATTGGGTGAAAACGACTAAATATCAAGGACTCATTGGGCGAATCGCTCTGGAACTGAAATCGGAACGCTCACTGACATTTCCCCTATCTGAAAGTCTGATAAATGCCGGAAAAATTACTAAGTCCAAAAAAAATTTTTTTTTCAACTTTTTTCAATTTTATCCCCGTGGGATATATATTCTACCCACACACATTTGGAACTCTCCTGGGGTTCCCTCACACATATTATTCCCTCATTTAGTGGATATTTTCACAAAAAAGTGAAATTTTCAAAAATCCAGAAAATTGGTTGAAAACGACTAAATATCAAGGACTCATTGGGCGAATCGATCTGGAACTGAAATCGGAACGCTCACTGACATTTCCCCTATCTGAAAGTCTGATAAACGCCGGAAAAATTACTAAGTCCAAAAAAAAATTTTTTTTAAACTTTTTTCAATTTTATCCCCGTGGGATATATATTCTACCCACACACATTTGGAACTCTCCTGGGATTCCCTCACACATATTATTCCCTCATTTAGTGGATATTTTCACAAAAAAGTGAAATTTTCAAAAATCCAGAAAATTGGCTGAAAACTACTAAATATCAAGGATACATTGGGCGAATCGCTCTGGAACTGAAATCGGAACGTGCACTGACAATTCCCCTATCTGAAAGTCTGATAAACGACGGAAAAATGACTAAGGCCCCAAAAAAATTTTTTTCAACTTTTTTCAATCTTATCCCCGTGGGATATATATTCTACCCACACACATTTTGAACTCTCTTTGGGTACCCTCACACATATTATTCTCTCATTTAGTGGATATTTTCACAAAAAAGTGAAATTTTCAAAAATCCAGAAAATTGGCTGAAAACGACTAAATATCAAGGACTCATTGGGCGAATCGCTCTGGAACTGAAATTGGAATGCTCACTGACATTTCCCCTATCTGAAAGTCAGATAAACGCCGGAAAAATTACTAAGTCCAAAAAAAAATTTTTCTTAAACTTTTTTCAATTTTACCCCCGTGGGATATATATTCTACCCACACACATTTGGAACTCTCCTGGGATTCCCTCACACATATTATTCCCTCATTTAGTGGATATTTTCACAAAAAAGTGAAATTTTTAAAAATCCAGAAAATTGGCTGAAAACGACTAAATATCAAGGACTCATTGGGCGAATCGCTCTGTAACTGAAATCGGAACGCTCACTGACATTTCCCCTATCTGAAAGTCTGATAAACGCCGGAAAAATTACTAAGTCCAAAAAAATTTTTTTTCAACTTTTTTCAATTTTACCCCCGTGGGATATATATTCTACCCAAACACATTTGGAACTCTCCTGGGGTACCCTCACACATATTATTCCCTCATTTAGTGGATATTTTCACAAAAAAGTGAAATTTTTAAAAATCCAGAGAATTGGCTGAAAACTACTAAATATCAAGGACTCATTGGGCGAATCGCTCTGGAACTGAAATCAGAACACTCACTGACATTTCCCCTAACTGAAATTCTGATAAACGCCGGAAAAATTACTAAGTCCAAAAAAAATGTTTTTTTCAACTTTTTTCAATTTTACCCCCGTGGGATATATATTCTACCCACACACCTTTGGAACTCTCCTGGGGTACCCTCACACATATTATTCCCTCATTTAGTGGATATTTTCACAAAAAAGTGAAATTTTCAAAAATCCAGAAAATTGGCTGAAAACGACTAAATATCAAGGACTCATTGGGCGAATCGCTCTGGAACTGAAATCGGAACGCTCACTGACTTTTCCCCTATCTGAAAGTCTGATAAATGCCGGAAAATTACTAAGTCCAAAAAAAAATTTTTTTAAACTTTTTTCAATTTTATCCCCGTGGGATATATATTCTACCCACACACATTTGGAACTCTCCTGGGGTACCCTCACACATATTATTCCCTCATTTAGTGGATATTTTCACAAAAAAGTGAAATTTTTAAAAATCCAGAAAATTGGCTGAAAACGAATAAATATCAAGGACTCATTGGGCGAATCGCTCTGGAACTGAAATCGGAACGCTCACTGACTTTTCCCCTATCTGAAAGTCTGATAAATGCCGGAAAATTACTAAGTCCAAAAAACATTTTTTTTCAACTTTTTTCAATTTTATCCTCGTGGGATATATATTCTACCCACACACATTTGGAACTCTCCTGGGGTTCCCTCACACATATTATTCCCTCATTTAGTGGATATCTTCACAAAAAAGTGAAATTTTCAAAAATCCAGAAAATTGGCTGAAAACTACTAAATATCAACGATTCATTGGGCGAATCGCTCTGGAACTGAAATCGGAACGCTCACTGACAATTCCCCTATCTGAAAGTCTGATAAACGACGGAAAAATGACTAAGTCCAAAAAAAAATTTTTTCAACTTTTTTCAATTTTACCCCCGTGGGAAATATATTCTACCCAAACACATTTGGAACTCTCCTGGGGTACCCTCACACATATTATTCCCTCATTTAGTGGATATTTTCACAAAAAAGTGAAATTTTCAAAAATCCAGAAAATTGGCTGAAACGACTAAATATCAAGGACTCATTGGGCGAATCGCTCTGGAACTGAAATCGGAACGCTCACTGACATTTCCCCTATCTGAAAGTATGATAAACGCCGGAAAAATTACTAAGTCCAAAAAAAATTTTTTTTCAACTTTTTTCAATTTTACCCCCGTGGGAAATATATTCTACCCACACACATTTGGAACTCTCCTGGGGTACCCTCACACATATTATTCCCTCATTTAGTGGATATTTTCACAAAAACGTGAAATTTTGAAAAATCCAGAAAATTGGCTGAAAACGACTAAATATCAAGGACTCATTGGGCGAATCGCTCTGGAACTGAAATCGGAACGCTCACTGACATTTCCCCTATCTGAAAGTCTGATAAACGCCGGAAAAATTACGAAGTCCAAAAAAAATTTTTTTTTCAACTTTTTCAATTTTATCCCCGTGGGATATATATTCTACCCACACACATTTGGAACTCTCCTGGGATTCCCTCACACATATTATTCCCTCATTTAGTGGATATTTTCACAAAAAAGTGAAATTTTCAAAAATCCAGAAAATTGGCTGAAAACGACTAAATATCAAGGACTCATTGGGCGAATCGCTCTGGAACTGAAATCGGAATGCTCACTGACATTTCCCCTATCTGAAAGTCTGATAAACGCCGGAAAAATTACTAAGTCCAAAAAAAATTTTTTTTCAACCTTTTTCAATTTTACCCCCGTGGGAAATATATTCTACCCACACACATTTGGAACTCTCCTGGGGTACCCTCACACATATTATTCCCTCATTTAGTGGATATTTTCACAAAAACGTGAAATTTTCAAAAATCCAGAAAATTGGCTGAAAACGACTAAATATCAAGGACTCATTGGGCGAATCACTCTGGAACTGAAATCGGAACGCTCACTGACTTTTCCCCTATCTGAAAGTCTGATAAATGCCGGAAAATTACTAAGTCCAAAAAAAATTTTTTTTTCAACTTTTTTCAATTTTATCCTCGTGGGATATATATTCTACCCACACACATTTGGAACTCTCCTGGGGTTCCCTCACACATATTATTCCCTCATTTAGTGGATATCTTCACAAAAAAGTGAAATTTTCAAAAATCCAGAAAATTGGCTGAAAACTACTAAATATCAACGATTCATTGGGCGAATCGCTCTGGAACTGAAATCGGAACGCTCACTGATAATTCCCCTATCTGAAAGTCTGATAAACGACGGAAAAATGACTAAGTCCAAAAAAAAATTTTTTCAACTTTTTTCAATTTTACCCCCGTGGGAAATATATTCTACCCAAACACATTTGGAACTCTCCTGGGGTACCCTCACACATATTATTCCCTCATTTAGTGGATATTTTCACAAAAAAGTGAAATTTTTAAAAATCCAGAAAATTGGCTGAAAACGACTAAATATCAAGGACTCATTGGGCGAATCGCTCTGGAACTGAAATTGGAATGCTCACTGACATTTCCCCTATCTGAAATTCAGATAAACGCCGGAAAAATTACTAAGTCCAAAAAAAAATTTTTTTTCAACTTTTTTCAATTTTATCCCCGTGGGATATATATTCTACCCACACACATTTGGAACTCTCCTGGGGTTCCCTCACACATATTATTCCCTCATTTAGTGGATATCTTCACAAAAAAGTGAAATTTTCAAAAATCCAGAAAATTGGCTGAAAACTACTAAATATCAACGATTCATTGGGCGAATCGCTCTGGAACTGAAATCGGAACGCTCACTGACAATTCCCCTATCTGAAAGTCTGATAAACGATGGAAAAATGACTAAGTCCAAAAAAATTTTTTTAAACTTTTTTCAATTTTACCCCCGTGGGATATATATTCTACCCACACACATTTTGAACTCTCCTTGGGTACCCTCACACATATTATTCTCTCATTTAGTGGATATTTTCACAAAAAAGTGAAATTTTCAAAAATCCAGAAAATTGGCTGAAAACGACTAAATATCAAGGACTCATTGGGCGAATCGCTCTGGAACTGAAATCGGAACGCTCACTGACATTTCCCCTATCTGAAAGTCTGATAAACGCCGGAAAAATTACGAAGTCCAAAAAAAATTTTTTTTTCAACTTTTTCAATTTTATCCCCGTGGGATATATATTCTACCCACACACATTTGGAACTCTTCTGGGATTCCCTCACACATATTATTCCCTCATTTAGTGGATATTTTCACAAAAAAGTGAAATTTTCAAAAATCCAGAAAATTGGCTGAAAACGACTAAATATCAAGGACTCATTGGGCGAATCGCTCTGGAACTGAAATCGGAACGCTCACTGACATTTCCCCTATCTGAAAGTCAGATAAACGCCGGAAAAATTACTAAGTCCAAAAAAAAATTTTTTTCAACTTTTTTCAATTTTATCCCCGTGGGATATATATTCTACCCAAACACATTTGGAACTCTCCTGGGGTACCCTCACACATATTATTCCCTCATTTAGTGGATATTTTCACAAAAAAGTGAAATTTTTAAAAATCCAGAAAATTGGCTGAAAACGACTAAATATCAAGGACTCATTGGGCGAATCGCTCTGGAACTGAAATCGGAACGCTCACTGACATTTCCCCTATCTGAAAGTCTGATAAACGCTGGAAAATTTACTAAGTCTAAAAAAAATTTTTTTTTCAACTTTTTTCAATTTTATCCCCGTGGGATATATATTCTACCCACACACATTTGGAACTCTCCTGGGATTCCCTCACACATATTATTCCCTCATTTAGTGGATATTTTCACAAAAAAGTGAAATTTTCAAAAATCCAGAAAATTGGCTGAAAACTACTAAATATCAAGGACTCATTGGGCGAATCGCTCTTGAACTGAAATCGGAACGCTCACTGACATTTCCCCTATCTGAAAGTCTGATAAATGCCGGAAAATTACTAAGTCCAAAAAAAATTTTTTTTTCAACTTTTTTCAATTTTATCCTCGTGGGATATATATTCTACCCACACACATTTGGAACTCTCCTGGGGTTCCCTCACACATATTATTCCCTCATTTAGTGGATATCTTCACAAAAAAGTGAAATTTTCAAAAATCCAGAAAATTGGCTGAAAACTACTAAATATCAACGATTCATTGGGCGAATCGCTCTGGAACTGAAATCGGAATGCTCACTGATAATTCCCCTATCTGAAAGTCTGATAAACGACGGAAAAATGACTAAGTCCAAAAAAAAATTTTTTCAACTTTTTTCAATTTTACCCCCGTGGGAAATATATTCTACCCAAACACATTTGGAACTCTCCTGGGGTACCCTCACACATATTATTCCCTCATTTAGTGGATATTTTCACAAAAAAGTGAAATTTTTAAAAATCCAGAAAATTGGCTGAAAACGACTAAATATCAAGGACTCATTGGGCGAATCGCTCTGGAACTGAAATTGGAATGCTCACTGACATTTCCCCTATCTGAAATTCAGATAAACGCCGGAAAAATTACTAAGTCCAAAAAAAAATTTTTTTTCAACTTTTTTCAATTTTATCCCCGTGGGATATATATTCTACCCACACACATTTGGAACTTTCCTGGGGTTCCCTCACACATATTATTCCCTCATTTAGTGGATATCTTCACAAAAAAGTGAAATTTTCAAAAATCCAGAAAATTGGCTGAAAACTACTAAATATCAACGATTCATTGGGCGAATCGCTCTGGAACTGAAATCGGAACGCTCACTGACAATTCCCCTATCTGAAAGTCTGATAAACGATGGAAAAATGACTAAGTCCAAAAAAATTTTTTTAAACTTTTTTCAATTTTACCCCCGTGGGATATATATTCTACCCACACACATTTTGAACTCTCCTTGGGTACCCTCACACATATTATTCTCTCATTTAGTGGATATTTTCACAAAAAAGTGAAATTTTCAAAAATCCAGAAAATTGGCTGAAAACGACTAAATATCAAGGACACATTGGGCGAATCGCTCTGGAACTGAAATCGGAACGCTCACTGACATTTCCCCTATCTGAAAGTCTGATAAACGCCGGAAAAATTACTAAGTCCAAAAAAAATTTTTTTTTCAACTTTTTCAATTTTATCCCCGTGGGATATATATTCTACCCACACACATTTGGAACTCTCCTGGGATTCCCTCACACATATTATTCCCTCATTTAGTGGATATTTTCACAAAAAAGTGAAATTTTTAAAAATCCAGAAAATTGGCTGAAAACGACTAAATATCAAGGACTCATTGGGCGAATCGCTCTGGAACTGAAATCGGAACACTCACTGACATTTCCCCTAACTGAAATTCTGATAAACGCCGGAAAAATTACTAAGTCCAAAAAAAATGTTTTTTTCAACTTTTTTCAATTTTACCCCCGTGGGATATATATTCTACCCACACACCTTTGGAACTCTCCTGGGGTACCCTCACACATATTATTCCCTCATTTAGTGGATATTTTCACAAAAAAGTGAAATTTTCAAAAATCCAGAAAATTGGCTGAAAACGACTAAATATCAAGGACTCATTGGGCGAATCGCTCTGGAACTGAAATCGGAATGCTCACTGACATTTCCCCTATCTGAAAGTCAGATAAACGCCGGAAAAATTACTAAGTCCAAAAAAAAATTTTTTTCAACTTTTTTCAATTTTATCCCCGTGGGATATATATTCTACCCACACACATTTGGAACTCTCCTGGGGTACCCTCACACATATTATTCCCTCATTTAGTGGATATTTTCACAAAAAAGTGAAATTTTTAAAAATCCAGAAAATTGGCTGAAAACGAATAAATATCAAGGACTCATTGGGCGAATCGCTCTGAAACTGAAATCGGAACGCTCACTGACTTTTCCCCTATCTGAAAGTCTGATAAATGCCGGAAAATTACTAAGTCCAAAAAAAATTTTTTTTCAACTTTTTTCAATTTTATCCTCGTGGGATATATATTCTACCCACACACATTTGGAACTCTCCTGGGGTTCCCTCACACATATTATTCCCTCATTTAGTGGATATCTTCACAAAAAAGTGAAATTTTCAAAAATCCAGAAAATTGGCTGAAAACAACTAAATATCAAGGACTCATTGGGCGAATCGCTCTGGAACTGAAATCGGAACGCTCACTGACATTTCCCCTATCTGAAAGTCTGATAAACGCAGGAAAAATTACTAAGTCCAAAAAAAATTTTTTTTCAACTTTTTTCAATTTTACCCCCGTGGGAAATATATTCTACCCACACACATTTGGAACTCTCCTGGGGTACCCTCACACATATTATTCCCTCATTTAGTGGATATTTTCACAAAAACGTGAAATTTTCAAAAATCCAGAAAATTGGCTGAAAACGACTAAATATCAAGGACTCATTGGGCGAATCGCTCTGGAACTGAAATCGGAACGCTCACTGACATTTCCCCTATCTGAAAGTCTGATAAACGCCGGAAAAATTACTAAGTCCAAAAAAAATTTTTTTTTCAACTTTTTCAATTTTATCCCCGTGGGATATATATTCTACCCACACACATTTGGAACTCTCCTGGGATTCCCTCACACATATTATTCCCTCATTTAGTGGATATTTTCACAAAAAAGTGAAATTTTTAAAAATCCAGAAAATTGGCTGAAAACGACTAAATATCAAGAACTCATTGGGCGAATCGCTCTGTAACTGAAATCGGAACGCTCACTGACATTTCCCCTATCTGAAAGTCTGATAAACGCCGGAAAAATTATTAAGTCCAAAAAAATTTTTTTTCAACTTTTTTCAATTTTACCCCCGTGGGATATATATTCTACCCAAACACATTTGGAACTCTCCTGGGGTACCCTCACACATATTATTCCCACATTTATTGGATATTTTCACAAAAAAGTGAAATTTTTAAAATCCAGAAAATTGGCTGAAAACGACTAAATATCAAGGACTCATTGGGCGAATCGCTCTGGAACTGAAATCGGAACACTCACTGACATTTCCCCTAACTGAAATTCTGATAAACGACGGAAAAATGACTAAGTCCAAAAAAAAATTTTTTCAACTTTTTTCAATTTTACCCCCGTGGGAAATATATTCTACCCAAACACATTTGGAACTCTCCTGGGGTACCCTCACACATATTATTCCCTCATTTAGTGGATATTTTCACAAAAAAGTGAAATTTTTAAAAATCCAGAAAATTGGCTGAAAACGACTAAATATCAAGGACTCATTGGGCGAATCGCTCTGGAACTGAAATTGGAATGCTCACTGACATTTCCCCTATCTGAAATTCAGATAAACGCCGGAAAAATTACTAAGTCCAAAAAAAAATTTTTTTTCAACTTTTTTCAATTTTATCCCCGTGGGATATATATTCTACCCACACACATTTGGAACTCTCCTGGGGTTCCCTCACACATATTATTCCCTCATTTAGTGGATATCTTCACAAAAAAGTGAAATTTTCAAAAATCCAGAAAATTGGCTGAAAACTACTAAATATCAACGATTCATTGGGCGAATCGCTCTGGAACTGAAATCGGAACGCTCACTGACAATTCCCCTATCTGAAAGTCTGATAAACGATGGAAAAATGACTAAGTCCAAAAAAATTTTTTTAAACTTTTTTCAATTTTACCCCCGTGGGATATATATTCTACCCACACACATTTTGAACTCTCCTTGGGTACCCTCACACATATTATTCTCTCATTTAGTGGATATTTTCACAAAAAAGTGAAATTTTCAAAAATCCAGAAAATTGGCTGAAAACGACTAAATATCAAGGACACATTGGGCGAATCGCTCTGGAACTGAAATCGGAACGCTCACTGACATTTCCCCTAATTGAAAGTCTGATAAACGCCGGAAAAATTACTAAGTCCAAAAAAAATTTTTTTTTCAACTTTTTCAATTTTATCCCCGTGGGATATATATTCTACCCACACACATTTGGAACTCTCCTGGGATTCCCTCACACATATTATTCCCTCATTTAGTGGATATTTTCACAAAAAAGTGAAATTTTTAAAAATCCAGAAAATTGGCTGAAAACGACTAAATATCAAGGACTCATTGGGCGAATCGCTCTGTAACTGAAATCGGAACGCTCACTGACATTTCCCCTAATTGAAAGTCTGATAAACGCCGGAAAAATTACTAAGTCCAAAAAAATTTTTTTTCAACTTTTTTCAATTTTACCCCCGTGGGATATATATTCTACCCAAACACATTTGGAACTCTCCTGGGGTACCCTCACACATATTATTCCCTCATTTAGTGGATATTTTCACAAAAAAGTGAAATTTTTAAAAATCCAGAAAATTGGCTGAAAACGACTAAATATCAAGGACTCATTGGGCGAATCGCTCTGGAACTGAAATCGGAACGCTCACTGACATTTCCCCTAACTGAAATTCTGATAAACGCCGGAAAAATTACTAAGTCCAAAAAAAATGTTTTTTTCAACTTTTTTCAATTTTACCCCCGTGGGATATATATTCTACCCACACACCTTTGGAACTCTCCTGGGGTACCCTCACACATATTATTCCCTCATTTAGTGGATATTTTCACAAAAAAGTGAAATTTTCAAAAATCCAGAAAATTGGCTGAAAACGACTAAATATCAAGGACTCATTGGGCGAATCGCTCTGGAACTGAAATCGGAATGCTCACTGACATTTCCCCTATCTGAAAGTCTGATAAATGCCGGAAAATTACTAAGTCCAAAAAAAATTTTTTTTCAACTTTTTTCAATTTTATCCTCGTGGGATATATATTCTACCCACACACATTTGGAACTCTCCTGGGGTTCCCTCACACATATTATTCCCTCATTTAGTGGATATCTTCACAAAAAAGTGAAATTTTCAAAAATCCAGAAAATTGGCTGAAAACAACTAAATATCAAGGACTCATTGGGCGAATCGCTCTGGAACTGAAATCGGAACGCTCACTGACATTTCCCCTATCTGAAAGTCTGATAAACGCAGGAAAAATTACTAAGTCCAAAAAAAATTTTTTTTCAACTTTTTTCAATTTTACCCCCGTGGGAAATATATTCTACCCACACACATTTGGAACTCTCCTGGGGTACCCTCACACATATTATTCCCACATTTATTGGATATTTTCACAAAAAAGTGAAATTTTTAAAAATCCAGAAAATTGGCTGAAAACGACTAAATATCAAGGACTCATTGGGCGAATCGCTCTGGAACTGAAATCGGAACACTCACTGACATTTCCCCTAACTGAAATTCTGATAAACGACGGAAAAATGACTAAGTCCAAAAAAAAATTTTTTCAACTTTTTTCAATTTTACCCCCGTGGGAAATATATTCTACCCAAACACATTTGGAACTCTCCTGGGGTACCCTCACACATATTATTCCCTCATTTAGTGGATATTTTCACAAAAAAGTGAAATTTTTAAAAATCCAGAAAATTGGCTGAAAACGACTAAATATCAAGGACTCATTGGGCGAATCGCTCTGGAACTGAAATTGGAATGCTCACTGACATTTCCCCTATCTGAAATTCAGATAAACGCCGGAAAAATTACTAAGTCCAAAAAAAAATTTTTTTTCAACTTTTTTCAATTTTATCCCCGTGGGATATATATTCTACCCACACACATTTGGAACTCTCCTGGGGTTCCCTCACACATATTATTCCCTCATTTAGTGGATATCTTCACAAAAAAGTGAAATTTTCAAAAATCCAGAAAATTGGCTGAAAACTACTAAATATCAACGATTCATTGGGCGAATCGCTCTGGAACTGAAATCGGAACGCTCACTGACAATTCCCCTATCTGAAAGTCTGATAAACGATGGAAAAATGACTAAGTCCAAAAAAATTTTTTTAAACTTTTTTCAATTTTACCCCCGTGGGATATATATTCTACCCACACACATTTTGAACTCTCCTTGGGTACCCTCACACATATTATTCTCTCATTTAGTGGATATTTTCACAAAAAAGTGAAATTTTCAAAAATCCAGAAAATTGGCTGAAAACGACTAAATATCAAGGACACATTGGGCGAATCGCTCTGGAACTGAAATCGGAACGCTCACTGACATTTCCCCTATCTGAAAGTCTGATAAACGCCGGAAAAATTACTAAGTCCAAAAAAAAATTTTTTTTCAACTTTTTCAATTTTATCCCCGTGGGATATATATTCTACCCACACACATTTGGAACTCTCCTGGGATTCCCTCACACATATTATTCCCTCATTTAGTGGATATTTTCACAAAAAAGTGAAATTTTTAAAAATCCAGAAAATTGGCTGAAAACGACTAAATATCAAGGACTCATTGGGCGAATCGCTCTGGAACTGAAATCGGAACACTCACTGACATTTCCCCTAACTGAAATTCTGATAAACGCCGGAAAAATTACTAAGTCCAAAAAAAATGTTTTTTTCAACTTTTTTCAATTTTACCCCCGTGGGATATATATTCTACCCACACACCTTTGGAACTCTCCTGGGGTACCCTCACACATATTATTCCCTCATTTAGTGGATATTTTCACAAAAAAGTGAAATTTTCAAAAATCCAGAAAATTGGCTGAAAACGACTAAATATCAAGGACTCATTGGGCGAATCGCTCTGTAACTGAAATCGGAACGCTCACTGACATTTCCCCTAATTGAAAGTCTGATAAACGCCGGAAAAATTACTAAGTCCAAAAAAATTTTTTTTCAACTTTTTTCAATTTTACCCCCGTGGGATATATATTCTACCCACACACCTTTGGAACTCTCCTGGGGTACCCTCACACATATTATTCCCTCATTTAGTGGATATTTTCACAAAAAAGTGAAATTTTTAAAAATCCAGAAAATTGGCTGAAAACGAATAAATATCAAGGACTCATTGGGCGAATCGCTCTGAAACTGAAATCGGAACGCTCACTGACTTTTCCCCTATCTGAAAGTCTGATAAATGCCGGAAAATTACTAAGTCCAAAAAAAATTTTTTTTCAACTTTTTTCAATTTTATCCTCGTGGGATATATATTCTACCCACACACATTTGGAACTCTCCTGGGGTTCCCTCACACATATTATTCCCTCATTTAGTGGATATCTTCACAAAAAAGTGAAATTTTCAAAAATCCAGAAAATTGGCTGAAAACAACTAAATATCAAGGACTCATTGGGCGAATCGCTCTGGAACTGAAATCGGAACGCTCACTGACATTTCCCCTATCTGAAAGTCTGATAAACGCAGGAAAAATTACTAAGTCCAAAAAAAATTTTTTTTCAACTTTTTTCAATTTTACCCCCGTGGGAAATATATTCTACCCACACACATTTGGAACTCTCCTGGGGTACCCTCACACATATTATTCTCTCATTTAGTGGATATTTTCACAAAAAAGTGAAATTTTCAAAAATCCAGAAAATTGGCTGAAAACGACTAAATATCAAGGACACATTGGGCGAATCGCTCTGGAACTGAAATCGGAACGCTCACTGACATTTCCCCTATCTGAAAGTCTGATAAACGCCGGAAAAATTACTAAGTCCAAAAAAAAATTTTTTTTCAACTTTTTCAATTTTATCCCCGTGGGATATATATTCTACCCACACACATTTGGAACTCTCCTGGGATTCCCTCACACATATTATTCCCTCATTTAGTGGATATTTTCACAAAAAAGTGAAATTTTTAAAAATCCAGAAAATTGGCTGAAAACGACTAAATATCAAGGACTCATTGGGCGAATCGCTCTGTAACTGAAATCGGAACGCTCACTGACATTTCCCCTAATTGAAAGTCTGATAAACGCCGGAAAAATTACTAAGTCCAAAAAAATTTTTTTTCAACTTTTTTCAATTTTACCCCCGTGGGAAATATATTCTACCCAAACACATTTGGAACTCTCCTGGGGTACCCTCACACATATTATTCCCTCATTTAGTGGATATTTTCACAAAAAAGTGAAATTTTTAAAAATCCAGAAAATTGGCTGAAAACGACTAAATATCAAGGACTCATTGGGCGAATCGCTCTGGAACTGAAATCGGAACACTCACTGACATTTCCCCTAACTGAAATTCTGATAAACGCCGGAAAAATTACTAAGTCCAAAAAAAATGTTTTTTTCAACTTTTTTCAATTTTACCCCCGTGGGATATATATTCTACCCACACACCTTTGGAACTCTCCTGGGGTACCCTCACACATATTATTCCCTCATTTAGTGGATATTTTCACAAAAAAGTGAAATTTTCAAAAATCCAGAAAATTGGCTGAAAACGACTAAATATCAAGGACTCATTGGGCGAATCGCTCTGTAACTGAAATCGGAACGCTCACTGACATTTCCCCTAATTGAAAGTCTGATAAACGCCGGAAAAATTACTAAGTCCAAAAAAATTTTTTTTCAACTTTTTTCAATTTTACCCCCGTGGGATATATATTCTACCCACACACCTTTGGAACTCTCCTGGGGTACCCTCACACATATTATTCCCTCATTTAGTGGATATCTTCACAAAAAAGTGAAATTTTCAAAAATCCAGAAAATTGGCTGAAAACAACTAAATATCAAGGACTCATTGGGCGAATCGCTCTGGAACTGAAATCGGAACGCTCACTGACATTTCCCCTATCTGAAAGTCTGATAAACGCAGGAAAAATTACTAAGTCCAAAAAAAATTTTTTTTCAACTTTTTTCAATTTTACCCCCGTGGGAAATATATTCTACCCACACACATTTGGAACTCTCCTGGGGTACCCTCACACATATTATTCCCTCATTTAGTGGATATTTTCACAAAAACGTGAAATTTTCAAAAATCCAGAAAATTGGCTGAAAACGACTAAATATCAAGGACTCATTGGGCGAATCGCTCTGGAACTGAAATCGGAACGCTCACTGACATTTCCCCTATCTGAAAGTCTGATAAACGCCGGAAAAATTACTAAGTCCAAAAAAAATTTTTTTTTCAACTTTTTCAATTTTATCCCCGTGGGATATATATTCTACCCACACACATTTGGAACTCTCCTGGGATTCCCTCACACATATTATTCCCTCATTTAGTGGATATTTTCACAAAAAAGTGAAATTTTTAAAAATCCAGAAAATTGGCTGAAAACGACTAAATATCAAGAACTCATTGGGCGAATCGCTCTGTAACTGAAATCGGAACGCTCACTGACATTTCCCCTATCTGAAAGTCTGATAAACGCCGGAAAAATTATTAAGTCCAAAAAAATTTTTTTTCAACTTTTTTCAATTTTACCCCCGTGGGATATATATTCTACCCAAACACATTTGGAACTCTCCTGGGGTACCCTCACACATATTATTCCCACATTTATTGGATATTTTCACAAAAAAGTGAAATTTTTAAAAATCCAGAAAATTGGCTGAAAACGACTAAATATCAAGGACTCATTGGGCGAATCGCTCTGGAACTGAAATCGGAACACTCACTGACATTTCCCCTAACTGAAATTCTGATAAACGACGGAAAAATGACTAAGTCCAAAAAAAAATTTTTTCAACTTTTTTCAATTTTACCCCCGTGGGAAATATATTCTACCCAAACACATTTGGAACTCTCCTGGGGTACCCTCACACATATTATTCCCTCATTTAGTGGATATTTTCACAAAAAAGTGAAATTTTTAAAAATCCAGAAAATTGGCTGAAAACGACTAAATATCAAGGACTCATTGGGCGAATCGCTCTGGAACTGAAATCGGAACGCTCACTGACATTTCCCCTATCTGAAAGTCTGATAAACGCCGGAAAAATTACTAAGTCCAAAAAAAATTTTTTTTCAACTTTTTTCAATTTTACCCCCGTGGGATATATATTCTACCCACACACATTTGGAACTCTCCTGGGATTCCCTCACACATATTATTCCCTCATTTAGTGGATATTTTCACAAAAAAGTGAAATTTTCAAAAATCCAGAAAATTGGCTGAAAACGACTAAATATCAAGGACTCATTGGGCGAATCGCTCTGGAACTGAAATCGGAACGCTCACTGACATTTCCCCTATCTGAAAGTCTGATAAACGCCGGAAAAATTACTAAGTACAAAAAAAATTTTTTTTCAACTTTTTTCAGTTTTACCCCCGTGGGAAATATATTCTACCCACACACATTTGGAACTCTCCTGGGGTACCCTCACACATATTATTCCCTCATTTAGTGGATATTTTCACAAAAACGTGAAATTTTCAAAAATCCAGAAAATTGGCTGAAAACGACTAAATATCAAGGACTCATTGGGCGAATCGCTCTGGAACTGAAATCGGAACGCTCACTGACTTTTCCCCTATCTGAAAGTCTGAAAATGCCGGAAAATTACTAAGTCCAAAAAAAATTTTTTTTTCAACTTTTTTCAATTTTATCCTCGTGGGATATATATTCTACCGACACACATTTGGAACTCTCCTGGGGTTCCCTCACACATATTATTCCCTCATTTAGTGGATATCTTCACAAAAAAGTGAAATTTTCAAAAATCCAGAAAATTGGCTGAAAACTACTAAATATCAACAATTCATTGGGCGAATCGCTCTGGAACTGAAATCGGAACGCTCACTGACAATTCCCCTATCTGAAAGTCTGATAAGCGACGGAAAAATGACTAAGTCCAAAAAAAATTTTTTTCAACTTTCTTCAATTTTACCCCCGTGGGAAATATATTCTACCCAAACACATTTGGAACTCTCCTGGGGTACCCTCACACATATTATTCCCTCATTTAGTGGATATTTTCACAAAAAAGTGAAATTTTTAAAAATCCAGAAAATTGGCTGAAAACGACTAAATATCAAGAACTCATTGGGCGAATCGCTCTGTAACTGAAATCGGAACGCTCACTGACATTTCCCCTATCTGAAAGTCTGATAAACGCCGGAAAAATTATTAAGTCCAAAAAAATTTTTTTTCAACTTTTTTCAATTTTACCCCCGTGGGATATATATTCTACCCAAACACATTTGGAACTCTCCTGGGGTACCCTCACACATATTATTCCCACATTTATTGGATATTTTCACAAAAAAGTGAAATTTTTAAAAATCCAGAAAATTGGCTGAAAACGACTAAATATCAAGGACTCATTGGGCGAATCGCTCTGGAACTGAAATCGGAACACTCACTGACATTTCCCCTAACTGAAATTCTGATAAACGACGGAAAAATGACTAAGTCCAAAAAAAAATTTTTTCAACTTTTTTCAATTTTACCCCCGTGGGAAATATATTCTACCCAAACACATTTGGAACTCTCCTGGGGTACCCTCACACATATTATTCCCTCATTTAGTGGATATTTTCACAAAAAAGTGAAATTTTTAAAAATCCAGAAAATTGGCTGAAAACGACTAAATATCAAGGACTCATTGGGCGAATCGCTCTGGAACTGAAATCGGAACGCTCACTGACATTTCCCCTATCTGAAAGTCTGATAAACGCCGGAAAAATTACTAAGTCCAAAAAAAATTTTTTTTCAACTTTTTTCAATTTTACCCCCGTGGGATATATATTCTACCCACACACATTTGGAACTCTCCTGGGATTCCCTCACACATATTATTCCCTCATTTAGTGGATATTTTCACAAAAAAGTGAAATTTTCAAAAATCCAGAAAATTGGCTGAAAACGACTAAATATCAAGGACTCATTGGGCGAATCGCTCTGGAACTGAAATCGGAACGCTCACTGACATTTCCCCTATCTGAAAGTCTGATAAACGCCGGAAAAATTACTAAGTCCAAAAAAAATTTTTTTTCAACTTTTTTCAATTTTACCCCCGTGGGAAATATATTCTACCCACACACATTTGGAACTCTCCTGGGGTACCCTCACACATATTATTCCCTCATTTAGTGGATATTTTCACAAAAACGTGAAATTTTCAAAAATCCAGAAAATTGGCTGAAAACGACTAAATATCAAGGACTCATTGGGCGAATCGCTCTGGAACTGAAATCGGAACGCTCACTGACTTTTCCCCTATCTGAAAGTCTGAAAATGCCGGAAAATTACTAAGTCCAAAAAAAATTTTTTTTTCAACTTTTTTCAATTTTATCCTCGTGGGATATATATTCTACCCACACACATTTGGAACTCTCCTGGGGTTCCCTCACACATATTATTCCCTCATTTAGTGGATATCTTCACAAAAAAGTGAAATTTTCAAAAATCCAGAAAATTGGCTGAAAACTACTAAATATCAACAATTCATTGGGCGAATCGCTCTGGAACTGAAATCGGAACGCTCACTGACAATTCCCCTATCTGAAAGTCTGATAAGCGACGGAAAAATGACTAAGTCCAAAAAAAATTTTTTTCAACTTTCTTCAATTTTACCCCCGTGGGAAATATATTCTACCCAAACACATTTGGAACTCTTCTGGGGTACCCTCACACATATTATTCCCTCATTTAGTGGATATTTTCACAAAAAAGTGAAATTTTTAAAAATCCAGAAAATTGGCTGAAAACGACTAAATATCAAGGACTCATTGGGCGAATCGCTCTGGAACTGAAATCGGAACGCTCACTGACATTTCCCCTATCTGAAAGCCTGATAAACGCCGGAAAAATTACTAAGTCTAAAAAAAATTTTTTTTTCAACTTTTTTCAATTTTATCCCCGTGGGATATATATTCTACCCACACACATTTGGAACTCTCCTGGGATTCCCTCACACATATTATTCCCTCATTTAGTGGATATTTTCACAAAAAAGTGAAATTTTCAAAAATCCAGAAAATTGGCTGAAAACGACTAAATATCAAGGACTCATTGGGCGAATCGCTCTGGAACTGAAATCGGAACGCTCACTGACATTTCCCCTATCTGAAAGTCTGATAAACGCCGGAAAAATTACTAAGTCCAAAAAAAATTTTTTTTCAACTTTTTTCAATTTTACCCCCGTGGGAAATATATTCTACCCACACACATTTGGAACTCTCCTGGGGTACCCTCACACATATTATTCCCTCATTTAGTGGATATTTTCACAAAAACGTGAAATTTTCAAAAATCCAGAAAATTGGCTGAAAACGACTAAATATCAAGGACTCATTGGGCGAATCGCTCTGGAACTGAAATCGGAATGCTCACTGACATTTCCCCTATCTGAAAGTCAGATAAACGCCGGAAAAATTACTAAGTCCAAAAAAAAATTTTTTTTCAACTTTTTTCAATTTTATCCCCGTGGGATATATATTCTACCCACACACATTTGGAACTCTCCTGGGGCACCCTCACACATATTATTCCCTCATTTAGTGGATATTTTCACAAAAAAGTGAAATTTTAAAAAATCTAGAAAATTGGCTGAAAACGACTTAATATCAAGGGCTCATTGGGCGAATCGCTCTGGAAATGAAATCTGAACGCTCACTGACATTTTCCCTATCTGAATGTCTGATAAACGCCGGAAAAATGACTAAGTCCAAAAAAAAATTTTTTTTCAACTTTTTTCAATTTTATCCCCGTGGGATATATATTCTACCCACACACATTTGGAACTCTCCTGGGGCACCCTCACACATATTATTCCCTCATTTAGTGGATATTTTCACAAAAAAGTGAAATTTTAAAAAATCTAGAAAATTGGCTGAAAACGACTTAATATCAAGGGCTCATTGGGCGAATCGCTCTGGAAATGAAATCTGAACGCTCACTGACATTTTCCCTATCTGAATGTCTGATAAACGCCGGAAAAATGACTAAGTCCAAAAAAAAAATTTTTTCAACTTTTTTCAATTTTACCCCCGTGGGATATATATTCTACCCACACACATTTGGAACTCTCCTCGGGTACCCTCACACATATTATTCCCTCATTTAGTGGATATTTTCACAAAAACGTGAAATTTTCAAAAATCCAGAAAATTGGCTGAAAACGACTAAATATCAAGGACTCATTGGGCGAATCGCTCTGGAACTGAAATCGGAACGCTCACTGACTTTTCCCCTATCTGAAAGTCTGATAAATGCCGGAAAATTACTAAGTCCAAAAAAAATTTTTTTTTCAACTTTTTTCAATTTTATCCTCGTGGGATATATATTCTACCCACACACATTTGGAACTCTCCTGGGGTTCCCTCACACATATTATTCCCTCATTTAGTGGATATCTTCACAAAAAAGTGAAATTTTCAAAAATCCAGAAAATTGGCTGAAAACTACTAAATATCAACAATTCATTGGGCGAATCGCTCTGGAACTGAAATCGGAACGCTCACTGACAATTCCCCTATCTGAAAGTCTGATAAACGACGGAAAAATGACTAAGTCCAAAAAAAAATTTTTTCAACTTTTTTCAATTTTACCCCCGTGGGAAATATATTCTACCCAAACACATTTGGAACTCTCCTGGGGTACCCTCACACATATTATTCCCTCATTTAGTGGATATTTTCACAAAAAAGTGAAATTTTTAAAAATCCAGAAAATTGGCTGAAAACGACTAAATATCAAGGACTCATTGGGCGAATCGCTCTGCAACTGAAATCGGAACGCTCACTGACATTTCCCCTATCTGAAAGTCTGATAAACGCCGGAAAAATTACTAAGTCCAAAAAAAATTTTTTTTCAACTTTTTTCAATTTTACCCCCGTGGGAAATATATTCTACCCACACACATTTGGAACTCTCCTGGGGTACCCTCACACATATTATTCCCTCATTTAGTGGATATTTTCACAAAAACGTGAAATTTTCAAAAATCCAGAAAATTGGCTGAAAACGACTAAATATCAAGGACTCATTGGGCGAATCGCTCTGGAACTGAAATCGGAACGCTCACTGACATTTCCCCTATCTGAAAGTCAGATAAACGCCGGAAAAATTACTAAGTCCAAAAAAAAATTTTTTTTCAACTTTTTTCAATTTTATCCCCGTGGGATATATATTCTACCCACACACATTTGGAACTCTCCTGGGGCACCCTCACACATATTATTCCCTCATTTAGTGGATATTTTCACAAAAAAGTGAAATTTTTAAAAATCTAGAATATTGGCTGAAAACGACTTAATATCATGGACTCATTGGGCGAATCACTCTGGAAATGAAATCTGAACGCTCACTGACATTTTCCCTATCTGAATGTCTGATAAACGCCGGAAAAATGACTAAGTCCAAAAAAAAAATTTTTTCAACTTTTTTCAATTTTACCCCCGTGGGATATATATTCTACCCACACACATTTGGAACTCTCCTCGGGTACCCTCACACATATTATTCCCTCATTTAGTGGATATTTTCACAAAAAAGTGAAATTTTTAAAAATCCAGAAAATTGGCTGAAAACGACTAAATATCAAGGACTCATTGGGCGAATCGCTCTGGAAATGAAATCGGAACGCTCACTGACATTTCCCCTATCTGAAAGTCTGATAAACGCCGGAAAAATTACTAAGTCCAAAAAAAATGTTTTTTTCAACTTTTTTCAATTTTATCCCCGTGGGATATATATTCTACCCACACACATTTGGAACTCTCCTGGGGTACCCTCACACATATTATTCCCTCATTTAGTGGATATTTTCACAAAAAAGTGAAATTTTTAAAAATCCAGAAAATTGGCTGAAAACGACTAAATATCAAGGACTCATTGGGCGAATCGCTCTGGAACTGAAATCGGAACGCTCACTGACATTTCCCCTATCTGAAAGTCTGATAAACGCCGGAAAAATTACTAAGTCCCAAAAAAATGTTTTTTTCAACTTTTTTCAATTTTACCCCGTATGATATATATTCTACCCACACACATTTGGAACTCTCCTGGGGTACCCTCACACATATTATTCCCTCATTTAGTGGATATTTTCACAAAAAAGTGAAATTTTTAAAAATCCAGAAAATTGGCTGAAAACGACTGAATATCAAGGACTCATTGGGCGAATCGCTCTGGAACTGAAATCGGAACGCTCACTGACATTTTCCCTATCTGAATGTCTGATAAACGCCGGAAAAATGACTAAGTTCAAAAAAAAATTTTTTTCAACTTTTTTCAATTTTACCCCCGTGGGATATATATTCTCCCTACACACATTTGGAACTCTCCTCGGGTACCCTCACACATATTATTCCCTCATTTAGTGGATATTTTCACAAAAAAGTGAAATTTTTAAAAATCCAGAAAATTGGCTGAAAACGACTAAATATCAAGGACTCATTGGGCGAATCGCTCTGGAAATGAAATCGGAACGCTCACTGACATTTCCCCTATCTGAAAGTCTGATAAACGCCGGAAAAATTACTAAGTCCAAAAAAAATGTTTTTTTCAACTTTTTTCAATTTTATCCCCGTGGGATATATATTCTACCCACACACATTTGGAACTCTCCTGGGGTACCCTCACACATATTATTCCCTCATTTAGTGGATATTTTCACAAAAAAGTGAAATTTTTAAAAATCCAGAAAATTGGCTGAAAACGACTAAATATCAAGGACTCATTGGGCGAATCGCTCTGGAACTGAAATCGGAACGCTCACTGACATTTCCCCTATCTGAAAGTCTGATAAACGCCGGAAAAATTACTAAGTCCCAAAAAAATGTTTTTTTCAACTTTTTTCAATTTTACCCCGTATGATATATATTCTACCCACACACATTTGGAACTCTCCTGGGGTACCCTCACACATATTATTCCCTCATTTAGTGGATATTTTCACAAAAAAGTGAAATTTTTAAAAATCCAGAAAATTGGCTGAAAACGACTGAATATCAAGGACTCATTGGGCGAATCGCTCTGGAACTGAAATCGGAACGCTCACTGACATTTTCCCTATCTGAATGTCTGATAAACGCCGGAAAAATGACTAAGTTCAAAAAAAAATTTTTTTCAACTTTTTTCAATTTTACCCCCGTGGGATATATATTCTCCCTACACACATTTGGAACTCTCCTCGGGTACCCTCACACATATTATTCCCTCATTTAGTGGATATTTTCACAAAAAAGTGAAATTTTTAAAAATCCAGAAAATTGGCTGAAAACGACTAAATATCAAGGACTCATTGGGCGAATCGCTCTGGAACTGAAATCGGAACGCTCACTGACATTTCCCCTATCTGAAAGTCTGATAAACGCCGGAAAAATTACTAAGTCCCAAAAAAATTTTTTTTTCAACTTTTTTCAATTTTATCCCCATGGGATATATATTCTACCCACACACATTTGGAACTCTCCTGGGGTACCCTCACACATATTATTCCGTCATTTAGTGGATATTTTCACAAAAAAGTGAAATTTTCAAAAATCCAGAAAATTGGCTGAAAACTACTAAATATCAAGGATTCATTGGGCGAATCGCTCTGGAACTGAAATCTGAATGCTCACTGACATTTCCCCTATCTGAAAGTCTGCTAAATGCCGGAAAAATGACTAAGTCCCCCCAAAAAATTTTTCAACTTTTTCAATTTTACCCTCGTGGGATATATATTCTACCCACACACATTTGGAACTCTCCTGGGGTACCCTCACACATATTATTCCCTCATTTAGTGGATATTTTCACAAAAAAGTGAAATTTTTAAAAATCCAGAAAATTGGCTGAAAACGACTAAATATCAAGGACTCATTGGGCGAATCACTCTGGAACTGAAATCGGAACGCTCACTGACATTTTCCCTATCTGAATGTCTGATAAGCGCCGGAAAAATGACTAAGTCCAAAAAAAATTTTATTTCAACTTTTTTCAATTTTACCACCGTGGGATATATATTCTACCCACACACATTTGGAACTCTCCTGGGGTACCATCACACATATTATTCCCTCATTTAGTGGATTTTTTCACAAAAAAGTGAAATTTTTAAAAATCCAGAAAATTGGCTGAAAACGACTAAATATCAAGGACTCATTGATCGAATCGCTCTGGAACTGAAATCGGAACGCTCACTGACATTTCCCCTATCTGAAAGTCTGATAAACGCCGGAAAAATTACTAAGTCCCAAAAAAATGTTTTTTTCAACTTTTTTCAATTTTATCCCCGTGGGATATATATTCTACCCACACACATTTGGAACTCTCCTGGGGTACCCTCACACATATTATTCCCTCATTTAGTGGATATTTTCACAAAAAAGTGAAATTTTCAAAAATCCTGAAAATTGGCTGAAAACGACTAAATATCAAGGACTCATTGGGCGAATCGCTCTGGAACTGAAATCGGAACGCTCACTGACATTTCCGCTATCTGAAAGTCTGATAAACGCCGGAAAAATTACTAAGTCCAAAAAAAATTTTTTTTTCAACTTTTTTCAATTTTATCCCCGTGGGATATATATTCTACCCACACACATTTGGAACTCTCCTGGGGTACCATCACACATATTATTCCCTCATTTAGTGGATATTTTCACAAAAAAGTGAAATTTTTAAAAATCCAGAAAATTGGCTGAAAACGACTAAATATCAAGGACTCATTGGGCGAATCGCTCTGAAACTGATATCGGAATGCTCACTGACATTTCCCCTATCTGAAAGTCTGATGAACACCGGAAAAATTAGTAAGTCCAAAAAAAATTTTTTTTCAACTTTTTTCAATTTTATCCCCGTGGGATATATATTCTACCCACACACATTTGGAACTCTCCTGGGGTACCCTCACACATATTATTCCCTCATTTAGTGGATATTTTCACAAAAAAGTGAAATTTTCAAAAATCCTGAAAATGGGCTGAAAACGACTAAATATCAAGGACTCATTGGGCGAATCGCTCTGGAACTGAAATCTGCACGATCACTGACATTTCCCCTATCTGAAAGTCTGATAAACGACGGAAAAATGACTAAGTCCAAAAAAAAAATTTTTTCAACTTTTTTCAATTTTACCCCCGAGGGATATATATTCTACCCACACACATTTGGAACTCTCCTGGGGTACCCTCATACATATAATTCCCTCATTTAGTGGATATTTTCACAAAAAAGTGAAATTTTCAAAAATCCAGAAAATTGGCTGAAGACGGACTAAATATCAAGGACTCATTGGGCGAATCGCTCTGGAACTGAAATCGGAACGCTCACTGACATTTCCGCTATCTGAAAGTCTGATAAACGCCGGAAAAATTACTAAGTCCAAAAAAAATTTTTTTTTCAACTTTTTTCAATTTTATCCCCGTGGGATATATATTCTACCCACACACATTTGGAACTCTCCTGGGGTACCATCACACATATTATTCCCTCATTTAGTGGATATTTTCACAAAAAAGTGAAATTTTTAAAAATCCAGAAAATTGGCTGAAAACGACTAAATATCAAGGACTCATTGGGCGAATCGCTCTGAAACTGATATCGGAATGCTCACTGACATTTCCCCTATCTGAAAGTCTGATGAACACCGGAAAAATTAGTAAGTCCAAAAAAAATTTTTTTTCAACTTTTTTCAATTTTATCCCCGTGGGATATATATTCTACCCACACACATTTGGAACTCTCCTGGGGTACCCTCACACATATTATTCCCTCATTTAGTGGATATTTTCACAAAAAAGTGAAATTTTCAAAAATCCTGAAAATGGGCTGAAAACGACTAAATATCAAGGACTCATTGGGCGAATCGCTCTGGAACTGAAATCTGCACGATCACTGACATTTCCCCTATCTGAAAGTCTGATAAACGACGGAAAAATGACTAAGTCCAAAAAAAAAATTTTTTCAACTTTTTTCAATTTTACCCCCGAGGGATATATATTCTACCCACACACATTTGGAACTCTCCTGGGATTCCCTCACACATATTATTGCCTCATTTAGTGGATATTTTCACAAAAAAGTGAAATTTTCAAAAATCCAGAAAATTGGCTGAAAACTACTAAATATCAAGGATTCATTGGGCGAATCGCTCTGGAACTGAAATCGGAACGCTCACTGACAATTCCCCTATCTGAAAGTCTGATAAACGACGGAAAAATGACTAAGTCCCAAAAAAAATTTTTTTTTCAACTTTTTTCAATTTTATCCCTGTGGGATATATATTCTACCCACACACATTTGGAACTCTCCTGGGGTACCCTCACACATATTATTCCCTCATTTAGTGGATATTTTCACAAAAAAGTGAAATTTTCAAAAATCCAGAAAATTGGCTGAAAACTACTAAATATCAAGGACTCATTGGGCGAATCGCTCTGGAACTGAAATCGGAATGCTCACTGACATTTCCCCTATCTGAAAGTCTGATGAACGCCAGAAAAATTACTAAGTCCAAAAAAAATTTTTTTTCAACTTTTTTCAATTTTATCCCCGTGGGATATATATTCTACCCACACACATTTGGAACTCTCCTGGGGTACCCTCACACATATTATTCCCTCATTTAGTGGATATTTTCACAAAAAAGTGAAATTTTTAAAAATCCAGAAAATTGGCTGAAAACGACTAAACATCAAGGACTCATTGGGCGAATCGCTCTGGAACTGAAATCGGAATGCTCACTGACATTTTCCCTATCTGAAAGTCTGATAAACGCCGTAAAAATGACTAAGTCCAAAAAAAAATTTTTTTCAACTTTTTTCAATTTTATCCCCGTGGGATATATATTCTACCCACACACATTTGGAACTCTCCTGGGGTACCCTCACACATATTATTCCCTCATTTAGTGGATATTTTCACAAAAAAGGGAAATTTTCAAAAATCCAGAAAATTGGCTGAAAACGACTAAATATCAAGTACTCATTGGGCGAATCGCTCTGGATCTGAAATCGGAACGCTCACTCACATTTCCCCTATCTGAAAGTCTGATAAACGCCGGACAAATGACTAAGTCCAAAAAAAAATTTTTTTCAACTTTTTTCAATTTTATCCCCGTGGGATATATATTCTACCCACACACATTTGGAACTCTCCTGGGGTACCCTCACACATATTATTCCCTCATTTAGTGGATATTTTCACAAAAAAGGGAAATTTTCAAAAATCCAGAAAATTGGCTGAAAACGACTAAATATCAAGTACTCATTGGGCGAATCGCTCTGGATCTGAAATCGGAACGCTCACTGACAATTCCCCTATCTGAAAGTCTGATAAACGACGGAAAAATGACTAAGTCCCAAAAAAAATTTTTTTTTCAACTTTTTTCAATTTTATCCCTGTGGGATATATATTCTACCCACACACATTTGGAACTCTCCTGGGGTACCCTCACACATATTATTCCCTCATTTAGTGGATATTTTCACAAAAAAGTGAAATTTTCAAAAATCCAGAAAATTGGCTGAAAACTACTAAATATCAAGGACTCATTGGGCGAATCGCTCTGGAACTGAAATCGGAATGCTCACTGACATTTCCCCTATCTGAAAGTCTGATGAACGCCAGAAAAATTACTAAGTCCAAAAAAAATTTTTTTTCAACTTTTTTCAATTTTATCCCCGTGGGATATATATTCTACCCACACACATTTGGAACTCTCCTGGGGTACCCTCACACATATTATTCCCTCATTTAGTGGATATTTTCACAAAAAAGTGAAATTTTTAAAAATCCAGAAAATTGGCTGAAAACGACTAAACATCAAGGACTCATTGGGCGAATCGCTCTGGAACTGAAATCGGAATGCTCACTGACATTTTCCCTATCTGAAAGTCTGATAAACGCCGTAAAAATGACTAAGTCCAAAAAAAAATTTTTTTCAACTTTTTTCAATTTTATCCCCGTGGGATATATATTCTACCCACACACATTTGGAACTCTCCTGGGGTACCCTCACACATATTATTCCCTCATTTAGTGGATATTTTCACAAAAAAGGGAAATTTTCAAAAATCCAGAAAATTGGCTGAAAACGACTAAATATCAAGTACTCATTGGGCGAATCGCTCTGGATCTGAAATCGGAACGCTCACTCACATTTCCCCTATCTGAAAGTCTGATAAACGCCGGACAAATGACTAAGTCCAAAAAAAAATTTTTTTCAACTTTTTTCAATTTTATCCCCGTGGGATATATATTCTACCCACACACATTTGGAACTCTCCTGGGGTACCCTCACACATATTATTCCCTCATTTAGTGGATATTTTCACAAAAAAGGGAAATTTTCAAAAATCCAGAAAATTGGCTGAAAACGACTAAATATCAAGTACTCATTGGGCGAATCGCTCTGGATCTGAAATCGGAACGCTCACTCACATTTCCCCTATCTGAAAGTCTGATAAACGCCGGACAAATGACTAAGTCCAAAAAAAAATTTTTTTCAACTTTTTTCAATTTTACCCCCGTG
This sequence comes from Phyllobates terribilis, assembly GCF_046119375.1. Taxonomy (NCBI): domain Eukaryota; kingdom Metazoa; phylum Chordata; class Amphibia; order Anura; family Dendrobatidae; genus Phyllobates; species Phyllobates terribilis. The sequence continues at coordinate 597,971,676 of NW_027362762.1, forward strand.
GGATATATATTCTACCCACACACATTTGGAACTCTCCTGGGGTACCCTCATACATATAATTCCCTCATTTAGTGGATATTTTCACAAAAAAGTGAAATTTTCAAAAATCCAGTAAATTGGCTGAAGACGGACTAAATATCAAGGACTCATTGGGCGAATCGCTCTGGAACTGAAATCGGAACGCTCACTGACATTTCCGCTATCTGAAAGTCTGATAAACGCCGGAAAAATTACTAAGTCCAAAAAAAATTTTTTTTTCAACTTTTTTCAATTTTATCCCCGTGGGATATATATTCTACCCACACACATTTGGAACTCTCCTTGGGTACCATCACACATATTATTCCCTCATTTAGTGGATATTTTCACAAAAAAGTGAAATTTTTAAAAATCCAGAAAATTGGCTGAAAACGACTAAATATCAAGGACTCATTGGGCGAATCGCTCTGAAACTGATATCGGAATGCTCACTGACATTTCCCCTATCTGAAAGTCTGATAAACGCCGGACAAATGACTAAGTCCAAAAAAAAATTTTTTTCAACTTTTTTCAATTTTACCCCCGTGGGATATATATTCTACCCACACACATTTGGAACTCTCCTGGGGTACCCTCACACATATTATTCCCTCATTTAGTGGATATTTTCACAAAAAAGTGAAATTTTCAAAAATCCAGAAAATTGGCTGAAAACGACTAAACATCAAGGACTCATTGGGCGAATCGCTCTGGAACTGAAATCGGAATGCTCACTGACATTTTCCCTATCTGAAAGTCTGATAAACGACGGAAAAATGACTAAGTCCAAAAAAAAAATTTTTTCAACTTTTTTCAATTTTACCCCCGAGGGATATATATTCTACCCACACACATTTGGAACTCTCCTGGGATTCCCTCACACATATTATTGCCTCATTTAGTGGATATTTTCACAAAAAAGTGAAATTTTCAAAAATCCAGAAAATTGGCTGAAGACGACTAAATATCAAGGACTCATTGGGCAAATCGCTCTGGAACTGAAATCGGAACGCTCACTGACATTTCCCCTATCTGAAAGTCTGATAAACGCTGGAAAAATTACTAAGTCCCAAAAAAAATTTTTTCAACTTTTTTCAATTTTATCCCCGTGGCATATATATTCTACCCACACACATTTGGAACTCTCCTGGGGTACCCTCACACATATTATTCCCTCATTTAGTGGATATTTTCACAAAAAAGTGAAATTTTCAAAAATCCAGAAAATTGGCTGAAAACTACTAAATATCAAGGATTCATTGGGCGAATCGCTCTGGAACTGAAATCGGAACGCTCACTGACAATTCCCCTATCTGAAAGTCTGATAAACGACGGAAAAATGACTAAGTCCCAAAAAAAATTTTTTTTTCAACTTTTTTCAATTTTATCCCTGTGGGATATATATTCTACCCACACACATTTGGAACTCTCCTGGGGTACCCTCACACATATTATTCCCTCATTTAGTGGATATTTTCACAAAAAAGTGAAATTTTCAAAAATCCAGAAAATTGGCTGAAAACTACTAAATATCAAGGACTCATTGGGCGAATCGCTCTGGAACTGAAATCGGAATGCTCACTGACATTTCCCCTATCTGAAAGTCTGATGAACGCCAGAAAAATTACTAAGTCCAAAAAAAATTTTTTTTCAACTTTTTTCAATTTTATCCCCGTGGGATATATATTCTACCCACACACATTTGGAACTCTCCTGGGGTACCCTCACACATATTATTCCCTCATTTAGTGGATATTTTCACAAAAAAGTGAAATTTTTAAAAATCCAGAAAATTGGCTGAAAACGACTAAACATCAAGGACTCATTGGGCGAATCGCTCTGGAACTGAAATCGGAATGCTCACTGACATTTTCCCTATCTGAAAGTCTGATAAACGCCGGAAAAATGACTAAGTCCAAAAAAAAATTTTTTTCAACTTTTTTCAATTTTATCCCCGTGGGATATATATTCTACCCACACACATTTGGAACTCTCCTGGGGTACCCTCACACATATTATTCCCTCATTTAGTGGATATTTTCACAAAAAAGGGAAATTTTCAAAAATCCAGAAAATTGGCTGAAAACGACTAAATATCAAGTACTCATTGGGCGAATCGCTCTGGATCTGAAATCGGAACGCTCACTCACATTTCCCCTATCTGAAAGTCTGATAAACGCCGGACAAATGACTAAGTCCAAAAAAAAATTTTTTTCAACTTTTTTCAATTTTATCCCCGTGGGATATATATTCTACCCACACACATTTGGAACTCTCCTGGGGTACCCTCACACATATTATTCCCTCATTTAGTGGATATTTTCACAAAAAAGGGAAATTTTCAAAAATCCAGAAAATTGGCTGAAAACGACTAAATATCAAGTACTCATTGGGCGAATCGCTCTGGATCTGAAATCGGAACGCTCACTCACATTTCCCCTATCTGAAAGTCTGATAAACGCCGGACAAATGACTAAGTCCAAAAAAAAATTTTTTTCAACTTTTTTCAATTTTACCCCCGTGGGATATATATTCTACCCACACACATTTGGAACTCTCCTGGGGTACCCTCACACATATTATTCCCTCATTTAGTGGATATTTTCACAAAAAAGTGAAATTTTCAAAAATCCAGAAAATTGGCTGAAAACGACTAAATATCAAGGACTCATTGGGCGAATCGCTCTGGAACTGAAATCGGAATGCTCACTGTCATTTCTCCTGTCTGAAAGTCTGATAAACGCCGGAAAAATGACTAAGTCCAAAAAAAATTTTTTTTCAACTGTTTTCAATTTTACCCCCGTGGGATATATATTCTACCCACACACATTTGGAACTCTCCTGGGGTACCCTCACACATATTATTCCCTCATTTAGTGGATATTTTCACAAAAAAGTGAAATTTTTAAAAATCCAGAAAATTGGCTGAAAATGACTAAACATCAAGGACTCATTGGGCGAATCGCTCTGGAACTGAAATCGGAATGCTCACTGACATTTTCCCTATCTGAAAGTCTGATAAACGCCGGAAAAATGACTAAGTCCAAAAAAAAATTTTTTTCAACTTTTTTCAATTTTATCCCCGTGGGATATATATTCTACCCACACACATTTGGAACTCTCCTGGGGTACCCTCACACATATTATTCCCTCATTTAGTGGATATTTTCACAAAAAAGTGAAATTTTTAAAAATACAGAAAATTGGCTGAAAACGACTAAACATCAAGGACTCATTGGGCGAATCGCTCTGGAACAGAAATCGGAACGCTCACTGTCATTTCCCCTATCTGAAAGTCTGATAAACGCCAGAAAAATGACTAAGTCCAAAAAAAAATTTTTTTCAACTTTTTTCAATTTTATCCCCGTGGGATATATATTCTACCCACACACATTTGGAACTCTCCTGGGGTACCCTCACACATATTATTCCCTCATTTAGTGGATATTTTCACAAAAAATGAAATTTTCAAAAATCCAGAAAATTGGCTGAAAACGACTAAATATCAAGGACTCATTGGGCGAATCGCTCTGGAACTGAAATCGGAACGCTCACTCACATTTCCCCTATCTGAAAGTCTGATAAACGCCGGACAAATGACTAAGTCCAAAAAAAAAATTTTTTCAACTTTTTTCAATTTTACCCACGTGGGATATATATTCTACCCACACACATTTGGAACTCTCCTGGGGTACCCTCACACTTATTATTCCCTCATTTAGTGGATATTTTCACAAAAAAGTGAAATTTTCAAAAATCCAGAAAATTGGCTGAAAACGACTAAATATCAAGGACTCATTGGGCGAATCGCTCTGGAACTGAAATCGGAATGCTCACTGTCATTTCTCCTGTCTGAAAGTCTGATAAACGCCGGAAAAATGACTAAGTCCAAAAAAAATTTTTTTTCAACTGTTTTCAATTTTACCCCCGTGGGATATATATTCTACCCACACACATTTGGAACTCTCCTGGGGTACCCTCACACATATTATTCCCTCATTTAGTGGATATTTTCACAAAAAAGTGAAATTTTTAAAAATCCAGAAAATTGGCTGAAAACGACTAAACATCAAGGACTCATTGGGCGAATCGCTCTGGAACTGAAATCGGAATGCTCACTGACATTTTCCCTATCTGAAAGTCTGATAAACGCCGGAAAAATGACTAAGTCCAAAAAAAAATTTTTTTCAACTTTTTTCAATTTTATCCCCATGGGATATATATTCTACCCACACACATTTGGAACTCTCCTGGGGTACCCTCACACATATTATTCCCTCATTTAGTGGATATTTTCACAAAAAAGTGAAATTTTTAAAAATACAGAAAATTGGCTGAAAACGACTAAACATCAAGGACTCATTGGGCGAATCGCTCTGGAACAGAAATCGGAACGCTCACTGACATTTCCCCTATCTGAAAGTCTGATAAACGCCGGAAAAATTACTAAGTCCAAAAAAAAATTTTTTTCAACTTTTTTCAATTTTATCCCCGTGGGATATATATTCTACCCACACACATTTGGAACTCTCCTGGGGTACCCTCACACATATTATTCCCTCATTTAGTGGATATTTTCACAAAAAAGTGAAATTTTCAAAAATCCAGAAAATTGGCTGAAAACGACTAAATATCAAGGACTCATTGGGCGAATCGCTCTGGAACTGAAATCTGAATGCTCACTGACATTTTCCCTATCTGAAAGTCTGATAAACGCCAGAAAAATGACTAAGTCCAAAAAAAAATTTTTTTCAACTTTTTTCAATTTTATCCCCGTGGGATATATATTCTACCCACACACATTTGGAACTCTCCTGGGGTACCCTCACACATATTATTCCCTCATTTAGTGGATATTTTCACAAAAAAGTGAAATTTTTAAAAATCCAGAAAATTGGCTGAAAACGACTAAACATCAACGACTCATTGGGTGAATCGCTCTGGAACTGAAATCTGAACGCTCACTGTCATTTCCCCTATCTGAAAGTCTGATAAACGCCGGAAAAATGACTAAGTCCAAAAAAAAATTTTTTTCAACTTTTTTCAATTTTATCCCCGTGGGATATATATTCTACCCACACACATTTGGAACTCTCCTGGGGTACCCTCACACATATTATTCCCTCATTTAGTGGATATTTTCACAAAAAATGAAATTTTCAAAAATCCAGAAAATTGGCTGAAAACGACTAAATATCAAGGACTCATTGGGCGAATCGCTCTGGAACTGAAATCGGAACGCTCACTCACATTTCCCCTATCTGAAAGTCTGATAAACGCCGGACAAATGACTAAGTCCAAAAAAAAAATTTTTTCAACTTTTTTCAATTTTACCCACGTGGGATATATATTCTACCCACACACATTTGGAACTCTCCTGGGGTACCCTCACACTTATTATTCCCTCATTTAGTGGATATTTTCACAAAAAAGTGAAATTTTCAAAAATCCAGAAAATTGGCTGAAAACGACTAAATATCAAGGACTCATTGGGCGAATCGCTCTGGAACTGAAATCGGAATGCTCACTCACATTTGCCCTATCTGAAAGTGTGATAAACGCCGGAAAAATGACTAAGTACAAAAAAAATTTTTTTTCAACTTTTTTCAATTTTACCCCCGTGGGATATATATTCTACCCACACACATTTGAAACACTCCTGGGGTACCCTCACACATACTATTCCCTCATTTAGTGGATATTTTCACAAAAAAGTGAAATTTTCAAAAATCCAGAAAATTGGCTGAAAACGACTAAATATCAAGGACTCATTGGGCGAATCGCTCTGGAACTGAAATCGGAACGCTCACTCACATTTCCCCTATCTGAAAGTCTGATAAACGCCGGACAAATGACTAAGTCCAAAAAATAAATGTTTTCAACTTTTTTCAATTTTACCCCCGTGGGATATATATTCTACCCACACACATTTGGAACTCTCCTGGGGTACCCTCACACATATTATTCCCTCATTTAGTGGATATTTTCACAAAAAAGGGAAATTTTCAAAAATCCTGAAAATTGGCTGAAGACGACTAAATATCAAGGACTCATTGGGTGAATCGCTCTGTAACTGAAATCTGAACGCTCAATGTCATTTCTCCTGTCTGAAAGTCTGATAAACGCCGGACAAATGACTAACTAGAAAAAAAATTTTTTTTCAACTTTTTTCAATTTTACCCCCGTGGGATATATATTCTACCCACACACATTTGGAACTCTCCTGGGGTACCCTCACACATATTATTCCCTCATTTAGTGGATATTTTCACAAAAAAGTGAAATTTTCAAAAATCCAGAAAATTGGCTGAAAACGACTAAATATCAAGGACTCATTGGGCGAATCGCTCTGGAACTGAAATCGGAACGCTCACTCACATTTCCCCTATCTGAAAGTCTGATAAACGCCGGACAAATGACTAAGTCCAGAAAAAAATTTTTTTCAACTTTTTTCAATTTTACCCCCGTGGGATATATATTCTACCCACACACATTTGAAACTCTCCTGGGGTACCCTCACACATATTATTCCCTCATTTAGTGGATATTTTCACAAAAAAGTGAAATTTTCAAAAATCCAGAAAATTGGCTGAAAACGACTAAATATCAAGGACTCATTGGGCGAATCGCTCTGGAACTGAAATCGGAATGCTCACTCACATTTCCCCTATCTGAAAGTCTGATAAACGCCGGAAAAATGACTAAGTCCAAAAAAAAAATTTTTTCAACTTTTTTCAATTTTACCCCCGTGGGATATATATTCTACCCACACACATTTGGAACTCTCCTGGGGTACCCTCACACTTATTATTCCCTCATTTAGTGGATATTTTCACAAAAAAGTGAAATTTTCAAAAATCCAGAAAATTGGCTGAAAACGACTAAATATCAAGGACTCATTGGGCGAATCGCTCTGGAACTGAAATCGGAACGCTCACTCACATTTCCCCTATCTGAAAGTCTGATAAACGCCGGACAAATGACTAAGTCCAAAAAAAAAATTTTTTCAACTTTTTTCAATTTTACCCCCGTGGGATATATATTCTACCCACACACATTTGGAACTCTCCTGGGGTACCCTCACACATATTATTCCCTCATTTAGTGGATATTTTCACAAAAAAGTGAAATTTTCAAAAATCCAAAATATTGGCTGAAAATTACTAAATATCAAGGACTCATTGGGCGAATCAATCTGGAACTGAAATCGAAACGCTCACTGACATTTGCCGTATCTGAAAGTCTGATGAACGCCGGAAAAATGACTAAGTCTAAAAAAATTTTTTTTTTAACTTTTTTCAATTTTACCCCCGTGGGATATATATTCTGCCCACACACATTTGGAACTCTCCTGGGGTACCCTCACACATATTATTCCCTCATTTAGTGGATATTTTCACAAAAAAGTGAAATTTTCAAAAATCCAGAAAATTGGCTGAAAACGACTAAATATCCAGGACTCATTGGGAGAATCGCTCTGGAACTGAAATCGGAACGCTCACTCACATTTCCCCTATTTGAAAGTCTGATAAACGCCGGACAAATGACTAAGTCCAAAAAAAAATTTTTTTCAACTTTTTTCAATTTTACCCCCGTGGGATATATATTCTACCCACACACATTTGGAACTCTCCTGGGGTACCCTCACACATATTATTCCCTCATTTAGTGGATATTTTCACAAAAAAGTGAAATTTTTAAAAATACAGAAAATTGGCTGAAAACGACTAAACATCAAGGACTCATTGGGCGAATCGCTCTGGAACTGAAATCGGAATGCTCACTGACATTTCCCCTATCTGAAAGTCTGATAAACGCCGGAAAAATTACTAAGTCCAAAAAAAATTTTTTTTCAACTTTTTTCAATTTTACCCCCGTGGGATATATATTCTACCCACACACATTTGGAACTCTCCTGGGGTACCCTCACACATATTATTCCCTCATTTAGTGGATATTTTCACAAAAAAGTGAAATTTTTAAAAATCCAGAAAATTGGCTGAAAACGACTAAACATCAATGACTCATTGGGTGAATCGCTCTGGAACTGAAATCTGAACGCTCACTGTCATTTCCCCTATCTGAAAGTCTGATAAACGCCGGAAAAATGACTAAGTCCAAAAAAAAATTTTTTTCAACTTTTTTCAATTTTACCCCCGTGGGATATATATTCTACCCACACACATTTGGAACTCTCCTGGGGTACCCTCACACTTATTATTCCCTCATTTAGTGGATATTTTCACAAAAAAGTGAAATTTTCAAAAATCCAGAAAATTGGCTGAAAACGACTAAATATCAAGGACTCATTGGGCGAATCGCTCTGGAACTGAAATCGGAACGCTCACTCACATTTCCCCTATCTGAAAGTCTGATAAACGCCGGACAAATGACTAAGTCCAAAAAAAAATTTTTTTCAACTTTTTTCAATTTTACCCCTGTGGGATATATATTCTACCCACACACATTTGGAACTCTCCTGGGGTACCCTCACACATATTATTCCCTCATTTAGTGGATATTTTCACAAAAAAAGTGAAATTTTCAAAAATCCAGAAAATTGGCTGAAAACGACTAAATATCAAGGACTCATTGGGCGAATCGCTCTGGAACTGAAATCGGAATGCTCACTCACATTTGCCCTATCTGAAAGTGTGATAAACGCCGGAAAAATGACTAAGTACAAAAAAAATTTTTTTTCAACTTTTTTCAATTTTACCCCCGTGGGATATATATTCTACCCACACACATTTGAAACACTCCTGGGGTACCCTCACACATACTATTCCCTCATTTAGTGGATATTTTCACAAAAAAGTGAAATTTTCAAAAATCCAGAAAATTGGCTGAAAACGACTAAATATCAAGGACTCATTGGGCGAATCGCTCTGAAACTGAAATCGGAACGCTCACTCACATTTCCCCTATCTGAAAGTCTGATAAACGCCGGACAAATGACTAAGTCCAAAAAAAAAATGTTTTCAACTTTTTTCAATTTTACCCCCGTGGGATATATATTCTACCCACACACATTTGGAACTCTCCTGGGGTACCCTCACACATATTATTCCCTCATTTAGTGGATATTTTCACAAAAAAGGGAAATTTTCAAAAATCCTGAAAATTGGCTGAAGACGACTAAATATCAAGGACTCATTGGGTGAATCGCTCTGTATCTGAAATCTGAACGCTCAATGTCATTTCTCCTGTCTGAAAGTCTGATAAACGCCGGACAAATGACTAACTAGAAAAAAAAATTTTTTTCAACTTTTTTCAATTTTACCCCCGTGGGATATATATTCTACCCACACACATTTGGAACTCTCCTGGGGTACCCTCACACATATTATTCCCTCATTTAGTGGATATTTTCACAAAAAAGTGAAATTTTCAAAAATCCAGAAAATTGGCTGAAAACGACTAAATATCAAGGACTCATTGGGCGAATCGCTCTGGAACTGAAATCGGAACGCTCACTCACATTTCCCCTATCTGAAAGTCTGATAAACGCCGGACAAATGACTAAGTCCAAAAAAAAATTTTTTTCAACTTTTTTCAATTTTACCCCCGTGGGATATATATTCTACCCACACACATTTGAAACTCTCCTGGGGTACCCTCACACATATTATTCCCTCATTTAGTGGATATTTTCACAAAAAAGTGAAATTTTCAAAAATCCAGAAAATTGGCTGAAAACGACTAAATATCAAGGACTCATTGGGCGAATCGCTCTGGAACTGAAATCGGAACGCTCACTCACATTTCCCCTATCTGAAAGTCTGATAAACGCCGGAAAAATGACTAAGTACAAAAAAAAAATTTTTTCAACTTTTTTCAATTTTACCCCCGTGGGATATATATTCTACCCACACACATTTGGAACTCTCCTGGGGTACCCTCACACTTATTATTCCCTCATTTAGTGGATATTTTCACAAAAAAGTGAAATTTTCAAAAATCCAGAAAATTGGCTGAAAACGACTAAATATCAAGGACTCATTGGGCGAATCGCTCTGGAACTGAAATCGGAACGCTCACTCAAATTTCCCCTATCTGAAAGTCTGATAAACGCCGGACAAATGACTAAGTCCAAAAAAAAAATTTTTTCAACTTTTTTCAATTTTACCCCCGTGGGATATATATTCTACCCACACACATTTGGAACTCTCCTGGGGTACCCTCACACATATTATTCCCTCATTTAGTGGATATTTTCACAAAAAAGTGAAATTTTCAAAAATCCAAAATATTGGCTGAAAATTACTAAATATCAAGGACTCATTGGGCGAATCAATCTGGAACTGAAATCGAAACGCTCACTGACATTTGCCGTATCTGAAAGTCTGATGAACGCCGGAAAAATGACTAAGTCTAAAAAAATTTTTTTTTTAACTTTTTTCAATTTTACCCCCGTGGGATATATATTCTACCCACACACATTTGGAACTCTCCTGGGGTACCCTCACACATATTATTCCCTCATTTAGTGGATATTTTCACAAAAAAGGGAAATTTTCAAAAATCCTGAAAATTGGCTGAAGACGACTAAATATCAAGGACTCATTGGGTGAATCGCTCTGTAACTGAAATCTGAACGCTCAATGTCATTTCTTCTGTCTGAAAGTCTGATAAACGCCGGACAAATGACTAACTAGAAAAAAAAAATTTTTTCAACTTTTTTCAATTTTACCCCCGTGGGATATATATTCTACCCACACACATTTGGAACTCTCCTGGGGTACCCTCACACATATTATTCCCTCATTTAGTGGATATTTTCACAAAAAAGTGAAATTTTCAAAAATCCAGAAAATTGGCTGAAAACGACTAAATATCAAGGACTCATTGGGCGAATCGCTCTGGAACTGAAATCGGAACGCTCACTCACATTTCCCCTATCTGAAAGTCTGATAAACGCCGGACAAATGACTAAGTCCAAAAAAAAATTTTTTTCAACTTTTTTCAATTTTACCCCCGTGGGATATATATTCTACCCACACACATTTGGAACTCTCCTGGGGTACCCTCACACATATTATTCCCTCATTTAGTGGATATTTTCACAAAAAAGTGAAATTTTCAAAAATCCAAAATATTGGCTGAAAATTACTAAATATCAAGGACTCATTGGGCGAATCAATCTGGAACTGAAATCGAAACGCTCACTGACATTTGCCGTATCTGAAAGTCTGATGAACGCCGGAAAAATGACTAAGTCTAAAAAAATTTTTTTTTTAACTTTTTTCAATTTTACCCCCGTGGGATATATATTCTGCCCACACACATTTGGAACTCTCCTGGGGTACCCTCACACATATTATTCCCTCATTTAGTGGATATTTTCACAAAAAAGTGAAATTTTCAAAAATCCAGAAAATTGGCTGAAAACGACTAAATATCCAGGACTCATTGGGAGAATCGCTCTGGAACTGAAATCGGAACGCTCACTCACATTTCCCCTATTTGAAAGTCTGATAAACGCCGGACAAATGACTAAGTCCAAAAAAAAATTTTTTTCAACTTTTTTCAATTTTACCCCCGTGGGATATATATTCTACCCACACACATTTGGAACTCTCCTGGGGTAAACTCACACATATTATTCCCTCATTTAGTGGATATTTTCACAAAAAAGTGAAATTTTTAAAAATCCAGAAAATTGGCTGAAAATGACTAAATATCAAGGACTCATTGGGTGAATCGCTCTGGAACTGAAATCGGAACACTCACTTACATTTGCCGTAACTGAAAGTCTGTTGAACGCTGGAAAAATGACTAATTCTAAAAAAATTTTTTTTTTAACTTTTTTCAATTTTACCCCCGTGGGATATATATTCTACCCACACACATTTGAAACTCTCCTGGGGTACCCTCACACATATTATTCCCTCATTTAGTGGATATTTTCACAAAAAAGTGAAATTTTCAAAAATCCAGAAAATTGGCTGAAAACGACTAAATATCAAGGACTCATTGGGCGAATCGCTCTGGAACTGAAATCGGAACACACACTCACATTTACCTATCTGAAAGTCTGATGAACGCCGGAAAAATGACTAAGTCCAAAAAAAAAATTTTTTCAACTTTTTTCAGTTTTACCCCCGTGGGATATATATTCTACCCACACACATTTTGAACTCTCCTGGGGTACCCTCACACATATTATTCCCTCATTTAGTGGATATTTTCACAAAAAAGTGAAATTTTCAAAAATCCAGAAAATTGGCTGAAAACGACTAAATATCAAGGTCTCATTGGGCAAATCACTCTGGAACTGAAATCGGAACGCTCACTCACATTTCCCCTATCTGAAAGTCTGATAAACGCCGGAAAAATGACTAAGTCCAAAAAAAAATTTTTTTCAACTTTTTTCAATTTTACCCCCGTGGGATATATATTCTACCCACACACATTTGGAACTCTCCTGGGGTACCCTCACACATATTATTCCCTCATTTAGTGGATATTTTCACAAAAAAGTGAAATTTTCAAAAATCCAGAAAATTGGCTGAAAACGACTAAATATCAAGGACTCATTGGGCGAATCGCTCTGGAACTGAAATCGGAACACTCACTCACATTTACCTATCTGAAAGTCTGATGAACGCCGGAAAAATGACTAAGTCCAAAAAAAAATGTTTTTCAACTTTTTTCAATTTTACCCCGTGGGATATATATTCTACCCAAACACATTTGGAACTCTCTTGGGGTACCCTCACACATATTATTCCCTCATTTAGTGGATATTTTCACAAAAAAGTGAAATTTTCAAAAATCCAGAAAATTGGCTGAAAACTACTAAATATCAAGGACTCATTGGGCGAATCACTCTGGAACTGAAATCGAAACGCTCACTGACATTTGCCCTATCTGAAAGTCTGATAAACGCAGGAAAAATGACTAAGTCTAAAAAAAATTTTTTTAAAACTTTTTTCAATTTTACCCCCGTGGGATATATATCCTGCCCACACACATTTGGAACTCTCCTGGGGTACCCTCACACATATTATTCCCTCATTTAGTGGATATTTTCACAAAAAAGTGAAATTTTCAAAAATCCAGAAAATTGGCTGAAAACGAATAAATATCAAGGACTCATTGGGTGAATCGCTCTGGAACTGAAATCTCAATGCTCACTGACATTTCCCCTATCTGAAAGTCTGATGAACGCCGGAAAAATTCCTAAGTCCGAAAAAAAAATTTTTGCAACTTTTTTCAATTTTATCCCCGTGGGATATATATTCTACCCACACACATTTGGAACTCTCCTCGGGTAACCTCACACATATTATTCCCTCATTTAGTGGATATTTTCACAAAAAAGTGAAATTTTCAAAAATCCAAAATATTGGCTGAAAATGACTAAATATCAAGGACTCATTGGGCGAATCAATCTGGAACTGAAATCGAAACGCTCACTCACATTTCCCCTATCTGAAAGTCTGATAAACGCCGGACAAATGACTAAGTCCAAAAAAAATTTTTTTCAACTTTTTTCAATTTTACCCCCGTGGGATATATATTCTACCCACACACATTTGGAACTCTCCTGGGGTACCCTCACACATATTATTCCCTCATTTAGTGGATATTTTCACAAAAAAGTGAAATTTTTAAAAATACAGAAAATTGGCTGAAAACGACTAAACATCAAGGACTCATTGGGCGAATCGCTCTGGAACTGAAATCGGAATGCTCACTGACATTTCCCCTATCTGAAAGTCTGATAAACGCCGGAAAAATTACTAAGTCCAAAAAAAATTTTTTTTCAACTTTTTTCAATTTTACCCCCGTGGGATATATATTCTACCCACACACATTTGGAACTCTCCTGGGGTACCCTCACACATATTATTCCCTCATTTAGTGGATATTTTCACAAAAAAGTGAAATTTTTAAAAATCCAGAAAATTGGCTGAAAACGACTAAACATCAATGACTCATTGGGTGAATCGCTCTGGAACTGAAATCTGAACGCTCACTGTCATTTCCCCTATCTGAAAGTCTGATAAACGCCGGAAAAATGACTAAGTCCAAAAAAAAATTTTTTTCAACTTTTTTCAATTTTACCCCCGTGGGATATATATTCTACCCACACACATTTGGAACTCTCCTGGGGTACCCTCACACTTATTATTCCCTCATTTAGTGGATATTTTCACAAAAAAGTGAAATTTTCAAAAATCCAGAAAATTGGCTGAAAACGACTAAATATCAAGGACTCATTGGGCGAATCGCTCTGGAACTGAAATCGGAACGCTCACTCACATTTCCCCTATCTGAAAGTCTGATAAACGCCGGACAAATGACTAAGTCCAAAAAAAAATTTTTTTCAACTTTTTTCAATTTTACCCCTGTGGGATATATATTCTACCCACACACATTTGGAACTCTCCTGGGGTACCCTCACACATATTATTCCCTCATTTAGTGGATATTTTCACAAAAAAAGTGAAATTTTCAAAAATCCAGAAAATTGGCTGAAAACGACTAAATATCAAGGACTCATTGGGCGAATCGCTCTGGAACTGAAATCGGAATGCTCACTCACATTTGCCCTATCTGAAAGTGTGATAAACGCCGGAAAAATGACTAAGTACAAAAAAAATTTTTTTTCAACTTTTTTCAATTTTACCCCCGTGGGATATATATTCTACCCACACACATTTGAAACACTCCTGGGGTACCCTCACACATACTATTCCCTCATTTAGTGGATATTTTCACAAAAAAGTGAAATTTTCAAAAATCCAGAAAATTGGCTGAAAACGACTAAATATCAAGGACTCATTGGGCGAATCGCTCTGAAACTGAAATCGGAACGCTCACTCACATTTCCCCTATCTGAAAGTCTGATAAACGCCGGACAAATGACTAAGTCCAAAAAAAAAATGTTTTCAACTTTTTTCAATTTTACCCCCGTGGGATATATATTCTACCCACACACATTTGGAACTCTCCTGGGGTACCCTCACACATATTATTCCCTCATTTAGTGGATATTTTCACAAAAAAGGGAAATTTTCAAAAATCCTGAAAATTGGCTGAAGACGACTAAATATCAAGGACTCATTGGGTGAATCGCTCTGTATCTGAAATCTGAACGCTCAATGTCATTTCTCCTGTCTGAAAGTCTGATAAACGCCGGACAAATGACTAACTAGAAAAAAAAATTTTTTTCAACTTTTTTCAATTTTACCCCCGTGGGATATATATTCTACCCACACACATTTGGAACTCTCCTGGGGTACCCTCACACATATTATTCCCTCATTTAGTGGATATTTTCACAAAAAAGTGAAATTTTCAAAAATCCAGAAAATTGGCTGAAAACGACTAAATATCAAGGACTCATTGGGCGAATCGCTCTGGAACTGAAATCGGAACGCTCACTCACATTTCCCCTATCTGAAAGTCTGATAAACGCCGGACAAATGACTAAGTCCAAAAAAAAATTTTTTTCAACTTTTTTCAATTTTACCCCCGTGGGATATATATTCTACCCACACACATTTGAAACTCTCCTGGGGTACCCTCACACATATTATTCCCTCATTTAGTGGATATTTTCACAAAAAAGTGAAATTTTCAAAAATCCAGAAAATTGGCTGAAAACGACTAAATATCAAGGACTCATTGGGCGAATCGCTCTGGAACTGAAATCGGAACGCTCACTCACATTTCCCCTATCTGAAAGTCTGATAAACGCCGGAAAAATGACTAAGTACAAAAAAAAAATTTTTTCAACTTTTTTCAATTTTACCCCCGTGGGATATATATTCTACCCACACACATTTGGAACTCTCCTGGGGTACCCTCACACTTATTATTCCCTCATTTAGTGGATATTTTCACAAAAAAGTGAAATTTTCAAAAATCCAGAAAATTGGCTGAAAACGACTAAATATCAAGGACTCATTGGGCGAATCGCTCTGGAACTGAAATCGGAACGCTCACTCAAATTTCCCCTATCTGAAAGTCTGATAAACGCCGGACAAATGACTAAGTCCAAAAAAAAAATTTTTTCAACTTTTTTCAATTTTACCCCCGTGGGATATATATTCTACCCACACACATTTGGAACTCTCCTGGGGTACCCTCACACATATTATTCCCTCATTTAGTGGATATTTTCACAAAAAAGTGAAATTTTCAAAAATCCAAAATATTGGCTGAAAATTACTAAATATCAAGGACTCATTGGGCGAATCAATCTGGAACTGAAATCGAAACGCTCACTGACATTTGCCGTATCTGAAAGTCTGATGAACGCCGGAAAAATGACTAAGTCTAAAAAAATTTTTTTTTTAACTTTTTTCAATTTTACCCCCGTGGGATATATATTCTACCCACACACATTTGGAACTCTCCTGGGGTACCCTCACACATATTATTCCCTCATTTAGTGGATATTTTCACAAAAAAGGGAAATTTTCAAAAATCCATAAAATTGGCTGAAAACGACTAAATATCAAGGACTCATTGGGCGAATCGCTCTGGAACTGAAATCGGAACACTCACTCACATTTACCTATCTGAAAGTCTGATGAACGCCGGAAAAATGACTAAGTCCAAAAAAAAATGTTTTTCAACTTTTTTCAATTTTACCCCGTGGGATATATATTCTACCCAAACACATTTGGAACTCTCTTGGGGTACCCTCACACATATTATTCCCTCATTTAGTGGATATTTTCACAAAAAAGTGAAATTTTCAAAAATCCAGAAAATTGGCTGAAAACTACTAAATATCAAGGACTCATTGGGCGAATCACTCTGGAACTGAAATCGAAATGCTCACTGACATTTGCCCTATCTGAAAGTCTGATAAACGCAGGAAAAATGACTAAGTCTAAAAAAAATTTTTTTAAAACTTTTTTCAATTTTACCCCCGTGGGATATATATCCTGCCCACACACATTTGGAACTCTCCTGGGGTACCCTCACACATAGTATTCCCTCATTTAGTGGATATTTTCACAAAAGAGTGAAATTTTCAAAAATCCAGAAAATTGGCTGAAAACGACTTAACATCAAGGACTCATTGGGCGAGTCGCTCTGGAACTGAAATCGGAACGCTCACTGACATTTCCCCTATCTGAAAGTCTGATAAACGCCGGAAAAATGACTAAGTCCAAAAAATTTTTTTTTTTTACTTTTTTCAATTTTATCCCCGTGGGATATAAATTCTACCCACACACATTTGGAACTCTCCTGGGGTACCCTCACACATATTATTTCCTCATTTAGTGGATATTTTCACAAAAAAGTAAAATTTTTAAAAATGCAGAAAATTGGCAGAAAATGACTAAATATCAAGGACTCATTGGGCGAATCGCTCTGGAACTGAAATCGGAGCGCTCACTAACATTTCCCTTTTCTGAAAGTCTGATAAACGCCGGACAAATGACTAAGTCCAAAAAAAAATTGTTTTCAACTTTTTTCAATTTTACCCCCGTGGGATATATATTCTACCCAGACACATTTGGAACTCTCCTGGGGTACCCTCACACATATTATTCCCTCATTTAGTGGATATTTTCACAAAAAAGTGAAATTTTTAAAAATCCAGAAAATTGGCTGAAAATGACTAAATATCAAGGACTCATTGGGTGAATCGCTCTGGAACTGAAATCGGAACACTCACTTACATTTGCCGTAACTGAAAGTCTGTTGAACGCTGGAAAAATGACTAATTCTAAAAAAATTTTTTTTTTAACTTTTTTCAATTTTACCCCCGTGGGATATATATTCTACCCACACACATTTGAAACTCTCCTGGGGTACCCTCACACATATTATTCCCTCATTTAGTGGATATTTTCACAAAAAAGTGAAATTTTCAAAAATCCAGAAAATTGGCTGAAAACGACTAAATATCAAGGACTCATTGGGCGAATCGCTCTGGAACTGAAATCGGAACACACACTCACATTTACCTATCTGAAAGTCTGATGAACGCCGGAAAAATGACTAAGTCCAAAAAAAAAATTTTTTCAACTTTTTTCAGTTTTACCCCCGTGGGATATATATTCTACCCACACACATTTTGAACTCTCCTGGGGTACCCTCACACATATTATTCCCTCATTTAGTGGATATTTTCACAAAAAAGTGAAATTTTCAAAAATCCAGAAAATTGGCTGAAAACGACTAAATATCAAGGTCTCATTGGGCAAATCACTCTGGAACTGAAATCGGAACGCTCACTCACATTTCCCCTATCTGAAAGTCTGATAAACGCCGGAAAAATGACTAAGTCCAAAAAAAAATTTTTTTCAACTTTTTTCAATTTTACCCCCGTGGGATATATATTCTACCCACACACATTTGGAACTCTCCTGGGGTACCCTCACACATATTATTCCCTCATTTAGTGGATATTTTCACAAAAAAGTGAAATTTTCAAAAATCCAGAAAATTGGCTGAAAACGACTAAATATCAAGGACTCATTGGGCGAATCGCTCTGGAACTGAAATCGGAACACTCACTCACATTTACCTATCTGAAAGTCTGATGAACGCCGGAAAAATGACTAAGTCCAAAAAAAAATGTTTTTCAACTTTTTTCAATTTTACCCCGTGGGATATATATTCTACCCAAACACATTTGGAACTCTCTTGGGGTACCCTCACACATATTATTCCCTCATTTAGTGGATATTTTCACAAAAAAGTGAAATTTTCAAAAATCCAGAAAATTGGCTGAAAACTACTAAATATCAAGGACTCATTGGGCGAATCACTCTGGAACTGAAATCGAAACGCTCACTGACATTTGCCCTATCTGAAAGTCTGATAAACGCAGGAAAAATGACTAAGTCTAAAAAAAATTTTTTTAAAACTTTTTTCAATTTTACCCCCGTGGGATATATATCCTGCCCACACACATTTGGAACTCTCCTGGGGTACCCTCACACATATTATTCCCTCATTTAGTGGATATTTTCACAAAAAAGTGAAATTTTCAAAAATCCAGAAAATTGGCTGAAAACGAATAAATATCAAGGACTCATTGGGTGAATCGCTCTGGAACTGAAATCTCAATGCTCACTGACATTTCCCCTATCTGAAAGTCTGATGAACGCCGGAAAAATTCCTAAGTCCGAAAAAAAAATTTTTGCAACTTTTTTCAATTTTATCCCCGTGGGATATATATTCTACCCACACACATTTGGAACTCTCCTCGGGTAACCTCACACATATTATTCCCTCATTTAGTGGATATTTTCACAAAAAAGTGAAATTTTCAAAAATCCAAAATATTGGCTGAAAATGACTAAATATCAAGGACTCATTGGGCGAATCAATCTGGAACTGAAATCGAAACGCTCACTCACATTTCCCCTATCTGAAAGTCTGATAAACGCCGGACAAATGACTAAGTCCAAAAAAAATTTTTTTCAACTTTTTTCAATTTTACCCCCGTGGGATATATATTCTACCCACACACATTTGGAACTCTTCTGGGGTACCCTCACACATATTATTCCCTCATTTAGTGGATATTTTCACAAAAAAGTGAAATTTTCAAAAATCCAGAAAATTGGCTGAAAACGAATAAATATCAAGGACTCATTGGGTGAATCGCTCTGGAACTGAAATCTCAATGCTCACTGACATTTCCCCTAGCTGAAAGTCTGATGAACGCCGGAAAAATTACTAAGTCCGAAAAAAAAATTTTTGCAACTTTTTTCAATTTTATCCCCGTGGGATATATATTCTACCCACACACATTTGGAACTCTCCTGGGGTAACCTCACACATATTATTCCCTCATTTAGTGGATATTTTCACAAAAAAGTGAAATTTTCAAAAATCCAAAATATTGGCTGAAAATGACTAAATATCAAGGACTCATTGGGCGAATCAATCTGGAACTGAAATCGAAACGCTCACTGACATTTGCCGTATCTGAAAGTCTGATGAACGCCGGAAAAATGACTAAGTCTAAAAAAATTTTTTTTTTAACTTTTTTCAATTTTACCCCCGTGGGATATATATTCTGCCCACACACATTTGGAACTCTCCTGGGGTACCCTCACACATATTATTCCCTCATTTAGTGGATATTTTCACAAAAAAGTGAAATTTTCAAAAATCCAGAAAATTGGCTGAAAACGACTAAATATCCAGGACTCATTGGGAGAATCGCTCTGGAACTGAAATCGGAACGCTCACTCACATTTCCCCTATTTGAAAGTCTGATAAATGCCGGACAAATGACTAAGTCCAAAAAAAAATGTTTTTCAACTTTTTTCAATTTTACCCCGTGGGATATATATTCTACCCAAACACATTTGGAACTCTCTTGGGGTACCCTCACACATATTATTCCCTCATTTAGTGGATATTTGCACAAAAAAGTGAAATTTTCAAAAATCCAGAAAATTGGCTGAAAACTACTAAATATCAAGGACTCATTGGACGAATCACTCTGGAACTGAAATCGAAACGCTCACTGACATTTGCCCTATCTGAAAGTCTGATAAACGCAGGAAAAATGACTAAGTCTAAAAAAAATTTTTTTAAAACTTTTTTCAATTTTACCCCCGTGGGATATATATCCTGCCCACACACATTTGGAACTCTCCTGGGGTACCCTCACACATAGTATTCCCTCATTTAGTGGATATTTTCACAAAAGAGTGAAATTTTTAAAAATCCAGAAAATTGGCTGAAAACGACTTAACATCAAGGACTCATTGGGCGAGTCGCTCTGGAACTGAAATCGGAACGCTCACTGACATTTCCCCTATCTGAAAGTCTGATAAACGCCGGAAAAATGACTAAGTCCAAAAAAATTTTTTTTTTTACTTTTTTCAATTTTATCCCCGTGGGATATAAATTCTACTCACACACATTTGGAACTCTCCTGGGGTACCCTCACACATATTATTTCCTCATTTAGTGGATATTTTCACAAAAAATTGAAATTTTTAAAAATCCAGAAAATTGGCAGAAAATGACTAAATATCAAGGACTCATTGGGCGAATCGCTCTGGAACTGAAATCGGAACACTCACTGACATTTGCCGTAACTGAAAGTCTGATGAACGCTGGAAAAATGACTAATTCTAAAAAAATTTTTTTTTTTACTTTTTTCAATTTTACCCCCGTGGGATATATATTCTACCCACACACATTTGGAACTCTCCTGGGGTACCCTCACACATATTATTCCCTCATTTAGTGGATATTTTCACAAAAAAGTGAAATTTTCAAAAATCCAGAAAATTGGCTGAAAACGACTAAATATCAAGGACTCATTGGGCGAATCGCTCTGGAACTGAAATCGGAACGCTCACTCACATTTCCCCTATCTGAAAGTCTGATAAACGCCGGACAAATGACTAAGTCCAAAAAAAAAAATTTTTTCAACTTTTTTCAATTTTACCCCCGTGGGATATATATTCTACCCACACACATTTGGAACTCTCCTGGGGTACCCTCACACATATTATTCCCTCATTTAGTGGATATTTTCACAAAAAAGTGAAATTTTCAAAAATCCAGAAAATTGGCTGAAAACGACTAAATATCAAGGACTCATTGGGCGAATCGCTCTGGAACTGAAATCGGAACACTCACTCACATTTACCTATCTGAAAGTCTGATGAACGCCGGAAAAATGACTAAGTCCAAAAAAAAATGTTTTTCAACTTTTTTCAATTTTACCCCGTGGGATATATATTCTACCCAAACACATTTGGAACTCTCTTGGGGTACCCTCACACATATTATTCCCTCATTTAGTGGATATTTTCACAAAAAAGTGAAATTTTCAAAAATCCAGAAAATTGGCTGAAAACTACTAAATATCAAGGACTCATTGGGCGAATCACTCTGGAACTGAAATCGAAACGCTCACTGACATTTGCCCTATCTGAAAGTCTGATAAACGCAGGAAAAATGACTAAGTCTAAAAAAAATTTTTTTAAAACTTTTTTCAATTTTACCCCCGTGGGATATATATCCTGCCCACACACATTTGGAACTCTCCTGGGGTACCCTCACACATAGTATTCCCTCATTTAGTGGATATTTTCACAAAAGAGTGAAATTTTTAAAAATCCAGAAAATTGGCTGAAAACGACTTAACATCAAGGACTCATTGGGCGAGTCGCTCTGGATCTGAAATCGGAACGCTCACTGACATTTCCCCTATCTGAAAGTCTGATAAACGCCGGAAAAATGACTAAGTCCAAAAAAATTTTTTTTTTTACTTTTTTCAATTTTATCCCCGTGGGATATAAATTCTACCCACACACATTTGGAACTCTCCTGGGGTACCCTCACACATATTATTTCCTCATTTAGTGGATATTTTCACAAAAAAGTGAAATTTTTAAAAATCCAGAAAATTGGCAGAAAATGACTAAATATCAAGGACTCATTGGGCGAATCGCTCTGGAACTGAAATCGGAGCGCTCACTAACATTTCCCTTTTCTGAAAGTCTGATAAACACCGGACAAATGACTAAGTCCAAAAAAAAATTGTTTTCAACTTTTTTCAGTTTTACCCCCGTGGGATATATATTCTACCCACACACATTTGGAACTCTCCTGGGGTACCCTCACACATATTATTCCCTCATTTAGTGGATATTTTCACAAAAAAGTGAAATTTTTAAAAATCCAGAAAATTGGCTGAAAATGACTAAATATCAAGGACTCATTGGGTGAATCGCTCTGGAACTGAAATCAGAACACTCACTGACATTTGCCGTAACTGAAAGTCTGATGAACGCTGGAAAAATGACTAATTCTAAAAAATTTTTTTTTTTAACTTTTTTCAATTTTACCCCCGTGGGATATATATTCTACCCACACACATTTGGAACTCTCCTGGGGTACCCACACACATATTATTCCCTCATTTAGTGGATATTTTCACAAAAAAGTGAAATTTTCAAAAATCCAGAAAATTGGCTGAAAACGACTAAATATCAAGGACTCATTGGGCGAATCGCTCTGGAACTGAAATCGGAACACACACTCACATTTACCTATGTGAAAGTCTGATGAACGCCGGAAAAATGACTAAGTCCAAAAAAAAAATTTTTTCAACTTTTTTCAATTTTACCCCCGTGGGATATATATTCTACCCACACACATTTGGAACTCTCCTGGGGTACCCTCACACATATTATTCCCTCATTTAGTGGATATTTTCACAAAAAAGTGAAATTTTCAAAAATCCAGAAAATTGGCTGAAAACGACTAAATATCAAGGTCTCATTGGGCAAATCACTCTGGAACTGAAATCGGAATGCTCACTCACATTTCCCCTATCTGAAAGTCTGATGAACGCCGGAAAAATGACTAAGTCCAAAAAAAAAATTTTTTCAACTTTTTTCAATTTTACCCCCGTGGGATATATATTCTACCCACACACATTTGGAACTCTCCTGGGGTACCCTCACACTTATTATTCCCTCATTTAGTGGATATTTTCACAAAAAAGTGAAATTTTCAAAAATCCAGAAAATTGGCTGAAAACGACTAAATATCAAGGACTCATTGGGCGAATCGCTCTAGAACTGAAATCGGAACGCTCACTCACATTTCCCCTATCTGAAAGTCTGATAAACGCCGGACAAATGACTAAGTCCAAAAAAAATTTTTTTCAACTTTTTTCAATTTTACCCCCGTGGGATATATATTCTACCCACACACATTTGGAACTCTCCTGGGGTACCCTCACACATATTATTCCCTCATTTAGTGGATATTTTCACAAAAAAGTGAAATTTTCAAAAATCCAGAAAATTGGCTGAAAACAAATAAATATCAAGGACTCATTGGGTGAATCGCTCTGGAACTGAAATCTCAATGCTCACTGACATTTCCCCTATCTGAAAGTCTGATGAACGCCGGAAAAATTCCTAAGTCCGAAAAAAAAATTTTTGCAACTTTTTTCAATTTTATCCCCGTGGGATATATATTCTACCCACACACATTTGGAACTCTCCTGGGGTAACCTCACACATATTATTCCCTCATTTAGTGGATATTTTCACAAAAAAGTGAAATTTTCAAAAATCCAGAAAATTGGCTGAAAACGAATAAATATCAAGGACTCATTGGGTGAATCGCTCTGGAACTGAAATCTCAATGCTCACTGACATTTCCCCTAGCTGAAAGTCTGATGAACGCCGGAAAAATTACTAAGTCCGAAAAAAAAATTTTTGCAACTTTTTTCAATTTTATCCCCGTGGGATATATATTCTACCCACACACATTTGGAACTCTCCTGGGGTAACCTCACACATATTATTCCCTCATTTAGTGGATATTTTCACAAAAAAGTGAAATTTTCAAAAATCCAAAATATTGGCTGAAAATGACTAAATATCAAGGACTCATTGGGCGAATCAATCTGGAACTGAAATCGAAACGCTCACTGACATTTGCCGTATCTGAAAGTCTGATGAACGCCGGAAAAATGACTAAGTCTAAAAAAATTTTTTTTTTAACTTTTTTCAATTTTACCCCCGTGGGATATATATTCTGCCCACACACATTTGGAACTCTCCTGGGGTACCCTCACACATATTATTCCCTCATTTAGTGGATATTTTCACAAAAAAGTGAAATTTTCAAAAATCCAGAAAATTGGCTGAAAACGACTAAATATCCAGGACTCATTGGGAGAATCGCTCTGGAACTGAAATCGGAACGCTCACTCACATTTCCCCTATTTGAAAGTCTGATAAATGCCGGACAAATGACTAAGTCCAAAAAAAAATGTTTTTCAACTTTTTTCAATTTTACCCCGTGGGATATATATTCTACCCAAACACATTTGGAACTCTCTTGGGGTACCCTCACACATATTATTCCCTCATTTAGTGGATATTTGCACAAAAAAGTGAAATTTTCAAAAATCCAGAAAATTGGCTGAAAACTACTAAATATCAAGGACTCATTGGACGAATCACTCTGGAACTGAAATCGAAACGCTCACTGACATTTGCCCTATCTGAAAGTCTGATAAACGCAGGAAAAATGACTAAGTCTAAAAAAAATTTTTTTAAAACTTTTTTCAATTTTACCCCCGTGGGATATATATCCTGCCCACACACATTTGGAACTCTCCTGGGGTACCCTCACACATAGTATTCCCTCATTTAGTGGATATTTTCACAAAAGAGTGAAATTTTTAAAAATCCAGAAAATTGGCTGAAAACGACTTAACATCAAGGACTCATTGGGCGAGTCGCTCTGGAACTGAAATCGGAACGCTCACTGACATTTCCCCTATCTGAAAGTCTGATAAACGCCGGAAAAATGACTAAGTCCAAAAAAATTTTTTTTTTTACTTTTTTCAATTTTATCCCCGTGGGATATAAATTCTACTCACAC
Organism: Phyllobates terribilis; assembly: GCF_046119375.1. Classification (NCBI taxonomy): domain Eukaryota; kingdom Metazoa; phylum Chordata; class Amphibia; order Anura; family Dendrobatidae; genus Phyllobates; species Phyllobates terribilis. The sequence goes on from NW_027362762.1 coordinate 597,997,065, forward strand.
ACATTTGGAACTCTCCTGGGGTACCCTCACACATATTATTTCCTCATTTAGTGGATATTTTCACAAAAAATTGAAATTTTTAAAAATCCAGAAAATTGGCAGAAAATGACTAAATATCAAGGACTCATTGGGCGAATCGCTCTGGAACTGAAATCGGAACACTCACTGACATTTGCCGTAACTGAAAGTCTGATGAACGCTGGAAAAATGACTAATTCTAAAAAAATTTTTTTTTTTACTTTTTTCAATTTTACCCCCGTGGGATATATATTCTACCCACACACATTTGGAACTCTCCTGGGGTACCCTCACACATATTATTCCCTCATTTAGTGGATATTTTCACAAAAAAGTGAAATTTTCAAAAATCCAGAAAATTGGCTGAAAACGACTAAATATCAAGGACTCATTGGGCGAATCGCTCTGGAACTGAAATCGGAACGCTCACTCACATTTCCCCTATCTGAAAGTCTGATAAACGCCGGACAAATGACTAAGTCCAAAAAAAAAAATTTTTTCAACTTTTTTCAATTTTACCCCCGTGGGATATATATTCTACCCACACACATTTGGAACTCTCCTGGGGTACCCTCACACATATTATTCCCTCATTTAGTGGATATTTTCACAAAAAAGTGAAATTTTCAAAAATCCAGAAAATTGGCTGAAAACGACTAAATATCAAGGACTCATTGGGCGAATCGCTCTGGAACTGAAATCGGAACACTCACTCACATTTACCTATCTGAAAGTCTGATGAACGCCGGAAAAATGACTAAGTCCAAAAAAAAATGTTTTTCAACTTTTTTCAATTTTACCCCGTGGGATATATATTCTACCCAAACACATTTGGAACTCTCTTGGGGTACCCTCACACATATTATTCCCTCATTTAGTGGATATTTTCACAAAAAAGTGAAATTTTCAAAAATCCAGAAAATTGGCTGAAAACTACTAAATATCAAGGACTCATTGGGCGAATCACTCTGGAACTGAAATCGAAACGCTCACTGACATTTGCCCTATCTGAAAGTCTGATAAACGCAGGAAAAATGACTAAGTCTAAAAAAAATTTTTTTAAAACTTTTTTCAATTTTACCCCCGTGGGATATATATCCTGCCCACACACATTTGGAACTCTCCTGGGGTACCCTCACACATAGTATTCCCTCATTTAGTGGATATTTTCACAAAAGAGTGAAATTTTTAAAAATCCAGAAAATTGGCTGAAAACGACTTAACATCAAGGACTCATTGGGCGAGTCGCTCTGGATCTGAAATCGGAACGCTCACTGACATTTCCCCTATCTGAAAGTCTGATAAACGCCGGAAAAATGACTAAGTCCAAAAAAATTTTTTTTTTTACTTTTTTCAATTTTATCCCCGTGGGATATAAATTCTACCCACACACATTTGGAACTCTCCTGGGGTACCCTCACACATATTATTTCCTCATTTAGTGGATATTTTCACAAAAAAGTGAAATTTTTAAAAATCCAGAAAATTGGCAGAAAATGACTAAATATCAAGGACTCATTGGGCGAATCGCTCTGGAACTGAAATCGGAGCGCTCACTAACATTTCCCTTTTCTGAAAGTCTGATAAACACCGGACAAATGACTAAGTCCAAAAAAAAATTGTTTTCAACTTTTTTCAGTTTTACCCCCGTGGGATATATATTCTACCCACACACATTTGGAACTCTCCTGGGGTACCCTCACACATATTATTCCCTCATTTAGTGGATATTTTCACAAAAAAGTGAAATTTTTAAAAATCCAGAAAATTGGCTGAAAATGACTAAATATCAAGGACTCATTGGGTGAATCGCTCTGGAACTGAAATCAGAACACTCACTGACATTTGCCGTAACTGAAAGTCTGATGAACGCTGGAAAAATGACTAATTCTAAAAAATTTTTTTTTTTAACTTTTTTCAATTTTACCCCCGTGGGATATATATTCTACCCACACACATTTGGAACTCTCCTGGGGTACCCACACACATATTATTCCCTCATTTAGTGGATATTTTCACAAAAAAGTGAAATTTTCAAAAATCCAGAAAATTGGCTGAAAACGACTAAATATCAAGGACTCATTGGGCGAATCGCTCTGGAACTGAAATCGGAACACACACTCACATTTACCTATGTGAAAGTCTGATGAACGCCGGAAAAATGACTAAGTCCAAAAAAAAAATTTTTTCAACTTTTTTCAATTTTACCCCCGTGGGATATATATTCTACCCACACACATTTGGAACTCTCCTGGGGTACCCTCACACATATTATTCCCTCATTTAGTGGATATTTTCACAAAAAAGTGAAATTTTCAAAAATCCAGAAAATTGGCTGAAAACGACTAAATATCAAGGTCTCATTGGGCAAATCACTCTGGAACTGAAATCGGAATGCTCACTCACATTTCCCCTATCTGAAAGTCTGATGAACGCCGGAAAAATGACTAAGTCCAAAAAAAAAATTTTTTCAACTTTTTTCAATTTTACCCCCGTGGGATATATATTCTACCCACACACATTTGGAACTCTCCTGGGGTACCCTCACACTTATTATTCCCTCATTTAGTGGATATTTTCACAAAAAAGTGAAATTTTCAAAAATCCAGAAAATTGGCTGAAAACGACTAAATATCAAGGACTCATTGGGCGAATCGCTCTAGAACTGAAATCGGAACGCTCACTCACATTTCCCCTATCTGAAAGTCTGATAAACGCCGGACAAATGACTAAGTCCAAAAAAAATTTTTTTCAACTTTTTTCAATTTTACCCCCGTGGGATATATATTCTACCCACACACATTTGGAACTCTCCTGGGGTACCCTCACACATATTATTCCCTCATTTAGTGGATATTTTCACAAAAAAGTGAAATTTTCAAAAATCCAGAAAATTGGCTGAAAACGAATAAATATCAAGGACTCATTGGGTGAATCGCTCTGGAACTGAAATCTCAATGCTCACTGACATTTCCCCTATCTGAAAGTCTGATGAACGCCGGAAAAATTCCTAAGTCCGAAAAAAAAATTTTTGCAACTTTTTTCAATTTTATCCCCGTGGGATATATATTCTACCCACACACATTTGGAACTCTCCTGGGGTAACCTCACACATATTATTCCCTCATTTAGTGGATATTTTCACAAAAAAGTGAAATTTTCAAAAATCCAAAATATTGGCTGAAAATGACTAAATATCAAGGACTCATTGGGCGAATCAATCTGGAACTGAAATCGAAATGCTCACTCACATTTCCCCTATCTGAAAGTCTGATAAACGCCGGACAAATGACTAAGTCCAAAAAAAATTTTTTTAAACTTTTTTCAATTTTACCCCCGTGGGATATATATTCTACCCACACACATTTGGAACTCTCCTGGGGTACCCTCACACATATTATTCCCTCATTTAGTGGATATTTTCACAAAAAAGTGAAATTTTCAAAAATCCAGAAAATTGGCTGAAAACGAATAAATATCAAGGACTCATTGGGCGAATCGCTCTGGAACTGAAATCGGAACACTCACTCACATTTACCTATCTGAAAGTCTGATGAACGCCGGAAAAATGACTAAGTCCAAAAAAAAATGTTTTTCAACTTTTTTCTATTTTACCCCCGTGGGATATATATTCTACCCACACACATTTGGAACTCTCCTGGGGTACCCTCACACATATTATTCCCTCATTTAGTGGATATTTTCACAAAAAAGTGAAATTTTTAAAAATCCAGAAAATTGGCTGAAAATGACTAAATATCAAGGACTCATTGAGCGAATCACTCTGGAACTGAAATCGAAACGCTCACTCACATTTCTCCTATCTGAAAGTCTGATAAACGCCGGAAAAATGACTAAGTCCAAAAAAAATTTTTTTTCAACCTTTTTCAATTTTATCCCCGTGTGATATATATTCTACCCACACACATTTGGAACTCTCCTGGGGTACCCTCACACATATTATTCCCTCATTTAGTGGATATTTTCACAAAAAAGTGAAATTTTCAAAAATCCAGAAAATTGGCTGAAAACGACTAAATATCAAGGACTCATTGGGCGAATCGCTCTGGAACTGAAATCGGAACACTCACTCACATTTACCTATCTGAAAGTCTGATGAACGCCGGAAAAATGACTAAGTCCAAAAAAAAATGTTTTTCAACTTTTTTCTATTTTACCCCCGTGGGATATATATTCTACCCACACACATTTGGAACTCTCTTGGGGTACCCTCACACATATTATTCCCTCATTTAGTGGATATTTTCACAAAAAAGTGAAATTTTCAAAAATCCAGAAAATTGGCTGAAGACTACTAAATATCAAGGACTCATTGGGCGAATCACTCTGGAACTGAAATCGAAACGCTCACTGACATTTGCCCTATCTGAAAGTCTGATAAACGCAGGAAAAATGACTAAGTCTAAAAAAAATTTTTTTTAAACTTTTTTCAATTTTACCCCCGTGGGATACATATCCTGCCCACACACATTTGGAACTCTCCTGGGGTACCCTCACACATATTATTCCCTCATTTAGTGGATATTTTCGCAAAAAAGTGAAATTTTCAAAAATACAAAATATTGGCTGAAAACGACTAAATATCAAGGACTCATTGGGCGAATCACTCTGGAACTGAAATGGAAACGCTCACTGACATTTGCCCTATCTGAAAGTCTGATGAACGCCCGAAAAATTACTAAGTCCAAAAAAATATTTTTTTCAACTTTTTTCAATTTTATCCCCGTGGGATATATATTCTACCCACACACATTTGGAACTCTCCTGGGGTACCCTCACACATAGTATTCCCTCATTTAGTGGATATTTTCACAAAAGAGTGAAATTTTTAAAAATCCAGAAAATTGGCTGAAAATGACTAAACATCAAGGACTCATTGGGCGAATCGCTCTGGAACTGAAATCGGAACGCTCACTGACATTTCCACTATCTGAAAGTCTGATAAACGCCGGAAAAATTACTAAGTCCAAAAAAAATTTTTTTTCAACTTTTTTCAATTTTATCCCCGTGGGATATATATTCTACCCACACACATTTGGAACTCTCCTGGGGTACCCTCACACATATTATTCCCTCATTTAGTGGATATTTTCACAAAAAAAGTGAAATTTTCAAAAATCCAGAAAATTGGCTGAAAACTACTAAATATCAAGGACTCATTGGGCGAATCACTCTGGAACTGAAATCGAAACGCGCACTGACATTTGCCCTATCTGAAAGTCTGATAAACGCAGGAAAAATGACTAAGTCTAAAAAAATTTTTTTTAAAACTTTTTTCAATTTTACCCCCACTGGGATATATATCCTGCCCACACACATTTGGAACTCTCCTGGGGTACCCTCACACATATTATTCCCTCATTTAGTGGATATTTTCGCAAAAAAGTGAAATTTTCAAAAACCCAAAATATTGGCTGAAAACGACTAAATATCAAGGACTCATTGGGCGAATCACTCTGGAACTGAAATCGAAACGCTCACTGACATTTGCCCTATCTGAAAGTCTGATGAAAGCAGGAAAAATGACTAAGTCCAAAAAAAAAAAAATTTTCAACTTTTTTCAATTTTACCCCCGTGGGATATATATTCTACCCACACACATTTGGAACTCTCCTGGGGTACCCTCACACATATTATTCCCTCTTTTAGTGGATATTTTCACAAAAAAGTAAAATTTTCAAAAATCCATAAAATTGGCTGAAAACAACTAAATATCAAGGACTCATTGGGCGAATCGCTCTGGAACTGAAATCTGAATGCTCACTGACATTTCCCCTATCTGAAAGTCTGATGAACGCCGGAAAAATTACTAAGTCCAAAAAAATATTTTTTTCAACTTTTTTTCAATTTTATCCCTGTGGGATATATATTCTACCCACACACATTTGGAACTCTCCTGGGGTACCCTCACACATAGTATTCCCTCATTTAGTGGATATTTTCACAAAAGAGTGAAATTTTTAAAAATCCAGAAAATTGGCTGAAAACGACTAAACATCAAGGACTCATTGGGCGAATCGCTCTGGAACTGAAATCGGAACGCTCACTGACATTTCCCCTATCTGAAAGTCTGATAAACGCCGGAAAAATTACCAAGTCCAAAAAAAATTTTTTTTCAACTTTTTTCAATTTTATCCCCGTGGGATATATATTCTACCCACACACATTTGGAACTCTCCTGGGGTACCCTCACACATATTATTCCCTCATTTAGTGGATATTTTCGCAAAAAAGTGAAATTTTCAAAAATCCAAAATATTGGCTGAAAACGACTAAATATCAAGGACTCATTGGGCGAATCACTCTGGAACTGAAATGGAAACGCTCACTGACATTTGCCCTATCTGAAAGTCTGATAAACGCAGGAAAAATGACTAAGTCCAAAAAAAATAAAATTTTCAACTTTTTTCAATTTTACCCCTTGGGATATATATTCTACCCACACACATTTGGAACTCTCCTGGGGTACCCTCACACATATTATTCCCTCATTTAGTGGATATTTTCGCAAAAAAGTGAAATTTTCAAAAATCCAGAAAATTGGCTGAAAACGACTAAATATCAAGGACTCATTGGGCTAATCGCTCTGGAACTGAAATCTGAATGCTCACTGACATTTCCCCTATCTGAAAGTCTGATGAACGCCCGAAAAATTACTAAGTCCAAAAAAATATTTTTTTCAACTTTTTTCAATTTTATCCCCGTGGGATATATATTCTACCCACACACATTTGGAACTCCCCTGGGGTACCCTCACACATATTATTCCCTCATTTAGTGGATATTTTCACAAAAAAGTGAAATTTTCAAAAATCCAGAAAATTGGCTGAAAACGACTAAATATCAAGGACTCATTGGGCAAATCGCTCAGGAACTGAAATCGGAACGATCACTGACATTTCCCCTATCTGAAAGTCTCATAAACGCCGGAAAAATGAGTAAGTTCAAAAAAAAATTTTTTTCAACTTTCTTCAATTTTACCCCCGTGGGATATATATTCTACCCACACACATTTGGAACTCTCCTGGGGTACCCTCACACATGTTATTCCCTCATTTAGTGGATATTTTCACAAAAAAGTAAAATTTTCAAAAATCCAAAATATTGGCTGAAAACGACTAAATATCAAGGACTCATTGGGCGAATCATTCTGGAACTGAAATCGGAACGCTCAGTGACATTTCCCCTATCTGAAAGTCTGATAAACGCCGGAAAAATGACTAAGTCCAAGAAATTTTTTTTTTAACTTTTTTCAATTTTATCCCGTGGGATATATATTCTACCCACACACATTTGGAACTCTCCTGGGGTACCCTCACACATATTATTCCCTCATTTAGTGGATATTTTCACAAAAAAGTGAAATTTTCAAAAATCCAAAATATTGGCTGAAAACGACTAAATATCAAGGACTCATTGGGCGAATCACTCTGGAACTGAAATCGAAACGCTCACTGACATTTGCCCTATCTGAAAGTCTGATGAACGCCGGAAAAATTACTAAGTCCAAAAAAATATTTTTTTCAACTTTTTTTCAATTTTATCCCCGTGGGATATATATTCTACCCACACACATTTGGAACTCTCCTGGGGTACCCTCACACATAGTATTCCCTCATTTAGTGTATATTTTCACAAAAGAGTGAAATTTTTAAAAATCCAGAAAATTGGCTGAAAACGACTAAACATCAAGGACTCATTGGGCGAATCGCTCTGGAACTGAAATCGGAACACTCACTGACATTTCCCCTATCTGAAAGTCTGATAAACGCCGGAAAAATTACTAAGTCCAAAAAAAATTTTTTTTCAACTTTTTTCAATTTTATCCCCGTGGGATATAAATTCTACCCACACACATTTGGAACTCTCCTGGGGTACCCTCACACATATTATTCCCTCATTTAGTGGATATTTTCACAAAAAAAGTGAAATTTTCAAAAATCCAGAAAATTGGCTGAAAACGACTAAATATCAAGGACTCATTGGGCGAATCGCTCTGGAACTGAAATCTGAACGCTCACTGACATTTCCCCTATCTGAAAGTCTGATAAACGCCGGAAATATAACTAAGTCCAAAAAAAAAAATTTTTCAACTTTTTTCAATTTTATCCCCGTGGGATATATATTTTACCCACACACATTTGGAACTCTCCTGGGGTACCCTCACACATATTATTCCCTCATTTAGTGGATATTTTCACAAAAAAAGTGAAATTTTCAAAAATCCAGAAAATTGGCTGAAAACTACTAAATATCAAGGACTCATTGGGCGAATCACTCTGGAACTGAAATCGAAACGCTCACTGACATTTGCCCTATCTGAAAGTCTGATAAACGCAGGAAAAATGACTAAGTCTAAAAAAATTTTTTTTAAAACTTTTTTCAATTTTACCCCCACTGGGATATATATCCTGCCCACACACATTTGGAACTCTCCTGGGGTACCCTCACACATATTATTCCCTCATTTAGTGGATATTTTCGCAAAAAAGTGAAATTTTCAAAAATCCAAAATATTGGCTGAAAACGACTAAATATCAAGGACTCATTGGGCGAATCACTCTGGAACTGAAATCGAAACGCTCACTGACATTTGCCCTATCTGAAAGTCTGATGAACGCAGGAAAAATGACTAAGTCCAAAAAAAAAAAAATTTTCAACTTTTTTCAATTTTACCCCCGTGGGATATATATTCTACCCACACACATTTGGAACTCTCCTGGGGTACCCTCACACATATTATTCCCTCATATAGTGGATATTTTCACAAAAAAAGTGAAATTTTCAAAAATCCAGAAAATTGGCTGAAAACGACTAAATATCAAGGACTCATTGGGCGAATCGCTCTGGAACTGAAATCTGAACGCTCACTCACATTTCCCCTATCTGAAAGTCTCACACATATTATTCCCTCCTTTAGTGGATATTTTCACAAAAAAGTGAAATTTTCAAAAATCCAAAAAATTGTCTGAAAACGACTAAATGTCAAGGACTCATTGAACGAATCGCTCTGGAACTGAAATCGGAATGCTCACTGACATTTCCACTATCTGAAAGTCTGATAAACGCCGTAAAAATGACTGAGTCCAAAAAAATATTTTTTTCAACTTTTTTCAATTTTACCCCTGTGGGATATATATTCTACCCACACACATTTGGAACTCTCCTGGGGTACCCTCACACATGTTATTCCCTCATTTAGTGGATATTTTCACAAAAAAGTGAAATTTTCAAAAATCCAAAATATTGGCTGAAAACGACTAAATATCAAGGACTCATTGGGCGAATCATTCTGGAACTGAAATCGGAACGCTCAGTGACATTTCCCCTATCTGAAAGTCTGATAAACGCCGGAAAAATGACTAAGTCCAAGAAATTTTTTTTTTAACTTTTTTCAATTTTATCCCGTGGGATATATATTCTACCCACTCACATTTGGAACTCTCCTGGGGTACCCTCACACATATTATTCCCTCATTTAGTGGATATTTTCGCAAAAAAGTGAAATTTTCAAAAATCCAAAATATTGGCTGAAAACGACTAAATATCAAGGACTCATTGGGCGAATCACTCTGGAACTGAAATCGAAACGCTCACTGACATTTGCCCTATCTGAAAGTCTGATGAACGCCGGAAAAATTACTAAGTCCAAAAAAATATTTTTTTCAACTTTTTTTCAATTTTATCCCCGTGGGAAATATATTCTACCCACACACATTTGGAACTCTCCTGGGGTACCCTCGCACATAGTATTCCCTCATTTAGTGTATATTTTCACAAAAGAGTGAAATTTTTAAAAATCCAGAAAATTGGCTGAAAACGACTAAACATCAAGGACTCATTGGGCGAATCGCTCTGGAACTGAAATCGGAACACTCACTGACATTTCCCCTATCTGAAAGTCTGATAAACGCCGGAAAAATTACTAAGTCCAAAAAAAATTTTTTTTCAACTTTTTTCAATTTTATCCCCGTGGGATATAAATTCTACCCACACACATTTGGAACTCTCCTGGGGTACCCTCACACATATTATTCCCTCATTTAGTGGATATTTTCACAAAAAAAGTGAAATTTTCAAAAATCCAGAAAATTGGCTGAAAACGACTAAATATCAAGGACTCATTGGGCGAATCGCTCTGGAACTGAAATCTGAACGCTCACTGACATTTCCCCTATCTGAAAGTCTGATAAACGCCGGAAATATAACTAAGTCCAAAAAAAAAAATTTTTCAACTTTTTTCAATTTTATCCCCGTGGGATATATATTTTACCCACACACATTTGGAACTCTCCTGGGGTACCCTCACACATATTATTCCCTCATTTAGTGGATATTTTCACAAAAAAAGTGAAATTTTCAAAAATCCAGAAAATTGGCTGAAAACTACTAAATATCAAGGACTAATTGGGCGAATCGCTCTGGAACTGAAATCGAAACGCTCACTGACATTTGCCCTATCTGAAAGTCTGATAAACGCAGGAAAAATGACTAAGTCTAAAAAAATTTTTTTTAAAACTTTTTTCAATTTTACCCCCACTGGGATTTATATCCTGCCCACACACATTTAGAACTCTCCTGGGGTACCCTCACACATATTATTCCCTCATTTAGTGGATATTTTCGCAAAAAAGTGAAATTTTCAAAAATCCAAAATATTGGCTGAAAACGACTAAATATCAAGGACTCATTGGGCGAATCACTCTGGAACTGAAATCGAAACGCTCACTGACATTTGCCCTATCTGAAAGTCTGATGAACGCCGGAAAAATTACTAAGTCCAAAAAAATATTTTTTTCAACTTTTTTTCAATTTTATCCCCGTGGGATATATATTCTACCCACACACATTTGGAACTCTCCTGGGGTACCCTCACACATAGTATTCCCTCATTTAGTGGATATTTTCACAAAAGAGTGAAATTTTTAAAAATCCAGAAAATTGGCTGAAAACGACTAAACATCAAGGACTCATTGGGCGAATCGCTCTGGAACTGAAATCGGAACACTCACTGACATTTCCCCTATTTTAAAGTCTGATAAACGCCGGAAAAATGACTAAGTCCAAAAAAAAAAAAATTTTCAACTTTTTTCAATTTTACCCCCGTGGGATATATATTCTACCCACACACATTTGGAACTCTCCTGGGGTACCCTCACACATATTATTCCCTCATATAGTGGATATTTTCACAAAAAAGTGAAATTTTCAAAAATCCAGAAAATTGGCTGAAAACGACTAAATATCAAGGACTCATTGGGCGAATCGCTCTGGAACTGAAATCTGAACGCTCACTGACATTTCCCCTATCTGAAAGTCTGATAAACGCCGGAAATATAACTAAGTCCAAAAAAAAAATTTTCAACTTTTTTTAATTTTACCCCCGTGGGATATATATTCTGCCCACACACATTTGGAACTCTCCTGGGGTACCCTCACACATGTTATTCCCTCATTTAGTGGATATTTTCACAAAAAAGTAAAATTTTCAAAAATCCAAAATATTGGCTGAAAACGACTAAATATCAAGGACTCATTGGGCGAATCATTCTGGAACTGAAATCGGAACGCTCAGTGACATTTCCCCTATCTGAAAGTCTGATAAACGCCGGAAAAATGACTAAGTCCAAGAAATTTTTTTTTTAACTTTTTTCAATTTTATCCCGTGGGATATATATTCTACCCACACACATTTGGAACTCTCCTGGGGTACCCTCACACATATTATTCCCTCATTTAGTGGATATTTTCACAAAAAAGTGAAATTTTCAAAAATCCAGAAAATTGGCTGAAAACTACTATATATCAAGGACTAATTGGGCGAATCGCTCTGGAACTGAAATCGAAACGCTCACTGACATTTGCCCTATCTGAAAGTCTGATAAACGCAGGAAAAATGACTAAGTCTAAAAAAATTTTTTTTAAAACTTTTTTCAATTTTACCCCCACTGGGATATATATCCTGCCCACACACATTTGGAACTCTCCTGGGGTACCCTCACACATATTATTCCCTCATTTAGTGGATATTTTCGCAAAAAAGTGAAATTTTCAAAAATCCAAAATATTGTCTGAAAACGACTAAATATCAAGGACTCATTGGGCGAATCACTCTGGAACTGAAATCGAAACGCTCACTGACATTTGCCCTATCTGAAAGTCTGATGAACGCCGGAAAAATGACTAAGTCCAAGAAATTTTTTTTTTAACTTTTTTCAATTTTATCCCGTGGGATATATATTCTACCCACACACATTTGGAACTCTCCTGGGGTACCCTCACACATATTATTCCCTCATTTAGTGGATATTTTCACAAAAAAGTGAAATTTTCAAAAATCCAGAAAATTGGCTGAAAACGACTAAATATCAAGGACTCATTGGGCGAATCGCTCTGGAACTGAAATCGGAACCCTCAATCACATTTCCCCTATCTGAAAGTCTCACACATATTATTCCCTCCTTTAGTGGATATTTTCACAAAAAAGTGAAATTTTCAAAAATCCAAAAAATTGTCTGAAAACGACTAAATGTCAAGGACTCATTGAACGAATCGCTCTGGAACTGAAATCGGAATGCTCACTGACATTTCCACTATCTGAAAGTCTGATAAACGCCGGAAAAATGACTGAGTCCAAAAAAATATTTTTTTCAACTTTTTTCAATTTTACCCCCGTGGGATATATATTCTACCCACACACATTTGGAACTCTCCTGGGGTACCCTCACACATGTTATTCCCTCATTTAGTGGATATTTTCACAAAAAAGTGAAATTTTCAAAAATCCAAAATATTGGCTGAAAACGACTAAATATCAAGGACTCATTGGGCGAATCATTCTGGAACTGAAATCGGAACGCTCAGTGACATTTCCCCTATCTGAAAGTCTGATAAACGCCGGAAAAATGACTAAGTCCAAGAAATTTTTTTTTTTACTTTTTTCAATTTTATCCCGTGGGATATATATTCTACCCACTCACATTTGGAACTCTCCTGGGGTACCCTCACACATATTATTCCCTCATTTAGTGGATATTTTCACAAAAAAGTGAAATTTTCAAAAATCCAGAAAATTGGCTGAAAACTACTATATATCAAGGACTAATTGGGCGAATCGCTCTGGAACTGAAATCGAAACGCTCACTGACATTTGCCCTATCTGAAAGTCTGATAAACGCAGGAAAAATGACTAAGTCTAAAAAAATTTTTTTTAAAACTTTTTTCAATTTTACCCCCACTGGGATATATATCCTGCCCACACACATTTGGAACTCTCCTGGGGTACCCTCACACATATTATTCCCTCATTTAGTGGATATTTTCGCAAAAAAGTGAAATTTTCAAAAATCCAAAATATTGTCTGAAAACGACTAAATATCAAGGACTCATTGGGCGAATCACTCTGGAACTGAAATCGAAACGCTCACTGACATTTGCCCTATCTGAAAGTCTGATGAACGCCGGAAAAATTACTAAGTCCAAAAAAATATTTTTTTCAACTTTTTTTCAATTTTATCCCCGTGGGATATATATTCTACCCACACACATTTGGAACTCTCCTGGGGTACCCTCACACATAGTATTCCCTCATTTAGTGCATATTTTCACAAAAGAGTGAAATTTTTAAAAATCCAGAAAATTGGCTGAAAACGACTAAACATCAAGGACTCATTGGGCGAATCGCTCTGGAACTGAAATCGGAACACTCACTGACATTTCCCCTATCTGAAAGTCTGATAAACGCCGGAAAAATGACTAAGTCCAAGAAATTTTTTTTTTAACTTTTTTCAATTTTATCCCATGGGATATATATTCTACCCACTCACATTTGGAACTCTCCTGGGGTACCCTCACACATATTATTCCCTCATTTAGTGGATATTTTCACAAAAAAGTGAAATTTTCAAAAATCCAGAAAATTGGCTGAAAACTACTAAATATCAAGGACTAATTGGGCGAATCGCTCTGGAACTGAAATCGAAACGCTCACTGACATTTGCCCTATCTGAAAGTCTGATAAACGCAGGAAAAATGACTAAGTCTAAAAAAATTTTTTTTAAAACTTTTTTCAATTTTACCCCCACTGGGATATATATCCTGCCCACACACATTTAGAACTCTCCTGGGGTACCCTCACACATATTATTCCCTCATTTAGTGGATATTTTCGCAAAAAAGTGAAATTTTCAAAAATCCAAAATATTGGCTGAAAACGACTAAATATCAAGGACTCATTGGGCGAATCACTCTGGAACTGAAATCGAAACGCTCACTGACATTTGCCCTATCTGAAAGTCTGATGAACGCCGGAAAAATTACTAAGTCCAAAAAAATATTTTTTTCAACTTTTTTTCAATTTTATCCCCGTGGGATATATATTCTACCCACACACATTTGGAACTCTCCTGGGGTACCCTCACACATAGTATTCCCTCATTTAGTGGATATTTTCACAAAAAAGTGAAATTTTCAAAAATCCAGAAAATTAGCTGAAAACTACTAAATATCAAGGACACATTGGGCGAATCGCTCTGGAACTGAAATCGGATTGCTCACTCACATTTTCCCTATCTGAAAGTCTGATAAACGCTGGAAAAATGACTAAGTCCAAAAAAAAATTTTTTTCAATTTTACCCCCGTGGGATATACATTCTACCCACACACATTTGGAACTCTCCTGGGGTACCCTCACACATATTATTCCCTCATTTAGTGGATATTTTTACAAAAAAGTGAAAATTTCAAAAATCCAGAAAACTGGCTGAAAACTACTTAATATCCAGGTCTCATTGGGCGAATCGCTCTGGAACTGAAATCGGAACGCTCACTGACATTTCCCCTATCTAAAAGTCTGATAAAAAGGCGGAAAAATGACTGCGTCTAAAAAAAATTTTTTTTCAACTTTTTTCAATTTTACCCCCGTGGGATATATATTCTACCCACACACATTTGGAACTCTCCTGGGGTACTCTCACACATATTATTCCCTCATTTAGTGGATATTTTCACAAAAAAGTGAAATTTTCAAAAATCCAGAAAATTCCCTGAAAATGACTAAATATCAAGGACTCATTGGGCGAATCGCTTTGGAACTGAAATCGGAACGCTCACTGACATTTCCCCTATCTGAAAGTCTGATAAACGCCGGAAAAAATACAAAGTCCAAAATAAAAATTTGTTAAACTTTTTTCAATTTTATCTACGTGGGATATATATTCTACCCACACACATTTGGAACTCTGCTGGGGTACTCTCACACATATTATTCCCTCATTTAGTGGATATTTTCACAAAAAAGTGAAATTTTCAAAAATCCAGAAAATTGGCTGAAAACGACTAAATATGAAGGACTCATTGGGCGAATCGCTCTGGAACTGAAATCGCAACGCTCACTGACATTTCCCCTATCTGAAAGTCTGATAAACGCCGGAAAAATGACTAAATCCAAGAAAAAATTTTTTAAAACTTTTTTCAATTTTACCCCGTGGGATATATATTCTACCCACACACATTTGGAACTCTCCTGGGGTACCCTCACACATATTGTTCTCTCATTTAGTGGATATTTTCACAAAAAAGTGAAATTTTCAAAAATCCAGAAAATTGGCTGAAAACTACTAAATATCAAGGACTCATTGGGCGAATCGCTCTGGAACTGAAATCGGAATGCTCACTGACATTTCCCCTATCTGAAAGTCTGATAAACGCCGGAAAAATGACTAAGTCCAAGAAATTTTTTTTTTAACTTTTTTCAATTTTATCCCATGGGATATATATTCTACCCACTCACATTTGGAACTCTCCTGGGGTACCCTCACACATATTATTCCCTCATTTAGTGGATATTTTCACAAAAAAGTGAAATTTTCAAAAATCCAGAAAATTGGCTGAAAACTACTAAATATCAAGGACTAATTGGGCGAATCGCTCTGGAACTGAAATCGAAACGCTCACTGACATTTGCCCTATCTGAAAGTCTGATAAACGCAGGAAAAATGACTAAGTCTAAAAAAATTTTTTTTAAAACTTTTTTCAATTTTACCCCCACTGGGATATATATCCTGCCCACACACATTTAGAACTCTCCTGGGGTACCCTCACACATATTATTCCCTCATTTAGTGGATATTTTCGCAAAAAAGTGAAATTTTCAAAAATCCAAAATATTGGCTGAAAACGACTAAATATCAAGGACTCATTGGGCGAATCACTCTGGAACTGAAATCGAAACGCTCACTGACATTTGCCCTATCTGAAAGTCTGATGAACGCCGGAAAAATTACTAAGTCCAAAAAAATATTTTTTTCAACTTTTTTTCAATTTTATCCCCGTGGGATATATATTCTACCCACACACATTTGGAACTCTCCTGGGGTACCCTCACACATAGTATTCCCTCATTTAGTGGATATTTTCACAAAAAAGTGAAATTTTCAAAAATCCAGAAAATTAGCTGAAAACTACTAAATATCAAGGACACATTGGGCGAATCGCTCTGGAACTGAAATCGGATTGCTCACTCACATTTTCCCTATCTGAAAGTCTGATAAACGCTGGAAAAATGACTAAGTCCAAAAAAAAATTTTTTTCAATTTTACCCCCGTGGGATATACATTCTACCCACACACATTTGGAACTCTCCTGGGGTACCCTCACACATATTATTCCCTCATTTAGTGGATATTTTTACAAAAAAGTGAAAATTTCAAAAATCCAGAAAACTGGCTGAAAACTACTTAATATCCAGGTCTCATTGGGCGAATCGCTCTGGAACTGAAATCGGAACGCTCACTGACATTTCCCCTATCTAAAAGTCTGATAAAAAGGCGGAAAAATGACTGCGTCTAAAAAAAATTTTTTTTCAACTTTTTTCAATTTTACCCCCGTGGGATATATATTCTACCCACACACATTTGGAACTCTCCTGGGGTACTCTCACACATATTATTCCCTCATTTAGTGGATATTTTCACAAAAAAGTGAAATTTTCAAAAATCCAGAAAATTCCCTGAAAATGACTAAATATCAAGGACTCATTGGGCGAATCGCTTTGGAACTGAAATCGGAACGCTCACTGACATTTCCCCTATCTGAAAGTCTGATAAACGCCGGAAAAAATACAAAGTCCAAAATAAAAATTTGTTAAACTTTTTTCAATTTTATCTACGTGGGATATATATTCTACCCACACACATTTGGAACTCTGCTGGGGTACTCTCACACATATTATTCCCTCATTTAGTGGATATTTTCACAAAAAAGTGAAATTTTCAAAAATCCAGAAAATTGGCTGAAAACGACTAAATATGAAGGACTCATTGGGCGAATCGCTCTGGAACTGAAATCGCAACGCTCACTGACATTTCCCCTATCTGAAAGTCTGATAAACGCCGGAAAAATGACTAAATCCAAGAAAAATTTTTTTAAAACTTTTTTCAATTTTACCCCGTGGGATATATATTCTACCCACACACATTTGGAACTCTCCTGGGGTACCCTCACACATATTGTTCTCTCATTTAGTGGATATTTTCACAAAAAAGTGAAATTTTCAAAAATCCAGAAAATTGGCTGAAAACTACTAAATATCAAGGACTCATTGGGCGAATCGCTCTGGAACTGAAATCGGAACGCTCACTGACATTTCCCCTATCTGAAAGTCTGATAAACGCCGGAAAAAATACAAAGTCCAAAATAAAAATTTGTTAAACTTTTTTCAATTTTATCTACGTGGGATATATATTCTACCCACACACATTTGGAACTCTGCTGGGGTACTCTCACACATATTATTCCCTCATTTAGTGGATATTTTCACAAAAAAGTGAAATTTTCAAAAATCCAGAAAATTGGCTGAAAACGACTAAATATGAAGGACTCATTGGGCGAATCGCTCTGGAACTGAAATCGCAACGCTCACTGACATTTCCCCTATCTGAAAGTCTGATAAACGCCGGAAAAATGACTAAATCCAAGAAAAAATTTTTTAAAACTTTTTTCAATTTTACCCCGTGGGATATATATTCTACCCACACACATTTGGAACTCTCCTGGGGTACCCTCACACATATTGTTCTCTCATTTAGTGGATATTTTCACAAAAAAGTGAAATTTTCAAAAATCCAGAAAATTGGCTGAAAACTACTAAATATCAAGGACTCATTGGGCGAATCGCTCTGGAACTGAAATCGGAATGCTCACTGACATTTCCCCTATCTGAAAGTCTGATAAACGCCGGAAAAATGACTAAGTCCAAGAAATTTTTTTTTTAACTTTTTTCAATTTTATCCCATGGGATATATATTCTACCCACTCACATTTGGAACTCTCCTGGGGTACCCTCACACATATTATTCCCTCATTTAGTGGATATTTTCACAAAAAAGTGAAATTTTCAAAAATCCAGAAAATTGGCTGAAAACTACTAAATATCAAGGACTAATTGGGCGAATCGCTCTGGAACTGAAATCGAAACGCTCACTGACATTTGCCCTATCTGAAAGTCTGATAAACGCAGGAAAAATGACTAAGTCTAAAAAAATTTTTTTTAAAACTTTTTTCAATTTTACCCCCACTGGGATATATATCCTGCCCACACACATTTAGAACTCTCCTGGGGTACCCTCACACATATTATTCCCTCATTTAGTGGATATTTTCGCAAAAAAGTGAAATTTTCAAAAATCCAAAATATTGGCTGAAAACGACTAAATATCAAGGACTCATTGGGCGAATCACTCTGGAACTGAAATCGAAACGCTCACTGACATTTGCCCTATCTGAAAGTCTGATGAACGCCGGAAAAATTACTAAGTCCAAAAAAATATTTTTTTCAACTTTTTTTCAATTTTATCCCCGTGGGATATATATTCTACCCACACACATTTGGAACTCTCCTGGGGTACCCTCACACATAGTATTCCCTCATTTAGTGGATATTTTCACAAAAAAGTGAAATTTTCAAAAATCCAGAAAATTAGCTGAAAACTACTAAATATCAAGGACACATTGGGCGAATCGCTCTGGAACTGAAATCGGATTGCTCACTCACATTTTCCCTATCTGAAAGTCTGATAAACGCTGGAAAAATGACTAAGTCCAAAAAAAAATTTTTTTCAATTTTACCCCCGTGGGATATACATTCTACCCACACACATTTGGAACTCTCCTGGGGTACCCTCACACATATTATTCCCTCATTTAGTGGATATTTTTACAAAAAAGTGAAAATTTCAAAAATCCAGAAAACTGGCTGAAAACTACTTAATATCCAGGTCTCATTGGGCGAATCGCTCTGGAACTGAAATCGGAACGCTCACTGACATTTCCCCTATCTAAAAGTCTGATAAAAAGGCGGAAAAATGACTGCGTCTAAAAAAAATTTTTTTTCAACTTTTTTCAATTTTACCCCCGTGGGATATATATTCTACCCACACACATTTGGAACTCTCCTGGGGTACTCTCACACATATTATTCCCTCATTTAGTGGATATTTTCACAAAAAAGTGAAATTTTCAAAAATCCAGAAAATTCCCTGAAAATGACTAAATATCAAGGACTCATTGGGCGAATCGCTTTGGAACTGAAATCGGAACGCTCACTGACATTTCCCCTATCTGAAAGTCTGATAAACGCCGGAAAAAATACAAAGTCCAAAATAAAAATTTGTTAAACTTTTTTCAATTTTATCTACGTGGGATATATATTCTACCCACACACATTTGGAACTCTGCTGGGGTACTCTCACACATATTATTCCCTCATTTAGTGGATATTTTCACAAAAAAGTGAAATTTTCAAAAATCCAGAAAATTGGCTGAAAACGACTAAATATGAAGGACTCATTGGGCGAATCGCTCTGGAACTGAAATCGCAATGCTCACTGACATTTCCCCTATCTGAAAGTCTGATAAACGCCGGAAAAATGACTAAATCCAAGAAAAATTTTTTTAAAACTTTTTTCAATTTTACCCCGTGGGATATATATTCTACCCACACACATTTGGAACTCTCCTGGGGTACCCTCACACATATTGTTCTCTCATTTAGTGGATATTTTCACAAAAAAGTGAAATTTTCAAAAATCCAGAAAATTGGCTGAAAACTACTAAATATCAAGGACTCATTGGGCGAATCGCTCTGGAACTGAAATCGGAATGCTCACTGACATTTCCCCTATCTGAAAGTCTGATAAACGCCGGAAAAATGACTAAGTCCAAGAAAAAAATTTTTAAAACTTCTTTCAATTTTACCCCTTGGGATATATATTCTACCCACACACATTTGGAACTCTCCTGGGGTACCCTCACACATATTATTCCCTCATTTAGTGGATATTTTCACAAAAAAGTGAAAGTTTCAAAAATCCAGAAAATTGGCTGAAAACGACTAAATATCAAGGATTCATTGGGCGAATCGCTCTGGAACTGAAATCGGAACGCTCACTGACATTTCCTCTATCTGAAAGTCTGATAAACGCCAGAAAAATGACTAAATCCAAGAAAAAATTTTTTAAAACTTTTTTCAATTTTTTCCCCGTGGGATATATATTCTACCCACACACATTTGGATCTCTCCTGGGGTACCCTCACTCATATTATTTCCTCATTTAGTGGATATTTTCACCAAAAAGTGAAATTTTCAAAAATCCAGAAAATTGGCTGAAAACAACTAAATATCAAGGACTCATTGGGCAAATCGCTCTGGAACTGAAATCGGAACGCTCACTGACATTTCTCCTGTCTGAAAGTCTGATAAACACCGGAAAAATGACTAAGTCCAAGAAATTTTTTTTTTAACTTTTTTAAATTTTACCCCGTGGGATATATATTCTACCCACACACATTTGGAACTCTCCTGGGGTACCCTCACACATATTATTCTCTCATTTAGTGGATATTTTCACAAAAAAGTGAAATTTTCAAAAATCCAGAAAATTGGCTGAAAACGACTAAATATCAAGGACTCATTGGGCGAATCGCTCTGGAACTGAAATCGGAACGCTCACTGACATTTCCCCTATCTGAAAGCCTGATAAACGCCGGAAAAATGACTAAGTCCAAGAAAATTTTTTTTAAAACTTCTTTCAATTTTACCCCGTGGGATATATATTCTACCCACACACATTTGGAACTCTCCTGGGGTACCCTCACACATATTATTCTCTCATTTAGTGGATATTTTCAGAAAAAAGTGAAATTTTCAAAAATCCAGAAAATTGGCTGAAAACGACTAAATATCAAGGACTCATTGGGCGAATCGCTCTGGAACTGAAATCGGAATGCTCACTGACATTTCCCCTATCTGAAAGTCTGATAAACGCCGGAAAAATGACTAAGTCCAAGAAAATTTTTTTTAAAACTTCTTTCAATTTTACCCCTTGGGATATATATTCTACCGACACACATTTGGAACTCTCCTGGGGTACCCTCACACATATTATTCTCTCATTTAGTGGATATTTTCACAAAAAAGTGAAATTTTCAAAAATCCAGAAAATTGGCTGAAAACGACTAAATATCAAGGACTCATTGGGCGAATCGCTCTGGAACTGAAATCGGAACGCTCACTGACATTTCCCCTATCTGAAAGCCTGATAAACGCCGGAAAAATGACTAAGTCCAAGAAATTTTTTTTTAAAACTTCTTTCAATTTTACCCCGTGGGATATATATTCTACCCACACACATTTGGAACTCTCCTGGGGTACCCTCACACATATTATTCTCTCATTTAGTGGATATTTTCACAAAAAAGTGAAATTTTCAAAAATCCAGAAAATTGGCTGAAAACGACTAAATATCAAGGACTCATTGGGCGAATCGCTCTGGAACTGAAATCGGAATGCTCACTGACATTTCCCCTATCTGAAAGTCTGATAAACGCCGGAAAAATGACTAAGTCCAAGAAAATTTTTTTTAAAACTTCTTTCAATTTTACCCCTTGGGATATATATTCTACCCACACACATTTGGAACTCTCCTGGGGTACCCTCACACATATTATTCCCTCATTTAGTGGATATTTTCACAAAAAAGTGAAAGTTTCAAAAATCCAGAAAATTGGCTGAAAACAACTAAATATCAATGACTCATTGGGCAAATCGCTATGGAGCTGAAATCGGAACGCTCACTGACATTTCTCCTGTCTGAAAGTCTGATAAACACCGGAAAAATGACTAAGTCCAAGAAATTTTTTTTTTAAACTTTTTAAAATTTTACCCCGTGGGATATATATTCTACCCACACACATTTGGAACTCTCCTGGGGTACCCTCACACATATTATTCTCTCATTTAGTGGATATTTTCACAAAAAAGTGAAATTTTCAAAAATCCAGAAAATTCCCTGAAAATGACTAAATATCAAGGACTCATTGGGCGAATCGCTTTGGAACTGAAATCGGAACGCTCACTGACATTTCCCCTATCTGAAAGTCTGATAAACGCCGGAAAAATTACAAAGTCCAAAATAAAAATTTTTTAAACTTTTTTCAATTTTATCCACGTGGGATATATATTCTACCCACACACATTTGGAACTCTCCTGGGGTACCCTCACACATATTATTCCCTCATTTAGTGGATATTTTCACAAAAAAGTGAAATTTTCAAAAATCCAGAAAATTGGCTGAAAACGACTAAATATCAAGGATTCATTGGGCGAATCGCTCTGGAACTGAAATCGGAACGCTCACTGACATTTCCTCTATCTGAAAGTCTGATAAACGCCAGAAAAATGACTAAATCCAAGAAAAAATTTTTTAAAACTTTTTTCAATTTTTTTCCCCGTGGGATATATATTCTACCCACACACATTTGGATCTCTCCTGGGGTACCCTCACTCATATTATTCCCTCATTTAGTGGATATTTTCACCAAAAAGTGAAATTTTCAAAAATCCAGAAAATTGGCTGAAAACAACTAAATATCAAGGACTCATTGGGCAAATCGCTCTGGAACTGAAATCGGAACGCTCACTGACATTTCTCCTGTCTGAAAGTCTGATAAACACCGGAAAAATGACTAAGTCCAAGAAATTTTTTTTTTAACTTTTTTAAATTTTACCCCGTGGGATATATATTCTACCCACACACATTTGGAACTCTCCTGGGGTACCCTCACACATATTACTCCCTCATTTAGTGGATATTTTCACAAAAAAGTGAAATTTTCAAAAATCCAGAAAATTGTCTGAAAACAACTAAATATCAAGGACTCATTGGGCAAATCGCTCTGGAACTGAAATCGGAACGCTCACTGACATTTCTCCTGTCTGAAAGTCTGATAAACACCGGAAAAATGACTAAGTCCAAAAAAAAATTTTTTCAATTTTACCCCCGTGGTATATATATTCTACCCACACACATTTGGAACTCTCCTGGGGTACCCTCACACATATTATTCCCTCATTTAGTGGATATTTTCACAAAAAAGTGAAATTTTCAAAAATCCAGAAAATTGGCTGAAAACAACTAAATATCAAGGACTCATTGAGCGAATCACTCTGGAACTGAAATCGGAATGCTCAGTGACATTTCCCCTATCTGAAAGTCTGATAAACGCCGGAAAAATGACTAAGTCCAAAAAAAAAATGTTTTCAACTTTTTTCAATTTTATCCCTGTGGGATTTATATTCTACCCACACACATTTGGAACGCTCCTAGGGTAAACTCACACATATTATTCTCTCATTTAGTGGATATTTTCACAAAAAAGTGAAATTTTCAAAAAACTAGAAAATTGGCTGAAAACGACTAAATATCAAGGACTCATTGGGCGAATCGCTCTGGAACTGAAATCGGAACGCTCACTGACATTTTCCCTATCTGAAAGTCTGATAAACGCCGGAAAAAATACTAAGTCCCCAAAAAAATTTTTTAAAACTTTTTTCAATTTTACCCCGTGGGATATATATTCTACCCACACACATTTGAAACTCTCCTGGGGTACCCTCACACATATTATTCCCTCATTTAGTGGATATTTTCACAAAAAAGTGAAATTTTCAAAAATCCAGAAAATTGGCTGAAAACAACTAAATATCAAGGACTCATTGGGCAAATCGCTCTGGAACTGAAATCGGAATGCTCACTGACATTTTTCCTGTCTGAAAGTCTGATAAACACCAGAAAAATGACTAAGTCCAAGAAATTTTTTTTTTAAACTTTTTTAAATTTTACCCCGTGGGATATATATTCTACCCACACACATTTGGAACTCTCCTGGGGTACCCTCACACATATTATGCCCTCATTTAGTGGATATTTTCACAAAAAAGTGAAATTTTCAAAAATACAGAAAATTGGCTGAAAACGACTAAATATTAAGGACTCATTGGGCGAATCGCTCTGGAATTGAAATCGGAATGCTCACTGACATTTCCCCTATCTGAAAGTTTGATGAACGCTAGAAAAATTACTAAGTCCAAAAAAAAATTTTTTTCAACTTTTTTCAATTTTATCCCTGTGGGATATATATTCTACCCACACACATTTGAAACTCTCCTGGGGTACCCTCACACATATTATTCCCTCATTTAGTGGATATTTTCACAAAAAAGTGAAATTTTTGAAAATCCAGAAAATTGGATGAAAATGACTAAATATCAAGGACTCATTGGGCAAATCGCTCTGGAACTGAAATCGGAACGCTCACTCATATCTCCCCTATCTGAAAGTCTGATAAACGCCGGAAAAATTACAAAGTCCAAAATAAATTTTTTTTAAACTTTTTTCAATTTTATCCACGTGGGATATATATTCTACCCACACACATTTGGAACTCTCCTTGGGTACCCTCACACATATTATTCCCTCATTTAGTGGATATTTTCACAAAAAAGTGAAATTTTCAAAAATCCAGAAAATTGGCTGAAAACAACTAAATATCAAGGACTCATTGGGCAAATCGCTCTGGAACTGAAATCGGAACGCTCACTGACATTTCTCCTGTCTGAAAGTCTGATAAACACCGGAAAAATGACTAAGTTCAAGAAATTTTTTTTTTTTTACTTTTTTAAATTTTACCCCGTGGGATATGTATTCTACCCACACACATTTGGAACTCTCCTGGGGTACCCTCACACATATTATTCCCTCATTTAGTGGATATTTTCACAAAAAAGTGAAATTTTGAAAAATCCAGAAAATTGGCTGAAAACGACTAAATATCAAGGACTCATTGGGCGAATCGCTCTGGAACTGAAATCGGAACGCTCACTGACATTTCCCCTATCTGAAAGTCTGATAAACGCCGAAGAAATGACTAAGTCCAAGAAAAAAATTTTTAAAACTTTTTTCAATTTTACCCCGTGGGATATAAATTCTACCCACACACATTTGGAACTCTCCTGGGGTACCCTCACACATATTATTCCCTCATTTAGTGGATATGTTCACAAAAAAGTGAAATTTTCAAAAATCCAGAAAATTGGCTGAAAACAACTAAATATCAAGGACTCATTGGGCAAAACGCTCTGGATCTGAAATCGGAATGCTCACTTACATTTTTCCTGTCTGAAAGTCTGATAAACGGCGGAAAAATTACAAAGTCCAAAATAAATTTTTTTTAAACTTTTTTCAATTTTATCCACGTGGGATATATATTCTACCCACACACATTTGGAACTCTCCTTGGGTACCCTCACACATATTATTCCCTCATTTAGTGGATATTTTCACAAAAAAGTGAAATTTTCAAAAATCCAGAAAATTGGCTGAAAACGACTAAATATCAAGGACTCATTGTGCGAATCGCTCTGGAACTGAAATCGGAACGCTCACTCACATTTCCCCTATCTGAAATCTGATAAACGCCGGAAAAATGACTAAGTCCAAAAAAAATTTTTTTCAATTTTACCCCCGTGGTATGTATATTCTACCCACACACATTTGGAACTCTCCTGGGGTACCCTCACACATATTATTCCCTCATTTAGTGGATATTTTCACAAAAAAGTGAAATTTTCAAAAATCCAGAAAATTGGCTGAAAACGACTAAATATCAAGTACTCATTGGGCGAATCGCTCTGGAACTGAAATCGGAACGCTCACTGACATTTCCCCTATCTGAAAGTCTGATAAACGCCGAAGAAATGACTAAGTCCAAGAAAAAATTTTTTAAAACTTTTTTCAATTTTACCCCGTGGGATATATATTCTACCCACACACATTTGGAACTCTCCTGGGGTACCCTCACACATATTATTCCCTCATTTAGTGGATATTTTCACAAAAAAGTGAAATTGTCAAAAATCCTGAAAATTATCTGAAAACGACTAAATATCAAGGACTCATTGGGCGAATCACTCTGTAACTGAAATCGGAACGCTCACTGACATTTCCTCTATCTGAAACTTTGATAAACGCCGGAAAAATGACTAAGTCCAAAAAAAAAAATTTTTCAACTTTTTTCAATTTTACCCTCGTGGGATATATATTCTACCCACACACATTTGGAACTCTCCTGGGGTACCCTCACACATATTATTCCCTCTTTTAGTGGATATTTTCACAAAAAAGTGAAATTTTCAAAAATCCAGAAAATTGGCTGAAAACAACTAAATATCAAGGACTCATTGGGCGAATCGCTCTGGAACTGAAATCAGAACGCTCACTGACATTTCCCCTATCTGAAAGTCTGATAAACGCCGGAAAAATGACTAAGTCCAAAAAAAAATTTTTTCAATTTTACCCCCGTGGTATATATATTCTACCCACACACATTTGGAACTCTCCTGGGGTACCCTCACACATATTATTCCCTCATTTAGTGGATATTTTCACAAAAAAGTGAAATTTTCAAAAATCCAGAAAATTGGCTGAAAACGACTAAATATCAAGGACTCATTGGGCGAATCGCTCTGGAACTGAAATCGGAACGCTCACTGACATTTCCCCTATCTGAAAGTCTGATAAACGCTGAAGAAATGACTAAGTCCAAGAAAAAATTTTTTAAAACTTTTTTCAATTTTACCCCGTGGGATATATATTCTACCCACACACATTTGGAACTCTCCTGGGGTACCCTCACACATATTATTCCCTCATTTAGTGGATATTTTCACAAAAAAGTGAAATTTTCAAAAATCCAGAAAATTGGCTGAAAACAACTAAATATCAAGGACTCATTGGGCGAATCGCTCTGGAACTGAAATCAGAACGCTCACTGATATTTCCCCTATCTGAAAGTCTGATAAACGCCGGAAAAATGACTAAGTCAAAAAAAAAATTTTTTTCAACTTTTTCAAATTTTATCCCCGTGGGATATATATTCTACCCACACACATTTGGAACTCTCCTGGGGTACCCTCACACATATTATTCTCTCATTTAGTGGATATTTTCACAAAAGAGTGAAATTTTCAAAAATCCAGAAAATTCCCTGAAAATGACTAAATATCAAGGACTCATTGGGCGAATCGCTTTGGAACTGAAATCGGAACGCTCACTGACATTTCCCCTATCTGAAAGTCTGATAAACGCCGGAAAAATTACAAAGTCCAAAATAAATTTTTTTCAACTTTTTTCAATTTTACCGCTGTGGGATATACATTCTACCCACACACATTTGAAACTCTCCTGGGGTACCCTCACACATATTATTCCCTCATTTAGTGGATATTTTCACAAAAAAGTGAAATTTTCAAAAATCCAGAAAATTGGCTGAAAACAACTAAATATCAAGGACTCATTGGGAAATCGCTCTGGAACTGAAATCGGAACGCTCACTGACATTTCTCCTGTCTGAAAGTCTGATAAACACCGGAAAAATGACTAAGTCCAAGAAATTTTTTTTTTTAACTTTTTTAAATTTTACCCCGTGGGATATATATTCTACCCACACACATTTGGAACTCTCCTGGGGTACCCACACACATATTATTCTCTCATTTAGTGGATATTTTCACAAAAAAGTGAAATTTTCAAAAATTCAGAAAATTGGCTGAAAACGACTAAATATCAAGGACTCATTGGGCGAATCGCTCTGGAACTGAAATCGGAACGCTCACTGACATTTCCCCTATCTGAAAGTCTGATAAACGCCGAAGAAATGACTAAGTCCAAGAAAAATTTTTTTAAAACTTTTTTCAATTTTACCCCGTGGGATATATATTCTACCCACACACATTTGGAACTCTCCTGGGGTACCCTCACACATATTATTCCCTCATTTAGTGGATATTTTCACAAAAAAGTGAAATTTTCAAAAATCCAGAAAATTGGCTGAAAACAACTAAATATCAAGGACTCATTGGGCAAATCGCTCTGGAACTGAAATCGGAACGCTCAATTACATTTTTCCTGTCTGAAAGTCTGATAAACACCAGAAAAATGACTAAGCCAAGAAATTTTTTTTTTAAACTTTTTTAAATTTTACCCCGTGGGATATATATTCTGCCCACACACATTTGGAACTCTCCTGGGGTAACCTCACACATATTATTCTCTCATTTAGTGGATATTTTCACAAAAAAGTGAAATTTTCAAAAATTCAGAAAATTGGCTGAAAACGACTAAATATCAAGGACTCATTGGGCGAATCGCTCTGGAACTGAAATCGGAACGCTCACTCACATTTCCCCTATCTGTAAGTCTGATAAACGCCGGAAAAATTACTAAGTCCAAAAAAAATTTTTTTTTTACTTTTTTCAATTTTATCCCTGTGGGATTTATATTCTACCCACACACATTTGGAACTCTCCTGGGGTAACCTCACACATATTATTCTCTCATTTAGTGGATATTTTCACAAAAAAGTGAAATTTTCAAAAATCCAGAAAATTGGCTGAAAACGACTAAATATCAATGACTCATTGTTTGATTCGCTCTGGAACTGAAATCGGAACGCTCAGTGACATTTCCCCTATCTGAAAGTCTGATAAACGCAAAAAAAAATGACTAAGTCCAAAAAAAATTTTTTTTCAACTTTTTTCAATTTTATCCCCGTGGAATCTATATTCTACCCACACACATTTGGAACTCTCCTGGGGTACCCTCACACATATTATTCCCTCATTTAGTGGATATTTTCACAAAAAAGTGAAATTTTCAAAAATCCAGAAAATTGGCTGAAAACGACAAATATCAAGGACTCATTGGGCGAATCGCTCTGGAACTGAAATCTTAACGCTCACTGACCTTTCCCCTATCTGAAAGTCTGATAAATGGCGGAAAAATTACTAAGTCCAAAAAAAATTTTTTTAAAACTTTTTTCAATTTTACCCCCTTGGGATATATACTCTACCCACACACATTTGGAACTCTCCTGGGGTACCCTCTCTCATATTATTCTCTCATTTAGTGGATATTTTCACAAAAAAGGAAAATTTTCAAAAATCCAGAAAATTGGCTGAAAACAACTAAATATCAAGGACTCATTGGGCGAATCGCTCTGGAACTGAAATCGGAAGGCTCACTGACATTTCCCCTATCTGAAAGTCTGATAAACGCCGGAAAAATGACTAAATCCAAGAAAAAATTTTTTAAAACTTTTTTCAATTTTACCCCGTGGGATATATATTCTACCCACACACATTTGGAACTCTCCTGAGGTACCCTCACTCATATTATTCCCTCATTTAGTGGATATTTTCACAAAAAAGTGAAATTTTCAAAAATCCAGAAAATTGGCTGAAAACAACTAAATATCAAGGACTCATTGGGCAAATCGCTCTGGAACTGAAATCGGAACGCTCACTGACATTTCTCCTGTCTGAAAGTCTGATAAACACCGGAAAAATGACTAAGTCCAAAATAAAAATTTTTTCAACTTTCTTCAATTTTATTCCCCTGGGATATATATTCTACCCACATACATTTGGAACTCTCCTGGGGTACCCTCACACATATTATTCCCTCATTTAGTGGATATTTTCACAAAAAAGTGAAATTTTCAAAAATCCAGAAAATTGGCTTAAAACGACTAAATATCAAGGACTCATTGGGCAAATCGCTCTGGAACTGAAATCGGAACACTCACTGACATTTCCCCTATCTGAAAGTCTGATAAACGCCGGAAAAATTACTAAGTCCAAAAAAAAATTTTTTTTCAACTTTTTTCAATTTTATCCCCGTGGGATATATATTCTACCCACACACATTTGGAACTCTCCTGGGGTACCCTCACACATATTATTCCCTCATTTAGTGGATATTTTCACAAAAAAAGTGAAATTTTCAAAAATCCAGAAAGTTGACTGAAAATGACTAAATATTAAGGACTCATTGGCCGAATCGCTCTGGAACTGAAATCGGAATGCTCACTCACATTTCCCCTATCTGAAAGTCTGATAAACACCGGAAAAATGACTAAGTCCAAAAAAAAATTTTTTTCAACTTTTTTCATTTTTACCCCCGTGGGATATATATTCTACCCACACACATTTGAAACTCTCCTGGGGTACCCTCACACATATTATTCCCTCATTTAGTGGATATTTTCACAAAAAAGTGAAATTTTTAAAAATCCAGAAAATTGGCTGAAAATGACTAAATATCAAGGACTCATTGGGCAAATCGCTCTGGAACTGAAATCGGAACGCTCACTGACATTTCCCCTATCTGAAAGTCTGATAAACGCCGGAAAAATGACTAAATCCAAGAAAAAAATTTTTAAAACTTTTTTCAATTTTACCCCGTGGGATATATATTCTACCCACACACATTTGGAACTCTCCTGAGGTACCCTCACTCATATTATTCCATCATTTAGTGGATATTTTCACAAAAAAGTGAAATTTTCAAAAATCCAGAAAATTGGCTGAAAACAACTAAATATCAAGGACTCATTGGGCAAATCGCTCTGGAACTGAAATCGTAACGCTCACTGACATTTCTCCTGTCTGAAAGTCTGATAAACACCGGAAAAATGACTAAGTCTAAGAAATTTTTTTTTTTTACTTTTTTAAATTTTACCCCGTGGGATATATATTCTACCCACACACATTTGGAACTCTCCTGGGGTACCCTCACACATATTATTCCCTCATTTAGTGGATATTTTCACAAAAAAGTGAAATTTTCAAAAATCCAGAAAATTGGCTGAAAACGACTAAATATCAAGGACTCATTGGGCGAATCGCTCTGGAACTGAAATCGGGACGCTCACTGACATTTTTCCTGTCTGAAAGTCTGATAAACACCAGAAAAATGACTAAGTCCAAGAAATTTTTTTTTTAAACTTTTTTAAATTTTACCCCGTGGGATATATTTTCTACCCACACACATTTGGAACTCTCCTGGGGAACCCTCACACATATTATTCCGTCATTTAGTGGATATTTTCACAAAAAAGTGAAATTTTCAAAAATCCAGAAAATTGGCTGAAAACGACTAAATATCAAGGACTCATTGGGCGAATCGCTCTGGAACTGAAATCGGAACGCTCACTCACATTTCCCCTATCTGAAAGTCTGATAAACGATGGAAAAATGACTAAGTCCAAAAAAAAAATTTTTCAACTTTTTTCAGTTTTACCCCCGTGGGATATATATTCTACCCACACACATTTGGAACTCTCCTGGGGTACCCTCACACATATTATTCCCTCATTTAGTGGATATTTTCACAAAAAAGTGAAATTTTCAAAAATCCAGAAAATTGGCTGAAAACAACTAAATATCAAGGACTCATTGGGCGAATCTCTCTGGAACTGAAATCGGAACGCTCACTGATATTTCCCCTATCTGAAAGTCTGATAAACGCCGGAAAAATGACTAAGTCCCCAAAAAAATTTTTTTCAACTTTTTTCAATTTTACCCCTGTGGGATATATATTCTACCCACACACATTTGAAACTCTCCTGGGGTATCCTCACACATATTATTCCCTCATTTAGTGGATATTTTCACAAAAAAGTGAAATTTTTAAAAATCCAGAAAATTGGCAGAAAATGACTAAATATCAAGGACTCATTGGGCAAATCGCTCTGGAACTGAAATCGGAACGCTCACTCACATCTCCCCTATCTGAAAGTCTGATAAACGCCGGAAAAATGACTAAGTCCAAAAAAAAAAATTTTTCAACTTTTTTCAATTTTACCCCCGTGGGATATATATTCTACCCACACACATTTGGAACTCTCCTGGGGTTCCCTCACACATATTATTCCCTCATTTAGTGGATATTTTCACAAAAAAGTGAAATTTTCAAAAATCCAGAAAATTAGCTGAAAACAACTAAATATCAAGGACTCATTGGGCGAATCGCTCTGGAACTGAAATCGTAACGCTCACTGACATTTCTCCTGTCTGAAAGTCTGATAAACACCGGAAAAATGACTAAGTCCAAGAAATTTTTTTTTTTTACTTTTTTAAATTTTACCCCGTGGGATATATATTCTACCCACACACATTTGGAACTCTCCTGGGGTACCCTCACGCATATTATTCTCTCATTTAGTGGATATTTTCACAAAAAAAGTGTAATTTTCAAAAATCCAGAAAATTGGCTGAAAACGACTAAATATCAAGGACTCATTGGGCGAATCGCTCTGGAACTGAAATCGGAACGCTCACTGACATTTCCCCTATCTGAAAGTCTGATAAACGCCGGAAAAATGACTAAGTCCAAGAAAAATTTTTTTAAAACTTCTTTCAATTTTACCCCCGTGGGATATATATTCTACCCACACACATTTGGAACTCTCCTGGGGTACCCTCATACATATTATTCCCTCATTTAGTGGATATTTTCACAAAAAAGTGAAATTTTCAAAAATCCAGAAAATTGGCTGAAAACGACTAAATATCAAGGACTCATTGGACAAATTGCTCTGGAACTGAAATCGGAACGCTCACTGACATTTCCCCTATCTGAAAGTCTGATAAACGCCGGAAAAATTACTAAGTCCAAAAAAAATTTTTTTTTCAACTTTTTTTAATTTTATCCCCGTGGGATATATATTCTACCCACACACATTTGGAACTCTCCTGGGGTACCCTCACACATATTATTCCCTCATTTAGTGGATATTTTCACAAAAAAAGTGAAATTTTCAAAAATCCAGAAAATTGACTGAAAACGACTAAATATTAAGGACTCATTGGCCAAATCGCTCTGGAACTGAAATCGGAATGCTCACTCACATTTCCCCTATCTGAAAGTCTGATAAACGCCGGAAAAATGACTAAGTCCAAAAAAAATTTTTTTTCAACTTTTTTCATTTTTACCCCCGTGGGATATATATTCTACCCACACACATTTGGAACTCTCCTGGGGTACCGTCACACATATTATTCCCTCATTTAGTGGATATTTTCACAAAAAAGTGAAATTTTTAAAAATCCAGAAAATTGGCTGAAAACGACTAAATATCAAGGACTCATTGGGCGAATCGCTCTGGAACTGAAATCGGAACGCTCACTGATATTTCCCCTATCTGAAAGTCTGATAAACGCCGGAAAAATGACTAAATCCAAGAAAAAAATTTTTAAAACTTTTTTCAATTTTACCCCGTGGGATATATATTCTACCCACACACATTTGGAACTCTCCTGAGGTACCCTCACTCATATTACTCCCTCATTTAGTGGATATTTTCACAAAAAAGTGAAATTTTCAAAAATCCAGAAAATTGGCTGAAAACGACTAAATATCAAGGACTCATTGGGCGAATCGCTCTGGAACTGAAATCGGAATGCTCACTGACATTTCCCCTATCTGAAAGTCTGATGAACGCCGGAAAAATTACTAAGTTCAAAAAAATTTTCTTTTCAACTTTTTTCAATTTTACCCCCGTGGGATATATATTCTACCCACACACATTTGGAACTCTCCTGCGGTACCCTCACACATATTATTCTCTCATTTAGTGGATATTTTCACAAAAAAGTGAAATTTTCAAAAATCCAGAAAATTGGTTGAAAACGACTAAATATCAAGGACTCATTGGCTGAATCGCTCTGGAACTGAAATCGGAATGCTCACTGACATTTCCCCTATCTGAAAGTCTGATGAACGCCGGAAAAATTACTAAGTCCAAAAAAAAATTTTTTTCAACTTTTTTCAATTTTATCCCCGTGGGATATATATTCTACCCACACACATTTGGAACTCTCCTGAGGTACCCTCACACATATTATTCCCTCATTTAGTGGATATTTTCACAAAAAAGTGAAATTTTCAAAAATCCAGAAAATTGGCTGAAAATGACTAAATATTAAGGACTCATGGGGCGAGTCGCTCTGGAACTGAAAGCGGAACGCTCACTCACATTTCCCCTATCTGAAAGTCTAATAAACGCAGGAAAAATGACTAAGTTCAAAAAAATTTTCTTTCCAACTTTTTTCAATTTTACCCCCGTGGGATATATATTCTACCCACACACATTTGGAACTCTCCTGCGGTACCCTCACACATATTATGCCCTCATTTAGTGGATATTTTCACAAAAAAGTGAAATTTTCAAAAATTCAGAAAATTGGCTGAAAACGACTAAATATCAAGGACTCATTGGGCGAGTCGCTCTGGAACTGAAATCTGAACGCTCACTGACATTTTCTCTATCTGAAAGTCTGATAAACGCCGGAAAAATGACTAAGTCCAAAAAAAAAATTTTTTTCAACTTTTTTCAATTTTATCCCCGTGGGATTTATATACTATCCACACACATTTGGAACTCTCCTGGGGTACCCTCACACATATTATTCCCTCATTTAGTGGATATTTTCACAAAAAAGTGAAATTTTCAAAAATCCAGAAAATTGGCTAAAAACGACTAAATATTAAGGACTCAATGGGCGAATCGCTCTGGAACTGAAATCGGAATGCTCACTCACATTTCCCCTATCTGAAAGTCTGATGAACGCCAGAAAAATGACTAAGTCCAAAAAAAAAATTTTTTCAACTTTTTTCAATTTTACCCCCGTGGGATATACATTCTACCCACACACATTTGGAACTCTCCTGGGGTACACTCACACATATTATTCCCTCATTTAGTGGATATTTTCACAAAAAATTGACATTTTCAAAAATCCAGAAAATTGGCTGAAAACGACTAAATATCAAGGACTCATTGGGCGAATCGCTCGGGAACTGAAATCGGAACGCTCACTGACATTTCC
The DNA here is from genome assembly GCF_046119375.1 of Phyllobates terribilis. NCBI lineage: Eukaryota > Metazoa > Chordata > Amphibia > Anura > Dendrobatidae > Phyllobates > Phyllobates terribilis. The sequence continues at coordinate 598,032,170 of NW_027362762.1, forward strand.
CCTATCTGAAAGTCTGATAAACGCCGGTAAAATGACTAAGTCCAAAAAAAAATTTTTTTAACTTTTTTCAATTTTATCCCCGTGGGATTTATATTCTACCCACACACATTTGGAACTCTACTGGGGTACCCTCACACATATTATTCTCTCATTTAGTGGATATTTTCACAAAAAAGTGAAATTTTCAAAAATCCAGAAAATTGGCTGAAAACGACTAAATATCAAGGACTCATTGGTCGAATCGCTCTGCAACTGAAATCGGAACGCTCACTGACATTTCCCCTATGTGAAAGTCTGATAAACGCAGGAAAAATGACTAAGTCAAAAAAAAAAATGTTTTCAACTTTTTTAAATTTTATCCCCCTGGGATATATATTCTACCCACACACATTTGGAACTCTCCTGGGGTACCCTCACACATATTATTCCCTCATTTAGTGGATATATTCACAAAAAAGTGAAATTTTCAAAAATCCAGAAAATTGGTTGAAAACGACTAAATATCAAGGACTCATTGGCCGAATCGCTCTGGAACTGAAATCGGAATGCTCACTGACATTTCCCCTATCTGAAAGTCTGATGAACGCCGGAAAAATTACTAAGTCCAAAAAAAAATTTTTTTCAACTTTTTTCAATTTTATCCCCGTGGGATATATATTCTACCCACACACATTTGGAACTCTCCTGGGGTACCCTCACACATATTATTCCCTCATTTAGTGGATATTTTCACAAAAAAGTGAAATTTTCAAAAATCCAGAAAATTGGCTGAAAATGACTAAATATTAAGGACTCATGGGGCGAGTCGCTCTGGAACTGAAAGCGGAACGCTCACTCACATTTCCCCTATCTGAAAGTCTGATAAACGCCAGAAAAATGACTAAGGCCAAAAAAAAATTTTTTTCAACTTTTTTCAATTTTACCCCTGTGGGATATATATTCTACCCACACACATTTGGAACTCTACTGGGGTACCCTCACACATATTATTCTCTCATTTAGTGGATATTTTCACAAAAAAGTGAAATTTTCAAAAATTCAGAAAATTGGCTGAAAACGACTAAATATCAAGAACTCATTGGTCGAATCGCTCTGGAACTGAAATCGGAACGCTCACTGACATTTCCCCTATGTGAAAGTCTAATAAACGCAGGAAAAATGACTAAGTTCAAAAAAATTTTCTTTCCAACTTTTTTCAATTTTACCCCTGTGGGATATATATTCTACCCACACACATTTGGAACTCTCCTGCGGTACCCTCACACATATTATGCCCTCATTTAGTGGATATTTTCACAAAAAAGTGAAATGTTCAAAAATCCAGAAAATTGGCTGAAAACGACTAAATATCAAGGATTCATTGGGAGAATCGCTCTGGAACTGAAATCGGAACGCTCACTGACATTTTCCCTATCTGAAAGTCTGATAAACGCCGGAAAAAATACTAAGTCCAAAAAAAATTTTTTTAAAACTTTTTTCAATTTTACCCCGTGGGATATATATTCTACCCACACACATTTGGAACTCTCCTGGGGTACCCTCACACATATTATTCCCTCATTTAGTGGATATTTTCACAAAAAAGTGAAATTTTCCAAAATCCAGAAGATTGGCTGAAAACGAGTAAATATCAAGGACTCATTCCGCGAATCGCTCTGGAATTGAAATTTGAACGCTCACTCACATTTCCCCTATCTGAAAGTCTGATAAACGCCGGAAAAATGACTAAGGCCAAAAAAAAATTTTTTTCAACTTTTTTCAATTTTATCCCCGTGGGATATATATTCTACCCACACACATTTGGAACTCTCCTGGGGTACCCTCACACATATTATGCCCTCATTTAGTGGATATTTTCACAAAAAAGTGAAATTTTCAAAAATTCAGAAAATTGGCTGAAAACGACTAAATATCTAGGACTCATTGGGCGAATCGCTCTGGAACTGAAATCGGAATGCTCACTGACATTTCCCCTATCTGAAAGTCTGATGAACGCCGGAAAAATTAGTAAGTCCAAAAAAAATTTTTTTTCAACTTTTTTAAATTTTATCCCCGTGGGATATATATTCTACCCTCACACATTTGGAACTCTCCTGGGGTACCCTCACACATATTATTCTCTCATTTAGTGGATATTTTCACAAAAAAGTGAAATGTTCAAAAATCCAGAAAATTGGCTGAAAACTACTAAATATCAAGGATTCATTGGGAGAATCGCTCTGGAACTGAAATCGGAACGCTCACTGACAATTCCCCTATCTGAAAGTCTGATAAACGACGGAAAAATGACTAAGTCCCCCAAAAAAATGTTTTCAACTTTTTTCAATTTTACCCCCGTGGGATGTATATTCTACCCACACACATTTGGAACTCTCCTTGGGTACCCTCACACATATTATTCTCTCATTTAGTGGATATTTTCATAAAAAAAGTGAAATTTTCAAAAATCTAGAAAATTGGCTGAAAACGACTAAATATCAAGGACTCATTGGGCGAGTCGCTCTGAACTGAAATCTGAACGCTCACTGACATTTTCCCTATCTGAAAGTCTGATAAACGCCGGAAAAATGACTAAGTCCAAAAAAAAAAATTTTTCAACTTTTTTCAATTTTACCCCCGTGGGATATATATTCTACCCACACACATTTGGAACTCTCCTGGGGTTCCCTCACACATATTATTCCCTCATTTAGTGGATATTTTCACAAAAAAGTGAAATTTTCAAAAATCCAGAAAATTGGCTGAAAACAACTAAATATCAAGGACTCATTGGGCGAATCGCTCTGGAACTGAAATCGTAACGCTCACTGACATTTCTCCTGTCTGAAAGTCTGATAAACACCGGAAAAATGACTAAGTCCAAGAAATTTTTTTTTTTTACTTTTTTAAATTTTACCCCGTGGGATATATATTCTACCCACACACATTTGGAACTCTCCTGGGGTACCCTCACACATATTATTCTCTCATTTAGTGGATATTTTCACAAAAAAAGTGTAATTTTCAAAAATCCAGAAAATTGGCTGAAAACGACTAAATATCAAGGACTCATTGGGCGAATCGCTCTGGAACTGAAATCGGAACGCTCACTGACATTTCCCCTATCTGAAAGTCTGATAAACGCCGGAAAAATGACTAAGTCCAAGAAAAAAATTTTTAAAACTTCTTTCAATTTTACCCCCGTGGGATATATATTCTACCCACACACATTTGGAACTCTCCTGGGGTACCCTCATACATATTATTCCCTCATTTAGTGGATATTTTCACAAAAAAGTGAAATTTTCAAAAATCCAGAAAATTGGCTGAAAACGACTAAATATCAAGGACTCATTGGGCAAATCGCTCTGGAACTGAAATCGGAACGCTCACTGACATTTCCCCTATCTGAAAGTCTGATAAACGCCGGAAAAATTACTAAGTCCCAAAAAAATTTTTTTTTCAACTTTTTTTAATTTTATCCCCGTGGGATATATATTCTACCCACACACATTTGGAACTCTCCTGGGGTACCCTCACACATATTATTCCCTCATTTAGTGGATATTTTCACAAAAAAGTGAAATTTTCAAAAATCCAGAAAATTGACTGAAAACGACTAAATATTAAGGACTCATTGGCCGAATCGCTCTGGAACTGAAATCGGAATGCTCACTCACATTTCCCCTATCTGAAAGTCTGATAAACACCGGAAAAATGACTAAGTCCAAAAAAAATTTTTTTTCAACTTTTTTCATTTTTACCCCCGTGGGATATATATTCTACCCACACACATTTGGAACTCTCCTGGGGTACCCTCACACATATTATTCCCTCATTTAGTGGATATTTTCACAAAAAAAGTGAAATTTTCAAAAATCCAGAAAATTGGCTGAAAACGACTAAATATAAAGGACTCATTTGGCGAATCGCTCTGGAACTGAAATCGGAACACTCACTGACATTTCCCCTATCTGAAAGTCTGATAACCGCCGGAAAAATGACTAATCGCTCTGGAACTGAAATCGGAATGCTCACTGACATTTCCCCTATCTGAAAGTCTGATAAACGCCGGAAAAATGACTAAGTCCAAAAAAAATTTTTTTTCAACTTTTTTCAATTTTACCCCTGTGGGATATATATTCTACCAACACACATTTGGAACTTTCCTGGGGTACCCTCACACATATTATTCCCTCATTTAGTGGATATTTTCACAAAAAAGTGAAATTTTCAAAAATCCAAAATATTGGCTGAAAATGAGTAAATATCAAGGACTCATTGGGCGAACCGCTCTGGAACTGAAATCGGAACGCTCACTGACATTTCCCCTATCTGAAAGTCTGATAAACGCCGGAAAAATGACTAAGTCCAAGAAAAATTTTTTTTAAACTGTTTTCAATTTTACCCCGTGGGATATATATTCTACCCACACACATTTGGAACTCTTGTGGGGTACCCTCACACATATTATTCCCTCATTTAGTGGATATTTTCACAAAAAAGTGAAATTTTCAAAAATCCAGAAAATTGGCTGAAAACGACTAAATATCAAGGAATCATTGGGCGAATCGCTCTGGAACTGAAATCGGAATGCTCACTGACATTTCCCCTATCTGAAAGTCTGATAAACGCCGGAAAAATGATTAAGTCCCAAAAAAATTTTTTTTTCAACCTTTTTCAATTTGAGCCCTGTGGGATATATATTCTACCCACACACATTTGAACTCTCCTGGGGTACCCTCACACATATTATTCCCTCATTTAGTGGATATTTTCACAAAAACGTGAAATTTTCAAAAATCCAGAAAATTGGCTGAAAACGACTAAATATCAAGGACTCATTGGGCGAATCACTCTGGAACTGAAATCGGAACACTCACTGACATCTCCCCTATCTGAAAGTCTGATAAACGCCGGAAAAATGACTAAGTCCAAGAAAACATTTTTTTAAACTTTTTTAAATTTTACCCCGTGGGATATATATTCTACCCACACACATTTGGAACTCTTCTGGTGTACCTTCACACATATTATTCCTTCATTTAGTGGATATTTTCACAAAAAAGTGAAATTTTCAAAAATCCAGAAAATTGGCTGAAAACGACTAAATATCAAGGACTCATTGTTTGAATCGCTCTGGAACTGAAATCGGAATGCTCACTAACATTTCCCCTATCTGAAAGTCTGATAAACGTCAGAAAAATGACTAAGTCCAAAAAAAAATTTTTTTAAACTTTTTTCAATTTTACCCCCGTGGGATATATATTCTACCCACACAGATTTGGAACTTTCCTGGGGTACCCTCACACATATTATTCCCTCATTTAGTGGATATTTTCACAAAAAAGTGAAATTTTCAAAAATCCAAAATATTGGCTGAAAATGAGTAAATATCAAGGACTCATTGGGCGAACCGCTCTGGAACTGAAATCGGAACGCTCACTGACATTTCCCCTATCTGAAAGTCTGATAAACGCCGGAAAAATGACTAAGTCCAAGAAAAAATTTTTTTAAACTGTTTTCAATTTTACCCCGTGGGATATATATTCTACCCACACACATTTGGAACTCTTGTGGGGTACCCTCACACATATTATTCCCTCATTTAGTGGATATTTTCACAAAAAAGTGAAATTTTCAAAAATCCAGAAAATTGGCTGAAAACGACTAAATATCAAGGACTCATTGGGCGAATCGCTCTGGAACTGAAATCGGAATGCTCACTGACATTTCCCCTCTCTGAAAGTCTGATAAACGCCGGAAAAACGACTAAGTCCAAGAAAATTTTTTTTTAAACTTTTTCAATTTTACCCCCTGGGATATATATTCTACCCACACACATTTGGAACTCTCCTGGGGTACCATCTCACATATTATTCCCTCATTTAGTGGATATTTTCACAAAAAGGTGAAATTTTCAAAAATCCAGAAAATTGGCTGAAAGCGAATAAATATCAAGGACTCATTAGGCGAATCGCTCTGGAACTGAAATCGGAACGCTCACTGACATTTCCCCTATCTGAAAGTCTGATAAATGCCGGAAAAATGACTAAGTCCAAGAAAAAAAATTTTTAAACTTTTTTCAATTTTACCCCGTGGGATATATATTCTACCCACACACATTTGGAACTCTTCTGGTGTACCTTCACACATATTATTCCTTCATTTAGTGGATATTTTCACAAAAACGTGAAATTTTCAAAAATCCCGAAAATTGGCGGAAAACGACTAAATATCAAGGACTCATTGGACGAATCGCTCTGGAACTGAAATCGGAACACTCACTGACATTTCCCCTATCTGAAAGTCTGATAAACGCCGGAAAAATGACTAAGTCCAAGAAATTTTTTTTATAAACTTTTTTCAATTTTACCCCTTGGGATATATATTCTACCCACACACATTTGGAACTCTTCTGGGGTACCCTCACACATATTATTCCCTCATTTAGTGGATATTTTCACAAAAACGTGAAATTTTCAAAAATCCAGAAAATTGGCTGAAAACGACTAAATATAAAGGACTCATTTGGCGAATCGCTCTGGAACTGAAATCGGAACACTCACTGACATTTCCCCTATCTGAAAGTCTGATAACCGCCGGAAAAATGACTAATCGCTCTGGAACTGAAATCGGAATGCTCACTGACATTTCCCCTATCTGAAAGTCTGATAAACGCCGGAAAAATGATTAAGTCCCAAAAAAATTTTTTTTTCAACCTTTTTCAATTTGAGCCCTGTGGGATATATATTCTACCCACACACATTTGAACTCTCCTGGGGTACCCTCACACATATTATTCCCTCATTTAGTGGATATTTTCACAAAAACGTGAAATTTTCAAAAATCCAGAAAATTGGCTGAAAACGACTAAATATCAAGGACTCATTGGGCGAATCACTCTGGAACTGAAATCGGAACACTCACTGACATCTCCCCTATCTGAAAGTCTGATAAACGCCGGAAAAATGACTAAGTCCAAGAAAACATTTTTTTAAACTTGTTTAAATTTTACCCCGTGGGATATATATTCTACCCACACACATTTGGAACTCTTGTGGGGTACCCTCACACATATTATTCCCTCATTTAGTGGATATTTTCACAAAAAAGTGAAATTTTCAAAAATCCAGAAAATTGGCTGAAAACGACTAAATATCAAGGACTCATTGTTTGAATCGCTCTGGAACTGAAATCGGAATGCTCACTAACATTTCCCCTATCTGAAAGTCTGATAAACGTCAGAAAAATGACTAAGTCCAAAAAAAAATTTTTTTAAACTTTTTTCAATTTTACCCCCGTGGGATATATATTCTACCCACACAGATTTGGAACTTTCCTGGGGTACCCTCACACATATTATTCCCTCATTTAGTGGATATTTTCACAAAAAAGTGAAATTTTCAAAAATCCAAAATATTGGCTGAAAATGAGTAAATATCAAGGACTCATTGGGCGAACCGCTCTGGAACTGAAATCGGAACGCTCACTGACATTTCCCCTATCTGAAAGTCTGATAAACGCCGGAAAAATGACTAAGTCCAAGAAAAATTTTTTTTAAACTGTTTTCAATTTTACCCCGTGGGATATATATTCTACCCACACACATTTGGAACTCTTGTGGGGTACCCTCACACATATTATTCCCTCATTTAGTGGATATTTTCACAAAAAAGTGAAATTTTCAAAAATCCAGAAAATTGGCTGAAAACGACTAAATATCAAGGACTCATTGGGCGAATCGCTCTGGAACTGAAATCGGAATGCTCACTGACATTTCCCCTATCTGAAAGTCTGATAAACGCGGGAAAAATGACTAAGTCCAAGAAAAAAATTTTTTAAACTTTTTTCAATTTTACCCCGTGGGATATATATTCTACCCACACACGTTTGGAACTCTTCTGGGGTACCCTCACACATATTATTCCCTCATTTAGTGGATATTTTCAAAAAAACGTGAAATTTTCAAAAATCCAGAAAATTGGCGGAAATCGACTAAATATCAAGGACTCATTGGGCGAATCGCTCTGGAACTGAAATCTAAACGCTCACTGACATTTCCCCTCTCCGAAAGTTTGATAAATGCCGGAAAATGACTAAGTCCTAAAAAAAAATTTTTTCAACTTTTTTCAATTTTACCCCCGTGGGATATATATTCTACCCACACACATTTGGAACTGTCCTGGGTTACCCTCACACATATTATTCCCTCATTTAGTGGATATTTTCACAAAAAAGTGAAATTTTCAAAAATCCAGAAAATTGGCTGAAAACGACTAAATATCAAGGACTCATTGGGCAAATCGCTCTGGAACTGAAATCGGAATGCTCACTGACATTTCCCCTCTCTGAAAGTCTGATAAACGCCGGAAAAACGACTAAGTCCAAGAAAATTTTTTTTTTAACTTTTTCAATTTTACCCACGTGGGATATATATTCTACCCACACACATTTGGAACTCTCCTGGGGTACCCTCACACATATTATTCCCTCATTTAGTGGATATTTTCACAAAAAGGTGAAATTTTCAAAAATCCAGAAAATTGGCTGAAAACGACTAAATATCACGGACTCATTGGACGAATCGCTCTGGAACTGAAATCGGAACGCTCACTGACATTTCCCCTATCTGAAAGTCTGATAAACGCCGGAAAAATGACTAAGTCCAAGAAAAATTTTTTTTAAACTTTTTTCAATTTTACCCCGTGGGATATATATTCTACCCACACACATTTGGAACTCTTCTGGGGTACCCTCACACATATTATTCCCTCATTTAGTGGATATTTTCACAAAAATGTGAAATTTTCAAAAATCCAGAAAATTGGCTGAAAACGACTAAATATAAAGGACTCATTGGGCGAATTGCTCTGGAACTGAAATCGGAACACTCACTGACATTTCCCCTATCTGAAAGTGATAAACGCTGGAAAAATGACTAAGTCCAAGAAATTTTTTTTATAAACTTTTTTCAATTTTACCCCGTGGGATATATATTCTACCCACACACATTTGGAACTCTTCTGGTGTACCCTCACACATATTATTCCCTCATTTAGTGGATATTTTCACAAAAAAGTGAAATTTTCAAAAATCCAGAAAATTGGCTGAAAACGACTAAATATCAAGGACTCATTGGGCGAATCGCTCTGGAACTGAAATCGGAACGCTCACTGACATTTCCCCTCTCTGAAAGTCTGATAAACGCCGGAAAAACGACTAAGTCCAAGAAAAATTTTTTTTTAACTTTTTCAATTTTACCCCGTGGGATATATATTCTACCCACACACATTTGGAACTCTCCTGGGGTACCCTCACACATATTATTCCCTCATTTAGTGGATATTTTCACAAAAAGGTGAAATTTTCAAAAATCCAGAAAATTGGCTGAAAGCGAATAAATATCAAGGACTCATTGGGCGAATCGCTCTGGAATTGAAATCGGAACGCTCACTGACATTTCCCCTCTCTGAAAGTCTGATAAACGCCGGAAAAACGACTAAGTCCAAGAAAATTTTTTTTTAACTTTTTCAATTTTACCCCGTGGGATATATATTCTACCCACACACATTTGGAACTCTCCTGGGGTACCCTCACACATATTATTCCCTCATTTAGTGGATATTTCACAAAAAGGTGAAATTTTCAAAAATCCAGAAAATTGGCTGAAAATGACTAAATATCAAGGACTCATTGGGCGAATCGCTCTGGAACTGAAATCGGAACGCTCACTGACATTTCCCCTATCTGAAAGTCTGATAAACGCCGGAAAAACGACTAAGTCCAAGAAAAAATTTTTTTAAACTTTTTTCAATTTTACCGCGTGGGATATATATTCTACCCACACACATTTGGAACTCTTGTGGGGTACCCTCACACATATTATTCCCTCATTTAGTGGATATTTTCACAAAAAAGTTAAATTTTCAAAAATCCAGAAAATTGTCTGAAAGCGAATAAATATCAAGGACTCATTGGGCGAATCGCTCTGGAACTGAAATCGGAACGCTCACTGACATTTCCCCTCTCTGAAAGTCTGATAAACGCCGGAAAAACGACTAAGTCCAAGAAAATTTTTTTTTTAACTTTTTCAATTTTACCCCGTGGGATATATATTCTACCCACACACATTTGGAACTCTCCTGGGGTACCCTCACACATATTATTCCCTCATTTTGCGGATATTTTCACAAAAAAGTTAAATTTTCAAAAATCCAGAAAATTGGCTGAAAACGACTAAATATCAAGGACTCATTGGGCGAATCGCTCTGGAACTGAAATCTAAACGCTCACTGACATTTCCCCTATCTGAAAGTCTGATAAACGCCGGAAAAACGACTAAGTCCAAGAAAAAATGTTTTTAAACTTTTTTCAATTTTTCCGCGTGGGATATATATTCTACCCACACACATTTGGAACTCTTGTGGTGTACCCTCACACATATTATTCCCTCATTTAGTGGATATTTTCACAAAAAAGTGAAATTTTCAAAAATCCAGAAAATTGGCTGAAAGCGAATAAATATCAAGGACTCATTGGGCGAATCGCTCTGGAACTGAAATCGGAACGCTCACTGACATTTCCCCTATCTGAAAGTCTGATAAACGCGGGAAAAATGACTAAGTCCAAGAAAAATTTTTTTTACACTTTTTTCAATTTTACCCCGTGGGATATATATTCTACCCACACACATTTGGAACTCTCCTGGGGTACCCTCACACATATTATTCCCTCATTTTGCGGATATTTTCACAAAAAAGTGAAATTTTCAAAAATCCAGAAAATTGGCTGAAAACGACTAAATATCAAGGACTCATTGGGCGAATCGCTCTGGAACTGAAATCGGAACGCTCACTGACATTTCCCCTATCTGAAAGTCAGATAAACGCCGGAAAAATGACTAAGTCCAAGAAAATTTTTTTTTAAACTTTTTTCAATTTTACCCCGTGGGATATATATTCTACCCACACACATTTGGAACTCTTCTGGGGTACCCTCACACATATTATTCCCTCATTTAGTGGATATTTTCACAAAACAGTGAAATTTTCAAAAATCCAGAAAATTGGCTGAAAGCGACTAAATATCAAGGTCTCATTGGGCGAATCGCTCTGGAACTGAAATGGGAACGCTCACTGACATTTCCCCTCTCTGAAAGTCTGATAAACGCCGGAAAAACGACTAAGTCCAAGAAAATTTTTTTTTTTACTTTTTCAATTTTACCCCTTGGGATATATATTCTACCCACACACATTTGGAACTCTCCTGGGGTACCCTCACACATATTATTCCCTCATTTAGTGGATATTTTCACAAAAAGGTGAAATTTTCAAAAATCCAGAAAATTGGCTGAAAATGACTAAATATCAAGGACTCATTGGGCGAATCGCTCTGGAACTGAAATCGGAACGCTCACTGACATTTCCCCTATCTGAAAGTCTGATAAACGCCGGAAAAACGACTAAGTCCAAGAAAAATTTTTTTTAAACTTTTTTCAATTTTACCGCGTGGGATATATATTCTACCCACACACATTTGGAACTCTCCTGGGGTACCCTCACACATATTATTCCATCATTTAGTGGATATTTTCACAAAAAAGTGAAATTTTCAAAAATCCAAAATATTGGCTGAAAACGACGAAATATCGAGGAATCATTGGGCGAAACGCTCTGGAACTGAAATCGGAACGCTCACTGACATTTCCCCTATCTGAAAGTCTGATAAACGCGGGAAAAATGACTAAGTCCAAGAAAATTTTTTTTTAAACTTTTTTCATTTTTACCCCGTGGGATATATATTCTACCCACACACATTTGGAACTCTCCTGGGGTACCCTCACACATATTATTCCCTCATTTTGCGGATATTTTCACAAAAAAGTGAAATTTTCAAAAATCCAGAAAATTGGCTGAAAACGACTAAATATCAAGGACTCATTGGGCGAATCGCTCTGGAACTGAAATCTAAACGCTCACTGACATTTCCCCTATCTGAAAGTCTGATAAACGCCGGAAAAACGACTAAGTCCAAGAAAAAATGTTTTTAAACTTTTTTCAATTTTTCCGCGTGGGATATATATTCTACCCACACACATTTGGAACTCTTGTGGTGTACCCTCACACATATTATTCCCTCATTTAGTGGATATTTTCACAAAAAAGTGAAATTTTCAAAAATCCAGAAAATTGGCTGAAAGCGAATAAATATCAAGGACTCATTGGGCGAATCGCTCTGGAACTGAAATCGGAACGTTCAATGACATTTCCCCTATCTGAAAGTCTGATAAACGCGGGAAAAATGACTAAGTCCAAGAAAAATTTTTTTTACACTTTTTTCAATTTTACCCCGTGGGATATATATTCTACCCACACACATTTGGAACTCTCCTGGGGTACCCTCACACATATTATTCCCTCATTTTGCGGATATTTTCACAAAAAAGTGAAATTTTCAAAAATCCAGAAAATTGGCTGAAAACGACTAAATATCAAGGACTCATTGGGCGAATCGCTGTGGAACTGAAATCGGAACGCTCACTGACATTTCCCCTATCTGAAAGTCAGATAAACGCCGGAAAAATGACTAAGTCCAAGAAAAATTTTTTTTAAACTTTTTTCAATTTTACCCCGTGGGATATATATTCTACCCACACACATTTGGAACTCTTGTGGGGTACCCTCACACATATTATTCCCTCATTTAGTGGATATTTTCACAAAACAGTGAAATTTTCAAAAATCCAGAAAATTGGCTGAAAGCGACTAAATATCAAGGTCTCATTGGGCTAATCGCTCTGGAACTGAAATCGGAAAGCTCACTGACATTTCCCCTATCTGAAAGTCTGATAAACGCCGGAAAAACGACTAAGTCCAAGAAAATTTTTTTTTAAACTTTTTTCAATTTTACCGCGTGGGATATATATTCTACCCACACACATTTGGAACTCTCCTGGGGTACCCTCACACATATTATTCCATCATTTAGTGGATATTTTCACAAAAAAGTGAAATTTTCAAAAATCCAAAATATTGGCTGAAAACGACGAAATATCGAGGAATCATTGGGCGAAACGCTCTGGAACTGAAATCGGAACGCTCACTGACATTTCCCCTATCTGAAAGTCTGATAAACGCGGGAAAAATGACTAAGTCCAAGAAAAATTTTTTTTAAACTTTTTTCAATTTTACCCCGTGGGATATATATTCTACCCACACACATTTGGAACTCTCCTGGGGTACCCTCACACATATTATTCCCTCATTTTGCAGATATTTTCACAAAAAAGTGAAATTTTCAAAAATCCAGAAAATTGGCTGAAAACGACTAAATATCAAGGACTCATTGGGCGAATCGCTCTGGAACTGAAATCTAAACGCTCACTGACATTTCCCCTATCTGAAAGTCTGATAAACGCCGGAAAAACGACTAAGTCCAAGAAAAAATGTTTTTAAACTTTTTTTAATTTTACCGCGTGGGATATATATTCTACCCACACACATTTGGAACTCTTGTGGGGTACCCTCACACATATTATTCCCTCATTTAGTGGATATTTTCACAAAAAAGTGAAATTTTCAAAAATCCAGAAAATTGGCTGAAAGCGAATAAATATCAAGGACTCATTGGGCGAATCGCTCTGGAACTGAAATCGGAACGATCACTGACATTTCCCCTATCTGAAAGTCTGATAAACGCGGGAAAAATGACTAAGTCCAAGAAAATTTTTTTTTACACTTTTTTCAATTTTACCCCGTGGGATATATATTCTACCCACACACATTTGGAACTCTCCTGGGGTACCCTCACACATATTATTCTCTCATTTTGCGGATATTTTCACAAAAAAGTGAAATTTTCAAAAATCCAGAAAATTGGCTGAAAACGACTAAATATCAAGGACTCATTGGGCGAATCGCTCTGGAACTGAAATCGGAACGCTCACTGACATTTCCCCTATCTGAAAGTCTGATAAACGCCGGAAAAATGACTAAGTCCAAGAAAAAATTTTTTTAAACTTTTTTCAATTTTACCCTGTGGGATATATATTCTACCCACACACATTTGGAACTCTTGTGGGGTACCCTCACACATATTATTCCCTCATTTAGTGGATATTTTCACAAAAAAGTGAAATTTTCAAAAATCCAGAAAATTGGCTGAAAGCAACTAAATATCAAGGTCTCATTGGGCTAATCGCTCTGGAACTGAAATCGGAACGCTCACTGACATTTCCCCTATCTGAAAGTCTGATAAACGCCGGAAAAACGACTAAGTCCAAGAAAAATTTTTTTTAAACTTTTTTCAATTTTACCGCGTGGGATATATATTCTACCCACACACATTTGGAACTCTCCTGGGGTACCCTCACACATATTATTCCATCATTTAGTTGATATTTTCACAAAAAAGTGAAATTTTCAAAAATCCAAAATATTGGCTGAAAACGACGAAATATCGAGGAATCATTGGGCGAAACGCTCTGGAACTGAAATCGGAACGCTCACTGACATTTCCCCTATCTGAAAGTCTGATAAACGCGGGAAAAATGACTAAGTCCAAGAAAAATTTTTTTTAAACTTTTTTCAATTTTACCGCGTGGGATATATATTCTACCCACACACATTTGGAACTCTTGTGGGGTACCCTCACACATATTATTCCCTCATTTAGTGTATATTTTCACAAAAAGGTGAAATTTTCAAAAATCCAGAAAATTGGCTGAAAACGACTAAATATCAAGGACTCATTGGGCGAATCGCTCTGGAACTGAAATCGGAACGCTCACTGACATTTCCCCTCTCTGAAAGTCTGATAAACGCCGGAAAAACGACTAAGTCCAAGAAAATTTTTTTTTTAACTTTTTCAATTTTACCCCGTGGGATATATATTCTACCCACACACATTTGGAACTCTCCTGGGGTACCCTCACACATATTATTCCCTCATTTAGTGGATATTTTCACAAAAAGGTGACATTTTCAAAAATCCAGAAAATTGGCTGAAAGCGAATAAATATCAAGGACTCATTGGGCGAATCGCTCTGGAACTGAAATCGGAACGCTCACTGACATTTCCCCTATCTGAAAGTCTGATAAACGCCGGAAAAATGACTAAGTCCAAGAAAATTTTTTTTTAAACTTTTTTCAATTTTACCCCGTGGGATATATATTCTACCCACACACATTTGGAACTCTTGTGGGGTACCCTCACACATATTATTCCCTCATTTAGTGGATATTTTCACAAAAAAGTGAAATTTTCAAAAATCCAGAAAATTGGCTGAAAGCGACTAAATATCAAGGTCTCATTGGGCTAATCGCTCTGGAACTGAAATCGGAACGCTCACTGACATTTCCCCTATCTGAAAGTCTGATAAACGCCGGAAAAACGACTAAGTCCAAGAAAAATTTTTTTTAAACTTTTTTCAATTTTACCGCGTGGGATATATATTCTACCCACACACATTTGGAACTCTCCTGGGGTACCCTCACACATATTATTCCATCATTTAGTGGATATTTTCACAAAAAAGTGAAATTTTCAAAAATCCAAAATATTGGCTGAAAACGACGAAATATCGAGGAATCATTGGGCGAAACGCTATGGAACTGAAATCGGAACGCTCACTGACATTTCCTCTATCTGAAAGTCTGATAAACGCGGGAAAAATGACTAAGTCCAAGAAAAATTTTTTTTAAACTTTTTTCAATTTTACCGCGTGGGATATATATTCTACCCACACACATTTGGAACTCTTGTGGGGTACCCTCACACATATTATTCCCTCATTTAGTGGATATTTTCACAAAAAGGTGAAATTTTCAAAAATCCAGAAAATTGGCTGAAAACGACTAAATATCAAGGACTCATTGGGCGAATCGCTCTGGAACTGAAATCGGAACGCTCACTGACATTTCCCCTCTCTGAAAGTCTGATAAACGCGGGAAAAATGACTAAGTCCAAGAAAAAATTTTTTTAAACTTTTTTCAATTTTACCGCGTGGGATATATATTCTACCCACACACATTTGGAACTCTTGTGGGGTACCCTCACACATATTATTCCCTCATTTAGTGTATATTTTCACAAAAAGGTGAAATTTTCAAAAATCCAGAAAATTGGCTGAAAACGACTAAATATCAAGGACTCATTGGGCGAATCGCTCTGGAACTGAAATCGGAACGCTCACTGACATTTCCCCTCTCTGAAAGTCTGATAAACGCCGGAAAAACGACTAAGTCCAAGAAAAATTTTTTTTTAACTTTTTCAATTTTACCCCGTGGGATATATATTCTACCCACACACATTTGGAACTCTCCTGGGGTACCCTCACACATATTATTCCCTCATTTAGTGGATATTTTCACAAAAAGGTGACATTTTCAAAAATCCAGAAAATTGGCTGAAAGCGACGAAATATCAAGGTCTCATTGGGCTAATCGCTCTGGAACTGAAATCGTAACGCTCACTGACATTTCCCCTATCTGAAAGTCTGATAAACGCCGGAAAAACGACTAAGTCCAAGAAAAAATTTTTTTCAACTTTTTTCAATTTTACCGCGTGGGATATATATTCTACCCACACACATTTGGAACTCTCCTGGGGTACCCTCACACATATTATTCCATCATTTAGTGGATATTTTCACAAAAAAGTGAAATTTTCAAAAATCCAAAATATTGGCTGAAAACGACGAAATATCGAGGAATCATTGGGCGAAACGCTCTGGAACTGAAATCGGAACGCTCACTGACATTTCCCCTATCTGAAAGTCTGATAAACGCGGGAAAAATGACTAAGTCCAAGAAAAATTTTTTTTAAACTTTTTTCAATTTTACCGCGTGGGATATATATTCTACCCACACACATTTGGAACTCTTGTGGGGTACCCTCACACATATTATTCCCTCATTTAGTGGATATTTTCACAAAAAGGTGAAATTTTCAAAAATCCAGAAAATTGGCTGAAAACGACTAAATATCAAGGACTCATTGGGCGAATCGCTCTGGAACTGAAATCGGAACGCTCACTGACATTTCCCCTCTCTGAAAGTCTGATAAACGCCGGAAAAACGACTAAGTCCAAGAAAAATTTTTTTTTAACTTTTTCAATTTTACCCCGTGGGATATATATTCTACCCACACACATTTGGAACTCTCCTGGGGTACCCTCACACATATTATTCCCTCATTTAGTGGATATTTTCACAAAAAGGTGACATTTTCAAAAATCCAGAAAATTGGCTGAAAGCGAATAAATATCAAGGACTCATTGGGCGAATCGCTCTGGAACTGAAATCGGAACGCTCACTGACATTTCCCCTCTCTGAAAGTCTGATAAACGCCGGAAAAACGACTAAGTCCAAGAAAAAATTTTTTTTAACTTTTTCAATTTTACCCCGTGGGATATATATTCTACCCACACACATTTGGAACTCTCCTGGGGTACCCTCACACATATTATTCCCTCATTTAGTGGATATCTTCACAAAAAGGTGAAATTTTCAAAAATCCAGAAAATTGGCTGAAAATGACTAAATATCAAGGACTCATTGGGCGAATCGCTCTGGAACTGAAATCGGAACGCTCACTGACATTTCCCCTATCTGAAAGTCAGATAAACGCCGGAAAAATGACTAAGTCCAAGAAAATTTTTTTTTAAACTTTTTTCAATTTTACCCCGTGGGATATATATTCTACCCACACAC
Source organism: Phyllobates terribilis (assembly GCF_046119375.1). Taxonomy (NCBI): domain Eukaryota; kingdom Metazoa; phylum Chordata; class Amphibia; order Anura; family Dendrobatidae; genus Phyllobates; species Phyllobates terribilis. The sequence goes on from NW_027362762.1 coordinate 598,049,863, forward strand.
ATTTGGAACTCTTGTGGGGTACCCTCACACATATTATTCCCTCATTTAGTGGATATTTTCACAAAAAAGTGAAATTTTCAAAAATCCAGAAAATTGGCTGAAAGCGACTAAATATCAAGGTCTCATTGGGCTAATCGCTCTGGAACTGAAATCGGAACGCTCACTGACATTTCCCCTATCTGAAAGTCTGATAAACGCCGGAAAAACGACTAAGTCCAAGAAAATTTTTTTTTAAACTTTTTTCAATTTTACCGCGTGGGATATATATTCTACCCACACACATTTGGAACTCTCCTGGGGTACCCTCACACATATTATTCCATCATTTAGTGGATATTTTCACAAAAAAGTGAAATTTTCAAAAATCCAAAATATTGGCTGAAAACGACGAAATATCGAGGAATCATTGGGCGAAACGCTCTGGAACTGAAATCGGAACGCTCACTGACATTTCCCCTATCTGAAAGTCTGATAAACGCGGGAAAATGACTAAGTCCACAAAAAAATTTTTTTCAACCTTTTTCAATTTTACCCCTGTGGGATATATATTCTACCCGCACACATTTGGAACTCTCCTGGGGTTCCCTCACACATATTATTCCCTCATTTTGCGGATATTTTCACAAAAAAGTGAAATTTTCAAAAATCCAGAAAATTGGCTGAAAACGACTAAATATCAAGGACTCATTGGGCGAATCGCTCTGGAACTGAAATCGGAACGCTCACTGACATTTCCCCTATCTGAAAGTCTGATAAACGCCGGAAAAATGACTAAGTCCAAGAAAAAATTTTTTTAAACTTTTTTCAATTTTACCCCGTGGGATATATATTCTACCCACACAGATTTGGAACTTTCCTGGGGTACCCTCACACATATTATTCCCTCATTTAGTGGATATTTTCACAAAAAAGTGAAATTTTCAAAAATCCAAAATATTGGCTGAAAACGACTAAATATCAAGGACTCATTGGGCAAATCGCTCTGGAACTGAAATCGGAACGCTCACTGACATTTCCCTTATCTGAAAGTCTGATAAACGCCGGAAAAATGAGTAAGTCCAAAAAAATTTGTTTTAAAACTTTTTTCAATTTTACCCCCGTGGGATATATATTCTACCCACACACATTTGGAACTCTCCTGGGGTAAACTCACACATATTATTTCCTCATTTAGTGGATATTTTCACAAAAAAGTGAAATTTTCAAAAATCCAGAAAATTGGATGAAAACGACTAAATATCAAGGACTCATTGAGCAAATCGCTCTGGAACTGAAATCGGAATGCTCACTGACATTTCCCCTCTCTGAAAGTCTGATAAACGCCGGAAAAACGACTAAGTCCAAAAAAATTTTTTTTTTAACTTTTTCAGTTTTACCCCGTGGGATATAAATACTACCCACACACATTTGGAACTCTCCTGGGGTACCCTCACACATATTATTCCCTCATTTAGTGGATATTTTCACAAAAAGGTTAAATTTTCAAAAATCCAGAAAATTGGCTGAAAACGACTAAATATCACGGACTCATTGGACGAATCGCTCTGGAACTGAAATCGGAACGCTCACTGACATTTCCCCTATCTGAAAGTCTGATAAACGCCGGAAAAATTACTAAGTCCAAAAAAAATTTTTTTTCAACTTTTTTCAATTTTACCCCCGTGGGATATATATTCTACCCACACACATTTGGAACTCTTCTGAGGTACCCTCACACATATTATTCCCTCATTTAGTGGATATTTTCACAAAAAAGTGAAATTTTCAAAAATCCAGAAAATTGGCTGAAAACGACTAAACATCACGGACTCATTGGGCGAATCGCTCTGGAACTGAAATCGGAACGCTCACCGACATTTCCCCTCTCTGAAAGTCTGATAAACGCCAGAAAAATGACAAAGTCCAAGAAAATTTTTTTTTAAACTTTTTTCAATTTTACATTGTGAGATATATATTCTACCCACACACATTTGGAACTTTCCTGGGGTACCCTCACACATATTATTCCCTCATTTAGTGGATATTTTCACAAAAAAGTGAAATTTTCAAAAATCCAAAATATTGGCTGAAAATGAGTAAATATCAAGGACTCATTGGGCGAATCGCTCTGGAACTGAAATCGAAACGCTCACAGACATTTCCCCTATCTGAAAGTCTGATAATCGCCTGAAAAATGACTAAGGGCAAAAAAAATTTTTTTTCAACTTTTTTCAATTTTACCCCCGTGGGATATATATTCTACCCACACACATTTGGAACACTCCTCGGGTATCCTCACACATATTATTCCCTCATTTAGTGGATATTTTCACAAAAAAATGAAATTTTCAAAAATCCAGAAAATTCGCTGAAAACGATTAAATACCATGGACTCATTAGGCGAATTGCTCTGGAACTGAAATCGCAACTCTCACTGACATTTCCCCTATCTGAAAGTCTGATAAACGCCGGAAAAATGACTAAGTCCAAGAAAAAATTTTTTTAAACTTTTTTCAATTTTACCTTGTGGGATATATATTCTACCCACACACATTTGGAACTCTTCTGGGGTACCCTCACACATATTATTCCCTCATTTAGTGGATATTTTCACAAAAAAGTGAATTTTTCAAAAATCCAGAAAATTAGCTGAAAACAATTAAATATCAAGGACTCATTGGGCGAATCGCTCTGGAACTGAAATCGGAACGCTCACTGACATTTCCCCTATCTAAAAGTCTGATAAACGCCGGAAAAATGACTAAGTCCAAGAATATTTTTTTTGAACATTTTACAATTTTACCCCGTGGGATATATATTCTACCCACACACATTTGGAACTCTCCTGGGGTACCCTCACACATATTATTCCCTCATTTAGTGGATATTTTCACAAAAAGGTGAAATTTTCAAAAATCCAGAAAATTGGCTGAAAACGACTAAATATCAAAGACTCATTGGGCGAATCGCTCTGGAACTGAAATCGGAACGCTCACTGACATTTCCCCTATCTGAAAGTCTGATAAATGCCGGAAAAATGACTAAGGGCAAAAAAAATTTTTTTTCAACTTTTTTCAATTTTACCCCCGTGGGATATATATTCTACCCACACACATTTGGAACTCTCCTGGGGTACCCTCTCACATATTATTCCCTCATTTAGTGGATATTTTCACAAAAAAATGAAATTTTCAAAAATCCAGAAAATTCGCTGAAAACGACTAAATATCAAGGACTCATTAGGCGAATTGCTCTGGAACTGAAATCGCAACGCTCACTGACATTTCCCCTATCTAAAAGTCTGATAAACGCCGGAAAAATGACTAAGTCCAAAAAAAAAAATTTTTCAACTTTTTTCAATTTTACCCCCGTGGGATATATATTCTACCCACACACATTTGGAACTATCCTGGGGTACCCTCACACATATTATTCCCTCATTTAGTGGATATTTTCACAAAAAAGTGAAATTTTCAAAAATCCAGAAAATTGGCTGAAAGCGACTAAATATCAAGGTCTCATTGGGCTAATCGCTCTGGAACTGAAATCGGAACGCTCACTGACATTTCCCCTCTCTGAAAGTCTGATAAACGCCGGAAAAACGACTAAGTCCAAGAAAATTTTTTTTTTAACTTTTTCAATTTTACCCCGTGGGATATATATTCTACCCACACACATTTGGAACTCTCCTGTGGTACCCTCACACATATTATTCCCTCATTTAGTGGATATTTTCACAAAAAGGTGACATTTTCAAAAATCCAGAAAATTGGCTGAAAGCGAATAAATATCAAGGACTCATTGGGCGAATCGCTCTGGAACTGAAATCGGAACGCTCACTGACATTTCCCCTCTCTGAAAGTCTGATAAACGCCGGAAAAACGACTAAGTCCAAGAAAAATTTTTTTTTAACTTTTTCAATTTTACCCCGTGGGATATATATTCTACCCACACACATTTGGAACTCTTGTGGGGTACCCTCACACATATTATTCCCTCATTTAGTGGATATTTTCACAAAAAGGTGAAATTTTCAAAAATCCAGAAAATTGGCTGAAAGCGACTAAATATCAAGGTCTCATTGGGCTAATAGCTCTGGAACTGAAATCGGAACGCTCACTGACATTTCCCCTATCTGAAAGTCTGATAAACGCCGGAAAAACGACTAAGTCCAAGAAAATTTTTTTTTAAACTTTTTTCAATTTTACCGTGTGGGATATATATTCTACCCACACACATTTGGAACTCTCCTGGGGTACCCTCACACATATTATTCCATCATTTAGTGGATATTTTCACAAAAAAGTGAAATTTTCAAAAATCCAAAATATTGGCTGAAAACGACGAAATATCGAGGAATCATTGGGCGAAACGCTCTGGAACTGAAATCGGAACGCTCACTGACATTTCCCCTATCTGAAAGACTGATAAACGCGGGAAAAATGACTAAGTCCAAGAAAAATTTTTTTTAAACTTTTTTCAATTTTACCCCGTGGGATATATATTCTACCCACACACATTTGGAACTCTCCTGGGGTACCCTCACACATATTATTCCCTCATTTTGCGGATATTTTCACAAAAAAGTGAAATTTTCAAAAATCCAGAAAATTGGCTGAAAACGACTAAATATCAAGGACTCATTGGGCGAATCGCTCTGGAACTGAAATCTAAACGCTCACTGACATTTCCCCTATCTGAAAGTCTGATAAACGCCGGAAAATGACTAAGTCCACAAAAAATTTTTTTTCAACCTTTTTCAATTTTACCCCTGTGGGATATATATTCTACCCGCACACATTTGGAACTCTCCTGGGGTTCCCTCACACATATTATTCCCTCATTTTGCGGATATTTTCACAAAAAAGTGAAATTTTCAAAAATCCAGAAAATTGGCTGAAAACGACTAAATATCAAGGACTCATTGGGCGAATCGCTCTGGAACTGAAATCGGAACGCTCACTGACATTTCCCCTATCTGAAAGTCTGATAAACGCCGGAAAAATGACTAAGTCCAAGAAAAAATTTTTTTAAACTTTTTTCAATTTTACCCCGTGGGATATATATTCTACCCACACACATTTGGAACTCTCCTGGGGTACCCTAACACATATTATTCCCTCATTTAGTGGATATTTTCACAAAAAGGTGAAATTTTCAAAAATCCAGAAAATTGGCTGAAAACGACTAAATATCAAGGACTCATTGGGCGAATCGCTCTGGAACTGAAATCGGAATGCTCACTGACATTTCCCCTATCTGAAAGTCTGATAAACGTCAGAAAAATGACTAAGTCCAAAAAAAAATTTTTTTCAACTTTTTTCAATTTTACCCCTGTGGGATATATATTCTACCCACACAGATTTGGAACTTTCCTGGGGTACCCTCACACATATTATTCCCTTATTTAGTGGATATTTTCACAAAAAAGTGAAATTTTCAAAAATAGAAAATATTGGCTGAAAACGACTAAATATCAAGGACTCATTGGGCAAATCGCTCTGGAACTGAAATCGGAACGCTCACTGACATTTCCCTTATCTGAAAGTCTGATAAACGCCGGAAAAATGAGTAAGTCCAAAAAAATTTGTTTTAAAACTTTTTTCAATTTTACCCCCGTGGGATATATATTCTACCCACACACATTTGGAACTCTCCTGGGGTAAACTCACACATATTATTTCCTCATTTAGTGGATATTTTCACAAAAAAGTGAAATTTTCAAAAATCCAGAAAATTGGATGAAAACGACTAAATATCAAGGACTCATTGAGCAAATCGCTCTGGAACTGAAATCGGAATGCTCACTGACATTTCCCCTCTCTGAAAGTCTGATAAACGCCGGAAAAACGACTAAGTCCAAGAAAATTTTTTTTTTAACTTTTTCAGTTTTACCCCGTGGGATATATATACTACCCACACACATTTGGAACTCTCCTGGGGTACCCTCACACATATTATTCCCTCATTTAGTGGATATTTTCACAAAAAGGTTAAATTTTCAAAAATCCAGAAAATTGGCTGAAAACGACTAAATATCACGGACTCATTGGACGAATCGCTCTGGAACTGAAATCGGAACGCTCACTGACATTTCCCCTATCTGAAAGTCTGATAAACGCCGGAAAAATTAATAAGTCGAAAAAAAATTTTTTTTCAACTTTTTTCAATTTTACCCCCGTGGGATATATATTCTACCCACACACATTTGGAACTCTTCTGGGGTACCCTCACACATATTATTCCCTCATTTAGTGGATATTTTCACAAAAAAGTGAAATTTTCAAAAATCCAGAAAATTGGCTGAAAACGACTAAATATCACGGACTCATTGGGCGAATCGCTCTGGAACTGAAATCGGAACGCTCACCGACATTTCCCCTCTCTGAAAGTCTGATAAACGCCAGAAAAATGACAAAGTCCAAGAAAAATTTTTTTTAAACTTTTTTCAATTTTACATTGTGAGATATATATTCTACCCACACACATTTGGAACTTTCCTGGGGTACCCTCACACATATTATTCCCTCATTTAGTGGATATTTTCACAAAAAAGTGAAATTTTCAAAAATCCAAAATATTGGCTGAAAATGAGTAAATATCAAGGACTCATTGGGCGAATCGCTCTGGAACTGAAATCGAAACGCTCACAGACATTTCCCCTATCTGAAAGTCTGATAATCGCCTGAAAAATGACTAAGGGCAAAAAAAAATTTTTTTCAACTTTTTTCAATTTTACCCCCGTGGGATATATATTCTACCCACACACATTTGGAACTCTCCTGGGGTACCCTCACACATATTATTCCCTCATTTAGTGGATATTTTCACAAAAAAGTGAAATTTTCAAAAATCCAGAAAATTGGCTGAAAACGACTAAATATCAAGGACGCATTAGGCGAATTGCTCTGGAACTGAAATCGCAACGCTCACTGACATTTCCCCTATCTGAAAGTCTGATGAACGCCGGAAAAATTACTAAGTATAAAAATAAAAAATTTTCAACTTTTTTCAATTTTACCCCCGTGGGATATATATTCTACCCACACACATTTGGAACTCTCCTGGGGTACCCTCACACATATTATTCCCTCATTTAGTGGATATTTTCACAAAAAGGTGAAATTTTCAAAAATCCAGAAAATTGGCTGAAAACGACTAAATATCAAAGACTCATTGGGCGAATCGCTCTGGAACTGAAATCGGAATGCTCACTGACAATTCCCCTATCTGAAAGTCTGATAAATGCCGGAAAAATGACTAAGGGCAAAAAAAATTTTTTTTCAACTTTTTTCAATTTTACCCCCGTGGGATATATATTCTACCCACACACATTTGGAACTCTTCTGGGGTACCCTCACACATATTATTCCCTCATTTAGTGGATATTTTCACAAAAAAGTGAAATTTTTAAAAATCCAGAAAATTGGCTGAAAACGATTAAATATCAAGGACTCATTGGGCGAATCGCTCTGGAACTGAAATCGGAATGCTCACTGACATTTCCCCTATCTGAAAGTCTGATAAACGCCGGAAAAATTACTAAGTCCAAAAAAAAAATTTTTTCAACTTTTTTCAATTTTACCCCCGTGGGATATATATTCTACCCACACACATTTGGAACTGTCCTGGGGTACCCTCACACATATTATTCCCTCATTTAGTGGATATTTTCACAAAAAAGTGAAATTTTCAAAAATCCAAAATATTGGCTGAAAACGACTAAATATCAAGGACTCATTGGGCGAATCGCTCTGGAACTGAAATCGGAACGCTCACTGACATTTCCCCTATCTGAAAGTCTGATAAACGCCAGAAAAATGACTAAGTCCATGAAAATTTTTTTTTAAACTTTTTTCAATTTACCTTGTGGGATATATATTCTACCCACACACATTTGGAACTCTTCTGGGGTACCCTCACACATATTATTCCCTCATTTAGTGGATATTTTCACAAAAAAGTGAAATTTTCAAAAATCCAGAAAATTGGCTGAAAATGACTAAATATCAAGGACTCATTGGGCGAATCGCTCTGGAACTGAAATCGGAATGCTCACTGACATTTCCCCTCTCTGAAAGTCTGATAAACGCCGGAAAAATGACTAAGTCCTAGAAAAAATGTTTTTGAAATTTTTCAATTTTACCCCGTGGGATATATATTCTACCCACACACATTTGGAACTCTCCTGGGGTACCCTCACACATATTGTTCCCTCATTTAGTGGATATTTTCACAAAAAGGTGAAATTTTCAAAAATCCAGAAAATTGGCTGAAAACGACTAAATATCAAGGACTCATTGGGCGAATCGCTCTGGAACTGAAATCGGAATGCTCATTGACATTTCCCCTATCTGAAAGTCTGATGAACGCCGGAAAAATTACTAAGTCCAAAAATAAAAAATTTTCAACTTTTTTCAATTTTACCCCCGTGGGATATATATTCTACCCACACACATTTGGAACTCTTCTGGGGTACCCTCACACATATTATTCCCTCATTTAGTGGATATTTTCACAAAAAAGTGAAATTTTCAAAAATCCAGAAAATTCGCTGAAAACGACTAAATATCACGGACTCATTGGGCAAATCGCTCTGGAACTGAAATCGGAACGCTCACTGACATTTCCCCTATCTGAAAGTCTGATAAACGCCAGAAAAATGACAAAGTCCAAGAAAAAAAATGTTTAAACTTTTTTCAATTTTACCTTGTGAGATATATATTCTACCCACACACATTTGGAACTTTCCTAGGGTACCCTCACACATATTATTCCCTCATTTAGTGGATATTTTCACAAAAAAGTGAAATTTTCAAAAATCCAAAATATTGGCTGAAAATGAGTAAATATCAAGGACTCATTGGGCGAATCGCTCTGGAACTGAAATCGGAACGCTCACTGACATTTCCACTATCTGAAAGTCTGATGAACGCCGGAAAAATTACAAAGTCCATGAAAAATTTTTTTTAAACTTTTTTCAATTTACCTTGTCCGATATATATTCTACCCACACACATTTGGAACTCTTCTGGGGTACCCTCACACATATTATTCCCTCATTTAGTGGATATTTTCACAAAAAAGTGAAATTTTCAAAAATCCAGAAAATTGGCTGAAAATGACTAAATATCAAGGACTCATTGGGCGAATCGCTCTGGAACTGAAATCGGAACGCTCACTGACATTTCCCCTATCTGAAAGTCTGATAAACGCCGGAAAAATGACTAAGTCCAAGAAACATTTTTGTTAAACTTTTTTCAATTTTCCCCCGTGGGATATATATACTACCCACACACATTTGGAACTCTCCTGGGGTACCCTCACACATATTATTCCCTCATTTAGTGGATATTTTCACAAAAAGGTTAAATTTTCAAAAATCCAGAAAATTGGCTGAAAACGACTAAATATCACGGACTCATTGGACGAATCGCTCTGGAACTGAAATCGGAACGCTCACTGACATTTCCCCTATCTGAAAGTCTGATAAACGCCGGAAAAATTACTAAGTCGAAAAAAAATTTTTTTTCAACTTTTTTCAATTTTACCCCCGTGGGATATATATTCTACCCACACACATTTGGAACTCTTCTGGGGTACCCTCACACATATTATTCCCTCATTTAGTGGATATTTTCACAAAAAAGTGAAATTTTCAAAAATCCAGAAAATTGGCTGAAAACGACTAAATATCACGGACTCATTGGGCGAATCGCTCTGGAACTGAAATCGGAACGCTCACCGACATTTCCCCTCTCTGAAAGTCTGATAAACGCCAGAAAAATGACAAAGTCCAAGAAAAATTTTTTTTAAACTTTTTTCAATTTTACATTGTGAGATATATATTCTACCCACACACATTTGGAACTTTCCTGGGGTACCCTCACACATATTATTCCCTCATTTAGTGGATATTTTCACAAAAAAGTGAAATTTTCAAAAATCCAAAATATTGGCTGAAAATGAGTAAATATCAAGGACTCATTGGGCGAATCGCTCTGGAACTGAAATCGAAACGCTCACAGACATTTCCCCTATCTGAAAGTCTGATAATCGCCTGAAAAATGACTAAGGGCAAAAAAAAATTTTTTTCAACTTTTTTCAATTTTACCCCCGTGGGATATATATTCTACCCACACACATTTGGAACTCTCCTGGGGTACCCTCACACATATTATTCCCTCATTTAGTGGATATTTTCACAAAAAAGTGAAATTTTCAAAAATCCAGAAAATTGGCTGAAAACGACTAAATATCAAGGACGCATTAGGCGAATTGCTCTGGAACTGAAATCGCAACGCTCACTGACATTTCCCCTATCTGAAAGTCTGATGAACGCCGGAAAAATTACTAAGTATAAAAATAAAAAATTTTCAACTTTTTTCAATTTTACCCCCGTGGGATATATATTCTACCCACACACATTTGGAACTATCCTGGGGTACCCTCACACATATTATTCCCTCATTTAGTGGATATTTTCACAAAAAAGTGAAAAATTAAAAAATCCAGAAAATTTGCTGAAAACGACTAAATATCAAGGACTCAATCGGCGAATCGCTCTGGAACTGAAATCGGAACGCTCACTGACATTTCCTCTATCTGAAAGTCTGATAAACGCCGGAAAAATGACTAAGTCCAAGAATATTTTTTTTGAACATTTTACAATTTTACCCCGTGGGATATATATTCTACCCACACACATTTGGAACTCTCCTGGGGTACCCTCACACATATTATTCCCTCATTTAGTGGATATTTTCACAAAAAGGTGAAATTTTCAAAAATCCAGAAAATTGGCTGAAAACGACTAAATATCAAAGACTCATTGGGCGAATCGCTCTGGAACTGAAATCGGAATGCTCACTGACAATTCCCCTATCTGAAAGTCTGATAAATGCCGGAAAAATGACTAAGGGCAAAAAAAATTTTTTTTCAACTTTTTTCAATTTTACCCCCGTGGGATATATATTCTACCCACACACATTTGGAACTCTTCTGGGGTACCCTCACACATATTATTCCCTCATTTAGTGGATATTTTCACAAAAAAGTGAAATTTTTAAAAATCCAGAAAATTGGCTGAAAACGACTAAATATCAAGGACTCATTGGGCGAATCGCTCTGGAACTGAAATCGGAATGCTCACTGACATTTCCCCTATCTGAAAGTCTGATAAACGCCGGAAAAATTACTAAGTCCAAAAAAAAAATTTTTTCAACTTTTTTCAATTTTACCCCCGTGGGATATATATTCTACCCACACACATTTGGAACTGTCCTGGGGTACCCTCACACATATTATTCCCTCATTTAGTGGATATTTTCACAAAAAAGTGAAATTTTCAAAAATCCAAAATATTGGCTGAAAACGACTAAATATCAAGGACTCATTGGGCGAATCGCTCTGGAACTGAAATCGGAACGCTCACTGACATTTCCCCTATCTGAAAGTCTGATAAACGCCGGAAAAATGACTAAGTCCATGAAAATTTTTTTTTAAACTTTTTTCAATTTACCTTGTGGGATATATATTCTACCCACACACATTTGGAACTCTTCTGGGGTACCCTCACACATATTATTCCCTCATTTAGTGGATATTTTCACAAAAAAGTGAAATTTTCAAAAATCCAGAAAATTGGCTGAAAATGACTAAATATCAAGGACTCATTGGGCGAATCGCTCTGGAACTGAAATCGGAATGCTCACTGACATTTCCCCTCTCTGAAAGTCTGATAAACGCCGGAAAAATGACTAAGTCCTAGAAAAAATGTTTTTGAAATTTTTCAATTTTACCCCGTGGGATATATATTCTACCCACACACATTTGGAACTCTCCTGGGGTACCCTCACACATATTGTTCCCTCATTTAGTGGATATTTTCACAAAAAGGTGAAATTTTCAAAAATCCAGAAAATTGGCTGAAAACGACTAAATATCAAGGACTCATTGGGCGAATCGCTCTGGAACTGAAATCGGAATGCTCATTGACATTTCCCCTATCTGAAAGTCTGATGAACGCCGGAAAAATTACTAAGTCCAAAAATAAAAAATTTTCAACTTTTTTCAATTTTACCCCCGTGGGATATATATTCTACCCACACACATTTGGAACTCTTCTGGGGTACCCTCACACATATTATTCCCTCATTTAGTGGATATTTTCACAAAAAAGTGAAATTTTCAAAAATCCAGAAAATTCGCTGAAAACGACTAAATATCACGGACTCATTGGGCAAATCGCTCTGGAACTGAAATCGGAACGCTCACTGACATTTCCCCTATCTGAAAGTCTGATAAACGCCAGAAAAATGACAAAGTCCAAGAAAAAAAATGTTTAAACTTTTTTCAATTTTACCTTGTGAGATATATATTCTACCCACACACATTTGGAACTTTCCTAGGGTACCCTCACACATATTATTCCCTCATTTAGTGGATATTTTCACAAAAAAGTGAAATTTTCAAAAATCCAAAATATTGGCTGAAAATGAGTAAATATCAAGGACTCATTGGGCGAATCGCTCTGGAACTGAAATCGGAACGCTCACTGACATTTCCCCTATCTGAAAGTCTGATGAACGCCGGAAAAATTACAAAGTCCATGAAAAATTTTTTTTAAACTTTTTTCAATTTACCTTGTCCGATATATATTCTACCCACACACATTTGGAACTCTTCTGGGGTACCCTCACACATATTATTCCCTCATTTAGTGGATATTTTCACAAAAAAGTGAAATTTTCAAAAATCCAGAAAATTGGCTGAAAATGACTAAATATCAAGGACTCATTGGGCGAATCGCTCTGGAACTGAAATCGGAATGCTCACTGACATTTCCCCTCTCTGAAAGTCTGATAAACGCCGGAAAAATGACTAAGTCCTAGAAAAAATGTTTTTGAAATTTTTCAATTTTACCCCGTGGGATATATATTCTACCCACACACATTTGGAACTCTCCTGGGGTACCCTCACACATATTGTTCCCTCATTTAGTGGATATTTTCACAAAAAGGTGAAATTTTCAAAAATCCAGAAAATTGGCTGAAAACGACTAAATATCAAGGACTCATTGGGCGAATCGCTCTGGAACTGAAATCGGAATGCTCATTGACATTTCCCCTATCTGAAAGTCTGATGAACGCCGGAAAAATTACTAAGTCCAAAAATAAAAAATTTTCAACTTTTTTCAATTTTACCCCCGTGGGATATATATTCTACCCACACACATTTGGAACTCTTCTGGGGTACCCTCACACATATTATTCCCTCATTTAGTGGATATTTTCACAAAAAAGTGAAATTTTCAAAAATCCAGAAAATTCGCTGAAAACGACTAAATATCACGGACTCATTGGGCAAATCGCTCTGGAACTGAAATCGGAACGCTCACTGACATTTCCCCTATCTGAAAGTCTGATAAACGCCAGAAAAATGACAAAGTCCAAGAAAAAAAATGTTTAAACTTTTTTCAATTTTACCTTGTGAGATATATATTCTACCCACACACATTTGGAACTTTCCTAGGGTACCCTCACACATATTATTCCCTCATTTAGTGGATATTTTCACAAAAAAGTGAAATTTTCAAAAATCCAAAATATTGGCTGAAAATGAGTAAATATCAAGGACTCATTGGGCGAATCGCTCTGGAACTGAAATCGGAACGCTCACTGACATTTCCCCTATCTGAAAGTCTGATGAACGCCGGAAAAATTACAAAGTCCATGAAAAATTTTTTTTAAACTTTTTTCAATTTACCTTGTCCGATATATATTCTACCCACACACATTTGGAACTCTTCTGGGGTACCCTCACACATATTATTCCCTCATTTAGTGGATATTTTCACAAAAAAGTGAAATTTTCAAAAATCCAGAAAATTGGCTGAAAATGACTAAATATCAAGGACTCATTGGGCGAATCGCTCTGGAACTGAAATCGGAACGCTCACTGACATTTCCCCTATCTGAAAGTCTGATAAACGCCGGAAAAATGACTAAGTCCAAGAAACATTTTTGTTAAACTTTTTTCAATTTTCCCCCGTGGGATATATATTCTACCCACACACATTTGGAACTCTCCTGGGGTACCCTCACACATATTATTCCCTCATTTAGTGGATATTTTCACAAAAAGGTGAAATTTTCAAAAATCCAGAAAATTGGCTGAAAACGACTAAATATCACGGACTCATTGGACGAATCGCTCTGGAACTGAAATCGGAATGCTCACTGACATTTCCCCTATCTGAAAGTCTGATAAACGCCGGAAAAATTACTAAGTCCAAAAAAAAATTTTTTTCAACTTTTTTCAATTTTACCCCCATGGGATATATATTCTACACACACACATTTGGAAATCTTCTGGGGTACCCTCACACATATTATTCCCTCATTTAGTGGATATTTTCACAAAAAAGTGAAATTTTCAAAAATCCAGAAAATTGGCTGAAAACGACTAAATATCACGGACACATTGGGCGAATCGCTCTGGAACTGAAATCGGAACGCTCACTGACATTTCCCCTATCTGAAAGTCTGATAAATGCCAGAAAAATGACAAAGTCCAAGAAAAAAAATGTTTAAACTTTTTTCAATTTTACCTTGTGAGATATATATTCTACCCACACACATTTGGAACTTTCCTGGGGTACCCTCACACATATTATTCCCTCATTTAGTGGATATTTTCACAAAAAAGTGAAATTTTCAAAAATCCAAAATATTGGCTGAAAATGAGTAAATATCAAGGACTCATTGGGCGAATCGCTCTGGAACTGAAATCGAACGCTCACTGACATTTCCACTATCTGAAAGTCTGATGAACGCCGGAAAAATTACTAAGTCCAAAAATAAAAAATGTTCAACTTTTTTCAATTTTACCCCCGTGGGATATATATTCTACCCACACACATTTGGAACTCTTCTGGGGTACCCTCACACATATTATTCCCTCATTTAGCGGATATTTTCACAAAAAAGTGAATTTTTCAAAAATCCAGAAAATTAGCTGAAAACGACTAAATATCAAGGACTCATTGGGCGAATCGCTCTGGAACTGAAATCGGAACGCTCACTGACATTTCCCCTATCTGAAAGTCTGATAAATGCCGGAAAAATGACTAAGTCCAAGAAAAATTTTTTTTAAACTTTTTTCAATTTTACCCCGTGGGATATGTATTCTGCCCACACACATTTGGAACTCTCCTGGGGTACCCTCACACATATTATTCCCTCATTTAATGGATATTTTCACAAAAAGGTGAAATTTTCAAAAATCCAGAAAATTGGCTGAAAACGACTAAATATCAAGGACTCATTGGGTGAATCGCTCTGGAACTGAAATCGGAATGCTCACTGACATTTCCCCTCTCTGAAAGTCTGATAAACGCCGGAAAAATGACTAAGTCCTAGAAAAAATGTTTTTGAAATTTTTCAATTTTACCCCGTGGGATATATATTCTACCCACACACATTTGGAACTCTCCTGGGGTACCCTCACACATATTGTTCCCTCATTTAGTGGATATTTTCACAAAAAGGTGAAATTTTCAAAAATCCAGAAAATTGGCTGAAAACGACTAAATATCAAGGACTCATTGGGCGAATCGCTCTGGAACTGAAATCGGAATGCTCATTGACATTTCCCCTATCTGAAAGTCTGATGAACGCCGGAAAAATTACTAAGTCCAAAAATAAAAAATTTTCAACTTTTTTCAATTTTACCCCCGTGGGATATATATTCTACCCACACACATTTGGAACTCTTCTGGGGTACCCTCACACACATTATTCCCTCATTTAGTGGATATTTTCACAAAAAAGTGAAATTTTCAAAAATCCAGAAAATTCGCTGAAAACGACTAAATATCACGGACTCATTGGGCGAATCGCTCTGGAACTGAAATCGGAACGCTCACTGACATTTCCCCTATCTGAAAGTCTGATAAACGCCAGAAAAATGACAAAGTCCAAGAAAAAAAATGTTTAAACTTTTTTCAATTTTACCTTGTGAGATATATATTCTACCCACACACATTTGGAACTTTCCTAGGGTACCCTCACACATATTATTCCCTCATTTAGTGGATATTTTCACAAAAAAGTGAAATTTTCAAAAATCCAAAATATTGGCTGAAAATGAGTAAATATCAAGGACTCATTGGGCGAATCGCTCTGGAACTGAAATCGGAACGCTCACTGACATTTCCACTATCTGAAAGTCTGATGAACGCCGGAAAAATTACAAAGTCCATGAAAAATTTTTTTTAAACTTTTTTCAATTTACCTTGTCCGATATATATTCTACCCACACACATTTGGAACTCTTCTGGGGTACCCTCACACATATTATTCCCTCATTTAGTGGATATTTTCACAAAAAAGTGAAATTTTCAAAAATCCAGAAAATTGGCTGAAAATGACTAAATATCAAGGACTCATTGGGCGAATCGCTCTGGAACTGAAATCGGAACGCTCACTGACATTTCCCCTATCTGAAAGTCTGATAAACGCCGGAAAAATGACTAAGTCCAAGAAACATTTTTGTTAAACTTTTTTCAATTTTCCCCCGTGGGATATATATTCTACCCACACACATTTGGAACTCTCCTGGGGTACCCTCACACATATTATTCCCTCATTTAGTGGATATTTTCACAAAAAGGTGAAATTTTCAAAAATCCAGAAAATTGGCTGAAAACGACTAAATATCACGGACTCATTGGACGAATCGCTCTGGAACTGAAATCGGAATGCTCACTGACATTTCTCCTATCTGAAAGTCTGATAAACGCCGGAAAAATTACTAAGTCCAAAAAAAAATTTTTTTCAACTTTTTTCAATTTTACCCCCATGGGATATATATTCTACACACACACATTTGGAAATCTTCTGGGGTACCCTCACACATATTATTCCCTCATTTAGTGGATATTTTCACAAAAAAGTGAAATTTTCAAAAATCCAGAAAATTGGCTGAAAACGACTAAATATCACGGACACATTGGGCGAATCGCTCTGGAACTGAAATCGGAACGCTCACTGACATTTCCCCTATCTGAAAGTCTGATAAATGCCAGAAAAATGACAAAGTCCAAGAAAAAAAATGTTTAAACTTTTTTCAATTTTACCTTGTGAGATATATATTCTACCCACACACATTTGGAACTTTCCTGGGGTACCCTCACACATATTATTCCCTCATTTAGTGGATATTTTCACAAAAAAGTGAAATTTTCAAAAATCCAAAATATTGGCTGAAAATGAGTAAATATCAAGGAGTCATTGGGCGAATCGCTCTGGAACTGAAATCGAACGCTCACTGACATTTCCACTATCTGAAAGTCTGATGAACGCCGGAAAAATTACTAAGTCCAAAAATAAAAAAATGTTCAACTTTTTTCAATTTTACCCCCGTGGGATATATATTCTACCCACACACATTTGGAACTCTTCTGGGGTACCCTCACACATATTATTCCCTCATTTAGTGGATATTTTCACAAAAAAGTGAATTTTTCAAAAATCCAGAAAATTAGCTGAAAACGACTAAATATCAAGGACTCATTGGGCGAATCGCTCTGGAACTGAAATCGGAACGCTCACTGACATTTCCCCTATCTGAAAGTCTGATAAACGCCGGAAAAATGACTAAGTCCAAGAAATTTTTTTTTTTACTTTTTTCAATTTTATCCCGTGGGATATATATTCTACCCACTCACATTTGGAACTCTCCTGGGGTACCCTCACACATATTATTCCCTCATTTAGTGGATATTTTCACAAAAAAGTGAAATTTTCAAAAATCCAGAAAATTGGCTGAAAACTACTATATATCAAGGACTAATTGGGCGAATCGCTCTGGAACTGAAATCGAAACGCTCACTGACATTTGCCCTATCTGAAAGTCTGATAAACGCAGGAAAAATGACTAAGTCCAAGAAAAATTTTTTTTAAACTTTTTTCAATTTTACCCCGTGGGATATGTATTCTGCCCACACACATTTGGAACTCTCCTGGGGTACCCTCACACATATTATTCCCTCATTTAATGGATATTTTCACAAAAAGGTGAAATTTTCAAAAATCCAGAAAATTGGCTGAAAACGACTAAATATCAAGGACTCATTGGGTGAATCGCTCTGGAACTGAAATCGGAACGCTCACTGACATTTCCCCTTATCTGAAAGTCTGATAAATGCCGG
This sequence comes from Phyllobates terribilis, assembly GCF_046119375.1. Classification (NCBI taxonomy): domain Eukaryota; kingdom Metazoa; phylum Chordata; class Amphibia; order Anura; family Dendrobatidae; genus Phyllobates; species Phyllobates terribilis. The sequence continues at coordinate 598,068,056 of NW_027362762.1, forward strand.
AAAAATGACTAAGTCCAAGAAAATTTTTTTTTTAAACTTTTTTCAATTTTACCTTGTGGGATATATATTCTACCCACACACATTTGGAACTCTTCTGGGGTACCCTCACACATATTATTCCCTCATTTAGTGGATATTTTCACAAAAAAGAGAAATTTTTAAAAATCCAGAAAATTGGCTGAAAACGACAAAATATCAAGGACTCATTGGGCGAATCGCTCTGGAACTGAAATCGGAATGCTCACTGACATTTCCCCTATCTGAAAGTCTGATAAACGCCGGAAAAATTACTAAGTCCAAAAAAAAAAATTTTTCAACTTTTTTCAATTTTACCCCCGTGGGATATATATTCTACCCACACACATTTGGAACTATCCTGGGGTACCCTCACACATATTATTCCCTCATTTAGTGGATATTTTCACAAAAAAGTGAAAAATTCAAAAATCCAGAAAATTGGCTGAAAACGACTAAATATCAAGGACTCATTGGGCGAATCGCTCTGGAACTGAAATCGGAACGCTCACTGACATTTCCCCTATCTGAAAGTCTAATAAACGCCGGAAAAATGACTAAGTCGAAGAAAAATTTTTTTTAAACTTTTTTCAATTTTAACCCGTGGGATATGTATTCTACCCACACACATTTGGAACTCTTGTGGGGTACCCTCACACATATTATTCCCTCATTTAGTGGATATTTTCACAAAAAGGTGAAATTTTCAAAAGTCCAGAAAATTGGCTGAAAACGACTAAATATCAAGGACTCATTGGGCGAATCGCTCTGGAACTGAAATCGGAATGCTCACTGACATTTCCCCTCTCTGAAAGTCTGATAAACGCTGGAAAAACGACTAAGTCCAAGAAAAATTTTTTTTGAACTTTTTCTATTTTACCCCATGGGATATATATTCTACCCACACACATTTGGAACTCTCCTGGGGTACCCTCACACATATTATTCCCTCATTTAGTAGATATTTTCACAAAAAAGTGAAATTTTCAAAAATCCAAAATATTGGCTGAAAACGACTAAATATCAAGGACTCATTGGGTGAATCGCTCTGGAACTGAAATTTGAATACTCACTGACATTTCCCCTATCTGAAAGTCTGATAAACGCCGGAAAAATGACTAAGTCCAAGAAAAAATTTTTTTTAACTTTTTTCAATTTTACCCCGAGGGATATATATTCTACCCACACACATTTGGAACTCTCCTGGGGTACCCCCACACATATTATTCCCTCATTTAGTGGATGTTTTCACAAAAAGGTGAAATTTTCAAAAATCCAGAAAATTGGCTGAAAACGAATAAATATCAAGGACTCATTGGGCGAATCGCTCTGGAACTGAAATCGGAACGCTCACTGACATTTCCACTATCTGAAAGTCTGATAAACGCCGGAAAAAGTACTAAGTCTCCCAAAAAAAATTTTTCAACTTTTTTCAATTTTACACGCGTGGGATATATATTCTACCCACACACATTTGGAACTCTCCTGGGGTACCCTCACACATATTATTCCCTCATTTAGTGGATATTTTCACAAAAAAGTGAAATTTTCAAAAATCCAGAAAATTGGCTGAAAACGACTAAATAATGACTCATTGGGCGAATCGCTCTGGAACTGAAATCGGAACGCTCACTGACATTTCCCCTATGTGAAAGTCTGATAAACGCCAGAAAAATGACTAAGTCCAAGAAAAAATGTTTTTAAACTTTTTTCAATTTTACCCCATGGGATATATATTCTACCCACACACATTTGGAACTCTTCTGGGGTACCCGCACACATATTATTCCCTCATTTAGTGGATATTTCCTCAAAAAGGTCAAATTTTCAAAAATCCAGAAAATTGGCTGAAAACGACTAAATATCAAGGACTCATTGGGCGAATCACTCTGGAACTGAAATCGGAACGCTCACTGACATTTCCCCTATCTTGAAAGTCTGATAAACGCCGGAAAAAAGACTAAGTCCAAGAAAAAAAATTTTGAACATTTTTTCAATTTTACCCCGTGGGATATATATTCTACCCACACACATTTGGAACTCTCCTGGGGTACCCTCACACATATTATTCCCTCATTTAGTGGATATTTTCACTAAAAAGTGAAATATTCAAAAATCCAAAATATTGGCTGAAAACGACTAAATATCAAGGACTCATTGGGCGAATCGCTCTGGAACTGAAATCGGAATGCTGACTGACATTTCCCCTATCTGAAAGTCTGATAAACGCCGGAAAAATGACTAAGTTCATAAAAAAAAAATTTTCAACTTTTTTCAATTTTACCCCCGTGGGATATATATTCTACGCACACACATTTGGAACTCTCCTGGGGTACCCTCACACATATTATTCCCTCATTTAGTAGATATTTTCACAAAAAAGTGAAATTTTCAAAAATCCAGAAAATTGGCTGAAAACGACTAAATATCAAGGACTCATTGGGTGAATCGCTCTGGAACTGAAATTGGAATGCTCACTGACATTTCCCCTATCTGAAAGTGATAAACGCTGGAAAAATGACTAAGTCCAAGAAATTTTTTTTATAAACTTTTTTCAATTTTACCCCGTGGGATATATATTCTACCCACACACATTTGGAACTCTTCTGGTGTACCCTCACACATATTATTCCCTCATTTAGTGGATATTTTCACAAAAAAGTGAAATTTTCAAAAATCCAGAAAATTGGCTGAAAACGACTAAATATCAAGGACTCATTGGGCGAATCGCTCTGGAACTGAAATCGGAACGCTCACTGACATTTCCCCTCTCTGAAAGTCTGATAAACGCCGGAAAAACAACTAAGTCCAAGAAAATTTTTTTTTCAACTTTTTCAATTTTACCCCGTGGGATATATATTCTACCCACACACATTTGGAACTCTCCTGGGGTACCCTCACACATATTATTCCCTCATTTAGTGGATATTTTCACAAAAAGGTGAAATTTTCAAAAATCCAGAAAATTGGCTGAAAGCGAATAAATATCAAGGACTCATTGGGCGAATCGCTCTGGAACTGAAATCGGAACGCTCACTGACATTTCCCCTCTCTGAAAGTCTGATAAACGCCGGAAAAACGACTAAGTCCAAGAAAATTTTTTTTTAACTTTTTCAATTTTACCCCGTGGGATATATATTCTACCCACACACATTTGGAACTCTCCTGGGGTACCCTCACACATATTATTCCCTCATTTAGTGGATATTTTCACAAAAAGGTGAAATTTTCAAAAATCCAGAAAATTGGCTGAAAATGACTAAATATCAAGGACTCATTGGGCGAATCGCTCTGGAACTGAAATCGGAACGCTCACTGACATTTCCCCTATCTGAAAGTCTGATAAACGCCGGAAAAACGAGTAAGTCCAAGAAAAAATTTTTTTAAACTTTTTTCAATTTTACCGCGTGGGATATATATTCTACCCACACACATTTGGAACTCTTGTGGGGTACCCTCACACACATTATTCCCTCATTTAGTGGATATTTTGACAAAAAAGTGAAATTTTCAAAAATCCAGAAAATTGGCTGAAAGCGAATAAATATCAAGGACTCATTGGGCGAATCGCTCTGGAACTGAAATCGGAACGCTCACTGACATTTCCCCTCTCTGAAAGTCTGATAAACGCCGGAAAAACGACTAAGTCCAAGAAAAATTTTTTTTTAACTTTTTCAATTTTACCCCGTGGGATATATATTCTACCCACACACATTTGGAACTCTCCTGGGGTACCCTCACACATATTATTCCCTCATTTAGTGGATATTTTCACAAAAAGGTGAAATTTTCAAAAATCCAGAAAATTGGCTGAAAATCACTAAATATCAAGGACTCATTGGGCGAATCGCTCTGGAACTGAAATCGGAACGCTCACTGACATTTCCCCTATCTGAAAGTCAGATAAACGCCGGAAAAATGACTAAGTCCAAGAAAAAATTTTTTTAAACTTTTTTCAATTTTACCCCGTGGGATATATATTCTACCCACACACATTTGGAACTCTTCTGGGGTACCCTCACACATATTATTCCCTCATTTAGTGGATATTTTCACAAAAATGTGAAATTTTCAAAAATCCAGAAAATTGGCTGAAAGCGAATAAATATCAAGGACTCATTGGGCGAATCGCTCTGGAACTGAAATCGGAACGCTCACTGACATTTCCCCTCTCTGAAAGTCTGATAAACGCCGGAAAAACGACTAAGTCCAAGAAAAAATTTTTTTAAACTTTTTTCAATTTTACCGCGTGGGATATATATTCTACCCACACACATTTGGAACTCTTGTGGGGTACCCTCACACATATTATTCCCTCATTTAGTGGATATTTTCACAAAAAAGTGAAATTTTCAAAAATCCAGAAAATTGGCTGAAAGCGAATAAATATCAAGGACTCATTGGGCGAATCGCTCTGGAACTGAAATCGGAACGCTCACTGACATTTCCCCTCTCTGAAAGTCTGATAAACGCCGGAAAAACGACTAAGTCCAAGAAAATTTTTTTTTAAACTTTTTTCAATTTTACCGCGTGGGATATATATTCTACCCACACACATTTGGAACTCTCCTGGGGTACCCTCACACATATTATTCCATCATTTAGTGGATATTTTCACAAAAAAGTGTAATTTTCAAAAATCCAAAATATTGGCTGAAAACGACGAAATATCGAGGAATCATTGGGAGAAACGCTCTGGAACTGAAATCGGAACGCTCACTGACATTTCCCCTATCTGAAAGTCTGATAAACGCGGGAAAAACGACTAAGTCCAAGAAAAAAATTTTTTAAACTTTTTTCAATTTTACCGCGTGGGATATATATTCTACCCACACACATTTGGAACTCTTGTGGGGTACCCTCACACATATTATTCCCTCATTTAGTGGATATTTTCACAAAAAAGTGAAATTTTCAAAAATCCAGAAAATTGGCTGAAAGCGAATAAATATCAAGGACTCATTGGGCGAATCGCTCTGGAACTGAAATCGGAACGCTCACTGACATTTCCCCTCTCTGAAAGTCTGATAAACGCCGGAAAAACGACTAAGTCCAAGAAAATTTTTTTTTAAACTTTTTTCAATTTTACCGCGTGGGATATATATTCTACCCACACACATTTGGAACTCTCCTGGGGTACCCTCACACATATTATTCCATCATTTAGTGGATATTTTCACAAAAAAGTGTAATTTTCAAAAATCCAAAATATTGGCTGAAAACGACGAAATATCGAGGAATCATTGGGAGAAACGCTCTGGAACTGAAATCGGAACGCTCACTGACATTTCCCCTATCTGAAAGTCTGATAAACGCGGGAAAAATGACTAAGTCCAAGAAAAATTTTTTTTAAACTTTTTTCAATTTTACCCCGTGGGATATATATTCTACCCACACACATTTGGAACTCTCCTGGGGTACCCTCACACATATTATTCCCTCATTTTGCGGATATTTTCACAAAAAAGTGAAATTTTCAAAAATCCAGAAAATTGGCTGAAAACGACTAAATATCAAGGACTCATTGGGCGAATCGCTCTGGAACTGAAATCTAAACGCTCACTGACATTTCCCCTATCTGAAAGTCTGATAAACGCCGGAAAAACGACTAAGTCCAAGAAAAAATGTTTTTAAACTTTTTTCAATTTTACCGCGTGGGATATATATTCTACCCACACACATTTGGAACTCTTGTGGTGTACCCTCACACATATTATTCCCTCATTTAGTGGATATTTTCACAAAAAAGTGAAATTTTCAAAAATCCAGAAAATTGGCTGAAAGCGAATAAATATCAAGGACTCATTGGGCGAATCGCTCTGGAACTGAAATCGGAACGCTCACTGACATTTCCCCTATCTAAAAGTCTGATAAACGCGGGAAAAATGACTAAGTCCAAGAAAAATTTTTTTTACACTTTTTTCAATTTTACCCCGTGGGATATATATTCTACCCAAACACATTTAGAACTCTCCTGGGGTACCCTCACACATATTATTCCCTCATTTTGCGGATATTTTCACAAAAAAGTGAAATTTTCAAAAATCCAGAAAATTGGCTGAAAACGACTAAATATCAAGGACTCATTGGGCGAATCGCTCTGGAACTGAAATCGGAACGCTCACTGACATTTCCCCTATCTGAAAGTCTGATAAACGCGGGAAAAACGACTAAGTCCAAGAAAAAAAATTTTTAAACTTTTTTCAATTTTACCGCGTGGGATATATATTCTACCCACACACATTTGGAACTCTTGTGGGGTACCCTCACACATATTATTCCCTCATTTAGTGGATATTTTCACAAAAAAGTGAAATTTTCAAAAATCCAGAAAATTGGCTGAAAGCGAATAAATATCAAGGACTCATTGGGCGAATCGCTCTGGAACTGAAATCGGAACGCTCACTGACATTTCCCCTCTCTGAAAGTCTGATAAACGCCGGAAAAACGACTAAGTCCAAGAAAATTTTTTTTTAAACTTTTTTCAATTTTACCGCGTGGGATATATATTCTACCCACACACATTTGGAACTCTCCTGGGGTACCCTCACACATATTATTCCATCATTTAGTGGATATTTTCACAAAAAAGTGTAATTTTCAAAAATCCAAAATATTGGCTGAAAACGACGAAATATCGAGGAATCATTGGGAGAAACGCTCTGGAACTGAAATCGGAACGCTCACTGACATTTCCCCTATCTGAAAGTCTGATAAACGCGGGAAAAATGACTAAGTCCAAGAAAAATTTTTTTTAAACTTTTTTCAATTTTACCCCGTGGGATATATATTCTACCCACACACATTTGGAACTCTCCTGGGGTACCCTCACACATATTATTCCCTCATTTTGCGGATATTTTCACAAAAAAGTGAAATTTTCAAAAATCCAGAAAATTGGCTGAAAACGACTAAATATCAAGGACTCATTGGGCGAATCGCTCTGGAACTGAAATCTAAACGCTCACTGACATTTCCCCTATCTGAAAGTCTGATAAACGCCGGAAAAACGACTAAGTCCAAGAAAAAATGTTTTTAAACTTTTTTCAATTTTACCGCGTGGGATATATATTCTACCCACACACATTTGGAACTCTTGTGGTGTACCCTCACACATATTATTCCCTCATTTAGTGGATATTTTCACAAAAAAGTGAAATTTTCAAAAATCCAGAAAATTGGCTGAAAGCGAATAAATATCAAGGACTCATTGGGCGAATCGCTCTGGAACTGAAATCGGAACGCTCACTGACATTTCCCCTATCTAAAAGTCTGATAAACGCGGGAAAAATGACTAAGTCCAAGAAAAATTTTTTTTACACTTTTTTCAATTTTACCCCGTGGGATATATATTCTACCCAAACACATTTAGAACTCTCCTGGGGTACCCTCACACATATTATTCCCTCATTCTGCGGATATTTTCACAAAAAAGTGAAATTTTCAAAAATCCAGAAAATTGGCTGAAAACGACTAAATATCAAGGACTCATTGGGCGAATCGCTCTGGAACTGAAATCGGAACGCTCACTGACATTTCCCCTATCTGAAAGTCAGATAAACGCCGGAAAAATGACTAAGTCCAAGAAAAATTTTTTTTAAACTTTTTTCAATTTTACCCCGTGGGATATATATTCTACCCACACACATTTGGAACTCTTGTGGGGTACCCTCACACATATTATTCCCTCATTTAGTGGATATTTTCACAAAACAGTGAAATTTTCAAAAATCCAGAAAATTGGCTGAAAGCGACTAAATATCAAGGTATCATTGGGCTAATCGCTCTGGAACTGAAATCGGAACGCTCACTGACATTTCCCCTATCTGAAAGTCTAATAAACGCCGGAAAAATGACTAAGTCGAAGAAAAATTTTTTTTAAACTTTTTTCAATTTTAACCCGTGGGATATGTATTCTACCCACACACATTTGGAACTCTTGTGGGGTACCCTCACACATATTATTCCCTCATTTAGTGGATATTTTCACAAAAAGGTGAAATTTTCAAAAGTCCAGAAAATTGGCTGAAAACGACTAAATATCAAGGACTCATTGGGCGAATCGCTCTGGAACTGAAATCGGAATGCTCACTGACATTTCCCCTCTCTGAAAGTCTGATAAACGCTGGAAAAACGACTAAGTCCAAGAAAAATTTTTTTTGAACTTTTTCTATTTTACCCCATGGGATATATATTCTACCCACACACATTTGGAACTCTCCTGGGGTACCCTCACACATATTATTCCCTCATTTAGTAGATATTTTCACAAAAAAGTGAAATTTTCAAAAATCCAAAATGTTGGCTGAAAACGACTAAATATCAAGGACTCATTGGGTGAATCGCTCTGGAACTGAAATTTGAATGCTCACTGACATTTCCCCTATCTGAAAGTCTGATAAACGCCGGAAAAATGACTAAGTCCAAGAAAAATTTTTTTTTAACTTTTTTCAATTTTACCCCGTGGGATATATATTCTACCCACACACATTTGGAACTCTCCTGGGGTACCCCCACACATATTATTCCCTCATTTAGTGGATGTTTTCACAAAAAGGTGAAATTTTCAAAAATCCAGAAAATTGGCTGAAAACGAATAAATATCAAGGACTCATTGGGCGAATCGCTCTGGAACTGAAATCGGAACGCTCACTGACATTTCCACTATCTGAAAGTCTGATAAACGCCGGAAAAAGTACTAAGTCTCCCAAAAAAAATTTTTCAACTTTTTTCAATTTTACACGCGTGGGATATATATTCTACCCACACACATTTGGAACTCTCCTGGGGTACCCTCACACATATTATTCCCTCATTTAGTGGATATTTTCACAAAAAAGTGAAATTTTCAAAAATCCAGAAAATTGGCTGAAAACGACTAAATAATGACTCATTGGGCGAATCGCTCTGGAACTGAAATCGGAACGCTCACTGACATTTCCCCTATGTGAAAGTCTGATAAACGCCAGAAAAATGACTAAGTCCAAGAAAAAATGTTTTTAAACTTTTTTCAATTTTACCCCATGGGATATATATTATACCCACACACATTTGGAACTCTTCTGGGGTACCCGCACACATATTATTCCCTCATTTAGTGGATATTTCCTCAAAAAGGTCAAATTTTCAAAAGTCCAGAAAATTGGCTGAAAACGACTAAATATCAAGGACTCATTGGGCGAATCGCTCTGGAACTGAAATCGGAATGCTCACTGACATTTCCCCTCTCTGAAAGTGATAAACGCTGGAAAAATGACTAAGTCCAAGAAATTTTTTTTATAAACTTTTTTCAATTTTACCCCGTGGGATATATATTCTACCCACACACATTTGGAACTCTTCTGGTGTACCCTCACACATATTATTCCCTCATTTAGTGGATATTTTCACAAAAAAGTGAAATTTTCAAAAATCCAGAAAATTGGCTGAAAACGACTAAATATCAAGGACTCTTGGGCGAATCGCTCTGGAACTGAAATCGGAACGCTCACTGACATTTCCCCTCTCTGAAAGTCTGATAAACGCCGGAAAAACGACTAAGTCCAAGAAAAATTTTTTTTTAACTTTTTCAATTTTACCCCGTGGGATATATATTCTACCCACACACATTTGGAACTCTCCTGGGGTACCCTCACACATATTATTCCCTCATTTAGTGGATATTTTCACAAAAAGGTGAAATTTTCAAAAATCCAGAAAATTGGCTGAAAGCGAATAAATATCAAGGACTCATTGGGCGAATCGCTCTGGAACTGAAATCGGAACGCTCACTGACATTTCCCCTCTCTGAAAGTCTGATAAACGCCGGAGAAACGACTAAGTCCAAGAAAATTTTTTTTTAACTTTTTCAATTTTACCCCGTGGGATATATATTCTACCCACACACATTTGGAACTCTTCTGGGGTACCCTCACACATATTATTCCCTCATTTAGTGGATATTTTCACAAAAATGTGAAATTTTCAAAAATCCAGAAAATTGGCTGAAAACGACTAAATATAAAGGACTCATTGGGCGAATTGCTCTGGAACTGAAAACGGAACACTCACTGACATTTCTCCTATCTGAAAGTGATAAACGCTGGAAAAATGACTAAGTCCAAGAAATTTTTTTTATAAACTTTTTTCAATTTTACCCCGTGGGATATATATTCTACCCACACACATTTGGAACTCTTCTGGTGTACCCTCACACATATTATTCCCTCATTTAGTGGATATTTTCACAAAAAAGTGAAATTTTCAAAAATCCAGAAAATTGGCTGAAAACGACTAAATATCAAGGACTCATTGGGCGAATCGCTCTGGAACTGAAATCGGAACGCTCACTGACATTTCCCCTCTCTGAAAGTCTGATAAACGCCGGAAAAACGACTAAGTCCAAGAAAATTTTTTTTAAACTTTTTTCAATTTTACCGCGTGGGATATATATTCTACCCACACACATTTGGAACTCTTGTGGGGTACCCTCACACATATTATTCCCTCATTTAGTGGATATTTTCACAAAAAAGTGAAATTTTCAAAAATCCAGAAAATTGGCTGAAAGCGAATAAATATCAAGGACTCATTGGGCGAATCGCTCTGGAACTGAAATCGGAACGCTCACTGACATTTCCCCTCTCTGAAAGTCTGATAAACGCCGGAAAAACGACTAAGTCCAAGAAAATTTTTTTTTTAACTTTTTCAATTTTACCCCGTGGGATATATATTCTACCCACACACATTTGGAACTCTCCTGGGGTACCCTCACACATATTATTCCCTCATTTAGTGGATATTTTCACAAAAAGGTGAAATTTTCAAAAATCCAGAAAATTGGCTGAAAATGACTAAATATCAAGGACTCATTGGGCGAATCGCTCTGGAACTGAAATCGGAACGCTCACTGACATTTCCCCTATCTGAAAGTCAGATAAACGCCGGAAAAATGACTAAGTCCAAGAAAAAAATTTTTTAAACTTTTTTCAATTTTACCCCGTGGGATATATATTCTACCCACACACATTTGGAACTCTTGTGGGGTACCCTCACACATATTATTCCCTCATTTAGTGGATATTTTCACAAAACAGTGAAATTTTCAAAAATCCAGAAAATTGGCTGAAAGCGACTAAATATCAAGGTCTCATTGGGCTAATCGCTCTGGAACTGAAATCGGAAAGCTCACTGACATTTCCCCTATCTGAAAGTCTGATAAACGCCGGAAAAACGACTAAGTCCAAGAAAAATTTTTTTTAAACTTTTTTCAATTTTACCGCGTGGGATATATATTCTACCCACACACATTTGGAACTCTCCTGGGGTACCCTCACACATATTATTCCATCATTTAGTGGATATTTTCACAAAAAAGTGAAATTTTCAAAAATCCAAAATATTGGCTGAAAACGACGAAATATCGAGGAATCATTGGGCGAAACGCTCTGGAACTGAAATCGGAACGCTCACTGACATTTCCCCTGTCTGAAAGTCTGATAAACGCGGGAAAAATGACTAAGTCCAAGAAAAAATTTTTTTAAACTTTTTTCAATTTTACCCCGTGGGATATATATTCTACCCACACACATTTGGAACTCTCCTGGGGTACCCTCACACATATTATTCCCTCATTTTGCGGATATTTTCACAAAAAAGTGAAATTTTCAAAAATCCAGAAAATTGGCTGAAAACGACTAAATATCAAGGACTCATTGGGCGAATCGCTCTGGAACTGAAATCTAAACGCTCACTGACATTTCCCCTATCTGAAAGTCTGATAAACGCCGGAAAAACGACTAAGTCCAAGAAAAAATGTTTTTAAACTTTTTTCAATTTTACCGCGTGGGATATATATTCTACCCACACACATTTGGAACTCTTGTGGTGTACCCTCACACATATTATTCCCTCATTTAGTGGATATTTTCACAAAAAAGTTAAATTTTCAAAAATCCAGAAAATTGGCTGAAAGCGAATAAATATCAAGGACTCATTGGGCGAATCGCTCTGGAACTGAAATCGGAACGCTCACTGACATTTCCCCTATCTGAAAGTCTGATAAACGCGGGAAAAATGACTAAGTCCAAGAAAAAATTTTTTTACACTTTTTTCAATTTTACCCCGTGGGATATATATTCTACCCACACACATTTGGAACTCTCCTGGGGTACCCTCACACATATTATTCCCTCATTTTGCGGATATTTTCACAAAAAAGTGAAATTTTCAAAAATCCAGAAAATTGGCTGAAAACGACTAAATATCAAGGACTCATTGGGCGAATCGCTCTGGAACTGAAATCGGAACGCTCACTGACATTTCCCCTATCTGAAAGTCAGATAAACGCCGGAAAAATGACTAAGTCCAAGAAAAAATTTTTTTAAACTTTTTTCAATTTTACCCCGTGGGATATATATTCTACCCACACACATTTGGAACTCTTGTGGGGTACCCTCACACATATTATTCCCTCATTTAGTGGATATTTTCACAAAACAGTGAAATTTTCAAAAATCCAGAAAATTGGCTGAAAGCGACTAAATATCAAGGTCTCATTGGGCTAATCGCTCTGGAACTGAAATCGGAAAGCTCACTGACATTTCCCCTATCTGAAAGTCTGATAAACGCCGGAAAAACGACTAAGTCCAAGAAAAAATTTTTTTAAACTTTTTTCAATTTTACCGTGTGGGATATATATTCTACCCACACACATTTGGAACTCTCCTGGGGTACCCTCACACATATTATTCCATCATTTAGTGGATATTTTCACAAAAAAGTGAAATTTTCAAAAATCCAAAATATTGGCTGAAAACGACGAAATATCGAGGAATCATTGGGCGAAACGCTCTGGAACTGAAATCGGAACGCTCACTGACATTTCCCCTATCTGAAAGTCTGATAAACGCGGGAAAAATGACTAAGTCCAAGAAAAAAATTTTTTAAACTTTTTTCAATTTTACCCCGTGGGATATATATTCTACCCACACACATTTGGAACTCTCCTGGTGTACCCTCACACATATTATTTCCTCATTTTGCGGATATTTTCACAAAAAAGTGAAATTTTCAAAAATCCAGAAAATTGGCTGAAAGCGAATAAATATCAAGGACTCATTGGGCGAATCGCTCTGGAACTGAAATCGGAACGCTCACTGACATTTCCCCTATCTGAAAGTCTGATAAACGCGGGAAAAATGACTAAGTCCAAGAAAAATTTTTTTTACATTTTTATCAATTTTACCCCGTGGGATATATATTCTACCCACACACATTTGGAACTCTCCTGGGGTACCCTCACACATATTATTCTCTCATTTTGCGGATATTTTCACAAAAAAGTGAAATTTTCAAAAATCCAGAAAATTGGCTGAAAACGACTAAATATCAAGGACTCATTGGGCGAATCGCTCTGGAACTGAAATCGGAACGCTCACTGACATTTCCCCTATCTGAAAGTCTGATAAACGCCGGAAAAATGACTAAGTCCAAGAAAAAAATTTTTTAAACTTTTTTCAATTTTACCCCGTGGGATATATATTCTACCCACACACATTTGGAACTCTCCTGGGGTACCCTCACACATATTATTCCCTCATTTTGCGGATATTTTCACAAAAAAGTGAAATTTTCAAAAATCCAGAAAATTGGCTGAAAGCGAATAAATATCAAGGACTCATTGGGCGAATCGCTCTGGAACTGAAATCGGAACGCTCACTGACATTTCCCCTATCTGAAAGTCTGATAAACGCCGGAAAAATGACTAAGTCCAAGAAAATTTTTTTTTAAACTTTTTTCAATTTTACCGCGTGGGATATATATTCTACCCACACACATTTGGAACTCTTCATGGGTACCCTCACACATATTATTCCCTCATTTAGTGTATATTTTCACAAAAAGGTGAAATTTTCAAAAATCCAGAAAATTGGCTGAAAACGACTAAATATCAAGGACTCATTGGGCGAATCGCTCTGGAACTGAAATCGGAACGCTCACTGACATTTCCCCTATCTGAAAGTCTGATAAACGCCGGAAAAATGACTAAGTCCAAGAAAATTTTTTTTTAAACTTTTTTCAATTTTACCCCGTGGGATATATATTCTACCCACACACATTTGGAACTCTTGTGGGGTACCCTCACACATATTATTCCCTCATTTAGTGGATATTTTCACAAAAAAGTGAAATTTTCAAAAATCCAGAAAATTGGCTGAAAGCGACTAAATATCAAGGTCTCATTGGGCTAATCGCTCTGGAACTGAAATCGGAACGCTCACTGACATTTCCCCTATCTGAAAGTCTGATAAACGCCGGAAAAACGACTAAGTCCAAGAAAAAATTTTTTTAAACTTTTTTCAATTTTACCGCGTGGGATATATATTCTACCCACACACATTTGGAACTCTCCTGGGGTACCCTCACACATATTATTCCATCATTTAGTGGATATTTTCACAAAAAAGTGAAATTTTCAAAAATCCAAAATATTGGCTGAAAACGACGAAATATCGAGGAATCATTGGGCGAAACGCTCTGGAACTGAAATCGGAACGCTCACTGACATTTCCCCTATCTGAAAGTCTGATAAACGCGGGAAAAATGACTAAGTCCAAGAAATTTTTTTTTTAAACTTTTTTCAATTTTACCGCGTGGGATATATATTCTACCCACACACATTTGGAACTCTTGTGGGGTTCCCTCACACATATTATTCCCTCATTTAGTGGATATTTTCACAAAAAGGTGAAATTTTCAAAAATCCAGAAAATTGGCTGAAAACGACTAAATATCAAGGACTCATTGGGCGAATCGCTCTGGAACTGAAATCGGAACGCTCACTGACATTTCCCCTCTCTGAAAGTCTGATAAACGCCGGAAAAACGACTAAGTCCAAGAAAATTTTTTTTTTAACTTTTTCAATTTTACCCCATGGGATATATATTCTACCCACACACATTTGGAACTCTCCTGGGGTACCCTCACACATATTATTCCCTCATTTAGTGGATATTTTCACAAAAAGGTGACATTTTCAAAAATCCAGAAAATTGGCTGAAAGCGAATAAATATCAAGGACTCATTGGGCGAATCGCTCAGGAACTGAAATCGGAACGCTCACTGACATTTCCCCTCTCTGAAAGTCTGATAAACGCCGGAAAAACGACTAAGTCCAAGAAAATTTTTTTTTTAACTTTTTCAATTTTACCCCGTGGGATATATATTCTACCCACACACATTTGGAACTCTCCTGGGGTACCCACACACATATTATTCCCTCATTTAGTGGATATCTTCACAAAAAGGTGAAATTTTCAAAAATCCAGAAAATTGGCTGAAAATGACTAAATATCAAGGACTCATTGGGCAAATCGCTCTGGAACTGAAATCGGAACGCTCACTGACATTTCCCCTATCTGAAAGTCAGATAAACGCCGGAAAAATGACTAAGTCCAAGAAAAATTTTTTTCAACTTTTTTCAATTTTACCCCCGTGGGATATATATTCTACCCACACAGATTTGGAACTTTCCTGGGGTACCCTCACACATATTATTCCCTCATTTAGTGGATATTTTCACTAAAAAGTGAAATTTTCAAAAATCCAAAATATTGGCTGAAAACGACTAAATATCAAGGACTCATTGGGCAAATCGCTCTGGAACTGAAATCGGAACGCTCACTGACATTTCCCTTATCTGAAAGTCTGATAAACGCCGGAAAAATGAGTAAGTCCAAAAAAATTTTTTTTAAAACTTTTTTCAATTTTACCCCCGTGGGATATATATTCTACCCACACACATTTGGAACTCTCCTGGGGTAAACTCACACATATTATTTCCTCATTTAGTGGATATTTTCACAAAAAAGTGAAATTTTCAAAAATCCAGAAAATTGGATGAAAACGACTAAATATCAAGGACTCATTGAGCAAATCGCTCTGGAACTGAAATCGGAATGCTCACTGACATTTCCCCTCTCTGAAAGTCTGATAAACGCCGGAAAAACGACTAAGTCCAAGAAAATTTTTTTTTTTACTTTTTCAGTTTTACCCCGTGGGATATATATACTACCCACACACATTTGGAACTCTCCTGGGGTACCCTCACACATATTATTCCCTCATTTAGTGGATATTTTCACAAAAAGGTTAAATTTTCAAAAATCCAGAAAATTGGCTGAAAACGACTAAATATCACGGACTCATTGGACGAATCGCTCTGGAACTGAAATCGGAACGCTCACTGACATTTCCCCTATCTGAAAGTCTGATAAACGCGGGAAAAATGACTAAGTCCAAGAAAAAAATTTTTTAAACTTTTTTCAATTTTACCCCGTGGGATATATATTCTACCCACACACATTTGGAACTCTCCTGGTGTACCCTCACACATATTATTCCCTCATTTTGCGGATATTTTCACAAAAAAGTGAAATTTTCAAAAATCCAGAAAATTGGCTGAAAGCGAATAAATATCAAGGACTCATTGGGCGAATCGCTCTGGAACTGAAATCGGAACGCTCACTGACATTTCCCCTATCTGAAAGTCTGATAAACGCGGGAAAAATGACTAAGTCCAAGAAAAATTTTTTTTACACTTTTTTCAATTTTACCCCGTGGGATATATATTCTACCCACACACATTTGGAACTCTCCTGGGGTACCCTCACACATATTATTCTCTCATTTTGCGGATATTTTCACAAAAAAGTGAAATTTTCAAAAATCCAGAAAATTGGCTGAAAACGACTAAATATCAAGGACTCATTGGGCGAATCGCTCTGGAACTGAAATCGGAACGCTCACTGACATTTCCCCTATCTGAAAGTCTGATAAACGCCGGAAAAATGACTAAGTCCAAGAAAAAAAATTTTTAAACTTTTTTCAATTTTACCCCGTGGGATATATATTCTACCAACACACATTTGGAACTCTTCTGGGGTACCCTCACACATATTATTCCCTCATTTAGTGGATATTTTCACAAAAAAGTGAAATTTTCAAAAATCCAGAAAATTGGCTGAAAACGACTAAATATCACGGACTCATTGGGCGAATCGCTCTGGAACTGAAATCGGAACGCTCACCGACATTTCCCCTCTCTGAAAGTCTGATAAACTCCAGAAAAATGACAAAGTCCAAGAAAATTTTTTTTTAAACTTTTTTCAATTTTACCTTGTGAGATATATATTCTACCCACACACATTTGGAACTTTCCTGGGGTACCCTCACACATATTATTCCCTCATTTAGTGGATATTTTCACAAAAAAGTGAAATTTTCAAAAATCCAAAATATTGGCTGAAAATGAGTAAATATCAAGGACTCATTAGGCGAATTGCTCTGGAACTGAAATCGCAACGCTCACTGACATTTCCCCTATCTGAAAGTCTGATAAACGCCGGAAAAATGACTAAGTCCAAGAAAAAAATTTTTTAAACTTTTTTCAATTTTACCTTGTTTGATATATATTCTACCCACACACATTTGGAACTCTTCTGGGGTACCCTCACACATATTATTCCCTCATTTAGTGGATATTTTCACAAAAAAGTGAATTTTTCAAAAATCCAGAAAATTAGCTGAAAACAACTAAATATCAAGGACTCATTGGGCGAATCGCTCTGGAACTGAAATCGGAACGCTCACTGACATTTCCCCTATCTAAAAGTCTGATAAACGCCGGAAAAATGACTAAGTCCAAGAATATTTTTTTTGAACATTTTACAATTTTACCCCGTGGGATATATATTCTACCCACACACATTTGGAACTCTCCTGGGGTACCCTCACACATATTATTCCCTCATTTAGTGGATATTTTCACAAAAAGGTGAAATTTTCAAAAATCCAGAAAATTGGCTGAAAACGACTAAATATCAAAGACTCATTGGGCGAATCGCTCTGGAACTGAAATCGGAATGCTCACTGACATTTCCCCTATCTGAAAGTCTGATAAATGCCGGAAAAATGACTAAGGGCAAAAAAAATTTTTTTTCAACTTTTTTCAATTTTACCCCCGTGGGATATATATTCTACCCACACACATTTGGAACTCTCCTGGGGTACCCTCACACATATTATTCCCTCATTTAATGGATATTTTCACAAAAAGGTGAAATTTTCAAAAATCCAGAAAATTGGCTGAAAACGACTAAATATCAAGGACTCATTGGGCGAATCGCTCTGGAACTGAAATCGGAACGCTCACTGACATTTCCCCTATCTGAAAGTCTGATAAATGCCGGAAAAATGACTAAGTCCAAGAAAAAATTTTTTTTAAACTTTTTTCAATTTTACCTTGTGGGATATGTATTCTACCCACACACATTTGGAACTCTTCTGGGGTACCCTCACACATATTATTCCCTCATTTAGTGGATATTTTCACAAAAAAGTGAAATTTTTAAAAATCCAGAAAATTGGCTGAAAACGACTAAATATCAAGGACTCATTGGGCGAATCGCTCTGGAACTGAAATCGGAATGCTCACTGACATTTCCCCTATCTGAAAGTCTGATAAACGCCGGAAAAATTACTAAGTCCAAAAAAAAAAATTTTTCAACTTTTTTCAATTTTACCCCCGTGGGATATATATTCTACCCACACACATTTGGAACTATCCTGGGGTACCCTCACACATATTATTCCCTCATTTAGTGGATATTTTCACAAAAAAGTGAAATTTTCAAAAATCCAGAAAATTGGATGAAAATGACTAAATATCAAGGACTCATTGGGCGAACAGCTCTGGAACTGAAATCGGAATGCTCACTGACATTTCCCCTATCTGAAAGTCTGATAAACGCCAAAAATGACAAAGTCCAAGAAAAAATTTTTTAAACTTTTTTCAATTTTACCTTGTGAGATATATATTCTACCCACACACATTTGGAACTTTCCTGGGGTACCCTCACACATATTATTCCCTCATTTAGTGGATATTTTCACAAAAAAGTGAAATTTTCAAAAATCCAAAATATTGGCTGAAAATGAGTAAATATCAAGGACTCATTGGGCGAATCGCTCTGGAACTGAAATCGAAACGCTCACAGACATTTCCCCTATCTGAAAGTCTGATAATCGCCTGAAAAATGACTAAGGGCAAAAAAAAATTTTTTTCAACTTTTTTCAATTTTACCCCCGTGGGATATATATTCTACCCACACACATTTGGAACTCTCCTGGGGTACCCTCACACATATTATTCCCTCATTTAGTGGATATTTTCACAAAAAAGTGAAATTTTCAAAAATCCAGAAAATTGGCTGAAAACGACTAAATATCAAGGACGCATTAGGCGAATTGCTCTGGAACTGAAATCGCAACGCTCACTGACATTTCCCCTATCTGAAAGTCTGATGAACGCCGGAAAAATTACTAAGTCCAAAAATAAAAAATTTTCAACTTTTTTCAATTTTACCCCCGTGGGATATATATTCTACCCACACACATTTGGAACTATCCTGGGGTACCCTCACACATATTATTCCCTCATTTAGTGGATATTTTCACAAAAAAGTGAAAAATTAAAAAATCCAGAAAATTTGCTGAAAACGACTAAATATCAAGGACTCAATCGGCGAATCACTCTGGAACTGAAATCGGAACGCTCACTGACATTTCCTCTATCAGAAAGTCTGATAAACGCCGGAAAAATGACTAAGTCCAAGAATATTTTTTTTGAACATTTTACAATTTTACCCCGTGGGATATATATTCTACCCACACACATTTGGAACTCTCCTGGGGTACCCTCACACATATTATTCCCTCATTTAGTGGATATTTTCACAAAAAGGTGAAATTTTCAAAAATCCAGAAAATTGGCTGAAAACGACTAAATATCAAAGACTCATTGGGCGAATCGCTCTGGAACTGAAATCGGAACGCTCACTGACATTTCCCCTATCTGAAAGTCTGATAAATGCCGGAAAAATGACTAAGGGCAAAAAAAAATTTTTTTCAACTTTTTTCAATTTTACCCCCGTGGGATATATATTCTACCCACACACATTTGGAACTCTTCTGGGGTACCCTCACACATATTATTCCCTCATTTAGTGGATATTTTCACAAAAAAGTGAAATTTTTAAAAATCCAGAAAATTGGCTGAAAACGACTAAATATCAAGGACTCATTGGGCGAATCGCTCTGGAACTGAAATCGGAATGCTCACTGACATTTCCCCTATCTGAAAGTCTGATAAACGCCGGAAAAATTACTAAGTCCAAAAAAAAAAAATTTTCAACTTTTTTCAATTTTACCCCCGTGGGATATATATTCTACCCACACACATTTGGAACTGTCCTGGGGTACCCTCACACATATTATTCCCTCATTTAGTGGATATTTTCACAAAAAAGTGAAATTTTCAAAAATCCAAAATATTGGCTGAAAACGACTAAATATCAAGGACTCATTGGGCGAATCGCTCTGGAACTGAAATCGGAACGCTCACTGACATTTCCCCTATCTGAAAGTCTGATAAATGCCGGAAAAATGACTAAGTCCAAGAAAAAATTTTTTTAAACTTTTTTCAATTTTACCTTGTGGGATATATATTCTACCCACACACATTTGGAACTCTTCTGGGGTACCCTCACACATATTATTCCCTCATTTAGTGGATATTTTCACAAAAAAGTGAATTTTTCAAAAATCCAGAAAATAAGCTGAAAACGACTAAATATCAAGGACTCATTGGGTGAATCGCTCTGGAACTGAAATCGGAACACTCACTGACATTTCCCCTATCTGAAAGTCTGATAAACGCCGGAAAAATGACTAAGTCCATGAAAATTTTTTTTTAAACTTTTTTCAATTTACCTTGTGGGATATATATTCTACCCACACACATTTGGAACTCTTCTGGGGTACCCTCACACATATTATTCCCTCATTTAGTGGATATTTTCACAAAAAAGTGAAATTTTCAAAAATCCAGAAAATTGGCTGAAAATGACTAAATATCAAGGACTCATTGGGCGAATCGCTCTGGAACTGAAATCGGAATGCTCACTGACATTTCCCCTCTCTGAAAGTCTGATAAACGCCGGAAAAATGACTAAGTCCTAGAAAAATTTTTTTTGAAATTTTTCAATTTTACCCCGTGGGATATATATTCTACCCACACACATTTGGAACTCTCCTGGGGTACCCTCACACATATTGTTCCCTCATTTAGTGGATATTTTCACAAAAAGGTGAAATTTTCAAAAATCCAGAAAATTGGCTGAAAACGACTAAATATCAAGGACTCATTGGGCGAATCGCTCTGGAACTGAAATCGGAATGCTCATTGACATTTCCCCTATCTGAAAGTCTGATGAACGCCGGAAAAATTACTAAGTCCAAAAATAAAAAATTTTCAACTTTTTTCAATTTTACCCCCGTGGGATATATATTCTACCCACACACATTTGGAACTCTTCTGGGGTACCCTCACACATATTATTCCCTCATTTAGTGGATATTTTCACAAAAAAGTGAAATTTTCAAAAATCCAGAAAATTCGCTGAAAACGACTAAATATCACGGACTCATTGGGCGAATCGCTCTGGAACTGAAATCGGAACGCTCACTGACATTTCCCCTATCTGAAAGTCTGATAAACGCCAGAAAAATGACAAAGTCCAAGAAAAAAAATGTTTTAACTTTTTTCAATTTTACCTTGTGAGATATATATTCTACCCACACACATTTGGAACTTTCCTAGGGTACCCTCACACATATTATTCCCTCATTTAGTGGATATTTTCACAAAAAAGTGAAATTTTCAAAAATCCAAAATATTGGCTGAAAATGAGTAAATATCAAGGACTCATTGGGCGAATCGCTCTGGAACTGAAATCGGAACGCTCACTGACATTTCCACTATCTGAAAGTCTGATGAACGCCGGAAAAATTACTAAGTCCAAAAATAAAAAATGTTCAACTTTTTTCAATTTTACCCCCGTGGGATATATATTCTACCCACACACATTTGGAACTCTTCTGGGGTACCCTCACACATATTATTCCCTCATTTAGTGGATATTTTCACAAAAAAGTGAATTTTTCAAAAATCCAGAAAATTAGCTGAAAACGACTAAATATCACGGACTCATTGGGCGAATCGCTCTGGAACTGAAATCGGAACGCTAACTGACATTTCCCCTATCTGAAAGTCTGATAAACGCCGGAAAAATGACAAAGTCCATGAAAAATTTTTTTTAAACTTTTTTCAATTTCCCTTGTCCGATATATATTCTACCCACACACATTTGGAACTCTTCTGGGGTACCCTCACACATATTATTCCCTCATTTAGTGGATATTTTCACAAAAAAGTGAAATTTTCAAAAATCCAGAAAATTGGCTGAAAATGACTAAATATCAAGGACTCATTGGGCGAATCGCTCTGGAACTGAAATCGGAACGCTCACTGACATTTCCCCTATCTGAAAGTCTGATAAACGCCGGAAAAATGACTAAGTCCAAGAAACATTTTTGTTAAACTTTTTTCAATTTTCCCCCGTGGGATATATATTCTACCCACACACATTTGGAACTCTCCTGGGGTACCCTCACACATATTATTCCCTCATTTAGTGGATATTTTCACAAAAAGGTGAAATTTTCAAAAATCCAGAAAATTGGCTGAAAACGACTAAATATCACGGACTCATTGGACGAATCGCTCTGGAACTGAAATCGGAATGCTCACTGACATTTCCCCTATCTGAAAGTCTGATAAACGCCGGAAAAATGACAAAGTCCATGAAAAAAATTTTTTAAACTTTTTTCAATTTACCTTGTGGGATATATATTCTACCCACACACATTTGGAACTCTTCTGGGGTACCCTCACACATATTATTCCCTCATTTAGTGGATATTTTCACAAAAAAGTGAAATTTTCAAAAATCCAGAAAATTGGCTGAAAATGACTAAATATCAAGGACTCATTGGGCGAATCGCTCTGGAACTGAAATCGGAACGCTCACTGACATTTCCCCTATCTGAAAGTCTGATAAACGCCAGAAAAATGACAAAGTCCAAGAAAAAAAATGTTTAAACTTTTTTCAATTTTACCTTGTGAGATATATATTCTACCCACACACATTTGGAACTTTCCTGGGGTACCCTCACACATATTATTCCCTCATTTAGTGGATATTTTCACAAAAAAGTGAAATTTTCAAAAATCCAAAATATTGGCTGAAAATGAGTAAATATCAAGGACTCATTGGGCGAATCGCTCTGGAACTGAAATCGGAACGCTCACTGACATTTCCACTATCTGAAAGTCTGATGAACGCCGGAAAAATTACTAAGTCCAAAAATAAAAAATGTTCAACTTTTTTCAATTTTACCCCCGTGGGATATATATTCTACCCACACACATTTGGAACTCTTCTGGGGTACCCTCACACATATTATTCCCTCATTTAGTGGATATTTTCACAAAAAAGTGAATTTTTCAAAAATCCAGAAAATTAGCTGAAAACGACTAAATATCAAGGACTCATTGGGCGAATCGCTCTAGAACTGAAATCGGAACGCTCACTGACATTTCCCCTATCTGAAAGTCTGATAAACGCCGGAAAAATGACAAAGTCCATGAAAAAAATTTTTTAAACTTTTTTCAATTTACCTTGTGGGATATATATTCTACCCACACACATTTGGAACTCTTCTGGGGTACCCTCACACATATTATTCCCTCATTTAGTGGATATTTTCACAAAAAAGTGAAATTTTCAAAAATCCAGAAAATTGGCTGAAAATGACTAAATATCAAGGACTCATTGGGCGAATCGCTCTGGAACTGAAATCGGAACGCTCACTGACATTTCCCCTATCTGAAAGTCTGATAAACGCCAGAAAAATTACTAAGTCCAAAAAAAAATTTTTTTCAACTTTTTTCAATTTTACCCCCATGGGTTATATATTCTACACACACACATTTGGAAATCTTCTGGGGTACCCTCACACATATTATTCCCTCATTTAGTGGATATTTTCACAAAAAAGTGAAATTTTCAAAAATCCAGAAAATTGGCTGAAAACGACTAAATATCACGGACACATTGGGCGAATCGCTCTGGAACTGAAATCGGAACGCTCACTGACATTTCCCCTATCTGAAAGTCTGATAAACGCCAGAAAAATGACAAAGTCCAAGAAAAAAAATGTTTAAACTTTTTTCAATTTTACCTTGTGAGATATATATTCTACCCACACACATTTGGAACTTTCCTGGGGTACCCTCACACATATTATTCCCTCATTTAGTGGATATTTTCACAAAAAAGTGAAATTTTCAAAAATCCAAAATATTGGCTGAAAATGAGTAAATATCAAGGACTCATTGGGCGAATCGCTCTGGAACTGAAATCGGAACGCTCACTGACATTTCCCCTATCTGAAAGTCTGATAAACGCCGGAAAAATGACAAAGTCCATGAAAAAAATTTTTTAAACTTTTTTCAATTTACCTTGTGGGATATATATTCTACCCACACACATTTGGAACTCTTCTGGGGTACCCTCACACATATTATTCCCTCATTTAGTGGATATTTTCACAAAAAAGTGAAATTTTCAAAAATCCAGAAAATTGGCTGAAAACGACTAAATATCACGGACACATTGGGCGAATCGCTCTGGAACTGAAATCGGAACGCTCACTGACATTTCCCCTATCTGAAAGTCTGATAAACGCCAGAAAAATGACAAAGTCCAAGAAAAAAAATGTTTAAACTTTTTTCAATTTTACCTTGTGAGATATATATTCTACCCACACACATTTGGAACTTTCCTGGGGTACCCTCACACATATTATTCCCTCATTTAGTGGATATTTTCACAAAAAAGTGAAATTTTCAAAAATCCAAAATATTGGCTGAAAATGAGTAAATATCAAGGACTCATTGGGCGAATCGCTCTGGAACTGAAATCGGAACGCTCACTGACATTTCCCCTATCTGAAAGTCTGATAAACGCCGGAAAAATGACAAAGTCCATGAAAAAAATTTTTTAAACTTTTTTCAATTTACCTTGTGGGATATATATTCTACCCACACACATTTGGAACTCTTCTGGGGTACCCTCACACATATTATTCCCTCATTTAGTGGATATTTTCACAAAAAAGTGAAATTTTCAAAAATCCAGAAAATTGGCTGAAAATGACTAAATATCAAGGACTCATTGGGAGAATCGCTCTGGAACTGAAATCGGAACGCTCACTGACATTTCCCCTATCTGAAAGTCTGATAAATGCCGGAAAAATGACTAAGTCCAAGAAAAATTTTTTTTAAACTTTTTTCAATTTTACCCCGTGGGATATGTATTCTGCCCACACACATTTGGAACTCTCCTGGGGTACCCTCACACATATTATTCCCTCATTTAATGGATATTTTCACAAAAAGGTGAAATTTTCAAAAATCCAGAAAATTGGCTGAAAACGACTAAATATCAAGGACTCATTGGGTGAATCGCTCTGGAACTGAAATCGGAACGCTCACTGACATTTCCCCTATCTGAAAGTCTGATAAATGCCGGAAAAATGACTAAGTCCAAGAAAAAATTTTTTTTAAACTTTTTTCAATTTTACCTTGTGGGATATATATTCTACCCACACACATTTGGAACTCTTCTGGGGTACCCTCACACATATTATTCCCTCATTTAGTGGATATTTTCACAAAAAAGAGAAATTTTTAAAAATCCAGAAAATTGGTTGAAAACGACAAAATATCAAGGACTCATTGGGCGAATCGCTCTGGAACTGAAATCGGAATGCTCACTGACATTTCCCCTATCTGAAAGTCTGATAAACGCCGGAAAAATTACTAAGTCCAAAAAAAAAAATTTTTCAACTTTTTTCAATTTTACCCCCGTGGGATATATATTCTACCCACACACATTTGGAACTATCCTGGGGTACCCTCACACATATTATTCCCTCATTTAGTGGATATTTTCACAAAAAAGTGAAAAATTCAAAAATCCAGAAAATTGGCTGAAAACGACTAAATATCAAGGACTCATTGGGCGAATCGCTCTGGAACTGAAATCGGAACGCTCACTGACATTTCCCCTATCTGAAAGTCTAATAAACGCCGGAAAAATGACTAAGTCGAAGAAAAATTTTTTTTAAACTTTTTTCAATTTTAACCCGTGGGATATGTATTCTACCCACACACATTTGGAACTCTTGTGGGGTACCCTCACACATATTATTCCCTCATTTAGTGGATATTTTCACAAAAAGTTGAAATTTTCAAAAGTCCAGAAAATTGGCTGAAAACGACTAAATATCAAGGACTCATTGGGCGAATCGCTCTGGAACTGAAATCGGAATGCTCACTGACATTTCCCCTCTCTGAAAGTCTGATAAACGCTGGAAAAACGACTAAGTCCAAGAAAAATTTTTTTTGAACTTTTTCTATTTTACCCCATGGGATATATATTCTACCCACACACATTTGGAACTCTCCTGGGGTACCCCCACACATATTATTCCCTCATTTAGTGGATGTTTTCACAAAAAGGTGAAATTTTCAAAAATCCAGAAAATTGGCTGAAAACGAATAAATATCAAGGACTCATTGGGCGAATCGCTCTGGAACTGAAATCGGAACGCTCACTGACATTTCCACTATCTGAAAGTCTGATAAACGCCGGAAAAAGTACTAAGTCTCCCAAAAAAAATTTTTCAACTTTTTTCAATTTTACACGCGTGGGATATATATTCTACCCACACACATTTGGAACTCTCCTGGGGTACCCTCACACATATTACTCCCTCATTTAGTGGATATTTTCACAAAAAAGTGAAATTTTCAAAAATCCAGAAAATTGGCTGAAAACGACTAAATAATGACTCATTGGGCGAATCGCTCTGGAACTGAAATCGGATCGCTCACTGACATTTCCCCTATGTGAAAGTCTGATCAACGCCAGAAAAATGACTAAGTCCAAGAAAAAATGTTTTTAAACTTTTTTCAATTTTACCCCAATGGGATATATATTCTACCCACACACATTTGGAACTCTTCTGGGGTACCCGCACACATATTATTCCCTCATTTAGTGGATATTTCCTCAAAAAGGTCAAATTTTCAAAAATCCAGAAAATTGGCTGAAAACGACTAAATATCAAGGACTCATTGGGCGAATCACTCTGGAACTGAAATCGGAACGCTCACTGACATTTCCCCTATCTGAAAGTCTGATAAACGCCGGAAAAATGACTTTCATAAAAAAAAAAATTTCAACTTTTTTCAATTTTACCCCCGTGGGATATATATTCTACGCACACATATTTGGAACTCTCCTGGGGTACCCTCACACATATTATTCCCTCATTTAGTAGATAGTTTCACAAAAAAGTGAAATTTTCAAAAATCCAGAAAATTGGCTGAAAACGACTAAATATCAAGGACTCATTGGGTGAATCGCTCTGGAACTGAAATCGGAATGCTCACTGACATTTCCCCTATCTGAAAGTCTGATAAACAGCGGAAAAATGACTAAGTCCAAGAAAAATTTTTTTTTAACTTTTTTCAATTTTACCCCGTGGGATATATATTCTACCCACACACATTTGGAACTCTCCTGGGGTACCCTCACACATATTATTCCCTCATTTAGTGGATATTTTCACAAAAAAGTGAAATTTTTCAAAAATCCAAAATATTGGCTGAAAACGACTAAATATCAAGGACTCATTGGGCGAATCGCTCTGGAACTGAAATCGGAATGTTCACTGACATTTCCCCTATCTGAAAGTCTGATAAATGCCGGAAAAATGACTAAGTCTAAAAAAAAATTTTTTCAACTTTTTTCAATTTTACCCACGTGGGATATATATTCTACCCACACACTTTTGGAACTCTCCTGGGGTACCCTCACACATATTATTCCCTCATTTAGTGGATATTTTCAGAAAAAGGTGAAATTTTCAAAAATCCAGAAAATTGGCTGAAAACGACTAAATATCAAGGACTCATTGGGCGAATCGCTCTGGAACTGAAATCGGAACGCTCACTGACATTTCCCCTATCTGAAAGTCTGATGAACGCCAGAAAAATGACTAAGTCCAAGAAAAAATGTTTTTAAACTTTTTTCAATTTTACCCCGTGGGATATATATTCTACCCACACACATTTGGAACTCTCCTGGGGTACCCTCACACATATTATTCCCTTATTTAGTGGATATGTTCACAAAAAGGTGAAATTTTCAAAAATCCAGAAAATTGGCTGAAAATGACTAAATATCAAGGACTCATTGGGCGAATCGCTCTGGAACTGAAATCGGAACTCTCACTGACATTTCCCCTATCTGAAAGTCTGATAAACGACAGAAAAATGACTAAGTCCAAAAAAAATTTTTTTTCAACTTTTTTCAATTTTGTCCCCGTGGGATATATATACTACCCACACACATTTGGAACTCTCCTGGGGTACCCTCACACATATTATTCCCTCATTTAGTGGATATTTTCACAAAAAAGTAAAATTTTCAAAAATCCAAAATATTGGCTGAAAACGACTAAATATCAAGGACTCATTGGGCATATCGCTCTGGAACTGAAATCGGAATGCTCACTGACATTTCCCCTATCTGAAAGTCTGATAAATGCCGGAAAAATGACTAAGTCTAAAAAAAAATTTTTTCAACTTTTTTCAATTTTACCCCCGTGGGATATATATTCTACCCACACACGTTTGGAACTCTCCTGGGGTACCCTCACACGTATTATTCCCTCATTTAGTGGATATTTTCCCAAAAAAGTGAAATTTTCAAAAATCCCAGATAATTGGCTCAAAACGACTAAATTTCAAGGACTCATTGGGCGAATCGCTCTGGAACTGAAATCAGAACGCTCACTGACATTTCCCCTATCTGAAAGTCTGATAAACGCTGGAAAAATGACTAAGTCCCCAAAAAAATTTTTTTCAACTTTTTTCAATTTTATCCCCGTGGGATATATATTCTACCCACACACATTTGGAAATCTCCTGGGGTACCCTCACACATATTATTCCCTCATTTAGTGGATATTTTCTCAAAAAAAGTGAATTTATCAAAAATCCTGAAAATTGGCTGAAAATGACTAAATATCAAGGACTCATTGGGCGAATAACTCTGGATCTGAAATCGGAAGGCGCACTGACATTTCCCCTATCTGAAAGTCTGATAAACGACGGAAAAATGACTAAGTACAAGAAAAAATTTTTTCAAACTTTTTTCAATTTTACCCCGTGGGATATATATTCTACCCACACACATTTGGAACTCTCCTGGGGTACCCTCACACATATTATTCCCTTATTTAGTGGATATGTTCACAAAAAGGTGAAATTTTCAAAAATCCAGAAAATTGGCTGCAAATGACTAAATATCAAGGACTCATTGGGCGAATAGCTCTGGAACTGAAATCGGAACGCGCACTGACATTTCCCCTATCTGAAAGTCTGATAAACGCTGGAAAAATGACTAAGTCTCCAAAAAAAATTTTTTCAACTTTTTTCAATTTTATCCCCGTGGGATATGTATTCTACCCACACACATTTGAAACTCTCCTGGGGTACCCTCACACATATTATTCCCTCATTTAGTGGATATTTTCACAAAAAAGCGAAATTATCAAAAATCCAGAAAATTGGCTGAAAATGACTAAATATCAAGGACTCATTGGGCGAATCGCTCTGCAACTGAAATCGGAACTCTCACTGACATTTTCCCTATCTGAAAGTCTGATAAACGACGGAAAAATGACTAAGTCCAAGAAAAAAATTTTTTTAACTTTTTTCAATTTTACCCCGTGGGATATATATTCTACCCACACACATTTGGAACTCTCCTGGGGTACCCTCACACATATTATTCCCTCATTTAGTGGATATTTTCACAAAAAAGTGAAATTTTTCAAAAATCCAAAATATTGGCTGAAAACGACTAAATATCAAGGACTCATTGGGCGAATCGCTCTGGAACTGAAATCGGAATGTTCACTGACATTTCCCCTATCTGAAAGTCTGATAAATGCCGGAAAAATGACTAAGTCTAAAAAAAAATTTTTTCAACTTTTTTCAATTTTACCCACGTGGGATATATATTCTACCCACACACTTTTGGAACTCTCCTGGGGTACCCTCACACATATTATTCCCTCATTTAGTGGATATTTTCAGAAAAAGGTGAAATTTTCAAAAATCCAGAAAATTGGCTGAAAACGACTAAATATCAAGGACTCATTGGGCGAATCGCTCTGGAACTGAAATCGGAACGCTCACTGACATTTCCCCTATCTGAAAGTCTGATGAACGCCAGAAAAATGACTAAGTCCAAGAAAAAATGTTTTTAAACTTTTTTCAATTTTACCCCGTGGGATATATATTCTACCCACACACATTTGGAACTCTCCTGGGGTACCCTCACACATATTATTCCCTTATTTAGTGGATATGTTCACAAAAAGGTGAAATTTTCAAAAATCCAGAAAATTGGCTGAAAATGACTAAATATCAAGGACTCATTGGGCGAATCGCTCTGGAACTGAAATCGGAACTCTCACTGACATTTCCCCTATCTGAAAGTCTGATAAACGACAGAAAAATGACTAAGTCCAAAAAAAAATTTTTTTCAACTTTTTTCAATTTTGTCCCCGTGGGATATATATACTACCCACACACATTTGGAACTCTCCTGGGGTACCCTCACACATATTATTCCCTCATTTAGTGGATATTTTCACAAAAAAGTAAAATTTTCAAAAATCCAAAATATTGGCTGAAAACGACTAAATATCAAGGACTCATTGGGCATATCGCTCTGGAACTGAAATCGGAATGCTCACTGACATTTCCCCTATCTGAAAGTCTGATAAATGCCGGAAAAATGACTAAGTCTAAAAAAAAATTTTTTCAACTTTTTTCAATTTTACCCCCGTGGGATATATATTCTACCCACACACGTTTGGAACTCTCCTGGGGTACCCTCACACGTATTATTCCCTCATTTAGTGGATATTTTCCCAAAAAAGTGAAATTTTCAAAAATCCCAGATAATTGGCTCAAAACGACTAAATTTCAAGGACTCATTGGGCGAATCGCTCTGGAACTGAAATCAGAACGCTCACTGACATTTCCCCTATCTGAAAGTCTGATAAACGCTGGAAAAATGACTAAGTCCCCAAAAAAATTTTTTTCAACTTTTTTCAATTTTATCCCCGTGGGATATATATTCTACCCACACACATTTGGAAATCTCCTGGGGTACCCTCACACATATTATTCCCTCATTTAGTGGAAATTTTCTCAAAAAAAGTGAATTTATCAAAAATCCTGAAAATTGGCTGAAAATGACTAAATATCAAGGACTCATTGGGCGAATAACTCTGGATCTGAAATCGGAAGGCGCACTGACATTTCCCCTATCTGAAAGTCTGATAAACGACGGAAAAATGACTAAGTACAAGAAAAAATTTTTTCAAACTTTTTTCAATTTTACCCCGTGGGATATATATTCTACCCACACACATTTGGAACTCTCCTGGGGTACCCTCACACATATTATTCCCTTATTTAGTGGATATGTTCACAAAAAGGTGAAATTTTCAAAAATCCAGAAAATTGGCTGCAAATGACTAAATATCAAGGACTCATTGGGCGAATAGCTCTGGAACTGAAATCGGAACGCGCACTGACATTTCCCCTATCTGAAAGTCTGATAAACGCTGGAAAAATGACTAAGTCTCCAAAAAAAATTTTTTCAACTTTTTTCAATTTTATCCCCGTGGGATATGTATTCTACCCACACACATTTGAAACTCTCCTGGGGTACCCTCACACATATTATTCCCTCATTTAGTAGATATTTTCACAAAAAAGCGAAATTATCAAAAATCCAGAAAATTGGCTGAAAATGACTAAATATCAAGGACTCATTGGGCGAATCGCTCTGCAACTGAAATCGGAACTCTCACTGACATTTTCCCTATCTGAAAGTCTGATAAACGACGGAAAAATGACTAAGTACAAGAAAAA
Organism: Phyllobates terribilis; assembly: GCF_046119375.1. Taxonomy (NCBI): domain Eukaryota; kingdom Metazoa; phylum Chordata; class Amphibia; order Anura; family Dendrobatidae; genus Phyllobates; species Phyllobates terribilis. Next base: position 598,100,103 of record NW_027362762.1, read on the forward strand.
AATTTTTAAAACTTTTTTCAATTTTACCCCGTGGGATATATATTCTACCCACACACATTTGGAACTCTCCTGGGGTACTCTCACACATATTATTCCCTCATTTAGTGGATATCTTCACAAAAAAGTGAAATTATCAAAAATGCTGAAAATTGGCTGAAAATGACTAAATATCAAGGACTCATTGGGCGAATCGCTCTGGAACTGAAATCGGAATGCTAACTGACATTTCCCCTATCTGAAAGTCTGATAAACGACGGAAAAATGACTAAGTACAAGAAAAAAAAAATTAAAACTTTTTTCAATTTTACCCCGTGGGATATATATTCTACCCACACACATTTGGAACTCTCCTGCGGTACCCTCACACATATTATTCCCTCATTTAGTGGATATTTTCACAAAAAAGTGAAATTATTAAAAATCCTGAAAATTGGCTGAAAATGACTAAATATCAAGGACTCATTGGGCGAATCGCTCTGGAACTGAAATCGGAATGCTCTCTGACATTTCCCCTATCTGAAAGTCTGATAAACGCTGGAAAAATGACTAAGTCCCCCAAAAAAATTTTTTCAACTTTTTTCAATTTTATCCCCGTGGGATATATATTCTATCCACACACATTTGGAACTCTCCTGGGGTACCCTCACACATATTATTACCTCATTTAGTGGATATTTTCACAAAAAAAGTGAAATTTTCAAAAATCCAAAATATTGGCTGAAAACGACTAAATATCAAGGACTCATTGGGCGAATCGCTCTGGAACTGAAATCGGAATGCTCTCTGACATTTCCCCTATCTGAAAGTCTGATAAACGCTGGAAAAATGACTAAGTCCCCCAAAAAAATTTTTTCAACTTTTTTCAATTTTATCCCCGTGGGATATATATACTACCCACACACATTTGGAACTCTCCTGGGGTACCCTCACACATATTATTCCCTCATTTAGTCGATATTTTCACAAAAAAGCGAAATTTTAAAAAATCCAAAATATTGGCTGAAAATGACTAAATATCAAGGACTCAATGGACGAAAAGCTCTGGAACTGAAATCGGAAGGCGCACTGACATTTCCCCTATCTGAAAGTCTGATTAACGACGGAAAAATGACTAAGTACAAGAAAAAAAAATTTAAAACTTTTTTCAATTTTACCCCGTGGGATATATATTCTACCCACACACATTTGGAACTCTCCTGGGGTACCCTCACACATATTATTCCCTCATTTAGTGAATATTTTCACAAAAAAGTGAAATTATCAAAAATCCTGAAAATTGGCTGAAAATGACTAAATATCAAGGACTCATTGGGCGAATCGCTCTGGAACTGAAATCGGAACTCTCACTGACATTTCCCCTATCTGAAAGTCTGATAAACGACGGAAAAATGACTAAGTCCAAAAAAAAATTGTTTGCAACTTTTTTCAATTTTACCTCGTGGGATATATATTCTACCCACACAAATTTGGAACTTTCCTGGGGTACCCTCACACATATTATTCCCTCATTTAGTGGATATTTTCACAAAAAAGTGAAATTATCAAAAATCCAGAAAATTGGCTGAAAATGACTAAATATCAAGGACTCATTGGGCGAATCGCTCTGGAACTGAAATCGGAACTCTCACTGACATTTCCCCTATCTGAAAGTCTGATAAACGACGGAAAAATGACTAAGTACAAGAAAAAAATTTTTAAAACTTTTTTCAATTTTACCCCCGTGGGATATATATTCTACCCACACACATTTGGAACTCTCCTGGTTTACCCTCACACATATTATTCCATTATTTAGTGGATATGTTCACAAAAAGGTGAAATTTTCAAAAATCCCGAAAATTGGCTGAAAACGACTAAATATCAATGACTCATTGGGCGAATCGCTCTGGAACTGAAATCGGAATGCTCACTGACATTTCCTCTATCTGAAAGTCTGATAAACGCCGGAAAAATTACTAAGTCCAAAAAAAAATTTTTTTCAACTTTTTTCAATTTTACCCCCGTGGGATATATATTCTACGCACACACATTTGGAACTCTCCTGGGGTACCCTCACACATATTATTCCCTCATTTAGTGGATATTTTCACAAAAAGGTGACATTTTCAAAAATCCAGAAAATTGGCTGAAAACGACTAAATATCAAGGACTCATTGGGCGAATCGCTCTGGAACTGAAATCGGAATGCTAACTGACATTTCCCCTATCTGAAAGTCTGATAAACGACGGAAAAATGACTAAGTACAAGAAAAAAAAAATTAAAACTTTTTTCAATTTTACCCCGTGGGATATATATTCTACCCACACACATTTGGAACTCTCCTGCGGTACCCTCACACATATTATTCCCTCATTTAGTGGATATTTTCACAAAAAAGTGAAATTATTAAAAATCCTGAAAATTGGCTGAAAATGACTAAATATCAAGGACTCATTGGGCGAATCGCTCTGGAACTGAAATCGGAACTCTCACTGACATTTCCCCTATCTGAAAGTCTGATAAACGACGGAAAAATGACTAAGTCCAAAAAAAATTTTTTTTCAACTTTTTTCAATTTTATCCCCGTGGGATATATATACTACCCACACACATTTGGAACTCTCCTGGGGTACCCTCACACATATTATTCCATTATTTAGTGGATATGTTCACAAAAAGGTGAAATTTTCAAAAATCTAGAAAATTGGCTGACAACGACTAAATATCAATGACTCATTGGGCGAATCGCTCTGGAACTGAAATCGGAACGCTCACTGACATTTCCCCTATCTGAAAGTCTGATAAACGCCGGCAAAATTACTAAATCGAAAAAAAAAATTTTTTCAACTTTTTTCAATTTTACCCCCGTTGGATATATATTCTACGCACACACATTTGGAACTCTCCTGGGGTACCCTCACACATATTATTCCCTCATTTAGTGGATATTTTCACAAAAAGGTGAAATTTTCAAAAATCCAGAAAATTGGCTGAAAACGACTAAATATCAAGGACTCATTGGGCGAATCGCTCTGTAACTGAAATCGGAATGCTCACTGACATTTCCCCTATCTGAAAGTCTGATAAACGCTGGAAAAATTACTAAGTCCCCAAAAAAAATTTTTTCAACTTTTTTCAATCTTATCCCCGTGGGATATATATTCTACCCACACACATTTGGAACTCTCCTGGGGTATCCTCACACATATTACTCCCTCATTTAGTGGATATTTTCTCAAAAAAAGTGAAATTATCAAAAATTCTGAAAATTGGCTGAAAATTACTAAATATCAAGGACTCATTGGGTGAATCGCTCTGGAACTGAAATCGGAACTCATACTGACATTTCCCCTATCTGAAAATCTGATAAACGACGGAAAAATGACTAAGTCCAAAAAAAAATTTTTTTCAACTTTTTTCAATTTTATCCCCGTGGGATATATATATACTACCCACACACATTTGGAACTCTCCTGGGGTACCCTCACACATATTATTCCCTCATTTAGTGGATATTTTCACAAAAAAGTGAAATTTTCAAAAATCCAAAATATTGGCTGAAAACGACTTAATATCAAGGACTCATTGGGCGAATCGCTCTGGAACTGAAATCGGAATGCTCACTGACATTTACCCTATCTGAAAGTCTGATAAACGCTGGAAAAATGACTAAGTCCCCCAAAAAAATTTTTTCAACTTTTTTCAATTTTATCCCCGTGGGATATATATTCTACCCACACACACTTGGAACTCTCCAGGGTACCCTCACACATATTATTCCCTCATTTAGTGGATATTTTCACAAAAAAGTGTAATTTTCAAAAATCCAGAAAATTGGCTGAAAACGACTAAATATCAATGACTCAATGGGCGAATCGCTCTGGAACTTAAATCGGAACACTCACTGACATTTCCTCTATCTGAAAGTCTGATAAACGGCGAAAAAATGACTAAGTCCAAGAAAAAAAATTTTAAAAACTTTTTTCAATTTTACCCCCGTGGGATATATATTCTACCCACACACATTTGGAACTCTCCTGGGGTACCCTCACACATATTATTCCCTCATTTAGTGGATATTTTCACAAAAAAAGTGAAATTTTCAAAAATCCAGAAAATGGTCTGAAAACGACTAAATATCAAGGACTCATTGGTCAAATCGCTCTGGAACAGAAATCGGAACTCTCACTGACATTTCCCCTATCTGAAAGTCTGATAAACAACGGAAAAATGACTAAGTCCAAAAAAAAATTTTTTTCAACTTTTTTCAATTTTACCCCCGTGGGATATATATTCTACCCACACACATTTGGAACTCTCCTGGGGTACCCTCACACATATTATTCCCTCATTTAGTGGATATTTTCACAAAAAGGTGAAATTTTCAAAAATCTAGAAAATTGGCTGAAAACGACTAAATATCAAGGACTCATTGGGCGAATAGCTCTGGAACTGAAATCGGAACGCGCACTGACATTTCCCCTATCTGAAAGTCTGATAAACGACGGAAAAATGACTAAGTACAAGAAAAAAATTTTTAAAACTTTTTTCAATTTTACCCCGTGGGATATATATTCTACCCACACACATTTGGAACTCTCCTGGGGTACCCTCACACATATTATTCCCTCATTTAGTGGATATTTTCTCCAAAAAAGTGAAATTATCAAAAATCCTGAAAATTGGCTGAAAATGACTAAATATCAAGGACTCATTGGGCGAATCGCTCTGGAACTGAAATCGGAACTCTCACTGACATTTCCCCTATCTGAAAGTTTGATAAACGACGGAAAGATGACAAAGTCCCCCAAAAAAATTTTTTCAACTTTTTTCAATTTTATCCCCGTGGGATATATATACTACCCACACACATTTGGAACTCTCCTGGGGTACCCTCACACATATTATTCCCTCATTTAGTGGATATTTTCACAAAAAAGTGAAATTTTAAAAAATCCAAAATATTGGCTGAAAATGACTAAATATCAAGGACTCATTGGGCGAATAGCTCTGGAACTGAAATCGGAAGACGCACTGACATTTCCCCTATCTGAAAGTCTGATAAACGCTGGAAAAATGACTAAGTCCCCCAAAAAAATTTTTTCAACTTTTTTCAATTTTATCCCCGTGGGATATATATTCTACCCACACACATTTGGAACTCTCCTGGGGTACCCTCACACATATTATTCCCTCATTTAGTGGATATTTTCACAAAAAAGTGAAATTATCAAAAATCCTGAAAATTGGCTTTAAATGACTAAATATCAAGGACTCATTGGGCGAATCGCTCTGGAACTGAAATCGGAACTCTCACTGACATTTCCCCTATCTGAAAGTCTGATAAACGACTGAAAAATGACTAAGTCCAAAAAAAAGTTTTTTTCAACTTTTTTCAATTTTATCCCCGTGGGATATGTATTCTACCCACACACATTTGGAACTGTCCTGGGGCACCCTCACACATATTATTCCATTATTTAGTGGATATGTTCACAAAAAGGTGAAATTTTCAAAAATCCCTAAAATTGGCTGAAAACGACTAAATATCAATGACTCATAGGGCGAATCGCTGTGGAACTGAAATCGGAACGCTCACTGACATTTCCCCTATCTGAAAGTCTGATAAACGCCGGAAAAATTACTAAGTCCAAAAAAAAATTTTTTGCAACTTTTTTCAATTTTACCCTGTGGGATATATATTCTACCCACACAAATTTGGAACTTTCCTGGGGTACCCTCACACATATTATTCCCTCATTTAGTGGATATTTTCACAAAAAAGTGAAATTATCAAAAATCCAGAAAATTGTCTGAAAATGACTAAATATCAAGGACTCATTGGGCGAATCGCTCTGGAACTGAAATCGGAATGCTCACTGACATTTACCCTATCTGAAAGTCTGATAAACGCTGGAAAAATGACTAAGTCCCCAAAAAAAATTTTTTCAACTTTTTTCAATTTTATCCCCGTGGGATATATATTCTACCCACACACATTTGGAACTCTCCTGGGGTATCCTCATACATATTATTCCCTCATTTAGTGGATATTTTCTCAAAAAAAGTGAAATTATCAAAAATTCTGAAAATTGGCTAAAAATGACTAAATATCAAGGACTCATTGCGTGAATCGCTCTGGAACTGAAATCGGAACGCTCACTGACATTTCCCCTATCTGAAAGTCTGATAAACGCTGGAAAAATTACTAAGTCCCCAAAAAAAATTTTTTCAACTTTTTTCAATCTTATCCCCGTGGGATATATATTCTACCCACACACATTTGGAACTCTCCTGGGGTATCCTCACACATATTACTCCCTCATTTAGTGGATATTTTCTCAAAAAAAGTGAAATTATCAAAAATTCTGAAAATTGGCTGAAAATTACTAAATATCAAGGACTCATTGGGTGAATCGCTCTGGAACTGAAATCGGAACTCATACTGACATTTCCCCTATCTGAAAATCTGATAAACGACGGAAAAATGACTAAGTCCAAAAAAAAATTTTTTTCAACTTTTTTCAATTTTATCCCCGTGGGATATATATATACTACCCACACACATTTGGAACTCTCCTGGGGTACCCTCACACATATTATTCCCTCATTTAGTGGATATTTTCACAAAAAAGTGAAATTTTCAAAAATCCAAAATATTGGCTGAAAACGACTTAATATCAAGGACTCATTGGGCGAATCGCTCTGGAACTGAAATCGGAATGCTCACTGACATTTACCCTATCTGAAAGTCTGATAAACGCTGGAAAAATGACTAAGTCCCCCAAAAAAATTTTTTCAACTTTTTTCAATTTTATCCCCGTGGGATATATATTCTACCCACACACACTTGGAACTCTCCAGGGTACCCTCACACATATTATTCCCTCATTTAGTGGATATTTTCACAAAAAAGTGTAATTTTCAAAAATCCAGAAAATTGGCTGAAAACGACTAAATATCAATGACTCAATGGGCGAATCGCTCTGGAACTTAAATCGGAACACTCACTGACATTTCCTCTATCTGAAAGTCTGATAAACGGCGAAAAAATGACTAAGTCCAAGAAAAAAAATTTTAAAAACTTTTTTCAATTTTACCCCCGTGGGATATATATTCTACCCACACACATTTGGAACTCTCCTGGGGTACCCTCACACATATTATTCCCTCATTTAGTGGATATTTTCACAAAAAAAGTGAAATTTTCAAAAATCCAGAAAATGGTCTGAAAACGACTAAATATCAAGGACTCATTGGTCAAATCGCTCTGGAACAGAAATCGGAACTCTCACTGACATTTCCCCTATCTGAAAGTCTGATAAACAACGGAAAAATGACTAAGTCCAAAAAAAAATTTTTTTCAACTTTTTTCAATTTTACCCCCGTGGGATATATATTCTACCCACACACATTTGGAACTCTCCTGGGGTACCCTCACACATATTATTCCCTCATTTAGTGGATATTTTCACAAAAAGGTGAAATTTTCAAAAATCTAGAAAATTGGCTGAAAACGACTAAATATCAAGGACTCATTGGGCGAATAGCTCTGGAACTGAAATCGGAACGCGCACTGACATTTCCCCTATCTGAAAGTCTGATAAACGACGGAAAAATGACTAAGTACAAGAAAAAAATTTTTAAAACTTTTTTCAATTTTACCCCGTGGGATATATATTCTACCCACACACATTTGGAACTCTCCTGGGGTACCCTCACACATATTATTCCCTCATTTAGTGGATATTTTCTCCAAAAAAGTGAAATTATCAAAAATCCTGAAAATTGGCTGAAAATGACTAAATATCAAGGACTCATTGGGCGAATCGCTCTGGAACTGAAATCGGAACTCTCACTGACATTTCCCCTATCTGAAAGTTTGATAAACGACGGAAAGATGACAAAGTCCCCCAAAAAAATTTTTTCAACTTTTTTCAATTTTATCGCCGTGGGATATATATACTACCCACACACATTTGGAACTCTCCTGGGGTACCCTCACACATATTATTCCCTCATTTAGTGGATATTTTCACAAAAAAGTGAAATTTTAAAAAATCCAAAATATTGGCTGAAAATGACTAAATATCAAGGACTCATTGGGCGAATAGCTCTGGAACTGAAATCGGAAGACGCACTGACATTTCCCCTATCTGAAAGTCTGATAAACGCTGGAAAAATGACTAAGTCCCCCAAAAAAATTTTTTCAACTTTTTTCAATTTTATCCCCGTGGGATATATATTCTACCCACACACATTTGGAACTCTCCTGGGGTACCCTCACACATATTATTCCCTCATTTAGTGGATATTTTCACAAAAAAGTGAAATTATCAAAAATCCTGAAAATTGGCTTTAAATGACTAAATATCAAGGACTCATTGGGCGAATCGCTCTGGAACTGAAATCGGAACTCTCACTGACATTTCCCCTATCTGAAAGTCTGATAAACGACTGAAAAATGACTAAGTCCAAAAAAAAGTTTTTTTCAACTTTTTTCAATTTTATCCCCGTGGGATATGTATTCTACCCACACACATTTGGAACTGTCCTGGGGCACCCTCACACATATTATTCCATTATTTAGTGGATATGTTCACAAAAAGGTGAAATTTTCAAAAATCCCTAAAATTGGCTGAAAACGACTAAATATCAATGACTCATAGGGCGAATCGCTGTGGAACTGAAATCGGAACGCTCACTGACATTTCCCCTATCTGAAAGTCTGATAAACGCCGGAAAAATTACTAAGTCCAAAAAAAAATTTTTTGCAACTTTTTTCAATTTTACCCTGTGGGATATATATTCTACCCACACAAATTTGGAACTTTCCTGGGGTACCCTCACACATATTATTCCCTCATTTAGTGGATATTTTCACAAAAAAGTGAAATTATCAAAAATCCAGAAAATTGTCTGAAAATGACTAAATATCAAGGACTCATTGGGCGAATCGCTCTGGAACTGAAATCGGAATGCTCACTGACATTTACCCTATCTGAAAGTCTGATAAACGCTGGAAAAATGACTAAGTCCCCAAAAAAAATTTTTTCAACTTTTTTCAATTTTATCCCCGTGGGATATATATTCTACCCACACACATTTGGAACTCTCCTGGGGTATCCTCATACATATTATTCCCTCATTTAGTGGATATTTTCTCAAAAAAAGTGAAATTATCAAAAATTCTGAAAATTGGCTAAAAATGATTAAATATCAAGGACTCATTGCGTGAATCGCTCTGGAACTGAAATCGGAACGCTCACTGACATTTCCCCTATCTGAAAGTCTGATAAACGCTGGAAAAATGACTAAGTCCCCAAAAAAATTTTTTTCAACTTTTTTCAATTTTATCCCCGTGGGATATATATTCTACGCACACACATTTGGAACTCTCCTGGGGTACCCTCACACATATTATTCCCTCATTTAGTGGATATTTTCACAAAAAGGTGAAATTTTCAAAAATCCAGAAAATTGGCTCAAAACGACTAAATATCAAGGACTCATTGGGCGAATCGCTCTGGAACTGAAATCGGAATGCTCACTGATATTTCCCCTATCTGAAAGTCTGATAAACGCTGGAAAAATGACTAAGTCCCCAAAAAAATTTTTTTCAACTTTTTTCAATTTTATCCCCGTGGGATATATATTCTACCCACACACATTTGGAACTCTCCAGGGTACCCTCACACATATTATTCCCTCATTTAGTGGATATTTTCACAAAAAAGTGAAATTTTCAAAAATCCAGAAAATTAGCTGAAAACGACTAGATATCAATGACTCAATGGGCGAATCGCTCTGGAACTTAAATCGGAACGCTCACTGACATTTCCTCTATCTGAAAGTCTGATAAACGGTGAAAAAATGACTAAGTCCAAGAAAAAAAATTTTAAAAACTTTTTTCAATTTTACCCCTGTGGGATATATATTCTACCCACACACATTTGGAACTCTCCTGGGGTACCCTCACACATATTATTCCCTCATTTAGTGGATATTTTCACAAAAAAGTGAAATTTTCAAAAATCCAGAAAATGGCCTGAAAACGACTAAATATCAAGGACTCATTGGTCAAATCGCTCTGGAACTGAAATCGGAACTCTCACTGACATTTCCCCTATCTGAAAGTCTGATAAACAACGGAAAAATGACTAAGTCCAAAAAAAAAATTTTTTCAACTTTTTTCCATTTTACCCCCGTGGGATATATATTCTACCCACACACATTTGGAACTCTCCTGGGGTACCCTCACACATATTATACCCTCATTTAGTGGATATTTTCACAAAAAAGTGAAATTTTCAAAAATCCAGAAAATGGCCTGAAAACGACTAAATATCAAGGACTCATTGGTCAAATCGCTCTGGAACTGAAATCGGAACTCTCACTGACATTTCCCCTATCTGAAAGTCTGATAAACAACGGAAAAATGACTAAGTCAAAAAAATAATTTTTTTCAACTTTTTTCAATTTTATCCCCGTGGGATATATATTCTACCCACACACATTTGGAACTCTCCAGGGTACCCTCACACATATTATTCCCTCATTTAGTGGATATTTTCATAAAAAAGTGAAATTTTCAAAAATCCAGAAAATTGGCTGAAAACGACTAAATATCAATGACTCAATGGGCGAATCGCTCTGGAACTTAAATCGGAACGCTCACCGACATTTCCTCTATCTGAAAGTCTGATAAACGGTGAAAAAATGACTAAGTCCCCAAAAAAATTTTTTTCAACTTTTTTCAATTTTATCCCCGTGGGATATATATTCTACCCACACACATTTGGAACTCTCCTGGGGTATCCTCACACATATTATTTCCTCATTTAGTGGATATTTTCTCAAAAAAAGTGAAATTATCAAAAATTCTGAAAATTGGCTGAAAATGACTAAATATCAAGGACTCATTGGGTGAATCGCTCTGGAACTGAAATCGCAACTCTTACTGACATTACCCCTATCTGAAAGTCTGATAAACGACGGAAAAATGACTAAGTCCAAAAAAAAATTTTTTTAAACTTTTTTCAATTTTATCCCCGTGGGATATATATACTACCCACACACATTTGGAACTCTCCTGGGGTACCCTCACACATATTATTCCATTATTTAGTGGATATGTTCACAAAAAGGTGAAATTTTCAAAAATCCAGAAAATTGGCTGAAAACGACTAAATATCAATGACTCATTGGGCGAATTGCTCTGGAACTGAAATCGGAACGCTCACTGACATTTCCCCTATCTGAAAGTCTGATAAACGCCGGAAAAATTACTAAGTCCAAAAAAAAATTTTTTGCAACTTTTTTCAATTTTACCCCCGTGGGATATATATTCTACGCACACACATTTGGAACTCTCCTGGGGTACCCTCACACATATTATTCCCTCATTTAGTGGATATTTTCACAAAAAGGTGAAATTTTCAAAAATCCAGAAAATTGGCTGAAAACGACTAAATATCAAGGACTCATTGGGCGAATCGCTCTGGAACTGAAATCGGAATGCTCACTGATATTTCCCCTATCTGAAAGTCTGATAAACGCTGGAAAAATGACTAAGTCCCCAAAAAAATTTTTTTCAACTTTTTTCAATTTTATCCCCGTGGGATATATATTCTACCCACACACATTTGGAACTCTCCAGGGTACCCTCACACATATTATTCCCTCATTTAGTGGATATTTTCACAAAAAAAGTGAAATTTTCAAAAATCCAGAAAATTGGCTGAAAACGACTAGATATCAATGACTCAATGGGCGAATCGCTCTGGAACTTAAATCGGAACGCTCACTGACATTTCCTCTATCTGAAAGTCTGATAAACGGTGAAAAAATGACTAAGTCCAAGAAAAAAAATTTTAAAAACTTTTTTCAATTTTACCCCTGTGGGATATATATTCTACCCACACACATTTGGAACTCTCCTGGGGTACCCTCACACATATTATTCCCTCATTTAGTGGATATTTTCACAAAAAAAGTGAAATTTTCAAAAATCCAGAAAATGGCCTGAAAACGACTAAATATCAAGGACTCATTGGTCAAATCGCTCTGGAACTGAAATCGGAACTCTCACTGACATTTCCCCTATCTGAAAGTCTGATAAACAACGGAAAAATGACTAAGTCCAAAAAAAAATTTTTTCAACTTTTTTCCATTTTACCCCCGTGGGATATATATTCTACCCACACACATTTGGAACTCTCCTGGGGTACCCTCACACATATTATACCCTCATTTAGTGGATATTTTCACAAAAAAGTGAAATTTTCAAAAATCCAGAAAATGGCCTGAAAACGACTAAATATCAAGGACTCATTGGTCAAATCGCTCTGGAACTGAAATCGGAACTCTCACTGACATTTCCCCTATCTGAAAGTCTGATAAACAACGGAAAAATGACTAAGTCAAAAAAATAATTTTTTTCAACTTTTTTCAATTTTATCCCCGTGGGATATATATATACTACCCACACACATTTGGAACTCTCCTGGGGTACCCTCACACATATTATTCCCTCATTTAGTGGATATTTTCACAAAAAAGTGAAATTTTCAAAAATCCAAAATATTGGCTGAAAACGACTAAATATCAAGGACTCATTGGGCGAATCGCTCTGCAACTGAAATCGGAATGCTCACTGACATTTCCCTATCTGAAAGTCTGATAAATGCCGGAAAAATGACTAAGTCTAAAAAAAAATTTTTTCAACTTTTTTCAATTTTACCCCCGTGGGATATATATTCTACCCACACACGTTTGGAACTCTCCTGGGGTACCCTCACACATATTATTCCCTCATTTAGTGGATATTTTCACAAAAAGGTGAAATTTTCAAAAATCCAGAAAATTGGCTAAAAATGACTAAATATCAAGGACTCATTGGGCGAATCGCTCTGGAACTGAAATCGGAACGCTCACTGACATTTCTCCTATCTGAAAGTCTGATAAATGCCGGAAAAATTACTAACTCCAAGAACATTTTTTTTTAAACTTTTTTCAATTTTACCCCGTGGGATATATATTCTACCCACACACATTTGGAACTCTCCTGGGGTACCCTCACACATATTATTCCCTCATTTAGTGGATATTTTCACAAAAAAGTGAAATTTTCAAAAATCCAGAAAATAGGCTGAAAACGACTAAATATCAAGGACTCATTGAGCAAATCGCTCTGGAACTGAAATCGGAACGCGCACTGACATTTCCCCTATCTGAAAGTCTGATAAACGACGGAAAAATGACTAAGTTCATGAAAAAATTTTTAAAACTTTTTTCAATTTTACCCCGTGGGATGTATATTCTACCCACACACATTTGGAACTCTCCTGGGGTACCCTCACACATTTTATTCCCTCATTTAGTGGATATTTTCATAAAAAAGTGAAATTATCAAAAATCCTGAAAATTGGCTGAAAACGACTAAATATCAAGGACTCATTGGGCGAATCGCTCTGGAACTGAAATCAGAATGCTCACTGACATTTCCCTATCTGAAAGTCTGATAAATGCCGGAAAAATGACTAAGTCTAAAAAAAAATTTTTTCCACTTTTTTCAATTTTACCCCGTGGGATATATATTCTACCCACACACGTTTGGAACTCTCCTGGGGCACCCTCACACATATTATTCCCTCATTTAGTGGATATTTTCACAAAAAGGTGAAATTTTCAAAAATCCAGAAAATTGGCTGAAAACGACTAAATATCAAGGACTCATTGGGCGAATAGCTCTGGAACTGAAATCGGAGCGCGCACTGACATTTCCCCTATCTGAAAGTGTGATAAACGACGGAAAAATGACTAAGTACAAGAAAAAAAATTTTAAAACTTTTTTCAATTTTCCCCCGTGGGATATATATTCTACCCACACACATTTGGAACTCTCCTGGGGTACCCTCACACATTTTATTCCCTCATTTAGTGGATATTTTCACAAAAAAGTGAAATTTTCAAAAATCCAGAAAATTGGCTGAAAACGAATAAATATCTAGGACTCATTGGGCGAATCGCTCTGAAACTGAAATCGGAATGCTCACTCACATTTCCCCTATCTGAAAGTCTGATAAACGCCGGAAAAATCACTAAGTCCAAAAAAATTTTTTTTTTAACTTTTTTCAATTTTACCCCGTGGGATATATATTCTACCCACACACATTTGGAACTCTCCTGGGGTACCCTCACACATATTATACCCTCATTTAGTGGATATTTTCACAAAAAAGTGAAATTTCCAAAAATCCAGAAAATGGCCTGAAAACGACTAAATATCAAGGACTCATTGGGCGAATCGCTCTGGAACTGAAATCGGAACGCTCACTGACATTTCCCCTATCTGAAAGTCTAATAAATGCCGGAAAAATGACTAAGTCCAAGAAAATTTTTTTTTTAACTTTTTTCAATTTTACCCCCATGGGATATATATTCTACCCACACACAGTTGGCACTCTCCTGGGGTACCCTCACACATATTATTCCCTCATTTAGTGGATATTTTCACAAAAAGGTGAATTTTTCAAAAATCCAGAAAATTGGCTGAAAACGACTAAGTATCAAGGACTCATTGGGCGAATCGCTCTGGAACTTAAATCGGAACGCTCACTGACATTTCCCCTATCTGAAAGTCTGATAAACGACGGAAAAATGACTAAATCCAAGAAAATTTTTTTTAAACTTTTTTCAATTTTACCCCGTGGGATATATATTCTACCCACACACATTTGGAACTCTCCTGGGGTACCCTCACACATATTATTCCCTCATTTAGTGGATATTTTCATAAAAAGGTGAAATTTTCAAAAATCCAGAAAATTGGCTGAAAACGACTAAATATCAAGGACTCATTGGGCAAATCGCTCTGGAACTGAAATCGGAATCCTCACTGACATTTCCCCTATCTGAAAGTCTGATAAACGCCGGAAAAATTGCTAAGTCCAAAAAAAAATTTTTTTCATCTTTTTTCAATTTTACCCCCGTGGGATATATATTCTACCCACACACATTTGGAACTCTCCTGGGGTACCCTCACACATATTATTCCCTCATTTAGTGGATATTTTCACAAAAAAGTGACATTTTCAAAAATCCAGAAAATGGCCTGAAAACGACTTAATATCAAGGACTCATTGGGCGAATCGCTCTGGAACTGAAATCGGAACGCTCACTGACATTTCCCCTATCTGAAAGTCTAATAAACGCCGGAAAAATGAGTAAGTCCAAGAAATTTTTTTTTTTAACTTTTTTCAATTTTACCCCCGTGGGATATATATTCTACCCACACACATTTGGAACTCTCCTGGGGTACCCTCACACATATTATTCCCTCATTTAGTGGATATTTTCACAAAAAAGTGAAATTTTCAAAAATCCAGAAAATGGCCTGAAAACGACTAAATATCAAGGACTCATTGGGCGAATCGCTCTGGAACTGAAAACGGAACGCTCACTGACATTTCCCCTATCTGAAAGTCTGATAAACGCCGGAAAAATGACTAAGTCCAAGAAAAAATTTTTTTCAACTTTTTTCAATTTTACCCCGTGGGATGTTAATTCTACCCACACACATTTGGAACTCTCCTGGGGTACCCTCACACATTTTATTCCCTCATTTAGTGGATATTTTCATAAAAAAGTGAAATTATCAAAAATCCTGAAAATTGGCTAAAAATGACTAAATATCAAGGACTCATTGGGCGAATCGCTCTGAAACTGAAGTCGGAACGATCACTCACATTTCCCCTATCTGAAAGTCTAATAAACGCCGGAGAAATGAATAAGTCCAAGAAAATTTTTTTTTTAACTTTTTTCAATTTTACCCCCGTGGGATATATATTCTACCCACACACATTTGGAACTCTCCTGGGGTACCCTCACACATATTATTCCCTCATTTAGTGGATATTTTCACAAAAAGGTGAAATTTTCAAAAATCCAGAAAATTGGCTGAAAACGACTAAATATCAAGGACTCATTGGGCGAATCGCTCTGGAACTTAAATCGGAACGCTCACTGACATTTCCCCTATCTGAAAGTCTGATAAACGACGGAAAAATGACTAAATCCAAGAAAAAATTTTTTAAACTTTTTTCAATTTTACCCCGTGGGATATATATTCTACCCACACACATTTGGAACTCTCCTGGGGTACCCTCACACATATTATTCCCTCATTTAGTGGATATTTTCATAAAAAGGTGAAATTTTCAAAAATCCAGAAAATTGGCTGAAAACGACTAAATATCAAGGACTCATTGGGCAAATCGCTCTGGAACTGAAATCGGAATCCTCACTGACATTTCCCCTATCTGAAAGTCTGATAAACGCCGGAAAAATTGCTAAGTCCAAAAAAAAATTTTTTTCATCTTTTTTCAATTTTACCCCCGTGGGATATATATTCTACCCACACACATTTGGAACTCTCCTGGGGTACCCTCACACATATTATTCCCTCATTTAGTGGATATTTTCACAAAAAAGTGACATTTTCAAAAATCCAGAAAATGGCCTGAAAACGACTTAATATCAAGGACTCATTGGGCGAATCGCTCTGGAACTGAAATCGGAACGCTCACTGACATTTCCCCTATCTGAAAGTCTAATAAACGCCGGAAAAATGAGTAAGTCCAAGAAATTTTTTTTTTTAACTTTTTTCAATTTTACCCCCGTGGGATATATATTCTACCCACACACATTTGGAACTCTCCTGGGGTACCCTCACACATATTATTCCCTCATTTAGTGGATATTTTCACAAAAAAGTGAAATTTTCAAAAATCCAGAAAATGGCCTGAAAACGACTAAATATCAAGGATTCATTGGGCGAATCACTCTGGAACTGAAATCGGAATGCTCACTGACATTTTCTTATCTGAAACTCTGATAAATGCCGGAAAAATGACTAAGTCTAAAAAAAAAATTTTTCAACTTTTTTCAATTTTACCCCCGTGGGATATATATTCTACCCACACACGTTTGGAACTCTCCTGGGGCACCCTCACACATATTATTCCCTCATTTAGTGGATATTTTCACAAAAAGGTGAAATTTTCAAAAATCCAGAAAATTGGCTGAAAACGACTAAATATCAAGGACTCATTGGGCGAATAGCTCTGGAACTGAAATCGGAGCGCGCACTGACATTTCCCCTATCTGAAAGTGTGATAAACGACGGAAAAATGACTAAGTACAAGAAAAAAAATTTTAAAACTTTTTTCAATTTTCCCCCGTGGGATATATATTCTACCCACACACATTTGGAACTCTCCTGGGGTACCCTCACACATTTTATTCCCTCATTTAGTGGATATTTTCACAAAAAAGTGAAATTTTCAAAAATCCAGAAAATGGCCTGAAAACGACTAAATATCAAGGACTCATTGGGCGAATCGCTCTGGAACTGAAATCGGAACGCTCACTGACATTTCCCCTATCTGAAAGTCTAATAAACGCCGGAAAAATGACTAAGTCCAAGAAAATTTTTTTTTTAACTTTTTTCAATTTTACCCCCATGGGATATATATTCTACCCACACACATTTGGAACTCTCCTGGGGTACCCTCACACATATTATTCCCTCATTTAGTGGATATTTTCACAAAAAGGTGAAATTTTCAAAAATCCAGAAAATTGGCTGAAAACGACTAAATATCAAGGACTCATTGGGCGAATCGCTCTGGAACTTAAATCGGAACGCTCACTGACATTTCCCCTATCTGAAAGTCTGATAAACGACGGAAAAATGACTAAATCCAAGAAAATTTTTTTTAAACTTTTTTCAATTTTACCCCGTGGGATATATATTCTACCCACACACATTTGGAACTCTCCTGGGGTACCCTCACACATATTATTCCCTCATTTAGTGGATATTTTCATAAAAAGGTGAAATTTTCAAAAATCCAGAAAATTGGCTGAAAACGACTAAATATCAAGGACTCATTGGGCAAATCGCTCTGGAACTGAAATCGGAATGCTCACTGACATTTCCCCTATCTGAAAGTCTGATAAACGCCGGAAAAATTGCTAAGTCCAAAAAAAAATTTTTTTCATCTTTTTTCAATTTTACCCCCGTGGGATATATATTCTACCCACACACATTTGGAACTCTCCTGGGGTACCCTCACACATATTATTCCCTCATTTAGTGGATATTTTCACAAAAAAGTGACATTTTCAAAAATCCAGAAAATGGCCTGAAAACGACTAAATATCAAGGACTCATTGGGCGAATCGCTCTGGAACTGAAAACGGAACGCTCACTGACATTTCCCCTATCTGAAAGTCTGATAAACGCCGGAAAAATGACTAAGTCCAAGAAAAATTTTTTTTAAACTTTTTTCAATTTTACCCCGTGGGATGTTAATTCTACCCACACACATTTGGAACTCTCCTGGGGTACCCTCACACATTTTATTCCCTCATTTAGTGGATATTTTCATAAAAAAGTGAAATTATCAAAAATCCTGAAAATTGGCTAAAAATGACTAAATATCAAGGACTCATTGGGCGAATCGCTCTGAAACTGAAGTCGGAACGCTCACTCACATTTCCCCTATCTGAAAGTCTAATAAACGCCGGAAAAATGACTAAGTCCATGAAAAATTTTTTTTTAACTTTTTTCAATTTTACCCCCGTGGGATATATATTCTACCCACACACATTTGGAACTCTCCTGGGGTACCCTCACACATATTATTCCCTCATTTAGTGGATATTTTCACAAAAAGGTGAAATTTTCAAAAATCCAGCAAATGGCCTGAAAACGACTAAATATCAAGGACTCATTGGGCGAATCGCTCTGGAACTGAAATCGGAACTCTCACTGACATTTCCCCTATCTGAAAGTCTAATAAACGCCGGAAAAATGACTAAGTCCAAGAAAATTTTTTTTTTAACTTTTTTCAATTTTACCCCCGTGGGATATATATTCTACCCACACACATTTGGAACTCTCCTGGGGTACCCTCACACATATTATTCCCTCATTTAGTGGATATTTTCACAAAAAAGTGAAATTTTCAAAAATCCAGAAAATGGCCTGAAAACGACTAAATATCAAGGACTCATTGGGCGAATCGCTCTGGAACTGAAATCGGAACACTCACTGACATTTCCCCTATCTGAAAGTCTAATAAACGCCGGAAAAATGACTAAGTCCAAGAAAAAATTTTTTTTAACTTTTTTCAATTTTACCCCCATGGGATATATATTCTACCCACACACATTTGGAACTCTCCTGGGGTACCCTCACACATATTATTCCCTCATTTAGTGGATATTTTCACAAAAAGGTGAAATTTTCAAAAATCCAGAAAATTGGCTGAAAACGACTAAATATCAAGGACTCATTGGGCGAATCGCTCTGGAACTTAAATCGGAACGCTCACTGACATTTCCCCTATCTGAAAGTCTGATAAACGCCGGAAAAATTACTAAGTCCAAAAAAAAATTTTTTTAAACTTTTTTCAATTTTACCACCGTGGGAAATATATTCTACCACACACATTTGGAACTCTCCTGGGGTACCCTCACACATATTATTCCCTCATTTAGTGGATATTTTCACAAAAAAGTGAAATTTTCAAAAATCCAGAAAATGGCCTGAAAACGACTAAATATCAAGGACTCATTGGGCGAATCGCTCTGGAACTGAAATCGGAACGCTCACTGACATTTCCCCTATCTGAAAGTCTAATAAACGCCGGAAAAATGAGTAAGTCCAAGAAAAATTTTTTTTTAACTTTTTTCAATTTTACCCCCGTGGGATATATATTCTACCCACACACATTTGGAACTCTCCTGGGGTACCCTCACACATATTATTCCCTCATTTAGTGGATATTTTCACAAAAAAGTGAAATTTTCAAAAATCCAGAAAATAGGCTGAAAACGACTAAATATCAAGGACTCATTGAGCAAATCGCTCTGGAACTGAAATCGGAATGCTCACTGACATTTCCCCTATCTGAAAGTCTGATAAACGACGGAAAAATGACTAAATCCAAGAAAAATTTTTTTAAACTTTTTTCAATTTTACCCCCGTGGGATATATATTCTACCCACACACATTTGGAACTCTCCTGGGGTACCCTCACACATATTATTCCCTCATTTAGTGGATATTTTCACAAAAAAGTGACATTTTCAAAAATCCAGAAAATGGCCTGAAAACGACTTAATATCAAGGACTCATTGGGCGAATCGCTCTGGAATTGAAATCGGAACGCTCACTGACATTTCCCCTATCTGAAAGTCTAATAAACGCCGGAAAAATTAGTAAGTCCAAGAAAAAATTTTTTTTAACTTTTTTCAATTTTACCCCCGTGGGATATATATTCTACCCACACACATTTGGAACTCTCCTGGGGTACCCTCACACATATTATTCCCTCATTTAGTGGATATTTTCACAAAAAAGTGAAATTTTCAAAAATCCAGAAAATGGCCTGAAAACGACTAAATATCAAGGACTCATTGGGCGAATCGCTCTGGAACTGAAAACGGAACGCTCACTGACATTTCCCCTATCTGAAAGTCTGATAAACGCCGGAAAAATGACTAAGTCCAAGAAAAATTTTTTTTTAACTTTTTTCAATTTTACCCCCGTGGGATATATATTCTACCCACACACATTTGGAACTCTCCTGGGGTACCCTCACACATATTATTCCCTCATTTAGTGGATATTTTCACAAAAAGGTGAAATTTTCAAAAATCCAGAAAATGGCCTGAAAACGACTAAATATCAAGGACTCATTGGGCGAATCGCTCTGGAACTGAAATCGGAACGCTCACTGACATTTCCCCTATCTGAAAGTCTAATAAACGCCGGAAAAATGAGTAAGTCCAAGAAAAATTTTTTTTTAACTTTTTTCAATTTTACCCCCGTGGGATATATATTCTACCCACACACATTTGGAACTCTCCTGGGGTACCCTCACACATATTATTCCCTCATTTAGTGGATATTTTCACAAAAAAGTGAAATTTTCAAAAATCCAGAAAATAGGCTGAAAACGACTAAATATCAAGGACTCATTGAGCAAATCGCTCTGGAACTGAAATCGGAATGCTCACTGACATTTCCCCTATCTGAAAGTCTGATAAACGACGGAAAAATTACTAAATCCAAGAAAAAATTTTTTAAACTTTTTTCAATTTTACCCCCGTGGGATATATATTCTACCCACACACATTTGGAACTCTCCTGGGGTACCCTCACACATATTATTCCCTCATTTAGTGGATATTTTCACAAAAAAGTGACATTTTGAAAAATCCAGAAAATGGCCTGAAAACGACTTAATATCAAGGACTCATTGGGCGAATCGCTCTGGAATTGAAATCGGAACGCTCACTGACATTTCCCCTATCTGAAAGTCTAATAAACGCCGGAAAAATTAGTAAGTACAAGAAAAATTTTTTTTTAACTTTTTTCAATTTTACCCCCGTGGGATATATATTCTACCCACACACATTTGGAACTCTCCTGGGGTACCCTCACACATATTATTCCCTCATTTAGTGGATATTTTCATAAAAAAGTGAAATTATCAAAAATCCTGAAAATTGGCTAAAAATGACTAAATATCAAGGACTCATTGGGCGAATCGCTCTGAAACTGAAGTCGGAACGCTCACTCACATTTCCCCTATCTGAAAGTCTAATAAGCGACGGAAAAATGACTAAGTCCAAGAAATTTTTTTTTTTAACTTTTTTCAATTTTACCCCCGTGGGATATATATTCTACCCACACACATTTGGAACTCTCCTGGGGTACCCTCACACATATTATTCCCTCATTTAGTGGATATTTTCACAAAAAGGTGAAATTTTCAAAAATCCAGAAAATGGCCTGAAAACGACTAAATATCAAGGACTCATTGGGCGAATCGCTCTGGAACTGAAATCGGAACTCTCACTGACATTTCCCCTATCTGAAAGTCTAATAAACGCCGGAAAAATGACTAAGTCCAAGAAAATTTTTTTTTTAGCTTTTTTCAATTTTACCCCCGTGGGATATATATTCTACCCACACACATTTGGAACTCTCCTGGGGTACCCTCACACATATTATTCCCTCATTTAGTGGATATTTTCACAAAAAAGTGAAATTTTCAAAAATCCAGAAAATGGCCTGAAAACGACTAAATATCAAGGACTCATTGGGCGAATCGCTCTGGAACTGAAATCGGAACACTCACTGACATTTCCCCTATCTAAAAGTCTAATAAACGCCGGAAAAATGACTAAGTCCAAGAAAAATTTTTTTTTAACTTTTTTCAATTTTACCCCGTGGGATATATATTCTACCCACACACATTTGGAACTCTCCTGGGGTACCCTCACACATATTATTCCCTCATTTAGTGGATATTTTCACAAAAAGGTGAAATTTTCAAAAATCCAGAAAATTGGCTGAAAACGACTAAATATCAAGGACTCATTGGGCGAATCGCTCTGGAACTTAAATCGGAACGCTCACTGACATTTCCCCTATCTGAAAGTCTGATAAACGCCGGAAAAATTACTAAGTCCAAAAAAAAATTTTTTTAAACTTTTTTCAATTTTACCACCGTGGGAAATATATTCTACCACACACATTTGGAACTCTCCTGGGGTACCCTCACACATATTATTCCCTCATTTAGTGGATATTTTCACAAAAAAGTGAAATTTTCAAAAATCCAGAAAATGGCCTGAAAACGACTAAATATCAAGGACTCATTGGGCGAATCGCTCTGGAACTGAAATCGGAACGCTCACTGACATTTCCCCTATCTGAAAGTCTAATAAACGCCGGAAAAATGAGTAAGTCCAAGAAAAAATTTTTTTTAACTTTTTTCAATTTTACCCCCGTGGGATATATATTCTACCCACACACATTTGGAACTTTCCTGGGGTACCCTCACACATATTATTCCCTCATTTAGTGGATATTTTCACAAAAAAGTGAAATTTTCAAAAATCCAGAAAATAGGCTGAAAACGACTAAATATCAAGGACTCATTGAGCAAATCGCTCTGGAACTGAAATCGGAATGCTCACTGACATTTCCCCTATCTGAAAGTCTGATAAACGACGGAAAAATGACTAAATCCAAGAAAAAATTTTTTAAACTTTTTTCAATTTTACCCCCGTGGGATATATATTCTACCCACACACATTTGGAACTCTCCTGGGGTACCCTCACACATATTATTCCCTCATTTAGTGGATATTTTCACAAAAAAGTGACATTTTCAAAAATCCAGAAAATGGCCTGAAAACGACTTAATATCAAGGACTCATTGGGCGAATCGCTCTGGAATTGAAATCGGAACGCTCACTGACATTTCCCCTATCTGAAAGTCTAATAAACGCCGGAAAAATTAGTAAGTCCAAGAAAAAATTTTTTTTAACTTTTTTCAATTTTACCCTGTGGGATATATATTCTACCCACACACATTTGGAACTCTCCTGGGGTACCCTCGCACATATTATTCCCTCATTTAGTGGATATTTTCACAAAAAAGTGAAATTTTCAAAAATCCAGAAAATAGGCTGAAAACGACTAAATATCAAGGACTCATTGGGCGAATCGCTCTGGAACTGAAATCGGAATGCTAACTGACATTTCCCCTATCTGAAAGTCTGATAAACGACGGAAAAATGACTAAATCCAAGAAAAATTTGTTTAAACTTTTTTCAATTTTACCCCGTGGGATATATATTCTACCCACACACATTTGGAACTCTCCTGGGGTACCCTCACACATATTATTCCCTCATTTAGTGGATATTTTCACAAAAAGGTGAAATTTTCAAAAATCCAGAAAATTGGCTGAAAACGACTAAATATCAAGGACTCATTGGGCAAATCTCTCTGGAACTGAAATCGGAATGCTCACTGACATTTCCCCTATCTGAAAGTCTGATAAACGCCGGAAAAATTACTAAGTCCAAAAAAATTTTTTTTTCATCTTTTTTCAATTTTACCCCTGTGGGATATATATTCTATCCACACACATTTGGAACTCTCCTGGGGTACCCTCACACATATTATTCCCTCATTTAGTGGATATTTTCACAAAAAAGTGAAATTTTCAAAAATCCAGAAAATTGTCTGAAAACGACTAAATATCAATGACTCAATGGGCGAAACGCTCTAGAACTGAAATCTGAACGCGCACTGACATTTCACCTATCTCAAAGTCTGATAAATGATGGAAAAATTACTAAGTCCAAGAAAAAATTTTTTTAAACTTTTTTCAATTTTACCCCGTGGGATATATATTCTACCCACACACATTTGGAACTCTCCTGGGGTACCCTCACACATATTATTCCCTCATTTGGTGGATATTTTCACAAAAAAGTGAAATTTTCAAAAATCGAGAAAATTGGCTGAAAACGACTAAATATCAAGGACTCATTGGGCAAATCACTCTGGAACTGAAATCAGAATTCTCACTGACATTTACCCTATCTAAAAGTCTGATTAACGCCGGAAAAATGACTAGGTCCAAGAAAAAAATTTTTTAAACTTTTTTCAATTTTACCCCGTGGGATATATATTCTACCCACACACATTTGGAACTCTCCTGGGGTACCCTCACACATATTATACCCTCATTTAGTGGATATTTTCACAAAAAAGTGAAATTTTCAAAAATCCAGAAAATGGCCTGAAAACGACTAAATATCAAGGACTTATTGGCCGAATCGCTCTGGAACTGAAATCGGAATGCTCACTGACATTTCCCCTATCTGAAAGTCTGATAAACGCCGGAAAAATTGCTAAGCCCAAAAAAAAATTTTTTTCATCTTTTTTCAATTTTACCCCCGTGGGATATATATTCTACCCACACACATTTGGAACTCTCCTGGGGTACCCTCACACATATTATTCCCTCATTTAGTGGATATTTTCACAAAAAAGTGACATTTTCAAAAATCCAGAAAATGGCCTGAAAACGACTTAATATCAAGGACTCATTGGGCGAATCGCTCTGGAACTGAAATCGGAACGCTCACTGACATTTCCCCTATCTGAAAGTCTAATAAACGTCGGAAAAATGAGTAAGTCCAAGAAATTTTTTTTTTTTACTTTTTTCAATTTTACCCCCGTGGGATATATATTCTACCCACACACATTTGGAACTCTCCTGGGGTACCCTCACACATATTATTCCCTCATTTAGTGGATATTTTCACAAAAAAGTGAAATTTTCAAAAATCCAGAAAATGGCCTGAAAACGACTAAATATCAAGGACTCATTGGGCGAATCGCTCTGGAACTGAAAACGGAACGCTCACTGACATTTCCCCTATCTGAAAGTCTGATAAACGTCGGAAAAATGACTAAGTCCAAGAAAAATTTTTTTTAAACTTTTTTCAATTTTACCCCCGTGGGATATATATTCTACCCACACACATTTGGAACTCTCCTGGGGTACCCTCACACATATTATTCCCTCATTTAGTGGATATTTTCACAAAAAAGTGAAATTTTCAAAAATCCAGAAAATGGCCTGAAAACGACTAAATATCAAGGATTCATTGGGCGAATCACTCTGGAACTGAAATCGGAATGCTCACTGTCATTTTCTTATCTGAAACTCTGATAAATGCCGGAAAAATGACTAAGTCTAAAAAAAAATTTTTTCAACTTTTTTCAATTTTACCCCCGTGGGATATATATTTTACCCACACACGTTTGGAACTCTCCTGGGGCACCCTCACACATATTATTCCCTCATTTAGTGGATATTTTCACAAAAAGGTGAAATTTTCAAAAATCCAGAAAATTGGCTGAAAACGACTAAATATCAAGGACTCATTGGGCGAATAGCTCTGGAACTGAAATCGGAGCGCGCACTGACATTTCCCCTATCTGAAAGTGTGATAAACGACGGAAAAATGACTAAGTCCAAGAAAAATTTTTTTTTAACTTTTTTCAATTTTACCCCCGTGGGATATATATTCTACCCACACACATTTGGAACTCTCCTGGGGTACCCTCACACATATTATTCCCTCATTTAGTGGATATTTTCACAAAAAAGTGAAATTTTCAAAAATCCAGAAAATGGCCTGAAAACGACTAAATATCAAGGACTCATTGGGCGAATCGCTCTGGAACTGAAATCGGAACGCTCACTGACATTTCCCCTATCTGAAAGTCTAATAAACGCCGGAAAAATGACTAAGTCCAAGAAAAATTTTTTTTTAACTTTTTTCAATTTTACCCCCATGGGATATATATTCTACCCACACACATTTGGAACTCTCCTGGGGTACCCTCACACATATTATTCCCTCATTTAGTGGATATTTTCACAAAAAGGTGAAATTTTCAAAAATCCAGAAAATTGGCTGAAAACGACTAAATATCAAGGACTCATTGGGCGAATCGCTCTGGAACTTAAATCGGAACGCTCACTGACATTTCCCCTATCTGAAAGTCTGATAAACGACGGAAAAATGACTAAATCCAAGAAAATTTTTTTTAAACTTTTTTCAATTTTACCCCGTGGGATATATATTCTACCCACACACATTTGGAACTCTCCTGGGGTACCCTCACACATATTATTCCCTCATTTAGTGGATATTTTCATAAAAAGGTGAAATTTTCAAAAATCCAGAAAATTGGCTGAAAACGACTAAATATCAAGGACTCATTGGGCAAATCGCTCTGGAACTGAAATCGGAATGCTCACTGACATTTCCCCTATCTGAAAGTCTGATAAACGCCGGAAAAATTGCTAAGTCCAAAAAAAAATTTTTTTCATCTTTTTTCAATTTTACCCCCGTGGGATATATATTCTACCCACACACATTTGGAACTCTCCTGGGGTACCCTCACACATATTATTCCCTCATTTAGTGGATATTTTCACAAAAAAGTGACATTTTCAAAAATCCAGAAAATGGCCTGAAAACGACTAAATATCAAGGACTCATTGGGCGAATCGCTCTGGAACTGAAAACGGAACGCTCACTGACATTTCCCCTATCTGAAATTCTGATAAACACCGGAAAAATGACTAAGTCCAAGAAAAAATTTTTTTAAACTTTTTTCAATTTTACCCCGTGGGATGTTAATTCTACCCACACACATTTGGAACTCTCCTGGGGTACCCTCACACATTTTATTCCCTCATTTAGTGGATATTTTCATAAAAAAGTGAAATTATCAAAAATCCTGAAAATTGGCTAAAAATGACTAAATATCAAGGACTCATTGGGCGAATCGCTCTGAAACTGAAGTCGGAACGCTCACTCACATTTCCCCTATCTGAAAGTCTAATAAACGCCGGAAAAATGACTAAGTCCAAGAAATTTTTTTTAACTTTTTTCAATTTTACCCCCGTGGGATATATATTCTACCCACACACATTTGGAACTCTCCTGGGGTACCCTCACACATATTATTCCCTCATTTAGTGGATATTTTCACAAAAAGGTGAAATTTTCAAAAATCCAGCAAATGGCCTGAAAACGACTAAATATCAAGGACTCATTGGGCGAATCGCTCTGGAACTGAAATCGGAACTCTCACTGACATTTCCCCTATCTGAAAGTCTAATAAACGCCGGAAAAATGACTAAGTCCAAGAAAAATTTTTTTTTAACTTTTTTCAATTTTACCCCCGTGGGATATATATTCTACCCACACACATTTGGAACTCTCCTGGGGTACCCTCACACATATTATTCCCTCATTTAGTGGATATTTTCACAAAAAAGTGAAATTTTCAAAAATCCAGAAAATGGCCTGAAAACGACTAAATATCAAGGACTCATTGGGCGAATCGCTCTGGAACTGAAATCGGAACACTCACTGACATTTCCCCTATCTGAAAGTCTAATAAACGCCGGAAAAATGACTAAGTCCAAGAAAAATTTTTTTTTAACTTTTTTCAATTTTACCCCCATGGGATATATATTCTACCCACACACATTTGGAACTCTCCTGGGGTACCCTCACACATATTATTCCCTCATTTAGTGGATATTTTCACAAAAAGGTGAAATTTTCAAAAATCCAGAAAATTGGCTGAAAACGACTAAATATCAAGGACTCATTGGGCGAATCGCTCTGGAACTTAAATCGGAACGCTCACTGACATTTCCCCTATCTGAAAGTCTGATAAACGCCGGAAAAATTACTAAGTCCAAAAAAAAATTTTTTTAAACTTTTTTCAATTTTACCACCGTGGGAAATATATTCTACCACACACATTTGGAACTCTCCTGGGGTACCCTCACACATATTATTCCCTCATTTAGTGGATATTTTCACAAAAAAGTGAAATTTTCAAAAATCCAGAAAATGGCCTGAAAACGACTAAATATCAAGGACTCATTGGGCGAATCGCTCTGGAACTGAAATCGGAACGCTCACTGACATTTCCCCTATCTGAAAGTCTAATAAACGCCGGAAAAATGAGTAAGTCCAAGAAAAATTTTTTTTTAACTTTTTTCAATTTTACCCCCGTGGGATATATATTCTACCCACACACATTTGGAACTCTCCTGGGGTACCCTCACACATATTATTCCCTCATTTAGTGGATATTTTCACAAAAAAGTGAAATTTTCAAAAATCCAGAAAATAGGCTGAAAACGACTAAATATCAAGGACTCATTGAGCAAATCGCTCTGGAACTGAAATCGGAATGCTCACTGACATTTCCCCTATCTGAAAGTCTGATAAACGACGGAAAAATGACTAAATCCAAGAAAAAATTTTTTAAACTTTTTTCAATTTTACCCCCGTGTGATATATATTCTACCCACACACATTTGGAACTCTCCTGGGGTACCCTCACACATATTATTCCCTCATTTAGTGGATATTTTCACAAAAAAGTGACATTTTCAAAAATCCAGAAAATGGCCTGAAAACGACTTAATATCAAGGACTCATTGGGCGAATCGCTCTGGAATTGAAATTGGAACGCTCACTGACATTTCCCCTATCTGAAAGTCTAATAAACGCCGGAAAAATTAGTAAGTCCAAGAAAAAATTTTTTTTAACTTTTTTCAATTTTACCCCCGTGGGATATATATTCTACCCACACACATTTGGAACTCTCCTGGGGTACCCTCACACATATTATTCCCTCATTTAGTGGATATTTTCACAAAAAAGTGAAATTTTCAAAAATCCAGAAAATGGCCTGAAAACGACTAAATAACAAGGACTCATTGGGCGAATCGCTCTGGAACTGAAAACGGAACGCTCACTGACATTTCCCCTATCTGAAAGTCTGATAAACGCCGGAAAAATGACTAAGTCCAAGAAAAATTTTTTTTAAACTTTTTTCAATTTTACCCCGTGGGATGTTAATTCTACCCACACACATTTGGAACTCTCCTGGGGTACCCTCACACATTTTATTCCCTCATTTAGTGGATATTTTCATAAAAAAGTGAAATTATCAAAAATCCTGAAAATTGGCTAAAAATGACTAAATATCAAGGACTCATTGGGCGAATCGCTCTGAAACTGAAGTCGGAACGCTCACTCACATTTCCCCTATCTGAAAGTCTAATAAACGACGGAAAAATGACTAAGTCCAAGAAAATTTTTTTTTTAACTTTTTTCAATTTTACCCCCGTGGGATATATATTCTACCCACACACATTTGGAACTCTCCTGGGGTACCCTCACACATATTATTCCCTCATTTAGTGGATATTTTCACAAAAAGGTGAAATTTTCAAAAATCCAGAAAATGGCCTGAAAACGACTAAATATCAAGGACTCATTGGGCGAATCGCTCTGGAACTGAAATCGGAACTCTCACTGACATTTCCCCTATCTGAAAGTCTAATAAACGCCGGAAAAATGACTAAGTCCAAGAAAATTTTTTTTTTAGCTTTTTTCAATTTTACCCCCGTGGGATATATATTCTACCCACACACATTTGGAACTCTCCTGGGGTACCCTCACACATATTATTCCCTCATTTAGTGGATATTTTCACAAAAAAGTGAAATTTTCAAAAATCCAGAAAATGGCCTGAAAACGACTAAATATCAAGGACTCATTGGGCGAATCGCTCTGGAACTGAAATCGGAACACTCACTGACATTTCCCCTATCTGAAAGTCTAATAAACGCCGGAAAAATGACTAAGTCCAAGAAAATTTTTTTTTTAACTTTTTTCAATTTTACCCCCATGGGATATATATTCTACCCACACACATTTGGAACTCTCCTGGGGTACCCTCACACATATTATTCCCTCATTTAGTGGATATTTTCACAAAAAGGTGAAATTTTCAAAAATCCAGAAAATTGGCTGAAAACGAATAAATATCAAGGACTCATTGGGCGAATCGCTCTGGAACTTAAATTGGAACGCTCACTGACATTTCCCCTATCTGAAAGTCTGATAAACGCCGGAAAAATTACTAAGTCCAAAAAAAAATTTTTTTAAACTTTTTTCAATTTTACCCCCGTGGGAAATATATTCTACCACACACATTTGGAACTCTCCTGGGGTACCCTCACACATATTATTCCCTCATTTAGTGGATATTTTCACAAAAAAGTGAAATTTTCAAAAATCCAGAAAATAGGCTGAAAACGACTAAATATCAAGGACTCATTGAGCAAATCGCTCTGGAACTGAAATCGGAATGCTCACTGACATTTCCCCTATCTGAAAGTCTGATAAACGACGGAAAAATGACTAAATCCAAGAAAAAATTTTTTAAACTTTTTTCAATTTTACCCCCGTGTGATATATATTCTACCCACACACATTTGGAACTCTCCTGGGGTACCCTCACACATATTATTCCCTCATTTAGTGGATATTTTCACAAAAAAGTGACATTTTCAAAAATCCAGAAAATGGCCTGAAAACGACTTAATATCAAGGACTCATTGGGCGAATCGCTCTGGAATTGAAATCGGAACGCTCACTGACATTTCCCCTATCTGAAAGTCTAATAAACGCCGGAAAAATTAGTAAGTCCAAGAAAAAATTTTTTTTAACTTTTTTCAATTTTACCCCCGTGGGATATATATTCTACCCACACACATTTGGAACTCTCCTGGGGTACCCTCACACATATTATTCCCTCATTTAGTGGATATTTTCACAAAAAAGTGAAATTTTCAAAAATCCAGAAAATTGTCTGAAAACGACTAAATATCAATGACTCAATGGGCGAAACGCTCTAGAACTGAAATCTGAACGCGCACTGACATTTCACCTATCTCAAAGTCTGATAAATGATGGAAAAATTACTAAGTCCAAGAAAAATTTTTTTTAAACTTTTTTCAATTTTACCCCGTGGGATATATATTCTACCCACACACATTTGGAACTCTCCTGGGGTACCCTCACACATATTATTCCCTCATTTGGTGGATATTTTCACAAAAAAGTGAAATTTTCAAAAATCGAGAAAATTGGCTGAAAACGACTAAATATCAAGGACTCATTGGGCAAATCACTCTGGAACTGAAATCGGAATTCTCACTGACATTTACCCTATCTGAAAGTCTGATTAACGCCGGAAAAATGACTAGGTCCAAGAAAAAAATTTTTTAAACTTTTTTCAATTTTACCCCGTGGGATATATATTCTACCCACACACATTTGGAACTCTCCTGGGGTACCCTCACACATATTATACCCTCATTTAGTGGATATTTTCACAAAAAAAGTGAAATTTTCAAAAATCCAGAAAATGGCCTGAAAACGACTAAATATCAAGGACTTATTGGCCGAATCGCTCTGGAACTGAAATCGGAATGCTCACTGACATTTCCCCTATCTGAAAGTCTGATAAACGCCGGAAAAATCACTAAGTCCAAGAAAATTTTTTTTTAAACTTTTTTCAATTTTACCCCGTGGGATATATATTCTACCCACACACATTTGGAACTCTCCTGGGGTACCCTCACACATATTATACCCTCATTTAGTGGATATTTTCACAAAAAAAGTGAAATTTTCAAAAATCCAGAAAATGGCCTGAAAATGACTAAAT
Organism: Phyllobates terribilis; assembly: GCF_046119375.1. Classification (NCBI taxonomy): domain Eukaryota; kingdom Metazoa; phylum Chordata; class Amphibia; order Anura; family Dendrobatidae; genus Phyllobates; species Phyllobates terribilis. Next base: position 598,132,100 of record NW_027362762.1, read on the forward strand.
ATCAAGGACTCATTGGGCGAATCGCTCTGGAACTGAAATCGGAACGCTCAATGACATTTCCCCTATCTGAAAGTCTAATAAACGCCGGAAAAATGACTAAGTCCAAGAAAAATTTTTTTTTAACTTTTTTCAATTTTACCCCCGTGGGATATATATTCTACCCACACACATTTGGAACTCTCCTGGGGTACCCTCACACATATTATTCCCTCATTTGGTGGATATTTTCACAAAAAAGTGAAATTTTCAAAAATCGAGAAAATTGGCTGAAAACGACTAAATATCATGGACTCATTGGGCGAATCGCTCTGCAACTGAAATCGGAACGCTCACAGACATTTCCCCTATCTGAAAGTCTAATAAACGCCTCAAAAATGACTAAGCCCAAGAAAATTTTTTTTTTTACTTTTTTCAATTTTACCCCGTGGGATATATATTCTACCCACACACATTTTGAACTCTCCTGGGGTACCCTCACACATATTATACCCTCATTTAGTGGATATTTTCACAAAAAAGTGAAATTTTCAAAAATCCAGAAAATGGCCTGAAAATGACTAAATATCAAGGACTCATTGGGCGAATCGCTCTGGAACTGAAATCGGAACGCTCACTGACATTTCCCCTACCTGAAAGTCTAATAAATGCCGGAAAAATGACTAAGTCAAAAAAAAATTTTTTTTCATCTTTTTTCAATTTTACCCCTGTGGGATATATATTCTACCCACACACATTTGGAACTCTCCTGGGGTACCCTCACACATATTATTCCCTCATTTAGTGGATATTTTCACAAAAAAGTGAAATTTTCAAAAATCCAGAAAATTGTCTGAAAACGACTAAATATCAATGACTCAATGGGCGAATCGCTCTGGAACTGAAATCTGAACGCGCACTGACATTTCACCTATCTGAATGTCTGATAAATGATGGAAAAATTACTAAGTCCAAGAAAATTTTTTTTTAAACTTTTTTCAATTTTACCCCGTGGGATATATATTCTACCCACACACATTTGGAACTCTCCTGGGGTACCCTCACACATATTATACCCTCATTTAGTGGATATTTTCACAAAAAAGTGAAATTTTCAAAAATCCAGAAAATGGCCTGAAAATGACTAAATATCAAGGACTCATTGGGCGAATCGCTCTGGAACTGAAATCGGAACGCTCAATGACATTTCCCCTATCTGAAAGTCTAATAAACGCCGGAAAAACGACTAAGTCCAAGAAAAATTTTTTTTAAACTTTTTTCAATTTTACCCCCGTGGGATACATATTCTACCCACACACATTTGGAACTCTCCTGGGGTACCCTCACACATATTATTCCCTCATTTGGTGGATATTTTCACAAAAAAGTGAAATTTTCAAAAATCGAGAAAATTGGCGGAAAACGACTAAATATCAAGGACTCATTGGGCAAATCGCTCTGGAACTGAAATCGGAATGCTCACTGACATTTACCCTATCTGAAAGTCTGATTAACGCCGGAAAAATGACTAGGTCCAAGTAAAAAATTTTTTTAACTTTTTTCAATTTTACCCCGTGGGATATATATTCTACCCACACACATTTGGAACTCTCCTGGGGTACCCTCACACATATTATACCCTCATTTAGTGGATATTTTCACAAAAAAGTGAAATTTTCAAAAATCCAGAAAATGGCCTGAAAACGACTAAATATCAAGGACTCATTGGCCGAATCGCTCTGGAACTGAAATCGGAACACTCACTGACATTTCCCCTATCTGAAAGTCTAATAAACGCCGGAAAAATGACTAAATCCAAGAAAAATTTTTTTTTAACTTTTTTCAATTTTACCCCCATGGGATATATATTCTACCCACACACATTTGGAACTCTCCTGGGGTACCCTCACACATATTATTCCCTCATTTAGTGGATATTTTCACAAAAAGGTGAAATTTTCAAAAATCCAGAAAATTGGCTGAAAACGACTAAATATCAAGGACTCATTGGGCGAATCGCTCTGGAACTTAAATCGGAACGCTCACTGACATTTCCCCTATCTGAAAGTCTGATAAACGCCGGAAAAATTACTAAGTCCAAAAAAAAATTTTTTTAAACTTTTTTCAATTTTACCACCGTGGGAAATATATTCTACCACACACATTTGGAACTCTCCTGGGGTACCCTCACACATATTATTCCCTCATTTAGTGGATATTTTCACAAAAAAGTGAAATTTTCAAAAATCCAGAAAATGGCCTGAAAACGACTAAATATCAAGGACTCATTGGGCGAATCGCTCTGGAACTGAAATCGGAACGCTCACTGACATTTCCCCTATCTGAAAGTCTAATAAACGCCGGAAAAATGAGTAAGTCCAAGAAAAATTTTTTTTTAACTTTTTTCAATTTTACCCCCGTGGGATATATATTCTACCCACACACATTTGGAACTCTCCTGGGGTACCCTCACACATATTATTCCCTCATTTAGTGGATATTTTCACAAAAAAGTGAAATTTTCAAAAATCCAGAAAATAGGCTGAAAACGACTAAATATCAAGGACTCATTGAGCAAATCGCTCTGGAACTGAAATCGGAATGCTCACTGACATTTCCCCTATCTGAAAGTCTGATAAACGACGGAAAAATGACTAAATCCAAGAAAAAAATTTTTAAACTTTTTTCAATTTTACCCCCGTGGGATATATATTCTACCCACACACATTTGGAACTCTCCTGGGGTACCCTCACACATATTATTCCCTCATTTAGTGGATATTTTCACAAAAAAGTGACATTTTCAAAAATCCAGAAAATGGCCTGAAAACGACTTAATATCAAGGACTCATTGGGCGAATCGCTCTGGAACTGAAATCGGAACGCTCACTGACATTTCCCCTATCTGAAAGTCTAATAAACGCCGGAAAAATTAGTAAGTCCAAGAAAAATTTTTTTTTAACTTTTTTCAATTTTACCCCCGTGGGATATATATTCTACCCACACACATTTGGAACTCTCCTGGGGTACCCTCACACATATTATTCCCTCATTTAGTGGATATTTTCACAAAAAAGTGAAATTTTCAAAAATCCAGAAAATGGCCTGAAAACGACTAAATATCAAGGACTCATTGGGCGAATCGCTCTGGAACTGAAAACGGAACGCTCACTGACATTTCCCCTATCTGAAAGTCTGATAAACGCCGGAAAAATGACTAAATCCAAGAAAAATTTTTTTTAAACTTTTTTCAATTTTACCCCGTGGGATGTTAATTCTACCCACACACATTTGGAACTCTCCTGGGGTACCCTCACACATTTTATTCCCTCATTTAGTGGATATTTTCATAAAAAAGTGAAATTATCAAAAATCCTGAAAATTGGCTAAAAATGACTAAATATCAAGGACTCATTGGGCGAATCGCTCTGAAACTGAAGTCGGAACGCTCACTCACATTTCCCCTATCTGAAAGTCTAATAAACGCCGGAAAAATGACTAAGTCCAAGAAAATTTTTTTTTTAACTTTTTTCAATTTTACCCCCGTGGGATATATATTCTACCCACACACATTTGGAACTCTCCTGGGGTACCCTCACACATATTATTCCCTCATTTAGTGGATATTTTCACAAAAAGGAGAAATTTTCAAAAATCCAGAAAATGGCCTGAAAACGACTAAATATCAAGGACTCATTGGGCGAATCGCTCTGGAACTGAAATCGGAACTCTCACTGACATTTCCCCTATCTGAAAGTCTAATAAACGCCGGAAAAATGACTAAGTCCAAGAAAATTTTTTTTTTAGCTTTTTTCAATTTTACCCCCGTGGGATATATATTCTACCCACACACATTTGGAACTCTCCTGGGGTACCCTCACACATATTATTCCCTCATTTAGTGGATATTTTCACAAAAAAGTGAAATTTTCAAAAATCCAGAAAATTGGCTGAAAACGACTAAATATCAAGGACTCATTGGGCGAATCGCTCTGGAACTTAAATTGGAACGCTCACTGACATTTCCCCTATCTGAAAGTCTGATAAACGCCGGAAAAATTACTAAGTCCAAAAAAAAATTTTTTTAAACTTTTTTCAATTTTACCCCCGTGGGAAATATATTCTACCACACACATTTGGAACTCTCCTGGGGTACCCTCACACATATTATTCCCTCATTTAGTGGATATTTTCACAAAAAAGTGAAATTTTCAAAAATCCAGAAAATGGCCTGAAAACGACTAAATATCAAGGACTCATTGGGCGAATCGCTCTGGAACTGAAAACGGAACGCTCACTGACATTTCCCCTATCTGAAAGTCTGATAAACGCCGGAAAAATGACTAAGTCCAAGAAAAATTTTTTTTAAACTTTTTTCAATTTTACCCCGTGGGATGTTAATTCTACCCACACACATTTGGAACTCTCCTGGGGTACCCTCACACATTTTATTCCCTCATTTAGTGGATATTTTCATAAAAAAGTGAAATTATCAAAAATCCTGAAAATTGGCTAAAAATGACTAAATATCAAGGACTCATTGGGCGAATCGCTCTGAAACTGAAGTCGGAACGCTCACTCACATTTCCCCTATCTGAAAGTCTAATAAACGACGGAAAAATGACTAAGTCCAAGAAAATTTTTTTTTTAACTTTTTTCAATTTTACCCCCGTGGGATATATATTCTACCCACACACATTTGGAACTCTCCTGGGGTACCCTCACACATATTATTCCCTCATTTAGTGGATATTTTCACAAAAAGGTGAAATTTTCAAAAATCCAGAAAATGGCCTGAAAACGACTAAATATCAAGGACTCATTGGGCGAATCGCTCTGGAACTGAAATCGGAACTCTCACTGACATTTCCCCTATCTGAAAGTCTAATAAACGCCGGAAAAATGACTAAGTCCAAGAAAATTTTTTTTTTAGCTTTTTTCAATTTTACCCCCGTGGTATATATATTCTACCCACACACATTTGGAACTCTCCTGGGGTACCCTCACACATATTATTCCCTCATTTAGTGGATATTTTCACAAAAAAGTGAAATTTTCAAAAATCCAGAAAATGGCCTGAAAACGACTAAATATCAAGGACTCATTGGGCGAATCGCTCTGGAACTGAAATCGGAACACTCACTGACATTTCCCCTATCTGAAAGTCTAATAAACGCCGGAAAAATGACTAAGTCCAAGAAAATTTTTTTTTTAACTTTTTTCAATTTTACCCCCATGGGATATATATTCTACCCACACACATTTGGAACTCTCCTGGGGTACCCTCACACATATTATTCCCTCATTTAGTGGATATTTTCACAAAAAGGTGAAATTTTCAAAAATCCAGAAAATTGGCTGAAAACGACTAAATATCAAGGACTCATTGGGCGAATCGCTCTGGAACTTAAATTGGAACGCTCACTGACATTTCCCCTATCTGAAAGTCTGATAAACGCCGGAAAAATTACTAAGTCCAAAAAAAAATTTTTTTAAACTTTTTTCAATTTTACCCCCGTGGGAAATATATTCTACCACACACATTTGGAACTCTCCTGGGGTACCCTCACACATATTATTCCCTCATTTAGTGGATATTTTCACAAAAAAGTGAAATTTTCAAAAATCCAGAAAATGGCCTGAAAACGACTAAATATCAAGGACTCATTGGGCGAATCGCTCTGGAACTGAAATCGGAACGCTCACTGACATTTCCCCTATCTGAAAGTCTAATAAACGCCGGAAAAATGAGTAAGTCCAAGAAAAATTTTTTTTTAACTTTTTTCAATTTTACCCCCGTGGGATATATATTCTACCCACACACATTTGGAACTCTCCTGGGGTACCCTCACACATATTATTCCCTCATTTAGTGGATATTTTCACAAAAAAGTGAAATTTTCAAAAATCCAGAAAATGGCCTGAAAACGACTAAATATCAAGGACTCATTGGGCGAATCGCTCTGGAACTGAAAACGGAACGCTCACTGACATTTCCCCTATCTGAAAGTCTGATAAACGCCGGAAAAATTACTAAGTCCAAAAAAAATTTTTTTTCATCTTTTTTCAATTTTACCCCTGTGGGATATATATTCTACCCACACACATTTGGAACTCTCCTGGGGTACCCTCACACATATTATTCCCTCATTTAGTGGATATTTTCACAAAAAAGTGAAATTTTCAAAAATCCAGAAAATTGTCTGAAAACGACTAAATATCAATGACTCAATGGGCGAAACGCTCTAGAACTGAAATCTGAACGCGCACTGACATTTCACCTATCTCAAAGTCTGATAAATGATGGAAAAATTACTAAGTCCAAGAAAATTTTTTTTTAAACTTTTTTCAATTTTACCCCGTGGGATATATATTCTACCCACACACATTTGGAACTCTCCTGGGGTACCCTCACACATATTATTCCCTCATTTGGTGGATATTTTCACAAAAAAGTGAAATTTTCAAAAATCGAGAAAATTGGCTGAAAACGACTAAATATCAAGGACTCATTGGGCAAATCACTCTGGAACTGAAATCGGAATTCTCACTGACATTTACCCTATCTGAAAGTCTGATTAACGCCGGAAAAATGACTAGGTCCAAGAAAAAAATTTTTTAAACTTTTTTCAATTTTACCCCGTGGGATATATATTCTACCCACACACATTTGGAACTCTCCTGGGGTACCCTCACACATATTATACCCTCATTTAGTGGATATTTTCACAAAAAAGTGAAATTTTCAAAAATCCAGAAAATGGCCTGAAAACGACTAAATATCAAGGACTTATTGGCCGAATCGCTCTGGAACTGAAATCGGAATGCTCACTGACATTTCCCCTATCTGAAAGTCTGATAAACGCCGGAAAAATCACTAAGTCCAAGAAAAATTTTTTTTAAACTTTTTTCAATTTTACCCCGTGGGATATATATTCTACCCACACACATTTGGAACTCTCCTGGGGTACCCTCACACATATTATACCCTCATTTAGTGGATATTTTCACAAAAAAAGTGAAATTTTCAAAAATCCAGAAAATGGCCTGAAAATGACTAAATATCAAGGACTCATTGGGCGAATCGCTCTGGAACTGAAATCGGAACGCTCAATGACATTTCCCCTATCTGAAAGTCTAATAAACGCCGGAAAAATGACTAAGTCCAAGAAAAAATTTTTTTTAACTTTTTTCAATTTTACCCCCGTGGGATATATATTCTACCCACACACATTTGGAACTCTCCTGGGGTACCCTCACACATATTATTCCCTCATTTGGTGGATATTTTCACAAAAAAGTGAAATTTTCAAAAATCGAGAAAATTGGCTGAAAACGACTAAATATCATGGACTCATTGGGCGAATCGCTCTGCAACTGAAATCGGAACGCTCACAGGCATTTCCCCTATCTGAAAGTCTAATAAACGCCTCAAAAATGACTAAGTCCAAGAAAAATTTTTTTTTTACTTTTTTCAATTTTACCCCGTGGGATATATATTCTACCCACACACATTTTGAACTCTCCTGGGGTACCCTCACACATATTATTCCCTCATTTAGTGGATATTTTCACAAAAAGGAGAAATTTTCAAAAATCCAGAAAATGGCCTGAAAACGACTAAATATCAAGGACTCATTGGGCGAATCGCTCTGGAACTGAAATCGGAACTCTCACTGACATTTCCCCTATCTGAAAGTCTAATAAACGCCGGAAAAATGACTAAGTCCAAGAAAATTTTTTTTTTAGCTTTTTTCAATTTTACCCCCGTGGGATATATATTCTACCCACACACATTTGGAACTCTCCTGGGGTACCCTCACACATATTATTCCCTCATTTAGTGGATATTTTCACAAAAAAGTGAAATTTTCAAAAATCCAGAAAATGGCCTGAAAACGACTAAATATCAAGGACTCATTGGGCGAATCGCTCTGGAACTGAAATCGGAACACTCACTGACATTTCCCCTATCTGAAAGTCTAATAAACACCGGAAAAATGACTAAATCCAAGAAAAATTTTTTTAAACTTTTTTCAATTTTACCCCCGTGGGATATATATTCTACCCACACACATTTGGAACTCTCCTGGGGTACCCTCACACATATTATTCCCTCATTTAGTGGATATTTTCACAAAAAAGTGACATTTTCAAAAATCCAGAAAATGGCCTGAAAACGACTTAATATCAAGGACTCATTGGGCGAATCGCTCTGGAATTGAAATCGGAACGCTCACTGACATTTCCCCTATCTGAAAGTCTAATAAACGCCGGAAAAATTAGTAAGTCCAAGAAAAATTTTTTTTTAACTTTTTTCAATTTTACCCCCGTGGGATATATATTCTACCCACACACATTTGGAACTCTCCTGGGGTACCCTCACACATATTATTCCCTCATTTAGTGGATATTTTCACAAAAAAGTGAAATTTTCAAAAATCCAGAAAATGGCCTGAAAACGACTAAATATCAAGGACTCATTGGGCGAATCGCTCTGGAACTGAAAACGGAACGCTCACTGACATTTCCCCTATCTGAAAGTCTGATAAACGCCGGAAAAATGACTAAGTCCAAGAAAAATTTTTTTTAAACTTTTTTCAATTTTACCCCGTGGGATGTTAATTCTACCCACACACATTTGGAACTCTCCTGGGGTACCCTCACACATTTTATTCCCTCATTTAGTGGATATTTTCATAAAAAAGTGAAATTATCAAAAATCCTGAAAATTGGCTAAAAATGACTAAATATCAAGGACTCATTGGGCGAATCGCTCTGAAACTGAAGTCGGAACGCTCACTCACATTTCCCCTATCTGAAAGTCTAATAAACGACGGAAAAATGACTAAGTCCAAGAAAATTTTTTTTTTAGCTTTTTTCAATTTTACCCCCGTGGGATATATATTCTACCCACACACATTTGGAACTCTCCTGGGGTACCCTCACACATATTATTCCCTCATTTAGTGGATATTTTCACAAAAAAGTGAAATTTTCAAAAATCCAGAAAATGGCCTGAAAACGACTAAATATCAAGGACTCATTGGGCGAATCGCTCTGGAACTGAAATCGGAACACTCACTGACATTTCCTCTATCTGAAAGTCTAATAAACGCCGGAAAAATGACTAAGTCCAAGAAAATTTTTTTTTTAACTTTTTTCAATTTTACCCCCATGGGATATATATTCTACCCACACACATTTGGAACTCTCCTGGGGTACCCTCACACATATTATTCCCTCATTTAGTGGATATTTTCACAAAAAGGTGAAATTTTCAAAAATCCAGAAAATGGCCTGAAAACGACTAAATATCAAGGACTCATTGGGCGAATCGCTCTGGAACTGAAAACGGAACGCTCACTGACATTTCCCCTATCTGAAAGTCTGATAAACGCCGGAAAAATTACTAAGTCCAAAAAAAATTTTTTTTCATCTTTTTTCAATTTTACCCCTGTGGGATATATATTCTACCCACACACATTTGGAACTCTCCTGGGGTACCCTCACACATATTATTCCCTCATTTAGTGGATATTTTCACAAAAAAGTGAAATTTTCAAAAATCCAGAAAATTGTCTGAAAACGACTAAATATCAATGACTCAATGGGCGAAACGCTCTAGAACTGAAATCTGAACGCGCACTGACATTTCACCTATCTCAAAGTCTGATAAATGATGGAAAAATTACTAAGTCCAAGAAAATTTTTTTTTAAACTTTTTTCAATTTTACCCCGTGGGATATATATTCTACCCACACACATTTGGAACTCTCCTGGGGTACCCTCACACATATTATTCCCTCATTTGGTGGATATTTTCACAAAAAAGTGAAATTTTCAAAAATCGAGAAAATTGGCTGAAAACGACTAAATATCAAGGACTCATTGGGCAAATCACTCTGGAACTGAAATCGGAATTCTCACTGACATTTACCCTATCTGAAAGTCTGATTAACGCCGGAAAAATGACTAGGTCCAAGAAAAAAATTTTTTAAACTTTTTTCAATTTTACCCCGTGGGATATATATTCTACCCACACACATTTGGAACTCTCCTGGGGTACCCTCACACATATTATACCCTCATTTAGTGGATATTTTCACAAAAAAGTGAAATTTTCAAAAATCCAGAAAATGGCCTGAAAACGACTAAATATCAAGGACTTATTGGCCGAATCGCTCTGGAACTGAAATCGGAATGCTCACTGACATTTCCCCTATCTGAAAGTCTGATAAACGCCGGAAAAATCACTAAGTCCAAGAAAAATTTTTTTTAAACTTTTTTCAATTTTACCCCGTGGGATATATATTCTACCCACACACATTTGGAACTCTCCTGGGGTACCCTCACACATATTATACCCTCATTTAGTGGATATTTTCACAAAAAAAGTGAAATTTTCAAAAATCCAGAAAATGGCCTGAAAATGACTAAATATCAAGGACTCATTGGGCGAATCGCTCTGGAACTGAAATCGGAACGCTCAATGACATTTCCCCTATCTGAAAGTCTAATAAACGCCGGAAAAATGACTAAGTCCAAGAAAAAATTTTTTTTAACTTTTTTCAATTTTACCCCCGTGGGATATATATTCTACCCACACACATTTGGAACTCTCCTGGGGTACCCTCACACATATTATTCCCTCATTTGGTGGATATTTTCACAAAAAAGTGAAATTTTCAAAAATCGAGAAAATTGGCTGAAAACGACTAAATATCATGGACTCATTGGGCGAATCGCTCTGCAACTGAAATCGGAACGCTCACAGGCATTTCCCCTATCTGAAAGTCTAATAAACGCCTCAAAAATGACTAAGTCCAAGAAAAATTTTTTTTTTACTTTTTTCAATTTTACCCCGTGGGATATATATTCTACCCACACACATTTTGAACTCTCCTGGGGTACCCTCACACATATTATTCCCTCATTTAGTGGATATTTTCACAAAAAGGAGAAATTTTCAAAAATCCAGAAAATGGCCTGAAAACGACTAAATATCAAGGACTCATTGGGCGAATCGCTCTGGAACTGAAATCGGAACTCTCACTGACATTTCCCCTATCTGAAAGTCTAATAAACGCCGGAAAAATGACTAAGTCCAAGAAAATTTTTTTTTTAGCTTTTTTCAATTTTACCCCCGTGGGATATATATTCTACCCACACACATTTGGAACTCTCCTGGGGTACCCTCACACATATTATTCCCTCATTTAGTGGATATTTTCACAAAAAAGTGAAATTTTCAAAAATCCAGAAAATGGCCTGAAAACGACTAAATATCAAGGACTCATTGGGCGAATCGCTCTGGAACTGAAATCGGAACACTCACTGACATTTCCCCTATCTGAAAGTCTAATAAACGCCGGAAAAATGACTAAATCCAAGAAAAATTTTTTTAAACTTTTTTCAATTTTACCCCCGTGGGATATATATTCTACCCACACACATTTGGAACTCTCCTGGGGTACCCTCACACATATTATTCCCTCATTTAGTGGATATTTTCACAAAAAAGTGACATTTTCAAAAATCCAGAAAATGGCCTGAAAACGACTTAATATCAAGGACTCATTGGGCGAATCGCTCTGGAATTGAAATCGGAACGCTCACTGACATTTCCCCTATCTGAAAGTCTAATAAACGCCGGAAAAATTAGTAAGTCCAAGAAAAATTTTTTTTTAACTTTTTTCAATTTTACCCCCGTGGGATATATATTCTACCCACACACATTTGGAACTCTCCTGGGGTACCCTCACACATATTATTCCCTCATTTAGTGGATATTTTCACAAAAAAGTGAAATTTTCAAAAATCCAGAAAATGGCCTGAAAACGACTAAATATCAAGGACTCATTGGGCGAATCGCTCTGGAACTGAAAACGGAACGCTCACTGACATTTCCCCTATCTGAAAGTCTGATAAACGCCGGAAAAATGACTAAGTCCAAGAAAAATTTTTTTTAAACTTTTTTCAATTTTACCCCGTGGGATGTTAATTCTACCCACACACATTTGGAACTCTCCTGGGGTACCCTCACACATTTTATTCCCTCATTTAGTGGATATTTTCATAAAAAAGTGAAATTATCAAAAATCCTGAAAATTGGCTAAAAATGACTAAATATCAAGGACTCATTGGGCGAATCGCTCTGAAACTGAAGTCGGAACGCTCACTCACATTTCCCCTATCTGAAAGTCTAATAAACGACGGAAAAATGACTAAGTCCAAGAAAATTTTTTTTTTAGCTTTTTTCAATTTTACCCCCGTGGGATATATATTCTACCCACACACATTTGGAACTCTCCTGGGGTACCCTCACACATATTATTCCCTCATTTAGTGGATATTTTCACAAAAAAGTGAAATTTTCAAAAATCCAGAAAATGGCCTGAAAACGACTAAATATCAAGGACTCATTGGGCGAATCGCTCTGGAACTGAAATCGGAACACTCACTGACATTTCCTCTATCTGAAAGTCTAATAAACGCCGGAAAAATGACTAAGTCCAAGAAAATTTTTTTTTTAACTTTTTTCAATTTTACCCCCATGGGATATATATTCTACCCACACACATTTGGAACTCTCCTGGGGTACCCTCACACATATTATTCCCTCATTTAGTGGATATTTTCACAAAAAGGTGAAATTTTCAAAAATCCAGAAAATTGGCTGAAAACGACTAAATATCAAGGACTCATTGGGCGAATCGCTCTGGAACTTAAATTGGAACGCTCACTGACATTTCCCCTATCTGAAAGTCTGATAAACGCCGGAAAAATTACTAAGTCCAAAAAAAAATTTTTTTAAACTTTTTTCAATTTTACCCCCGTGGGAAATATATTCTACCACACACATTTGGAACTCTCCTGGGGTACCCTCACACATATTATTCCCTCATTTAGTGGATATTTTCACAAAAAAGTGAAATTTTCAAAAATCCAGAAAATGGCCTGAAAACGACTAAATATCAAGGACTCATTGGGCGAATCGCTCTGGAACTGAAATCGGAACGCTCACTGACATTTCCCCTATCTGAAAGTCTAATAAACGCCGGAAAAATGAGTAAGTCCAAGAAAAATTTTTTTTTAACTTTTTTCAATTTTACCCCCGTGGGATATATATTCTACCCACACACATTTGGAACTCTCCTGGGGTACCCTCACACATATTATTCCCTCATTTAGTGGATATTTTCACAAAAAAGTGAAATTTTCAAAAATCCAGAAAATGGCCTGAAAACGACTAAATATCAAGGACTCATTGGGCGAATCGCTCTGGAACTGAAAACGGAACGCTCACTGACATTTCCCCTATCTGAAAGTCTGATAAACGCCGGAAAAATGACTAAGTCCAAGAAAAATTTTTTTTAAACTTTTTTCAATTTTACCCTGTGGGATATATATTCTACCCACACACATTTGGAACTCTCCTGGGGTACCCTCACACATATTATTCCCTCATTTAGTGGATATTTTCACAAAAAAGTGAAATTTTCAAAAATCCAGAAAATAGGCTGAAAACGACTAAATATCAAGGACTCATTGTGCGAATCGCTCTGGAACTGAAATCGGAATGCTCACTGACATTTCCCCTATCTGAAAGTCTGATAAACGCCGGAAAAATTACTAAGTCCAAAAAAAATTTTTTTTCATCTTTTTTCAATTTTACCCCTGTGGGATATATATTCTACCCACACACATTTGGAACTCTCCTGGGGTACCCTCACACATATTATTCCCTCATTTAGTGGATATTTTCACAAAAAAGTGAAATTTTCAAAAATCCAGAAAATTGTCTGAAAACGACTAAATATCAATGACTCAATGGGCGAAACGCTCTAGAACTGAAATCTGAACGCGCACTGACATTTCACCTATCTCAAAGTCTGATAAATGATGGAAAAATTACTAAGTCCAAGAAATTTTTTTTTTAAACTTTTTTCAATTTTACCCCGTGGGATATATATTCTACCCACACACATTTGGAACTCTCCTGGGGTACCCTCACACATATTATTCCCTCATTTGGTGGATATTTTCACAAAAAAGTGAAATTTTCAAAAATCGAGAAAATTGGCTGAAAACGACTAAATATCAAGGACTCATTGGGCAAATCACTCTGGAACTGAAATCGGAATTCTCACTGACATTTACCCTATCTGAAAGTCTGATTAACGCCGGAAAAATGACTAGGTCCAAGAAAAAAATTTTTTAAACTTTTTTCAATTTTACCCCGTGGGATATATATTCTACCCACACACATTTGGAACTCTCCTGGGGTACCCTCACACATATTATACCCTCATTTAGTGGATATTTTCACAAAAAAGTGAAATTTTCAAAAATCCAGAAAATGGCCTGAAAACGACTAAATATCAAGGACTTATTGGCCGAATCGCTCTGGAACTGAAATCGGAATGCTCACTGACATTTCCCCTATCTGAAAGTCTGATAAACGCCGGAAAAATCACTAAGTCCAAGAAAAATTTTTTTTAAACTTTTTTCAATTTTACCCCGTGGGATATATATTCTACCCACACACATTTGGAACTCTCCTGGGGTACCCTCACACATATTATACCCTCATTTAGTGGATATTTTCACAAAAAAAGTGAAATTTTCAAAAATCCAGAAAATGGCCTGAAAATGACTAAATATCAAGGACTCATTGGGCGAATCGCTCTGGAACTGAAATCGGAACGCTCAATGACATTTCCCCTATCTGAAAGTCTAATAAACGCCGGAAAAATGACTAAGTCCAAGAAAAAATTTTTTTTAACTTTTTTCAATTTTACCCCCGTGGGATATATATTCTACCCACACACATTTGGAACTCTCCTGGGGTACCCTCACACATATTATTCCCTCATTTGGTGGATATTTTCACAAAAAAGTGAAATTTTCAAAAATCGAGAAAATTGGCTGAAAACAACTAAATATCATGGACTCATTGGGCGAATCGCTCTGCAACTGAAATCGGAACGCTCACAGGCATTTCCCCTATCTGAAAGTCTAATAAACGCCTCAAAAATGACTAAGTCCAAGAAAAATTTTTTTTTTACTTTTTTCAATTTTACCCCGTGGGATATATATTCTACCCACACACATTTTGAACTCTCCTGGGGTACCCTCACACATATTATACCCTCATTTAGTGGATATTTTCACAAAAAAGTGAAATTTTCAAAAATCCAGAAAATGGCCTGAAAATGACTAAATATCAAGGACTCATTGGGCGAATCGCTCTGGAACTGAAATCGGAACGCTCACTGACATTTCCCCTATCTGAAAGTCTAATAAATGCCGGAAAAATGACTAAGTCAAAAAAAAAATTTTTTTCATCTTTTTTCAATTTTACCCCTGTGGGATATATATTCTACCCACACACATTTGGAACTCTCCTGGGGTACCCTCACACATATTATTCCCTCATTTAGTGGATATTTTCACAAAAAAGTGAAATTTTCAAAAATCCAGAAAATTGTCTGAAAACGACTAAATATCAATGACTCAATGGGCGAATCGCTCTGGAACTGAAATCTGAACGCGCACTGACATTTCACCTATCTGAATGTCTGATAAATGATGGAAAAATTACTAAGTCCAAGAAAATTTTTTTTTAAACTTTTTTCAATTTTACCCCGTGGGATATATATTCTACCCACACACATTTGGAACTCTCCTGGGGTACCCTCACACATATTATACCCTCATTTAGTGGATATTTTCACAAAAAAGTGAAATTTTCAAAAATCCAGAAAATGGCCTGAAAATGACTAAATATCAAGGACTCATTGGGCGAATCGCTCTGGAACTGAAATCGGAACGCTCAATGACATTTCCCCTATCTGAAAGTCTAATAAACGCCGGAAAAACGACTAAGTCCAAGAAAAATTTTTTTTAAACTTTTTTCAATTTTACCCCCGTGGGATATATATTCTACCCACACACATTTGGAACTCTCCTGGGGTACCCTCACACATATTATTCCCTCATTTGGTGGATATTTTCACAAAAAAGTGAAATTTTCAAAAATCGAGAAAATTGGCGGAAAACGACTAAATATCAAGGACTCATTGGGCAAATCGCTCTGGAACTGAAATCGGAATGCTCACTGACATTTACCCTATCTGAAAGTCTGATTAACGCCGGAAAAATGACTAGGTCCAAGTAAAAAATTTTTTAAACTTTTTTCAATTTTACCCGGTGGGATATATATTCTACCCACACACATTTGGAACTCTTCTGGGGTACCCTCACACATATTATACCCTAATTTAGTGGATATTTTCACAAAAAAGTGAAATTTTCAAAAATCCAGAAAATGGCCTGAAAACGACTAAATATCAAGGACTCATTGGCCGAATCGCTCTGGAACTGAAATCGGAACACTCACTGACATTTCCCCTATCTGAAAGTCTAATAAACGCCGGAAAAATGACTAAATCCAAGAAAAATTTTTTTTTAACTTTTTTCAATTTTACCCCCATGGGATATATATTCTACCCACACACATTTGGAACTCTCCTGGGGTACCCTCACACATATTATTCCCTCATTTAGTGGATATTTTCACAAAAAGGTGAAATTTTCAAAAATCCAGAAAATTGGCTGAAAATGACTAAATATCAAGGACTCATTGGGCGAATCGCTCTGGAACTTAAATCGGAACACTCACTGACATTTCCCCTATCTGAAAGTCTGATAAACGCCGGAAAAATTACTAAGTCCAAAAAAAAATTTTTTTAAACTTTTTTCAATTTTACCACCGTGGGAAATATATTCTACCACACACATTTGGAACTCTCCTGGGGTACCCTCACACATATTATTCCCTCATTTAGTGGATATTTTCACAAAAAAGTGAAATTTTCAAAAATCCAGAAAATGGCCTGAAAACGACTAAATATCAAGGACTCATTGGGCGAATCGCTCTGGAACTGAAATCGGAACGCTCACTGACATTTCCCCTATCTGAAAGTCTAATAAACGCCGGAAAAATGAGTAAGTCCAAGAAAAAAAATTTTTTAACTTTTTTCAATTTTACCCCCGTGGGATATATATTCTACCCACACACATTTGGAACTCTCCTGGGGTACCCTCACACATATTATTCCCTCATTTAGTGGATATTTTCACAAAAAAGTGAAATTTTCAAAAATCCAGAAAATAGGCTGAAAACGACTAAATATCAAGGACTCATTGAGCAAATCGCTCTGGAACTGAAATCGGAATGCTCACTGACATTTCCCCTATCTGAAAGTCTGATAAACGACGGAAAAATGACTAAATCCAAGAAAAATTTTTTTAAACTTTTTTCAATTTTACCCCCGTGGGATATATATTCTACCCACACACATTTGGAACTCTCCTGGGGTACCCTCACACATATTATTCCCTCATTTAGTGGATATTTTCACAAAAAAGTGACATTTTCAAAAATCCAGAAAATGGCCTGAAAACGACTTAATATCAAGGACTCATTGGGCGAATCGCTCTGGAACTGAAATCGGAACGCTCACTGACATTTCCCCTATCTGAAAGTCTAATAAACGCCGGAAAAATTAGTAAGTCCAAGAAAAATTTTTTTTTAACTTTTTTCAATTTTACCCCCGTGGGATATATATTCTACCCACACACATTTGGAACTCTCCTGGGGTACCCTCACACATATTATTCCCTCATTTAGTGGATATTTTCACAAAAAAGTGAAATTTTCAAAAATCCAGAAAATGGCCTGAAAACGACTAAATATCAAGGACTCATTGGGCGAATCGCTCTGGAACTGAAAACGGAACGCTCACTGACATTTCCCCTATCTGAAAGTCTAATAAACGCCGGAAAAATGACTAAGTCCAAGAAAATTTTTTTTTTAACTTTATTCAATTTTACCCCCATGGGATATATATTCTACCCACACACATTTGGAACTCTCCTGGGGTACCCTCACACATATTATTCCCTCATTTAGTGGATAGTTTCACAAAAAGGTGAAATTTTCAAAAATCCAGAAAATTGGCTGAAAACGACTAAATATCAAGGACTCATTGGGCGAATCGCTCTGGAACTTAAATTGGAACGCTCACTGACATTTCCCCTATCTGAAAGTCTGATAAACGCCGGAAAAATTACTAAGTCCAAAAAAAAATTTTTTTAAACTTTTTTCAATTTTACCCCCGTGGGAAATATATTCTACCACACACATTTGGAACTCTCCTGGGGTACCCTCACACATATTATTCCCTCATTTAGTGGATATTTTCACAAAAAAGTGAAATTTTCAAAAATCCAGAAAATGGCCTGAAAACAACTAAATATCAAGGACTCATTGGGCGAATCGCTCTGGAACTGAAATCGGAACGCTCACTGACATTTCCCCTATCTGAAAGTCTAATAAACGCCGGAAAAATGAGTAAGTCCAAGAAAAATTTTTTTTAAACTTTTTTCAATTTTACCCCCGTGGGATATATATTCTACCCACACACATTTGGAACTCTCCTGGGGTACCCTCACACATATTATTCCCTCATTTAGTGGATATTTTCACAAAAAAGTGAAATTTTCAAAAATCCAGAAAATTGTCTGAAAACGACTAAATATCAATGACTCAATGGGCGAAACGCTCTAGAACTGAAATCTGAACGCGCACTGACATTTCACCTATCTCAAAGTCTGATAAATGATGGAAAAATTACTAAGTCCAAGAAAATTTTTTTTTAAACTTTTTTCAATTTTACCCCGTGGGATATATATTCTACCCACACACATTTGGAACTCTCCTGGGGTACCCTCACACATATTATACCCTCATTTAGTGGATATTTTCACAAAAAAAGTGAAATTTTCAAAAATCCAGAAAATGGCCTGAAAATGACTAAATATCAAGGACTCATTGGGCGAATCGCTCTGGAACTGAAATCGGAACGCTCAATGACATTTCCCCTATCTGAAAGTCTAATAAACGCCGGAAAAATGACTAAGTCCAAGAAAAATTTTTTTTTAACTTTTTTCAATTTTACCCCCGTGGGATATATATTCTACCCACACACATTTGGAACTCTCCTGGGGTACCCTCACACATATTATTCCCTCATTTGGTGGATATTTTCACAAAAAAGTGAAATTTTCAAAAATCGAGAAAATTGGCTGAAAACGACTAAATATCATGGACTAATTGGGCGAATCGCTCTGCAACTGAAATCGGAACGCTCACAGGCATTTCCCCTATCTGAAAGTCTAATAAACGCCTCAAAAATGACTAAGTCCAAGAAAAATTTTTTTTTTACTTTTTTCAATTTTACCCCGTGGGATATATATTCTACCCACACACATTTTGAACTCTCCTGGGGTACCCTCACACATATTATACCCTCATTTAGTGGATATTTTCACAAAAAAGTGAAATTTTCAAAAATCCAGAAAATGGCCAGAAAATGACTAAATATCAAGGACTCATTGGGCGAATCGCTCTGGAACTGAAATCGGAACGCTCACTGACATTTCCCCTATCTGAAAGTCTAATAAATGCCGGAAAAATGACTAAGTCAAAAAAAAATTTTTTTTCATCTTTTTTCAATTTTACCCCTGTGGGATATATATTCTACCCACACACATTTGGAACTCTCCTGGGGTACCCTCACACATATTATTCCCTCATTTAGTGGATATTTTCACAAAAAAGTGAAATTTTCAAAAATCCAGAAAATTGTCTGAAAACGACTAAATATCAATGACTCAATGGGCGAATCGCTCTGGAACTGAAATCTGAACGCGCACTGACATTTCACCTATCTGAATGTCTGATAAATGATGGAAAAATTACTAAGTCCAAGAAAATTTTTTTTTAAACTTTTTTCAATTTTACCCCGTGGGATATATATTCTACCCACACACATTTGGAACTCTCCTGGGGTACCCTCACACATATTATACCCTCATTTAGTGGATATTTTCACAAAAAAGTGAAATTTTCAAAAATCCAGAAAATGGCCTGAAAATGACTAAATATCAAGGACTCATTGGGCGAATCGCTCTGGAACTGAAATCGGAACGCTCAATGACATTTCCCCTATCTGAAAGTCTAATAAACGCCGGAAAAACGACTAAGTCCAAGAAAAAATTTTTTTAAACTTTTTTCAATTTTACCCCCGTGGGATATATATTCTACCCACACACATTTGGAACTCTCCTGGGGTACCCTCACACATATTATTCCCTCATTTGGTGGATATTTTCACAAAAAAGTGAAATTTTCAAAAATCGAGAAAATTGGCGGAAAACGACTAAATATCAAGGACTCATTGGGCAAATCGCTCTGGAACTGAAATCGGAATGCTCACTGACATTTACCCTATCTGAAAGTCTGATTAACGCCGGAAAAATGACTAGGTCCAAGTAAAAAATTTTTTAAACTTTTTTCAATTTTACCCCGTGGGATATATATTCTACCCACACACATTTGGAACTCTCCTGGGGTACCCTCACACATATTATACCCTCATTTAGTGGATATTTTCACAAAAAAGTGAAATTTTCAAAAATCCAGAAAATGGCCTGAAAACGACTAAATATCAAGGACTCATTGGGCGAATCGCTCTGGAACTGAAATCGGAATGCTCACTGACATTTCCCCTATCTGAAAGTCTGATAAACGCCGGAAAAATCACTAAGTCCAAGAAAAATTTTTTTTAAACTTTTTTCAATTTTACCCCGTGGGATATATATTCTACCCACACACATTTGGAACTCTTCTGGGGTACCCTCACACATATTATACCCTAATTTAGTGGATATTTTCACAAAAAAGTGAAATTTTCAAAAATCCAGAAAATGGCCTGAAAACGACTAAATATCAAGGACTCATTGGCCGAATCGCTCTGGAACTGAAATCGGAACACTCACTGACATTTCCCCTATCTGAAAGTCTAATAAACGCCGGAAAAATGACTAAATCCAAGAAAAAATTTTTTTTAACTTTTTTCAATTTTACCCCCATGGGATATATATTCTACCCACACACATTTGGAACTCTCCTGGGGTACCCTCACACATATTATTCCCTCATTTAGTGGATATTTTCACAAAAAGGTGAAATTTTCAAAAATCCAGAAAATTGGCTGAAAACGACTAAATATCAAGGACTCATTGGGCGAATCGCTCTGGAACTTAAATCGGAACGCTCACTGACATTTCCCCTATCTGAAAGTCTGATAAACGCCGGAAAAATTACTAAGTCCAAAAAAAAATTTTTTTAAACTTTTTTCAATTTTACCACCGTGGGAAATATATTCTACCACACACATTTGGAACTCTCCTGGGGTACCCTCACACATATTATTCCCTCATTTAGTGGATATTTTCACAAAAAAGTGAAATTTTCAAAAATCCAGAAAATGGCCTGAAAACGACTAAATATCAAGGACTCATTGGGCGAATCGCTCTGGAACTGAAATCGGAACGCTCACTGACATTTCCCCTATCTGAAAGTCTAATAAACGCCGGAAAAATGAGTAAGTCCAAGAAAAAAATTTTTTTAACTTTTTTCAATTTTACCCCCGTGGGATATATATTCTACCCACACACATTTGGAACTCTCCTGGGGTACCCTCACACATATTATTCCCTCATTTAGTGGATATTTTCACAAAAAAGTGAAATTTTCAAAAATCCAGAAAATAGGCTGAAAATGACTAAATATCAAGGACTCATTGAGCAAATCGCTCTGGAACTGAAATCGGAATGCTCACTGACATTTCCCCTATCTGAAAGTCTGATAAACAACGGAAAAATGACTAAATCCAAGAAAAAATTTTTTAAACTTTTTTCAATTTTACCCCCGTGGGATATATATTCTACCCACACACATTTGGAACTCTCCTGGGGTACCCTCACACATATTATTCCCTCATTTAGTGGATATTTTCACAAAAAAGTGACATTTTCAAAAATCCAGAAAATGGCCTGAAAACGACTTAATATCAAGGACTCATTGGGCGAATCGCTCTGGAACTGAAATCGGAACGCTCACTGACATTTCCCCTATCTGAAAGTCTAATAAACGCCGGAAAAATTAGTAAGTCCAAGAAAAAATTTTTTTTAACTTTTTTCAATTTTACCCCCGTGGGATATATATTCTACCCACACACATTTGGAACTCTCCTGGGGTACCCTCACACATATTATTCCCTCATTTAGTGGATATTTTCACAAAAAAGTGAAATTTTCAAAAATCCAGAAAATGGCCTGAAAACGACTAAATATCAAGGACTCATTGGGCGAATCGCTCTGGAACTGAAAACGGAACGCTCACTGACATTTCCCCTATCTGAAAGTCTGATAAACGCCGGAAAAATGACTAAGTCCAAGAAAAATTTTTTTTAAACTTTTTTCAATTTTACCCCGTGGGATGTTAATTCTACCCACACACATTTGGAACTCTCCTGGGGTACCCTCACACATTTTATTCCCTCATTTAGTGGATATTTTCATAAAAAAGTGAAATTATCAAAAATCCTGAAAATTGGCTAAAAATGACTAAATATCAAGGACTCATTGGGCGAATCGCTCTGAAACTGAAGTCGGAACGCTCACTCACATTTCCCCTATCTGAAAGTCTAATAAACGCCGGAAAAATGACTAAGTCCAAGAAAATTTTTTTTTTAACTTTTTTCAATTTTACCCCCGTGGGATATATATTCTACCCACACACATTTGGAACTCTCCTGGGGTACCCTCACACATATTATTCCCTCATTTAGTGGATATTTTCACAAAAAGGAGAAATTTTCAAAAATCCAGAAAATGGCCTGAAAACGACTAAAT
The DNA here is from genome assembly GCF_046119375.1 of Phyllobates terribilis. NCBI lineage: Eukaryota > Metazoa > Chordata > Amphibia > Anura > Dendrobatidae > Phyllobates > Phyllobates terribilis. The sequence continues at coordinate 598,154,906 of NW_027362762.1, forward strand.
ATCAAGGACTCATTGGGCGAATCGCTCTGGAACTGAAATCGGAACTCTCACTGACATTTCCCCTATCTGAAAGTCTAATAAACGCCGGAAAAATGACTAAGTCCAAGAAAATTTTTTTTTTTAGCTTTTTTCAATTTTACCCCCGTGGGATATATATTCTACCCACACACATTTGGAACTCTCCTGGGGTACCCTCACACATATTATTCCCTCATTTAGTGGATATTTTCACAAAAAAGTGAAATTTTCAAAAATCCAGAAAATGGCCTGAAAACGACTAAATATCAAGGACTCATTGGGCGAATCGCTCTGGAACTGAAATCGGAACACTCACTGACATTTCCCCTATCTGAAAGTCTAATAAACGCCGGAAAAATGACTAAGTCCAAGAAAATTTTTTTTTTAACTTTTTTCAATTTTACCCCAATGGGATATATATTCTACCCACACACATTTGGAACTCTCCTGGGGTACCCTCACACATATTATTCCCTCATTTAGTGGATATTTTCACAAAAAGGTGAAATTTTCAAAAATCCAGAAAATTGGCTGAAAACGACTAAATATCAAGGACTCATTTGGCGAATCGCTCTGGAACTTAAATTGGAACGCCACTGACATTTCCCCTATCTGAAAGTCTGATAAACGCCGGAAAAATTACTAAGTCCAAAAAAAAAATTTTTTAAACTTTTTTCAATTTTACCCCCGTGGGAAATATATTCTACCACACACATTTGGAACTCTCCTGGGGTACCCTCACACATATTATTCCCTCATTTAGTGGATATTTTCACAAAAAAGTGAAATTTTCAAAAATCCAGAAAATGGCCTGAAAACGACTAAATATCAAGGACTCATTGGGCGAATCGCTCTGGAACTGAAATCGGAACGCTCACTGACATTTCCCCTATCTGAAAGTCTAATAAACGCCGGAAAAATGAGTAAGTCCAAGAAAATTTTTTTTTTAACTTTTTTCAATTTTACCCCCGTGGGATATATATTCTACCCACACACATTTGGAACTCTCCTGGGGTACCCTCACACATATTATTCCCTCATTTAGTGGATATTTTCACAAAAAAGTGAAATTTTCAAAAATCCAGAAAATGGCCTGAAAACGACTAAATATCAAGGACTCATTGGGCGAATCGCTCTGGAACTGAAAACGGAACGCTCACTGACATTTCCCCTATCTGAAAGTCTGATAAACGCCGGAAAAATGACTAAGTCCAAGAAAAATTTTTTTTTAACTTTTTTCAATTTTACCCTGTGGGATATATATTCTACCCACACACATTTGGAACTCTCCTGGGGTACCCTCACACATATTATTCCCTCATTTAGTGGATATTTTCACAAAAAAGTGAAATTTTCAAAAATCCAGAAAATAGGCTGAAAACGACTAAATATCAAGGACTCATTAGGCAAATCTCTCTGGAACTGAAATCGGAATGCTCACTGACATTTCCCCTATCTGAAAGTCTGATAAACGCCGGAAAAATTACTAAGTCCAAAAAAAATTTTTTTTCATCTTTTTTCAATTTTACCCCTGTGGGATATATATTCTATCCACACACATTTGGAACTCTCCTGGGGTACCCTCACACATATTATTCCCTCATTTAGTGGATATTTTCACAAAAAAGTGAAATTTTCAAAAATCCAGAAAATGGCCTGAAAACGACTAAATATCAAGGACTCATTGGGCGAATCGCTCTGGAACTGAAATCGGAACACTCACTGACATTTCCCCTATCTGAAAGTCTAATAAACGCCGGAAAAATGACTAAGTCCAAGAAAATTTTTTTTTTAACTTTTTTCAATTTTACCCCAATGGGATATATATTCTACCCACACACATTTGGAACTCTCCTGGGGTACCCTCACACATATTATTCCCTCATTTAGTGGATATTTTCACAAAAAGGTGAAATTTTCAAAAATCCAGAAAATTGGCTGAAAACGACTAAATATCAAGGACTCATTTGGCGAATCGCTCTGGAACTTAAATTGGAACGCCACTGACATTTCCCCTATCTGAAAGTCTGATAAACGCCGGAAAAATTACTAAGTCCAAAAAAAAAATTTTTTAAACTTTTTTCAATTTTACCCCCGTGGGAAATATATTCTACCACACACATTTGGAACTCTCCTGGGGTACCCTCACACATATTATTCCCTCATTTAGTGGATATTTTCACAAAAAAGTGAAATTTTCAAAAATCCAGAAAATGGCCTGAAAACGACTAAATATCAAGGACTCATTGGGCGAATCGCTCTGGAACTGAAATCGGAACGCTCACTGACATTTCCCCTATCTGAAAGTCTAATAAACGCCGGAAAAATGAGTAAGTCCAAGAAAATTTTTTTTTTAACTTTTTTCAATTTTACCCCCGTGGGATATATATTCTACCCACACACATTTGGAACTCTCCTGGGGTACCCTCACACATATTATTCCCTCATTTAGTGGATATTTTCACAAAAAAGTGAAATTTTCAAAAATCCAGAAAATGGCCTGAAAACGACTAAATATCAAGGACTCATTGGGCGAATCGCTCTGGAACTGAAAACGGAACGCTCACTGACATTTCCCCTATCTGAAAGTCTGATAAACGCCGGAAAAATGACTAAGTCCAAGAAAAATTTTTTTTTAACTTTTTTCAATTTTACCCTGTGGGATATATATTCTACCCACACACATTTGGAACTCTCCTGGGGTACCCTCACACATATTATTCCCTCATTTAGTGGATATTTTCACAAAAAAGTGAAATTTTCAAAAATCCAGAAAATAGGCTGAAAACGACTAAATATCAAGGACTCATTAGGCAAATCTCTCTGGAACTGAAATCGGAATGCTCACTGACATTTCCCCTATCTGAAAGTCTGATAAACGCCGGAAAAATTACTAAGTCCAAAAAAAATTTTTTTTCATCTTTTTTCAATTTTACCCCTGTGGGATATATATTCTATCCACACACATTTGGAACTCTCCTGGGGTACCCTCACACATATTATTCCCTCATTTAGTGGATATTTTCACAAAAAAGTGAAATTTTCAAAAATCCAGAAAATTGTCTGAAAACGACTAAATATCAATGACTCAATGGGCGAAACGCTCTAGAACTGAAATCTGAACTGCCACTGACATTTCACCTATCTCAAAGTCTGATAAATGATGGAAAAATTACTAAGTCCAAGAAAATTTTTTTTTAAACTTTTTTCAATTTTACCCCGTGGGATATATATTCTACCCACACACATTTGGAACTCTCCTGGGGTACCCTCACACATATTATTCTCTCATTTGGTGGATATTTTCACAAAAAAGTGAAATTTTCAAAAATCGAGAAAATTGGCTGAAAACGACTAAATATCAAGGACTCATTGGGCAAATCACTCTGGAACTGAAATCGGAATTCTCACTGACATTTACCCTATCTGAAAGTCTGATTAACGCCGGAAAAATGACTAGGTCCAAGAAAAAATTTTTTTAAACTTTTTTCAATTTTACCCCGTGGGATATATATTCTACCCACACACATTTGGAACTCTCCTGGGGTACCCTCACACATATTATACCCTCATTTAGTGGATATTTTCACAAAAAAGTGAAATTTTCAAAAATCCAGAAAATGGCCTGAAAACGACTAAATATCAAGGACTTATTGGCCGAATCGCTCTGGAACTGAAATCGGAATGCTCACTGACATTTCCCCTATCTGAAAGTCTGATAAACGCCGGAAAAATCACTAAGTCCAAGAAAAATTTTTTTTAAACTTTTTTCAATTTTACCCCGTGCGATATATATTCTACCCACACACATTTGGAACTCTCCTGGGGTACCCTCACACATATTATACCCTCATTTAGTGGATATTTTCACAAAAAAAGTGAAATTTTCAAAAATCCAGAAAATGGCCTGAAAATGACTAAATATCAAGGACTCATTGGGCGAATCGCTCTGGAACTGAAATCGGAACGCTCAATGACATTTCCCCTATCTGAAAGTCTAATAAACGCCGGAAAAATGACTAAGTCCAAGAAAAATTTTTTTTTAACTTTTTTCAATTTTACCCCCGTGGGATATATATTCTACCCACACACATTTGGAACTCTCCTGGGGTACCCTCACACATATTATTCCCTCATTTGGTGGATATTTTCACAAAAAAGTGAAATTTTCAAAAATCGAGAAAATTGGCTGAAAACGACTAAATATCATGGACTCATTGGGCGAATCGCTCTGCAACTGAAATCGGAACGCTCACAGACATTTCCCCTATCTGAAAGTCTAATAAACGCCTCAAAAATGACTAAGTCCAAGAAAAATTTTTTTTTTACTTTTTTCAATTTTACCCCGTGGGATATATATTCTACCCACACACATTTTGAACTCTCCTGGGGTACCCTCACACATATTATACCCTCATTTAGTGGATATTTTCACAAAAAAGTGAAATTTTCAAAAATCCAGAAAATGGCCTGAAAATGACTAAATATCAAGGACTCATTGGGCGAATCGCTCTGGAACTGAAATCGGAACGCTCACTGACATTTCCCCTATCTGAAAGTCTAATAAATGCCGGAAAAATGACTAAGTCAAAAAAAAATTTTTTTTCATCTTTTTTCAATTTTACCCCTGTGGGATATATATTCTACCCACACACATTTGGAACTCTCCTGGGGTACCCTCACACATATTATTCCCTCATTTAGTGGATATTTTCACAAAAAAGTGAAATTTTCAAAAATCCAGAAAATTGTCTGAAAACGACTAAATATCAATGACTCAATGGGCGAATCGCTCTGGAACTGAAATCTGAACGCGCACTGACATTTCACCTATCTGAATGTCTGATAAATGATGGAAAAATTACTAAGTCCAAGAAAATTTTTTTTTAAACTTTTTTCAATTTTACCCCGTGGGATATATATTCTACCCACACACATTTGGAACTCTCCTGGGGTACCCTCACACATATTATACCCTCATTTAGTGGATATTTTCACAAAAAAGTGAAATTTTCAAAAATCCAGAAAATGGCCTGAAAATGACTAAATATCAAGGACTCATTGGGCGAATCGCTCTGGAACTGAAATCGGAACGCTCAATGACATTTCCCCTATCTGAAAGTCTAATAAACGCCGGAAAAACGACTAAGTCCAAGAAAAATTTTTTTTAAACTTTTTTCAATTTTACCCCCGTGGGATATATATTCTACCCACACACATTTGGAACTCTCCTGGGGTACCCTCACACATATTATTCCCTCATTTGGTGGATATTTTCACAAAAAAGTGAAATTTTCAAAAATCGAGAAAATTGGCGGAAAACGACTAAATATCAAGGACTCATTGGGCAAATCGCTCTGGAACTGAAATCGGAATGCTCACTGACATTTACCCTATCTGAAAGTCTGATTAACGCCGGAAAAATGACTAGGTCCAAGTAAAAAATTTTTTAAACTTTTTTCAATTTTACCCCGTGGGATATAAATTCTACCCACACACATTTGGAACTCTCCTGGGGTACCCTCACACATATTATACCCTCATTTAGTGGATATTTTCACAAAAAAGTGAAATTTTCAAAAATCCAGAAAATGGCCTGAAAACGACTAAATATCAAGGACTCATTGGGCGAATCGCTCTGGAACTGAAATCGGAATGCTCACTGACATTTCCCCTATCTGAAAGTCTGATAAACGCCGGAAAAATCACTAAGTCCAAGAAAAAACTTTTTTAAACTTTTTTCAATTTTACCCCGTGGGATATATATTCTACCCACACACATTTGGAACTCTCTTGGGGTACCCTCACACATATTATACCCTCATTTAGTGGATATTTTCACAAAAAAAGTGAAATTTTCAAAAATCCAGAAAATGGCCTGAAAATGACTAAATATCAAGGACTCATTGGGCGAATCGCTCTGGAACTGAAATCGGAACGCTCAATGACATTTCCCCTATCTGAAAGTCTAATAAACGCCGGAAAAACGACTAAGTCCAAGAAAAATTTTTTTTTAACTTTTTTAAATTTTACCCCCATGGGATATATATTCTACCCACACACATTTGGAACTCTCCTGGGGTACCCTCACACATATTATTCCCTCATTTGGTGGATATTTTCACAAAAAAGTGAAATTTTCAAAAATCGAGAAAATTGGCTGAAAACGACTAAATATCAAGGACTCATTGGGCAAATCACTCTGGAACTGAAATCGGAATGCTCACTGACATTTACCCTATCTGAAAGTCTGATTAACGCCGGAAAAATGACTAGGTCCAAGAAAAAAAATTTTTAAACTTTTTTCAATTTTACCCCGTGGGATATATATTCTACCCACACACATTTGGAACTCTCCTGGGGTACCCTCACACATATTATACCCTAATTTAGTGGATATTTTCACAAAAAAGTGAAATTTTCAAAAATCCAGAAAATGGCCTGAAAACGACTAAATATCAAGGACTCATTGGCCGAATCGCTCTGGAACTGAAATCGGAATGCTCACTGACATTTCCCCTATCTGAAAGTCTGATAAACGCCGGAAAAATCACTAAGTCCAAGAAAATTTTTTTTTAAACTTTTTTCAATTTTACCCCGTGGGATATATATTCTACCCACACACATTTGGAACTCTCCTGGGGTACCCTCACACATATTATTCCCTCATTTGGTGGATATTTTCACAAAAAAGTGAAATTTTCAAAAATCGAGAAAATTGGCTGAAAACGACTAAATATCATGGACTCATTGGGCGAATCGCTCTGCAACTGAAATCGGAACGCTCACTGACATTTCCCCTATCTGAAAGTCTGATTAACGCCGGAAAAATGACTAGGTCCAAGAAAAAAATTTTTTAAACTTTTTTCAATTTTACCCCGTGGGATATATATTCTACCCACACACATTTGGAACTCTCCTGGGGTACCCTCACACATATTATACCCTAATTTAGTGGATATTTTCACAAAAAAGTGAAATTTTCAAAAATCCAGAAAATGGCCTGAAAACGACTAAATATCAAGGACTCATTGGCCGAATCGCTCTGGAACTGAAATCGGAATGCTCACTGACATTTCCCCTATCTGAAAGTCTGATAAACGCCGGAAAAATCACTAAGTCCAAGAAAATTTTTTTTTAAACTTTTTTCAATTTTACCCCGTGGGATATATATTCTACCCACACACATTTGGAACTCTCCTGGGGTACCCTCACACATATTATTCCCTCATTTGGTGGATATTTTCACAAAAAAGTGAAATTTTCAAAAATCGAGAAAATTGGCTGAAAACGACTAAATATCATGGACTCATTGGGCGAATCGCTCTGCAACTGAAATCGGAACGCTCACTGACATTTCCCCTATCTGAAAGTCTAATAAACGCCTCAAAAATGACTAAGTCCAAGAAAAATTTTTTTTTTACTTTTTTCAATTTTACCCCCGTGGGATATATATTCTACCCACACACATTTGGAACTCTCCTGGGGTACCCTCACACATATTATACCCTCATTTAGTGGATATTTTCACAAAAAAGTGAAATTTTCAAAAATCCAGAAAATGGCCTGAAAACGACTAAATATCAAGGACTCATTGGGCGAATCGCTCTGGAACTGAAATCGGAATGCTCACTGACATTTCCCCTATCTGAAAGTCTGATAAACGCCGGAAAAATGACTAAGTCCAAGAAAAAAATTTTTTAAACTTTTTTCAATTTTACCCCCGTGGGATATATATTCTACCCACACACATTTGGAAGTCTCCTGGGGTACCCTCACACATATTATTCCCTCATTTGGTGGACATTTTCACAAAAAAGTGAAATTTTCAAAAATCGAGAAAATTGGCTGAAAACGACTAAATATCATGGACGAATTGGGCAAATCGCTCTGGAACTGAAATCGGAATGCTCACTGACATTTACCCTATCTGAAAGTCTGATAAACGCCGGAAAAATCACTAAGTCCAAGAAAAAAATGTTTTAAACTTTTTTCAATTTTACCCCGTGGGATATATATTCTACCCACACACATTTGGAACTCTCCTGGGGTACCCTCACACATATTATTCCCTCATTTAGTGGATATTTTCACAAAAAAGTGAAATTTTCAAAAATCCAGAAAATTGGCTGAAAACGACTAAATATCAAGGACTCATTGGGCGAATCGCTCTGGAACTGAAATCGGAACGCTCACTGACATTTCCCCTATCTGAAAGTCTGATAAACGCCGGAAAAATGACTAGGTCCAAGAAAAATTTTTTTTAAACTTTTTTCAATTTTACCCCGTGGGATATATATTCTACCCACACACATTTGGAACTCTCCTGGGGTACCCTCACACATATTATACCCTCATTTAGTGGATATTTTCACAAAAAAGTGAAATTTTCAAAAATCCAAAAAATGGCCTGAAAATGACTAAATATCAAGGACTCATTGGGCGAATCGCTCTGGAACTGAAATCGGAACGCTCACTGACATTTCCCCTATCTGAAAGTCTGATAAACGACGGAAAAATGACTAAATCCAAGAAAAAAATTTTTAAACTTTTTTCAATTTTACCCCGTGGGATATATATTCTACCCACACACATTTGGAACTCTCCTGGGGTACCCTCACACATATTATTCCCTCATTTAGTGGATATTTTCACAAAAAAGTGAAATTTTCAAAAATCCAGAAAATTGGCTGAAAACGACTAAATATCAAGGACTCATTGGGCGAATCGCTCTGGAACTGAAATCGGAACGCTCACTGACATTTCCCCTATCTGAAAGTCTGATAAACGACGGAAAAATGACTAGGTCCAAGAAAAATTTTTTTTAAACTTTTTTCAATTTTACCTCGTGGGATATATATTCTACCCACACACATTTGGAACTCTCCTGGGGTACCCTCACACATATTATTCCCTCATTTAGTGGATATTTTCACAAAAAAGTGAAATTTTCAAAAATCCAGAAAATTGGCTGAAAACGACTAAATATAAAGGACTCATTGGGCGAATCGCTCTGAAACTGAAATCGCAACGCTCACTCACATTTCCCCTATCTGAAAGTCTGATAAACGCCGGAAAAATCACTAAGTCCAAGAAAAAAATGTTTTAAACTTTTTTCAATTTTACCCCGTGGGATATATATTCTACCCACACACATTTGGAACTCTCCTGGGGTACCCTCACACATATTATTCCCTCATTTAGTGGATATTTTCACAAAAAAGTGAAATTTTCAAAAATCCAGAAAATTGCCTGAAAACGACTAAATATGAAGGACTCATTGGGCAAATCGCTCTGGAACTGAAATCGGAATGCTCACTGACATTTACCCTATCTGAAAGTCTGATAAACGCCGGAAAAATGACTAGGTCCAAGAAAAATTTTTTTTAAACTTTTTTCAATTTTACCCCGTGGGATATATATTCTACCCACACACATTTGGAACTCTCCTGGGGTACCCTCACACATATTATACCCTCATTTAGTGGATATTTTCACAAAAAAGTGAAATTTTCAAAAATCCAGAAAATGGCCTGAAAACGACTAAATATCAAGGACTCATTGGGCGAATCGCTCTGGAACTGAAATCGGAATGCTCACTGACATTTCCCCTATCTGAAAGTCTGATAAACGCCGGAAAAATCACTAAGTCCAAGAAAAATTTTTTTTAAACTTTTTTCAATTTTACCCCGTGGGATATATATTCTACCCACACACATTTGGAACTCTCCTGGCGTAACCTCACACATATTATTCCCTCATTTAGTGGATATTTTCACAAAAAATTGAAATTTTCAAAAATCCAGAAAATTGCCTGAAAACGACTAAATATCAAGGACTCATTGGGCGAATCGCTCTGGAACTGAAATCGGAATGCTAACTGACATTTCCCCTATCTGAAAGTCTGATAAACGCCGGAAAAATTACTAAGTCCCAAAAAAAATTTTTTTCAACTTTTTTCAATTTTACCCCCGTGGGATATATATTCTACCCACACACATTTGGAACTCTCCTGGGGTACCCTCACACATATTATTCCCTCATTTAGTGGATATTTTCACAAAAAAGTGAAATTTTCAAAAATCCAGAAAATTGGCTGAAAACGACTAAATATCAAGGACTCATTGGGCGAATCGCTCTGGAACTGAAATCGGAACGCTCACTGACATTTCCCCTATCTGAAAGTCTGATAAACGACGGAAAAATGACTAAATCCAAGAAAAATTTTTTTAAACTTTTTTCAATTTTACCCCGTGGGATATATATTCTACCCACACACATTTGGAACTCTCCTGGCGTAACCTCACACATATTATTCCCTCATTTAGTGGATATTTTCACAAAAAAGTGAAATTTTCAAAAATCCAGAAAATTGCCTGAAAACGACTAAATATGAAGGACTCATTGGGCAAATCGCTCTGGAACTGAAATCGGAATGCTCACTGACATTTACCCTATCTGAAAGTCTGATAAACGCCGGAAAAATGACTAGGTCCAAGAAAAATTTTTTTTAAACTTTTTTCAATTTTACCCCGTGGGATATATATTCTACCCACACACATTTGGAACTCTCCTGGGGTACCCTCACACATATTATACCCTCATTTAGTGGATATTTTCACAAAAAAGTGAAATTTTCAAAAATCCAAAAAATGGCCTGAAAATGACTAAATATCAAGGACTCATTGGGCGAATCGCTCTGGAACTGAAATCGGAACGCTCACTGACATTTCCCCTATCTGAAAGTCTGATAAACGACGGAAAAATGACTAAATCCAAGAAAAAAATTTTTAAACTTTTTTCAATTTTACCCCGTGGGATATATATTCTACCCACACACATTTGGAACTCTCCTGGGGTACCCTCACACATATTATTCCCTCATTTAGTGGATATTTTCACAAAAAAGTGAAATTTTCAAAAATCCAGAAAATTGGCTGAAAACGACTAAATATCAAGGACTCATTGGGCGAATCGCTCTGGAACTGAAATCGGAACGCTCACTGACATTTCCCCTATCTGAAAGTCTGATAAACGACGGAAAAATGACTAGGTCCAAGAAAAATTTTTTTTAAACTTTTTTCAATTTTACCCCGTGGGATATATATTCTACCCACACACATTTGGAACTCTCCTGGGGTACCCTCACACATATTATACCCTCATTTAGTGGATATTTTCACAAAAAAGTGAAATTTTCAAAAATCCAGAAAATGGCCTGAAAACGACTAAATATCAAGGACTCATTGGGCGAATCGCTCTGGAACTGAAATCGGAATGCTCACTGACATTTCCCCTATCTGAAAGTCTGATAAACGCCGGAAAAATCACTAAGTCCAAGAAAATATTTTTTTTAAACTTTTTTCAATTTTACCCCGTGGGATATATATTCTACCCACACACATTTGGAACTCTCCTGGGGTACCCTCACACATATTATACCCTCATTTAGTGGATATTTTCACAAAAAAGTGAAATTTTCAAAAATCCAGAAAATGGCCTGAAAATGACTAAATATCAAGGACTCATTGGGCGAATCGGTCTGGAACTGAAATCGGAATGCTCACTGACATTTCCCCTATCTGAAAGTCTGATAAACGCCGGAAAAATTACTAAGTCCAAAAAAAAATTTTTTTCAACTTTTTTCAATTTTACCCCCGTGGGATATATATTCTACCCACACACATTTGGAACTCTCCTGGGGTACCCTCACACATATTATTCCCTCATTTAGTGGATATTTTCACAAAAAAGTGAAATTTTCAAAAATCCAAAGTATTTACTGAAAACGACTAAATATCAAGGACTCATTGGGCGAATCGCTCTGGAACTGAAATCTGAACGCGCACTGACATTTCACCTATCTGAAAGTCTGATAAATGATGGAAAAATTAATAAGTCCAAGAAAAAAATTTTTTAAACTTTTTTCAATTTTACCCCGTGGGATATATATTCTACCCACACACATTTGGAACTCTCTTGGGGTACCCTCACACATATTATACCCTCATTTAGTGGATATTTTCACAAAAAGGTGAAATTTTCAAAAATCCAGAAAATTGGCTGAAAATGACTAAATATCAAGGACTCATTGGGCAAATCGCTCTGGAACTGAAATCGGAATGCTCACTGACATTTACCCTATCTGAAAGTCTGATAAACGCCAGAAAAATGACTAGGTCCAAGAAAAAATTTTTTTAAACTTTTTTCAATTTTACCCCGTGGGATATATATTCTACCCACACACATTTGGAACTCTCCTGGGGTACCCTCACACATATTATACCCTCATTTAGTGGATATTTTCACAAAAAAGTGAAATTTTCAAAAATCCAGAAAATGGCCTGAAAACGACTAAATATCAAGGACTCATTGGGCGAATCGCTCTGGAACTGAAATCGGAATGCTCACTGACATTTCCCCTATCTGAAAGTCTGATAAACGCCGGAAAAATCACTAAGTCCAAGAAAATTTTTTTTTAAACTTTTTTCAATTTTACCCCGTGGGATATATATTCTACCCACACACATTTGGAACTCTCCTGGGGTACCCTCACACATATTATACCCTCATTTAGTGGATATTTTCACAAAAAAGTGAAATTTTCAAAAATCCAGAAAATGGCCTGAAAATGACTAAATATCAAGGACTCATTGGGCGAAACGCTCTGGAACTGAAATCGGAACGCTCAATGACATTTCCCCTATCTGAAAGTCTAATAAACGCTGGAAAAACGACTAAGTCCAAGAAAATTTTTTTTTAAACTTTTTTCAATTTTACCCCCGTGGGATATATATTCTACCCACACACATTTGGAACTCTCCTGGGGTACCCTCACACATATTATTCCCTCATTTAGTGGATATTTTCACAAAAAAGTGAAATTTTCAAAAATCCAGAAAATTGGCTGAAAACGACTAAATATCAAGGACTCATTGGGCGAATCGCTCTGGTACTGAAATCGGAACGCTCACTGACATTTCCCCTATCTGAAAGTCTGATAAACGACGGAAAAATGACTAAATCCAAGAAAATTTTTTTTAAACTTTTTTCAATTTTACCCCGTGGGATATATATTCTACCCACACACATTTGGAACTCTCCTGGCGTAACCTCACACATATTATTCCCTCATTTAGTGGATATTTTCACAAAAAAGTGAAATTTTCAAAAATCCAGAAAATTGCCTGAAAACGACTAAATATGAAGGACTCATTGGGCAAATCGCTCTGGAACTGAAATCGGAATGCTCACTGACATTTACCCTATCTGAAAGTCTGATAAACGCCGGAAAAATGACTAGGTCCAAGAAAAATTTTTTTTAAACTTTTTTCAATTTTACCCCGTGGGATATATATTCTACCCACACACATTTGGAACTCTCCTGGGGTACCCTCACACATATTATACCCTCATTTAGTGGATATTTTCACAAAAAAGTGAAATTTTCAAAAATCCAAAAAATGGCCTGAAAATGACTAAATATCAAGGACTCATTGGGCGAATCGCTCTGGAACTGAAATCGGAACGCTCACTGACATTTCCCCTATCTGAAAGTCTGATAAACGACGGAAAAATGACTAAATCCAAGAAAAAATTTTTTAAACTTTTTTCAATTTTACCCCGTGGGATATATATTCTACCCACACACATTTGGAACTCTCCTGGGGTACCCTCACACATATTATACCCTCATTTAGTGGATATTTTCACAAAAAAGTGAAATTTTCAAAAATCCAGAAAATGGCCTGAAAATGACTAAATATCAAGGACTCATTGGGCGAATCGCTCTGGAACTGAAATCGGAATGCTCACTGACATTTCCCCTATCTGAAAGTCTGATAAACGCCTCAAAAATGACTAAGTCCAAGAAAAATTTTTTTTTTACTTTTTTCAATTTTACCCCCGTGGGATATATATTCTACCCACACACATTTGAAACTCTCCTGGGGTACCCTCACACATATTATTCCCTCATTTAGTGGATATTTTCACAAAAAAGTGAAATTTTCAAAAATCCAGAAAATTGGCTGAAAACGACTAAATATCAAGGACTCATTGGGCGAATCGCTCTGGAACTGAAATCGGAATGCTCACTGACATTTCCCCTATCTGAAAGTCTGATAAACGCGCGGAAAAATCACTAAGTCCAAGAAAAATTTTTTTTAAACTTTTTTCAATTTTACCCCGTGGGATATATATTCTACCCAAACACATTTGGAACTCTCCTGGGGTACCCTCACACATATTATACCCTCATTTAGTGGATATTTTCACAAAAAAGTGAAATTTTCAAAAATCCAGAAAATGGCCTGAAAATGACTAAATATCAAGGACTCATTGGGCGAATCGCTCTGGAACTGAAATCGGAATGCTCACTGACATTTCCCCTATCTGAAAGTCTGATAAACGCCGGAAAAATTACTAAGTCCAAAAAAAAATTTTTTTCAACTTTTTTCAATTTTACCCCCGTGGGATATATATTCTACCCACACACATTTGGAACTCTCCTGGGGTACCCTCACACATATTATTCCCTCATTTAGTGGATATTTTCACAAAAAAGTGAAATTTTCAAAAATCCAAAGTATTTACTGAAAACGACTAAATATCAAGGACTCATTGGGCGAATCGCTCTGGAACTGAAATCTGAACGCGCACTGACATTTCACCTATCTGAAAGTCTGATAAATGATGGAAAAATTAATAAGTCCAAGAAAAAAATTTTTTAAACTTTTTTCAATTTTACCCCGTGGGATATATATTCTACCCACACACATTTGGAACTCTCTTGGGGTACCCTCACACATATTATACCCTCATTTAGTGGATATTTTCACAAAAAGGTGAAATTTTCAAAAATCCAGAAAATTGGCTGAAAACGACTAAATATCAAGGACTCATTGGGCAAATCGCTCTGGAACTGAAATCGGAATGCTCACTGACATTTACCCTATCTGAAAGTCTGATAAACGCCAGAAAAATGACTAGGTCCAAGAAAAAATTTTTTTAAACTTTTTTCAATTTTACCCCGTGGGATATATATTCTACCCACACACATTTGGAACTCTCCTGGGGTAACCTCACACATATTATTCCCTCATTTAGTGGATATTTTCACAAAAAAGTGAAATTTTCAAAAATCCAGAAAATTGCCTGAAAACGACTAAATATGAAGGACTCATTGGGCGAATCGCTCTGGAACTGAAATCGGAACGCTCACTGACATTTCCCCTATCTGAAAGTCTAATAAACGCCTCAAAAATGACTAAGTCCAAGAAAATTTTTTTTTTTACTTTTTTCAATTTTACCCCCGTGGGATATATATTCTACCCACACACATTTGAAACTCTCCTGGGGTACCCTCACACATATTATTCCCTCATTTAGTGGATATTTTCACAAAAAAGTGAAATTTTCAAAAATCCAGAAAATTGGCTGAAAACGACTAAATATCAAGGACTCATTGGGCGAATCGCTCTGGAACTGAAATCGGAATGCTCACTGACATTTCCCCTATCTGAAAGTCTGATAAACGCCGGAAAAATCACTAAGTCCAAGAAAATTTTTTTTTAAACTTTTTTCAATTTTACCCCGTGGGATATATATTCTACCCACACACATTTGGAACTCTTTTGGGGTACCCTCACACATATTATACCCTCATTTAGTGGATATTTTCACAAAAAGGTGAAATTTTCAAAAATCCAGAAAATTGGCTGAAAACGACTAAATATCAAGGACTCATTGGGCAAATCGCTCTGGAACTGAAATCGGAATGCTCACTGACATTTACCCTATCTGAAAGTCTGATAAACGCCA
This sequence comes from Phyllobates terribilis, assembly GCF_046119375.1. Taxonomy (NCBI): domain Eukaryota; kingdom Metazoa; phylum Chordata; class Amphibia; order Anura; family Dendrobatidae; genus Phyllobates; species Phyllobates terribilis. The sequence goes on from NW_027362762.1 coordinate 598,170,746, forward strand.
GAAAAATGACTAGTTCCAAGAAAAATTTATTTAAAACTTTTTTCAATTTTACCCCGTGGGATATATATTCTACCCACACACATTTGGAACTCTCCTGGGGTACCCTCACACATATTATACCCTCATTTAGTGGATATTTTCACAAAAAAGTGAAATTTTCAAAAATCCAGAAAATGGCCTGAAAATGACTAAATATCAAGGACTCATTGGGCGAAACGCTCTGGAACTGAAATCGGAACGCTCAATGACATTTCCCCTATCTGAAAGTCTAATAAACGCAGGAAAAACGACTAAGTCCAAGAAATTTTTTTTTTTAACTTTTTTCAATTTTACCCCCGTGGGATATATATTCTACCCACACACATTTGGAACTCTCCTGGGGTACCCTCACACATATTATTCCCTCATTTAGTGGATATTTTCACAAAAAAGTGAAATTTTCAAAAATCCAGAAAATTGGCTGAAAACGACTAAATATCAAGGACTCATTGGGCGAATCGCTCTGGAACTGAAATCGGAATGCTCACTGACATTTACCCTATCTGAAAGTCTGATAAACGCCGGAAAAATGACTAGGTCCAAGAAAAATTTTTTTTAAACTTTTTTCAATTTTACCCCGTGGGATATATATTCTACCCACACACATTTGGAACTCTCCTATGGTACCCTCACACATATTATACCCTCATTTAGTGGATATTTTCACAAAAAAGTGAAATTTTCAAAAATCCAGAAAATGGCCTGAAAACGACTAAATATCAAGGACTCACTGGGCGAATCGCTCTGGAACTGAAATCGGAATGCTCACTGACATTTCCCCTATCTGAAAGTCTGATAAACGCCGGAAAAATTACTAAGTCCAAAAAAAAATTTTTTTCAACTTTTTTCAATTTTACCCCCGTGGGATATATATTCTACCCACACACATTTGGAACTCTCCTGGGGTACCCTCACACATATTATTCCCTCATTTAGTGGATATTTTCACAAAAAAGTGAAATTTTCAAAAATCCAAAGTATTTACTGAAAACGACTAAATATCAAGGACTCATTGGGCGAATCGCTCTGGAACTGAAATCTGAACGCGCACTGACATTTCACCTATCTGAAAGTCTGATAAATGATGGAAAAATTAATAAGTCCAAGAAAAAATTTTTTTTAACTTTTTTCAATTTTACCCCGTGGGATATATATTCTACCCACACACATTTGGAACTCTCTTGGGGTACCCTCACACATATTATACCCTCATTTAGTGGATATTTTCACAAAAAGGTGAAATTTTCAAAAATCCAGAAAATTGGCTGAAAACGACTAAATATCAAGGACTCATTGGGCAAATCGCTCTGGAACTGAAATCGGAATGCTCACTGACATTTACCCTATCTGAAAGTCTGATAAACGCCAGAAAAATGACTAGGTCCAAGAAAAATTTTTTTTAAACTTTTTTCAATTTTACCCCGTGGGATATATATTCTACCCACACACATTTGGAACTCTCCTGGGGTACCCTCACACATATTATACCCTCATTTAGTGGATATTTTCACAAAAAAGTGAAATTTTCAAAAATCCAGAAAATGGCCTGAAAACGACTAAATATCAAGGACTCATTGGGCGAATCGCTCTGGAACTGAAATCGGAATGCTCACTGACATTTCCCCTATCTGAAAGTCTGATAAACGCCGGAAAAATCACTAAGTCCAAGAAAAATTTTTTTTAAACTTTTTTCAATTTTACCCCCGTGGGATATATATTCTACCCACACACATTTGGAACTCTCCTGGGGTACCCTCACACATATTATTCCCTCATTTAGTGGATATTTTCACAAAAAAGTGAAATTTTCAAAAATCCAAAGTATTTACTGAAAACGACTAAATATCACGGACTCATTGGGCGAATCGCTCTGGAACTGAAATCTGAACGCGCACTGACATTTCACCTATCTGAAAGTCTGATAAATGATGGAAAAATTAATAAGTCCAAGAAAAAAATTTTTTAAACTTTTTTCAATTTTACCCCGTGGGATATATATTCTACCCACACACATTTGGAACTCTCTTGGGGTACCCTCACACATATTATACCCTCATTTAGTGGATATTTTCACAAAAAGGTGAAATTTTCAAAAATCCAGAAAATTGGCTGAAAACGACTAAATATCAAGGACTCATTGGGCAAATCGCTCTGGAACTGAAATCGGAATGCTCACTGACATTTACCCTATCTGAAAGTCTGATAAACGCCAGAAAAATGACTAGTTCCAAGAAAAATTTATTTAAAACTTTTTTCAATTTTACCCCGTGGGATATATATTCTACCCACACACATTTGGAACTCTCCTGGGGTACCCTCACACATATTATACCCTCATTTAGTGGATATTTTCACAAAAAAGTGAAATTTTCAAAAATCCAGAAAATGGCCTGAAAACGACTAAATATCAAGGACTCATTGGGCGAATCGCTCTGGAACTGAAATCGGAATGCTCACTGACATTTCCCCTATCTGAAAGTCTGATAAACGCCGGAAAAATCACTAAGTCCAAGAAAAATTTTTTTTAAACTTTTTTCAATTTTACCCCGTGGGATATATATTCTACCCACACACATTTGGAACTCTCCTGGGGTACCCTCACACATATTATACCCTCATTTAGTGGATATTTTCACAAAAAAGTGAAATTTTCAAAAATCCAGAAAATGGCCTGAAAATGACTAAATATCAAGGACTCATTGGGCGAAACGCTCTGGAACTGAAATCGGAACGCTCAATGACATTTCCCCTATCTGAAAGTCTAATAAACGCTGGAAAAACGACTAAGTCCAAGAAATTTTTTTTTTAAACTTTTTTCAATTTTACCCCCGTGGGATATATATTCTACCCACACACATTTGGAACTCTCCTGGGGTACCCTCACACATATTATTCCCTCATTTAGTGGATATTTTCACAAAAAAAGTGAAATTTTCAAAAATCCAGAAAATTGGCTGAAAACGACTAAATATCAAGGACTCATTGGGCGAATCGCTCTGGAACTGAAATCGGAACGCTCACTGACATTTCCCCTATCTGAAAGTCTGATAAACGACGGAAAAATGACTAAATCCAAGAAAAAATTTTTTAAACTTTTTTCAATTTTACCCCGTGGGATATATATTCTACCCACACACATTTGGAACTCTCCTGGCGTAACCTCACACATATTATTCCCTCATTTAGTGGATATTTTCACAAAAAAGTGAAATTTTCAAAAATCCAGAAAATTGCCTGAAAACGACTAAATATGAAGGACTCATTGGGCAAATCGCTCTGGAACTGAAATCGGAATGCTCACTGACATTTACCCTATCTGAAAGTCTGATAAACGCCGGAAAAATGACTAGGTCCAAGAAAAATTTTTTTTAAACTTTTTTCAATTTTACCCCGTGGGATATATATTCTACCCACACACATTTGGAACTCTCCTGGGGTACCCTCACACATATTATACCCTCATTTAGTGGATATTTTCACAAAAAAGTGAAATTTTCAAAAATCCAGAAAATGGCCTGAAAACGACTAAATATCAAGGACTCATTGGGCGAATCGCTCTGGAACTGAAATCGGAATGCTCACTGACATTTCCCCTATCTGAAAGTCTGATAAACGCCGGAAAAATTACTAAGTCCAAAAAAAAATTTTTTTCAACTTTTTTCAATTTTACCCCCGTGGGATATATATTCTACCCACACACATTTGGAACTCTCCTGGGGTACCCTCACACATATTATTCCCTCATTTAGTGGATATTTTCACAAAAAAGTGAAATTTTCAAAAATCCAAAGTATTTACTGAAAACGACTAAATATCAAGGACTCATTGGGCGAATCGCTCTGGAACTGAAATCTGAACGCGCACTGACATTTCACCTATCTGAAAGTCTGATAAATGATGGAAAAATTAATAAGTCCAAGAAAAAATTTTTTTTAACTTTTTTCAATTTTACCCCGTGGGATATATATTCTACCCACACACATTTGGAACTCTCTTGGGGTACCCTCACACATATTATACCCTCATTTAGTGGATATTTTCACAAAAAGGTGAAATTTTCAAAAATCCAGAAAATTGGCTGAAAACGACTAAATATCAAGGACTCATTGGGCAAATCGCTCTGGAACTGAAATCGGAATGCTCACTGACATTTACCCTATCTGAAAGTCTGATAAACGCCAGAAAAATGACTAGGTCCAAGAAAAATTTTTTTTAAACTTTTTTCAATTTTACCCCGTGGGATATATATTCTACCCACACACATTTGGAACTCTCCTGGGGTACCCTCACACATATTATACCCTCATTTAGTGGATATTTTCACAAAAAAGTAAAATTTTCAAAAATCCAGAAAATGGCCTGAAAATGACTAAATATCAAGGACTCATTGGGCGAATCGCTCTGGAACTGAAATCGGAATGCTCACTGACATTTCCCCTATCTGAAAGTCTGATAAACGCCGGAAAAATCACTAAGTCCAAGAAAAAATTTTTTTAAACTTTTTTCAATTTTACCCCCGTGGGATATATATTCTACCCACACACATTTGGAACTCTCCTGGGGTACCCTCACACATATTATTCCCTCATTTAGTGGATATTTTCACAAAAAAGTGAAATTTTCAAAAATCCAAAGTATTTACTGAAAACGACTAAATATCAAGGACTCATTGGGCGAATCGCTCTGGAACTGAAATCTGAACGCGCACTGACATTTCACCTATCTGAAAGTCTGATAAATGATGGAAAAATTAATAAGTCCAAGAAAAAAATTTTTTAAACTTTTTTCAATTTTACCCCGTGGGATATATATTCTACCCACACACATTTGGAACTCTCTTGGGGTACCCTCACACATATTATACCCTCATTTAGTGGATATTTTCACAAAAAGGTGAAATTTTCAAAAATCCAGAAAATTGGCTGAAAACGACTAAATATCAAGGACTCATTGGGCAAATCGCTCTGGAACTGAAATCGGAATGCTCACTGACATTTACCCTATCTGAAAGTCTGATAAACGCCAGAAAAATGACTAGTTCCAAGAAAAATTTATTTAAAACTTTTTTCAATTTTACCCCGTGGGATATATATTCTACCCACACACATTTGGAACTCTCCTGGGGTACCCTCACACATATTATACCCTCATTTAGAGGATATTTTCACAAAAAAGTGAAATTTTCAAAAATCCAGAAAATGGCCTGAAAACGACTAAATATCAAGGACTCATTGGGCGAATCGCTCTGGAACTGAAATCGGAATGCTCACTGACATTTCCACTATCTGAAAGTCTGATAAACGCCGGAAAAATCACTAAGTCCAAGAAAAATTTTTTTTAAACTTTTTTCAATTTTATCCCGTGGGATATATATTCTACCCACACACATTTGGAACTCTCCTGGGGTACCCTCACACATATTATACCCTCATTTAGTGGATATTTTCACAAAAAAGTGAAATTTTCAAAAATCCAGAAAATGGCCTGAAAATGACTAAATATCAAGGACTCATTGGGCGAAACGCTCTGGAACTGAAATCGGAACGCTCAATGACATTTCCCCTATCTGAAAGTCTAATAAACGCTGGAAAAACGACTAAGTCCAAGAAATTTTTTTTTTAAACTTTTTTCAATTTTACCTCCGTGGGATATATATTCTACCCACACACATTTGGAACTCTCCTGGGGTACCCTCACACATATTATTCCCTCATTTAGTGGATATTTTCACAAAAAAGTGAAATTTTCAAAAATCCAGAAAATTGGCTGAAAACGACTAAATATCAAGGACTCATTGGGCGAATCGCTCTGGAACTGAAATCGGAACGCTCACTGACATTTCCCCTATCTGAAAGTCTGATAAACGACGGAAAAATGACTAAATCCAAGAAAAATTTTTTTAAACTTTTTTCAATTTTACCCCGTGGGATATATATTCTACCCACACACATTTGGAACTCTCCTGGCGTAACCTCACACATATTATTCCCTCATTTAGTGGATATTTTCACAAAAAAGTGAAATTTTCAAAAATCCAGAAAATTGCCTGAAAACGACTAAATATGAAGGACTCATTGGGCAAATCGCTCTGGAACTGAAATCGGAATGCTCACTGACATTTACCCTATCTGAAAGTCTGATAAACGCCGGAAAAATGACTAGGTCCAAGAAAAATTTTTTTTAAACTTTTTTCAATTTTACCCCGTGGTATATATATTCTACCCACACACATTTGGAACTCTCCTGGGGTACCCTCACACATATTATTCCCTCATTTAGTGGATATTTTCACAAAAAAGTGAAATTTTCAAAAATCCAAAGTATTTACTGAAAACGACTAAATATCAAGGACTCATTGGGCGAATCGCTCTGGAACTGAAATCTGAACGCGCACTGACATTTCACCTATCTGAAAGTCTGATAAATGATGGAAAAATTAATAAGTCCAAGAAAATTTTTTTTTTAACTTTTTTCAATTTTACCCCGTGGGATATATATTCTACCCACACACATTTGGAACTCTCTTGGGGTACCCTCACACATATTATACCCTCATTTAGTGGATATTTTCACAAAAAGGTGAAATTTTCAAAAATCCAGAAAATTGGCTGAAAACGACTAAATATCAAGGACTCATTGGGCAAATCGCTCTGGAACTGAAATCGGAATGCTCACTGACATTTACCCTATCTGAAAGTCTGATAAACGCCAGAAAAATGACTAGGTCCAAGAAAAAAATTTTTTAAACTTTTTTCAATTTTACCCCGTGGGATATATATTCTACCCACACACATTTGGAACTCTCCTGGGGTACCCTCACACATATTATACCCTCATTTAGTGGATATTTTCACAAAAAAGTAAAATTTTCAAAAATCCAGAAAATGGCCTGAAAATGACTAAATATCAAGGACTCATTGGGCGAATCGCTCTGGAACTGAAATCGGAATGCTCACTGACATTTCCCCTATCTGAAAGTCTGATAAACGCCGGAAAAATCACTAAGTCCAAGAAAAAATTTTTTTAAACTTTTTTCAATTTTACCCCCTGGGATATATATTCTACCCACACACATTTGGAACTCTCCTGGGGTACCCTCACACATATTATACCCTCATTTAGTGGATATTTTCACAAAAAAGTGAAATTTTCAAAAATCCAGAAAATGGCCTGAAAATGACTAAATATCAAGGACTCATTGGGCGAAACGCTCTGGAACTGAAATCGGAACGCTCAATGACATTTCCCCTATCTGAAAGTCTAATAAACGCTGGAAAAACGACTAAGTCCAAGAAAATTTTTTTTTAAACTTTTTTCAATTTTACCCCCGTGGGATATATATTCTACCCACACACATTTGGAACTCTCCTGGGGTACCCTCACACATATTATTCCCTCATTTAGTGGATATTTTCACAAAAAAGTGAAATTTTCAAAAATCCAGAAAATTGGCTGAAAACGACTAAATATCAAGGACTCATTGGGCGAATCGCTCTGGAACTGAAATCGGAACGCTCACTGACATTTCCCCTATCTGAAAGTCTGATAAACGACGGAAAAATGACTAAATCCAAGAAAAATTTTTTTAAACTTTTTTCAATTTTACCCCGTGGGATATATATTCTACCCACACACATTTGGAACTCTCCTGGCGTAACCTCACACATATTATTCCCTCATTTAGTGGATATTTTCACAAAAAAGTGAAATTTTCAAAAATCCAGAAAATTGCCTGAAAACGACTAAATATGAAGGACTCATTGGGCAAATCGCTCTGGAACTGAAATCGGAATGCTCACTGACATTTACCCTATCTGAAAGTCTGATAAACGCCGGAAAAATGACTAGGTCCAAGAAAAATTTTTTTTAAACTTTTTTCAATTTTACCCCGTGGTATATATATTCTACCCACACACATTTGGAACTCTCCTGGGGTACCCTCACACATATTATTCCCTCATTTAGTGGATATTTTCACAAAAAAGTGAAATTTTCAAAAATCCAAAGTATTTACTGAAAACGACTAAATATCAAGGACTCATTGGGCGAATCGCTCTGGAACTGAAATCTGAACGCGCACTGACATTTCACCTATCTGAAAGTCTGATAAATGATGGAAAAATTAATAAGTCCAAGAAAATTTTTTTTTTAACTTTTTTCAATTTTACCCCGTGGGATATATATTCTACCCACACACATTTGGAACTCTCTTGGGGTACCCTCACACATATTATACCCTCATTTAGTGGATATTTTCACAAAAAGGTGAAATTTTCAAAAATCCAGAAAATTGGCTGAAAACGACTAAATATCAAGGACTCATTGGGCAAATCGCTCTGGAACTGAAATCGGAATGCTCACTGACATTTACCCTATCTGAAAGTCTGATAAACGCCAGAAAAATGACTAGGTCCAAGAAAAAAATTTTTTAAACTTTTTTCAATTTTACCCCGTGGGATATATATTCTACCCACACACATTTGGAACTCTCCTGGGGTACCCTCACACATATTATACCCTCATTTAGTGGATATTTTCACAAAAAAGTAAAATTTTCAAAAATCCAGAAAATGGCCTGAAAATGACTAAATATCAAGGACTCATTGGGCGAATCGCTCTGGAACTGAAATCGGAATGCTCACTGACATTTCCCCTATCTGAAAGTCTGATAAACGCCGGAAAAATCACTAAGTCCAAGAAAAAATTTTTTTAAACTTTTTTCAATTTTACCCCCTGGGATATATATTCTACCCACACACATTTGGAACTCTCCTGGGGTACCCTCACACATATTATACCCTCATTTAGTGGATATTTTCACAAAAAAGTGAAATTTTCAAAAATCCAGAAAATGGCCTGAAAATGACTAAATATCAAGGACTCATTGGGCGAAACGCTCTGGAACTGAAATCGGAACGCTCAATGACATTTCCCCTATCTGAAAGTCTAATAAACGCTGGAAAAACGACTAAGTCCAAGAAAATTTTTTTTTAAACTTTTTTCAATTTTACCCCCGTGGGATATATATTCTACCCACACACATTTGGAACTCTCCTGGGGTACCCTCACACATATTATTCCCTCATTTAGTGGATATTTTCACAAAAAAGTGAAATTTTCAAAAATCCAGAAAATTGGCTGAAAACGACTAAATATCAAGGACTCATTGGGCGAATCGCTCTGGAACTGAAATCGGAACGCTCACTGACATTTCCCCTATCTGAAAGTCTGATAAACGACGGAAAAATGACTAAATCCAAGAAAAAATTTTTTAAACTTTTTTCAATTTTACCCCGTGGGATATATATTCTACCCACACACATTTGGAACTCTCCTGGCGTAACCTCACACATATTATTCCCTCATTTAGTGGATATTTTCACAAAAAAGTGAAATTTTCAAAAATCCAGAAAATTGCCTGAAAACGACTAAATATGAAGGACTCATTGGGCAAATCGCTCTGGAACTGAAATCGGAATGCTCACTGACATTTACCCTATCTGAAAGTCTGATAAACGCCGGAAAAATGACTAGGTCCAAGAAAATTTTTTTTTAAACTTTTTTCAATTTTACCCCGTGGGATATATATTCTACCCACACACATTTGGAACTCTCCTGGGGTACCCTCACACATATTATACCCTCATTTAGTGGATATTTTCACAAAAAAGTGAAATTTTCAAAAATCCAGAAAATGGCCTGAAAACGACTAAATATCAAGGACTCATTGGGCGAATCGCTCTGGAACTGAAATCGGAATGCTCACTGACATTTCCCCTATCTGAAAGTCTGATAAACGCCGGAAAAATCACTAAGTCCAAGAAAAATTTTTTTTAAACTTTTTTCAATTTTACCCCGTGGGATATATATTCTACCCACACACATTTGGAACTCTCCTGGGGTACCCTCACACATATTATACCCTCATTTAGTGGATATTTTCACAAAAAAGTGAAATTTTCAAAAATCCAGAAAATGGCCTGAAAATGACTAAATATCAAGGACTCATTGGGCGAATCGCTCTGGAACTGAAATCGGAACGCTCACTGACATTTCCCCTATCTGAAAGTCTGATAAACGATGGAAAAATGACTAAATCCAAGAAAAAATTTTTTAAACTTTTTTCAATTTTACCCCGTGGGATATATATTCTACCCACACACATTTGGAACTCTCCTGGCGTAACCTCACACATATTATTCCCTCATTTAGTGGATATTTTCACAAAAAAGTGAAATTTTCAAAAATCCAGAAAATTGCCTGAAAACGACTAAATATGAAGGACTCATTGGGCGAATCGCTCTGGAACTGAAATCGGAACGCTCACTGACATTTCCCCTATCTGAAAGTCTAATAAACGCCTCAAAAATGACTAAGTCCAAGAAAAATTTTTTTTTTACTTTTTTCAATTTTACCCCCGTGGGATATATATTCTACCCACACACATTTGAAACTCTCCTGGGGTACCCTCACACATATTATTCCCTCATTTAGTGGATATTTTCACAAAAAAGTGAAATTTTCAAAAATCCAGAAAATTGGCTGAAAACGACTAAATATCAAGGACTCATTGGGCGAATCGCTCTGGAACTGAAATCGGAACGCTCACTGACATTTCCCCTATCTGAAAGTCTGATAAACGACGGAAAAATGACTAAATCCAAGAAAATTTTTTTTAAACTTTTTTCAATTTTACCCCGTGTGATATATATTCTACCCACACACATTTGGAACTCTCCTGGCGTAACCTCACACATATTATTCCCTCATTTAGTGGATATTTTCACAAAAAATAGAAATTTTCAAAAATCCAGAAAATTGGCTGAAAACGACTAAATATCAAGGACTCATTGGGCGAATCGCTCTGGAACTGAAATCGGAATGCTCACTGACATTTCCCCTATCTGAAAGTCTGATAAACGCCGGAAAAATTACTAAGTCCAAAAAAAAATTTTTTTCAACTTTTTTCAATTTTACCCCCGTGGGATATATATTCTACCCACACACATTTGGAACTCTCCTGGGGTACCCTCACACATATTATTCCCTCATTTAGTGGATATTTTCACAAAAAAGTGAAATTTTCAAAAATCCAAAATATTTACTGAAAACGACTAAATATCAAGGACTCATTGGGCGAATCGCTCTGGAACTGAAATCTGAACGCGCACTGACATTTCACCTATCTGAAAGTCTGATAAATGATGGAAAAATTAATAAGTCCAAGAAAAAATTTTTTTAAACTTTTTTCAATTTTACCCCGTGGGATATATATTCTACCCACACACATTTGGAACTCTCTTGGGGTACCCTCACACATATTATACCCTCATTTAGTGGATATTTTCACAAAAAAGTGAAATTTTCAAAAATCCAGAAAATGGCCTGAAAACGACTAAATATCAAGGACTCATTGGGCGAATGGCTCTGGAACTGAAATCGGAATGCTCACTGACATTTACCCTATCTGAAAGTCTGATAAACGCCGGAAAAATGACTAGGTCCAAGAAAAAATTTTTTTAAACTTTTTTCAATTTTACCCCGTGGGATATATATTCTACCCACACACATTTGGAACTCTCCTGGGGTACCCTCACACATATTATACCCTCATTTAGTGGATATTTTCACAAAAAAGTGAAATTTTCAAAAATCCAGAAAATGGCCTGAAATCGACTAAATATCAAGGACTCATTGGGCGAATCGCTCTGGAACTGAAATCGGAATGCTCACTGACATTTCCCCTATCTGAAAGTCTGATAAACGCCGGAAAAATCACTAAGTCCAAGAAAAATTTTTTTTAAACTTTTTTCAATTTTACCCCGTGGGATATATATTCTACCCACACACATTTGGAACTCTCCTGGAGTACCCTCACACATATTATACCCTCATTTAGTGGATATTTTCACAAAAAAGTGAAATTTTCAAAAATCCAGAAAATGGCCTGAAAATGACTAAATATCAAGGACTCATTGGGCGAATCGCTCTGGAACTGAAATCGGAACGCTCAATGACATTTCCCCTATCTGAAAGTCTAATAAACGCCGGAAAAACGACTAAGTCCAAGAAAATTTTTTTTTAAACTTTTTTCAATTTTACCCCCGTGGGATATATATTCTACCCACACACATTTGGAACTCTCCTGGGGTACCCTCACACATATTATTCCCTCATTTAGTGGATATTTTCACAAAAAAGTGAAATTTTCAAAAATCCAGAAAATTGCCTGAAAACGACTAAATATGAAGGACTCATTGGGCGAATCGCTCTGGAACTGAAATCGGAACGCTCACTGACATTTCCCCTATCTGAAAGTCTGATAAACGACGGAAAAATGACTAAATCCAAGAAAAAATTTTTTAAACTTTTTTCAATTTTACCCCTTGGGATATATATTCTACCCACACACATTTGGAACTCTCCTGGGGTACCCTCACACATATTATTCCCTCATTTAGTGGATATTTTCACAAAAAAGTGAAATTTTCAAAAATCCAAAATATTTACTGAAAACGACTAAATATCAAGGACTCATTGGGCGAATCGCTCTGGAACTGAAATCTGAACGCGCACTGACATTTCACCTATCTGAAAGTCTGATAAATGATGGAAAAATTAATAAGTCCAAGAAAAAAATTTTTTAACCTTTTTTCAATTTTACCCCGTGGGATATATATTCTACCCACACACATTTGGAACTCTCTTGGGGTACCCTCACACATATTATACCCTCATTTAGTGGATATTTTCACAAAAAAGTGAAATTTTCAAAAATCCAGAAAATGGCCTGAAAACGACTAAATATCAAGGACTCATTGGGCGAATGGCTCTGGAACTGAAATCGGAATGCTCACTGACATTTACCCTATCTGAAAGTCTGATAAACGCCGGAAAAATTACTAGGTCCAAGAAAAATTTTTTTTAAACTTTTTTCAATTTTACCCCGTGGGATATATATTCTACCCACACACATTTGGAACTCTCCTGGGGTACCCTCACACATATTATACCCTCATTTAGTGGATATTTTCACAAAAAAGTGAAATTTTCAAAAATCCAGAAAATGGCCTGAAAACGACTAAATATCAAGGACTCATTGGGCGAATCGCTCTGGAACTGAAATCGGAATGCTCACTGACATTTCCCCTATCTGAAAGTCTGATAAACGCCGGAAAAATCACTAAGTCCAAGAAAAATTTTTTTTAAACTTTTTTCAATTTTACCCCGTGGGATATACAGTGCCTACAAGTAGTATTCAACCCCCTGCAGATTTAGCTGGTTGACACATGCGGAATTAACTTGGCATTGTGACATTTGTACTGTAGATCAGCCTGGAAGTGGGAAATGCACTGCAGCAATTTTTTTTTTTTTTTTTTTTTTAAAACGTTAAAAGTTAATTCAGAGTGTCATTTATTATTCAACCCCTCAAATCACAAGAATTCTGTTTGGTCCCCCTAAAGTATTAAGAAGTAGTTCAGGCACCAAGAATAATGAGCTTCACATGTGTGGATTAAAGATCTCTTTTGCCAGCCTTTTCTGACTATTTAAGACCCTCCGCAAACTTGTGAACAGCACTCAGACATGGTCAACATGGGAAAGACAAAGGAGCATTCCAAGGCCATCAGAGACAAGATCGTGGAGGGTCACAAGGCTGGCAAGGGGTACAAAACCCTTTACAAGGAGTTATGCCTACCTGTCTCCACTGTTGGGAGCATCATCCATAAGTGGAAGGCTTATGGAACTACTGTTAGCCTTCCACGGCCAGGACAGCCTTTGAAAGTGTCCTCCCGTGCCGAGGCCAGGCTTGTCCGAAGAATCAAGGCTAACCCAAGGACAACAAGGAAGGAGCTCCGGGAAGATCTCATGGCAGTGGGGACATTGGTTTCAGTCAATACCATAAGTTACGTACTCCACCGCAATGGTCTCCGTTCCAGACGAGCCCGTAAGGTACCTTTACTTTCAAAGCGTCATGTCAAGGCTCGTCTATAGTTTGCTCATGATCACTTGGAGGACTCTGAGACAGACTGGTTCAAGGTTCTATGGTCTGATGAGACCAAGATCGAGATCTTTGGTGCCAACCACACACGTGACGTTTGGAGACTGGATGGCACTGCATACGACCCCAAGAATACAATCCCTACAGTCAAGCATGGTGGTGGCAGCATCATGCTGTGGGGCTGTTTCTCTGCCAAGGGGCCTGGCCATCTGGTCCGCATCCATGGGAAGATGGATAGCCCAGCCTACCTGGAGATTTTGGCCAAGAACCTCCGCTCCTCCATCAAGGATCTTAAGATGGGTCGTAATTTCATCTTCCAACAAGACAACGACCCAAAGCACACAGCCAAGAAAACCAAGGCCTGGTTCAATAGGGAAAAAGTCAAGGTGTTGGAGTGGCCTAGTCAGTCTCCTGACCTTAACCCAATTGAAAACTTGTGGAAGGAGCTCAAGAATAAAGTCCACATGAGACACCCAAAGAACCTAGATAACTTGGAGAAGATCTGCATGGAGGAGTGGGCCAAGATAACTCCACTGACCTGTGCCGGCCTGATCAGGTCTTATAAAAGACGATTATTAGCTGTAATTGCAAACAAGGGTTATTCCACAAAATATTAAACATAGGGGTTGAATAATAATTGACCGACACTTTTATGTTTAAAATGTAATAAAATTCAACTGAGCAACATAACTTTTTGGTTTGTAAGATTTATGCTTCTGTTCATAAAACCTACTCTCGTTTGCAGTTTGAAGGCTCTAACTTATTTGCATCTTATCAAACCAGCTAAATCTGCAGGGGGTTGAATACTACTTGTAGGCACTGTATATTCTACCCACACACATTTGGAACTCTCCTGGGGTACCCTCACACATATTATACCCTCATTTAGTGGATATTTTCACAAAAAAGTGAAATTTTCAAAAATCCAGAAAATGGCCTGAAAATGACTAAATATCAAGGACTCGTTGGGCGAATCGCTCTGGAACTGAAATCGGAACGCTCAATGACATTTCCCCTATCTGAAAGTCTAATAAACGCCGGAAAAATGACTAAGTCCAAGAAAAATTTTTTTTAAACTTTTTTCAATTTTACCCCCGTGAGATATATATTCTACCCACACACATTTGGAACTCTCCTGGGGTACCCTGACACATATTATTCCCTCATTTAGTGGATATTTTCACAAAAAAGTGAAATTTTCAAAAATCCAGAAAATTGGCTGAAAACGACTAAATATCAAGGACTCATTGGGCGAATCGCTCTGGAACTGAAAACGGAATGCTCACTGACATTTCCCCTATCTGAAAGTCTGATAAACGCCGGAAAAATGACTAAGTCCAAGAAAAAAATTTTTTAAACTTTTTTCAATTTTACCCCGTGGGATATATATTCTACCCACACACATTTGGAACTCTCCTGGGGTACCCTCACACATATTATTCCCTCATTTAGTGGATATTTTCGCAAAAAAGTGAAATTTTCAAAAATCCAGAAAATTGGCTGAAAACGACTAAATATAAAGGACTCATTGGGCGAATCGCTCTGAAACTGAAATCGGAACACTCACTCACATTTCCCCTATCTGAAAGTCTGATAAACGACGGAAAAATGACTAAATCCAAGAAATTTTTTTTTAAACTTTTTTCAATTTTACCCCGTGGGATATATATTCTACCCACACACATTTGGAACTCTCCTGGCGTAACCTCACACATATTATTCCCTCATTTAGTGGATATTTTCACAAAAAAGTGAAATTTTCAAAAATCCAGAAAATTGCCTGAAAACGACTAAATATCAAGGACTCATTGGGCGAATCGCTCTGGAACTGAAATCGGAACGCTCACTGACATTTCCCCTATCTGAAAGTCTGATAAACGACGGAAAAATGACTAAATCCAAGAAAAAAATTTTTAAACTTTTTTCAATTTTACCCCGTGGGATATATATGTTCTACCCACACACATTTGGAACTCTCCTGGGGTACCCTCACACATATTATTCCCTCATTTAGTGGATATTTTCACAAAAAAGTGAAATTTTCAAAAACCAAAATATTTCCTGAAAACGACTAAATATCAAGGACTCATTGGGCGAATCGCTCTGGAACTGAAATCTGAACGCGCACTGACATTTCACCTATCTGAAAGTCTGATAAATGATGGAATAATTACTAAGTCCAAGAAAAAATTTTTTTAAACTTTTTTCAATTTTACCCCGTGGGATATATATTCTACCCACACACATTTGGAACTCTCCTGGGGTACCCTCACACATATTATACCCTCATTTAGTGAATATTTTCACAAAAAAGTGAAATTTTCAAAAATCCAGAAAATGGCCTGAAAACGACTAAATATCAAGGACTCATTGGGCGAATCGCTCTGGAACTGAAATAGGAAAGCTCACTGACATTTCCCCTATCTGAAAGTCTGATAAACGCCGGAAAAATGACTAGGTCCAAGAAAAAAATTTTTTAAACTTTTTTCAATTTTACCCCGTGGGATATATATTCTACCCACACACATTTGGAACTCTCCTGGGGTACCCTCACACATATTATACCCTCATTTAGTGGATATTTTCACAAAAAAGTGAAATTTTCAAAAATCCAGAAAATTGGCTGAAAACGACTAAATATAAAGGACTCATTGGGCGAATCGCTCTGAAACTGAAATCGGAACACTCACTCACATTTCCCCTATCTGAAAGTCTGATAAACGCCGGAAGAATCACTAAGTCCAAGAAAAATTTTTTTTCAACTTTTTTCAATTTTACCCCGTGGGATATATATTCTACCCACACACATTTGGAACTCTCCTGGGGTAACCTCACACATATTATACCCTCATTTAGTGGATATTTTCACAAAAAAGTGAAATTGTCAACAATCCAGAAAATTGGCTGAAAACGACTAAATATCAAGGACTCATTGGGCGAATCGCTCTGGAACTGAAATCGGAACGCTCACTGACATTTCCCCTATCTGAAAGTCTGATAAACGACGGAAAAATGACTGAATCCAAGAAAAATTTTTTTAAACTTTTTTCAATTTTACCCCGTGGGATATATATTCTACCCACACACATGTGGAACTCTGCTGGTGTAACCTGACACATATTATTCCCTCATTTAGTGGATATTTTCACAAAAAAGTGAAATTTTCAAAAATCCAGAAAATTGGCTGAAAACGACTAAATATCAAGGACTCATTGGGCGAATCGCTCTGGAACTGAAATCGGAACGCTCACTGACATTTCCCCTATCTGAAAGTCTGATAAACGACGGAAAAATGACTAAATCCAAGAAAAAATTTTTTAAACTTTTTCAATTTTACCCCGTGGGATATATATTCTACCCACACACATTTGGAACTCTCCTGGCGTAACCTCACACATATTATTCCCTCATTTAGTGGATTTTTTTCACAAAAAATTGAAATTTTCAAAAATCCAGAAAATTGCCTGAAAACGACTAAATATCAAGGACTCATTGGGCGAATCGCTCTGGAACTGAAATGGGAACGCTCACTGACATTTCCCCTATGTGAAAGTCTAATAAACGCCTCAAAAATGACTAAGTCCAAGAAAAAATTTTTTTTTACTTTTTCAATTTTACCCCCGTGGGATATATATTCTACCCACACACTTTTGGAACTCTCCTGGGGTACCCTCACACATATTATTCCCTCATTTAGTGGATATTTTCACAAAAAGGTGAAATTTTCAAAAATCCAGAAAATTGGCTGAAAACGACTAAACATCAAGGACTCATTGGGCAAATCGCTCTGGAACTGAAATCGGAATGCTCACTGACATTTCACCTATCTGAAAGTCTGATAAATGATGGAAAAATTACTAAGTCCAAGAAAAAATTTTTTTAAACTTTTTTCAATTTTACCCCGTGGGATATATAGTCTACCCACACACATTTGGAACTCTCCTGGGGTACCCTCACACATATTATACCCTCATTTAGTGGATATTTTCACAAAAAAGTGAAATTTTCAAAAATCCAGAAAATTGGCTGAAAACGACTAAATATAAAGGACTCATTGGGCGAATCGCTCTGAAACTGAAATCGGAACACTCACTCACATTTCCCCTATCTGAAAGTCTGATAAACGCCTGAAGAATGACTAAGTCCAAGAAAAAGTTTTTTTAAACTTTTTTCAATTTTACCCCGTGGGATATATATTCTACCCACACACGTTTGGAACTATCCTGGGGTAACCTCACACATATTATACCCTCATTTAGTGGATATTTTCACAAAAAAGTGAAATTGTCAACAATCCAGAAAATTGTCTGAAAACGACTAAATATCAAGGACTCATTGGGCGAATCGCTCTGGAACTGAAATCGGAACGCTCACTGACATTTCCCCTATCTGAAAGTCTGATAAACGACGGAAAAATGACTGAATCCAAGAAATTTTTTTTTAAACTTTTTTCAATTTTACCCCGTGGGATATATATTCTACCCACACACATTTGGAACTCTCCTGGGGTACCCTCACACATATTATTCCCTCATTTAGTGGATATTTTCACAAAAAAGTGAAATTTTCAAAAATCCAGAAAATGGCCTGAAAACGACAAAATATCAAGGACTCATTGGGCGAATCGCTCTGGAACTGAAATCGGAATGCTCACTGACATTTCCCCTATCTGAAAGTCTGATAAACGCCGGAAAAATCACTAAGTCCAAGAAAATTTTTTTTTCAACTTTTTTCAATTTTACCCCGTGGGATATATATTCTACCCACACACATTTGGAACTCTCCTGGGGTACCCTCACATATATTATACCCTCATTTAGTGGATATTTTCACAAAAAAGTGAAATTTTCAAAAATCCAGAAAATTGGCTGAAAACGACTAAATATCAAGGACTCATTGGGCGAATCGCTCTGGAACTGAAATCGGAACGCTCACTGACATTTCCCCTATCTGAAAGTCTGATAAACGACGGAAAAATGACTAAATCCAAGAAAAAATTTTTTAAACTTTTTTCAATTTTCCCCCGTTGGATATATATTCTACCCACACACATTTGGAACTCTCCTGGCGTAACCTCACACATATTATTCCCTCATTTAGTGGATATTTTCACAAAAAAGTGAAATTTTCAAAAATCCAGAAAATTGCCTGAAAACGACTAAATATCAAGGACTCATTGGGCGAATCGCTCTGGAACTGAAATCGGAACGCTCACTGACATTTCCCCTATCTGAAAGTCTAATAAACGCCTCAAAAATGACTAAGTCCAAGAAAATTTTTTTTTTTACTTTTTTCAATTTTACCCCCGTGGGATATATATTCTACCCACACACATTTGGAACTCTCCTGGGGTACACTCACATATATTATACCCTCATTTAGTGGATATTTTCACAAAAAAGTGAAATTTTCAAAAATCCAGAAAATGGCCTGAAAACGACTAAATATCAAGGACTCATTGGGAGAATCGCTCTGGAACTGAAATCGGAACGCTCACTGACATTTCCCCTATCTGAAAGTCTGATAAACGACGGAAAAATGACTAAATCCAAGAAAAAAATTTTTAAACTTTTTTCAATTTTACCCCGTGGGATATATATTCTACCCACACACATTTGGAACTCTCCTGGCGTAACCTCACACATATTATTCCCTCATTGGGTGGATATTTTCACAAAAAGGTGAAATTTTCAAAAATCCAGAAAATTGGCTGAAAATGACTAAATATCAAGGACTCATTGGGCAAATCGCTCTGGAACTGAAATCGGAATGCTCACTGACATTTCCCCTATCTGAAAGTCTGATAAACGCCGGAAAAATTACTAAGTCCAAAAAAAAATTTTTTTCAACTTTTTTCAATTTTACCCCGTGGGATATATCTTCTACCCACACACATTTGGAACTCTCCTGGGGTACCCTCACACATATTATTCCCTCATTTAGTGGATATTTTCACAAAAAAGTGAAATTTTCAAAAATCCAAAATATTTCCTGAAAACGACTAAATATCAAGGACTCATTGGGCGAATCGCTCTGGAACTGAAATCTGAACGCGCACTGACATTTCACCTATCTGAAAGTCTGATAAATGATGGAAAAATTACTAAGTCAAAGAAAAATTTTTTTTAAACTTTTTTCAATTTTACCCCGTGGGATATATATTCTACCCACACACATTTGGAACTCTCCTGGGGTACCCTCACACATATTATACCCTCATTTAGTGGATATTTTCACAAAAAAGTGAAATTTTCAAAAATCCAGGAAATGGCCTGAAAACGAATAAATATCAAGGACTCATTGGGCGAATCGCTCTGGAACTGAAATCGGAATGCTCACTGACATTTCCCCTATCTGAAAGTCTGATAAAAGCAGGAAAAATCACTAAGTCCAAGAAAAATTTTTTTTAAACTTTTTTCAATTTTACCCCGTGGGATATATATTCTACCCACACACATTTGGAACTCTCCTGGGGTACCCTCACACATATTATACCCTCATTTAGTGGATATTTTCACAAAAAAGTGACATTTTCAAAAATCCAGAAAATGGCCTGAAAATGACTAAATATCAAGGACTCATTGGGCGAATCGCTCTGGAACTGAAATCTGAACGCGCACTGACATTTCACCTATGTGAAAGTCTGATAAATGATGGAAAAATTACTAAGTCCAAGAAAAAATTTTTTTAAACTTTTTTCAATTTTACCCCGTGGGATATATATTCTACCCACACACAGTTGGAACTCTCCTGGGGTACCCTCACACATATTATACCCTCATTTAGTGGATATTTTCACAAAAAAGTGAAATTTTCAAAAATCCAGAAAATGGCCTGAAAACGACTAAATATCAAGGACTCACTGGGCGAATCGCTCTAGAACTGAAATCGGAATGCTCAATGACATTTCCCCTATCTGAAAGTCTGATAAACGCCGGAAAAATGACTAGGTCCAAGAAAAATTTTTTTTAAACTTTTTTCAATTTTACCCCGTGGGATATATATTCTACCCACACACATTTGGAACTCTCCTGGGGTACCCTCACACATATTATACCCTCATTTAGTGGATATTTTCACAAAAAAGTGAAATTTTCAAAAATCCAGAAAATGGCCTGAAAACGACTAAATATCAAGGACTCATTGGGCGAATCGCTCTGGAACTGAAATCGGAATGCTCACTGACATTTCCCCTATCTGAAAGTCTGATAAACCCCGGAAAAATCACTAAGACCAAGAAAAATTTTTTTTAAACTTTTTTCAATTTTACCCCGTGGGATATATATTCTACCCACACACATATGGAACTCTCCTGGGGTACCCTCACACATATTATTCCATCATTTAGTGGATATTTTCACAAAAAAGTGAAATTTTCAAAAATCCAGAAAATTGGCTGAAAACGACTAAATATCAAGGACTCATTGGGCAAATCACTCTGGAACTGAAATCGGAATGCTCACTGACATTTCCCCTATCTGAAAGTCTGATAAACGACGGAAAAATGACTAAGTCCAAAAAAAATTTTTTTTTAAATTTTTTCAATTTTACCCCGTGGGATATATATTCTACCCACACACATTTGGAACTCTCCTGGGGTACCCTCACACATATTATACCCTCATTTAGTGGATATTTTCACAAAAAAGTGAAATTTTCAAAAATCCAGAAAATGGCCTGAAAACGACTAAATATCAAGGACTCACTGGGCGAATCGCTCTAGAACTGAAATCGGAATGCTCAATGACATTTCCCCTATCTGAAAGTCTGATAAACGCCGGAAAAATGACTAGGTCCAAGAAAAATTTTTTTTAAACTTTTTTCAATTTTACCCCGTGGGATATATATTCTACCCACACACATTTGGAACTCTCCTGGGGTACCCTCACACATATTATACCCTCATTTAGTGGATATTTTCACAAAAAAGTGAAATTTTCAAAAATCCAGAAAATGGCCTGAAAACGACTAAATATCAAGGACTCATTGGGCGAATCGCTCTGGAACTGAAATCGGAATGCTCACTGACATTTCCCCTATCTGAAAGTCTGATAAACCCCGGAAAAATCACTAAGACCAAGAAAAATTTTTTTTAAACTTTTTTCAATTTTACCCCGTGGGATATATATTCTACCCACACACATATGGAACTCTCCTGGGGTACCCTCACACATATTATTCCATCATTTAGTGGATATTTTCACAAAAAAGTGAAATTTTCAAAAATCCAGAAAATTGGCTGAAAACGACTAAATATCAAGGACTCATTGGGCAAATCGCTCTGGAACTGAAATCGGAATGCTCACTGACATTTCCCCTATCTGAAAGTCTGATAAACGACGGAAAAATGACTAAGTCCAAGAAAAAATTTTTTTAAACTTTTTTCAATTTTACCCCGTGGGATATATATTCTACCCACACACATTTGGAACTCTCCTGGGGTACACTCACACATATTTAACCCTCATTTAGTGGATATTTTCACAAAAAAGTGAAATTTTCAAAAATCCAGAAAATGGCCTGAAAACGACTAAATATCAAGGACTCATTGGGAGAATCGCTCTGGAATTGAAATCGGAACGCTCACTGACATTTCCCCTATCTGAAAGTCTGATAAACGCCGGAAAAATGACTAGGTCCAAGAAAAATTTTTTTTAAACTTTTTTCAATTTTACCCCGTGGGATATATATTCTACCCACACACATTTGGAACTCTCCTGGGGTACCCTCACACATATTATACCCTCATTTAGTGGATATTTTCACAAAAAAGTGAAATTTTCAAAAATCCAGAAAATGGCCTGAAAACGACTAAATATCAAGGACTCATTGGGCGAATCGCTCTGGAACTGAAATCGGAATGCTCACTGACATTTCCCCTATCTGAAAGTCTGATAAACCCCGGAAAAATCACTAAGACCAAGAAAAATTTTTTTTAAACTTTTTTCAATTTTACCCCGTGGGATATATATTCTACCCACACACATATGGAACTCTCCTGGGGTACCCTCACACATATTATTCCATCATTTAGTGGATATTTTCACAAAAAAGTGAAATTTTCAAAAATCCAGAAAATTGGCTGAAAACGACTAAATATCAAGGACTCATTGGGCAAATCGCTCTGGAACTGAAATCGGAATGCTCACTGACATTTCCCCTATCTGAAAGTCTGATAAACGACGGAAAAATGACTAAGTCCAAGAAAAAATTTTTTTAAACTTTTTTCAATTTTACCCCGTGGGATATATATTCTACCCACACACATTTGGAACTCTCCTGGGGTACACTCACACATATTATACCCTCATTTAGTAGATATTTTCACAAAAAAGTGAAATTTTCAAAAATCCAGAAAATGGCCTGAAAACGACTAAATATCAAGGACTCATTGGGAGAATCGCTCTGGAACTGAAATCGGAACGCTCACTGACATTTCCCCTATCTGAAAGTCTGATAAACGACGGAAAAATGACTAAATCCAAGAAAAAAAATTTTAAACTTTTTTCAATTTTACCCCGTGGGATATATATTCTACCCACACACATTTGGAACTCTCCTGGGGTACCCTCACACATATTATACCCTCATTTAGTGGATATTTTCACAAAAAAGTGAAATTTTCAAAAATCCAGAAAATGGCCTGAAAACGACTAAATATCAAGGACTAATTGGGCGAATCGCTCTGGAACTGAAATCGGAATGCTCACTGACATTTCCCCTATCTGAAAGTCTGATAAACGCCGGAAAAATGACTAGGTCCAAGAAAATTTTTTTTTAAACTTTTTTCAATTTTACCCCGTGGGATATATATTCTACCCACACACATTTGGAACTCTCCTGGGGTACCCTCACACATATTATACCCTCATTTAGTGGATATTTTCACAAAAAAGTGAAATTTTCAAAAATCCAGAAAATGGCCTGAAAACGACTAAATATCAAGGACTCATTGGGCGAATCGCTCTGGAACTGAAATCGGAATGCTCACTGACATTTCCCCTATCTGAAAGTCTGATAAACGCTGGAAAAATGACTAGGTCCAAGAAAATTTTTTTTTAAACTTTTTTCAATTTTACCCCGTGGGATATATATTCTACCCACACACATTTGGAACTCTCCTGGGGTACCCTCACACATATTATACCCTCATTTAGTGGATATTTTCACAAAAAAGTGAAATTTTCAAAAATCCAGAAAATGGCCTGAAAACGACTAAATATCAAGGACTCATTGGGCGAATCGCTCTGGAACTGAAATCGGAATGCTCACTGACATTTCCCCTATCTGAAAGTCTGATAAACGCCGGAAAAATCACTAAGTCCATGAAAAAATTTTTTTAAACTTTTTTCAATTTTACCCCGTGGGATATATATTCTACCCACACACATTTGGAACTCTCCTGGGGTACCCTCACACATATTATTCCCTCATTTAGTGGATATTTTCACAAAAAAGTGAAATTTTCAAAAATCCAGAAAATTGCCTGAAAACGACTAAATATCAAGGACTCATTGGGCGAATCGATCTGGAACTGAAATCGGAACGCTCACTGACTTTTCCCCTATCTGAAAGTCTGATAAATGCCGGAAAAATTACTAAGTCCAAAAAAAAATTTTTTTCAACTTTTTTCAATTTTACCCCCGTGGGATATATATTCTACCCACACACATTTGGAACTCTCATGGGGTACCCTCACACATATTATTCCCTCATTTAGTGGATATTTTCACAAAAAAGTGAAATTTTCAAAAATCCAGAAAATGGCCTGAAAACGACTAACTATCAAGGACTCATTGGGCGAATCGCTCTGGAACTGAAATCGGAATGCTCACTGACATTTCCCCTATCTAAAAGTCTGATAAACGCCGGAAAAATGACTAAGTCCAAGTAAAAAATTTTTTAAACTTTTTTCAATGTTACCCCGTGGGATATATATTCTACCCACACACATTTGGAACTCTCCTGGGGTACCCTCACACATATTATTCCCTCATTTAGTGGATATTTTCACAAAAAAGTGAAATTTTCAAAAATCCAGAAAATTTGCTGAAAACGACTAAATATCAAGGACTCATTGGGTGAATCGCTCTGGAACTGAAATCGGAATGCTCACTGACATTTCCCCTATCTGAAAGTCTGATAAACGACGGAAAAATGACTAAGTCCAAGACATTTTTTTTTTAAACTTTTTTCAATTTTACCCCCGTGGGATATATATTCTACCCACACACATTTGGAACACTCCTGGGGTACCCTCACACATATTATTCCCTCATTTAGTGGATATTTTCACAAAAAAGTGAAGTTTTCAAAAATCCAGAAAATTGGCTGAAAACGACTAAATATCAAGGACTTATTGGGCGAATCGCTCTAGAACTGAAATCGGAACGCTCACTGACATTTCCCATATCTGAAAGTCTGATTTACGCCGGAAAAATGACTAAGTCCAAGAAAAAATTTTTTTAAACTTTTTTCAATTTTACCCCGTGGGATATATATTCTACCCACACACATTTGGAACTCTCCTGGGGTACCCTCACACATATTATTCCCTCATTTAGTGGATATTTTCACAAAAAGGTGAAATTTTCAAAAATCCAGAAAATTGGCTGAAAACGACTAAATATCAAGGACTCATTGGGTGAATCGCTCTGGAACTGAAATCGGAATGCTCACTGACATTTCCCCTATCTGAAAGTCTGAAAAACGACGGAAAAATGACTAAGTCCAAGAACATTTTTTTTTTAACTTTTTTCAATTTTACCCCCGTGGGATATATATTCTACCCACACACATTTGGAACTCTCCTGGGGTACCCTCACACATATTATTCCCTCATTTAGTGGATATTTTCACAAAAAAGTGAAATTTTCAAAAATCCAAAAAATTGGCTGAAAACGACTAAATATCAAGGACTCATTGGGCGAATCGCTCTGGAACAGAAATCGGAACGCTCACTGACATTTCCCCTATCTGAAAGTCTAATAAACGCCTCAAAAAATGACTAAGTCCAAGAAAAATTTTTTTTTTACTTTTTTCAATTTTACCCCCGTGGGATATATATTCTACCCACACACATTTGGAACTCTCCTGGGGTACCCTCACACATATTATTCCCTCATTTAGTGGATATTTTCACAAAAAGGTGAAATTTTCAAAAATCCAGAAAATTGGCTGAAAACGACTAAATATCAAGGACTCATTGGGCAAATCGCTCTGGAACTGGAATCGGAATGCTCACTGACATTTCCCCTATCTGAAAGTCTGATAAATGCCGGAAAAATGACTAAGTCCAAGAAAAAATGTTTTTAAACTTTTTTCAATTTTACCCCGTGGGATATATATTCTACCCACACACATTTGGAACTCTTCATGGGTACCCTCACACATATTATTCCCTTATTTAGTGGATATTTTCACAAAAAGGTGAAATTATCAAAAATCCAGAAAATTGGCTGAAAATGACTAAATATCAAGGACTCATTGGGTGAATCGCTCTGGAACTGAAATCGGAATGCTCACTGACATTTCCCCTATCTGAAAGTCTAATAAACGCCTCAAAAAATGACTAAGTCCAAGAAAAAATTTTTTTTTACTTTTTTCAATTTTACCCCCGTGGGATATATATTCTACCCACACACATTTGGAAATCTTCATGGGTACCCTCACACATATTATTCCCTCATTTAGTGGATATTTTCACAAAAAGGTGAAATTTTCAAAAATCCAGAAAATTGGCTGAAAACGACTAAATATCAAGGACTCATTGGGCGAATCGCTCTGGAACTGAAATTGGAACGCTCACTGACATTTCCCCTATCTGAAAGTCTAATAAATGCCTCAAAAATGACTAAGTCCAAGAAAATTTTTTTTTTTTACTTTTTTCAATTTTACCCCCGTGGGATATATATTCTACCCACACACATTTGGAACTCTCCTGGGGTACCCTCACACATATTATTCCCTCATTTAGTGGATATTTTCACAAAAAAGTGAAATTTTCAAAAATCCAAAATATTGGCTGAAAACGACTAAATATCAAGGACTCATTGGTCGAATCGCTCTGGAACTGAAATCGGAACGCTCACTGACATTTCCCCTATCTGAAAGTCTGATAAATGCCGGAAAAATGACTAAGTCTAAAAAAAAATTTTTTCAACTTTTTTCAATTTTACCCCCGTGGGATATATATTCTACCCACACACGTTTGGAACTCTCCTGGGGTACCCTCACACATATTATTCCCTCATTTAGTGGATATTTTCACAAAAAAGTGAAATTTTCAAATATTCCAGAAAATTGGCTGAAAACGACTAAATATCAAGGACTCATTGGGCGAATCGCTCTGGAACTGAAATCGGAACGCTCACTGACATTTCCCCTATCTGAAAGTCTGATAAACGCCGGAAAAATGACTAAGTCCAAGAAAAAATGTTTTTAAACTTTTTTCAATTTTACCCCGTGGGATATATATTCTACCCACACACATTTGGAACTCTTCATGGGTACCCTCACACATATTATTCCCTCATTTAGTGGATATTTTCACAAAGAGGTGAAATTTTCAAAAATCCAGAAAATTGCCTGAAAACGACTAAATATCAAGGACTCATTGGGCGAATCGCTCTGGAACTGAAATCGGAACGCTCACTGACATTTCCCCTAACTGAAAGTCTGATAAACGACGGAAAAATGACTAAATCCAAGAAAAAATGTTTTTAAACTTTTTTCAATTTTACCCCGTGGGATATATATTCTATCCACACACATTTGGAACTCTCCTGGCGTAACCTCACACATATTATTCCCTCATTTAGTGGATATTTTCACAAAAAAGTGAAATTTTCAAAAATCCAGAAAATTGCCTGAAAACAACTAAATATCAAGGACTCATTGGGCGAATCGCTCTGGAACAGAAATCGGAACGCTCACTGACATTTCCCCTATCTGAAAGTCTGATAAACGCCGGAAAAATGACTAAGTCCAAGAAAAAATGTTTTTAAACTTTTTTCAATTTTACCCCGTGGGATATATATTCTACCCACACACATTTGGAACTCTTCATGTGTACCCTCACACATATTATTCCCTCATTTAGTGGATATTTTCACAAAAAGGTGAAATTTTCAAAAATCCAGAAAATTGGCTGAAATCGACTAAATAACAAGGACTCATTGGCCGAATCGCTCTAGAACTGAAATCGGAACGCTCACTGACATTTCCCATATCTGAAAGTCTGATTTACGCCGGAAAAATGACTAAGTCCAAGAAAAAATTTTTTTAAACTTTTTTCAATTTTACCCCGTGGGATATATATTCTACCCACACACATTTGGAACTCTCCTGGGGTACCCTCACACATATTATTCCCTCATTTAGTGGATATTTTCACAAAAAGGTGAAATTTTCAAAAATCCAGAAAATTGGCTGAAAACGACTAAATATCAAGGACTCATTGGGCGAATCGCTCTGGAACTGAAATCGGAACGCTCACTGACATTTCCCCTATCTGAAAGTCTGATAAACGCCGGAAAAATTACTAAGTCCAAAAGAAAATTTTTTTCAACTTTTTTCAATTTTACCACCGTGGGATATATATTCTACCCACACACATTTGGAACTCTCCTGGCGTAACCTCACACATATTATTCCCTCATTTAGTGGATATTTTCACAAAAAAGTGAAATTTTCAATAATCCAGAAAATTGCCTGAAAACGACTAAATATCAAGGACTCATTGGGCGATTCGCTCTGGAACAGAAATCGGAACTTTCACTGACATTTCCCCTATCTGAAAGTCTAATAAACGCCTCAAAAAATAACTAAGTCCAAGAAAAAATTTTTTTTTACTTTTTTCAATTTTACCCCCGTGGGATATATATTCTACCCACACACATTTGGAACTCTCCTGGGGTACCCTCACACATATTATTCCCTCATTTAGTGGATATTTTCACAAAAAGGTGAAATTTTCAAAAATCCAGAAAATTGGCTGAAAACGACTAAATATCAAGGACTCATTGGGCAAATCGCTCTGGAACTGGAATCGGAATGCTCACTGACATTTCCCCTATCTGAAAGTCTGATAAATGCCGGAAAAATGACTAAGTCCAAGAAAAAATGTTTTTAAACTTTTTTCAATTTTACCCCGTGGGATATATATTCTACCCACACACATTTGGAACTCTTCATGGGTACCCTCACACATATTATTCCCTTATTTAGTGGATATTTTCACAAAAAGGTGAAATTATCAAAAATCCAGAAAATTGGCTGAAAATGACTAAATATCAAGGACTCATTGGGTGAATCGCTCTGGAACTGAAATCGGAATGCTCACTGACATTTCCCCTATCTGAAAGTCTAATAAACGCCTCAAAAAATGACTAAGTCCAAGAAAAAAATTTTTTTTACTTTTTTCAATTTTACCCCCGTGGGATATATATTCTACCCACACACATTTGGAAATCTTCATGGGTACCCTCACACATATTATTCCCTCATTTAGTGGATATTTTCACAAAAAGGTGAAATTTTCAAAAATCCAGAAAATTGGCTGAAAACGACTAAATATCAAGGACTCATTGGGCGAATCGCTCTGGAACTGAAATCGGAACGCTCACTGACATTTCCCCTATCTGAAAGTCTGATAAATGCCGGAAAAATGAGTAAGTCTAAAAAAAAATTTTTTCAACTTTTTTCAATTTTACCCCCGTGGGATATATATTCTACCCACACACGTTTGGAACTCTCCTGGGGTACCCTCACACATATTATTCCCTCATTTAGTGGATATTTTCACAAAAAACTGAAATTTTCAAATATTCCAGAAAATTGGCTGAAAACGACTAAATATCAAGGACTCATTGGGCCAATCACTCTGGAACTGAAATCGGAACGCTCACTGACATTTCCCCTATCTGAAAGTCTGATAAACGCCGGAAAAATGACTAAGTCAAAGAAAAAATGTTTTTAAACTTTTTTCAATTTTACCCCGTGGGATAAATATTCTACCCACACACATTTGGAACTCTTCATGGGTACCCTCACACATATTATTCCCTCATTTAGTGGATATTTTCACAAAGAGGTGAAATTTTCAAAAATCCAGAAAATTGCCTGAAAACGACTAAATATCAAGGACTCATTGGGCGAATCGCTCTGGAACTGAAATCGGAACGCTCACTGACATTTCCCCTATCTGAAAGTCTGATAAACGACGGAAAAATGACTAAATCCAAGAAAAAATGTTTTTAAACTTTTTTCAATTTTACCCCGTGGGATATATATTCTATCCACACACATTTGGAACTCTCCTGGCGTAACCTCACACATATTATTCCCTCATTTAGTGGATATTTTCACAAAAAAGTGAAATTTTCAAAAATCCAGAAAATTGCCTGAAAACAACTAAATATCAAGGACTTATTGGGCGAATCGCTCTGGAACAGAAATCGGAACGCTCACTGACATTTCCCCTATCTGAAAGTCTGATAAACGCCGGAAAAATGACTAAGTCCAAGAAAAAATGTTTTTAAACTTTTTTCAATTTTACCCCGTGGGATATATATTCTACCCACACACATTTGGAACTCTTCATGGGTACCCTCACACATATTATTCCCTCATTTAGTGGATATTTTCACAAAAAGGTGAAATTTTCAAAAATCCAGAAAATTGGCTGAAATCGACTAAATAACAAGGACTCATTGGCCGAATCGCTCTAGAACTGAAATCGGAACGCTCACTGACATTTCCCCTATCTGAAAGTCTGATAAACGACGGAAAAATGACTAAATCCAAGAAAAAATGTTTTTAAACTTTTTTCAATTTTACCCCGTGGGATATATATTCTATCCACACACATTTGGAACTCTCCTGGCGTAACCTCACACATATTATTCCCTCATTTAGTGGATATTTTCACAAAAAGGTGAAATTTTCAAAAATCCAGAAAATTGGCTGAAATCGACTAAATAACAATGACTCATTGGCCGTATCGCTCTAGAACTGAAATCGGAACGCTCACTGACATTTCCCATATCTGAAAGTCTGATTTACGCCGGAAAAATGACTAAGTCCAAGAAAAAATTTTTTTAAACTTTTTTCAATTTTACCCCGTGGGATATATATTCTACCCACACACATTTGGAACTCTCCTGGGGTACCCTCACACATATTATTCCCTCATTTAGTGGATATTTTCACAAAAAGGTGAAATTTTCAAAAATCCAGAAAATTGGCTGAAAACGACTAAATATCAAGGACTCATTGGGCGAATCGCTCTGGAACTGAAATCGGAACGCTCACTGACATTTCCCCTATCTGAAAGTCTGATAAACGCCGGAAAAATTACTAAGTCCAAAAGAAAATTTTTTTCAACTTTTTTCAATTTTACCCCCGTGGGATATATATTCTACCCACACACATTTGGAACTCTCCTGGGGTACCCTCACACATATTATTCCCTTATTTAGTGGATATTTTCACAAAAAGGTGAAATTATCAAAAATCCAGAAAATTGGCTGAAAATGACTAAATATCAAGGACTCATTGGGTGAATCGCTCTGGAACTGAAATCGGAATGCTCACTGACATTTCCCCTATCTGAAAGTCTGAAAAACGAGGAAAAATGACTAAGTCCAAGAACATTTTTTTTTAAACTTTTTTCAATTTTACCCCCGTGGGATATATATTCTACCAACACACATTTGGAACTCTCCTGGGGTACCCTCACACATATTATTCCCTCATTTAGTGGATATTTTCACAAAAAAGTGAAATTTTCAAAAATCCAAAATATTGGCTGAAAACGACTAAATATCAAGGACTCATTGGGCGAATCGCTCTGGAACTGAAATCGGAACGCTCACTGACATTTCCCCTCTCTGAAAGTCTGATAAACGACGGAAAAATGACTAAATCCAAGAAAAAATGTTTTTAAACTTTTTTCAATTTTACCCCGTGGGATATATATTCTACCCACACACATTTGGAACTCTCCTGGCGTAACCTCACACATATTATTCCCTCATTTAGTGGATATTTTCACAAAAAAGTGAAATTTTCAAAAATCCAGAAAATTGCCTGAAAACGACTAAATATCAAGGACTCATTGGGCGAATCGCTCTGGAACAGAAATCGGAACGCTCACTGACATTTCCCCTATCTGAAAGTCTAATAAACGCCTCAAAAAATAACTAAGTCCAAGAAAAAAATTTTTTTTACTTTTTTCAATTTTACCCCCGTGGGATATATATTCTACCCACACACATTTGGAAATCTTCATGGGTACCCTCACACATATTATTCCCTCATTTAGTGGATATTTTCACAAAAAAGTGAAATTTTCAAATATTCCAGAAAATTGGCTGAAAACGACTAAATATCAAGGACTCATTGGGCGAATCACTCTGGAACTGAAATCGGAACGCTCACTGACATTTCCCCTATCTGAAAGTCTGATAAACGCCGGAAAAATGACTAAGTCCAAGAAAAAATGTTTTTAAACTTTTTTCAATTTTACCCCGTGGGATATATATTCTACACACACACATTTGGAACTCTTCATGGGTACCCTCACACATATTATTCCCTCATTTAGTGGATATTTTCACAAAGAGGTGAAATTTTCAAAAATCCAGAAAATTGCCTGAAAACGACTAAATATCAAGGACTCATTGGGCGAATCGCTCTGGAACTGAAATCGGAACGCTCACTGACATTTCCCCTATCTGAAAGTCTGATAAACGACGGAAAAATGACTAAATCCAAGAAAAAATGTTTTTAAACTTTTTTCAATTTTACCCCGTGGGATATATATTCTATCCACACACATTTGGAACTCTCCTGGCGTAACCTCACACATATTATTCCCTCATTTAGTGGATATTTTCACAAAAAAGTGAAATTTTCAAAAATCCAGAAAATTGCCTGAAAACAACTAAATATCAAGGACTCACTGGGCGAATCGCTCTGGAACAGAAATCGGAACGCTCACTGACATTTCCCCTATCTGAAAGTCTGATAAACGCCGAAAAAATGACTAAGTCCAAGAAAAAATGTTTTTAAACTTTTTTCAATTTTACCCCGTGGGATATATATTCTACCCACACACATTTGGAACTCTTCATGGGTACCCTCACACATATTATTCCCTCATTTAGTGGATATTTTCACAAAAAGGTGAAATTTTCAAAAATCCAGAAAATTGGCTGAAATCGACTAAATAACAAGGACTCATTGGCCGAATCGCTCTAGAACTGAAATCGGAACGCTCACTGACATTTCCCATATCTGAAAGTCTGATTTACGCCGGAAAAATGACTAAGTCCAAGAAAAAATTTTTTTAAACTTTTTTCAATTTTACCCCGTGGGATATATATTCTACCCACACACATTTGGAACTCTCCTGGGGTACCCTCACACATATTATTCCCTCATTTAGTGGATATTTTCACAAAAAGGTGAAATTTTCAAAAATCCAGAAAATTGGCTGAAAACGACTAAATATCAAGGACCCATTGGGCGAATCGCTCTGGAACTGAAATCGGAACGCTCACTGACATTTCCCCTATCTGAAAGTCTGATAAACGCCGGAAAAATTACTAAGTCCAAAAGAAAATTTTTTTCAACTTTTTTCAATTTTACCCCCGTGGGATATATATTCTACCCACACACATTTGGAACTCTCCTGGGGTACCCTCACACATATTATTCCCTTATTTAGTGGATATTTTCACAAAAAGGTGAAATTATCAAAAATCCAGAAAATTGGCTGAAAATGACTAAATATCAAGGACTCATTGGGTGAATCGCTCTGGAACTGAAATCGGAATGCTCACTGACATTTCCCCTATCTGAAAGTCTGAAAAACGAGGAAAAATGACTAAGTCCAAGAACATTTTTTTTTTAACTTTTTTCAATTTTACCCCCGTGGGATATATATTCTACCAACACACATTTGGAACTCTCCTGGGGTACCCTCACACATATTATTCCCTCATTTAGTGGATATTTTCACAAAAAAGTGAAATTTTCAAAAATCCAAAATATTGGCTGAAAACGACTAAATATCAAGGACTCATTGGGCGAATCGCTCTGGAACTGAAATCGGAACGCTCACTGACATTTCCCCTCTCTGAAAGTCTGATAAACGACGGAAAAATGACTAAATCCAAGAAAAAATGTTTTTAAACTTTTTTCAATTTTACCCCGTGGGATATATATTCTACCCACACACATTTGGAACTCTCCTGGCGTAACCTCACACATATTATTCCCTCATTTAGTGGATATTTTCACAAAAAAGTGAAATTTTCAAAAATCCAGAAAATTGCCTGAAAACGACTAAATATCAAGGACTCATTGGGCGAATCGCTCTGGAACAGAAATCGGAACGCTCACTGACATTTCCCCTATCTGAAAGTCTAATAAACGCCTCAAAAAATAACTAAGTCCAAGAAAAAATTTTTTTTTACTTTTTTCAATTTTACCCCCGTGGGATATATATTCTACCCACACACATTTGGAAATCTTCATGGGTACCCTCACACATATTATTCCCTCATTTAGTGGATATTTTCACAAAAAAGTGAAATTTTCAAATATTCCAGAAAATTGGCTGAAAACGACTAAATATCAAGGACTCATTGGGCGAATCGCTCTGGAACTGAAATCGGAACGCTCACTGACATTTCCCCTATCTGAAAGTCTGATAAACGCCGGAAAAATGACTAAGTCCAAGAAAAAATGTTTTTAAACTTTTTTCAATTTTACCCCGTGGGATATATATTCTACCCACACACATTTGGAACTCTTCATGGGTACCCTCACACATATTATTCCCTCATTTAGTGGATATTTTCACAAAGAGGTGAAATTTTCAAAAATCCAGAAAATTGCCTGAAAACGACTAAATATCAAGGACTCATTGGGCGAATCGCTCTGGAACTGAAATCGGAACGCTCACTGACATTTCCCCTATCTGAAAGTCTGATAAACGACGGAAAAATGACTAAATCCAAGAAAAAATGTTTTTAAACTTTTTTCAATTTTACCCCGTGGGATATATATTCTATCCACACACATTTGGAACTCTCCTGGCGTAACCTCACACATATTATTCCCTCATTTAGTGGATATTTTCACAAAAAAGTGAAATTTTCAAAAATCCAGAAAATTGCCTGAAAACAACTAAATATCAAGGACTCATTGGGCGAATCGCTCTGGAACAGAAATCGGAACGCTCACTGACATTTCCCCTATCTGAAAGTCTGATAAACGCCGGAAAAATGACTAAGTCCAAGAAAAAATGTTTTTAAACTTTTTTCAATTTTACCCCGTGGGATATATATTCTACCCACACACATTTGGAACTCTTCATGGGTACCCTCACACATATTATTCCCTCATTTAGTGGATATTTTCACACAAAGGTGAAATTTTCAAAAATCCAGAAAATTGGCTGAAATCGACTAAATAACAAGGACTCATTGGCCGAATCGCTCTAGAACTGAAATCGGAACGCTCACTGACATTTCCCATATCTGAAAGTCTGATTTACGCCGGAAAAATGACTAAGTCCAAGAAAAATTTTTTTTAAACTTTTTTCAATTTTACCCCGTGGGATATATATTCTACCCACACACATTTGGAACTCTCCTGGGGTACCCTCACACATATTATTCCCTCATTTAGTGGATATTTTCACAAAAAGGTGAAATTTTCAAAAATCCAGAAAATTGGCTGAAAACGACTAAATATCAAGGACTCATTGGGCGAATCGCTCTGGAACTGAAATCGGAACGCTCACTGACATTTCCCCTATCTGAACGTCTGATAAACGCCGGAAAAATTACTAAGTCCAAAAGAAAATTTTTTTCAACTTTTTTCAATTTTACCCCCGTGGGATATATATTCTACCCACACACATTTGGAACTCTCCTGGGGTACCCTCACACATATTATTCCCTTATTTAGTGGATATTTTCACAAAAAAGTGAAATTTTCAAAAATCCAGAAAATTGGCTGAAAACGACTAAATATCAAGGACTCAATGGGCGAATCACTCTGGAACTGAAATCGGAACGCTCACTGACATTTCCCCTATCTGAAAGTCTGATAAATGACGGAAAAATGACTAAATCCAAGAAAAAATTTTTTTAAACTTTTTTCAATTTTACCCCGTGGGATATATATTCTACCCACACATATTTGGAACTCTCCTGGGGTACCCTCACACATATTATTCCCTCATTTAGTGGATATTTTCACAAAAAAGTAAAATTTTCCAAAATCCAGAAAATTGGCTGAAAACGACTAAATATCAAGGACTCATTGGGCGAATCGCTCTGGAACTGAAATCGGAACGCTCACTAACATTTCCCCTGTCTGAAAGTCTGATAAACGCTGGAAAAATGACTAAGTCCAAGAAAAAATGTTTTTAAACTTTTTCCACTTTACCCCGTGGGATATATATTCTACCCACACACATTTGGAACTCTTCTGGGGTACCCTCACACATATTATTCCCTCATTTAGTGAATATTTTCACAAAAAGGTGAAATTTTCAAAAATCCAGAAAATTGGCTGAAAACGACTAAATATCAAGGACTCTTTGGGCGATTCACTCTAGAACTGAAATCGGAACGCTCACTGACATTTCCCCTATCTGAAAGTCTGATAAACGCCGGAAAAATGACTAAGTCCAAGAAAAATTTTTTTAAAACTTTTTTCAATTCTACCCCCGTGGGATATATATTCTACCCACACACATTTGGAACTCTCCTGGGGTACCCTCACACATATTATTCCCTCATTTAGTGGATATTTTCACAAAAAAGTGAAATTTTCAAAAATTCCAGAAAATTGGCTGAAAACGACTAAATATCAAGGACTCATTGGGCGAATCGCTCTGGAACTCAAATCGGAACGCTCACTGACATTTCCCCTATCTGAAAGTCTGATAAACGCCGGAAAAATGACTAAGTTCAAGAAAAAATGTTTTTAAACTTTTTTCAATTTTACCCCGTGGGATATATATTCTACCCACACACATTTGGAACTCTTCTGGGGTACCCTCACACATATTATTCCCTCATTTAGTGGATATTTTCACAAAAAGGTGAAATTTTCAAAAATCCAGAAAATTGGCTAAAAAAGACTAAATATCAAGGACTCATTGGCGAATCGCTCTAGAACTGAAATCGGAACTCTCACTGACATTTCCCCTATCTGAAAGTCTGATAAACGCCTGAAAAATCACTAAGTCCAAGAAAAAAATTTTTTAAACTTTTTTCAATTTTACCCCATGGGATATATATTCTACCCACACACATTTGGAACTCTTCTGGGGTACCCTCACACATATTATTCCCTCATTTAGTGGATATTTTCACAAAAAGGTGAAATTATCAAAAATCTAGAAAATTGGCTGAAAACGACTAAATATCAATGACTCATTGGGCGAATCGCTCTGGAACTGAAATCGGAACGCTCACTGACATTTCCCCTATCTGAAAGTCTGATAAACGCCGGAAAAATTACTAAGTCCAAAAAAAAATTTTTTGCAACTTTTTTCAATTTTACCCCGTGGGATATATATTCTACCCACACAAATTTGGAACTTTCCTGGGGTACCCTCACACATATTATTCCCTCATTTAGTGGATATTTTCACAAAAAAGTGAAATTATCAAAAATCCAGAAAATTGGCTGAAAATGACTAAATATCAAGGACTCATTGGGCGAATCGCTCTGGAACTGAAATCGGAACTCTCACTGACATTTCCCCTATCTGAAAGTCTGATAAACGACGGAAAAATGACTAAGTAAAAAAAAAAAATGTTTTCAACTTTTTTCAATTTTATCCCGTGGGATATATATTCTACCCACACACATTTGGAACTCTCCTGGGGTACCCTCACACATATTATTCCCTTATTTAGTGGATATGTTCACAAAAAGGTGAAATTTTCAAAAATCCAGAAAATTGGCTGAAAACGACTAAATATCAAGGACTCATTGGGCGAATCGCCCTGGAACTGAAATCGGAACGCTCACTGACATTTCCCCTATCTGAAAGTCTGATAAATGCCGGAAAAATTACTAAGTCCAAAAAAAAATTTTTTTCAACTTTTTTCAATTTTACCCCCGTGGGATATATATTCTACCCACACACATTTGGAACTCTCCAGGGGTACCCTCACACATATTATTCCCTCATTTAGTGGATATTTTCACAAAAAGGTGAAATTTTCAAAAATCTAGAAAATTGGCTGAAAACGACTAAATATCAAGGACTCATTGGGCGAATAGCTCTGGAACTGAAATCGGAACGCTCACTGACATTTCCCCTATCTGAAAGTCTGATAAACGACGGAAAAATGACTAAGTACAAGAAAAAAAATTTTAAAACTTTTTTCAATTTTACCCCGTGGGATATATATTCTACCCACACACATTTGGAACCCTCCTGGTTTACCCTCACACATATTATTCCATTATTTAGTGGATATGTTCACAAAAAGGTGAAATTTTCAAAAATCCCGAAAATTGGCTGAAAACGACTAAATATCAATAACTCATTGGGCGAATCGCTCTGGAACTGAAATCGGAACTCTCACTGACATTTCCCCTATCTGAAAGTCTGATAAACGACGGAAAAATGACTAAGTCCAAAAAAAAATTTTTTTCAACTTTTTTCAATTTTATCCCCGTGGGATATATATACTACCCACACACATTTGGAACTCTCCTGTGGTACCCTCACACATATTATTCCCTCATTTAGTGGATATTTTCACAAAAAAGTGAAATTTTCAAAAATCCAAAATATTGGCTGAAAATGACTAAATATCAAGGACTCATTGGGTGAATCGCTCTGGAACTGAAATCGGAATGCTCACTGACATTTCCCCTATCTGAAAGTCTGATTAACGACGGAAAAATGACTAAGTACAAGAAAAAAAAATTTAAAACTTTTTTCAATTTTACCCCGTGGGATATATATTCTACCCACACACATTTGGAACTCTCCTGGGGTACCCTCACACATATTATTCCATTATTTAGTGGATATGTTCACAAAAAAGTGAAATTTTCAAAAATCCAGAAAATTGGCTGAAAATGACTAAATATCAATGACTCAATGGGCGAATCGCTCTGGAACTTAAATCGGAACGCTCACTGACATTTCCCCTATCTGAAAGTCTGATAAACGCCGGAAAAATCACTAAGTCCAAGAAAAAATTTTTTTAAACTTTTTTCAATTTTACCCCGTGGGATATATATTCTACCGACACACATTTGGAACTCTCCTGGGGTACCCTCACACATATTATTCCCTCATTTAGTGGATATTTTCACAAAAAAGTGAAATTTTCAAAAATCCAGAAAATGGCCTGAAAACGACTAAATATCAATGACTCAATGGGCGAATCGCTCTGGAACTTAAATCGGAACGCTCACTGACATTTCCCCTATCTGAAAGTCTGATAAACGCCGGAAAAATCACGAAGTCCAAGAAAAATTTTTTTTTTACTTTTTTCAATTTTACCCCGTGGGATATATATTCTACCCACACAAATTTGGAACTTTCCTGGGGTACCCTCACACATATTATTCCCTCATTTAGTGGATATTTTCACAAAAATGTGAAATTATCAAAAATCCAGAAAATTGGCTGAAAATGACTAAATATCAAGGACTCATTGGGCGAATCACTCTGGAACTGAAATCGGAACTCTCACTGACATTTCCCCTGTCTGAAAGTCTGATAAACGCTGGAAAAATGACTAAGTCCCCAAAAAAAATTTTTTCAACTTTTTTCAATTTTTTCCCCGTGGGATATATATTCTACCCACACACATTTGGAACTCTCCAGGGTACCCTCACACATATTATTCCCTCATTTAGTGGATATGTTCACAAAAAAGTGAAATTTTCAAAAATCCAGAAAATTGGCTGAAAACGACTAAATATCAATGACTCAATGGGCGAATCGCTCTGGAACTTAAATCGGAACGCTCACTGACATTTCCCCTATCTGAAAGTCTGATAAACGACAGAAAAATGACTAAGTCCAAGAAAAATTTTTTTTTAACTTTTTTCAATTTTACCCCGTGGGATATATATTCTACCCACACACATTTGGAACTCTCCTGGGGTACCCTCACACATATTATTCCCTTATTTAGTGGATATGTTCACAAAAAGGTGAAATTTTCAAAAATCCAGAAAATTGGCTGAAAACGACTAAATATCAAGGACTCATTGGGCGAATCGCCCTGGAACTGAAATCGGAATGCTCACTGACATTTCCCCTATCTGAAAGTCTGATAAATGCCGGAAAAATGACTAAGTCCAAAAAAAAATTTTTTTCAACTTTTTTCAATTTTACCCCCGTGGGATATATATTCTACCCACACACATTTGGAACTCTCCAGGGGTACCCTCACACATATTATTCCCTCATTTAGTGGATATTTTCACAAAAAGGTGAAATTTTCAAAAATCTAGAAAATTAGCTGAAAACGACTAAATATCAAGGACTCATTGGGCGAATAGCT
The DNA here is from genome assembly GCF_046119375.1 of Phyllobates terribilis. Classification (NCBI taxonomy): domain Eukaryota; kingdom Metazoa; phylum Chordata; class Amphibia; order Anura; family Dendrobatidae; genus Phyllobates; species Phyllobates terribilis. The sequence goes on from NW_027362762.1 coordinate 598,211,357, forward strand.
CTGGAACTGAAATCGGAACGCGCACTGACATTTCCCCTATCTGAAAGTCTGATAAACGACGGAAAAATGACTAAGTACAAGAAAAAATTTTTTAAAACTTTTTTCAATTTTACCCCGTGGGATATATATTCTACCCACACACATTTGGAACTCTCCTGGTTTACCCTCACACATATTATTCCATTATTTAGTGGATATGTTCACAAAAAGGTGAAATTTTCAAAAATCCCGAAAATTGGCTGAAAACGACTAAATATCAATGACTCAATGGGCGAATCGCTCTGGAACTGAAATCGGAACTCTCACTGACATTTCCCCTATCTGAAAGTCTGATAAACGACGGAAAAATGACTGAGTCCAAAAAAAAATTTTTTTCAACTTTTTTCAATTTTATCCCCGTGGGATATATATACTACCCACACACATTTTTAACTCTCCTGTGGTACCCTCACACATATTATTCCCTCATTTAGTGGATATTTTCACAAAAAAGTGAAATTTTCAAAAATCCAAAATATTGGCTGAAAATGACTAAATATCAAGGACTCATTGGGTGAATCGCTCTGGAACTGAAATCGGAATGCTCACTGACATTTCCCTATCTGAAAGTCTGATTAACGACGGAAAAATGACTAAGTACAAGAAAAAAAAATTTAAAACTTTTTTCAATTTTACCCCGTGGGATATATATTCTACCCACACACATTTGGAACTCTCCTGGGGTACCCTCACACATATTATTCCATTATTTAGTGGATATGTTCACAAAAAGGTGAAATTTTCAAAAATCCCTAAAATTGGCTGAAAACGACTAAATATCAATGACTCATTGGGCGAATCGCTCTGGAACTGAAATCGGAACGCTCACTGACATTTCCCCTATCTGAAAGTCTGATAAACGCCGGAAAAATTACTAAGTCCAAAAAAAAATTTTTTGCAACTTTTTTCAATTTTACCCCGTGGGATATATATTCTACCCACACACATTTGGAACTCTCCTGGGGTACCCTCACACATATTATTCCCTCATTTAGTGGATATTTTCACAAAAAAGTGAAATTTTCAAAAATCCAGAAAATGGCCTGAAAACGACTAAATATCAAGGACTCATTGGTCAAATCGCTCTGGAACAGAAATCGGAACTCTCACTGACATTTCCCCTATCTGAAAGTCTGATAAACAATGGAAAAATGACTAAGTCCAAAAAAAAATTTTTTTCAACTTTTTTCAATTTTACCCCCGTGGGATATATATTCTACCCACACACATTTGGAACTCTCCTGGGGTACCCTCACACATATTATTCCCTCATTTAGTGGATATTTTCACAAAAAGGTGAAATTTTCAAAAATCCAGAAAATTGGCTGAAAACGACTAAATATCAAAAACTCATTGGGCGAATCGCTCTGGAACTGAAATCGGAATGCTCACTGACATTTCCCCTATCTGAAAGTCTGATAAACGCTGGAAAAATGACTAAGTCCCCAAAAAAATTTTTTTCAACTTTTTTCAATTTTATCCCCGTGGGATATATATTCTACCCACACACATTTGGAACTCTCCTGGGGTATCCTCACACATATTATTCCCTCATTTAGTGGATATTTTCTCAAAAAAAGTGAAATTATCAAAAATTCTGAAAATTGGCTGAAAATTACTAAATATCAAGGACTCATTGGGCGAATCGCTCTGGAACTGAAATCGGAACTCATACTGACATTTCCCCTATCTGAAAGTCTGATAAACGACGGAAAAATGACTAAGTCCAAAAAAAATTTTTTTTCAACTTTTTTCAATGTTATCCCCGTGGGATATATATACTACCCACACACATTTGGAACTCTCCTGGGGTACCCTCACACATATTATTCCATTATTTAGTGGATATGTTCACAAAAAGGTGAAATTTTCAAAAATCCAGAAAATTGGCTGAAAACGACTAAATATCAATGACTCATTGGGCGAATCGCTCTGGAACTGAAATCGGAATGCTCATTGACATTTCCCCTATCTGAAAGTCTGATAAACGCTGGAAAAATGACTAAGTCCCCAAAAAAATTTTTTTCAACTTTTTTCAATTTTATGCCCGTGGGATATATATGTACTACCCACACACATTTGGAACTCTCCTGGGGTACCCTCACACATATTATTCCCTCATTTAGTGGATATTTTCACAAAAAAGTGAAATTTTCAAAAATCCAAAATATTGGCTGAAAACGACTTAATATCAAGGACTCATTGGGCGAATCGCTCTGGAACTGAAATCGGAATGCTCACTGACATTTACCCTATCTGAAAGTCTGATAAACACTGGAAAAATGACTAAGTCCCCAAAAAAATTTTTTTCAACTTTTTTCAATTTTATCCCCGTGGGATATATATTCTACCCACACACATTTGGAACTCTCCTGGGGTACCCTCACACATATTATTCCCTCATTTAGTGGATATTTTCACAAAAAGGTGAAATTTTCAAAAATCCAGAAAATTGGCTTAAAAAGACTAAATATCAAGGACTCATTGGGCGAATCGCTCTGGAACTGAAATCGGAATGCTCACTGACATTTCCCCTATCTGAAAGTCTGATAAACGCTGGAAAAATGACTAAGTCCCCAAAAAAAATTTTTTCAACTTTTTTCAATTTTATCCCCGTGGGATATATATTCTACCCACACACATTTGGAACTCTCCAGGGTACCCTCACACATATTATTCCCTCATTTAGTGGATATTTTCACAAAAAAGTGAAATTTTCAAAAATCCAGAAAATTGGCTGAAAACGACTAAATATCAATGACTCAATGGGCGAATCGCTCTGGAACTTAAATCGGAACGCTCACTGACATTTCCTCTATCTGAAAGTCTGATAAACGGCGAAAAAATGACTAAGTCCAAGAAAAAAAATTTTAAAAACTTTTTTCAATTTTACCCCAGTGGGATATATATTCTACCCACACACATTTGGAACTCTCCTGGGGTACCCTCACACATATTATTCCCTCATTTAGTGGATATTTTCACAAAAAGGTGAAATTTTCAAAAATCTAGAAAATTGGCTGAAAACGACTAAATATCAAGGACTCATTGGGCGAATAGCTCTGGAACTGAAATCGGAACGCGCACTGACATTTCCCCTATCTGAAAGTCTGATAAACGCTGGAAAAATGACTAAGTCCCCAAAAAAATTTTTTTCAACTTTTTTCAATTTTATGCCCGTGGGATATATATATACTACCCACACACATTTGGAACTCTCCTGGGGTACCCTCACACATATTATTCCCTCATTTAGTGGATATTTTCACAAAAAAGTGAAATTTTCAAAAATCCAAAATATTGGCTGAAAACGACTTAATATCAAGGACTCATTGGGCGAATCGCTGTGGAACTGAAATCGGAATGCTCACTGACATTTCCCCTATCTGAAAGTCTGATAAACGACGGAAAAATGACTAAGTCCAAAAAAAAATTTTTTTAAACTTTTTTCAATTTTATCCCCGTGGGATATATATACTACCCACACACATTTGGAACTCTCCTGTGGTACCCTCACACATATTATTCCCTCATTTAGTGGATATTTTCACAAAAAAGTGAAATTTTCAAAAATCCAAAATATTGGCTGAAAATGACTAAATATCAAGGACTCATTGGGTGAATCGCTCTGGAACTGAAATCGGAATGCTCACTGACATTTCCCCTATCTGAAAGTCTGATTAACGACGCAAAAATGACTAAGTACAAGAAAAAAAAATTTAAAACTTTTTTCAATTTTACCCCGTGGGATATATATTCTACCCACACACATTTGGAACTCTCCTGGGGTACCCTCACACATATTATTCCATTATTTAGTGGATATGTTCACAAAAAGGTGAAATTTTCAAAAATCCCTAAAATTGGCTGAAAACGACTAAATATCAATGACTCATTGGGCGAATCGCTCTGGAACTGAAATCGGAACGCTCACTGACATTTCCCCTATCTGAAAGTCTGATAAACGCCGGAAAAATTACTAAGTCCAAAAAAAAATTTTTTGCAACTTTTTTCAATTTTACCCCGAGGGATATATATTCTACCCACACAAATTTGGAACTTTTCTGGGGTACCCTCACACATATTATTCCCTCATTTAGTGGATATTTTCACAAAAAAGTGAAATTATCAAAAATCCAGAAAATTGGCTGAAAATGACTAAATATCAAGGACTCATTGGGCGAATCGCTCTGGAACTGAAATCGGAACTCTCACTGACATTTCCCCTATCTGAAAGTCTGATAAACGACGGAAAAATGACTAAGTCCAAAAAAAAATTTTTTTCAACTTTTTTCAATTTTATCCCCGTGGGATATATATACTACCCACACACATTTGGAACTCTCCTGGGGTACCCTCACACATATTATTCCCTCATTTAGTGGATATTTTCACAAAAAGGTGAAATTTTCAAAAATCCAGAAAATTGGCTTAAAAAGACTAAATATCAAGGACTCATTGGGCGATTCGCTCTGGAACTGAAATCGGAATGCTCACTGACATTTCCCCTATCTGAAAGTCTGATAAACGCTGGAAAAATGACTAAGTCCCCCAAAAAAATTTTTTCAACTTTTTTCAATTTTATCCCCGTGGGATATATATTCTACCCACACACATTTGGAACTCTCCAGGGTACCCTCACACATATTATTCCCTCATGTAGTGGATATTTTCACAAAAAAGTGAAATTTTCAAAAATCCAGAAAATTGGCTGAAAACGACTAAATATCAATGACTCAATGGGCGAATCGCTCTGGAACTTAAATCGGAACGCTCACTGACATTTCCCCTATCTGAAAGTCTGATAAACGCCGGAAAAATCACTAAGTCCAAGAAAAAAATTTTTTAAACTTTTTTCAATTTTACCCCGTGGGATATATATTCTACCCACACACATTTGGAACTCTCCTGGGGTACCCTCACACATATTATTCCCTCATTTAGTGGATATTTTCACAAAAAAGTGAAATTTTCAAAAATCCAGAAAATGGCCTGAAAACGACTAAATATCAAGGACTCATTGGTCAAATCGCTCTGGAACAGAAATCGGAACTCTCACTGACATTTCCCCTATCTGAAAGTCTGATAAACAACGGAAAAATGACTAAGTCCAAAAAAAAATTTTTTTCAACTTTTTTCAATTTTACCCCCGTGGGATATATATTCTACCCACACACATTTGGAACTCTCCTGGGGTACCCTCACACATATTATTCCCTCATTTAGTGGATATTTTCACAAAAAGGTGAAATTTTCAAAAATCCAGAAAATTGGCTGAAAACGACTAAATATCAAAAACTCATTGGGCGAATCGCTCTGGAACTGAAATCGGAATGCTCACTGACATTTCCCCTATCTGAAAGTCTGATAAACGCTGGAAAAATGACTAAGTCCCCAAAAAAATTTTTTTCAACTTTTTTCAATTTTATCCCCGTGGGATATATATTCTACCCACACACATTTGGAACTCTCCTGGGGTATCCTCACACATATTATTCCCTCATTTAGTGGATATTTTCTCAAAAAAAGTGAAATTATCAAAAATTCTGAAAATTGGCTGAAAATGACTAAATATCAAGGACTCATTGGGCGAATCGCTCTGGAACTGAAATCGGAATGCTCACTGACATTTCCCCTATCTGAAAGTCTGATAAACGCTGGAAAAATGACTAAGTCCCCCAAAAAAATTTTTTCAACTTTTTTCAATCTTATCCCCGTGGGATATATATTCTACCACACACATTTGGAACTCTCCTGGGGTATCCTCACACATATTACTCCCTCATTTAGTGGATATTTTCTCAAAAAAAGTGAAATTATCAAAAATTCTGAAAATTGGCTGAAAATTACTAAATATCAAGGACTCATCGGGTGAATCGCTCTGGAACTGAAATCGGAACTCATACTGACATTTCCCCTATCTGAAAGTCTGATAAACGACGGAAAAATGACTAAGTCCAAAAAAAATTTTTTTTCAACTTTTTTCAATGTTATCCCCGTGGGATATATATACTACCCACACACATTTGGAACTCTCCTGGGGTACCCTCACACATATTATTCCATTATTTAGTGGATATGTTCACAAAAAGGTGAAATTTTCAAAAATCCAGAAAATTGGCTGAAAACGACTAAATATCAATGACTCATTGGGCGAATCGCTCTGGAACTGAAATCGGTATGCTCACTGACATTTCCCCTATCTGAAAGTCTGATAAACGCTGGAAAAATGACTAAGTCCCCAAAAAAAATTTTTTCAACTTTTTTCAATTTTATCCCCGTGGGATATATATATACTACCCACACACATTTGGTACTCTCCTGGGGTACCCTCACACATATTATTCCCTCATTTAGTGGATATTTTCACAAAAAAGTGAAATTTTCAAAAATCCAAAATATTGGCTGAAAACGACTTAATATCAAGGACTCATTGGGCGAATCGCTCTGGAACTGAAATCGGAATGCTCACTGACATTTCCCCTATCTGAAAGTCTGATAAATGCCGGAAAAATGACAAAGTCTAAGAAAAAATTTTTTTAGACTTTTTTAAATTTTACCCAGTGGGATATATATTCTACCCACACACATTTGGAACTCTCCTGGGGTACCCTCACACATATTATTCCCTCATTTAGTGGATATTTTCACAAAAAGGTGAAATTTTCAAAAATCCAGAAAATTGGCTGAAAACGACTAAATATCAAAAACTCATTGGGCGAATCGCTCTGGAACTGAAATCGGAATGCTCACTGACATTTCCCCTATCTGAAAGTCTGATAAACGCTGGAAAAATTACTAAGTCCCCAAAAAAATTTTTTTCAACTTTTTTCAATTTTATCCCCGTGGGATATATATTCTACCCACACACATTTGGAACTCTCCTGGGGTATCCTCACACATATTATTCCCTCATTTAGTGGATATTTTCTCAAAAAAAGTGAAATTATCAAAAATTCTGAAAATTGGCTGAAAATGACTAAATATCAAGGACTCATTGGGCGAATCGCTCTGGAACTGAAATCGGAATGCTCACTGACATTTCCCCTATCTGAAAGTCTGATAAACGCTGGAAAAATGACTAAGTCCCCCAAAAAAATTTTTTCAACTTTTTTCAATCTTATCCCCGTGGGATATATATTCTACCACACACATTTGGAACTCTCCTGGGGTATCCTCACACATATTACTCCCTCATTTAGTGGATATTTTCTCAAAAAAAGTGAAATTATCAAAAATTCTGAAAATTGGCTGAAAATTACTAAATATCAAGGACTCATCGGGTGAATCGCTCTGGAACTGAAATCGGAACTCATACTGACATTTCCCCTATCTGAAAGTCTGATAAACGACGGAAAAATGACTAAGTCCAAAAAAAATTTTTTTTCAACTTTTTTCAATGTTATCCCCGTGGGATATATATACTACCCACACACATTTGGAACTCTCCTGGGGTACCCTCACACATATTATTCCATTATTTAGTGGATATGTTCACAAAAAGGTGAAATTTTCAAAAATCCAGAAAATTGGCTGAAAACGACTAAATATCAATGACTCATTGGGCGAATCGCTCTGGAACTGAAATCGGAATGCTCACTGACATTTCCCCTATCTGAAAGTCTGATAAACGCTGGAAAAATGACTAAGTCCCCAAAAAAATTTTTTTCAACTTTTTTCAATTTTATCCCCGTGGGATATATATATACTACCCACACACATTTGGTACTCTCCTGGGGTACCCTCACACATATTATTCCCTCATTTAGTGGATATTTTCACAAAAAAGTGAAATTTTCAAAAATCCAGAAAATGGCCTGAAAACGACTAAATATCAAGGACTCATTGGTCAAATCGCTCTGGAACAGAAATCGGAACTCTCACTGACATTTCCCCTATCTGAAAGTCTGATAAACAATGGAAAAATGACTAAGTCCAAAAAAAAATTTTTTTCAACTTTTTTCAATTTTACCCCCGTGGGATATATATTCTACCCACACACATTTGGAACTCTCCTGGGGTACCCTCACACATATTATTCCCTCATTTAGTGGATATTTTCACAAAAAGGTGAAATTTTCAAAAATCCAGAAAATTGGCTGAAAACGACTAAATATCAAAAACTCATTGGGCGAATCGCTCTGGAACTGAAATCGGAATGCTCACTGACATTTCCCCTATCTGAAAGTCTGATAAACGCTGGAAAAATGACTAAGTCCCCAAAAAAATTTTTTTCAACTTTTTTCAATTTTATCCCCGTGGGATATATATTCTACCCACACACATTTGGAACTCTCCTGGGGTATCCTCACACATATTATTCCCTCATTTAGTGGATATTTTCTCAAAAAAAGTGAAATTATCAAAAATTCTGAAAATTGGCTGAAAATTACTAAATATCAAGGACTCATTGGGCGAATCGCTCTGGAACTGAAATCGGAACTCATACTGACATTTCCCCTATCTGAAAGTCTGATAAACGACGGAAAAATGACTAAGTCCAAAAAAAATTTTTTTTCAACTTTTTTCAATGTTATCCCCGTGGGATATATATACTACCCACACACATTTGGAACTCTCCTGGGGTACCCTCACACATATTATTCCATTATTTAGTGGATATGTTCACAAAAAGGTGAAATTTTCAAAAATCCAGAAAATTGGCTGAAAACGACTAAATATCAATGACTCATTGGGCGAATCGCTCTGGAACTGAAATCGGAATGCTCATTGACATTTCCCCTATCTGAAAGTCTGATAAACGCTGGAAAAATGACTAAGTCCCCAAAAAAATTTTTTTCAACTTTTTTCAATTTTATGCCCGTGGGATATATATGTACTACCCACACACATTTGGAACTCTCCTGGGGTACCCTCACACATATTATTCCCTCATTTAGTGGATATTTTCACAAAAAAGTGAAATTTTCAAAAATCCAAAATATTGGCTGAAAACGACTTAATATCAAGGACTCATTGGGCGAATCGCTCTGGAACTGAAATCGGAATGCTCACTGACATTTACCCTATCTGAAAGTCTGATAAACACTGGAAAAATGACTAAGTCCCCAAAAAAATTTTTTTCAACTTTTTTCAATTTTATCCCCGTGGGATATATATTCTACCCACACACATTTGGAACTCTCCTGGGGTACCCTCACACATATTATTCCCTCATTTAGTGGATATTTTCACAAAAAGGTGAAATTTTCAAAAATCCAGAAAATTGGCTTAAAAAGACTAAATATCAAGGACTCATTGGGCGAATCGCTCTGGAACTGAAATCGGAATGCTCACTGACATTTCCCCTATCTGAAAGTCTGATAAACGCTGGAAAAATGACTAAGTCCCCAAAAAAAATTTTTTCAACTTTTTTCAATTTTATCCCCGTGGGATATATATTCTACCCACACACATTTGGAACTCTCCAGGGTACCCTCACACATATTATTCCCTCATTTAGTGGATATTTTCACAAAAAAGTGAAATTTTCAAAAATCCAGAAAATTGGCTGAAAACGACTAAATATCAATGACTCAATGGGCGAATCGCTCTGGAACTTAAATCGGAACGCTCACTGACATTTCCTCTATCTGAAAGTCTGATAAACGGCGAAAAAATGACTAAGTCCAAGAAAAAAAATTTTAAAAACTTTTTTCAATTTTACCCCAGTGGGATATATATTCTACCCACACACATTTGGAACTCTCCTGGGGTACCCTCACACATATTATTCCCTCATTTAGTGGATATTTTCACAAAAAGGTGAAATTTTCAAAAATCTAGAAAATTGGCTGAAAACGACTAAATATCAAGGACTCATTGGGCGAATAGCTCTGGAACTGAAATCGGAACGCGCACTGACATTTCCCCTATCTGAAAGTCTGATAAACGCTGGAAAAATGACTAAGTCCCCAAAAAAATTTTTTTCAACTTTTTTCAATTTTATGCCCGTGGGATATATATATACTACCCACACACATTTGGAACTCTCCTGGGGTACCCTCACACATATTATTCCCTCATTTAGTGGATATTTTCACAAAAAAGTGAAATTTTCAAAAATCCAAAATATTGGCTGAAAACGACTTAATATCAAGGACTCATTGGGCGAATCGCTCTGGAACTGAAATCGGAATGCTCACTGACATTTCCCCTATCTGAAAGTCTGATAAACGACGGAAAAATGACTAAGTCCAAAAAAAAATTTTTTTAAACTTTTTTCAATTTTATCCCCGTGGGATATATATACTACCCACACACATTTGGAACTCTCCTGTGGTACCCTCACACATATTATTCCCTCATTTAGTGGATATTTTCACAAAAAAGTGAAATTTTCAAAAATCCAAAATATTGGCTGAAAATGACTAAATATCAAGGACTCATTGGGTGAATCGCTCTGGAACTGAAATCGGAATGCTCACTGACATTTCCCCTATCTGAAAGTCTGATTAACGACGCAAAAATGACTAAGTACAAGAAAAAAAAATTTAAAACTTTTTTCAATTTTACCCCGTGGGATATATATTCTACCCACACACATTTGGAACTCTCCTGGGGTACCCTCACACATATTATTCCATTATTTAGTGGATATGTTCACAAAAAGGTGAAATTTTCAAAAATCCCTAAAATTGGCTGAAAACGACTAAATATCAATGACTCATTGGGCGAATCGCTCTGGAACTGAAATCGGAACGCTCACTGACATTTCCCCTATCTGAAAGTCTGATAAACGCCGGAAAAATTACTAAGTCCAAAAAAAAATTTTTTGCAACTTTTTTCAATTTTACCCCGAGGGATATATATTCTACCCACACAAATTTGGAACTTTTCTGGGGTACCCTCACACATATTATTCCCTCATTTAGTGGATATTTTCACAAAAAAGTGAAATTATCAAAAATCCAGAAAATTGGCTGAAAATGACTAAATATCAAGGACTCATTGGGCGAATCGCTCTGGAACTGAAATCGGAACTCTCACTGACATTTCCCCTATCTGAAAGTCTGATAAACGACGGAAAAATGACTAAGTCCAAAAAAAAATTTTTTTCAACTTTTTTCAATTTTATCCCCGTGGGATATATATACTACCCACACACATTTGGAACTCTCCTGGGGTACCCTCACACATATTATTCCCTCATTTAGTGGATATTTTCACAAAAAGGTGAAATTTTCAAAAATCCAGAAAATTGGCTTAAAAAGACTAAATATCAAGGACTCATTGGGCGATTCGCTCTGGAACTGAAATCGGAATGCTCACTGACATTTCCCCTATCTGAAAGTCTGATAAACGCTGGAAAAATGACTAAGTCCCCCAAAAAAATTTTTTCAACTTTTTTCAATTTTATCCCCGTGGGATATATATTCTACCCACACACATTTGGAACTCTCCAGGGTACCCTCACACATATTATTCCCTCATGTAGTGGATATTTTCACAAAAAAGTGAAATTTTCAAAAATCCAGAAAATTGGCTGAAAACGACTAAATATCAATGACTCAATGGGCGAATCGCTCTGGAACTTAAATCGGAACGCTCACTGACATTTCCCCTATCTGAAAGTCTGATAAACGCCGGAAAAATCACTAAGTCCAAGAAAAAAATTTTTTAAACTTTTTTCAATTTTACCCCGTGGGATATATATTCTACCCACACACATTTGGAACTCTCCTGGGGTACCCTCACACATATTATTCCCTCATTTAGTGGATATTTTCACAAAAAAGTGAAATTTTCAAAAATCCAGAAAATGGCCTGAAAACGACTAAATATCAAGGACTCATTGGTCAAATCGCTCTGGAACAGAAATCGGAACTCTCACTGACATTTCCCCTATCTGAAAGTCTGATAAACAACGGAAAAATGACTAAGTCCAAAAAAAAATTTTTTTCAACTTTTTTCAATTTTACCCCCGTGGGATATATATTCTACCCACACACATTTGGAACTCTCCTGGGGTACCCTCACACATATTATTCCCTCATTTAGTGGATATTTTCACAAAAAGGTGAAATTTTCAAAAATCCAGAAAATTGGCTGAAAACGACTAAATATCAAAAACTCATTGGGCGAATCGCTCTGGAACTGAAATCGGAATGCTCACTGACATTTCCCCTATCTGAAAGTCTGATAAACGCTGGAAAAATGACTAAGTCCCCAAAAAAATTTTTTTCAACTTTTTTCAATTTTATCCCCGTGGGATATATATTCTACCCACACACATTTGGAACTCTCCTGGGGTATCCTCACACATATTATTCCCTCATTTAGTGGATATTTTCTCAAAAAAAGTGAAATTATCAAAAATTCTGAAAATTGGCTGAAATTGACTAAATATCAAGGACTCATTGGGCGAATCGCTCTGGAACTGAAATCGGAATGCTCACTGACATTTCCCCTATCTGAAAGTCTGATAAACGCTGGAAAAATGACTAAGTCCCCCAAAAAAATTTTTTCAACTTTTTTCAATCTTATCCCCGTGGGATATATATTCTACCACACACATTTGGAACTCTCCTGGGGTATCCTCACACATATTACTCCCTCATTTAGTGGATATTTTCTCAAAAAAAGTGAAATTATCAAAAATTCTGAAAATTGGCTGAAAATTACTAAATATCAAGGACTCATCGGGTGAATCGCTCTGGAACTGAAATCGGAACTCATACTGAGATTTCCCCTATCTGAAAGTCTGATAAACGACGGAAAAATGACTAAGTCCAAAAAAAATTTTTTTTCAACTTTTTTCAATGTTATCCCCGTGGGATATATATACTACCCACACACATTTGGAACTCTCCTGGGGTACCCTCACACATATTATTCCATTATTTAGTGGATATGTTCACAAAAAGGTGAAATTTTCAAAAATCCAGAAAATTGGCTGAAAACGACTAAATATCAATGACTCATTGGGCGAATCGCTCTGGAACTGAAATCGGTATGCTCACTGACATTTCCCCTATCTGAAAGTCTGATAAACGCTGGAAAAATGACTAAGTCCCCAAAAAAAATTTTTTCAACTTTTTTCAATTTTATCCCCGTGGGATATATATATACTACCCACACACATTTGGTACTCTCCTGGGGTACCCTCACACATATTATTCCCTCATTTAGTGGATATTTTCACAAAAAAGTGAAATTTTCAAAAATCCAAAATATTGGCTGAAAACGACTTAATATCAAGGACTCATTGGGCGAATCGCTCTGGAACTGAAATCGGAATGCTCACTGACATTTCCCCTATCTGAAAGTCTGATAAATGCCGGAAAAATGACAAAGTCTAAGAAAAAATTTTTTTAGACTTTTTTAAATTTTACCCAGTGGGATATATATTCTACCCACACACATTTGGAACTCTCCTGGGGTACCCTCACACATATTATTCCCTCATTTAGTGGATATTTTCACAAAAAGGTGAAATTTTCAAAAATCCAGAAAATTGGCTGAAAACGACTAAATATCAAAAACTCATTGGGCGAATCGCTCTGGAACTGAAATCGGAATGCTCACTGACATTTCCCCTATCTGAAAGTCTGATAAACGCTGGAAAAATTACTAAGTCCCCAAAAAAATTTTTTTCAACTTTTTTCAATTTTATCCCCGTGGGATATATATTCTACCCACACACATTTGGAACTCTCCTGGGGTATCCTCACACATATTATTCCCTCATTTAGTGGATATTTTCTCAAAAAAAGTGAAATTATCAAAAATTCTGAAAATTGGCTGAAAATGACTAAATATCAAGGACTCATTGGGCGAATCGCTCTGGAACTGAAATCGGAATGCTCACTGACATTTCCCCTATCTGAAAGTCTGATAAACGCTGGAAAAATGACTAAGTCCCCCAAAAAAATTTTTTCAACTTTTTTCAATCTTATCCCCGTGGGATATATATTCTACCACACACATTTGGAACTCTCCTGGGGTATCCTCACACATATTACTCCCTCATTTAGTGGATATTTTCTCAAAAAAAGTGAAATTATCAAAAATTCTGAAAATTGGCTGAAAATTACTAAATATCAAGGACTCATCGGGTGAATCGCTCTGGAACTGAAATCGGAACTCATACTGACATTTCCCCTATCTGAAAGTCTGATAAACGACGGAAAAATGACTAAGTCCAAAAAAAATTTTTTTTCAACTTTTTTCAATGTTATCCCCGTGGGATATATATACTACCCACACACATTTGGAACTCTCCTGGGGTACCCTCACACATATTATTCCATTATTTAGTGGATATGTTCACAAAAAGGTGAAATTTTCAAAAATCCAGAAAATTGGCTGAAAACGACTAAATATCAATGACTCATTGGGCGAATCGCTCTGGAACTGAAATCGGAATGCTCACTGACATTTCCCCTATCTGAAAGTCTGATAAACGCTGGAAAAATGACTAAGTCCCCAAAAAAATTTTTTTCAACTTTTTTCAATTTTATCCCCGTGGGATATATATATACTACCCACACACATTTGGTACTCTCCTGGGGTACCCTCACACATATTATTCCCTCATTTAGTGGATATTTTCACAAAAAAGTGAAATTTTCAAAAATCCAAAATATTGGCTGAAAACGACTTAATATCAAGGACTCATTGGGCGAATCGCTCTGGAACTGAAATCGGAATGCTCACTGACATTTCCCCTATCTGAAAGACTGATAAATGCCGGAAAAATGACAAAGTCTAAGAAAAAATTTTTTTAGACTTTTTTAAATTTTACCCAGTGGGATATATATTCTACCCACACACATTTGGAACTCTCCTGGGGTACCCTCACACATATTATTCCCTCATTTAGTGGATATTTTAGCAAAAAAGTGAAATTTTCAAAAATCCAGAATATTGGCTGAAAACGACTAAATATCAAGGACTCATTGGGCGAATCGCTCTGGAACTGAAATCGGAACGCTCACTGACATTTCCCCTATCTGAAAGTCTGTTAAACGCCGGAAAAATGACTTAGTCCAAGAAAATTTTTTATTAAACTTTTTTCAATTTTACCCCTTGGGATATATACTCTACCCACACACATTTGGAACTCTCCTGGGTTACCCTCACACATATTATTCCCTCATTTAGTGGATATTTTCACAAAAAAGTGAAATTTTCAAAAATGCAGAAAATTGGCTGAAAACGACTAAATATCAAGGACTCATTGGGCGAATCGCTCTGAAACTGAAATCGGAATGCTCACTGACATTTCCCCTATCTGAAAGTCTAATAAACGCCGGAAAAATGACTAAGTCCAAGAAAAATTTTTTTTAAGCTTTTTTCAATTTTAGCCCGTGGGATATATATTCTACCCACACACATTTGGAACTCTCATGGGGTACCCTCACACATATTATTCCCTCATTTAGTGGATATTTTCGCAAAAAAGTGAAATTTTCAAAAATCCAGAAAATTGGCTGAAAACGACTAAATATCAAGGACTCATTGGGCGAATCGCTCTGGAACTGAAATCGGAACACTCACTGACATTTCCCCTATCTGAAAGTCTGATAAACGCCGGAAAAATGACTTAGTCCAAGAAAATTTTTTTTTAAACTTTTTTCAATTTTACCCCGTGGGATATATACTCTACCCACACACATTTGGAACTCTCCTGGGTTACCCTCACACATATTATTCCCTCATTTAGTGGATATTTTCACAAAAAAGTGAAATTTTCAAAAATCCAGAAAATTGGCTGAAAACGACTAAATATCAAGGACTCATTGGGCGAATCGCTCTGGAGCTGAAATCGGAATGCTCACTGACATTTGCACTATCTGAAAGTCTGATAAACGCTGGAAAAATGACTAAGTCCAAAAAAAAAATTTTTTCAACTTTTTTCAATTTTACCCCCGTGGAATATATATTCTACCCACACACATTTGGAACTCTCCTGGGGTACTCTCACACATATTATTCCCTCATTTAGTGGATATGTTCACAAAAAAGTGAAATTTTCAGAAATCCAGAAAATTGGCTGAAAACGACTAAATATCAAGGACTCATTGGGCGAATCGCTCTGGAACTGAAATCGGAACGCTCACTGACATTTCCCCTATCTGAAAGTCTGTTAAACGCCGGAAAAATGACTTAGTCCAAGAAAATTTTTTATTAAACTTTTTTCAATTTTACCCCTTGGGATATATACTCTACCCACACACATTTGGAACTCTCCTGGGTTACCCTCACACATATTATTCCCTCATTTAGTGGATATTTTCACAAAAAAGTGAAATTTTCAAAAATGCAGAAAATTGGCTGAAAACGACTAAATATCAAGGACTCATTGGGCGAATCGCTCTGAAACTGAAATCGGAATGCTCACTGACATTTCCCCTATCTGAAAGTATAATAAACGCCGGAAAAATGACTAAGTCCAAGAAAAAATTTTTTTAAGCTTTTTTCAATTTTAGCCTTTGGATATATATTCTACCCACACACATTTGGAACTCTCATGGGGTACCCTCACACATATTATTCCCTCATTTAGTGGATATTTTCGCAAAAAAGTGAAATTTTCAAAAATCCAGAAAATTGGCTGAAAACGACTAAATATCAAGGACTCATTGGGCGAATCGCTCTGGAACTGAAATCGGAACGCTCACTGACATTTCCCCTATCTGAAAGTCTGATAAACGCCGGAAAAATGACTTAGTCCAAGAAAATTTTTTTTTAAACTTTTTTCAATTTTACCCCGTGGGATATATACTCTACCCACACACATTTGGAACTCTCCTGGGTTACCCTCACACATATTATTCCCTCATTTAGTGGATATTTTCACAAAAAAGTGAAATTTTCAAAAATCCAGAAAATTGGCTGAAAACGACTAAATATCAAGGACTCATTGGGCGAATCGCTCTGGAGCTGAAATCGGAATGCTCACTGACATTTGCACTATCTGAAAGTCTGATAAACGCTGGAAAAAAGACTAAGTCCAAAAAAAAATTTTTTTCAACTTTTTTCAATTTTACCCCCGTGGGATATATATTCTACCCACACACATTTGGAACTCTCATGGGGTACCCTCACACATATTATTCCCTCATTTAGTGGATATTTTCACAAAAAAGTGAAATTTTCAAAAATCCAAAATATTGACTGAAAACGACTAAATATCAAGGACTCATTGGGCGAATCACTCTGGAACTGAAATCGGAATGCTCACTGACATTTCCCCTATCAGAAAGTCTGATAAATGCCGGAAAAATGACAGTCCAAGAAAAAATTTTTTTAGACTTTTTTAAATTTTACCCAGTGGGATATATATTCTACCCACACACATTTGGATCTCTCCTGGGGAACCCTCACACATATTATTCCCTCATTTAGTGGATATTTTCACAAAAAAGTGAAATTTTCAAAAATGCAGAAAATTGGCTGAAAACGAATAAATATCAAGGACTCATTGGGCGAATCGCTCTGGAACTGAAATCTGAATGCTCACTGACATTTCCCCTATCTCAAAGTCTGATAAACGCCAGAAAAATGACTAAGTCCCAAAAAAATTTTTTTTCAACTTTTTTTAATTTTACCCCGTGGGATATATACTCTACCCACACACATTTGGAACTCTCCTGGGTTACCCTCACACATATTATTCCCTCATTTAGTGGATATTTTCACAAAAAAGTGAAATTTTCAAAAATCCAAAATATTGTCTGAAAACGACTAAATATCAAGGACTCATTGGGCGAATCGCTCTGGAACTGAAATCGGAATGCTCACTGACATTTCCCCTATCAGAAAGTCTGATAAATGCCGGAAAAATGACAAAGTCCAAGAAAAAATTTTTTTAGACTTTTTTAAATTTTACCCAGTGGGATATATATTCTACCCACACACATTTGGAACTCTCCTGGGGAACCCTCACACATATTATTCCCTCATTTAGTGGATATTTTCACAAAAAAGTGAAATTTTCAAAAATGCAGAAAATTGGCTGAAAACGACTAAATATCAAGGACTCATTGGGCGAATCGCTCTGGAACTGAAATCGGAACGCTCACTGACATTTTCCCCTTTCTGAAAGTCTGTTAAACGCCGGAAAAATTACTTAGTCCAAGAAACTTTTTTATTAAACTTTTTTCAATTTTACCCCTTGGGATATATACTCTACCCACACACATTTGGAACTCTCCTGGGTTACCCTCACACATATTATTCCCTCATTTAGTGGATATTTTCACAAAAAAGTGAAATTTTCAAAAATCCTGAAAATTGGCTGAAAACGACTAAATATCAAGGACTCATTGGGCGAATCACTCTGGAACTGAAATCGGAATGCTCACTGACATTTCCCCTATCTGAAAGTCTGATAAACGCCGGAAAAATGACTAAGTCCAAAAAAAAATTTTTTTCAACTTTTTTCAATTTTACCCCCGTGGGATATATATTCTACCCACACACATTTGGAACTCTCCTGGGGTACCCTCACACATATTATTCCCTCATTTAGTGGATATTTTCACAAAAAAGAGAAATTTTCAAAAATGCAGAAAATTGGCTGAAAACGACTAAATATCACGGACTCATTGGGCGAATCGCTCTGGAACTGAAATCGGAATGCTCACTGACATTTCCCCTATCTGAAAGTCTAATAAACGCCGGAAAAATGACTAAGTCCAAGAAAATTTTTTTTTAAGCTTTATTCAATTTTACCCCGTGGGATATATATTCTACCCACACACATTTGGAACTCTCATGGGGTACCCTCACACATATTGTTCCCTCATTTAGTGGATATTTTCGCAAAAAAGTGAAATTTTCAAAAATCCAGAAAATTGGCTGAAAACGACTAAATATCAAGGACTCATTGGGCGAATCGCTCTGGAACTGAAATCGGAACGCTCACTGACATTTCCCCTATCTGAAAGTCTGATAAACGCCGGAAAAATGACTTAGTCCAAGAAAATTTTTTTTTAAACTTTTTTCAATTTTACCCCGTGGGATATATACTCTACCCACACACATTTGGAACTCTCCTGGGTTACCCTCACACATATTATTCCCTCATTTAGTGGATATTTTCACAAAAAAGTGAAATTTTCAAAAATCCAGAAAATTGGCTGAAAAGGACTAAATATCAAGGTCTCATTAAGCGAATCGCTCTGGAACTGAAATCGGAACGCTCACTGACATTTCCCCTATCTGAAAGTCTGATAAACGCCGGAAAAATGACTTAGTCCAAGAAAAATTTTTTTTAAACTTTTTTCAATTTTACCCCGTGGGATATATACTCTACCCACACACATTTGGAACTCTCCTGGGTTACCCTCACACATATTATTCCCTCATTTAGTGGATATTTTCACAAAAAAGTGAAATTTTCAAAAATCCAGAAAATTGGCTAAAAAGGACTAAATATCAAGGTCTCATAAAGCGAATCGCTCTGGAACTGAAATCGGAACGCTCACTGACATTTGCACTATCTGAAAGTCTGATAAATGCCGGAAAAATGACAAAGTCCAAGAAAAAATTTTTTTAGACTTTTTTAAATTTTACCCAGTGGGATATATATTCTACCCACACACATTTGGATCTCTCCTGGGGAACCCTCACACATATTATTCCCTCATTTAGTGGATATTTTCACAAAAAAGTGAAATTTTCAAAAATGCAGAAAATTGGCTGAAAACGACTAAATATCTAGGACTCATTGGGCGAATCGCTCTGGAACTGAAATCGGAATGCTCACTGACATTTCCCCTATCTGAAAGTCTGATAAACGCCGGAAAAATGACTAAGTCCAAGAAAATTTTTTTTTAAACTTTTTTCAATTTTACCCCGTGGGATAAATATTCTACCCACACACATTTGGAACTCTCCTGGGGTACCCTCACACATATTATTCCCTCATTTAGTGGATATTTTCACAAAAAAGTGAAATTTTCAAAAATCCAGAAAATTGGCTGAAAACGACTAAATATCAAGGACTCATTGGGCGAATCGCTCTGGAGCTGAAATCGGAATGCTCACTGACATTTCCCCTATCTGAAAGTCTGATAAACGCCGGAAAAATGACTAAGTCCAAAAAAAAAATTTTTTCAACTTTTTTCAATTTTACCCCGTGGAATATATATTCTACCCACACACATTTGGAACTCTCCTGGGGTACCCTCACACATATTATTCCCTCATTTAGTGGATATTTTCACAAAAAAGTGAAATTTTCAAAAATCCAAAATATTGGCTGAAAATGACTAAATATCAAGGACTCATTGGGCGAATCGCTCTGGAACTGAAATCGGAACGCTCACTGACATTTCCCCTATCTGAAAGTCTGATAAACGCCGGAAAAATGACTTAGTCCAAGAAAATTTATTTTTAAACTTTTTTCAATTTTACCCCGTGGGATATATACTCTACCCACACACATTTGGAACTCGTCTGGGTTACCCTCACACATATTATTCCCTCATTTAGTGGATATTTTCACAAAAAAGTGAAATTTTCAAAAATCCAGAAAATTGGCTAAAAAGGACTAAATATCAAGGTCTCATTAAGCAAATCGCTCTGGAACTGAAATCGGAACGCTCACTGACATTTGCACTATCTGAAAGTCTGATAAACGCCGGAAAAATGACTAAGTCCAAAAAAAAAATTTTTTCAACTTTTTTCAATTTTACCCCCGTGGGATATATATTCTACCCACACACATTTGGATACTCTCATGGGGTACCCTCACACATATTATTCCCTCATTTAGTGGATATTTTCACAAAAAAGTGAAATTTTCAAAAATCCAAAATATTGACTGAAAACGACTAAATATCAAGGACTCATTGGGCGAATCGCTCTGGAACTGAAATCGGAATGCTCACTGACATTTCCCCTATCAGAAAGTCTGATAAATGCCGGAAAAATGACAAAGTCCAAGAAAAAATTTTTTTAGACTTTTTTAAATTTTACCCAGTGGGATATATATTCTACCCACACACATTTGGATCTCTCCTGGGGAACCCTCACACATATTATTCCCTCATTTAGTGGATATTTTCACAAAAAAGTGAAATTTTAAAAAATGCAGAAAATTGGCTGAAAACGAATAAATATCAAGGACTCATTGGGCGAATCGCTCTGGAACTGAAATCGGAATGCTCACTGACATTTCCCCTATCTGAAAGTCTGATAAACGCCGGATAAATGACTAAGTCCAAAAAAAAAATTTTTTCAACTTTTTTCAATTTTACTCCCGTGGAATATATATTCTACCCACACACATTTGGAACTCTCCTGGGGTACCCTCACACATATTATTCCCTCATTTAGAGGATATTTTCAGAAAAAAGTGAAATTTTCAAAAATCCAGAAAATTGGTTGAAAACGACTAAATATCAATGACTCATTGGGCGAATCGCTCTGGAGCTGAAATCGGAATGCTCACTGACATTTCCCCTATCTGAAAGTCTGATAAACGCCGGAAAAATTACTATGTCCAAAAAAAAAATTTTTTCAACTTTTTTCAATTTTACCCCCGTGGAATATATATTCTACCCACACACATTTGGAACTCTCCTGGGGTACCCTCACACATATTATTCCCTCATTTAGTGGATATTTTCACAAAAAAGTGAAATTTTCAAAAATCCAAAATATTGGCTGAAAACGACTAAATATCAAGGACTCATTGGGCGAATCGCTCTGGAACTGAAATCAGAACGCTCACTGACATTTCCCCTATCTGAAAGTCTGATAAACGCCGGAAAAATGACTTAGTCCAAGAAAAATTTTTTTTAAACTTTTTTTAATTTTACCCCGTGGGATATATACTCTACCCACACACATTTGGAACTCTCCTGGGGAACCCTCACACATATTATTCCCTCATTTAGTGAATATTTTCACAAAAAAGTGAAATTTTCAAAAATGCTGAAAATTGGCTGAAAACGACTAAATATCAAGGACTCATTGGGCGAATCGCTCTGGAACTGAAATCGGAACGATCACTGACATTTTCCCCTATCTGAAAGTCTGTTAAACGCCGGAAAAATGACTTAGTCCAAGAAATTTTTTTATTAAACTTTTTTCAATTTTACTACTTGGGATATATACTCTACCCACACACATTTGGAACTCTCCTGGGTTACCCTCACACATATTATTCCCTCATTTAGTGGATATTTTCACAAAAAAGTGAAATTTTCAAAAATCCAGAAAATTGGCTAAAAAGGACTAAATATCAAGGTCTCATAAAGCGAATCGCTCTGGAACTGAAATCGGAACGCTCACTGACATTTGCACTATCTGAAAGTCTGATAAATGCCGGAAAAATGACTAAGTCCAAGAAAAATTTTTTTTAGACTTTTTTAAATTTTACCCAGTGGGATATATATTCTACCCACACACATTTGGATCTCTCCTGGGGAACCCTCACACATATTATTCCCTCATTTAGTGGATATTTTCACAAAAAAGTGAAATTTTCAAAAATGCAGAAAATTGGCTGAAAACGACTAAATATCTAGGACTCATTGGGCGAATCGCTCTGGAACTGAAATCGGAATGCTCACTGACATTTCCCCTATCTGAAAGTCTGATAAACGCCGGAAAAATGACTAAGTCCAAGAAAATTTTTTTTAAAACTTTTTTCAATTTTACCCCGTGGGATAAATATTCTACCCACACACATTTGGAACTCTCCTGGGGTACCCTCACACATATTATTCCCTCATTTAGTGGATATTTTCACAAAAAAGTGAAATTTTCAAAAATCCAGAAAATTGGCTGAAAACGACTAAATATCAAGGACTCATTGGGCGAATCGCTCTGGAGCTGAAATCGGAATGCTCACTGACATTTCCCCTATCTGAAAGTCTGATAAACGCCGGAAAAATGACTAAGTCCAAAAAAAAATTTTTTTCAACTTTTTTCAATTTTACCCCGTGGAATATATATTCTACCCACACACATTTGGAACTCTCCTGGGGTACCCTCACACATATTATTCCCTCATTTAGTGGATATTTTCACAAAAAAGTGAAATTTTCAAAAATCCAGAAAATTGGCTGAAAAGGACTAAATATGAAGGTCTCATTAAGCGAATCGCTCTGGAACTGAAATCGGAACGCTCACTGACATTTCCCCTATCTGAAAGTCTGATAAACGCCGGAAAAATGACTTAGTCCAAAAAAATTTTTTTTTAAACTTTTTTCAATTTTACCCCGTGGGATATATATTCTACCCACACACATTTGGAACTCTCCTGGGGTACCCTCACACATATTATTCCCTCATTTAGTGGATATTTTCACAAAAAAGTGAAATTTTCAAAAATCCAGAAAATTGGCTGAAAACGACTGAATATCAAGGACTCATTGGGCGAATCGCTCTGGAGCTGAAATCGGAACGCTCACTGACATTTGCCCTATCTGAAAGTCTGATAAACGCCGGAAAAATGACTAAGTCCAAAAAAAAATTTTTTTAAACTTTTTTCAATTTTACCCCCGTGGGATATATATTCTACCCACACACATTTGGAACTCTCCTGGGGTACCCTCACACATATTATTCCCTCATTTAGTTGATATTTTCACAAAAAAGTGAAATTTTCAAAAATCCAAAATATTGGCTTAAAACGACTAAATATCAAGGACTCATTGGGCGAATCGCTCTGGAACTGAAATCGGAACACTCACTGACATTTCCCCTATCTGAAAGTCTGATAAACGCCGGAAAAATGAGTAAGTCCAAAAAAAAATTTTTTTAAACTTTTTTCAATTTTACCCCGTGGGATATATATTCTATCCACACACATTTGGAACTCTCCTGGCGTAACCTCACACATATTATTCCCTCATTTAGTGGATATTTTCACAAAAAAGTGAAATTTTCAAAAATCCAGAAAATTGGTTGAAAACAACTAAATATCAAGGACTCATTGGGCGAATCGCTCTGGAGCAGAAATCGGAATGCTCACTGACATTTCCCCTATCTGAAAGTCTGATAAACTCCGGAAAAATGACTAAGTCCAAAAAAAAAATTTTTTGAACTTTTTTCAATTTTATCCCCGTGGAATATATATTCTACCCACACACATTTGGAACTTTCCTGGGGTACCCTCACACATATTATTCCCTCATTTAGTGGATATTTTCACAAAAAACTGAAATTTTCAAATATTCCAGAAAATTGGCTGAAAACGACTAAATATCAAGGACTCATTGGGCGAATCACTCTGGAACTGAAATCGGAACGCTCACTGACATTTCCCCTATCTGAAAGTCTGATAAACGCCGGAAAAATGACTAAGTCAAAGAAAAAATGTTTTTAAACTTTTTTCAATTTTACCCCGTGGGATAAATATTCTACCCACACACATTTGGAACTCTTCATGGGTACCCTCACACATATTATTCCCTCATTTAGTGGATATTTTCACAAAGAGGTGAAATTTTCAAAAATCCAGAAAATTGCCTGAAAACGACTAAATATCAAGGACTCATTGGGCGAATCGCTCTGGAACTGAAATCGGAACGCTCACTGACATTTCCCCTATCTGAAAGTCTGATAAACGACGGAAAAATGACTAAGTCCAAGAAAAAATGTTTTTAAACTTTTTTCAATTTTACCCCGTGGGATATATATTCTATCCACACACATTTGGAACTCTCCTGGCGTAACCTCACACATATTATTCCCTCATTTAGTGGATATTTTCACAAAAAAGTGAAATTTTCAAAAATCCAGAAAATTGCCTGAAAACAACTAAATATCAAGGACTTATTGGGCGAATCGCTCTGGAACAGAAATCGGAACGCTCACTGACATTTCCCCTATCTGAAAGTCTGATAAACGCCGGAAAAATGACTAAGTCCAAGAAAAAATGTTTTTAAACTTTTTTCAATTTTACCCCGTGGGATATATATTCTACCCACACACATTTGGAACTCTTCATGGGTACCCTCACACATATTATTCCCTCATTTAGTGGATATTTTCACAAAAAGGTGAAATTTTCAAAAATCCAGAAAATTGGCTGAAATCGACTAAATAACAAGGACTCATTGGCCGAATCGCTCTAGAACTGAAATCGGAACGCTCACTGACATTTCCCATATCTGAAAGTCTGATTTACGCCGGAAAAATGACTAAGTCCAAGAAAAATTTTTTTTAAACTTTTTTCAATTTTACCCCGTGGGATATATATTCTACCCACACACATTTGGAACTCTCCTGGGGTACCCTCACACATATTATTCCCTCATTTAGTGGATATTTTCACAAAAAGGTGAAATTTTCAAAAATCCAGAAAATTGGCTGAAAACGACTAAATATCAAGGACTCATTGGGCGAATCGCTCTGGAACTGAAATCGGAACGCTCACTGACATTTCCCCTATCTGAAAGTCTGATAAATGCCGGAAAAATGACTAAGTCTAAAAAAAAATTTTTTCAACTTTTTTCAATTTTACCCCCGTGGGATATATATTCTACCCACACACGTTTGGAACTCTCCTGGGGTACCCTCACACATATTATTCCCTCATTTAGTGGATATTTTCACAAAAAACTGAAATTTTCAAATATTCCAGAAAATTGGCTGAAAACGACTAAATATCAAGGACTCATTGGGCGAATCGCTCTGGAACTGAAATCGGAACGCTCACTGACATTTCCCCTATCTGAAAGTCTGATAAACGCCGGAAAAATGACTAAGTCCAAGAAAAAATGTTTTTAAACTTTTTTCAATTTTACCCCGTGGGATATATATTCTACCCACACACATTTGGAACTCTTCATGGGTACCCTCACACATATTATTCCCTCATTTAGTGGATATTTTCACAAAGAGGTGAAATTTTCAAAAATCCAGAAAATTGCCTGAAAACGACTAAATATCAAGGACTCATTGGGCGAATCGCTCTGGAACTGAAATCGGAACGCTCACTGACATTTCCCCTATCTGAAAGTCTGATAAACGACGGAAAAATGACTAAATCCAAGAAAAAATGTTTTTAAACTTTTTTCAATTTTACCCCGTGGGATATATATTCTATCCACACACATTTGGAACTCTCCTGGCGTAACCTCACACATATTATTCCCTCATTTAGTGGATATTTTCACAAAAAGGTGAAATTTTCAAAAATCCAGAAAATTGGCTGAAATCGACTAAATAACAATGACTCATTGGCCGTATCGCTCTAGAACTGAAATCGGAACGCTCACTGACATTTCCCATATCTGAAAGTCTGATTTACGCCGGAAAAATGACTAAGTCCAAGAAAAAATTTTTTTAAACTTTTTTCAATTTTACCCCGTGGGATATATATTCTACCCACACACATTTGGAACTCTCCTGGGGTACCCTCACACATATTATTCCCTCATTTAGTGGATATTTTCACAAAAAGGTGAAATTTTCAAAAATCCAGAAAATTGGCTGAAAACGACTAAATATCAAGGACTCATTGGGCGAATCGCTCTGGAACTGAAATCGGAACGCTCACTGACATTTCCCCTATCTGAAAGTCTGATAAACGCCGGAAAAATTACTAAGTCCAAAAGAAAATTTTTTTCAACTTTTTTCAATTTTACCCCCGTGGGATATATATTCTACCCACACACATTTGGAACTCTCCTGGGGTACCCTCACACATATTATTCCCTTATTTAGTGGATATTTTCACAAAAAGGTGAAATTATCAAAAATCCAGAAAATTGGCTGAAAATGACTAAATATCAAGGACTCATTGGGTGAATCGCTCTGGAACTGAAATCGGAATGCTCACTGACATTTCCCCTATCTGAAAGTCTGAAAAACGAGGAAAAATGACTAAGTCCAAGAACATTTTTTTTTAAACTTTTTTCAATTTTACCCCCGTGGGATATATATTCTACCAACACACATTTGGAACTCTCCTGGGGTACCCTCACACATATTATTCCCTCATTTAGTGGATATTTTCACAAAAAAGTGAAATTTTCAAAAATCCAAAATATTGGCTGAAAACGACTAAATATCAAGGACTCATTGGGCGAATCGCTCTGGAACTGAAATCGGAACGCTCACTGACATTTCCCCTCTCTGAAAGTCTGATAAACGACGGAAAAATGACTAAATCCAAGAAAAAATGTTTTTAAACTTTTTTCAATTTTACCCCGTGGGATATATATTCTACCCACACACATTTGGAACTCTCCTGGCGTAACCTCACACATATTATTCCCTCATTTAGTGGATATTTTCACAAAAAAGTGAAATTTTCAAAAATCCAGAAAATTGCCTGAAAACGACTAAATATCAAGGACTCATTGGGCGAATCGCTCTGGAACAGAAATCGGAACGCTCACTGACATTTCCCCTATCTGAAAGTCTAATAAACGCCTCAAAAAATAACTAAGTCCAAGAAAAAAATTTTTTTTACTTTTTTCAATTTTACCCCCGTGGGATATATATTCTACCCACACACATTTGGAAATCTTCATGGGTACCCTCACACATATTATTCCCTCATTTAGTGGATATTTTCACAAAGAGGTGAAATTTTCAAATATTCCAGAAAATTGGCTGAAAACGACTAAATATCAAGGACTCATTGGGCGAATCGCTCTGGAACTGAAATCGGAACGCTCACTGACATTTCCCCTATCTGAAAGTCTGATAAACGACGGAAAAATGACTAAATCCAAGAAAAAATGTTTTTAAACTTTTTTCAATTTTACCCCGTGGGATATATATTCTACCCACACACATTTGGAACTCTTCATGGGTACCCTCACACATATTATTCCCTCATTTAGTGGATATTTTCACAAAAAGGTGAAATTTTCAAAAATCCAGAAAATTGGCTGAAATCGACTAAATAACAAGGACTCATTGGCCGAATCGCTCTAGAACTGAAATCGGAACGCTCACTGACATTTCCCATATCTGAAAGTCTGATTTACGCCGGAAAAATGACTAAGTCCAAGAAAAATTTTTTTTAAACTTTTTTCAATTTTACCCCGTGGGATATATATTCTACCCACACACATTTGGAACTCTCCTGGGGTACCCTCACACATATTATTCCCTCATTTAGTGGATATTTTCACAAAAAGGTGAAATTTTCAAAAATCCAGAAAATTGGCTGAAAACGACTAAATATCAAGGACCCATTGGGCGAATCGCTCTGGAACTGAAATCGGAACGCTCACTGACATTTCCCCTATCTGAAAGTCTGATAAACGCCGGAAAAATTACTAAGTCCAAAAGAAAATTTTTTTCAACTTTTTTCAATTTTACCCCCGTGGGATATATATTCTACCCACACACATTTGGAACTCTCCTGGGGTACCCTCACACATATTATTCCCTTATTTAGTGGATATTTTCACAAAAAGGTGAAATTATCAAAAATCCAGAAAATTGGCTGAAAATGACTAAATATCAAGGACTCATTGGGTGAATCGCTCTGGAACTGAAATCGGAATGCTCACTGACATTTCCCCTATCTGAAAGTCTGAAAAACGAGGAAAAATGACTAAGTCCAAGAACATTTTTTTTTTAACTTTTTTCAATTTTACCCCCGTGGGATATATATTCTACCAACACACATTTGGAACTCTCCTGGGGTACCCTCACACATATTATTCCCTCATTTAGTGGATATTTTCACAAAAAAGTGAAATTTTCAAAAATCCAAAATATTGGCTGAAAACGACTAAATATCAAGGACTCATTGGGCGAATCGCTCTGGAACTGAAATCGGAACGCTCACTGACATTTCCCCTCTCTGAAAGTCTGATAAACGACGGAAAAATGACTAAATCCAAGAAAAAATGTTTTTAAACTTTTTTCAATTTTACCCCGTGGGATATATATTCTACCCACACACATTTGGAACTCTCCTGGCGTAACCTCACACATATTATTCCCTCATTTAGTGGATATTTTCACAAAAAAGTGAAATTTTCAAAAATCCAGAAAATTGCCTGAAAACGACTAAATATCAAGGACTCATTGGGCGAATCGCTCTGGAACAGAAATCGGAACGCTCACTGACATTTCCCCTATCTGAAAGTCTAATAAACGCCTCAAAAAATAACTAAGTCCAAGAAAAAATTTTTTTTTACTTTTTTCAATTTTACCCCCGTGGGATATATATTCTACCCACACACATTTGGAAATCTTCATGGGTACCCTCACACATATTATTCCCTCATTTAGTGGATATTTTCACAAAAAAGTGAAATTTTCAAATATTCCAGAAAATTGGCTGAAAAGAACTAAATATCAAGGACTCATTGGGCGAATCGCTCTGGAACTGAAATCGGAACGCTCACTGACATTTCCCCTATCTGAAAGTCTGATAAACGCCGGAAAAATGACTAAGTCCAAGAAAAAATGTTTTTAAACTTTTTTCAATTTTACCCCGTGGGATATATATTCTACCCACACACATTTGGAACTCTTCATGGGTACCCTCACACATATTATTCCCTCATTTAGTGGATATTTTCACAAAGAGGTGAAATTTTCAAAAATCCAGAAAATTGCCTGAAAACGACTAAATATCAAGGACTCATTGGGCGAATCGCTCTGGAACTGAAATCGGAACGCTCACTGACATTTCCCCTATCTGAAAGTCTGATAAACGACGGAAAAATGACTAAATCCAAGAAAAAATGTTTTTAAACTTTTTTCAATTTTACCCCGTGGGATATATATTCTATCCACACACATTTGGAACTCTCCTGGCGTAACCTCACACATATTATTCCCTCATTTAGTGGATATTTTCACAAAAAAGTGAAATTTTCAAAAATCCAGAAAATTGCCTGAAAACAACTAAATATCAAGGACTCATTGGGCGAATCGCTCTGGAACAGAAATCGGAACGCTCACTGACATTTCCCCTATCTGAAAGTCTGATAAACGCCGGAAAAATGACTAAGTCCAAGAAAAAATGTTTTTAAACTTTTTTCAATTTTACCCCGTGGGATATATATTCTACCCACACACATTTGGAACTCTTCATGGGTACCCTCACACATATTATTCCCTCATTTAGTGGATATTTTCACACAAAGGTGAAATTTTCAAAAATCCAGAAAATTGGCTGAAATCGACTAAATAACAAGGACTCATTGGCCGAATCGCTCTAGAACTGAAATCGGAACGCTCACTGACATTTCCCATATCTGAAAGTCTGATTTACGCCGGAAAAATGACTAAGTCCAAGAAAAATTTTTTTTAAACTTTTTTCAATTTTACCCCGTGGGATATATATTCTACCCACACACATTTGGAACTCTCCTGGGGTACCCTCACACATATTATTCCCTCATTTAGTGGATATTTTCACAAAAAGGTGAAATTTTCAAAAATCCAGAAAATTGGCTGAAAACGACTAAATATCAAGGACTCATTGGGCGAATCGCTCTGGAACTGAAATCGGAACGCTCACTGACATTTCCCCTATCTGAACGTCTGATAAACGCCGGAAAAATTACTAAGTCCAAAAGAAAATTTTTTTCAACTTTTTTCAATTTTACCCCCGTGGGATATATATTCTACCCACACACATTTGGATCTCTCCTGGGGAACCCTCACACATATTATTCCCTCATTTAGTGGATATTTTCACAAAAAAGTGAAATTTTAAAAAATGCAGAAAATTGGCTGAAAACGAATAAATATCAAGGACTCATTGGGCGAATCGCTCTGGAACTGAAATCGGAATGCTCACTGACATTTCCCCTATCTGAAAGTCTGATAAACGCCGGATAAATCACTAAGTCCAAAAAAAAAATTTTTTCAACTTTTTTCAATTTTACTCCCGTGGAATATATATTCTACCCACACACATTTGGAACTCTCCTGGGGTACCCTCACACATATTATTCCCTCATTTAGAGGATATTTTCACAAAAAAGTGAAATTTTCAAAATTCCAGAAAATTGGTTGAAAACGACTAAATATCAATGACTCATTGGGCGAATCGCTCTGGAGCTGAAATCGGAATGCTCACTGACATTTCCCCTATCTGAAAGTCTGATAAACGCCGGAAAAATTACTATGTCCAAAAAAAAAATTTTTTCAACTTTTTTCAATTTTACCCCCGTGGAATATATATTCTACCCACACACATTTGGAACTCTCCTGGGGTACCCTCACACATATTATTCCCTCATTTAGTGGATATTTTCACAAAAAAGTGAAATTTTCAAAAATCCAAAATATTGGCTGAAAACGACTAAATATCAAGGACTCATTGGGCGAATCGCTCTGGAACTGAAATCAGAACGCTCACTGACATTTCCCCTATCTGAAAGTCTGATAAACGCCGGAAAAATGACTTAGTCCAAGAAATTTTTTTTTTAAACTTTTTTTAATTTTACCCCGTGGGATATATACTCTACCCACACACATTTGGAACTCTCCTGGGGAACCCTCACACATATTATTCCCTCATTTAGTGGATATTTTCACAAAAAAGTGAAATTTTCAAAAATGCAGAAAATTGGCTGAAAACGACTAAATATCAAGGACTCATTGGGCGAATCGCTCTGGAACTGAAATCGGAACGCTCACTGACATTTTCCCCTATCTGAAAGTCTGTTAAACGCCGGAAAAATGACTTAGTCCAAGAAATTTTTTTATTAAACTTTTTTCAATTTTACTACTTGGGATATATTCTCTACCCACACACATTTGGAACTCTCCTGGGTTACCCTCACACATATTATTCCCTCATTTAGTGGATATTTTCACAAAAAAGTGAAATTTTCAAAAATCCAGAAAATTGGCTGAAAAGGACTAAATATGAAGGTCTCATTAAGCGAATCGCTCTGGAACTGAAATCGGAACGCTCACTGACATTTCCCCTATCTGAAAGTCTGATAAACGCCGGAAAAATGACTTAGTCCAAAAAAATTTTTTTTTAAACTTTTTTCAATTTTACCCCGTGGGATATATATTCTACCCACACACATTTGGAACTCTCCTGGGGTACCCTCACACATATTATTCCCTCATTTAGTGGATATTTTCACAAAAAAGTGAAATTTTCAAAAATCCAGAAAATTGGCTGAAAACGACTGAATATCAAGGACTCATTGGGCGAATCGCTCTGGAGCTGAAATCGGAACGCTCACTGACATTTGCCCTATCTGAAAGTCTGATAAACGCCGGAAAAATGACTAAGTCCAAAAAAAAATTTTTTTAAACTTTTTTCAATTTTACCCCCGTGGGATATATATTCTACCCACACACATTTGGAACTCTCCTGGGGTACCCTCACACATATTATTCCCTCATTTAGTTGATATTTTCACAAAAAAGTGAAATTTTCAAAAATCCAAAATATTGGCTTAAAACGACTAAATATCAAGGACTCATTGGGCGAATCGCTCTGGAACTGAAATCGGAACACTCACTGACATTTCCCCTATCTGAAAGTCTGATAAACGCCGGAAAAATGAGTAAGTCCAAAAAAAAATTTTTTTAAACTTTTTTCAATTTTACCCCCGTGGGATATATATTCTACCCACACACATTTGGAACTCTCCTGGGGTACCCTCACACATATTATTCCCTCATTTAGTGGATATTTTCACAAAAAAGTGAAATTTTCAAAAATCCAGAAAATTGGTTGAAAACAACTAAATATCAAGGACTCATTGGGCGAATCGCTCTGGAGCAGAAATCGGAATGCTCACTGACATTTCCCCTATCTGAAAGTCTGATAAACTCCGGAAAAATGACTAAGTCCAAAAAAAAAATTTTTTGAACTTTTTTCAATTTTATCCCCGTGGAATATATATTCTACCCACACACATTTGGAACTTTCCTGGGGTACCCTCACACATATTATTCCCTCATTTAGTGGATATTTTCACAAAAAACTGAAATTTTCAAATATTCCAGAAAATTGGCTGAAAACGACTAAATATCAAGGACTCATTGGGCGAATCACTCTGGAACTGAAATCGGAACGCTCACTGACATTTCCCCTATCTGAAAGTCTGATAAACGCCGGAAAAATGACTAAGTCAAAGAAAAAATGTTTTTAAACTTTTTTCAATTTTACCCCGTGGGATAAATATTCTACCCACACACATTTGGAACTCTTCATGGGTACCCTCACACATATTATTCCCTCATTTAGTGGATATTTTCACAAAGAGGTGAAATTTTCAAAAATCCAGAAAATTGCCTGAAAACGACTAAATATCAAGGACTCATTGGGCGAATCGCTCTGGAACTGAAATCGGAACGCTCACTGACATTTCCCCTATCTGAAAGTCTGATAAACGACGGAAAAATGACTAAATCCAAGAAAAAATGTTTTTAAACTTTTTTCAATTTTACCCCGTGGGATATATATTCTATCCACACACATTTGGAACTCTCCTGGCGTAACCTCACACATATTATTCCCTCATTTAGTGGATATTTTCACAAAAAAGTGAAATTTTCAAAAATCCAGAAAATTGCCTGAAAACAACTAAATATCAAGGACTTATTGGGCGAATCGCTCTGGAACAGAAATCGGAACGCTCACTGACATTTCCCCTATCTGAAAGTCTGATAAACGCCGGAAAAATGACTAAGTCCAAGAAAAAATGTTTTTAAACTTTTTTCAATTTTACCCCGTGGGATATATATTCTACCCACACACATTTGGAACTCTTCATGGGTACCCTCACACATATTATTCCCTCATTTAGTGGATATTTTCACAAAAAGGTGAAATTTTCAAAAATCCAGAAAATTGGCTGAAATCGACTAAATAACAAGGACTCATTGGCCGAATCGCTCTAGAACTGAAATCGGAACGCTCACTGACATTTCCCATATCTGAAAGTCTGATTTACGCCGGAAAAATGACTAAGTCCAAGAAAAATTTTTTTTAAACTTTTTTCAATTTTACCCCGTGGGATATATATTCTACCCACACACATTTGGAACTCTCCTGGGGTACCCTCACACATATTATTCCCTCATTTAGTGGATATTTTCACAAAAAGGTGAAATTTTCAAAAATCCAGAAAATTGGCTGAAAACGACTAAATATCAAGGACTCATTGGGCGAATCGCTCTGGAACTGAAATCGGAACGCTCACTGACATTTCCCCTATCTGAAAGTCTGATAAATGCCGGAAAAATGACTAAGTCTAAAAAAAAATTTTTTCAACTTTTTTCAATTTTACCCCCGTGGGATATATATTCTACCCACACACGTTTGGAACTCTCCTGGGGTACCCTCACACATATTATTCCCTCATTTAGTGGATATTTTCACAAAAAACTGAAATTTTCAAATATTCCAGAAAATTGGCTGAAAACGACTAAATATCAAGGACTCATTGGGCGAATCGCTCTGGAACTGAAATCGGAACGCTCACTGACATTTCCCCTATCTGAAAGTCTGATAAACGCCGGAAAAATGACTAAGTCCAAGAAAAAATGTTTTTAAACTTTTTTCAATTTTACCCCGTGGGATATATATTCTACCCACACACATTTGGAACTCTTCATGGGTACCCTCACACATATTATTCCCTCATTTAGTGGATATTTTCACAAAGAGGTGAAATTTTCAAAAATCCAGAAAATTGCCTGAAAACGACTAAATATCAAGGACTCATTGGGCGAATCGCTCTGGAACTGA
This sequence comes from Phyllobates terribilis, assembly GCF_046119375.1. Lineage (NCBI taxonomy): Eukaryota > Metazoa > Chordata > Amphibia > Anura > Dendrobatidae > Phyllobates > Phyllobates terribilis. The sequence goes on from NW_027362762.1 coordinate 598,246,017, forward strand.
AATCGGAACGCTCACTGACATTTCCCCTATCTGAAAGTCTGATAAACGACGGAAAAATGACTAAATCCAAGAAAAAATGTTTTTAAACTTTTTTCAATTTTACCCCGTGGGATATATATTCTATCCACACACATTTGGAACTCTCCTGGCGTAACCTCACACATATTATTCCCTCATTTAGTGGATATTTTCACAAAAAGGTGAAATTTTCAAAAATCCAGAAAATTGGCTGAAATCGACTAAATAACAATGACTCATTGGCCGTATCGCTCTAGAACTGAAATCGGAACGCTCACTGACATTTCCCATATCTGAAAGTCTGATTTACGCCGGAAAAATGACTAAGTCCAAGAAAAAATTTTTTTAAACTTTTTTCAATTTTACCCCGTGGGATATATATTCTACCCACACACATTTGGAACTCTCCTGGGGTACCCTCACACATATTATTCCCTCATTTAGTGGATATTTTCACAAAAAGGTGAAATTTTCAAAAATCCAGAAAATTGGCTGAAAACGACTAAATATCAAGGACTCATTGGGCGAATCGCTCTGGAACTGAAATCGGAACGCTCACTGACATTTCCCCTATCTGAAAGTCTGATAAACGCCGGAAAAATTACTAAGTCCAAAAGAAAATTTTTTTCAACTTTTTTCAATTTTACCCCCGTGGGATATATATTCTACCCACACACATTTGGAACTCTCCTGGGGTACCCTCACACATATTATTCCCTTATTTAGTGGATATTTTCACAAAAAGGTGAAATTATCAAAAATCCAGAAAATTGGCTGAAAATGACTAAATATCAAGGACTCATTGGGTGAATCGCTCTGGAACTGAAATCGGAATGCTCACTGACATTTCCCCTATCTGAAAGTCTGAAAAACGAGGAAAAATGACTAAGTCCAAGAACATTTTTTTTTAAACTTTTTTCAATTTTACCCCCGTGGGATATATATTCTACCAACACACATTTGGAACTCTCCTGGGGTACCCTCACACATATTATTCCCTCATTTAGTGGATATTTTCACAAAAAAGTGAAATTTTCAAAAATCCAAAATATTGGCTGAAAACGACTAAATATCAAGGACTCATTGGGCGAATCGCTCTGGAACTGAAATCGGAACGCTCACTGACATTTCCCCTCTCTGAAAGTCTGATAAACGACGGAAAAATGACTAAATCCAAGAAAAAATGTTTTTAAACTTTTTTCAATTTTACCCCGTGGGATATATATTCTACCCACACACATTTGGAACTCTCCTGGCGTAACCTCACACATATTATTCCCTCATTTAGTGGATATTTTCACAAAAAAGTGAAATTTTCAAAAATCCAGAAAATTGCCTGAAAACGACTAAATATCAAGGACTCATTGGGCGAATCGCTCTGGAACAGAAATCGGAACGCTCACTGACATTTCCCCTATCTGAAAGTCTAATAAACGCCTCAAAAAATAACTAAGTCCAAGAAAAAAATTTTTTTTACTTTTTTCAATTTTACCCCCGTGGGATATATATTTTACCCACACACATTTGGAAATCTTCATGGGTACCCTCACACATATTATTCCCTCATTTAGTGGATATTTTCACAAAGAGGTGAAATTTTCAAATATTCCAGAAAATTGGCTGAAAACGACTAAATATCAAGGACTCATTGGGCGAATCGCTCTGGAACTGAAATCGGAACGCTCACTGACATTTCCCCTATCTGAAAGTCTGATAAACGACGGAAAAATGACTAAATCCAAGAAAAAATGTTTTTAAACTTTTTTCAATTTTACCCCGTGGGATATATATTCTATCCACACACATTTGGAACTCTCCTGGCGTAACCTCACACATATTATTCCCTCATTTAGTGGATATTTTCACAAAAAAGTGAAATTTTCAAAAATCCAGAAAATTGCCTGAAAACAACTAAATATCAAGGACTCACTGGGCGAATCGCTCTGGAACAGAAATCGGAACGCTCACTGACATTTCCCCTATCTGAAAGTCTGATAAACGCCGAAAAAATGACTAAGTCCAAGAAAAAATGTTTTTAAACTTTTTTCAATTTTACCCCGTGGGATATATATTCTACCCACACACATTTGGAACTCTTCATGGGTACCCTCACACATATTATTCCCTCATTTAGTGGATATTTTCACAAAAAGGTGAAATTTTCAAAAATCCAGAAAATTGGCTGAAATCGACTAAATAACAAGGACTCATTGGCCGAATCGCTCTAGAACTGAAATCGGAACGCTCACTGACATTTCCCATATCTGAAAGTCTGATTTACGCCGGAAAAATGACTAAGTCCAAGAAAAAAATTTTTTAAACTTTTTTCAATTTTACCCCGTGGGATATATATTCTACCCACACACATTTGGAACTATCCTGGGGTACCCTCACACATATTATTCCCTCATTTAGTGGATATTTTCACAAAAAGGTGAAATTTTCAAAAATCCAGAAAATTGGCTGAAAACGACTAAATATCAAGGACCCATTGGGCGAATCGCTCTGGAACTGAAATCGGAACGCTCACTGACATTTCCCCTATCTGAAAGTCTGATAAACGCCGGAAAAATTACTAAGTCCAAAAGAAAATTTTTTTCAACTTTTTTCAATTTTACCCCCGTGGGATATATATTCTACCCACACACATTTGGAACTCTCCTGGGGTACCCTCACACATATTATTCCCTTATTTAGTGGATATTTTCACAAAAAGGTGAAATTATCAAAAATCCAGAAAATTGGCTGAAAATGACTAAATATCAAGGACTCATTGGGTGAATCGCTCTGGAACTGAAATCGGAATGCTCACTGACATTTCCCCTATCTGAAAGTCTGAAAAACGAGGAAAAATGACTAAGTCCAAGAACATTTTTTTTTTAACTTTTTTCAATTTTACCCCCGTGGGATATATATTCTACCAACACACATTTGGAACTCTCCTGGGGTACCCTCACACATATTATTCCCTCATTTAGTGGATATTTTCACAAAAAAGTGAAATTTTCAAAAATCCAAAATATTGGCTGAAAACGACTAAATATCAAGGACTCATTGGGCGAATCGCTCTGGAACTGAAATCGGAACGCTCACTGACATTTCCCCTCTCTGAAAATCTGATAAACGACGGAAAAATGACTAAATCCAAGAAAAAATGTTTTTAAACTTTTTTCAATTTTACCCCGTGGGATATATATTCTACCCACACACATTTGGAACTCTCCTGGCGTAACCTCACACATATTATTCCCTCATTTAGTGGATATTTTCACAAAAAAGTGAAATTTTCAAAAATCCAGAAAATTGCCTGAAAACGACTAAATATCAAGGACTCATTGGGCGAATCGCTCTGGAACAGAAATCGGAACGCTCACTGACATTTCCCCTATCTGAAAGTCTAATAAACGCCTCAAAAAATAACTAAGTCCAAGAAAAAATTTTTTTTTACTTTTTTCAATTTTACCCCCGTGGGATATATATTCTACCCACACACATTTGGAAATCTTCATGGGTACCCTCACACATATTATTCCCTCATTTAGTGGATATTTTCACAAAAAAGTGAAATTTTCAAATATTCCAGAAAATTGGCTGAAAACGACTAAATATCAAGGACTCATTGGGCGAATCGCTCTGGAACTGAAATCGGAACGCTCACTGACATTTCCCCTATCTGAAAGTCTGATAAACGCCGGAAAAATGACTAAGTCCAAGAAAAAATGTTTTTAAACTTTTTTCAATTTTACCCCGTGGGATATATATTCTACCCACACACATTTGGAACTCTTCATGGGTACCCTCACACATATTATTCCCTCATTTAGTGGATATTTTCACAAAGAGGTGAAATTTTCAAAAATCCAGAAAATTGCCTGAAAACGACTAAATATCAAGGACTCATTGGGCGAATCGCTCTGGAACTGAAATCGGAACGCTCACTGACATTTCCCCTATCTGAAAGTCTGATAAACGACGGAAAAATGACTAAATCCAAGAAAAAATGTTTTTAAACTTTTTTCAATTTTACCCCGTGGGATATATATTCTATCCACACACATTTGGAACTCTCCTGGCGTAACCTCACACATATTATTCCCTCATTTAGTGGATATTTTCACAAAAAAGTGAAATTTTCAAAAATCCAGAAAATTGCCTGAAAACAACTAAATATCAAGGACTCATTGGGCGAATCGCTCTGGAACAGAAATCGGAACGCTCACTGACATTTCCCCTATCTGAAAGTCTGATAAACGCCGGAAAAATGACTAAGTCCAAGAAAAAATGTTTTTAAACTTTTTTCAATTTTACCCCGTGGGATATATATTCTACCCACACACATTTGGAACTCTTCATGGGTACCCTCACACATATTATTCCCTCATTTAGTGGATATTTTCACACAAAGGTGAAATTTTCAAAAATCCAGAAAATTGGCTGAAATCGACTAAATAACAAGGACTCATTGGCCGAATCGCTCTAGAACTGAAATCGGAACGCTCACTGACATTTCCCATATCTGAAAGTCTGATTTACGCCGGAAAAATGACTAAGTCCAAGAAAAATTTTTTTTAAACTTTTTTCAATTTTACCCCGTGGGATATATATTCTACCCACACACATTTGGAACTCTCCTGGGGTACCCTCACACATATTATTCCCTCATTTAGTGGATATTTTCACAAAAAGGTGAAATTTTCAAAAATCCAGAAAATTGGCTGAAAACGACTAAATATCAAGGACTCATTGGGCGAATCGCTCTGGAACTGAAATCGGAACGCTCACTGACATTTCCCCTATCTGAACGTCTGATAAACGCCGGAAAAATTACTAAGTCCAAAAGAAAATTTTTTTCAACTTTTTTCAATTTTACCCCCGTGGGATATATATTCTACCCACACACATTTGGAACTCTCCTGGGGTACCCTCACACATATTATTCCCTTATTTAGTGGATATTTTCACAAAAAAGTGAAATTTTCAAAAATCCAGAAAATTGGCTGAAAACGACTAAATATCAAGGACTCAATGGGCGAATCACTCTGGAACTGAAATCGGAACGCTCACTGACATTTCCCCTATCTGAAAGTCTGATAAATGACGGAAAAATGACTAAATCCAAGAAAAAATTTTTTTAAACTTTTTTCAATTTTACCCCGTGGGATATATATTCTACCCACACATATTTGGAACTCTCCTGGGGTACCCTCACACATATTATTCCCTCATTTAGTGGATATTTTCACAAAAAAGTAAAATTTTCCAAAATCCAGAAAATTGGCTGAAAACGACTAAATATCAAGGACTCATTGGGCGAATCGCTCTGGAACTGAAATCGGAACGCTCACTAACATTTCCCCTGTCTGAAAGTCTGATAAACGCTGGAAAAATGACTAAGTCCAAGAAAAAATGTTTTTAAACTTTTTCCACTTTACCCCGTGGGATATATATTCTACCCACACACATTTGGAACTCTTCTGGGGTACCCTCACACATATTATTCCCTCATTTAGTGAATATTTTCACAAAAAGGTGAAATTTTCAAAAATCCAGAAAATTGGCTGAAAACGACTAAATATCAAGGACTCTTTGGGCGATTCACTCTAGAACTGAAATCGGAACGCTCACTGACATTTCCCCTATCTGAAAGTCTGATAAACGCCGGAAAAATGACTAAGTCCAAGAAAAATTTTTTTAAAACTTTTTTCAATTCTACCCCCGTGGGATATATATTCTACCCACACACATTTGGAACTCTCCTGGGGTACCCTCACACATATTTTTCTCTTATTTAGTGGATATTTTCACAAAAAGGTGAAATTATCAAAAATCCAGAAAATTGGCTGAAAATGACTAAATATCAAGGACTCATTGGGCGAATCGCTCTGGAACTGAAATCGGAACTCTCACTGACATTTCCCCTATCTGAAAGTCTGATAAATGCCGGAAAAATGACTAAGTCAAAAAAAAAATTTTTTCAACTTTTTTCAATTTTACCCCCGTGGGATATTTATTCTACCCACACACGTTTGGAACTCTCCTGGGGTACCCTCACACATATTATTCCCTCATTTAGTGGATATTTTCACAAAAAAGTGAAATTTTCAAAAATTCCAGAAAATTGGCTGAAAACGACTAAATATCAAGGACTCATTGGGCGAATCGCTCTGGAACTCAAATCGGAACGCTCACTGACATTTCCCCTATCTGAAAGTCTGATAAACGCCGGAAAAATGACTAAGTTCAAGAAAAAATGTTTTTAAACTTTTTTCAATTTTACCCCGTGGGATATATATTCTACCCACACACATTTGGAACTCTTCTGGGGTACCCTCACACATATTATTCCCTCATTTAGTGGATATTTTCACAAAAAGGTGAAATTTTCAAAAATCCAGAAAATTGGCTAAAAAAGACTAAATATCAAGGACTCATTGGCGAATCGCTCTAGAACTGAAATCGGAACTCTCACTGACATTTCCCCTATCTGAAAGTCTGATAAACGCCTGAAAAATCACTAAGTCCAAGAAAAATTTTTTTTAAACTTTTTTCAATTTTACCCCATGGGATATATATTCTACCCACACACATTTGGAACTCTTCTGGGGTACCCTCACACATATTATTCCCTCATTTAGTGGATATTTTCACAAAAAGGTGAAATTTTCAAAAATCCAGAAAATTGGCTAAAAAAGACTAAATATTAAGGACTCATTGGGCGAATCGCTCTAGAGCTGAAATCGGAATGCTCACTGACATTTCCCCTATCTGAAAGTCTGATAAACGACAGAAAAATGACTAAGTCCAAGAAAAATTTTTTTTTAACTTTTTTCAATTTTACCCCTTGGGATATATATTCTACCCACACACATTTGGAACTCTCCTGGGGTACCCTCACACATATTTTTCTCTTATTTAGTGGATATTTTCACAAAAAGGTGAAATTATCAAAAATCTAGAAAATTGGCTGAAAACGACTAAATATCAATGACTCATTGGGCGAATCGCTCTGGAACTGAAATCGGAACGCTCACTGACATTTCCCCTATCTGAAAGTCTGATAAACGCCGGAAAAATGACTAAGTCCAAGAAAAAATGTTTTTAAACTTTTTTCAATTTTACCCCGTGGGATATATATTCTACCCACACACATTTGGAACTCTTCATGGGTACCCTCACACATATTATTCCCTCATTTAGTGGATATTTTCACAAAGAGTTGAAATTTTCAAAAATCCAGAAAATTGCCTGAAAACGACTAAATATCAAGGACTCATTGGGCGAATCGCTCTGGAACTGAAATCGGAACGCTCACTGACATTTCCCCTATCTGAAAGTCTGATAAACGACGGAAAAATGACTAAATCCAAGAAAAAATGTTTTTAAACTTTTTTCAATTTTACCCCGTGGGATATATATTCTATCCACACACATTTGGAACTCTCCTGGCGTAACCTCACACATATTATTCCCTCATTTAGTGGATATTTTCACAAAAAAGTGAAATTTTCAAAAATCCAGAAAATTGCCTGAAAACAACTAAATATCAAGGACTCATTGGGCGAATCGCTCTGGAACAGAAATCGGAACGCTCACTGACATTTCCCCTATCTGAAAGTCTGATAAACGCCGGAAAAATGACTAAGTCCAAGAAAAAATGTTTTTAAACTTTTTTCAATTTTACCCCGTGGGATATATATTCTACCCACACACATTTGGAACTCTTCATGGGTACCCTCACACATATTATTCCCTCATTTAGTGGATATTTTCACACAAAGGTGAAATTTTCAAAAATCCAGAAAATTGGCTGAAATCGACTAAATAACAAGGACTCATTGGCCGAATCGCTCTAGAACTGAAATCGGAACGCTCACTGACATTTCCCATATCTGAAAGTCTGATTTACGCCGGAAAAATGACTAAGTCCAAGAAAAATTTTTTTTAAACTTTTTTCAATTTTACCCCGTGGGATATATATTCTACCCACACACATTTGGAACTCTCCTGGGGTACCCTCACACATATTATTCCCTCATTTAGTGGATATTTTCACAAAAAGGTGAAATTTTCAAAAATCCAGAAAATTGGCTGAAAACGACTAAATATCAAGGACTCATTGGGCGAATCGCTCTGGAACTGAAATCGGAACGCTCACTGACATTTCCCCTATCTGAACGTCTGATAAACGCCGGAAAAATTACTAAGTCCAAAAGAAAATTTTTTTCAACTTTTTTCAATTTTACCCCCGTGGGATATATATTCTACCCACACACATTTGGAACTCTCCTGGGGTACCCTCACACATATTATTCCCTTATTTAGTGGATATTTTCACAAAAAAGTGAAATTTTCAAAAATCCAGAAAATTGGCTGAAAACGACTAAATATCAAGGACTCAATGGGCGAATCACTCTGGAACTGAAATCGGAACGCTCACTGACATTTCCCCTATCTGAAAGTCTGATAAATGACGGAAAAATGACTAAATCCAAGAAAAAATTTTTTTAAACTTTTTTCAATTTTACCCCGTGGGATATATATTCTACCCACACATATTTGGAACTCTCCTGGGGTACCCTCACACATATTATTCCCTCATTTAGTGGATATTTTCACAAAAAAGTAAAATTTTCCAAAATCCAGAAAATTGGCTGAAAACGACTAAATATCAAGGACTCATTGGGCGAATCGCTCTGGAACTGAAATCGGAACGCTCACTAACATTTCCCCTGTCTGAAAGTCTGATAAACGCTGGAAAAATGACTAAGTCCAAGAAAAAATGTTTTTAAACTTTTTCCACTTTACCCCGTGGGATATATATTCTACCCACACACATTTGGAACTCTTCTGGGGTACCCTCACACATATTATTCCCTCATTTAGTGGATATTTTCACAAAAAAGTGAAATTTTCAAAAATTCCAGAAAATTGGCTAAAAAAGACTAAATATCAAGGACTCATTGGCGAATCGCTCTAGAACTGAAATCGGAACTCTCACTGACATTTCCCCTATCTGAAAGTCTGATAAACGCCTGAAAAATCACTAAGTCCAAGAAAAAATTTTTTTAAACTTTTTTCAATTTTACCCCATGGGATATATATTCTACCCACACACATTTGGAACTCTTCTGGGGTACCCTCACACATATTATTCCCTCATTTAGTGGATATTTTCACAAAAAGGTGAAATTTTCAAAAATCCAGAAAATTGGCTAAAAAAGACTAAATATTAAGGACTCATTGGGCGAATCGCTCTAGAGCTGAAATCGGAATGCTCACTGACATTTCCCCTATCTGAAAGTCTGATAAACGACAGAAAAATGACTAAGTCCAAGAAAAATTTTTTTTTAACTTTTTTCAATTTTACCCCTTGGGATATATATTCTACCCACACACATTTGGAACTCTCCTGGGGTACCCTCACACATATTTTTCTCTTATTTAGTGGATATTTTCACAAAAAGGTGAAATTATCAAAAATCTAGAAAATTGGCTGAAAACGACTAAATATCAATGACTCATTGGGCGAATCGCTCTGGAACTGAAATCGGAACGCTCACTGACATTTCCCCTATCTGAAAGTCTGATAAACGCCGGAAAAATTACTAAGTCCAAAAAAAAATTTTTTGCAACTTTTTTCAATTTTACCCCGTGGGATATATATTCTACCCACACAAATTTGGAACTTTCCTGGGGTACCCTCACACATATTATTCCCTCATTTAGTGGATATTTTCACAAAAAAGTGAAATTATCAAAAATCCAGAAAATTGGCTGAAAATGACTAAATATCAAGGACTCATTGGGAGAATCGCTCTGGAACTGAAATCGGAACTCTCACTGACATTTCCCCTATCTGAAAGTCTGATAAACGACGGAAAAATGACTAAGTAAAAAAAAAAAATGTTTTCAACTTTTTTCAATTTTATCCCGTGGGATATATATTCTACCCACACACATTTGGAACTCTCCTGGGGTACCCTCACACATATTATTCCCTTATTTAGTGGATATGTTCACAAAAAGGTGAAATTTTCAAAAATCCAGAAAATTGGCTGAAAACGACTAAATATCAAGGACTCATTGGGCGAATCGCCCTGGAACTGAAATCGGAACGCTCACTGACATTTCCCCTATCTGAAAGTCTGATAAATGCCGGAAAAATTACTAAGTCCAAAAAAAAATTTTTTTCAACTTTTTTCAATTTTACCCCCGTGGGATATATATTCTACCCACACACATTTGGAACTCTCCAGGGGTACCCTCACACATATTATTCCCTCATTTAGTGGATATTTTCACAAAAAGGTGAAATTTTCAAAAATCTAGAAAATTGGCTGAAAACGACTAAATATCAAGGACTCATTGGGCGAATAGCTCTGGAACTGAAATCGGAACGCTCACTGACATTTCCCCTATCTGAAAGTCTGATAAACGACGGAAAAATGACTAAGTACAAGAAAAAAATTTTTAAAACTTTTTTCAATTTTACCCCGTGGGATATATATTCTACCCACACACATTTGGAACCCTCCTGGTTTACCCTCACACATATTATTCCATTATTTAGTGGATATGTTCACAAAAAGGTGAAATTTTCAAAAATCCCGAAAATTGGCTGAAAACGACTAAATATCAATAACTCATTGGGCGAATCGCTCTGGAACTGAAATCGGAACTCTCACTGACATTTCCCCTATCTGAAAGTCTGATAAACGACGGAAAAATGACTAAGTCCAAAAAAAAATTTTTTTCAACTTTTTTCAATTTTATCCCCGTGGGATATATATACTACCCACACACATTTGGAACTCTCCTGTGGTACCCTCACACATATTATTCCCTCATTTAGTGGATATTTTCACAAAAAAGTGAAATTTTCAAAAATCCAAAATATTGGCTGAAAATGACTAAATATCAAGGACTCATTGGGTGAATCGCTCTGGAACTGAAATCGGAATGCTCACTGACATTTCCCCTATCTGAAAGTCTGATTAACGACGGAAAAATGACTAAGTACAAGAAAAAAAAATTTAAAACTTTTTTCAATTTTACCCCGTGGGATATATATTCTACCGACACACATTTGGAACTCTCCTGGGGTACCCTCACACATATTATTCCCTCATTTAGTGGATATTTTCACAAAAAAGTGAAATTTTCAAAAATCCAGAAAATGGCCTGAAAACGACTAAATATCAATGACTCAATGGGCGAATCGCTCTGGAACTTAAATCGGAACGCTCACTGACATTTCCCCTATCTGAAAGTCTGATAAACGCCGGAAAAATCACGAAGTCCAAGAAAAATTTTTTTTTAACTTTTTTCAATTTTACCCCGTGGGATATATATTCTACCCACACAAATTTGGAACTTTCCTGGGGTACCCTCACACATATTATTCCCTCATTTAGTGGATATTTTCACAAAAAAGTGAAATTATCAAAAATCCAGAAAATTGGCTGAAAATGACTAAATATCAAGGACTCATTGGGCGAATCACTCTGGAACTGAAATCGGAACTCTCACTGACATTTCCCCTATCTGAAAGTCTGATAAACGACGGAAAAATGACTAAGTCCAAAAAAAAATTTTTTTCAACTTTTTTCAATTTTATCCCCGTGGGATATATATACTACCCACACACATTTGGAACTCTCCTGGGGTACCCTCACACATATTATTCCCTCATTTAGTGGATATTTTCACAAAAAGGTGAAATTTTCAAAAATCCAGAAAATTGTCTTAAAAAGACTAAATATCAAGGACTCATTGGGCGAATCGCTCTGGAACTGAAATCGGAATGCTCACTGACATTTCCCCTATCTGAAAGTCTGATAAACGCTGGAAAAATGACTAAGTCCCCAAAAAAAATTTTTTCAACTTTTTTCAATTTTTTCCCCGTGGGATATATATTCTACCCACACACATTTGGAACTCTCCAGGGTACCCTCACACATATTATTCCCTCATTTAGTGGATATGTTCACAAAAAAGTGAAATTTTCAAAAATCCAGAAAATTGGCTGAAAACGACTAAATATCAATGACTCAATGGGCGAATCGCTCTGGAACTTAAATCGGAACGCTCACTGACATTTCCCCTATCTGAAAGTCTGATAAACGACAGAAAAATGACTAAGTCCAAGAAAAAATTTTTTTTAACTTTTTTCAATTTTACCCCGTGGGATATATATTCTACCCACACACATTTGGAACTCTCCTGGGGTACCCTCACACATATTATTCCCTTATTTAGTGGATATGTTCACAAAAAGGTGAAATTTTCAAAAATCCAGAAAATTGGCTGAAAACGACTAAATATCAAGGACTCATTGGGCGAATCGCCCTGGAACTGAAATCGGAATGCTCACTGACATTTCCCCTATCTGAAAGTCTGATAAATGCCGGAAAAATGACTAAGTCCAAAAAAAAATTTTTTTCAACTTTTTTCAATTTTACCCCCGTGGGATATATATTCTACCCACACACATTTGGAACTCTCCAGGGGTACCCTCACACATATTATTCCCTCATTTAGTGGATATTTTCACAAAAAGGTGAAATTTTCAAAAATCTAGAAAATTAGCTGAAAACGACTAAATATCAAGGACTCATTGGGCGAATAGCTCTGGAACTGAAATCGGAACGCGCACTGACATTTCCCCTATCTGAAAGTCTGATAAACGACGGAAAAATGACTAAGTACAAGAAAAAATTTTTTAAAACTTTTTTCAATTTTACCCCGTGGGATATATATTCTACCCACACACATTTGGAACTCTCCTGGTTTACCCTCACACATATTATTCCATTATTTAGTGGATATGTTCACAAAAAGGTGAAATTTTCAAAAATCCCGAAAATTGGCTGAAAACGACTAAATATCAATGACTCAATGGGCGAATCGCTCTGGAACTGAAATCGGAACTCTCACTGACATTTCCCCTATCTGAAAGTCTGATAAACGACGGAAAAATGACTGAGTCCAAAAAAAAATTTTTTTCAACTTTTTTCAATTTTATCCCCGTGGGATATATATACTACCCACACACATTTTTAACTCTCCTGTGGTACCCTCACACATATTATTCCCTCATTTAGTGGATATTTTCACAAAAAAGTGAAATTTTCAAAAATCCAAAATATTGGCTGAAAATGACTAAATATCAAGGACTCATTGGGTGAATCGCTCTGGAACTGAAATCGGAATGCTCACTGACATTTCCCTATCTGAAAGTCTGATTAACGACGGAAAAATGACTAAGTACAAGAAAAAAAAATTTAAAACTTTTTTCAATTTTACCCCGTGGGATATATATTCTACCCACACACATTTGGAACTCTCCTGGGGTACCCTCACACATATTATTCCATTATTTAGTGGATATGTTCACAAAAAGGTGAAATTTTCAAAAATCCCTAAAATTGGCTGAAAACGACTAAATATCAATGACTCATTGGGCGAATCGCTCTGGAACTGAAATCGGAACGCTCACTGACATTTCCCCTATCTGAAAGTCTGATAAACGCCGGAAAAATTACTAAGTCCAAAAAAAAATTTTTTGCAACTTTTTTCAATTTTACCCCGTGGGATATATATTCTACCCACACACATTTGGAACTCTCCTGGGGTACCCTCACACATATTATTCCCTCATTTAGTGGATATTTTCACAAAAAAGTGAAATTTTCAAAAATCCAGAAAATGGCCTGAAAACGACTAAATATCAAGGACTCATTGGTCAAATCGCTCTGGAACAGAAATCGGAACTCTCACTGACATTTCCCCTATCTGAAAGTCTGATAAACAATGGAAAAATGACTAAGTCCAAAAAAAAATTTTTTTCAACTTTTTTCAATTTTACCCCCGTGGGATATATATTCTACCCACACACATTTGGAACTCTCCTGGGGTACCCTCACACATATTATTCCCTCATTTAGTGGATATTTTCACAAAAAGGTGAAATTTTCAAAAATCCAGAAAATTGGCTGAAAACGACTAAATATCAAAAACTCATTGGGCGAATCGCTCTGGAACTGAAATCGGAATGCTCACTGACATTTCCCCTATCTGAAAGTCTGATAAACGCTGGAAAAATGACTAAGTCCCCAAAAAAATTTTTTTCAACTTTTTTCAATTTTATCCCCGTGGGATATATATTCTACCCACACACATTTGGAACTCTCCTGGGGTATCCTCACACATATTATTCCCTCATTTAGTGGATATTTTCTCAAAAAAAGTGAAATTATCAAAAATTCTGAAAATTGGCTGAAAATTACTAAATATCAAGGACTCATTGGGCGAATCGCTCTGGAACTGAAATCGGAACTCATACTGACATTTCCCCTATCTGAAAGTCTGATAAACGACGGAAAAATGACTAAGTCCAAAAAAAATTTTTTTTCAACTTTTTTCAATGTTATCCCCGTGGGATATATATACTACCCACACACATTTGGAACTCTCCTGGGGTACCCTCACACATATTATTCCATTATTTAGTGGATATGTTCACAAAAAGGTGAAATTTTCAAAAATCCAGAAAATTGGCTGAAAACGACTAAATATCAATGACTCATTGGGCGAATCGCTCTGGAACTGAAATCGGAATGCTCATTGACATTTCCCCTATCTGAAAGTCTGATAAACGCTGGAAAAATGACTAAGTCCCCAAAAAAATTTTTTTCAACTTTTTTCAATTTTATCCCCGTGGGATATATATTCTACCCACACACATTTGGAACTCTCCTGGGGTACCCTCACACATATTATTCCCTCATTTAGTGGATATTTTCACAAAAAGGTGAAATTTTCAAAAATCCAGAAAATTGGCTTAAAAAGACTAAATATCAAGGACTCATTGGGCGAATCGCTCTGGAACTGAAATCGGAATGCTCACTGACATTTCCCCTATCTGAAAGTCTGATAAACGCTGGAAAAATGACTAAGTCCCCAAAAAAAATTTTTTCAACTTTTTTCAATTTTATCCCCGTGGGATATATATTCTACCCACACACATTTGGAACTCTCCAGGGTACCCTCACACATATTATTCCCTCATTTAGTGGATATTTTCACAAAAAAGTGAAATTTTCAAAAATCCAGAAAATTGGCTGAAAACGACTTAATATCAAGGACTCATTGGGCGAATCGCTCTGGAACTGAAATCGGAATGCTCACTGACATTTCCCCTATCTGAAAGTCTGATAAACGACGGAAAAATGACTAAGTCCAAAAAAAAATTTTTTTAAACTTTTTTCAATTTTATCCCCGTGGGATATATATACTACCCACACACATTTGGAACTCTCCTGTGGTACCCTCACACATATTATTCCCTCATTTAGTGGATATTTTCACAAAAAAGTGAAATTTTCAAAAATCCAAAATATTGGCTGAAAATGACTAAATATCAAGGACTCATTGGGTGAATCGCTCTGGAACTGAAATCGGAATGCTCACTGACATTTCCCCTATCTGAAAGTCTGATTAACGACGCAAAAATGACTAAGTACAAGAAAAAAAAATTTAAAACTTTTTTCAATTTTACCCCGTGGGATATATATTCTACCCACACACATTTGGAACTCTCCTGGGGTACCCTCACACATATTATTCCATTATTTAGTGGATATGTTCACAAAAAGGTGAAATTTTCAAAAATCCCTAAAATTGGCTGAAAACGACTAAATATCAATGACTCATTGGGCGAATCGCTCTGGAACTGAAATCGGAACGCTCACTGACATTTCCCCTATCTGAAAGTCTGATAAACGCCGGAAAAATTACTAAGTCCAAAAAAAAATTTTTTGCAACTTTTTTCAATTTTACCCCGAGGGATATATATTCTACCCACACAAATTTGGAACTTTTCTGGGGTACCCTCACACATATTATTCCCTCATTTAGTGGATATTTTCACAAAAAAGTGAAATTATCAAAAATCCAGAAAATTGGCTGAAAATGACTAAATATCAAGGAATCATTGGGCGAATCGCTCTGGAACTGAAATCGGAACTCTCACTGACATTTCCCCTATCTGAAAGTCTGATAAACGACGGAAAAATGACTAAGTCCAAAAAAAAATTTTTTTCAACTTTTTTCAATTTTATCCCCGTGGGATATATATACTACCCACACACATTTGGAACTCTCCTGGGGTACCCTCACACATATTATTCCCTCATTTAGTGGATATTTTCACAAAAAGGTGAAATTTTCAAAAATCCAGAAAATTGGCTTAAAAAGACTAAATATCAAGGACTCATTGGGCGATTCGCTCTGGAACTGAAATCGGAATGCTCACTGACATTTCCCCTATCTGAAAGTCTGATAAACGCTGGAAAAATGACTAAGTCCCCCAAAAAAATTTTTTCAACTTTTTTCAATTTTATCCCCGTGGGATATATATTCTACCCACACACATTTGGAACTCTCCAGGGTACCCTCACACATATTATTCCCTCATGTAGTGGATATTTTCACAAAAAAGTGAAATTTTCAAAAATCCAGAAAATTGGCTGAAAACGACTAAATATCAATGACTCAATGGGCGAATCGCTCTGGAACTTAAATCGGAACGCTCACTGACATTTCCCCTATCTGAAAGTCTGATAAACGCCGGAAAAATCACTAAGTCCAAGAAAAAAATTTTTTAAACTTTTTTCAATTTTACCCCGTGGGATATATATTCTACCCAAACACATTTGGAACTCTCCTGGGGTACCCTCACACATATTATTCCCTCATTTAGTGGATATTTTCACAAAAAAGTGAAATTTTCAAAAATCCAGAAAATGGCCTGAAAACGACTAAATATCAAGGACTCATTGGTCAAATCGCTCTGGAACAGAAATCGGAACTCTCACTGACATTTCCCCTATCTGAAAGTCTGATAAACAACGGAAAAATGACTAAGTCCAAAAAAAAATTTTTTTCAACTTTTTTCAATTTTACCCCCGTGGGATATATATTCTACCCACACACATTTGGAACTCTCCTGGGGTACCCTCACACATATTATTCCCTCATTTAGTGGATATTTTCACAAAAAGGTGAAATTTTCAAAAATCCAGAAAATTGGCTGAAAACGACTAAATATCAAAAACTCATTGGGCGAATCGCTCTGGAACTGAAATCGGAATGCTCACTGACATTTCCCCTATCTGAAAGTCTGATAAACGCTGGAAAAATGACTAAGTCCCCAAAAAAATTTTTTTCAACTTTTTTCAATTTTATCCCCGTGGGATATATATTCTACCCACACACATTTGGAACTCTCCTGGGGTATCCTCACACATATTATTCCCTCATTTAGTGGATATTTTCTCAAAAAAAGTGAAATTATCAAAAATTCTGAAAATTGGCTGAAAATGACTAAATATCAAGGACTCATTGGGCGAATCGCTCTGGAACTGAAATCGGAATGCTCACTGACATTTCCCCTATCTGAAAGTCTGATAAACGCTGGAAAAATGACTAAGTCCCCCAAAAAAATTTTTTCAACTTTTTTCAATCTTATCCCCGTGGGATATATATTCTACCACACACATTTGGAACTCTCCTGGGGTATCCTCACACATATTACTCCCTCATTTAGTGGATATTTTCTCAAAAAAAGTGAAATTATCAAAAATTCTGAAAATTGGCTGAAAATTACTAAATATCAAGGACTCATCGGGTGAATCGCTCTGGAACTGAAATCGGAACTCATACTGACATTTCCCCTATCTGAAAGTCTGATAAACGACGGAAAAATGACTAAGTCCAAAAAAAATTTTTTTTCAACTTTTTTCAATGTTATCCCCGTGGGATATATATACTACCCACACACATTTGGAACTCTCCTGGGGTACCCTCACACATATTATTCCATTATTTAGTGGATATGTTCACAAAAAGGTGAAATTTTCAAAAATCCAGAAAATTGGCTGAAAACGACTAAATATCAATGACTCATTGGGCGAATCGCTCTGGAACTGAAATCGGAATGCTCACTGACATTTCCCCTATCTGAAAGTCTGATAAACGCTGGAAAAATGACTAAGTCCCCAAAAAAAATTTTTTCAACTTTTTTCAATTTTATCCCCGTGGGATATATATATACTACCCACACACATTTGGTACTCTCCTGGGGTACCCTCACACATATTATTCCCTCATTTAGTGGATATTTTCACAAAAAAGTGAAATTTTCAAAAATCCAAAATATTGGCTGAAAACGACTTAATATCAAGGACTCATTGGGCGAATCGCTCTGGAACTGAAATCGGAATGCTCACTGACATTTCCCCTATCTGAAAGTCTGATAAATGCCGGAAAAATGACAAAGTCTAAGAAAAAATTTTTTTAGACTTTTTTAAATTTTACCCAGTGGGATATATATTCTACCCACACACATTTGGAACTCTCCTGGGGTACCCTCACACATATTATTCCCTCATTTAGTGGATATTTTCACAAAAAGGTGAAATTTTCAAAAATCCAGAAAATTGGCTGAAAACGACTAAATATCAAAAACTCATTGGGCGAATCGCTCTGGAACTGAAATCGGAATGCTCACTGACATTTCCCCTATCTGAAAGTCTGATAAACGCTGGAAAAATTACTAAGTCCCCAAAAAAATTTTTTTCAACTTTTTTCAATTTTATCCCCGTGGGATATATATTCTACCCACACACATTTGGAACTCTCCTGGGGTATCCTCACACATATTATTCCCTCATTTAGTGGATATTTTCTCAAAAAAAGTGAAATTATCAAAAATTCTGAAAATTGGCTGAAAATGACTAAATATCAAGGACTCATTGGGCGAATCGCTCTGGAACTGAAATCGGAATGCTCACTGACATTTCCCCTATCTGAAAGTCTGATAAACGCTGGAAAAATGACTAAGTCCCCCAAAAAAATTTTTTCAACTTTTTTCAATCTTATCCCCGTGGGATATATATTCTACCACACACATTTGGAACTCTCCTGGGGTATCCTCACACATATTACTCCCTCATTTAGTGGATATTTTCTCAAAAAAAGTGAAATTATCAAAAATTCTGAAAATTGGCTGAAAATTACTAAATATCAAGGACTCATCGGGTGAATCGCTCTGGAACTGAAATCGGAACTCATACTGACATTTCCCCTATCTGAAAGTCTGATAAACGACGGAAAAATGACTAAGTCCAAAAAAAATTTTTTTTCAACTTTTTTCAATGTTATCCCCGTGGGATATATATACTACCCACACACATTTGGAACTCTCCTGGGGTACCCTCACACATATTATTCCATTATTTAGTGGATATGTTCACAAAAAGGTGAAATTTTCAAAAATCCAGAAAATTGGCTGAAAACGACTAAATATCAATGACTCATTGGGCGAATCGCTCTGGAACTGAAATCGGAATGCTCACTGACATTTCCCCTATCTGAAAGTCTGATAAACGCTGGAAAAATGACTAAGTCCCCAAAAAAATTTTTTTCAACTTTTTTCAATTTTATCCCCGTGGGATATATATATACTACCCACACACATTTGGTACTCTCCTGGGGTACCCTCACACATATTATTCCCTCATTTAGTGGATATTTTCACAAAAAAGTGAAATTTTCAAAAATCCAAAATATTGGCTGAAAACGACTTAATATCAAGGACTCATTGGGCGAATCGCTCTGGAACTGAAATCGGAATGCTCACTGACATTTCCCCTATCTGAAAGTCTGATAAATGCCGGAAAAATGACAAAGTCTAAGAAAAAATTTTTTTAGACTTTTTTAAATTTTACCCAGTGGGATATATATTCTACCCACACACATTTGGAACTCTCCTGGGGTACCCTCACACATATTATTCCCTCATTTAGTGGATATTTTAGCAAAAAAGTGAAATTTTCAAAAATCCAGAAAATTGGCTGAAAACGACTAAATATCAAGGACTCATTGGGCGAATCGCTCTGGAACTGAAATCGGAACGCTCACTGACATTTCCCCTATCTGAAAGTCTGTTAAACGCCGGAAAAATGACTTAGTCCAAGAAAATTTTTTATTAAACTTTTTTCAATTTTACCCCTTGGGATATATACTCTACCCACACACATTTGGAACTCTCCTGGGTTACCCTCACACATATTATTCCCTCATTTAGTGGATATTTTCACAAAAAAGTGAAATTTTCAAAAATGCAGAAAATTGGCTGAAAACGACTAAATATCAAGGACTCATTGGGCGAATCGCTCTGAAACTGAAATCGGAATGCTCACTGACATTTCCCCTATCTGAAAGTCTAATAAACGCCGGAAAAATGACTAAGTCCAAGAAAAATTTTTTTTAAGCTTTTTTCAATTTTAGCCCGTGGGATATATATTCTACCCACACACATTTGGAACTCTCATGGGGTACCCTCACACATATTATTCCCTCATTTAGTGGATATTTTCGCAAAAAAGTGAAATTTTCAAAAATCCAGAAAATTGGCTGAAAACGACTAAATATCAAGGACTCATTGGGCGAATCGCTCTGGAACTGAAATCGGAACACTCACTGACATTTCCCCTATCTGAAAGTCTGATAAACGCCGGAAAAATGACTTAGTCCAAGAAAATTTTTTTTTAAACTTTTTTCAATTTTACCCCGTGGGATATATACTCTACCCACACACATTTGGAACTCTCCTGGGTTACCCTCACACATATTATTCCCTCATTTAGTGGATATTTTCACAAAAAAGTGAAATTTTCAAAAATCCAGAAAATTGGCTGAAAACGACTAAATATCAAGGACTCATTGGGCGAATCGCTCTGGAGCTGAAATCGGAATGCTCACTGACATTTGCACTATCTGAAAGTCTGATAAACGCTGGAAAAATGACTAAGTCCAAAAAAAAAATTTTTTCAACTTTTTTCAATTTTACCCCCGTGGAATATATATTCTACCCACACACATTTGGAACTCTCCTGGGGTACTCTCACACATATTATTCCCTCATTTAGTGGATATGTTCACAAAAAAGTGAAATTTTCAGAAATCCAAAATATTGGCTGAAAACGACTAAATATCAAGGACTCATTGGGCGAATCGCTCTGGAACTGAAATCAGAACGCTCACTGACATTTCCCCTATCTGAAAGTCTGATAAATGCCGGAAAAATGACAAAGTCTAAGAAAAAAATTTTTTAGACTTTTTTAAATTTTACCCAGTGGGATATATATTCTACCCACACACATTTGGAACTCTCCTGGGGTACCCTCACACATATTATTCCCTCATTTAGTGGATATTTTCGCAAAAAAGTGAAATTTTCAAAAATCCAGAAAATTGGCTGAAAACGACTAAATATCAAGGACTCATTGGGCGAATCGCTCTGGAACTGAAATCGGAACGCTCACTGACATTTCCCCTATCTGAAAGTCTGTTAAACGCCGGAAAAATGACTTAGTCCAAGAAAATTTTTTATTAAACTTTTTTCAATTTTACCCCTTGGGATATATACTCTACCCACACACATTTGGAACTCTCCTGGGTTACCCTCACACATATTATTCCCTCATTTAGTGGATATTTTCACAAAAAAGTGAAATTTTCAAAAATGCAGAAAATTGGCTGAAAACGACTAAATATCAAGGACTCATTGGGCGAATCGCTCTGAAACTGAAATCGGAATGCTCACTGACATTTCCCCTATCTGAAAGTATAATAAACGCCGGAAAAATGACTAAGTCCAAGAAAAAATTTTTTTAAGCTTTTTTCAATTTTAGCCTTTGGATATATATTCTACCCACACACATTTGGAACTCTCATGGGGTACCCTCACACATATTATTCCCTCATTTAGTGGATATTTTCGCAAAAAAGTGAAATTTTCAAAAATCCAGAAAATTGGCTGAAAACGACTAAATATCAAGGACTCATTGGGCGAATCGCTCTGGAATTGAAATCGGAACGCTCACTGACATTTCCCCTATCTGAAAGTCTGATAAACGCCGGAAAAATGACTTAGTCCAAGAAAATTTTTTTTTAAACTTTTTTCAATTTTACCCCGTGGGATATATACCCTACCCACACACATTTGGAACTCTCCTGGGTTACCCTCACACATATTATTCCCTCATTTAGTGGATATTTTCACAAAAAAGTGAAATTTTCAAAAATCCAGAAAATTGGCTGAAAACGACTAAATATCAAGGACTCATTGGGCGAATCGCTCTGGAGCTGAAATCGGAATGCTCACTGACATTTGCACTATCTGAAAGTCTGATAAACGCTGGAAAAAAGACTAAGTCCAAAAAAAAAATTTTTTCAACTTTTTTCAATTTTACCCCCGTGGGATATATATTCTACCCACACACATTTAGAACTCTCATGGGGTACCCTCACACATATTATTCCCTCATTTAGTGGATATTTTCACAAAAAAGTGAAATTTTCAAAAATCCAAAATATTGACTGAAAACGACTAAATATCAAGGACTCATTGGGCGAATCACTCTGGAACTGAAATCGGAATGCTCACTGACATTTCCCCTATCAGAAAGTCTGATAAATGCCGGAAAAATGACAGTCCAAGAAAAAATTTTTTTAGACTTTTTTAAATTTTACCCAGTGGGATATATATTCTACCCACACACATTTGGATCTCTCCTGGGGAACCCTCACACATATTATTCCCTCATTTAGTGGATATTTTCACAAAAAAGTGAAATTTTCAAAAATGCAGAAAATTGGCTGAAAACGAATAAATATCAAGGACTCATTGGGCGAATCGCTCTGGAACTGAAATCTGAATGCTCACTGACATTTCCCCTATCTCAAAGTCTGATAAACGCCAGAAAAATGACTAAGTCCCAAAAAAATTTTTTTTCAACTTTTTTTAATTTTACCCCGTGGGATATATACTCTACCCACACACATTTGGAACTCTCCTGGGTTACCCTCACACATATTATTCCCTCATTTAGTGGATATTTTCACAAAAAAGTGAAATTTTCAAAAATCCAAAATATTGTCTGAAAACGACTAAATATCAAGGACTCATTGGGCGAATCGCTCTGGAACTGAAATCGGAATGCTCACTGACATTTCCCCTATCAGAAAGTCTGATAAATGCCGGAAAAATGACAAAGTCCAAGAAAAAATTTTTTTAGACTTTTTTAAATTTTACCCAGTGGGATATATATTCTACCCACACACATTTGGAACTCTCCTGGGGAACCCTCACACATATTATTCCCTCATTTAGTGGATATTTTCACAAAAAAGTGAAATTTTCAAAAATGCAGAAAATTGGCTGAAAACGACTAAATATCAAGGACTCATTGGGCGAATCGCTCTGGAACTGAAATCGGAACGCTCACTGACATTTTCCCCTTTCTGAAAGTCTGTTAAACGCCGGAAAAATTACTTAGTCCAAGAAACTTTTTTATTAAACTTTTTTCAATTTTACCCCTTGGGATATATACTCTACCCACACACATTTGGAACTCTCCTGGGTTACCCTCACACATATTATTCCCTCATTTAGTGGATATTTTCACAAAAAAGTGAAATTTTCAAAAATCCTGAAAATTGGCTGAAAACGACTAAATATCAAGGACTCATTGGGCGAATCACTCTGGAACTGAAATCGGAATGCTCACTGACATTTCCCCTATCTGAAAGTCTGATAAACGCCGGAAAAATGACTAAGTCCAAAAAAAAATTTTTTTCAACTTTTTTCAATTTTACCCCCGTGGGATATATATTCTACCCACACACATTTGGAACTCTCCTGGGGTACCCTCACACATATTATTCCCTCATTTAGTGGATATTTTCACAAAAAAGAGAAATTTTCAAAAATGCAGAAAATTGGCTGAAAACGACTAAATATCACGGACTCATTGGGCGAATCGCTCTGGAACTGAAATCGGAATGCTCACTGACATTTCCCCTATCTGAAAGTCTAATAAACGCCGGAAAAATGACTAAGTCCAAGAAAATTTTTTTTTAAGCTTTATTCAATTTTACCCCGTGGGATATATATTCTACCCACACACATTTGGAACTCTCATGGGGTACCCTCACACATATTGTTCCCTCATTTAGTGGATATTTTCGCAAAAAAGTGAAATTTTCAAAAATCCAGAAAATTGGCTGAAAACGACTAAATATCAAGGACTCATTGGGCGAATCGCTCTGGAACTGAAATCGGAACGCTCACTGACATTTCCCCTATCTGAAAGTCTGATAAACGCCGGAAAAATGACTTAGTCCAAGAAAATTTTTTTTTAAACTTTTTTCAATTTTACCCCTTGGGATATATACTCTACCCACACACATTTGGAACTCTCCTGGGTTACCCTCACACATATTATTCCCTCATTTAGTGGATATTTTCACAAAAAAGTGAAATTTTCAAAAATCCAGAAAATTGGCTGAAAAGGACTAAATATCAAGGTCTCATTAAGCGAATCGCTCTGGAACTGAAATCGGAACGCTCACTGACATTTCCCCTATCTGAAAGTCTGATAAACGCCGGAAAAATGACTTAGTCCAAGAAAAATTTTTTTTAAACTTTTTTCAATTTTACCCCGTGGGATATATACTCTACCCACACACATTTGGAACTCTCCTGGGTTACCCTCACACATATTATTCCCTCATTTAGTGGATATTTTCACAAAAAAGTGAAATTTTCAAAAATCCAGAAAATTGGCTAAAAAGGACTAAATATCAAGGTCTCATAAAGCGAATCGCTCTGGAACTGAAATCGGAACGCTCACTGACATTTGCACTATCTGAAAGTCTGATAAATGCCGGAAAAATGACAAAGTCCAAGAAAAAATTTTTTTAGACTTTTTTAAATTTTACCCAGTGGGATATATATTCTACCCACACACATTTGGATCTCTCCTGGGGAACCCTCACACATATTATTCCCTCATTTAGTGGATATTTTCACAAAAAAGTGAAATTTTCAAAAATGCAGAAAATTGGCTGAAAACGACTAAATATCTAGGACTCATTGGGCGAATCGCTCTGGAACTGAAATCGGAATGCTCACTGACATTTCCCCTATCTGAAAGTCTGATAAACGCCGGAAAAATGACTAAGTCCAAGAAAATTTTTTTTTAAACTTTTTTCAATTTTACCCCGTGGGATAAATATTCTACCCACACACATTTGGAACTCTCCTGGGGTACCCTCACACATATTATTCCCTCATTTAGTGGATATTTTCACAAAAAAGTGAAATTTTCAAAAATCCAGAAAATTGGCTGAAAACGACTAAATATCAAGGACTCATTGGGCGAATCGCTCTGGAGCTGAAATCGGAATGCTCACTGACATTTCCCCTATCTGAAAGTCTGATAAACGCCGGAAAAATGACTAAGTCCAAAAAAAAAATTTTTTCAACTTTTTTCAATTTTACCCCGTGGAATATATATTCTACCCACACACATTTGGAACTCTCCTGGGGTACCCTCACACATATTATTCCCTCATTTAGTGGATATTTTCACAAAAAAGTGAAATTTTCAAAAATCCAAAATATTGGCTGAAAATGACTAAATATCAAGGACTCATTGGGCGAATCGCTCTGGAACTGAAATCGGAACGCTCACTGACATTTCCCCTATCTGAAAGTCTGATAAACGCCGGAAAAATGACTTAGTCCAAGAAAATTTATTTTTAAACTTTTTTCAATTTTACCCCGTGGGATATATACTCTACCCACACACATTTGGAACTCGTCTGGGTTACCCTCACACATATTATTCCCTCATTTAGTGGATATTTTCACAAAAAAGTGAAATTTTCAAAAATCCAGAAAATTGGCTAAAAAGGACTAAATATCAAGGTCTCATTAAGCAAATCGCTCTGGAACTGAAATCGGAACGCTCACTGACATTTGCACTATCTGAAAGTCTGATAAACGCCGGAAAAATGACTAAGTCCAAAAAAAAAATTTTTTCAACTTTTTTCAATTTTACCCCCGTGGGATATATATTCTACCCACACACATTTGGATACTCTCATGGGGTACCCTCACACATATTATTCCCTCATTTAGTGGATATTTTCACAAAAAAGTGAAATTTTCAAAAATCCAAAATATTGACTGAAAACGACTAAATATCAAGGACTCATTGGGCGAATCGCTCTGGAACTGAAATCGGAATGCTCACTGACATTTCCCCTATCAGAAAGTCTGATAAATGCCGGAAAAATGACAAAGTCCAAGAAAAAATTTTTTTAGACTTTTTTAAATTTTACCCAGTGGGATATATATTCTACCCACACACATTTGGATCTCTCCTGGGGAACCCTCACACATATTATTCCCTCATTTAGTGGATATTTTCACAAAAAAGTGAAATTTTAAAAAATGCAGAAAATTGGCTGAAAACGAATAAATATCAAGGACTCATTGGGCGAATCGCTCTGGAACTGAAATCGGAATGCTCACTGACATTTCCCCTATCTGAAAGTCTGATAAACGCCGGATAAATGACTAAGTCCAAAAAAAAAATTTTTTCAACTTTTTTCAATTTTACTCCCGTGGAATATATATTCTACCCACACACATTTGGAACTCTCCTGGGGTACCCTCACACATATTATTCCCTCATTTAGAGGATATTTTCAGAAAAAAGTGAAATTTTCAAAAATCCAGAAAATTGGTTGAAAACGACTAAATATCAATGACTCATTGGGCGAATCGCTCTGGAGCTGAAATCGGAATGCTCACTGACATTTCCCCTATCTGAAAGTCTGATAAACGCCGGAAAAATTACTATGTCCAAAAAAAAAATTTTTTCAACTTTTTTCAATTTTACCCCCGTGGAATATATATTCTACCCACACACATTTGGAACTCTCCTGGGGTACCCTCACACATATTATTCCCTCATTTAGTGGATATTTTCACAAAAAAGTGAAATTTTCAAAAATCCAAAATATTGGCTGAAAACGACTAAATATCAAGGACTCATTGGGCGAATCGCTCTGGAACTGAAATCAGAACGCTCACTGACATTTCCCCTATCTGAAAGTCTGATAAACGCCGGAAAAATGACTTAGTCCAAGAAAAATTTTTTTTAAACTTTTTTTAATTTTACCCCGTGGGATATATACTCTACCCACACACATTTGGAACTCTCCTGGGGAACCCTCACACATATTATTCCCTCATTTAGTGAATATTTTCACAAAAAAGTGAAATTTTCAAAAATGCTGAAAATTGGCTGAAAACGACTAAATATCAAGGACTCATTGGGCGAATCGCTCTGGAACTGAAATCGGAACGATCACTGACATTTTCCCCTATCTGAAAGTCTGTTAAACGCCGGAAAAATGACTTAGTCCAAGAAATTTTTTTATTAAACTTTTTTCAATTTTACTACTTGGGATATATACTCTACCCACACACATTTGGAACTCTCCTGGGTTACCCTCACACATATTATTCCCTCATTTAGTGGATATTTTCACAAAAAAGTGAAATTTTCAAAAATCCAGAAAATTGGCTAAAAAGGACTAAATATCAAGGTCTCATAAAGCGAATCGCTCTGGAACTGAAATCGGAACGCTCACTGACATTTGCACTATCTGAAAGTCTGATAAATGCCGGAAAAATGACTAAGTCCAAGAAAAATTTTTTTTAGACTTTTTTAAATTTTACCCAGTGGGATATATATTCTACCCACACACATTTGGATCTCTCCTGGGGAACCCTCACACATATTATTCCCTCATTTAGTGGATATTTTCACAAAAAAGTGAAATTTTCAAAAATGCAGAAAATTGGCTGAAAACGACTAAATATCTAGGACTCATTGGGCGAATCGCTCTGGAACTGAAATCGGAATGCTCACTGACATTTCCCCTATCTGAAAGTCTGATAAACGCCGGAAAAATGACTAAGTCCAAGAAAATTTTTTTTAAAACTTTTTTCAATTTTACCCCGTGGGATAAATATTCTACCCACACACATTTGGAACTCTCCTGGGGTACCCTCACACATATTATTCCCTCATTTAGTGGATATTTTCACAAAAAAGTGAAATTTTCAAAAATCCAGAAAATTGGCTGAAAACGACTAAATATCAAGGACTCATTGGGCGAATCGCTCTGGAGCTGAAATCGGAATGCTCACTGACATTTCCCCTATCTGAAAGTCTGATAAACGCCGGAAAAATGACTAAGTCCAAAAAAAAATTTTTTTCAACTTTTTTCAATTTTACCCCGTGGAATATATATTCTACCCACACACATTTGGAACTCTCCTGGGGTACCCTCACACATATTATTCCCTCATTTAGTGGATATTTTCACAAAAAAGTGAAATTTTCAAAAATCCAAAATATTGGCTGAAAATGACTAAATATCAAGGACTCATTGGGCGAATCGCTCTGGAACTGAAATCGGAACGCTCACTGACATTTCCCCTATCTGAAAGTCTGATAAACGCCGGAAAAATGACTTAGTCCAAGAAAATTTTTTTTTAAACTTTTTTCAATTTTACCCCGTGGGATATATACTCTACCCACACACATTTGGAACTCTCCTGGGTTACCCTCACACATATTATTCCCTCATTTAGTGGATATTTTCACAAAAAAGTGAAATTTTCAAAAATCCAGAAAATTGGCTAAAAAGGACTAAATATCAAGGTCTCATTAAGCAAATCGCTCTGGAACTGAAATCGGAACGCTCACTGACATTTGCACTATCTGAAAGTCTGATAAACGCCGGAAAAATGACTAAGTCCAAAAAAAAAATTTTTTCAACTTTTTTCAATTTTACCCCCGTGGGATATATATTCTACCCACACACATTTGGAACTCTCATGGGGTACCCTCACACATATTATTCCCTCATTTAGTGGATATTTTCACAAAAAAGTGAAATTTTCAAAAATCCAAAATATTGACTGAAAACGACTAAATATCAAGGACTCATTGGGCGAATCGCTCTAGAACTGAAATCGGAATGCTCACTGACATTTCCCCTATCAGAAAGTCTGATAAATGCCGGAAAAATGACAAAGTCCAAGAAAAAATTTTTTTAGACTTTTTTAAATTTTACCCAGTGGGATATATATTCTACCCACACACATTTGGATCTCTCCTGGGGAACCCTCACACATATTATTCCCTCATTTAGTGGATATTTTCACAAAAAAGTGAAATTTTAAAAAATGCAGAAAATTGGCTGAAAACGAATAAATATCAAGGACTCATTGGGCGAATCGCTCTGGAACTGAAATCGGAATGCTCACTGACATTTCCCCTATCTGAAAGTCTGATAAACGCCGGATAAATCACTAAGTCCAAAAAAAAAATTTTTTCAACTTTTTTCAATTTTACTCCCGTGGAATATATATTCTACCCACACACATTTGGAACTCTCCTGGGGTACCCTCACACATATTATTCCCTCATTTAGAGGATATTTTCACAAAAAAGTGAAATTTTCAAAATTCCAGAAAATTGGTTGAAAACGACTAAATATCAATGACTCATTGGGCGAATCGCTCTGGAGCTGAAATCGGAATGCTCACTGACATTTCCCCTATCTGAAAGTCTGATAAACGCCGGAAAAATTACTATGTCCAAAAAAAAAATTTTTTCAACTTTTTTCAATTTTACCCCCGTGGAATATATATTCTACCCACACACATTTGGAACTCTCCTGGGGTACCCTCACACATATTATTCCCTCATTTAGTGGATATTTTCACAAAAAAGTGAAATTTTCAAAAATCCAAAATATTGGCTGAAAACGACTAAATATCAAGGACTCATTGGGCGAATCGCTCTGGAACTGAAATCAGAACGCTCACTGACATTTCCCCTATCTGAAAGTCTGATAAACGCCGGAAAAATGACTTAGTCCAAGAAATTTTTTTTTTAAACTTTTTTTAATTTTACCCCGTGGGATATATACTCTACCCACACACATTTGGAACTCTCCTGGGGAACCCTCACACATATTATTCCCTCATTTAGTGGATATTTTCACAAAAAAGTGAAATTTTCAAAAATGCAGAAAATTGGCTGAAAACGACTAAATATCAAGGACTCATTGGGCGAATCGCTCTGGAACTGAAATCGGAACGCTCACTGACATTTTCCCCTATCTGAAAGTCTGTTAAACGCCGGAAAAATGACTTAGTCCAAGAAATTTTTTTATTAAACTTTTTTCAATTTTACTACTTGGGATATATTCTCTACCCACACACATTTGGAACTCTCCTGGGTTACCCTCACACATATTATTCCCTCATTTAGTGGATATTTTCACAAAAAAGTGAAATTTTCAAAAATCCAGAAAATTGGCTGAAAAGGACTAAATATGAAGGTCTCATTAAGCGAATCGCTCTGGAACTGAAATCGGAACGCTCACTGACATTTCCCCTATCTGAAAGTCTGATAAACGCCGGAAAAATGACTTAGTCCAAAAAAATTTTTTTTTAAACTTTTTTCAATTTTACCCCGTGGGATATATATTCTACCCACACACATTTGGAACTCTCCTGGGGTACCCTCACACATATTATTCCCTCATTTAGTGGATATTTTCACAAAAAAGTGAAATTTTCAAAAATCCAGAAAATTGGCTGAAAACGACTGAATATCAAGGACTCATTGGGCGAATCGCTCTGGAGCTGAAATCGGAACGCTCACTGACATTTCCCCTATCTGAAAGTCTGATAAACGCCGGAAAAGTGACTTAGTCCAAAAAAATTTTTTTTTAAACTTTTTTCAATTTTACCCCGTGGGATATATATTCTACCCACACACATTTGGAACTCTCCTGGGGTACCCTCACACATATTATTCCCTCATTTAGTGGATATTTTCACAAAAAAGTGAAATTTTCAAAAATCCAGAAAATTGGCTGAAAACGACTGAATATCAAGGACTCATTGGGCGAATCGCTCTGGAGCTGAAATCGGAACGCTCACTGACATTTGCCCTATCTGAAAGTCTGATAAACGCCGGAAAAATGACTAAGTCCAAAAAAAAATTTTTTTAAACTTTTTTCAATTTTACCCCCGTGGGATATATATTCTACCCACACACATTTGGAACTCTCCTGGGGTACCCTCACACATATTATTCCCTCATTTAGTTGATATTTTCACAAAAAAGTGAAATTTTCAAAAATCCAAAATATTGGCTTAAAACGACTAAATATCAAGGACTCATTGGGCGAATCGCTCTGGAACTGAAATCGGAACACTCACTGACATTTCCCCTATCTGAAAGTCTGATAAACGCCGGAAAAATGAGTAAGTCCAAAAAAAAATTTTTTTAAACTTTTTTCAATTTTACCCCCGTGGGATATATATTCTACCCACACACATTTGGAACTCTCCTGGGGTACCCTCACACATATTATTCCCTCATTTAGTGGATATTTTCACAAAAAAGTGAAATTTTCAAAAATCCAGAAAATTGGTTGAAAACAACTAAATATCAAGGACTCATTGGGCGAATCGCTCTGGAGCAGAAATCGGAATGCTCACTGACATTTCCCCTATCTGAAAGTCTGATAAACTCCGGAAAAATGACTAAGTCCAAAAAAAAAATTTTTTGAACTTTTTTCAATTTTATCCCCGTGGAATATATATTCTACCCACACACATTTGGAACTTTCCTGGGGTACCATCACACATATTATTCCCTCATTTAGTGGATATTTTTACAAAAAAAGTGAAATTTTCAAAAATCCAGAAAATTGGCTGAAAACGACTGAATAT
Source organism: Phyllobates terribilis (assembly GCF_046119375.1). Lineage (NCBI taxonomy): Eukaryota > Metazoa > Chordata > Amphibia > Anura > Dendrobatidae > Phyllobates > Phyllobates terribilis. The sequence continues at coordinate 598,277,785 of NW_027362762.1, forward strand.
CATGGACTCATTAGGCGAATCGCTCTGGAGCTGAAATCGGAACGCTCACTGACATTTCCCCTATCTGAAAGTCTGATAAACGCCGGAAAAATGACTAAGTCCAAAAAGAAATTTTTTTAAACTTTTTTCAATTTTACCCCCGTGGGATATATATTCTACCCACAAACATTTGGAACTCTCCTGGGGTACCCTCACACATATTATTCCCTCATTTAGTGGATATTTTCACAAAAAAGTGAAATTTTCAAAAATCCAGAAAATTGGCTGAAAACAACTGAATATCAAGGACTCATTGGGCGAATCGCTCTGGAGCTGAAATCGGAACGCTCACTGACATTTCCCCTATCTGAAAGTCTGATAAACGCCGGAAAAATGACTAAGTCCAAAAAAAAAAATTTTTCAACTTTTTTCAATTTTACCCCCGTGGAATATATATTCTACCCACACACATTTGGAACTCTCCTAGGGTACCCTCACACATATTATTCCCTCATTTAGTGGATATTTTCACAAAAAAGTGAAATTTTCAAAAATCCAGAAAATTGGATGAAAACGACTGAATATCAAGGACTCATTGGGCGAATCGCTCTGGAACTGAAATCGGAACGCTCACTGACATTTGCCCTATCTGAAAGTCTGATAAACGCCGGAAAAATGACTAAGTCGAAAAAGAAATTTTTTTAAACTTTTTTCAATTTTACTCCCGTGGAATATATATTCTACCCACACACATTTGGAACTCTCCTGGGGTACCCTCACACATATTATTCCCTTATTTAGTGGATATTTTCACAAAAAAGTGAAATTTTCAAAAATCCAGAAAATTGGCTGAAAACGACTAAATATCAAGGACTCATTGGGCGAATCGCTCTGGAACTGAAATCTGAATGCTCACTGACATTTCCCCTATCTGAAAGTCTGATAAATGCCAGAAAAATGACTAAGTCCCAAAAAATTTTTTTTCAACTTTTTTCAATTTTACCTCCGTGGGATATATATTCTACCCACACACATTTGGTACTCTCCTGGGGTACCCTCACACATATTATTCCCTCATTTAGTGGATATTTTCACAAAAAAGTGAAATTTTCAAAAATCCAGAAAATTGGTTGAAAACGACTAAATATCAAGGACTCATTGGGCGAATCGCTCTGGAGCTGAAATCGGAATGCTCACTGACATTTCCCCTATCTGAAAGTCTGATAAACGCCGGAAAAATTACTATGTCCAAAAAAAAAATTTTTTAAACTTTTTTCAATTTTACCCCCGTGGAATATATATTCTACCCACACACATTTGGAACTCTCCTGGGGTACCCTCACACATATTATTCCCTCATTTAGTGGATATTTTCACAAAAAAGTGAAATTTTCAAAAATCCAAAATATTGGCTGAAAACGACTAAATATCAAGGACTCATTGGGCGAATCGCTCTGGAACTGAAATCAGAACTCTCACTGACATTTCCCCTATCTGAAAGTCTGATAAACGCCGGAAAAATGACTTAGTCCAAGAAAATTTTTTTTTAAACTTTTTTTAATTTTACCCCGTGGGATATATACTCTACCCACACACATTTGGAACTCTCCTGGGTTACCCTCACACATATTATTCCCTCATTTAGTGGATATTTTCACAAAAAAGTGAAATTTTCAAAAATCCTGAAAATTGGCTGAAAACGACTAAATATCAAGGACTCATTGGGCGAATCACTCTGGAACTGAAATCGGAATGCTCACTGACATTTCCCCTATCTGAAAGTCTGATAAACGCCGGAAAAATGACTAAGTCCAAGAAAAATTTTTTTTAAGCTTTTTTCAATTTTCCTCCGTGGGATATATATTCTACCCACACACACTTGGAACTCTCATGGGGTACCCTCACACATATTATTCAATCATTTAGTGGATATTTTCACAAAAAAGTGAAATTTTCAAAAATCCAGAAAATTGGCTGAAAAGGACTAAATATCAAGGTCTCATTAAGCGAATCGCTCTGGAACTGAAATCGGAACGCTCACTGACATTTCCCCTATCTGAAAGTCTGATAAACGCCGTAAAAATGACTTAGTCCAAAAAAATTTTTTTTTAAACTTTTTTCAATTTTACCCCGTGGGATATATATTCTACCCACACACATTTGGAACTCTCCTGGGGTACCCTCACACATATTATTCCCTCATTTAGTGGATATTATCGCAAAAAAGTGAAATTTTCAAAAATCCAAAATATTGGCTGAAAACGACTAAATATCAAGGACTCATTGGGCGAATCGCTTTGGAACTGAAATTGGAACCCTCACTGACATTTCCCCTATCTGAAAGTCTGATAAACGCCGGAAAAATGACTAAGTCCAAAAAGAAATTTTTTTCAACTATTTTCAATTTTACCCCCGTGGGATATATATTCTACCCACACACATTTGGAACTCTCCTGGGGTACCCTCACACATATTATTCCCTCATTTAGTGGATATTTTCACAAAAAAGTGAAATTTTCAAAAATCCTGAAAATTGGCTGAAAACGACTAAATATCAAGGACTCATTGGGCGAATCACTCTGGAACTGAAATCGGAATGCTCACTGACATTTCCCCTATCTGAAAGTCTGATAAACGCCGGAAAAATGACTAAGTCCAAGGAAAATTTTTTTTAAGCTTTTTTCAATTTTACCCCGTGGGATATATATTCTACCCACACACACTTGGAACTCTCATGGGGTACCCTCACACATATTATTCAATCATTTAGTGGATATTTTCACAAAAAAGTGAAATTTTCAAAAATCCAGAAAATTGGCTGAAAAGGACTAAATATCAAGGTCTCATTAAGCGAATCGCTCTGGAACTGAAATCGGAACGCTCACTGACATTTCCCCTATCTGAAAGTCTGATAAACGCCGTAAAAATGACTTAGTCCAAAAAAATTTTTTTTTAAACTTTTTTCAATTTTACCCCGTGGGATATATATTCTACCCACACACATTTGGAACTCTCCTGGGGTACCCTCACACATATTATTCCCTCATTTAGTGCATATTATCGCAAAAAAGTGAAATTTTCAAAAATCCAAAATATTGGCTGAAAACGACTAAATATCAAGGACTCATTGGGCGAATCGCTCTGGAACTGAAATTGGAACCCTCACTGACATTTCCCCTATCTGAAAGTCTGATAAACGCCGGAAAAATGACTAAGTCCAAAAAGAAATTTTTTTCAACTTTTTTCAATTTTACCCCCGTGGGATATATATTCTACCCACACACATTTGGAACTCTCCTGGGGTACCCTCACACATATTATTCCCTCATTTAGTGGATATTTTCACAAAAAAGTGAAATTTTCAAAAATCCAGAAAATTGGCTGAAAACGACTGAATATCAAGGACTCATTGGGCGAATCGCTCTGGAGCTGAAATCGGAACGCTCACTGACATTTGCCCTATCTGAAAGTCTGATAAACGCCGGAAAAATGACTAAGTCCAAAAAAAAATTTTTTTAAACTTTTTTCAATTTTACCCCCGTGGGATATATATTCTACCCACACACATTTGGAACTCTCCTGGGGTACCCTCACACATATTATTCCCTCATTTAGTTGATATTTTCACAAAAAAGTGAAATTTTCAAAAATCCAAAATATTGGCTTAAAACGACTAAATATCAAGGACTCATTGGGCGAATCGCTCTGGAACTGAAATCGGAACACTCACTGACATTTCCCCTATCTGAAAGTCTGATAAACGCCGGAAAAATGAGTAAGTCCAAAAAAAAATTTTTTTAAACTTTTTTCAATTTTACCCCCGTGGGATATATATTCTACCCACACACATTTGGAACTCTCCTGGGGTACCCTCACACATATTATTCCCTCATTTAGTGGATATTTTCACAAAAAAGTGAAATTTTCAAAAATCCAGAAAATTGGTTGAAAACAACTAAATATCAAGGACTCATTGGGCGAATCGCTCTGGAGCAGAAATCGGAATGCTCACTGACATTTCCCCTATCTGAAAGTCTGATAAACTCCGGAAAAATGACTAAGTCCAAAAAAAAAATTTTTTCAACTTTTTTCAATTTTACTCCCGTGGAATATATATTCTACCCACACACATTTGGAACTCTCCTGGGGTACCCTCACACATATTATTCCCTCATTTAGTGGATATTTTCACAAAAAAAGTGAAATTTTCAAAAATCCAGAAAATTGGCTGAAAACGACTGAATATCATGGACTCATTAGGCGAATCGCTCTGGAGCTGAAATCGGAACGCTCACTGACATTTCCCCTATCTGAAAGTCTGATAAATGCCGGAAAAATGACTAAGTCCAAAAAGAAATTTTTTTAAACTTTTTTCAATTTTACCCCCGTGGGATATATATTCTACCCACACACATTTGGAACTCTCCTGGGGTACCCTCACACATATTATTCCCTCATTTAGTGGATATTTTCACAAAAAAGTGAAATTTTCAAAAATGCAGAAAATTGGCTGAAAACGACTAAATATCAAGGACTCATTGGGCGAATCGCTCTGGAACTGAAATCGGAACGCTCACTGACATTTTCCCCTATCTGAAAGTCTGTTAAACGCCGGAAAAATGACTTAGTCCAAGAAATTTTTTTATTAAACTTTTTTCAATTTTACTACTTGGGATATATACTCTACCCACACACATTTGGAACTCTCCTGGGTTACCCTCACACATATTATTCCCTCATTTAGTGGATATTTTCACAAAAAAGTGAAATTTTCAAAAATCCTGAAAATTGGCTGAAAACGACTAAATATCAAGGACTCATTGGGCGAATCACTCTGGAACTGAAATCGGAATGCTCACTGACATTTCCCCTATCTGAAAGTCTGATAAACGCCGGAAAAATGACTAAGTCCAAGAAAAATTTTTTTTAAGCTTTTTTCAATTTTACCCCGTGGGATATATATTCTACCCACACACACTTGGAACTCTCATGGGGTACCCTCACACATATTATTCAATCATTTAGTGGATATTTTCACAAAAAAGTGAAATTTTCAAAAATCCAGAAAATTGGCTGAAAAGGACTAAATATCAAGGTCTCATTAAGCGAATCGCTCTGGAACTGAAATCGGAACGCTCACTGACATTTCACCTATCTGAAAGTCTGATAAACGCCGTAAAAATGACTTAGTCCAAAAAAATTTTTTTTTAAACTTTTTTCAATTTTACCCCGTGGGATATATATTCTACCCACACACATTTGGAACTCTCCTGGGGTACCCTCACACATATTATTCCCTCATTTAGTGGATATTTTCACAAAAAAGTGAAATTTTCAAAAATCCTGAAAATTGGCTGAAAACGACTAAATATCAAGGACTCATTGGGCGAATCACTCTGGAACTGAAATCGGAATGCTCACTGACATTTCCCCTATCTGAAAGTCTGATAAACGCCGGAAAAATGACTAAGTCCAAGGAAAATTTTTTTTAAGCTTTTTTCAATTTTACCCCGTGGGATATATATTCTACCCACACACACTTGGAACTCTCATGGGGTACCCTCACACATATTATTCAATCATTTAGTGGATATTTTCACAAAAAAGTGAAATTTTCAAAAATCCAGAAAATTGGCTGAAAAGGACTAAATATCAAGGTCTCATTAAGCGAATCGCTCTGGAACTGAAATCGGAACGCTCACTGACATTTCCCCTATCTGAAAGTCTGATAAACGCCGTAAAAATGACTTAGTCCAAAAAAATTTTTTTTTAAACTTTTTTCAATTTTACCCCGTGGGATATATATTCTACCCACACACATTTGGAACTCTCCTGGGGTACCCTCACACATATTATTCCCTCATTTAGTGGATATTATCGCAAAAAAGTGAAATTTTCAAAAATCCAAAATATTGGCTGAAAACGACTAAATATCAAGGACTCATTGGGCGAATCGCTTTGGAACTGAAATTGGAACCCTCACTGACATTTCCCCTATCTGAAAGTCTGATAAACGCCGGAAAAATGACTAAGTCCAAAAAGAAATTTTTTTCAACTTTTTTCAATTTTACCCCCGTGGGATATATATTCTACCCACACACATTTGGAACTCTCCTGGGGTACCCTCACACATATTATTCCCTCATTTAGTGGATATTTTCACAAAAAAGTGAAATTTTCAAAAATCCAAAATATTGGCTTAAAACGACTAAATATCAAGCACTCATTGGGCGAATCGCTCTGGAACTGAAATCGGAACACTCACTGACATTTCCCCTATCTGAAAGTCTGATAAACGCCGGAAAAATGAGTAAGTCCAAAAAAAAATTTTTTTAAACTTTTTTCAATTTTACCCCCGTGGGATATATATTCTACCCACACACATTTGGAACTCTCCTGGGGTACCCTCACACATATTATTCCCTCATTTAGTGGATATTTTCACAAAAAAGTGAAATTTTCAAAAATCCAGAAAATTGGTTGAAAACAACTAAATATCAAGGACTCATTGGGCGAATCGCTCTGGAGCAGAAATCGGAATGCTCACTGACATTTCCCCTATCTGAAAGTCTGATAAACTCCGGAAAAATGACTAAGTCCAAAAAAAAAATTTTTTCAACTTTTTTCAATTTTACTCCCGTGGAATATATATTCTACCCACACACATTTGGAACTCTCCTGGGGTACCCTCACACATATTATTCCCTCATTTAGTGGATATTTTCACAAAAAAAGTGAAATTTTCAAAAATCCAGAAAATTGGCTGAAAACGACTGAATATCATGGACTCATTAGGCGAATCGCTCTGGAGCTGAAATCGGAACGCTCACTGACATTTCCCCTATCTGAAAGTCTGATAAATGCCGGAAAAATGACTAAGTCCAAAAAGAAATTTTTTTAAACTTTTTTCAATTTTACCCCCGTGGGATATATATTCTACCCACACACATTTGGAACTCTCCTGGGGTACCCTCACACATATTATTCCCTCATTTAGTGGATATTTTCACAAAAAAGTGAAATTTTCAAAAATCCAGAAAATTGGCTGAAAACGACTGAATATCAAGGACTCATTGGGCGAATCGCTCTGGAACTGAAATCGGAACGCTCACTGACATTTGCCCTATCTGAAAGTCTGATAAACGCCGAAAAAATGACTAAGTCCAAGAAAAATTTTTTTTAAACTTTTTTCAATTTTACCCCGTGGGATATATATTCTACCCACACACATTTGGAACTCTCCTGGGGTACCCTCACACATATTATTCCCTCATTTAGTGGATATTTTCACAAAAAAGAGAAATTTTCAAAAATCCAAAATATTGGCTTAAAACGACTAAATATCAAGGACTCATTGGGCGAATCGCTCTGGAGCTGAAATCGGAATGCTCACTGACATTTCCCCTACCTGAAAGTCTGATAAACGCCGGAAAAATGACTAAGTCCAAAAAAAAAATTTTTTGAACTTTTTTCAATTTTATCCCCGTGGAATATATATTCTACCCACAAACATTTGGAACTCTCCTGGGGTACCCTCACACATATTATTCCCTCATTTAGTGGATATTTTCACAAAAAAGTGAAATTTTCAAAAATCCAGAAAATTGGCTGAAAACAACTGAATATCAAGGACTCATTGGGCGAATCGCTCTGGAGCTGAAATCGGAACGCTCACTGACATTTCCCCTATCTGAAAGTCTGATAAACGCCGGAAAAATGACTAAGTCCAAAAAAAAAAATTATTCAACTTTTTTCAATTTTACCCCCGTGGAATATATGTTCTACCCACACACATTTGGAACTCTCCTGGGGTACCCTCACACATATTATTCCCTCATTTAGTGGATATTTTCACAAAAAAGTGAAATTTTCAAAAATCCAGAAAATTGGCTGAAAACGACTGAATATCAAGGACTCATTGGGCGAATCGCTCTGGAACTGAAATCTGAATGCTCACTGACATTTCCCCTATCTGAAAGTCTGATAAACGCCAGAAAAATGACTAAGTCCCTAAAAAAATTTTTTTCAACTTTTTTCAATTTTACCCCCGTGGGATATATATTCTACCCACACACATTTGGAATTCTCCTGGGGTACCCTCACACATATTATTCCCTCATTTAGTTGATATTTTCACAAAAAAGTGAAATTTTCAAAAATCCAAAATATTGGCTGAAAACGACTAAATTTCAAGGACTCATTGGGCGAATCGCTCTGGAACTGAAATCGGAACGCTCACTGACATTTCCCCTATCTGAAAGTCTGATAAACGCCGGAAAAATGACTAAGTCGAAAAAAAAAAAATTTTCAACTTTTTTCAATTTTACCCCCGTGGAATATATATTCTACCCACACACATTTGGAACTCTCCTGGGGTACCCTCACACATATTATTCCCTCATTTAGTGGATATTTTCACAAAAAAGTGAAATTTTCAAAAATCCAGAAAATTGGCTGAAAACGACTAAATATCAAGGACTCATTGGCCGAATCGCTCTGGAACTGAAATCTGAACGCTCACTGACATTTCCCCTATCTGAAAGTCTGATAAACGCCGGAAAAATGACTTAGTCCAAGAAAATTTTTTTTTTAACTTTTTTCAATTTTACCCCGTGGGATATATACTCTACCCACACACATTTGGAACTCTCCTGGGTTACCCTCACACATATTATTCCCTCATTTAGTGGATATTTTCACAAAAAAGTGAAATTTTCAAAAATCCAGAAAATTGGCTGAAAAGGACTAAATATCAAGGTCTCATTAAGCGAATCGCTCTGGAACTGAAATCGGAACGCTCACTGACATTTCCCCTATCTGAAAGTCTGATAAACGCCGTAAAAATGACTTAGTCCAAAAAAATTTTTTTTTAAACTTTTTTCAATTTTAGCCCGTGGGATATATATTCTACCCACACACATTTGGAACTCTCCTGGGGTACCCTCACACATATTATTCCCTCATTTAGTGGATATTATCGCAAAAAAGTGAAATTTTCAAAAATCCAAAATATTGGCTGAAAACGACTAAATATCAAGGACTCATTGGGCGAATCGCTCTGGAACTGAAATTGGAACCCTCACTGACATTTCCCCTATCTGAAAGTCTGATAAACGCCGGAAAAATGACTAAGTCCAAAAAGAAATTTTTTTCAACTTTTTTCAATTTTACCCCCGTGGGATATATATTCTACCCACACACATTTGGAACTCTCCTGGGGTACCCTCACACATATTATTCCCTCATTTAGTGGATATTATCGCAAAAAAGTGAAATTTTCAAAAATCCAAAATATTGGCTGAAAACGACTAAATATCAAGGACTCATTGGGCGAATCGCTCTGGAACTGAAATTGGAACCCTCACTGACATTTCCCCTATCTGAAAGTCTGATAAACGCCGGAAAAATGACTAAGTCCAAAAAGAAATTTTTTTCAACTTTTTTCAATTTTACCCCCGTGGGATATATATTCTACCCACACACATTTGGAACTCTCCTGGGGTACCCTCACACATATTATTCCCTCATTTAGTGGATATTTTCACAAAAAAGTGAAATTTTCAAAAATCCAGAAAATTGGCTGAAAACGACTGAATATCAAGGACTCATTGGGCGAATCGCTCTGGAGCTGAAATCGGAACGCTCACTGACATTTGCCCTATCTGAAAGTCTGATAAACGCCGGAAAAATGACTAAGTCCAAAAAAAAATTTTTTTAAACTTTTTTCAATTTTACCCCCGTGGGATATATATTCTACCCACACACATTTGGAACTCTCCTGGGGTACCCTCACACATATTATTCCCTCATTTAGTTGATATTTTCACAAAAAAGTGAAATTTTCAAAAATCCAAAATATTGGCTTAAAACGACTAAATATCAAGGACTCATTGGGCGAATCGCTCTGGAACTGAAATCGGAACACTCACTGACATTTCCCCTATCTGAAAGTCTGATAAACGCCGGAAAAATGAGTAAGTCCAAAAAAAAATTTTTTTAAACTTTTTTCAATTTTACCCCCGTGGGATATATATTCTACCCACACACATTTGGAACTCTCCTGGGGTACCCTCACACATATTATTCCCTCATTTAGTGGATATTTTCACAAAAAAGTGAAATTTTCAAAAATCCAGAAAATTGGTTGAAAACAACTAAATATCAAGGACTCATTGGGCGAATCGCTCTGGAGCAGAAATCGGAATGCTCACTGACATTTCCCCTATCTGAAAGTCTGATAAACTCCGGAAAAATGACTAAGTCCAAAAAGAAATTTTTTTAAACTTTTTTCAATTTTACCCCCGTGGGATATATATTCTACCCACAAACATTTGGAACTCTCCTGGGGTACCCTCACACATATTATTCCCTCATTTAGTGGATATTTTCACAAAAAAGTGAAATTTTCAAAAATCCAGAAAATTGGCTGAAAACGACTGAATATCAAGGACTCATTGGGCGAATCGCTCTGGAACTGAAATCTGAATCCTCACTGACATTTCCCCTATCTGAAAGTCTGATAAACGCCAGAAAAATGACTAAGTCCCTAAAAAAAATTTTTTTCAACTTTTTTCAATTTTACCCCCGTGGGATATATATTCTACCCACACACATTTGGAACTCTCCTGGGGTACCCTCACACATATTATTGCCTCATTTAGTGGATATTTTCACAAAAAAGTGAAATTTTCAAAAATCCTGAAAATTGGATGAAAACGACTGAATATCAAGGACTCATTGGGCGAATCGCTCTGGAACTGAAATCGGAACGCTCACTGACATTTGCCCTATCTGAAAGTCTGATAAACGCCGGAAAAATGACTAAGTCCAAAAAAAAATTTTTTTAAACTTTTTTCAATTTTACCCCCGTGGGATATATATTCTACCCACACACATTTGGAACTCTCCTGGGGTACCCTCACACATATTATTCCCTCATTTAGTTGATATTTTCACAAAAAAGTGAAATTTTCAAAAATCCAAAATATTGGCTGAAAACGACTAAATATCAAGGACTCATTGGGCGAATCGCTCTGGAACTGAAATCGAAACGCTCACTGACATTTCCCCTATCTGAAAGTCTGATAAACGCCAAAAAATGACTAAGTCCAAAAAGAAATTTTTTTAAACTTTTTTCAATTTTACCCCCGTGGGATATATATTCTACCCACACACATTTGGAACTCTCCTGGGGTACCCTCACACATATTATTCCCTCATTTAGTGGATATTTTCACAAAAAAAGTGAAATTTTCAAAAATCCAGAAAATTGGCTGAAAACGACTAAATATCAAGGACTCATTGGCCGAATCGCTCTGGAACTGAAATCTGAATGCTCACTGACATTTCCCCTATCTGAAAGTCTGATAAACGCCAGAAAAATGACTAAGTCCCAAAAAAAATTTTTTTCAACTTTTTTCAATTTTACCCCCGTGGGATATATATTCTACCCACACACATTTGGAACTCTCCTGGGGTACCCTCACACATATTGTTCCCTCATTTAGTGGATATTTTCACAAAAAAGTGAAATTTTCAAAAATCCAGAAAATTGGCTGAAAACGACTAAATATCAAGGACTCATTGACCGAATCGCTCTGGAACTGAAATCTGAACGCTCACTGACATTTCCCCTATCTGAAAGTTTGATAAACGCCGGAAAAATGACTTAGTCCAAGAAAAATTTTTTTTTAACTTTTTTCAATTTTACCCCGTGGGATATATACTCTACCCACACACATTTGGAACTCTCCTGGGTTACCCTCACACATATTATTCCCTCATTTAGTGGATATTTTCACAAAAAAGTGAAATTTTCAAAAATCCAGAAAATTGGCTGAAAAGGACTAAATATCAAGGTCTCATTAAGCGAATCGCTCTGGAACTGAAATCGGAACGCTCACTGACATTTCCCCTATCTGAAAGTCTGATAAACGCCGTAAAAATGACTTAGTCCAAAAAAATTTTTTTTTAAACTTTTTTCAATTTTACCCCGTGGGATATATATTCTACCCACACACATTTGGAACTCTCCTGGGGTACCCTCACACATATTATTCCCTCATTTAGTGGATATTATCGCAAAAAAGTGAAATTTTCAAAAATCCAAAATATTGGCTGAAAACGACTAAATATCAAGGACTCATTGGGCGAATCGCTCTGGAACTGAAATTGGAACCCTCACTGACATTTCCCCTATCTGAAAGTCTGATAAACGCCGGAAAAATGACTAAGTCCAAAAAGAAATTTTTTTCAACTTTTTTCAATTTTACCCCCGTGGGATATATATTCTACCCACACACATTTGGAACTCTCCTGGGGTACCCTCACACATATTATTCCCTCATTTAGTGGATATTTTCACAAAAAAGTGAAATTTTCAAAAAATCCAGAAAATTGGCTGAAAACGACTGAATATCAAGGACTCATTGGGCGAATCGCTCTGGAGCTGAAATCGGAACGCTCACTGACATTTGCCCTATCTGAAAGTCTGATAAACGCCGGAAAAATGACTAAGTCCAAAAAAAAATTTTTTTAAACTTTTTTCAATTTTACCCCCGTGGGATATATATTCTACCCACAGACATTTGGAACTCTCCTGGGGTACCCTCACACATATTATTCCCTCATTTAGTGGATATTTTCACAAAAAAGTGAAATTTTCAAAAATCCAGAAAATTGGTTGAAAACAACTAAATATCAAGGAATCATTGGGCGAATCGCTCTGGAGCAGAAATCGGAATGCTCACTGACATTTCCCCTATCTGAAAGTCTGATAAACTCCGGAAAAATGACTAAGTCCAAAAAGAAATTTTTTTAAACTTTTTTCAATTTTACCCCGTGGGATATATATTCTACCCACACACATTTGGAACTCTCCTGGGGTACCCTCACACATATTATTCCCTCATTTAGTGGATATTTTCACAAAAAAGTGAAATTTTCAAAAATCCAGAAAATTGGCTGAAAACGACTAAATATCAACGACTCATTGGGCGAATCGCTCTGGAACTGAAATCGGAATGCTCACTGCCATTTCCCCTATCTGAAAGTCTGATAAACGCCGGAAAAATGACTAAGTCCAAAAAAAAAAATTTTTTTAACTTTTTTCAATTTTACCCCCGTGGAATATATATTCTACCCACACACATTTGGAACTCTCCTGGGGTACCATCACACATATTATTCCCTCATTTAGTGGATATTTTCACAAAAAAAGTGAAATTTTCAAAAATCCAGAAAATTGGCTGAAAACGACTGAATATCAAGGACTCATTGGGCGAATCGCTCTGGAACTGAAATCGGAACGCTCACTGACATTTGCCCTATCTGAAAGTCTGATAAACGCCGGAAAAATGACTAAGTCCAAAAAGAAATTTTTTTAAACTTTTTTCAATTTTACCCCCGTGGGATATATATTCTACCCACAAACATTTGGAACTCTCCTGGGGTACCCTCACACATATTATTCCCTCATTTAGTGGATATTTTCACAAAAAAGTGAAATTTTCAAAAATCCAGAAAATTGGCTGAAAACAACTGAATATCAAGGACTCATTGGGCGAATCGCTCTGGAGCTGAAATCAGAACGCTCACTGACATTTCCCCTATCTGAAAGTCTGATAAACGCCGGAAAAATGACTAAGTCCAAAAAAAAAAATTTTTCAACTTTTTTCAATTTTACCCCCATGGAATATATATTCTACCCACACACATTTGGAACTCTCCTGGGGTACCCTCACACATATTATTCCCTCATTTAGTGGATATTTTCGCAAAAAAGTGAAATTTTCAAAAATCCAGAAAATTGGCTGAAAACGACTGAATATCAAGGACTCATTGGGCGAATCGCTCTGGAACTGAAATCTGAATGCTCACTGACATTTCCCCTATCTGAAAGTCTGATAAACGCTAGAAAAATGACTAAGTCCCCAAAAAAATTTTTTTCAACTTTTTTCAATTTTACCCCCGTGGGATATATATTCTACCCACACACATTTGGAACTCTCCTGGGGTACCCTCACACATATTATTCCCTCATTTAGTGGATATTTTCACAAAAAAGTGAAATTTTCAAAAATCCAGAAAATTGTATGAAAACGACTGAATATCAAGGACTCATTGGGCGAATCGCTCTGGAACTGACATCGGAACGCTCACTGACATTTGCCCTATCTGAAAGTCTGATAAACGCCGGAAAAATGACTAAGTCCAAAAAAAAATTTTTTTAAACTTTTTTCAATTTTACCCCCGTGGGATATATATTCTACCCACACACATTTGGAACTCTCCTGGGGTACCCTCACACATATTATTCCCTCATTTAGTTGATATTTTCACAAAAAAGTGAAATTTTCAAAAATCCAAAATATTGGCTGAAAACGACTAAATATCAAGGACTCATTGGGCGAATCGCACTGGAACTGAAATCGGAACGCTCACTGACATTTCCCCTATCTGAAAGTCTGATAAACGCCGGAAAAATGACTAAGTCCAAAAAGAAATTTTTTTAAACTTTTTTCAATTTTACCCCCGTGGGATATATATTCTACCCACACACATTTGGAACTCTCCTGGGGTACCCTCACACATATTATTCCCTCATTTAGTGGATATTTTCACAAAAATGTGAAATTTTCAAAAATCCAGAAAATTGGCTGAAAACGACTAAATATCAAGGACTCATTGGCCGAATCGCTCTGGAACTGAAATCTGAACGCTCACTGACATTTCCCCTATCTGAAAGTCTGATAAACGCCAGAAAAATGACTAAGTACCAAAAAAATTTTTTTTCAACTTTTTTCAATTTTACCCCCGTGGGATATATATTCTACCCACACACATTTGGAACTCTCCTGGGGTACCCTCACACATATTATTCCCTCATTTAGTGGATATTTTCACAAAAAAGTGAAATTTTCAAAAATCCAGAAAATTGGCTGAAAACGACTGAATATCAAGGACTCATTGGGCGAATCGCTCTGGAGCTGAAATCGGAATGCTCACTGACATTTCCCCTATCTGAAAGTCTGATAAACGCCGGAAAAATGACTAAGTCGAAAAAAAAAATTTTTTCAACTTTTTTCAATTTTACCCCCGTGGGATATATATTCTACCCACACACATTTGGAACTCTCCTGGGGTACCCTCACACATATTATTCCCTCATTTAGTGGATAATTTCACAAAAAAGTGAAATTTTCAAAAATCCAAAATATTGGCTTAAAACGACTAAATATCAAGGACTCATTGGGCGAATCGCTCTGGAGCTGAAATCGGAATGCTCACTGACATTTCCCCTATCTGAAAGTCTGATAAACGCCGGAAAAATGACTAAGTCCAAGAAAAAAATTTTTTAAACTTTTTTCAATTTTACCCCGTGGGATATATATTCTACCCACACACATTTGGAACTCTCCTGGGGTACCCTCACACATATTATTCCCTCATTTAGTGGATATTTTCACAAAAAAGTGAAATTTTCAAAAATCCAAAATATTGGCTTAAAACTACTAAATATCAAGGACTCATTGGGCGAATCGCTCTGGAGCTGAATTCGGAATGCTCACTGACATTTCCCCTATCTGAAAGTCTGATAAACGCCGGAAAAATGACTAAGTCCAAAAAAAAAATTTTTTGAACTTTTTTCAATTTTACCCCCGTGGAATATATATTCTACCCACACACATTTGGAACTTTCCTGGGGTACCATCACACATATTATTCCCTCATTTAGTGGATATTTTCACAAAAAAAGTGAAATTTTCAAAAATCCAAAATATTGGCTGAAAACGACTAAATATCAAGGACTCATTGGGCGAATCGCTCTGGAACTGAAATCGGAACGCTCACTGACATTTCCCCTATCTGAAAGTGTGATAAACGCCGGAAAAATGACTAAGTCCAAAAAGAAATTTTTATAAACTTTTTTCAATTTTACCCCCGTGGGATATATATTCTACCCACACACATTTGGAACTCTCCTGGGGTACCCTCACACATATTATTCCCTCATTTAGTGGATATTTTCACAAAAAAGTGAAATTTTCAAAAATCCAGAAAATTGGCTGAAAACGACTAAATATCAAGGACTCATTGGCCGAATCGCTCTGGAACTGAAATCTGAACGCTCACTGACATTTCCCCTATCTGAAAGTCTGATAAACGCCAGAAAAATGACTAAGTCCCAAAAAAAATTTTTTTCAACTTTTTTCAATTTTACCCCCGTGGAATATATATTCTACCCACACACATTTGGAACTCTCCTGGGGTACCCTCACACATATTATTCCCTCATTTAGTGGATATTTTCACAAAAAAGTGAAATTTTCAAAAATCCAGAAAATTGGCTGAAAACGACTGAATATCAAGGACTCATTGGGCGAATCGCTCTGGAGCTGAAATCGGAACGCTCACTGACATTTCCCCTATCTGAAAGTCTGATAAACGCCGGAAAAATGACTAAGTCCAAAAAAAAATTTTTTCAACTTTTTTCAATTTTACCCCCGTGGAATATATATTCTACCCACACACATTTGGAACTCTCCTGGGGTACCCTCACACATATTATTCCCTCATTTAGTGGATATTTTCACAAAAAAGTGAAATTTTCAAAAATCCAGAAAATTGGCTGAAAACGACTGAATATCAAGGACTCATTGGGCGAATCGCTCTGGAACTGAAATCGGAACGCTCACTGACATTTGCCCTATCTGAAAGTCTGATAAACGACGGAAAAATGACTAAGTCAAAAAAAAAATTTTTTTAAACTTTTTTCAATTTTACCCCCGTGGGATATATATTCTACCAACACACATTTGGAACTCTCCTGGGGTACCCTCACACATATTATTCCCTCATTTAGTTGATATTTTCACAAAAAAGTGAAATTTTCAAAAATCCAAAATATTGGCTGAAAACGACTAAATATCAAGGACTCATTGGGCGAATCGCTTTGGAACTGAAATCGGAACGCTCACTGACATTTCCCCTATCTGAAAGTGTGATAAACGCCGGAAAAATGACTAAGTCCAAAAAGAAATTTTTATAAACTTTTTTCAATTTTACCCCCGTGGGATATATATTCTACCCACACACATTTGGAACTCTCCTGGGGTACCCTCACACATATTATTCCCTCATTTAGTGGATATTTTCACAAAAAAGTGAAATTTTCAAAAATCCAGAAAATTGGCTGAAAACGACTAAATATCAAGGACTCATTGGCCGAATCGCTCTGGAACTGAAATCTGAACGCTCACTGACATTTCCCCAATCTGAAAGTCTGATAAACGCCAGAAAAATGACTAAGTCCCCAAAAAAATTTTTTTCAACTTTTTTCAATTTTACCCCCGTGGAATATATATTCTACCCACACACATTTGGAACTCTCCTGGGGTACCCTCACACATATTATTCCCTCATTTAGTGGATATTTTCACAAAAAAGTGAAATTTTCAAAAATCCAGAAAATTGGCTGAAAACGACTGAATATCAAGGACTCATTGGGCGAATCGCTCTGGAACTGAAATCGGAACGCTCACTGACATTTGCCCTATCTGAAAGTCTGATAAACGCCGGAAAAATGACTAAGTCCAAAAAAAAATTTTTTTAAACTTTTTTCAATTTTACCCCCGTGGGATATATATTCTACCCACACACATTTGGAACTCTCCTGGGGTACCCTCACACATATTATTCCCTCATTTAGTGGATATTTTCACAAAAAAGTGAAATTTTCAAAAATCCAGAAAATTGGCTGAAAACGACTAAATATGAAGGACTCATTGGCCGAATCGCTCTGGAACTGAAATCTGAACGCTCACTGACATTTCCCCAATCTGAAAGTCTGATAAACGCCAGAAAAATGACTAAGTCCGAAAAAAAAATTTTTTCAACTTTTTTCAATTTTACCCCCGTGGGATATATATTCTACCCACACACATTTGGAACTCTCCTGGGGTACCCTCACACATATTATTCCCTCATTTAGTGGATATTTTCACAAAAAAGTGAAATTTTCAAAAATCCAGAAAATTGGCTGAAAACGACTGAATATCAAGGACTCATTGGGCGAATCGCTCTGGAGCTGAAATCGGAACGCTCACTGACATTTCCCCTATCTGAAAGTCTGATAAACGCCGGAAAAATGACTAAGTCGAAAAAAAAAAATTTTTCAACTTTTTTCAATTTTACCCCCGTGGAATATATATTCTACCCACACACATTTGGAACTCTCCTGGGGTACCCTCACACATATTATTCCCTCATTTAGTGGATATTTTCACAAAAAAGTGAAATTTTCAAAAATCCTGAAAATTGGCTGAAAACGACTGAATATCAAGGACTCATTGGGCGAATCGCTCTGGAGCTGAAATCGGAACGCTCACTGACATTTCCCCTATCTGAAAGTCTGATAAACGCCGGAAAAATGACTAAGTCCAAAAAAAAAATTTTTTCAACTTTTTTCAATTTTACCCCCGTGGAATATATATTCTACCCACACACATTTGGAACTCTCCTGGGGTACCCTCACACATATTATTCCCTCATTTAGTTGATATTTTCACAAAAAAGTGAAATTTTCAAAAATCCAAAATATTGGCTGAAAACGACTAAATATCAAGGACTCATTGGGCGAATCGCTCTGGAACTGAAATCGGAACGCTCACTGACATTTGCCCTATCTGAAAGTCTGATAAACGCCGGAAAAATGACTAAGTCCAAAAAGAAATTTTTATAAACTTTTTTCAATTTTACCCCCGTGGGATATATATTCTACCCACACACATTTGGAACTCTCCTGGGGTACCCTCACACATATTATTCCCTCATTTAGTGGATATTTTCACAAAAAAGTGAAATTTTCAAAAATCCAGAAAATTGGCTGAAAACGACTGAATATCAAGGACTCATTGGGCGAATCGCTCTGGAGCTGAAATCGGAACGCTCACTGACATTTCCCCTATCTGAAAGTCTGATAAACGCCGGAAAAATGACTAAGTCGAAAAAAAAATTTTTTCAACTTTTTTCAATTTTACCCCCGTGTAATATATATTCTACCCACACACATTTGGAACTCTCCTGGGGTACCCTCACACATATTATTCCCTCATTTAGTGGATATTTTCACAAAAAAGTGAAATTTTCAAAAATCCAGAAAATTGGCTGAAAACGACTGAATATCAAGGACTCATTGGGCGAATCGCTCTGGAGCTGAAATCGGAACGCTCACTGACATTTCCCCTATCTGAAAGTCTGATAAACGCTGGAAAAATGACTAAGTCCAAAAAAAAAATTTTTTCAACTTTTTTCAATTTTACCCCCGTGGAATATATATTCTACCCACACACATTTGGAACTCTCCTGGGGTACCCTCACACATATTATTCCCTCATTTAGTTGATATTTTCACAAAAAAGTGAAATTTTCAAAAATCCAAAATATTGGCTGAAAACGACTAAATATCAAGGACTCATTGGGCGAATCGCTCTGGAACTGAAATCGGAACGCTCACTGACATTTCCCCTATCTGAAAGTGTGATAAACGCCGGAAAAATGACTAAGTCCAAAAAGAAATTTTTATAAACTTTTTTCAATTTTACCCCCGTGGGATATATATTCTACCCACACACATTTGGAACTCTCCTGGGGTACCCTCACACATATTATTCCCTCATTTAGTGGATATTTTCACAAAAAAGTGAAATTTTCAAAAATCCAGAAAATTGGCTGAAAACGACTGAATATCAAGGACTCATTGGGCGAATCGCTCTGGAACTGAAATCGGAACGCTCACTGACATTTGCCCTATCTGAAAGTCTGATAAACGCCGGAAAAATGACTAAGTCCAAAAAAAAATTTTTTGAAACTTTTTTCAATTTTACCCCCGTGGGATATATATTCTACCAACACACATTTGGAACTCTCCTGGGGTACCCTCACACATATTATTCCCTCATTTAGTTGATATTTTCACAAAAAAGTGAAATTTTCAAAAATCCAAAATATTGGCTGAAAACGACTAAATATCAAGGACTCATTGGGCGAATCGCTCTGGAACTGAAATCGGAACGCTCACTGACATTTCCCCTATCTGAAAGTGTGATAAATGCCGGAAAAATGACTAAGTCCAAAAATAAATTTTTATAAACTTTTTTCAATTTTACCCCCGTGGGATATATATTCTACCCACACACATTTGGAACTCTCCTGGGGTACCCTCACACAGATTATTCCCTCATTTAGTGGATATTTTCAAAAAAAGTGAAATTTTCAAAAAACCAGAAAATTTCCTGAAAACGACTGAATATCAAGGACTCATTGGGCGAATCGCTCTGGAGCTGAAATCGGAACGCTCACTGACATTTCCCCTATCTGAAAGTCTGATAAACGCCGGAAAAATGACTAAGTCGAAAAAAAAAATTTTTTCAACTTTTTTCAATTTTACCCCCGTGGAATATATATTCTACCCACACACATTTGGAACTCTCCTGGGGTACCCTCACACAGATTATTCCCTCATTTAGTGGATATTTTCACAAAAAAGTGAAATTTTCAAAAATCCAGAAAATTGGCTGAAAACGACTAAATATCAAGGACTCATTGGCCGAATCGCTCTGGAACTGAAATCTGAACGCTCACTGACATTTCCCCTATCTGAAAGTCTGATAAACGCCAGAAAAATGACTAAGTCCCAAAAAAAATTTTTTTCAACTTTTTTCAATTTTTCCCCCGTGGGATATATATTCTACCCACACACATTTGGAACTCTCCTGGGGTACCCTCACACATATTATTCCCTCATTTAGTGGATATTTTCACAAAAAGTGAAATTTTCAAAAAACCAGAAAATTTCCTGAAAACGACTGAATATCAAGGACTGATTGGGCGAATCGCTCTGGAGCTGAAATCGGAACGCTCACTGACATTTCCCCTATCTGAAAGTCTGATAAACGCCGGAAAAATGACTAAGTCGAAAAAAAAAATTTTTTCAACTTTTTTCAATTTTACCCCCGTGGAATATATATTCTACCCACACACATTTGGAACTCTCCTGGGGTACCCTCACACATTTTATTCCCTCATTTAGTGGATATTTTCACAAAAAAGTGAAATTTTCAAAAATCCAGAAAATTGGCTGAAAACTACTGAATATCAAGGACTCATTGGGCGAATCGCTCTGGAGCTGAAATCGGAACGCTCACTGACATTTCCCCTATCTGAAAGTCTGATAAACGCCGGAAAAATGACTAAGTCCAAGAAAAATTTTTTTTAAACTTTTTTCAATTTTACCCCGTGGGATATATATTCTACCCACACACATTTGGAACTCTCCTGGGGTACCCTCACACATATTATTCCCTCATTTAGTGGATATTTTCACAAAAAAGTGAAATTTTCAAAAATCCAAAATATTGGCTTAAAACGACTAAATATCAAGGACTCATTGGGCGAATCGCTCTGGAGCTGAAATCGGAATGCTCACTGACATTTCCCCTATCTGAAAGTCTGATAAACGCCGGAAAAATGACTAAGTCCAAAAAGAAATTTTTTTAAACTTTTTTCAATTTTACCCCCGTGGGATATATATTCTACCCACACACATTTGGAACTCTCCTGGGGTACCCTCACACATATTATTCCCTCATTTAGTTGATATTTTCACAAAAAAGTGAAATTTTCAAAAATCCAAAATATTGGCTGAAAACGACTAAATATCAAGGACTCATTGGGCGAATGGCTCTGGAACTGAAATCGGAATGCTCACTGACATTTCCCCTATCTGAATGTCTGATAAACGCCGGAAAAATTACTAAGTCCAAAAAAAATTTTTTTTCAACCTTTTTCAATTTTATCTTCGTGAGATATATATTCTACCCACACACATTTGGAACTCTCCTGGGGTACCCTCACACATATTATTCCCTCATTTAGTGGATATTTTCACAAAAAAGGGAAATTTTTAAAAATCCAGAAAATTGTCTGAAAACGACTAAATATGAAGGACTCATTGGGCGAATCGCTCTGGAATTGAAATCGGAACGCCGACTGACATTTCCCCTATCTGAAAGTCTGATAAACGCCGGAAAAATGACTAAGTCCAAAAAAAAAATTTTTTAAACTTTTTTCAATTTTACCCCCGTGGGATATATATTCTACCAACACACATTTGGAACTCTCCTGGGGTACCCTCACACATATTATTCCCTCATTTAGTTGATATTTTCACAAAAAAGTGAAATTTTCAAAAATCCAAAATATTGGCTGAAAACGACTAAATATCAAGGACTCATAGGGCGAATCGCTTTGGAACTGAAATCGGAACGCTCACTGACATTTCCCCTATCTGAAAGTGTGATAAACGCCGGAAAAATGACTAAGTCCAAAAAGAAATTTTTATAAACTTTTTTCAATTTTACCCCCGTGGGATATATATTCTACCCACACACATTTGGAACTCTCCTGGGGTACCCTCACACATATTATTCCCTCATTTAGTGGATATTTTCACAAAAAAGTGAAATTTTCAAAAATCCAGAAAATTGGCTGAAAACGACTAAATATCAAGGACTCATTGGCCGAATCGCTCTGGAACTGAAATCTGAACGCTCACTGACATTTCCCCAATCTGAAAGTCTGATAAACGCCAGAAAAATGACTAAGTCCCCAAAAAAATTTTTTTCAACTTTTTTCAATTTTACCCCCGTGGAATATATATTCTACCCACACACATTTGGAACTCTCCTGGGGTACCCTCACACATATTATTCCCTCATTTAGTGGATATTTTCACAAAAAAGTGAAATTTTCAAAAATCCAGAAAATTGGCTGAAAACGACTGAATATCAAGGACTCATTGGGCGAATCGCTCTGGAACTGAAATCGGAACGCTCACTGACATTTGCCCTATCTGAAAGTCTGATAAACGCCGGAAAAATGACTAAGTCCAAAAAAAAATTTTTTTAAACTTTTTTCAATTTTACCCCCGTGGGATATATATTCTACCCACACACATTTGGAACTCTCCTGGGGTACCCTCACACATATTATTCCCTCATTTAGTGGATATTTTCACAAAAAAGTGAAATTTTCAAAAATCCAGAAAATTGGCTGAAAACGACTAAATATGAAGGACTCATTGGCCGAATCGCTCTGGAACTGAAATCTGAACGCTCACTGACATTTCCCCAATCTGAAAGTCTGATAAACGCCAGAAAAATGACTAAGTCCGAAAAAAAAATTTTTTCAACTTTTTTCAATTTTACCCCCGTGGGATATATATTCTACCCACACACATTTGGAACTCTCCTGGGGTACCCTCACACATATTATTCCCTCATTTAGTGGATATTTTCACAAAAAAGTGAAATTTTCAAAAATCCAGAAAATTGGCTGAAAACGACTGAATATCAAGGACTCATTGGGCGAATCGCTCTGGAGCTGAAATCGGAACGCTCACTGACATTTCCCCTATCTGAAAGTCTGATAAACGCCGGAAAAATGACTAAGTCGAAAAAAAAAAATTTTTCAACTTTTTTCAATTTTACCCCCGTGGAATATATATTCTACCCACACACATTTGGAACTCTCCTGGGGTACCCTCACACATATTATTCCCTCATTTAGTGGATATTTTCACAAAAAAGTGAAATTTTCAAAAATCCTGAAAATTGGCTGAAAACGACTGAATATCAAGGACTCATTGGGCGAATCGCTATGGAGCTGAAATCGGAACGCTCACTGACATTTCCCCTATCTGAAAGTCTGATAAACGCCGGAAAAATGACTAAGTCCAAAAAAAAAATTTTTTCAACTTTTTTCAATTTTACCCCCGTGGAATATATATTCTACCCACACACATTTGGAACTCTCCTGGGGTACCCTCACACATATTATTCCCTCATTTAGTTGATATTTTCACAAAAAAGTGAAATTTTCAAAAATCCAAAATATTGGCTGAAAACGACTAAATATCAAGGACTCATTGGGCGAATCGCTCTGGAACTGAAATCGGAACGCTCACTGACATTTGCCCTATCTGAAAGTCTGATAAACGCCGGAAAAATGACTAAGTCCAAAAAGAAATTTTTATAAACTTTTTTCAATTTTACCCCCGTGGGATATATATTCTACCCACACACATTTGGAACTCTCCTGGGGTACCCTCACACATATTATTCCCTCATTTAGTGGATATTTTCACAAAAAAGTGAAATTTTCAAAAATCCAGAAAATTGGCTGAAAACGACTGAATATCAAGGACTCATTGGGCGAATCGCTCTGGAGCTGAAATCGGAACGCTCACTGACATTTCCCCTATCTGAAAGTCTGATAAACGCCGGAAAAATGACTAAGTCGAAAAAAAAATTTTTTCAACTTTTTTCAATTTTACCCCCGTGTAATATATATTCTACCCACACACATTTGGAACTCTCCTGGGGTACCCTCACACATATTATTCCCTCATTTAGTGGATATTTTCACAAAAAAGTGAAATTTTCAAAAATCCAGAAAATTGGCTGAAAACGACTGAATATCAAGGACTCATTGGGCGAATCGCTCTGGAGCTGAAATCGGAACGCTCACTGACATTTCCCCTATCTGAAAGTCTGATAAACGCTGGAAAAATGACTAAGTCCAAAAAAAAAATTTTTTCAACTTTTTTCAATTTTACCCCCGTGGAATATATATTCTACCCACACACATTTGGAACTCTCCTGGGGTACCCTCACACATATTATTCCCTCATTTAGTTGATATTTTCACAAAAAAGTGAAATTTTCAAAAATCCAAAATATTGGCTGAAAACGACTAAATATCAAGGACTCATTGGGCGAATCGCTCTGGAACTGAAATCGGAACGCTCACTGACATTTCCCCTATCTGAAAGTGTGATAAACGCCGGAAAAATGACTAAGTCCAAAAAGAAATTTTTATAAACTTTTTTCAATTTTACCCCCGTGGGATATATATTCTACCCACACACATTTGGAACTCTCCTGGGGTACCCTCACACATATTATTCCCTCATTTAGTGTATATTTTCACAAAAAAGTGAAATTTTCAAAAATCCAGAAAATTGGCTGAAAACGACTGAATATCAAGGACTCATTGGGCGAATCGCTCTGGAACTGAAATCGGAACGCTCACTGACATTTGCCCTATCTGAAAGTCTGATAAACGCCGGAAAAATGACTAAGTCCAAAAAAAAATTTTTTGAAACTTTTTTCAATTTTACCCCCGTGGGATATATATTCTACCAACACACATTTGGAACTCTCCTGGGGTACCCTCACACATATTATTCCCTCATTTAGTTGATATTTTCACAAAAAAGTGAAATTTTCAAAAATCCAAAATATTGGCTGAAAACGACTAAATATCAAGGACTCATTGGGCGATTCGCTCTGGAACTGAAATCGGAACGCTCACTGACATTTCCCCTATCTGAAAGTGTGATAAACGCCGGAAAAATGACTAAGTCCGAAAAAAAAAATTTTTCAACTTTTTTCAATTTTACCCCCGTGGAATATATATTCTACCCACACACATTTGGAACTCTCCTGGGGTACCCTCACACATATTATTCCCTCATTTAGTTGATATTTTCACAAAAAAGTGAAATTTTCAAAAATCCAAAATATTGGCTGAAAACGACTAAATATCAAGGACTCATTGGGCGAATCGCTCTGGAACTGAAATCGGAACGCTCACTGACATTTGCCCTATCTGAAAGTCTGATAAACGCCGGAAAAATGACTAAGTCCAAAAAGAAATTTTTATAAACTTTTTTCAATTTTACCCCCGTGGGATATATATTCTACCCACACACATTTGGAACTCTCCTGGGGTACCCTCACACATATTATTCCCTCATTTAGTGGATATTTTCACAAAAAAGTGAAATTTTCAAAAATCCAGAAAATTGGCTGAAAACGACTGAATATCAAGGACTCATTGGGCGAATCGCTCTGGAGCTGAAATCGGAACGCTCACTGACATTTCCCCTATCTGAAAGTCTGATAAACGCCGGAAAAATGACTAAGTCGAAAAAAAAATTTTTTCAACTTTTTTCAATTTTACCCCCGTGTAATATATATTCTACCCACACACATTTGGAACTCTCCTGGGGTACCCTCACACATATTATTCCCTCATTTAGTGGATATTTTCACAAAAAAGTGAAATTTTCAAAAATCCAGAAAATTGGCTGAAAACGACTGAATATCAAGGACTCATTGGGCGAATCGCTCTGGAGCTGAAATCGGAACGCTCACTGACATTTCCCCTATCTGAAAGTCTGATAAACGCTGGAAAAATGACTAAGTCCAAAAAAAAAATTTTTTCAACTTTTTTCAATTTTACCCCCGTGGAATATATATTCTACCCACACACATTTGGAACTCTCCTGGGGTACCCTCACACATATTATTCCCTCATTTAGTTGATATTTTCACAAAAAAGTGAAATTTTCAAAAATCCAAAATATTGGCTGAAAACGACTAAATATCAAGGACTCATTGGGCGAATCGCTCTGGAACTGAAATCGGAACGCTCACTGACATTTCCCCTATCTGAAAGT
This sequence comes from Phyllobates terribilis, assembly GCF_046119375.1. NCBI lineage: Eukaryota > Metazoa > Chordata > Amphibia > Anura > Dendrobatidae > Phyllobates > Phyllobates terribilis. The sequence continues at coordinate 598,304,348 of NW_027362762.1, forward strand.
GTGATAAACGCCGGAAAAATGACTAAGTCCAAAAAGAAATTTTTATAAACTTTTTTCAATTTTACCCCCGTGGGATATATATTCTACCCACACACATTTGGAACTCTCCTGGGGTACCCTCACACATATTATTCCCTCATTTAGTGTATATTTTCACAAAAAAGTGAAATTTTCAAAAATCCAGAAAATTGGCTGAAAACGACTGAATATCAAGGACTCATTGGGCGAATCGCTCTGGAACTGAAATCGGAACGCTCACTGACATTTGCCCTATCTGAAAGTCTGATAAACGCCGGAAAAATGACTAAGTCCAAAAAAAAATTTTTTGAAACTTTTTTCAATTTTACCCCCGTGGGATATATATTCTACCAACACACATTTGGAACTCTCCTGGGGTACCCTCACACATATTATTCCCTCATTTAGTTGATATTTTCACAAAAAAGTGAAATTTTCAAAAATCCAAAATATTGGCTGAAAACGACTAAATATCAAGGACTCATTGGGCGATTCGCTCTGGAACTGAAATCGGAACGCTCACTGACATTTCCCCTATCTGAAAGTGTGATAAACGCCGGAAAAATGACTAAGTCCGAAAAAAAAAATTTTTCAACTTTTTTCAATTTTACCCCCGTGGAATATATATTCTACCCACACACATTTGGAACTCTCCTGGGGTACCCTCACACATATTATTCCCTCATTTAGTTGATATTTTCACAAAAAAGTGAAATTTTCAAAAATCCAAAATATTGGCTGAAAACGACTAAATATCAAGGACTCATTGGGCGAATCGCTCTGGAACTGAAATCGGAACGCTCACTGACATTTGCCCTATCTGAAAGTCTGATAAACGCCGGAAAAATGACTAAGTCCAAAAAGAAATTTTTATAAACTTTTTTCAATTTTACCCCCGTGGGATATATATTCTACCCACACACATTTGGAACTCTCCTGGGGTACCCTCACACATATTATTCCCTCATTTAGTGGATATTTTCACAAAAAAGTGAAATTTTCAAAAATCCAGAAAATTGGCTGAAAACGACTGAATATCAAGGACTCATTGGGCGAATCGCTCTGGAGCTGAAATCGGAACGCTCACTGACATTTCCCCTATCTGAAAGTCTGATAAACGCCGGAAAAATGACTAAGTCGAAAAAAAAATTTTTTCAACTTTTTTCAATTTTACCCCCGTGTAATATATATTCTACCCACACACATTTGGAACTCTCCTGGGGTACCCTCACACATATTATTCCCTCATTTAGTGGATATTTTCACAAAAAAGTGAAATTTTCAAAAATCCAGAAAATTGGCTGAAAACGACTGAATATCAAGGACTCATTGGGCGAATCGCTCTGGAGCTGAAATCGGAACGCTCACTGACATTTCCCCTATCTGAAAGTCTGATAAACGCTGGAAAAATGACTAAGTCCAAAAAAAAAATTTTTTCAACTTTTTTCAATTTTACCCCCGTGGAATATATATTCTACCCACACACATTTGGAACTCTCCTGGGGTACCCTCACACATATTATTCCCTCATTTAGTTGATATTTTCACAAAAAAGTGAAATTTTCAAAAATCCAAAATATTGGCTGAAAACGACTAAATATCAAGGACTCATTGGGCGAATCGCTCTGGAACTGAAATCGGAACGCTCACTGACATTTCCCCTATCTGAAAGTGTGATAAACGCCGGAAAAATGACTAAGTCCAAAAAGAAATTTTTATAAACTTTTTTCAATTTTACCCCCGTGGGATATATATTCTACCCACACACATTTGGAACTCTCCTGGGGTACCCTCACACATATTATTCCCTCATTTAGTGGATATTTTCACAAAAAAGTGAAATTTTCAAAAATCCAGAAAATTGGCTGAAAACGACTGAATATCAAGGACTCATTGGGCGAATCGCTCTGGAACTGAAATCGGAACGCTCACTGACATTTGCCCTATCTGAAAGTCTGATAAACGCCGGAAAAATGACTAAGTCCAAAAAAAAATTTTTTGAAACTTTTTTCAATTTTACCCCCGTGGGATATATATTCTACCAACACACATTTGGAACTCTCCTGGGGTACCCTCACACATATTATTCCCTCATTTAGTTGATATTTTCACAAAAAAGTGAAATTTTCAAAAATCCAAAATATTGGCTGAAAACGACTAAATATCAAGGACTCATTGGGCGATTCGCTCTGGAACTGAAATCGGAACGCTCACTGACATTTCCCCAATCTGAAAGTCTGATAAACGCCAGAAAAATGACTAAGTCCGAAAGAAAAATTTTTTCAACTTTTTTCAATTTTACCCCCGTGGGATATATATTCTACCCACACACATTTGGAACTCTCCTGGGGTACCCTCACACATATTATTCCCTCATTTAGTGGATATTTTCACAAAAAAGTGAAATTTTCAAAAATCCAGAAAATTGGCTGAAAACGACTGAATATCAAGGACTCATTGGGCGAATCGCTCTGGAGCTGAAATCGGAACGCTCACTGACATTTCCCCTATCTGAAAGTCTGATAAACGCCGGAAAAATGACTAAGTCGAAAAAAAAAATTTTTTCAACTTTTTTCAATTTTACCCCCGTGGAATATATATTCTACCCACACACATTTGGAACTCTCCTGGGGTACCCTCACACATATTATTCCCTCATTTAGTGGATATTTTCACAAAAAAGTGAAATTTTCAAAAATCCTGAAAATTGGCTGAAAACGACTGAATATCAAGGACTCATTGGGCGAATCGCTCTGGAGCTGAAATCGGAACGCTCACTGACATTTCCCCTATCTGAAAGTCTGATAAACGCCGGAAAAATGACTAAGTCCAAAAAAAAAATTTTTTCAACTTTTTTCAATTTTACCCCCGTGGAATATATATTCTACCCACACACATTTGGAACTCTCCTGGGGTACCCTCACACATATTATTCCCTCATTTAGTTGATATTTTCACAAAAAAGTGAAATTTTCAAAAATCCAAAATATTGGCTGAAAACGACTAAATATCAAGGACTCATTGGGCGAATCGCTCTGGAACTGAAATCGGAACGCTCACTGACATTTGCCCTATCTGAAAGTCTGATAAACGCCGGAAAAATGACTAAGTCCAAAAAGAAATTTTTATAAACTTTTTTCAATTTTACCCCCGTGGGATATATATTCTACCCACACACATTTGGAACTCTCCTGGGGTACCCTCACACATATTATTCCCTCATTTAGTGGATATTTTCACAAAAAAGTGAAATTTTCAAAAATCCAGAAAATTGGCTGAAAACGACTGAATATCAAGGACTCATTGGGCGAATCGCTCTGGAGCTGAAATCGGAACGCTCACTGACATTTCCCCTATCTGAAAGTCTGATAAACGCCGGAAAAATGACTAAGTCGAAAAAAAAATTTTTTCAACTTTTTTCAATTTTACCCCCGTGTAATATATATTCTACCCACACACATTTGGAACTCTCCTGGGGTACCCTCACACATATTATTCCCTCATTTAGTGGATATTTTCACAAAAAAGTGAAATTTTCAAAAATCCAGAAAATTGGCTGAAAACGACTGAATATCAAGGACTCATTGGGCGAATCGCTCTGGAGCTGAAATCGGAACGCTCACTGACATTTCCCCTATCTGAAAGTCTGATAAACGCTGGAAAAATGACTAAGTCCAAAAAAAAAATTTTTTCAACTTTTTTCAATTTTACCCCCGTGGAATATATATTCTACCCACACACATTTGGAACTCTCCTGGGGTACCCTCACACATATTATTCCCTCATTTAGTTGATATTTTCACAAAAAAGTGAAATTTTCAAAAATCCAAAATATTGGCTGAAAACGACTAAATATCAAGGACTCATTGGGCGAATCGCTCTGGAACTGAAATCGGAACGCTCACTGACATTTCCCCTATCTGAAAGTGTGATAAACGCCGGAAAAATGACTAAGTCCAAAAAGAAATTTTTATAAACTTTTTTCAATTTTACCCCCGTGGGATATATATTCTACCCACACACATTTGGAACTCTCCTGGGGTACCCTCACACATATTATTCCCTCATTTAGTGGATATTTTCACAAAAAAGTGAAATTTTCAAAAATCCAGAAAATTGGCTGAAAACGACTGAATATCAAGGACTCATTGGGCGAATCGCTCTGGAACTGAAATCGGAACGCTCACTGACATTTGCCCTATCTGAAAGTCTGATAAACGCCGGAAAAATGACTAAGTCCAAAAAAATTTTTTTTGAAACTTTTTTCAATTTTACCCCCGTGGGATATATATTCTACCAACACACATTTGGAACTCTCCTGGGGTACCCTCACACATATTATTCCCTCATTTAGTTGATATTTTCACAAAAAAGTGAAATTTTCAAAAATCCAAAATATTGGCTGAAAACGACTAAATATCAAGGACTCATTGGGCGAATCGCTCTGGAACTGAAATCGGAACGCTCACTGACATTTCCCCTATCTGAAAGTGTGATAAACGCCGGAAAAATGACTAAGTCCAAAAATAAATTTTTATAAACTTTTTTCAATTTTACCCCCGTGGGATATATATTCTACCCACACACATTTGGAACTCTCCTGGGGTACCCTCACACATATTATTCCCTCATTTAGTGGATATTTTCACAAAAAAGTGAAATTTTCAAAAATCCAGAAAATTGGCTGAAAACGACTAAATATCAAGGACTCATTGGCCGAATCGCTCTGGAACTGAAATCTGAACGCTCACTGACATTTCCCCTATCTGAAAGTCTGATAAACGCCAGAAAAATGACTAAGTCCCAAAAAAAATTTTTTTCAACTTTTTTCAATTTTACCCCCGTGGGATATATATTCTACCCACACACATTTGGAACTCTCCTGGGGTACCCTCACACATATTATTCCCTCATTTAGTGGATATTTTCACAAAAAAGTGAAATTTTCAAAAATCCAGAAAATTGGCTGAAAACGACTGAATATCAAGGACTCATTGGGCGAATCGCTCTGGAACTGAAATCGGAACGCTCACTGACATTTGCCCTATCTGAAAGTCTGATAAACGCCGGAAAAATGACTAAGTCCAAAAAAAAATTTTTTGAAACTTTTTTCAATTTTACCCCCGTGGGATATATATTCTACCAACACACATTTGGAACTCTCCTGGGGTACCCTCACACATATTATTCCCTCATTTAGTTGATATTTTCACAAAAAAGTGAAATTTTCAAAAATCCAAAATATTGGCTGAAAACGACTAAATATCAAGGACTCATTGGGCGAATCGCTCTGGAACTGAAATCGGAACGCTCACTGACATTTCCCCTATCTGAAAGTGTGATAAATGCCGGAAAAATGACTAAGTCCAAAAAGAAATTTTTATAAACTTTTTTCAATTTTACCCCCGTGGGATATATATTCTACCCACACACATTTGGAACTCTCCTGGGGTACCCTCACACAGATTATTCCCTCATTTAGTGGATATTTTCAAAAAAAGTGAAATTTTCAAAAAACCAGAAAATTTCCTGAAAACGACTGAATATCAAGGACTCATTGGGCGAATCGCTCTGGAGCTGAAATCGGAACGCTCACTGACATTTCCCCTATCTGAAAGTCTGATAAACGCCGGAAAAATGACTAAGTCGAAAAAAAAAATTTTTTCAACTTTTTTCAATTTTACCCCCGTGGAATATATATTCTACCCACACACATTTGGAACTCTCCTGGGGTACCCTCACACAGATTATTCCCTCATTTAGTGGATATTTTCACAAAAAAGTGAAATTTTCAAAAATCCAGAAAATTGGCTGAAAACGACTAAATATCAAGGACTCATTGGCCGAATCGCTCTGGAACTGAAATCTGAACGCTCACTGACATTTCCCCTATCTGAAAGTCTGATAAACGCCAGAAAAATGACTAAGTCCCAAAAAAAATTTTTTTCAACTTTTTTCAATTTTTCCCCCGTGGGATATATATTCTACCCACACACATTTGGAACTCTCCTGGGGTACCCTCACACATATTATTCCCTCATTTAGTGGATATTTTCACAAAAAGTGAAATTTTCAAAAAACCAGAAAATTTCCTGAAAACGACTGAATATCAAGGACTGATTGGGCGAATCGCTCTGGAGCTGAAATCGGAACGCTCACTGACATTTCCCCTATCTGAAAGTCTGATAAACGCCGGAAAAATGACTAAGTCGAAAAAAAAAATTTTTTCAACTTTTTTCAATTTTACCCCCGTGGAATATATATTCTACCCACACACATTTGGAACTCTCCTGGGGTACCCTCACACATTTTATTCCCTCATTTAGTGGATATTTTCACAAAAAAGTGAAATTTTCAAAAATCCAGAAAATTGGCTGAAAACTACTGAATATCAAGGACTCATTGGGCGAATCGCTCTGGAGCTGAAATCGGAACGCTCACTGACATTTCCCCTATCTGAAAGTCTGATAAACGCCGGAAAAATGACTAAGTCCAAGAAAAAATTTTTTTAAACTTTTTTCAATTTTACCCCGTGGGATATATATTCTACCCACACTCATTTGGAACTCTCCTGGGGTACCCTCACACATATTATTCCCTCATTTAGTGGATATTTTCACAAAAAAGTGAAATTTTCAAAAATCCAAAATATTGGCTTAAAACGACTAAATATCAAGGACTCATTGGGCGAATCGCTCTGGAGCTGAAATCGGAATGCTCACTGACATTTCCCCTATCTGAAAGTCTGATAAACGCCGGAAAAATGACTAAGTCCAAAAAGAAATTTTTTTAAACTATTTTCAATTTTACCCCCGTGGGATATATATTCTACCCACACACATTTGGAACTCTCCTGGGGTACCCTCACACATATTATTCCCTCATTTAGTTGATATTTTCACAAAAAAGTGAAATTTTCAAAAATCCAAAATATTGGCTGAAAACGACTAAATATCAAGGACTCATTGGGCGAATGGCTCTGGAACTGAAATCGGAATGCTCACTGACATTTCCCCTATCTGAATGTCTGATAAACGCCGGAAAAATTACTAAGTCCAAAAAAAATTTTTTTTCAACCTTTTTCAATTTTATCTTCGTGAGATATATATTCTACCCACACACATTTGGAACTCTCCTGGGGTACCCTCACACATATTATTCCCTCATTTAGTGGATATTTTCACAAAAAAGGGAAATTTTTAAAAATCCAGAAAATTGTCTGAAAACGACTAAATATGAAGGACTCATTGGGCGAATCGCTCTGGAATTGAAATCGGAACGCCGACTGACATTTCCCCTATCTGAAAGTCTGATAAACGCCGGAAAAATGACTAAGTCCAAAAAAAAAATTTTTTCAACTTTTTTCAATTTTACCCCCGTGGGATATATATTCTACCCACACACATTTGGAACTCTCCTGGGGTACCCTCACACATATTATTCCCTCATTTAGTGGATATTTTCACAAAAAAGTGAAATTTTCAAAAAACCAGAAAATTTCCTGAAAACGACTGAATATCAAGGACTCATTGGGCGAATCGCTCTGGCACTGAAATCGGAACGCTCACTGACATTTCCCCTATCTGAAAGTCTGATAAACGCCGGAAAAATGACTAAGTCGAAAAAAAAAATTTTTTCAACTTTTTTCAATTTTACCCCCGTGGGATATATATTCTACCCACACACATTTGGAACTCTCCTGGGGTACCCTCACACATATTATTCCCTCATTTAGTGGATATTTTCACAAAAAAGTGAAATTTTCAAAAATCCAGAAAATTGGCTGAAAACGACTAAATATCAAGGACTCATTGGCCGAATCGCTCTGGAACTGAAATCTGAACGCTCACTGACATTTCCCCTATCTGAAAGTCTGATAAACGCCAGAAAAATGACTAAGTCCCAAAAAAAATTTTTTTCAACTTTTTTCAATTTTACCCCCGTGGGATATATATTCTACCCACACACATTTGGAACTCTCCTGGGGTACCCTCACACATATTATTCCCTCATTTAGTGGATATTTTCACAAAAAAGTGAAATTTTCAAAAATCCAGAAAATTGGCTGAAAACGACTGAATATCAAGGACTCATTGGGCGAATCGCTCTGGAACTGAAATCGGAACGCTCACTGACATTTGCCCTATCTGAAAGTCTGATAAACGCCGGAAAAATGACTAAGTCCAAAAAAAAATTTTTTGAAACTTTTTTCAATTTTACCCCCGTGGGATATATATTCTACCAACACACATTTGGAACTCTCCTGGGGTACCCTCACACATATTATTCCCTCATTTAGTTGATATTTTCACAAAAAAGTGAAATTTTCAAAAATCCAAAATATTGGCTGAAAACGACTAAATATCAAGGACTCATTGGGCGAATCGCTCTGGAACTGAAATCGGAACGCTCACTGACATTTCCCCTATCTGAAAGTGTGATAAATGCCGGAAAAATGACTAAGTCCAAAAAGAAATTTTTATAAACTTTTTTCAATTTTACCCCCGTGGGATATATATTCTACCCACACACATTTGGAACTCTCCTGGGGTACCCTCACACAGATTATTCCCTCATTTAGTGGATATTTTCAAAAAAAGTGAAATTTTCAAAAAACCAGAAAATTTCCTGAAAACGACTGAATATCAAGGACTCATTGGGCGAATCGCTCTGGAGCTGAAATCGGAACGCTCACTGACATTTCCCCTATCTGAAAGTCTGATAAACGCCGGAAAAATGACTAAGTCGAAAAAAAAAATTTTTTCAACTTTTTTCAATTTTACCCCCGTGGAATATATATTCTACCCACACACATTTGGAACTCTCCTGGGGTACCCTCACACAGATTATTCCCTCATTTAGTGGATATTTTCACAAAAAAGTGAAATTTTCAAAAATCCAGAAAATTGGCTGAAAACGACTAAATATCAAGGACTCATTGGCCGAATCGCTCTGGAACTGAAATCTGAACGCTCACTGACATTTCCCCTATCTGAAAGTCTGATAAACGCCAGAAAAATGACTAAGTCCCAAAAAAAATTTTTTTCAACTTTTTTCAATTTTTCCCCCGTGGGATATATATTCTACCCACACACATTTGGAACTCTCCTGGGGTACCCTCACACATATTATTCCCTCATTTAGTGGATATTTTCACAAAAAGTGAAATTTTCAAAAAACCAGAAAATTTCCTGAAAACGACTGAATATCAAGGACTGATTGGGCGAATCGCTCTGGAGCTGAAATCGGAACGCTCACTGACATTTCCCCTATCTGAAAGTCTGATAAACGCCGGAAAAATGACTAAGTCGAAAAAAAAAATTTTTTCAACTTTTTTCAATTTTACCCCCGTGGAATATATATTCTACCCACACACATTTGGAACTCTCCTGGGGTACCCTCACACATTTTATTCCCTCATTTAGTGGATATTTTCACAAAAAAGTGAAATTTTCAAAAATCCAGAAAATTGGCTGAAAACTACTGAATATCAAGGACTCATTGGGCGAATCGCTCTGGAGCTGAAATCGGAACGCTCACTGACATTTCCCCTATCTGAAAGTCTGATAAACGCCGGAAAAATGACTAAGTCCAAGAAAAAATTTTTTTAAACTTTTTTCAATTTTACCCCGTGGGATATATATTCTACCCACACTCATTTGGAACTCTCCTGGGGTACCCTCACACATATTATTCCCTCATTTAGTGGATATTTTCACAAAAAAGTGAAATTTTCAAAAATCCAAAATATTGGCTTAAAACGACTAAATATCAAGGACTCATTGGGCGAATCGCTCTGGAGCTGAAATCGGAATGCTCACTGACATTTCCCCTATCTGAAAGTCTGATAAACGCCGGAAAAATGACTAAGTCCAAAAAGAAATTTTTTTAAACTATTTTCAATTTTACCCCCGTGGGATATATATTCTACCCACACACATTTGGAACTCTCCTGGGGTACCCTCACACATATTATTCCCTCATTTAGTTGATATTTTCACAAAAAAGTGAAATTTTCAAAAATCCAAAATATTGGCTGAAAACGACTAAATATCAAGGACTCATTGGGCGAATGGCTCTGGAACTGAAATCGGAATGCTCACTGACATTTCCCCTATCTGAATGTCTGATAAACGCCGGAAAAATTACTAAGTCCAAAAAAAATTTTTTTTCAACCTTTTTCAATTTTATCTTCGTGAGATATATATTCTACCCACACACATTTGGAACTCTCCTGGGGTACCCTCACACATATTATTCCCTCATTTAGTGGATATTTTCACAAAAAAGGGAAATTTTTAAAAATCCAGAAAATTGTCTGAAAACGACTAAATATGAAGGACTCATTGGGCGAATCGCTCTGGAATTGAAATCGGAACGCCGACTGACATTTCCCCTATCTGAAAGTCTGATAAACGCCGGAAAAATGACTAAGTCCAAAAAAAAAATTTTTTCAACTTTTTTCAATTTTACCCCCGTGGGATATATATTCTACCCACACACATTTGGAACTCTCCTGGGGTACCCTCACACATATTATTCCCTCATTTAGTGGATATTTTCACAAAAAAGTGAAATTTTCAAAAAACCAGAAAATTTCCTGAAAACGACTGAATATCAAGGACTCATTGGGCGAATCGCTCTGGCACTGAAATCGGAACGCTCACTGACATTTCCCCTATCTGAAAGTCTGATAAACGCCGGAAAAATGACTAAGTCGAAAAAAAAAATTTTTTCAACTTTTTTCAATTTTACCCCCGTGGAATATATATTCTACCCACACACATTTGGAACTCTCCTGGGGTACCCTCACACATATTATTCCCTCATTTAGTGGATATTTTCACAAAAAAGTGAAATTTTCAAAAATCCAGAAAATTGGCTGAAAACGACTGAATATCAAGGACTCATTGGGCGAATCGCTCTGGAGCTGAAATCGGAACGCTCACTGACATTTCCCCTATCTGAAAGTCTGATAAACGCCGGAAAAATGACTAAGTCCAAGAAAAAAAATTTTTAAACTTTTTTCAATTTTACCCCGTGGGATATATATTCTACCCACACACATTTGGAACTCTCCTGGGGTACCCTCACACATATTATTCCCTCATTTAGTGGATATTTTCACAAAAAAGTGAAATTTTCAAAAATCCAAAATATTGGCTTAAAACGACTAAATATCAAGGACTCATTGGGCGAATCGCTCTGGAGCTGAAATCGGAATGCTCACTGACATTTCCCCTATCTGAAAGTCTGATAAACGCCGGAAAAATGACTAAGTCCAAAAAAAAATTTTTTTCAACTTTTTTCAATTTTACCCCCGTGGAATATATATTCTACCCACACACATTTGGAACTCTCCTGGGGTACCATCACACATATTATTCCCTCATTTAGTGGATATTTTCACAAAAAAAGTGAAATTTTCAAAAATCCAGAAAATTGGCTGAAAACGACTAAATATCAAGGACTCATTGGCCGAATCGCTCTGGAGCTGAAATCTGAAAGCTCACTGACATTTGCCCTATCTGAAAGTCTGATAAACGCCGGAAAAATGACTAAGTCCAAAAAGAAATTTTTATAAACTTTTTTCAATTTTACCCCCGTGGGATATATATTCTACCCACACACATTTGGAACTCTCCTGGGGTACCCTCACACATATTATTCCCTCATTTAGTGGATATTTTCACAAAAAAGTGAAATTTTCAAAAATCCAGAAAATTGGCTGAAAACGACTGAATATCAAGGACTCATTGGGCGAATCGCTCTGGAGCTGAAATCGGAACGCTCACTGACATTTCCCCTATCTGAAAGTCTGATAAACGCCGGAAAAATGACTAAGTCGAAAAAAAAATTTTTTCAACTTTTTTCAATTTTACCCCCGTGTAATATATATTCTACCCACACACATTTGGAACTCTCCTGGGGTACCCTCACACATATTATTCCCTCATTTAGTGGATATTTTCACAAAAAAGTGAAATTTTCAAAAATCCAGAAAATTGGCTGAAAACGACTGAATATCAAGGACTCATTGGGCGAATCGCTCTGGAGCTGAAATCGGAACGCTCACTGACATTTCCCCTATCTGAAAGTCTGATAAACGCTGGAAAAATGACTAAGTCCAAAAAAAAAATTTTTTCAACTTTTTTCAATTTTACCCCCGTGGAATATATATTCTACCCACACACATTTGGAACTCTCCTGGGGTACCCTCACACATATTATTCCCTCATTTAGTTGATATTTTCACAAAAAAGTGAAATTTTCAAAAATCCAAAATATTGGCTGAAAACGACTAAATATCAAGGACTCATTGGGCGAATCGCTCTGGAACTGAAATCGGAACGCTCACTGACATTTCCCCTATCTGAAAGTGTGATAAACGCCGGAAAAATGACTAAGTCCAAAAAGAAATTTTTATAAACTTTTTTCAATTTTACCCCCGTGGGATATATATTCTACCCACACACATTTGGAACTCTCCTGGGGTACCCTCACACATATTATTCCCTCATTTAGTGGATATTTTCACAAAAAAGTGAAATTTTCAAAAATCCAGAAAATTGGCTGAAAACGACTGAATATCAAGGACTCATTGGGCGAATCGCTCTGGAACTGAAATCGGAACGCTCACTGACATTTGCCCTATCTGAAAGTCTGATAAACGCCGGAAAAATGACTAAGTCCAAAAAAATTTTTTTTGAAACTTTTTTCAATTTTACCCCCGTGGGATATATATTCTACCAACACACATTTGGAACTCTCCTGGGGTACCCTCACACATATTATTCCCTCATTTAGTTGATATTTTCACAAAAAAGTGAAATTTTCAAAAATCCAAAATATTGGCTGAAAACGACTAAATATCAAGGACTCATTGGGCGAATCGCTCTGGAACTGAAATCGGAACGCTCACTGACATTTCCCCTATCTGAAAGTGTGATAAACGCCGGAAAAATGACTAAGTCCAAAAATAAATTTTTATAAACTTTTTTCAATTTTACCCCCGTGGGATATATATTCTACCCACACACATTTGGAACTCTCCTGGGGTACCCTCACACATATTATTCCCTCATTTAGTGGATATTTTCACAAAAAAGTGAAATTTTCAAAAATCCAGAAAATTGGCTGAAAACGACTAAATATCAAGGACTCATTGGCCGAATCGCTCTGGAACTGAAATCTGAACGCTCACTGACATTTCCCCTATCTGAAAGTCTGATAAACGCCAGAAAAATGACTAAGTCCCAAAAAAAATTTTTTTCAACTTTTTTCAATTTTACCCCCGTGGGATATATATTCTACCCACACACATATGGAACTCTCCTGGGGTACCCTCACACATATTATTCCCTCATTTAGTGGATATTTTCACAAAAAAGTGAAATTTTCAAAAATCCAGAAAATTGGCTGAAAACGACTGAATATCAAGGACTCATTGGGCGAATCGCTCTGGAACTGAAATCGGAACGCTCACTGACATTTGCCCTATCTGAAAGTCTGATAAACGCCGGAAAAATGACTAAGTCCAAAAAAAAATTTTTTGAAACTTTTTTCAATTTTACCCCCGTGGGATATATATTCTACCAACACACATTTGGAACTCTCCTGGGGTACCCTCACACATATTATTCCCTCATTTAGTTGATATTTTCACAAAAAAGTGAAATTTTCAAAAATCCAAAATATTGGCTGAAAACGACTAAATATCAAGGACTCATTGGGCGAATCGCTCTGGAACTGAAATCGGAACGCTCACTGACATTTCCCCTATCTGAAAGTGTGATAAATGCCGGAAAAATGACTAAGTCCAAAAAGAAATTTTTATAAACTTTTTTCAATTTTACCCCCGTGGGATATATATTCTACCCACACACATTTGGAACTCTCCTGGGGTACCCTCACACAGATTATTCCCTCATTTAGTGGATATTTTCAAAAAAAGTGAAATTTTCAAAAAACCAGAAAATTTCCTGAAAACGACTGAATATCAAGGACTCATTGGGCGAATCGCTCTGGAGCTGAAATCGGAACGCTCACTGACATTTCCCCTATCTGAAAGTCTGATAAACGCCGGAAAAATGACTAAGTCGAAAAAAAAAATTTTTTCAACTTTTTTCAATTTTACCCCCGTGGAATATATATTCTACCCACACACATTTGGAACTCTCCTGGGGTACCCTCACACAGATTATTCCCTCATTTAGTGGATATTTTCACAAAAAAGTGAAATTTTCAAAAATCCAGAAAATTGGCTGAAAACGACTAAATATCAAGGACTCATTGGCCGAATCGCTCTGGAACTGAAATCTGAACGCTCACTGACATTTCCCCTATCTGAAAGTCTGATAAACGCCAGAAAAATGACTAAGTCCCAAAAAAAATTTTTTTCAACTTTTTTCAATTTTTCCCCCGTGGGATATATATTCTACCCACACACATTTGGAACTCTCCTGGGGTACCCTCACACATATTATTCCCTCATTTAGTGGATATTTTCACAAAAAGTGAAATTTTCAAAAAACCAGAAAATTTCCTGAAAACGACTGAATATCAAGGACTGATTGGGCGAATCGCTCTGGAGCTGAAATCGGAACGCTCACTGACATTTCCCCTATCTGAAAGTCTGATAAACGCCGGAAAAATGACTAAGTCGAAAAAAAAAATTTTTTCAACTTTTTTCAATTTTACCCCCGTGGAATATATATTCTACCCACACACATTTGGAACTCTCCTGGGGTACCCTCACACATTTTATTCCCTCATTTAGTGGATATTTTCACAAAAAAGTGAAATTTTCAAAAATCCAGAAAATTGGCTGAAAACTACTGAATATCAAGGACTCATTGGGCGAATCGCTCTGGAGCTGAAATCGGAACGCTCACTGACATTTCCCCTATCTGAAAGTCTGATAAACGCCGGAAAAATGACTAAGTCCAAGAAAAAATTTTTTTAAACTTTTTTCAATTTTACCCCGTGGGATATATATTCTACCCACACTCATTTGGAACTCTCCTGGGGTACCCTCACACATATTATTCCCTCATTTAGTGGATATTTTCACAAAAAAGTGAAATTTTCAAAAATCCAAAATATTGGCTTAAAACGACTAAATATCAAGGACTCATTGGGCGAATCGCTCTGGAGCTGAAATCGGAATGCTCACTGACATTTCCCCTATCTGAAAGTCTGATAAACGCCGGAAAAATGACTAAGTCCAAAAAGAAATTTTTTTAAACTATTTTCAATTTTACCCCCGTGGGATATATATTCTACCCACACACATTTGGAACTCTCCTGGGGTACCCTCACACATATTATTCCCTCATTTAGTTGATATTTTCACAAAAAAGTGAAATTTTCAAAAATCCAAAATATTGGCTGAAAACGACTAAATATCAAGGACTCATTGGGCGAATGGCTCTGGAACTGAAATCGGAATGCTCACTGACATTTCCCCTATCTGAATGTCTGATAAACGCCGGAAAAATTACTAAGTCCAAAAAAAATTTTTTTTCAACCTTTTTCAATTTTATCTTCGTGAGATATATATTCTACCCACACACATTTGGAACTCTCCTGGGGTACCCTCACACATATTATTCCCTCATTTAGTGGATATTTTCACAAAAAAGGGAAATTTTTAAAAATCCAGAAAATTGTCTGAAAACGACTAAATATGAAGGACTCATTGGGCGAATCGCTCTGGAATTGAAATCGGAACGCCGACTGACATTTCCCCTATCTGAAAGTCTGATAAACGCCGGAAAAATGACTAAGTCCAAAAAAAAAATTTTTTCAACTTTTTTCAATTTTACCCCCGTGGGATATATATTCTACCCACACACATTTGGAACTCTCCTGGGGTACCCTCACACATATTATTCCCTCATTTAGTGGATATTTTCACAAAAAAGTGAAATTTTCAAAAAACCAGAAAATTTCCTGAAAACGACTGAATATCAAGGACTCATTGGGCGAATCGCTCTGGCACTGAAATCGGAACGCTCACTGACATTTCCCCTATCTGAAAGTCTGATAAACGCCGGAAAAATGACTAAGTCGAAAAAAAAAATTTTTTCAACTTTTTTCAATTTTACCCCCGTGGAATATATATTCTACCCACACACATTTGGAACTCTCCTGGGGTACCCTCACACATATTATTCCCTCATTTAGTGGATATTTTCACAAAAAAGTGAAATTTTCAAAAATCCAGAAAATTGGCTGAAAACGACTGAATATCAAGGACTCATTGGGCGAATCGCTCTGGAGCTGAAATCGGAACGCTCACTGACATTTCCCCTATCTGAAAGTCTGATAAACGCCGGAAAAATGACTAAGTCCAAGAAAAAAAATTTTTAAACTTTTTTCAATTTTACCCCGTGGGATATATATTCTACCCACACACATTTGGAACTCTCCTGGGGTACCCTCACACATATTATTCCCTCATTTAGTGGATATTTTCACAAAAAAGTGAAATTTTCAAAAATCCAAAATATTGGCTTAAAACGACTAAATATCAAGGACTCATTGGGCGAATCGCTCTGGAGCTGAAATCGGAATGCTCACTGACATTTCCCCTATCTGAAAGTCTGATAAACGCCGGAAAAATGACTAAGTCCAAAAAAAAATTTTTTTCAACTTTTTTCAATTTTACCCCCGTGGAATATATATTCTACCCACACACATTTGGAACTCTCCTGGGGTACCATCACACATATTATTCCCTCATTTAGTGGATATTTTCACAAAAAAAGTGAAATTTTCAAAAATCCAGAAAATTGGCTGAAAACGACTAAATATCAAGGACTCATTGGCCGAATCGCTCTGGAGCTGAAATCTGAAAGCTCACTGACATTTCCCCTATCTGAAAGTCTGATAAACGCCGGAAAAATGACTAAGTCCAAGAAAAAATTTTTTTAAACTTTTTTCAATTTTACCCCGTGGGATATATATTCTACCCACACACATTTGGAACTCTCCTGGGGTACCCTCACACATATTATTCCCTCATTTAGTGGATATTTTCACAAAAAAAGTGAAATTTTCAAAAATCCAGAAAATTGGCTGAAAACGACTGAATATCATGGACTCATTAGGCGAATCGCTCTGGAGCTGAAATCGGAACGCTCACTGACATTTGCCCTATCTGAAAGTCTGATAAACGCCGGAAAAATGACTAAGTCCAAAAAGAAATTTTTTTAAACTTTTTTCAATTTTACCCCCGTGGGATATATATTCTACCCACACACATTTGGAACTCTCCTGGGGTACCCTCACACATATTATTCCCTCATTTAGTGGATATTTTCACAAAAAAGTGAAATTTTCAAAAATCCAGAAAATTACCTGAAAATGACTGAATATCAAGGACTCATTGGGCGAATCGCTCTGGAGCTGAAATCGGAACGCTCACTGACATTTTCCCTATCTGAAAGTCTGATAAACGCCGGAAAAATGATTAAGTCCCAAAAAAAATTTTTTTCAACTTTTTTCAATTTTACCCCCGTGGAATATATATTCTACCCACACACATTTGGAACTCTCCTGGGGTACCCTCACACATATTATTCCCTCATTTAGTGGATATTTTCACCAAAAAGTGAAATTTTAAAAAATCCAGAAAATTGGCTGAAAACGACTGAATATCAAGGACTCATTGGGCGCATCGCTCTGGAACTGAAATCGGAATGCTCACTGACATTTCCCCTATCTGAAAACCTGATAAACGCCGGAAAAATGACTAAGTCCAAAAAAAAATTTTTTTAAACTTTTTTAAATTTTACCCCCGTGGGATATATATTCTACCCACACACATTTGGAACTCTCCTGGTGTACCCTCACACATATTATTCCCTCATTTAGTGGATATTTTCACAAAAAAGTGAAATTTTTAAAAATCCAGAAAATTGGCTGAAAACGACTAAATATGAAGGACTCATTGGGCGAATCGCTCTGGAATTGAAATCGGAACGCCGACTGACATTTCCCCTATCTGAAAGTCTGATAAACGCCGGAAAAATGACTAAGTCCAAAAAAAATTTTTTTTAAACTTTTTTCAATTTTACCCCCGTGGGATATATATATTCTACCCACACACATTTGGAACTCTCCTGGTGTACCCTCACACATATTATTCCCTCATTTAGTGGATATTTTCACAAAAAAGTGAAATTTTCAAAAATCCAGAAAATTGGCTGAAAACGACTAAATATCAAGGACTCATTGGGCGAATCGCTCTGGAACTGAAATCGGAACGCTCACTGACATTTTCCCTATCTGAAAGTCTGATAAACGCCGGAAAAATGACTTAATCCAAGAAAATTTTTTTTAAACTTTATTCTATTTTACCCCGTGGGATATATACTCTACCCACACACATTTGGAACTCTCCTGGGTTACCCTCACACATATTATTCCCTCATTTAGTGGATATTTTCACAAAAAAAGTGAAATTTTCCAAAATCCAAAATATTGGCTGAAAACAACTAAATATCAAGGACTCATTGGGCGAATCGCTCTGGAACTGAAATCGGAATGCTCACTGACATTTCCCCTATCTGAATGTCTGATAAACGCCGGAAAAATGACTAAGTCCAAAAAAAATTTTTTTTCAACCTTTTTCAATTTTATCCCCGTGGGATATATATTCTACCCACACACATTTGGAACTCTCCTGGGGTACCCTCACACATATTATTCCCTCATTTAGTGGATATTTTCACAAAAAAAGTGACATTTTCAAAAATCCAGAAAATTGGTTGAAAACAACTAAATATGAAGGACTCATTGGGCGAATCGCTCTGGAACTGAAATCGGAATGCTCACTGACATTTCCCCTATCTGAATGTCTGATAAACGCCGGAAAAATTACTAAGTCCAAAAAAAAATTTTTTTCAACCTTTTTCAATTTTATCTTCGTGAGATATATATTCTACCCACACACATTTGGAACTCTCCTGTTTTACCTTCACACATATTATTCCCTCATTTAGTGGATATTTTCATAAAAAAGTGAAATTTTCAAAAATCGAGAAAATTGGCTGAAAACGACTAAATATCAAGGACTCATTGGGCGAATCGCTCTGGAACTGAAATCGGAACGCTCACTGACATTTCCCCTATCTGAAAGTCTGATAAACGCCGGAAAAATGACTTAATCCAAGAAAAATTTTTTTAAACTTTTTTCTATTTTACTCCGTGGGATATATACTCTACCCACACACATTTGGAACTCTCCTGGGTTACCCTCACACATATTATTCCCTCATTTAGTGGATATTTTCACAAAAAAAGTGAAATTTTCAAAAATCCAGAAAATTGGCTGAAAACGACTAAATATCAAGGAATCATTGGGCGAATCGCTCTGGAACTGAAATCTGAACGCTCACTGACATTTCCACTATCTGAAATCCTGATAAACGCCGGAAAAATGACTAAGTCCAAAAAAAATTTTTTTTCAACTTTTTTCAATTTTACCCCCGTGGGATATATATTCTACCCACACACATTTGGAACTCTCCTGGGGTACCCTCACACATATTATTCCCTCATTTAGTGGATATTTTCACAAAAAAGTGAAATTTTCAAAAATCCAGAAAATTGGCTGAAAACGACTAAATATCAAGGACTCATTGGGCACATCGCTCTGGAACTGAAATCGGAATGCTCACTGACATTTCCCCTATCTGAAAGTCTGATAAACGCCGAAAAAATGACTAAGTCCAAGAAAAATTTTTTTTAAACTTTTTTCAATTTTACCCCGTAGGATATATATTCTACCCACACACATTTGGAACTCTCCTGGGGTACCCTCACACATATTATTCCCTCATTTAGTGGATATTTTCACAAAAAAAGTGACATTTTCAAAAATCCAGAAAATTGGTTGAAAACAACTAAATATGAAGGACTCATTGGGCGAATCGCTCTGGAGCTGAAATCGGAACGCTCACTGACATTTCCCGTATCTGAAAGTTTGATAAACGCCGGAAAAATGACTAAGTCCAAAAAAAAAATTTTTTTAACTTTTTTCAATTTTACTCCCGTGGAATATATATTCTACCCACACACATTTGGAACTCTCCTGGGGTACCCTCACACATATTATTCCCTCATTTAGTGGATATTTTCACAAAAAAGTGAAATTTTCAAAAATCCAAAATATTGGCTGAAACTTCCTAAATATCAAGGACTCATTTGGCGAATCGAACTGGAACTGAAATTGGAACGCTCACTGACATTTCCCCTATCTGAAAGTCTGATAAATGCCGGAAAGATGACCAAGCTCAAAAAAAAAATTTTTTTTCAACTTTTTTCAATTTTACCCCCATGGGATATATATTCTACCCACACACATTTGGAACTCTCCTGGGGTACCCTCACACATATTATTCCCTCATTTATTGGATATTTTCACAAAAAAGTGAAATTTTCAAAAATCCAAAATATTGGCTGAAAACGACTAAATATCAAGGACTCATTGGGCGAATCGCTCTGGAACTGAAATCGTAATGCTCACTGACATTTCCCCTATCAGAAAGTCTGATAAACCCTGAAAAAATGACTAAGTCCAAAAAAAATATTTTTCAACTTTTTTCAATTTTACCCCCGTGGGATATATATTCTACCCACACACATTTGGAACTCTCCTGGGATACCCTCACATATATTATTCCTTCATTTAGTGGATATTTTCACGAAAAAGTGAAATTTTCAAGAATCCAAAATATTGGCTGAAACTTACTAAATATCAAGGACTCATTGGGCGAATCGCTCTGGAACTGAAATCGGAACACTCACTGACATTTCCCCTATCTGAAAGTCTGATAAACGCCGGAAAAATTACTAAGCCCAAAAAAAAAAATTTTTCAACATTTTTCAATTTTATCCCCGTGGGATATATATTCTACCCAAACACATTTGGAACTCTCCTGGGTTACCCTCACACATATTATTCCCTCATTTAGTGGATATTTTCACAAAAAAGTGAAATTTTCAAAAATCCAAAATATTGGCTGAAAACGATTAAATATCAAGGACTCATTGGGCGAATCGATCTGGAACTGAAATTGGAACGCTCACTGACATTTCCCCTATCTGAAAGTCTGATAAATGCCGAAAAGATGACTAAGCTCAAAAAAAAAATTTTTTTTCAACCTTTTTCAATTTTACCCCCGTGGGATATATATTCTACCCACACACATTTGGAACTCTCCTGGGGTACCCTCACACATATTATTCCTTCATTTAGTGGATATTTTAACAAAAAAGTGAAATTTTCAAAAATCCAAAATATTGGCTGAAACTTACTAAATATCAAGGACTCATTGGGCGAATCGCTCTGGAACTGAAATCTGAACACTTACTGACATTTCCACTATCTTAAAGTCTGATAAATGCCGGAAAAATGACTAAGTGCAAGAAAAAAAAATTTTCAACTTTTTTCAATTTTACCCCCGTGGGATATATATTCTTCCCACACTCATTTGGAACTCTCCTGGGTTACCCTCACACATATCATTCCCTCATTTAGTGGATATTTTCACAAAAAAGTGAAATTTTCAAAAATCCTGAAAATTGGCTGAAAACGACTAAATATCAAGGACTCATTGGGCGAATCGATCTGGAACTGAAATTGGAACGCTCACTGACATTTCCCCTATCTGAAAGTCTGATAAACGGCGGAAAAATGATTAAGTCCAAGAAAAAAATTTTTTGAACTTTTTTCAATTTTACCCCGTGGGATATATATTCCACCCGCATACATTTGGAACTCTCCTGGGATACCCTCACATGTATTATTCCTTCATTTAGTGGATATTTTCACAAAAAAGTGAAATTTTCAAAAATCCAAAATATTGGCTGAAACTTACTAAATATCAAGGACTCATTGGGCGAATCGCTCTGGAACTGAAATCGTAACACTCACTGACATTTCTCCTATCTGAAAGTCTGATAAATGCCAGAAAAATGACTAAGTCCAAGAAAAAAAAATTTTCAACTTTTTCAAATTTTACCCCCGTGGGATATATATTCTACTCACACACATTTGGAACTCTCCTGGGGTACCCTCACACATATTATTCCCTCATTTAGTGGATATTTTCACAAAAAAGTGAAATTTTCAAAAATCCAGAAAATTAGCTGAAAACGACTAAATATCAAGGACTCATTGGGCGAATCGCTCTGAAACTGAAATCGGAACACTCACTGACATTTCCCCTATCTGAATTTCTGATAAACGCCGGAAAAATGACTAAGTCCAAAAAAAAATTTTTTTCAACTTTTTTCAATTTTACCCCCGTGGGATATATATTCTACCCACACACATTTGGAACTCTCCTGGGGTATCTCACATATTATTCCCTCATTTAGTGGATATTTTCACAAAAAAGTGAAATTTTCAAAAATCCAAAATATTGGCTGAAAACGACTAAATTTCAAGGACTCATTGGGCGAATCGCTCTGGAACTGAAATCGGAACGCTCACAGACATTTCCCCTATCTGAAAGTCTGATAACTGCCGGAAAGATGACTAAGCTCAAAAAAAAATTTTTTTTTCAACTTTTTTCAATTTTACCCCCGTGGGTTATATATTCTACCCACACACATTTGGAACTCTCCTGGGGTACCCTCACACATATTATTCCCTCATTTAGTGGATATTTTCACAAAAAAGTGAAATTTTCAAAAATCCAAAATATTAGCTGAAAACGACAAAATATCAAGGACTCATTGGGCGAATGGCTTTGCAACTGAAATCGGAATGCTCACTGACATTTCCCCTATCTGAAAGTCTGATAAACGGCGGAAAAATGAGTAAGTCCAAGAAAAAATTTTTTTGAACTTTTTTAAATTTTTTCCCCGTGGGATATATATTCTTCCCACACACATTTGGAACTCTCCTGGGGTACCCTCACACATATTATTCCCTCATTTAGTGGATATTTTCACAAAAAAGTGAAATTTTCAAAAATCCAAAATATTGGCTGAAAACGACTAAATATGAAGGACTCATTGAGCGAATCTCTCTGGAACTGAAATCGTAATGCTCACTGACATTTCCCCTATCTGAAAGTCTGATAAACCCTGAAAAAATGACTAAGTCCAAAAAAAATATTTTTCATCTTTTTTCAATTTTACCCCCGTGGGATATATATTCTACCCACACACATTTGGAACTCTCCTGGGATACCCTCACATATATTATTCCTTCATTTAGTGGATATTTTCACGAAAAAGTGAAATTTTCAAAAATCCAAAATATTGGCTGAAACTTACTAAATATCAAGGACTCATTGGGCGAATCGCTCTGGAACTGAAATCGGAACACTCACTGACATTTCCCCTATCTGAAAGTCTGATAAATGCCGGAAAAATGACTAAGTCCAAGAAAAAAAAATTTTTTCAACATTTTTCAATTTTATCCCCGTGGGATATATATTCTACCCAAACACATTTGGAACTCTCCTGGGTTACCCTCACACATATTATTCCCTCATTTAGTGGATATTTTCACAAAAAAGTGAAATTTTCAAATATCCAAAATATTGGCTGAAAACGACTAAATATCAAGGACTCATTGGGCGAATCGCTCTGGAACTGAAATCGGAATGCTCACTGAAATTTCCCCTATCTGAAAGTCTGATAAACGCCAGAAAAATGACTAAGTTCAAAAAAAAATATTTTTCAACTTTTTTCAATTTTACCCCCGTGGGATATATATTCTACCCACACACATTTGGAACTCTCCTGCAGTACCCTCACACATATTATTCCCTCATTTAGTGGATATTTTCACAAAAAAATGAATGTTTCAAAAATCCAGAAAATTGGCTGAAAATGACTAAATATCAAAGACTCATTGGGTGAATCGTTCTGGAGCTGACATCGGAACGCTCACTGACATTTCCCCTATCTGAAAGTCTGATAAACGCTGGAAAAATGAATAAGTCCAAAAAAATAATTTTTTCACCTTTTTTCAATTTTACCCCCGTGGGATATATATGCAACCCACACACATTTGGAACTCTCCTGGGGTACCCTCACACATATTATTCCCTCATTTAGTGGATATTTTCACAAAAAAGTGAAATTTTCAAATATCCAAAATATTGGCTGAAAACGACTAAATATCAAGGACTCATTGGTCGAATCACTCTGGAACTGAAATCGGAATGCTCACTGACATTTCCCCTATCTGAAAGTCTGATAAACGGCGGAAAAATGACTAAGTCCAAAAAAATTTTTTTTTCAACTTTTTTCAATTTTAACCCCGTGGGATATTTATTCTACCCACACACATTTGGAACTCTCCTGGGGTACCCTCACACATATTATTCCCTCATTTAGTGGATATATTCACAAAAAAGTGAAAGTTTCAAAAATCCAGAAAATTGGCTGAAAACGACTAAATATCAAGGACTCATTGGGCGAATCGCTCTGGAACTGAAATCGGAACGCTCACTCACATTTCCCCTATCTGAAAGTCTGATAAACGCCGGAAAAATGACTAAGTCCAAAAAAAAATTTTTTTCAACTTTTTTCAATTTTAACCCCGTGTGATATATATTCTACCCACACACATTTGGAACTCTCCTGGGGTACCCTCACACATATTATTCCCTCATTTAGTGGATATTTTCACAAAAATGAGAAATTTTCAAAAATCCTGAAAATTGGCTGAAAACGACTAAATATCAAGGACTCATTGGGAGAATCGCTCTGGAACTGCAATTGGAACGCTCACTGACATTTCCCCTATCTGAAAGTCTGATAAATGCCAGAAAGATGACTACGCTAAAAAAAAAAAAATTTTCAACTTTTTTCAATTTTACCCCCGTGGGATATATATTCTACCCACACACATTTGGAACTCTCCTGGGGTACCCTCACACATATTATTCCCTCATTTAGTGGATATTTTCACAAAAAAGTGAAATTTTCAAATATCCAAAATATTGGCTGAAAACGATTAAATATCAAGGACTCATTGGGCGAATCGATCTGGAACTGAAATTGGAACGCTCACTGACATTTCCCCAATCTGAAAGTCTGATAAATGCCGAAAAGATGACTAAGCTCAAAAAAAAATTTTTTTTCAACCTTTTTCAATTTTACCCCCGTGGGATATATATTCTACCCACACACATTTGGAACTCTCCTGGGGTACCCTCACACATATTATTCCTTCATTTAGTGGATATTTTCACAAAAAAGTGAAATTTTCAAAAATCCAAAATATTGGCTGAAACTTACTAAATATCAAGGACTCATTGGGCGAATCGCTCTGGAACTGAAATCTGAACACTCACTGACATTTCCCCTATCTTAAAGTCTGATAAATGCCGGAAAAATGACTAAGTGCAAGAAAAAAAAATTTTCAACTTTTTTCGATTTTACCCCCGTGGGATATATATTCTACCCACACTCATTTGGAACTCTCCTGGGTTACCCTCACACATATCATTCCCTCATTTAGTGGATATTTTCACAAAAAAGTGAAATTTTCAAAAATCCTGATAATTGGCTGAAAACGACTAAATATCAAGGACTCATTGGGCGAATCGATCTGGAACTGAAATCGAAATGCTCACTGACATTTGCCCTATCTGAAAGTCTGATAAACGCCAGAAAAATTACTAAATCCAAAAAAATAATTTTTTCACCTTTTTTAAATTTTACCCCCGTGGGATATATATTCTACCCACACACATTTGGAAGTCTCCTGTGGTACACTCACACATATTATTCCCTCATTTAGTGGATATTTTCACAAAAAAGTGAAATTTTCAAAAATCCAAAATATTAGCTGAAAACGACAAAATATCAAGGACTCATTGGGCGAATGGCTTTGCAACTGAAATCGGAATGCTCACTGACATTTCCCGTATCTGAAAGTCTGATAAACGGCGGAAAAATGAGTAAGTCCAAGAAAAAATTTTTTTGAACTTTTTTAAATTTTACCCCGTGGGATATATATTCTACCCACACACATTTGGAACTCTCCTGGGGTACCCTCACACATATTATTCCCTCATTTAGTGGATATATTCACAAAAAAGTGAAAGTTTCAAAAATCCAGAAAATTGGCTGAAAACGACTAAATATCAAGGACTCATTGGGCGAATCGCTCTGGAACTGAAATCGGAATGCTCACTGACATTTCCCCTATCTGAAAGTTTGATAAACGGCGGAAAAATGACTAAGTCCAAAAAAAATTTTTTTTCAACTTTTTTCAATTTTACCCCCGTGGGATATTTATTCTACCCACACACATTTGGAACTCTCCTGGGGTACCCTCACACATATTATTCCCTCATTTAGTGGATATATTCACAAAAAAGTGAAAGTTTCAAAAATCCAGAAAATTGGCTGAAAACAACTAAATATCAAGGACTCATTGGGCGAATCGCTCTGGAACTGAAATCGGAATGCTCACTGACATTTCCCCTATTTGAAAGTCTGATAAACGCCGGAAAAAAGACTAAGTTCAAAAAAAAATATTTTTCAACTTTTTTCAATTTTTCCCCCTTGGGATATATATTCTACCCACACACATTGGGAACTCTCCTGTAGTACCCTCACACATATTATTCCCTCATTTAGTGGATATTTTCACAAAAAAGTGAAATTTTCAAAAATCCTAAATATTGGCTGAAAACGACAAAATATGAAGGACTCATTGAGCGAATCGCTCTGGAACTGAAATCGGAACGCTCACTGATATTTCCCCTATCTGAAAGTCTGATAAAAGCCGGAGAAATGACAGTCCAAAAAAAAAATTTTTTTCAACTTTTTTCAATTTTACACCCGTGGGATATATATTCTACCCACACACATTTGGAACTCTCCTGAGGTACCCTCACACATATTATTCCCTCATTTAGTGGATATTTTCACAAAAAAGTGAAAGTTTCAAAAATCCAGAAAATTGGCTGAAAATGACTAAATATCAAAGACTCATTGGGTGAATCGTTCTGGAGCTGACATCGGAACGCTCACTGACATTTCCCCTATCTGAAAGTCTGATAAACGCTGGAAAAATGAATAAGTCCAAAAAAATAATTTTTTCACCTTTTTTCAATTTTACCCCCGTGGGATATATATGCAACCCACACACATTTGGAACTCTCCTGGGGTACCCTCACACATATTATTCCCTCATTTAGTGGATATTTTCACAAAAAAGTGAAATTTTCAAATATCCAAAATATTGGCTGAAAACGACTAAATATCAAGGACTCATTGGTCGAATCAGTCTGGAACTGAAATCGGAATGCTCACTGACATTTCCCCTATCTGAAAGTCTGATAAACGGCGGAAAAATGACTAAGTCCAAAAAAAATTTTTTTTCAACTTTTTTCAATTTTACCCCCGTGGGATATAGATTCTACCCAAACACATTTGGAACTCTCCTGGGGTACCCTCACACATATTATTCCCTCATTTAGTGGATATATTCACAAAAAAGTGAAAGTTTCAAAAATCCAGAAAATTGGCTGAAAACGACTAAATATCAAGGACTCATTGGGCGAATCGCTCTGGAACTGAAATCGAAATGCTCACTGACATTTGCCCTATCTGAAAGTCTGATAAACGCCAGAAAAATTACTAAGTCCAAAAAAATAATTTTTTCACCTTTTTTCAATTTTACCCCCGTGGGATATATATTCTACCCACACACATTTGGAAGTCTCCTGTGGTACACTCACACATATTATTCCCTCATTTAGTGGATATTTTCACAAAAAAGTGAAATTTTCAAAAATCCAGAAAATTGGCTGAAAACGACAAAAAACAAGGACTCATTGGGCGAATCGCTCTGGAACTGAAATCGAAATGCTCACTGACATTTGCCCTATCTGAAAGTCTGATAAACGCCAGAAAAATTACTAAGTCCAAAAAAATAATTTTTTCACCTTTTTTCAATTTTCCCTCCTGTGGGATATATATTCTACCCACACACATTTGGAACTCTCCTGGGGTACCCTCACACATATTATTCCCTCACTTAGTGGATATTTTCACAAAAAAGTGAAATTTTCAAAAATCCAGAAAATTGGCTGAAAACGACTAAATATCAAGGACTCATTGGGCGAATCGTTCTGGAACTGAAATTGGAACGCTCACTCACATTTCCCCTATCTGAAAGTCTGATAAACGCCGGAAAAATTACTAAGTCCAAAAAAAAAATTTTTTCAACATTTTTCAATTTTAGCCCCGTGGGATATATATTCTACCCAAACACATTTGGAACTCTCCTGGGTTACCCTCACACATATTATTCCCTCATTTAGTGGATATTTTCACAAAAAAGTGAAATTTTCAAAAATCCAAAATATTGGCTGAAAACGATTAAATATCAAGGACTCATTGGGCGAATCGATCTGGAACTGAAATTGGAACGCTCACTGACATTTCCCCTATCTGAAAGTCTGATAAATGCCGAAAAGATGACTAAGCTCAAAAAAAAATTTTTTTCAACCTTTTTCAATTTTACCCCCGTGGGATATATATTCTACCCACACACATTTGGAACTCTCCTGGGGTACCCTCACACATATTATTCCTTCATTTAGTGGATATTTTCACAAAAAAGTGAAATTTTCAAAAATCCAAAATATTGGCTGAAACTTACTAAATATCAAGGACTCATTGGGCGAATCGCTCTGGAACTGAAATCTGAACACTCACTGACATTTCCCCTATCTTAAAGTCTGATAAATGCCGGAAAAATGACTAAGTGCAAGAAAAAAAAATTTTCAACTTTTTTCGATTTTACCCCCGTGGGATATATATTCTACCCACACTCATTTGGAACTCTCCTGGGTTACCCTCACACATATCATTCCCTCATTTAGTGGATATTTTCACAAAAAAGTGAAATTTTCAAAAATCCTGAAAATTGGCTGAAAACGACTAAATATCAAGGACTCATTGGGCGAATCGATCTGGAACTGAAATTGGAACGCTCACTGACATTTCCCCTATCTGAAAGTCTGATAAACGGCGGAAAAATGATTAAGTCCAAGAAAAAATTTTTTTGAACTTTTTTCAATTTTACCCCGTGGGATATATATTCTTCCCACACACATTTGGAACTCTCCTGGGGTACCCTCACACATATTATTCCCTCCTTTAGTGGATATTTTCACAAAAAAAGTGAAATTTTCAAAAATCCAAAATATTGGCTGAAAACGACTAAATATCAAGGACTCATTGGGCGAATCGCTCTGGAACTGAAATCGCAATGCTCACTGACATTTCCCCTATCTGAAAGTCTGATAAACCCTGAAAAAATGACTAAGTCCAAGAAAAAAAAATTTTCAACTTTTTCAAATTTTACCCCCGTGGGATATATATTCTACTCACACACATTTGGAACTCTCCTGGGGTACCCTCACACATATTATTCCCTCATTTAGTGGATATTTTCACAAAAAAGTGAAATTTTCAAAAATCCAAAATATTGGCTGAAAACGACAAAATATCAAGGACTCATTGGGCGAATGGCTTTGCAACTGAAATCGGAATGCTCACTGACATTTCCCCTATCTGAAAGTCTGATAAACGGCGGAAAAATGAGTAAGTCCAAGAAAAAATTTTTTTGAACTTTTTTAAATTTTACCCCGTGGGATATATATTCTTCCCACACACATTTGGAACTCTCCTGGGGTACCCTCACACATATTATTCCCTCATTTAGTGGATATTTTCACAAAAAAGTGAAATTTTCAAAAATCCAAAATATTGGCTGAAAACGACTAAATATGAAGGACTCATTGAGCGAATCTCTCTGGAACTGAAATCGTAATGCTCACTGACATTTCCCCTATCTGAAAGTCTGATAAACCCTGAAAAAATGACTAAGTCCAAAAAAAATATTTTTCATCTTTTTTCAATTTTACCCCCGTGGGATATATATTCTACCCACACACATTTGGAACTCTCCTGGGATACCCTCACATATATTATTCCTTCATTTAGTGGATATTTTCACGAAAAAGTGAAATTTTCAAAAATCCAAAATATTGGCTGAAAGTTACTAAATATCAAGGACTCATTGGGCGAATTGCTCTGGAACTGAAATCGGAACACTCACTGACATTTCCCCTATCTGAAAGTCTGATAAATGCCGGAAAAATGACTAAGTCCAAAAAAAAATTTTTTTCAACTTTTTTCAATTTTACCCCCGTGGGATATATATTCTACCCACACACATTTGGAACTCTCCTGGGGTATCACACATATTATTCCCTCATTTAGTGGATATTTTCACAAAAAAGTGAAATTTACAAAAATTCAAAATATTGGCTGAAAACGACTAAATTTCAAGGACTCATTGGGCGAATCGCTCTGGAACTGAAATCTGAACACTCACTGACATTTCCCCTATCTTAAAGTCTGATAAATGCCGGAAAAATGACTAAGTGCAAGAAAAAAAAATTTTCAACTTTTTTCAATTTTACCCCCGTGGGATATATATTCTACCCACACTCATTTGGAACTCTCCTGGGGTACCCTCACACATATTATTCCCTCATTTAGTGGATATTTTCACAAAAAAGTGAAATTTTCAAAAATCCAAAATATTAGCTGAAAACAACAAAATATCAAGGACTCATTGGGCGAATGGCTTTGCAACTGAAATCGGAATGCTCACTGACATTTCCCCTATCTGAAAGTCTGATAAATGCCGGAAAAATGACTAAGTCCAAGAAAAAAAAATTTTTTCAACATTTTTCAATTTTATCCCCGTGGGATATATATTCTACCCAAACACATTTGGAAGTCTCCTTGGTTACCCTCACACATATTATTCCCTCATTTAGTGGATATTTTCACAAAAAAGTGAAATTTTCAAATATCCAAAATATTGGCTGAAAACGACTAAATATCAAGGACTCATTGGGCGAATCGCTCTGGAACTGAAATAGGAATGCTCACTGAAATTTCCCCTATCTGAAAGTCTGATAAACGCCAGAAAAATGACTAAGTTAAAAAAAAAATATTTTTCAACTTTTTGCAATTTTACCCCCGTGGGATATATATTCTACCCACACACATTTGGAACTCTCCTGCAGTACCCTCACACATATTATTCCCTCATTTAGTGGATATTTTCACAAAAAAATGAAAGTTTCAAAAATCCAGAAAATTGGCTGAAAATGACTAAATATCAAAGACTCATTGGGTGAATCGTTCTGGAGCTGACATCGGAACACTCACTGACATTTCCCCTATCTGAAAGTCTGATAAACGCTGGAAAAATGAATAAGTCCAAAAAAATAATTTTTTCACCTTTTTTCAATTTTACCCCCGTGGGATATATATGCAACCCACACACATTTGGAACTCTCCTGGGGTACCCTCACACATATTATTCCCTCATTTAGTGGATATTTTCACAAAAAAGTGAAATTTTCAAATATCCAAAATATTGGCTGAAAACGACTAAATATCAAGGACTCATTGGTCGAATCACTCTGGAACTGAAATCGGAATGCTCACTGACATTTCCCCTATCTGAAAGTCTGATAAACGGCGGAAAAATGACTAAGTCCAAAAAAATTTTTTTTTCAACTTTTTTCAATTTTAACCCCGTGGGATATTTATTCTACCCACACACATTTGGTACTCTCCTGGGGTACCCTCACACATATTATTCCCTCATTTAGTGGATATATTCACAAAAAAGTGAAAGTTTCAAAAATCCAGAAAATTGGCTGAAAACGACTAAATATCAAGGACTCATTGGGCGAATCGCTCTGGAACTGAAATCGGAACGCTCACTCACATTTCCCCTATCTGAAAGTCTGATAAACGCCGGAAAATTGACTAAGTCCAAAAAAAAATTTTTTTCAACTTTTTTCAATTTTAACCCCGTGTGATATATATTCTACCCACACACATTTGGAACTCTCCTGGGGTACCCTCACACATATTATTCCCTCATTTAGTGGATATTTTCACAAAAAAGTGAAATTTTCAAAAATCCTGAAAATTGGCTGAAAACGACTAAATATCAAGGACTCATTGGGAGAATCGCTCTGGAACTGAAATTGGAACGCTCACTGACATTTCCCCTATCTGAAAGTCTGATAAATGCCGGAAAAATGACTAAGTCCAAGAAAAAAAAATTTTTTCAACATTTTTCAATTTTATCCCCGTGGGATATATATTCTACCCAAACACATTTGGAAGTCTCCTTGGTTACCCTCACACATATTATTCCCTCATTTAGTGGATATTTTCACAAAAAAGTGAAATTTTCAAATATCCAAAATATTGGCTGAAATCGACTAAATATCAAGGACTCATTGGGCGAATCGCTCTGGAACTGAAATAGGAATGCTCACTGAAATTTCCCCTATCTGAAAGTCTGATAAACGCCAGAAAAATGACTAAGTTAAAAAAAAAATATTTTTCAACTTTTTTCAATTTTACCCCCGTGGGATATATATTCTACCCACACACATTTGGAACTCTCCTGCAGTACCCTCACACATATTATTCCCTCATTTAGTGGATATTTTCACAAAAAAATGAAAGTTTCAAAAATCCAGAAAATTGGCTGAAAATGACTAAATATCAAAGACTCATTGGGTGAATCGTTCTGGAGCTGACATCGGAACGCTCACTGACATTTCCCCTATCTGAAAGTCTGATAAACGCTGGAAAAATGAATAAGTCCAAAAAAATAATTTTTTCACCTTTTTTCAATTTTACCCCCGTGGGATATATATGCAACCCACACACATTTGGAACTCTCCTGGGGTACCCTCACACATATTATTCCCTCATTTAGTGGATATTTTCACAAAAAAGTGAAATTTTCAAATATCCAAAATATTGGCTGAAAACGACTAAATATCAAGGACTCATTGGGCGAATCGCTCTGGAACTGAAATCGAAATGCTCACTGACATTTGCCCTATCTGAAAGTCTGATAAACGCCAGAAAAATTACTAAGTCCAAAAAAATAATTTTTTCACCTTTTTTCAATTTTCCCTCCTGTGGGATATATATTCTACCCACACACATTTGGAACTCTCCTGGGGTACCCTCACACATATTATTCCCTCATTTAGTGGATATTTTCACAAAAAAGTGAAATTTTCAAATATCCAAAATATTGGCTGAAAACGACTAAATATCAAGGACTCATTGGGCGAATCGCTCTGGAACTGAAATTGGAATGCTCACTGACATTTCCCCTATCTGAAAGTCTGATAAATGCCAGAAAGATGACTAAGCTAAAAAAAAAAAAAATTTCAACTTTTTTCAATTTTACCCCCGTGGGATATATATTCTACCCACACACATTTGGAACTCTCCTGGGGTACCCTCACACATATTATTCCCTCATTTAGTGGATATTTTCACAAAAAAGTGAAATTTTCAAATATCCAAAATATTGGCTGAAAACGACTAAATATCAAGGACTCATTGGGCGAATCGCTCTGGAACTGAAATCGAAATGCTCACTGACATTTGCCCTATCTGAAAGTCTGATAAACGCCAGAAAAATTACTAAGTCCAAAAAAATAATTTTTTCACCTTTTTTCAATTTTCCCTCCTGTGGGATATATATTCTACCCACACACATTTGGAACTCTCCTGGGGTACCCTCACACATATTATTCCCTCATTTAGTGGATATTTTCACAAAAAAGTGAAATTTTCAAATATCCAAAATATTGGCTGAAAACGACTAAATATCAAGGACTCATTGGGCGAATCGCTCTGGAACTGAAATTGGAATGCTCACTGACATTTCCCCTATCTGAAAGTCTGATAAACGCCGGAAAAATGACTAAGTTAAAAAAAAAATATTTTTCACCTTTTTTCAATTTTACCCCCGTGGGATATATATGCAACCCACACACATTTGGAACTCTCCTGGGGTACCCTCACACATATTATTCCCTCATTTAGTGGATATTTTCACAAAAAAGTGAAATTTTCAAATATCCAAAATATTGGCTGAAAACGACTAAATATCAAGAACTCATTGGTCGAATCAGTCTGGAACTGAAATCGGAATGCTCACTGACATTTCCCCTATCTGAAAGTCTGATAAACGGCGGAAAAATGACTAAGTCCAAAAAAAATTTTTTTTCAACTTTTTTCAATTTTACCCCCGTGGGATATTTATTCTACCCACACACATTTGGAACTCTCCTGGGGTACCCTCACACATATTATTCCCTCATTTAGTGGATATTTTCACAAAAAAGTGAAATTTTCAAAAATCCAGAAAATTGGCTGAAAACGACTAAATATCAAGGACTCATTGGGCGAATCGCTCTGGAACTGAAATCGGAACGCTCACTCACATTTCCCCTATCTGAAAGTCTGATAAACGCCGGAAAAATGACTAAGTCCAAAAAAAAATTTTTTTCAACTTTTTTCAATTTTAACCCTGTGGGATATATATTCTACCCACACACATTTGGAACTCTCCTGGGGTACCCTCACACATATTATTCCCTCATTTAGTGGATATTTTCACAAAAAAGTGAAATTTTCAAAAATCCTGAAAATTGGCTGAAAACGACTAAATATCAAGGACTCATTGGGAGAATCGCTCTGGAACTGAAATTGGAACGCTCACTGACATTTCCCCTATCTGAAAGTCTGATAAATGCCAGAAAGATGACTAAGCTAAAAAAAAAAAAAATTTCAACTTTTTTCAATTTTACCCCCGTGGGATATATATTCTACCCACACACATTTGGAACTCTCCTGGGGTACCCTCACACATATTATTCCCTCATTTAGTGGATATTTTCACAAAAAAGTGAAATTTTCAAATATCCAAAATATTGGCTGAAAACGACTAAATATCAAGGACTCATTGGGCGAATCGCTCTGGAACTGAAATCGAAATGCTCACTGACATTTGCCCTATCTGAAAGTCTGATAAACGCCAGAAAAATTACTAAGTCCAAAAAAATAATTTTTTCACCTTTTTTCAATTTTCCCTCCTGTGGGATATATATTCTACCCACACACATTTGGAACTCTCCTGGGGTACCCTCACACATATTATTCCCTCATTTAGTGGATATTTTCACAAAAAAGTGAAATTTTCAAATATCCAAAATATTGGCTGAAAACGACTAAATATCAAGGACTCATTGGGCGAATCGCTCTGGAACTGAAATTGGAATGCTCACTGACATTTCCCCTATCTGAAAGTCTGATAAACGCCGGAAAAATGACTAAGTCCAAAAAAAAATTTTTTTCAACTTTTTTCAATTTTACCCCCGTGGGATATATATTCAACCCACACACATTTGGAACTCTCCTGGGGTACCCTCACACATATTATTCCCTCATTTAGTGGATATTTTCACAAAAAAGTGAAATTTTCAAATATCCAAAATATTGGCTGAAAACGAATAAATATCAAGGACTCATTGGGCGAATCGCTCTGGAACTGAAATCGGAATGCTCACTGACATTTCCACTATTTGAAAGTCTGATAAACGCCGGAAAAAAGACTAAGTTCAAAAAAAAATATTTTTCAACTTTTTTCAATTTTTCCCCCGTGGGATATATATTCTACCCACACACATTGGGAACTCTCCTGTAGTACCCTCACACATATTATTCCCTCATTTAGTGGATATTTTCACAAAAAAGTGAAATTTTCAAAAATCCTAAATATTGGCTGAAAACGACAAAATATGAAGGACTCATTGAGCGAATCGCTCTGGAACTGAAATCGGAACGCTCACTGATATTTCCCCTATCTGAAAGTCTGATAAAAGCCGGAGAAATGACAGTCCAAAAAAAAAATTTTTTTCAACTTTTTTCAATTTTACACCCGTGGGATATATATTCTACCCACACACATTTGGAACTCTCCTGGGGTACCCTCACACATATTATTCCCTCATTTAGTGGATATTTTCACAAAAAAGTGAAAGTTTCAAAAATCCAGAAAATTGGCTGAAAATGACTAAATATCAAAGACTCATTGGGTGAATCGTTCTGGAGCTGACATCGGAACGCTCACTGACATTTCCCCTATCTGAAAGTCTGATAAACGCTGGAAAAATGAATACGTCCAAAAAAATAATTTTTTCACCTTTTTTCAATTTTACCCCCGTGGGATATATATGCAACCCACACACATTTGGAACTCTCCTGGGGTACCCTCACACATATTATTCCCTCATTTAGTGGATATTTTCACAAAAAAGTGAAATTTTCAAATATCCAAAATATTGGCTGAAAACGACTAAATATCAAGGACTCATTGGTCGAATCAGTCTGGAACTGAAATCGGAATGCTCACTGACATTTCCCCTATCTGAAAGTCTGATAAACGGCGGAAAAATGACTAAGTCCAAAAAAAATTTTTTTTCAACTTTTTTCAATTTTACCCCCGTGGGATATAGATTCTACCCAAACACATTTGGAACTCTCCTGGGGTACCCTCACACATATTATTCCCTCATTTAGTGGATATATTCACAAAAAAGTGAAAGTTTCAAAAATCCAGAAAATTGGCTGAAAACGACTAAATATCAAGGACTCATTGGGCGAATCGCTCTGGAACTGAAATCGGAACGCTCACTCACATTTCCCCTATCTGAAAGTCTGATAAACGCCGGAAAAATGACTAAGTCCAAAAAAAAATTTTTTGCAACTTTTTTCAATTTTAACCCTGTGGGATATATATTCTACCCACACACATTTGGAACTCTCCTGGGGTACCCTCACACATATTATTCCCTCATTTAGTGGATATTTTCACAAAAAAGTGAAATTTTCAAAAATCCTGAAAATTGGCTGAAAACGACTAAATATCAAGGACTCATTGGGAGAATCGCTCTGGAACTGAAATTGGAACGCTCACTGACATTTCCCCTATCTGAAGGTCTGATAAATGCCAGAAAGATGACTAAGCTAAAAAAAAAAAAATTTTCAACTTTTTTCAATTTTACCCCCGTGGGATATATATTTTACCCACACACATTTGGAACTCTCCTGGGGTACCCTCACACATATTATTCCCTCATTTAGTGGATATTTTCACAAAAAAGTGAAATTTTCAAATATCCAAAATATTGGCTGAAAACGACTAAATATCAAGGACTCATTGGGCGAATCGCTCTGAAACTGAAATCGAAATGCTCACTGACATTTCCCCTATCTGAAAGTCTGATAAACGCCGGAAAAATGACTAAGTCCAAAAAAAAATTTTTTTCAACTTTTTTCAATTTTACCCCCGTGGGATATATATTCTACCCACACACATTTGGAACTCTCCTGGGGTATCACACATATTATTCCCTCATTTAGTGGATATTTTCACAAAAAAGTGAAATTTTCAAAAATCCAAAATATTGGCTGAAAACGACTAAATATCAAGGACTCATTGGGCGAATCGCTCTGGAACTGAAATCGAAAATCCTCACTGACATTTGCCCTATCTGAAAGTCTGATAAACGCCAGAAAAATTACTAAGTCCAAAAAAATAATTTTTTCACCTTTTTTCAATTTTCCCTCCTGTGGGATATATATTCTACCCACACACATTTGGAACTCTCCTGGGGTACCCTCACACATATTATTCCCTCATTTAGTGGATATTTTCACAAAAAAGTGAAATTTTCAAATATCCAAAATATTGGCTGAAAACGAATAAATATCAAGGACTCATTGGGCGAATCGCTCTGGAACTGAAATCGGAATGCTCACTGACATTTCCACTATTTGAAAGTCTGATAAACGCCGGAAAAAAGACTAAGTTCAAAAAAAAATATTTTTCAACTTTTTTCAATTTTTCCCCCGTGGGATATATATTCTACCCACACACATTGGGAACTCTCCTGTAGTACCCTCACACATATTATTCCCTCATTTAGTGGATATTTTCACAAAAAAGTGAAATTTTCAAAAATCCTAAATATTGGCTGAAAACGACAAAATATGAAGGACTCATTGAGCGAATCGCTCTGGAACTGAAATCGGAACGCTCACTGATATTTCCCCTATCTGAAAGTCTGATAAAAGCCGGAGAAATGACAGTCCAAAAAAAAAATTTTTTTCAACTTTTTTCAATTTTACACCCGTGGGATATATATTCTACCCACACACATTTGGAACTCTCCTGGGGTACCCTCACACATATTATTCCCTCATTTAGTGGATATTTTCACAAAAAAGTGAAAGTTTCAAAAATCCAGAAAATTGGCTGAAAATGACTAAATATCAAAGACTCATTGGGTGAATCGTTCTGGAGCTGACATCGGAACGCTCACTGACATTTCCCCTATCTGAAAGTCTGATAAACGCTGGAAAAATGAATACGTCCAAAAAAATAATTTTTTCACCTTTTTTCAATTTTACCCCCGTGGGATATATATGCAACCCACACACATTTGGAACTCTCCTGGGGTACCCTCACACATATTATTCCCTCATTTAGTGGATATTTTCACAAAAAAGTGAAATTTTCAAATATCCAAAATATTGGCTGAAAACGACTAAATATCAAGGACTCATTGGTCGAATCAGTCTGGAACTGAAATCGGAATGCTCACTGACATTTCCCCTATCTGAAAGTCTGATAAACGGCGGAAAAATGACTAAGTCCAAAAAAAATTTTTTTTCAACTTTTTTCAATTTTACCCCCGTGGGATATAGATTCTACCCAAACACATTTGGAACTCTCCTGGGGTACCCTCACACATATTATTCCCTCATTTAGTGGATATATTCACAAAAAAGTGAAAGTTTCAAAAATCCAGAAAATTGGCTGAAAACGACTAAATATCAAGGACTCATTGGGCGAATCGCTCTGGAACTGAAATCGGAACGCTCACTCACATTTCCCCTATCTGAAAGTCTGATAAACGCCGGAAAAATGACTAAGTCCAAAAAAAAATTTTTTGCAACTTTTTTCAATTTTAACCCTGTGGGATATATATTCTACCCACACACATTTGGAACTCTCCTGGGGTACCCTCACACATATTATTCCCTCATTTAGTGGATATTTTCACAAAAAAGTGAAATTTTCAAAAATCCTGAAAATTGGCTGAAAACGACTAAATATCAAGGACTCATTGGGAGAATCGCTCTGGAACTGAAATTGGAACGCTCACTGACATTTCCCCTATCTGAAGGTCTGATAAATGCCAGAAAGATGACTAAGCTAAAAAAAAAAAAATTTTCAACTTTTTTCAATTTTACCCCCGTGGGATATATATTTTACCCACACACATTTGGAACTCTCCTGGGGTACCCTCACACATATTATTCCCTCATTTAGTGGATATTTTCACAAAAAAGTGAAATTTTCAAATATCCAAAATATTGGCTGAAAACGACTAAATATCAAGGACTCATTGGGCGAATCGCTCTGAAACTGAAATCGAAATGCTCACTGACATTTCCCCTATCTGAAAGTCTGATAAACGCCGGAAAAATGACTAAGTCCAAAAAAAAATTTTTTTCAACTTTTTTCAATTTTACCCCCGTGGGATATATATTCTACCCACACACATTTGGAACTCTCCTGGGGTATCACACATATTATTCCCTCATTTAGTGGATATTTTCACAAAAAAGTGAAATTTTCAAAAATCCAAAATATTGGCTGAAAACGACTAAATATCAAGGACTCATTGGGCGAATCGCTCTGGAACTGAAATCGAAAATCCTCACTGACATTTGCCCTATCTGAAAGTCTGATAAACGCCAGAAAAATTACTAAGTCCAAAAAAATAATTTTTTCACCTTTTTTCAATTTTCCCTCCTGTGGGATATATATTCTACCCACACACATTTGGAACTCTCCTGGGGTACCCTCACACATATTATTCCCTCATTTAGTGGATATTTTCACAAAAAAGTGAAATTTTCAAATATCCAAAATATTGGCTGAAAACGAATAAATATCAAGGACTCATTGGGCGAATCGCTCTGGAACTGAAATCGGAATGCTCACTGACATTTCCACTATTTGAAAGTCTGATAAACGCCGGAAAAAAGACTAAGTTCAAAAAAAAATATTTTTCAACTTTTTTCAATTTTTCCCCCGTGGGATATATATTCTACCCACACACATTGGGAACTCTCCTGTAGTACCCTCACACATATTATTCCCTCATTTAGTGGATATTTTCACAAAAAAGTGAAATTTTCAAAAATCCTAAATATTGGCTGAAAACGACAAAATATGAAGGACTCATTGAGCGAATCGCTCTGGAACTGAAATCGGAACGCTCACTGATATTTCCCCTATCTGAAAGTCTGATAAAAGCCGGAGAAATGACAGTCCAAAAAAAAAATTTTTTTCAACTTTTTTCAATTTTACACCCGTGGGATATATATTCTACCCACACACATTTGGAACTCTCCTGGGGTACCCTCACACATATTATTCCCTCATTTAGTGGATATTTTCACAAAAAAGTGAAAGTTTCAAAAATCCAGAAAATTGGCTGAAAATGACTAAATATCAAAGACTCATTGGGTGAATCGTTCTGGAGCTGACATCGGAACGCTCACTGACATTTCCCCTATCTGAAAGTCTGATAAACGCTGGAAAAATGAATACGTCCAAAAAAATAATTTTTTCACCTTTTTTCAATTTTACCCCCGTGGGATATATATGCAACCCACACACATTTGGAACTCTCCTGGGGTACCCTCACACATATTATTCCCTCATTTAGTGGATATTTTCACAAAAAAGTGAAATTTTCAAATATCCAAAATATTGGCTGAAAACGACTAAATATCAAGGACTCATTGGTCGAATCAGTCTGGAACTGAAATCGGAATGCTCACTGACATTTCCCCTATCTGAAAGTCTGATAAACGGCGGAAAAATGACTAAGTCCAAAAAAAATTTTTTTTCAACTTTTTTCAATTTTACCCCCGTGGGATATAGATTCTACCCAAACACATTTGGAACTCTCCTGGGGTACCCTCACACATATTATTCCCTCATTTAGTGGATATATTCACAAAAAAGTGAAAGTTTCAAAAATCCAGAAAATTGGCTGAAAACGACTAAATATCAAGGACTCATTGGGCGAATCGCTCTGGAACTGAAATCGGAACGCTCACTCACATTTCCCCTATCTGAAAGTCTGATAAACGCCGGAAAAATGACTAAGTCCAAAAAAAAATTTTTTGCAACTTTTTTCAATTTTAACCCTGTGGGATATATATTCTACCCACACACATTTGGAACTCTCCTGGGGTACCCTCACACATATTATTCCCTCATTTAGTGGATATTTTCACAAAAAAGTGAAATTTTCAAAAATCCTGAAAATTGGCTGAAAACGACTAAATATCAAGGACTCATTGGGAGAATCGCTCTGGAACTGAAATTGGAACGCTCACTGACATTTCCCCTATCTGAAGGTCTGATAAATGCCAGAAAGATGACTAAGCTAAAAAAAAAAAAATTTTCAACTTTTTTCAATTTTACCCCCGTGGGATATATATTTTACCCACA
Source organism: Phyllobates terribilis (assembly GCF_046119375.1). Taxonomy (NCBI): domain Eukaryota; kingdom Metazoa; phylum Chordata; class Amphibia; order Anura; family Dendrobatidae; genus Phyllobates; species Phyllobates terribilis. Next base: position 598,345,881 of record NW_027362762.1, read on the forward strand.
CACATTTGGAACTCTCCTGGGGTACCCTCACACATATTATTCCCTCATTTAGTGGATATTTTCACAAAAAAGTGAAATTTTCAAATATCCAAAATATTGGCTGAAAACGACTAAATATCAAGGACTCATTGGGCGAATCGCTCTGAAACTGAAATCGAAATGCTCACTGACATTTCCCCTATCTGAAAGTCTGATAAACGCCGGAAAAATGACTAAGTCCAAAAAAAAATTTTTTTCAACTTTTTTCAATTTTACCCCCGTGGGATATATATTCTACCCACACACATTTGGAACTCTCCTGGGGTATCACACATATTATTCCCTCATTTAGTGGATATTTTCACAAAAAAGTGAAATTTTCAAAAATCCAAAATATTGGCTGAAAACGACTAAATATCAAGGACTCATTGGGCGAATCGCTCTGGAACTGAAATCGAAAATCCTCACTGACATTTGCCCTATCTGAAAGTCTGATAAACGCCAGAAAAATTACTAAGTCCAAAAAAATAATTTTTTCACCTTTTTTCAATTTTCCCTCCTGTGGGATATATATTCTACCCACACACATTTGGAACTCTCCTGGGGTACCCTCACACATATTATTCCCTCATTTAGTGGATATTTTCACAAAAAAGTGAAATTTTCAAATATCCAAAATATTGGCTGAAAACGACTAAATATCAAGGACTCATTGGGCGAATCGCTCTGGAACTGAAATTGGAATGCTCACTGACATTTCCCCTATCTGAAAGTCTGATAAACGCCGGAAAAATGACTAAGTTAAAAAAAAAATATTTTTCACCTTTTTTCAATTTTACCCCCGTGGGATATATATGCAACCCACACACATTTGGAACTCTCCTGGGGTACCCTCACACATATTATTCCCTCATTTAGTGGATATTTTCACAAAAAAGTGAAATTTTCAAATATCCAAAATATTGGCTGAAAACGACTAAATATCAAGAACTCATTGGTCGAATCAGTCTGGAACTGAAATCGGAATGCTCACTGACATTTCCCCTATCTGAAAGTCTGATAAACGGCGGAAAAATGACTAAGTCCAAAAAAAATTTTTTTTCAACTTTTTTCAATTTTACCCCCGTGGGATATTTATTCTACCCACACACATTTGGAACTCTCCTGGGGTACCCTCACACATATTATTCCCTCATTTAGTGGATATTTTCACAAAAAAGTGAAATTTTCAAAAATCCAGAAAATTGGCTGAAAACGACTAAATATCAAGGACTCATTGGGCGAATCGCTCTGGAACTGAAATCGGAACGCTCACTCACATTTCCCCTATCTGAAAGTCTGATAAACGCCGGAAAAATGACTAAGTCCAAAAAAAAATTTTTTTCAACTTTTTTCAATTTTAACCCTGTGGGATATATATTCTACCCACACACATTTGGAACTCTCCTGGGGTACCCTCACACATATTATTCCCTCATTTAGTGGATATTTTCACAAAAAAGTGAAATTTTCAAAAATCCTGAAAATTGGCTGAAAACGACTAAATATCAAGGACTCATTGGGAGAATCGCTCTGGAACTGAAATTGGAACGCTCACTGACATTTCCCCTATCTGAAAGTCTGATAAATGCCAGAAAGATGACTAAGCTAAAAAAAAAAAAATTTCAACTTTTTTCAATTTTACCCCCGTGGGATATATATTCTACCCACACACATTTGGAACTCTCCTGGGGTACCCTCACACATATTATTCCCTCATTTAGTGGATATTTTCACAAAAAAGTGAAATTTTCAAATATCCAAAATATTGGCTAAAACGACTAAATATCAAGGACTCATTGGGCGAATCGCTCTGGAACTGAAATCGAAATGCTCACTGACATTTGCCCTATCTGAAAGTCTGATAAACGCCAGAAAAATTACTAAGTCCAAAAAAATAATTTTTTCACCTTTTTTCAATTTTCCCTCCTGTGGGATATATATTCTACCCACACACATTTGGAACTCTCCTGGGGTACCCTCACACATATTATTCCCTCATTTAGTGGATATTTTCACAAAAAAGTGAAATTTTCAAATATCCAAAATATTGGCTGAAAACGACTAAATATCAAGGACTCATTGGGCGAATCGCTCTGGAACTGAAATTGGAATGCTCACTGACATTTCCCCTATCTGAAAGTCTGATAAACGCCGGAAAAATGACTAAGTCCAAAAAAAAATTTTTTTCAACTTTTTTCAATTTTACCCCCGTGGGATATATATTCAACCCACACACATTTGGAACTCTCCTGGGGTACCCTCACACATATTATTCCCTCATTTAGTGGATATTTTCACAAAAAAGTGAAATTTTCAAATATCCAAAATATTGGCTGAAAACGAATAAATATCAAGGACTCATTGGGCGAATCGCTCTGGAACTGAAATCGGAATGCTCACTGACATTTCCACTATTTGAAAGTCTGATAAACGCCGGAAAAAAGACTAAGTTCAAAAAAAAATATTTTTCAACTTTTTTCAATTTTTCCCCCGTGGGATATATATTCTACCCACACACATTGGGAACTCTCCTGTAGTACCCTCACACATATTATTCCCTCATTTAGTGGATATTTTCACAAAAAAGTGAAATTTTCAAAAATCCTAAATATTGGCTGAAAACGACAAAATATGAAGGACTCATTGAGCGAATCGCTCTGGAACTGAAATCGGAACGCTCACTGATATTTCCCCTATCTGAAAGTCTGATAAAAGCCGGAGAAATGACAGTCCAAAAAAAAATTTTTTTTCAACTTTTTTCAATTTTACACCCGTGGGATATATATTCTACCCACACACATTTGGAACTCTCCTGGGGTACCCTCACACATATTATTCCCTCATTTAGTGGATATTTTCACAAAAAAGTGAAAGTTTCAAAAATCCAGAAAATTGGCTGAAAATGACTAAATATCAAAGACTCATTGGGTGAATCGTTCTGGAGCTGACATCGGAACGCTCACTGACATTTCCCCTATCTGAAAGTCTGATAAACGCTGGAAAAATGAATAAGTCCAAAAAAATAATTTTTTCACCTTTTTTCAATTTTACCCCCGTGGGATATATATGCAACCCACACACATTTGGAACTCTCCTGGGGTACCCTCACACATATTATTCCCTCATTTAGTGGATATTTTCACAAAAAAGTGAAATTTTCAAATATCCAAAATATTGGCTGAAAACGACTAAATATCAAGGACTCATTGGTCGAATCAGTCTGGAACTGAAATCGGAATGCTCACTGACATTTCCCCTATCTGAAAGTCTGATAAACGGCGGAAAAATGACTAAGTCCAAAAAAAATTTTTTTTCAACTTTTTTCAATTTTACCCCCGTGGGATATAGATTCTACCCAAACACATTTGGAACTCTCCTGGGGTACCCTCACACATATTATTCCCTCATTTAGTGGATATATTCACAAAAAAGTGAAAGTTTCAAAAATCCAGAAAATTGGCTGAAAACGACTAAATATCAAGGACTCATTGGGCGAATCGCTCTGGAACTGAAATCGGAACGCTCACTCACATTTCCCCTATCTGAAAGTCTGATAAACGCCGGAAAAATGACTAAGTCCAAAAAAAAATTTTTTGCAACTTTTTTCAATTTTAACCCTGTGGGATATATATTCTACCCACACACATTTGGAACTCTCCTGGGGTACCCTCACACATATTATTCCCTCATTTAGTGGATATTTTCACAAAAAAGTGAAATTTTCAAAAATCCTGAAAATTGGCTGAAAACGACTAAATATCAAGGACTCATTGGGAGAATCGCTCTGGAACTGAAATTGGAACGCTCACTGACATTTCCCCTATCTGAAGGTCTGATAAATGCCAGAAAGATGACTAAGCTAAAAAAAAAAAAATTTTCAACTTTTTTCAATTTTACCCCCGTGGGATATATATTTTACCCACACACATTTGGAACTCTCCTGGGGTACCCTCACACATATTATTCCCTCATTTAGTGGATATTTTCACAAAAAAGTGAAATTTTCAAATATCCAAAATATTGGCTGAAAACGACTAAATATCAAGGACTCATTGGGCGAATCGCTCTGAAACTGAAATCGAAATGCTCACTGACATTTCCCCTATCTGAAAGTCTGATAAACGCCGGAAAAATGACTAAGTCCAAAAAAAAATTTTTTTCAACTTTTTTCAATTTTACCCCCGTGGGATATATATTCTACCCACACACATTTGGAACTCTCCTGGGGTATCACACATATTATTCCCTCATTTAGTGGATATTTTCACAAAAAAGTGAAATTTTCAAAAATCCAAAATATTAGCTGAAAACGACAAAATATCAAGGACTCATTGGGCGAATGGCTTTGCAACTGAAATCGGAATGCTCACTGACATTTCCCCTATCTGAAAGTCTGATAAACGGCGGAAAAATGAGTAAGTCCAAGAAAAAATTTTTTTGAACTTTTTTAAATTTTACCCCGTGGGATATATATTCTTCCCACACACATTTGGAACTCTCCTGGGGTACCCTCACACATATTATTCCCTCATTTAGTGGATATTTTCACAAAAAAGTAAAATTTTCAAAAATCCAAAATATTGGCTGAAAACGACTAAATATGAAGGACTCATTGAGCGAATCTCTCTGGAACTGAAATCGTAAGGCTCACTGACATTTCCCCTATCTGAAAGTCTGATAAACCCTGAAAAAATGACTAAGTCCAAAAAAAATATTTTTCATCTTTTTTCAATTTTACCTCCGTGGGATATATATTCTACCCACACACATTTGGAACTCTCCTGGGATACCCTCACATATATTATTCCTTCATTTAGTGGATATTTTCACGAAAAAGTGAAATTTTCAAATATCCAAAATATTGGCTGAAAACGACTAAATATCAAGGACTCATTGGGCGAATCGCTCTGGAACTGAAATCGGAATGCTCACTGAAATTTCCCCTATCTGAAAGTCTGATAAACGCCAGAAAAATGACTAAGTTAAAAAAAAAATATTTTTCAACTTTTTTCAATTTTACCCCCGTGGGATATATATTCTACCCACACACATTTGGAACTCTCCTGCAGTACCCTCACACATATTATTCCCTCATTTAGTGGATGTTTTCACAAAAAAGTGAAATTTTCAAAAATCCTAAATATTGGCTGAAAACGACAAAATATGAAGGACTCATTGAGCGAATCGCTCTGGAACTGAAATCGGAACGCTCACTGATATTTCCCCTATCTGAAAGTCTGATAAAAGCCGGAGAAATGACAGTCCAAAAAAAAAATTTTTTCAACTTTTTTCAATTTTACACCCGTGGGATTTATATTCTACCCACACACATTTGGAACTCTCCTGGGGTACCCTCACACATATTATTCCCTCATTTAGTGGATATTTTCACAAAAAAATGAAAGTTTCAAAAATCCAGAAAATTGGCTGAAAATGACTAAATATCAAAGACTCATTGGGTGAATCGTTCTGGAGCTGACATCGGAACGCTCACTGACATTTCCCCTATCTGAAAGTCTGATAAACGCTGGAAAAATGAATAAGTCCAAAAAAATAATTTTTTCACCTTTTTTCAATTTTACCCCCGTGGGATATATATGCAACCCACACACATTTGGAACTCTCCTGGGGTACCCTCACACATATTATTCCCTCATTTAGTGGATATTTTCACAAAAAAGTGAAATTTTCAAATATCCAAAATATTGGCTGAAAACGACTAAATATCAAGGACTCATTGGGCGAATCGCTCTGGAACTGAAATCGGAATGCTCACTGAAATTTCCCCTATCTGAAAGTCTGATAAACGCCAGAAAAATGACTAAGTTAAAAAAAAAATATTTTTCAACTTTTTTCAATTTTACCCCCGTGGGATATATATTCTACCCACACACATTTGGAACTCTCCTGCAGTACCCTCACACATATTATTCCCTCATTTAGTGGATGTTTTCACAAAAAAGTGAAATTTTCAAAAATCCTAAATATTGGCTGAAAACGACAAAATATGAAGGACTCATTGAGCGAATCGCTCTGGAACTGAAATCGGAACGCTCACTGATATTTCCCCTATCTGAAAGTCTGATAAAAGCCGGAGAAATGACAGTCCAAAAAAAAAATTTTTTCAACTTTTTTCAATTTTACACCCGTGGGATTTATATTCTACCCACACACATTTGGAACTCTCCTGGGGTACCCTCACACATATTATTCCCTCATTTAGTGGATATTTTCACAAAAAAATGAAAGTTTCAAAAATCCAGAAAATTGGCTGAAAATGACTAAATATCAAAGACTCATTGGGTGAATCGTTCTGGAGCTGACATCGGAACGCTCACTGACATTTCCCCTATCTGAAAGTCTGATAAACGCTGGAAAAATGAATAAGTCCAAAAAAATAATTTTTTCACCTTTTTTCAATTTTACCCCCGTGGGATATATATGCAACCCACACACATTTGGAACTCTCCTGGGGTACCCTCACACATATTATTCCCTCATTTAGTGGATATTTTCACAAAAAAGTGAAATTTTCAAATATCCAAAATATTGGCTGAAAACGACTAAATATCAAGAACTCATTGGTCGAATCAGTCTGGAACTGAAATCGGAATGCTCACTGACATTTCCCCTATCTGAAAGTCTGATAAACGGCGGAAAAATGACTAAGTCCAAAAAAAATTTTTTTTCAACTTTTTTCAATTTTACCCCCGTGGGATATTTATTCTACCCACACACATTTGGAACTCTCCTGGGGTACCCTCACACATATTATTCCCTCATTTAGTGGATATATTCACAAAAAAGTGAAAGTTTCAAAAATCCAGAAAATTGGCTGAAAACGACTAAATATCAAGGACTCATTTGGCGAATCGCTCTGGAACTGAAATCGGAACGCTCACTCACATTTCCCCTATCTGAAAGTCTGATAAACGCCGGAAAAATGACTAAGTCCAAAAAAAAATTTTTTTCAACTTTTTTCAATTTTAACCCTGTGGGATATATATTCTACCCACACACATTTGGAACTCTCCTGGGGTACCCTCACACATATTATTCCCTCATTTAGTGGATATTTTCACAAAAAAGTGAAATTTTCAAAAATCCTGAAAATTGGCTGAAAACGACTAAATATCAAGGACTCATTGGGAGAATCGCTCTGGAACTGAAATTGGAACGCTCACTGACATTTCCCCTATCTGAAAGTCTGATAAATGCCAGAAAGATGACTAAGCTAAAAAAAAAAAAATTTTCAACTTTTTTCAATTTTACCCCCGTGGGATATATATTCTACCCACACACATTTGGAACTCTCCTGGGGTACCCTCACACATATTATTCCCTCATTTAGTGGATATTTTCACAAAAAAGTGAAATTTTCAAATATCCAAAATATTGGCTGAAAACGACTAAATATCAAGGACTCATTGGGCGAATCGCTCTGGAACTGAAATCGAAATGCTCACTGACATTTGCCCTATCTGAAAGTCTGATAAACGCCAGAAAAATTACTAAGTCCAAAAAAATAATTTTTTCACCTTTTTTCAATTTTCCCTCCTGTGGTATATATATTCTACCCACACACATTTGGAACTCTCCTGGGGTACCCTCACACATATTATTCCCTCATTTAGTGGATATTTTCACAAAAAAGTGAAATTTTCAAATATCCAAAATATTGGCTGAAAACGACTAAATATCAAGGACTCATTGGGCGAATCGCTCTGGAACTGAAATTGGAATGCTCACTGACATTTCCCCTATCTGAAAGTCTGATAAACGCCCTAAAAATGACTAAGTCCAAAAAAAAATTTTTTTCAACTTTTTTCAATTTTACCCCCGTGGGATATATATTCAACCCACACACATTTGGAACTCTCCTGGGGTACCCTCACACATATTATTCCCTCATTTAGTGGATATTTTCACAAAAAAGTGAAATTTTCAAATATCCAAAATATTGGCTGAAAACGAATAAATATCAAGGACTCATTGGGCGAATCGCTCTGGAACTGAAATCGGAATGCTCACTGACATTTCCACTATTTGAAAGTCTGATAAACGCCGGAAAAAAGACTAAGTTCAAAAAAAAATATTTTTCAACTTTTTTCAATTTTTCCCCCGTGGGATATATATTCTACCCACACACATTGGGAACTCTCCTGTAGTACCCTCACACATATTATTCCCTCATTTAGTGGATATTTTCACAAAAAAGTGAAATTTTCAAAAATCCTAAATATTGGCTGAAAACGACAAAATATGAAGGACTCATTGAGCGAATCGCTCTGGAACTGAAATCGGAACGCTCACTGACATTTCCCCTATCTGAAAGTCTGATAAATGCCAGAAAGATGACTAAGCTAAAAAAAAAAAAAATTTCAACTTTTTTCAATTTTAACCCCGTGGGATATATATTCTACCCACACACATTTGGAACTCTCCTGGGGTACCCTCACACATATTATTCCCTCATTTAGTGGATATTTTCACAAAAAAGTGAAATTTTCAAATATCCAAAATATTGGCTGAAAACGACTAAATATCAAGGACTCATTGGGCGAATCGCTCTGAAACTGAAATCGAAATGCTCACTGACATTTCCCCTATCTGAAAGTCTGATAAACGCCGGAAAAATGACTAAGTCCAAAAAAAAATTTTTTTCAACTTTTTTCAATTTTACCCCCGTGGGATATATATTCTACCCACACACATTTGGAACTCTCCTGGGGTATCACACATATTATTCCCTCATTTAGTGGATATTTTCACAAAAAAGTGAAATTTTCAAAAATCCAAAATATTAGCTGAAAACGACAAAATATCAAGGACTCATTGGGCGAATGGCTTTGCAACTGAAATCGGAATGCTCACTGACATTTCCCCTATCTGAAAGTCTGATAAACGGCGGAAAAATGAGTAAGTCCAAGAAAAAATTTTTTTGAACTTTTTTAAATTTTACCCCGTGGGATATATATTCTTCCCACACACATTTGGAACTCTCCTGGGGTACCCTCACACATATTATTCCCTCATTTAGTGGATATTTTCACAAAAAAGTGAAATTTTCAAAAATCCAAAATATTGGCTGAAAACGACTAAATATGAAGGACTCATTGAGCGAATCTCTCTGGAACTGAAATCGTAAGGCTCACTGACATTTCCCCTATCTGAAAGTCTGATAAACCCTGAAAAAATGACTAAGTCCAAAAAAAATATTTTTCATCTTTTTTCAATTTTACCCCCGTGGGATATATATTCTACCCACACACATTTGGAACTCTCCTGGGATACCCTCACACATATTATTCCCTCATTTAGTGGATATTTTCACAAAAAAGTGAAATTTTCAAATATCCAAAATATTGGCTGAAAACGACTAAATATCAAGGACTCATTGGGCGAATCGCTCTGGAACTGAAATCGGAATGCTCACTGAAATTTCCCCTATCTGAAAGTCTGATAAACGCCAGAAAAATGACTAAGTTAAAAAAAAAATATTTTTCAACTTTTTTCAATTTTACCCCCGTGGGATATATATTCTACCCACACACATTTGGAACTCTCCTGCAGTACCCTCACACATATTATTCCCTCATTTAGTGGATGTTTTCACAAAAAAGTGAAATTTTCAAAAATCCTAAATATTGGCTGAAAACGACAAAATATGAAGGACTCATTGAGCGAATCGCTCTGGAACTGAAATCGGAACGCTCACTGATATTTCCCCTATCTGAAAGTCTGATAAACGCCGGAAAAATGACTAAGTCCAAAAAAAAATTTTTTTCAACTTTTTTCAATTTTACCCCCGTGGGATATATATTCAACCCACACACATTTGGAACTCTCCTGGGGTACCCTCACACATATTATTCCCTCATTTAGTGGATATTTTCACAAAAAAGTGAAATTTTCAAATATCCAAAATATTGGCTGAAAACGAATAAATATCAAGGACTCATTGGGCGAATCGCTCTGGAACTGAAATCGGAATGCTCACTGACATTTCCACTATTTGAAAGTCTGATAAACGCCGGAAAAAAGACTAAGTTCAAAAAAAAATATTTTTCAACTTTTTTCAATTTTTCCCCCGTGGGATATATATTCTACCCACACACATTGGGAACTCTCCTGTAGTACCCTCACACATATTATTCCCTCATTTAGTGGATATTTTCACAAAAAAGTGAAATTTTCAAAAATCCTAAATATTGGCTGAAAACGACAAAATATGAAGGACTCATTGAGCGAATCGCTCTGGAACTGAAATCGGAACGCTCACTGATATTTCCCCTATCTGAAAGTCTGATAAAAGCCGGAGAAATGACAGTCCAAAAAAAAAATTTTTTTCAACTTTTTTCAATTTTACACCCGTGGGATATATATTCTACCCACACACATTTGGAACTCTCCTGGGGTACCCTCACACATATTATTCCCTCATTTAGTGGATATTTTCACAAAAAAATGAAAGTTTCAAAAATCCAGAAAATTGGCTGAAAATGACTAAATATCAAAGACTCATTGGGTGAATCGTTCTGGAGCTGACATCAGAACGCTCACTGACATTTCCCCTATCTGAAAGTCTGATAAACGCTGGAAAAATGAATAAGTCCAAAAAAATAATTTTTTCACCTTTTTTCAATTTTACCCCCGTGGGATATATATGCAACCCACACACATTTGGAACTCTCCTGGGGTACCCTCACACATATTATTCCCTCACTTAGTGGATATTTTCACAAAAAAGTGAAATTTTCAAATATCCAAAATATTGGCTGAAAACGACTAAATATCAAGAACTCATTGGTCGAATCAGTCTGGAACTGAAATCGGAATGCTCACTGACATTTCCCCTATCTGAAAGTCTGATAAACGGCAGAAAAATGACTAAGTCCAAAAAAAATTTTTTTTCAACTTTTTTCAATTTTACCCCCGTGGGATATTTATTCTACCCACACACATTTGGAACTCTCCTGGGGTACCCTCACACATATTATTCCCTCATTTAGTGGATATATTCACAAAAAAGTGAAAGTTTCAAAAATCCAGAAAATTGGCTGAAAACGACTAAATATCAAGGACTCATTGGGCGAATCGCTCTGGAACTGAAATCGGAACGCTCACTCACATTTCCCCTATCTGAAAGTCTGATAAACGCCGGAAAAATGACTAAGTCCAAAAAAAAATTTTTTTCAACTTTTTTCAATTTTAACCCTGTGGGATATATATTCTACCCACACACATTTGGAACTCTCCTGGGGTAAGCTCACACATATTATTCCCTCATTTAGTGGATATATTCACAAAAAAGTGAAAGTTTCAAAAATCCAGAAAATTGGCTGAAAACGACTAAATATCAAGGACTCATTGGGCGAATCGCTCTGGAACTGAAATCGGAACGCTCACTGACATTTCCCCTATCTGAAAGTCTGATAAATGCCAGAAAGATGACTAAGCTAAAAAAAAAAAAATTTTCAACTTTTTTCAATTTTACCCCCGTGGGATATATATTCTACCCACACACATTTGGAACTCTCCTGGGGTACCCTCACACATATTATTCCCTCATTTAGTGGATATTTTCACAAAAAAGTGAAATTTTCAAATATCCAAAATATTGGCTGAAAACGACTAAATATCAAGGACTCATTGGGCGAATCGCTCTGGAACTGAAATCGAAATGCTCACTGACATTTGCCCTATCTGAAAGTCTGATAAACGCCAGAAAAATTACTAAGTCCAAAAAAATAATTTTTTCACCTTTTTTCAATTTTCCCTCCTGTGGGATATATATTCTACCCACACACATTTGGAACTCTCCTGGGGTACCCTCACACATATTATTCCCTCATTTAGTGGATATTTTCACAAAAAAGTGAAATTTTCAAATATCCAAAATATTGGCTGAAAACGACTAAATATCAAGGACTCATTGGGCGAATCGCTCTGGAACTGAAATTGGAATGCTCACTGACATTTCCCCTATCTGAAAGTCTGATAAACGCCGGAAAAATGACTAAGTCCAAAAAAAAATTTTTTTCAACTTTTTTCAATTTTACCCCCGTGGGATATATATTCAACCCACACACATTTGGAACTCTCCTGGGGTACCCTCACACATATTATTCCCTCATTTAGTGGATATTTTCACAAAAAAGTGAAATTTTCAAATATCCAAAATATTGGCTGAAAACGAATAAATATCAAGGACTCATTGGGCGAATCGCTCTGGAACTGAAATCGGAATGCTCACTGACATTTCCACTATTTGAAAGTCTGATAAACGCCGGAAAAAAGACTAAGTTCAAAAAAAAATATTTTTCAACTTTTTTCAATTTTTCCCCCGTGGGATATATATTCTACCCACACACATTGGGAACTCTCCTGTAGTACCCTCACACATATTATTCCCTCATTTAGTGGATATTTTCACAAAAAAGTGAAATTTTCAAAAATCCTAAATATTGGCTGAAAACGACAAAATATGAAGGACTCATTGAGCGAATCGCTCTGGAACTGAAATCGGAACGCTCACTGATATTTCCCCTATCTGAAAGTCTGATAAAAGCCGGAGAAATGACAGTCCAAAAAAAAAATTTTTTTCAACTTTTTTCAATTTTACACCCGTGGGATATATATTCTACCCACACACATTTGGAACTCTCCTGGGGTACCCTCACACATATTATTCCCTCATTTAGTGGATATTTTCACAAAAAAGTGAAAGTTTCAAAAATCCAGAAAATTGGCTGAAAATGACTAAATATCAAAGACTCATTGGGTGAATCGTTCTGGAGCTGACATCGGAACGCTCACTGACATTTCCCCTATCTGAAAGTCTGATAAACGCTGGAAAAATGAATAAGTCCAAAAAAATAATTTTTTCACCTTTTTTCAATTTTACCCCCGTGGGATATATATGCAACCCACACACATTTGGAACTCTCCTGGGGTACCCTCACACATATTATTCCCTCATTTAGTGGATATTTTCACAAAAAAGTGAAATTTTCAAATATCCAAAATATTGGCTGAAAACGACTAAATATCAAGGACTCATTGGTCGAATCAGTCTGGAACTGAAATCGGAATGCTCACTGACATTTCCCCTATCTGAAAGTCTGATAAACGGCGGAAAAATGACTAAGTCCAAAAAAAATTTTTTTTCAACTTTTTTCAATTTTACCCCCGTGGGATATATATGCAACCCAAACACATTTGGAACTCTCCTGGGGTAAGCTCACACATATTATTCCCTCATTTAGTGGATATATTCACAAAAAAGTGAAAGTTTCAAAAATCCAGAAAATTGGCTGAAAACGACTAAATATCAAGGACTCATTGGGCGAATCGCTCTGGAACTGAAATCGGAACGCTCACTGACATTTCCCCTATCTGAAAGTCTGATAAATGCCAGAAAGATGACTAAGCTAAAAAAAAAAAAATTTTCAACTTTTTTCAATTTTACCCCCGTGGGATATATATTCTACCCACACACATTTGGAACTCTCCTGGGGTACCCTCACACATATTATTCCCTCATTTAGTGGATATTTTCACAAAAAAGTGAAATTTTCAAATATCCAAAATATTGGCTGAAAACGACTAAATATCAAGGACTCATTGGGCGAATCGCTCTGGAACTGAAATCGAAATGCTCACTGACATTTGCCCTATCTGAAAGTCTGATAAACGCCAGAAAAATTACTAAGTCCAAAAAAATAATTTTTTCACCTTTTTTCAATTTTCCCTCCTGTGGGATATATATTCTACCCACACACATTTGGAACTCTCCTGGGGTACCCTCACACATATTATTCCCTCATTTAGTGGATATTTTCACAAAAAAGTGAAATTTTCAAATATCCAAAATATTGGCTGAAAACGACTAAATATCAAGGACTCATTGGGCGAATCGCTCTGGAACTGAAATTGGAATGCTCACTGACATTTCCCCTATCTGAAAGTCTGATAAACGCCGGAAAAATGACTAAGTCCAAAAAAAAATTTTTTTCAACTTTTTTCAATTTTACCCCCGTGGGATATATATTCAACCCACACACATTTGGAACTCTCCTGGGGTACCCTCACACATATTATTCCCTCATTTAGTGGATATTTTCACAAAAAAGTGAAATTTTCAAATATCCAAAATATTGGCTGAAAACGAATAAATATCAAGGACTCATTGGGCGAATCGCTCTGGAACTGAAATCGGAACGCTCACTCACATTTCCCCTATCTGAAAGTCTGATAAACGCCGGAAAAATGACTAAGTCCAAAAAAAAATTTTTTTCAACTTTTTTCAATTTTAACCCCGTGGGATATATATTCTACCCACACACATTTGGAACTCTCCTGGGGTACCCTCACACATATTATTCCCTCATTTAGTGGATATTTTCACAAAAAAGTGAAATTTTCAAAAATCCTAAATATTGGCTGAAAACGACAAAATATGAAGGACTCATTGAGCGAATCGCTCTGGAACTGAAATCGGAACGCTCACTGATATTTCCCCTATCTGAAAGTCTGATAAAAGCCGGAGAAATGACAGTCCAAAAAAAAAATTTTTTTCAACTTTTTTCAATTTTACACCCGTGGGATATATATTCTACCCACACACATTTGGAACTCTCCTGGGGTACCCTCACACATATTATTCCCTCATTTAGTGGATATTTTCACAAAAAAGTGAAAGTTTCAAAAATCCAGAAAATTGGCTGAAAATGACTAAATATCAAAGACTCATTGGGTGAATCGTTCTGGAGCTGACATCGGAACGCTCACTGACATTTCCCCTATCTGAAAGTCTGATAAACGCTGGAAAAATGAATAAGTCCAAAAAAATAATTTTTCCACCTTTTTTCAATTTTACCCCCGTGGGATATATATGCAACCCACACACATTTGGAACTCTCCTGGGGTACCCTCACACATATTATTCCCTCATTTAGTGGATATTTTCACAAAAAAGTGAAATTTTCAAATATCCAAAATATTGGCTGAAAACGACTAAATATCAAGGACTCATTGGTCGAATCAGTCTGGAACTGAAATCGGAATGCTCACTGACATTTCCCCTATCTGAAAGTCTGATAAACGGCGGAAAAATGACTAAGTCCAAAAAAAATTTTTTTTCAACTTTTTTCAATTTTACCCCCGTGGGATATAGATTCTACCCAAACACATTTGGAACTCTCCTGGGGTACCCTCACACATATTATTCCCTCATTTAGTGGATATTTTCACAAAAAAGTGAAATTTTCAAAAATCCAGAAAATTGGCTGAAAACGACAAAGAACAAGGACTCATTGGGTGAATCGCTCTGGAACTGAAATCGAAATGCTCACTGACATTTGCCCTATCTGAAAGTCTGATAAACGCCAGAAAAATTACTAAGTCCAAAAAAATAATTTTTTCACCTTTTTTCAATTTTCCCTCCTGTGGGATATATATTCTACCCACACACATTTGGAACTCTCCTGGGGTACCCTCACACATATTATTCCCTCATTTAGTGGATATTTTCACAAAAAAGTTAAATTTTCAAAAATCCAAAATATTGGCTGAAAACGACTAAATATCAAGGACTCATTGGGCGAATCGCTCTGGAACTGAAATCGGAACGCTCACAGATATTTCCCCTATCTGAAAGTCTGATAAACGCCGGAGAAATAACTTAGTCCAAAAAAAAAAATTTTTCAACTTTTTTCAATTTTACCCCCGTGGGATATATATTCTACCCACACACATTTGGAACTCTCCTGGGGTACCCTCACACATATTATTCCCTCATTTAGTGGATATATTCACAAAAAAGTGAAAGTTTCAAAAATCCAGAAAATTGGCTGAAAACGACTAAATATCAAGGACTCATTGGGCGAATCGCTCTGGAACTGAAATCGGAATGCTCACTGACATTTCCCCTATCTGAAAGTCTGATAAACGGCGGAAAAATGACTAAGTCCCAAAAAATTTTTTTTTCAACTTTATTCAATTTTACCCCCGTGGGATATTTATTCTACCCACACACATTTGGAACTCTCCTGGGGTACCCTCACACATATTATTCCCTCATTTAGTGGATATATTCACAAAAAAGTGAAAGTTTCAAAAATCCAGAAAATTGGCTGAAAACGACTAAATATCAAGGACTCATTGGGCGAATCGCTCTGGAACTGAAATCGGAATGCTCACTCACATTTCCCCTACTTGAAAGTCTGATAAACGCCGGAAAAAAGACTAAGTTCAAAAAAAAATATTTTTCAACTTTTTTCAATTTTTCCCCCGTGGGATATATATTCTACCCACACACATTGGGAACTCTCCTGTAGTACCCTCACACATATTATTCCCTCATTTAGTGGATATTTTCACAAAAAAGTGAAATTTTCAAAAATCCTAAATATTGGCTGAAAACGACAAAATATGAAGGACTCATTGAGCGAATCGCTCTGGAACTGAAATCGGAACGCTCACTGATATTTCCCCTATCTGAAAGTCTGATAAAAGCCGGAGAAATGACAGTCCAAAAAAAAAATTTTTTTCAACTTTTTTCAATTTTACACCCGTGGGATATATATTCTACCCACACACATTTGGAACTCTCCTGGGGTACCCTCACACATATTATTCCCTCATTTAGTGGATATTTTCACAAAAAAGTGAAAGTTTCAAAAATCCAGAAAATTGGCTGAAAATGACTAAATATCAAAGACTCATTGGGTGAATCGTTCTGGAGCTGACATCGGAACGCTCACTGACATTTCCCCTATCTGAAAGTCTGATAAACGCTGGAAAAATGAATAAGTCCAAAAAAATAATTTTTTCACCTTTTTTCAATTTTACCCCCGTGGGATATATATGCAACCCACACACATTTGGAACTCTCCTGGGGTACCCTCACACATATTATTCCCTCATTTAGTGGATATTTTCACAAAAAAGTGAAATTTTCAAATATCCAAAATATTGGCTGAAAACGACTAAATATCAAGGACTCATTGGTCGAATCAGTCTGGAACTGAAATCGGAATGCTCACTGACATTTCCCCTATCTGAAAGTCTGATAAACGGCGGAAAAATGACTAAGTCCAAAAAAAATTTTTTTTCAACTTTTTTCAATTTTACCCCCGTGGGATATAGATTCTACCCAAACACATTTGGAACTCTCCTGGGGTACCCTCACACATATTATTCCCTCATTTAGTGGATATTTTCACAAAAAAGTGAAATTTTCAAAAATCCAGAAAATTGGCTGAAAACGACAAAGAACAAGGACTCATTGGGCGAATCGCTCTGGAACTGAAATCGAAATGCTCACTGACATTTGCCCTATCTGAAAGTCTGATAAACGCCAGAAAAATTACTAAGTCCAAAAAATAATTTTTTCACCTTTTTTCAATTTTCCCTCCTGTGGGATATATATTCTACCCACACACATTTGGAACTCTCCTGGGGTACCCTCACACATATAATTCCCTCATTTAGTGGATATTTTCACAAAAAAGTAAAATTTTCAAAAATCCAAAATATTGGCTGAAAACGACTAAATATCAAGGACTCATTGGGCGAATCGCTCTGGAACTGAAATCGGAACGCTCACAGATATTTCCCCTATCTGAAAGTCTGATAAACGCCGGAGAAATAACTTAGTCCAAAAAAAAAATTTTTTCAACTTTTTTCAATTTTACCCCCGTGGGATATATATTCTACCCACACACATTTGGAACTCTCCTGGGGTACCCTCACACATATTATTCCCTCATTTAGTGGATATTTTCACAAAAAAGTGCAATTTTCAAAAATCCAAAATATTGGCTGAAAACGACTAAATATCAAGGACTCATTGGGCGAATCGCTCTGGAACTGAAATCGAAATGCTAACTGACATTTGCCCTATATGAAAGTCTGATAAACGCCGGAAAAATGACTAAGTCCAAAAAAATAATTTTTTCACCTTTTTTCAATTTTACACCCGTGGGATATTAATTCTACCCACACACATTTGGAACTCTCCTGGGGTACCCTCACACATATTATTCCCTTATTTAGTGGATATTTTCACAAAAAAGTGAAATTTTCAAAAATCCAAAATATTGGCTGAAAACGATTAAATATCAAGGACTCATTGGGCGAATCGCTCTGGAACTGAAATCGGAATGCTCACTGACATTTGCCTTATCTGAAAGTCTGATAAACGGCGGAAAAATGACTAAGTCGAAAAAAAAAATTTTTTTTACTTTTTTCAATTTTACCCCCGTGGGATATATATTCTACCCACACACATTTGCAATTCTCCTGGGGTACCCTCACACATATTATTCCCTCATTTAGTGGATATTTTCATAAAAAAGTGAAATTTTGAAAAATCCAAAAAATTGGCTGAAAACGACTTTATATCAAGGACTCATTGGGCGAATCACTCTGGAACTGAAATCGGAACGCTCACTGACATTTCCCCTTTCTGAAAGTCTGATAAACGCCGGAAAAATGACTAAGTCCAAAAAAAATTTTTTTCAGTTTTACCCCGTGGGATATATATTCTACCCACACACATTTGGAACTCTCCTGGGGTACCCTCACACATATTATTCTATCATTTAGTGGATATTTTCACAAAAAAGTGAAATTTTGAAAAATCCAAAAAATTGGCTGAAAATGACTATATCAAGGACTCATTGGGCGAATCACTCTGGAACTGAAATCGGAACACTAACTGACATTTCCTCTATCTGAAAGTCTGATAAACGCCGGAAAAATGACTAAGTCCAAAAAAATTTTTTTTCAACTTCTTTCAATTTTACCCCCGTGGGATATATATTCTACCCACACACATTTGGAACTCTCCTGAGGTACCCTCACACATATTATTTCCTCATTTAGTGGATATTTTCACAAAAAAGTTAAATTTTCAAAAATCCAAAATATTGGCTGAAAACTACTAAATATCAAGGACTCAATTGGCGAATCACTCTGGAACTGAAATCGCAATGCTCACTGACATTTCCCCTATCTGAAAGTCTGATAAACGCCTGAAAAATGACTAAGTCCAAAATAAAAATTTTTTCAACTTTTTTCAATTTTACCCCCGTGGGTTATATATTCTACCCACACACATTTGGAACTCTCCTGGGGTACCCTCAGACATATTATTCCCTCATTTATTGGATATTTTCACAAAAAAGATAAATTTTCAAAAATCCAAAATATTGGCTGAAAACGACTAAATATCAAGGACTCAATGGGCGAATCGCTCTGGAACTGAAATCGGAATGCTCACTGACATTTACCTTATCTGAAAGTCTGATAAATGCCCGAAAAATGACTAAGTCGAAAAAAATTTTTTTTTTAACTTTTTTCAATTTTACCCCCGTGGGATATATATTCTACCCACACACATTTGCAACTCTCCTGGGGTACCCTCACACATATTATTCCCTCATTTAGTGGATATTTTCACAAAAGAGTAAAATTTTAAAAAATCCAAAATATTGGCTGAAAACGACTAAATATCAAGGACTCATTGGGCGAATCGCTCTGGAACTGAAATCAAAATGCTCACTGATATTTCCCCTATCTGAAAGTCTGATAAACGCCGGAGAAATGACTTAGTCCAAAAAAAAAATTTGTTTAAACTTTTTTCAATTTTACCACCGTGGGATATATATTCTACCCACACACATTTGGAACTCTCCTTGGGTACCCTCACACATATTATTCCCTCATTTAGTGGATATTTTCACAAAAAAGTTAAATTTTCAAAAATCCAGAAAATTGGCTGAAAACGACTAAATATCAAGGATTCATTGGGCGAATCGCTCTGGAACTGAAATCGGAACGCTCACTGATATTTCCCCTATCTGAAAGTCTGATAAACGCCGGAAAAATGACGAAGTCCAAAAAAATAATTTTTTCACCTTTTTTCTATTTTACCCCCGTGGGATATATATTCTACCCACACACATTTGGAACTCTCCTGGGGTAGCCTCACACATATTATTCCCTCATTTAGTGGATATTTTCACAAAAAAGTGAAATTCTCAAAAATCCAAAATATTAGCTGAAAACTACTAAATATCAAGGACTCAATGGGCGAATCGCTCTGGAAATGAAATCGGAATGCTCACTGACATTTGCCTTATCTGAAAGTCTGATAAACACCGGAAAAATGACTAAGTCGAAAAAAAATTTTTTTTTACCTTTTTTCAATTTTACCCCCGTGGGATATATATTCTACCCACACACATTTGGAACTCTCCTGGGGTACCCTCACACATATTATTCCCTCATTTAGTGGATATCTTCACAAAAAAGTGAAATTTTCAAAAATCCAAAATATTGGCTGAAAACGACTAAATATCAAGGACTCATTGGGCGAATCGCTCTGGAACTGAAATCGGAATGCTCACTGACATTTCCCCTATCTGAAAATCTGATAAACGCCGAAAAAATAACTAAGTCCAAAATAAAAATTTTTTCAACTTTTTTCAATTTTACCCCCGTGGGTTATATATTCTACCCACACACATTTGGAACTCTCCTGGGGTACCCTCACACATATTATTCCCTCATTTATTGGATATTTTCACAAAAAAGTTAAATTTTTAAAAATCCAAAATAATGGCTGAAAACTACTAAATATCAAGGACTCGATGGGCGAATCGCTCTGGAACTGAAATCGGAATGCTCACTGACATTTGCCTTATCTGAAAGTCTGATAAACGCCGGAAAAATGACTAAGTCGAAAAAAAACATTTTTTTTACTTTTTTCAATTTTACCCCCGTGGGATATATATTCTACCCACACACATTTGCAATTCTCCTGGGGTACCCTCACACATATTATTCCCTCATTTAGAGGATATTTTCACAAAAAAGTGAAATTTTCAAAAATCCAGAAAGTTGACTGAAAACGACTAAATATTAAAGGACTCATTGGGCGAATCGCTCTGGAACTGAAATCGGAACGCTCACTGACATTTGCCCTATCTGAAAGTTCGATAAACGCCGGAAAAATGACTAAGTCCAAAAAAAAAATTTTTTCACCTTTTTTCAATTATACACCCGTGGGATGTATATTCTAACCACACACATTTGGAACTCTCCTGGGGTACCCTCACACATATTATTCCCTCATTTAGTGAATATTTTCACAAAAAAGTGAAATTTTCAAAAATCCAGAAAATTGGCTGAAAACGACTTAATATCAAGGACTCATTGGGCGAATCGCTCTGGAACTGAAATCGAAACGCTCACTGACATTTGCCCTATCTGAAAGTCTGATAAATGCCGGAAAAATGACTAACTCCAAAAAAATTTTTTTTCAACTTTTTCAATTTTACCCCCGTGGGATATATATTCTACCCACACACATTGCGAACTCTCCTGGGCTACCCTCACAGATATTATTCCCTCATTTAGTGGATATTTTCACAAAAAAGCAAAATTTTCAAAAATCCAGAAAATTGGCTGAAAATGACTAAATATCAAGGTCTCATTGGGCGAATCGCTCTGGAACTGAAATCAGAATGCTCACTGACATTTCCCCTATCTGAAAGTCTGATAAACGCCGGAAAAATGACTATGTCCATAAAAAAATTTTTTTAAATTTTACCCCCGTGGGATATATATTCTACCCAAACACATTGCGAACTCTCCTGGGGTACCCTCACACATATTATTCCCTCATTTAGTGGATATTTTCACAAAAAAGTGAAATTTTGAAAAATCCAGAAAATTGGTTGAAAATGACTAAATATCAGGGACGCGTTGGGCGAATCGCTCTGGAACTGAAATCAGAATGCTCACTGACATTTCCCCTATCTGAAAGTCTGATAAACGCCGGAAAAATGACTAAGTAAAAAAAAAATTTTTTTTCAACTTTTTTAGTTTTACCGCAGTGGGATATATATTCTACCCACACACATTTGGAACTCTCCTGGGGTACGCTCACACATATTATTCCCTCATTTAGTGGATATTTTCACAAAAAAGTAAAATTTTCAAAAATCCAGAAAATTGGCTGAAAATGACTAAATATCAAGGTCTCATTGGGCGAATCGCTCTGGAACTGAAATCGGAATGCTCACTGATATTTCCCCTATCTGAAAGTCTGATAAACGCCGGAAAAATGACTATGTCCAAAAAAAATTTTTTTTCAATTTTACCGCAGTGGGATGTATATTCTACCCACACACATTTGGAACTCTCCTGGGGTACGCTCACACATATTATTCCCTCATTTAGTGGATATTTTCACAAAAAAGTAAAATTTTCAAAAATCCAGAAGATTGGCTGAAAACGATTAAATTTCAAGGACTCAGTGGGCGAATCGCTCTGGAACTGAAATCAAAACGCTCACTGACATATCCCCTATCTGAAAGTCTGATAAACGCCGGAAAAATGACTAACTCCAAAAAAAAATTTTTTTCAACTTTTTCAATTTTACCGCAGTGGGATGTATATTCTACCCACACACATTGGGAACTCTCCAGGGGTACCCTCACACATATTATTCCCTCATTTAGTGGATATTTTCACAAAAAAGTGAAATTTTCAAAAATCCAGATAATTGGCTGAAAACGACTAAATATCAAGGACTCATTGGGCGAATCGCTCTGGAACTGAAATCGGAACGCAAACTGACATTTCCCCTATCTGAAAGTCTGATAAACGCCCGAAAAATTACTAAGTCCAAAAAAAAATTTTTTTCAACTTTTTCAGTTTTACCGCAGTGGGATATATATTCTACCCACACACATTTGGAACTCTCCTGGGGTACGCTCACACATATTATTCCCTCATTTAGTGGATATTTTCACAAAAAAGTGAAATTTTCAAAAATCCAGAAAATTGGCTGAAAATGACTAAATATCAAGGTCTCATTGGGCGAATCGCTCTGGAACTGAAATCAGAATGCTCACTGACATATCCCCTATGTGAAAGTCTGATAAACGCCGTAAAAATGACTAAGTCCAAAAAAAATTTTTTTCAACTTCTTTCAATTTTACCCATATGGGATATATATTCTACCCACACACATTTGGAACTCTCCTGGGGTACCCTCACACATATTATTCCCTCATTTAGTGGATATTATCACAAAAAAATGAAATTTTCAAAAATCCAGAAAATTGGCTGAAAACGATTTAATATCAAGGACTCATTGGGCGAATCGCTCTGGAACTGAAATCGAAACGCTCACTGACATTTGCCTTTTCTGAAAGTCTGATAAACGCCGGAAAAATGACTAAGTCCAAAAAAAAATTTTTTTCAACTTTTTCAATTTTACCGCAGTGGGATGTATATTCTACCCAAACACATTGGGAACTCTCCAGGGGTACCCTCACACATATTATTCCCTCATTTAGTGGATATTTTCACAAAAAAGTGAAATTTTCAAAAATCCAGAAAATTGGCTGAAAACGACTTAATATCAAGGACTCATTGGGCGAATCGCTCTGGAACTGAAATCGAAACGCTCACTGACATTTGCCCTATCTGAAAGTCTGATAAACGCCGGAAAAATGACTAAGTCCAAAAAAAAATTTTTTTCAACTTTTTTCAATTTTACTCCCGTGGGATATATATTCTGCCCACACACATTTGGAACTCTCCTGGGGTACCCTCACACATATTATTCCCTCATTTAGTGGATATTTTCGCAAAAAAGTGAAATTTTCAAAAATCCAAAATATTGGCTGAAAACGACTAAATATCAAGGACTCATTGGGCGAATCGCTCTGGAACTGAAATCGGAACGCTCACTGACATTTGCCCTATCTGAAAGTCTGATAAACGCAGGAAAAATGACTAAGTCCAAAAAAAAAAATTTTTCAAGTTTTTTCAATTTTACCCCCGTGGGATATATATTCTACCCACACACATTTGGAACTCTCCTGGGGTACCCTCACACATATTATTCCCTCAATTAGTGGATATTTTCACAAAAAAGTGAAATTTTTAAAAATCCAGAAATATGGCTGAAAACGACTAAACATCAAGGACTCATTGGGCGAATCGCTCTGGAACTGAAATCGGAATGCTCACTGACATTTCCCCTATCTGAAAGTCTGATAAACGCCGGAAAAATTACTAAGTCCAAAAAAAAATTTTTTTCAACTTTTTTCAATTTTTTCCCCGTGGGATATATATTCTACCCACACACATTTGGAACTCTCCTGGGGTACCCTCACACATTTTATTCCCTCATTTAGTGGATATTTTCACAAAAAGTGAAATTTTCAAAAATCAAAAAAATTGGCTGAAAACGACTAAATATCAAGGACTCATTGGGCGAATCGCTCTGGAACTGAAATCGGAACGCTCACTGACATTTGCCCTATCTGAAAGTCTGATAAACGCAGGAAAAATGACTAAGTCCAAAAAAAAAATTTTTCAACTTTTTTCAATTTTACCCCCGTGGGATATATATTCTACCCACACACATTTGGAGCTCTCCTGGGGTACCCTCACACATATTATTCCCTCATTTAGTGGATATTTTCACAAAAAAGTGAAATTTTCAAAAATCCAGAAAATTGGCTGAAAACGACTAAATATCAAGGACTCATTGGGCGAATCGCTCTGGAACTGAAATCGGAATGCTCACTGACATTTCCCCTATCTGAAAGTCTGATGAACGCCGGAAAAATTACTCAGTCCAAAAAAAAAATTTTTTCAACTTTTTTCAATTTTACCCCCGTGGGATATATATTCTACCCACACACATTTGGAACTCTCCTGGGGTACCATCACACATATTATTCCCTCATTTAGTGGATATTTTCACAAAAAAGTGAAATTTTCAAAAATCCCGGAAAATTGGCTGAAAATGACTAAATATCAAGGACTCATTGGGCGAATCGCTCTGGAACTGAAATCGGAATGCTCACTGACATTTCCCCTATCTGAAAGTCTGATAAACGCTGAAAAATGACTTTGTCCAAAAAAAAAAATTTTTCAACTTTTTTCAATTTCACCCCCGTGGGATATATATTCTACCCACACACATTTGGAACTCTCCTGGGGTACCCTCACACATATTGTTCCCTCAATTAGTGGATATTTTCACAAAAAAGTGAAATTTTTAAAAATCCAGAAATATGGCTGAAAACGACTAAACATCAAGGACTCATTGGGTGAATCGCTCTGGAACTGAAATCGGAATGCTCACTGACATTTTCCCTATCTGAAAGTCTGAAAAACGCCGGAAAAATTACTAAGTCCCAAAAAAAATTTTTTTCAACTTTTTTCAATTTTATCCCCGTGGGATATATATTCTACCCACACACATTTGGAACTCTCCTGGGGTACCCTCACACATACTATTCCGTCATTTAGTGGATATTTTCACAAAAAAGTGAAATTTTTAAAAATCCAGAAATATGGCTGAAAACGACTAAACATCAAGGACTCATTGGGCGAATCGCTCTGGAACTGAAATCGGAACGCTCACTGACATTTCCCCTATCTGAAAGTCTGATAAACACCGGAAAAATGACAAAGTCCCAAAAAAATTTTTTTTAAACTTTTTTCAATTTTACCCCCGTGGGTTATATATTCTGCCCACACACATTTGGAACTCTCCTGGGGTACCCTCACACATATTATTCCCTCATTTAGTGGATATTTTCGCAAAAAAGTGAAATTTTCAAAAATCCAAAATATTGGCTGAAAACGACTAAATATAAAGGACTCATTGGGCGAATCACTCTGGAACTGAAATCGAAACGCTCACTGACATTTGCCCTATCTGAAAGTCTGATAAACGCAGGAAAAATGACTAAGTCCAAAAAAAAAAAATTTCAACTTTTTTCAATTTTACCCCCGTGGGATATATATTCTACCCACACACATTTGGAACTCTCCTGGGGTACCATCACACATATTATTCCCTCATTTAGTGGATATTTTCACAAAAAAGTGAAATTTTCAAAAATCAAGAAAATTAGCTGAAAACGACTAAATATCAAGGACTCATTGGGCGAATCACTCTGGAACTGAAATCGGAACGCTCACTGACATTTCCCCTATCTGAAAGTCTGATAAACGCTGAAAAATGACTTTGTCCAAAAAAAAAAATTTTTCAACTTTTTTCAATTTTACCCCCGTGGGATATATATTCTACTCACACACATTTGGAACTCTCCTGGGGTACCCTCACACATATTATTCCCTCATTTAGTGGATATTTTCACAAAAAAGTGAAATTTTCAAAAATCCCGGAAAATTGGCTGAAAACGACTAAATATCAAGGACTCATTGGGCGAATCGCTCTGGAACTGAAATCGGAATGCTCACTGACATTTCCCCTATCTGAAAGTCTGATAAACGCTGAAAAATGACTTTGTCCAAAAAAAAAATTTTTTCAACTTTTTTCAATTTTACCCCCGTGGGATATATATTCTACCCACACACATTTGGAAGTCTCCTGGGGTACCCTCACACATATTATTCCCTCAATTAGTGGATATTTTCACAAAAAAGTGAAATTTTTAAAAATCCAGAAATATGGCTGAAAACGACTAAACATCAAGGAGTCATTGGGTGAATCGCTCTGGAACTGAAATCGGAATGCTCACTGACATTTCCCTTATCTGAAAGTCTGATGAACGCCAGAAAAATTACTAAGTCCCCAAAAAAATTTTTTTCAACTTTTTTCAATTTTACCCCCGTGGGATATATATTCTACTCACACACATTTGGAACTCTCCTGGGGTAACCTCACACATATTATTCCCTCATTTAGTGGATATTTTCACAAAAAAGTGAAATTTTCAAAAATCCAGAAAATTGGCTGAAAATGACTAAATATCAAGGACTCATTGGGCGAATCGCTCTGGAACTGAAATCGGAACGCTCACTCACATTGCCCCTATCTGAAAGTCTGATAAACGCCGGACAAATGACTAAGTCCAAAAAAAATTTTTTTTCAACTTTTTTCAATTTTACCCCCGTGGGATATATATTCTACCACACACATTTGGAACTCTCCTGGGGTACCCTCACACATATTATTCCCTCATTTAGTGGATATTTTCACAAAAAAGTGAAATTTTTGCAAAAATCCAAAATATTGGCTGAAAACGACTAAATATCAAGGACTCATTGGGCGAATCACTCTGGAACTGAAATCGAAATGCTCACTGACATTTACCCTATCTGAAAGTCTGATAAACGCAGGAAAAATGACTAAGTCTAAAAAAATTTTTTTTTAAACTTTTTTCAATTTTACCCCCGTGGGATATATATTCTACCCACACACATTTGGAACTCTCCTGGGGTACCCTCACACATATTATTCCCTCATTTAGTGGATATTTTCACAAAAAGTGAAATTTTCAAAAATCAAAAAAATTGGCTGAAAACGAGTAAATATCAAGGACTCATTGGGCGAATCGCTCTGGAACGGAAATCGGAACGCTCACTGACATTTCCCCTATCTGAAAGTCTGATAAACACCGGAAAAATGACAAAGTCTAAAAAAATTTTTTTTTAAACTTTTTTCAATTTTACCCCCGTGGGATATATATTCTACCCACACACATTTGGAACTCTCCTGGGGTACCCTCACACATATTATTCCCTCAATTAGTGGATATTTTCACAAAAAAGTGAAATTTTTAAAAATCCAGAAATATGGCTGAAAACGACTAAACATCAAGGACTCATTGGGCGAATCGCTCTGGAACTGAAATCTGAATTCTCACTGACATTTCCCCTATCTGAAAGTCTGATAAACGCCGGAAAAATGACTAAGTCCAAGAAATTTTTTTTTAAAACTTTTTTCAATTTTATCCCGTGGGATATATATTCTACCCACACACATTTGGAACTCTCCTGGGGTACCCTCACACATATTATTCCCTCATTTAGTGGATATTTTCACAAAAAAGTGAAATTTTCAAAAATCCAGAAAATTGGCTGAAAATGACTAAATATCAAGGACTCATTGGGTGAATCGCTCTGGAACTGAAATCGGAACGCTCACTCACATTGCCCCTATCTGAAAGTCTGATAAACGCCGGACAAATGACTAAGTCCAAAAAAAATTTTTTTTCAACTTTTTTCAATTTTACCCCCGTGGGATATATATTCTACCACACACATTTGGAACTCTCCTGGGGTACCATCACACATATTATTCCCTCATTTAGTGGATATTTTCACAAAAAAGTGAAATTTTCAAAAATCCCGGAAAATTGGCTGAAAATGACTAAATATCAAGGACTCATTGGGCGAATCGCTCTGGAACTGAAATCGGAATGCTCACTGACATTTCCCCTATCTGAAAGCCTGATAAACGCTGAAAAATGACTTTGTCCAAAAAAAAAAATTTTTCAACTTTTTTCAATTTTACCCCCGTGGGATATATATTCTACCCACACACATTTGGAAGTCTCCTGGGGTACCCTCACACATATTATTCCCTCAATTAGTGGATATTTTCACAAAAAAGTGAAATTTTTAAAAATCCAGAAATATGGCTGAAAACGACTAAACATCAAGGACTCATTGGGTGAATCGCTCTGGAACTGAAATCGGAATGCTCACTGACATTTCCCCTATCTGAAAGTCTGAAAAACGCCAGAAAAATTACTAAGTCCCCAAAAAAATTTTTTTCAACTTTTTTCAATTTTATCCCCGTGGGATATATATTCTACCCACACACATTTGGAACTCTCCTGGGGTACCCTCACACATTTTATTCCCTCATTTAGTGGATATTTTCACAAAAAGTGAAATTTTCAAAAATCCACAAAATTGGCTGAAAACGACTAAATATCAAGGACTCATTGGGCGAATCGCTCTGGAACTGAAATCTGAACGCTCACT
This sequence comes from Phyllobates terribilis, assembly GCF_046119375.1. Taxonomy (NCBI): domain Eukaryota; kingdom Metazoa; phylum Chordata; class Amphibia; order Anura; family Dendrobatidae; genus Phyllobates; species Phyllobates terribilis. The sequence continues at coordinate 598,374,747 of NW_027362762.1, forward strand.
GACATTTCCCTTATTTGAAAGTCTGATGAACGCCGAAAAATTACTAAGTCCCCAAAAAAATTTTTTTCAACTTTTTTCAATTTTACCCCCGTGGGAAATATATTCTACTCACACACATTTGGAACTCTCCTGGGGTACCCTCACACATATTATTCCCTCATTTAGTGGATATTTTCACAAAAAAGTGAAATTTTCAAAAATCCAGAAAATTGGCTGAAAATGACTAAATATCAAGGACTGATTGGGCGAATTGCTCTGGAACTGAAATCGGAACGCTCACTCACATTGCCCCTATCTGAAAGTCTGATAAACGCCGGACAAATGACTAAGTCCAAAAAAAATTTTTTTTCAACTTTTTTCAATTTTACCCCCGTGGGATATATATTCTACCACACACATTTGGAACTCTCCTGGGGTACCCTCACACATATTATCCCTCATTTAGTGGATATTTTCACAAAAAAGTGAAATTTTCAAAAATCCAGAAAATTGGCTGAAAACGACTAAATATCAAGGACTCATTGGGCGAATCGCTCTGGAACTGAAATCGGAATGCTCACTGACATTTCCCCTATCTGAAAGTCTGATGAACGCCGGAAAAATTACGAAGTCCAAAAAAAATTTTTTTTCAACTTTTTTCAATTTTACCCCCGTGGGATATATATTCTACCACACACATTTGGAACTCTCCTGGGGTACCCTCACACATATTATTCCCTCATTTAGTGGATATTTTCGCAAAAAAGTGAAATTTTCAAAAATCCAAAATATTGGCTGAAAATGACTAAATATCAAGGACTCATTGGGCGAATCACTCTGGAACTGAAATCGAAACGCTCACTGACATTTGCCCTATCTGAAAGTCTGATAAACGCAGGAAAAATGACTAAGTCTAAAAAAATTTTTTTTTAAACTTTTTTCAATTTTACCCACGTGGGATATATATTCTACCCACACACATTTGGAACTCTCCTGGGGTACCCTCACACATATTATTCCCTCATTTAGTGGATATTTTCACAAAAAGTGAAATTTTCAAAAATCAAAAAAATTGGCTGAAAACGACTAAATATCAAGGACTCATTGGGCGAATCGCTCTGGAACTGAAATCGGAACGCTCACTGACATTTCCCCTATCTGAAAGTCTGATAAACGCCGAAAAATGACTAAGTCCAAAAAAAAAAATTTTTCAACTTTTTTCAATTTTACCCCCGTGGGATATATATTCTACCCACACACATTTGGAACTCTCCTGGGGTACCCTCACACATATTATTCCCTCAATTAGTGGATATTTTCACAAAAAAGTGAAATTTTTAAAAATCCAGAAATATGGCTGAAAACGACTAAACATCAAGGACTCATTGGGCGAATCGCTCTGGAACTGAAATCTGAACGCTCACTGACATTTCCCCTATCTGAAAGTCTGATAAACGCCGGAAAAATGACTAAGTCCAAGAAATTTTTTTTTAAAACTTTTTTCAATTTTATCCCGTGGGATATATATTCTACCCACACACATTTGGAACTCTCCTGGGGTACCCTCACACATATTATTCCCTCATTTAGTGGATATTTTCGCAAAAAAGTGAAATTTTCAAAAATCCAAAATATTGGCTGAAAACGACTAAATATCAAAGACTCATTGGGCGAATCACTCTGGAACTGAAATCGAAACGCTCACTGACATTTGCCCTATCTGAAAGTCTGATAAACGCAGGAAAAATGACTAAGTCCAAAAAAAAAATTTTCAACTTTTTTCAATTTTACCCCCGTGGGATATATATTCTACCCACACACATTTGGAACTCTCCTGGTTTACCATCACACATATTATTCCCTCATTTAGTGGATATTTTCACAAAAAAGTGAAATTTTCAAAAATCCAGAAAATTGGCTGAAAACGACTAAATATCAAGGACTCATTGGGCGAATCGCTCTGGAACTGAAATCAGAATGCTCACTGACATTTCCCCTATCTGAAAGTCTGATAAACGCTGAAAAATGTCTTTGTCCAAAAAAAAAATTTTTTCAACTTTTTTCAATTTTACCCCCGTGGGATATATATTCTACCCACACACATTTGGAACTCTCCTGGGGTACCCTCACACATATTATTCCCTCAATTAGTGGATATTTTCACAAAAAAGTGAAATTTTTAAAAATCCAGAAATATGGCTGAAAACGACTAAACATCAAGGACTCATTGGGCGAATCGCTCTGGAACCGAAATCGGAACGCTCACTGACATTTCCCCTATCTGAAAGTCTGATAAACGCCGGAAAAATGACTAAGTCCAAAAAAAATTTTTTTTCAACTTTTTTCAATTTTACTCCCGTGGGATATATATTCTACCCACACACATTTGGAACTCTCCTGTGGTACCCTCACACATATTATTCCCTCATTTAGTGGATATTTTCACAAAAAAGTGAAATTTTCAAAAATCCAAAATATTGGCTGAAAACAACTAAATATCAAGGACTCATTGGGCGAATCACTCTGGAACTGAAATTGAAACGCTCACTGACATTTGCCCTATCTGAAAGTCTGATAAACGCAGGAAAAATGACTAAGTCTAAAAAAAATTTTTTTTAAACTTTTTTCAATTTTACCCCCATGGGATATATATTCTACCCACACACATTTGGAACTCTCCTGGGGTACCCTCACACATATTATTCCCTCAATTAGTGGATATTTTCACAAAAAAGTGAAATTTTTAAAAATCCAGAAATATGGCTGAAAACGACTAAACATTAAGGACTCATTGGGCGAATCGCTCTGGAACTGATATCTGAATTCTCACTGACATTTCCCCTATCTGAAAGTCTGATAAACGCCGGAAAAATGACTAAGTCCAAGAAATTTTTTTTTAAAACTTTTTTCAATTTTATCCCGTGGGATATATATTCTACCCACACACATTTGGAACTCTCCTGGGTTACCCTCACACATATTATTCCCTCATTTAGTGGATATTTTCACAAAAAAGTGAAATTTTCAAAAATCCAGAAAATTGGCTGAAAACGACTAAATATCAAGGACTCATTGGGCGAATCGCTCTGGAACTGAAATCTGAACGCTCACTGACATTTCCCATATCTGAAAGTCTGATAAACGCCGGAAAAATTACTAAGTCCAAAAAAAAATTTTTTTCAACTTTTTTCAATTTTATCCCCGTGGGATATATATTCTACCCACACACATTTGGAACTCTCCTGGGGTACCCTCACACATATTATTCCCTCATTTAGTGGATATTTTCACAAAAAGTGAAATTTTCAAAAATCCACAAAATTGGCTGAAAACGACTAAATATCAAGGACTCATTGGGCCAATCGCTCTGGAACTGAAATCTGAACGCTCACTGACATTTCCCTTATCTGAAAGTCTGATGAACGCCGGAAAAATTACTAAGTCCCAAAAAAAAATTTTTTTCAACTTTTTTCAATTTTATCCCCGTGGGATATATATTCTACCCACACACATTTGGAACTCTCTTGGGTTACCCTCACACATATTATTCCCTCATTTAGTGGATATTTTCACAAAAAAGTGAAATTTTCAAAAATCCAGAAAATTGGCTGAAAACGTCTAAATATCAAGGACTCATTGGGCGAATCGCTCTGGAACTGAAATCTGAACGCTCACTGACATTTCCTCTATCTGAAAGTCTGATAAACGCCGGACACACAAGTCCAAAAAAAAATTTTTTTCAACTTTTTTCAATTTTACCCCCGTGGGATATATATTCTACCCACACACATTTGGAACTCTCCTGGGTTACCCTCACACATATTATTCCCTCATTTAGTGGATACTTTCACAAAAAAGTGAAATTTTTAAAAATCCAGAAAATTGGCTGAAAACGACTGAATATCTAGAACTCATTGGGCGAATCGCTCTGGAACTGAAATCTGAACGCTCACTGACATTTCCCTTATCTGAAAGTCTGATGAACGCCGGAAAAATTACTAAGTCCCAAAAAAAATTTTTTTCAACTTTTTTCAATTTTATCCCCGTGGGATATATATTCTACCCACACACATTTGGAACTCTCCTGGGGTACCCTCACACATATTATACCCTCATTTAGTGGATATTTTCACAAAAAAAGTGAAATTTTCAAAAATCCAGAAAATTGGCTGAAAACGACTAAATATCAAGGACTCATTGGGCGAATCGCTCTGGAACTGAATCGGAATGCTCACTGACATTTCCCCTATCTGAAAGTCTGTTAAACGCCGGAAAAATTAATAAGTCCAAAAAAAATTTTTTTTCAACTTTTTTCAATTTTATCCCCTTGGGATATATATACTACCCACACACATTTGGAACTCTCCTGGGGTACCATCACACATATTATTCCCTCATTTAGTGGATATTTTCACAAAAAAGTGAAATTTTCAAAAATCCAGAAAATTGGCTGAAAACGACTAAATATCAAGGACTCATTGGGCGAATCACTCTGGAACTGAAATCGAAACGCTCACTGACATTTGCCCTATCTGAAAGTCTGATAAACGCAGGAAAAATGACTAAGTCTAAAAAAATTTTTTTTTAAACTTTTTTCAATTTTACCCCCGTGGGATATGTATTCTAACCACACACATTTGGAACTCTCCTGGGGTACCCTCACACATATTATTCCCTCAATTAGTGGATATTTTCACAAAAAATTGAAATTTTTAAAAATCCAGAAATATGGCTGAAAACGACTAAACATCAAGGACTCATTGGGCGAATCACTCTGGAACTGAAATCGGAACGCTCACTGACATTTCCCCTATCTGAAAGTCTGATAAACGCCGGAAAAATTACTAAGTCCAAAAAAAAATTTTTTTCAACTATTTTCAATTTTTTCCCCGTGGGATATATATTCTACCCACACACATTTGGAACTCTCCTGGGGTACCCTCACACATATTATTCCCTCATTTAGTGGATATTTTCACAAAAAAGTGAAATTTTCAAAAATCCAGAAAATTGGCTGAAAACTACTAAATATCAAGGACTCATTGGGCGAATCGCTCTGGAACTGAAATCTGAACGCTCACTGACATTTCCCTTGTCTGAAAGTCTGATGAACGGCGGAAAAATTACTAAGTCCCAAAAAAAATTTTTTTCAACTTTTTTCAATTTTATCCCTGTGGGATATATATTCTACCCACACACATTTGGAACTCTCCTGGGTTACCCTCACACATATTATTCCCTCATTTAGTGGATATTTTCACAAAAAAGTGAAATTTTCAAAAATCCAGAAAATTGGCTGAAAACGACTAAATATCAAGGACTCATTGGGCGAATCGCTCTGGAACTGAAATCTGAACGCTCACTGACATTTCCTCTATCTGAAAGTCTGATAAACGCCGGACACACAAGTCCAAAAAAAAATTTTTTTCAACTTTTTTCAATTTTACCCCCGTGGGATATATATTCTACCCACACACATTTGGAACTCTCCTGGGTTACCCTCACACATATTATTCCCTCATTTAGTGGATACTTTCACAAAAAAGTGAAATTTTTAAAAATCCAGAAAATTGGCTGAAAACGACTAAATATCAAGGACTCATTGGGCGAATCGCTCTGGAACTGAAATCTGAAGCTCACTGACATTTCCCTTATCTGAAAGTCTGATGAACGCCGGAAAAATTACTAAGTCCCCAAAAAAATTTTTTTCAACTTTTTTCAATTTTATCCCCGTGGGATATATATTCTACCCACACACATTTGGAACTCTCCTGGGGTACCCTCACACATATTATTCCCTCATTTAGTGGATATTTTCACAAAAAAGTGAAATTTGCAAAAATCAAGAAAATTGGCTGAAAACTACTAAATATCAAGGACTCATTGGGCGAATCGCTCTGGAACTGAAATCGGAACGCTCACTGACATTTCTCCTATCTGAAAGTCTGATAAACGCCGAAAAATGACTAAGTCCAAAAAAAAAAATTTTTCAACTTTTTTCAATTTTACCCCCGTGGGATATATATTCTACCCACACACATTTGGAACTCTCCTGGGGTACCCTCACACATATTATTTCCTCAATTAGTGGATATTTTCACAAAAAAGTGAAATTTTTAAAAATCCAGAAATATTTCTGAAAACAACTAAACATCAAGGACTCATTGGGCGAATCGCTCTGGAACTGAAATCTGAACGCTCACTGACATTTCCCCTATCTGAAAGTCTGATAAACGCCGGAAAAATGACTAAGTCCAAGAAATTTTTTTTAAAACTTTTTTCAATTTTATCCCGTGGGATATATATTCTACCCACACACATTTGGAACTCTCCTGGGGTACCCTCATACATATTATTCCCTCATTTAGTGGATATTTTCACAAAAAAAGTGAAATTTTCAAAAATCCAGAAAATTGGCTGAAAACTACTAAATATCAAGGACTCATTGGGCGAATCGCTCTGGAACTGAAATCTGAACGCTCACTGACATTTCCCTTATCTGAAAGTCTGATGAACGGCGGAAAAATTACTAAGTCCCAAAAAAAATTTTTTTCAACTTTTTTTCAATTTTATCCCCGTGGGATATATATTCTACCCACACACATTTGGAACTCTCCTGGGGTACCCTCACACATATTATTCCCTCATTTAGTGGATGTTTTCACAAAAAAGTGAAATTTTCAAAAATCCAGAAAATTGGCTGAAAACGACTAAATATCAAGGACTCATTGGGCGAATCGCTCTGGAACTGTAATCAGAATGCTCACTGACATTTTCCCTATCTGAAAGTCTGATAAACAGCGGAAAAATTACTAAGTCCAAAAAAAAATTTTTTCAACTTTTTTCAATTTTATCCCCGTGGGATATATATTCTACCCACACACATTTGGAACTCTCCTGGGGTACCCTCACACATATTATTCCCTCATTTAGTGGATATTTTCACAAAAAAGTGAAATTTTCAAAAATCCAAAATATTGGCTGAAAACGACTAAATATCAAGGACTCATTGGGCGAATCACTCTGGAACTGAAATCGAAACGCTCACTGACATTTGCCCTATCTGAAAGTCTGATAAATGCTCGAAAAATGACTAAGTCTAAAAAAATTTTTTTTTAAACTTTTTTCAATTTTACCCCCGTGGGATATGTATTCTACCCACACACATTTGGAACTCTCCTGGGGTACCCTCACACATATTATTCCCTCAATTAGTGGATATTTTCACAAAAAAGTGAAATTTTTAAAAATCCAGAAATATGGCTGAAAACGACTAAATATCAAGGACTCATTGGGCGAATCGCTCTGGAACTGAAATCGGAACGCTCACTGACATTTCCCCTATCTGAAAGTCTGATAAACGCCGGAAAAATTACTAAGTCCAAAAAAAAATTTTTTTCAACTATTTTCAATTTTTTCCCCGTGGGATATATATTCTACCCACACACATTTGGAACTCTCCTGGGTTACCCTCACACATATTATTCCCTCATTTAGTGGATATTTTCACAAAAAAGTGAAATTTTCAAAAATCCAGAAAATTGGCTGAAAACGACTAAACATCAAGGACTCATTGGGCGAATCGCTCTGAAACCGAAATCGGAACGCTCACTGACATTTCCCCTATCTGAAAGTCTGATAAACGCCGGAAAAATGACTAAGTCCAAAAAAAATTTTTTTTCAACTTTTTTAAATTTTACTCCCGTGGGATATATATTCTACCCACACACATTTGGAACTCTCCTGGGGTACCCTCACACATATTATTCCCTCATTTAGTGGATATTTTCACAAAAAGTGAAATTTTCAAAAATCAAAAAAATTGGCTGAAAACGACTAAATATCAAGGACTCATTGGGCGAATCGCTCTGGAACTGAAATCGGAACGCTCACTGACATTTCCCCTATCTGAAAGTCTGATAAACGCCGAAAAATGACTAAGTCCAAAAAAAAAAATTTTTCAACTTTTTTCAATTTTACCTCCGTGGGATATATATTCTACCCACACACATTTGGAACTCTCCTGGGGTACCCTCACACATATTATTCCCTCAATTAGTGGATATTTTCACAAAAAAGTGAAATTTTTAAAAATCCAGAAATATGGCTGAAAACGACTAAACATCAAGGACTCATTGGGCGAATCGCTCTGGAACTGAAATCTGAACGCTCACTGACATTTCCCCTATCTGAAAGTCTGATAAACGCCGGAAAAATGACTAAGTCCAAGAAATTTTTTTTTAAAACTTTTTTCAATTTTATCCCGTGGGATATATATTCTACCCACACACATTTGGAACTCTCCTGGGGTACCCTCACACATATTATTCCCTCATTTAGTGGATATTTTCACAAAAAAGTGAAATTTGCAAAAATCCAGAAAATTGGCTGAAAATTACTAAATATCAAGGACTCATTGGGCGAATCGCTCTGGAACTGAAATCTGAACGCTCACTGACATTTCCCTTATCTGAAAGTCTGATGAACGGCGGAAAAATTAGTAAGTCCCAAAAAAAATTTTTTTCAACTTTTTTCAATTTTATCCCCGTGGGATATATATTCTACCCACACACATTTGGAACTCTCCTGGGTTACCCTCACACATATTATTCCCTCATTTAGTGGATATTTTCACAAAAAAGTGAAATTTTCAAAAATCCAGAAAATTGGCTGAAAACGACTAAATATCAAGGACTCATTGGGCGAATCGCTCTGGAACTGAAATCTGAACGCTCACTGACATTTCCCTTATCTGAAAGTTTGATGAACGCCGGAAAAATTACTAAGTCCAAAAAAAAATTTTTTTAAACTTTTTTCAATTTTATCCCCGTGGGATATATATTCTACCCACACACATTTGGAACTCTCCTGGGGTACCCTCACACATATTATTCCCTCAATTAGTGGATATTTTCACAAAAAAGTGAAATTTTTAAAAATCCAGAAATATGGCTGAAAAGGACTAAACATCAAGGACTCATTGGGCGAATCGCTCTGGAACTGAAATCGGAACGCTCACTGACATTTCCCCTATCTGAAAGTCTGATAAACACCGAAAAATGACTAAGTCCAAAAAAAAAAATTTTTCTACTTTTTTCAATTTTACCCCCGTGGGATATATATTCTACCCACACACATTTGGAACTCTCCTGGGTTACCCTCACACACATTATTCCCTCATTTAGTGGATACTTTCACAAAAAAGTGAAATTTTTAAAAATCCAGAAAATTGGCTGAAAACGACTAAATATCAAGGACTCATTGGGCGAATCGCTCTGGAACTGAAATCTGAACGCTCACTGACATTTCCCCTATCTGAAAGTCTGATAAACGCCGGAAAAATGACTAAGTCCAAGAAATTTTTTTTAAAACTTTTTTCAATTTTATCCCGTGGGATATATATTCTACCCACACACATTTGGAACTATCCTGGGGTACCCTCACACATATTATTCCCTCATTTAGTGGATATTTTCACAAAAAAGTGAAATTTTCAAAAATCCAGAAAATTGGCTGAAAACTACTAAATATCAAGGACTCATTGGGCGAATCGCTCTGGAACTGAAATCTGAACGCTCACTGACATTTCCCTTATCTGAAAGTCTGATGAACGGCGGAAAAATTACTAAGTCCCAAAAAAAATTTTTTTCAACTTTTTTCAATTTTACCCCCGTGGGATATATATTCTACCCACACACATTTGGAACTCTCCTGGGTTACCCTCACACATATTATTCCCTCATTTAGTGGATACTTTCACAAAAAAGTGAAATTTTCAAAAATCCAAAATATTGGCTGAAAACGACTAAATATCAAGGACTCAATGGGCGAATCACTCTGGAACTGAAATCGAAACGCTCACTGACATTTGCCCTATCTGAAAGTCTGATAAACGCACGAAAAATGACTAAGTCTAAAAAAATTTTTTTTTAAACTTTTTTCAATTTTACCCCCGTGGGATATGTATTCTACCCACACACATTTGGAACTCTCCTGGGGTACCCTCACACATATTATTCCCTCAATTAGTGGATATTTTCACAAAAAAGTGAAATTTTTAATAATCCAGAAATATGGCTGAAAACGACTAAACATCATGGACTCATTGGGCGAATCGCTCTGGAACTGAAATCGGAACACTCACTGACATTTCCCCTATCTGAAAGTCTGATAAACGCCGGAAAAATTACTAAGTCCAAAAAAAAATTTTTTTCAACTATTTTCAATTTTTTCCCCGTGGGATATATATTCTACCCACACACATTTGGAACTCTCCTGGGGTACCCTCACACATATTATTCCCTCATTTAGTGGATATTTTCACAAAAAGTGAAAGTTTCAAAAATCAAAAAAATTGGCTGAAAACGACTAAATATCAAGGACTCATTGGGCGAATCGCTCTGGAACTGAAAACGGAACGCTCACTGACATTTCTCCTATCTGAAAGTCTGATAAACGCCGAAAAATGACTAAGTCCAAAAAAAAAAATTTTTCAACTTTTTTCAATTTTACCCCCGTGGGATATATATTCTACCCACACACATTTGGAACTCTCCTGGGGTACCCTCACACATATTATTCCCTCATTTAGTGGATGTTTTCACAAAAAAGTGAAATTTTCAAAAATCCAGAAAATTGGCTGAAAACGACTAAATATCAAGGACTCATTGGGCGAATCGCTCTGGAACTGTAATCAGAACGCTCACTGACATTTTCCCTATCTGAAAGTCTGATAAACAGCGGAAAAATTACTAAGTCCAAAAAAAAATTTTTTCAACTTTTTTCAATTTTATCCCCGTGGGATATATATTCTACCCACACACATTTGGAACTCTCCTGGGGTACCCTCACACATATTATTCCCTCATTTAGTGGATATTTTCACAAAAAAGTGAAATTTTTAAAAATCCAGAAAATTGGCTGAAAACGACTAAATATCAAGGACTCATTGGGCGAATCGCTCTGGAACTGAAATCTGAAGCTCACTGACATTTCCCTTATCTGAAAGTCTGATGAACGCCGGAAAAATTACTAAGTCCCAAAAAAATTTTTTTTCAACTTTTTTCAATTTTACCCCCGTGGGATATATATTCTACCCACACACATTTGGAACTCTCCTGGGTTACCCTCACACATATTATTCCCTCATTTAGTGGATACTTTCACAAAAAAGTGAAATTTTCAAAAATCCAGAAAATTGGCTGAAAACTACTAAATATCAAGGACTCATTGGGCGAATCACTCTGGAACTGAAATCGGAACACTCAATGACATTTCCCCTATCTGAAAGCCTGATAAACGCTGAAAAATGACTAAGTCCAAAAAAAAATAATTTTTCAACTTTTTTCAATTTTACCCCCGTGGGATATATATTCTACCCACACACATTTGGAACTCTCCTGGGTTACCCTCACACATATTATTCCCTCATTTAGTGGATACTTTCACAAAAAAGTGAAATTTTCAAAAATCCAGAAAATTGGCTGAAAACTACTAAATATCAAGGACTCATTGGGCGAATCGCTCTGGAACTGAAATCTGAACGCTCACTGACATTTCCCCTATCTGAAAGTCTGATAAACGCCGGACACACAAGTCCCAAAAAAATTTTTTTTAAACTTTTTTCAATTTTACCCCCGTGGGATATATATTCTACCCACACACATTTGGAACTCTCCTGGGGTACCCTCACACATATTATACCCTCATTTAGTGGATATTTTCACAAAAAAAGTGAAATTTTCAAAAATCCAGAAAATTGGCTGAAAACGACTAAATATCAAGGACTCATTGGGCGAATCGCTCTGGAACTGAAATCGGAATGCTCACTGACATTTCCCCTATCTGAAAGTCTGTTAAACGCCGGAAAAATTAATAAGTCCAAAAAAAAATTTTTTTCAACTTTTTTCAATTTTATCCCCTTGGGATATATATATACTACCCACACACATTTGGAACTCTCCTGGGGTACCCTCACACATATTATTCCCTCATTTAGTGGATATTTTCACAAAAGTGAAATTTTCAAAAATCCAGAAAATTGGCTGAAAACGACTAAATATCAAGGACTCATTGGGCGAATCGCTCTGGAACTGAAATCGGAATGCTCACTGACATTTCCCCTATCTGAAAGTCTGATGAACGCCGGAAAAATGACAAAGTCCAAAAAAATAATTTTTCAACTTTTTTCAATTTTACCCCCGTGGGATATATATTCTACCCACACACATTTGGAACTCTCCTGGGGTACCCTTACACATATTATTCCCTCATTTAGTGGATATTTTCACAAAAAACTGAAATTTTCAAAAATACAAAAAATTGGCTGAAAACGACTAAATATCAAGGACTCATTGGGCGAACCGCTCTGGAACTGAAATCTGAACGCTCACTGACATTTCCCCTATCTGAAAGTCTTATAAACGACGGACACACAAGTGCAAAAAAAAATTTTTTTCAACTTTTTTAAATTTTACCCTGTGGGATATATATTCTACCCACACACATTTTGAACTCTCCTGGGGTACCCTCACACATATTATTCCCTCATTTAGTGGATATTTTCACAAAAAAGAGAAATTTTCAAAAATCCAGAAAATTGGCTGAAAACGACTAAATATCAAGGACTCATTGAGCGAAAAGCTCTGGAACTGAAATCGAAATGCTCACTCACATTTCCCCTATCTGAAAGTCTGATAAACGCAGGTAAAATGAATAAGTCCAAGAAAAATTTTTTTTAAACTTTATTAAATTTTACCCAGTGGGATATATATTCTACCCACACACATTTGGAACTCTCCTGGGGTACCCTCACACATATTATGCCCTCATTTAGTGGATATTTTCACAAAAAAGTGAAATTTTCAAAAATCCAGAAAATTGGCTGAAACGACTAAATATCAAGGACTCATTGGGCGAATCGCTCTGGAACTGAAATCTGAACGCTCACTGACATTTCCCCTATCTGAAAGTCTGATAAACGCCGGAAAAATGACTAAGTCCAAGAAATTTTTTTTTAAAACTTTTTTCAATTTTATCCCGTGGGATATATATTCTACCCACACACATTTGGAACTCTCCTGGGGTACCCTCACACATATTATTCCCTCATTTAGTGGATATTTTCACAAAAAAGTGAAATTTGCAAAAATCCAGAAAATTGGCTGAAAACTACTAAATATCAAGGACTCATTGGGCGAATCGCTCTGGAACTGAAATCTGAATGCTCACTGACATTTCCCATATCTGAAAGTCTGATAAACGCCGGAAAAATTACTAAGTCCAAAAAATTTTTTTCAACTTTTTTCAATTTTATCCCCGTGGGATATATATTCTACTCACACACATTTGGAACTCTCCAGGGGTACCCTCACACATATTATGCCCTCATTTAGTGGATATTTTCACAAAAAAGTGAAATTTTCAAAAATCCAGAAAATTGGCTGAAAACGACTAAATATCAAGGACTCATTGGGCGAATCGCTCTGGAACTGAAATCTGAACGCTCACTGACATTTCCCCTATCTGAAAGTCTGATAAACGCCGGACACACAAGTCCAAAAAAAAATTTTTTTAAACTTTTTTCAATTTTACCCCCGTGGGATATATATTCTACCCACACACATTTGGAACTCTCCTGGGGTACCCTCACACATATTATTCCCTCATTTAGTGGATATTTTCACAAAAAACTGAAATTTTCAAAAATACAAAAAATTGGCTGAAAACGACTAAATATCAAGGACTCATTGGGCGAATCGCTATGGAACTGAAATCTGAACGCTCACTGACATTTCCCCTATCTGAAAGTCTGATAAACGACGGACACACAAGTCCAAAAAAAAATTTTTTTCAACTTTTTTAAATTTTACCCTGTGGGATATATATTCTACCCACACACATTTTGAACTCTCCTGGGGTACCCTCACACATATTATTCCCTCATTTAGTGGATATTTTCACAAAAAAGAGAAATTTTCAAAAATCCAGAAAATTGGCTGAAAACGACTAAATATCAAGGACTCATTGAGCGAAGAGCTCTGGAACTGAAATCGAAATGCTCACTCACATTTCCCCTATCTGAAAGTCTGATAAACGCAGGTAAAATGACTAAGTCCAAGAAAAAAAATTTTTAAACTTTTTTAAATTTTACCCCGTGGGATATATATTCTACCCACACACATTTGGAACTCTCCTGGGGTACCCTCACACATATTATTCCCTCATTTAGTGGATATTTTCACAAAAAAGTGAAATTTTTAAAAATCGAAAATATTGGCTGAAAACGTCTAAATATCAAGGACTCATTGGGCGAATCACTCTGGAACTGAAATCGAAACGCTCACTGACATTTGCCCTAACTGAAAGTCTGATAAACGCAGGAAAAATGACTAAGTCTAAAAAAAATTTTTTTTAAACTTTTTTCAATTTTACCCCCGTGGGATATATATTCTACCCACACACATTTGGAACTCTCCTGGGGTACCCTCACACATATTATTCCCTCATTTAGTGGATATTTTCACAAAAAGTGAAATTTTCAAAAATCAAAAAAATTGGCTGAAAACGACTAAATATCAAGGACTCATTGGGCGAATCGCTCTGGAACTGAAATCGGAACGCTCACTGACATTTCCCCTATCTGAAAGTCTGATAAACGCCGAAAAAATGACTAAGTCCAAGAAATTTTTTTTTAAAACTTTTTTCAATTTTATCCCGTGGGATATATATTCTACCCACACACATTTGGAACTCTCCTGGGGTACCCTCACACATATTATTCCCTCATTTAGTGGATATTTTCACAAAAAAGTGAAATTTGCAAAAATCCAGAAAATTGGCTGAAAACAACTAAATATCAAGGACTCATTGGGCGAATCGCTCTGGAACTGAAATCTGAATGCTCACTGACATTTCCCATATCTGAAAGTCTGATAAACGCCGGAAAAATTGCTAAGTCCAAAAAAAAATTTTTTTCAACTTTTTTCAATTTTATCCCCGTGGGATATATATTCTACTCACACACATTTGGAACTCTCCAGGGGTACCCTCACACATATTATGCCCTCATTTAGTGGATATTTTCACAAAAAAGTGAAATTTTCAAAAATCCAGAAAATTGGCTGAAAATGACTAAATATCAAGGACTCATTGAGCGAAGAGCTCTGGAACTGAAATCGAAATGCTCACTCACATTTCCCCTCTCTGAAAGTCTGATAAACACCGGAAAAATGACAAAGTCCAAAAAAAATTTTTTTTAAAACTTTTTTCAATTTTACCCCCGTGGGTTATATATTCTGCCCACACACATTTGGAACTCTCCTGGGGTACCCTCACACATATTATTCCCTCATTTAGTGGATATTTTCGCAAAAAAGTGAAATTTTCAAAAATCCAAAATATTGGCTGAAAACGACTAAATATCAAGGACTCATTGGGCGAATCACTCTGGAACTGAAATCGAAACGCTCACTGACATTTGCCCTATCTGAAAGTCTGATAAACGCAGGAAAAATGACTAAGTCCAAAAAAAAAATTTTCAACTTTTTTCAATTTTACCCCCGTGGGATATATATTCTACCCACACACATTTGGAACTCTCCTGGGGTACCATCACACATATTATTCCCTCATTTAGTGGATATTTTCACAAAAAAGTGAAATTTTCAAAAATCTAGAAAATTGGCTGAAAACGACTAAATATCAAGGACTCATTGGGCGAATCGCTCTGGAACTGAAATCGGAACGCTCACTGACATTTCCCCTATCTGAAAGTCTGATAAACGCTGAAAAATGACTTTGTCCAAAAAAAAAATTTTCAACTTTTTTCAATTTTACCCCCGTGGGATATATATTCTACCCACACACATTTGGAACTCTCCTGGGGTACCCTCACACATATTATTCCCTCAATTAGTGGATATTTTCACAAAAAAAGTGAAATTTTTAAAAATCCAGAAATATGGCTGAAAACGACTAAACATCAAGGACTCATTGGGCGAATCGCTCTGGAACCGAAATCGGAACGCTCACTGACATTTCCCCTATCTGAAAGTCTGATAAACGCCGGAAAAATGACTAAGTCCAAAAAAAATTTTTTTTCAACTTTTTTCAATTTTACTCCCGTGGGATATATATTCTACCCACACACATTTGGAACTCTCCTGGGGTACCCTCACACATATTATTCCCTCAATTAGTGGATATTTTCACAAAAAAGTGAAATTTTTAAAAATCCAGAAATATGGCTGAAAACGACTAAACATCAAGGACTCATTGGGCGAATCGCTCTGGAACTGAAATCTGAATTCTCACTGACATTTCCCCTATCTGAAAGTCTGATAAACGCCGGAAAAATGACTAAGTCCAAGAAATTTTTTTTTAAAACTTTTTTCAATTTTATCCCGTGGGATATATATTCTACCCACACACATTTGGAACTCTTCTGGGGTACCCTCACACATATTATTCCCTCATTTAGTGGATATTTTCACAAAAAAGTGAAATTTGCAAAAATCCAGAAAATTGGCTGAAAACTACTAAATATCAAGGACTCATTGGGCGAATCGCTCTGGAACTGAAATCTGAACGCTCACTGACATTTCCCTTATCTGAAAGTCTGATGAACGGCGGAAAAATTACTAAGTCCCAAAAAAAATTTTTTTCAACTTTTTTCAATTTTATCCCCATGGGATATATATTCTACCCACACACATTTGGAACTCTCCTGGGGTACCCTCACACATATTATTCCCTCATTTAGTGGATATTTTCACAAAAAGTGAAATTTTCAAAAATCAAAAAAATTGGCTGAAAACGACTAAATATCAAGGACTCATTGGGCGAATCGCTCTGGAACTGAAATCGGAACGCTCACTGACATTTCCCCTATCTGAAAGTCTGATAAACGCCGAAAAAATGACTAAGTCCAAGAAATTTTTTTTTAAAACTTTTTTCAATTTTATCCCGTGGGATATATATTCTACCCACACACATTTGGAACTCTCCTGGGGTACCCTCACACATATTATTCCCTCATTTAGTGGATATTTTCACAAAAAAGTGAAATTTGCAAAAATCCAGAAAATTGGCTGAAAACAACTAAATATCAAGGACTCATTGGGCGAATCGCTCTGGAACTGAAATCTGAATGCTCACTGACATTTCCCATATCTGAAAGTCTGATAAACGCCGGAAAAATTGCTAAGTCCAAAAAAAAATTTTTTTCAACTTTTTTCAATTTTATCCCCGTGGGATATATATTCTACTCACACACATTTGGAACTCTCCAGGGGTACCCTCACACATATTATGCCCTCATTTAGTGGATATTTTCACAAAAAAGTGAAATTTTCAAAAATCCAGAAAATTGGCTGAAAATGACTAAATATCAAGGACTCATTGAGCGAAGAGCTCTGGAACTGAAATCGAAATGCTCACTCACATTTCCCCTCTCTGAAAGTCTGATAAACACCGGAAAAATGACAAAGTCCAAAAAAAATTTTTTTTAAAACTTTTTTCAATTTTACCCCCGTGGGTTATATATTCTGCCCACACACATTTGGAACTCTCCTGGGGTACCCTCACACATATTATTCCCTCATTTAGTGGATATTTTCGCAAAAAAGTGAAATTTTCAAAAATCCAAAATATTGGCTGAAAACGACTAAATATCAAGGACTCATTGGGCGAATCACTCTGGAACTGAAATCGAAACGCTCACTGACATTTGCCCTATCTGAAAGTCTGATAAACGCAGGAAAAATGACTAAGTCCAAAAAAAAAATTTTCAACTTTTTTCAATTTTACCCCCGTGGGATA
Source organism: Phyllobates terribilis (assembly GCF_046119375.1). Taxonomy (NCBI): domain Eukaryota; kingdom Metazoa; phylum Chordata; class Amphibia; order Anura; family Dendrobatidae; genus Phyllobates; species Phyllobates terribilis. Next base: position 598,392,546 of record NW_027362762.1, read on the forward strand.
TATATTCTACCCACACACATTTGGAACTCTCCTGGGGTACCATCACACATATTATTCCCTCATTTAGTGGATATTTTCACAAAAAAGTGAAATTTTCAAAAATCTAGAAAATTGGCTGAAAACGACTAAATATCAAGGACTCATTGGGCGAATCGCTCTGGAACTGAAATCGGAACGCTCACTGACATTTCCCCTATCTGAAAGTCTGATAAACGCTGAAAAATGACTTTGTCCAAAAAAAAAATTTTCAACTTTTTTCAATTTTACCCCCGTGGGATATATATTCTACCCACACACATTTGGAACTCTCCTGGGGTACCCTCACACATATTATTCCCTCAATTAGTGGATATTTTCACAAAAAAAGTGAAATTTTTAAAAATCCAGAAATATGGCTGAAAACGACTAAACATCAAGGACTCATTGGGCGAATCGCTCTGGAACCGAAATCGGAACGCTCACTGACATTTCCCCTATCTGAAAGTCTGATAAACGCCGGAAAAATGACTAAGTCCAAAAAAAATTTTTTTTCAACTTTTTTCAATTTTACTCCCGTGGGATATATATTCTACCCACACACATTTGGAACTCTCCTGGGGTACCCTCACACATATTATTCCCTCAATTAGTGGATATTTTCACAAAAAAGTGAAATTTTTAAAAATCCAGAAATATGGCTGAAAACGACTAAACATCAAGGACTCATTGGGCGAATCGCTCTGGAACTGAAATCTGAATTCTCACTGACATTTCCCCTATCTGAAAGTCTGATAAACGCCGGAAAAATGACTAAGTCCAAGAAATTTTTTTTTAAAACTTTTTTCAATTTTATCCCGTGGGATATATATTCTACCCACACACATTTGGAACTCTTCTGGGGTACCCTCACACATATTATTCCCTCATTTAGTGGATATTTTCACAAAAAAGTGAAATTTGCAAAAATCCAGAAAATTGGCTGAAAACTACTAAATATCAAGGACTCATTGGGCGAATCGCTCTGGAACTGAAATCTGAACGCTCACTGACATTTCCCTTATCTGAAAGTCTGATGAACGGCGGAAAAATTACTAAGTCCCAAAAAAAATTTTTTTCAACTTTTTTCAATTTTATCCCCATGGGATATATATTCTACCCACACACATTTGGAACTCTCCTGGGGTACCCTCACACATATTATTCCCTCATTTAGTGGATATTTTCACAAAAGTGAAATTTTCAAAAATCCAGAAAATTGGCTGAAAACGACTAAATATCAAGGACTCATTGGGCGAATCGCTCTGGAACTGAAATCGGAATGCTCACTGACATTTCCCCTATCTGAAAGTCTGATGAACGCCGGAAAAATGACTAAGTCCAAAAAAATAATTTTTCAACTTTTTTCAATTTTACCCCCGTGGGATATATATTCTACCCACACACATTTGGAACTCTCCTGGGGTACCCTTACACATATTATTCCCTCATTTAGTGGATATTTTCACAAAAAACTGAAATTTTCAAAAATACAAAAAATTGGCTGAAAACGACTAAATATCAAGGACTCATTGGGCGAATCGCTCTGGAACTGAAATCTGAACGCTCACTGACATTTCCCCTATCTGAAAGTCTGATAAACTCCGGACACACAAGTCCAAAAAAAAATTTTTTTCAACTTTTTTAAATTTTACCCTGTGGGATATATATTCTACCCACACACATTTTGAACTCTCCTGGGGTACCCTCACACATATTATTCCCTCATTTAGTGGATATTTTCACAAAAAAGAGAAATTTTCAAAAATCCAGAAAATTGGCTGAAAACGACTAAATATCAAGGACTCATTGAGCGAAGAGCTCTGGAACTGAAATCGAAATGCTCACTCACATTTCCCCTATCTGAAAGTCTGATAAACGCAGGTAAAATGACTAAGTCCAAGAAAAATTTTTTTTAAACTTTTTTAAATTTTACCCCGTGGGATATATATTCTACCCACACACATTTGGAACTCTCCTGGGGTACCCTCACACATATTATGCCCTCATTTAGTGGATATTTTCACAAAAAAGTGAAATTTTCAAAAATCCAGAAAATTGGCTGAAACGACTAAATATCAAGGACTCATTGGGCGAATCGCTCTGGAACTGAAATCTGAACGCTCACTGACATTTCCCCTATCTGAAAGTCTGATAAACGCCGAAAAAATGACTAAGTCCAAGAAATTTTTTTTTAAAACTTTTTTCAATTTTATCCCGTGGGATATATATTCTACCCACACACATTTGGAACTCTCCTGGGGTAACCCTCACACATATTATTCCCTCATTTAGTGGATATTTTCACAAAAAAGTGAAATTTGCAAAAATCCAGAAAATTGGCTGAAAACTACTAAATATCAAGGACTCATTGGGCGAATCGCTCTGGAACTGAAATCTGAATGCTCACTGACATTTCCCATATCTGAAAGTCTGATAAACGCCGGAAAAATTACTAAGTCCAAAAAAAAATTTTTTTCAACTTTTTTCAATTTTATCCCCGTGGGATATATATTCTACTCACACACATTTGGAACTCTCCAGGGGTACCCTCACACATATTATGCCCTCATTTAGTGGATATTTTCACAAAAAAGTGAAATTTTCAAAAATCCAGAAAATTGGCTGAAAACGACTAAATATCAAGGACTCATTGAGCGAAGAGCTCTGGAACTGAAATCGAAATGCTCACTCACATTTCCCCTATCTGAAAGTCTGATAAACACCGGAAAAATGACAAAGTCCAAAAAAAATTTTTTTTAAAACTTTTTTCAATTTTACCCCCGTGGGTTATATATTCTGCCCACACACATTTGGAACTCTCCTGGGGTACCCTCACACATATTATTCCCTCATTTAGTGGATATTTTCGCAAAAAAGTGAAATTTTCAAAAATCCAAAATATTGGCTGAAAACGACTAAATATCAAGGACTCATTGGGCGAATCACTCTGGAACTGAAATCGAAACGCTCACTGACATTTGCCCTATCTGAAAGTCTGATAAACGCAGGAAAAATGACTAAGTCCAAAAAAAAAATTTTCAACTTTTTTCAATTTTACCCCCGTGGGATATATATTCTACCCACACACATTTGGAACTCTCCTGGGGTACCCTCACACATATTATTCCCTCAATTAGTGGATATTTTCACAAAAAAAGTGAAATTTTTAAAAATCCAGAAATATGGCTGAAAACGACTAAACATCAAGGACTCATTGGGCGAATCGCTCTGGAACCGAAATCGGAATGCTCACTGACATTTCCCCTATCTGAAAGTCTGATAAACGCCGGAAAAATGACTAAGTCCAAAAAAAATTTTTTTTCAACTTTTTTCAATTTTACTCCCGTGGGATATATATTCTACCCACACACATTTGGAACTCTCCTGGGGTACCCTCACACATATTATTCCCTCATTTAGTGGATATTTTCACAAAAAGTGAAATTTTCAAAAATCAAAAAAATTGGCTGAAAACGACTAAATATCAAGGACTCATTGGGCGAATCGCTCTGGAACGGAAATCGGAACGCTCACTGACATTTCCCCTATCTGAAAGTCTGATAAACACCGGAAAAATGACAAAGTCTAAAAAAATTTTTTTTTAAACTTTTTTCAATTTTACCCCCGTGGGATATATATTCTACCTACACACATTTGGAACTCTCCTGGGGTACCCTCACACATATTATTCCCTCAATTAGTGGATATTTTCACAAAAAAGTGAAATTTTTAAAAATCCAGAAATATGGCTGAAAACGACTAAACATCAAGGACTCATTGGGCGAATCGCTCTGGAACTGAAATCTGAATTCTCACTGACATTTCCCCTATCTGAAAGTCTGATAAACGCCGGAAAAATGACTAAGTCCAAGAAATTTTTTTTTAAAACTTTTTTCAATTTTATCCCGTGGGATATATATTCTACCCACACACATTTGGAACTCTCCTGGGGTACCCTCACACATATTATTCCCTCATTTAGTGGATATTTTCACAAAAAAGTGAAATTTTCAAAAATCCAAAATATTAGCTGAAAACGTCTAAATATCAAGGACTCATTGGGCGAATCACTCTGGAACTGAAATCGAAATGCTCACTGACATTTGCCCTATCTGAAAGTCTGATAAACGCAGGAAAAATGACTAAGTCTAAAAAAATTTTTTTTTAAACTTTTTTCAATTTTACCCCCGTGGGATATATATTCTACCCACACACATTTGGAACTCTCCTGGGGTACCCTCACACATATTATTCCCTCATTTAGTGGATATTTTCACAAAAAGTGAAATTTTCAAAAATCAAAAAAATTGGCTGAAAACGACTAAATATCAAGGACTCATTGGGCGAATCTCTCTGGAACTGAAATCTGAACGCTCACTGACATTTCCCCTATCTGAAAGTCTGATAAACGCCGGAAAAATTACTAAGTCCAAAAAAAAATTTTTTTCAACTATTTTCAATTTTTTCCCCGTGGGATATATATTCTACCCACACACATTTGGAACTCTCCTGGGGTACCCTCACACATATTATTCCCTCATTTAGTGGATATTTTCATAAAAAGTGAAATTTTCAAAAATCAAAAAAATTGTCTGAAAACGACTAAATATCAAGGACTCATTGGGCGAATCGCTCTGGAACTGAAATCGGAACGCTCACTGACATTTCCCCTATCTGAAAGTCTGATAAACGCCGAAAAATGACTAAGTCCAAAAAAAAAAATTTTTCAACTTTTTTCAATTTTACCCCCGTGGGATATATATTCTACCCACACACATTTGGAACTCTCCTGGGGTACCCTCACACATATTATTTCCTCAATTAGTGGATATTTTCACAAAAAAGTGAAATTTTTAAAAATCCAGAAATATGGCTGAAAACGACTAAACATCAAGGACTCATTGGGCGAATCGCTCTGGAACTGAAATCTGAACGCTCACTGACATTTCCCCTATCTGAAAGTCTGATAAACGCCGGAAAAATGACTAAGTCCAAGAAATTTTTTTTTAAAACTTTTTTCAATTTTATCCCGTGGGATATATATTCTACCCACACACATTTGGAACTCTCCTGGGGTACCCTCACACATATTATTCCCTCATTTAGTGGATATTTTCACAAAAAAGTGAAATTTTCAAAAATCCAGAAAATTGGCTGAAAATGACTAAATATCAAGGACTCATTGGGCGAATCGCTCTGGAACTGAAATCGGAACGCTCACTCACATTGCCCCTATCTGAAAGTCTGATAAACGCCGGACAAATGACTAAGTCCAAAAAAAATTTTTTTTCAACTTTTTTCAATTTTACCCCCGTGGGATATATATTCTACCACACACATTTGGAACTCTCCTGGGGTACCCTCACACATATTATTCCCTCATTTAGTGGATATTTTCACAAAAAAGTGAAATTTTCAAAAATCCAGAAAATTGGCTGAAAATGACTAAATATCAAGGACTCATTGGGCGAATCGCTCTGGAACTGAAATCGGAACGCTCACTCACATTGCCCCTATCTGAAAGTCTGATAAACGCCGGACAAATGACTAAGTCCCAAAAAAATTTTTTTTCAACTTTTTTCAATTTTACCCCCGTGGGATATATATTCTACCACACACATTTGGAACTCTCCTGGGGTACCCTCACACATATTATTCCCTCATTTAGTGGATATTTTCACAAAAAAGTGAAATTTTCAAAAATCCAGAAAATTGGCTGAAAACGACTAAATATCAAGGACTCATTGGGCGAATCGCTCTGGAGCTGAAATCGGAATGCTCACTGACATTTCCCCTATCTGAAAGTCTGATGAACGCCGGAAAAATTACTAAGTCCAAAAAAAAAATTTTTTCAACTTTTTTCAATTTCACCCCCGTGGGATATATATTCTACCCACACACATTTGGAACTCTCCTGGGGTACCCTCACACATATTATTCCCTCAATTAGTGGATATTTTCACAAAAAAGTGAAATTTTTAAAAATCCAGAAATATGGCTGAAAACGACTAAACATCAAGGACTCATTGGGCGAATCGCTCTGGAACGGAAATCGGAACGCTCACTGACATTTCCCTTATCTGAAAGTCTGATAAACGCCGGAAAAATGACAAAGTCCAAAAAAAATTTTTTTTAAACTTTTTTTAATTTTACCCCCGTGGGTTATATATTCTGCCCACACACATTTGGAACTCTCCTGGGGTACCCTCACACATATTATTCCCTCATTTAGTGGATATTTTCGCAAAAAAGTGAAATTTTCAAAAATCCAAAATATTGGCTGAAAACGACTAAATATCAAGGACTCATTGGGCGAATCACTCTGGAACTGAAATCGAAACGCTCACTGACATTTGCCCTATCTGAAAGTCTGATAAACGCAGGAAAAATGACTAAGTCCAAAAAAAAAATTTTTCAACTTTTTTCAATTTTACTCCCGTGGGATATATATTCTACCCACACACATTTGGAACTCTCCTGGGGTACCATCACACATATTATTCCCTCATTTAGTGGATATTTTCACAAAAAAGTGAAATTTTCAAAAATCCAGAAAATTGGCTGAAAACGACTAAATATCAAGGACTCATTGGGCGAATCGCTCTGGAACGGAAATCGGAACGCTCACTGACATTTCCCCTATCTGAAAGTCTGATAAACACCGGAAAAATGACAAAGTCTAAAAAAATTTTTTTTTAAACTTTTTTCAATTTTACCCCCGTGGGATATATATTCTACCTACACACATTTGGAACTCTCCTGGGGTACCCTCACACATATTATTCCCTCAATTAGTGGATATTTTCACAAAAAAGTGAAATTTTTAAAAATCCAGAAATATGGCTGAAAACGACTAAACATCAAGGACTCATTGGGCGAATCGCTCTGGAACTGAAATCTGAATTCTCACTGACATTTCCCCTATCTGAAAGTCTGATAAACGCCGGAAAAATGACTAAGTCCAAGAAATTTTTTTTTAAAACTTTTTTCAATTTTATCCCGTGGGATATATATTCTACCCACACACATTTGGAACTCTCCTGGGGTACCCTCACACATATTATTCCCTCATTTAGTGGATATTTTCACAAAAAAGTGAAATTTGCAAAAATCCAGAAAATTGGCCGAAAACTACTAAATATCAAGGACTCATTGGGCGAATCGCTCTGGAACTGAAATCTGAACGCTCACTGACATTTCCCTTATCTGAAAGTCTGATGAACGGCGGAAAAATTACTAAGTCCCAAAAAAAATTTTTTTCAACTTTTTTCAATTTTATCCCCGTGGGATATATATTCTACCCACACACATTTGGAACTCTCCTGGGTTACCCTCACACATATTATTCCCTCATTTAGTGGATATTTTCACAAAAAAGTGAAATTTTCAAAAATCCAGAAAATTGGCTGAAAACGACTAAATATCAAGGACTCATTGGGCGAATCGCTCTGGAACTGAAATCTGAACGCTCACTGACATTTCCCATATCTGAAAGTCTGATAAACGCCGGAAAAATTACTAAGTCCAAAAAAAAATTTTTTTCAACTTTTTTCAATTTTATCCCCGTGGGATATATATTCTACCCACACACATTTGGAACTCTCCTGGGGTACCCTCACACATATTATTCCCTCATTTAGTGGATATTTTCACAAAAAGTGAAATTTTCAAAAATCCACAAAATTGGCTGAAAACGACTAAATATCAAGGACTCATTGGGCGAATCGCTCTGGGACTGAAATCTGAACGCTCACTGACATTTCCCTTATCTGAAAGTCTGATGAACGCCGGAAAAATTACTAAGTCCCAAAAAAAATTTTTTTCAACTTTTTTCAATTTTACCCCCGTGGGATATATATTCTACTCACACACATTTGGAACTCTCCTGGGGTACCCTCACACATATTATTCCCTCATTTAGTGGATATTTTCACAAAAAAGTGAAATTTTCAAAAATCCAGAAAATTGGCTGAAAATGACTAAATATCAAGGACTCATTGGGCGAATCGCTCTGGAACTGAAATCGGAATGCTCACTCACATTGCCCCTATCTGAAAGTCTGATAAACGCCGGACAAATGACTAAGTCCAAAAAAAATTTTTTTTCAACTTTTTTCAATTTTACCCCCGTGGGATATATATTCTACCACACACATTTGGAACTCTCCTGGGGTACCCTCACACATATTATTCCCTCATTTAGTGGATATTTTCACAAAAAAGTGAAATTTTCAAAAATCCAGAAAATTGGCTGAAAACGACTAAATATCAAGGACTCATTGGGCGAATCGCTCTGGAGCTGAAATCGGAATGCTCACTGACATTTCCCCTATCTGAAAGTCTGATAAACGCCGGAAAAATTACTAAGTCCAAAAAAAAAATTTTTTCAACTTTTTTCAATTTTACCCCCGTGGGATATATATTCTACCCACACACATTTGGAACTCTCCTGGGGTACCCTCACACATATTATTCCCTCAATTAGTGGATATTTTCACAAAAAAGTGAAATTTTTAAAAATCCAGAAATATGGCTGAAAACGACTAAACATCAAGGACTCATTGGGCGAATCGCTCTGGAACGGAAATCGGAACGCTCACTGACATTTCCCTTATCTGAAAGTCTGATAAACGCCGGAAAAATGACAAAGTCCAAAAAAAATTTTTTTTAAACTTTTTTTAATTTTACCCCCGTGGGTTATATATTCTGCCCACACACATTTGGAACTCTCCTGGGGTACCCTCACACATATTATTCCCTCATTTAGTGGATATTTTCGCAAAAAAGTGAAATTTTCAAAAATCCAAAATATTGGCTGAAAACGACTAAATATCAAGGACTCATTGGGCGAATCACTCTGGAACTGAAATCGAAACGCTCACTGACATTTGCCCTATCTGAAAGTCTGATAAACGCAGGAAAAATGACTAAGTCCAAAAAAAAAAATTTTCAACTTTTTTCAATTTTACCCCCGTGGGATATATATTCTACCCACACACATTTGGAACTCTCCTGGGGTACCCTCACACATATTATTCCCTCATTTAGTGGATATTTTCACAAAAAAGTGAAATTTTTAAAAATCCAGAAATATGGCTGAAAACGAATAAACATCAAGGACTCATTGGGCGAATCGCTCTGAAACCGAAATTGGAACGCTCACTGACATTTCCCCTATCTGAAAGTCTGATAAACGCCGGAAAAATGACTAAGTCCAAAAAAAATTTTTTTTCAACTTTTTTCAATTTTACTCGCGTGGGATATATATTCTACCCACACACATTTGGAACTCTCCTGGGGTACCCTCACACATATTATTCCCTCATTTAGTGGATATTTTCACAAAAAAGTGAAATTTTCAAAAATCCAAAATATTAGCTGAAAACGTCTAAATATCAAGGACTCATTGGGCGAATCACTCTGGAACTGAAATCGAAATGCTCACTGACATTTGCCCTATCTGAAAGTCTGATAAACGCAGGAAAAATGACTAAGTCTAAAAAAATTTTTTTTTAAACTTTTTTCAATTTTACCCCCGTGGGATATATATTCTACCCACACACATTTGGAACTCTCCTGGGGTACCCTCACACATATTATTCCCTCATTTAGTGGATATTTTCACAAAAAGTGAAATTTTCAAAAATCAAAAAAATTGGCTGAAAACGACTAAATATCAAGGACTCATTGGGCGAATCTCTCTGGAACTGAAATCTGAACGCTCACTGACATTTCCCCTATCTGAAAGTCTGATAAACGCCGGAAAAATTACTAAGTCCAAAAAAAAATTTTTTTCAACTATTTTCAATTTTTTCCCCGTGGGATATATATTCTACCCACACACATTTGGAACTCTCCTGGGGTACCCTCACACATATTATTCCCTCATTTAGTGGATATTTTCATAAAAAGTGAAATTTTCAAAAATCAAAAAAATTGTCTGAAAACGACTAAATATCAAGGACTCATTGGGCGAATCGCTCTGGAACTGAAATCGGAACGCTCACTGACATTTCCCCTATCTGAAAGTCTGATAAACGCCGAAAAATGACTAAGTCCAAAAAAAAAAATTTTTCAACTTTTTTCAATTTTACCCCCGTGGGATATATATTCTACCCACACACATTTGGAACTCTCCTGGGGTACCCTCACACATATTATTTCCTCAATTAGTGGATATTTTCACAAAAAAGTGAAATTTTTAAAAATCCAGAAATATGGCTGAAAACGACTAAACATCAAGGACTCATTGGGCGAATCGCTCTGGAACTGAAATCTGAACGCTCACTGACATTTCCCCTATCTGAAAGTCTGATAAACGCCGGAAAAATGACTAAGTCCAAGAAATTTTTTTTTAAAACTTTTTTCAATTTTATCCCGTGGGATATATATTCTACCCACACACATTTGGAACTCTCCTGGGGTACCCTCACACATATTATTCCCTCATTTAGTGGATATTTTCACAAAAAAGTGAAATTTGCAAAAATCTAGAAAATTGGCTGAAAACTAGTAAATATCAAGGACTCATTGGGCGAATCGCTCAGTAACTGAAATCTGAACGCTCACTGACATTTCCCATATCTGAAAGTCTGATAAACGTCGGAAAAATTACTAAGTCCAAAAAAAAATTTTTTTCAACTTTTTTCAATTTTTTCCCCGTGGGATATATATTCTACTCACACACATTTGGAACTCTCCAGGGGTACCCTCACACATATTATGCCCTCATTTAGTGGATATTTTCACAAAAAAGTGAAATTTTCAAAAATCCAGAAAATTGGCTGAAAACGACTAAATATCAAGGACTCATTGGGCGAATCGCTCTGGAACTGAAATCTGAACGCTCACTGACATTTCCCCTATCTGAAAGTCTGATAAACGCCGGACACACAAGTCCAAAAAAAAATTTTTTTCAACTTTTTTCAATTTTACCCCCGTGGGATATATATTCTACCCACACACATTTGGAACTCTCCTGGGTTACCCTCACACATATTATTCCCTCATTTAGTGGATACTTTCACAAAAAAGTGAAATTTTCAAAAATCCAGAAAATTGGCTGAAAACTACTAAATATCAAGGACTCATTGGGCGAATCACTCTGGAACTGAAATCGGAACACTCACTGACATTTCCCCTATCTGAAAGCCTGATAAACGCCGAAAAATGACTAAGTCCAAAAAAAAAAAATTTTTCAACTTTTTTCAATTTTACCCCGTGGGATATATATTCTACCCACACACATTTGGAACTCTCCTGGGGTACCCTCACACATATTATGCCCTCATTTAGTGGATATTTTCACAAAAAAGTGAAATTTTCAAAAATCCAGAAAATTGGCTGAAACGACTAAATATCAAGGACTCATTGGGCGAATCGCTCTGGAACTGAAATCTGAACGCTCACTGACATTTCCCCTATCTGAAAGTCTGATAAACGCCGGAAAAATGACTAAGTCCAAGAAATTTTTTTTTAAAACTTTTTTCAATTTTATCCCGTGGGATATATATTCTACCCACACACATTTGGAACTCTCCTGGGGTACCCTCACACATATTATTCCCTCATTTAGTGGATATTTTCACAAAAAAGTGAAATTTGCAAAAATCCAGAAAATTGGCTGAAAACTACTAAATATCAAGGACTCATTGGGCGGATCGCTCTGGAACTGAAATCTGAACGCTCACTGACATTTCCCTTAACTGAAAGTCTGATGAACGCCGGAAAAATTACTAAGTCCAAAAAAAAATTTTTTTCAACTTTTTTCAATTTTATCCCCGTGGGATATATATTCTACTCACACACATTTGGAACTCTCCAGGGGTACCCTCACACATATTATGCCCTCATTTAGTGGATATTTTCACAAAAAAGTGAAATTTTCAAAAATACAGAAAATTGGCTGAAAACGACTAAATATCAAGGACTCATTGAGCGAAGAGCTCTGGAACTGAAATCGAAATGCTCACTCACATTTCCCCTATCTGAAAGTCTGATAAACGCAGGTAAAATGACTAAGTCCAAGAAAAAAATTTTTTAAACTTTTTTAAATTTTACCCCGTGGGATATATATTCTACCCACACACATTTGGAACTCTCCTGGGGTACCCTCACACATATTATTCTCTCATTTAGTGGATATTTTCACAAAAAAGTGAAATTTTCAAAAATCCACAAAATTGGATGAAAACGACTAAATATCAAGGACTCATTGAGCGAATCGCTCTGGAACTGAAATCGGAATGCTCAGTCACATTTCCCCTATCTGAAAGTCTGATAAACGCCGGAAAAATTACTAAGTCCAAAAAAAAAAATTTTTCAACTTTTTTCAATTTTATTCCCGTGGGATATATATTCTACCCACACACATTTGGAACTCTCCTGGGGAACCCTCACACATATTATTCCGTCATTTAGTGGATATTTTCACAAAAAAGTGAAATTTTCAAAAATCCAGAAATATGGCTGAAAACGACAAAACATCAACGACTCATTGGTCGAATCGCTCTGGAACGGAAATCGGAATGCTCACTGACATTTCCCCTATCTGAAAGTCTGATAAACACCGGAAAAATGACAAAGTCCAAAAAAAATTTTTTTTTAACTTTTTTCAATTTTACCCCCGTGGGTTATATATTCTACCCACACACATTTGGAACTCTCCTGGGGTACCATCACACATATTATTCCCTCATTTAGTGGATATTTTCACAAAAAAGTGAAATTTTCAAAAATCCAGAAAATTGGCTGAAAACGACTAAATATCAAGGACTCATTGGGCGAATCGCTCTGGAACTGAAATCGGAACGCTCACTGACATTTCCCCTATCTGAAAGTCTGATAAACGCTGAAAAATGACTTTGTCCAAAAAAAAAAATTTTTCAACTTTTTTCAATTTTACCCCCGTGGGATATATATTCTACCCACACACATTTGGAACTCTCCTGGGGTACCCTCACACATATTATTCCCTCAATTAGTGGATATTTTCACAAAAAAAGTGAAATTTTTAAAAATCCAGAAATATGGCTGAAAACGACTAAACATCAAGGACTCATTGGGCGAATCGCTCTGGAACCGAAATCGGAACGCTCACTGACATTTCCCCTATCTGAAAGTCTGATAAACGCTGAAAAATGACTTTGTCCAAAAAAAATTTTTTTTCAACTTTTTTCAATTTTACTCCCGTGGGATATATATTCTACCCACACACATTTGGAACTCTCCTGGGGTACCCTCACACATATTATTCCCTCATTTAGTGGATATTTTCACAAAAAAGTGAAATTTTCAAAAATCGAAAATATTGGCTGAAAACGTCTAAATATCAAGGACTCATTGGGCGAATCACTCTGGAACTGAAAGCGAAACGCTCACTGACATTTGCCCTAACTGAAAGTCTGATAAACGCAGGAAAAATGACTAAGTCTAAAAAAAATTTTTTTTAAACTTTTTTCAATTTTACCCCCGTGGGATATATATTCTACCCACACACATTTGGAACTCTCCTGGGGTACCCTCACACATATTATTCCCTCATTTAGTGGATATTTTCACAAAAAGTGAAATTTTCAAAAATCAAAAAAATTGGCTGAAAACGACTAAATATCAAGGACTCATTGGGCGAATCGCTCTGGAACTGAAATCGGAACGCTCACTGACATTTCCCCTATCTGAAAGTCTGATAAACGCCGGAAAAATTACTAAGTCCAAAAAAAAATTTTTTTCAACTATTTTCAATTTTTTCCCCGTGGGATATATATTCTACCCACACACATTTGGAACTCTCCTGGGGTACCCTCACACATATTATTCCCTCATTTAGTGGATATTTTCACAAAAAAGTGAAATTTGCAAAAATCTAGAAAATTGGCTGAAAACTACTAAATATCAAGGACTCATTGGGCGAATCGCTCAGTAACTGAAATCTGAACGCTCACTGACATTTCCCATATCTGAAAGTCTGATAAACGCCGGAAAAATTACTAAGTCCAAAAAAAAATTTTTTTCAACTTTTTTCAATTTTATCCCCGTGGGATATATATTCTACTCACACACATTTGGAACTCTCCAGGGGTACCCTCACACATATTATGCCCTCATTTATTGGATATTTTCACAAAAAAGTGAAATTTTCAAAAATCCAGAAAATTGGCTGAAAACTACTAAATATCAAGGACTCATTGGGCGAATCACTCTGGAACTGAAATCGGAACACTCACTGACATTTCCCCTATCTGAAAGCCTGATAAACGCCGAAAAATGACTAAGTCCAAAAAAAAAAAATTTTTCAACTTTTTTCAATTTTACCCCGTGGGATATATATTCTACCCACACACATTTGGAACTCTCCTGGGGTACCCTCACACATATTATGCCCTCATTTAGTGGATATTTTCACAAAAAAGTGAAATTTTCAAAAATCCAGAAAATTGGCTGAAACGACTAAATATCAAGGACTCATTGGGCGAATCGCTCTGGAACTGAAATCTGAACGCTCACTGACATTTCCCCTATCTGAAAGTCTGATAAACGCCGGAAAAATGACTAAGTCCAAGAAATTTTTTTTTAAAACTTTTTTCAATTTTATCCCGTGGGATATATATTCTACCCACACACATTTGGAACTCTCCTGGGGTACCCTCACACATATTATTCCCTCATTTAGTGGATATTTTCACAAAAAAGTGAAATTTGCAAAAATCCAGAAAATTGGCTGAAAACGACTAAATATCAAGGACTCATTGGGCGAATCGCTCTGGAACTGAAATCTGAACGCTCACTGACATTTCCCTTAACTGAAAGTCTGATGAACGCCGGAAAAATTACTAAGTCCAAAAAAAAAATTTTTTCAACTTTTTTCAATTTTACCCCGTGGGATATATATTCTACCCACACACATTTGGAACTCTCCTGGGGTACCCTCACACATATTATTCCCTCATTTAGTGGATATTTTCGCAAAAAAGTGAAATTTTCAAAAATCCAAAATATTGGCTGAAAACGACTAAATATCACGGACTCATTGGGCGAATCACTCTGGAACTGAAATCGAAACGCTCACTGACATTTGCCCTATCTGAAAGTCTGATAAACGCAGGAAAAATGACTAAGTCCAAAAAAAAAATTTTCAACTTTTTTCAATTTTACCCCCGTGGGATATATATTCTACCCACACACCTTTGGAACTCTCCTGGGGTACCATCACACATATTATTCCCTCATTTAGTGGATATTTTCACAAAAAAGTGAAATTTTCAAAAATCCAGAAAATTGGCTGAAAACGACTAAATATCAAGGACTCATTGGGCGAATCGCTCTGGAACTGAAATCGGAACGCTCACTGACATTTCCCCTATCTGAAAGTCTGATAAACGCTGAAAAATGACTTTGTCCAAAAAAAAAAATTTTTCAACTTTTTTCAATTTTACCCCCGTGGGATATATATTCTACCCACACACATTTGGAACTCTCCTGGGGTACCCTCACACATATTATTCCCTCAATTAGTGGATATTTTCACAAAAAAAGTGAAATTTTTAAAAATCCAGAAATATGGCTGAAAACGACTAAACATCAAGGACTCATTGGGCGAATCGCTCTGGAACCGAAATCGGAACGCTCACTGACATTTCCCCTATCTGAAAGTCTGATAAACGCCGGAAAAATGACTAAGTCCAAAAAAAATTTTTTTTCAACATTTTTCAATTTTACTCCCGTGGGATATATATTCTACCCACACACATTTGGAACTCTCCTGGGGTACCCTCACACATATTATTCCCTCATTTAGTGGATATTTTCACAAAAAGTGAAATTTTCACAAATCAAAAAAATTGGCTGAAAACGACTAAATATCAAGGACTCATTGGACGAATCGCTCTGGAACGGAAATCGGAACGCTCACTGACATTTCCCCTATCTGAAAGTCTGATAAACGCCGGAAAAATGACTAAGTCCAAAAAAATAATTTTTCAACTTTTTTCAATTTTACCCCCGTGGGATATATATTCTACCCACACACATTTGGAACTCTCCTGGTGTACCCTTACACATATTATTCCCTCATTTAGTGGATATTTTCCCAAAAAAACTGAAATTTTCAAAAATACAAAAAATTGGCTGAAAATGACTAAATATCAAGGACTCATTGGGCGAATCGCTCTGGAACTGAAATCTGAACGCTCACTGACATTTCCCCTATCTGAAAGTCTGATAAACGACGGACACACAAGTCCAAAAAAAAATTTTTTTCAACTTTTTTAAATTTTACCCCGTGGGATATATATTCTACCCACACACATTTTGAACTCTCCTGGGGTACCCTCACACATATTATTCCCTCATTTAGTGGATATTTTCACAAAAAAGAGAAATTTTCAAAAATCCAGAAAATTGGCTGAAAACGACTAAATATCAAGGACTCATTGAGCGAAGAGCTCTGGAACTGAAATCGAAATGCTCACTCACATTTCCCCTATCTGAAAGTCTGATAAACGCAGGTAAAATGACTAAGTCCAAGAAAATTTTTTTTTAAACTTTTTTAAATTTTACCCCGTGGGATATATATTCTACCCACACACATTTGGAAATCTCCTGGGGTACCCTCACACATATTATTCTCTCATTTAGTGGATATTTTCACAAAAAAGTGAAATTTTCAAAAATCTACAAAATTGGATGAAAACGACTAAATATCAAGGACTCATTGAGCGAATCGCTCTGGAACTGAAATCGGAATGCTCACTCACATTTCCCCTATCTGAAAGTCTGATAAACGCCGGAAAAATTGCTAAGTCCAAAAAAAAATTTTTTTCAACTTTTTTCAATTTTACCCCCGTGGGATATATATTCTACCCAAACACATTTGGAACTCTCCTGGGGTACCCTCACACATATTATTCTCTCATTTAGTGGATATTTTCACAAAAAAGTGAAATTTTTAAAAATCCACAAAATTGGCTGAAAACGACTAAATATCAAGGACTCATTGGGCGAATCGCTCTGGAACTGAAATCGGAACGCTCAGTGACATTTCCCCTATCTGAAAGTCTGATGAACGCCGGAAAAATTACTAAGTCCAAAAAAAAAATTTTTTCAACTTTTTTCAATTTTATTCCCGTGGGATATATATTCTACCCACACACATTTGGAACTCTCCTGGGGAACCCTCACACATATTATTCCGTCATTTAGTGGATATTTTCACAAAAAAGTGAAATTTTCAAAAATCCAGAAAATTGGCTGAAAACGACTAAATATCAAGGACTCATTGGGCGAATCGCTTTGGAACTGAAATCGGAACACTCACTCACATTTCCCCTATCTGAAAGTCTGATAAAAGAAGGAAAAATGACTAAGTCCAAAAAAAAATTTTTTCAACTTTTTTCAATTTTACCCCCGTGGGATTTATATTCTACCCACACACATTTGGAACTCTCCTGGGGTACCCTCACACATATTATTCCCTCATTTAGTGGATATTTTCACAAAAAAGTGAAATTTTCAAAAATCCAGAAAATTGGCTGAAAACGACTAAATATCAAGGACTCATGGGGCGAATCGCTCTGGAACTGAAAGCGGAACGCTCACTCACATTTCACCTATCTGAAAGTCTGATAAACGCCGGAAAAATTACTAAGTCCAAAAAAAAAATTTTTTAAACTTTTTTCAATTTTATCCCCGTGGGATTTATATTCTACCCACACACATTTGGAACTCTCCTGGGGAACCCTCACACATATTATTCCCTCATTTAGTGGATATTTTCACAAAAAAGTGAAATTTTTAACAATCCAGAAAATTGGCTGAAAACGACTAAATATCAAGGACTCATTGGGCGAATCGCTCTGGAACTGAAATCTGAACGCTCACTGACATTTCCCTTATCTGAAAGTCTGATGAACGCCGGAAAAATTACTAAGTCCCCAAAAAAATTTTTTTCAACTTTTTTCAATTTTATCCCCGTGGGATATATATTCTACCCACACACATTTGGAACTCTCCTGGGTTACCCTCACACATATTATTCCTTCATTTAGTGGATATTTTCACAAAAAAGTGAAATTTTCAAAAATCCAGAAAATTGGCTGAAAACGACTAAATATCAAGGACTCATTGGGCGAATCGCTCTGGATCTGAAATCTGAACGCTCACTGACATTTCCCCTATCTGAAAGTCTGATAAACTCCGGACACACAAGTCCAAAAAAAAATTTTTTTCAACTTTTTTCAATTTTACCCCCGTGGGATATATATTCTACCCACACACATATGGAACTCTCCTGGGTTACCCTCACACATATTATTCCCTCATTTAGTGGATACTTTCACAAAAAAGTGAAATTTTTAAAAATAAAGAAAATTGGCTGAAAACGACTAAATATCAAGGACTCATTGGGCGAATCGCTCTGGAACTGAAATCTGAAGCTCACTGACATTTCCCTTATCTGAAAGTCTGATGAACGTCGGAAAAATTACTAAGTCCCAAAAAAAATTTTTTTCAACTTTTTTCATTTTTATCCCCGTGGGATATATATTCTACCCACACACATTTGGAACTCTCCTGGTTTACCCTCACACATATTATTCCCTCATTTAGTGGATATTTTCACAAAAAAGTGAAATTTTCAAAAATCCAGAAAATTGGCTGAAAACGACTAGATATCAAGGACTCATTGGGCGAATCGCTCTGGAACTGAAATCTGAACGCTCACTGACATTTCCCCTATCTGAAAGTCTGATAAACGCCGGAAAAATGACTAAGTCCAAGAAATTTTTTTTTAAAACTTTTTTCAATTTTATCCCGTGGGATATATATTCTACCCACACACATTTGGAACTCTCCTGGGGTACCCTCACACATATTATTCCCTCATTTAGTGGATATTTTCACAAAAAAGTGAAATTTTCAAAAATCCAGAAAATTGGCTGAAAACGACTAAATATCAAGGACTCATTGGGCGAATCGCTCTGGATCTGAAATCTGAACGCTCACTGACATTTCCCCTATCTGAAAGTCTGATAAACGCCGGACACACAAGTCCAAAAAAAAATTTTTTTCAACTTTTTTCAATTTTACCCCCGTGGGATATATATTCTACCCACACACATTTGGAACTCTCCTGGGTTACCCTCACACATATTATGCCCTCATTTAGTGGATATTTTCACAAAAAAGTGAAATTTTCAAAAATCCAGAAAATTGGCTGAAACGACTAAATATCAAGGACTCATTGGGCGAATCGCTCTGGAACTGAAATCTGAACGCTCACTGACATTTCCCCTATCTGAAAGTCTGATAAACGCCGGAAAAATGACTAAGTCCAAGAAATTTTTTTTTAAAACTTTTTTCAATTTTATCCCGTGGGATATATATTCTACCCACACACATTTGGAACTCTCCTGGGGTACCCTCACACATATTATACCCTCATTTAGTGGATATTTTCACAAAAAAAGTGAAATTTTCAAAAATCCAGAAAATTGGCTGAAAACGACTAAATATCAAGGACTCATTGGGCGAATCACTCTGGAACTGAAATCGAAACGCTCACTGACATTTGCCCTATCTGAAAGTCTGATAAACGCAGGAAAAATGACTAAGTCTAAAAAAATTTTTTTTTAAACTTTTTTCAATTTTACCCCCGTGGGATATATATTCTACCCACACACATTTGGAACTCTCCTGGGGTACCCTCACACATATTATTCCCTCATTTAGTGGATATTTTCACAAAAAGTGAAATTTTCAAAAATGAAAAAAAATTGGCTGAAAACGACTAAATATCAAGGACTCATTGGGCGAATCGCTCTGGAACTGAAATCGGAACGCTCACTGACATTTCCCCTATCTGAAAGTCTGATAAACGCCGGAAAAATTACTAAGTCCAAAAAAAAATTTTTTTCAACTATTTTCAATTTTTTCCCCGTGGGATATATATTCTACCCACACACATTTGGAACTCTCCTGGGGTACCCTCACACATATTATTCCCTAATTTAGTGGATATTTTCACAAAAAGTGAAATTTTCAAAAATCAAAAAAATTGGCTGAAAACGACTAAATATCAAGGACTCATTGGGCGAATCGCTCTGGAACTGAAATCGGAACGCTCACTGACATTTCCCCTATCTGAAAGTCTGATAAACGCCGGAAAAATGACTAAGTCCAAGAAATTTTTTTTAAAACTTTTTTCAATTTTATCCCGTGGGATATATATTCTACCCACACACATTTGGAACTCTCCTGGGGTACCCTCACACATATTATTTCCTCATTTAGTGGATATTTTCACAAAAAAGTGAAATTTTTAAAAATCCAGAAATATGGCTGAAAACGACTAAACATCAAGGACTCATTGGGCGAATCGCTCTGGAACTGAAATCGGAACGCTCACTGACATTTCCCCTATCTGAAAGTCTGATAAACGCCGGAAAAATAACTAAGTCCAAAAAAAATTTTTTTCAACTATTTTCAATTTTTTCCCCGTGGGATATATATTCTACCCACACACATTTGGAACTCTCCTGGGGTACCCTCACACATATTATTCCCTCATTTAGTGGATATTTTCACAAAAAGTGAAATTTTCAAAAATCAAAAAAATTGGCTGAAAACGACTAAATATCAAGGACTCATTGGGCGAATCGCTCTGGAACTGAAATCGGAACGCTCACTGACATTTCCCCTATCTGAAAGTCTGATAAACGCCGGAAAAATGACTAAGTCCAAGAAATTTTTTTTAAAACTTTTTTCAATTTTATCCCGTGGGATATATATTCTACCCACACACATTTGGAACTCTCCTGGGGTACCCTCACACATATTATTTCCTCATTTAGTGGATATTTTCACAAAAAAGTGAAATTTTTAAAAATCCAGAAATATGGCTGAAAACGACTAAACATCAAGGACTCATTGGGCGAATCGCTCTGGAACTGAAATCGGAACGCTCACTGACATTTCCCCTATCTGAAAGTCTGATAAACGCCGGAAAAATTACTAAGTCCAAAAAAAAATTTTTTTCAACTATTTTCAATTTTTTCCCCGTGGGATATATATTCTACCCACACACATTTGGAACTCTCCTGGGGTACCCTCACACATATTATTCCCTCATTTAGTGGATATTTTCACAAAAAGTGAAATTTTCAAAAATCAAAAAAATTGGCTGAAAACGACTAAATATCAAGGACTCATTGGGCGAATCGCTCTGGAACTGAAATCGGAACGCTCACTGACATTTCCCCTATCTGAAAGTCTGATAAACGCCGAAAAATGACTAAGTCCCAAAAAAAAAATGTTTCAACTTTTTTCAATTTTACCCCCGTGGGATATATATTCTACCCACACACATTTGGAACTCTCCTGGGGTACCCTCACACATATTATTTCCTCAATTAGTGGATATTTTCATAAAAAAGTGAAATTTTTAAAAATCCAGAAATATGGCTGAAAACGACTAAACATCAAGGACTCATTGGGCGAATCGCTCTGGAACTGAAATCTGAATGCTCACTGACATTTCCCATATCTGAAAGTCTGATAAACGCCGGAAAAATTACTAAGTCCAAAAAAAAATTTTTTTCAACTTTTTTCAATTTTATCCCCGTGGGATATATATTCTACTCACACACATTTGGAACTCTCCAGGGGTACCCTCACACATATTATGCCCTCATTTAGTGGATATTTTCACAAAAAAGTGAAATTTTCAAAAATCCAGAAAATTGGCTGAAAACGACTAAATATCAAGGACTCATTGGGCGAATCGCTCTGGAACTGAAATCTGAACGCTCACTGACATTTCCCCTATCTGAAAGTCTGATAAACGCCGGACACACAAGTCCAAAAAAAAATTTTTTTCAACTTTTTTCAATTTTACCCCCGTGGGATATATATTCTATCCACACACATTTGGAACTCTCCTGGGTTACCCTCACACATATTATTCCCTCATTTAGTGGATACTTTCACAAAAAAGTGAAATTTTCAAAAATCCAGAAAATTGGCTGAAAACTACTAAATATCAAGGACTCATTGGGCGAATCGCTCTGGAACTGAAATCGGAATGCTCACTGACATTTCCCCTATCTGAAAGTCTGTTAAACGCCGGAAAAATTAATAAGTCCAAAAAAAATTTTTTTTCAACTTTTTTCAATTTTATCCCCTTGGGATATATATATACTACCCACACACATTTGGAACTCTCCTGGGGTACCCTCACACATATTATTCCCTCATTTAGTGGATATTTTAACAAAAGTGAAATTTTCAAAAATCCAGAAAATTGGCTGAAAATGACTAAATATCAAGGACTCATTGGGCGAATCGCTCTGGAACTGAAATCGGAATGCTCACTGACATTTCCCCTATCTGAAAGTCTGATGAACGCCGGAAAAATGACTAAGTTCAAAAAAAATAATTTTTCAACTTTTTTCAATTTTACCCCCATGGGATATATATTCTACCCACACACATTTGGAACTCTCCTGGGGTACCCTTACACATATTATTCCCTCATTTAGTGGATATTTTCACAAAAAAACTGAAATTTTCAAAAATACAAAAAATTGGCTGAAAACGACTAAATATCAAGGACTCATTGGGCGAATCGCTCTGGAACTGAAATCGGAACGCTCAGTGACATTTCCCCTATCTGAAAGTCTGATGAACGCCGGAAAAATTACTAAGTCCAAAAAAAAAATTTTTTCAACTTTTTTCAATTTTATTCCCGTGGGATATATATTCTACCCACACACATTTGGAACTCTCCTGGGGAACCCTCACACATATTATTCCGTCATTTAGTGGATATTTTCACAAAAAAGTGAAATTTTCAAAAATCCAGAAAATTGGCTGAAAACGACTAAATATCAAGGACTCATTGGGCGAATCGCTCTGGAACTGAAATCGGAACACTCACTCACATTTCCCCTATCTGAAAGTCTGATAAACGAAGGAAAAATGACTAAGTCCAAAAAAAAATTTTTTCAACTTTTTTCAATTTTACCCCCGTGGGATTTATATTCTACCCACACACATTTGGAACTCTCCTGGGGTACCCTCACACATATTATTCCCTCATTTAGTGGATATTTTCACAAAAAAGTGAAATTTTCAAAAATCCAGAAAATTGGCTGAAAACGACTAAATATCAAGGACTCATGGGGCGAATCGCTCTGGAACTGAAAGCAGAACGCTCACTCACATTTCACCTATCTGAAAGTCTGATAAACGCCGGAAAAATTACTAAGTCCAAAAAAAAATTTTTTTCAACTTTTTTCAATTTTATCCCGTGGGATATATATTCTACCCACACACATTTGGAACTCTCCTGGGGTACCCTCACACATATTATTCCCTCATTTAGTGGATATTTTCACAAAAAAGTGAAATTTTCAAAAATCCAGAAAATTGGCTGAAAACGACTAAATATCATGGACTCATTGGGCGAATCGCTCTGGATCTGAAATCTGAACGCTCACTGACATTTCCCCTATCTGAAAGTCTGATAAACGCCGGACACACAAGTCCAAAAAAAAATTTTTTTCAACTTTTTTCAATTTTTCCCCCGTGGGATATATATTCTACCCACACACATTTGGAACTCTCCTGGGTTACCCTCACACATATTATGCCCTCATTTAGTGGATATATTCACAAAAAAGTGAAATTTTCAAAAATCCAGAAAATTGGCTGAAACGACTAAATATCAAGGACTCATTGGGCGAATCGCTCTGGAACTGAAATCTGAACGCTCACTGACATTTCCCCTATCTGAAAGTCTGATAAACGCCGGACACACAAGTCCAAAAAAAAATTTTTTTCAACTTTTTTCAATTTTACCCCCGTGGGATATATATTTTACCCACACACATTTGGAACTCTCCTGGGTTACCCTCACACATATTATTCCCTCATTTAGTGGATACTTTCACAAAAAAGTGAAATTTTTAAAAATAAAAAAATTGGCTGAAAACGACTAAATATCAAGGACTCATTGGGCGAATCGCTCTGGAACTGAAATCTGAAGCTCACTGACATTTCCCTTATCTGAAAGTCTGATGAACGCCGGACACACAAGTCCAAAAAAAAATTTTTTTCAACTTTTTTCAATTTTACCCCCGTGGGATATATATTCTACCCACACACATTTGGAGCTCTCCTGGGTTACCCTCACACATATTATTCCCTCATTTAGTGGATACTTTCACAAAAAAGTGAAATTTTCAAAAATCCAGAAAATTGGCTGAAAACTACTAAATATCAAGGACTCATTGGGCGAATCGCTCTGGAACTGAAATCTGAAGCTCACTGACATTTCCCTTATCTGAAAGTCTGATAAACGCCGGAAAAATGACTAAGTCCAAGAAATTTTTTTTTAAAACTTTTTTCAATTTTATCCCGTGGGATATATATTCTACCCACACACATTTGGAACTCTCCTGGGGTACCCTCACACATATTATTCCCTCATTTAGTGGATATTTTCACAAAAAAGTGAAATTTGCAAAAATCCAGAAAATTGGCTGAAAACTACTAAATATCAAGGACTCATTGGGCGAATCGCTCTGGAACTGAAATCTGAACGCTCACTGACATTTCCCCTATCTGAAAGTCTGATAAACGCCGGACACACAAGTCCAAAAAAAAATTTTTTTCAACTTTTTTCAATTTTACCCCCGTGGGATATATATTCTACCCACACACATTTGGAACTCTCCTGGGTTACCCTCACACATATTATTCCCTCATTTAGTGGATACTTTCACAAAAAAGTGAAATTTTCAAAAATCCAGAAAATTGGCTGAAAACTACTAAATATCAAGGACTCATTGGGCGAATCACTCTGGAACTGAAATCGGAACACTCACTGACATTTCCCCTATCTGAAAGCCTGATGAACGCCGAAAAATGACTAAGTCCAAAAAAAAATTTTTTTAAACTTTTTTCAATTTTATCCCCGTGGGATATATATTCTACCCACACACATTTGGAACTCTCCTGGGGTACCCTCACACATATTATACCCTCATTTAGTGGATATTTTCACAAAAAAAGTGAAATTTTCAAAAATCCAGAAAATTGGCTGAAAACGACTAAATATCAAGGACTCATTGGGCGAATCGCTCTGGAACTGAAATCGGAATGCTCACTGACATTTCCCCTATCTGAAAGTCTGTTAAACGCCGGAAAAATTAATAAGTCCAAAAAAAATTTTTTTTCAACTTTTTTCAATTTTATCCCCTTGGGATATATATATACTACCCACACACATTTGGAACTCTCCTGGGGTACCCTCACACATATTATTCCCTCATTTAGTGGATATTTTCACAAAAGTGAAATTTTCAAAAATCCAGAAAATTGGCTGAAAACGACTAAATATCAAGGACTCATTGGGCGAATCGCTCTGGAACTGAAATCGGAATGCTCACTGACATTTCCCCTATCTGAAAGTCTGATGAACGCCGGAAAAATGACTAAGTCCAAAAAAATAATTTTTCAACTTTTTTCAATTTTACCCCCGTGGGATATATATTCTACCCACACACATTTGGAACTCTCCTGGGGTACCCTTACACATATTATTCCCTCATTTAGTGGATATTTTCACAAAAAACTGAAATTTTCAAAAATACAAAAAATTGGCTGAAAACGACTAAATATCAAGGACTCATTGGGCGAATCGCTCTGGAACTGAAATCTGAACGCTCACTGACATTTCCCCTATCTGAAAGTCTGATAAACGACGGACACACAAGTCCAAAAAAAAATTTTTTTCAACTTTTTTAAATTTTACCCCGTGGGATATATATTCTACCCACACACATTTTGAACTCTCCTGGGGTACCCTCACACATATTATTCCCTCATTTAGTGGATATTTTCACAAAAAAGAGAAATTTTCAAAAATCCAGAAAATTGGCTGAAAACGACTAAATATCAAGGACTCATTGAGCGAAGAGCTCTGGAACTGAAATCGAAATGCTCACTCACATTTCCCCTATCTGAAAGTCTGATAAACGCAGGTAAAATGACTAAGTCCAAGAAAAAAATTTTTTAAACTTTTTTAAGTTTTACCCCGTGGGAAATATATTCTACCCACACACATGTGGAACTCTCCTGGGGTACCCTCACACATATTATTCTCTCATTTAGTGGATATTTTCACAAAAAAGTGAAATTTTCAAAAATCCACAAAATTGGATGAAAACGACTAAATATCAAGGACTCATTGAGCGAATCGCTCTGGAACTGAAATCGGAATGCTCACTCACATTTCCCCTATCTGAAAGTCTGATAAACGCCGGAAAAATTGCTAAGTCCAAAAAAAAATTTTTTTCAACTTTTTTCAATTTTACCCCCGTGGGATATATATTCTACCCAAACACATTTGGAACTCTCCTGGGGTACCCTCACACATATTATTCTCTCATTTAGTGGATATTTTCACAAAAAAGTGAAATTTTCAAAAATCCACAAAATTGGCTGAAAACGACTAAATATCAAGGACTCATTGGGCGAATCGCTCTGGAACTGAAAGCGGAACGCTCACTCACATTTCACCTATCTGAAAGTCTGATAAACGCCGGAAAAATTACTAAGTCCAAAAAAAAATTTTTTTAAACTTTTTTCAATTTTATCCCCGTGGGATTTATATTCTACCCACACACATTTGGAACTCTCCTGGGGAACCCTCACACATATTATTCCCTCATTTAGTGGATATTTTCACAAAAAAGTGAAATTTTTAACAATCCAGAAAATTGGCTGAAAACGACTAAATATCAAGGACTCATTGGGCGAATCGCTCTGCAACTGAAATCTGAACGCTCACTGACATTTCCCTTATCTGAAAGTCTGATAAACGCCGGAAAAATTACTAAGTCCCAAAAAAATTTTTTTTCAACTTTTTTCAATTTTATCCCCGTGGGATATATATTCTACCCACACACATTTGGAACTCTCCTGGGTTACCCTCACACATATTATTCCCTCATTTAGTGGATATTTTCACAAAAAAGTGAAATTTTCAAAAATCCAGAAAATTGGCTGAAAACGACTAAATATCAAGGACTCATTGGGCGAATCGCTCTGGAACTGAAATCTGAACGCTCACTGACATTTCCCCTATCTGAAAGTCTGATAAACGCCGGACACACAAGTCCAAAAAAAAATTTTTTTCAACTTTTTTCAATTTTACCCCCGTGGGATATATATTCTACCCACACACATTTGAAACTCTCCTGGGTTACCCTCACACATATTATGCCCTCATTTAGTGGATATTTTCACAAAAAAGTGAAATTTTCAAAAATCCAGAAAATTGGCTGAAAACGACTAAATATCAAGGACTCATTGGGCGAATCGCTCTGGAACTGAAATCGGAACACTCACTCACATTTCCCCTATCTGAAAGTCTGATAAACGCTGGAAAAATGAATAAGTCCAAAAAAATAATTTTTTCACCTTTTTTCAATTTTACCCCCGTGGGATATATATGCAACCCACACACATTTGGAACTCTCCTGGGGTACCCTCACACATATTATTCCGTCATTTAGTGGATATTTTCACAAAAAATTGAAATTTTCAAAAATCCAGAAAATTGGCTGAAAACGACTAAATATCAAGGACTCATTGGGCGAATCGCTCTGGAACTGAAATCGGAACACTCACTCACATTTCCCCTATCTGAAAGTCTGATAAACGAAGGAAAAATGACTAAGTACAAAAAAAATTTTTTTTTAACTTTTTTCAATTTTATCCCCGTGGGATTTATATTCTACCCACACACATTTGGAACTCTCCTGGGGAACCCTCACACATATTATTCCCTCATTTAGTGGATATTTTCACAAAAAAGTGAAATTTTTAACAATCCAGAAAATTGGCTGAAAACGACTAAATATCAAGGACTCATTGGGCGAATCGCTCTGGAACTGAAATCGGAATGCTCACTGACATTTTCCCTATCTGAAAGTCTGATAAACGCCGGAAAAATTACTAAGTCCAAAAAAAAATTTTTTTTCAACTTTTTTAAATTTTATCCCCTTGGGATATATATATACTACCCACACACATTTGGAACTCTCCTGGGGTACCCTCACACATATTATTCCCTCATTTAGTGGATATTTTCACAAAAGTGAAATTTTCAAAAATCCAGAAAATTGGCTGAAAACGACTAAATATCAAGGACTCATTGGGCAAATCGCTCTGGAACTGAAATCGGAATGCTCACTGACATTTCCCCTATCTGAAAGTCTGATGAACGCCGGAAAAATGACTAAGTCCAAAAAAATAATTTTTCAACTTTTTTCAATTTTACCCCCGTGGGATATATATTCTACCCACACACATTTGGAACTCTCCTGGGGTACCCTTACACATATTATTCCCTCATTTAGTGGATATTTTCACAAAAAACTGAAATTTTCAAAAATACAAAAAATTGGCTGAAAACGACTAAATATCAAGGACTCATTGGGCGAATCGCTCTGGAACTGAAATCTGAACGCTCACTGACATTTCCCCTATCTGAAAGTCTGATAAACGACGGACACACAAGTCCACAAGTCCAAAAAAAAAATTTTTTCAACTTTTTTAAATTTTACCCCGTGGGATATATATTCTACCCACACACATTTTGAACTCTCCTGGGGTACCCTCACACATATTATTCCCTCATTTAGTGGATATTTTCAGAAAAAAGAGAAATTTTCAAAAATCCAGAAAATTGGCTGAAAACGACTAAATATCAAGGACTCATTGAGCGAAGAGCTCTGGAACTGAAATCGAAATGCTCACTCACATTTCCCCTATCTGAAAGTCTGATAAACGCAGGTAAAATGACTAAGTCCAAGAAAAATTTTTTTTAAACTTTTTTAAATTTTACCCCGTGGGATATATATTCTACCCACACACATTTGGAACTCTCCTGGGGTACCCTCACACATATTATTCTCTCATTTAGTGGATGTTTTCACATAAAAGTGAAATTTTCAAAAATCCGGAAAATTGGCCGAAAACGACTAAATATCAAGGACACATTGGGCGAATCGCTCTGGAACTGAAATCGGAATGCTCACTGACATTTCCCCTATCTGAA
Organism: Phyllobates terribilis; assembly: GCF_046119375.1. Taxonomy (NCBI): domain Eukaryota; kingdom Metazoa; phylum Chordata; class Amphibia; order Anura; family Dendrobatidae; genus Phyllobates; species Phyllobates terribilis. The sequence continues at coordinate 598,421,685 of NW_027362762.1, forward strand.
AGTCTGATGAACGCCGGAAAAATTACTAAGTCCAAAAAATATTTTTTTTAAACTTTTTTCAATTTTATCCCCGTGGGATTTATATTCTACCCACACACATTTGGAACTCTCCTTGGGAACCCTCACACATATTATTCCCTCATTTAGTGGATATTTACACAAAAAAGTGAAATTTTTAAAAATCCAGAAAATTGGCAGAAAATGACTAAATATCAAGGACTCATTGGGCGAATCGCTCTGGAACTGAAATCTGAACGCTCACTGACATTTCCCCTATCTGAAAGTCTGATAAACGCAGGAAAAATTACTAAGTCCAAAAAAATTTTTTTTTCAACTTTTTTCAATTTTACCCCCTTGGGCTATATATTCTACCCACACACATTTGGAACTCTCCTGGGGAACCCTCACACATATTATTCCCTCATTTAGTGGATATTTACACAAAAAAGTGAAATTTTTAAAAATCCAGAAAATTGGCTGAAAACGACTAAATATCAAGGACTCATTGGGCGAATCGCTCTGGAACTGAAATCTGTACGCTCACTGACATTTCCCCTATCTGAAAGTCTGATAAACGCAGGAAAAATTACTAAGTCCAAAAAAAATTTTTTTTCAATTTTTTTCAATTTTACTCCCGTGGGCTATATATTCTACCCACACACATTTGGAACTCTCCTGGGGCACCCTCACACATATTATGCCCTCATTTAGTGGATATTTTCACAAAAAAGTGAAATTTTCTAAAAACCAGAAAATTGGCTGAAAACTACTAAATATCAAGGACTCATTGGGCGAATCGCTCTGGAATTGAAATCGGAATGCTCACTAACATTTCCTCTATCTGAAAGTTTGATAAACGCCGGAAAAATTACTAAGTCCAAAAAAAAATTTTTTCAACTTTTTTCAATTTTATCCCCGTGGGATATATATTCTACCCACACACATTTGGAACTCTCCTGGGGTACCCTCACACATATTATTCTCTCATTTAGTGGATATTTTCACAAAAAAGTGAAATTTTCAAAAATCCAGAAAATTGGCTGAAAACGACTAAATATCAAGGACTCATTGGGCGAATCGCTCTGGAACTGAAATCGGAACGCTCACTGACATTTCCCCTATGTGAAAGTCTGATAAACGCCGGAAAAATGACTAAGTTCAAAAAAAAAATTTTTTCAACTTTTTTCAATTTTACCCACGTGGGATATATATTCTACCCACACACATTTGGAACTCTCCTGGGGTACCCTCACACATATTATTCCCTCATTTAGTGAATATTTTCACAAAAAAGTGAAACTTTCAAAAATCCACAAAATTGGCTGAAAACGACTAAATATCAAGGACTCATTGGGCGAATCGCTCTGGAACTGAAAGCGGAACGCTCACTCACATTTCACCTATCTGAAAGTCTGATAAACGCCGGAAAAATTACTAAGTCCAAAAAAAAATTTTTTTAAACTTTTTTCAATTTTATCCCCGTGGGATTTATATTCTACCCACACACATTTGGAACTCTCCTGGGGAACCCTCACACATATTATTCCCTCATTTAGTGGATATTTTCACAAAAAAGTGAAATTTTTAACAATCCAGAAAATTGGCTGAAAACGACTAAATATCAAGGACTCATTGGGCGAATCGCTCTGGAACTGAAATCGAAATGCTCACTGACATTTTCCCTATCTGAAAGTCTGATAAACGCCGGAAAAATTACTAAGTCCAAAAAAAAATTTTTTTTCAACTTTTTTAAATTTTATCCCCGTGGGATATATATTCTACCCACACACATTTGGAACTCTCCTGGGGTACCCTCACACATATTATTCCCTCATTTAGTGGATGTTTTCACAAAAAAGTGAAATTTTCAAAAATCCGGAAAATTGGCCGAAAACGACTAAATATCAAGGACACATTGGGCGAATCGCTCTGGAACTGAAATCGGAATGCTCACTGACATTTCCCCTATCTGAAAGTCTGATAAACGCCGGACACACAAGTCCAAAAAAAAATTTTTTTCAACTTTTTTCAATTTTACCCCCGTGGGATATATATTCTACCCACACACATTTGGAACTCTCCTGGGTTACCCTCACACATATTATGCCCTCATTTAGTGGATATTTTCACAAAAAAGTGAAATTTTCAAAAATCCAGAAAATTGGCTGAAAACGACTAAATATCAAGGACTCATTGGGCGAATCGCTCTGGAACTGAAATCGGAACACTCACTCACATTTCCCCTATCTGAAAGTCTGATAAACGCTGGAAAAATGAATAAGTCCAAAAAAATAATTTTTTCACCCTTTTTCAATTTTACCCCCGTGGGATATATATGCAACCCACACACATTTGGAACTCTCCTGGGGTACCCTCACACATATTATTCCGTCATTTAGTGGATATTTTCACAAAAAATTGAAATTTTCAAAAATCCAGAAAATTGGCTGAAAACGACTAAATATCAAGGACTCATTGGGCGAATCGCTCTGGAACTGAAATCGGAACACTCACTCACATTTCCCCTATCTGAAAGTCTGATAAACGAAGGAAAAATGACTAAGTACAAAAAAAATTTTTTTTTAACTTTTTTCAATTTTATCCCCGTGGGATTTATATTCTACCCACACACATTTGGAACTCTCCTGGGGAACCCTCACACATATTATTCCCTCATTTAGTGGATATTTTCACAAAAAAGTGAAATTTTTAACAATCCAGAAAATTGGCTGAAAACGACTAAATATCAAGGACTCATTGGGCGAATCGCTCTGGAACTGAAATCGGAATGCTCACTGACATTTTCCCTATCTGAAAGTCTGATAAACACCGGAAAAATTACTAAGTCCAAAAAAAAATTTTTTTTCAACTTTTTTAAATTTTATCCCCTTGGGATATATATATACTACCCACACACATTTGGAACTCTCCTGGGGTACCCTCACACATATTATTCCCTCATTTAGTGGATATTTTCACAAAAAAGAGAAATTTTCAAAAATCCAGAAAATTGGCTGAAAACGACTAAATATCAAGGACTCATTGAGCGAAGAGCTCTGGAACTGAAATCGAAATGCTCACTCACATTTCCCCTATCTGAAAGTCTGATAAACGCAGGTAAAATGACTAAGTCCAAGAAAAATTTTTTTTAAACTTTTTTAAATTTTACCCCGTGGGATATATATTCTACCCACACACATTTGGAACTCTCCTGGGGTACCCTCACACATATTATTCTCTCATTTAGTGGATGTTTTCACATAAAAGTGAAATTTTCAAAAATCCGGAAAATTGGCCGAAAACGACTAAATATCAAGGACACATTGGGCGAATCGCTCTGGAACTGAAATCGGAATGCTCACTGACATTTCCCCTATCTGAAAGTCTGATGAACGCCGGAAAAATTACTAAGTCCAAAAAATATTTTTTTTAAACTTTTTTCAATTTTATCCCCGTGGGATTTATATTCTACCCACACACATTTGGAACTCTCCTTGGGAACCCTCACACATATTATTCCCTCATTTAGTGGATATTTACACAAAAAAGTGAAATTTTTAAAAATCCAGAAAATTGGCAGAAAATGACTAAATATCAAGGACTCATTGGGCGAATCGCTCTGGAACTGAAATCTGAACGCTCACTGACATTTCCCCTATCTGAAAGTCTGATAAACGCAGGAAAAATTACTAAGTCCAAAAAAATTTTTTTTTCAACTTTTTTCAATTTTACCCCCTTGGGCTATATATTCTACCCACACACATTTGGAACTCTCCTGGGGAACCCTCACACATATTATTCCCTCATTTAGTGGATATTTACACAAAAAAGTGAAATTTTTAAAAATCCAGAAAATTGGCTGAAAACGACTAAATATCAAGGACTCATTGGGCGAATCGCTCTGGAACTGAAATCTGTACGCTCACTGACATTTCCCCTATCTGAAAGTCTGATAAACGCAGGAAAAATTACTAAGTCCAAAAAAAATTTTTTTTCAATTTTTTTCAATTTTACTCCCGTGGGCTATATATTCTACCCACACACATTTGGAACTCTCCTGGGGCACCCTCACACATATTATGCCCTCATTTAGTGGATATTTTCACAAAAAAGTGAAATTTTCTAAAAACCAGAAAATTGGCTGAAAACTACTAAATATCAAGGACTCATTGGGCGAATCGCTCTGGAATTGAAATCGGAATGCTCACTAACATTTCCTCTATCTGAAAGTTTGATAAACGCCGGAAAAATTACTAAGTCCAAAAAAAAATTTTTTCAACTTTTTTCAATTTTATCCCCGTGGGATATATATTCTACCCACACACATTTGGAACTCTCCTGGGGTACCCTCACACATATTATTCTCTCATTTAGTGGATATTTTCACAAAAAAGTGAAATTTTCAAAAATCCAGAAAATTGGCTGAAAACGACTAAATATCAAGGACTCATTGGGCGAATCGCTCTGGAACTGAAATCGGAACGCTCACTGACATTTCCCCTATGTGAAAGTCTGATAAACGCCGGAAAAATGACTAAGTTCAAAAAAAAAATTTTTTCAACTTTTTTCAATTTTACCCACGTGGGATATATATTCTACCCACACACATTTGGAACTCTCCTGGGGTACCCTCACACATATTATTCCCTCATTTAGTGAATATTTTCACAAAAAAGTGAAACTTTCAAAAATCCAGAAAATTGGCTGAAAACGACTAAATATCAAGGACTCATTGGGCGAATAGCTCTGGAACTGAAATCTGAACGCTCACTGACCTTTCCCCTATCTGAAAGTCTGATAAATGCCAGAAAAATTACTAAGTCCCAAAAAAATTTTTTTTCAACTCTTTTCAATTTTACCCCTGTGGGATATATATTCTACCCACACACATTTGGAACTCTCCTGGGGTACCCTCACACATATTATGCCCTCATTTAGTGGATATTTTCACAAAAAAGTTAAATTTTCAAAAATCCAGAAAATTGGCTGAAAACTACTAAATATCAAGGACTCATTGGGCGAATCGCTCTGGAACTGTAATCAGAACGCTCACTGACATTTTCCCTATCTGAAAGTCTGATAAACAGCGGAAAAATTACTAAGTCCAAAAAAAAATTTTTTCAACTTTTTTCAATTTTATCCCCGTGGGATTTATATTCTACCCACACACATTTGGAACTCTCCTGGGGATCCCTCACACATATTATTCCCTCATTTAGTGGATATTTTCACAAAAAAGTGAAATTTTTAACAATCCAGAAAATTGGCTGAAAACGACTAAATATCAAGGACTCATTGGGCGAATCGCTCTGGAACTGAAATCGGAATGCTCACTGACATTTTCCCTATCTGAAAGTCTGATAAACGCCGGAAAAATTACTAAGTCCAAAAAAAAATTTTTTTTCAACTTTTTTAAATTTTATCCCCGTGGGATATATATTCTACCCACACACATTTGGAACTCTCCTGGGGTACCCTCACACATATTATTCCCTCATTTAGTGGATGTTTTCACAAAAAAGTGAAATTTTCAAAAATCCGGAAAATTGGCCGAAAACGACTAAATATCAAGGACACATTGGGCGAATCGCTCTGGAACTGAAATCGGAATGCTCACTGACATTTCCCCTATCTGAAAGTCTGATAAATGCCGGAAAAATTACTAAGTCCCCAAAAAATTTTTTTTCAACTCTTTTCAATTTTTCCCCTGTGGGATATATATTCTACCCACACACATTTGGAACTCTCCTGGGGTACCCTCACACATATTATTCCCTCATTTAGTGGATGTTTTCACAAAAAAGTGAAATTTTCAAAAATCCAGAAAATTGGCTGAAAACGACTAAATATCAAGGACTCATTGGGCGAATCGCTCTGGAACTGTAATCAGAACGCTCACTGACATTTCCCCTATCTGAAAGTCTGATAAACAGAGGAAAAATTACTAAGTCCAAAAAAAATATTTTTTAAATTTTTTTCAATTTTACCCCCGTGGGATATATATTCTACCCACACACATTTGGAACTCTCCTGGGGTACCCTCACACATATTAAACTCTCATTTAGTGGATATTTTCACAAAAAAGTGAAATTTTCAAAAATCCAGAAAATTGGCTGAAAACGACTAAATATCAAGGACTCATTGGGCGAATCGCTCTGGAACTGAAATCGGAACGCTCACTGACATTTCCCCTATGTGAAAGTCTGATAAACGCTGGAAAAATGACCAAGTCCAAAAAAAATTTTTTCAACTTTTTTCAATTTTACCCACGTGGGATATATATTCAACCCACACACATTTGGAACTCTCCTGGGGTACCCTCACACATATTATTCCCTCATTTAGTGAATATTTTCACAAAAAAGTGAAACTTTCAAAAATCCAGAAAATTGGCTGAAAACGACTAAATATCAAGGACTCATTGGGCGAATAGCTCTGGAACTGAAATCTGAACGCTCACTGACCTTTCCCCTATCTGAAAGTCTGATAAACGCTGGAAAAATGACCAAGTCCAAAAAAAAAAATTTTTCAACTTTTTTCAATTTTATCCCCGTGGGATATATTCTACCCACACACATTTGGAACTCTCCTGGGGTACCCTCACACATATTATTCTCTCATTTAGTGGATATTTTCACAAAAAAGTGAAATTTTCAAAAATCCAGAAAATTGGCTGAAAACGACTAAATATCAAGGACTCATTGGGCGAATCGCTCTGAAACTGAAATCGGAACGCTCACTGACATTTCCCCTATGTGAAAGTCTGATAAACGCAGGAAAAATGACTAAGTCCAAAAAAAATTTTTTTTCAACTTTTTTCAATTTTATCCCCGTAGGATATATATTCTAGCCACACACATTTGGATCTCTCCTGGGGTACCCTCACACATATTATTCTCTCATTTAGTGGATGTTTTCACAAAAAAGTGAAATTTTCAAAAATCCTGAAAATTGGCTGAAAACGACTAAATATCAAGGACTCATTGGGCGAATCGCTCTGGAACTGAAATCTGAACGCTCACTGACATTTCTCCTATCTGAAAGTCTGATAAATGCCGGAAAAATTACTAAGTCCAAAAAAAATATTTTTAAAATTTTTTTCAATTTTACCCCCGTGGGATATATATTCTACCCACACACATTTGGAACTCTCCTGGGGTACCCTCACACATATTATTCTCTCATTTAGTGGATATTTTCACAAAAAAGTGAAATTTTCAAAAATCCAGAAAATTGACTGAAAACGACTAAATGTCAAGGACTCATTGGGCGAATCGCTCTGGAACTGTAATCAGAACGCTCACTGACATTTTCCCTATCTGAAAGTCTGATAAACAGCGGAAAAATTACTAAGTCCAAAAAAAAATTTTTTCAACTTTTTTCAATTTTATCCCCGTGGGATATATATTCTACCCACACACATTTGGAACTCTCCTGGGGTACCCTCACACATATTATTCTCTCATTTAGTGGATATTTTCACAAAAAAGTGAAATTTTCAAAAATCCAGAAAATATGCTGAAAACGACTAAATATCAAGGACTCATTGGGCGAATCGCTCTGGAACTGAAATCGGAACGCTCAATGACATTTCCCCTATGTGAAAGTCTGATAAACGCCGGAAAAATCACTAAGTTCAAAAAAAAATTTTTTTCAACTTTTTTCAATTTTACCCCCGTGGGATATATATTCTACCCACACACATTTGGAACTCTCCTGGGGTACCCTCACACATATTATTCTCTCATTTAGTGGATATTTTCACAAAAAAGTGAAATTTTCAAAAATCCAGAAAATTGGCTGAAAACGACTAAATATCAAGGACTCATTGGGCAAATCGCTCTGGAACTGAAATCGGAATGCTCACTGACATTTCCCCTATGTGAAAGTCTGATAAACGCTGGAAAAATGACCAAGTCCAAAAAAAAAAATTTTTCAACTTTTTTCAATTTTATCCCCGTGGGATATATATTCTACCCACACACATTTGGAACTCTCCTGGGGTACCCTCACACATATTATTCTCTCATTTAGTGGATATTTTCACAAAAAAGTGAAATTTTCAAAAATCCAGAAAATTGGCTGAAAACGACTAAATATCAAGGACTCATTGGGCGAATCGCTCTGAAACTGAAATCGGAACGCTCACTGACATTTCCCCTATGTGAAAGTCTGATAAACGCAGGAAAAATGACTAAGTCCAAAAAAAATTTTTTTTCAACTTTTTTCAATTTTATCCCCGTGGGATATATATTCTACCCACACACATTTGGAACTCTCCTGGGGTACCCTCACACATATTATTCTCTCATTTAGTGGATATTTTCACAAAAAAGTGAAATTTTCAAAAATCCAGAAAATATGCTGAAAACGACTAAATATCAAGGACTCATTGGGCGAATCGCTCTGGAACTGAAATCGGAACGCTCACTGACATTTCCCCTATGTGAAAGTCTGATAAACGCCAGAAAAATCACTAAGTTCAAAAAAAAAAAATTTTCAACATTTTTCAATTTTACCCCCGTGGGATATATATTCTACCCACACACATTTGGAACTCTCCTGGGGTACCCTCACACATATTATTCTCTCATTTAGTGGATATTTTCACAAAAAAGTGAAATTTTCAAAAATCCAGAAAATTGACTGAAAACGACTAAATATCAAGGACTCATTGGGCGAATCGCTCTGGAACTGAAATCGGAACGCTCACTGACATTTTCCCTATGTGAAAGTCTGATAAACGCCGGAAAAATCACTAAGTTCAAAAAAAAAAATTTTTCAACATTTTTCAATTTTACCCCCGTGGGATATATATTCTACCCACACACATTTGGAACTCTCCTGGGGTACCCTCACACATATTATTCTCTCATTTAGTGGATATTTTCACAAAAAAGTGAAATTTTCAAAAATCCAGAAAATTGGCTGAAAACGACTAAATATCAAGGACTCATTGGGCAAATCGCTCTGGAACTGAAATCGGAATGCTCACTGACATTTCCCCTATGTGAAAGTCTGATAAACGCTGGAAAAATGACCAAGTCCAAAAAAAAAAATTTTTCAACTTTTTTCAATTTTATCCCCGTGGGATATATATTCTACCCACACACATTTGGAACTCTCCTGGGGTACCCTCACACATATTATTCTCTCATTTAGTGGATATTTTCACAAAAAAGTGAAATTTTCAAAAATCCAGAAAATTGGCTGAAAACGACTAAATATCAAGGACTCATTGGGCGAATCGCTCTGAAACTGAAATCGGAACGCTCACTGACATTTCCCCTATGTGAAAGTCTGATAAACGCAGGAAAAATGACTAAGTCCAAAAAAAATTTTTTTTCAACTTTTTTCAATTTTATCCCCGTGGGATATATATTCTACCCACACACATTTGGAACTCTCCTGGGGTACCCTCACACATATTATTCTCTCATTTAGTGGATATTTTCACAAAAAAGTGAAATTTTCAAAAATCCAGAAAATATGCTGAAAACGACTAAATATCAAGGACTCATTGGGCGAATCGCTCTGGAACTGAAATCGGAACACTCACTGACATTTCCCCTATGTGAAAGTCTGATAAACGCCAGAAAAATCACTAAGTTCAAAAAAAAAAATTTTTCAACATTTTTCAATTTTACCCCCGTGGGATATATATTCTACCCACACACATTTGGAACTCTCCTGGGGTACCCTCACACATATTATTCTCTCATTTAGTGGATATTTTCACAAAAAAGTGAAATTTTCAAAAATCCAGAAAATTGACTGAAAACGACTAAATATCAAGGACTCATTGGGCGAATCGCTCTGGAACTGAAATCGGAACGCTCACTGACATTTTCCCTATGTGAAAGTCTGATAAACGCCGGAAAAATCACTAAGTTCAAAAAAAAAAATTTTTCAACATTTTTCAATTTTACCCCCGTGGGATATATATTCTACCCACACACATTTGGAACTCTCCTGGGGTACCCTCACACATATTATTCTCTCATTTAGTGGATATTTTCACAAAAAAGTGAAATTTTCAAAAATCCAGAAAATTGGCTGAAAACGACTAAATATCAAGGACTCATTGGGTGAATCGCTCTGGAACTGAAATCTGAACGCTCACTGACATTTGCCCTATCTGAAAGTCTGATAAATGCCGGAAAAATTACTAAGTCCAAAAAAAATATTTTTTTAATTTTTTTCAATTTTACCCCCGTGGGATATATATTCTACCCACACACATTTGGAACTCTCCTGGGGTACCCTCACACATATTATTCTCTCATTTAGTGGATATTTTCACAAAAAAGTGAAATTTTCAAAAATCCAGAAAATTGGCTGAAAACGACTAAAAATCAAGGACTCATTGGGCGAATCGCTCTGGAACTGTAATCAGAACGCTCACTGACATTTCCCCTATCTGAAAGTCTGATAAACGCCGGAAAAATTACTAAGTTCAAAAAAAAAATTTTTTCAACTTTTTTCAATTTTACCCACGTGGGATATATATTCTACCCACACACATTTCAAACTCTCCTGGGGTACCCTCACACATATTATTCCCTCATTTAGTGAATATTTTCACAAAAAAGTGAAACTTTCAAAAATCCAGAAAATTGGCTGAAAATGACTAAATATCAAGGACTCATTGGGCGAATCGCTCTGGAACTGAAATTTGAACGCTCACTGACCTTTCCACTATCTGAAAGTCTGATAAATGCTGGAAAAATTACTAAGTCCCCAAAAAATTTTTTTTCAACTCTTTTCAATTTTACCCCTGTGGGATATATATTCTACCCACACACATTTGGAACTCTCCTGGGGTACCCTCACACATATTAAACTCTCATTTAGTGGATATTTTCACAAAAAAGTGAAATTTTCAAAAATCCAGAAAATTGGCTGAAAACGACTAAATATCAAGGACTCATTGGGCGAATCGCTCTGGAACTGAAATCGGAACGCTCACTGACATTTCCCCTATGTGAAAGTCTGATAAACGCCGGAAAAATGACTAAGTCCAAAAAAAATTTTTTTTCAACTTTTTTCAATTTTATCCCCGTGGGATATATATTCTACCCACACACATTTGGAACTCTCCTGGGGTACCCTCACACATATTATTCTCTCATTTAGTGGATATTTTCACAAAAAAGTGAAATTTTCAAAAATCCAGAAAATATGCTGAAAACGACTAAATATCAAGGACTCATTGGGCGAATCGCTCTGGAACTGAAATCGGAACTTTCACTGACATTTCCCCTATGTGAAAGTCTGATAAACGCCGGAAAAATCACTAAGTTCAAAAAAAAAAATTTTTCAACATTTTTCAATTTTACCCCCGTGGGATATATATTCTACCCACACACATTTGGAACTCTCCTGGGGTACCCTCACACATATTATTCTCTCATTTAGTGGATATTTTCACAAAAAAGTGAAATTTTCAAAAATCCAGAAAATTGACTGAAAACGACTAAATATCAAGGACTCATTGGGCGAATCGCTCTGGAACTGAAATCGGAACGCTCACTGACATTTCCCCTATGTGAAAGTCTGATAAACGCCAAAAAAATCACTAAGTTCAAAAAAAAAAATTTTTCAACATTTTTCAATTTTACCCCCGTGGGATATATATTCTACCCACACACATTTGGAACTCTCCTGGGGTACCCTCACACATATTATTCTCTCATTTAGTGGATATTTTCACAAAAAAGTAAAATTTTCAAAAATCCAGAAAATTGGCTGAAAACGACTAAATATCAAGGACTCATTGGGTGAATCGCTCTGGAACTGAAATCTGAACGCTCACTGACATTTGCCCTATCTGAAAGTCTGATAAATGCCGGAAAAATTACTAAGTCCAAAAAAAATATTTTTTTAATTTTTTTCAATTTTACCCCCGTGGGATATATATTCTACCCACACACATTTGGAACTCTCCTGGGGTACCCTCACACATATTATTCTCTCATTTAGTGGATATTTTCACAAAAAAGTGAAATTTTCAAAAATCCAGAAAATTGGCTGAAAACGACTAAATATCAAGGACTCATTGGGCGAATCGCTCTGGAACTGTAATCAGAACGCACACTGACATTTCCCCTATCTGAATGTCTGATAAACGCCGGAAAAATTACTAAGTTCAAAAAAAAAATTTTTTCAACTTTTTTCAATTTTACCCACGTGGGATATATATTCTACCCACACACATTTCAAACTCTCCTGGGGTACCCTCACACATATTATTCCCTCATTTAGTGAATATTTTCACAAAAAAGTGAAACTTTCAAAAATCCAGAAAATTGGCTGAAAATGACTAAATATCAAGGACTCATTGGGCGAATCGCTCTGGAACTGAAATCTGAACGCTCACTGACCTTTCCACTATCTGAAAGTCTGATAAATGCTGGAAAAATTACTAAGTCCCCAAAAAAATTTTTTTCAACTCTTTTCAATTTTACCCCTGTGGGATATATATTCTACCCACACACATTTGGAACTCTCCTGGGGTACCCTCACACATATTAAACTCTCATTTAGTGGATATTTTCACAAAAAAGTGAAATTTTCAAAAATCCAGAAAATTGGCTGAAAACGACTAAATATCAAGGACTCATTGGGCGAATCGCTCTGGAACTGAAATCGGAACGCTCACTGACATTTCCCCTATGTGAAAGTCTGATAAACGCCGGAAAAATCACTAAGTTCAAAAAAAAAATTTTTTCAACTTTTTTCAATTTTACCCCCGTGGGATATATATTCTACCCACACACATTTGGAACTCTCCTAGGGTACCCTCACACATATTATTCTCTCATTTAGTGGATATTTTCACAAAAAAGTGAAATTTTCAAAAATCCAGAAAATTGGCTGAAAACGACTAAATATCAAGGACTCATTGGGCAAATCGCTCTGGAACTGAAATCGGAACGCTCACTGACATTTCCCCTATGTGAAAGTCTGATAAACGCTGGAAAAATGACCAAGTCCAAAAAAAAAAATTTTTCAACTTTTTTCAATTTTATCCCCGTGGGATATATATTCTACCCACACACATTTGGAACTCTCCTGGGGTACCCTCACACATATTATTCTCTCATTTAGTGGATATTTTCACAAAAAAGTGAAATTTTCAAAAATCCAGAAAATTGGCTGAAAACGACTAAATATCAAGGACTCATTGGGCGAATCGCTCTGGAACTGTAATCAGAACGCTCACTGACATTTCCCCTATCTGAAAGTCTGATAAACGCCGGAAAAATTACTAAGTTCAAAAAAAAAATTTTTTCAACTTTTTTCAATTTTACCCACGTGGGATATATATTCTACCCACACACATTTCAGACTCTCCTGTGGTACCCTCACACATATTATTCCCTCATTTAGTGAATATTTTCACAAAAAAGTGAAACTTTCAAAAATCCAGAAAATTGGCTGAAAATGACTAAATATCAAGGACTCATTGGGCGAATCGCTCTGGAACTGAAATCTGAACGCTCACTGACCTTTCCACTATCTGAAAGTCTGATAAATGCTGGAAAAATTACTAAGTCCCCAAAAAATTTTTTTTCAACTCTTTTCAATTTTACCCCTGTGGGATATATATTCTACCCACACACATTTGGAACTCTCCTGGGGTACCCTCACACATATTAAACTCTCATTTAGTGGATATTTTCACAAAAAAGTGAAATTTTCAAAAATCCAGAAAATTGGCTGAAAACGACTAAATATCAAGGACTCATTGGGCGAATCGCTCTGGAACTGAAATCGGAACGCTCACTGACATTTCCCCTATGTGAAAGTCTGATAAACGCCGGAAAAATCACTAAGTTCAAAAAAAAAATTTTTTCAACTTTTTTCAATTTTACCCCCGTGGGATATATATTCTACCCACACACATTTGGAACTCTCCTAGGGTACCCTCACACATATTATTCTCTCATTTAGTGGATATTTTCACAAAAAAGTGAAATTTTCAAAAATCCAGAAAATTGGCTGAAAACGACTAAATATCAAGGACTCATTGGGCAAATCGCTCTGGAACTGAAATCGGAACGCTCACTGACATTTCCCCTATGTGAAAGTCTGATAAACGCTGGAAAAATGACCAAGTCCAAAAAAAAAAATTTTTCAACTTTTTTCAATTTTATCCCCGTGGGATATATATTCTACCCACACACATTTGGAACTCTCCTGGGGTACCCTCACACATATTATTCTCTCATTTAGTGGATATTTTCACAAAAAAGTGAAATTTTCAAAAATCCAGAAAATATGCTGAAAACGACTAAATATCAAGGACTCATTGGGCGAATCGCTCTGGAACTGTAATCGGAATGCTCACTGACATTTCCCCTATGTGAAAGTCTGATAAACGCCGGAAAAATCACTAAGTTCAAAAAAAAAAATTTTTCAACATTTTTCAATTTTACCCCCGTGGGATATATATTCTACCCACACACATTTGGAACTCTCCTGGGGTACCCTCACACATATTATTCCCTCATTTAGTGGATGTTTTCACAAAAAAGTGAAATTTTCAAAAATCCTGAAAATTGGCTGAAAACGACTAAATATCAAGGACTCATTGGGCGAATCGCTCTGGAACTGTAATCAGAACGCTCACTGACATTTTCCCTATCTGAAAGTCTGATAAACAGCGGAAAAATTACTAAGTCCAAAAAAAAATTTTTTCAACTTTTTTCAATTTTATCCCCGTGGGATATATATTCTACCCACACACATTTGGAACTCTCCTGGGGTACCCTCACACATATTATTCTCTCATTTAGTGGATATTTTCACAAAAAAGTGAAATTTTCAAAAATCCAGAAAATATGCTGAAAACGACTAAATATCAAGGACTCATTGGGCGAATCGCTCTGGAACTGAAATCGGAACGCTCAATGACATTTCCCCTATGTGAAAGTCTGATAAACGCGGAAAAATCACTAAGTTCAAAAAAAAATTTTTTTCAACTTTTTTCAATTTTACCCCCGTGGAATATATATTCTACCCACACACATTTGGAACTCTCCTGGGGTACCCTCACACATATTATTATCTCATTTAGTGGATATTTTCACAAAAAAGTGAAATTTTCAAAAATCCAGAAAATTGGCTGAAAACGACTAAATATCAAGGACTCATTGGGCAAATCGCTCTGGAACTGAAATCGGAATGCTCACTGACATTTCCCCTATGTGAAAGTCTGATAAACGCTGGAAAAATGACCAAGTCCAAAAAAAAAAATTTTTCAACTTTTTTCAATTTTATCCCCGTGGGATATATATTCTACCCACACACATTTGGAACTCTCCTGGGGTACCCTCACACATATTATTATCTCATTTAGTGGATATTTTCACAAAAAAGTGAAATTTTCAAAAATCCAGAAAATTGGCTGAAAACGACTAAATATCAAGGACTCATTGGGCGAATCGCTCTGAAACTGAAATCGGAACGCTCACTGACATTTCCCCTATGTGAAAGTCTGATAAACGCAGGAAAAATGACTAAGTCCAAAAAAAATTTTTTTTCAACTTTTTTCAATTTTATCCCCGTGGGATATATATTCTACCCACACACATTTGGAACTCTCCTGGGGTACCCTCACACATATTATTCTCTCATTTAGTGGATATTTTCACAAAAAAGTGAAATTTTCAAAAATCCAGAAAATATGCTGAAAACGACTAAATATCAAGGACTCATTGGGCGAATCGCTCTGGAACTGAAATCTGAACGCTCACTGACATTTCCCCTATGTGAAAGTCTGATAAACGCCGGAAAAATCACTAAGTTCAAAAAAAAAAATTTTTCAACATTTTTCAATTTTACCCCCGTGGGATATATATTCTACCCACACACATTTGGAACTCTCCTGGGGTACCCTCACACATATTATTCTCTCATTTAGTGGATATTTTCACAAAAAGTGAAATTTTCAAAAATCCAGAAAATTGACTGAAAATGACTAAATATCAAGGACTCATTGGGCGAATCGCTCTGGAACTGAAATCGGAACGCTCACTGACATTTCCCCTATGTGAAAGTCTGATAAACGCCGGAAAAATCACTAAGTTCAAAAAAAAAAATTTTTCAACATTTTTCAATTTTACCCCCGTGGGATATATATTCTACCCACACACATTTGGAACTCTCCTGGGGTACCCTCACACATATTATTCTCTCATTTAGTGGATATTTTCACAAAAAAGTGAAATTTTCAAAAATCCAGAAAATTGGCTGAAAACGACTAAATATCAAGGACTCATTGGGTGAATCGCTCTGGAACTGAAATCTGAACGCTCACTGACATTTGCCCTATCTGAAAGTCTGATAAATGCCGGAAAAATTACTAAGTCCAAAAAAAATATTTTTTAAATTTTTTTCAATTTTACCCCCGTGGGATATATATTCTACCCACACACATTTGGAACTCTCCTGGGGTACCCTCACACATATTATTCTCTCATTTAGTGGATATTTTCACAAAAAAGTGAAATTTTCAAAAATCCAGAAAATTGGCTGAAAACGACTAAAAATCAAGGACTCATTGGGCGAATCGCTCTGGAACTGTAATCAGAACGCTCACTGACATTTCCCCTATCTGAAAGTCTGATAAACGCCGGAAAAATTACTAAGTTCAAAAAAAAAATTTTTTCAACTTTTTTCAATTTTACCCACGTGGGATATATATTCTACCCACACACATTTCAAACTCTCCTGGGGTACCCTCACACATATTATTCCCTCATTTAGTGAATATTTTCACAAAAAAGTGAAACTTTCAAAAATCCAGAAAATTGGCTGAAAATGACTAAATATCAAGGACTCATTGGGCGAATCGCTCTGGAACTGAAATTTGAACGCTCACTGACCTTTCCACTATCTGAAAGTCTGATAAATGCTGGAAAAATTACTAAGTCCCCAAAAAAATTTTTTTCAACTCTTTTCAATTTTACCCCTGTGGGATATATATTCTACCCACACACATTTGGAACTCTCCTGGGGTACCCTCACACATATTAAACTCTCATTTAGTGGATATTTTCACAAAAAAGTGAAATTTTCAAAAATCCAGAAAATTGGCTGAAAACGACTAAATATCAAGGACTCATTGGGCGAATCGCTCTGGAACTGAAATCGGAACGCTCACTGACATTTCCCCTATGTGAAAGTCTGATAAACGCCGGAAAAATGACTAAGTCCAAAAAAAATTTTTTTTCAACTTTTTTCAATTTTATCCCCGTGGGATATATATTCTACCCACACACATTTGGAACTCTCCTGGGGTACCCTCACACATATTATTCTCTCATTTAGTGGATATTTTCACAAAAAAGTGAAATTTTCAAAAATCCAGAAAATATGCTGAAAACGACTAAATATCAAGGACTCATTGGGCGAATCGCTCTGGAACTGAAATCGGAACGCTCACTGACATTTCCCCTATGTGAAAGTCTGATAAACGCCGGAAAAATCACTAAGTTCAAAAAAAAAAATTTTTCAACATTTTTCAATTTTACCCCCGTGGGATATATATTCTACCCACACACATTTGGAACTCTCCTGGGGTACCCTCACACATATTATTCTCTCATTTAGTGGATATTTTCACAAAAAAGTGAAATTTTCAAAAATCCAGAAAATTGGCTGAAAACGACTAAATATCAAGGACTCATTGGGCGAATCGCTCTGGAACTGTAATCAGAACGCACACTGACATTTCCCCTATCTGAATGTCTGATAAACGCCGGAAAAATTACTAAGTTCAAAAAAAAAATTTTTTCAACTTTTTTCAATTTTACCCCCGTGGGATATATATTCTACCCACACACATTTCAAACTCTCCTGGGGTACCCTCACACATATTATTCCCTCATTTAGTGAATATTTTCACAAAAAAGTGAAACTTTCAAAAATCCAGAAAATTGGCTGAAAATGACTAAATATCAAGGACTCATTGGGCGAATCGCTCTGGAACTGAAATCTGAACGCTCACTGACCTTTCCACTATCTGAAAGTCTGATAAATGCTGGAAAAATTACTAAGTCCCCAAAAAAATTTTTTTCAACTCTTTTCAATTTTACCCCTGTGGGATATATATTCTACCCACACACATTTGGAACTCTCCTGGGGTACCCTCACACATATTAAACTCTCATTTAGTGGATATTTTCACAAAAAAGTGAAATTTTCAAAAATCCAGAAAATTGGCTGAAAACGACTAAATATCAAGGACTCATTGGGCGAATCGCTCTGGAACTGTAATCGGAACGCTCACTGACATTTCCCCTATGTGAAAGTCTGATAAACGCTGGAAAAATGACCAAGTCCAAAAAAAAAAATTTTTCAACTTTTTTCAATTTTATCCCCGTGGGATATATATTCTACCCACACACATTTGGAACTCTCCTGGGGTACCCTCACACATATTATTCTCTCATTTAGTGGATATTTTCACAAAAAAGTGAAATTTTCAAAAATCCAGAAAATTGGCTGAAAACGACTAAATATCAAGGACTCATTGGGCGAATCGCTCTGGAACTGTAATCAGAACGCTCACTGACATTTCCCCTATCTGAAAGTCTGATAAACGCCGGAAAAATTACTAAGTTCAAAAAAAAAATTTTTTCAACTTTTTTCAATTTTACCCACGTGGGATATATATTCTACCCACACACATTTCAAACTCTCCTGTGGTACCCTCACACATATTATTCCCTCATTTAGTGAATATTTTCACAAAAAAGCGAAACTTTCAAAAATCCAGAAAATTGGCTGAAAACGACTAAATATCAAGGACTCATTGGGCGAATCGCTCTGAAACTGAAATCGGAACGCTCACTGACATTTCCCCTATGTGAAAGTCTGATAAACGCAGGAAAAATGACTAAGTCCAAAAAAAATTTTTTTTCAACTTTTTTCAATTTTATCCCCGTGGGATATATATTCTACCCACACACATTTGGAACTCTCCTGGGGTACCCTCACACATATTATTCTCTCATTTAGTGGATATTTTCACAAAAAAGTGAAATTTTCAAAAATCCAGAAAATATGCTGAAAACGACTAAATATCAAGGACTCATTGGGCGAATCGCTCTGGAACTGAAATCTGAACGCTCACTGACATTTCCCCTATGTGAAAGTCTGATAAACGCCGGAAAAATCACTAAGTTCAAAAAAAAAAATTTTTCAACATTTTTCAATTTTACCCCCGTGGGATATATATTCTACCCACACACATTTGGAACTCTCCTGGGGTACCCTCACACATATTATTCTCTCATTTAGTGGATATTTTCACAAAAAGTGAAATTTTCAAAAATCCAGAAAATTGACTGAAAATGACTAAATATCAAGGACTCATTGGGCGAATCGCTCTGGAACTGAAATCGGAACGCTCACTGACATTTCCCCTATGTGAAAGTCTGATAAACGCCGGAAAAATCACTAAGTTCAAAAAAAAAAATTTTTCAACATTTTTCAATTTTACCCCCGTGGGATATATATTCTACCCACACACATTTGGAACTCTCCTGGGGTACCCTCACACATATTATTCTCTCATTTAGTGGATATTTTCACAAAAAAGTGAAATTTTCAAAAATCCAGAAAATTGGCTGAAAACGACTAAATATCAAGGACTCATTGGGTGAATCGCTCTGGAACTGAAATCTGAACGCTCACTGACATTTGCCCTATCTGAAAGTCTGATAAATGCCGGAAAAATTACTAAGTCCAAAAAAAATATTTTTTAAATTTTTTTCAATTTTACCCCCGTGGGATATATATTCTACCCACACACATTTGGAACTCTCCTGGGGTACCCTCACACATATTATTCTCTCATTTAGTGGATATTTTCACAAAAAAGTGAAATTTTCAAAAATCCAGAAAATTGGCTGAAAACGACTAAAAATCAAGGACTCATTGGGCGAATCGCTCTGGAACTGTAATCAGAACGCTCACTGACATTTCCCCTATCTGAAAGTCTGATAAACGCCGGAAAAATTACTAAGTTCAAAAAAAAAATTTTTTCAACTTTTTTCAATTTTACCCACGTGGGATATATATTCTACCCACACACATTTCAAACTCTCCTGGGGTACCCTCACACATATTATTCCCTCATTTAGTGAATATTTTCACAAAAAAGTGAAACTTTCAAAAATCCAGAAAATTGGCTGAAAATGACTAAATATCAAGGACTCATTGGGCGAATCGCTCTGGAACTGAAATTTGAACGCTCACTGACCTTTCCACTATCTGAAAATCTGATAAATGCTGGAAAAATTACTAAGTCCCCAAAAAAATTTTTTTCAACTCTTTTCAATTTTACCCCTGTGGGATATATATTCTACCCACACATATTTGGAACTCTCCTGGGGTACCCTCACACATATTAAACTCTCATTTAGTGGATATTTTCACAAAAAAGTGAAATTTTCAAAAATCCAGAAAATTGGCTGAAAACGACTAAATATCAAGGACTCATTGGGCGAATCGCTCTGGAACTGAAATCGGAACGCTCACTGACATTTCCCCTATGTGAAAGTCTGATAAACGCCGGAAAAATGACTAAGTCCAAAAAAAATTTTTTTTCAACTTTTTTCAATTTTATCCCCGTGGGATATATATTCTACCCACACACATTTGGAACTCTCCTGGGGTACCCTCACACATATTATTCTCTCATTTAGTGGATATTTTCACAAAAAAGTGAAATTTTCAAAAATCCAGAAAATATGCTGAAAACGACTAAATATCAAGGACTCATTGGGCGAATCGCTCTGGAACTGAAATCGGAACGCTCACTGACATTTCCCCTATGTGAAAGTCTGATAAACGCCGGAAAAATCACTAAGTTCAAAAAAAAAAATTTTTCAACATTTTTCAATTTTACCCCCGTGGGATATATATTCTACCCACACACATTTGGAACTCTCCTGGGGTACCCTCACACATATTATTCTCTCATTTAGTGGATATTTTCACAAAAAAGTGAAATTTTCAAAAATCCAGAAAATTGGCTGAAAACGACTAAATATCAAGGACTCATTGGGCGAATCGCTCTGGAACTGTAATCAGAACGCACACTGACATTTCCCCTATCTGAATGTCTGATAAACGCCGGAAAAATTACTAAGTTCAAAAAAAAAATTTTTTCAACTTTTTTCAATTTTACCCCCGTGGGATATATATTCTACCCACACACATTTCAAACTCTCCTGGGGTACCCTCACACATATTATTCCCTCATTTAGTGAATATTTTCACAAAAAAGTGAAACTTTCAAAAATCCAGAAAATTGGCTGAAAATGACTAAATATCAAGGACTCATTGGGCGAATCGCTCTGGAACTGAAATCTGAACGCTCACTGACCTTTCCACTATCTGAAAGTCTGATAAATGCTGGAAAAATTACTAAGTCCCCAAAAAAATTTTTTTCAACTCTTTTCAATTTTACCCCTGTGGGATATATATTCTACCCACACACATTTGGAACTCTCCTGGGGTACCCTCACACATATTAAACTCTCATTTAGTGGATATTTTCACAAAAAAGTGAAATTTTCAAAAATCCAGAAAATTGGCTGAAAACGACTAAATATCAAGGACTCATTGGGCGAATCGCTCTGGAACTGTAATCGGAACGCTCACTGACATTTCCCCTATGTGAAAGTCTGATAAACGCTGGAAAAATGACCAAGTCCAAAAAAAAAAATTTTTCAACTTTTTTCAATTTTATCCCCGTGGGATATATATTCTACCCACACACATTTGGAACTCTCCTGGGGTACCCTCACACATATTATTCTCTCATTTAGTGGATATTTTCACAAAAAAGTGAAATTTTCAAAAATCCAGAAAATTGGCTGAAAACGACTAAATATCAAGGACTCATTGGGCGAATCGCTCTGGAACTGTAATCAGAACGCTCACTGACATTTCCCCTATCTGAAAGTCTGATAAACGCCGGAAAAATTACTAAGTTCAAAAAAAAAATTTTTTCAACTTTTTTCAATTTTACCCACGTGGGATATATATTCTACCCACACACATTTCAAACTCTCCTGTGGTACCCTCACACATATTATTCCCTCATTTAGTGAATATTTTCACAAAAAAGCGAAACTTTCAAAAATCCAGAAAATTGGCTGAAAATGACTAAATATCAAGGACTCATTGGGCGAATCGCTCTGGAACTGAAATCTGAACGCTCACTGACCTTTCCACTATCTGAAAGTCTGATAAATGCTGGAAAAATTACTAAGTCCCCAAAAAATTTTTTTTCAACTCTTTTCAATTTTACCCCTGTGGGATATATATTCTACCCACACACATTTGGAACTCTCCTGGGGTACCCTCACACATATTATTCTCTCATTTAGTGGATATTTTCACAAAAAAGTGAAATTTTCAAAAATCCAGAAAATTGGCTGAAAACGACTAAATATCAAGGACTCATTGGGCGAATCGCTCTGAAACTGAAATCGGAACGCTCACTGACATTTCCCCTATGTGAAAGTCTGATAAACGCAGGAAAAATGACTAAGTCCAAAAAAATTTTTTTTCAACTTTTTTCAATTTTATCCCCGTAGGATATATATTCTACCCACACACATTTGGATCTCTCCTGGGGTACCCTCACACATATTATTCTCTCATTTAGTGGATATTTTCACAAAAAAGTGAAATTTTCAAAAATCCAGAAAATATGCTGAAAACGACTAAATATCAAGGACTCATTGGGCGAATCGCTCTGGAACTGTAATCGGAACGCTCACTGACATTTCCCCTATGTGAAAGTCTGATAAACGCCGGAAAAATCACTAAGTTCAAAAAAAAAAATTTTTTAACATTTTTCAATTTTACACCCGTGGGATATATATTCTACCCACACACATTTGGAACTCTCCTGGGGTACCCTCACACATATTATTCTCTCATTTAGTGGATATTTTCACAAAAAAGTGAAATTTTCAAAAATCCAGAAAATTGGCTGAAAACGACTAAATATCAAGGACTCATTGGGTGAATCACTCTGGAACTGAAATCTGAACGCTCACTGACATTTCCCCTATCTGAAAGTCTGATAAATGCCGGAAAAATTACTAAGTCCAAAAAAAATATTTTTTAAATTTTTTTCAATTTTACCCCCGTGGGATATATATTCTACCCACACACATTTGGAACTCTCCTGGGGTACCCTCACACATATTATTCTCTCATTTAGTGGATATTTTCACAAAAAAGTGAAATTTTCAAAAAACCAGAAAATTGACTGAAAACGACTAAATATCAAGGACTCATTGGGCGAATCGCTCTGGAACTGTAATCAGAACGCTCACTGACATTTTCCCTATCTGAAAGTCTGATAAACAGCGGAAAAATTACTAAGTCCAAAAAAAAATTTTTTCAACTTTTTTCAATTTTATCCCCGTGGGATATATATTCTACCCACACACATTTGGAACTCTCCTGGGGTACCCTCACACATATTATTCTCTCATTTAGTGGATATTTTCACAAAAAAGTGAAATTTTCAAAAATCCAGAAAATATGCTGAAAACGACTAAATATCAAGGACTCATTGGGCGAATCGCTCTGGAACTGAAATCGGAACGCTCACTGACATTTCCCCTATGTGAAAGTCTGATAAACGCCGGAAAAATCACTAAGTTCAAAAAAAAATTTTTTTCAACTTTTTTCAATTTTACCCCCGTGGGATATATATTCTACCCACACACATTTGGAACTCTCCTGGGGTACCCTCACACATATTATTCTCTCATTTAGTGGATATTTTCACAAAAAAGTGAAATTTTCAAAAATCCAGAAAATTGGCTGAAAACGACTAAATATCAAGGACTCATTGGGCAAATCGCTCTGGAACTGAAATCGGAACGCTCACTGACATTTCCCCTGTGTGAAAGTCTGATAAACGCTGGAAAAATGACCAAGTCCAAAAAAAAAAATTTTTCAACTTTTTTCAATTTTATCCCCGTGGGATATATATTCTACCCACACACATTTGGAACTCTCCTGGGGTACCCTCACACATATTATTCTCTCATTTAGTGGATATTTTCACAAAAAAGTGAAATTTTCAAAAATCCAGAAAACTGGCTGAAAACGACTAAATATCAAGGACTCATTGGGCGAATCGCTCTGGAACTGAAATCTGAACGCTCACTGACATTTCCCCTATCTGAAAGTCTGATAAATGCCGGAAAAATTACTAAGTCCAAAAAAAATATTTTTTAAATTTTTTTCAATTTTACCCCCGTGGGATATATATTCTACCCACACACATTTGGAACTCTCCTGGGGTACCCTCACACATATTATTCTCTCATTTAGTGGATATTTTCACAAAAAAGTGAAATTTTCAAAAATCCAGAAAATTGGCTGAAAACGACTAAATATCAAGGACTCATTGGGCGAATCGCTCTGGAACTGTAATCAGAACGCTCACTGACATTTTCCCAATCTGAAAGTCTGATAAACAGCGGAAAAATTACTAAGTCCAAAAAAAAATTTTTTCAAGTTTTTTCAATTTTATCCCCATGGGATATATATTCTACCCACACACATTTGGAACTCTCCTGGGGTACCCTCACACATATTATTCTCTCATTTAGTGGATATTTTCACAAAAAAGTGAAATTTTCAAAAATCCAGAAAATTGGCTGAAAACGACTAAATATCAAGGACTCATTGGGCAAATCGCTCTGGAACTGAAATCGGAACGCTCACTGACATTTCCCCTATGTGAAAGTCTGATAAACGCTGGAAAAATGACCAAGTCCAAAAAAAAAAAATTTTTCAACTTTTTTCAATTTTACCCCCGTGGGATATATATTCTACCCACACACATTTGGAACTCTCCTGGGGTACCCTCACACATATTATTCTCTCATTTAGTGGATATTTTCACAAAAAAGTGAAATTTTCAAAAATCCAGAAAATTGGCTGAAAACGACTAAATATCAAGCACTCATTGGGCAAATCGCTCTGGAACTGAAATCGGAATGCTCACTGACATTTCCCCTATGTGAAAGTCTGATAAACGCTGGAAAAATGACCAAGTCCAAAAAAAAAAATTTTTCAACTTTTTTCAATTTTATCCCCGTGGGATATATATTCTACCCACACACATTTGGAACTCTCCTGGGGTACCCTCACACATATTATTCTCTCATTTAGTGGATATTTTCACAAAAAAGTGAAATTTTCAAAAATCCAGAAAATTGGCTGAAAACGACTAAATATCAAGGACTCATTGGGTGAATCGCTCTGGAACTGAAATCTGAACGCTCACTGACATTTGCCCTATCTGAAAGTCTGATAAATGCCGGAAAAATTACTAAGTCCAAAAAAAATATTTTTTTAATTTTTTTCAATTTTACCCCCGTGGGATATATATTCTACCCACACACATTTGGAACTCTCCTGGGGTACCCTCACACATATTATTCTCTCATTTAGTGGATATTTTCACAAAAAAGTGAAATTTTCAAAAATCCAGAAAATTGGCTGAAAACGACTAAATATCAAGGACTCATTGGGCGAATCGCTCTGGAACTGAAATCGGAACGCTCACTGACATTTCCCCTATGTGAAAGTCTGATAAACGCTGGAAAAATGACCAAGTCCAAAAAAAATTTTTTTTCAATTTTTTTCAATTTTACCCCCGTGGGCTATATATTCTACCCACACACATTTGGAACTCTCCTGGGGTACCCTCACACATATTATTCTCTCATTTAGTGGATATTTTCACAAAAAAGTGAAATTTTCAAAAATCCAGAAAATTGGCTGAAAACGACTAAATATCAAGGACTCATTGGGCGAATCGCTCTGGAACTGAAATCGGAACGCTCACTGACATTTCCCCTATGTGAAAGTCTGATAAACGCCGGAAAAATGACTAAGTTCAAAAAAAAAATTTTTTTCAACTTTTTTCAATTTTACCCACGTGGGATATATATTCTACCCACACACATTTGGAACTCTCCTGGGGTACCCTCACACATATTATTCCCTCATTTAGTGAATATTTTCACAAAAAAGTGAAACTTTCAAAAATCCAGAAAATTGGCTGAAAACGACTAAATATCAAGGACTCATTGGGCGAATAGCTCTGGAACTGAAATCTGAACGCTCACTGACCTTTCCCCTATCTGAAAGTCTGATAAATGCCGGAAAAATTACTAAGTCCCAAAAAAATTTTTTTTCAACTCTTTTCAATTTTACCCCTGTGGGATATATATTCTACCCACACACATTTGGAACTCTCCTGGGGTACCCTCACACATATTATGCCCTCATTTAGTGGATATTTTCACAAAAAAGTTAAATTTTCAAAAATCCAGAAAATTGGCTGAAAACGACTAAATATCAAGGACTCATTGGGCGAATCGCTCTGGAACTGTAATCAGAACGCTCACTGACATTTTCCCTATCTGAAAGTCTGATAAACAGCGGAAAAATTACTAAGTCCAAAAAAAAATTTTTTCAACTTTTTTCAATTTTATCCCCGTGGGATATATATTCTACCCACACACATTTGGAACTCTCCTGGGGTACCCTCACACATATTATTCTCTCATTTAGTGGATATTTTCACAAAAAAGTGAAATTTTCAAAAATCCAGAAAATATGCTGAAAACGACTAAATATCAAGGACTCATTGGGCGAATCGCTCTGGAACTGAAATCGGAACGCTCACTGACATTTCCCCTATGTGAAAGTCTGATAAACGCCGGAAAAATCACTAAGTTCAAAAAAAAAAATTTTTCAACTTTTTTCAATTTTACCCCCGTGGGATATATATTCTACCCACACACATTTGGAACTCTCCTGGGGTACCCTCACACATATTATTCTCTCATTTAGTGGATATTTTCACAAAAAAGTGAAATTTTCAAAAATCCAGAAAATTGGCTGAAAACGACTAAATATCAAGCACTCATTGGGCAAATCGCTCTGGAACTGAAATCGGAATGCTCACTGACATTTCCCCTATGTGAAAGTCTGATAAACGCTGGAAAAATGACCAAGTCCAAAAAAAAAAATTTTTCAACTTTTTTCAATTTTATCCCCGTGGGATATATATTCTACCCACACACATTTGGAACTCTCCTGGGGTACCCTCACACATACTATTCTCTCATTTAGTGGATATTTTCACAAAAAAGTGAAATTTTCAAAAATCCAGAAAATTGGCTGAAAACGACTAAATATCAAGGACTCATTGGGCGAATCGCTCTGAAACTGAAATCGGAACGCTCACTGACATTTCCCCTATGTGAAAGTCTGATAAACGCAGGAAAAATGACTAAGTCCAAAAAAAATTTTTTTTCAACTTTTTTCAATTTTATCCCCGTGGGATATATATTCTACCCACACACATTTGGAACTCTCCTGGGGTACCCTCACACATATTATTCTCTCATTTAGTGGATATTTTCACAAAAAAGTGAAATTTTCAAAAATCCAGAAAATATGCTGAAAACGACTAAATATCAAGGACTCATTGGGCGAATCGCTCTGGAACTGAAATCGGAACGCTCACTGACATTTCCCCTATGTGAAAGTCTGATAAACGCCGGAAAAATCACTAAGTTCAAAAAAAAAATTTTTTCAACATTTTTCAATTTTACCCCCGTGGGATATATATTCTACCCACACACATTTGGAACTCTCCTGGGGTACCCTCACACATATTATTCTCTCATTTAGTGGATATTTTCACAAAAAAGTGAAATTTTCAAAAATCCAGAAAATTGGCTGAAAACGACTAAATATCAAGGACTCATTGGGTGAATCGCTCTGGAACTGAAATCTGAACGCTCACTGACATTTGCCCTATCTGAAAGTCTGATAAATGCCGGAAAAATTACTAAGTCCAAAAAAAATATTTTTTTAATTTTTTTCAATTTTACCCCCGTGGGATATATATTCTACCCACACACATTTGGAACTCTCCTGGGGTACCCTCACACATATTATTCTCTCATTTAGTGGATATTTTCACAAAAAAGTGAAATTTTCAAAAATCCAGAAAATTGGCTGAAAACGACTAAATATCAAGGACTCATTGGGCGAATCGCTCTGGAACTGAAATCTGAACGCTCACTGACCTTTCCACTATCTGAAAGTCTGATAAATGCTGGAAAAATTACTAAGTCCCCAAAAAATTTTTTTTCAACTCTTTTCAATTTTACCCCTGTGGGATATATATTCTACCCACACACATTTGGAACTCTCCTGGAGTACCCTCACACATATTAAACTCTCATTTAGTGGATATTTTCACAAAAAAGTGAAATTTTCAAAAATCCAGAAAATTGGCTGAAAACGACTAAATATCAAGGACTCATTGGGCAAATCGCTCTGGAACTGAAATCGGAACGCTCACTGACATTTCCCCTATGTGAAAGTCTGATAAACGCCGGAAAAATCACTAAGTTCAAAAAAAAAAATTTTTCAACTTTTTTTAATTTTACCCCCGTGGGATATATATTCTACCCACACACATTTGGAACTCTCCTAGGGTACCCTCACACATATTATTCTCTCATTTAGTGGATATTTTCACAAAAAAGTGAAATTTTCAAAAATCCAGAAAATTGGCTGAAAACGACTAAATATCAAGGACTCATTGGGCAAATCGCTCTGGAACTGAAATCGGAACGCTCACTGACATTTCCCCTATGTGAAAGTCTGATAAACGCTGGAAAAATGACCAAGTCCAAAAAAAAAATTTTTCAACTTTTTTCAATTTTATCCCCGTGGGATATATATTCTACCCACACACATTTGGAACTCTCCTGGGGTACCCTCACACATATTATTCTCTCATTTAGTGGATATTTTCACAAAAAAGTGAAATTTTCAAAAATCCAGAAAATTGGCTGAAAACGACTAAATATCAAGGACTCATTGGGCGAATCGCTCTGGAACTGTAATCGGAATGCTCACTGACATTTCCCCTATGTGAAAGTCTGATAAACGCCGGAAAAATCACTAAGTTCAAAAAAAAAAATTTTTCAACATTTTTCAATTTTACCCCCGTGGGATATATATTCTACCCACACACATTTGGAACTCTCCTGGGGTACCCTCACACATATTATTCTCTCATTTAGTGGATATTTTCACAAAAAAGTGAAATTTTCAAAAATCCAGAAAATTGGCTGAAAACGACTAAATATCAAGGACTCATTGGGTGAATCGCTCTGGAACTGAAATCTGAACGCTCACTGACATTTCCCCTATCTGAAAGTCTGATAAATGCCGGAAAAATTACTAAGTCCAAAAAAAATATTTTTTAAATTTTTTTCAATTTTACCCCCGTGGGATATATATTCTACCCACACACATTTGGAACTCTCCTAGGGTACCCTCACACATATTATTCTCTCATTTAGTGGATATTTTCACAAAAAAGTGAAATTTTCAAAAATCCAGAAAATTGACTGAAAACGACTAAATATCAAGGACTCATTGGGCGAATCGCTCTGGAACTGTAATCAGAACGCTCACTGACATTTTCCCTATCTGAAAGTCTGATAAACAGCGGAAAAATTACTAAGTCCAAAAAAAATTTTTTTAAACTTTTTTCAATTTTATCCCCGTGGGATATATATTCTACCCACACACATTTGGAACTCTCCTGGGGTACCCTCACACATATTATTCTCTCATTTAGTGGATATTTTCACAAAAAAGTGAAATTTTCAAAAATCCAGAAAATATGCTGAAAACGACTAAATATCAAGGACTCATTGGGCGAATCGCTCTGGAACTGAAATCGGAACGCTCACTGACATTTCCCCTATGTGAAAGTCTGATAAACGCCGGAAAAATCACTAAGTTCAAAAAAAAAAAATTTTCAACATTTTTCAATTTTACACCCGTGGGATATATATTCTACCCACACACATTTGGAACTCTCCTGGGGTACCCTCACACATATTATTCTCTCATTTAGTGGATATTTTCACAAAAAAGTGAAATTTTCAAAAATCCAGAAAATTGGCTGAAAACGACTAAATATCAAGGACTCATTGGGTGAATCGCTCTGGAACTGAAATCTGAACGCTGACTGACATTTGCCCTATCTGAAAGTCTGATAAATGCCGGAAAAATTACTAAGTCCAAAAAAAATATTTTTTAAATTTTTTTCAATTTTACCCCCGTGGGATATATATTCTACCCACACACATTTGGAACTCTCCTGGGGTACCCTCACACATATTATACTCTCATTTAGTGGATATTTTCACAAAAAAGTGAAATTTTCAAAAATCCAGAAAATTGGCTGAAAACGACTAAATATCAAGGACTCATTGGGCGAATCGCTCTGGAACTGTTATCAGAACGCTCACTGACATTTTCCCTATCTGAAAGTCTGATAAACAGCGGAAAAATTACTAAGTCCAAAAAAAAAATTTTTCAACTTTTTTCAATTTTATCCCCGTGGGATATATATTCTACCCACACACATTTGGAACTCTCCTGGGGTACCCTCACACATATTATTCTCTCAGTTAGTGGATATTTTCACAAAAAAGTGAAATTTTCAAAAATCCAGAAAATATGCTGAAAACGACTAAATATCAAGGACTCATTGGGCGAATCGCTCTGGAACTGAAATCGGAACACTCACTGACATTTCCCCTATGTGAAAGTCTGATAAACGCCGGAAAAATCACTAAGTTCAAAAAAAAAAATTTTTCAACATTTTTCAATTTTACCCCCGTGGGATATATATTCTACCCACACACATTTGGAACTCTCCTGGGGTACCCTCACACATATTATTCTCTCATTTAGTGGATATTTTCACAAAAAAGTGAAATTTTCAAAAATCCAGAAAATTGGCTGAAAACGACTAAATATCAAGGACTCATTGGGCGAATCGCTCTGGAACTGTAATCAGAACGCTCACTGACATTTTCCCTATCTGAAAGTCTGATAAACAGCGGAAAAATTACTAAGTCCAAAAAAAAATTTTTTCAACTTTTTTCAATTTTATCCCCGTGGGATATATATTCTACCCACACACATTTGGAACTCTCCTGGGGTACCCTCACACATATTATTCTCTCATTTAGTGGATATTTTCACAAAAAAGTGAAATTTTCAAAAATCCAGAAAATTGGCTGAAAAAGACTAAATATCAAGGACTCATTGGGCGAATCGCTCTGGAACTGAAATCTGAACGCTCACTGACATTTCCCCTATCTGAAAGTCTGATAAATGCCGGAAAAATTACTAAGTCCAAAAAAAATATTTTTTTAATTTTTTTCAATTTTACCCCCGTGGGATATATATTCTACCCACACACATTTGGAACTCTCCTGGGGTACCCTCACACATATTAAATTCTCATTTAATGGATATTTTCACAAAAAAGTGAAATTTTCAAAAATCCAGAAAATTGGCTGAAAACGACTAAATATCAAGGACTCATTGGGCGAATCGCTCTGGAACTGAAATCGGAACTCTCACTGACATTTCCCCTATGTGAAAGTCTGATAAACGCCGGAAAAATCACTAAGTTCAAAAAAAAAAATTTTTCAACATTTTTCAATTTTACCCCCGTGGGATATATATTCTACCCACACACATTTGGAACTCTCCTGGGGTACCCTCACACATATTATTCTCTCATTTAGTGGATATTTTCACAAAAAAGTGAAATTTTCAAAAATCCAGAAAATTGGCTGAAAACGACTAAATATCAAGGACTCATTGGGTGAATCGCTCTGGAACTGAAATCTGAACGCTCACTGACATTTCCCCTATCTGAAAGTCTGATAAATGCCGGAAAAATTACTAAGTCCAAAAAAAATATTTTTTAAATTTTTTTCAATTTTACCCCCGTGGGATATATATTCTACCCACACACATTTGGAACTCTCCTGGGGTACCCTCACACATATTATTCTCTCATTTAGTGGATATTTTCACAAAAAAGTGAAATTTTCAAAAATCCAGAAAATTGGCTGAAAAAGACTAAATATCAAGGACTCATTGGGCGAATCGCTCTGGAACTGTAATCAGAATGCTCACTGACATTTTCCCTATCTGAAAGTCTGATAAACAGCGGAAAAATTACTAAGTCCAAAAAAAAATTTTTTCAACTTTTTTCAATTTTATCCCCGTGGGATATATATTCTACCCACACACATTTGGAACTCTCCTGGGGTACCCTCACACATATTATTCTCTCATTTAGTGGATATTTTCACAAAAAAGTGAAATTTTCAAAAATCCAGAAAACTGGCTGAAAACGACTAAATATCGAGGACTCATTGGGCGAATCGCTCTGGAACTGAAATCTGAATGCTCACTGACATTTCCCCTATCTGAAAGTCTGATAAATGCCGGAAAAATTACTAAGTCCAAAAAAAATTTTTTTTTAACTTTTTTCAATTTTACCCCCGTGGGATATATATTCTACCCACACACATTTGGAACTCTCCTGGGGTACCCTCACACATATTATTCTCTCAGTTAGTGGATATTTTCACAAAAAAGTGAAATTTTCAAAAATCCAGAAAATATGCTGAAAACGACTAAATATCAAGGACTCATTGGGCGAATCGCTCTGGAACTGAAATTGGAACACTCACTGACATTTCCCCTATGTGAAAGTCTGATAAACGCCGGAAAAATCACTAAGTTCAAAAAAAAAAATTTTTCAACATTTTTCAATTTTACCCCCGTGGGATATATATTCTACCCACACACATTTGGAACTCTCCTGGGGTACCCTCACACATATTATTCTCTCATTTAGTGGATATTTTCACAAAAAAGTGAAATTTTCAAAAATCCAGAAAATTGGCTGAAAACGACTAAATATCAAGGACTCATTGGGCGAAGCGCTCTGGAACTGTAATCAGAACGCTCACTGACATTTTCCCTATCTGAAAGTCTGATAAACAGCGGAAAAATTACTAAGTCCAAAAAAAATTTTTTTCAACTTTTTTCAATTTTATCCCCGTGGGATATATATTCTACCCACACACATTTGGAACTCTCCTGGGGTACCCTCACACATATTATTCTCTCATTTAGTGGATATTTTCACAAAAAAGTGAAATTTTCAAAAATCCAGAAAATTGGCTGAAAAAGACTAAATATCAAGGACTCATTGAGCGAATCGCTCTGGAACTGAAATCTGAACGCTCACTGACATTTCCCCTATCTGAAAGTCTGATAAATGCCGGAAAAATTACTAAGTCCAAAAAAAATATTTTTTTAATTTTTTTCAATTTTACCCCCGTGGGATATATATTCTACCCACACACATTTGGAACTCTCCTGGGGTACCCTCACACATATTAAATTCTCATTTAATGGATATTTTCACAAAAAAGTGAAATTTTCAAAAATCCAGAAAATTGGCTGAAAACGACTAAATATCAAGGACTCATTGGGCGAATCGCTCTGGAACTGAAATCTGAACGCTCACTGACATTTCCCCTATCTGAAAGTCTGATAAATGCCGGAAAAATTACTAAGTCCAAAAAAAATATTTTTTTAATTTTTTTCAATTTTACCCCCGTGGGATATATATTCTACCCACACACATTTGGAACTCTCCTGGGGTACCCTCACACATATTAAATTCTCATTTAATGGATATTTTCACAAAAAAGTGAAATTTTCAAAAATCCAGAAAATTGGCTGAAAACGACTAAATATCAAGGACTCATTGGGCGAATCGCTCTGGAACTGAAATCGGAACGCTCACTGACATTTCCCCTATGTGAAAGTCTGATAAACGGCGGAAAAATCACTAAGTTCAAAAAAAAAAATTTTTCAACATTTTTCAATTTTACCCCCGTGGGATATATATTCTACCCACACACATTTGGAACTCTCCTGGGGTACCCTCACACATATTATTCTCTCATTTAGTGGATATTTTCACAAAAAAGTGAAATTTTCAAAAATCCAGAAAATTGGCTGAAAACGACTAAATATCAAGGACTCATTGGGTGAATCGCTCTGGAACTGAAATCTGAATGCTCACTGACATTTCCCCTATCTGAAAGTCTGATAAATGCCGGAAAAATTACTAAGTCCAAAAAAAATATTTTTTAAATTTTTTTCAATTTTACCCCCGTGGGATATATATTCTACCCACACACATTTGGAACTCTCCTGGGGTACCCTCACACATATTATTCTCTCATTTAGTGGATATTTTCACAAAAAAGTGAAATTTTCAAAAATCCAGAAAATTGGCTGAAAAAGACTAAATATCAAGGACTCATTGGGCGAATCGCTCTGGAACTGAAATCGGAACGCTCACTGACATTTCCCCTATGTGAAAGTCTGATAAACGCCGGAAAAATGACTAAGTTCAAAAAAAAAATTTTTTCAACTTTTTTCAATTTTACCCACGTGGGATATATATTCTACCCACACACATTTCAAACTCTCCTGGGGAACCCTCACACATATTATTCCCTCATTTAGTGAATATTTTCACAAAAAAGTGAAACTTTCAAAAATCCAGAAAATTGGCTGAAAATGACTAAATATCAAGGACTCATTGGGCGAATCACTCTGGAACTGAAATCAGAATGCTCACTGACATTTCCCCTATCTGAAAGTCTGATGAACGCCGGAAAAATTACTAAGTCCAAAAAAAAATTTTTTTCAACTTTTTTCAATTTTATCCCCGTGGGATATATATTCTACACACACACATTTGGAACTCTCCTGGGGTACCCTCACACATATTATGCCCTCATTTA
Organism: Phyllobates terribilis; assembly: GCF_046119375.1. Taxonomy (NCBI): domain Eukaryota; kingdom Metazoa; phylum Chordata; class Amphibia; order Anura; family Dendrobatidae; genus Phyllobates; species Phyllobates terribilis. The sequence continues at coordinate 598,456,497 of NW_027362762.1, forward strand.
GTGGATATTTTCACAAAAAAGTAAAATTTTCAAAAATCCAGAAAATTGGCTGAAAATGACTAAATATCAAGGACTCATTGGGCGAATCGCTCTGGAACTGTAATCGGAACGCTCACTGACATTTTCCCTATCTGAAAGTCTGATAAACAGCGGAAAAATTACTAAGTCCAAAAAAAAATTTTTTTAAACTTTTTTCAATTTTATCCCCGTGGGATATATATTCTACCCACACACATTTGGAACTCTCCTGGGGTACCCTCACACATATTATTCTCTCATTTAGTGGATATTTTCACAAAAAAGTGAAATTTTCAAAAATCCAGAAAACTGGCTGAAAACAACTAAATATCAAGGACTCATTGGGCGAATCGCTCTGGAACTGAAATCTGAACGCTCACTGACATTTCCCCTATCTGAAAGTCTGATAACTGCCGGAAAAATTACTAAGTCCAAAAAAAATTTTTTTTTAACTTTTTTCAATTTTACCCCCGTGGGATATATATTCTACCCACACACATTTGGAACTCTCCTGGGGTACCCTCACACATATTATTCTCTCATTTAGTGGATATTTTCACAAAAAAGTGAAATTTTCAAAAATCCAGAAAATTGGCTGAAAACGACTAAATATCAAGGACTCATTGGGCGAATCGCTCTGAAACTGAAATCGGAACGCTCACTGACATTTCCCCTATGTGAAAGTCTGATAAACGCAGGAAAAATGACTAAGTCCAAAAAAAAATTTTTTTCAACTTTTTTCAATTTTATCCCCGTGGGATATATATTCTACCCACACACATTTGGAACTCTCCTGGGGTACCCTCACACATATTATTCTCTAAGTTAGTGGATATTTTCACAAAAAAGTGAAATTTTCAAAAATCCAGAAAATTGGCTGAAAAAGAATAAATATCAAGGACTCATTGGGCGAATCGCTCTGGAACTGAAATCTGAACGCTCACTGACATTTCCCCTATCTGAAAGTCTGATAAATGCCGGAAAAATTACTAAGTCCAAAAAAAATATTTTTTTAATTTTTTTCAATTTTACCCCCGTGGGATATATATTCTACCCACACACATTTGGAACTCTCCTGGGGTACCCTCACACATATTAAATTCTCATTTAATGGATATTTTCACAAAAAAGTGAAATTTTCAAAAATCCAGAAAATTGGCTGAAAACGACTAAATATCAAGGACTCATTGGGCGAACCGCTCTGGAACTGAAATCGGAACGCTCACTGACATTTCCCCTATGTGAAAGTCTGATAAATGCCGGAAAAATTACTAAGTCCCAAAAAAATTTTTTTTCAACTCTTTTCAATTTTACCGCTGTGGGATATATATTCTACCCACACACATTTGGAACTCTCCTGGGGTACCCTCACACATATTAAACTCTCATTTAGTGGATATTTTCGCAAAAAAGTGAAATTATCAAAAATCCAGAAAATTGGCTGAAAACGACTAAATATCAAGGACTCATTGGGCGAATCGCTCTGGAACTGAAATCGGAACTCTCACTGACATTTCCCCTATGTGAAAGTCTGATAAACGCAGGAAAAATGACTAAGTCCAAAAAAAAATTTTTTTCAACTTTTTTCAATTTTATCCCCGTGGGATATATATTCTACCCACACACATTTGGAACTCTCCTGGGGTACCCTCACACATATTATTCTCTCAGTTAGTGGATATTTTCACAAAAAAGTGAAATTTTCAAAAATCCAGAAAATTGGCTGAAAAAGACTAAATATCAAGGACTCATTGGGCGAATCGCTCTGGAACTGAAATCTGAACGCTCACTGACATTTCCCCTATCTGAAAGTCTGATAAATGCCGGAAAAATTACTAAGTCCAAAAAAAATATTTTTTTAATTTTTTTCAATTTTACCCCCGTGGGATATATATTCTACACACACACATTTGGAACTCTCCTGGGGTACCCTCACACATATTAAATTCTCATTTAATGGATATTTTCACAAAAAAGTGAAATTTTCAAAAATCCAGAAAATTGGCTGAAAACGACTAAATATCAAGGACTCATTGGGCGAATCGCTCTGGAACTGAAATCAGAATGCTCACTGACATTTCCCCTATCTGAAAGTCTGATGAACGCCGGAAAAATTACTAAGTCCAAAAAAAAATTTTTTTCAACTTTTTTCAATTTTATCCCCGTGGGATATATATTCTACACACACACATTTGGAACTCTCCTGCGGTACCCTCACACATATTATGCCCTCATTTAGTGGATATTTTCACAAAAAAGTTAAATTTTCAAAAATCCAGAAAATTGGCTGAAAACGACTAAATATCAAGGACTCATTGGGCGAATCGCTCTGGAACTGTAATCGGAACGCTCACTGACATTTTCCCTATCTGAAAGTCTGATAAACAGCGGAAAAATTACTAAGTCCAAAAAAAAATTTTTTTAAACTTTTTTCAATTTTACCCCCGTGGGAAATATATTCTACCCACACACATTTGGAACTCTCCTGGGGTACCCTCACACATATTATTCTCTCATTTAGTGGATATTTTCACAAAAAAGTGAAATTTTCAAAAATCCAGAAAATTGGCTGAAAACGACTAAATATCAAGGACTCATTGGGCGAATCGCTCTGGAACTGAAATCGGAACGCTCACTGACATTTCCCCTATGTGAAAGTCTGATAAACGCAGGAAAAATGACTAAGTCCAAAAAAAAAAATGTTTCAATTTTTTTCAATTTTACCCCCGTGGGATATATATTCTATCCACACACATTTGGAACTCTCCTGGGGTACCCTCACAAATATTATTCCCTCATTTAGTGGATGTTTTCACAAAAAAGTGAAATTTTCAAATATCCAGAAAATTGGCTGAAAACGACTAAATATCAAGGACTCATTGGGCGAATCACTCTGAAACTGAAATCAGAATGCTCACTGACATTTCCCCTATCTGAAAGTCTGATGAACGCCGGAAAAATTACTAAGTCCAAAAAAAAATTTTTTTCAACTTTTTTCAATTTTACCCCCGTGGGAAATATATTCTACCCACACACATTTGGAACTCTCCTGGGGTACCCTCACACATATTATTCTCTCATTTAGTGGATATTTTCACAAAAAAGTGAAATTTTCAAAAATCCAGAAAATTGGCTGAAAACGACTAAATATCAAGGACTCATTGGGCGAATGGCTCTGGAACTGAAATCTGAACGCTCACTGACCGTTCCACTATCTGAAAGTCTGATAAATGCCGGAAAAATTACTAAGTCCCCAAAAAATTTTTTTTCAACTCTTTTCAATTTTACCCCTGTGGGATATGTATTCTACCCACACACATTTGGAACTCTCCTGGGGTACCCTCACACATATTATTCCCTCATTTAGTGGATGTTTTCACAAAAAAGTGAAATTTTCAAAAATCCAGAAAATTGGCTGAAAACGACTAAATATCAAGGACTCATTGGGAGAATCGCTCTGGAACTGAAATCTGAACGCTCACTGACATTTCCCCTATCTGAAAGTCTGATAAATGCCGGAAAAATTACTAAGTCCAAAAAAAAATATTTTTTAAATTTTTTTCAATTTTACCCCCGTGGGATATATATTCTACCCACACACAATTGGAACTCTCCTGGGGTACCCTCACACATATTAAACTCTCATTTAGTGGATATTTTCACAAAAAAGTGAAATTTTCAAAAATCCAGAAAATTGGCTGAAAACGACTAAATATCAAGGACTCATTGGGCGAATCGCTCTGGAACTGAAATCGGAACTCTCACTGACATTTCCCCTATGTGAAAGTCTGATAAACACAGGAAAAATGAATAAGTCCAAAAAAAAATTTTTTTCAACTTTTTTCAATTTTATCCCCGTGGGATATATATTCTACCCACACACATTTGGAACTCTCCTGGGGTACCCTCACACATATTATTCTCTCAGTTAGTGGATATTTTCACAAAAAAGTGAAATTTTCAAAAATCCAGAAAATTGGCTGAAAAAGACTAAATATCAAGGACTCATTGGGCGAATCGCTCTGGAACTGAAATCTGAACGCTCACTGACATTTCCCCTATCTGAAAGTCTGATAAATGCCGGAAAAATTACTAAGTCCCAAAAAAATTTTTTTTCAACTCTTTTCAATTTTACCCCTGTGGGATATATATTCTACCCACACACATTTGGAACTCTCCTGGGGTACCCTCACAAATATTATTCCCTCATTTAGTGGATGTTTTCACAAAAAAGTGAAATTTTCAAAAATCCAGAAAATTGGCTGAAAACGACTAAATATCAAGGACTCATTGGGCGAATCGCTCTGGAACTGTAATCAGAACGCTCACTGACATTTTCCCTATCTGAAAGTCTGATAAACAGAGGAAAAATTACTAAGTCCAAAAAAAAATTTTTTCAACTTTTTTCAATTTTATCCCCGTGGGATATATATTCTACCCACACACATTTGGAACTCTCCTGGGGTACCCTCACACATATTATTCTCTCATTTAGTGGATATTTTCACAAAACAGTGAAATTTCTAAAATCCAGAAAATTGGCTGAAAAAGACTAAATATCAAGCACTCATTGGGCGAATCGCTCTGGAACTGAAATCGGAACGCTCACTGACATTTCCCCTATGTGAAAGTCTGATAAACGCTGGAAAAATGACCAAGTCCAAAAAAAAATTTTTTTCAACTTTTTTCAATTTTACCCCCGTGGGATTTATATTCTACCCACACACATTTGGAACTCTCCTGGGGTACCCTCACACATATTATTCTCTCATTTAGTGGATATTTTCACAAAAAAGTGAAATTTTCAAAAATCCAGAAAACTGGCTGAAAACGACTAAATATCAAGGACTCATTGGGCGAATCGCTCTGGAACTGAAATCTGAACGCTCACTGACATTTCCCCTATCTGAAAGTCTGATAAATGCCGGAAAAATTACTAAGTCCAAAAAAAAAATTTTTTCAACTTTTTTCAATTTTATCCCCGTGGGATATATATTCTACCCACACACATTTGGAACTCTCCTGGGGTACCCTCACACATATTATTCTCTCATTTAGTGGATATTTTCACAAAAAAGTGAAATTTTCAAAAATCCAGAAAATTGGCTGAAAAAGACTAAATATCAAGGACTCATTGGGCGAATCGCTCTGGAACTGAAATCTGAACGCTCACTGACATTTCCTCTATCTGAAAGTCTGATAAATGCCGGAAAAATTACTAAGTCCAAAAAAAATTTTTTTTAAATTTTTTTCAATTTTACCCCCGTGGGATATATATTCTACCCACACACATTTGGAACTCTCCTGGGGTACCCTCACACATATTATTCTCTCATTTAGTGGATATTTTCACAAAAAAGTGAAATTTTCAAAAATCCAGAAAATTGGCTGAAAAAGACTAAATATCAAGGACTCATTGGGCGAATCGCTCTGGAACTGAAATCGGAACGCTCACTGACATTTCCCCTATGTGAAAGTCTGATAAACGCCGGAAAAATGACTAAGTTCAAAAAAAAATTTTTTTCAACTTTTTTCAATTTTACCCACGTGGGATATATATTCTACCCACACACATTTCAAACTCTCCTGGGGTACCCTCACACATATTATTCCCTCATTTAGTGAATATTTTCACAAAAATTGAAACTTTCAAAAATGCAGAAAATTGGCTGAAAATGACTAAATATCAAGGACTCATTGGGCGAATCGCTCTGGAACTGTAATCAGAACGCTCACTGACATTTTCCCTATCTGAAAGTCTGATAAACAGAGGAAAAATTACTAAGTCCAAAAAAAAATTTTTTCAACTTTTTTCAATTTTATCCCCGTGGGATATATATTCTACCCACACACATTTCAAACTCTCCTGGGGTACCCTCACACATATTATTCTCTCATTTAGTGGATATTTTCACAAAACAGTGAAATTTTTAAAATCCAGAAAATTGGCTGAAAAAGACTAAATATCAAGGACTCATTGGGCGAATCGCTCTGGAACTGAAATCTGAACGCTCACTGACATTTCCCCTATCTGAAAGTCTGATAAATGCCGGAAAAATTACTAAGTCCAAAAAAAATATTTTTTTAATTTTTTTCAATTTTACCCCCGTGGGATATATATTCTACCCACACACATTTGGAACTCTCCTGGGGTACCCTCACACATATTAAACTCTCATTTAGTGGATATTTTCACAAAAAAGTGAAATTTTCAAAAATCCAGAAAATTGGCTGAAAACGACTAAATATCAAGGACTCATTGGGCGAATCGCTCTGGAACTGTAATCAGAACGCTCACTGACATTTTCCCTATCTGAAAGTCTGATAAACAGAGGAAAAATTACTAAGTCCAAAAAAAATTTTTTTCAACTTTTTTCAATTTTATCCCCGTGGGATATATATTCTACCCACACACATTTGGAACTCTCCTGGGGTACCCTCACACATATTATTCTCTCATTTAGTGGATATTTTCACAAAACAGTGAAATTTTTAAAATCCAGAAAATTGGCTGAAAAAGACTAAATATCAAGCACTCATTGGGCGAATCGCTCTGGAACTGAAATCTGAACGCTCACTGACATTTCCCCTATCTGAAAGTCTGATAAATGCCGGAAAAATTACTAAGTCCAAAAAAAATATTTTTTAAATTTTTTTCAATTTTACCCCCGTGGGATATATATTCTACCCACACACATTTGGAACTCTCCTGGGGTACCCTCACACATATTAAACTCTCATTTAGTGGATATTTTCACAAAAAAGTGAAATTTTCAAAAATCCAGAAAATTGGCTGAAAACGACTAAATATCAAGGACTCATTGGGCGAATCGCTCTGGAACTGAAATCGGAACGCTCACTGACATTTCCCCTATGTGAAAGTCTGATAAACGCTGGAAAAATGACCAAGTCCAAAAAAAAATTTTTTTCAACTTTTTTCAATTTTACCCCCGTGGGATATATATTCTACCCACACACATTTGGAACTCTCCTGGGGTACCCTCACACATATTATTCTCTCATTTAGTGGATATTTTCACAAAAAAGTGAAATTTTCAAAAATCCAGAAAATTGGCTGAAAACGACTAAATATCAAGGACTCATTGGGCGAATCGCTCTGGAACTGTAATCAGAACGCTCACTGACATTTTCCCTATCTGAAAGTCTGATAAACAGAGGAAAAATTACTAAGTCCAAAAAAAAATTTTTTCAACTTTTTTCAATTTTATCCCCGTGGGATATATATTCTACCCACACACATTTGGAACTCTCCTGGGGTACCCTCACACATATTATTCTCTCATTTAGTGGATATTTTCACAAAACAGTGAAATTTTTAAAATCCAGAAAATTGGCTGAAAAAGACTAAATATCAAGGACTCATTGGGCGAATCGCTCTGGAACTGAAATCTGAACGCTCACTGACATTTCCCCTATGTGAAAGTCTGATAAACGCCGGAAAAATGACTAAGTTCAAAAAAAAAATTTTTTCAACTTTTTTCAATTTTACCCACGTGGGATATATATTCTACCCACACACATTTCAAACTCTCCTGGGGTACCCTCACACATATTATTCCCTCATTTAGTGAATATTTTCACAAAAATTGAAACTTTCAAAAATGCAGAAAATTGGCTGAAAATGACTAAATATCAAGGACTCATTGGGCGAATCGCTCTGGAACTGAAATCTGAATGCTCACTGACCTTTCCACTATCTGAAAGTCTGATAAATGTCGGAAAAATTACTAAGTCCCAAAAAAATTTTTTTTCAACTCTTTTCAATTTTACCCCTGTGGGATATAGATTCTACCCACACACATTTGGAACTCTCCTGGGGTACCCTCACACATATTATTCCCTCATTTAGTGGATGTTTTCACAAAAAAGTGAAATTTTCAAAAATCCAGAAAATTGGCTGAAAACGACTAAATATCAAGGACTCATTGGGCGAATCGCTCTGGAACTGAAATCTGAACGCTCACTGACATTTCCCCTATCTGAAAGTCTGATAAATGCCGGAAAAATTACTAAGTCCAAAAAAAATATTTTTTAAATTTTTTTCAATTTTACCCCCGTGGGATATATATTCTACCCACACACATTTGGAACTCTCCTGGGGTACCCTCACACATATTAAACTCTCATTTAGTGGATATTTTCACAAAAAAGTGAAATTTTCAAAAATCCAGAAAATTGGCTGAAAACGACTAAATATCAAGGACTCATTGGGCGAATCGCTCTGGAACTGAAATCGGAACGCTCACTGACATTTCCCCTATGTGAAAGTCTGATAAACGCTGGAAAAATCACTAAGTTCAAAAAAAAAAATTTTTCAACATTTTTCAATTTTACCCCCGTGGGATATATATTCTACCCACACACATTTGGAACTCTCCTGGGGTACCCTCACACATATTATTCTCTCATTTAGTGGATATTTTCACAAAAAAGTGAACTTTTCAAAAATCCAGAAAATTGGCTGAAAACGACTAAATATCAAGGACTCATTGGGTGAATCGCTCTGGAACTGAAATCTGAACGCTCACTGACATTTCCCCTATCTGAAAGTCTGATAAATGCCGGAAAAATTACTAAGTCCAAAAAAAATATTTTTAAAATTTTTTTCAATTTTACCCCCGTGGGATATATATTCTACCCACACACATTTGGAACTCTCCTGGGGTACCCTCACACATATTATTCCCTCATTTAGTGGATGTTTTCACAAAAAAGTGAAATTTTCAAAAATCCCGAAAATTGGCTGAAAACGACTAAATATCAAGGACTCTTTGGGCGAATCGCTTTGGAACTAAAACCTGAACGCTCACTGACATTTCCCCTATCTGAAAGTCTGATGAACGCCGGAAAAATTACTAAGTCCAAAAAAAAATTTTTTTCAACTTTTTTCAATTTTATCCCCGTGGGATATATATTCTACACACGCACATTTTGAACTCTCCTGGGGTACCCTCACACATATTATGCCCTCATTTAGTGGATATTTTCACAAAAAAGTTAAATTTTCAAAAATCCAGAAAATTGGCTGAAAACGACTAAATATCAAGGACTCATTGGGCGAATCGCTCTGGAACTGTAATCGGAACGCTCACTGACATTTTCCCTATCTGAAAGTCTGATAAACAGCGGAAAAATTACTAAGTCCAAAAAAAAAAAAATTTTCAATTTTTTTCAATTTTACCCCCGTGGGATATATATTCTTTCCACACACATTTGGAACTCTCCTGGGGTACCCTCACACATATTATTCTCTCATTTAGTGGATATTTTCACAAAAAAGTGAAATTTTCAAAAATCCAGAAAATTGGCTGAAAACGACTAAATATCAAGGACTCATTGGGCGAATCGCTCTGGAACTGAAATCGGAACGCTCACTGACATTTCCCCTATCTGAAAGTCTGATAAATGCCGGAAAAATTACTAAGTCCAAAAAAAATATTTTTTTAATTTTTTTCAATTTTACCCCCGTGGGATATATATTCTACCCACACACATTTGGAACTCTCCTGGGGTACCCTCACACATATTAAATTCTCATTTAATGGATATTTTCACAAAAAAGTGAAATTTTCAAAAATCCAGAAAATTGGCTGAAAACGACTAAATATCAAGGACTCATTGGGCGAATCGCTCTGGAACTGAAATCGGAACGCTCACTGACATTTCCCCTATGTGAAAGTCTGATAAACGCCGGAAAGATCACTAAGTTCAAAAAAAAAAATTTTTCAACATTTTTCAATTTTACCCCCGTGGGATATATATTCTACCCACACACATTTGGAACTCTCCTGGGGTACCCTCACACATATTATTCTCTCATTTAGTGGATATTTTCACAAAAAAGTGAAATTTTCAAAAATCCAGAAAATTGGCTGAAAACGACTAAATATCAAGGACTCATTGGGCGAATCGCTCTGGAACTGAAATCGGAATGCTCACTGACATTTCCCCTATGTGAAAGTCTGATAAACGCCAGAAAAATGACTAAGTTCCAAAAAAAAATTTTTTCAACTTTTTTCAATTTTACCCACGTGGGATATATATTCTACCCACAAACATTTGGAACTCTCCTGGGGTACCCTCACACATATTATTCCCTCATTTAGTGAATATTTTCACAAAAAAGTGAAACTTTCAAAAATCCAGAAAATTGGCTGAAAACGACTAAATATCAAGGACTCATTGGGCGAATAGCTCTGGAACTGAAATCTGAATGCTCACTGACCTTTCCCCTATCTGAAAGTCTGATAAATGCGGAAAAATTACTAAGTCCCCAAAAAATTTTTTTTCAACTCTTTTCAATTTTACCCCTGTGGGATATATATTCTACCAACACACATTTGGAACTCTCCTGGGGTACCCTCACACATATTATTCCCTCATTTAGTGGATGTTTTCACAAAAAAGTGAAATTTTCAAAAATCCAGAAAATTGGCTGAAAACGACTAAATATCAAGGACTCATTGGGCGAATCGCTCTGGAACTGTAATCAGAACGCTCACTGACATTTTCCCTATCTGAAAGTCTGATAAACAGCGGAAAAATTAATAAGTCCAAAAAAAAAATTTTTAAACTTTTTTCAATTTTATCCCCGTGGGATATATATTCTACCCACACACATTTGGAACTCTCCTGGGGTACCCTCATACATATTATTCTCTCATTTAGTGGATATTTTCACAAAAAAGTGAAATTTTCAAAAATCCAGAAAATTGGCTGAAAAAGACTAAATATCAAGGACTAATTGGGCGAATCACTCTGGAACTGAAATCTGAACGCTCACTGACATTTCCCCTATCTGAAAGTCTGATAAATGCCGGAAAAATTACTAAGTCCAAAAAAAATATTTTTAAAATTTTTTTCAATTTTACCCCCGTGGGATATATATTCTACCCACACACATTTGGAACTCTCCTGGGGTACCCTCACACATATTAAACTCTCATTTAGTGGATATTTTCACAAAAAAGTGAAATTTTCAAAAATCCAGAAAATTGGCTGAAAACGACTAAATATCAAGGACTCATTGGGTGAATCGCTCTGGAACTGAAATCGGAACACTCACTGACATTTCCCCTATGTGAAAGTCTGATAAACGCCGGAAAAATCACTAAGTTCAAAAAAAAAAATTTTTCAACTTTTTTCAATTTTACCCCCGTGGGATATATATTCTACCCACACACATTTGGAACTCTCCTGGGGTACCCTCACACATATTATTCTCTCATTTAGTGGATATTTTCACAAAAAAGTGAAATTTTCAAAAATCCAGAAAATTGGGTGAAAACGACTAAATATCAAGGACTCATTGGGCGAATCGCTCTGGAACTGAAATCGGAATGCTCACTGACATTTCCCCTATGTGAAAGTCTGATAAACGCCGGAAAAATGACTAAGTTAAAAAAAAAAATTTTTTCAACTTTTTTCAATTTTACCCAGGTGGGATATATATTCTACCCACACACATTTCAAACTCTCCTGGGGTACCCTCACACATATTATTCCCTCATTTAGTGAATATTTTCACAAAAAAGTGAAACTTTCAAAAATCCAGAAAATTGGCTGAAAACGACTAAATATCAAGGACTCATTGTTCGAATCGCTCTGGAACTGAAATCGTAACGCTCACTGAAATTTCCTCTATGTGAAAGTCTGATAAACGCAGGAAAAATGACTAAGTCCAAAAAAAAAAATTTTTCAATTTTTTTCAATTTTACCCCCGTGGGATATATATTCTATCCACACACATTTGGAACTCTCCTGGGGTACCCTCACAAATATTATTCCCTCATTTAGTGGATGTTTTCACAAAAAAGTGAAATTTTCAAAAATCCAGAAAATTGGCTGAAAACGACTAAATATCAAGGACTCATTGGGCGAATCACTCTGGAACTGAAATCAGAATGCTCACTGACATTTCCCCTATCTGAAATTCTGATGAACGCCGGAAAAATTACTAAGTCCAAAAAAAAAATTTTTTCAACTTTTTTCAATTTTACCCCCGTGGGAAATATATTCTACCCACACACATTTGGAACTCTCCTGGGGTACCCTCACACATATTATTCTCTCATTTAGTGGATATTTTCACAAAAAAGTGAAATTTTCAAAAATCCAGAAAATTGGCTGAAAAAGACTAAATATCAAGGACTCATTGGGCGAATCGCTCTGGAACTGAAATCTGAACGCTCACTGACATTTCCCCTATCTGAAAGTCTGATAAATGCCGGAAAAATTACTAAGTCCAAAAAAAATATTTTTTTAATTTTTTTCAATTTTACCCCCGTGGGATATATATTCTACCCACACACATTTGGAACTCTCCTGGGGTACCCTCACACATATTAAATTCTCATTTAATGGATATTTTCACAAAAAAGTGAAATTTTCAAAAATCCAGAAAATTGGCTGAAAACGACTAAATATCAAGGACTCATTGGGCGAATCGCTCTGGAACTGAAATCAGAATGCTCACTGACATTTCCCCTATCTGAAAGTCTGATGAACGCCGGAAAAATTACTAAGTCCAAAAAAAAATTTTTTTCAACTTTTTTCAATTTTATCCCCGTGGGATATATATTCTACACACACACATTTGGAACTCTCCTGGGGTACCCTCACACATATTATGCCCTCATTTAGTGGATATTTTCACAAAAAAGTTAAATTTTCAAAAATCCAGAAAATTGGCTGAAAACGACTAAATATCAAGGACTCATTGGGCGAATCGCTCTGGAACTGTAATCGGAACGCTCACTGACATTTTCCCTATCTGAAAGTCTGATAAACAGCGGAAAAATTACTAAGTCCAAAAAAAAATTTTTTTAAACTTTTTTCAATTTTACCCCCGTGGGAAATATATTCTACCCACACACATTTGGAACTCTCCTGGGGTACCCTCACACAATTTATTCTCTCATTTAGTGGATATTTTCACAAAAAAGTGAAATTTTCAAAAATCCAGAAAATTGGCTGAAAACGACTAAATATCAAGGACTCATTGTTCGAATCGCTCTGGAACTGAAATCGTAACGCTCACTGACATTTCCTCTATGTGAAAGTCTGATAAACGCAGGAAAAATGACTAAGTCCAAAAAAAAAAATTTTTCAATTTTTTTCAATTTTACCCCCGTGGGATATATATTCTATCCACACACATTTGGAACTCTCCTGGGGTACCCTCACAAATATTATTCCCTCATTTAGTGGATGTTTTCACAAAAAAGTGAAATTTTCAAAAATCCAGAAAATTGGCTGAAAACGACTAAATATCAAGGACTCATTGGGCGAATCGCTCTGGAACTGAAATCAGAACGCTCACTGACATTTCCCCTATCTGAAAGTCTGATAAATGCCGGAAAAATTACTAAGTCCAAAAAAAATATTTTTTAAATTTTTTTCAATTTTACCCCCGTGGGATATATATTCTACCCACACACATTTGGAACTCTCCTGGGGTACCCTCACACATATTAAACTCTCATTTAGTGGATATTTTCACAAAAAAGTGAAATTTTCAAAAATCCAGAAAATTGGCTGAAAACGACTAAATATCAAGGACTCATTGGGCGAATCGCTCTGGAACTGAAATCGGAACGCTCACTGACATTTCCCCTATGTGAAAGTCTGATAAACGCTGGAAAAATCACTAAGTTCAAAAAAAAAAATTTTTCAACATTTTTCAATTTTACCCCCGTGGGATATATATTCTACCCACACACATTTGGAACTCTCCTGGGGTACCCTCACACATATTATTCTCTCATTTAGTGGATATTTTCACAAAAAAGTGAACTTTTCAAAAATCCAGAAAATTGGCTGAAAACGACTAAATATCAAGGACTCATTGGGTGAATCGCTCTGGAACTGAAATCTGAACGCTCACTGACATTTCCCCTATCTGAAAGTCTGATAAATGCCGGAAAAATTACTAAGTCCAAAAAAAATATTTTTAAAATTTTTTTCAATTTTACCCCCGTGGGATATATATTCTACCCACACACATTTGGAACTCTCCTGGGGTACCCTCACACATATTATTCCCTCATTTAGTGGATGTTTTCACAAAAAAGTGAAATTTTCAAAAATCCCGAAAATTGGCTGAAAACGACTAAATATCAAGGACTCTTTGGGCGAATCGCTTTGGAACTAAAACCTGAACGCTCACTGACATTTCCCCTATCTGAAAGTCTGATGAACGCCGGAAAAATTACTAAGTCCAAAAAAAAATTTTTTTCAACTTTTTTCAATTTTATCCCCGTGGGATATATATTCTACACACGCACATTTTGAACTCTCCTGGGGTACCCTCACACATATTATGCCCTCATTTAGTGGATATTTTCACAAAAAAGTTAAATTTTCAAAAATCCAGAAAATTGGCTGAAAACGACTAAATATCAAGGACTCATTGGGCGAATCGCTCTGGAACTGTAATCGGAACGCTCACTGACATTTTCCCTATCTGAAAGTCTGATAAACAGCGGAAAAATTACTAAGTCCAAAAAAAAAAAAATTTTCAATTTTTTTCAATTTTACCCCCGTGGGATATATATTCTTTCCACACACATTTGGAACTCTCCTGGGGTACCCTCACACATATTATTCTCTCATTTAGTGGATATTTTCACAAAAAAGTGAAATTTTCAAAAATCCAGAAAATTGGCTGAAAACGACTAAATATCAAGGACTCATTGGGCGAATCGCTCTGGAACTGAAATCGGAACGCTCACTGACATTTCCCCTATCTGAAAGTCTGATAAATGCCGGAAAAATTACTAAGTCCAAAAAAAATATTTTTTTAATTTTTTTCAATTTTACCCCCGTGGGATATATATTCTACCCACACACATTTGGAACTCTCCTGGGGTACCCTCACACATATTAAATTCTCATTTAATGGATATTTTCACAAAAAAGTGAAATTTTCAAAAATCCAGAAAATTGGCTGAAAACGACTAAATATCAAGGACTCATTGGGCGAATCGCTCTGGAACTGAAATCGGAACGCTCACTGACATTTCCCCTATGTGAAAGTCTGATAAACGCCGGAAAGATCACTAAGTTCAAAAAAAAAAATTTTTCAACATTTTTCAATTTTACCCCCGTGGGATATATATTCTACCCACACACATTTGGAACTCTCCTGGGGTACCCTCACACATATTATTCTCTCATTTAGTGGATATTTTCACAAAAAAGTGAAATTTTCAAAAATCCAGAAAATTGGCTGAAAACGACTAAATATCAAGGACTCATTGGGCGAATCGCTCTGGAACTGAAATCGGAATGCTCACTGACATTTCCCCTATGTGAAAGTCTGATAAACGCCAGAAAAATGACTAAGTTCCAAAAAAAAATTTTTTCAACTTTTTTCAATTTTACCCACGTGGGATATATATTCTACCCACAAACATTTGGAACTCTCCTGGGGTACCCTCACACATATTATTCCCTCATTTAGTGAATATTTTCACAAAAAAGTGAAACTTTCAAAAATCCAGAAAATTGGCTGAAAACGACTAAATATCAAGGACTCATTGGGCGAATAGCTCTGGAACTGAAATCTGAATGCTCACTGACCTTTCCCCTATCTGAAAGTCTGATAAATGCGGAAAAATTACTAAGTCCCCAAAAAATTTTTTTTCAACTCTTTTCAATTTTACCCCTGTGGGATATATATTCTACCAACACACATTTGGAACTCTCCTGGGGTACCCTCACACATATTATTCCCTCATTTAGTGGATGTTTTCACAAAAAAGTGAAATTTTCAAAAATCCAGAAAATTGGCTGAAAACGACTAAATATCAAGGACTCATTGGGCGAATCGCTCTGGAACTGTAATCAGAACGCTCACTGACATTTTCCCTATCTGAAAGTCTGATAAACAGCGGAAAAATTAATAAGTCCAAAAAAAAAATTTTTAAACTTTTTTCAATTTTATCCCCGTGGGATATATATTCTACCCACACACATTTGGAACTCTCCTGGGGTACCCTCATACATATTATTCTCTCATTTAGTGGATATTTTCACAAAAAAGTGAAATTTTCAAAAATCCAGAAAATTGGCTGAAAAAGACTAAATATCAAGGACTAATTGGGCGAATCACTCTGGAACTGAAATCTGAACGCTCACTGACATTTCCCCTATCTGAAAGTCTGATAAATGCCGGAAAAATTACTAAGTCCAAAAAAAATATTTTTAAAATTTTTTTCAATTTTACCCCCGTGGGATATATATTCTACCCACACACATTTGGAACTCTCCTGGGGTACCCTCACACATATTAAACTCTCATTTAGTGGATATTTTCACAAAAAAGTGAAATTTTCAAAAATCCAGAAAATTGGCTGAAAACGACTAAATATCAAGGACTCATTGGGTGAATCGCTCTGGAACTGAAATCGGAACACTCACTGACATTTCCCCTATGTGAAAGTCTGATAAACGCCGGAAAAATCACTAAGTTCAAAAAAAAAAATTTTTCAACTTTTTTCAATTTTACCCCCGTGGGATATATATTCTACCCACACACATTTGGAACTCTCCTGGGGTACCCTCACACATATTATTCTCTCATTTAGTGGATATTTTCACAAAAAAGTGAAATTTTCAAAAATCCAGAAAATTGGGTGAAAACGACTAAATATCAAGGACTCATTGGGCGAATCGCTCTGGAACTGAAATCGGAATGCTCACTGACATTTCCCCTATGTGAAAGTCTGATAAACGCCGGAAAAATGACTAAGTTAAAAAAAAAAATTTTTTCAACTTTTTTCAATTTTACCCAGGTGGGATATATATTCTACCCACACACATTTCAAACTCTCCTGGGGTACCCTCACACATATTATTCCCTCATTTAGTGAATATTTTCACAAAAAAGTGAAACTTTCAAAAATCCAGAAAATTGGCTGAAAACGACTAAATATCAAGGACTCATTGTTCGAATCGCTCTGGAACTGAAATCGTAACGCTCACTGAAATTTCCTCTATGTGAAAGTCTGATAAACGCAGGAAAAATGACTAAGTCCAAAAAAAAAAATTTTTCAATTTTTTTCAATTTTACCCCCGTGGGATATATATTCTATCCACACACATTTGGAACTCTCCTGGGGTACCCTCACAAATATTATTCCCTCATTTAGTGGATGTTTTCACAAAAAAGTGAAATTTTCAAAAATCCAGAAAATTGGCTGAAAACGACTAAATATCAAGGACTCATTGGGCGAATCACTCTGGAACTGAAATCAGAATGCTCACTGACATTTCCCCTATCTGAAATTCTGATGAACGCCGGAAAAATTACTAAGTCCAAAAAAAAAATTTTTTCAACTTTTTTCAATTTTACCCCCGTGGGAAATATATTCTACCCACACACATTTGGAACTCTCCTGGGGTACCCTCACACATATTATTCTCTCATTTAGTGGATATTTTCACAAAAAAGTGAAATTTTCAAAAATCCAGAAAATTGGCTGAAAAAGACTAAATATCAAGGACTCATTGGGCGAATCGCTCTGGAACTGAAATCTGAACGCTCACTGACATTTCCCCTATCTGAAAGTCTGATAAATGCCGGAAAAATTACTAAGTCCAAAAAAAATATTTTTTTAATTTTTTTCAATTTTACCCCCGTGGGATATATATTCTACCCACACACATTTGGAACTCTCCTGGGGTACCCTCACACATATTAAATTCTCATTTAATGGATATTTTCACAAAAAAGTGAAATTTTCAAAAATCCAGAAAATTGGCTGAAAACGACTAAATATCAAGGACTCATTGGGCGAATCGCTCTGGAACTGAAATCAGAATGCTCACTGACATTTCCCCTATCTGAAAGTCTGATGAACGCCGGAAAAATTACTAAGTCCAAAAAAAAATTTTTTTCAACTTTTTTCAATTTTATCCCCGTGGGATATATATTCTACACACACACATTTGGAACTCTCCTGGGGTACCCTCACACATATTATGCCCTCATTTAGTGGATATTTTCACAAAAAAGTTAAATTTTCAAAAATCCAGAAAATTGGCTGAAAACGACTAAATATCAAGGACTCATTGGGCGAATCGCTCTGGAACTGTAATCGGAACGCTCACTGACATTTTCCCTATCTGAAAGTCTGATAAACAGCGGAAAAATTACTAAGTCCAAAAAAAAATTTTTTTAAACTTTTTTCAATTTTACCCCCGTGGGAAATATATTCTACCCACACACATTTGGAACTCTCCTGGGGTACCCTCACACAATTTATTCTCTCATTTAGTGGATATTTTCACAAAAAAGTGAAATTTTCAAAAATCCAGAAAATTGGCTGAAAACGACTAAATATCAAGGACTCATTGTTCGAATCGCTCTGGAACTGAAATCGTAACGCTCACTGACATTTCCTCTATGTGAAAGTCTGATAAACGCAGGAAAAATGACTAAGTCCAAAAAAAAAAATTTTTCAATTTTTTTCAATTTTACCCCCGTGGGATATATATTCTATCCACACACATTTGGAACTCTCCTGGGGTACCCTCACAAATATTATTCCCTCATTTAGTGGATGTTTTCACAAAAAAGTGAAATTTTCAAAAATCCAGAAAATTGGCTGAAAACGACTAAATATCAAGGACTCATTGGGCGAATCACTCTGGAACTGAAATCAGAATGCTCACTGACATTTCCCCTATCTGAAATTCTGATGAACGCCGGAAAAATTACTAAGTCCAAAAAAAAAATTTTTTCAACTTTTTTCAATTTTACCCCCGTGGGAAATATATTCTACCCACACACATTTGGAACTCTCCTGGGGTACCCTCACACATATTATTCTCTCATTTAGTGGATATTTTCACAAAAAAGTGAAATTTTCAAAAATCCAGAAAATTGGCTGAAAAAGACTAAATATCAAGGACTCATTGGGCGAATCGCTCTGGAACTGAAATCTGAACGCTCACTGACATTTCCCCTATCTGAAAGTCTGATAAATGCCGGAAAAATTACTAAGTCCAAAAAAAATATTTTTTTAATTTTTTTCAATTTTACCCCCGTGGGATATATATTCTACCCACACACATTTGGAACTCTCCTGGGGTACCCTCACACATATTAAATTCTCATTTAATGGATATTTTCACAAAAAAGTGAAATTTTCAAAAATCCAGAAAATTGGCTGAAAACGACTAAATATCAAGGACTCATTGGGCGAATCGCTCTGGAACTGAAATCAGAATGCTCACTGACATTTCCCCTATCTGAAAGTCTGATGAACGCCGGAAAAATTACTAAGTCCAAAAAAAAATTTTTTTCAACTTTTTTCAATTTTATCCCCGTGGGATATATATTCTACACACACACATTTGGAACTCTCCTGGGGTACCCTCACACATATTATGCCCTCATTTAGTGGATATTTTCACAAAAAAGTTAAATTTTCAAAAATCCAGAA
The DNA here is from genome assembly GCF_046119375.1 of Phyllobates terribilis. Taxonomy (NCBI): domain Eukaryota; kingdom Metazoa; phylum Chordata; class Amphibia; order Anura; family Dendrobatidae; genus Phyllobates; species Phyllobates terribilis. Next base: position 598,475,987 of record NW_027362762.1, read on the forward strand.
AATTGGCTGAAAACGACTAAATATCAAGGACTCATTGGGCGAATCGCTCTGGAACTGTAATCGGAACGCTCACTGACATTTTCCCTATCTGAAAGTCTGATAAACAGCGGAAAAATTACTAAGTCCAAAAAAAAATTTTTTTAAACTTTTTTCAATTTTACCCCCGTGGGAAATATATTCTACCCACACACATTTGGAACTCTCCTGGGGTACCCACACACATATTATTCTCTCATTTAGTGGATATTTTCACAAAAAAGTGAAATTTTCAAAAATCCAGAAAATTGGCTGAAAACGACTAAATATCAAGGACTCATTGGGCGAATCGCTCTGGAACTGAAATCGGAACGCTCACTGACATTTCCCCTATGTGAAAGTCGGATAAACGCAGGAAAAATGACTAAGTCCAAAAAAAAAAATTTTTCAATTTTTTTCAATTTTACCCCCGTGGGATATATATTCTATCCACACACATTTGGAACTCTCCTGGGGTACCCTCACAAATATTATTCCCTCATTTAGTGGATGTTTTCACAAAAAAGTGAAATTTTCAAATATCCAGAAAATTGGCTGAAAACGACTAAATATCAAGGACTCATTGGGCGAATCACTCTGGAACTGAAATCAGAATGCTCACTGACATTTCCCCTATCTGAAAGTCTGATGAACGCCGGAAAAATTACTAAGTCCAAAAAAAAATTTTTTTCAACTTTTTTCAATTTTACCCCCGTGGGAAATATATTCTACCCACACACATTTGGAACTCTCCTGGGGTACCCTCACACATATTATTCTCTCATTTAGTGGATATTTTCACAAAAAAGTGAAATTTTCAAAAATCCTGAAAATTGGCTGAAAACGACTAAATATCAAGGACTCATTGGGCGAATCGCTCTGGAACTGAAATCTGAACGCTCACTGACCTTTCCACTATCTGAAAGTCTGATAAATGCAGGAAAAATTACTAAGTCCCCAAAAAATTTTTTTTCAACTCTTTTCAATTTTACCCCTGTGGGATATGTATTCTACCCACACACATTTGGAACTCTCCTGGGGTACCCTCACACATATTATTCCCTCATTTAGTGGATGTTTTCACAAAAAAGTGAAATTTTCAAAAATCCAGAAAATTGGCTGAAAACGACTAAATATCAAGGACTCATTGGGCGAATCACTCTGGAACTGTAATCAGAACGCTCACTGACATTTTCCCTCTCTGAAAGTCTGATAAACAGAGGAAAAATTACTAAGTCCAAAAAAAAATTTTTTCAACTTTTTTCAATTTTATCCCCGTGGGATATATATTCTACCCACACACATTTGGAACTCTCCTGGGGTACCCTCACACATATTATTCTCTCATTTAGTGGATATTTTCACAAAACAGTGAAATTTTTAAAATCCAGAAAATTGGCTGAAAAAGACTAAATATCAAGGACTCATTGGGCGAATCGCTCTGGAACTGAAATCGGAACTCTCACTGACATTTCCCCTATGTGAAAGTCTGATAAACACAGGAAAAATGAATAAGTCCAAAAAAAAATTTTTTTCAACTTTTTTCAATTTTATCCCCGTGGGATATATATTCTACCCACACACATTTGGAACTCTCCTGGGGTACCCTCACACATATTATTCTCTCATTTAGTGGATATTTTCACAAAAAAGTGAAATTTTCAAAAATCCAGAAAATTGGCTGAAAAAGACTAAATATCAAGGACTCATTGGGCGAATCGCTCTGGAACTGAAATCTGAACGCTCACTGACATTTCCTCTATCTGAAAGTCTGATAAATGCCGGAAAAATTACTAAGTCCAAAAAAAATATTTTTTAAATTTTTTTCAATTTTACCCCCGTGGGATATATATTCTACCCACACACATTTGGAACTCTCCTGGGGTACCCTCACACATATTATTCTCTCATTTAGTGGATATTTTCACAAAAAAGTGAAATTTTCAAAAATCCAGAAAATTGGCTGAAAAAGACTAAATATCAAGGACTCATTGGGCGAATCGCTCTGGAACTGAAATCGGAACGCTCACTGACATTTCCCCTATGTGAAAGTCTGATAAACGCCGGAAAAATGACTAAGTTCAAAAAAAAAATTTTTTCAACTTTTTTCAATTTTACCCACGTGGGATATATATTCTACCCACACACATTTCAAACTCTCCTGGGGTACCCTCACACATATTATTCCCTCATTTAGTGGATGTTTTCACAAAAAAGTGAAATTTTCAAAAATCCAGAAAATTGGCTGAAAACGACTAAATATCAAGGACTCATTGGGCGAATCGCTCTGGAACTGTAATCAGAACGCTCACTGACATTTTCCCTATCTGAAAGTCTGATAAACAGAGGAAAAATTACTAAGTCCAAAAAAAAATTTTTTCAACTTTTTTCAATTTTATCCCCGTGGGATATATATTCTACCCACACACATTTGGAACTCTCCTGGGGTACCCTCACACATATTATTCTCTCATTTAGTGGATATTTTCACAAAACAGTGAAATTTTTAAAATCCAGAAAATTGGCTGAAAAAGACTAAATATCAAGGACTCATTGGGCGAATCGCTCTGGAACTGAAATCGGAACGCTCACTGACATTTCCCCTATGTGAAAGTCGGATAAACGCAGGAAAAATGACTAAGTCCAAAAAAAAAAATTTTTCAATTTTTTTCAATTTTACCCCCGTGGGATATATATTCTATCCACACACATTTGGAACTCTCCTGGGGTACCCTCACAAATATTATTCCCTCATTTAGTGGATGTTTTCACAAAAAAGTGAAATTTTCAAATATCCAGAAAATTGGCTGAAAACGACTAAATATCAAGGACTCATTGGGCGAATCACTCTGGAACTGAAATCAGAATGCTCACTGACATTTCCCCTATCTGAAAGTCTGATGAACGCCGGAAAAATTACTAAGTCCAAAAAAAAATTTTTTTCAACTTTTTTCAATTTTACCCCCGTGGGAAATATATTCTACCCACACACATTTGGAACTCTCCTGGGGTACCCTCACACATATTATTCTCTCATTTAGTGGATATTTTCACAAAAAAGTGAAATTTTCAAAAATCCTGAAAATTGGCTGAAAACGACTAAATATCAAGGACTCATTGGGCGAATCGCTCTGGAACTGAAATCTGAACGCTCACTGACCTTTCCACTATCTGAAAGTCTGATAAATGCAGGAAAAATTACTAAGTCCCCAAAAAATTTTTTTTCAACTCTTTTCAATTTTACCCCTGTGGGATATGTATTCTACCCACACACATTTGGAACTCTCCTGGGGTACCCTCACACATATTATTCCCTCATTTAGTGGATGTTTTCACAAAAAAGTGAAATTTTCAAAAATCCAGAAAATTGGCTGAAAACGACTAAATATCAAGGACTCATTGGGCGAATCACTCTGGAACTGTAATCAGAACGCTCACTGACATTTTCCCTCTCTGAAAGTCTGATAAACAGAGGAAAAATTACTAAGTCCAAAAAAAAATTTTTTCAACTTTTTTCAATTTTATCCCCGTGGGATATATATTCTACCCACACACATTTGGAACTCTCCTGGGGTACCCTCACACATATTATTCTCTCATTTAGTGGATATTTTCACAAAACAGTGAAATTTTTAAAATCCAGAAAATTGGCTGAAAAAGACTAAATATCAAGGACTCATTGGGCGAATCGCTCTGGAACTGAAATCGGAACTCTCACTGACATTTCCCCTATGTGAAAGTCTGATAAACACAGGAAAAATGAATAAGTCCAAAAAAAAATTTTTTTCAACTTTTTTCAATTTTATCCCCGTGGGATATATATTCTACCCACACACATTTGGAACTCTCCTGGGGTACCCTCACACATATTATTCTCTCATTTAGTGGATATTTTCACAAAAAAGTGAAATTTTCAAAAATCCAGAAAATTGGCTGAAAAAGACTAAATATCAAGGACTCATTGGGCGAATCGCTCTGGAACTGAAATCTGAACGCTCACTGACATTTCCTCTATCTGAAAGTCTGATAAATGCCGGAAAAATTACTAAGTCCAAAAAAAATATTTTTTAAATTTTTTTCAATTTTACCCCCGTGGGATATATATTCTACCCACACACATTTGGAACTCTCCTGGGGTACCCTCACACATATTATTCTCTCATTTAGTGGATATTTTCACAAAAAAGTGAAATTTTCAAAAATCCAGAAAATTGGCTGAAAAAGACTAAATATCAAGGACTCATTGGGCGAATCGCTCTGGAACTGAAATCGGAACGCTCACTGACATTTCCCCTATGTGAAAGTCTGATAAACGCCGGAAAAATGACTAAGTTCAAAAAAAAAATTTTTTCAACTTTTTTCAATTTTACCCACGTGGGATATATATTCTACCCACACACATTTCAAACTCTCCTGGGGTACCCTCACACATATTATTCCCTCATTTAGTGGATGTTTTCACAAAAAAGTGAAATTTTCAAAAATCCAGAAAATTGGCTGAAAACGACTAAATATCAAGGACTCATTGGGCGAATCGCTCTGGAACTGTAATCAGAACGCTCACTGACATTTTCCCTATCTGAAAGTCTGATAAACAGAGGAAAAATTACTAAGTCCAAAAAAAAATTTTTTCAACTTTTTTCAATTTTATCCCCGTGGGATATATATTCTACCCACACACATTTGGAACTCTCCTGGGGTACCCTCACACATATTATTCTCTCATTTAGTGGATATTTTCACAAAACAGTGAAATTTTTAAAATCCAGAAAATTGGCTGAAAAAGACTAAATATCAAGGACTCATTGGGCGAATCGCTCTGGAACTGAAATCTGAACGCTCACTGACATTTCCCCTATCTGAAAGTCTGATAAATGCCGGAAAAATTACTAAGTCCAAAAAAAATATTTTTTAAATTTTTTTCAATTTTACCCCCGTGGGATATATATTCTACCCACACACATTTGGAACTCTCCTGGGGTACCCTCACACATATTAAATTCTCATTTAATGGATATTTTCACAAAAAAGTGAAATTTTCAAAAATCCAGAAAATTGGCTGAAAACGACTAAATATCAAGGACTCATTGGGCGAATCGCTCTGGAACTGAAATCAGAATGCTCACTGACATTTCCCCTATCTGAAAGTCTGATGAACGCCGGAAAAATTACTAAGTCCAAAAAAAAATTTTTTTCAACTTTTTTCAATTTTATCCCCGTGGGATATATATTCTACACACACATTTGGAACTCTCCTGGGGTACCCTCACACATATTATGCCCTCATTTAGTGGATATTTTCACAAAAAAGTTAAATTTTCAAAAATCCAGAAAATTGGCTGAAAACGACTAAATATCAAGGACTCATTGGGCGAATCGCTCTGGAACTGTAATCAGAACGCTCACTGACATTTTCCCTATCTGAAAGTCTGATAAACAGAGGAAAAATTACTAAGTCCAAAAAAAAATTTTTTCAACTTTTTTCAATTTTATCCCCGTGGGATATATATTCTACCCACACACATTTGGAACTCTCCTGGGGTACCCTCACACATATTATTCTCTCATTTAGTGGATATTTTCACAAAACAGTGAAATTTTTAAAATCCAGAAAATTGGCTGAAAAAGACTAAATATCAAGGACTCATTGGGCGAATCGCTCTGGAACTGAAATCTGAACGCTCACTGACATTTCCCCTATCTGAAAGTCTGATAAATGCCGGAAAAATTACTAAGTCCAAAAAAAATATTTTTTAAATTTTTTTCAATTTTACCCCCGTGGGATATATATTCTACCCACACACATTTGGAACTCTCCTGGGGTACCCTCACACATATTAAATTCTCATTTAATGGATATTTTCACAAAAAAGTGAAATTTTCAAAAATCCAGAAAATTGGCTGAAAACGACTAAATATCAAGGACTCATTGGGCGAATCGCTCTGGAACTGAAATCAGAATGCTCACTGACATTTCCCCTATCTGAAAGTCTGATGAACGCCGGAAAAATTACTAAGTCCAAAAAAAAATTTTTTTCAACTTTTTTCAATTTTATCCCCGTGGGATATATATTCTACACACACATTTGGAACTCTCCTGGGGTACCCTCACACATATTATGCCCTCATTTAGTGGATATTTTCACAAAAAAGTTAAATTTTCAAAAATCCAGAAAATTGGCTGAAAACGACTAAATATCAAGGACTCATTGGGCGAATCGCTCTGGAACTGTAATCGGAACGCTCACTGACATTTTCCCTATCTGAAAGTCTGATAAACAGCGGAAAAATTACTAAGTCCAAAAAAAATTTTTTTTAAACTTTTTTCAATTTTACCCCCGTGGGAAATATATTCTACCCACACACATTTGGAACTCTCTTGGGGTACCCTCACACATATTATTCTCTCATTTAGTGGATATTTTCACCAAACAGTGAAATTTTTAAAATCCAGAAAATTGGCTGAAAAAGACTAAATATCAAGGACTCATTGGGCGAATCGCTCTGGAACTGAAATCTGAACGCTCACTGACATTTCCCCTATCTGAAAGTCTGATAAATGCCGGAAAAATTACTAAGTCCAAAAAAAATATTTTTTAAATTTTTTTCAATTTTACCCCCGTGGGATATATATTCTACCCACACACATTTGGAACTCTCCTGGGGTACCCTCACACATATTAAGCTCTCATTTAGTGGATATTTTCACAAAAAAGTGAAATTTTCAAAAATCCAGAAAATTGGCTGAAAACGACTAAATATCAAGGACTCATTGGGCGAATCGCTCTGGAACTGAAATCGGAACGCTCACTGACATTTCCCCTATGTGAAAGTCTGATAAACGCTGGAAAAATGACCAAGTCCAAAAAAAAATTTTTTTCAGCTTTTTTCAATTTTACCCCCGTGGGATATATATTCTACCCACACACATTTGGAACTCTCCTGGGGTACCCTCACACATATTATTCTCTCATTTAGTGGATATTTTCACAAAAAAGTGAAATTTTCAAAAATCCAGAAAACTGGCTGAAAACGACTAAATATCAAGGACTCATTGGGCGAATCGCTCTGGAACTGAAATCTGAATGCTCACTGACCTTTCCACTATCTGAAAGTCTGATAAATGTCGGAAAAATTACTAAGTCCCAAAAAAATTTTTTTTCAACTCTTTTCAATTTTACCCCTGTGGGATATAGATTCTACCCACACACATTTGGAACTCTCCTGGGGTACCCTCACACATATTATTCCCTCATTTAGTGGATGTTTTCACAAAAAAGTGAAATTTTCAAAAATCCAGAAAATTGGCTGAAAACGACTAAATATCAAGGACTCATTGGGCGAATCGCTCTGGAACTGTAATCAGAACGCTCACTGACATTTTCCCGATCTGAAAGTCTGATAAACAGAGGAAAAATTACTAAGTCCAAAAAAAAATTTTTTCAACTTTTTTCAATTTTATCCCCGTGGGATATATATTCTACCCACACACATTTGGAACTCTCCTGGGGTACCCTCACACATATTATTCTCTCATTTAGTGGATATTTTCACAAAACAGTGAAATTTTTAAAATCCAGAAAATTGGCTGAAAAAGACTAAATATCAAGGACTCATTGGGCGAATCGCTCTGGAACTGAAATCTGAACGCTCACTGACATTTCCCCTATCTGAAAGTCTGATAAATGCCGGAAAAATTACTAAGTCCAAAAAAAATATTTTTTAAATTTTTTTCAATTTTACCCCCGTGGGATATATATTCTACCCACACACATTTGGAACTCTCCTGGGGTACCCTCACACATATTAAACTCTCATTTAGTGGATATTTTCACAAAAAAGTGAAATTTTCAAAAATGCAGAAAATTGGCTGAAAACGACTAAATATCAAGGACTCATTGGGCGAATCGCTCTGGAACTGAAATCGGAACGCTCACTGACATTTCCCCTATGTGAAAGTCTGATAAACGCCGGAAAAATCACTAAGTTCAAAAAAAAAAATTTTTCAACTTTTTTCAATTTTACCCCCGTGGGATATATATTCTACCCACACACATTTGGAACTCTCCTGGGGTACCATCACACATATTAAATTCTCATTTAATGGATATTTTCACAAAAAAGTTAAATTTTCAAAAATCCAGAAAATTGGCTGAAAACGACTAAATATCAAGGACTCATTGGGCGAATCGCTCTGGAACTGTAATCGGAACGCTCACTGACATTTTCCCTATCTGAAAGTCTGATAAACAGCCGGAAAAATTACTAAGTCCAAAAAAAATTTTTTTTAAACTTTTTTCAATTTTACCCCCGTGGGAAATATATTCTACCCACACACATTTGGAACTCTCCTGGGGTACCCTCACACATATTATTCTCTCATTTAGTGGATATTTTCACAAAAAAGTGAAATTTTCAAAAATCCAGAAAATTGGCTGAAAACGACTAAATATCAAGGACTCATTGGGCGAATCGCTCTGGAACTGAAATCGGAACGCTCACTGACATTTCCCCTATGTGAAAGTCTGATAAACGCAGGAAAAATGACTAAGTCCAAAAAAAAAAATTTTTCAATTTTTTTCAATTTTACCCCCGTGGGATATATATTCTATCCACACACATTTGGAACTCTCCTGGGGTACCCTCACACATATTATTCTCTCATTTAGTGGATATTTTCACAAAAAAGTGAAATTTTCAAAAATCCAGAAAATTGGCTGAAAACGACTAAATATCAAGGACTCATTGGGCGAATCGCTCTGGAACTGAAATCTGAACGCTCACTGACCTTTCCACTATCTGAAAGTCTGATAAATGCCGGAAAAATTACTAAGTCCAAAAAAAATATTTTTTAAATTTTTTTCAATTTTACCCCCGTGGGATATATATTCTACCCACACACATTTGGAACTCTCCTGGGGTACCCTCACACATATTATTCTCTCATTTAGTGGATATTTTCACAAAAAAGTGAAATTTTCAAAAATCCAGAAAATTGGCTGAAAAAGACTAAATATCAAGGACTCATTGGGCGAATCGCTCTGGAACTGAAATCGGAACGCTCACTGACATTTCCCCTATGTGAAAGTCTGATAAACGCCGGAAAAATGACTAAGTTCAAAAAAAAAATTTTTTCAACTTTTTTCAATTTTACCCACGTGGGATATATATTCTACCCACACACATTTCAAACTCTCCTGGGGTACCCTCACACATATTATTCCCTCATTTAGTGAATATTTTCACAAAAATTGAAACTTTCAAAAATGCAGAAAATTGGCTGAAAATGACTAAATATCAAGGACTCATTGGGCGAATCGCTCTGGAACTGAAATCTGAATGCTCACTGACCTTTCCACTATCTGAAAGTCTGATAAATGTCGGAAAAATTACTAAGTCCCAAAAAAATTTTTTTTCAACTCTTTTCAATTTTACCCCTGTGGGATATAGATTCTACCCACACACATTTGGAACTCTCCTGGGGTACCCTCACACATATTATGCCCTCATTTAGTGGATATTTTCACAAAAAAGTTAAATTTTCAAAAATCCAGAAAATTGGCTGAAAACGACTAAATATCAAGGACTCATTGGGCGAATCGCTCTGGAACTGTAATCGGAACGCTCACTGACATTTTCCCTATCTGAAAGTCTGATAAACAGCGGAAAAATTACTAAGTCCAAAAAAAATTTTTTTTAAACTTTTTTCAATTTTACCCCCGTGGGAAATATATTCTACCCACACACATTTGGAACTCTCCTGGGGTACCCTCACACATATTATTCTCTCATTTAGTGGATATTTTCACAAAAAAGTGAAATTTTCAAAAATCCAGAAAATTGGCTGAAAACGACTAAATATCAAGGACTCATTGGGCGAATCGCTCTGGAACTGAAATCGGAACGCTCACTGACATTTCCCCTATGTGAAAGTCTGATAAACGCAGGAAAAATGACTAAGTCCAAAAAAAAAAATTTTTCAATTTTTTTCAATTTTACCCCCGTGGGATATATATTCTATCCACACACATTTGGAACTCTCCTGGGGTACCCTCACAAATATTATTCCCTCATTTAGTGGATGTTTTCACAAAAAAGTGAAATTTTCAAATATCCAGAAAATTGGCTGAAAACGACTAAATATCAAGGACTCATTGGGCGAATCACTCTGGAACTGAAATCAGAATGCTCACTGACATTTCCCCTATCTGAAAGTCTGATGAACGCCGGAAAAATTACTAAGTCCAAAAAAAAATTTTTTTCAACTTTTTTCAATTTTACCCCCGTGGGAAATATATTCTACCCACACACATTTGGAACTCTCCTGGGGTACCCTCACACATATTATTCTCTCATTTAGTGGATATTTTCACAAAAAAGTGAAATTTTCAAAAATCCAGAAAATTGGCTGAAAACGACTAAATATCAAGGACTCATTGGGCGAATCGCTCTGGAACTGAAATCTGAACGCTCACTGACCTTTCCACTATCTGAAAGTCTGATAAATGCCGGAAAAATTACTAAGTCCCCAAAAAATTTTTTTTCAACTCTTTTCAATTTTACCCCTGTGGGATATGTATTCTACCCACACACATTTGGAACTCTCCTGGGGTACCCTCACACATATTATTCCCTCATTTAGTGGATGTTTTCACAAAAAAGTGAAATTTTCAAAAATCCAGAAAATTGGCTGAAAACGACTAAATATCAAGGACTCATTGGGAGAATCGCTCTGGAACTGAAATCTGAACGCTCACTGACATTTCCCCTATCTGAAAGTCTGATAAATGCCGGAAAAATTACTAAGTCCAAAAAAAATATTTTTTAAATTTTTTTCAATTTTACCCCCGTGGGATATATATTCTACCCACACACATTTGGAACTCTCCTGGGGTACCCTCACACATATTAAACTCTCATTTAGTGGATATTTTCACAAAAAAGTGAAATTTTCAAAAATCCAGAAAATTGGCTGAAAACGACTAAATATCAAGGACTCATTGGGCGAATCGCTCTGGAACTGAAATCGGAACTCTCACTGACATTTCCCCTATGTGAAAGTCTGATAAACACAGGAAAAATGAATAAGTCCAAAAAAAAAATTTTTTCAACTTTTTTCAATTTTATCCCCGTGGGATATATATTCTACCCACACACATTTGGAACTCTCCTGGGGTACCCTCACACATATTATTCTCTCAGTTAGTGGATATTTTCACAAAAAAGTGAAATTTTCAAAAATCCAGAAAATTGGCTGAAAAAGACTAAATATCAAGGACTCATTGGGCGAATCGCTCTGGAACTGAAATCTGAACGCTCACTGACATTTCACCTATCTGAAAGTCTGATAAATGCCGGAAAAATTACTAAGTCCCAAAAAAATTTTTTTTCAACTCTTTTCAATTTTACCCCTGTGGGATATATATTCTACCCACACACATTTGGAACTCTCCTGGGGTACCCTCACAAATATTATTCCCTCATTTAGTGGATGTTTTCACAAAAAAGTGAAATTTTCAAAAATCCAGAAAATTGGCTGAAAACGACTAAATATCAAGGACTCATTGGGCGAATCGCTCTGGAACTGTAATCAGAACGCTCACTGACATTTTCCCTATCTGAAAGTCTGATAAACAGAGGAAAAATTACTAAGTCCAAAAAAAAATTTTTTCAACTTTTATCAATTTTATCCCCGTGGGATATATATTCTACCCACACACATTTGGAACTCTCCTGGGGTACCCTCACACATATTAAACTCTCATTTAGTGGATATTTTCACAAAAAAGTGAAATTTTCAAAAATCCAGAAAATTGGCTGAAAACGACTAAATATCAAGGACTCATTGGGCGAATCGCTCTGGAACTGAAATCGGAACGCTCACTGACATTTCCCCTATCTGAAAGTCTGATAAACGCCGGAAAAATGACCAAGTCCAAAAAAAAATTTTTTTCAACTTTTTTCAATTTTACCCCCGTGGGATATATATTCTACCCACACACATTTGGAACTCTCCTGGGGTACCCTCACACATATTATTCTCTCATTTAGTGGATATTTTCACAAAAAAGTGAAATTTTCAAAAATCCAGAAAATTGGCTGAAAAAGACTAAATATCAAGGACTCATTGGGCGAATCGCTCTGGAACTGAAATCTGAACGCTCACTGACATTTCCTTTATCTGAAAGTCTGATAAATGCCGGAAAAATTACTAAGTCCAAAAAAAATATTTTTTAAATTTTTTTCAATTTTACCCCCGTGGGATATATATTCTACCCACACACATTTGGAACTCTCCTGGGGTACCCTCACACATATTATTCTCTCATTTAGTGGATATTTTCACAAAAAAGTGAAATTTTCAAAAATCCAGAAAATTGGCTGAAAAAGACTAAATATCAAGGACTCATTGGGCGAATCGCTCTGGAACTGAAATCGGAACGCTCACTGACATTTCCCCTATGTGAAAGTCTGATAAACGCCGGAAAAATGACTAAGTTCAAAAAAAAAATTTTTTCAACTTTTTTCAATTTTACCCCCGTGGGATATATATTCTACCCACACACATTTGGAACTCTCCTGGGGTACCCTCACACATATTAAACTCTCATTTAGTGGATATTTTCACAAAAAAGTGAAATTTTCAAAAATCCAGAAAATTGGCTGAAAACGACTAAATATCAAGGACTCATTGGGCGAATCGCTCTGGAACTGAAATCGGAACGCTCACTGACATTTCCCCTATCTGAAAGTCTGATAAACGCCGGAAAAATGACCAAGTCCAAAAAAAAATTTTTTTCAACTTTTTTCAATTTTACCCCCGTGGGATATATATTCTACCCACACACATTTGGAACTCTCCTGGGGTACCCTCACACATATTATTCTCTCATTTAGTGGATATTTTCACAAAAAAGTGAAATTTTCAAAAATCCAGAAAATTGGCTGAAAAAGACTAAATATCAAGGACTCATTGGGCGAATCGCTCTGGAACTGAAATCTGAACGCTCACTGACATTTCCTTTATCTGAAAGTCTGATAAATGCCGGAAAAATTACTAAGTCCAAAAAAAATATTTTTTAAATTTTTTTCAATTTTACCCCCGTGGGATATATATTCTACCCACACACATTTGGAACTCTCCTGGGGTACCCTCACACATATTATTCTCTCATTTAGTGGATATTTTCACAAAAAAGTGAAATTTTCAAAAATCCAGAAAATTGGCTGAAAACGACTAAATATCAAGGACTCATTGGGCGAATCGCTCTGGAACTGAAATCGGAACGCTCACTGACATTTCCCCTATGTGAAAGTCTGATAAGCGCCGGAAAAATCACTAAGTTCAAAAAAAAAAATTTTTCAACTTTTTTCAATTTTACCCCCGTGGGATATATATTCTACCCACACACATTTGGAACTCTCCTGGGGTACCCTCACACATATTATTCTCTCATTTAGTGGATATTTTCACAAAAAAGTGAAATTTTCAAAAATCCAGAAAATTGGCTGAAAACGACTAAATATCAAGGACTCATTGGGCAAATCGCTCTGGAACTGAAATCGGAACGCTCACTGACATTTCCCCTATGTGAAAGTCTGATAAACGCTGGAAAAATGACCAAGTCCAAAAAAAAAAATTTTTCAACTTTTTTCAATTTTATCCCCGTGGGATATATATTCTACCCACACACATTTGGAACGCTCCTGGGGTACCCTCACACATATTATTCTCTCATTTAGTGGATATTTTCACAAAAAAGTGAAATTTTCAAAAATCCAGAAAACTGGCTGAAAACGACTAAATATCAAGGACTCATTGGGCGAATCGCTCTGGAACTGAAATCTGAACGCTCACTGACATTTCCCCTATCTGAAAGTCTGATAAATGCCGGAAAAATTACTAAGTCCAAAAAAAAATTTTTTTCAACTTTTTTCAATTTTATCCCCGTGGGATATATATTCTACCCACACACATTTGGAACTCTCCTGGGGTACCCTCACACATATTATTCTCTCATTTAGTGGATATTTTCACAAAAAAGTGAAATTTTCAAAAATCCAGAAAATTGGCTGAAAAAGACTAAATATCAAGGACTCATTGGGCGAATCGCTTTGGAACTGAAATCTGAACGCTCACTGACATTTCCCCTATCTGAAAGTCTGATAAATGCCGGAAAAATTACTAAGTCCAAAAAAAATATTTTTTAAATTTTTTTCAATTTTACCCCCGTGGGATATATATTCTACCCACACACATTTGGAACTCTCCTGGGGTACCCTCACACATATTATTCTCTCATTTAGTGGATATTTTCACAAAAAAGTGAAATTTTCAAAAATCCAGAAAATTGGCTGAAAAAGACTAAATATCAAGGACTCATTGGGCGAATCGCTCTGGAACTGAAATCGGAACGCTCACTGACATTTCCCCTATGTGAAAGTCTGATAAACGCCGGAAAAATGACTAAGTTCAAAAAAAAAATTTTTTCAACTTTTTTCAATTTTACCCACGTGGGATATATATTCTACCCACACACATTTCAAACTCTCCTGGGGTACCCTCACACATATTATTCCCTCATTTAGTGAATATTTTCACAAAAATTGAAACTTTCAAAAATGCAGAAAATTGGCTGAAAATGACTAAATATCAAGGACTCATTGGGCGAATCGCTCTGGAACTGAAATCTGAATGCTCACTGACCTTTCCACTATCTGAAAGTCTGATAAATGTCGGAAAAATTACTAAGTCCCAAAAAAAATTTTTTTCAACTTTTTTCAATTTTATCCCCGTGGGATATATATTCTACCCACACACATTTGGAACTCTCCTGGGGTACCCTCACACATATTATTCTCTCATTTAGTGGATATTTTCACAAAACAGTGAAATTTTTAAAATCCAGAAAATTGGCTGAAAAAGACTAAATATCAAGGACTCATTGGGCGAATCGCTCTGGAACTGAAATCTGAACACTCACTGACATTTCCCCTATCTGAAAGTCTGATAAATGCCGGAAAAATTACTAAGTCCAAAAAAAATATTTTTTAAATTTTTTTCAATTTTACCCCCGTGGGATATATATTCTACCCACACACATTTGGAACTCTCCTGGGGTACCCTCACACATATTAAACTCTCATTTAGTGGATATTTTCACAAAAAAGTGAAATTTTCAAAAATCCAGAAAATTGGCTGAAAACGACTAAATATCAAGGACTCATTGGGCGAATCGCTCTGGAACTGAAATCGGAACGCTCACTGACATTTCCCCTATGTGAAAGTCTGATAAGCGCCGGAAAAATCACTAAGTTCAAAAAAAAAAATTTTTCAACTTTTTTCAATTTTACCCCCGTGGGATATATATTCTACCCACACACATTTCAAACTCTCCTGGGGTACCCTCACACATATTATTCCCTCATTTAGTGAATATTTTCACAAAAAAGTGAAACTTTCAAAAATCCAGAAAATTGGCTGAAAACGACTAAATATCAAGGACTCATTGTGCGAATCGCTCTGGAACTGAAATCTGAACGCTCACTGACCTTTCCACTATCTGAAAGTCTGATAAATGCCGGAAAAATTACTAAGTCCCCAAAAAATTTTTTTTCAACTCTTTTCAATTTTACCCCTGTGGGATATATATTCTACCCACACACATTTGGAACTCTCCTGGGATACCCTCACACATATTATTCCCTCATTTAGTGGATGTTTTCACAAAAAAGTGAAATTTTCAAAAATCCAGAAAATTGGCTGAAAACGACTAAATATCAAGGACTCATTGGGCGAATCACTCTGGAACTGAAATCAGAATGCTCACTGACATTTCCCCTATCTGAAAGTCTGATGAACGCCGGAAAAATTACTAAGTCCAAAAAAAAATTTTTTTCAACTTTTTTCAATTTTATCCCCGTGGGATATATATTCTACCCACACACATTTGGAACTCTCCTGGGATACCCTCACACATATTATGCCCTCATTTAGTGGATATTTTCACAAAAAAGTTAAATTTTCAAAAATCCAGAAAATTGGCTGAAAACGACTAAATATCAAGGACTCATTGGGCGAATCCCTCTGGAACTGTAATCGGAACGCTCACTGACATTTCCCCTATCTGAAAGTCTGGTAAATGCCGGAGAAATTACTAAGTCCAAAAATAATATTTTTTAAAGTTTTTTCAATTTTACCCCCGTGGGATATATATTCTACCCACACACATATGGAACTCTCCTGGGGTACCCTCACACATATTAAACTCTCATTTAGTGGATATTTTCACAAAAAAGTGAAATTTTCAAAAATCCAGAAAATTGGCTGAAAACGACTAAATATCAAGGACTCATTGGGCGAATCGCTCTGGATCTGAAATCGGAACGCTCACTGACATTTCCCCTATGTGAAAGTCTGATAAACGCAGGAAAAATGACTAAGTCCAAAAAAAAAAATTTTTCAACTTTTTTCAATTTTACCCCCGTGGGATATATATTCTACCCACACACATTTGGAACTCTCCTGGGGTACCCTCACACATATTATTCTCTCATTTAGTGGATATTTTCACAAAAAAGTGAAATTTTCAAAAATCCAGAAAATTGGCTGAAAACGACTAAATATCAAGGACTCATTGGGCGAATCGATCTGGAACTGAAATCGGAACGCTCACTGACATTTCCCCTATCTGAAAGTCTGATGAACGCCGGAAAAATTACTAAGTCCAAAAAAAAATTTTTTTCAACTTTTTTCAATTTTATCCCCGTGGCATATATATTCTACCCACACACATTTGGAACTCTCCTGGGGTACCCTCACACATATTATGCCCTCATTTAGTGGATATTTTCACAAAAAAGTTAAATTTTCAAAAATCCAGAAAATTGGCTGAAAACGACTAAATATCAAGGACTCATTGGGCGAATCGCTCTGGAACTGTAATCAGAACGCTCACTGACATTTTCCCTATCTGAAAGTCTGATAAACAGCGGAAAAATTACTAAGTCCAAAAAAAAAATTTTTAAACTTTTTTCAATTTTATCCCCGTGGGATATATATTCTACCCACACACATTTGGAACTCTCCTGGGGTACCCACACACATATTATTCTCTCATTTAGTGGATATTTTCACAAAAAAGTGAAATTTTCAAAAATCCAGAAAATTGGCTGAAAAAGACTAAATATCAAGGACTCATTGGGTGAATCGCTCTGGAACTGAAATCTGAATGCTCACTGACATTTCCCCTATCTGAAAGTATGATAAATGCCGGAAAAATTACTAAGTCCAAAAAAAATATTTTTTAAATTTTTTTCAATTTTACCCCCGTGGGATATATATTCTACCCACACACATTTGGAACTCTCCTGGGGTACCCTCACACATATTAAACTCTCATTTAGTGGATATTTTCACAAAAAAGTGAAATTTTCAAAAATCCAGAAAATTGGCTGAAAAAGACTAAATATCAAGGACTCATTGGGCGAATCGCTCTGGAACTGAAATCGGAACACTCACTGACATTTCCCCTATGTGAAAGTCTGATAAACGCCGGAAAAATCACTAAGTTCAAAAAAAAAAAATGTTTCAACTTTTTTCAATTTTACCCCCGTGGGATATATATTCTACCCACACACATTTGGAACTCTCCTGGGGTACCCTCACACATATTATTCTTTCATTTAGTGGATATTTTCACAAAAAAGTGAAATTTTCAAAAATCCAGAAAATTGGCTGAAAACGACTAAATATCAAGGACTCATTGGGCAAATCGCTCTGGAACTGAAATCGGAACGCTCACTGACATTTTCCCTATGTGAAAGTCTGATAAACGCTGGAAAAATGACTAAGTCCAAAAAAAAAAATTTTTCAACTTTTTTCAATTTTATCCCCGTGGGATATATATATTCTACCCACACACATTTGGAACTCTCCTGGGGTACCCTCACAGATATTATGCCCTCATTTAGTGGATATTTTCACAAAAAAGTGAAATTTTCAAAAATCCAGAAAATTGGCTGAAAACGACTAAATATCAAGGACTCATTGGGCGAATCGCTCTGGAACTGAAATCGGAACGCTCACTGACATTTCCCCTATGTGAAAGTCTGATAAACGCCGGAAAAATGACTAAGTTCAAAAAAAAAATTTTTTCAACTTTTTTCAATTTTACCCAGGTGGGATATATATTCTACCCACACACATTTCAAACTCTCCTGGGGTACCCTCACACATATTATTCCCTCATTTAGTGAATATTTTCACAAAAAAGTGAAACTTTCAAAAATCCAGAAAATTGGCTGAAAACGACTAAATATCAAGGACTCATTGGGCGAATCGCTCTGGAACTGAAATCTGAACGCTCACTGACCTTTCCACTATCTGAAAGTCTGATAAATGCCGGAAAAATTACTAAGTCCAAAAAAAATATTTTTTAAATTTTTTTCAATTTTACCCCCGTGGGATATATATTCTACCCACACACATTTGGAACTCTCCTGGGGTACCCTCACACATATTAAACTCTCATTTAGTGGATATTTTCACAAAAAAGTGAAATTTTCAAAAATCCAGAAAATTGGCTGAAAACGACTAAATATCAAGGACTCATTGGGCGAATCGCTCTGGAACTGAAATCGGAACGCTCACTGACATTTCCCCTATGTGAAAGTCTGATAAACGCAGGAAAAATGACTAAGTCCAAAAAAAAAAATTTTTTAATTTTTTTCAATTTTACCCCCGTGGGATATATATTCTACCCACACACATTTGGAACTCTCCTGGGGTACCCTCACACATATTATTCCCTCATTTAGTGGATGTTTTCACAAAAAAGTGAAATTTTCAAAAATCCAGAAAATTGGCTGAAAACGACTAAATATCAAGGACTCATTGGGCGAATCACTCTGGAACAGAAATCAGAATGCTCACTGACATTTCCCCTATCTGAAAGTCTGATGAACGCCGGAAAAATTACTAAGTCCAAAAAAAAATTTTTTTCAACTTTTTTCAATTTTATCCCCGTGGCATATATATTCTACCCACACACATTTGGAACTCTCCTGGGGTACCCTCACACATATTATGCCCTCATTTAGTGGATATTTTCACAAAAAAGTAAAATTTTCAAAAATCCAGAAAATTGGCTGAAAACGACTAAATATCAAGGACTCATTGGGCGAATCGCTCTGGAACTGTAATCAGAACGCTCACTGACATTTTCCCTATCTGAAAGTCTGATAAACAGCGGAAAAATTACTAAGTCCAAAAAAAAAATTTTTAAACTTTTTTCAATTTTATCCCCGTGGGATATATATTCTACCCACACACATTTGGAACTCTCCTGGGGTACCCTCACACATATTATTCTCTCATTTAGTGGATATTTTCACAAAACAGTGAAATTTTTAAAATCCAGAAAATTGGCTGAAAAAGACTAAATATCAAGGACTCATTGGGCGAATCGCTCTGGAACTGAAATCTGAACGCTCACTGACATTTCCCCTATCTGAAAGTCTGATAAATGCCGGAAAAATTACTAAGTCCAAAAAAAATATTTTTTAAATTTTTTTCAATTTTACCCCCGTGGGATATATATTCTACCCACACACATTTGGAACTCTCCTGGGGTACCCTCACACATATTAAACTCTCATTTAGTGGATATTTTCACAAAAAAGTGAAATTTTCAAAAATGCAGAAAATTGGCTGAAAACGACTAAATATCAAGGACTCATTGGGCGAATCGCTCTGGAACTGAAATCGGAACGCTCACTGACATTTCCCCTATGTGAAAGTCTGATAAACGCCGGAAAAATCACTAAGTTCAAAAAAAAAAATTTTTCAACTTTTTTCAATTTTACCCCCGTGGGATATATATTCTACCCACACACATTTGGAACTCTCCTGGGGTACCATCACACATATTAAATTCTCATTTAATGGATATTTTCACAAAAAAGTTAAATTTTCAAAAATCCAGAAAATTGGCTGAAAACGACTAAATATCAAGGACTCATTGGGCGAATCGCTCTGGAACTGTAATCGGAACGCTCACTGACATTTTCCCTATCTGAAAGTCTGATAAACAGCCGGAAAAATTACTAAGTCCAAAAAAAATTTTTTTTAAACTTTTTTCAATTTTACCCCCGTGGGAAATATATTCTACCCACACACATTTGGAACTCTCCTGGGGTACCCTCACACATATTATTCTCTCATTTAGTGGATATTTTCACAAAAAAGTGAAATTTTCAAAAATCCAGAAAATTGGCTGAAAACGACTAAATATCAAGGACTCATTGGGCGAATCGCTCTGGAACTGAAATCGGAACGCTCACTGACATTTCCCCTATGTGAAAGTCTGATAAACGCAGGAAAAATGACTAAGTCCAAAAAAAAAAATTTTTCAATTTTTTTCAATTTTACCCCCGTGGGATATATATTCTATCCACACACATTTGGAACTCTCCTGGGGTACCCTCACACATATTATTCTCTCATTTAGTGGATATTTTCACAAAAAAGTGAAATTTTCAAAAATCCAGAAAATTGGCTGAAAACGACTAAATATCAAGGACTCATTGGGCGAATCGCTCTGGAACTGAAATCTGAACGCTCACTGACCTTTCCACTATCTGAAAGTCTGATAAATGCCGGAAAAATTACTAAGTCCAAAAAAAATATTTTTTAAATTTTTTTCAATTTTACCCCCGTGGGATATATATTCTACCCACACACATTTGGAACTCTCCTGGGGTACCCTCACACATATTATTCTCTCATTTAGTGGATATTTTCACAAAAAAGTGAAATTTTCAAAAATCCAGAAAATTGGCTGAAAAAGACTAAATATCAAGGACTCATTGGGCGAATCGCTCTGGAACTGAAATCGGAACGCTCACTGACATTTCCCCTATGTGAAAGTCTGATAAACGCCGGAAAAATGACTAAGTTCAAAAAAAAAATTTTTTCAACTTTTTTCAATTTTACCCACGTGGGATATATATTCTACCCACACACATTTCAAACTCTCCTGGGGTACCCTCACACATATTATTCCCTCATTTAGTGAATATTTTCACAAAAATTGAAACTTTCAAAAATGCAGAAAATTGGCTGAAAATGACTAAATATCAAGGACTCATTGGGCGAATCGCTCTGGAACTGAAATCTGAATGCTCACTGACCTTTCCACTATCTGAAAGTCTGATAAATGTCGGAAAAATTACTAAGTCCCAAAAAAATTTTTTTTCAACTCTTTTCAATTTTACCCCTGTGGGATATAGATTCTACCCACACACATTTGGAACTCTCCTGGGGTACCCTCACACATATTATGCCCTCATTTAGTGGATATTTTCACAAAAAAGTTAAATTTTCAAAAATCCAGAAAATTGGCTGAAAACGACTAAATATCAAGGACTCATTGGGCGAATCGCTCTGGAACTGTAATCGGAACGCTCACTGACATTTTCCCTATCTGAAAGTCTGATAAACAGCGGAAAAATTACTAAGTCCAAAAAAAATTTTTTTTAAACTTTTTTCAATTTTACCCCCGTGGGAAATATATTCTACCCACACACATTTGGAACTCTCCTGGGGTACCCTCACACATATTATTCTCTCATTTAGTGGATATTTTCACAAAAAAGTGAAATTTTCAAAAATCCAGAAAATTGGCTGAAAACGACTAAATATCAAGGACTCATTGGGCGAATCGCTCTGGAACTGAAATCGGAACGCTCACTGACATTTCCCCTATGTGAAAGTCTGATAAACGCAGGAAAAATGACTAAGTCCAAAAAAAAAAATTTTTCAATTTTTTTCAATTTTACCCCCGTGGGATATATATTCTATCCACACACATTTGGAACTCTCCTGGGGTACCCTCACAAATATTATTCCCTCATTTAGTGGATGTTTTCACAAAAAAGTGAAATTTTCAAATATCCAGAAAATTGGCTGAAAACGACTAAATATCAAGGACTCATTGGGCGAATCACTCTGGAACTGAAATCAGAATGCTCACTGACATTTCCCCTATCTGAAAGTCTGATGAACGCCGGAAAAATTACTAAGTCCAAAAAAAAATTTTTTTCAACTTTTTTCAATTTTACCCCCGTGGGAAATATAATCTACCCACACACATTTGGAACTCTCCTGGGGTACCCTCACACATATTATTCTCTCATTTAGTGGATATTTTCACAAAAAAGTGAAATTTTCAAAAATCCAGAAAATTGGCTGAAAACGACTAAATATCAAGGACTCATTGGGCGAATCGCTCTGGAACTGAAATCTGAACGCTCACTGACCTTTCCACTATCTGAAAGTCTGATAAATGCCGGAAAAATTACTAAGTCCCCAAAAAATTTTTTTTCAACTCTTTTCAATTTTACCCCTGTGGGATATGTATTCTACCCACACACATTTGGAACTCTCCTGGGGTACCCTCACACATATTATTCCCTCATTTAGTGGATGTTTTCACAAAAAAGTGAAATTTTCAAAAATCCAGAAAATTGGCTGAAAACGACTAAATATCAAGGACTCATTGGGAGAATCGCTCTGGAACTGAAATCTGAACGCTCACTGACATTTCCCCTATCTGAAAGTCTGATAAATGCCGGAAAAATTACTAAGTCCAAAAAAAATATTTTTTAAATTTTTTTCAATTTTACCCCCGTGGGATATATATTCTACCCACACACATTTGGAACTCTCCTGGGGTACCCTCACACATATTAAACTCTCATTTAGTGGATATTTTCACAAAAAAGTGAAATTTTCAAAAATCCAGAAAATTGGCTGAAAACGACTAAATATCAAGGACTCATTGGGCGAATCGCTCTGGAACTGAAATCGGAACTCTCACTGACATTTCCCCTATGTGAAAGTCTGATAAACACAGGAAAAATGAATAAGTCCAAAAAAAAAATTTTTTCAACTTTTTTCAATTTTATCCCCGTGGGATATATATTCTACCCACACACATTTGGAACTCTCCTGGGGTACCCTCACACATATTATTCTCTCAGTTAGTGGATATTTTCACAAAAAAGTGAAATTTTCAAAAATCCAGAAAATTGGCTGAAAAAGACTAAATATCAAGGACTCATTGGGCGAATCGCTCTGGAACTGAAATCTGAACGCTCACTGACATTTCACCTATCTGAAAGTCTGATAAATGCCGGAAAAATTACTAAGTCCCAAAAAAATTTTTTTTCAACTCTTTTCAATTTTACCCCTGTGGGATATATATTCTACCCACACACATTTGGAACTCTCCTGGGGTACCCTCACAAATATTATTCCCTCATTTAGTGGATGTTTTCACAAAAAAGTGAAATTTTCAAAAATCCAGAAAATTGGCTGAAAACGACTAAATATCAAGGACTCATTGGGCGAATCGCTCTGGAACTGTAATCAGAACGCTCACTGACATTTTCCCTATCTGAAAGTCTGATAAACAGAGGAAAAATTACTAAGTCCAAAAAAAAATTTTTTCAACTTTTATCAATTTTATCCCCGTGGGATATATATTCTACCCACACACATTTGGAACTCTCCTGGGGTACCCTCACACATATTAAACTCTCATTTAGTGGATATTTTCACAAAAAAGTGAAATTTTCAAAAATCCAGAAAATTGGCTGAAAACGACTAAATATCAAGGACTCATTGGGCGAATCGCTCTGGAACTGAAATCGGAACGCTCACTGACATTTCCCCTATCTGAAAGTCTGATAAACGCCGGAAAAATGACCAAGTCCAAAAAAAAATTTTTTTCAACTTTTTTCAATTTTACCCCCGTGGGATATATATTCTACCCACACACATTTGGAACTCTCCTGGGGTACCCTCACACATATTATTCTCTCATTTAGTGGATATTTTCACAAAAAAGTGAAATTTTCAAAAATCCAGAAAATTGGCTGAAAAAGACTAAATATCAAGGACTCATTGGGCGAATCGCTCTGGAACTGAAATCTGAACGCTCACTGACATTTCCTTTATCTGAAAGTCTGATAAATGCCGGAAAAATTACTAAGTCCAAAAAAAATATTTTTTAAATTTTTTTCAATTTTACCCCCGTGGGATATATATTCTACCCACACACATTTGGAACTCTCCTGGGGTACCCTCACACATATTATTCTCTCATTTAGTGGATATTTTCACAAAAAAGTGAAATTTTCAAAAATCCAGAAAATTGGCTGAAAAAGACTAAATATCAAGGACTCATTGGGCGAATCGCTCTGGAACTGAAATCGGAACGCTCACTGACATTTCCCCTATGTGAAAGTCTGATAAACGCCGGAAAAATGACTAAGTTCAAAAAAAAAATTTTTTCAACTTTTTTCAATTTTACCCCCGTGGGATATATATTCTACCCACACACATTTGGAACTCTCCTGGGGTACCCTCACACATATTAAACTCTCATTTAGTGGATATTTTCACAAAAAAGTGAAATTTTCAAAAATCCAGAAAATTGGCTGAAAACGACTAAATATCAAGGACTCATTGGGCGAATCGCTCTGGAACTGAAATCGGAACGCTCACTGACATTTCCCCTATCTGAAAGTCTGATAAACGCCGGAAAAATGACCAAGTCCAAAAAAAAATTTTTTTCAACTTTTTTCAATTTTACCCCCGTGGGATATATATTCTACCCACACACATTTGGAACTCTCCTGGGGTACCCTCACACATATTATTCTCTCATTTAGTGGATATTTTCACAAAAAAGTGAAATTTTCAAAAATCCAGAAAATTGGCTGAAAAAGACTAAATATCAAGGACTCATTGGGCGAATCGCTCTGGAACTGAAATCTGAACGCTCACTGACATTTCCTTTATCTGAAAGTCTGATAAATGCCGGAAAAATTACTAAGTCCAAAAAAAATATTTTTTAAATTTTTTTCAATTTTACCCCCGTGGGATATATATTCTACCCACACACATTTGGAACTCTCCTGGGGTACCCTCACACATATTATTCTCTCATTTAGTGGATATTTTCACAAAAAAGTGAAATTTTCAAAAATCCAGAAAATTGGCTGAAAACGACTAAATATCAAGGACTCATTGGGCGAATCGCTCTGGAACTGAAATCGGAACGCTCACTGACATTTCCCCTATGTGAAAGTCTGATAAGCGCCGGAAAAATCACTAAGTTCAAAAAAAAAAATTTTTCAACTTTTTTCAATTTTACCCCCGTGGGATATATATTCTACCCACACACATTTGGAACTCTCCTGGGGTACCCTCACACATATTATTCTCTCATTTAGTGGATATTTTCACAAAAAAGTGAAATTTTCAAAAATCCAGAAAATTGGCTGAAAACGACTAAATATCAAGGACTCATTGGGCAAATCGCTCTGGAACTGAAATCGGAACGCTCACTGACATTTCCCCTATGTGAAAGTCTGATAAACGCTGGAAAAATGACCAAGTCCAAAAAAAAAAATTTTTCAACTTTTTTCAATTTTATCCCCGTGGGATATATATTCTACCCACACACATTTGGAACGCTCCTGGGGTACCCTCACACATATTATTCTCTCATTTAGTGGATATTTTCACAAAAAAGTGAAATTTTCAAAAATCCAGAAAACTGGCTGAAAACGACTAAATATCAAGGACTCATTGGGCGAATCGCTCTGGAACTGAAATCTGAACGCTCACTGACATTTCCCCTATCTGAAAGTCTGATAAATGCCGGAAAAATTACTAAGTCCAAAAAAAAATTTTTTTCAACTTTTTTCAATTTTATCCCCGTGGGATATATATTCTACCCACACACATTTGGAACTCTCCTGGGGTACCCTCACACATATTATTCTCTCATTTAGTGGATATTTTCACAAAAAAGTGAAATTTTCAAAAATCCAGAAAATTGGCTGAAAAAGACTAAATATCAAGGACTCATTGGGCGAATCGCTTTGGAACTGAAATCTGAACGCTCACTGACATTTCCCCTATCTGAAAGTCTGATAAATGCCGGAAAAATTACTAAGTCCAAAAAAAATATTTTTTAAATTTTTTTCAATTTTACCCCCGTGGGATATATATTCTACCCACACACATTTGGAACTCTCCTGGGGTACCCTCACACATATTATTCTCTCATTTAGTGGATATTTTCACAAAAAAGTGAAATTTTCAAAAATCCAGAAAATTGGCTGAAAAAGACTAAATATCAAGGACTCATTGGGCGAATCGCTCTGGAACTGAAATCGGAACGCTCACTGACATTTCCCCTATGTGAAAGTCTGATAAACGCCGGAAAAATGACTAAGTTCAAAAAAAAAATTTTTTCAACTTTTTTCAATTTTACCCACGTGGGATATATATTCTACCCACACACATTTCAAACTCTCCTGGGGTACCCTCACACATATTATTCCCTCATTTAGTGAATATTTTCACAAAAATTGAAACTTTCAAAAATGCAGAAAATTGGCTGAAAATGACTAAATATCAAGGACTCATTGGGCGAATCGCTCTGGAACTGAAATCTGAATGCTCACTGACCTTTCCACTATCTGAAAGTCTGATAAATGTCGGAAAAATTACTAAGTCCCAAAAAAAATTTTTTTCAACTTTTTTCAATTTTATCCCCGTGGGATATATATTCTACCCACACACATTTGGAACTCTCCTGGGGTACCCTCACACATATTATTCTCTCATTTAGTGGATATTTTCACAAAACAGTGAAATTTTTAAAATCCAGAAAATTGGCTGAAAAAGACTAAATATCAAGGACTCATTGGGCGAATCGCTCTGGAACTGAAATCTGAACACTCACTGACATTTCCCCTATCTGAAAGTCTGATAAATGCCGGAAAAATTACTAAGTCCAAAAAAAATATTTTTTAAATTTTTTTCAATTTTACCCCCGTGGGATATATATTCTACCCACACACATTTGGAACTCTCCTGGGGTACCCTCACACATATTAAACTCTCATTTAGTGGATATTTTCACAAAAAAGTGAAATTTTCAAAAATCCAGAAAATTGGCTGAAAACGACTAAATATCAAGGACTCATTGGGCGAATCGCTCTGGAACTGAAATCGGAACGCTCACTGACATTTCCCCTATGTGAAAGTCTGATAAGCGCCGGAAAAATCACTAAGTTCAAAAAAAAAAATTTTTCAACTTTTTTCAATTTTACCCCCGTGGGATATATATTCTACCCACACACATTTCAAACTCTCCTGGGGTACCCTCACACATATTATTCCCTCATTTAGTGAATATTTTCACAAAAAAGTGAAACTTTCAAAAATCCAGAAAATTGGCTGAAAACGACTAAATATCAAGGACTCATTGTGCGAATCGCTCTGGAACTGAAATCTGAACGCTCACTGACCTTTCCACTATCTGAAAGTCTGATAAATGCCGGAAAAATTACTAAGTCCCCAAAAAATTTTTTTTCAACTCTTTTCAATTTTACCCCTGTGGGATATATATTCTACCCACACACATTTGGAACTCTCCTGGGATACCCTCACACATATTATTCCCTCATTTAGTGGATGTTTTCACAAAAAAGTGAAATTTTCAAAAATCCAGAAAATTGGCTGAAAACGACTAAATATCAAGGACTCATTGGGCGAATCACTCTGGAACTGAAATCAGAATGCTCACTGACATTTCCCCTATCTGAAAGTCTGATGAACGCCGGAAAAATTACTAAGTCCAAAAAAAAATTTTTTTCAACTTTTTTCAATTTTATCCCCGTGGGATATATATTCTACCCACACACATTTGGAACTCTCCTGGGATACCCTCACACATATTATGCCCTCATTTAGTGGATATTTTCACAAAAAAGTTAAATTTTCAAAAATCCAGAAAATTGGCTGAAAACGACTAAATATCAAGGACTCATTGGGCGAATCCCTCTGGAACTGTAATCGGAACGCTCACTGACATTTCCCCTATCTGAAAGTCTGGTAAATGCCGGAGAAATTACTAAGTCCAAAAATAATATTTTTTAAAGTTTTTTCAATTTTACCCCCGTGGGATATATATTCTACCCACACACATATGGAACTCTCCTGGGGTACCCTCACACATATTAAACTCTCATTTAGTGGATATTTTCACAAAAAAGTGAAATTTTCAAAAATCCAGAAAATTGGCTGAAAACGACTAAATATCAAGGACTCATTGGGCGAATCGCTCTGGATCTGAAATCGGAACGCTCACTGACATTTCCCCTATGTGAAAGTCTGATAAACGCAGGAAAAATGACTAAGTCCAAAAAAAAAAATTTTTCAACTTTTTTCAATTTTACCCCCGTGGGATATATATTCTACCCACACACATTTGGAACTCTCCTGGGGTACCCTCACACATATTATTCTCTCATTTAGTGGATATTTTCACAAAAAAGTGAAATTTTCAAAAATCCAGAAAATTGGCTGAAAACGACTAAATATCAAGGACTCATTGGGCGAATCGATCTGGAACTGAAATCGGAACGCTCACTGACATTTCCCCTATCTGAAAGTCTGATGAACGCCGGAAAAATTACTAAGTCCAAAAAAAAATTTTTTTCAACTTTTTTCAATTTTATCCCCGTGGCATATATATTCTACCCACACACATTTGGAACTCTCCTGGGGTACCCTCACACATATTATGCCCTCATTTAGTGGATATTTTCACAAAAAAGTTAAATTTTCAAAAATCCAGAAAATTGGCTGAAAACGACTAAATATCAAGGACTCATTGGGCGAATCGCTCTGGAACTGTAATCAGAACGCTCACTGACATTTTCCCTATCTGAAAGTCTGATAAACAGCGGAAAAATTACTAAGTCCAAAAAAAAAATTTTTAAACTTTTTTCAATTTTATCCCCGTGGGATATATATTCTACCCACACACATTTGGAACTCTCCTGGGGTACCCACACACATATTATTCTCTCATTTAGTGGATATTTTCACAAAAAAGTGAAATTTTCAAAAATCCAGAAAATTGGCTGAAAAAGACTAAATATCAAGGACTCATTGGGTGAATCGCTCTGGAACTGAAATCTGAATGCTCACTGACATTTCCCCTATCTGAAAGTATGATAAATGCCGGAAAAATTACTAAGTCCAAAAAAAATATTTTTTAAATTTTTTTCAATTTTACCCCCGTGGGATATATATTCTACCCACACACATTTGGAACTCTCCTGGGGTACCCTCACACATATTAAACTCTCATTTAGTGGATATTTTCACAAAAAAGTGAAATTTTCAAAAATCCAGAAAATTGGCTGAAAAAGACTAAATATCAAGGACTCATTGGGCGAATCGCTCTGGAACTGAAATCGGAACACTCACTGACATTTCCCCTATGTGAAAGTCTGATAAACGCCGGAAAAATCACTAAGTTCAAAAAAAAAAAATGTTTCAACTTTTTTCAATTTTACCCCCGTGGGATATATATTCTACCCACACACATTTGGAACTCTCCTGGGGTACCCTCACACATATTATTCTTTCATTTAGTGGATATTTTCACAAAAAAGTGAAATTTTCAAAAATCCAGAAAATTGGCTGAAAACGACTAAATATCAAGGACTCATTGGGCAAATCGCTCTGGAACTGAAATCGGAACGCTCACTGACATTTTCCCTATGTGAAAGTCTGATAAACGCTGGAAAAATGACTAAGTCCAAAAAAAAAAATTTTTCAACTTTTTTCAATTTTATCCCCGTGGGATATATATATTCTACCCACACACATTTGGAACTCTCCTGGGGTACCCTCACAGATATTATGCCCTCATTTAGTGGATATTTTCACAAAAAAGTGAAATTTTCAAAAATCCAGAAAATTGGCTGAAAACGACTAAATATCAAGGACTCATTGGGCGAATCGCTCTGGAACTGAAATCGGAACGCTCACTGACATTTCCCCTATGTGAAAGTCTGATAAACGCCGGAAAAATGACTAAGTTCAAAAAAAAAATTTTTTCAACTTTTTTCAATTTTACCCAGGTGGGATATATATTCTACCCACACACATTTCAAACTCTCCTGGGGTACCCTCACACATATTATTCCCTCATTTAGTGAATATTTTCACAAAAAAGTGAAACTTTCAAAAATCCAGAAAATTGGCTGAAAACGACTAAATATCAAGGACTCATTGGGCGAATCGCTCTGGAACTGAAATCTGAACGCTCACTGACCTTTCCACTATCTGAAAGTCTGATAAATGCCGGAAAAATTACTAAGTCCAAAAAAAATATTTTTTAAATTTTTTTCAATTTTACCCCCGTGGGATATATATTCTACCCACACACATTTGGAACTCTCCTGGGGTACCCTCACACATATTAAACTCTCATTTAGTGGATATTTTCACAAAAAAGTGAAATTTTCAAAAATCCAGAAAATTGGCTGAAAACGACTAAATATCAAGGACTCATTGGGCGAATCGCTCTGGAACTGAAATCGGAACGCTCACTGACATTTCCCCTATGTGAAAGTCTGATAAACGCAGGAAAAATGACTAAGTCCAAAAAAAAAAATTTTTTAATTTTTTTCAATTTTACCCCCGTGGGATATATATTCTACCCACACACATTTGGAACTCTCCTGGGGTACCCTCACACATATTATTCCCTCATTTAGTGGATGTTTTCACAAAAAAGTGAAATTTTCAAAAATCCAGAAAATTGGCTGAAAACGACTAAATATCAAGGACTCATTGGGCGAATCACTCTGGAACAGAAATCAGAATGCTCACTGACATTTCCCCTATCTGAAAGTCTGATGAACGCCGGAAAAATTACTAAGTCCAAAAAAAAATTTTTTTCAACTTTTTTCAATTTTATCCCCGTGGCATATATATTCTACCCACACACATTTGGAACTCTCCTGGGGTACCCTCACACATATTATGCCCTCATTTAGTGGATATTTTCACAAAAAAGTAAAATTTTCAAAAATCCAGAAAATTGGCTGAAAACGACTAAATATCAAGGACTCATTGGGCGAATCGCTCTGGAACTGTAATCAGAACGCTCACTGACATTTTCCCTATCTGAAAGTCTGATAAACAGCGGAAAAATTACTAAGTCCAAAAAAAAAATTTTTAAACTTTTTTCAATTTTATCCCCGTGGGATATATATTCTACCCACACACATTTGGAACTCTCCTGGGGTACCCTCACACATATTATTCTCTCATTTAGTGGATATTTTCACAAAAAAGTGAAATTTTCAAAAATCCAGAAAATTGGCTGAAAAAGACTAAATATCAAGGACTCATTGGGTGAATCGCTCTGGAACTGAAATCTGAACGCTCACTGACATTTCCCCTATCTGAAAGTATGATAAATGCCGGAAAAATTACTAAGTCCAAAAAAAATATTTTTTAAATTTTTTTCAATTTTACCCCCGTGGCATATATATTCTACCCACACACATTTGGAACTCTCCTGGGATACCCTCACACATATTATTCCCTCATTTAGTGGATGTTTTCACAAAAAAGTGAAATTTTCAAAAATCCAGAAAATTGGCTGAAAACGACTAAATATCAAGGACTCATTGGGCGAATCACTCTGGAACTGAAATCAGAATGCTCACTGACATTTCCCCTATCTGAAAGTCTGATGAACGCCGGAAAAATTACTAAGTCCAAAAAAAAATTTTTTTCAACTTTTTTCAATTTTATCCCCGTGGGATATGTATTCTACCCACACACATTTGGAACTCTCCTGGGATACCCTCACACATATTATGCCCTCATTTAGTGGATATTTTCACAAAAAAGTTAAATTTTCAAAAATCCAGAAAATTGGCTGAAAACGACTAAATATCAAGGACTCATTGGGCGAATCCCTCTGGAACTGTAATCGGAACGCTCACTGACATTTCCCCTATCTGAAAGTCTGGTAAATGCCGGAGAAATTACTAAGTCCAAAAATAATATTTTTTAAAGTTTTTTCAATTTTACCCCCGTGGGATATATATTCTACCCACACACATATGGAACTCTCCTGGGGTACCCTCACACATATTAAACTCTCATTTAGTGGATATTTTCACAAAAAAGTGAAATTTTCAAAAATCCAGAAAATTGGCTGAAAACGACTAAATATCAAGGACTCATTGGGCGAATTGCTCTGGAACTGAAATCGGAACGCTCACTGACATTTCCCCTATGTGAAAGTCTGATAAACGCAGGAAAAATGACTAAGTCCAAAAAAAATATTTTTTAAATTTTTTTCAATTTTACCCCCGTGGGATATATATTCTACCCACACACATTTGGAACTCTCCTGGGGTACCCTCACACATATTAAACTCTCATTTAGTGGATATTTTCACAAAAAAGTGAAATTTTCAAAAATCCAGAAAATTGGCTGAAAACGACTAAATATCAAGGACTCATTGGGCGAATCGATCTGGAACTGAAATCGGAATGCTCACTGACATTTCCCCTATCTGAAAGTCTGATGAACGCCGGAAAAATTACTAAGTCCAAAAAAAAATTTTTTTCAACTTTTTTCAATTTTATCCCCGTGGCATATATATTCTACCCACACACATTTGGAACTCTCCTGGGGTACCCTCACACATATTATGCCCTCATTTAGTGGATATTTTCACAAAAAAGTTAAATTTTCAAAAATCCAGAAAATTGGCTGAAAACGACTAAATATCAAGGACTCATTTGGCGAATCGCTCTGGAACTGTAATCAGAACGCTCACTGACATTTTCCCTGTCTGAAAGTCTGATAAACAGCGGAAAAATTACTAAGTCCAAAAAAAAAAATTTTAAACTTTTTTCAATTTTATCCCCGTGGGATATATATTCTACCCACACACATTTGGAACTCTCCTGGGGTACCCTCACACATATTATTCTCTCATTTAGTGGATATTTTCACAAAAAAGTGAAATTTTCAAAAATCCAGAAAATTGGCTGAAAAAGACTAAATATCAAGGACTCATTGGGTGAATCGCTCTGGAACTGAAATCTGAACGCTCACTGACATTTCCCCTATCTGAAAGTATGATAAATGCCGGAAAAATTACTAAGTCCAAAAAAAATATTTTTTAAATTTTTTTCAATTTTACCCCCGTGGGATATATATTCTACCCACACACATTTGGAACTCTCCTGGGGTACCCTCACACATATTAAACTCTCATTTAGTGGATATTTTCACAAAAAAGTGAAATTTTCAAAAATCCAGAAAATTGGCTGAAAACGACTAAATATCAAGGACTCATTGGGCGAATCGATCTGGAACTGAAATCGGAACGCTCACTGACATTTCCCCTATCTGAAAGTCTGATGAACGCCGGAAAAATTACTAAGTCCAAAAAAAAATTTTTTTCAACTTTTTTCAATTTTATCCCCGTGGCATATATATTCTACCCACACACATTTGGAACTCTCCTGGGGTACCCTCACACATATTATGCCCTCATTTAGTGGATATTTTCACAAAAAAGTTAAATTTTCAAAAATCCAGAAAATTGGCTGAAAACGACTAAATATCAAGGACTCATTGGGCGAATCGCTCTGGAACTGTAATCAGAACGCTCACTGACATTTTCCCTATCTGAAAGTCTGATAAACAGCGGAAAAATTACTAAGTCCAAAAAAAAATTTTTTAAACTTTTTTCAATTTTATCCCCGTGGGATATATATTCTACCCACACACATTTGGAACTCTCCTGGGGTACCCTCACACATATTATTCTCTCATTTAGTGGATATTTTTACAAAAAAGTGAAATTTTCAAAAATCCAGAAAATTGGCTGAAAAAGACTAAATATCAAGGACTCATTGGGTGAATCGCTCTGGAACTGAAATCTGAACGCTCACTGACATTTCCCCTATCTGAAAGTATGATAAATGCCGGAAAAATTACTAAGTCCAAAAAAAATATTTTTTAAATTTTTTTCAATTTTACCCCCGTGGGATATATATTCTACCCACACACATTTGGAACTCTCCTGGGGTACCCTCACACATATTAAACTCTCATTTAGTGGATATTTTCACAAAAAAGTGAAATTTTCAAAAATCCAGAAAATTGGCTGAAAAAGACTAAATATCAAGGACTCATTGGGCGAATCGCTCTGGAACTGAAATCGGAACACTCACTGACATTTCCCCTATGTGAAAGTCTGATAAACGCCGGAAAAATCACTAAGTTCAAAAAAAAAAATTTTTCAACTTTTTTCAATTTTACCCCCGTGGGATATATATTCTACCCACACACATTTGGAACTCTCCTGGGGTACCCTCACACATATTATTCTTTCATTTAGTGGATATTTTCACAAAAAAGTGAAATTTTCAAAAATCCAGAAAATTGGCTGAAAACGACTAAATATCAAGGACTCATTGGGCGAATCGCTCTGGAACTGAAATCGGAACGCTCACTGACATTTCCCCTATGTGAAAGTCTGATAAACGCCGGAAAAATGACTAAGTTCAAAAAAAAATTTTTTTCAACTTTTTTCAATTTTACCCAGGTGGGATATATATTTTACCCACACACATTTCAAACTCTCCTGGGGTACCCTCACACATATTATTCCCTCATTTAGTGAATATTTTCACAAAAAAGTGAAACTTTCAAAAATCCAGAAAATTGGCTGAAAACGACTAAATATCAAGGACTCATTGGGCGAATCGCTCTGGAACTGAAATCTGAACGCTCACTGACCTTTCCACTATCTGAAAGTCTGATAAATGCCGGAAAAATTACTAAGTCCAAAAAAAATATTTTTTAAATTTTTTTCAATTTTACCCCCGTGGGATATATATTCTACCCACACACATTTGGAACTCTCCTGGGGTACCCTCACACATATTAAACTCTCATTTAGTGGATATTTTCACAAAAAAGTGAAATTTTCAAAAATCCAGAAAATTGGCTGAAAATGACTAAATATCAAGGACTCATTGGGCGAATCGCTCTGGAACTGAAATCGGAACGCTCACTGACATTTCCCCTATGTGAAAGTCTGATAAACGCAGGAAAAATGACTAAGTCCAAAAAAAAAAATGTTTTAATTTTTTTCAATTTTACCCCCGTGGGATATATATTCTACCCACACACATTTGGAACTCTCCTGGGGTACCCTCACACATATTATTCCCTCATTTAGTGGATGTTTTCACAAAGAAGTGAAATTTTCAAAAATCCAGAAAATTGGCTGAAAACGACTAAATATCAAGGACTCATTGGGCGAATCGCTCTGGAACAGAAATCAGAATGCTCACTGACATTTCCCCTATCTGAAAGTCTGATGAACGCCGGAAAAATTACTAAGTCCAAAAAAAAATTTTTTTCAACTTTTTTCAATTTTATCCCCGTGGCATATATATTCTACCCACACACATTTGGAACTCTCCTGGGGTAC
Organism: Phyllobates terribilis; assembly: GCF_046119375.1. Taxonomy (NCBI): domain Eukaryota; kingdom Metazoa; phylum Chordata; class Amphibia; order Anura; family Dendrobatidae; genus Phyllobates; species Phyllobates terribilis. Next base: position 598,511,426 of record NW_027362762.1, read on the forward strand.
CCTCACACATATTATGCCCTCATTTAGTGGATATTTTCACAAAAAAGTTAAATTTTCAAAAATCCAGAAAATTGGCTGAAAACGACTAAATATCAAGGACTCATTGGGCGAATCGCTCTGGAACTGTAATCAGAATGCTCACTGACATTTTCCCTATCTGAAAGTCTGATAAACAGCGGAAAAATTACTACGTCCAAAAAAAAAATTTTTAAACTTTTTTCAATTTTATCCCCGTGGGATATATATTCTACCCACACACATTTGGAACTCTCCTGGGGTACCCTCACACATATTATTCTCTCATTTAGTGGATATTTTCACAAAAAAGTGAAATTTTCAAAAATCCAGAAAATTGGCTGAAAAAGACTAAATATCAAGGACTCATTGGGTGAATCGCTCTGGAACTGAAATCTGAACGCTCACTGACATTTCCCCTATCTGAAAGTATGATAAATGCCGGAAAAATTACTAAGTCCAAAAAAAATATTTTTTAAATTTTTTTCAATTTTACCCCCGTGGCATATATATTCTACCCACACACATTTGGAACTCTCCTGGGGTACCCTCACACATATTAAACTCTCATTTAGTGGATATTTTCACAAAAAAGTGAAATTTTCAAAAATCCAGAAAATTGGCTGAAAACGACTAAATATCAAGGACTCATTGGGCGAATCGCTCTGGAACTGAAATCGGAACGCTCACTGACATTTCCCCTATGTGAAAGTCTGATAAACGCCGGAAAAATGACTAAGTTCAAAAAAAAAATTTTTTCAACTTTTTTCAATTTTACCCAGGTGGGATATATATTCTACCCACACACATTTCAAACTCTCCTGGGGTACCCTCACACATATTATTCCCTCATTTAGTGAATATTTTCACAAAAAAGTGAAACTTTCAAAAATCCAGAAAATTGGCTGAAAACGACTAAATATCAAGGACTCATTGGGCGAATCGCTCTGGAACTGAAATCTGAACGCTCACTGACCTTTCCACTATCTGAAAGTCTGATAAATGCCAGAAAAATTACTAAGTCCCAAAAAAAATTTTTTTCAACTCTTTTCAATTTTATCCCTGTGGGATATATATTCTACCCACACACATTTGGAACTCTCCTGGGGTACCCTCACACATATTATTCCCTCATTTAGTGGATGTTTTCACAAAAAAGTGAAATTTTCAAAAATCCAGAAAATTGGCTGAAAACGACTAAATATCAAGGACTCATTGGGCGAATCCCTCTGGAACTGTAATCGGAACGCTCACTGACATTTCCCCTATCTGAAAGTCTGGTAAATGCCGGAGAAATTACTAAGTCCAAAAATAATATTTTTTAAAGTTTTTTCAATTTTACCCCCGTGGGATATATATTCTACCCACACACATTTGGAACTCTCCTGGGGTACCCTCACACATATTAAACTCTCATTTAGTGGATATTTTCACAAAAAAGTAAAATTTTCAAAAATCCAGAAAATTGGCTGAAAATGACTAAATATCAAGGACTCATTGGGCGAATCGCTCTGGAACTGAAATCGGAACGCTCACTGACATTTCCCCTATGTGAAAGTCTGATAAACGCAGGAAAAATGACTAAGTCCAAAAAAAAAAATTTTTCAACTTTTTTCAATTTTACCCCCGTGGGATATATATTCTACCCACACACATTTGGAACTCTCCTGGGGTACCCTCACACATATTATTCTTTCATTTAGTGGATATTTTCACAAAAAAGTGAAATTTTCAAAAATCCAGAAAATTGGCTGAAAACGACTAAATATCAAGGACTCATTGGGTGAATCGCTCTGGAACTGAAATCTGAACGCTCACTGACATTTCCCCTATCTGAAAGTCTGATAAATGCCGGAAAAATTACTAAGTCCAAAAAAAATATTTTTTAAATTTTTTTCAATTTTACCCCCGTGGGATATATATTCTACCCACACACATTTGGAACTCTCCTGGGGTACCCTCACACATATTAAACTCTCATTTAGTGGATATTTTCACAAAAAAGTTAAATTTTCAAAAATCCAGAAAATTGGCTGAAAACGACTAAATATCAAGGACTCATTGGGCGAATCGATCTGGAACTGAAATCGGAACGCTCACTGACATTTCCCCTATCTGAAAGTCTGATGAACGCCGGAAAAATTACTAAGTCCAAAAAAAAATTTTTTTCAACTTTTTTCAATTTTATCCCCGTGGCATATATATTCTACCCACACACATTTGGAACTCTCCTGGGGTACCCTCACACATATTATGCCCTCATTTAGTGGATATTTTCACAAAAAAGTTAAATTTTCAAAAATCCAGAAAATTGGCTGAAAACGACTAAATATCAAGGACTCATTGGGCGAATCGCTCTGGAACTGTAATCAGAACGCTCACTGACATTTTCCCTATCTGAAAGTCTGATAAACAGCGGAAAAATTACTAAGTCCAAAAAAAAAATTTTTAAACTTTTTTCAATTTTATCCCCGTGGGATATATATTCTACCCACACACATTTGGAACTCTCCTGGGGTACCCTCACACATATTATTCTCTCATTTAGTGGATATTTTCACAAAAAAGTGAAATTTTCAAAAATCCAGAAAATTGGCTGAAAAAGACTAAATATCAAGGACTCATTGGGTGAATCGCTCTGGAACTGAAATCTGAATGCTCACTGACATTTCCCCTATCTGAAAGTATGATAAATGCCGGAAAAATTACTAAGTCCAAAAAAAATATTTTTTAAATTTTTTTCAATTTTACCCCCGTGGGATATATATTCTACCCACACACATTTGGAACTCTCCTGGGGTACCCTCACACATATTAAACTCTCATTTAGTGGATATTTTCACAAAAAAGTGAAATTTTCAAAAATCCAGAAAATTGGCTGAAAACGACTAAATATCAAGGACTCATTGGGCGAATCGCTCTGGAACTGAAATCGGAACGCTCACTGACATTTCCCCTATGTGAAAGTCTGATAAACGCAGGAAAAATGACTAAGTCCAAAAAAAAAATTTTTTAATTTTTTTCAATTTTACCCCCGTGGGATATATATTCTACCCACACACATTTGGAACTCTCCTGGGGTACCCTCACACATATTATTCCCTCATTTAGTGGATGTTTTCACAAAAAAGTGAAATTTTCAAAAATCCAGAAAATTGGCTGAAAACGACTAAATATCAAGGACTCATTGGGCGAATCACTCTGGAACAGAAATCAGAATGCTCACTGACATTTCCCCTATCTGAAAGTCTGATGAACGCCGGAAAAATTACTAAGTCCAAAAAAAAATTTTTTTCAACTTTTTTCAATTTTATCCCCGTGGCATATATATTCTACCCACACACATTTGGAACTCTCCTGGGGTACCCTCACACATATTATGCCCTCATTTAGTGGATATTTTCACAAAAAAGTAAAATTTTCAAAAATCCAGAAAATTGGCTGAAAACGACTAAATATCAAGGACTCATTGGGCGAATCGCTCTGGAACTGTAATCAGAACGCTCACTGACATTTTCCCTATCTGAAAGTCTGATAAACAGCGGAAAAATTACTAAGTCCAAAAAAAAAATTTTTAAACTTTTTTCAATTTTATCCCCGTGGGATATATATTCTACCCACACACATTTGGAACTCTCCTGGGGTACCCTCACACATATTATTCTCTCATTTAGTGGATATTTTCACAAAAAAGTGAAATTTTCAAAAATCCAGAAAATTGGCTGAAAACGACTAAATATCAAGGACTCATTGGGCGAATCACTCTGGAACTGAAATCAGAATGCTCACTGACATTTCCCCTATCTGAAAGTCTGATGAACGCCGGAAAAATTACTAAGTCCAAAAAAAAATTTTTTAAATTTTTTTCAATTTTACCCCCGTGGCATATATATTCTACCCACACACATTTGGAACTCTCCTGGGATACCCTCACACATATTATTCCCTCATTTAGTGGATGTTTTCACAAAAAAGTGAAATTTTCAAAAATCCAGAAAATTGGCTGAAAACGACTAAATATCAAGGACTCATTGGGCGAATCACTCTGGAACTGAAATCAGAATGCTCACTGACATTTCCCCTATCTGAAAGTCTGATGAACGCCGGAAAAATTACTAAGTCCAAAAAAAAATTTTTTTCAACTTTTTTCAATTTTATCCCCGTGGGATATATATTCTACCCACACACATTTGGAACTCTCCTGGGATACCCTCACACATATTATGCCCTCATTTAGTGGATATTTTCACAAAAAAGTTAAATTTTCAAAAATCCAGAAAATTGGCTGAAAACGACTAAATATCAAGGACTCATTGGGCGAATCCCTCTGGAACTGTAATCGGAACGCTCACTGACATTTCCCCTATCTGAAAGTCTGGTAAATGCCGGAGAAATTACTAAGTCCAAAAATAATATTTTTTAAAGTTTTTTCAATTTTACCCCCGTGGGATATATATTCTACCCACACACATATGGAACTCTCCTGGGGTACCCTCACACATATTAAACTCTCATTTAGTGGATATTTTCACAAAAAAGTGAAATTTTCAAAAATCCAGAAAATTGGCTGAAAACGACTAAATATCAAGGACTCATTGGGCGAATTGCTCTGGAACTGAAATCGGAACGCTCACTGACATTTCCCCTATGTGAAAGTCTGATAAACGCAGGAAAAATGACTAAGTCCAAAAAAAATATTTTTAAAATTTTTTTCAATTTTACCCCCGTGGGATATATATTCTACCCACACACATTTGGAACTCTCCTGGGGTACCCTCACACATATTAAACTCTCATTTAGTGGATATTTTCACAAAAAAGTGAAATTTTCAAAAATCCAGAAAATTGGCTGAAAACGACTAAATATCAAGGACTCATTGGGCGAATCGATCTGGAACTGAAATCGGAACGCTCACTGACATTTCCCCTATCTGAAAGTCTGATGAACGCCGGAAAAATTACTAAGTCCAAAAAAAAATTTTTTTCAACTTTTTTCAATTTTATCCCCGTGGCATATATATTCTACCCACACACATTTGGAACTCTCCTGGGGTACCCTCACACATATTATGCCCTCATTTAGTGGATATTTTCACAAAAAAGTTAAATTTTCAAAAATCCAGAAAATTGGCTGAAAACGACTAAATATCAAGGACTCATTGGGCGAATCGCTCTGGAACTGTAATCAGAACGCTCACTGACATTTTCCCTATCTGAAAGTCTGATAAACAGCGGAAAAATTACTAAGTCCAAAAAAAAAAATTTTAAACTTTTTTCAATTTTATCCCCGTGGGATATATATTCTACCCACACACATTTGGAACTCTCCTGGGGTACCCTCACACATATTATTCTCTCATTTAGTGGATATTTTCACAAAAAAGTGAAATTTTCAAAAATCCAGAAAATTGGCTGAAAAAGACTAAATATCAAGGACTCATTGGGTGAATCGCTCTGGAACTGAAATCTGAACGCTCACTGACATTTCCCCTATCTGAAAGTATGATAAATGCCGGAAAAATTACTAAGTCCAAAAAAAATATTTTTTAAATTTTTTTCAATTTTACCCCCGTGGGATATATATTCTACCCACACACATTTGGAACTCTCCTGGGGTACCCTCACACATATTAAACTCTCATTTAGTGGATATTTTCACAAAAAAGTGAAATTTTCAAAAATCCAGAAAATTGGCTGAAAACGACTAAATATCAAGGACTCATTGGGCGAATCGATCTGGAACTGAAATCGGAACGCTCACTGACATTTCCCCTATCTGAAAGTCTGATGAACGCCGGAAAAATTACTAAGTCCAAAAAAAAATTTTTTTCAACTTTTTTCAATTTTATCCCCGTGGCATATATATTCTACCCACACACATTTGGAACTCTCCTGGGGTACCCTCACACATATTATGCCCTCATTTAGTGGATATTTTCACAAAAAAGTTAAATTTTCAAAAATCCAGAAAATTGGCTGAAAACGACTAAATATCAAGGACTCATTGGGCGAATCGCTCTGGAACTGTAATCAGAACGCTCACTGACATTTTCCCTATCTGAAAGTCTGATAAACAGCGGAAAAATTACTAAGTCCAAAAAAAAAATTTTTAAACTTTTTTCAATTTTATCCCCGTGGGATATATATTCTACCCACACACATTTGGAACTCTCCTGGGGTACCCTCACACATATTATTCTCTCATTTAGTGGATATTTTCACAAAAAAGTGAAATTTTCAAAAATCCAGAAAATTGGCTGAAAAAGACTAAATATCAAGGACTCATTGGGCGAATCGCTCTGGAACTGAAATCGGAACGCTCACTGACATTTCCCCTATGTGAAAGTCTGATAAACGCCGGAAAAATGACTAAGTTCAAAAAAAAAATTTTTTCAACTTTTTTCAATTTTACCCAGGTGGGATATATATTTTACCCACACACATTTCAAACTCTCCTGGGGTACCCTCACACATATTATTCCCTCATTTAGTGAATATTTTCACAAAAAAGTGAAACTTTCAAAAATCCAGAAAATTGGCTGAAAACGACTAAATATCAAGGACTCATTGGGCGAATCGCTCTGGAACTGAAATCTGAACGCTCACTGACCTTTCCACTATCTGAAAGTCTGATAAATGCCGGAAAAATTACTAAGTCCAAAAAAAATATTTTTTAAATTTTTTTCAATTTTACCCCCGTGGGATATATATTCTACCCACACACATTTGGAACTCTCCTGGGGTACCCTCACACATATTAAACTCTCATTTAGTGGATATTTTCACAAAAAAGTGAAATTTTCAAAAATCCAGAAAATTGGCTGAAAACGACTAAATATCAAGGACTCATTGGGCGAATCGCTCTGGAACTGAAATCGGAACGCTCACTGACATTTCCCCTATGTGAAAGTCTGATAAACGCAGGAAAAATGACTAAGTCCAAAAAAAAAAATGTTTTAATTTTTTTCAATTTTACCCCCGTGGGATATATATTCTACCCACACACATTTGGAACTCTCCTGGGGTACCCTCACACATATTATTCCCTCATTTAGTGGATGTTTTCACAAAGAAGTGAAATTTTCAAAAATCCAGAAAATTGGCTGAAAACGACTAAATATCAAGGACTCATTGGGCGAATCACTCTGGAACAGAAATCAGAATTCTCACTGACATTTCCCCTATCTGAAAGTCTGATGAACGCCGGAAAAATTACTAAGTCCAAAAAAAAATTTTTTTCAACTTTTTTCAATTTTATCCCCGTGGCATATATATTCTACCCACACACATTTGGAACTCTCCTGGGGTACCCTCACACATATTATGCCCTCATTTAGTGGATATTTTCACAAAAAAGTTAAATTTTCAAAAATCCAGAAAATTGGCTGAAAACGACTAAATATCAAGGACTCATTGGGCGAATCGCTCTGGAACTGTAATCAGAATGCTCACTGACATTTTCCCTATCTGAAAGTCTGATAAACAGCGGAAAAATTACTAAGTCCAAAAAAAAATTTTTTAAACTTTTTTCAATTTTATCCCCGTGGGATATATATTCTACCCACACACATTTGGAACTCTCCTGGGGTACCCTCACACATATTATTCTCTCATTTAGTGGATATTTTCACAAAAAAGTGAAATTTTCAAAAATCCAGAAAATTGGCTGAAAAAGACTAAATATCAAGGACTCATTGGGTGAATCGCTCTGGAACTGAAATCTGAACGCTCACTGACATTTCCCCTATCTGAAAGTATGATAAATGCCGGAAAAATTACTAAGTCCAAAAAAAATATTTTTTAAATTTTTTTCAATTTTACCCCCGTGGCATATATATTCTACCCACACACATTTGGAACTCTCCTGGGGTACCCTCACACATATTAAACTCTCATTTAGTGGATATTTTCACAAAAAAGTGAAATTTTCAAAAATCCAGAAAATTGGCTGAAAACGACTAAATATCAAGGACTCATTGGGCGAATCGCTCTGGAACTGAAATCGGAACGCTCACTGACATTTCCCCTATGTGAAAGTCTGATAAACGCCGGAAAAATGACTAAGTTCAAAAAAAAATTTTTTTCAACTTTTTTCAATTTTACCCAGGTGGGATATATATTCTACCCACACACATTTCAAACTCTCCTGGGGTACCCTCACACATATTATTCCCTCATTTAGTGAATATTTTCACAAAAAAGTGAAACTTTCAAAAATCCAGAAAATTGGCTGAAAACGACTAAATATCAAGGACTCATTGGGCGAATCGCTCTGGAACTGAAATCTGAACGCTCACTGACCTTTCCACTATCTGAAAGTCTGATAAATGCCGGAAAAATTACTAAGTCCCAAAAAAAATTTTTTTCAACTCTTTTCAATTTTATCCCTGTGGGATATATATTCTACCCACACACATTTGGAACTCTCCTGGGGTACCCTCACACATATTATTCCCTCATTTAGTGGATATTTTCACAAAAAAGTGAAATTTTCAAAAATCCAGAAAATTGGCTGAAAACGACTAAATATCAAGGACTCATTGGGTGAATCGCTCTGGAACTGAAATCTGAACGCTCACTGACATTTCCCCTATCTGAAAGTCTGATAAATGCCGGAAAAATTACTAAGTCCAAAAAAAATATTTTTTAAATTTTTTTCAATTTTACCCCCGTGGGATATATATTCTACCCACACACATTTGGAACTCTCCTGGGGTACCCTCACACATATTAAACTCTCATTTAGTGGATATTTTCACAAAAAAGTGAAATTTTCAAAAATCCAGAAAATTGGCTGAAAACGACTAAATATCAAGGACTCATTGGGCGAATCGCTCTGGAACTGAAATCGGAACGCTCACTGACATTTCCCCTATGTGAAAGTCTGATAAACGCAGGAAAAATGACTAAGTCCAAAAAAAAATTTTTTTTAATTTTTTTCAATTTTACCCCCGTGGGATATATATTCTACCCACACACATTTGGAACTCTCCTGGGGTACCCTCACACATATTATTCTCTCATTTAGTGGATATTTTCACAAAAAAGTGAAATTTTCAAAAATCCAGAAAATTGGCTGAAAACGACTAAATATCAAGGACTCATTGGGCGAATCGCTCTGGAACTGAAATCGGAACGCTCACTGACATTTCTCCTATGTGAAAGTCTGATAAACACCGGAAAAATTACTAAGTCCAAAAAAAAATTTTTTAAACTTTTTTCAATTTTATCCCCGTGGGATATATATTCTACCCACACACATTTGGAACTCTCCTGGGGTACCCTCACACATATTATTCTCTCATTTAGTGGATATTTTCCCAAAAAAGTGAAATTTTCAAAAATCCAGAAAATTGGCTGAAAGCGACTAAATATCAAGGACTCATTGGGCGAATCGCTCTGGAACTGAAATCTGAACGCTCACTGACATTTCCCCTATCTGAAAGTCTGATAAATGCTGGAAAAATTACTAAGTCCCAAAAAAATTTTTTTTAAACTTTTTTCAATTTTACCCCCGTGGGATATATATTCTACCCACACACATTTGGAACTCTCCTGGGGTACCCTCACACATATTATGCCCTCATTTAGTGGATATTTTCACAAAAAAGTGAAATTTTCAAAAATCCAGAAAATTGGCTGAAAACGACTAAATATCAAGGACTCATTGGGCGAATCACTCTGGAACTGAGATCGGAACGCTCACTGACATTTCCCCTATGTGAAAGTCTGATAAACGCAGGAAAAATGACTAAGTCCAAAAAAAAAATTTTTCAACTTTTTTCAATTTTACCCCGTGGGATATATATTCTACCCACACACATTTGGAACTCTCCTGGGGTACCCTCACACATATTATTCTCTCATTTAGTGGATATTTTCACAAAAAAGTGAAATTTTCAAAAATCCAGAAAATTGGCTGAAAAAGACTAAATATCAAGGACTCATTGGGCGAATCGCTCTGGAACTGAAATCTGAATGATCACTGACATTTCCCCTATCTGAAAGTCTGGTAAATGCCGGAGAAATTACTAAGTCCAAAAATAATATTTTTTAAAGTTTTTTCAATTTTACCCCCGTGGGATATATATTCTACCCACACACATTTGGAACTCTCCTGGGGTACCCTCACACATATTATGCCCTCATTTAGTGGATATTTTCACAAAAAAGTGAAATTTTCAAATATCCAGAAAATTGGCTGAAAACGACTAAATATCAAGGACTCATTGGGCGAATCACTCTGGAACTGAAATCGGAATGCTCACTGACATTTCCCAATCTGAAAGTCTGATGAACGCCGACAAAATTACTAAGTCCCAAAAAAAATTTTTTCAACTTTTTTCAATTTTACCCCCGTGGGATATATATTCTACCCACACACATTTGGAACTCTCCTGGGGTACCCTCACACATATTACTCTCATTTAGTGGATATTTTTACAAAAAAGTGAAATTTTCAAAAATCCAGAAAATTGGCTGAAAACGACTAAATATCAAGGACTCATTGGGCGAATTGCTCTGGAAGTGAAATCTGAATGCTCACTGACATTTCCCCTATGTGAAAGTCTGATAAACGCCGAAAAATGACTAAGTTCAAAAAAAATTTTTTCAACTTTTCTTCAATTTTACCCCCGTGGGATATATATTCTACCCACACACATTTGGAACTCTCCTGGGGTACACTCACACATATTATGCCCTCATTTAGTGGATATTTTCACAAAAAAGTGAAATTTTCAAAAATCCAGAAAATTGGCTGAAAACGACTAAATATCAAGGACTCACTGGGTGAATCGCTCTGGAACTGAGATCAGAACGCTCACTGACATTTCCCCTATGTGAAAGTCTGATAAACGCAGGAAAAATGACTAAGTCCAAAAAAAAAAATTTTTCAACTTTTTTCAATTTTACCCCCGTGGGATATATATTCTACCCACACACATTTGGAACTCTCCTGGGGTACTCTCACACATATTATTCTCTCATTTAGTGGATATTTTCCCAAAAAAGTGAAATTTTCAAAAATCTAGAAAATTGGCTGAAAACGACTAAATATCAAGGACTCAGTGGGCGAATCGCTCTGGAACTGAAATCCGAACGCTCACTGACATTTCCCCTATCTGAAAGTCTGATAAATGCCGGAAAAATTACTAAGTCCAAAAAAAATTTTTTTTAAACTTTTTTCAATTTTACCCCCGTGGGATATATATTCTACCCACACACATTTGGAACTCTCCTGGGGTACCCTCACACATATTATTCCCTCATTTAGTGAATATTTTCACAAAAAAGTGAAACTTTCAAAAATCCAGAAAATTGGCTGAAAACGACTAAATATCAAGGACTCATTGGGCGAATCGCTCTGGAACTGAAATCTGAACGCTCACTGACCTTTCCACTATCTGAAAGTCTGATAAATGCCGGAAAAATTACTAAGTCCAAAAAAAATATTTTTTAAATTTTTTTCAATTTTACCCCCGTGGGATATATATTCTACCCACACACATTTGGAACTCTCCTGGGGTACCCTCACACATATTAAACTCTCATTTAGTGGATATTTTCACAAAAAAGTGAAATTTTCAAAAATCCAGAAAATTGGCTGAAAACGACTAAATATCAAGGACTCATTGGGCGAATCGCTCTGGAACTGAAATCGGAACGCTCACTGACATTTCCCCTATGTGAAAGTCTGATAAACGCAGGAAAAATGACTAAGTCCAAAAAAAAAAATGTTTTAATTTTTTTCAATTTTACCCCCGTGGGATATATATTCTACCCACACACATTTGGAACTCTCCTGGGGTACCCTCACACATATTATTCCCTCATTTAGTGGATGTTTTCACAAAGAAGTGAAATTTTCAAAAATCCAGAAAATTGGCTGAAAACGACTAAATATCAAGGACTCATTGGGCGAATCACTCTGGAACAGAAATCAGAATTCTCACTGACATTTCCCCTATCTGAAAGTCTGATGAACGCCGGAAAAATTACTAAGTCCAAAAAAAAATTTTTTTCAACTTTTTTCAATTTTATCCCCGTGGCATATATATTCTACCCACACACATTTGGAACTCTCCTGGGGTACCCTCACACATATTATGCCCTCATTTAGTGGATATTTTCACAAAAAAGTTAAATTTTCAAAAATCCAGAAAATTGGCTGAAAACGACTAAATATCAAGGACTCATTGGGCGAATCGCTCTGGAACTGTAATCAGAATGCTCACTGACATTTTCCCTATCTGAAAGTCTGATAAACAGCGGAAAAATTACTAAGTCCAAAAAAAAATTTTTTAAACTTTTTTCAATTTTATCCCCGTGGGATATATATTCTACCCACACACATTTGGAACTCTCCTGGGGTACCCTCACACATATTATTCTCTCATTTAGTGGATATTTTCACAAAAAAGTGAAATTTTCAAAAATCCAGAAAATTGGCTGAAAAAGACTAAATATCAAGGACTCATTGGGTGAATCGCTCTGGAACTGAAATCTGAACGCTCACTGACATTTCCCCTATCTGAAAGTATGATAAATGCCGGAAAAATTACTAAGTCCAAAAAAAATATTTTTTAAATTTTTTTCAATTTTACCCCCGTGGCATATATATTCTACCCACACACATTTGGAACTCTCCTGGGGTACCCTCACACATATTAAACTCTCATTTAGTGGATATTTTCACAAAAAAGTGAAATTTTCAAAAATCCAGAAAATTGGCTGAAAACGACTAAATATCAAGGACTCATTGGGCGAATCGCTCTGGAACTGAAATCGGAACGCTCACTGACATTTCCCCTATGTGAAAGTCTGATAAACGCCGGAAAAATGACTAAGTTCAAAAAAAAATTTTTTTCAACTTTTTTCAATTTTACCCAGGTGGGATATATATTCTACCCACACACATTTCAAACTCTCCTGGGGTACCCTCACACATATTATTCCCTCATTTAGTGAATATTTTCACAAAAAAGTGAAACTTTCAAAAATCCAGAAAATTGGCTGAAAACGACTAAATATCAAGGACTCATTGGGCGAATCGCTCTGGAACTGAAATCTGAACGCTCACTGACCTTTCCACTATCTGAAAGTCTGATAAATGCCGGAAAAATTACTAAGTCCCAAAAAAAATTTTTTTCAACTCTTTTCAATTTTATCCCTGTGGGATATATATTCTACCCACACACATTTGGAACTCTCCTGGGGTACCCTCACACATATTATTCCCTCATTTAGTGGATATTTTCACAAAAAAGTGAAATTTTCAAAAATCCAGAAAATTGGCTGAAAACGACTAAATATCAAGGACTCATTGGGTGAATCGCTCTGGAACTGAAATCTGAACGCTCACTGACATTTCCCCTATCTGAAAGTCTGATAAATGCCGGAAAAATTACTAAGTCCAAAAAAAATATTTTTTAAATTTTTTTCAATTTTACCCCCGTGGGATATATATTCTACCCACACACATTTGGAACTCTCCTGGGGTACCCTCACACATATTAAACTCTCATTTAGTGGATATTTTCACAAAAAAGTGAAATTTTCAAAAATCCAGAAAATTGGCTGAAAACGACTAAATATCAAGGACTCATTGGGCGAATCGCTCTGGAACTGAAATCGGAACGCTCACTGACATTTCCCCTATGTGAAAGTCTGATAAACGCAGGAAAAATGACTAAGTCCAAAAAAAAATTTTTTTTAATTTTTTTCAATTTTACCCCCGTGGGATATATATTCTACCCACACACATTTGGAACTCTCCTGGGGTACCCTCACACATATTATTCTCTCATTTAGTGGATATTTTCACAAAAAAGTGAAATTTTCAAAAATCCAGAAAATTGGCTGAAAACGACTAAATATCAAGGACTCATTGGGCGAATCGCTCTGGAACTGAAATCGGAACGCTCACTGACATTTCTCCTATGTGAAAGTCTGATAAACACCGGAAAAATTACTAAGTCCAAAAAAAAATTTTTTAAACTTTTTTCAATTTTATCCCCGTGGGATATATATTCTACCCACACACATTTGGAACTCTCCTGGGGTACCCTCACACATATTATTCTCTCATTTAGTGGATATTTTCCCAAAAAAGTGAAATTTTCAAAAATCCAGAAAATTGGCTGAAAGCGACTAAATATCAAGGACTCATTGGGCGAATCGCTCTGGAACTGAAATCTGAACGCTCACTGACATTTCCCCTATCTGAAAGTCTGATAAATGCTGGAAAAATTACTAAGTCCCAAAAAAATTTTTTTTAAACTTTTTTCAATTTTACCCCCGTGGGATATATATTCTACCCACACACATTTGGAACTCTCCTGGGGTACCCTCACACATATTATGCCCTCATTTAGTGGATATTTTCACAAAAAAGTGAAATTTTCAAAAATCCAGAAAATTGGCTGAAAACGACTAAATATCAAGGACTCATTGGGCGAATCACTCTGGAACTGAGATCGGAACGCTCACTGACATTTCCCCTATGTGAAAGTCTGATAAACGCAGGAAAAATGACTAAGTCCAAAAAAAAAATTTTTCAACTTTTTTCAATTTTACCCCGTGGGATATATATTCTACCCACACACATTTGGAACTCTCCTGGGGTACCCTCACACATATTATTCTCTCATTTAGTGGATATTTTCACAAAAAAGTGAAATTTTCAAAAATCCAGAAAATTGGCTGAAAAAGACTAAATATCAAGGACTCATTGGGCGAATCGCTCTGGAACTGAAATCTGAATGATCACTGACATTTCCCCTATCTGAAAGTCTGGTAAATGCCGGAGAAATTACTAAGTCCAAAAATAATATTTTTTAAAGTTTTTTCAATTTTACCCCCGTGGGATATATATTCTACCCACACACATTTGGAACTCTCCTGGGGTACCCTCACACATATTATGCCCTCATTTAGTGGATATTTTCACAAAAAAGTGAAATTTTCAAATATCCAGAAAATTGGCTGAAAACGACTAAATATCAAGGACTCATTGGGCGAATCACTCTGGAACTGAAATCGGAATGCTCACTGACATTTCCCAATCTGAAAGTCTGATGAACGCCGACAAAATTACTAAGTCCCAAAAAAAATTTTTTCAACTTTTTTCAATTTTACCCCCGTGGGATATATATTCTACCCACACACATTTGGAACTCTCCTGGGGTACCCTCACACATATTACTCTCATTTAGTGGATATTTTTACAAAAAAGTGAAATTTTCAAAAATCCAGAAAATTGGCTGAAAACGACTAAATATCAAGGACTCATTGGGCGAATTGCTCTGGAAGTGAAATCTGAATGCTCACTGACATTTCCCCTATGTGAAAGTCTGATAAACGCCGAAAAATGACTAAGTTCAAAAAAAATTTTTTCAACTTTTCTTCAATTTTACCCCCGTGGGATATATATTCTACCCACACACATTTGGAACTCTCCTGGGGTACACTCACACATATTATGCCCTCATTTAGTGGATATTTTCACAAAAAAGTGAAATTTTCAAAAATCCAGAAAATTGGCTGAAAACGACTAAATATCAAGGACTCACTGGGTGAATCGCTCTGGAACTGAGATCAGAACGCTCACTGACATTTCCCCTATGTGAAAGTCTGATAAACGCAGGAAAAATGACTAAGTCCAAAAAAAAAAATTTTTCAACTTTTTTCAATTTTACCCCCGTGGGATATATATTCTACCCACACACATTTGGAACTCTCCTGGGGTACTCTCACACATATTATTCTCTCATTTAGTGGATATTTTCCCAAAAAAGTGAAATTTTCAAAAATCTAGAAAATTGGCTGAAAACGACTAAATATCAAGGACTCAGTGGGCGAATCGCTCTGGAACTGAAATCCGAACGCTCACTGACATTTCCCCTATCTGAAAGTCTGATAAATGCCGGAAAAATTACTAAGTCCAAAAAAAATTTTTTTTAAACTTTTTTCAATTTTACCCCCGTGGGATATATATTCTACCCACACACATTTGGAACTCTCCTGGGGTACCCTCACACATATTATTCTCTCATTTAGTGGATATTTTCACAAAAAAAGTGAAATTTTCAAAAATCCAGAAAATTGGCTGAAAACGACTAAATATCAAGGACTCATTGGGCGAATCGCTCTGGAACTGAAATTGGAACGCTCACTGACATTTCCCCTATGTGAAAGTCTGATAAACGCAGGAAAAATGACTAAGTCCAAAAAAAAAAATTTTTCAACTTTTTTCAATTTTATCCCCGTGTGATATATATATTCTACCCACACACATTTGGAACTCTCCTGGGGTACCCTCACACATATTATGCCCTCATTCAGTGGATATTTTCACAAAAAAGTGAAATTTTCAAAAATCCAGAAAATTGGCTGAAAACGACTAAATATCAAGGACTCATTGGGTGAATCGCTCTGGAACTGAGATCAGAACGCTCACTGACATTTCCCCTATGTGAAAGTCTGATAAACGCAGGAAAAATTTTACCCCTGTGGGATATATATTCTACCCACACACATTTGGAACTCTCCTGGGGTACCCTCACACATATTACTCTCATTTAGTGGATATTTTTACAAAAAAGTGAAATTTTCAAAAATGCAGAAAATTGGCTGAAAACGACTAAATATCAAGGACTCATTGGGCGAATCACTCTGGAACTGAAATCGGAATGCTCACTGACATTTCCCTATCTGAAAGTCTGATGAACGCCGACAAAATTACTAAGTCAAAAAAAAAATTTTTTTCAACTTTTTTCAATTTTATCCCCGTGGGATATATATTCTACCCACACACATTTGGAACTCTCCTGGGGCACCCTCACACATATTATGCCCTCATTTAGTGGACATTTTCACAAAAAAGTGAAATTTTCAAAAATCCAGAAAATTGGCTGAAAACGACTAAATATCAAGGACTCATTGGGCGAATCGCTCTTGAACTGAAATCTGAACGCTCACTGACTTTTCCCCTATCTGAAAGTCTGATAAATGCCGGAAAAATTACTAAGTCCAAAAAATTTTTTTTAAACTTTTTTCAATTTTACCCCCGTGGGATATATATTCTACCCACACACATTTGGAACTCTCCTGGGGTACGCTCACACATATTATTCTCTCATTTAGTGGATATTTTCACAAAAAAAGTGAAATTTTCAAAAATCCAGAAAATTGGCTGAAAACGACTAAATATCAAGGACTCATTGGGCAAATCGCTCTGGAACTGAAATCGGAACGCTCACTGACATTTCCCCTATGTGAAAGTCTGATAAACGCAGGAAAAATTACTAAGTCCAAAAAAAATTTTTTTCAACTTTTTTCAATTTTACCCCCGTGGGATATATATTCTACCCACACACATTTGGAACTCTCCTGGGGTACCCTCACACATATTATTCCCTCATTTAGTGGATGTTTTTTAAAAAAAGTGAAATTTTCAAAAATCCAGAAAATTGGCTGAAAACGACTAAATATCAGGGACTCATTGGGTGAATCGCTCTGGAACTGAGATCAGAACGCTCACTGACTTTTCCCCTATCTGAAAGTCTGATAAATGCCGGAAAAATTACTAAGTCCCAAAAAATTTTTTTTCAACTTTTTTCAATTTTACCCCCGTGGGATATATATTCTACCCACACACATTTGGAACTCTCCTGGGGTACCCTCACACATATTATTCTCTCATTCAGTGGATATTTTCACAAAAAAAGTGAAATTTTCAAAAATCCAGAAAATTGGCTGAAAACGACTAAATATCAAGGACTCATTGGGCAAATCGCTCTGGAACTGAAATCGGAACGCTCACTGACATTTCCCCTATGTGAAAGTCTGATAAACGCAGGAAAAATTACTAAGTCCAAAAAAAAAATTTTTCAACTTTTTTCAATTTTACCCCCGTGGGATATATATTCTACCCACACACATTTGGAACTCTCCTGGGGTACCCTCACACATATTATTCCCTCATTTAGTGGATGTTTTTAAAAAAAAGTGAAATTTTCAAAAATCCAGAATATTGGCTGAAAACGACTAAATATCAGGGACTCATTGGGTGAATCGCTCTGGAACTGAGATCAGAACGCTCACTGACATTTCCCCTATGTGAAAGTCTGATAAACGCAGGAAAAATTTTACCCCTGTGGGATATATATTCTACCCACACACATTTGGAACTCTCCTGGGGTACCCTCACACATATTACTCTCATTTAGTGGATATTTTTACAAAAAAGTGAAATTTTCAAAAATCCAGAAAATTGGCTGAAAACGACTAAATATCAAGGACTCATTGGGCGAATCGCTCTGGAACTGAAATCGGAACGCTCACTGACATTTCCCCTATGTGAAAGTCTGATAAACGCAGGAAAAATGACTAAGTCCAAAAAAAAATTTTTTTCAACTTTTTTCAATTTTACCCCCGTGGGATATATATTCTACCCACACACATTTGGAACTCTCCTGGGGTACCCTCACACATATTATTCCCTCATTTAGTGGATGTTTTCAAAAAAAAGTGAAATTTTCAAAAATCCAGAAAATTGGCTGAAAACGACTAAATATCAAGGACTCATTGGGTGAATCGCTCTGGAACTGAGATCAGAACGCTCACTGACATTTCCCCTATGTGAAAGTCTGATAAACGCAGGAAAAATTTTACCACTGTGGGATATATATTCTACCCACACACATTTGGAACTCTCCTGGGGTACCCTCACACATATTACTCTCATTTAGTGGATATTTTTACAAAAAAGTGAAATTTTCAAAAATCCAGAAAATTGGCTGAAAACGACTAAATATCAAGGACTCATTGGGCGAATCGCTCTGGAACTGAAATCGGAACGCTCACTGACATTTCCCCTATGTGAAAGTCTGATAAACGCAGGAAAAATTACTAAGTCCAAAAAAAAAATTTTTTCAACTTTTTTCAATTTTACCCCCGTGGGATATATATTCTACCCACACACATTTGGAACTCTCCTGGGGTACCCTCACACATATTATTCCCTCATTTAGTGGATGTTTTTAAAAAAAAGTGAAATTTTCAAAAATCCAGAAAATTGGCTGAAAACGACAAAATATCAAGGACTCATTGGGCGAATCGCTCTGGAACTGTAATCGGAACGCTCACTGACATTTTCCCTATCTGAAAGTCTGATAAACAGCGGAAAAATTACTAAGTCCAAAAAAAATTTTTTTTTCAACTTTTTTAAATTTTATCCCCGTGGGATATATATTCTACCCACACACATTTGGAACTCTCCTGGGGTACCCTCACACATGTTATGCCCTCATTTAGTGGATATTTTTACAAAAAAGTGAAATTTTCAAAAATCCAGAAAATTGGCTGAAAACGACTAAATATCAAGGACTCATTGGGCGAAGCGCTCTGGAACTGAAATCTGAATGCTCACTGACATTTCCCCTATCTGAAAGTCTGATAAATGCCGGAAAAATTACTAAGTCCCAAAAAAATTTTTTTTCAACTTTTTTCAATTTTACCCCCGTGGGATATATATTCTACCCACACACACTTGGAACTCTCCTGGGGTACCCTCACACATATTACTCTCATTTAGTGGATATTTTTACAAAAAAGTGAAATTTTCAAAAATCCAGAAAATTGGCTGAAAACGACTAAATATCAAGGACTCATTGGGTGAATCTCTCTGGAACTGAGATCAGAACGCTCACTGACATTTCCCCTATGTGAAAGTCTGATAAACGCAGGAAAAATTTTACCCCTGTGGGATATATATTCTACCCACACACATTTGGAACTCTCCTGGGGTACCCTCACACATATTACTCTCATTTAGTGGATATTTTTACAAAAAAGTGAAATTTTCAAAAATCCAGAAAATTGGCTGAAAACGACTAAATATCAAGGACTCATTGGGCGAATCGCTCTGGAACTGAAATCGGAACGCTCACTGACATTTCCCCTATGTGAAAGTCTGATAAACGCAGGAAAAATGACTAAGTCCAAAAAAAAATTTTTTTCAACTTTTTTCAATTTTACCCCCGTGGGATATATATTCTACCCACACACATTTGGAACTCTCCTGGGGTACCCTCACACATATTATTCCCTCATTTAGTGGATGTTTTCAAAAAAAAGTGAAATTTTCAAAAATCCAGAAAATTGGCTGAAAACGACTAAATATCAAGGACTCATTGGGTGAATCGCTCTGGAACTGAGATCAGAACGCTCACTGACATTTCCCCTATGTGAAAGTCTGATAAACGCAGGAAAAATTTTACCACTGTGGGATATATATTCTACCCACACACATTTGGAACTCTCCTGGGGTACCCTCACACATATTACTCTCATTTAGTGGATATTTTTACAAAAAAGTGAAATTTTCAAAAATCCAGAAAATTGGCTGAAAACGACTAAATATCAAGGACTCATTGGGCGAATCGCTCTGGAACTGAAATCGGAACGCTCACTGACATTTCCCCTATGTGAAAGTCTGATAAACGCAGGAAAAATGACTAAGTCCAAAAAAAAAATTTTTTCAACTTTTTTCAATTTTACCCCCGTGGGATATATATTCTACCCACACACATTTGGAACTCTCCTGGGGTACCCTCACACATATTATTCCCTCATTTAGTGGATGTTTTTAAAAAAAAGTGAAATTTTCAAAAATCCAGAAAATTGGCTGAAAACGACAAAATATCAAGGACTCATTGGGCGAATCGCTCTGGAACTGTAATCGGAACGCTCACTGACATTTTCCCTATCTGAAAGTCTGATAAACAGCGGAAAAATTACTAAGTCCAAAAAAAATTTTTTTTTCAACTTTTTTAAATTTTATCCCCGTGGGATATATATTCTACCCACACACATTTGGAACTCTCCTGGGGTACCCTCACACATGTTATGCCCTCATTTAGTGGATATTTTTACAAAAAAGTGAAATTTTCAAAAATCCAGAAAATTGGCTGAAAACGACTAAATATCAAGGACTCATTGGGCGAAGCGCTCTGGAACTGAAATCTGAATGCTCACTGACATTTCCCCTATCTGAAAGTCTGATAAATGCCGGAAAAATTACTAAGTCCCAAAAAAATTTTTTTTCAACTTTTTTCAATTTTACCCCCGTGGGATATATATTCTACCCACACACACTTGGAACTCTCCTGGGGTACCCTCACACATATTACTCTCATTTAGTGGATGTTTTTAAAAAAAAGTGAAATTTTCAAAAATCCAGAAAATTGGCTGAAAACGACTAAATATCAGGGACTCATTGGGTGAATCGCTCTGGAACTGAGATCAGAACGCTCACTGACATTTCCCCTATGTGAAAGTCTGATAAACGCAGGAAAAATTTTACCCCTGTGGGATATATATTCTACCCACACACATTTGGAACTCTCCTGGGGTACCCTCACACATATTACTCTCATTTAGTGGATATTTTTACAAAAAAGTGAAATTTTCAAAAATCCAGAAAATTGGCTGAAAACGACTAAATATCAAGGACTCATTGGGCGAATCGCTCTGGAACTGAAATCGGAACGCTCACTGACATTTCCCCTATGTGAAAGTCTGATAAACGCAGGAAAAATGACTAAGTCCAAAAAAAAATTTTTTTCAACTTTTTTCAATTTTACCCCCGTGGGATATATATTCTACCCACACACATTTGGAACTCTCCTGGGGTACCCTCACACATATTATTCCCTCATTTAGTGGATGTTTTCAAAAAAAAGTGAAATTTTCAAAAATCCAGAAAATTGGCTGAAAACGACTAAATATCAAGGACTCATTGGGTGAATCGCTCTGGAACTGAGATCAGAACGCTCACTGACATTTCCCCTATGTGAAAGTCTGATAAACGCAGGAAAAATTTTACCACTGTGGGATATATATTCTACCCACACACATTTGGAACTCTCCTGGGGTACCCTCACACATATTACTCTCATTTAGTGGATATTTTTACAAAAAAGTGAAATTTTCAAAAATCCAGAAAATTGGCTGAAAACGACTAAATATCAAGGACTCATTGGGCGAATCGCTCTGGAACTGAAATCGGAACGCTCACTGACATTTCCCCTATGTGAAAGTCTGATAAACGCAGGAAAAATGACTAAGTCCAAAAAAAAAATTTTTTCAACTTTTTTCAATTTTACCCCCGTGGGATATATATTCTACCCACACACATTTGGAACTCTCCTGGGGTATCCTCACACATATTATTCCCTCATTTAGTGGATGTTTTTAAAAAAAAGTGAAATTTTCAAAAATCCAGAAAATTGGCTGAAAACGACAAAATATCAAGGACTCATTGGGCGAATCGCTCTGGAACTGTAATCGGAACGCTCACTGACATTTTCCCTATCTGAAAGTCTGATAAACAGCGGAAAAATTACTAAGTCCAAAAAAAATTTTTTTTTCAACTTTTTTAAATTTTATCCCCGTGGGATATATATTCTACCCACACACATTTGGAACTCTCCTGGGGTACCCTCACACATGTTATGCCCTCATTTAGTGGATATTTTTACAAAAAAGTGAAATTTTCAAAAATCCAGAAAATTGGCTGAAAACGACTAAATATCAAGGACTCATTGGGCGAAGCGCTCTGGAACTGAAATCTGAATGCTCACTGACATTTCCCCTATCTGAAAGTCTGATAAATGCCGGAAAAATTACTAAGTCCCAAAAAAATTTTTTTTCAACTTTTTTCAATTTTACCCCCGTGGGATATATATTCTACCCACACACACTTGGAACTCTCCTGGGGTACCCTCACACATATTACTCTCATTTAGTGGATATTTTTACAAAAAAGTGAAATTTTCAAAAATCCAGAAAATTGGCTGAAAACGACTAAATATCAAGGACTCATTGGGTGAATCGCTCTGGAACTGAGATCAGAACGCTCACTGACATTTCCCCTATGTGAAAGTCTGATAAACGCAGGAAAAATTTTACCCCTGTGGGATATATATTCTACCCACACACATTTGGAACTCTCCTGGGGTACCCTCACACATATTACTCTCATTTAGTGGATATTTTTACAAAAAAGTGAAATTTTCAAAAATCCAGAAAATTGGCTGAAAACGACTAAATATCAAGGACTCATTGGGCGAATCGCTCTGGAACTGAAATCGGAACGCTCACTGACATTTCCCCTATGTGAAAGTCTGATAAACGCAGGAAAAATGACTAAGTCCAAAAAAAAATTTTTTTCAACTTTTTTCAATTTTACCCCCGTGGGATATATATTCTACCCACACACATTTGGAACTCTCCTGGGGTACCCTCACACATATTATTCCCTCATTTAGTGGATGTTTTCAAAAAAAAGTGAAATTTTCAAAAATCCAGAAAATTGGCTGAAAACGACTAAATATCAAGGACTCATTGGGTGAATCGCTCTGGAACTGAGATCAGAACGCTCACTGACATTTCCCCTATGTGAAAGTCTGATAAACGCAGGAAAAATTTTACCACTGTGGGATATATATTCTACCCACACACATTTGGAACTCTCCTGGGGTACCCTCACACATATTACTCTCATTTAGTGGATATTTTTACAAAAAAGTGAAATTTTCAAAAATCCAGAAAATTGGCTGAAAACGACTAAATATCAAGGACTCATTGGGCGAATCGCTCTGGAACTGAAATCGGAACGCTCACTGACATTTCCCCTATGTGAAAGTCTGATAAACGCAGGAAAAATGACTAAGTCCAAAAAAAAAATTTTTTCAACTTTTTTCAATTTTACCCCCGTGGGATATATATTCTACCCACACACATTTGGAACTCTCCTGGGGTACCCTCACACATATTATTCCCTCATTTAGTGGATGATTTTAAAAAAAAGTGAAATTTTCAAAAATCCAGAAAATTGGCTGAAAACGACAAAATATCAAGGACTCATTGGGCGAATCGCTCTGGAACTGTAATCGGAACGCTCACTGACATTTTCCCTATCTGAAAGTCTGATAAACAGCGGAAAAATTACTAAGTCCAAAAAAAATTTTTTTTTCAACTTTTTTAAATTTTATCCCCGTGGGATATATATTCTACCCACACACATTTGGAACTCTCCTGGGGTACCCTCACACATGTTATGCCCTCATTTAGTGGATATTTTTACAAAAAAGTGAAATTTTCAAAAATCCAGAAAATTGGCTGAAAACGACTAAATATCAAGGACTCATTGGGCGAAGCGCTCTGGAACTGAAATCTGAATGCTCACTGACATTTCCCCTATCTGAAAGTCTGATAAATGCCGGAAAAATTACTAAGTCCCAAAAAAAATTTTTTTTCAACTTTTTTCAATTTTACCCCCGTGGGATATATATTCTACCCACACACACTTGGAACTCTCCTGGGGTACCCTCACACATATTACTCTCATTTAGTGGATATTTTTACAAAAAAGTGAAATTTTCAAAAATCCAGAAAATTGGCTGAAAACGACTAAATATCAAGGACTCATTGGGCGAATCGCTCTGGAACTGAAATCAGAACGCTCACTCACATTTCCCCTATGTGAAACTCTGATAAACGCAGGAAAAATGACTAAGTCCAAAAAAAAAAATTTTTCAACTTTTTTCAATTTTACCCCCGTGGGATATATATTCTACCCACACACATTTGGAACTCTCCTGGGGTACCCTCACACATATTATGCCCTCATTTAGTGGATATTTTCACAAAAAAGTGAAATTTTCAAAAATTGGATGAAAACGACTAAATATCAAGGACTCATTGGGCGAATCGCTCTGGAACTGTAATCGGAACGCTCACTGACATTTTCCCTATCTGAAAGTCTGATAAACAGCGGAAAAATTACTAAGTCCAAAAAAAAATTTTTTTTCAACTTTTTTCAATTTTATCCCCGTGGGATATATATTCTACCCACACACATTTGGAACTCTCCTGGGGTACCCTCACACATATTATTCCCTCATTTAGTGGATATTTTTCACAAAAAAGTGAAATTTTCAAAAATCCAGAAAATTGGCTGAAAACGACTAAATATCAAGGACTCATTGGGCGAATCGCTCTGGAACTGAAATCTGAACGCTCACTGACATTTCCCCTATCTGAAAGTCTGATAAATGCCGGAAAAATGACTAAGTTCAAAAAAAAATTTTTTTCAACTTTTTTCAATTTTACCCCGTGGGATATATATTCTACCCACACACATTTGGAACTCTCCTGGGGTACCCTCACACATATTATTCTCTCATTTAGTGGATGTTTTCACAAAAAAGTGAAATTTTCAAAAATCCAGAAAATTGGCTGAAAACGACTAAATATCAAGGACTCATTGGGCGAATCGCTCTGGAACTGAAATCGGAATGCTCACTGACATTTTCCCTATGTGAAAGTCTGATGAACGCCGGCAAAATTACTAAGTCCAAAAAAAAATTTTTTTCAACTTTTTTCAATTTTATCCCCGTGGGATATATATTCTACCCACACACATTTTGAACTCTCCTGGGGTACCCTCACACATATTATGCCCTCATTTAGTGGATATTTTCACAAAAAAGTGAAATTTTCAAAAATCCAGAAAATTGGCTGAAAACGACTAAATATCAAGGACTCATTGGGCGAATCGCTCTGGATCTGAAATATGAACGCTTACTGACATTTCCCCTATCTGAAAGTCTGATAAATGCCGGAAAAATTACTAAGTCGAAAAAAAAAAAATTTTAAACTTTTTTCAATTTTACCCCGTGGGATATATATTCTACCCACACACATTTGGAACTCTCCTGGGGTACCCTCACACATATTATTCTCTCATTTAGTGGATATTTTCACAAAAAAGTGAAATTTTCAAAAATCCAGAAAATTGGCTGAAAACGACTAAATAGCAAGGACTCATTGGGCGAATCGCTCTGGAACTGAAATCGGAATGCTCACTGACATTTCCCCTATCTGAAAGTCTGATGAACGCTGGAAAAATTACTAAGTCCAAAAAAAAATTTTTTTAAACTTTTTTCAATTTTGTCCACGTGGGATATATATTCTACCCACACACATTTGGAACTCTCCTGGGGTACCCTCACACATATTATGCCCTCATTTAGTGGATATTTTCACAAAAAAGTGAAATTTTCAAAAATCCAGAAAATTGGCTAAAAACGACTAAATATCAAGGACTCATGGGGCGAATCGCTCTAGAACTGAAATCGGAACGCTCACTGACATTTCCCCTATCTGAAAGTCTGATAAACAGCGGAAAAATTACTAAGTCCAATAAAAAAAAATTTTCAACTTTTTTCAATTTTACCCCCGTGGGATATATATTCTACCCACACACATTTGGAACTCTGCTGGGGTACCCTCACACATATTATGCCCTCATTTAGTGGATGTTTTCACAAAAAAGTGAAATTTTCAAAAATCCAGAAAATTGGCTGAAAACGACTAAATATCAAGGACTCATTGGGCGAATCGCTCTGGAACTGAAATCGGAATGCTCACTGACATTTTCCCTATCTGAAAGTCTGATGAACGCCGGAAAAATTACTAAGTCCAAAAAAAATTTTTTTTCAACTTTTTTCAATTTTATCCCCGTGGGATATATATTCTACCCACACACATTTGGAACTCTCCTGGGGTACCCTCACACATATTATGCCCTCATTTAGTGGATATTTTCACAAAAAAGTGAAATTTTCAAAAATCCAGAAAATTGGCTGAAAACTACTAAATATCAAGGACTCATTGGGCGAATCGCTCTGGAACTGAAATCTGAACGCTCACTGACATTTCCCCTATCTGAAAGTCTGATAAATGCCGGAAAAATTACTAAGTCCAAAAATAATTTTTTTTAAACTTTTTTCAATTTTACCCCCGTGGGATATATATTCTACCCACACACATTTGGAACTCTCCTGGGGTACCATCACACATATTATTCTCTCATTTAGTGGATATTTTCACAAAAAAGTGAAAGTTTCAAAAATCCAGAAAATTGGCTGAAAACGACTAAATATCAAGGACTCATTGGGCGAATCGCTCTGGATCTGAAATATGAACGCTTACTGACATTTCCCCAATCTGAAAGTCTGATAATAGCCGGAAAAATTACTAAGTCGAAAAAAAAAATTTTTTAAACTTTTTTCAATTTTACCCCCGTGGGATATATTTTCTACCCACACACATTTGGAACTCTCCTGGGGTACCCTCACACATATTATTCTCTCATTTAGTGGATATTTTCACAAAAAAGTGAAATTTTCAAAAATCCAGAAAATTGGCTGAAAACGACTAAATAGCAAGGACTCATTGGGCGAATCGCTCTGGAACTGAAATCGGAATGCTCACTGACATTTCCCCTATGTGAAAGTCTGATATTCGCCGGAAAAATGACTAAGTTCAAAAAAAAAATTTTTTCAACTTTTTTCAATTTTACCCCCATGGGATATATATTCTACCCACACACATTTGGGGTACGCTCACACATATTATTCCCTCATTTAGTGGATATTTTCACAAAAAAGTGAAATTTTCAAAAATCCAGAAAATTGGCTGAAAACGACTAAATATCAAGGACTCATTGGGCGAATCACTCTGGAACTGAGTACGGAACGCTCACTGACATTTCCCCTATGTGAAAGTCTGATAAACGCAGGAAAAATGACTAAGTCCAAAAAAAAAAATTTTTCAACTTTTTTCAATTTTACCCCCGTGGGATATATATTCTACCCACACACATTTGGAACTCTCCTGGGGTACCCTCACACATATTATGCCCTCATTTAGTGGATATTTTTCACAAAAAAGTGAAATTTTCAAAAATCCAGAAAATTGGCTGAAAACGACTAAATATCAAGGACTCATTGGGCGAATCGCTCTAGAACTGAAATCGGAACGCTCACTGACATTTCCCCTATGTGAAAGTCTGATAAACGCCGGTAAAATGACTAAGTTCAAAAAAAAATTTTTTCAACTTTTTTCAATTTTACCCCCGTGGGATATATATTCTACCCACACACATTTGGAACTCTCTTAGGGTACCCTCACACATATTATTCCCTCATTTAGTGGATGTTTTCACAAAAAAGGGAAATTTTCAAAAATCCAGAAAATTGGCTGAAAACGACTAAATATCAAGGACTCATTGGGCGAATCGCTCTGGAACTGAAATCGGAATGCTCACTGACATTTCCCCTATCTGAAAGTCTGATGAACGCCGGAAAAATAACTAAGTCCAAAAAAAAATTTTTTTCAACTTTTTTCAATTTTATCCCCGTGGGATATATATTCTACCCACACACATTTGGAACTCTCCTGGGGTACCCTCACACATATTATGCCCTCATTTAGTGGATATTTTCACAAAAAAGTGAAATTTTCAAAAATCCAGAAAATTGGCTGAAAACGACTAAATATCAAGGACTCATTGGGCGAATCGCTCTGGATCTGAAATATGAACGCTTACTGACATCTCCCCTATCTGAAAGTCTGATAAATGCCGGAAAAATTACTAAGTCGAAAAAAAAAAAATTTTAAACTTTTTTCAATTTTACCCCCGTGGGATATATATTCTACACACACACATTTGGAACTCTCCTGGGGTACCCTCACACATATTATTCTCTCATTTAGTGGATATTTTCACAAAAAAGTGAAATTTTCAAAAATCCAGAAAATTGGCTGAAAACGACTAAATAGCAAGGACTCATTGGGCGAATCGCTCTAGAACTGAAATCGGAATGCTCACTGACATTTCCCCTATGTGAAAGTCTGATATTCGCCGGAAAAATGACTAAGTTCAAAAAAAAATTTTTTTCAACTTTTTTCAATTTTACCCCCATGGGATATATATTCTACCCACACACATTTGGGGTACGCTCACACATATTATTCCCTCATTTAGTGGATATTTTCACAAAAAAGTGAAATTTTCAAAAATCCAGAAAATTGGCTGAAAACGACTAAATATCAAGGACTCATTGGGCGAATCGCTCTGGAACTGAAATCGGAACGCTCACTGACATTTCCCCTATGTGAAAGTCTGATAAACGCAGGAAAAATGTCTAAGTCCAAAAAAAAAAATGTTTCAACTTTTTTCAATTTTACCCTCGTGGGATATATATTCTACCCACACACATTTGGAACTCTCCTGGGGTACCCTCACACATATTATGCCCTCATTTAGTGGATATTTTCACAAAAAAGTGAAATTTTCAAAAATCCAGAAAATTGGCTGAAAACGACTAAATATCAAGGACTCATTGGGCGAATCGCTCTGGAACTGAAATCGGAATGCTCACTGACATTTCCCCTGTCTGAAAGTCTGATGAACGCCGGAAAAATTACTAAGTCCAAAAAAAATTTTTTTTCAACTTTTTTCAATTTTATCCCCGTGAGATATATATTCTACCCACACACATTTGGAACTCTCCTGGGGTACCCTCACACATATTATGCCCTCATTTAGTGGATATTTTCACAAAAAAGTGAAAGTTTCAAAAATCCAGAAAATTGGCTGAAAACGACTAAATATCAAGGACTCATTGGGCGAATCGCTCTGGATCTGAAATATGAACGCTTACTGACATTTCCCCTATCTGAAAGTCTGATAAATGCCGGAAAAATTACTAAGTCGAAAAAAAAAATTTTTTAAACTTTTTTCAATTTTACCCCCGTGGGATATATATTCTACCCACACACATTTGGAACTCTCCTGGGGTACCCTCACACATATTATTCTCTCATTTAGTGGATATTTTCACAAAAAAGTGAAATTTTCAAAAATCCAGAAAATTGGCTGAAAACGACTAAATAGCAAGGACTCATTGGGCGAATCGCTCTGGAACTGAAATCGGAATGCTCACTGACATTTCCCCTATGTGAAAGTCTGATATTCGCCGGAAAAATGACTAAGTTCAAAAAAAAAATTTTTTCAACTTTTTTCAATTTTACCCCCATGGGATATATATTCTACCCACACACATTTGGGGTACGCTCACACATATTATTCCCTCATTTAGTGGATATTTTCACAAAAAAGTGAAATTTTCAAAAATCCAGAAAATTGGCTGAAAACGACTAAATATCAAGGACTCATTGGGCGAATCACTCTGGAACTGAGTTCGGAACGCTCACTGACATTTCCCCTATGTGAAAGTCTGATAAACGCAGGAAAAATGACTAAGTCCAAAAAAAAAAATTTTTCAACTTTTTTCAATTTTACCCCCGTGGGATATATATTCTACCCACACACATTTGGAACTCTCCTGGGGTACCCTCACACATATTATGCCCTCATTTAGTGGATATTTTTCACAAAAAAGTGAAATTTTCAAAAATCCAGAAAATTGGCTGAAAACGACTAAATATCAAGGACTCATTGGGCGAATCGCTCTAGAACTGAAATCGGAACGCTCACTGACATTTCCCCTATGTGAAAGTCTGATAAACGCCGGTAAAATGACTAAGTTCAAAAAAAAATTTTTTCAACTTTTTTCAATTTTACCCCCGTGGGATATATATTCTACCCACACACATTTGGAACTCTCTTAGGGTACCCTCACACATATTTTTCCCTCATTTAGTGGATGTTTTCACAAAAAAGGGAAATTTTCAAAAATCCAGAAAATTGGCTGAAAACGACTAAATATCAAGGACTCATTGGGCGAATCGCTCTGGAACTGAAATCGGAATGCTCACTGACATTTCCCCTATCTGAAAGTCTGATGAACGCCGGAAAAATAACTAAGTCCAAAAAAAAATTTTTTTCAACTTTTTTCAATTTTATCCCCGTGGGATATATATTCTACCCACACACATTTGGAACTCTCCTGGGGTACCCTCACACATATTATGCCCTCATTTAGTGGATATTTTCACAAAAAAGTGAAATTTTCAAAAATCCAGAAAATTGGCTGAAAACGACTAAATATCAAGGACTCATTGGGCGAATCGCTCTGGATCTGAAATATGAACGCTTACTGACATCTCCCCTATCTGAAAGTCTGATAAATGCCGGAAAAATTACTAAGTCGAAAAAAAAAAAATTTTAAACTTTTTTCAATTTTACCCCCGTGGGATATATATTCTACACACACACATTTGGAACTCTCCTGGGGTACCCTCACACATATTATTCTCTCATTTAGTGGATATTTTCACAAAAAAGTGAAATTTTCAAAAATCCAGAAAATTGGCTGAAAACGACTAAATATCAAGGACTCATTGGGCGAATCGCTCTGGAACTGAAATCGGAATGCTCACTGACATTTCCCCTGTCTGAAAGTCTGATGAACGCCGGAAAAATTACTAAGTCCAAAAAAAATTTTTTTTCAACTTTTTTCAATTTTATCCCCGTGAGATATATATTCTACCCACACACATTTGGAACTCTCCTGGGGTACCCTCACACATATTATGCCCTCATTTAGTGGATATTTTCACAAAAAAGTGAAAGTTTCAAAAATCCAGAAAATTGGCTGAAAACGACTAAATATCAAGGACTCATTGGGCGAATCGCTCTGGATCTGAAATATGAACGCTTACTGACATTTCCCCTATCTGAAAGTCTGATAAATGCCGGAAAAATTACTAAGTCGAAAAAAAAAATTTTTTAAACTTTTTTCAATTTTACCCCCGTGGGATATATATTCTACCCACACACATTTGGAACTCTCCTGGGGTACCCTCACACATATTATTCTCTCATTTAGTGGATATTTTCACAAAAAAGTGAAATTTTCAAAAATCCAGAAAATTGGCTGAAAACGACTAAATAGCAAGGACTCATTGGGCGAATCGCTCTAGAACTGAAATCGGAATGCTCACTGACATTTCCCCTATGTGAAAGTCTGATATTTGCCGGAAAAATGACTAAGTTCAAAAAAAAAATTTTTTCAACTTTTTTCAATTTTACCCCCATGGGATATATATTCTACCCACACACATTTGGGGTACGCTCACACATATTATTCCCTCATTTAGTGGATATTTTCACAAAAAAGTGAAATTTTCAAAAATCCAGAAAATTGGCTGAAAACGACTAAATATCAAGGACTCATTGGGCGAATCGCTCTGGAACTGAAATCGGAACGCTCACTGACATTTCCCCTATGTGAAAGTCTGATAAACGCCGGTAAAATGATTAAGTTCAAAAAAAATTTTTTTCAACTTTTTTCAATTTTACCCCCGTGGGATATATATTCTACCCACACACATTTGGAACTCTCCTAGGGTACCCTCACACATATTATTCCCTCATTTAGTGGATGTTTTCACAAAAAATTGAAATTTTCAAAAATCCAGAAAATTGGCTGAAAACGACTAAATATCAACGACTCATTGGGCGAATCGCTCTGGAACTGAAATCGGAATGCTCACTGACATTTCCCCTATCTGAAAGTCTGATGAACGCCGGAAAAATAACTAAGTCCAAAAAAAAATTTTTTTCAACTTTTTTCAATTTTATCCCCGTGGGATATATATTCTACCCACACACATTTGGAACTCTCCTGGGGTACCCTCACACATATTATGCCCTCATTTAGTGGATATTTTCACAAAAAAGAGAAATTTTCAAAAATCCAGAAAATTGGCTGAAAACGACTAAATATCAAGGACTCATTGGGCGAATCGCTCTGGAACTGAAATCGGAATGCTCACTGACATTTTCCCTATCTGAAAGTCTGATGAACGCCGGAAAAATTACTAAGTCCAAAAAAAAATTTTTTTCAACTTTTTTCAATTTTATCCCCGTGGGATATATATTCTACCCACACACATTTGGAACTCTCCTGGGGTACCCTCACACATATTATGCCCTCATTTAGTGGATATTTTCACAAAAAAGTGAAATTTTCAAAAATCCAGAAAATTGGCTGAAAATGACTAAATATCAAGGACTCATTGGGCGAATCGCTCTGGAACTGAAAACGGAACGCTCACTGACATTTCCCCTATGTGAAAGTCTGATAAACGCAGGAAAAATGTCTAAGTCCAAAAAAAAAAATTTTTCAACTTTTTTCAATTTTACCCCTGTGGGATATATATTCTACCCACACACATTTGGAACTCTCCTGGGGTACCCTCACACATATTATTCCCTCATTTAGTGGATGTTTTCACAAAAAAGTGAAATTTTCAAAAATCCAGAAAATTGGCTGAAAACGACTAAATATCAAGGACTCATTGGGCGAATCGCTCTGGAACTGAAATCGGAATGCTCACTGACATTTCCCCTATCTGAAAGTCTGATGAATGCCGGAAAAATTACTAAGTCCAAAAAAAAATTTTTTTCAACTTTTTTCAATTTTATCCCCGTGAGATATATATTCTACCCACACACATTTGGAACTCTCCTGGGGTACCCTCACACATATTATGCCCTCATTTAGTGGATATTTTCACAAAAAAGTGAAATTTTCAAAAATCCAGAAAATTTCCTGAAAACGACTAAATAGCAAGGAATCATTGGGCGAATCGCTCTGGAACTGAAATCGGAACGCTCACTGACATTTCCCCTATGTGAAAGTCTGATATTCGCCGGAAAAATGACTAAGTTCAAAAAAAAAATTTTTCAACTTTTTTCAATTTTACCCCCATGGGATATATATTCTACCCACACACATTTGGAACTCTCCTGGGGTACCCTCACACATATTATTCCCTCATTTAGTGGATGTTTTCACAAAAAAGTGAAATTTTCAAAAATCCTGAAAATTGGCTGAAAACGACTAAATATCAAGGACTCATTGGGCGAATCGCTCTGGAACTGAAATCGGAACGCTCACTGACATTTCCCCTATGTGAAAGTCTGATAAACGCAGGAAAAATGTCTAAGTCCAAAAAAAAAATTTTTCAACTTTTTTCAATTTTATCCCCGTGGGATATATATTCTACCCACACACATTTGGAACTCTCCTGGGGTACCCTCACACATATTATGCCCTCATTTAGTGGATATTTTCACAAAAAAGTGAAATTTTCAAAAATCCAGAAAATTGGCTGATAACGACTAAATATCAAGGACTCATTGGGCGTATCGCTCTGGAACTGAAATCGGAATGCTCACTGACATTTCCCCTATCTGAAAGTCTGATAAACGCCGGAAAAATGACTAAGTCCAAAAAAAAAAGTTTTTCAACTTTTTTAAATTTTACCACCTGGGATATATATTCTACCACACACATTTGGAACTCTCCTGGGGTACCCTCACACATATTATTCCCTCATTTAGTGGATATTTTGACAAAAAAGAGAAATTTTCAAAAATCCAGAAAATTGGCTGAAAACGACTAAATATCAAGGACTCATTGGGCGAATCGCTCTGAAACTGAAATCTGAACACTCACTGACATTTCCCCTATCTGAAAGTGTGATAAATGCCGGAAAAATTACTAAGTCAAAAAAAAAAAAATTTAAAACTTTTTTCAATTTTACCCCCGTGGGATATATATTCTACCCACACACATTTGGAACTCTCCTGGGGTACCCTCACACATATTATTCTCTCATTTAGTGGATATTTTCACAAAAAAGTGAAATTTTCAAAAATCCAGAAAATTGGCTGAAAACGACTAAATAGCAAGGACTCATTGGGCGAATCGCTCTGGAACTGAAATCGGAACGCTCACTGACATTTGCCCTATGTGAAAGTCTGATATTCGCCAGAAAAATGACTAAGTTCAAAAAAAAAAATTTTTCAACTTTTTTCAATTTTACCCCCTTGGGATATATATTCTGCCCACACACATTTGGGGTACCCTCACACATATTATTCCCTCATTTAGTGGATATTTTCACAAAAAAGTGAAATTTTTAAAAATCCAGAAAATTGGCTGAAAACGACTAAATATCAAGGACTCATTGGGCAAATCGCTCTGGAACTGAAATCTGAACGCTCACTGACATTTCCCCTCTCTGAAAGTCTGATAAATGCCGGAAAAATTACAAAGTCCAAAAAAAATTTTTTTTCAACTTTTTTCAATTTTACCCCCGTGGGATATATATTCTACCCCCACACATTTGGAACTCTCCTGGGGTACCCTCACACATATTATTCCCTCATTTAATGGATATTTTCACAAAAAAGTGAAATTTTCAAAAATCCAGAAAATTGTCTGAAAACGACTAAATATCAAGGACTCATTGGGCGTATCGCTCTGGAACTGAAATCGGAATGCTCACTGACATTTCCCCTATCTTAAAGTCTGATAAACGCCGGAAAAATGACTAAGTCGAAAAAAAAATTTTTTTCAATTTTACCCCCGTGGGATATACATTCTTCCCACACACATTTGGAACTCTCCTGGGGTACCCTCACACATATTATTCTCTCATTTAGTGGATATTTTCACAAAAAAGTGAAATTTTTAAAAATCCAGAAAATTGGCTGAAAACGACTAAATATCAAGGACTCATTGGACAAATCGCTCTGGAACTGAAATCGGAATGCTCACTGACATTTCCCCTATCTGAAAGTCTGATAAACGCCGGAAAAATGACTAAGTCCAAAAAAAAAAGTTTTTCAACTTTTTTAAATTTTACCCCCTGGGATATATATTCTACCCACACACATTTTGAACTCTCCTTGGGTACCCTCACACATATTATTCTCTCATTTAGTGGATATTTTCACAAAAAAGTGAAATTTTCAAAAATCAAGAAAATTGGCTGAAAACGACTAAATATCAATTACTCATTGGGCGAATCGCTCTGGAACTGAAATCTGAACGCTCACTGACATTTTCCCTATCTGAAAGTCTGATAAACGCTGGAAAAATGACTAAGTCCAAAAAAAATTTTTTTTCAACTTTTTTCAATTTTACCCCCGTGGGATATATATTCTACCCACACACATTTGGAACTCTCCTGGGGTACCCTCACACATATTATTCCCTCATTTAGTGGATATTTTCACAAAAAAGTGAAATTTTTAAAAATCCAGAAAATTGGCTGAAAACGACTAAATATCATGGACTCATTGGGCGAATCGCTCTGGAACTGAAATCGGAACGCTCACTGACATTTCCCCTATGTGAAAGTCTGATAAACGCAGGAAAAATGACTAAGTCCAAAAAAAAAAATTTTTCAACTTTTTTCAATTTTACCCGCTGGGATATATATTCTACCACACACATTTGGAACTCTCCTGGGGTACCCTCACACATATTATTCCCTCATTTAGTGGATATTTTCACAAAAAAGTGAAATTTTTAAAAATCCAGGAAAATTGGCTGAAAACGACTAAATATCAAGGACTCATTGAGCAAATCGCTCTGGAACTAAAATCTGAACGCTCACTGACATTTCCCCTATCTGAAAGTCTGATAAATGCCGGAAAAATGACTAAGTCAAAAAAAATTTTTTTTTCAAATTTTCAATTTTACTCCCGTGGGATATATATTCTACCCACACACATTTGGAACTCTCCTGGGGTACCCTCACACATATTATTCCCTCATTTAGTGGATATTTTCACAAAAAAGTGAAATTTTCAAAAATCCAGAAAATTGGCTGAGAACGACTAAATATGAAGGACTCATTGGGCGAATTGCTCTGGAACTGAAATCAGAATGCTTACTGACATTTTCCCTATCTGAAAGTCTGATAAACGCCGGAAAAATTAGTAAGTCCAAAAAAAAATTTTTTTCAACTTTTTTCAATTTTATACCCGTGGGATATATATTCTACCCACACACATTTGGAACTCTCCTGGGGTACCCTCACACATATTATTCCCTCATTTAGTGGATATTTTCACAAAAAAGTGAAATTTTTAAAAATCCAGAAAATTGGCTGAAAACGACTAAATATCAAGGACTCATTGGCCGAATCGCTCTGGAACTGAAATCGGAACGCTCACTGACATTTCCAATATGTGAAAGTCTGATAAACGCAGGAAAAATGACTAAGTCCAAAAAAAAAAACTTTTCAACTTTTTTCAATTTTACCCCCTGGGATATATATTCTACCACACACATTTGGAACTCTCCTGGGGTACCCTCACACATATTATTCCCTCATTTAGTGGATATTTTCACAAAAAAGTGAAATTTTTAAAAATCCAGGAAAATTGGCTGAAGACGACTAAATATCAAGGACTCATTGGGCAAATCGCTCTGGAACTGAAATCGGAACGCTCACTGACATTTCCCCTATGTGAAAGTCTGATAAACGCAGGAAAAATGACTAAGTCCAAAAAAAAAAAAATTTTCTACTTTTTTCAATTTTACACCCGTGGGATATATATTCTACCCACACACATTTGGAACTCTCCTGGGGTACCCTCACACATATTATGCCCTCATTTAGTGGATATTTTGACAAAAAAGAGAAATTTTCAAAAATCCAGAAAATTGGCTGAAAACAACTAAATATCAAGGACTCATTGGGCGAATCGCTCTGGAACTGAAATCGGAACGCTCACTGACATTTCCCCTATGTGAAAGTCTGATAAACGCAGGAAAAATGTCTAAGTCCAAAAAAAAAATTTTTCAACTTTTTTCAATTTTATCCCCGTGGGATATATATTCTACCCACACACATTTGGAACTCTCCTGGGGTACCCTCACACATATTATGCCCTCATTTAGTGGATATTTTCACAAAAAAGTGAAATTTTCAAAAATCCAGAAAATTGGCTGAAAACGACTAAATATCAAGGACTCATTGGGCGTATCGCTCTGGAACTGAAATCGGAATGCTCACTGACATTTCCCCTATCTGAAAGTCTGATAAACGCCGGAAAAATGACTAAGTCCAAAAAAAAAAGTTTTTCAACTTTTTTAAATTTTACCACCTGGGATATATATTCTACCACACACATTTGGAACTCTCCTGGGGTACCCTCACACATATTATTCCCTCATTTAGTGGATATTTTGACAAAAAAGAGAAATTTTCAAAAATCCAGAAAATTGGCTGAAAACGACTAAATATCAAGGACTCATTGGGCGAATCGCTCTGGAACTGAAATCGGAACGCTCACTGACATTTCCCCTATGTGAAAGTCTGATAAACGCAGGAAAAATGTCTAAGTCCAAAAAAAAAATTTTTCAACTTTTTTCAATTTTATCCCCGTGGGATATATATTCTACCCACACACATTTGGAACTCTCCTGGGGTACCCTCACACATATTATGCCCTCATTTAGTGGATATTTTCACAAAAAAGTGAAATTTTCAAAAATCCAGAAAATTGGCTGAAAACGACTAAATATCAAGGACTCATTGGGCGAATCGCTCTGAAACTGAAATCTGAACACTCACTGACATTTCCCCTATCTGAAAGTCTGATAAATGCCGGAAAAATTACTAAGTCAAAAAAAAAAAAATTTAAAACTTTTTTCAATTTTACCCCCGTGGGATATATATTCTACCCACACACATTTGGAACTCTCCTGGGGTACCCTCACACATATTATTCTCTCATTTAGTGGATATTTTCACAAAAAAGTGAAATTTTCAAAAATCCAGAAAATTGGCTGAAAACGACTAAATAGCAAGGACTCATTGGGCGAATCGCTCTGGAACTGAAATCGGAACGCTCACTGACATTTGCCCTATGTGAAAGTCTGATATTCGCCAGAAAAATGACTAAGTTCAAAAAAAAAAATTTTTCAACTTTTTTCAATTTTACCCCCTTGGGATATATATTCTGCCCACACACATTTGGGGTACCCTCACACATATTATTCCCTCATTTAGTGGATATTTTCACAAAAAAGTGAAATTTTTAAAAATCCAGAAAATTGGCTGAAAACGACTAAATATCAAGGACTCATTGGGCAAATCGCTCTGGAACTGAAATCTGAACGCTCACTGACATTTCCCCTCTCTGAAAGTCTGATAAATGCCGGAAAAATTACAAAGTCCAAAAAAAATTTTTTTTCAACTTTTTTCAATTTTACCCCCGTGGGATATATATTCTACCCCCACACATTTGGAACTCTCCTGGGGTACCCTCACACATATTATTCCCTCATTTAATGGATATTTTCACAAAAAAGTGAAATTTTCAAAAATCCAGAAAATTGTCTGAAAACGACTAAATATCAAGGACTCATTGGGAGTATCGCTCTGGAACTGAAATCGGAATGCTCACTGACATTTCCCCTATCTTAAAGTCTGATAAACGCCGGAAAAATGACTAAGTCGAAAAAAAAATTTTTTTCAATTTTACCCCCGTGGGATATACATTCTTCCCACACACATTTGGAACTCTCCTGGGGTACCCTCACACATATTATTCTCTCATTTAGTGGATATTTTCACAAAAAAGTGAAATTTTTAAAAATCCAGAAAATTGGCTGAAAACGACTAAATATCAAGGACTCATTGGACAAATCGCTCTGGAACTGAAATCGGAATGCTCACTGACATTTCCCCTATCTGAAAGTCTGATAAACGC
This sequence comes from Phyllobates terribilis, assembly GCF_046119375.1. Taxonomy (NCBI): domain Eukaryota; kingdom Metazoa; phylum Chordata; class Amphibia; order Anura; family Dendrobatidae; genus Phyllobates; species Phyllobates terribilis. Next base: position 598,550,847 of record NW_027362762.1, read on the forward strand.
CGGAAAAATGACTAAGTCCAAAAAAAAAAGTTTTTCAACTTTTTTAAATTTTACCCCCTGGGATATATATTCTACCCACACACATTTTGAACTCTCCTTGGGTACCCTCACACATATTATTCTCTCATTTAGTGGATATTTTCACAAAAAAGTGAAATTTTCAAAAATCAAGAAAATTGGCTGAAAACGACTAAATATCAAGGACTCATTGGGCGAATCGCTCTGGAACTGAAATCTGAACGCTCACTGACATTTTCCCTATCTGAAAGTCTGATAAACGCTGGAAAAATGACTAAGTCCAAAAAAAATTTTTTTTCAACTTTTTTCAATTTTACCCCCGTGGGATATATATTCTACACACACACATTTGGAACTCTCCTGGGGTACCCTCACACATATTATTCCCTCATTTAGTGGATATTTTCACAAAAAAGTGAAATTTTTAAAAATCCAGTAAATTGGCTGAAGACGACTAAATATCAAGGACTCATTGGGCGAATCGCTCTGGAACTGAAATCGGAACGTGCACTGACAATTCCCCTATCTGAAAGTCTGATAAACGACGGAAAAATGACTAAGGCCCAAAAAAATTTTTTTTCACCTTTTTTCAATTTTATCCCCGTGGGATATATATTCTACCCACACACATTTGGAACTCTCCTGGGGTACCCTCACACATATTATTCCCTCATTTAGTGGATATTTTCACAAAAAAGTGAAATTTTTAAAAATCCAGAAAATTGGCTGAAAACGACTAAATATCATGGACTCATTGGGCGAATCGCTCTGGAACTGAAATCGGAACGCTCACTGACATTTCCCCTATGTGAAAGTCTGATAAACGCAGGAAAAATGACTAAGTCCAAAAAAAAAAATTTTTCAACTTTTTTCAATTTTACCCGCTGGGATATATAATCTACCACACACATTTGGAACTCTCCTGGGGTACCCTCACACATATTATTCCCTCATTTAGTGGATATTTTCACAAAAAAGTGAAATTTTTAAAAATCCAGGAAAATTGGCTGAAAACGACTAAATATCAAGGACTCATTGAGCAAATCGCTCTGGAACTAAAATCTGAACGCTCACTGACATTTCCCCTATCTGAAAGTCTGATAAATGCCGGAAAAATGACTAAGTCAAAAAAAATTTTTTTTTCAAATTTTCAATTTTACTCCCGTGGGATATATATTCTACCCACACACATTTGGAACTCTCCTGGGGTACCCTCACACATATTATTCCCTCATTTAGTGGATATTTTCACAAAAAAGTGAAATTTTCAAAAATCCAGAAAATTGGCTGAGAACGACTAAATATGAAGGACTCATTGGGCGAATTGCTCTGGAACTGAAATCAGAATGCTTACTGACATTTTCCCTATCTGAAAGTCTGATAAACGCCGGAAAAATTAGTAAGTCCAAAAAAAAATTTTTTTCAACTTTTTTCAATTTTATACCCGTGGGATATATATTCTACCCACACACATTTGGAACTCTCCTGGGGTACCCTCACACATATTATTCCCTCATTTAGTGGATATTTTCACAAAAAAGTGAAATTTTTAAAAATCCAGAAAATTGGCTGAAAACGACTAAATATCAAGGACTCATTGGCCGAATCGCTCTGGAACTGAAATCGGAACGCTCACTGACATTTCCAATATGTGAAAGTCTGATAAACGCAGGAAAAATGACTAAGTCCAAAAAAAAAAACTTTTCAACTTTTTTCAATTTTACCCCCTGGGATATATATTCTACCACACACATTTGGAACTCTCCTGGGGTACCCTCACACATATTATTCCCTCATTTAGTGGATATTTTCACAAAAAAGTGAAATTTTTAAAAATCCAGGAAAATTGGCTGAAGACGACTAAATATCAAGGACTCATTGGGCAAATCGCTCTGGAACTGAAATCGGAACGCTCACTGACATTTCCCCTATGTGAAAGTCTGATAAACGCAGGAAAAATGACTAAGTCAAAAAAAAATTTGTTTTCAACTTTTTTCAATTTTACCCCCGTGGGATATATATTCTACCCAAACACATTTGGAACTCTCCTGGGGCACCCTCACACATATTATTCCCTCATTTAGTGGATATTTTCACAAAAAAAGTGAAATTTTTAAAAATCCAGAAAATTGGCTGAAAACGACTAAATATCATGGACTCATTGGGCGAATCGCTCTGGAACTGAAATTAGAACGCTCACTGACATTTCCCCAACTGAAAGTCTGACAAACGGCGGAAAAATGACTAAGTCCAAAAAATTTTTTTTTTAAACTTTTTTCAATTTTACCCCCGTGGGATATATATTCTACCCACACACATTTGGAACTCTCCTGGGGTACCCTCACACATATTATTCCCTCATTTAGTGGATATTTTCACAAAAAAGTGAAATTTTCAAAAATCCAAAAAATTGGCTGAAAACGACTAAATATCAAGGACTCATTGGACGAATCGCTCTGGAACTGATATCGGAATGCTCACTGACATTTCCCCTATCTGACAGTCTGATGAACGCCGGAAAAATTAGTAAGTCCAAAAAAAAATTTTTTTCAACTTTTTTCAATTTTAGACCCGTAGGATATATATTCTACCCACACACATTTGGAACTCTCCTGGGGTACCCTCACACATATTATTCCCTCATTTAGTGGATATTTTCACAAAAAAGTGAAATTTTTAAAAATCCAGTAAAATTGGCTGAAAACGACTAAATATCAATTACTCATTGGGCAAATTGCTCTGGAACTGAAATCGGAACGCTCACTGACATTTCCCCTATGTGAAAGTCTGATAAATGCCGGAAAAATTACTAAGTCAAAAAAAAAATTTTTTTCAACTTTTTTCAATTTTACCCCCGTGGGATATATATTCTACCCACACACATTTGGAACTCTCCTGAGGTACCCTCACACATATTATTCCCTCATTTAGTGGATATTTTCACAAAAAAGTGAAATTTTTAAAAATCCAGAAAATTGGCTGAAAACTACTAAATATCAAGGACTCATTGGTCGAATCGCTCTGGAACTGAAATCGGAACGCTCACTGACATTTCCCCTATCTGAAAGTCTGATAAACGCCGGAAAAATTACTAAGTCCAAAAAAAAAATTTTTTCAACTTTTTTCAATTTTATCCCCGTGGGATATATATTCTACCCACACACATTTGGAACTCTCCTGGGGTTCCCTCACACATATTATTCCCTCATTTAGTGGATATTTTCACAAAAAAGTGAAATTTCCAAAAATCCAGAAAATTGGCTGAAAACTACTAAATATCAAGGATTCATTGGGCGAATCGCTCTGGAACTGAAATCAGAACGCTCACTGACAATTCCCCTATCTGAAAGTCTGATAAACGCCAGAAAAATGACCAAGTCCAAAAAAAAAATTTTTTCAACTTTTTTCAATTTTACCCCCGAGGGATATATATTCTACCCACACACATTTGGAACTCTCCTGGCGTACTCTCACACATATTATTCCGTCATTTAGTGGATATTTTCACAAAAAAGTGAAATTTTCAAAAATCCAGAAAATTGGCTGAAAACTATTAAATATCAAGGATTCATTGGGCGAATCGCTCTGGAACTGAAATCAGAACGCTCACTGACAATTCCCCTATCTGAAAGTCTGATAAACGACGGAAAAATGACTAAGTCCCCCAAAAAATTTTTTTCAACTTTTTTCAATTTTACCCCCGTGGGATATATATTCTACCCACACACATTTGGAACTCTCCTTGGGTACCCTCACACATTTTATTCTCTCATTTAGTGGATATTTTCACAAAAAAGTGAAATTTTCAAAAATCCAGAAAATTGCCTGAAAACGCCTAAATATCAAGGACTCATTGGGCGAATCGCTCTGGAACTGAAATCGGAACGTGCACTGACAATTCCCCTATCTGAAAGTCTGATAAACGACGGAAAAATGACTAAGGCCCAAAAAAAATTTTTTTCAACTTTTTTCAATTTTACCCCCGTGGGATATATATTCTACCCACGCACATTTTGAACTCTCCTTGGGTACCCTCACACATATTATTCTCTCATTTAGTGGATATTTTCACAAAAAAGTGAAATTTTCAAAAATCCAGAAAATTGGCTGAAAACGACTAAATATCAAGGACTCATTGGGCGAATCGCTCTGGAACTGAAATCGGAATGCTCACTGACATTTCCCCTATCTGAAAGTCAGATAAACGCCGGAAAAATTACTAAGTCCAAAAAAAAATTTTTTTTCAACTTTTTTCAATTTTATCCCCGTGGGATATATATTCTACCCGCACACATTTGGAACTCTCCTGGGATTCTCTCACACATATTATTCCCTCATTTAGTGGATATTTTCACAAAAAAGTGAAATTTTTAAAAATCCAGAAAATTGGCTGAAAACGACTAAATATCAAGGACTCATTGGGCGAATCGCTCTGGAACTGAAATCGGAACGCTCACTGACATTTCCCCTATCTGAAAGTCTGATAAACGCCGGAAAAATTACTAAGTCCAAAAAAAATTTTTTTTTCAACTTTTTTCAATTTTATCCCCGTGGGATATATATTCTACCCGCACACATTTGGAACTCTCCTGGGGTTCCCTCACACATATTATTCCCTCATTTAGTGGATATCTTCACAAAAAAGTGAAATTTTCAAAAATCCAGAAAATTGGCTGAAAACTACTAAATATCAACGATTCATTGGGCGAATCGCTCTGGAACTGAAATTGGAACGCTCACTGACAATTCCCCTATCTGAAAGTCTGATAAACGACGGAAAAATGACTAAGTCCAAAAAAATTTTTTTTAAACTTTTTTCAATTTTACCCCCGTGGGATATATATTCTACCCAAACACATTTGGAACTCGCCTGGGGTACCCTCACACATATTATTCCCTCATTTAGTGGATATTTTCACAAAAAAGTGAAATTTTTAAAAATCCAGAAAATTGGCTGAAAACTACTAAATATCAATGATACATTGGGCGAATCGCTCTGGAACTGAAATCGGAACGTGCACTGACAATTCCCCTATCTGAAAGTCTGATAAACGACGGAAAAATGACTAAGGCCCAAAAAAAATTTTTTTCAACTTTTTTCAATTTTATCCCCGTGGGATATATATTCTACCCACACACATTTTGAACTCTCCTTGGGTACCCTCACACATATTATTCTCTCATTTAGTGGATATTTTCACAAAAAAGTGAAATTTTCAAAAATCCAGAAAATTGGCTGAAAACGACTAAATATCAAGGACTCATTGGGCGAATCGCTCTGGAACTGAAATCGGAACGCTCACTGACATTTCCCCTATCTGAAAGTCTGATAAACGCCGGAAAAATTACTAAGTCCCAAAAAATTTTTTTTTCAACTTTTTCAATTTTATCCCCGTGGGATATATATTCTACCCACACACATTTGGAACTCTCCTGGGATTCCCTCACACATATTATTCCCTCATTTAGTGGATATTTTCACAAAAAAGTGAAATTTTTAAAAATCCAGAAAATTGGCTGAAAACGACTAAATTTCAAGCACTCATTGGGCGAATCGCTCTGGAACTGAAATCGGAACGCTCACTGACATTTCCCCTATCTGAAAGTCTGATAAACGCCGGAAAAATTACTAAGTCCAAAAAAAATTTTTTTTTCAACTTTTTAAATTTTATCCCCGTGGGATATATATTCTACCCACACACATTTGGAACTCTCCTGGGATTCCCTCACACATATTATTCCCTCATTTAGTGGATATTTTCACAAAAAAGTGAAATTTTTAAAAATCCAGAAAATTGGCTGAAAACGACTAAATATCAAGGACTCATTGGGCGAATCGCTCTGGAACTGAAATCGGAACGCTCACTGACATTTCCCCTATCTGAAAGTCTGATAAACGCCGGAAAAATTACTAAGTCCAAAAAAAATTTTTTTTTCAACTTTTTTCAATTTTATCCTCGTGGGATATATATTCTACCCACACACATTTGGAACTCTCCTGGGGTACCCTCACACATATTATTCCCTATTTAGTGGATATTTTCACAAAAAAGTGAAATTTTTAAAAATCCAGAAAATTGTCTGAAAACGAATAAATATCAAGGACTCATTGGGCGAATCGCTCTGGAACTGAAATCTGAACGCTCATTGACATTTTCCCTATCTGAATGTCTGATAAACGCCGGAAAAATGACTAAGTCCAAAAAAAATTTTTTTTCAACTTTTTTCAATTTTACCCCCGTGGGATATATATTCTACCCACACACATTTGGAACTCTCCTGGGGTACCCTCACACATATTATTCCCTCATTTAGTGGATATTTTCACAAAAACGTGAAATTTTCAAAAATCCAGAAAATTGGCTGAAAACGACTAAATATCAAGGACTCATTGGGCGAATCGCTCTGGAACTGAAATCGGAACGCTCACTGACATTTCCCCTATCTGAAAGTCAGATAAACGCCGGAAAAATTACTAAGTCCAAAAAAAAATTTTTTTTCAACTTTTTTCAATTTTATCCCCGTGGGATATATATTCTACCCACACACATTTGGAACTCTCCTGGGGTTCCCTCACACATATTATTCCCTCATTTAGTGGATATCTTCACAAAAAAGTGAAATTTTCAAAAATCCAGAAAATTGGCTGAAAACTACTAAATATCAACGATTCATTGAGCGAATCGCTCTGGAACTGAAATCGGAACGCTCACTGACAATTCCCCTATCTGAAAGTCTGATAAACGACGGAAAAATTACTAAGTCAAAAAAAAAAATTTTTTCAACTTTTTTCAATTTTACCCCCGTGGGATATATATTCTACCCACACACATTTGGAACTCTCCTGGGGTACCCTCACACATATTATTCCCTCATTTAGTGGATATTTTCACAAAAAAGTGAAATTTTTAAAAATCCAGAAAATTGGCTGAAAACGACTGAATTGGGCGAATTGGGCGAATCGCTCTGGAACTGAAATCGGAATGCTCACTGACATTTCCCGTATCTGAAAGTCTGATAAACGCCGGAAAAATGACTAAGTCCCAAAAAAATGTTTTTTTCAACTTTTTTCAATTTTATCCCCGTGGGATATATATTCTACCCACACACATTTGGAACTCTCCTGGGATTCCCTCACACATATTTTTCCCTCATTTAGTGGATATTTTCACAAAAAAGTGAAATTTTCAAAAATCCAGAAAATTGGCTGAAAACTACTAAATATCAAGGATTCATTGGGCGAATCGCTCTGGAACTGAAATCAGAACGCTCACTGACAATTCCCCTATCTGAAAGTCTGATAAACGATGGAAAAATGACTAAGTCCCAAAAAAAATTTTTTTCAACTTTTTTCAATTTTACCCCGTGGGATATATATTCTACCCACACACATTTGGAACTCTCCTGGGGTACCCTCACACATATTATTCCCTCATTTAGTGGATATTTTCACAAAAAAGTTAAATTTTCAAAAATCCAGAAAATGGCTGAAAACGACTAAATATCAAGGATTCATTGGGCGAATCGCTCTGGAACTGAAATCGGAACGCTCACTGACAATTACCCTATCTGAAAGTCTGATAAACGCCGGATAAATGACTTAGTCCCCAAAAAAAATTTTTCAACTTTTTTCAATTTTACCCCCGTGGGATATATATTCTACCCACACACATTTGGAACTCTCCTCGGGTACCCTCACACATATTATTCCCTCATTTAGTGGATATCTTCACAAAAAAGTGAAATTTTCAAAAATCCAGAAAATTGGCTGAAAACTACTAAATATCAACGATTCATTGGGCGAATCGCTCTGGAACTGAAATTGGAACGCTCACTGACAATTCCCCTATCTGAAAGTCTGATAAACGACGGAAAAATGACTAAGTCCAAAAAAATTTTTTTTAAACTTTTTTCAATTTTACCCCCGTGGGATATATATTCTACCCAAACACATTTGGAACTCGCCTGGGGTACCCTCACACATATTATTCCCTCATTTAGTGGATATTTTCACAAAAAAGTGAAATTTTTAAAAATCCAGAAAATTGGCTGAAAACGACTAAATATCAAGGACTCATTGGGCGAATAGCTCTCAAACTGAAATTGGAACGCTCACTGACATTTTCCCTATCTGAATGTCTGATAAACGCCGGAAAAATAACTAAGTCCAAAAAAAAATTTTTTTCAACTTTTTTCAATTTTATCCCTGTGGGATATATATTCTACCCACACACATTTGGAACTCTCCTGGGGTACCCTCACACATATTATTCCCTCATTTAGTGGATATTTTCACCAAAAAGTGAAATTTTCAAAAATCCAGAAAATTGGCTGAAAACGACTAAATATCAAGGACTCATTGGGCGAATCGCTCTGGAACTGAAATCTGAATGCTCACTGACATTTCCCCTATCTGAAAGTCTGCTAAATGCCGGAAAAATGACTAAGTCGCCCCAAAAAAATTTTCAACTTTTTCAATTTTACCCTCGTGGGATATATATTCTACCCACACACATTTGGAACTCTCCTGGGGTACCCTCACACATATTATTCCCTCATTTAGTGGATATTTTCACAAAAAAGTGAAATTTTTAAAAATCCAGAAAATTGGCTGAAAACGACTAAATATCAAGGACTCATTGGGCGAATCGCTCTGGAACTGAAATCGGAACGCTCACTGACATTTTCCCTATCTGAATGTCTGATAAGCGCCGGAAAAATGACTAAGTCCAAAAAAAATTTTTTTTCAACTTTTTTCAATTTTACCCCCGTGGGATATATATTCTACCCACACACATTTGGAACTCTCCTGGGGTACCATCACACATATTATTCCCTCATTTAGTGGATTTTTTCACAAAAAAGTGAAATTTTTAAAAATCCAGAAAATTGGCTGAAAACGACTAAATATCAAGGACTCATTGATCGAATCGCTCTGGAACTGAAATCGGAACGCTCACTGACATTTCCCCTATCTGAAAGTCTGTTAAACGCCGGAAAAATTACTAAGTCCCAAAAAAATGTTTTTTTCAACTTTTTTCAATTTTATCCCCGTGGGATATATATTCTACCCACACACATTTGGAACTCTCCTGGGGTTCCCTCACACATATTATTCCCTCATTTAGTGGATATTTTCACAAAAAAGTGAAATTTTCAAAAATCCAGAAAATTGGCTGAAAACTACTAAATATCAAGGATTCATTGGGCGAATCGCTCTGGAACTGAAATCAGAACGCTCACTGACAATTCCCCTATCTGAAAGTCTGATAAACGACGGAAAAATGACTAAGTCCCCAAAAAAATTTTTTTCAACTTTTTTCAATTTTACCCCCGTGGGATATATATTCTACCCACACACATTTGGAACTCTCCTGGGGTACCCTCACACATATTATTCCCTCATTTAGTGGATATTTTCACAAAAAAGTTAAATTTTCAAAAATCCAGAAAATGGCTGAAAACGACTAAATATCATGGATTCATTGGGCGAATCGCTCTGGAACTGAAATCGGAACGCTCACTGACAATTCCCCTATCTGAAAGTCTGATAAACGCCGGATAAATGACTTAGTCCCCAAAAAAAATTTTTCAACTTTTTTCAATTTTACCCCCGTGGGATATATATTCTACCCACACACATTTGGAACTCTCCTGGGGTACCCTCACACATATTATTCCCTCATTTAGTGGATATTTTCACAAAAAAGTGAAATTTTTAAAAATCCAGAAAATAGGCTGAAAATGACTAAATATCAAGGACTCATTGGGCGAATCGCTCTGGAACTGAAATTGGAACGCTCACTGACATTTTCCCTATCTGAATGTCTGATAAACGCCGGAAAAATGACTAAGTCCAAAAAAAAATTTTTTTCAACTTTTTTCAATTTTACCCCCGTGGGATATATATTCTACCCACACACATTTGGAACTCTCCTCGGGTACCCTCACACATATTATTCCCTCATTTAGTGGATATTTTCACAAAAAAGTGAAATTTTTAAAAATCCAGAAAATTGGCTGAAAACGACTAAATATCAAGGACTCATTGGGCGAATCGCTCTGGAACTGAAATCGGAACGCTCACTGACATTTCCCCTATCTGAAAGTCTGATAAACGCCGGAAAAATGACTAAGTCCCAAAAAAATTTTTTTTTCAACTTTTTTCAATTTTATCCCCGTGGGATATATATTCTACCCACACACATTTGGAACTCTCCTGGGGTACCCTCACACATATTATTCCATCATTTAGTGGATATTTTCACAAAAAAGTGAAATTTTCAAAAATCCAAAGAATTGGCTGAAAACGACTAAATATCAAGGACTCATTGGACGAATCGCTCTGGAACTGATATCGGAATGCTCACTGACATTTCCCCTATCTGACAGTCTGATGAACGCCGGAAAAATTAGTAAGTCCAAAAAAAAATTTTTTTCAACTTTTTTCAATTTTAGACCCGTGGGATATATATTCTACCCACACACATTTGGAACTCTCCTGGGGTACCCTCACACATATTATTCCGTCATTTAGTGGATATTTTCACAAAAAAGTGAAATTTTCAAAAATCCAGAAAATTGGCTGAAAACTACTAAATATCAAGGATTCATTGGGCGAATCGCTCTGGAACTGAAATCGGAACGCTCACTGACAATTCCCCTCTCTGAAAGTCTGATAAACGACGGAAAAATGACTAAGTCCCAAAAAAAAATTTTTTTCAACTTTTTTCAATTTTATCCCTGTGGGATATATATTCTACCCACACACATTTGGAACTCTCCTGGGGTACCCTCACACATTTTATTCTCTCATTTAGTGGATATTTTCACAAAAAAGTGAAATTTTTAAAAATCCAGGAAAATTGGCTGAAGACGACTAAATATCAAGGACTCATTGGGCAAATCGCTCTGGAACTGAAATCGGAACGCTCACTGACATTTCCCCTATGTGAAAGTCTGATAAACGCAGGAAAAATGACTAAGTCCAAAAAAAAAAATTTTTCAACTTTTTTCAATTTTACCCCCTGGGATATATATTCTACCACACACATTTGGAACTATCCTGGGGTACCCTCACACATATTATTCCCTTATTTAGTGGATATTTTCACAAAAAAGTGAAATTTTTAAAAATCCAGGAAAATTGGCTGAAAACGACTAAATATCAAGGACTCATTGGGCAAATCGCTCTGGAACTGAAATCTGAACGCTCACTGACATTTCCCCTATCTGAAAGTCTGATAAATGCCGGAAAAATTACTAAGTCAAAAAACAATTTTTATTCAACTTTTTTCAATTTTACCCCCGTGGGATATATATTCTACCCAAACACATTTGGAACTCTCCTGGGGTACCCTCACACATATTATTCCCTCATTTAGTGGATATTTTCACAAAAAAAGTGAAATTTTTAAAAATCCAGAAAATTGGCTGAAAACGACTAAATATCATGGACTCATTGGGCGAATCGCTCTGGAACTGAAATTGGAATGCTCACTGACATTTCCCCAACTGAAAGTCTGACAAACGGCGGAAAAATAACGAAGTCCAAAAAAAATTTTTTTTAAACTTTTTTCAATTTTACCCCCGTGGGATATATATTCTACCCACACACATTTGGAACTCTCCTGGGGTACCCTCACACATATTATTCCCTCATTTAGTGGATATTTTCACAAAAAAGTGAAATTTTCAAAAATCCAAAAAATTGGCTGAAAACGACTAAATATCAAGGACTCATTGGACGAATCGCTCTGGAACTGATATCGGAATGCTCACTGACATTTCCCCTATCTGACAGTCTGATGAACGCCGGAAAAATTAGTAAGTCCAAAAAAAAATTTTTTTCAACTTTTTTCAATTTTAGACCCGTGGGATATATATTCTACCCACACACATTTGGAACTCTCCTGGGGTACCCTCACACATATTATTCCGTCATTTAGTGGATATTTTCACAAAAAAGTGAAATTTTCAAAAATCCAGAAAATTGGCTGAAAACTACTAAATATCAAGGATTCATTGGGCGAATCGCTCTGGAACTGAAATCGGAACGCTCACTGACAATTCCCCTCTCTGAAAGTCTGATAAACGACGGAAAAATGACTAAGTCCCAAAAAAAAATTTTTTTCAACTTTTTTCAATTTTATCCCTGTGGGATATATATTCTACCCACACACATTTGGAACTCTCCTGGGGTACCCTCACACATTTTATTCTCTCATTTAGTGGATATTTTCACAAAAAAGTGAAATTTTTAAAAATCCAGGAAAATTGGCTGAAGACGACTAAATATCAAGGACTCATTGGGCAAATCGCTCTGGAACTGAAATCGGAACGCTCACTGACATTTCCCCTATGTGAAAGTCTGATAAACGCAGGAAAAATGACTAAGTCCAAAAAAAAAAATTTTTCAACTTTTTTCAATTTTACCCCCTGGGATATATATTCTACCACACACATTTGGAACTATCCTGGGGTACCCTCACACATATTATTCCCTTATTTAGTGGATATTTTCACAAAAAAGTGAAATTTTTAAAAATCCAGGAAAATTGGCTGAAAACGACTAAATATCAAGGACTCATTGGGCAAATCGCTCTGGAACTGAAATCTGAACGCTCACTGACATTTCCCCTATCTGAAAGTCTGATAAATGCCGGAAAAATTACTAAGTCAAAAAACAATTTTTATTCAACTTTTTTCAATTTTACCCCCGTGGGATATATATTCTACCCAAACACATTTGGAACTCTCCTGGGGTACCCTCACACATATTATTCCCTCATTTAGTGGATATTTTCACAAAAAAAGTGAAATTTTTAAAAATCCAGAAAATTGGCTGAAAACGACTAAATATCATGGACTCATTGGGCGAATCGCTCTGGAACTGAAATTGGAATGCTCACTGACATTTCCCCAACTGAAAGTCTGACAAACGGCGGAAAAATAACGAAGTCCAAAAAAAATTTTTTTTAAACTTTTTTCAATTTTACCCCCGTGGGATATATATTCTACCCACACACATTTGGAACTCTCCTGGGGTACCCTCACACATATTATTCCCTCATTTAGTGGATATTTTCACAAAAAAGTGAAATTTTCAAAAATCCAAAAAATTGGCTGAAAACGACTAAATATCAAGGACTCATTGGACGAATCGCTCTGGAACTGATATCGGAATGCTCACTGACATTTCCCCTATCTGACAGGCTGATGAACGCCGGAAAAATTAGTAAGTCCAAAAAAAAATTTTTTTCAACTTTTTTCAATTTTACTCCCTTGGGATATATATTCTACCCACACACATTTGGAACTCTCCTGGGGTACCCTCACACATATTATTCCCTCATTTAGTGGATATTTTCACAAAAAGTGAAATTTTCAAAAATCCAGAAAATTGGCTGAAAACTACTAAATATCAAGGATTCATTGGGCGAATCGCTCTGGAACTGAAATCGGAACGCTCACTGACAATTCCCCTCTCTGAAAGTCTGATAAACGACGGAAAAATGACTAAGTCCAAAAAAAATTTTTTTTCAACTTTTTTCAATTTTACCCCCGTGGGATATATATTCTACCCACACACATTTGGAACTCTCCTGGGGTACCATCACACATATTATTCCCTCATTTAGTGGATATTTTCACAAAAAAGTGAAATTTTCAAAAATCCAGAAAATTGGCTGAAAACATTTAAATATCATGGACTCATTGGGCGAATCACTCTGGAACTGAAATCGGAACGCTCACTGACATTTCCCATATCTGAAAGTCTGATAAAAGCTGGAAAAATGACTAAGTCCAAAAAAAAATTTTTTTCAACTTTTTTCAATTTTACTCCCTTGGGATATATATTCTACCCACACACATTTGGAACTCTCCTGGGGTACCCTCACACATATTATTCCCTCATTTAGTGGATATTTTCACAAAAAGTGAAATTTTCAAAAATCCAGAAAATTGGCTGAAAACTACTAAATATCAAGGATTCATTGGGCGAATCGCTCTGGAACTGAAAACGGAATGTGCACTGACAATTCCCCTATATGAAAGTCTGATAAATGCTGGAAAAATTACTAAGTCCAAAGAAATTTTTTTTAAACTTTTTTCAATTTTACCTCCGTGGGATATATATTCTACCCACACACATTTGAAACTCTCCTGGGGTACCCTCACACATATTATTCTCTCATTTAGTGGATATTTTCACAAAAAAGTGAAATTTTCAAAAATCCAGAAAATTGGCTGAAAACGACTAAATATCAAGGACTCATTGGGCGAATCGCTCTGGAACTGAAATCGGAACGCTCACTGACATTTCCCCTATGTGAAAGTCTGATAAACGCAGGAAAAATTACTAAGTGAAAAAAAAAATTTTTTTCAACTTTTTTCAATTTTACCCCCGTTGGATATATATTCTACCCACACACATTTGGAACTCTCCTGGGGTACCCTCACACATATTATTCCCTCATTTAGTGGATATTTTCACAAAAAAGTGAAATTTTCAAAAATCCAGAAAATTGGCTGAGAACGACTAAATATCAAGGACTCATTGGGCGAATCGCTCTGGAACTGAAATCGGAACGCTGACTGACATTTCCCCTATCTGAAAGTCTGATAAACGCCGGAAGAATGACTAAGTCCAAAAAAATATTTTTTTTAAACTTTTTTCAATTTTACTCCCGTGGGATATATATTCTACCCACACATATTTGGAACTCTACTGGGATTCCCTCACACATATTATTCCCTCATTTAGTGGATATTTTCACAAAAAAGTGAAATTTTTAAAAATCCAGAAAATTGGCTGAAAACTACTAAATATCAAGGACTCATTGGGCGAATCGCTCTGGAACTGAAATCGGAACGCTCACTGACATTTCCCCTATGTGAAAGTCTGATAAACGCAGGAAAAATGACTAAGTCCAAAAAAAAAAATTTTTCAACTTTTTTCAATTTTACCCGCTGGGATATATATTCTACCACACACATTTGGAACTCTCCTGGGGTACCCTCACACATATTATTCCCTCATTTAGTGGATATTTTCACAAAAAAGTGAAATTTTTAAAAATCCAGGAAAATTGGCTGAAAACGACTAAATATCAAGGACTCATTGAGCAAATCGCTCTGGAACTAAAATCTGAACGCTCACTGACATTTTCCCTATCTGAAAGTCTGATAAATGCCGGAAAAATGACTAAGTCAAAAAAATTTTTTTTTTCAAATTTTCAATTTTACTCCCGTGGGATATATATTCTACCCACACACATTTGGAACTCTCCTGGGGTACCCTCACACATATTATTCCCTCATTTAGTGGATATTTTCACAAAAAAGTGAAATTTTCAAAAATCCAGAAAATTGGCTGAGAACGACTAAATATGAAGGACTCATTGGGCGAATCGCTCTGGAACTGAAATTGGAACGCTCACTGACATTTCCCCAACTGAAAGTCTGACAAACGGCGGAAAAATGACTAAGTCCAAAAAAAATTTTTTTTAAACTTTTTTCAATTTTACCCCCGTGGGATATATATTCTACCCACACACATTTGGAACTCTCCTGGGGTACCCTCACACATATTATTCCCTCATTTAGTGGATATTTTCACAAAAAAGTGAAATTTTCAAAAATCCAAAAAATTGGCTGAAAACGACTAAATATCAAGGACTCATTGGACGAATCGCTCTGGAACTGATATCGGAATGCTCACTGACATTTCCCCTATCTGACAGTCTGATGAACGCCGGAAAAATTAGTAAGTCCCAAAAAAAATTTTTTTCAACTTTTTTCAATTTTAGACCCGTGGGATATATATTCTACCCACACACATTTGGAACTGTCCTGGGGTACCCTCACACATATTATTCCCTCATTTAGTGGATATTTTCACAAAAAAGTGAAATTTTTAAAAATCCAGTAAAATTGGCTGAAAACGACTAAATATCAATTACTCATTGGGCAAATTGCTCTGGAACTGAAAACGGAACGTGCACTGACAATTCCCCTATATGAAAGTCTGATAAATGCCGGAAAAATTACTAAGTCCAAAGAAAATTTTTTTAAACTTTTTTCAATTTTACCTCCGTGGGATATATATTCTACCCACACACATTTGGAACTCTCCTGGGGTACCCTCACACATATTATTCCCTCATTTAGTGGATATTTTCACAAAAAAGTGAAATTTTCAAAAATCCAGAAAATTGGCTGAGAACGACTAAATATCAAGGACTCATTGGGCGAATCGCTCTGGAACTGAAATCGGAACGCTGACTGACATTTCCCCTATCTGAAAGTCTGATAAACGCCGGAAAAATTACTAAGTCCAAAAAAAATTTTTTTTTCAATTTTATCCCCGTGGGATATATATTCTACCCACACACATTTGGAACTCTACTGGGATTCCCTCACACATATTATTCCCTCATTTAGTGGATATTTTCACAAAAAAGTGAAATTTTTGAAAATCCAGAAAATTGGCTGAAAACTACTAAATATCAAGGACTCATTGGGCGAATCACTCTGGAACTGAAATCGGAACGCTCACTGACATTTCCCCTATCTGAAAGTCTGATAAACGACGGAAAAATGACTAAGTCCCCCAAAAAAATTTTTCAACTTTTTTCAATTTTACCCCCGTGAGATATATATTCTACCCACACACATTTGGAACTCTCCTTGGGTACCCTCACACATATTATTCTCTTATTTAGTGGATATTTTCACAAAAAAGTGAAATTTTCAAAAATCCAAAAAATTGCCTGAAAACGACTAAATATCAAGGACTCATTGGGCGAATCGCTCTGGAACTGAAATCGGAACGCTCACTGACATTTCCGCTATCTGAAAGTCTGATAAACGCCAGAAAAATGACTAAGTCCAAAAAAAAAATTTTTTCAACTTTTTTCAATTTTACCCCCGAGGGATATATATTCTACCCACACACATTTGGAACTCTCCTGGGGTACTCTCACACATATTATTCCGTCATTTAGTGGATATTTTCACAAAAAAGTGAAATTTTCAAAAATCCAGAAAATTGGCTGAAAACTATTAAATATCAAGGATTCATTGGGCGAATCGCTCTGGAACTGAAATCAGAACGCTCACTGAGAATTCCCCTATCTGAAAGTCTGATAAACGCCGGAAAAATTACTAAGTCCAAAAAAAATTTTTTTTTCAATTTTATCCCCGTGGGATATATATTCTACCCACACACATTTGGAACTCTACTGGGATTCCCTCACACATATTATTCCCTCATTTAGTGGATATTTTCACAAAAAAGTGAAATTTTTGAAAATCCAGAAAATTGGCTGAAAACTACTAAATATCAAGGACTCATTGGGCGAATCACTCTGGAACTGAAATCGGAACGCTCACTGACATTTCCCCTATCTGAAAGTCTGATAAACGACGGAAAAATGACTAAGTCCCCCAAAAAAATTTTTCAACTTTTTTCAATTTTACCCCCGTGAGATATATATTCTACCCACACACATTTGGAACTCTCCTTGGGTACCCTCACACATATTATTCTCTTATTTAGTGGATATTTTCACAAAAAAGTGAAATTTTCAAAAATCCAAAAAATTGCCTGAAAACGACTAAATATCAAGGACTCATTGGGCGAATCGCTCTGGAACTGAAATCGGAACGCTCACTGACATTTCCGCTATCTGAAAGTCTGATAAACGCCAGAAAAATGACTAAGTCCAAAAAAAAAATTTTTTCAACTTTTTTCAATTTTACCCCCGAGGGATATATATTCTACCCACACACATTTGGAACTCTCCTGGGGTACTCTCACACATATTATTCCGTCATTTAGTGGATATTTTCACAAAAAAGTGAAATTTTCAAAAATCCAGAAAATTGGCTGAAAACTATTAAATATCAAGGATTCATTGGGCGAATCGCTCTGGAACTGAAATCAGAACGCTCACTGAGAATTCCCCTATCTGAAAGTCTGATAAACGACGGAAAAATGACTAAGTCCCCCAAAAAATTTTTTTCAACTTTTTTCAATTTTACCCCCGTGGGATATATATTCTACCCACACACATTTGGAACTCTCCTTGGGTACCCTCACACATTTTATTCGCTCATTTAGTGGATATTTTCACAAAAAAGTGAAATTTTCAAAAATCCAGAAAATTGCCTGAAAACGCCTAAATATCAAGGACTCATTGGGCGAATCGCTCTGGAACTGAAATCTGAACGCTCACTGACAATTCCCCTATCTGAAAGTCTGATAAACGTCGGAAAAATGACTAAGTCCCCCCAAAATTTTTTTTCAATTTTACTCCCGTGGGATATATATTCTACGCACACACATTTGGAACTCTCCTGGGGTACCCTCACACATATTATTCCCTCATTTAGTGGATATTTTCACAAAAAAGTGAAATTTTTAAAAATCCAGAAAAATGGCTGAAAACGACTAAATATCAAGGACTCATTGGGCGAATCGCTCTGGAACTGAAAACAGAACGCTCACTGACATTTCCCCTATCTGAAAGTCTGATAAATGCCGGAAAAATTACTAAGTTCAAAAAAAATTTTTTTTTCAACTTTTTTCAATTTTATCCCCGTGGGATATATATTCTACCCACACACATTTGGAACTCTCCTGGGGTTCCCTCACACATATTATTCCCTCATTTAGTGGATATTTTCACAAAAAAGTGAAATTTCCAAAAATCCAGAAAATTGGCTGAAAACTACTAAATATCAAGGATTCATTGGGCGAATCGCTCTGGAACTGAAATCAGAACGCTCACTGACAATTCCCCTATCTGAAAGTCTGATAAACGACGGAAAAATGACTAAGTCCCCAAAAAAAATTTTTTCAACTTTTTTCAATTTTACCCCCGTGAGATATATATTCTACCCACACACATTTGGAACTCTCCTTGGGTACCCTCACACATATTATTCTCTTATTTAGTGGATATTTTCACAAAAAAGTGAAATTTTCAAAAATCCAAAAAATTGCCTGAAAACGACTAAATATCAAGGACTCATTGGGCGAATCGCTCTGGAACTGAAATCGGAACGCTGACTGACATTTCCCCTATCTGAAAGTCTGATAAACGCCGGAAGAATGACTAAGTCCAAAAAAATATTTTTTTTAAACTTTTTTCAATTTTACCCCCGTGGGACATATATTCTACCCACACACATTTGGAACTCTCCTGGGGTACCCTCACACATATTATGCCCTCATTTAGTGGATATTTTCACAAAAAAGTGAAATTTTCAAAAATCCTGAAAATTGGCTGAAAACGACTAAATATCAAGGACTCATTGGGCGAATTGCTCTGGAACTGAAATCGGAATGCTCACTGACATTTCCCCTATCTGAAAGTCTGATAAACGCCGGAAAAATTACTAAGTCCAAAAAAAATTTTTTTTTCAATTTTATCCCCGTGGGATATATATTCTACCCACACACATTTGGAACTCTACTGGGATTCCCTCACACATATTATTCCCTCATTTAGTGGATATTTTCACAAAAAAGTGAAATTTTTGAAAATCCAGAAAATTGGCTGAAAACTACTAAATATCAAGGACTCATTGGGCGAATCACTCTGGAACTGAAATCGGAACGCTCACTGACATTTCCCCTATCTGAAAGTCTGATAAACGACGGAAAAATGACTAAGTCCCCCAAAAAAATTTTTCAACTTTTTTCAATTTTACCCCCGTGAGATATATATTCTACCCACACACATTTGGAACTCTCCTTGGGTACCCTCACACATATTATTCTCTTATTTAGTGGATATTTTCACAAAAAAGTGAAATTTTCAAAAATCCAAAAAATTGCCTGAAAACGACTAAATATCAAGGACTCATTGGGCGAATCGCTCTGGAACTGAAATCGGAACGCTCACTGACATTTCCGCTATCTGAAAGTCTGATAAACGCCAGAAAAATGACTAAGTCCAAAAAAAAAATTTTTTCAACTTTTTTCAATTTTACCCCCGAGGGATATATATTCTACCCACACACATTTGGAACTCTCCTGGGGTACTCTCACACATATTATTCCGTCATTTAGTGGATATTTTCACAAAAAAGTGAAATTTTCAAAAATCCAGAAAATTGGCTGAAAACTATTAAATATCAAGGATTCATTGGGCGAATCGCTCTGGAACTGAAATCAGAACGCTCACTGACAATTCCCCTATCTGAAAGTCTGATAAACGACGGAAAAATGACTAAGTCCCCCAAAAAATTTTTTTCAACTTTTTTCAATTTTACCCCCGTGGGATATATATTCTACCCACACACATTTGGAACTCTCCTTGGGTACCCTCACACATTTTATTCTCTCATTTAGTGGATATTTTCACAAAAAAGTGAAATTTTCAAAAATCCAGAAAATTGCCTGAAAACGCCTAAATATCAAGGACTCATTGGGCGAATCGCTCTGGAACTGAAATCTGAACGCTCACTGACAATTCCCCTATCTGAAAGTCTGATAAACGTCGGAAAAATGACTAAGTCCCCCCAAAATTTTTTTTCAATTTTACTCCCGTGGGATATATATTCTACGCACACACATTTGGAACTCTCCTGGGGTACCCTCACACATATTATTCCCTCATTTAGTGGATATTTTCACAAAAAAGTGAAATTTTTAAAAATCCAGAAAAATGGCTGAAAACGACTAAATATCAAGGACTCATTGGGCGAATCGCTCTGGAACTGAAAACAGAACGCTCACTGACATTTCCCCTATCTGAAAGTCTGATAAATGCCGGAAAAATTACTAAGTTCAAAAAAAATTTTTTTTTCAACTTTTTTCAATTTTATCCCCGTGGGATATATATTCTACCCACACACATTTGGAACTCTCCTGGGGTTCCCTCACACATATTATTCCCTCATTTAGTGGATATTTTCACAAAAAAGTGAAATTTCCAAAAATCCAGAAAATTGGCTGAAAACTACTAAATATCAAGGATTCATTGGGCGAATCGCTCTGGAACTGAAATCAGAACGCTCACTGACAATTCCCCTATCTGAAAGTCTGATAAACGACGGAAAAATGACTAAGTCCCCAAAAAAAATTTTTTCAACTTTTTTCAATTTTACCCCCGTGAGATATATATTCTACCCACACACATTTGGAACTCTCCTTGGGTACCCTCACACATATTATTCTCTTATTTAGTGGATATTTTCACAAAAAAGTGAAATTTTCAAAAATCCAAAAAATTGCCTGAAAACGACTAAATATCAAGGACTCATTGGGCGAATCGCTCTGGAACTGAAATCGGAACGCTCACTGACATTTCCGCTATCTGAAAGTCTGATAAACGCCAGAAAAATGACTAAGTCCAAAAAAAAAATTTTTTCAACTTTTTTCAATTTTACCCCCGAGGGATATATATTCTACCCACACACATTTGGAACTCTCCTGGGGTACTCTCACACATATTATTCCGTCATTTAGTGGATATTTTCACAAAAAAGTGAAATTTTCAAAAATCCAGAAAATTGGCTGAAAACTATTAAATATCAAGGATTCATTGGGCGAATCGCTCTGGAACTGAAATCAGAACGCTCACTGACAATTCCCCTATCTGAAAGTCTGATAAACGACGGAAAAATGACTAAGTCCCCCAAAAAATTTTTTTCAACTTTTTTCAATTTTACCCCCGTGGGATATATATTCTACCCACACACATTTGGAACTCTCCTTGGGTACCCTCACACATTTTATTCTCTCATTTAGTGGATATTTTCACAAAAAAGTGAAATTTTCAAAAATCCAGAAAATTGCCTGAAAACGCCTAAATATCAAGGACTCATTGGGCGAATCGCTCTGGAACTGAAATCGGAACGCTCACTGACAATTCCCCTATCTGAAAGTCTGATAAACGTCGGAAAAATGGCTAAGTCCCCCCAAAATTTTTTTTCAATTTTACTCCCGTGGGATATATATTCTACGCACACACATTTGGAACTCTCCTGGGGTACCCTCACACATATTATTCCCTCATTTAGTGGATATTTTCACAAAAAAGTGAAATTTTTAAAAATCCAGAAAAATGGCTGAAAACGACTAAATATCAAGGACTCATTGGGCGAATCGCTCTGGAACTGAAATCGGAACGCTCACTGACATTTCCCCTATCTGAAAGTCTGATAAATGCCGGAAAAATTACTAAGTTCAAAAAAAATTTTTTTTTCAACTTTTTTCAATTTTATCCCCGTGGGATATATATTCTACCCACACACATTTGGAACTCTCCTGGGGTTCCCTCACACATATTATTCCCTCATTTAGTGGATATTTTCACAAAAAAGTGAAATTTCCAAAAATCCAGAAAATTGGCTGAAAACTACTAAATATCAAGGATTCATTGGGCGAATCGCTCTGGAACTGAAATCAGAACGCTCACTGACAATTCCCCTATCTGAAAGTCTGATAAACGACGAAAAAATGACTAAGTCCCCCAAAAAAATTTTTTCAACTTTTTTCAATTTTACCCCCGTGAGATATATATTCTACCCACACACATTTGGAACTCTCCTTGGGTACCCTCACACATATTATTCTCTTATTTAGTGGATATTTTCACACAAAAGTGAAATTTTCAAAAATCCAAAAAATTGCCTGAAAACGACTAAATATCAAGGACTCATTGGTCGAATCGCTCTGGAACTGAAATCGGAACGCTCACTGACATTTCCGCTATCTGAAAGTCTGATAAACGCCAGAAAAATGACTAAGTCCAAAAAAAAAATTTTTTCAACTTTTTTCAATTTTACCCCCGAGGGATATATATTCTACCCACACACATTTGGAACTCTCCTGGGGTACTCTCACACATATTATTCCGTCATTTAGTGGATATTTTCACAAAAAAGTGAAATTTTCAAAAATCCAGAAAATTGGCTGAAAACTATTAAATATCAAGGATTCATTGGGCGAATCGCTCTGGAACTGAAATCAGAATGCTCACTGACAATTCCCCTATCTGAAAGTCTGATAAACGACGGAAAAATGACTAAGTCCCCCAAAAAATTTTTTTCAACTTTTTTCAATTTTACCCCCGTGGGATATATATTCTACCCACACACATTTGGAACTCTCCTTGGGTACCCTCACACATTTTATTCTCTCATTTAGTGGATATTTTCACAAAAAAGTGAAATTTTCAAAAATCCAGAAAATTGCCTGAAAACGCCTAAATATCAAGGACTCATTGGGCGAATCGCTCTGGAACTGAAATCGGAACGCTCACTGACAATTCCCCTATCTGAAAGTCTGATAAACGTCGGAAAAATGACTAAGTCCCCCAAAATTTTTTTTTCAATTTTACTCCCGTGGGATATATATTCTACGCACACACATTTGGAACTCTCCTGGGGTACCCTCACACATATTATTCCCTCATTTAGTGGATATTTTCACAAAAAAGTGAAATTTTTAAAAATCCAGAAAAATGGCTGAAAACGACTAAATATCAAGGACTCATTGGGCGAATCGCTCTGGAACTGAAATCGGAACGCTCACTGACATTTCCCCTATCTGAAAGTCTGATAAATGCCGGAAAAATTACTAAGTCCAAAAAAAATTTTTTTTTCAACTTTTTTCAGTTTTATCCCCGTGGCATATATATTCTACCCACACACATTTGGAACTCTCCTGGTATTCCCTCACACATATTATTCCCTCATTTAGTGGATATTTTCACAAAAAAGTGAAATTTTCAAAAATCCAGAAAACTGGCTGAAAACTACTAAATATCAAGGATACATTGGGCGAATCGCTCTGGAACTGAAATCGGAACGTGCACTGACAATTCCCCAATCTGAAAGTCTGATAAACGACGGAAAAATGACTAAGGCACAAAAAAAATTTTTTTCAACTTTTTTCAATTTTACCCCCGTGGGATATATATTCTACCCACACACATTTTGAACTCTCCTTGGGTACCCTCACACATATTATTCTCTCATTTAGTGGATATTTTCACAAAAAAGTGAAATTTTCAAAAATCCAGAAAATTGGCTGAAAACGAATAAATATCAAGGACTCATTGGGCGAATCGCTCTGGAACTGAAATCGGAACGCTCACTGACATTTCCCCTATTGAAAGTCAGATAAACGCCGGAAAAATTACTAAGTCCAAAAAAAAATTTTTTTTCAACTTTTTTCAATTTTATCCCCGTGGGATATATATTCTACCCACACACATTTGGAACTCTCCTGGGGTTCCCTCACACATATTATTCCCTCATTTAGTGGATATCTTCACAAAAAAGTGAAATTTTCAAAAATCCAGAAAATTGGCTGAAAACTACTAAATATCAACGATTCATTGGGCGAATCGCTCTGGAACTGAAATCGGAACGCTCACTGACATTTCCCCTATCTGAAAGTCTGATAAACGCCGGAAAAATTACTAAGTCCAAAAATAATTTTTTTTTCAACTTTTTTCAATTTTATCCCCGTGGGATATATATTCTACCCACATACATTTGGAACTCTCCTGGGATTCCCTCACACATATTATTCCCTCGTTTAGTGGATATTTTCACAAAAAAGTGAAATTTTTAAAAATCCAGAAAATTGGCTGAAAACGACTAAATATCAAGGACTCATTGGGCGAATCGCTCTGGAACTGAAATCGGAACGCTCACTGACATTTCCCCTATCTGAAAGTCTGATAAACGCCGGAAAAATGACTAAGTCCAAAAATAATTTTTTTTTCAACTTTTTTCAATTTTATCCCCGTGGGATATATATTCTACCCACATACATTTGGAACTCTCCTGGGATTCCCTCACACATATAATTCCCTCATTTAGTGGATATTTTCACAAAAAAGTGAAATTTTCAAAAATCAAGAAAATTGGCTGAAAACTACTAAATATCAAGGATACATTGGGCGAATCGCTCTGGAACTGAAATCGGAACGTGCACTGACAATTCCCCTATCTGAAAGTCTGATAAACGACGGAAAAATGACTAAGGCCCAAAAAAAATTTTTTTCGACTTTTTTCAATTTTATCCCCGTGGGATATATATTCTACCCACACACATTTTGAACTCTCCTTGGGTACCCTCACACATATTATTCTCTCATTTAGTGGATATTTTCACAAAAAAGTGAAATTTTTAAAAATCCAGAAAATTGGCTGAAAACGACTAAATTTCAAGGACTCATTGGGCGAATCGCTCTGGAACTGAAATCGGAACGCTCACTGACATTTCCCCTATCTGAAAGTCTGATAAACGCCGGAAAAATGACTAAGTCCAAAAAAATTTTTTTAAAACTTTTTTCAATTTTACCCCCGTGGGATATGTATTCTACCCAAACACATTTGGAACTCGCCTGGGGTACCCTCACACATATTATTCCCTCATTTAGTGGATATTTTCACAAAAAAGTGAAATTTTTAAAAATCCAGAAAATTGGCTGAAAACGACTAAATATCAAGGACTCATTGGGCGAATCGCTCTGGAACTGAAATCAGAATGCTCACTGACATTTCCCCTATCTGAAAGTCTGATAAACGCCGGAAAAATTACTAAGTCCAAAAAAAATTTTTTTTTCAACTTTTTTCAATTTTATCCCCGTGGGATATATATTCTACCCGCACACATTTGGAACTCTCCTGGGATTCCCTCACACATATAATTCCCTCATTTAGTGGATATTTTCACAAAAAAGTGAAATTTTCAAAAATCCAGAAAATTGGCTGAAAACTACTAAATATCAAGGATACATTGGGCGAACCGCTCTGGAACTGAAATCGGAACGTGCACTGACAATTCCCCTATCTGAAAGTCTGATAAACGATGGAAAAATGACTAAGGCCCAAAAAAAAATTTTTTCGACTTTTTTCAATTTTATCCCCGTGGGATATATATTCTACCCACACACATTTTGAACTCTCCTTGGGTACCCTCACACATATTATTCTCTCATTTAGTGGATATTTTCACAAAAAAGTGAAATTTTCAAAAATCCAGAAAATTGGCTGAAAACGACTAAATATCAAGGACTCATTGGGCGAATCGCTCTGGAACTGAAATCGGAACGCTCACTGACATTTCCCCTATCTGAAAGTCTGATAAACGCCGGAAAAATTACTAAGTCCAAAAAAATTTTTTTTTCAACTTTTTCAATTTTATCCCCGTGGGATATATATTCTACCCACACACATTTGGAACTCTCCTGGGATTCCCTCACACATATTATTCCCTCATTTAGTGGATATTTTCACAAAAAAGTGAAATTTTTAAAAATCCAGAAAATTGGCTGAAAACGACTAAATTTCAAGGACTCATTGGGCGAATCGCTCTGGAACTGAAATCGGAACGCTCACTGACATTTCCCCTATCTGAAAGTCAGATAAACGCCGGAAAAATTACTAAGTCCAAAAAAAAATTTTTTTTCAACTTTTTTCAATTTTATCCCCGTGGGATATATATTCTACCCACACACATTTGGAACTCTCCTGGGGTTCCCTCACACATATTATTCCCTCATTTAGTGGATATCTTCACAAAAAAGTGAAATTTTCAAAAATCCAGAAAATTGGCTGAAAACTACTAAATATCAACGATTCATTGAGCGAATCGCTCTGGAACTGAAATCGGAACGCTCACTGACAATTCCCCTATCTGAAAGTCTGATAAACGACGGAAAAATGACTAAGTCCAAAAAAAAATTTTTTCAACTTTTTTCAATTTTACCCCCGTGGGAAATATATTCTACCCAAACACATTTGGAACTCTCCTGGGGTACCCTCACACATATTATTCCCTCATTTAGTGGATATTTTCAAAAAAAAGTGAAATTTTTAAAAATCCAGAAAATTGGCTGAAAACGACTAAATATCAAGGATTCATTGGGCGAATCGCTCTGGAACTGAAATCAGAACGCTCACTGACAATTCCCCTATCTGAATGTCTGATAAACGCCGGAAAAATGACTAAGTAAAAAAAAAAATTTTTTTCAACTTTTTTCAATTTTACCCCCGTGGGAAATATATTCTACCCAAACACATTTGGAACTCTCCTGGGGTACCCTCACACATATTATTCCCTCATTTAGTGGATATTTTCAAAAAAAAGTGAAATTTTTAAAAATCCAGAAAATTGGCTGAAAACGACTAAATATCAAGGATTCATTGGGCGAATCGCTCTGGAACTGAAATCAGAACGCTCACTAACAATTCCCCTATCTGAATGTCTGATAAACGCCGGAAAAATGACTAAGTAAAAAAAAAAATTTTTTTCAACTTTTTTCAATTTTACCCCCGTGGGATATATATTCTACCCACACACATTTGGAACTCTCCTCGGGTACCCTCACACATATTATTCCCTCATTTAGTGGATTTTTTCACAAAAAAGTGAAATTTTTAAAAATCCAGAAAATTGGCTGAAAACGACTAAATATCAAGGACGCATTGATCGAATCGCTCTGGAACTGAAATCGGAACGCTCACTGACATTTCCCCTATCTGAAAGTCTGATAAACGCCGGAAAAATTACTAAGTCCCAAAAAAATGTTTTTTTCAACTTTTTTCAATTTTATCCCCGTGGGATATATATTCTACCCACACACATTTGGAACTCTCCTGGGGTACCCTCACACATATTATTCCCTCATTTAGTGGATATTTTCACAAAAAAGTTAAATTTTCAAAAATCCAGAAAATGGCTGAAAACGACTAAATATCAAGGATTCATTGGGCGAATCGCTCTGGAACTGAAATCGGAACGCTCACTGACAATTCCCCTATCTGAAAGTCTGATAAACGCCGGATAAATGACTTAGTCCCCAAAAAAAATTTTTCAACTTTTTTCAATTTTACCCCCGTGGGATATATATTCTACCCACACACATTTGGAACTCTCCTGGGGTACCCTCACACATATTATTCCCTCATTTAGTGGATATTTTCACAAAAAAGTGAAATTTTTAAAAATCCAGAAAATTGGCTGAAAACGACTAAATATCAAGGACTCATTGGGCGAATCGCTCTGGAACTGAAATCGGAACGCTCACTGACATTTCCCCTATCTGAAAGTCTGATAAACGCCGGAAAAATTACTAAGTGAAAAAAAAATTTTTTTTTCAACTTTTTTCAATTTTATCCCCGTGGGATATATATTCTACCCACACACATTTGGAACTCTCCTGGGGTACCCTCACACATATTATTCCGTCATTTAGTGCATATTTTCACAAAAAAGTGAAAATTTCAAAAATCCAGAAAATTGGCTGAAAACTACTAAATATCAAGGATTCATTGGGCGAATCGCTCTGGAACTGAAATCGGAACGCTCACTGACAATTCCCCTCTCTGAAAGTCTGATAAACGACGGAAAAATGACTAAGTCCAAAAAAAATTTTTTTTCAACTTTTTTCAATTTTACCCCCGTGGGATATATATTCTACCCACACACATTTGGAACTCTCCTGGGGTACCATCACACATATTATTCCCTCATTTAGTGGATATTTTCACAAAAAAGTGAAATTTTTAAAAATCCAGAAAATTGGCTGAAAACGACTAAATATCAAGGACTCATTGGGCGAATCGCTCTGGAACTGAAATTGGAACGCTCACTGACATTTTCCCTATCTGAATGTCTGATAAACGCCGGAAAAATGACTAAGTCCAAAAAAAAATTTTTTTCAACTTTTTTCAATTTTACCCCCGTGGGATATATATTCTACCCACACACATTTGGAACTCTCCTCGGGTACCCTCACACATATTATTCCCTCATTTAGTGGATATTTTCACAAAAAAGTGAAATTTTTAAAAATCCAGAAAATTGGCTGAAAACGACTAAATATCAAGGACTCATTGGGCGAATCGCTCTGGAACTGAAATCGGAATGCTCACTGACATTTCCCCTATCTGAAAGTCTGATAAACGCCGGAAAAATTACTAAGTCCCAAAAAAAATTTTTTTTCAACTTTTTTCAATTTTATCCCCGTGGGATATATATTCTACCCACACACATTTGGAACTCTCCTGGGGTACCCTCACACATATTATTCCCTCATTTAGTGGATATTTTCACCAAAAAGTGAAATTTTCAAAAATCCAGAAAATTGGCTGAAAACGACTAAATATCAAGAACTCATTGGGCGAATCGCTCTGGAACTGAAATCTGAATGCTCACTGACATTTCCCCTATCTGAAAGTCTGCTAAATGCCGGAAAAATGACTAAGTCCCCCCAAAAAAATTTTCAACTTTTTCAATTTTACCCTCGTGGGATATATATTCTACCCACACACATTTGGAACTCTCCTGGGGTACCCTCACACATATTATTCCCTCATTTAGTGGATATTTTCACAAAAAAGTGAAATTTTTAAAAATCCAGAAAATTGGCTGAAAACGACTAAATATCAAGGACTCATTGGGCGAATCGCTCTGGAACTGAAATCGGAACGCTCACTGACATTTTCCCTATCTGAATGTCTGATAAGCGCCGGAAAAATGACTAAGTCCCAAAAAAATTTTTTTTCAACTTTTTTCAATTTTACCCCCGTGGGATATATATTCTACCCACACACATTTGGAACTCTCCTGGGGTACCATCACACATATTATTCCCTCATTTAGTGGATTTTTTCACAAAAAAGTGAAATTTTTAAAAATCCAGAAAATTGGCTGAAAACGACTAAATATCAAGGACTCATTGATCGAATCGCTCTGGAACTGAAATCGGAACGCTCACTGACATTTCCCCTATCTGAAAGTCTGATAAACGCCGGAAAAATTACTAAGTCCCAAAAAAATGTTTTTTTCAACTTTTTTCAATTTTATCCCCGTGGGATATATATTCTACCCACACACATTTGGAACTCTCCTGGGATTCCCTCACACATATTATTGCCTCATTTAGTGGATATTTTCCCAAAAAATGAAATTTTAAAAAATCCAGAAAATTGGCTGAAAACTACTAAATATCAACGCTTCATTGGGCGAATCGCTCTGGAACTGAAATTGGAACGCTCACTGACATTTCCCCTATCTGAAAGTCTGATAAACGCCGGAAAAATGACTAAGTCCCCCAAAAAAAATTTTCAACTTTTTTCAATTTTACCCCCGTGGGATATATATTCTACCCACACACATTTGGAACTCTCCTGGGGTACCCTCATACATATGATTCCCTCATTTAGTGGATATTTTCACAAAAAAGTGAAATTTTCAAAAATCCAGAAAATTGGCTGAAGACGGACTAAATATCAAGGACTCATTGGGCGAATCGCTCTGGAACTGAAATCGGAATGCTCACTGACATTTCCGCTATCTGAAAGTCTGATAAATGCCGGAAAAATGACTAAGTCCAAAAAAAAAAATTTTTCAACTTTTTTCAATTTTACCCCCGAGGGATATATATTCTACCCACACACATTTGGAACTCTCCTGGGGTACCCTTACACATATTATTCCGTCATTTAGTGGATATTTTCACAAAAAAGTGAAATTTTTAAAAATCCAGAAAATTGGCTGAAAACTACTAAATATCAAGGATACATTGGGCGAATCGCTCTGGAACTGAAATCGGAACATGCACTGACAATTCCCCTATCTGAAAGTCTGATAAATGATGGAAAAATGACTAAGGCCCCAAAAAATTTTTTTTCAACTTTTTTCAATTTTACCCCCGTGGGATATATATTCTACCCACACACATTTGGAACTCTCCTGGGGTTCCCTCACACATATTATTCCCTCATTTAGTGGATATTTTCACAAAAAAGTGAAATTTTCAAAAATCCAGAAAATTGGCTGAAAACTACTAAATATCAAGGATTCATTGGGCGAATCGCTCTGGAACTGAAATCGGAACGCTCGCTGACAATTCCCCTATCTGAAAGTGTGATAAACGACGGAAAAATGACTAAGTCCCAAAAAAATTTTTTTTCAACTTTTTTCAATTTTATCCCTGTGGTATATATATTCTACCCACACACACTTGGAACTCTCCTGGGGTACCCTCACACATATTATTCCCTCATTTAGTGGATATTTTCACAAAAAAGTGAAATTTTCAAAAATCCAGAAAATTGGCTGAAAACTACTAAATATCAAGGACTCATGGGGTGAATCGCTCTGAAACTGATATCGGAATGCTCACTGACATTTCCCCTATCTGAAAGTCTGATGAACGCCGGAAAAATTAGTAAGTCCAAAAAAAATTTTTTTTAAACTTTTTTCAATTTTATCCCCGTGGGATATATATTCTACCCACACACATTTGGAACTCTCCTGGGGTACCCTCACACATATTATTCCCTCATTTAGTGGATATTTTCACAAAAAAGTGAAATTTTCAAAAATCCTGAAAATGGGCTGAAAACGACTAAATATCAAGGACTCATTGGGCGAATCGCTCTGGAACTGAAATCTGAATGCTCACTGACATTTCCCCTATGTGAAAGTCTGCTAAATGCCGGAAAAATGACTAAGTCCCCCCAAAAAATTTTTCAACTTTTTCAATTTTACCCTCGTGGGATATATATTCTACCCACACACATTTGGAACTCTCCTGGGGTACCCTCACACATATTATTCCCTCATTTAGTGGATATTTTCACAAAAAAGTGAAATTTTTAAAAATCCAGAAAATTGGCTGAAAACGACTAAATATCAAGGACTCATTGATCGAATCGCTCTGGAACTGAAATCGGAACGCTCACTGACATTTCCGCTATCTGAAAGTCTGATAAACGCCGGAAAAATTACTAAGTCCAAAAAAAAATTTTTTCAACTTTTTTCAATTTTATCCCCGTGGCATATATATTCTACCCACACACATTTGGAACTCTCCTGGGGTACCCTCACACATATTATTCCCTCATTTAGTGGATATTTTCACAAAAAAGTGAAATTTTCAAAAATCCAGGAAATTGGCTGAAAACTGCTAAATATCAAGGATTCATTGGGCGAATCGCTCTGGAACTGAAATCGGAACGCTCACTGACAATTCCCCTATCTGAAAGTCTGATAAACGACGGAAAAATGACTAAGACCCAAAAAATTTTTTTTTCAACTTTTTTCAATTTTATCCCTGTGGGATATATATTCTACCCACACACATTTGTAACTCTCCTGGGGTACCCTCACACATATTATTCCCTCATTTAGTGGATATTTTCACCAAAAAGTGAAATTTTCAAAAATCCAGAAAATTGGCTGAAAACGACTAAATATCAAGGACTCATTGGGCGAATCGCTCTGGAACTGAAATCTGAATGCTCACTGACATTTCCCCTATCTGAAAGTCTGATAAATGCCGGAAAAATGACTAAGTCCCCCAAAAAAATTTTTCAACTTTTTTCAATTTAACCCCCGTGGGATATATATTCTACCCACACACATTTGGAACTCTCCTGGGGTACCCTCATACATATGATTCCCTCATTTAGTGGATATTTTCACAAAAAAGTGAAATTTTCAAAAATCCAGAAAATTGGCTGAAGACGGACTAAATATCAAGGACTCATTGGGCGAATCGCTCTGGAACTGAAATCGGAACGCTCACTGACATTTCCGCTATCTGAAAGTCTGATAAATGCCGGAAAAATGACTAAGTCCAAAAAAAAAATTTTTTAAACTTTTTTCAATTTTACCCCCGAGGGATATATGTTCTACCCACACACATTTGGAACTCTCCTTGGGTACCCTCACACATATTATTCCGTCATTTAGTGGATATTTTCACAAAAAAGTGAAATTTTCAAAAATCCAGAAAATTGGCTGAAAACTACTAAATATCAAGGACTCATGGGGTGAATCGCTCTGAAACTGATATCGGAATGCTCACTGACATTTCCCCTATCTGAAAGTCTAATGAACGCCGGAAAAATTAGTAAGTCCAAAAAAAATTTTTTTTCAACTTTTTTCTATTTTATCCCCGTGGGATATATATTCTACCCACACACATTTGGAACTCTCCTGGGGTACCCTCACAAATATTATTCCCTCATTTAGTGGATATTTTCACAAAAAAGTGAAATTTTCAAAAATCCTGAAAATGGGCTGAAAACTGCTAAATATCAAGGATAGATTGGGCGAATCGCTCTGGAACTGAAATCGGAACATGCACTGACAATTCCCCTATCTGAAAGTCTGATAAATGACGGAAAAATGACTAAGGCCCAAAAAAAAATTTTTTCAACTTTTTTCAATTTTACCCCCGTGGGATATATATTCTACCCACACACATTTGGAACTCTCCTGGGGTTCCCTCACACATATTATTCCCTCATTTAGTGGATATTTTCACAAAAATGTGAAATTTTCAAAAATCCAGAAAATTGGCTGAAAACTACTAAATATCAACGATTCATTGGGCGAATCGCTCTGGAACTGAAATCGGAACGCTCACTGACATTTCCCCTATCTGAAAGTCTGATAAACGCCGGAAAAATTACTAAGTCCAAAAAAAATTTTTTTCAACTTTTTTCAATTTTATCCCCGTGGCATATATATTCTACCCACACACATTTGGAACTCTCCTGGGGTACCCTCACACATATTATTCCCTCATTTAGTGGATATTTTCACCAAAAAGTGAAATTTTCAAAAATCCAGAAAATTGGCTGAAAACGACTAAATATCAAGGACTCATTGGGCGAATCGCTCTGGAACTGAAATCTGAATGCTCACTGACATTTCCCCTATCTGAAAGTCTGATAAATGCCGGAAAAATGACTAAGTCCCCCAAAAAAAATTTTCAACTTTTTTCAATTTTACCCCCGTGGGATATATATTCTACCCACACACATTTGGAACTCTCCTGGGGTACCCTCATACATATGATTCCCTCATTTAGTGGATATTTTCACAAAAAAGTGAAATTTTCAAAAATCCAGAAAATTGGCTGAAGACGGACTAAATATCAAGGACTCATTGGGCGAATCGCTCTGGAACTGAAATCGGAATGCTCACTGACATTTCCGCTATCTGAAAGTCTGATAAATGCCGGAAAAATGACTAAGTCCAAAAAAAAAAATTTTTCAACTTTTTTCAATTTTACCCCCGAGGGATATATATTCTACCCACACACATTT